>NC_091290.1:103851900-106402469 GCF_032444005.1 Ranitomeya imitator | reverse complement strand
TAACCTCAGCCCTACAAAAGTAAGTCTGACACTTACACTTTTAGGTGCAAGTATCTAAAGATGAGATTTAACGGGTGTCCCATGTCATCTATTAAAAACGAGGTAGCACCCCACGCTCAGCTGCTTCCCTAATCCCAGGCTTAGGAGAAGCATACAGATAAGCCCAGCTGATGGTGACATGATAGGCTGGCCACACCCCTGATTGCCAGCAAGCTACCAATCGGTGGTGGGGGGGGCGTGTTTATACAGAGCAGTTGACTAGGAGGCACGAGACATCTAGTCCAGTAGTGATAATCGTCTACTGATAAAATACTGCTTATATTGAAACTACAACAAGCACCACTTCCATGGATGCAGTGTTTCTGCCCCTACATCTTCTCTTCTTAGACTACATTGCAAAAACCTGCTGACGAGATTCCCTTTAAACCCAATAACTACATGCGTGAAACCATTTTATTAGAAGAAAGCGATTAAATTCTAAAGTTCTGTGTCGATAACGTGCCACTCGGTAAATGTGCTATTGGCTTTAACCAACAGAGATTGCAAGAGATCAACAGCATGATCAGAACAGGGGAGACCCCGACCAAGAAGCGAGGAATTGTGTTGGAAGATGGAAATGAGTCTCCAGCAAAGCGAATATGCCCCGAAAACCATAGCGCCCTCTTCAGGAAACTTCAAGACGTGGCTAATGACAGAGGCGCTTTCTGTACCAGCTAGATGGGTTGGATTGTACCGGCTTCAGTATTTCATAGATCCTAATATATATAATTATTCTGTAACCATATGTAATGGAGACCCCAGGACTGTAAGGTGTGGAGGGTTTATGGCAGGAGGTAGAAGGGGCTCGCGCTTCTATATACCCAGCTGAGCACTTTGGCAGGAGGCCTGCCCAGAGATTGCACTAGAAATGTCATACACACAAAGAAGTCCTCGATATTGATGTATAGTCAGGAACTATGGCCGATGAGACCGGATGAAGCAATAATGCAGACCTCTGTATATGGAGTGGCGGTCCTATGGGACAGCCTGTGGACACTATAGCATTGTGCTGCACCTCTTCACATCTGCAGTAAATCCAGATCTGTGCTCTCCAGAGGGGGTAGGAAACTAATTATTGATCATAGATGCACTGTATACACCGGTACATCTGTGTATGGCTTACAGTAATTCTCCTTTCCAGGTGTAAGGTGCCATATTAATGCTGGTAGCCTACTGGCCTCATAGAGAAGAGATGGCTGCCTGTTGATCCTTCATGGTCATTAGAGGGAGAACGCCTGTGTTCTCGGAGAGCAGCTGCCCAACTCCTCTGGTGATGGCTTATCTTGCCGAGAACTAAAGGGTTCGCACTTCGAAATCAGAAATGCCGGATTTTTACCCCCCCCCCCGACTTCATTTATTGAGGAAAAGTTTGGAAACCCCCATACTCCTTAGACTCGGCCGAGCTCACGGACAGCAGTAGAGAGTTTGGCTGAGGTTTGGAATTCTGCTAGTAAGACTTAATACCCCCCCATACACATTAGACAATCTTGGGGGTGACCACGTGGCTGATATAAACTCCTTACCTCTCATCAATGCTATAGAAGTGATGAGCTAGGCCAAAGCCATTGTAAGGGCGCATCAAGACAGTCTGGGCATTGGATTGCAACGCACTCCCTGTCCGCGGGTCTCCTGAACTGAGCCTTCATATTGAGAGACCCGCGGTCAGCCCTTGCGTTGCGGTTCGATTTCCGACTGATTTGCTCCGATGTCTGAATGCGCCCTCAGAGTCTTGTCATGTAGGACACCAAGACCGAGGCTTCAAGGTTTCGTAGGGTACATGGAGTAAGAGGAGCGGCCATCGCCCTCTGCAAAAAACGACTGAACGATGGCAGAATATGGGATCCCTAATCAAGTAGCACTTAAAATATGTCCTCTGTATAAGGTCTGGTGATATAGGAGAACCGGGGATGTTCTTAATATTAACATGTCAGATGTCTTCTAAGACTTCGGGAGGACACGTGATGTTCCTTACACCATCCCCCGTGGTGCTGACGGCTTATCTGCATTCTGATGGCGCTACCTAATGAAATTGTTGTAAAGTTAGCAAGCAGGTGCCATCTCTTGGTAAAAAAAATAATAATAATAATAATATATATTATAATAGATCTGTCATGTGGAAAGATAAGGTCTCCATGTCCAGGGTTGTGTTCGGTACATTAGAGGAGTCATCATCTTTCCTGGCCTCGTTTTCTAACCAATACAGTAATCTTCATAAAAGTCGTGTTCTTTAGCGTTGCAAGCATCGGACTATATGGGGACAGCGGGGCTGGGGTGCACACAGTTACCCATTATTATTATTATTTTTTTAATCCATTACTTGGAACAATAACAGAGGAATGAGATGACGCTGAGTTTTCCGAAAAGATGCTCTAGAATTATTACTTTATGCAAAATGCAAGGATTTAGGTGAAGCCAACAAGGCAGTACTGGAGACTGGTCCTCTATGTAGGGAGTATGAGGGCATAAAATGACTGTTCAAACCAAGCACCAGTGAAATCATTCCCAACTACTTGCTTTACAGCTATATCTGCTTTGATGGAGAGATGGGAAACAAGAAGGGCGAGGTGCCGTGTAAAGATTGCAGTAAGTGCTGGGTTTGAATAGTCATTTTGTGTCGACAGGTCCCATTTAAGGTCCATGACTAATATCCTGTAATATAGGTCACCCATATCCCATTGGTGGTGTTCTGACCCTACCACAACCCTGTCCATTGTGTGGTGGCCGTTGTTGGGTACTGCAGCTCCGCTTCTCCTTGGGCCACGTTCACACGTTCAGTATTTGTAAGCCAAACCAGGAGTGGGTGATTTAATACAGGAGTGGTGATGTGTTCCTGTTATAGGTTTCCTCTGTTCCACTCCTGTTTTTGGCTTACAAATACTGAACGTGTGAACATAGCCTTAAGGATGAGATCAAAGAATGGATTAAAGTGGAATTGGCGACGCAGGAACTCCTCATTTTTTTCCTACTCGTTTATGTCCCCTCACTAGTGACACCAGATGTGAACATTGTCTCAAAAGATTATATGGATTTTCAAAGTAAATATGCCAGTTACATCAGGTCTGTGAGATCTAGTCATTAAAGGGACTCTGTCACCTGAATTTGGCGGGACAGGTTTTGGGTCATATGGGCGGAGTTTTCGGGTGTTTGATTCACCCTTTCCTTACCCGCTGGCTGCAATATTGGATTGAAGCTCATTCTCTGTCCTCCATAGTACACGCCTGCACAAAGCAATCTTGCCTTGTGCAGGCATGTACTATGGAGGACAGAGAATGAGCTTCAATCCAATATTGCAGCCAGCATGCAGCCAGCGGGTAAGGAAAGGGTGAATCAAACATCCGAAAACTCCGCCCATATGACCCAAAACTGGTCCCGCCAAATTCAGGTGACAGGTTCCCTTTAAGGGCTGCAGTTTTTATTGTAGAATCTGGTGACAAATTTTCTGTAATTAGGTTTTTATTTTTTTAGTTTCCAGTTTCTACTTTTTCCCATGACTATGATTACAAAGTGGTGGCACACGCTTTGCTAGATATTTGATGGTGCTGGAAAACCTAATATATAAAATGGTGTTATTTCCCAAAGGGACAATTATTAAGGTTTAAATTATTTTATATTTATTGAATCCTCAGCTGTGGCTTTCATAACCTGTCCTAAAAGAAGAATAATGCAAATTCTTAGGTATCCCCCCCCCTAGTTGTGTCGAACAAAGATGGTGGAAGTGACCCTTTTCTGTAGATGTGATGTGGTGACGTTTTCTGTGTGTCTGCTTGGAGATGAATAACCCATTGTACACGAGGCTGTTTGTCACGTCTTCCTTTTCCATGGGAATAAATGGTTGTTTATCACAATAAACAACCTCTCCAACCTCTGAGGTTGGTCGGTACATGTCATTAGAAGACCATTCGGTGCCACGTCCCATGCAGAAGATAATGCGGGGAATACTAATGTCCTAAGCCAGAGATGGACAGCTGGTAGTAGGTGTCGGAGTCAACAGAAAAAAGCACAACCACGTCCTCCAGGTCTCAAACAATGGCTGTCTGGTGACACGTAACATAGTAACATAGTAACATAGTTCGTAAGGCCGAAAAAAGACATTTGTCCATCCAGTTCAGCCTATATTCCATCATAATAAATCCCCAGATCTACGTCGTTCTACAGAACCTAATAATTGTATGATACAATATTGTTCTGCTCCAGGAAGACATCCAGGCCTCTCTTGAACCCCTCGACTGAGTTCGCCATCACCACCTCCTCAGGCAAGCAATTCCAGATTCTCACTGCCCTAACAGTAAAGAATCCTCTTCTATGTTGGTGGAAAAACCTTCTCTCCTCCAGACGCAAAGAATGCCCCCTTGTGCCCGTCACCTTCCTTGGTATAAACAGATCCTCAGCGAGATATTTGTATTGTCCCCTTATATACTTATACATGGTTATTAGATCGCCCCTCAGTCGTCTTTTTTTCTAGACTAAATAATCCTAATTTCGCTAATCTATCTGGGTATTGTAGTTCTCCCATCCCCTTTATTAATTTTGTTGCCCTCCTTTGTACTCTCTCTAGTTCCATTATATCCTTCCTGAGCACCGGTGCCCAAAACTGGACACAGTACTCCATGTGCGGTCTAACTAGGGATTTGTACAGAGGCAGTATAATGCTCTCATCATGTGTATCCAGACCTCTTTTAATGCACCCCATGATACGTATGGACATAGCCCAGCCTAGGACAAGGAATAGTCAGTTGGAGAATGATGCTTTATTTTCTATTGGATTTGTACAGATCAGAAATTACTTCTCTACAAAACTGGAGCCAACCGTGGACTCCTGGCGCTCCTTTAGGGCGGCCAATTAATGGCTGCATGTAAAGCTCATGCACACATGTGGGGAAAAAAAACTGATAGCACTCGTATACGAATAACTGACGTGTGAACAAGCACTAACCTATACAGGTGCTTCTCACAAAATTAGAATATCTTCAATATAAAAAGTGAAACCAATATATAGTCATTACAAACAGAGTGATCTATTTCAAGTGTTTATTCCTGTTATTGTTGATGATTATGGCTTACAGCCAATGAAAACTCATAGTCATTATCTCTGTAAATTAGAATACTTTATAACATCAGTGTGAAAACTATTTTAAAATCAGAAATGTTGGCCTACTGAAATGTATGTTCTGTAAATGCATTCAATACTTGGTCTGGGCTCCTTTTGCATCAATAACTGCATCAATGCGGCGTGGCATGGAGCCGATCAGCCTGTGTCACTGCTAAGGGGTTATGGAAGCCCAGGTTGCTTTGATAGCAGCCTTCAGCTCGTCTGCATTGTTGGGTCTGGTGTCTCATCTTCCTCTTGACAATACCCCATAGATTCTCTAGGGGGTTATGGTCAGGTGAGTTTGCTGGACAATCAAGCACAGTGATACTGCTGTTTGTAAACCAGGTATTGGTACTTTTGGCAGTGTGGACAGGTGCCAAGTCCTGCTGGAGAATGAAATTTTCATCTCCAAGGGAAGCATGAAGTGCTCTAAAATTTCCTGGTAGACGGCTGTGCTGACTTTGGTCTTGAAAAAACACAGTGGACCTACACCAGCAGATGACATGGCTCCCCAAACCATCACTTACTGTAGAAACTTCACACTAGATGTCAAGCAGCTTGGACTGTGGCCTCTCCACTCTTCCTCCAGAATCTGGGACCTTGATTTCCAAATGAAATGCAAACTTTACCTTCATCTGAAAACAACACCTGGACCACTGAGCAACAGTCCAGTCCTTTTCCTCCTTGGCCCAGGTAAGACGCTTCTGGCATTGTCTATTGGTCATGAGTGGCTGACACAAGGAATGTGACACTTGTAGCCCATGTCCTGGATACGTCTGTGTGTGGTGGCTCTTGAAGCAATGACTCCAGCAGCAGTCCACTCCTTGTGAATCCCCCCCAAATTTTTGATTGGCCTTTTCTTAACAATCCTTTCAAGGCTGCGGTTATCCCGGTTCCTTGTGCACCCTTTTCTACCACACTTTTTCCTTCCACTCATCTTTCCATTAGCCAGCTTCTTTAGCAGTGACCTTTTGTGGCTTACCCTCGTTGTGGAGTGTGTCAATGTCTGCTTTCTGGACATCTGTCAAGTCAGCAGTCTTCCCCATGATTGTGGAGCTACCGAAACAGACTAAGGGACCTTTTTAAACACTTAGGAAGCATTTGAAGGTGTTTTTGTTTACCGAGATAATGACTTTTGGGTTTTCATTGGCTGTAAGCCATAATCATCAACATTAACAGAAATAAACACTTGAAATAGATCACTCTGTGTGTAATGACTCTATAGAATATGAGATTCACTTTTTGTATTGAAGAACTGAAATGAATTCACTTTTTGATGATATTCTAATTTTGTGAGAAGCACCTGTATGTGGCAATCTGTACACCTAAACCACAGCAGTGTATCGAGTCCAAGGAACCACACAGAGGATACAGCAATATTTCTTTACAAGTGCATGTGATAAAGCAACTTTACTAATTCCATTACACTCCCATGTTGCTTTACTATCAGCATGCAACTGTCATGTCCATGACCTGCCACGTTACCCACAGATAACGACTGACACCTGTCCACTATATGTGTCTGTATTTCATCAAATTTTACATAGTTACATAGGTTTGAAAAAAGACAGCGGTCCATCATGTTCAACCTTTCTCCACCAATTGTACAGGGTGGGCCATGTATATGGATGTACCTAAATAAAATGGGAATGGTTGGTGATATCAACTTCCTGTTTGTGGTACATTAGTATATGGGAGGGAGAAAGCTTTTCAAGATGGGTGGTGACCACGGCGGCCATTTTGAAGTCGGCCATTTTGGATCCAACTTCATAATTTCCGATGGGAAGAGGGTCATGTGACACATCAAACCTATTGAGAATTTCACAAGAAAAACAATGGCGTGCTTGGTTTTAATGTAACTTTATTCTTTCATGAGCTATTTACAAGTCTCTCTTTGTTTACAGCCATTGACATGTCACAGAGGTTAACACATGAGGAGCGGATAGAAATTGTGTTGGTGTCTGGTGAACGCAGTACCCGGGTCATTGCAGCAGATTTCAATGCAAGACACCCTACGCAAGAAAACTGTCACCATTCCCATGTTATTTAGGTGTATCCATATAAATGGCCCATCCCCCCCAAAAAAGTTTGCCTCATCACTGAACATAATGTTCTGTGTAAACTGAGGGTCCTGTTCCAATTTTTGTTTTGCCCAATCTGCAAATTCAGCTCCCGGGACACATCCCTTCGGTTCGCACTGCTCCCAGTATCGGTGATTATATTATTATCTGCAGATCATCTCTTATAATGCCCTCAAAAACATTGCACACTACTGATGTCGGACTTACCGGATAGTAGTTACCTGGATCCACCTTCTTACCTTTCCTATATATTGGTATCATGTCAGCCATCCTCCAATCCTATGGCACAACCCCTGTTACAAGGGAGTCTAAGAAGATGAGATACCGCGGTCTGTCAATTATTGAGCTCAGCTCCCTCAGTATCCGTGGATGAATGCCATCTGGGCTGGGGGATTTATCAATCCACACTTCAGTTTTCCCATCGGCCAGAGATAGGTGAAATAATTTCCATGTTACATAATGTGGCATGATGGCACTACCCAGTGACCAGGAAATAGGTAGACTCTGATTCACTTCATGGGGCTCGTTCAGACATTAGTGATTTTTATTTTTCTGCTGTGCATAAATGTGGTCAGAGTGTTATCAGTATTTTGGATCTGATTTTCGTCAGTGTTTTGCTAGTTGTCCCTTTTTCCCATTAGTATTTCATCAGTTTTTCTTATATGCAAAAAAAAATTGAAAATATTTCTCAATCTTCTTCTAATAAACGTTCCATGAAAAAAAAAAAACATTCTGCTTTCTTATAGAGCAAATTACAGACATCATCACTGTCCCCATTGGGGCTCATGATCTACATTCCCTATCGGTATGTTTGGGAGGAAACCGGAGAACCCCCGGAGGAAACCCACGCAAACACGGAGGAGAACATACAGACTCCTTGCAGATGTTGTCCTTGGGGGGATTTGTACCCAGGGCCCCAGTGATGTAAGGCTAAACTGCCAACCACTGAGCACAGTACACTGATTGCCCCTGACTGCTTTACATCTTTTCCCGGACCCATAGTTGGTTGCATTGGCGCGTTTGGTCTGTGACTCAAATAGAAGTCAGACATATCTCTGTGTTTTGTGTTTGCTATGTGAGCAGCCCCACAGGTTATAATCGGTATCCTATCAATATCTGATGTGAACGAGCCCTTAGTTTCATCCCCAATCCACACCGTACACATTGGGTCTTGTACCATCTAGTTATGTGTCATTTGCCGGATTTGTGCCTAGATGGCGCCAGGCACAAGGCTCAGCTGAGCCGAAGACTCTTTTACCTGGGGAACAAATGTCAAAAAAGGGTTAAAAAAAACCAAAACGGTCATTAAAAGGGTAAAAAAAAAAGTGAAAAATTAAATAAATTTTCTATTTTTCCTTAAATTTTCCCCCATTAAAAGTCTTATAAAATGGAGTCCCATGTATCGTAAACAAAGGGCAAAAACCATTTGAATATTCGAACGAGAAAACTTAAGTCAATTAAAGTGCCTGTATAATAAAACGAAAAACTGTGCCTTGGTCAGGCAAAGAGAAAAATGTCCCAGTCATGACCTGGTACAGTTATATAGCCAGGATATGCCGAAACATCATGTTCTGATAGGCTAAGGTCTTCGGACCCTTACTGATCCTTACAAATTCGGCACTTTTCCTGTACACTACGGAGCAGCAGGAACAAAAAATAAATGTGCCCCTTTCATTGAGATAATCCGTGGGGTCCTGGCAGTCAGACCAAGAATGATGGCATGTCTGTGCTATATGTCATCACTCCGATAGATCAGGGGGGTCTCTTGACTCTTGTTTGGCACCCCAGAAGGGAGTGTGTGTGTTGACCATATCTGAATCTTTCGATGTTGTTTAGGGGAGTTCTGAAGTGCAAGGACCCCGTTTTTCTGATAGTCTTGGAATTCTGAAAAGTGAACTTGCTCCTATAAGACATTTATGGCATACCAAAAGTGTGTTCACGTGTTGCGTATGCATTTTGGTAGCGGCGTTTTGCTGCAATTTCGTAAAATCGTGGCAAAAATGATGTTGTCTTACCGTGATTTTCAAAATCAATGCAAAAGCAGTACATTTCTGAAGTTGTCTTTGTAATAGCTCTTAATATTTTATTGCGGCCATTGCTAGTGGTTCAATAAGATAGTATGGCCCTCTGATCAGAAAAGGTTGTTCTGATGGAAACCCACTAAACCCCCCTTAGCTTTTAGCCAATGTATAACCAGGAACCAGTTTCAAAAAGTGGATTGGTGATTCCTAGTGATGAGCGAGTGTACTCGTTGCTCAGGTTTTCCCGAGCACGCTCGGGTGACCTCCGAGTATTTATGACTGCTCGGAAATTTAGTTTCATCGCCTCAGCTGAATGATTTACAGCTACTAGCCTGCTTGATTACATGTGGGGATTCCCTAGCAACCAGGCAACCCCCACATGTACTCATCCTGGCTAGTAGCTGTAAATCATTCAGCTGCCGTGATGAAACTAAATCCCCGAGCACTAAAAAACACTCGGAGGTCACCCGAGCGTGCTCGGGAAAACCTGAGCAACGAGTACACTCGCTCATCACTAGGGTGACCGTAAAAAATCGGCACCTCCATGATGGCTCCTGAGCCAGAGATGGTTCCCATGGAATCTGTCCCTGCCGACACCCAATGGTGATTTGCCGCCCCACCGATGGCCCACTTAGGTCAGTCACCTATCTGGGAGTTTAGTTTCTAGAAGAGCCGTACAGCCATCTATTCTCCGTCACGCTGTGTCAGCGTTGTGTTTGTAGCACATATTTTCACTGCACGTATGAGCGAGATGGACCACAAACCTCCCGTCCTGCCGTGTGTTCCTCCTGTTTACACCTATTCCCATAGTTACATGGAGCTGTACTTCGCATTGGTTTATTTAAAGTATTGAAGGTGTTGACAGATCCTAAGGTTCAGTGCACGTTTCTTACAACCAGACTGAGCAAAACGTGCCAGATTTCTCCAGATATGTCTGTCTCATAAATTTCAGGTTTTTATCTGAAAATTATATTCGCTAAAACAGAAAAAAAAATTTCGGTCTCTGAAGCTGGAAATATACGTTAGAATTATGTCTGAAAGACCCAACATTTCAGAAGAACGAGCCAACTATCTAATGTCTTTGATATCCCCCAACTCTCCCACAATGGCGGACGGATCGACGTCATCACTGTGGGCAGTAACCGGCAGAGTGGGTTTCCTGTGGAGGGAACAGAGGCGATAAAATATTTACAGTAGTGTTTTTTTGTTCAGTTAAAGAGAATCTGTCAGTAGGATTAACCCTCCTAAGCCGTCTACATGGGCATGTAGGTCATAGGAAGCTGAAGAAAATGATACCTTGATATCTGCGATCCGATGTCTTATTTCAAAGAAATCTCTGTTTTTCTAAATATGTAAATGAGCTGTTAAGATCTATGGGCCGGACATAGATCTTCCTGAAAATCTGCCTCCAGATATTATTTTAATTAAAGGGGATGGGGATGTTACCAGCGTGAGACATGTAATGAATGACCGTCTGCTCTCCTGATCTACATGTCTCACACTGGTAACTCCCCCATTAATTAAAATAATCTCTGAAGGCAGATTCTCGGGGAGATCTATGCCCGGCCCATAGATCTTAACAGCTCAATTGCATATTAAGAAAAACTTTGATTTCTCAGGAATAAGACATCAGATCACAGATATCAAGGTATCATATAATTCAGCTTCCTATGGCCTCCATGTCCATATAGAGGGCTTAGAACGGTTGATTACTACTGACTGATTCCTTTTAAAGCTTGACATTGTGCAGATATATTCAGTAAAGTAAAATTCTTTGCAAGCACCAATTGCCATATGGGAAAACTAAAGGAAGTTACAATATATATGATATGAGCCATACTAATGTGTTCTTTACAGAGTTTAGGGATATTTCAGTATTGGTCCAGATTATTATTGTCCTGATTGTGAGTGATCAAAGAGGCAAATTACGTGGGCTGATGACGGAAACCTGTCCTTGGGTTTTAGATGGATCGGGAATCTTAAAGGGAACCTGTCACCTGAATTTGGCGGGACTGATTTTGGGTCATATGGGCAGAGTTTTCGGGTGTTTGATTCACCCTTTCCTTACCCACTGGCTGCATGCTGGCCGCAATATTGGATTGAAGTTCATTCTCTGTCCTCCGTAGTACACGCCTGCGCAAGGCAATCTTGATACGTGTGATGCACAGCGTCTGGCTTACAGCCTATTAGTGACGCCCATACTATAAGTGCACCCCACAAGGACTGATGCCCCAGTTCACCCAACCAACAAAAAAGGGACCTGGCTGCATAATGGAAAAATGTGCAATAGAATATGAAAAATAATGTGTATGATGAATACATTAAGTAAGGTAATGGTTAATATTTTAGCAAAAATACAGACTCCCAAACTATGTCAAGGGTCCTCACGTTTGCGAATCCTAACCCTAAAATAAAAAACTGCAACCTAAAGTTGAAAAATTCTAAAACGCATACATTATTTTTTATTGCACATTTTTCCATTTTATGATCATACTGCCAAATAAAAAGTGGAATAAAACGTGATCAAAAAGACATAGAAATAAGCATGGTACCGCTGAAAACGTCATCTTGTACCGCAAAAAAACAGCTTAATCAGAAGAAAAATAAAGTTATAGCTCTCAGAATAAAGTTATGCAAAAATAATTATTTTTTTCAATAAAATTGCTTTTATTGCGTAAAAGCACCAAAACATAAAAATACTATATAAATGGGGTATCGCTGTAATCGTACTGACCTGAAGAATACAACTGCATTTTCAATATTGCCACACGCAGAACAACATAAACCCCCCCCAAAAAATTTTTGATTTGCTGTTTTTTGTTCATTCTGCCTCCCAAGTATCGGAATTGAAAGCAATAAAAAATGTCATGTGCCCAAAAATAGTACCAATAAAAACATCAACTCGTCCCACAAAAAAACAAGCCATCACATGACTTTGTAAGCCAAAATATGGTAAAATTATAGCTCTCAAAATATGGTGATGCAAAAACTAGTTTTTTTGCGATAAAAAGCTTTTTTAGTGTGTGACAGCAGCCAAACATAAAAACCCGATATAAATCTGGTATCGCTGTAATCGCACCGACCTGAAGAATAAAGTCGCCTAATCACTTATACCACATGAAGAACGGCGTAAAAAATTAAAAAAAACAATTCTTCACCTGCTGTTGATTTGTTCATTCTGCCTCCCAAAGATCACAGTAAGGCTTGGCGCACATTTATACTGCGCTCTGCACTGAGCGCTTACACTGGTATATCATGGGACAACTACTTAAAATTATAACGCCACAGGGAAATTCCTCAATTAATCAGTCAGACCCTAACCTCTACAACATGAGCAAGCCCAAAGAGCTTTCAAAGGATGTCAAGGACAAGATCATAGACCTGCACAAAGCTGGAATGGGCTACAAAACCATACGTAAGATGCTGGGTGACAAGGAGACAACTGTTGGTGTATCATACAAAATCTCACCTCGTAGGGTATCCTTGATCATGAGAAAGGCGAGAAATCCACTACACAAAAACTACACAAGGGGAACTTGTTAATGATCTCAAGGCAGCTGAAATCACAGTCACCAAGAAGAAGGTGCTTTGGTCATATAAAACAAAAATTAAGGTTTTTGGCATTAACTCAACTCGCCATGTTTGGAGTTAGAGAAATGCTACCTATGACCCAAAGAACATTGTTCCCACTGTCAAACATTCAAATGGAAACATTATGTTTTGGGGGTGTTTCTCTGCTAAGGGCACAGGATTACTTCACTGCATCAATAGGAGAATGGATGGAGTCATGTACTGTAAAATCCTGAGTGACAACCTCTTTCCCTCCGCCATGACATTAAAAATGGGTCTTGGCTGGGTCTTCCAGCAAGACAATGACTCAAAACATACAGCCAAGGCAACAAAGGGCTGGCTCAAAAAGAAGCACATTGAGGTCATGGAGTGGCCTAGCCAGTCTCCAGACCTTAATCCCATAGACAACTTATGGAGGGAGTTGAAGCTCCGAGTTACCAAACGACAGCCTCAAAATCTTAATGATTTAGAGATGACCGGCAAAGAGGAGTGGACTAAAATTCCTCCTGACATGTGCGCAGACCTCATCATCAACTACAAAAAACGTCTGACTGCCGTGCTTGCCAACAAGAGTTTTGCCACCAAGTATTAACTCTTGTTTGCCAGAGGGATCAAATACTTATTTCTCACTGCAAAATGCAAATAAATTTATATAATTTATACAATGTGATTTGCTGGATTTTATTTTTGATATTCTATCTCTCAATGATAGAATTAACCTACCCTTAAAATTATAGACTGTTCATGTCTTTGTCAGTGGGCAAACTTACAAAATCAGCAAGGGAGCAAATAATTATTTCCGTCACTGTATCAGTCCACTCTATGAACAGCCTCTTACGGCAGTATATTGGTCCATGTATTTCCCTTTATGTCCAACCTCCTTCTGCAGTATAGCATTCCTTTCATGAACCTCTACACACAAATTCCCTTTCTGCAGCACACAGCTCCTCAGTGCTCTGTATATACAGCTTTCTGCAGGACCTTATGTGATCCTGGCTCTGCACAGGGCTGCTGATAGGCAGAGGTAATTAGGAGTCCTGAGAATAGAAGACGAGGGCGTGGAGATTGTGTTCCTTACTCATTCATAAGTGATCCCAGCAACCAGACCTAAGGTCGGTTTCACAGGTCAGTGTGTCCAGTACGTGTGGTGACAGTTTTCACACATACCAGAGACACACACGTAGACACATTGAAATCTATATTGCTGTGCACATATCAGTGTGTTTCCATGGACCACGTGTCCATGTGACCCACATGTAGATAGGCTCCACTACGAGGTTTGCCATGACGTGGCAGTGGGCTTCATACAGTCTGATCAGAATGTTAAACTAAGAACCTCATGTTCAGTTATATGTATTTTTGCCTAGCGGCATTAGATCACTGTATAATAATAATGTATGATTTTTGGAGGTGCCGTCCATTCTCTTTTTTCAGTATAAATAGTTTTCAACCTGTTCGGTGCTAATATGTGATCGGCCAGGCTGAGAACCACTGGTGAATGAGCTGCTGCGAAAGCAGCATTATTGACCAGCGGTGACATCATTGTTGTAACCAACAGTCAGTGAGGCTGCGTTCCCAGCACCATGGCATCTCAGCACTGTGAGAAAAAGTTAGTGATGAGGTCACCGCAGATCACAGTGAGAAATTCACCTCTCCATTACTAAGCCATGGGTTTGATATCACCTGACAATACAAAGGTGATATCAACCCCACAAATATAAACCCTACTTGACTCCGCTACAGGGCAAATGGGAAGATTATAACGCCAGAATTGGTGCATCTAATAGATGTGCCTTTTCTGGGCATCTGCGGGCTGCTATTTTTAGGCTGGGGGGGGGCAAAATCCATGGCCTCTTTCCAGCCTGAGATTACCAGCCCCCAGCTGTCAACTTTAGCAAGGCTGGTTGTCAAAAATGGGGGGGACCCCATGCCGTTTTCTTTTATTATTTATTTAAATAGTTTAAAAAACAGCGTGGGGACCCCTCTATTCTTGATAACCAGAATTGCTGAAGCTGACAGTTGAGGGTTACAGCCCGCCGCTGTCAGTTTTGCCTGGCTGGTTATCAAAAATACAGGGTAATCCACATTTTTTTTTTAATTATAGCGCAGGCGTCGGGTGATGAATACTCCCATGAGCTGCTTCCTGCTCTCACTGTTATTCGTGGCAGAAGGTGTAGGCTGATGGGAGTATTAGTCCCAACAGCCACCACATGCTGTCGCTGTTATCAGCTGAATATTACTCATCATTCTCCCCTGCTCTTGCTGATCGCAGGCAGAGCAGGAGAGAATGATGAGAACCGTCTTCAGCACTCGATGCCGGGGAACAGCGCTTACTGAACTGCTGCTTCCCTGGTGCCCGTGAGTGGGGTACTGATGCGACACACGGGCAGCACACGCTTGCCACATGTCCGCCGCATGTATTACACACACGGACATCTCCGGTACCGTTTTTTTCCTGTACCTGAAATATCAGGACGTGTGAAACTGGTCTAAAACAGAACAGGGAGCACGAGTCCAAATTATTTTTCCCCACTGAGCATGCAGAGGTGGAATCGGAATGTGCCTCAGCACTGACTTTACGTTTACCAGTTGAGTTGAAAACCGCGAGGGCTGTGTGGCATATCCGCCCACATGAGATGCCCATATAACATTAGACAGGGACATCATTTTTTAATTCTAAACCTATTACTCGTTTGCCTACGTTGCTGAATGAAATCATAAAGAGGAGTGAAAAATATCTTGGACAACCCCATTAACTGGTTCTAACAAATCTAAATAAAAAGTTGTTCTAATGTGACAATAGGAATCATATTTAAAAAGTCAATTATTCTCCTTTTATCCAATCACGAATACATTTTACCATGAATCAACATTTTGTGCTACATAAAAAGCCAAAGCATTAAAACCATTCCAAACCGGAAAAGGAGTATTTATAAAGTGGGTTTATTTTCTCTTTCATATGGATCCTATTACATTGACTGAGGAGCCGGTGCAGGAATAAGGTCCCATATTTAGAAGGGATAAGCTGCCAGCTGCGGAGCGCAGAGATTATTCTGGTACAGGGGGAGCATATAAATATACACTGCTGGTTTATCTGTTGGTAATGATGACATCATTGCAGTAACTTTACCACTGATAATCATAAGACATCCGCTTGCTAGATATTAAATTGCAAAATGATCATTTAGGTTCCAATCTGCCACCAATCTCCTGCGTTCACATCCAACAAACTTTTTCTCTGGAATAACCATAAAAACCAAAACTTGCCCGTTCCATTGGATTCTAAGGCTATGTTCACATGCGAAGTTTTTTTGCCGAGTTTTTTTTCTGCTTTTTCATGCACAAACTTTTTTTTCAAACTGAAATAAATTTCAGCACGTCTGCTTTTTTTAAAAATCTGCAGCATGTCTATTCTTTCAGTGTCATTGCAGCATTTTTTTTCCCCACAGAAAGCAATGGGAAAGTGCAAAAAACACAGCAAATGACTTTTGCAGCGTTTTTGATAAGTAAAACTAGATTTTTTTTTTTTAAACTTCTACTGGACGCAAAACACATGTAATCAGCATCAAACGCAAGTTAAAAAATGCTGCAAAAATGCAACAACAAAAAAGCAGCAAAAGACGCAGCAAAACTTGCATTTTGATGACTGCGATTTTACTGCCAAAAGAGTGAATTGTGGCTGCAGGAAAAAAAGGCTGCAAAAACACTGAGCACGATCATAGCCTGGAGGAATGAGCACAAGTTCAATACTTGTAACACAAATGGGGAAAATCTGCAAGTAAAACGAATATTAACCACAAGTAAAATTGACATACTACGGATATCAAAAACAAAAAAAATTTTTTTTTTTGGCTGAAACTGTAAAGTGCTGCATTTTTTGTACATAAAATAATGCAGCAGAAAGATTTGTCATCTTTGGGAACTTTGCCTTAGGCCTTCAAGAGTTAAGAAATATCATGAGTGGCATCTGCTTTCCAAGCAATCGCCACCTATGTGTGGAATTCATGGTGTAATTTCTGCCATCCCTAATTGATGTATAAATAAACAGCCGCTGTCTCCTTGGTGCTCCGTGGATCGGGCATGCCGGGCCAGGAGAGCTACTGAACTGAATTGGCAAAGAACATTGTAACATAAGATAACGGCATCCATATTTCAGACTTAGAGACTTCTGCTAAATCCAACAATGTGTCACTAGAGTTCACTGAGAGCCCATTAATTCCTTGTCATTATGTGGGGCTATAGCATGCACAAACTGGTTTTTAATTGCAAGTCTACTTCATGCCACAGGCCCAAAATCAAACCGATCCAAGCCAGCGATGACAACCATTATGGATGCTCATTAGTGATGAGCGAAAGTGCTCGCCGCTGCTCGTTACTCGCCCGAGTATCGCTATGCTCGGTGTACTTGGCGAGCAGCGAGCATTTCCGGGATTATTCGGCGGTAACTGTTGTCTCCACTCAGCGTTTTTGGCGGACTTTAGAGACCCAATCACGGTGCAAGGATTGTCTGCCAGGCCATAAAACACCACAGCCATCTTTGTTGTGGTCGTGCAGTGATTGGCTGGGCCGTAGAGCATCATCCCGAGTATGAGACCTGGCGCCGCCCTACTCGCCGCATTCTGTTCCTGATTCAGCGAGAGTAGTGAGAGATGATGCCGAGATAGGGTCAAAATTGTGGTTTTTAGACTTAGTGTACGTCTGCAACTCTTACATCCACAACTGCTGAGAAACCAACAGTCCTTTTTAGGGCTAATTCGTGGGACAGCATATCCACATCAGTGCCAATCCTGCAGGCACTGTATGTGCGTCCATTGCTCCCACTGCATCCTTCCCAAAGCTCCATAACTGCCTGCTGCTGCTGCAGCTTCTTTACTATATGCCTAGTTGGCATTTTTTTTTCAAAAAATTCACGCCCCTCCAAAAAAAATATACAATCTGTTCTGTCAGACTGAGGCCCGTTGAAAAATCATAGTTTGTCAGGCATACATAGCATAGTTGTGTGTGCTAGCCTTGTGCCCCCTTTTTTGTGTTTTAAATTCACCGAAGAAGGCCTCCTATATCTGCATGCTCCAACTTTGGTCATTGTAGGCCGGAGGACCCCTTTTTTTTGCTGTCTGAGACTCTAATTCTATACAGCACTATTTAGCTTCCAAAATTACTAAAAGGCCACATATTTGTCAGTGTGGTATCTCCGTGAGAGCCCTCATATATCTCTGTGCTCCAAGTTTGGTCATTGTAGGCCGGAGGACCACTTTTTTTGCTGTCTGTTACTGAAATTATATACAGCACTATTTAGCATAAAAAAATATTAAAAGGGAACATATTTGCCAGTGTGATATTTCCGTGACAGCCTTCATATATCTGTAAGCTCCAAAATTCGGCATTGTAAGCCGGTGTACCTCTTTTTTTTTGCTGTCTGATACTGTAATTCTATACAGCACTATTTAGCATATATAAAAAAGGCCACATATTTGCCAGTGTGGTATTTCCATGACAGCCCACATATATCTGCGTGCTCCAAGTTTGCTCATTGTAGGCCGGTGGACCACTTTTTTGCTGTCTGTTACTCTACTTATATACAGCACTATTTTGCATAAATTAACTTCACAAAAATGCCCCCAAACATTGAATACAGTCTGTTATGTCAGGCTGAGGCCTGCCTGGTGTTTGGGTTTGGAAAATCGTAGATTTGCAGGCATACCGATCAGATATTATTTCGCTACTAATAAATACATTTGTGTTGAGCATTTGAAATAGTGCAGTAGTCCATTTAAAATGGGCAAGGGACGGGGAAGAGGACGTGATGCTGATGGTGCATGCAGAGGCCGAGGCCGTGGACAAGGTGAAAGTGGGCAACAACAAAGACCCACATCTTCTCGCTCGACCTTCCTGTCCCAGTTTCTAGGGGACCGCATGACACCACTATTGAAGCCAGAGCAGTGTGAAACAGTTGTTGTTTGGCTAGCGGATAACGCTTCAAGTCACTTAGCCACCACCACCACCATGTCTTCCACACGGTCAAGTCTGAGTAGCCGTGAGTGTGGCCCAGATATTCCTCACCCTGATCCTCCTTACTCCCACCATGCCGAGTGCCCTGAGACAACTGATCGCACACTTGGACTGAAGAGCTGTTCAGTTTTCTATTTCAAGATTTCGGACTCTCGGCCGGTCAACTTGAAGTGGGGACAGATGAGATCGCATGTAGCGATGCCCAAAGCTTTGACCAGCCCCGGTCACACGAAGGCGATGGTGGGAAAGTGTCAGAAGAGGTGGACGATGATGAGACACAATTGCCAGAAAGTCAGGAGGAAGAGCAGGGTGCGGATGTGGAAGACGAGGTGGTGGATGACTATGTAACTGACCCAACCTGGCAGGAGGACATGCAGAGCGAGGGCAGCAGCACATATGGGGAAGGAGGCATATCACCCCATCAGGCAGGAGGAAGCACTGTGGTGGCCACAGACAGAAGGCGCGCATCCGTTCCCCGTAACACCAAAATGAGGGAAGTAGCCATTTCAACTGTTAGATCTTCCCGAGTCTGGCTATTTTTGAAAGATTCTGCCGATAACCCCAAACAGGCCATTTGCAGCACATGCCATGCCCGCATCAGGAGGGGTTGCAAAACAACCAGCCTGACCACCACCAGGATGATCAGGCAAATGGCAGAAAAGCACCCAACTTTGTGGGCCGAACCCCAGGCTCCAGGACCATTGCCTGCTGGTCACACCACTGCTTCTTCCACTGTTTTGCATAGAAGCCAATCCCCAGTACACCGTGCATGTGAAGATGCCTCTAGCCCTGCTCCTTTTGGAGACCACAGTCTAGCAGCACCATCAGCAAGCCCGTCCACGTCCTTGTCCCAGCACAGGGTTCAGTTGTCTATAACCCAGTCTTTGGAACGCAAGTGGAAATACCCAGCCAACGCCCCACAGGCCAAAGTCCTCAATTCTAATATTTCTCTTCTGCTTGGGCTAGAAATGCTGCCTTTTAGGCTTGTTGAGATGGAAGCATTCCACAACCTGATGACGGTGGCCGTCCCAAGGTACTCGGTCCCCAGTCGCCACTATTTCTCCCCGTATGCTGTACCGGCATTACACCAGCATGTGTCCCACAACATTACCCATGCCCTCAGCAATGCTGTTACAGGGAAAGTCCACCTAACCACGGACACGTGGACAAGTGATTGTGGGCAGGGATGGTACATCTCACTGGCAGCACACTGGGTAAACATAGTGGAAGCCGGAACCGAGTCAGACCTTGGGATGTAACACATCCTCCCCATGCCGAGGATTGCTGGCCCTACGTCAATCAGGGGTGCCCCCACAGTCTACAGCTCCTGCACCTCCTCCTCCTCTTCATCCTCCATCTCTGAAATCAACACATCAGTCAGAAGCTGGAAGCACTGCAACACTGCCTCAGCCAAGCGGCAACAGGTTGTGCTGAAGCTAATCTGCATAGGTGACAAACCGCACAATGCAGAAGAGCAGTCAGATGTTTGGATGACACAGCTGAACCTACAGCCAGGCATGGTCATGTGTGACAATGGCCGTAACCTGGTGGCGGCTCTGAGGCAAGGTGAGCTAACATGCGTACCTTGCTTGGCCCATGTGCTTAACCTCGTGGTTCAATGTTTTCTGAAAAGCTACCCGGAGCTGCCGGATCTGCTAGTGAAAGTACACCATCTGTCTGCCCATTTTAGAAAGTCAGTTGCAGCTTCAGCCACCCTTGCCGTGCTTCAGCAGCGTTTGCAGCATCCAGCTCACCGGCTGGTGTGTGATGTCCCCACGTGATGGAACTCTACGCTGCTTGTGTTGGAAAGGATTTGTGAGCAGAAGAGGGCAGTTGTTGACTACCAACATCAACAAGGCCGATGATATTCAGTTCAGACTCCACACATAAGACCTCAGGAGTGGACATGGATGTCCGACATATGTACCATCCTCTGCAACAAGATGGTGAGCGGCGATGACGCCATAATTAGCGTGGCCATCCCGCTTCTCAGAATTCTGAAAAACTCTCTGCTCACATTTAAAGAGGATGCATTGCAGGCAGAGCACGATGACATGGAGCAAGGAACCATACAGGGGATTACACTCAGCCCAGACTTATGTCTTCTTATCGTGGATTGGTAGTCAATGAGGAGGAGGAAGAACAGGAGCTACTTTCATGCGCTATAGACCATACAACAAACACAGCTGTCATACCGTCTGTTCAGCAGGGATGGCCTGAGGACCGGGAGGAGGAGGAGGACAGCATGGTCAGTCGTCCTGTTGGTGAGGACACGGAAGTCTTGCCTGTTAGCAGTCTGGCACACATGGCTGACTTTATGTTGCGCTGCGTTTCACGTGACCCTCGCATTATATTAAAATTTTGGGTGACATTCATTACTGGTTGGTGACACTTCTAGACCCATGCTACAAGAACTTTCAATCTCTTCTACCAGAGGCAGAGAGGTGTAGAAAAATGTTGCAGTACTAGAAGGCCCTTGTAGCGGAATTGCATGGAAAATTCCCATGTGAGAATGCTGGCAGCAGACATCAGAGTTTATTGTACAACCAAGGAGTCCAAGTGAGAGAGACAGAAGTACAATCCAGCTCAGGCAGGGGAACAATGGCAAAGTTCTGGGACAGTTTTCTCAGACCCTCCCATCGTGACGCCACAGAGGCAAGGGGTGCTGTCACAAAAAGTGCAATTTTTGTGAAGATGGTGAGGGGGTACCTTGCAGATCGTACAAACGTCCTCCGTGATTCCTCTGTGCCTTTTAATTATTGGGTATCCAAGCTGGACACGTGGCATGAACTGGCTCTCTACGCCTTGGAGGTCCTGGCCTGCCCTGCTGCTAGCGTTTTGTCAGAGCGGGTTTTTAGTGCCTCTGTTGGAATTATCACAGATAAGGGGTAATCCTTGACACTGATCTCTCCTTCAAACCGCATATCCAAGCCCTTTCCACTTCCTGCCGCCTTCAACTCAAAAATATTTCACGGATCTGTACATTCCTAAACCAAGAATCTGAAAAAACCCTAGTCCATGCCCTCATCATCTCCCACCTCGACTACTGTAACCTCCTGCTCTGTGGCCTCTAACACTCTCGCACCCCTCCAATCTATTCTAAACTCTGCTGCCCAACTAATCCACCTGTCGCCCCGCTATTCTCTGGCCTCTCCCCTCTGTCAATCCCTTCACTGGCTCCCCATTACCCAGAGACTCCAGTACAAAAGCCTAACCATGACATACAAAGCCATCCACAACCTGTCTCCTCCATACATCTGTGACCTCGTCTCCCGGTACTTTCCTGCACGCAACCTCCGATCCTCACAAGATCTCCTTCTCTACTCCCCTCTTATCTCCTCTTCCCACAATCGCATACAAGATTTCTCTCGCGCATCACCCCTACTCTGGAACTCTCTACCACAACATATCAGACTCTCACCTACCATCGAAACCTTCAAAAAGAACCTGAAGACCTACCTCTTCCGACAAGCCTACAACTTGCAGTAACCACCGATCGAACAAACCACTGCATGACCAGCTCTATCCTCACCTACGGTATCCTCACCCATCCCTTGTAAATTGTGAGCTCTCGCGGGCAGGGTCCTCTCTCCTCCTGTACCAGTTGTGACTTGTATTGTTCAAGATTATTGTACCTGTTTTTATTATGTATACCCCTCCTCACATGTAAAGCGCCATGGAATAAATGGCGCTATAATAATAAATAATAATAATGATAAGCACATCAGGCTGTCAACTGAAAATGCTGACAGGCTGACTCTTATAAAAATAAACAAGGGTTGGATTGGGAAAGATTTCTGTACACCACCAAGTGAAACCAGCTAAACTTAACCACAAATACATTATCTCTTTTCGGGAAGAGTATTCTCATGCACCTCTTCACACATGGGTATACGCTTCCACATTTGGTCTGTTTGTTGTTATTCTTCTCCTTATCCTCATCCTCATCATCCACAACCACTAGATGACCGGGTGAATGTGCTCTGTACGGTTATAGGCCGGTGAATTTTTGGGCACAGGGGCTGTGATGGCACTCTTTCATTTTTTTAAAAAGACCCCACATTGGGGAATTAGGCATGACATTACATAGGGCCTACTTCTTCATTCTGTCTCCTGCAATATGTCCTATAATTGCCACTGGATCACCAGGGTGAACGTGTTCTGTACGGTGCATTTTGGGCAAGGGGGCTGTGATGGCACTAGTCTATTTTTAAAAAAGGTACCCCCATTGGGGAATTAGGCATGACATTACATTGGGCTTACTTCTTCATTCTGTCTCCTGATAAATTGATAAATTTTTGTTTATTTACTTCACAAACAGTTCTAAGCCTCTATATTTTTGCTGTTTGTCATCGTAAAACATTAAGGTTTACTGAAACTATGCTGGTGGTGGTTTGATCTAATTCCTTGTGGCTTTTATTTTCTAGGGGTTTATGGCCCCTCGTCTGATGACTCCATGATATCTCAGTTTCATCCAACCTTGAAAAGTGGCCACTTGAAGGTCTGGGTGAAACTAGAGTTACTACATAGTGTAAATCACTATATTTGACCAGAGAAACATGACTAAGACAGATGCCAAAATTGCAGTACCTGTACATGTACAGTGTGCTGATACCTGCATAATTGGGGATACCCATGCAGTGTAGGTAATCTCCCAGGGGTTCCCTGTCTTAATGTCGCTTCTCTGATATTCCAGATGGATGATGTTTAAAAGCCTCTTGGTGATGATCTAAGTATACTGTATGGAGTTAATCTTCATATATACATAATCACTATATTTATTTAATCCTTATATGTACTTATTAACCATTGTATGTTAACATATACAAAAGTGTACGCACTCTCACTATTCAATCATACTATTCCTTGAATTTTGTACTTTACAATAAAATTGCCATGTATTGTAAGAATTAGCCTTTTTTAAAGCCGTATCTGAACCTTAGTGTTAAAAACAAATAAAATTGCCAAATTCTCCTGTAAATAATTGTGCAAAGAGGGAACCATCATACCATTAAAAAAAAGAGTGGATTTTCCTGGGCCCATCCAGTATGTGGGTTCCAAGGCTTATTGGGGTGCATATGACTATGCAGCAGGGCTGGCCTTGCCGCCAATGTGTAAAACCAAGGAGTACGGGAGTACAAAATGCATATTGTGAAGTGGATTTTCATGGGCCCATACAGCATGTGGGTTCAAAGGCTTATTGGGGTGCATATGAGTTGGTAGCAGGGCAGGCCTTGAATTCAATGCAACACTTTTTGAGGTATCCCCCCTGGACATCTTATGACGGGTATTTTGGTGCGTCGTAATTCTTGGCAGCCCATCCACTCACAGCCTAGGCTGCAACAGTTTAGGAGACCCACTGTTTCACAATGGCCCTTTAAGAAGATTAATGTCGCCTGATGCACCAGTAAAAATAGTCTCTGTGACTTTAACCTCTTCACCCCCGGAGCTTTTTCCGTTTTTTCTTTTTCGTTTTTCGCTCCCCTCCTTCCCAGAGCCATAACTTTTTTATTTTTCCATCAATATGGCCATGTGAGAGCTTATTTTTTGCGGGACGAGTTGTACTTTTGAACGACATCATTGGTTTTACCATGCCATGTAGCAGAAAACGGGAAAAAAATTCCAAGTGTGATGAAATTGCAAAAAAAGTGCAATATCACACTTGTTTTTTGTTTGGTTCACCAAATGCTAAAACTGACCTGCCATTATGATTCTCCAGGTCATTACGAGTTCATAGACACCTAACATGTCTAGGTTATTTTTTATCTAAGTGGTGAAAAAAAATTCCAAATTTTGCTAAAAAAAAAAAAAAAAAATGCGCAATTTTCTGATACCCGTAGCGTCTCCAATTTTCGTGATCTGGGGTCAGGTGAGGGCTTATTTTTTGCGTGCCGAGATGACGTTTTAAATGATACCATTTTGGTGCAGATACTTTCTTTTGATCACCTGTTATTGCATTTTAATGCAATGTTGCGGCGACCAAAAAAACGTAATTTTGGCATTTTGATTTTTTTTTTCGCTACGCCATTTAGCGATCAGGTTAATCCTTTGTTTTTATTGATAGATCGGGCGATTCTGAACGCGGTGATACCAAATATGTGTATTTTTGATGTTTTTTATTGTTTTATTTTGATTGGGGCGAAAGGGGGGTGATTTGAACTTATATATATTTTTTATTTTTTTATATTTTTAAACACTTTTTTTTTTAATTTTGGCATTCTTGAATAGCCTCCATAGGAGGCTAGAAGCATGCACTACACGATCAGCTCTGCTACATAGAGGTGAAGTACAGATCACCTCTATGGTGCAGAAAGGCAGGTGTACTTTGAACGCCGACCACAGGGTGGCGATCAAAGCAAATGGCCATCAACAACCATAGAGGTCTCAAGGAGACCTCTGGTTGTTATGGCAATGCACCGCTGACCCCCGATCAAGTGATGGGGGTCAGCGGTGCGAGCACTTCCGGCTGCGTGGCTGGGAGCGCTAGTTAAATGCCGCTGTCAGCTCTTGACGGCGGCATTTAACTAGTTAATGGGCGCGAGCGGATCACGATTCCGCTCACGTTCATTGCACGCACATGTCAGCTGTACAAAACAGCTGACATGTCGCGGCTTTGAGGTGGGCTCACCGCCGGAGCCCACCTCAAAGCGGGGGATCTGCCAGCTAACATACTATTCCGTCAGCTGGCAGAAAGGGGTTAAGAGTCCCTCCTTCATAAATGAAGCAAGATGGGTCTGCTTATGTGTCACACACCACATGGCCAGCTAGGGGTGTTACATGTTACAATGACATTTCCCATTGAATGCATTTGTCATGGTTGAAAGCAAAGTTAAAGTTAAAAAACGCTTCAAAAACGCAGTGTCTGAACTAAGCCTAAGTGGGAGAGGAAATTTTCGGTCTGGGGTAAAATATTTGGCCTTACAAGCAAGTCATTAGCTTGCAAAGGATGTACCTTGACATATTTCCCAGCAAAACCCGTTTTGGTTTCATTTTCATGTGTTTTTTGTGGCACCGAGAACAATGGCATGAATCTCGGAAAAAAATGATTAAAGCTGTGAACTAGGAGTCAGGAATACTTCCAAGGGCGGGCCCCATGATGTCCCTGTGTCATTTGAGCAGTGTTTCCATCATTTTCAGACGTTTTTAGACCTTAAAAGGACCCCTGGGGGGATCGCGGTAAAAATACTTGGGTCTCCCATAGACTTACATTGGGCTCGTTGTTCTGGCTGAGTACCCGAGTATTCCAATCTGCTCGACCCGAACAACAAGCACACAAGCATTTTAGGGCTCGCTCATCACTAATGCTCATTCCTCAGATTCAGGACAGAACAACAGGTTATGGGTCAATGTAAATTTCCAATTGATTTGGTCAGACTTGGACTGGCCCATGGGAGCACCGGTGCATTCCCCGGTAGGCCACTGTGCAGGAATCTGCCACCTCTTATATGAGCAGGAGATGGGACCATACACAAGCCACCATGTACAAACAAAGGCAGACTCTCATTATTATCATACCCTAGTCTTTATTAGTATTAATATTATAAAGAACCAGAGGTAAATTTGTGAAAAAGGGTAATGTAATATTTGTGGCTGTAGCTGAACAGTGAGCCCCCAGGTATAATGTTATCAGTGGGCTCTTGGAACCCCAGTCCGAAACTGGCTGTGGCATTACTCTGTTCCTGCCATCCATCTATATATTCTACATCTACATGCAGAGTGGTGTATGCACACATATTGTATTTTTTGCAAAAAGTAGTGACTTTCTCCCAACAATGTGGATTACATCAAGAAAGGTTGAACTTGATGGAGGTCTTTTTTTCAACATATATAGCTATGTAATAATTCCCACATTCCCCCTTTTAACTGTCATTTACGGCTCTAGATTTGATTTTTAGCTGCAGCTTATTATAGCGGCACTATATCTCTGGAGGAGAAGTGGGCCAGCCATGGTCAACTTCAATTTCAGCTGTATTTGTATCCTTGGGGCACTAGTACAGATGAGAACTATGAATGCGTTCTCTCATGGTGAAGGTTTCTTAGGCAAGGAGCACAGTACTTTCAGGCTCGTTACTGTAGAGCTTGTAAGCACTGCACTACAGCAAGTTGGATCTGGCCAACTACAGTGCTGCTGTCTCCGACCAAACTGCAGAGGCAAAGCTGCCTCATAATTCTGCATCGGGGGTGTACAGTCCAGGCCTCAGAGTGATGACTTCACTGGTCTGCACTTTTAATCAGGAGCACCTCTTCCCCTTTCCCCAAAAAAGAGTGGTGCTTTCCCTATGATCAGTGTTGATAATAACCATTTAAGGAATTTGTTTGTGGGATGAGAAGGGGACAGGGTGGCAGACCTATTGAATTATGACCTCCAGCAACCAATATCCAGACAGTTCACATGCTTGCCTGAAATAAGGCAGGCAGGCAGTGGGGCTGTCTGGGTCTGTGTTTTCAATATTTGACAGCAGAACTACATGGGCCTGATCACAGATGCAGCAAATATTTTTAAGGATGGGGAAAGTGCCGTATTTTCCGGACTGTCTTGCTGTAAGGAGATGCTCATACTTTCCACGTTCCCCCTTGAAAACACGCGTATTGTTGTAATGCATAATGTGTATTGTGACATGGGCTATTGGTGATAGTATTGTGTTCTGCCCAATAGTAGGGAGAGTTAGGGTTAATGTTTGGTATTAGCCTAGAGTGGGAGTGAATAAGGTGAAGGGATAGACACAGTTTCCTGTCAGGAAGATAGGGCCAAGCGTGCCATAGAAACAGATCTAAGGTCTGACTAATCTGTAGAGCTGTATGATGTGGGTGTCCCTGATGTGAGTGGAGACTGAGGCTATGGATAGCGCGATCCTGGGGAGAGAGAGAAAGAGCAGTGACCGAAGAATAGAGTGATCAACAGAAGATTGGTCCTGGGACAGGACGCCTTACATTGTGGCTACAACTCAGAGAGGTAACTGGCCAGGATGGGACAGAGCCTGTGAGATGAAGAGAGGGCCCCAGGCGGGAGTTCCAAGGCGCCAGAAATTGAGAAGCTAAGTATTTGTCTTACTGGCAGAATAGTTTCTTGAAGAGGACGAAAGGACGTGGAACCGCAGGTTGATAATCGAACTCTGACTTACTGTACTGTGCTGGGTAGTGGTGGAGATAAAGATGAGTGGTGGTAAGATAGAACCTAGTCATTCTGAGGAGAGCAGGGAGAACGTACGTGAAGATGTTGAAGATGATCTATGTGTTAATGTTTATGAAGTATTGCACTCGCTATCTAAAGAACATAGTTCCCACCAAGTTGCTGTTTAGTAAAGGACTGCTTATTTGAGTGGTGGTCTCCCTCATTGAACTGTTCAACATTTGGTCCTGGCCAGTTGAAGTCACCATCATCATGAAGCCGGCATAACGCCCCCACCCTCAGCCTAGACCCTCACTTTCATGTACTATGCTGGGGCGTAAGAGTTCTGTACGTCGCCCACGGCTACCGTCCCGTGCCATGTTACACTGCAATTTCTAGATGTTTTGCGTAGAACTGAAGACTTTTCCTTGGTGCAGTTTGTTGTTTCCAGAAGGAAAGTGCGATTCTTTCAATGTTACAGCAGCAGAGCAATGGCTTTCTCCCAAGAATGAGGCTCATCCCACTACTTCCCGAGGGCTCGTAGCATTCTAGTGACGGCTTTATGTCCCTGTATATCCTCAGGGCTCTCATACTCATATACACGGTTATTTATAGGAGCAGTATGTCCCTGTATATCACTATGGCTCTCACAGTATGTCAGTACATTCTTGCAGGCGTGCTTCATTTACAAGAATTATTGCCGGGCTTTATAATGTGACACCGAATCACTTCTTGGATTTCATAGCACAAAATAGTCATCTATACATTTCTTAAGTGTCATGCAAATATTTTTTTTATGAATGCTTCATTTTCCGGAAGTCATTCTTAGCATTAGTAATTAATTAAAATGAATGGGAAAGACATATCATAAACGCATGCAAAAACGAGTCAAAACGCATAAAAAAGTATCAAGATTACATAAAAATTGAGCATATTTTCTGCTCAATAGTTAACAACAACAACAGGCGCCAGCCAATTGGAGGCTGGCAGCTGAAGTCGGCCGCAGGCGCAGTGCACACATCGCCGGCGTGACAGACGCCGGCGAGTGTACGCTGCTGAAGGGAGCTCGCTGGCGCCGCTGGAGCGCCTGGTCAGGTGAGGAGAACTCGTTTTTTTTTTTCTTTTTTGGTTTTTGTTTTGCTAACCTAAGTAACGGCATTACGGGCCGGCAATAATGCTGGAGCTGGACAGTCAGTCAGTGACACACTGGGTCTGGGACTCTGGGGCAGTCGGCAGATGATTGCTATTTGCTGGAAGACTGGAGAGTGAGACACTGGGGGGCAATGCTGGACTCGACACTGGGGGCAATGCTGGACACACTGGGAGCAATGCTTGAGACACTGGGGGCAAATGCTGGACACACTGGGGGCAATGCTGGAGACACTGGGGCTGGGGCAATGCTGGAGACACTGGGGCAATGCTGGAGCTACTTGGGGGCAATGCTGGAGACACTGGGCAATGCTGGAGACACTGGGGCAATGCTGGAGCTACTGGGGGCAATGCTGGAGACACTGGGGCAATGCTGGAGACACTGGGGAAATGCTGGAGACACTGGGGCAGATTGATGAACACACTGGTGGTAACATGCTGGACACACTGGGGTCTGGGGGTAATATGCCTGACACACTGGGGCAGATTGCTGGACACAATGTCTGGGGGCAATGCTGGACACACTGGGGCAATATGCTGGACATACTGGGAAACCAAGAAGAGTGGTCCGCAGGGACCAAAAAACGACCAAAAAGTCAATATACAAAATTATAGAAAATCTTTATTAATCTTAAGACAGTAAAATATGAACAAAAGAGAGACAGGTGGGAGAAAATACCGCATGGTGTGCACATCTGCCTCACCGATGCGTGAACCACCACAGGCGCCCGGCACCAGGGAAGGGGAACATCTGCATATAAGTATACACCAACAAAAACAGAGGTGTTGGGAACTACCGCAGCCACAAATGGCTCATATATATAGCAATGAAGAGCAGTACTAACATTAAACAGAGATCACATTATATGTATAAATGCCTGAACTGGCGTATAGACTGGAACTCTGCTAGACAAATATCTGCCCTGCTGCTAAAGCAACATGTTAATAATGCCCATGGCGCGGTGCTTACCTCAGATGTTCAAAGCAGAATAGCGACCTTCCCTGGGACCGTGCGCCCTCCCCAACGCGCGTTTCGGCAACACACCTTCTTCAGGGGGCTTGATGGAGGGATGCCAGGCAAAGACTTATATACCGCACCAACCCGGAAGTGGCCACGGGAAAACCGGAAGGAGATACCGGTAACCGTGGCAACAACAACACACTATCCCCACCATAGCAAAGAGGCGCTAAATGATCCGGCAGGAAATAAACCGCGGTCACAGTAATCGGCCACAAGGGAGCCCACCATGTACCGCGCCGCCCGCCCGGCCACCGCAGGGCCCTGTGGCACCAGGCGGCGGACGCACTAACAGGCAGGCACCCCATGGTGCCCATAAAGGAGCGCGCATGCGCCTATCAGGGAGAAGACCACAAGCGCCATATTAGAGCAGGGAACACAGGAAGGGAATAGCTGGAAGGAACGTAACCATACATAAGGGAATATATACAAGTCAAACATACTGTCAAAATAAATAACATTGTATTCGATACATCCGCGGATACTATCATTGCCATACCAATATATATAACTGGCACATTAGTTTGAGTGCTACTAGCGGCCGCACTCGGATTCCATATGAGTGCCAAACGGCAACCTCATAAGTCAGAATAGATATCAGTCCAGATATTACATTGACACAGTCAATGCTACAAACTTATAACTTAGAAGATTCATAAAGGTGCCTGTACAAAACAACACACACACTCAGCCTTCGTAGAGTCAGCATTATGGAGGAAACAATGCCATAATATAATGGCAGGGAGGAATGATAAATGTAGTAACCCCGCATAGGGCTTCCTCTTCAATGATGTCATTCATCGATAGTCCATCGGGCATTTCTTCCAACACCAAAATACAGTTTCTTGTCCACCAGCTGGCCAGATAGTGCACCCAGGAATCACGGAACGGCGAGCTCCAAATATCCGCAGCGTGAAGACAGTAACATGTAACGCCATATGCATCAAACACTAAACCTACAACAAACAAAACAATTAGTAAAAATAAAAATTATTTATTTAAAATGAATAAAAACACACTACACACCCGGTGAAGCGTGAAAATAAAGACTACAGGATGTGCAGCGGGCGGTGATCACAGGAAGGGTGAGAAGCTCAGATTCTCGTTCAATCCCCGAAGATGAACCGTGCCCAGGGTCCAGATCCAACGAGACTCAAGTTGAGCCAAACGTTGGGTAATGTTGCCACCACGGATACCCAAATCTATATGGTCAATACCTCTGACTCGTAATAATTTACCATTACATTCATGGTGAGTCTTGAAGTGTCGAGGTAGAGTCTTAAGGAGGGCTGTATCCGTCTGGTCGCTGGCCGCCTGGATGCCACGCACATGCTCCCTGACCCTGATCTTAAATTGGCGTGTAGTAAGGCCCACATAGATCAGGGAGCATGGACAAGTGGCATAATAGATCACATTGGTGGTGGTGCATGTAATCGACTTCTTAATTTTATAGTTCTTACTACCCAATGAGTCCGAAAATGAATCACACCGGTCAATATTAGCACAGGCGACACAGCGACCACAGGGCCTACAGCCCCCCCTAAATGGGACATCACTCAAAAAAGTCCTATTGGGTACCCCTTTATGGTGGCTATTGACCAAGCAGTCACGCAAATTCCTAGACCGTCTAAAGGTAATAGACGGCCTTGAAGGTAGGATTTTAGCTATGGTGGAATCGGTCATGAGAATTGGCCACGCCTTCTCCAGTGTAGAGCGTATTAATCCAGAAGATGTATTGAAATCAGTGATGAATCTTACTACACCAGATTCTCCAGCTCTGGTAGTATTCTGATACAACAGTGTGTCCCTATCAGACCATTTAGCCCTATGATAGGCCCGTTTGATAGCTCGGCGACTATATCCCCTCTCCATAAATCTTTTCTTAAGTTTGTCCGCCTCTATCTCAAAAAGGGTCTGCGTAGAGCAAATACATCGTAGACGTAAAAACTGACCCACAGGTACGGATCGAATCATATGGGCCGGATGTGAGGAGGAGGCATGTAGTAACATATTAGTAGAGGTAGGCTTACGATAAATGTTAGTACAGATGTTGTCACCTGTGTCCCTCCGAAGGGTGACATCCAAGAATTCCATTTCGTCAGGACATACTGGGGCAGATTGCTGGACACACTGGGGGCGGAACTGGAGGCATGGGCAGGATGTAGATACGGGGCATGATTGGAGACACGGGGCAGAATGAAAGACATGGGGCAGGATTGGATCATGGGGCAGGATGGGGAAATCATATGGGGTAGAAAGAATGGATACTCATGACTGAGGGCAGGATGCGAGATCAGATTGCAGGAGCCAGGAATGAGACACACGGGGCCAGGATGGGGAATATTATTACCATAGGGGCTAATTAAGGGATATTATTACTGCAGTGATGTATTTATTTTATTTTTTGTAATATACTGTTTTAAATGGGGGGGGGGGCGGTCCTGTTACTGTGCAGAGTGACACTATATCGCCTTTTTTTCTTCATGTGGTGTAATGTAGAAGTTGTGAAAAATTAAGTAATGTGTTCTGCAAGCGGAGCTTGAGATAACTGTGTTATTTCCTGCAGAAACGAGTCCTGGCTAGAATAAATGATGGCGGTCTATGCTGGATGAAAGATGAAGGACTTCACCTAGAGACGTCACTGGTGAGTCAGTGTTACCTATACACTGACACTATACACTGTAAACTATATGCAGAGGTCCTGTGTACAATGTCACCAGTGATCACTGTATTACCTATACATTATATACAGAGCTCCTGTGTATAATACCACCAGTGATCTCTGTATTACCTGTACACAGACACTGCATACTAAGTACAGATCTCCTGTGAATACTGGCACTTATGGTGATAGTATTGTGTTTTTGTTTTTTTTTTATTACTGATCGGTATTGTAGTATTCAGTCACTATGTGGTGGTAATATGTGGTCTGGAAATAGTGTTGTGGTATTTGTCCCTTGTATGTGCTATTTGGTCACCAAGTGGTGGTAATATGTGGTCTTGACATGGTGTGGTGGTATTTGTTCCTTGTATGTGATATTATTTGATCACTGTGGTTGTAATTTGTGGTCTGGTCATGGTGCGGTGGTATTTGTTCCTTGTATGTGATATTATTGGTCAAAATATACCTAAATTGTATTGCTGATTTTAACAAATATTTAATAGGTTACAGTAGAGTAGGGCCCGGCCATTTTTCTGGAATAATCTGGTTCGGGTATATCATGACTCCCGTCACATGACCCCCGTCACATGACCCCCGTCACATGACCCGGTCACATGACCGGGGGGGTGGCCACAGTGTCTGAACAGCCCGGGGCCCTGGCTACCCTTAATCCACCTCTGGGTGCACGCATGTGTGGGGTCGCACGCATTCAGCAAAGCATCGCATTAGCTAAGCATCAAGTTATAGCAGTTATTCCATGGCAGTTAGTAAGGGCAGGAGTCAGGTAACCCACACTCTGCTCTCCCTTCTATCCATGTGCTTTATTCCTATCCTCCTATGTTCCCTTGCAATCCACATCCACCGCCCAATCCCCCCTCCATCACAACTCATACATCAGCCCCTCTATACTTCCCTCTCCCATGCACAGCTCCCATGCACTTTTCACCTTCCTGAAAAACCTCAGCCCATCTTGCCAAAACACACTGCACAAAAAAACTTCTTACAATTCCAAAAACTTCTTGCTTTTTATCTTCCTACTCCTACTGATTTCGGGAGACATATCCCCCAACCCTGGTCCACTATCCCCCAACCTCAACTGCTACCCTACCTCACATCAAAACCATTCTAACCTTATTAATATTACTTGCACTCCCTCATCTTCTTCTTTTAATTGTGCCCTTTGGAATCCACAGTCTGTATGTAACAAGCTTCCTTTCCTGCACAACTACTTTCTGAACAACTCTCTAAATCTATTGGCCCTCACTGAAACCTGGATCCAGGATTCTGACACGGTTTCTCCTGCTGCCATTTCCCATGGTGGCCTACAATTCTCCCATTTCCCGAGACCCACAAACAGACCTGGTGGTGGAGTCGGCATACTCCTCTCCCCACAATGCACCTTCCAGGTCATCCCACCAACTCCATCACTCTCATTCCCTTCTTTTGAGGTCCACACCATCAGGCTCTTCCGTCCCCTCTCCCTCAGAGTAGCGGTCATATACCGGCCCCCAGGATCACACACCCACTTCTTGGACCATTTCTCTGCCTGGCTGCCTCACTTCATGTCCTTAGAACTCCCAACCCTTATCCTGGGAGACTTCAACATCCCAATTAACAGCCCCACTTCTACATCTGCATCCCAGCTTCTATCACTAACCACTTCGCTCGGCCTCTCACAGCTCTCAACCTGTGAGACACACAGGACGGTAACACCCTTGACCTGGTCTTTGTCCGTCTGTGTTCAATCTCCAACCTAAATAACTCACTGCTTCGCCTCTCTGACCACAACATTCTCTCCTTCATGCTCACAAATCCTCGCTCACCTCAGCACCCTCCTACCTACCATTCAGTCAGAAATCTACAAGCCATTAACCCTCATACACTTTCAGACTCCTTACACTCAACACTGTCCCCAATCTCCTCTTTTTCCTGTCCTGATCTAGCGGTACATCACTACAATGACACTCTTAGAAGCACCCTAGACCAAGTAGCTCCCCTCAACCCCAGAACCTCCAAACACAGAGTTAAACAGCCCTGGCTCACATCGCAAACCCGATTTCTTCAGCGATGCTCTAGGAGTGCTGAACGCTTATGGAGGAAAACTCGCACACCAGAAGACTTCATATACTTCAAATTTATGTTAAAAACGTATAATTCTGCACTTCACATCGCCAACACAGACCTACTTCACCACTCTGATCTCCTCACTGTCACTATCCAACAACCCCAAGAAACTTTTTGACACTTTTCACTCCCTCCTCAGGCCAAAAGCTCAAGCCCCTATCACAGACATTTGTGCTGATGACCTGGCCTCCCACTTTATAGAGAAAATAGACAATATCCGTCAGGAAATCCACTCCCAATCACCAAGTTCAGTGACTCCCATCCCTCCCTGCAACTCCCCTGGCTCACTCTCTGCATTTGATCCCATCACAGAAGAAGTCTCCAGGCTCCTCTCTTCTTCTTGTCCGACTACATGCACTACCGACCCCATTCCCTCACACATCCTCCAGTCTCTCTCCAGTCATCACAACTCACCTAACTACAATCTTTAATCTCTCACTCTCCTCAGGCATTTTCCCGTCCTCCTTCAAACACTCTATCATTACTCCATTACTAAAGAAACCCACCCTCGACCCATCCTGCACAAACAACTACAGACTGGTCTCCAATCTCCCCTTCATCTCTAAACTCTTGGAGCACCTAGTCTACTCCCACCTTACCCGTTACCTCTCCATTCACTCCCTCCTAGGCCCTTCACAGTCCAGCTTCCGCCCCCTACACTTGACAGAAACTGCACTCATCAAAGTAACCAACGACCTTCTGACAGCAAAATGTAACGGTGACCACTCTCTGCTCATTCTTCTCGATCTTTCTGCAGCTTTCGACACTGTTGACCACCCTCTCTTACTCTCTAGGCTCCAGTCACTTGGCATTAAGGACACTGCTCTCTCCTGGTTCTCCTATCTTTCTGACCGCTCCTTCAGTGTTCTGTTCTCTAGCTCCACTTCATCCCCTCTTCCTCTGACTGTCTTGGTACCCCAGAGCTCAGTCCTTGGCCCCTTCTCTTCTCCCGCTACACGGCCCCAATTGGACAGACCATCAGCAGATTTGGCTTTCAGTACCATCTTTATGCTGACAACACACAACTATACACATCATCCCCTGGCCTTACTCCTGCTGTACTACAGAACGCCACTGACTGTCTGTCCGCAGTCTCCGACATCATGTCCGCTCTCTATTTGAAACTCAACCTCTCCAAAACTGAACTTCTTCTGCTCCCACCATCTAATAACCTCCCTAAACCTGACGTTTCCCTCTCCGTGGGTGGCACCATAATAACACCCCGGCAGCAGGCACGCTGTCTGGGTGTTATGTTTGACTCCGATCTCTCCTTCACATCCCATATACAATCTCTTGCGCGCTCGTGCCGCTTACACCTAAAGAACATCTCTAGAATCCGCCCTTTTCTCACTATAGAAACAACAAAAACCTTCACTGTCACCCTGATCCACTCCCGCCTGGACTACTGCAACACTCTATTAATTGGCCTCTCCCTCACTCGACTTTCCCTCTTCAGTCTATCCTTAATGCAGCAGCCAGGGTCGTCTATCTTGCTAATCCTTACTCAAACGCATCCGCTCTTCGCCAGTCATTACACTGGCTGCCCATTCATTACAGGATACAATTCAAAGTACTTGTTCTCACCCACAAAGCTCTCCACAGTGCGGCACCCCCATACATCTCCTCCCTCATTTCTGTCTATCGGCCTAACCGATCTCTGTGCTCTGCAAATGACTTTTGACTAACCTCTGCACTGATCCGTACCTCCCACTCCCGACTACAAGACTTCTCCCGTGCTGTGCCAATCCTCTGGAATGCTCTACCCCAAGAAATTAGGACCATCCAAAATTTGCATAGGTTTAGGCGCTCCCTCAAAACACATTTGTTCAGAGCGGCCTATCATGTTCCCTAATCAGTTATTTTGTTTGTGTGTAGCCCATTCACTATCCCCATCTATCCCCCACTCCCTGAAGATGGCTGGACCATCATTGTAAATACATCATTGTAAATACACACCTGTGCTTTGTATCTCCCCCACCTCATTGTAGATTGTAAGGTCTCACGAGCAGGGTCGTCTTGTGTTGCTTTAATTATTGTATTGCTAACATTGTTACTTATGATTGTTGTGTTTGAAGCTGTTAAACTGTAAAGCGCTGCGGAATATGTTGGCGCTATATAGATAAAGATTATTATTATTATTTATTATTACAGCTAAGGGAGTAAATAGTAAAACAAAAACTAAAGATCTACTTTAAAACTTGAAAAAAAAGAATAAAAAAAGGGAAAAGGAGAATAATCCTCATTTTTTAAAAAGGAAAACAATGTATTTGTTTGCCAAAGGAACCAATCACAGCACCAGCTGCATCACCTGAAGCTCGCAGGCCCAAATGCACAATCTCCAACATCCCCCATCTAACACTAGTCTCTATTAGCATTGGTCTTCTCATATGTGACAGAAGGATTTTTTGGGTCCCCTTTAGGCTCTGGGGCCAAGACACAACTGTAACCCTTGCACCCATTATGGTTATACCCCTGCACATTGCAAAGCTTTCTTTTTACCAGAGCAGTTCAAAACTTCGAGGGTTATTCCCAAAAAACAAGTTATAGCGGATTAGAAAGGGGAAAACTTACTAATCACTCTGTCCAAAGGATGGGACCTCCAGCAATCCTCAGATCGGTAGTTTAGAACCCCCAGAACCGCGCTCTCCAGCTCCTTGCTGAATGCAGAGAACATCCGCCTGGGCCGTCCATAGACAATGCATGGAGCAGAGGCCACATATTCACACCTTTTCTGCATTCAGCACAGGGCTGCACTTGGCTTGGTATCCATGTATCTTCAGTGGTTGGAATGGTAACACGTTGTCAGAAGACAGTTCAACATTCCTAATTCTTCTGTTCTTTGACATCTCCTACCGGGAGAGAGTTGGATGCCTCTTTATATTGGATGGTCAGCCAGTCCCACCAAAAACAGTTTGGTTCAGTGTCTTTAATGTGTATAAATCTGTGTTCCTCTCGTCACCCTGTCACGTGATATGCTTTACTCCCCATAATGATGGTGAGCCATTAATTTACATGATCTTCTAACACACGCGGCACGGATGGGTCGAAATCCTTTTTAATAGCCTTGTTGAGTGAATTAAGCCCATGCTTACTCGTGTCTTGGCCGCCAAGAAACACATGCTACTGAAGTTGGCCTGCTCTATGGAACTGATGGCTCCACCATCAGGTTGCATGATCCAAACTTTTTCGTGGAGCAGAGACTTGTCTGATAAGTCCACACAGTAAGGAAGATTTAAGATGGAGAGCTCAATTCTTACTAATAAAGCTGGGAGGAAAAATGGTGATGGTTGTCTAAACTTTTAGACCAGTCTTTTCAGACCTTTTGTGCTTATAGCACCAAAGGGTTACAAAGCCTGCTTGCACAACCCATGCCCTGTCTTACTGACTTATGCCCTTTTGCAGAAGTGCACAAATGACATCCACACATGGCCTGGGGTGAGCTGGTTGTTAAGTGTGACAGTGTGTGTGTCCCCAGATAAACACTGCTACCGAGCAACACACAGACACGCAAACACAACACACAGCACCCTGCTTCCTGCTCGGGCCACACAACGGAGAGGTGACTGTCGCCAGACTGAAATTCTGCCGGAGAGTTTTAACCATTACATAGTTTAGCATGAGCTAATACTGGATCACGTTGGCCATAGATGCACAATCATTGCATATGAGGTTGGACGGTGCCTTTATAAGGGAACAAAATGCATGGTTGGAAAATATCTATACCAGCACCTTCTATCAAAACACATATGTACTTCTACTATGTACAGTACTGTGCAATGGAAAAGTGCTGCAGAGTAAGAATGCCTCAAAAATAGAAGTGTTAATGGTTTATTTTTTATCAACAAAATGTAAAGTGAATGAGAAAAGAGAAATCTATTTCAGTATTTGATGTCACCAACCTTTGCTTTCAAAACAGTACAAAAGCATCAATTCTTCTAGGAACATTCGCACTTGGTTTTTGAAGGAACTTGGAAGGGAGAACGTTCCAAACATCTTGGAGAACTAACCACAGATCTTCTGTGGATGTAGGCGCTCAAATCATTCATGTAAACCCACACAGACTTGAGGATGTTGAGATCAGGGTTCTGAGGGGGTCATATCATCACTAAGGATTCATTCTTCTTTACGCTGGAGATAGACTTTAGCCCCAGAGGTATTTTTGTTTTTGTGTTTTCGTTTGTTGCTCCCCTTCTTCCCAGAGCCATAACTTTTTTTTATTTCTCCGTCAATATGGCCGTGTGAGGGCTTGATTTTTTGCGGGACGACTTGTACTTTTGAACAATATCATTGGTTTTAACATTTCATGTATTGGAAAACGGGGAAAATACCAAGTGCGGTGAAATTGCAAAAAAAAGTGCGATTCCACAGTTGTTTTTTTTTACCATGCTCACTAAATGCTAAAATTAACCTACCATTATGATTCTCCAGGTCATTACGAGGTCACATATAGCAAACATGTCTAGGTTCTTTTTTGTTTAAGTGGTGAAAAAAAAAATCCCAAATGTGTAAAAAAAAAAAAAAAAAAAAAAGGCGCCATTTTTCGAGACCTGTATCGTCTCCCCTTTTCGTGATCTCAGGTTGGGTGCGGACTTAATATTTGCGTGCCAAGCTGATGTTTTTATTGATGCCATTTTGGTGTAGATAAGATTATATCGCCCGTTATTGCGTTTTATTGCAATGTTGCGGTGACCAAAAAAACACAATTCTAGCGTTTTTAATTTTTTCTCATTACGCTGTTTAGCAATCGGATTAATTATTTTTTTATATTGATAGATTGGGCAATTCTGAACATGGTGATACCAAATATGTGTATATTTGATTTTTTTATTGTTTTATTTTGAATTGGGTGAATGGGGGTGATTTAGTCTGCCGACTTCAACACAAAAATATTTTACGAATCCGTTCATTCCTCAACCAAGAATCTGCAAAAACCCTAGTCCATGCCCTCATCATCTCTCGCCTTGACTACTGCAACCTCCTGCTCTGTGGCCTCCCCTCGAACACTCTCGCACCCCCACAATCTATTCTAAACTCTGCTGCCCGACTAATCCACCTGTCCCCCCGCTATTCCCCGACCTCTCCCCTCTGTCAATCCCTTCACTGGCTCCCTGTTGCCCAGAGACTCCAGTACAAAACCCTAACCATGACGTACAAAGCCATCCACAACCTGTCTCCTCCATACATCTGTGACCTCGTCTCCCGGTACTTACCTACCCGCAACCTCCGATCCTCACAAGATCTCCTTCTCTACTCCCTTCTTATCTCCTCTTCCCACAATCGTATAGAAGATTTCTCTCGTGTATCACCCCTACTCTGGAACTCTCTACCCCAACATATCAGACTCTCACCTACCATTGAAACCTTCAAAAAGAACCTGAAGACTCACCTCTTCCGACAAGCCTAAAACCCGCAGTAACCACCGATCGACCAAACCGCTGCATGACCAGCTCTATCCTCACCTACTGTATCCTCACCCATCCCTTGTAGATTGTGAGCCCTCGCGGGCAGGGTCCTCTCTCCTCCTGTACCAGTTATGACTTGTATTGTTTAAGATTATTGTACTTGTTTTTATTATGTATACCCCTCCTCACATGTAAAGCGCCATGGAATAAATGGCGCTATAACAATAAATAATAATAAATAATAATAATTTAAAGTTTTACACTTTTTTATTTTTTTTATATTTTTAACAACTTTTTTTTAACTTTTGGCATGTTTCAATAGTCTTCATGGAAGACTAGAACCTGCAGTACTTGGATCGCCTCTGTTACACACAGATGATGATCAGATCGCCTATGTGTAGCAGAAATGCTCACTTGCTATGAGCGCCGACCACAGGGCAGCGCTCAAAGAAATCTGGAAATGACAACCACAGAGGTCTGCTGCAGACCTCTGGTTGTCATACCGACCCATTGTTGACCCACGATCATGTGACGGGGTAACCAATAGGCTGGATTAATGATGTGCTTGCTGAAAGTGCGAGTTAAATGCCGCTGTCAGAGATTGACAGTGGCATTTAACTAGTTAACAGCCGTGGGTGGAATGCAATTCCACCCGCGGCTGTTGCGGACACATTTCAGCTGTTTAGACAGCTGTCATGTCAGCGCCAGAGCCCGCACCAAATAGGAGGAGTCTGACATTGGCGTACTATTGCACCACATGTCGGAAAGGGGTTAATGATATTGACTTTATGATTAGGGTCATTATCTTACTGCAGAATATTTTAATCCAATCAGATGCATCCGTAATGATAATTGCCTGTATTTCTCAGCATTGAGGAAACTGTAAATTCTGACCAAATTTCCAACTCCGACGCTGACAGTGGGCACGATGACGTCACCACCCAGCGCCCACTGTCAGAATATGAGCGGGAGGTCGAAGCACCGCTGGAACAAGGAGGAAGGGAGGTGAGTATTTATTGTTTTTTTTTATGGGGGCTGCCTTATACTTCAGGATCTGCCTATAAGGGGGCTGGAACACATGGGCTACTTGCACAGTGAACAAGTCTGTATGATCATGTTCACACACCACCAAGAAACCTGAAGACACAAAAGAGAATAGTAAAACCAAAAACACTCAGTTTGAAAAAATGTTGCAGTAATCCGCAAGTGCTAGTAAAAGATGTAAAAAACAGGGTATTTGGTTGATACGTTTTTTGCAAAAAATGTATACTAAGCTGCTCTACCAATCTTCACGGTATACCCTTATCAGAGCAGTCCTAACTAATGTATGTAATCCCTATCTGATGTATTTAAAAACCTGATCATCTGTATATAACCTGTGTGAACAGGGTTCAGAGAGGAAAAATCCATGTGTGCATACAGGGTAGAACAGCTTTTGTGCAGATAGCCCAAGAGGAGTGGTGGAACTCCCCAGTCTTGTAGACACAAGAGAACAATTATGGAAACAGGAACACATGGGCTACTTGCACAGTGAACAAGTCTGTATGATCATGTTCACACACCACCAAGAAACCTGAAGACACAAAAGAGAATAGTAAAACCAAAAACACTCAGTTTGAAAAAATGTTGCAGTAATCCGCAAGTGCTAGTAAAAGATGTAAAAAACAGCGTATTTGGTTGATACGTTTTTTGCAAAAAATGTATACTAAGCTGCTCTACCAATCTTCACGGTATACCCTTATCAGAGCAGTCCTAACTAATGTATGCAATCCCTATCTGATGTATTTAAAAACCTGATCATCTGTATATAACCTGTGTGAACAGGGTTCAGAGAGGAAAAATCCATGTGTGCATACAGGGTAGAACAGCTTTTGTGCAGATAGCCCAAGAGGAGTGGTGGAACTCCCCAGTCTTGTAGACACAAGAGAACAATTATGGAAACAGGAACACATGGGCTACTTGCACAGTGAACAAGTCTGTATGATCATGTTCACACACCACCAAGAAACCTGAAGACACAAAAGAGAATAGTAAAACCAAAAACACTCAGTTTGAAAAAATGTTGCAGTAATCCGCAAGTGCTAGTAAAAGATGTAAAAAACAGGGTATTTGGTTGATACGTTTTTTGCAAAAAATGTATACTAAGCTGCTCTACCAATCTTCACGGTATACCCTTATCAGAGCAGTCCTAACTAATGTATGCAATCCCTATCTGTTTTTTACATCTTTTACTAGCACTTGCGGATTACTGCAACATTTTTTCAAACTGAGTGTTTTTGGTTTTACTATTCTCTTTTGTGTCTTCAGGTTTCTTGGTGGTGTGTGAACATGATCATACAGACTTGTTCACTGTGCAAGTAGCCCATGTGTTCCTGTTTCCATAATTGTTCTCTTGTGTCTACAAGACTGGGGAGTTCCACCACTCCTCTTGGGCTATCTGCACAAAAGCTGTTCTACCCTGTATGCACACATGGATTTTTCCTCTCTGAACCCTGTTCACACAGGTTATATACAGATGATCAAGTTTTTAAATACATCAGATAGGGATTGCATACATTAGTTAGGACTGCTCTGATAAGGGTATACCGTGAAGATTGGTAGAGCAGCTTAGTATACATTTTTTGCAAAAAACGTATCAACCAAATACCCTGTTTTTTACATCTTTTACTAGCACTTGCGGATTACTGCAACATTTTTTCAAACTGAGTGTTTTTGGTTTTACTATTCTCTTTTGTGTCTATAAGGGGGCTGTCTTATACTTCAGGATCTGCCTATAAGGGTGCTGCCTTAAACTTCAGGATCTGCCTATAGGGGGCTGCCTTATACTTCAGGATCTGCCTATAGGGGGGCTGTCTTATACATCAGGATCTGCCTATAGGGGGCTGTCTTATACTTCAGGATCTGCCTATAGGGGGGCTGTCTTATACTTCAGGATCTGCCTATAGGGGGGCTGTCTTATACTTCAGGATCTGCCTATAGGGGGGCTGTCTTATACTTCAGGATCTGCCTATAGGGGGGATGCCTTATACTTCAGGATCTGTCTATAAGGGGGCTGTCTTATACTTCAGGATCTGCCTATAGGGGGGCTGTCTTATACTTCAGGATCTGCCTATAAGGGTGCTGCCTTAAACTTCAGGATCTGCCTATAGGGGGGCTGCCTTATGCTTCAGGATCTACCTATAGGAGGGCTGCCTTATACTTCAGGATCTGCCTATAGGGGGGCTGCCTTATACTTCAGGATCTGCCTATAGGGGAGCTGCCTTATACTTCAGGATCTACCTATAGGGGTGCTGCCTTATACTTCAGGATCTGCCTATAGGGGGGCTGCCTTATACTTCAGGATCTGCCTATAGGGGGGCTGCCTTATACTTCAGGATCTGCCTATAGGGGGGCTGCCTTATACTTCAGGATCTGCCTATAGGGGTACTGCCTTATACTTCAGGATTTGCCTATAGGGGTGCTGCCTTATACTTCAGGATCTGCCTATAGAGGGCTGCCTTATACTTCAGGATCTGCCTATAGGGGGCTGCCTTATACTTCAGGATCTGCTTATAAGGGGGCTGCCTTATACTTCAGGATCTGCCTATAGGGGGGTTGTCTTATACTTCAGGATCTGCCTATAGGGGTGCTGCCTTATACTTCAGGATCTGCCTATGGAGGGCTGCCTTATACTTCAGGATCTGCCTATAGGGGGGTTGCCTTATACTTCAGGATCTGCCTATAGGGGTGCTGCATTATACTTCAGGATCTGTTTATGGGGGGCTGCCTTATACTTCAGGATCTGCCTATAGGGGGGCTGCCTTATTATTATTATTATTTATTGTTATAACGACATTTATTCCATGGCGCTTTACGTGGGAGGAGGGGTATACATAATAAAAACAAGTACAATCTTAAACAATACAAGTCATAACTGGTACAGGAGGAGTGAGGACCCTGCCCGCGAAGGCTCACAATCTACAAGGGATGGGTGAGGATACAGTAGGCGAGGATAGAGCTGATCATGCAGCGGTTTGGTCGATCGGTGGTTACTGCAGGTTGTAGGCTTGTTGGAAGAGGTGGGTCTTCAGGTTCTTTTTGAAGGTTTCGATGGTGAGAGTCTGATGTGTTGTGGTAGAGGGTTCCAGAGTAGGGGTGATACGCGAGAGAAATCTTCTATACGATTGTGGGAAGAGGAGATAAGAGGGGAGTAGAGAAGGAGATCTTGTGAGGATCGGAGGTTGCGTGTAGGTAAGTACCGGGAGACGAGGTATACTTCAGGATCTGCCTATAGGGTGCTGCCTTATACTTCAGGATCTGCCTATGGGGTGGCTGCCTTATACTTCAGGATCTGCCTATATGGGTGCTGTCTTGTACTTCAGAATCTGCCTATGGGGGTACTGCCTTTTACTGCAGTGTCTGCCTATGGGGTGATGTCTTATACTACAGGGTCTGCCGATGGGGTGCTGCCTTTTACTAGAGTCTGCCTATGGGGTGCTGCCTTATACTACAGGGTCTGCCTATGGGATGCTGCTTTTTACTAGAGTCTGCCTATGAGGTGCTGCCTTATACTACAGGGTCTGCCTATATGGGTGCTGCCTTATACTTCAAAATCTGCCTATGGGGTGCTGCCTTATACTTCAGGATCTGCCTATAGGGGGGCTGCCTTATACTACAGGGTCTGCCTATGGGGTACTGCCTTATACTTCAGGATCTGCCTATGGGGTACTGCCTTATACTACAGGGTCTGCCTATGGGGTGCTGTCTTATACTACAGGGTCTACCTATGGGTGTGCTGAATTGTGCTATAGAGTAGGCCTATGGGGAGTGCATTATACTATATGGAGACCTATGGGGGAGTGCATTATACTATATTTAGGATGACCTGGTGCATTATACTATATGGAGGCCATTTAGTGGGCCATCATACAGTGGGGAGATTACAGTGAAGGGGCCATCATACAGTGTTGGAGCCATCAAACAGTTTGGGGGCTACTAAGGGGTCAGTATACTGTGTGGATGGTACTGTACTGTGAGGGGGCATTATACTGTATAGGGGAGCTGTACAGGGAGGCAGACTCAGGACATTATTAAATGTAAAGTGGGCACTTCCTGATATAGGGGATCTCAGGTTACTCTGACTATCAAAGGGGCACAAGTGGCAATATTACTTTCTAGGGAGCAAAATGTGGGCACTGGTTTCTAGGGCACTTGCACCCGGCATTACTATATTATAGAGGGTTGCTTTAGAATTTAGAAGGCACAGATAACCGCACAACAGGTGCAGTAATAGGGGCACATACGGCAGCAGCGGCTCAGTATTGGGGTATCAGGTGCAGTAACCTCAGTGTCTCCAGCATTCTGCCCCAGTGTCTCCAGCATTCTGCCCCCAGTGTCTCCAGCATTCTACCCCCAGTGTGTCCAGCATTCTGCCTCAGTGTCTCCAGCATTCTACCCCCAGTCTCCAGCATTCTGCCCCCAGTGCTCCAGCATTCTGCCCCCAGTGTCTCCAGCATTCTGCCCACAGTGTCTCCAGAATTCTGCCCCTAGTGTGTCCAGCATTCTGCCCCCAGTGCTCCAGCATTCTGCTCCAGTGTCTCCAACATTCTGCTCCCAGTGCTCCAGCATTCCGCCCCCAGTGTGTCCAGCATTCTGCCCCCACTGCTCCAGCATTCTGCTCCAGTGTCTCCAGCATTCTGCCCCCAGTGTGTCCAGTATTCTGCCCCCAGTGCTCCATCCAGCATTGTACCCCCAGTGTGTCCAGCATTCTGCCCACAGTGCTCCAGCATTCTGCCCCAGTGTGTCCAGCATTCTGCCCCCAGTGCTCCAGCATTCTGCCCCCAGTGTGTCCAGCATTCTGCCCCCAATGCTCCAGTATTCTACCCCCAGTGTGTCCAGCATTCTGCCCCCAGTGCTCCAGCATTCTGTCCCCAGTGTGTCCAGCATTCTGCCCCCAATGCTCCAGTATTCTACCCCCAGTGTGTCCAGCATTCTGCCCCCAGTGCTCCAGCATTCTGCCCCCAGTGTGTCCGGCATTCTGCCCCCAATGCTCCAGTATTCTACCCCCAGTGTGTCCAGCATTCTGCCCCCAGTGCTCCAGTATTCTACCCCCAGTGTGTCCAGCATTCTGCCCCCAGTGCTCCAGCATTCTGTCCCCAGTGTGTCCAGCATTCTGCCCCCAGTGCTCCAGCATTCTGTCCCCAGTGTGTCCAGCATTCTGCCCCCAGTGCTCCAGCATTCTGCCCCCAGTGTGTCCAGCATTCTGCCCCAATGCTCCAGCATTCTACCCCCAGTGTGTCCAGCATTCTGCCCCCAGTGCTCCAGCATTCTGCCCCCAGTGTGTCCAGCATTCTGCCCCCAGTGCTCCAGCATTCTACCCCCAGTGTGTCCAGCATTCTGCCCCCAGTGCTCCAGCATTCTACCCCCAGTGTGTCCAGCATTCTGCCCCCAGTGCTCCAGCATTCTGTCCCCAGTGTGTCCAGCATTCTGCCCCCAGTGCTCCAGCATTCTGCCCCGGGCCCTCCCGATCGCCGCTCTCAATAATAATAAAAAAAAGTTCTTCTTACCTGGCCACGCTCCTGCGGCGAAGACGAAGCTCCCTCCACTCAGCTGAAGCGCGCACTTGCCGGCAACTGACACTGACGTCAGACGCCAGCAATATGCGCGCTGCTGCTGACGTCAGCTGCCAGCCCCCGATTGGCTGGTGGCTGTTAACTAATGACGTGCGGGAGCGGGCCCGCACCCGCACATCAATAGTGTCGCTTCAGCACCGCTAAGGGCCCGGTTTAGCCTGCCGGTAGGGGCCCGGTGAGCAGATGAGACGGGGCCCGATGCGGCCCCCTCTGCCCACCGGGCCCCATACGCCAGTCAGGGAAGTAATGCCCTGATGGCGGCCCTGATGGTGATGATGTACCTTCCTACTACTACCAAGTAAAGTTTTGGGTCAAGCAGTTTAAATGAGGTAGGGAATCAATTGAAGATGACACCTGTTCAGAGCAACTTATCCAAGCATCTCCAGAAGAAATGTAGCACCTCGTACTATGGAAAATGTGATTATCATTCATTTAAGTGGCTGGCATGGCTACATTTCCCTTGTAGATAGCCAAGGCTATCAGATACATTTTTCAAATTGATTGTTGTGTTAGCTGTCATCCCAAAATTGCTAATATAAAACAGGTTTAGAGCTTATACATATAATTGTGTTTTAAGCCGTATTTTTTCTTCTGTATTGAGTCACAACTGTATTCCTGAGCTCAATATTCTGGGGGAACATGAAACTCTTGCAGCTATAATATTATGGATGACAAATTATGGTCACTGTACGACCACACAGATTAGACCTTAGATCATTATTTGAGAGACGGTAGAGATACATTCAAATTTCGCCTGCCAAGTGTCAGTGTGGCAGTGTAATGGTTTAGCCAATATTCATAAAAATAAAATTTGCTAAAGAAATTCCTAAACCTAATGAGGAAAATGTTCTCTGACATTAATGTGTCTGAGATGAATCTAGAATAATAAGGATGGCTCCTGGCAGCAATAGCCACTACCTAATTCTATTCATCTAGAAGTGCAGCAGTGTGTAACATATTATATTTCTAACGTGTTCTGCGTTTCAGATGGCATTAAAAAAATCTTTATCCTTTTAATTATTTAGAATTCCAGTAATTGAACATATTCGTCAACCTGGCAATTGTACAAGAACATTGACTTTAAGTCAATAGTTGAAAAGTTTTATGGTAGAAAATGCTACTTGTGTTTTTCATTGTATCCAATGGCTTAAGTAGAAACTGGTGGGCCGAGGTGTAGAATATGGACCTGGGTACCCTCCTGCATGTTCTTCAGATGTATGGACCCCTGTAGCATTCCAGATCCCGTGAAAACATACATGTTCGTCCTCTCATGTAACAATGTCCCCCATCCTTGGTCCCTTCCTGGCATAATGTACCCCATTTTGACCCTATCCTTGGCCCCTTCCTGGTATAATGTTCCACCTCCTGGGCCACTTTTGGCAATTTATGTCTCTCTCCCTCATTCTGGTATAATGCCCTTCAGCCTTGGTCCCTTCCAGTAATATATGTCCCCCATCCTGATATAATGTCCCTCATCCTGGGCTTCTTCCAGTAATAATTTCCATGTTCTGCAGCTCTTTTCCAACAAAAGTAAGTAAATAATTAAATACATATACAATTCTACTCAACTCCCCTCACTCCCATGACATGCGGCGCTCTATCCCTTAGCTGGTGGGTCTCTGTGTCGTAATACATTTCAGCTGAATGTGTGAGTGTAACATGGTGCGGGGCAGCAGCCATGAGTGAGGTACTCGTCTTACATGTCCCAGCATGCTACATGAAGATGGCGGTCCTGAATGCGTGTGTAGGCAGCGTCTAAAAGGGTACTACGCCTTTTCGGGCTGCTTGATGTTGGTGACTTCGGCTGGCCAGGATCACATGTTGAACAGTTCAGTGTGGGAGACCACCAACCATACATATACAGTCTATTACTTAACATTAACTTGGTAAGAACTATGTACACTAGATAGCGGGGAAAAGAGATATGGGTCAATATAGACCCAGAAAAACGACCAAGAAACCCAAATAAAGACATATAAAAATCAACTTTATTATTGCACAAAAATGTATATATATATATATATATATATATATATATATAAAACATATCATACAAAGAAACAGATGAGGCTCAATACCGCAGGGTGTGCAAGGACACCACTGAAAGAGCATAAAAGGAGCGCACGGAGCCGGGATCAAAGTCTACCCCATAATTGTACATAGTGGGCTATAAAGCCCATACTGCTATGCTGGAAAATACTAGTACCATCATACATCCACATAGCCAAACAAAAGGCCCAATTACATCAGTATCGTGAATAAATACACATTACCTCAAATAGGGCAAACAGGTAAACCAGATCCAGGGTCCGTGCGCCCTCCCCAACGCACGTTTCGGTAATAAACCTTCCTCAGGAATATTCCCCCTGAGGAAGGTTTATTACCGAAACGTGCGTTGGGGAGGGCGCACGGACCCTGGATCTGGTTTACCTGTTTGCCCTATTTGAGGTAATGTGTATTTATTCACGATACTGATGTAATTGGGCCTTTTGTTTGGCTATGTGGATGTATGATGGTACTAGTATTTTCCAGCATAGCAGTATGGGCTTTATAGCCCACTATGTACAATTATGGGGTAGACTTTGATCCCGGCTCCGTGCGCTCCTTTTATGCTCTTTCAGTGGTGTCCTTGCACACCCTGCGGTATTGAGCCTCATCTGTTTCTTTGTATGATATGTTTTATATATATATATATATATATATATATACATTTTTGTGCAATAATAAAGTTGATTTTTATATGTCTTTATTTGGGTTTCTTGGTCGTTTTTCTGGGTCTATATTGACCCATATCTCTTTTGCTCTATATTTGATAGCGACTTACCCTTATCTATGCATTAGTCCTTCTGGCATGGCATTTTTATTTGGATTATTCGATTGATTAATATCATTTTTGCTATGCATATCTTTGTCGTGTGCTTGGTTTCTTACTAGATAGCGGGGGCATAACGTCAGGAACGTTTCCTTCACAACTCGGAACATCGTCACGCACAGTCCCTCTACTTTTTCCAAGCTTTCTTATTTCTGCCTCACGTTCCTCTGTCTTCACCACAACCCAGCACAGCACTACAGTACAGTAAGTGAGAGTCCTATACTTCAACCCACGGTTTTGCATCTTTTTTTCCCCGTAGAGGAGTTAGTTGGCCACTATAGCCTTTACTTAGCTGCTCTGCTTGCTGACACTCCGAGCTCCCGCCCGGGGCACTCTTTTCATCTCACACTCCCTGTTCTGCCCTGGTCCGTTACCTCTCTGACTATAGTGCTAGGTGTCCTGTCCCAGGACCCTTCTCCAGTGCATCACTTTGTCCTTTGATCAGTTTTCCTTCCTTTATATCATATCTTCTCATCCACTGCCTTGGTCTCCCCTCATGTCAGGGACATCCACGTCACACGGCTCTGCTGACTAGTCAGACCTTAGGCCTGCTTCTATTGCGCGCTGGGCCCCCTCTATCTTCCTGACAGGAAACTGTCTCTGTCCCTGCACCCTAACCCCTCCCTCTCTGGGCTAGTCCCAATCAATACCCCTAACTCTCCCTACTGTTGGTAAAACTACAACATCATCACTAAAAAGGCATGTCAGAATACACAGTACACATTATGACAATATACATCTAAAAGGGGGAACATGGGCAATATGTACTTCTGCTTACACATCCTCAGATGGACATCCAGCTGAAATGGATTCTGGCGGTGGCAGGCACCCCTCCCGCACAGGCCCAGACGCTGTTGCACACTCTGTGACCATGATTGTTATGCCCCAGTTGTATCTACTATACCAGAGGAGAACAGTATATGGTCAGACTAGACAAATGATCATTAGGATTTATTCAAATGGCTGCTCTCAAATTCTTACAGTTTTCCTCCTAAAAAACACGCTTTTTTTTAATTGTATTGAGCTCATCTTTGAGGTATGTATCCTTATTACGTCCGTTTATTTCTGGTTATTGTATTAATCCATATTTAGAGCAGGAGTTTTATGGAACAAGCTCAGAAAATGAGAATCTATTCCCAATTCCAGCAGTCGTACCCCTTTCATGCCTTAGAGGGGCATGGTGCCCTCAGGGTGCTGTTGTTTTGGCAGCTAGGCGTCTAATATAGGCCTCCAGACCCATCATTTCAGTGCTTTTAAGTCCTGCCCTGAGGCAGAATATAAAAGGGGAGCACAGACAGGAAAATATAAAGCTGTCCCACAAATACATTTCGCAAACTAAACACTGCCATTAAGAAATGCACCACATCATATAAAAAAGCAAGCCCTCATAAATCTATGTCGAAGAAAATAAAAAAAAGTATGGTAATTGGAAGGAAAAGAAGAAAAACCAAAGAAATAAAAATTAAATATAGCTAATTAAAAAGAGCCAGTAAAAATGGTGCATCAATAAACATGCCCATCCACCCGTGTCCCTGTTGGCCACCCCAGATAAACTCCTAGAGTGCCTGCCCCAGATGCAACCTTAGAGTGACAATATTTGAAATCCAGGACCTGTTTCCCTTGCTGGTCGTGAGGCTACCCTCCGCTCGGACATCTTTTCAACCTCGCTATCGGAGTAACCTGCATCTTTAGGAGCTGGCGACTTAGCTCCTCCACCTCAACTCCCAGAAACTCCGGGTCCACTGAAGACAGCTGGTCTGAGTCCTCCTGTCAGCTGGGGGAGTCCACCGCTTCCACCCCACATTCCGGAGATCTCCATCCACCACTCGCCATGGTGCTCGCCGGGTTCTTTGCCGCCTCTCCTGCAGCACACTTTCCCGCACATCCAACTCGTGCTCCTTCCACTCTTTACCTTTCATGGGCGGATCCTTCTTCTTTTCTCGACAGCCATACAAGGAGGAGGGTCCCTCTCGCTGACGGAAAAGTCCTTTCTCATCCAAGTCTTATAGTGGGTGGGTACAATTTTCGCGCCGTTCTGTAACCCGGCCCATGATAGGCACACGAGAGCCAGGTTTACTGTGTCGGTCCATCCTGTTCGTGACAACAAGTTGCAATGCCCACCAGGGCCGTGGGGTACTCTGAACCGGGTCAGACAGTTCTTTGGGGAAGTCACGGGCCCGTGACACGGCTCCGTGGCCCTGGGTGTGCAATAAAAAATGCTGATGCAAGGGGGAAATTTATATGAGATTGATTCATGATGCCACCCGTGGTGTTCGGCAAGGGATGGCCGATACTGTGGTTCAGGTCCACTCGGGCCCATGGTGATCCCTGTGCCCCCTAGCTATGTGCCCCATGTCATCTCTGTGCCCCTCCTGTGATCCCTGTGCCCCCAGCTATGTGCCCCCCTGTGATTTCTGTACCCTGCAGCTATATGCCTTCTGTGATCTCTATGCCCCCCAGCTATGTGCCCCCTATGATTTCTGTGCCCTTCAGCTATATGCCCCCCTATGATCTCTGTACCCCCAACTATGTGCATCCCTGTGATCTCTGTGGCTCCCAGCTTTGTGCCCCCTGTGATCTATGTGCCCCCTGTGATCCCTGTGCCCCCTGCTATGTACTCTCTGCAGTATTTGTGCTCCCATGTGATCGGTGCACCCTGTGACATCTGTCCCCTCCAGCTATGTGCCCCTCCGTGATCTCTGTACCCCCCAGTTACGTGCCCCCTTTGATCTTTGTGCCCCCTGTGATTTCTGTGCCCTCCAGCTATATGCCCCCCTCTATATGCCCCCTGTGATTTCAGTGCCCTCCAGCTATTTGCCCCCCTGTGATCTCTGTGCCCCCCAGCTATGTGCTCCCAAGTGATCTGTGTCCCCTGTGATCTATCCCCTCCAGCTATGTGCCACCCAGCTATGTGCCACTCCATTATCTCTGTGCCCCCCAGCTATGTGCCCTCCTTTGATCTTTGTGGCCCCCGAATGATGGTAGAAATTTCCAAATGTCCCCCCGGCTGGAAAAAGGGTCCCCACCCCTGCTCTAGTGCCTTCCATTTTTACCCTTTCCTCTCTGTGACAGTATTGCCTCTCTTCTCACCCCTCCCCACAAGAGGCAATAGTGCCCACCTTCACTCACTTTGCCCTTTGAAAACAGTACTGCCCTCTCTTCTAACCCTTCTCTCATTGAAGGCAACAGTGCCCACTGTCACTCACTTCTCGATTTGGAATCTGTAGTGTCCTCCCATGTTAATCCTCCCCAGTGGAGGCAATAGTACCCACCTTCCCTCACTTCTCAATTTGGAGGCAACAGTGTCATCCTTTCTCACCCCTCCCCTCTAAAACAAATGGCGCTCTTCCTTCCCCTCTGTATGCTCTAGTACCCCCATTCCCACCCCTCCCACTCGTAACATTAGTGCCATTTCATTGCTAACATCAGCAGTTTCCTTACTCCTGCCCTTCTGAGAAAGACAGGCAGAAGTACCTGTGGAATGGAAGACTGTCACGGAAGTCCTTCTGTATTTCTACCCACAGAGGCTGCACTGGTGCAAACCTTGCCTTATCAGCACTATCATTATTTTCTGTGGGAAGGTGGCCCGCTGTGCACTCTGGTAGTCTGATAAATGCAAGCTGCCCCCCTAATCTTCACATCAAAAGCTACAAGTCCTCTCCCCAGCCTAATCTGTGAATATCCAGCCCATGTGCCCACCCATCGGGAATCAGGCAATACCTTGGCAGTGAGGCATTCTTCTTTGCTCTGATTGGTGGAGCAGCAGCACATTGACAGTGCATGCACCATTCAGATTAAAGGGAATCTGTCAGTAGGATCCCCCTAAGCTGACTATATGGGTTTGTAGCTCATAGAGAGTTAAATAAATTGAAATCTGTAATCCAATGTCTTATTTCACAGAAATCCACATCCAAATGAGCTGTTAAGATCTACAGTATGGACCGGACATTGCTCTCCCGGAGAACCTGCGTTCACAGCTTACAAGAAATGAAAAGTGAATTTTTCTGGAATAAGACATCGGATCACAGATATCAAGGTATCATTTTATTCAGCTTCCTATGACTTCTATGCCCATATAGACGGCTTAGGAGGATTGATTCTTCTGACAGATTATTCTTAATACTTGTATTCAGTACTCTCCACCAGTTAGCAAGCCAGATATAAAACCCACCCTTACTCTCCACCCCCACCCCCCATTGAAAGGTGGCATTCTGTCCAAAAGCTCAGAGGAGCATCTAAAAAAATTCTGGTCTCAGGAGCCTCCTCATGCAACCCGCCGCCCTAGGCACTGGAACTCTAGTGCCTGATGACAAATGGCCTGGTAATTACCGTAATCAAAATCCCCTGTACTAGTTCATTGGCCCTTGAAAATCACAAACAGAACACAGATGTCACCTATGTGCAGGTTTAACGAACCTTGCCATATGACTTAGGATAAAAGCCAAACCAGGCCTGGCTTGTCACTTTCCACAAGGAAAAACGTTACCCCTTAGATCCCAGATTTAGTAAAAAAGAAATTGCGCTCAAATATGACAATATCCTTTAAGGGGTTTTAGGTTTATTTCCTGCAGATTGTTATAACCAAAAAGATAAACTTCATGCCATTGTTTTTAGGCTTCTTTTTGACACTTACCATGATTTTGCATCCAGTTTTTGCGGCCCCAATAGATTTCTATGGGGACTCAAAAACGGGCCGCAATAATTCCACAGAGCGCAGTAGGGCCATTAGGGCTGTATTTACGGCCTGCTCGATCTTTTTCATGGCTTACGGACACGGCCCCCATTGAAAATTAATAGGGCCGCAAAAACAATGGAAGCTTGTTTTTGCGGTGCACCGTGACTTCTGGTTTTGCGGAATGCCGTTTTTTTTTCTAATACTTTTTCCATAGCATTGGAAACCCGAAAAACGGCGATTCGCAAGTTTTTTGTGGTCCATTATTGCGGCAGACCGTGAAAATTGCGGCAATACGGCCCGCAAAAAATGCCCACAATAACAGGCCGCAAAAAAAACCCGGTAAGTGTAAAAGAAGCAGTGTTTTTCTTTTACGCGTGAACGTCCATGTAGTTTTGGCCATCTACTCTGAAGTCTTGGCCAAAAGTTTTGAAACTGTCATAAATTTTGGTTTCACAATTTGCTGCTTCAGTGTTTTTTGATCTTTTAGTCAGATGGTTCTGTATGAAGTACAATTATAAGTATTTCCTAAGTTTTTAAACTTTTAATGACAACTACTTTGTGTAGTCTCCATAATTACATTATTGTCCCTTATTTTTAATGACTTCTGCTCTTCGCCCTGGCAACTGGATATCAGCTTCTAGGCCAAATCCTAACTGATGACAACCCATTTTTGCCTAATCAGAGCTTGGAGGTTATCACAATTTTTGTGTTTGTCTGTCCACCCACTTTTTTGAAGATTGACCACAATTTCTCCATGGAATTGAGATCTGGGGAGTTTACTGGCTATGGACCCAAAATTGCATTATTTTTTTCAACAAGCCACTTAATTATAACTTTTGCTTTGTGACATGTTGCTCCATCATACTGGAAAACGCATTGGTCATCACCAAATTGCTCCTGGATGGCTGGGAGAAGTTGCTCTTGGAGGATTATTAGATCCCATTCTTTATTCATGGCTGTTTTCTTCAGGAAAATTGTGATGGAGCCCCCTCCATGGATGAAAAGCCCCCACACATGAATGGTCTCAGAATGCTTTAATGTTGGATGAGACAAGACTCATGGTAGCACTCAACTTTACTTCTCTGGACAACCATTCTTGAAGATGTCCAAGTTTGACGGGGGCTTCATCAGAGAAAACAACTTTATTGCAGTGCTCCATGTACTTCTTGCAAAATGTTAGTCTGTAGGGAGTACAAGGACTGGACTGCAGAGGACTGGAATAAATTATTGTCCCTTATGACGTGCCTTCAGACTTGGACATCTCGAAGAATGGTTGTCTAGAGATTAAAAGTTGAACGGTACCATGAGTCGTCCTGTGTCATGCCAACAGTGAAGCCTCCTAAGACCATTCTAGCTATATGAATGTTTATGTTCCTTTATTTACACATGGGTCAGGAACTTATTGAAGCCCTGTGATCATGATCAATCCCATTTTATACACGAATGTGATAAACTGTAGAAATCTAGGTTATTCTGATCACATTAAACAGAATATTTATGGCAGCGCTTTTCATAGAAAAGTGAATCTCATTTCACAAGTGTGCTCCCGGAAAAGGGCATGCTATTTTCAGGAGAAATAACAAGTTCAGGATTTGCAGGAGAAAATTCTACTGCATATCCTAATGCTTCTCACACTCCCACCTGTAATCATTCTGATACCCAGCGCTAAGGTGAGGGCGCTGCACTAAGTGCGGACATTGAAAAAGGGGGTGTTCCATGTAGGGAGAGAGGCCACTGGCCAATGAATGCTTCCCCATCAGACTGATGAGAGCGCTCACTGGCTGCCGTCTCTGTCCTTCTGCATGGCACGCATTTATCTGGGAGCCCGGCCACACAGTACACAGGGGACAATAGTGGAGGAAGAGCAGAAGAACTTCCAATATGTCTTTAGCCTCCTGCACTGTTCTCTTCCCAGCAGCATCTCCTCAAAGAGTAGAGTTCGGGGAAGAAGGACTCACAGCAAGGGACAGCACTGCAGGAGCAGGGGGCTTTTAGTTGTCCTGTCTGCTGTGTCCCCCTCCTCCACAGTGGAAAAAGATGCACTTTTTCTCTTGGCTTGACAAAGGCCTTGCATTGCCGAAACATTTTTGTGGGAGGAACATACCCGATGCCTTGGATTCTTGGAGCACATGAAATAACATGTATATATATATATATATATATATATATAGAGAGAGAGAGAGAGAGATAGATATATATATCTCAATCTCAGTAAAAAAATATGAATATCTATATATTTTTAGAGGTGTGGGGGGCCAAATAGAATTTTTGCTGTAAGACTCTGTGATTTCCTTGTATGCCTCTACTTGCAAGGCGGTAATAATTAGGGCAAATCTGGCCTCGGTGTCCGATGCTCCAGAGGACCCTTCACCAGACTGCCCTCATCATAATCAGCATGGCCGCGGGGAGAGGGCCCAGACACGTTTCTTGCACAGGGGCCCCGAGTTGTCAATGTCTGCCCCTGCTACCTGAATCTACTACGGTATGTAATTATGGTAAATCCTATAGATATGCCATACAGGTTTGAGATAATAATACATTCTAAATTCACACACAGGACACTCAATCTCTGATAGAACTAATGGTGATGTTTTGCAGGTTTCTCTGGCTGCTAAGAAAGTCTCAGTGTTGTAGAAGAGCTTTCACACCCAGTGCACAGAATTCCCATTGGATATGGTTCATTGAAAGATGTTTCCTTTCCGCTCCCTCATAGGAAAAAACCCACAACAACAAAATCCTCATTGTTTTAGACAAGCCCTAATAACAGTCTATAAATAACTGTGCATGTACGGAGCTGGAGTATTATATCTGTATTATATGTCTACCTAAGTCCCACCAGCATTGACTCCACAATTCTGCATTTTTTACAGTTGTAATACAGTTTAACTCTTGTTAAAATCATTTTTGGGCAACTTTTTTTGTTAACCTCAACCCCCTGTGTTTGTTTCTTGTCTGCCTCTACTTTTCTCATTGGGCCATTGCGGGCAGGACACTGCCGGTCAACTGCTCTTCATGCTCACCAAGAAAAAGAGTTTTGTGGCTTCTAGTCAGAAGGAAGTGTCTGCTATCAGATCAGTGCAGATAGGGCCTGATGCTGATGCTGCTAATTGCCACTGGACTACTGTTAGAAAGAACTGGAATTCGGGGGGTCACTAGGAAGTGCTGGTAGTGGAGCTCAGACTGTAAGTGGGACCAGAAGGACCTACAACCAGTGCTAATGCAGAAGCTGGTCCCATTAAGCCCCCATCAAACATGTCAATGGTAAGTGTGAGACACCTGCTCTGAGGACAGCATTAAAGAGGAAACATAGTCATGGGATAGTCTACTGAACATTGTTAATTGTGATTTCAGCCATCGGGCAAGACATGAAAATATACACCAGTGGAGAACCCTGATGGTCCTGCTGAAAATCTGGAACTGGACAGTGTGAAAAAAACTCCTGTTTATAACTTGCCACTTGTTCTGCTGCTAAAAATTACAGAATTGGTAAGGCATTTATGTCTTTCTGCAACTGACACTAAAGAGAGGGCAACTACATTTTGTGGACCTAGACTGATATTGCCTCATTGTACCTTGGACTACTCTTTGACTGCAACTAGAGTTGGTGGAAATCGATTCGCATAACCTAGTCCATTGGCCATGTCAAGACATCTGTGGCTGCAGGACAGGTGCTGTGAAAACCTCTAAACTGATGTCATCCATGACTCTTCTTTTGATTACTAGGCTTGCATCAAGCTGTCATCACACCAGGCCTTCTAATCAACAGAAGAGCCACAAGGCGGCCACAGATTCTCACTGTAAAATGGAAATCTTTAAGAAAATAAATATGTTGAACTGTACATTCTGTGGCTTTTTCTCGGAAGATCCCTTACACCAAGCTCGGACATAGCATTAATGCAATCAGTGTTAGGGGTCGAGTTCCCACCTCTGCTCAGGGGGAATCTCGGGCCATCTCTGCCGCGGTCTCCCATTCTTCTCTGTGGCAGTGGAGCCTGCTCAGCAGAGACGTCAGTGCCAGCGTCTCGCTCTGTCTGACTCTGTACAAAGAGTTACTACTGCTTTTCCTGCTTCTGCCATTGAAGCCAGTGCTGGGCAGCGGCCTTCTGAGCATGCCCAGAGTAAGATCTCTCAGTGGAGATCGAGGGTCACATGTTCAGATACTGCAGCTAAATCCATTGGTCCTCCAGGAAGGTCCTGTAGGTGCTCAGGCTCTGTAGCAGCCTCTCATTGGTCCTTCTAGGAAGGTCCTGTACGTGTTGCAACTATTTAAGGCTCGCATGGCCGCACGGCCATGCGCTAGTATCTTTCTTAGTTATGTGCTTTGTGCCAGTGTGGTCATGTAAGTTTGTGTTCAGGGACCCGGCTGAAATAAGCCCCTAGAATGCTGGCACCTCCGGCGAGGAGATTGTGTGTTTGTATGTATTCAGGGACCTGGCTGAAATAAGCCCCTAGAATGCTGGCACCTCCGGCGAGGAGTTTTGTGTGCATGCATGACCACTGACTGCTCTCTGTTGGGCAGTTAGCCTGTGCCTCTGTGAAGTCTAACAGGGCGCAGTGCTTTGCTTTCACGGCTACTCTGTGAAATAACAGAGCTAGTTCATACAGCCATATAGTGCCGCCATTACTAGCAGCAGGTTCTCCTGCACGGTGGACCCCGGGCTGCGAACGCATCAATTATAATAAAACATCTATATTTACTCGGTGTGTTCCGCTAGCCCTAACAATCAGTGCAGCCATGCAAGGGGCCCAAGAGGAAAGAGGGCTTACCACCATCAGAGATGGTGGAAGTGTGCATTACGATGCATTATTGGACTGTAAAAGCTCAAGTATTGGTTTTTTATAGTATTACAATTTTACCAAATTGTAGCAGATTTTAAAAAGATGGCAGTATCAGGTTCTAATTCCTATAATTTGGTGAAAGAAATAGAAAATACAGGTATGGGTATCACTTTATTTTATGCAGAATTTGTAATACTCGCAATTGTTAGTGACACATTAGTGACCATGGCAATGCCAATATGTCTAATGGAAGATGGAAATGATAATGAATATATGTGATAGCCTTACATTTATGAGTTTCATATTCCATTTTCCATTTAGTAGCAGCAATTATAAAATGGCTTTCCAAACCTCTCCATTAGCTTGAAAGCAATGCCATTTGTAAAATGTGCAAGTATTACAGAAATGTATTTTTTATCCCCCGCTGTTTGTCCTTTGAGGCTTCACAAAATTGGATAATCACTAAAAGTGGTATAAAGTTAGCTGCCAACCAATCTCAATGCCAAGTGGCAGTTGCAAAAGCCAAAAAAGTCTTTTGAAAAAAAAAGATAGGTAATAAAATATTTTCCCCATATTTAAATCACAGCTTTGACCATAAAATGTTAAGTAAACTAAGATTATTTAAGGCCATGTTTTCATACGTATAGTTACCAATGGGCAATAGAGAAACAATGGAAGACTTGAGTCTCAAAATGAAATAGTGCAAATCAAAGTTATTTTAATAAATGAATCTGTTGAGTCAAACTTGACATTGTACTGCTGTTCGCAATGGGAGAATGTAGTTAGATTTGCCAATAATTGAATTTTGTGCCACAGACATGACATAGATGAATAGACTTTTGCCGTCTTGAAGGCGCGTGCTCAATATGAAGTCTAAGGGATCTTGGCTGCAATTGCTTCCAAAAGTATGAATCCAGTGAAATGTTAAAGAACTGCTAATCATTAGTAATTATCAACCATTGGACAACTCAAAATTTCTGGTGAGAAATCTGGACAACACTCCAGTAGTCCAAGCTGTCAAGGTTTTATTCCAATTATTTGTTTGCCAAAAAATACAAAAGCAAATCATGGAAAGTTCATGAAAAACAATTGTTTGATGTCACTAAGTGATTTTATTGTCATGGTTGAAGTTCATTTTAGAAAATACTATGCCAAGAAGTAATTGCTGACATTAATTATTGGCATTCTTGACAATAACTAAGAGAAATCAAGACAACGTAGGTGATCTACAGTTTCTCTTTACATTTCATTGTGCAGTACGGTCAACGTCTCGTAAAGGTTAATCTTATTGCTAGAGAATGGACTGGGCCTGGAATCAAAGGAGCCCCAAAGTTTTTTAATGGGAGGAGACCAGTACTATTGTTCATATATGATTCCTCGAGTTTACTGGTAAATAGTTTTTCCAAGAGGCCCCAAAAGCTTCATGGTATATCAATAATGAAAGGTACATCCACCACATCATCATGTCATAATGTAGACTGTATTTCGGAGTGAATGCCGATAAGCTATCCATCCTGCCCAAGTTTTATTCAAATACTCTACAGTATCGGCGCTAATGGCCCCAACTTATCATATATTATTAACTTGGTGATAAAAGTGGGAAAATGCAGCTAGCAGTATAAACTGAGTCAATTTATATGCCTCTGTACTGAATGTTTAAAGGTTTGTCTCCAAAGAAACACATAGCTGGTAATTTAGTATATTTAGCCCTTGTAATGTCCTCTACCAAAAATTTGAGACAAAAAATTGACATTTTGGGGCAAAACCACCATATAGATAGTATTAAACCTCATTCATATTGGCGTTTTTCACCTTACGAGAAAAATACACCGAGTTCCATTAGTGATTTTCATTATGGTTCCATCCAATTTCATCAGTTTGGACATCAGACATCAGAAAAAATAAGCTTCTCCAGCTTCTCCTATCTAACAGTCCGTGAAATATTTACTGCACTCGGCTAACTTTTGAGTGCTGTCTGATATTTTTATGGACCTATAGGCTTGCATTGCCAATTTGGATCTAACACCTAGCTCAAAATGGAACGCATCCGCACAATTCTGCATGGACCGCTAAGTCCATGAAAAATCACGGATATGTGAATGACCCCATTCACTATGATAAATACGAATGCTATCCGTGAAAAACGCCAATTGCACTTGTACGCAAAAAAACAGACATCTAAGTGAGGATTAAAGGTGGAACTGAAGAGAATATTGAATTGTGTCAGGTGGGGAGATAATATGCCCAATACAAAAAAAATGTTTCTATTGAAGTCTCCCATTTACCTTTTCTCATGTATTCGCAGCTGATCTGCCACATCTGAAGAGATATTGAAATATTGAATCATGAAAATCTTTTTCCTATTAGGCAAAGAAACAATTTGGAATCTGGGAGCTTGATTAACGGCAAAAATCCAACCCAAATCCAACCCAAGAAGAAATTGCTTTTGACCATAAAGTACAGTCCGCCTCATCTCCTGACGGGAATAGCGATGACAGAAAGGAAAATACCTGTATTAACCTGAATTCTTCTGCCGGTGGTGGAACAAATTGTGCCTTAAAATATGACACAGTATAGAAAATCAAAATCAGACAATCCGAGTAACGTTTGATCTTTCCACCAGTCAAAGCCTCGACTACCAACACCAGGGTGGGAGTCAGGGGAGCAAACAAGGATGTTGCTGGAAAATTGAACTGAACGCCATACAGCTATTGAGTGTAGTGTGACCTGAGCCAAGGATGGTACCACATTACATACTGGTTTCTTAGACCACACCAATACAGATAAGGAATATGGCGTAATCTAGTCATTCGTAATTTGGACCAATAAAGGGAAGTAGTTGGAAGCGTTATTTTATAAAAGTTACCCTATCCTAATTGGCCTAAAATATTTTCCAAAATTAGGAATGGATAGACCTCCCCCTCCTTATGGAGGCTTCAAGGATGCTTTTGAGTATGACAGATGAAAATTGCCAACATAGAAGGGTTCATTTTTAAGTTCAGAAATAGTTATAAATTAATCTAGTAACATAAAGCATTACTTACCAGCTGCCGTCTTCAGCTGTTCCCAGTGAGGTTCTGATCCTGCCTCATCATCTTGTGATTGCAACTTCTGACTGATGGTAACGGTCACTAGCCATCAGTATAAGTCTATGAGAGCCCGATTCTGGCCTCCTTCTGACTTTCATAGACTTACATTGATTTGTAACTTACAGATCGCCCAACCAAAACTGAAGAGACCTGGCAGGTCACAAATGTCAAAAGTCTGACAAGAGCGGTGCCAATTATAGACGAAGATGGTGGCTGGCAAGTACAAGACTAGGTGCAGGGGGCTTAGATTAGTGATACCACTACTGAGGAAAAATAAATGAAAAATCGCTGGAGTTGTGATTTAAATGTTTCAGCTCCTCCATAACTATAAATCAATTGCCGTTTCTTTACCCCCTCACCACATATACAGCAAGTCAGATTTACTGTTGTAAGTGCTCTTCAACTTTGTTCCACATTTTGGCTCATTTGGCACAAGCTTGTTGCAAATTTTGTGCTTTAGACACTTTTTACATCTCATTCACCAAGGACCAATGCTTAAAATGTGACAGCAATAGCCAAATTATCAATATACTCACCTAAATATTTACTTGCTGCCATTTAAAATCCGATAAGGGGAAAAAAAGGATCCTCCAAACGCAAAATAGTGTCTAAAAAGTATTGTTTTTTATTTAATAATTATTTTAAAAACGGACATAATTAAAAAAGGAGATGGCAACACATATAAACCGAAAACGAAAAATAATTACCCAAGAGCTGATGAAGTTAGACAACAGTGTCTTTCAATGAGCCAAATTTTTCATGAGCTTCTGTGAAAAATTTGGTTCATTTTTAGACTATCTAGTCCCAGTTTGCACCATTTAAATTATGGCCAGAATTAGTAACTCTGCCACAATATTTTCACTTTTGAAAGGCTATACATCGGTAGGGATGGTCAGCATTGAAGTCCTTATAAGTAGTGAAATATTCTGCCATCCGGTTGTCATTGGCACAATCAATGCTCAGTCTCGAATGCTCCCTTAGTCGATTGGCTTTGCCTTTTAAAACTGACTGACCACAAAGTTTGGTATATAGTGACTCTGTGCTCTCTGATGGTTGTGTAATTTCTATTGTCCTCTGTGTGATTTTTGGAATCCATGGAGAGTCAATGACCTCCACATCTTACTTGGTGAGTGAGGAACTCAGGTTTCATACTCAGTAGTATGATGATTTGCTTATTTTTTTGCTTTCCCCCCTAGCATCCTGTAGTCATCTTAATGCCGGTCTTAGGTTGGATAATTCCTATGTAATTATGCCCCTATTAGGGTTTATGCCCAGATAATAAAGTGACATAGCGTACATATAACATTGCCATAGAGTGCCCAAGTAACACTGCCAGAAAGTTTAGTAAATCAAATTGCCCAATAAATAAAGTGTCTTTCCCCTGTCTAAAAGGAGTTAGCTCCAAATGGGGTTGTCTTCTACTTGACCTTTGGCTTTTCTTACAAGGCTTGCCCAATGAAAATAAGAAAAGCTCCTACCTTCCAGTCTAAGGACGAGTTCACATTGCATTAACAGCAGCCCATTTAATATATACGTTAATGTGCTGCTGTTAACGCAAGTGCCGATGTGTCATCACGCTAGCACAGATAGAGCTAGCAGATGCTCTATCTGCGCTAGCGGTGACAGACCCGGAAACGCTGCAGTCCGTGTCTCGGGGCACGTCACTCAATGACGGCACATCGCTAGCGCACGCCCATTGAGGGCGTGCGCTAGCGATGCGTCCGACATAGGACATAATGGCAGCGTTAAAGGACTGCGTTACACCGAGTTATGCCGTGGTGTAACGTAGTCCGTCTAACGGACGCCACAGACGCAGTGTGAACGCAGCCTAACGACGTCAGCATCGGGTCTCCCGTCACTCTCGTGACATTGATGCCACCTGAGTGCTGCAGCTAATCGTTGGCTGACATGTTTGCTATTTTGCCACACCAGACATCTGAATATTTATGCAGCTGATTAGTGACTATTGATTGGTTGCAGCACCCATGTGATATAATAATGTTATGAGAGTGACGGACGGCCCTGTGCCGATATCGCTGGATGGGTGCGGGTGGCGAGTATATGATAATCTTACTTGGGGGCATTTAAGAAGTAATGGAAAACCACTTTAAGATAAGCCAAAGGTCAAGCAGAAGACAACCCTGTTCGGAGCTGACATCAATGTGTGAGGTGAGTATAAAATGTTCTTACTTTACTTGTGGGACTCAGGCATTTAAGAAGGGGTTGTCCATGTAGTGGACATTGGGCAACCACTTTGAGAAAAGCCAAAGGTCAACCAGGAGACAACCCCATTAGGAGCCAATACAGGTGTGGAACGTAACTGTAAACTGTTCTTACTTTACATGGTAGACTCAGGCATTTACGATGGGGTTGTCCATGTAGTGGACCTCCCTTTAACATTTGTGAACTATAATTGGGTCAAAGCCTAGGCCCATTGGAGTATCCTTTGGTGGGCCAAATCTATGACCATAAAGTTGAGATACCTATCTAGTCTGATGGTTGAATTGACCTGTTTTTCATTCTAATCTGACAGTCTTTGTCAGTCTCTGAGTTTCTTTGCATCTTTTTTCAATCTGGAATATGAGTGACAGCTTGTCTTCATTCTCGTCTCTTGATCTGGGTGGGGTAAGGATAACACGGGGACATAAACATGATGAAGGCCCTGTCAGTTCAGGGTCATGAAAAGTGGAGTTGAGACTTTTTTGTCATGGCAACTAAAACACAGTCAAACACACTGAAAACACCTGGTAGTAACAATCTTCATGTTTTTGTTACCAAAACAAGAGGCCTCATGGCAACGCTTGTGTGTTCTCAAAAATGAACTGCTGTGCTTCCAGATGCCATGACTCTCCAGAGCTCCCGGGCTGTAAGCTTCAGGCCATGGGAGGCTCATAGGCATCCGCTCTTTTTCATCTTGTTGCATTACATTTCTTACTTTACTTATGAGGTCGGAAAACATAAAAAAACACACAAAGCAATGATGTAAAAAAGATATATTTATTGCAGAAAAGGATTTTTTTTCGTACACATATATATATATTTATATAGACAGAAAGACATTTTAATACATTAACCGTTCACTTTCAGAAAGGGGGGTAATAATATACAACCGAAATGTTGCGCTCTCTGCACTGTGAAAGGAGGATGAGATTCGTTAGTGTGAACTGGTAGCAAATAAGTTAAGTCTGAGCAACATCGGATGACATAAGCTGCCTGTAACAGTTGCATTGACCCTTGACTTTGCCTTCTAAATAAATGATTCTGGAATCGGACATAATGAGGCCACGCTCTTGGACTATTATTTCCTCGACTGTAAATGGATGTATTATACATAATGCCTTAAAGGATATTTTTCATGTTGAAAATGGTCTCCGATCTGCAGGATGTTATAAAGCAGTACGAGCTGATCAGATTAATATAGATTTTTGTGGGGAAAAATTCAGTATATTATTCATTGAAACCCCTTGTTTGTATGGATGAGTCCAGTACTAGTGTTTGCCAGTCTTCCCTGTATGACCATTCATGCAGAGATAGCTGTCAGTCACTAGTAGCATAGTACAAGTTATACTGAATAATTTTCAACAAACCTATATATCATGAGCTTTTCCTTCTCTACACCAAGATGTCCAGAGATCGGACTGTGTAGACAATGTGAGCTGTTCCCTTTAAACTGAGGTTTTAGTACCTTAAAATGGTGCTTTTTTAATTTTAACTTTGGTTTAGTATTTTTGTTTGTTAATCCTTGCCAACAGAAGTATCCTATGACTAACAATGATGAGATATTGGCCCACATCTGCACCATAGTGTGACAGCACAATAACTCTGATGGTGTCGCTGCCAGGAGAACATGATGATATCATGCAGATTGGCAGAATATTGCTGTAGTGGAGCACTGCCTTACAATCATAGCTTGCAAGACAAGGTGGACATGTATAGCAGGAACATCTGCTAGAAGAGCTCGTTCACACATCAAAGCTGTTTGGCACGTGTGCGGTCCATTATTTTTTAAGATAGATCACGAACCCATAACAAAGAATGGGCCTTCCCAGAGGAGCATTGCATGGTTTATAAGTCTCCTCACTCTGACATGCCCACCTTGGCTTATCACTCTCCGTAAGGAGAAACGTTACCCCTTACACCACAGTTTCTTCATACGTGAAAGATGAATGCAGCAAGAACTGCAAAAACTGACACACGGGCCAAAAATGGGTCCAGCACACTGAAAAAAAAAATTAGGAAACATTTTTCACGAGATAAAAAACCTGATCTTTGAACTAAAAAACACTCACTGTTTCTTCCTCTAAGGTAGAGACGAGATGGTAAATATACTAATGGAGTCTACGGCGTCGCATGTACTGAACTTTATACATTCTATGCTGTACAGCATGGAGAAATTCCTATATAATAAGGCAAATTACTCGGAATTGGAAGGCAGCAAATGGTATGGACATAAAGTGTTAAATACGTGGTCTGACATTTTTGTTTAGTGCACATTTATACTGGGCGAGGTAATAAAAATGTTAGTGGGATAATGAGACACACGGATATGCTGCATTAGTCACGGTTGCTTTGTGCATTTTTTGCTGTTCTCCATGTTTGGAACCAGTTTCTCGCTCTTCCATCGGTGATGGCATAATCATCTTCTCTTGGTGCCAAAAATGATTTAACAGCTAAGTAATGGCTAAATTGTTTTACATATTTGGGCAATATTTGCGCAATATTTGCGCAGCCAAAAATGTTGCAGTTGAGGGACAGGAAGATGATCTCATATGGACGTTTTGCTGAGCTGGTGCCATTTCACTTCAGTGTCTTAGGTGCAGGATACATCATATCTTTTCAGTATTATTTTATTCATTCTTGCAATGGGGGTGTTTAATGTATTAGTGATGCATAGGGGGCACAAAAAGGACTTAAAGTGGTTTTATGGCTTTGGTTTAATAATTCTTAATTGCTATATAAATGAAAAGATGTGTAACTTTCTAAGATCATTTATGTTTCCATTCTTCACCTTTTTATTATATTAGTTGGCTGTGAGTGATGGTGCCATTGTTTGCATGCATAGGTTAAAATTCCTAAATAATCAGTCTTGTTTCTAGCTGGAAAGTGGTTACGACTGTATAAAAGCAATGCTCTGTGAGCTAAACGCATCAGGTGTGTGGACAAAACAATGCTCTGTGAGCTAAACACATCAGGCGTGTGGACAAGCAATGTCCTGTGAGCTAAACACCTCAGGCATGTGGACTGACAATGCTCTGTGAGCTAACCACATCAGGCGTGTGGATAGACAATGCCCTGTGAGCTAAACACATCAGGCGTGTGGACAGACAATGCTCTGTGAGCTAAACACATCAGGCGTGTGGACAAGCAATGTCCTATGAGCTAAACGCATCAGCCGTGTGGACAGACAATGCTCTGTGAGCTAAACACATCAGGCGTGTGGACAGACAATGCTCTGTGAGCTAAACACATCAGGCATGTGGACAGACAATGCTCTGTGAGCTAAACACATCAGGCGTGTGGATAGACAATGCCCTGTGAGCTAAACACATCAGGCGTGTGGACAAGCAATGTCCTATGAGCTAAACACATCAGCCGTGTCCACAGACAATGCTCTGTGAGCTAAACACATCAGGCGTGTGGACAAACAATGCCCTGTGAGCTAAACACATCAGGCGTGTGGATAGACAATGCCCTGTGAGCTAAACACATCAGGCGTGTGGACAAGCAATGTCCTATGAGCTAAACGCATCAGCCGTGTGGACAGACAATGCTCTGTGAGCTAAACACATTAGGCATGTGGACAGGCAATGCCCTGTGAGCTAAACACATCAGGCGTGTGGACAGACAATGCTCTGTAAGCTAAACACATTAGGCGTGTGGACAGGCAATGCCCTGTGAGCTAAACACATCAGGCGTGTGGACAGACAATGCTCTGTGAGCTAAACACATTAGGCATGTGGACAGGCAATGCCCTGTGAGCTAAACACATCAGGCGTGTGGACAGACAATGCTCTGTGAGCTAAACACATTAGGCGTGTGGACAGGCAATGCCCTGTGAGCTAAACACATCAGGTGTGTGGACACACAATGCCCAGTGAGCTAAACACATAAGAAGTCTAGGCAATGCTCTGTGAGATATACACAGCAATCTCGGCAATGTTCTGTGTATCAGCAGTTCAGGCAATGATTTGTTAGCTAAACACATCAGTAGTCTAGACAATGCTCTGTGAGATATCCACGTTAGCACTGTAGATAGATAATTCTAAAGGCCCCTTCACATTAAGCGACGCTGCAGCGATACCGACAACGATCCGGATCGCTGCAGCGTCGCTGTTTGGTTAGCTAAAAACATTATCTATCTACAAAAATGCTTTTTGAGCTAAATACATCAGGATTTCAGGCAATGCTCTGTGAGAGAAACACCTCACTAGTCTAGAAAATGCTCTGTGAGATGAACATCACTAATCTAGAAAATGCTCTGTGAACTAAGCACTTCAGCAGGCCATAAAATGCTCTTTGACATAACCACATCAGCAGTCCAGACAACGGTCTATGAGCTGAACACATAAGCAGTCCAGGAAATACTCTGTGAGAGAAACACATCAGAAGTCTAGAAAATGCTCTGTGAGCTAAATACACAAGTAGTCTAGGCAATGTTCTGTAAGCTCTATTAATGAGGAGCGCTGTACTGGTTTCTGCACTGTTTCATTCTGAAGTTTGTGCTTTTTAGATCTCAGCTCATTGCCTTGATTGGGTACAACTGCGTCCACTTCTAAGCTGAGAGGGGCTAAGTATGTAGGGGTCTGCAACCTCTGAACGTACACAACGTTAATATTCATGGAATAGGAATTGTCATTAAATATATAAAAAAAATGGTCGAACTTAATATTAAAAAAAAAAAAAACAGCAAACCTCTTCATCATGAATTTAAGACTTTCGTCAAGTTGCAAATTTTTCGAAATTTTTTCTTATGCTATAAGCCTCGTGAATTTTTCCATTTCTATTAGAGGTTGGGAAGGCAGATTTTGTGATAAGAAAAAAAACAATGTAACAGTATGCAATAGATACAAAAAAAAATCCCTGATAACCCTATTAATATATATTTTATCTATCCAACATTTAGACGTTATTCTTTTATTGCTCCTTAATAAATGTACCGCATAACATCTCCTGTTACACGTCTACGGATCCTGCTGTTCTCACCGCCATCTGAGTTCATGGATTTTACGCTGAATGACCATTCACATTTTACACTCGGCGCGTGTCGACCAGAGGTACAACTTGAACCTTTTGGGCCGTGGCACGAAAGCTATAACTGCAGCTACAACAGAGCCCTCATATCCCACCATAGATGAAGATGTCCCACCATACTGGATGAGGTAAGAAGGTGGACCAATATGGACACCGACCTCAACCCAACCAAAGCCCAGTTAATAATATCATATCCATGGCTAATATCACTTGGTCTCATTCCTTTCAGCTTAGGTAAGCCGTTGCCTATAGACCAAACCAACTTTTATAGCCATTATTATAAAGGCACAGAGCACCAGAACTAAGGGATGGGAATAGTATGGAAATACTTGTTTTGTTTCTTCTAGCAGATACTGATGACTATAGGTTAATCTCTAAGAAATGTTAGGAGACACATGCACGGTTACCATCATTAAGACATGCTTACCATCGATATTGTTTGTTACCCTCAAATCTGACTACACATAGCTGAGAATTGGGTTTTGCCATCAATATTCATGACTTATGGTGTTTTTGGCATCAATAATATTATACTGCATTAATCATCCTACATTATCTTCATCACTACCAGAATGACTACCTTACTTCACCAGAAAAAGAGGAGTTAATTAAGTCTATGCAGGAGCTGATGAAAGTTATATACTATTAATGGGGTTTATTTCTTCACTTTAGCATCATAGGTGCCAGCATTTTTGTAGGAGGCTACGTAGCCAGTGTTTTCCACAATGGTCTCTCGGCCACTTTTGCCTTTTCCTTTCCCGGCCTCATCAAAACGCTCCTTGTGGGACCCGGTGTACTTGGTTGTATCTGTTAAACGATCCACGGCTCCGACTGCTGCAGCTTTCTATTGGAAGGAAAGATGTGAGAGAATTATGATGCTTGCCGAAAACAGAAATTGACTAATGTCTTGACGGAGAGTCATTACATGCATTAAGTTGTGATTTCTCCATTTACAATATCAGTCTGAGCAGCTATAGACTTGTGTTTGTATGGTAAAGTAGAAAGTACACAATGATGTTTCATTGAAATGATCAATAAATGATTCAGGTAGTAATGAGACTTTAAAGGGAATCTGTCAGTAGGATCAATTTTCCTAAGCCAAGCATATGGGCATGTAGGCAGGGCCGGTTCTAGACAAAGTGGGTCCCTGGGCAAAAGTTTAATTCAGGTTTTATATAGTACATAAAATGCAGTATAATGCAGCCCTCTCAGACTATAATGCAGCCCCTTCAGTGTGTAATGCAGCCCCGTCAGTGGATAATGTAGCTCCCCTCAGAGTATAATGCAGCCCCCTACACAGTATAATACAGCCCCTCCACAGTATAATGCAGCCCCCTCCAGTGTATAATGCAGCCCCCCACACACACACACAGTATAATTCAGCCCCCCACAGTATAATTCAGCCCTCCCACCAACACACACACAGTAAAGTACAGCCACCCATACACAGTATAATGCACCCCCACGCACACAATATAATGCAGCCCCCTCCACACAGTATAATTCAGCTCCCTCCACACAGTATAATGCAGCCCCCCACACAGTATAATGCAACCCCCACACAGTATAATGCAGCCACCCAAAGACAGTATAATACAGCCCCCTTACTCACAGTATAATGCAGCCCCCACACACAGTATAATGTAGCCACCCACAGACAGAATAATGCAGCATCCACAAACATAGTATAGTGCAGCCTCACAAACACAGTATAGTGCAGCCCCCAAACAGAGTATAATGCAGCCCCCTTCATAGAGTATAATGCAGCCCTTCAGTGTACAATACAGCTCCTTCAATGTAAAATGCAGCTCCCCTCAGAGTATAATGCAGCCCCCACACACACAGTATAATGCTGTCCCACACACAGTATAATGCAGATCCCTCGGTGTATAATTCAGCCCCACACACAGTATAATTCAAACACAAACACACACAGTATAGTGCAGCCACCCACACACAGTATAATGCACCCCCATAAACACAATATAATGCAGCCCCCCTCCATACAGTATAATGCAGCCCCCTCCACATAGTGTAATGCAGCTCTCCACATAGTATAATGCAGCCCCCTCCACATAGCATAATGCAGCCCCATGCACACAGTATAATGCAACCCCCACACACAGTATAATGCAGCCCCCCCACAAAAACTAATGCAGCCCCCCACACAGTATAATACAGCCACCCAAAGACAGTATAATGCAGCCCCCACACAGTATAATAATGCCCTATCCACATTCAGTATAATGCAGCCCCTCCCCACACAGTATAATGCAGCCCAACACAGTATAATACAGCCACCCAAAGACAGTATAATGCAGCCCCATTACTCACAGTATAATGCTGCCCCCACACAGTATAATACAGCCCCCCCCCACATACACAGTATAGTGCCATCCCTCACACACAGAACAGTGCAGCCCCTCACATACAGTATAGTCCAGCCCTCCACATACACAGTATTGTGCAGTCCCCCACGCACACAGTATAATGCAGTCCCCACACACAGTATAGTGCAGCCCAATACACAGTATAGTGTAGCCCACTACAAACATTACAGTGCAGCCCGCCAGATACAGTATAGTGCAGCCCCCACATATACAGTATTGTGCAGTCCACCCACACACAGTATTGCGCAGTCCCCTATGCACAGTATAATGCAACCCCCCACACAGTATAGTGCAGCCATCATGCACAGTATAATACAGACCCCACACACACAGTATAGTGCAGCCCTTCACAGTATAATGAAGCAACCCAACCCACAGAATAATGCAGCCCCCCACAGTATAGCCAAGCCCCTATAATCAGTATAACGCAACCCCCCCACACACACAGTATAGTGCAGTCCACTGCACACAGCATAGTGCAGCCCTCACACACAGTATAATGCAGCACACACACACTATAATTCATACACACACACAAACTCACACAATACTTACCTCTCCTCCTCGGTCCTCTGCTCCTCTGGCTTCTGCAGCTCATCTCATCAGCTCCACTGCGGGCACACGCTGCTGAGTCAGAGGGGGAGTGATGGGAGAGGGAATGTCATCTGATGCTCTCTCCTCCATCACTACTTTCAACTGTATCAGCATGTATGATGCCGACGTTGAATGGGCAATGCAGGGAGGGTGGCGCCAGGCCCCTCTTACTCATGGGCCCCATAGCGGCCATTCACTGGAGGCCCCTGTAGGAGAGAGGGCCCTAGGCAACTGTCTAGTCTGCCTGCCCCTAATGCCGGCCATGCATGTAGATCATAGAAAGTTGAACAAAAGGATACCTTGATAACTGAGTTTCAAAGTTTTATTCCAGAGAAATCCACCTTTTGCTTAATATGTAAATGATCTATTAAGATCTGTAAGAGGGACATAGATTTCCCCGAGAATCTGCCTCCAGAGCTTAATTTAAATAAAGGAGGTGTTATCAGTTTGAGACATGTAGATCAGGAGAGAAGACTGTCAGTTATTATATGTCTCACACTTTTAACATTCATTTATAATAACCTCTGCAGTGAAGTACGGAAATCAGACGGTCAGTCAGTCCATGTCTCACACTGGTAACTCCCCCTTTAGTTTAAAATAGGCTCTGGAGGCAGAATCTCAGGGAGATCTATGTCTGACCAGAAAATTGCAACAGCTCATGAGAAAAAATATGATTTTCTCAGGAATAAAACTTTGGTTTCCAGATATCAATTTATTCAATCTTTTATGACCTGAATGCTCATATGGACAGCTTCTGCGCACTGACTCCCTGGGGGCCTACACGTGGCCTCCTGGAGTCCTGTATTTCCTCCCTGTCCTGTCCGTCCCTGTCTGTCCTTGCAAACAGACTGTCTGCACTATCTGAACTCACTCCGCCTCCAAACTAGGATCTTTATCCAGGGACACTGCCCTAAAACAGGGTTTTCGAGCTCCCCCTCCTGGTCTGGATTTTGAAGGTGTTGTGTGTGTGATAACCTACCAAAGGGAATCCCACTTGTCTCTAGACATAGCACTACCCTCCCCGAGAGGAAGGCAGCACTACTGTGGTACCCGAACTCCTGGGGTGCCACAGCATCACCGTGTATGCTCAACCACCACTTAATTGAAGCCTGTCCGCACTGGAGTCTTACAGGGGCCCATGATTCTCTATTCTAGTGACTGGGGGATGCAGCATTGTGGCCCCCATCACTATGGTGGAAAGACTTCTTTAACCAGTCATTGATTCCAAATATGCCATTCCTCCAAGAACCAATGAAGCCAAGTCACTTGCATTGTTGTTGTAATTTATACTTTATTTACCAGTTTACTTTGTAATTTTTTTTCTACTGAACATGAATATTTTTCTTAATTAAATATGTGTTTATGCATGTAGTGTAGTGTGAATGTATTAATTTACTCACATACCGCTGCTTTCTCCAGTGTTCAGCGTTGTTCTGCTCCTCTTCTCAGTGACGTCACTGATCTTCAGACTTCTCCAGTCCTCCTGATCACACTGTGCTCTGCATGATCCAGAAGTGCCTTTCACGATGTAAGTCTATGGAGCATTAGACCGAGGCTCCATAGATTGACATTGTAAAAGAGACTTCTGGCTCACGCACAGAGCATAGAGTGAGCCGGAGAGTGTGATGAGTGGTGATGTCACTGAGAAGAGGAGCAGAGCAGCACTGGACACCGGAGAAAGCAGCAGTATGTGAGTATATTAATACTCTCACATTATACACCATGCACATATACATACATTTAAAGAAGAAAGTATTCATGGGAGGGCTTCTTTAAAAGGATTGTGTGGGACTTGACAATTGAGGACCTCTCCATAGGATGCTGAATTCTGCTGGTTATCTCCTATTCAAATAAATGGGACATAACCTCCAATGCTCAGTAGCAACCATTAAGGTACCGTCACATTAAGCGACGCTGCAGCGATATAGACAACGATGCCGATCGCTGCAGCGTCGCTGTTTAGTCGTTGTGTGGTCGCTGGGGAGCTGTCACACAGACAGCTCTCCAGCGACCAACAATGCCGAAGTCCCCGGGTAACCAGGAGTCAATGGGACTAGAGTTGAGCGACTATGTTCGGAACCGATCCTGAAACATAAATTTGGCACGAATAGGGTGCAAAAAATGGCACAAATATGGCAAATTCGGATTCGGAGATTGTTTCCGAACATATTCGCTCAACTATAGTAACAATATCTGAATTTCAGTCAAAAAAATCCTCATGTTTAACCCTTTGCATTAACATATACAGTAACAGATTTCAAATCTACAGCACATTGGTTAGTTTTTTTCCTTTGCGAATTTTCACAAAATCTAATCCACAATGTTAGTCTTGTAATATGCAGCAGATTCACATTCTGCGTTTCACTGTATATCCATCCTGTGTGAACATACCCCTGATTTTCCACAAAATGTTGTGTGTCCCCCCTTATGATACTGCATGGATATTTTACTGTTTGAGGTTTCTTTGCAGGAAAATAGCTTAATTCGAATTACTCAATTCTGCTGACTTCTGACATTTTTGGAAGCAAGGTCTTTACATAAAATAGTATAAAATAATCTAATGTAGGAAAAATGGTCTCACTGTATATAAAAGCTCAGCTAAGCTCTTACGGGTATGTCGGGCTACAAGCTGGTTGACTGTTTCCAATGACATGCAGCTAACTTGTAACCGCGAGTGGCTGTAATTCTGGATCAGGGCACATTCAGGACACTCAGCTCGTTTGGCCACATTCACACGTTCAGTAATTGGTCAGTATTTATAATACAAAATTAGGAGTACAGAATCAGAGGAAAAGTAGAAACACGTCATCTCGTCGGCATTTTTTGCCCGCTCTCAGTTTTGGCTTACAAATACTGGTGAACAAACTCACCAAATACTGACCGCGCGACCTTGTAGTCATGATGCCTGTGTATACGGCACACTGTATAATGGTCTTTGGAGCTGAGCTGGTAACACGTTGGGCATATTCACTTACCGTGACTCCGGAGCTTACAGGTTCTTTCCCAGACACAAGTTTGTAGATAGAATCGTAGGCGTCTTCTTTACTCTCTCCTTTAAACCTTTTTGCCGATAATTCCTCTAGTGCCTTCTTAAACTCTTCGTAGTTGATAACCCTTGCTGACTTAGCTCTGCAAGTCAAGAAATAAGGTTACCATGTAGAAGGTGTCACCTTATTGGCTGTGCTTGCTCTACTCAGACTTAATTGTTATAACAAATCCATTAACATGGAGACAGATCCCATTTCTAACAGATTCAAAAGGACCTTGATTAACTTTACACAATTTTATAGAGTTTGTCATAGTCATCGGTTTTGGCTACTGCATATTATGTCACATTTATATTGATTACTGTGCTTGTAAGTCATGAATTTGTTAATTTTTGTTGATTTTTGCTTTGTTACTGCCATATTGTACAGATCCAAATGTAATTTGCATTGAGTTAGGATAATTTTTTTACTAAAATGTATATTTATATTGGCATACATACTTTACTTTGGAGAACACAATGTCCACATCGGTTCCGGTCACGGTTTTTCCATCAATGACTTTGCATTCTTTACAAAGCTTGGCCCAGTTTTTGCCAGTCATTTCTTGACCTGTTGCCTTTGTATCACCATAAATGGCAAACTTTTTAAAGCTTTCTTCTAGAGAAGCGAGGTCAGAATTTTCAGCCATGGTTACCCTAGTAAAAAAAAAAGTATATTATATAATATTTTTTATGAATATGTAATTTAATATAAAATGGAGAAGAGCAGCTATGTAGTGCAGCTTCAGCATGTCTTTCCTGGCTCCTGCTTAAGATAGATTTCTTTCTGTCAGTTTTCACAAGCAGGTGGCAGAAAGATCAGTTAAGCAGCATTTCATAGAAATACACTGAGACTCTTCTTTAGACAGCAGTGTGAGTCGGGGGTAATAAATGTGCAGCCAATGAGTGTATGAACTTGTCTATTATGCCATGGCTCTCTTATATAAGGTAAAGATGATATCTGCAGTCACCTGGGAGGACATACAGAGAAACAAGAATACTCTTCTGCAAAGAAGAGTATATAATGGACCAGTAGACAGATAAGATCACACGAAACGGCTATACATTATGAAAATGTTCAATATATGGTTGTAACTGAACAAATTACATTGAAACTTATTGCAGGATAGTTTGTGTTATTGTGCAGGACATAAATGCTAGAGTGCTACGTTAAAAAACATATAATAAAACTACGAATGCATAAAATAAAAACTATAGAATTGCTAATGCCTTGTATAGAACGCCCTACTTGTACTTGTGCTTTGCAGCATGTGTCGCGGGCATTACTTGCCCTCTTGATGTCCTTTGTTCTATTGACATTATTACTCCCAGGTTTGAACAGAGGCCAACACTATGGTGTCATGCAGCACAGGGAAGAATATTCACTTTCAATGTCAGCAGTTTTGTTTTGCTGTGTATTTAGTAGCAACAAGTAGTTGCTATTTGGCATCCGACAGAAAGTTTACGACTTGCTATTTGTCCTTACACCTTGTTGCTATGTAGCGTCTTTATGTATTAATTCATGTTAGGAAATGTTCCTCCCGTGTGCTAATACCGCACTTCTTGTTTGTCCTGTGTTGGCTTCACTCCGGACGCGCTCGGATTGGACTTTGAAACTGAAATTTTAATTTGGAACTAAGAAAGTGTTTTTTCAGGAGCCGGGATTACATCACCGAACAGACTCCTTTAATTCAGAATAATTCAATTGCCTAATAATACAAACCAATGGGACCAAAATTAAGGAATCCCTACTGCCTAATATGATATACTGTCCCTTAATTAACCCTATCCGCAACCGTGGATCCACAAAAAAAAAAGTTACGGAGACAAGTCCATGGCATTCTCAATCAGCGTCATGGATCAAAATCACCTGTACAAGTCTATGGGTCCGAGAAAATCCCAGATAGCACAGGGATGGCGTCAGTCCATGATTAAAATTGTCGTGAATGACAATTTTTTTTTCTACATGAAAATCACTGATGATTATAACATGGACCAGACACTCATGAAACGCGAATACAAAACACTGATGATACTGCAGATCTAGCAGTTCTCTGAATGCTGAGCTCTGTATAGCCCCGCCCACATCACTGATTGGTAGCTTTTTGTGTACACTGTGGATAGGCTGAAAGCTGCCAATCAATGGCGGAGGAGTGGTTACACAGTGCTCATCAATATGAAGGACTACTTGGCAACAGGTCTACTAGTCCTCTAGTGATAATCTCCTGATGATAAAACTGTGATTTTAACTCGAGAAGCTTCTATAGAGAATCCCCACTTCCCTACGGTCATGGATCTGTCTTAGAGTTGGTGCTTCCCTCCATTTGACAGTTTTAGAAAGCTGTTAAGTATCAGCATAAAATTGATCTCTCAGATGGCTTTATTGGAAATAGAGTTATCAAACTGTGACAATTCCTCTAATCGGTGGAAATTCAGATTATGAATGGGTACCTAGGGCAGCTTTTTCAATTAAATGTATAATTGCCAACTGTCGCTAAGTCTGGTCAATAAATGTATTTTATATCCAGATTTAACAATTCATTTTGAAAAGGGTCTACAGACCTTCATAGTTCATGACAAATAAGTCGGGGGTCTCCAGCCTGTGTCTCTCCACCTTTCAGGAGATTCTTTGAATCCAATATTCTATATTATACGGAAGTAAGATGTGAGGCATCAGTGTAGATTAGGGATTAGACCATCACTTATTTATACTGTTACCTTCTATATCACATGGACAGGTCATTGTATAATCTACATCACCGTTGATAGCCATCAGCTACTTGATTGGTTTCTGCCTAATAAAACATCATAGTTGACTTTAATATTCAAGCGCTATCGATATATGTTTATGAGGTGCCTATTCTATAGAAGAAATGAATGTAATTCTTTTAAAGGGGTTGTCCGAAAGCGTTTATATCCAATATCTGATCAGTAATGGTGCGACACCCAGCACCCCGGCCGATCAGCTGTTCTCAGTGCTGGCTGATTGTGCTCAGTTGTGCAGCTCCGTCAACTATATAGTGGCCACACCTGGTACTGCACATCCGCCCCTATTCAAATCAATGGGTGGCGGTTGTGCAGTACCCATCCGCGGCCACTATGCAGTTGACAGAGCTGTGTATTTATTACACTCAGAAACTGAGCCAAACCAGCCGGCACTGAGAACAACTGATCTGCAGGGGTGATGGGTATCGTACCCTCACCGATCAGATATTGATGACCTATCCTAAAGATACAGCAGCAATATAAAAGTCCCTGACATCCCCTTTAAACATGCCTGATATCTAAGATCTTCCATACCCCGGCGCACCCCATGGCAGCGCTTCCACGGCAGGCGCAGAAGCTTGATCATAGTACACATGCGCCAACAACGCTCAGATCCTCCTCGAGCACATCTGCCTCTCAACATACACAACGTCACTTATGAAGTCCCATAGATTGCTCAGGCAAAAATCGAGTGATAAGAAAAAAAATTTCGGCACATCACAGGGAGTCGGAAAAATAAAAACGCAGGTTTTCGCAAGGTTTAGCTCAATTTTCCTTCAATGGGGATATACTCGTAACACAATAAAGTAGATATTATTAATAGAAATTATATATATTTTTAATAATAGATATAAGAATAGATACTATGAATATATGTTAGAAAATAAGTATTAGCCCCTTTACCTAATACAGTGTCATTGCATACGCCGCACATGCAAACATTCTGGCATCGCGGTACAAGCCAGGGCACAATACTGTTTACTCAGTCCTTTCCAATCCGGCAAACAGTTTTATCACTAGACATATAGGCAGAATGGTCTTACGAATGAGGCAAATATTTGTTTAGGATAGCAAATGGTTTTAAAGTATCCCTATCTACTTGTACGTCAATTACCTTTTACACGTGTCTCTTGTCAATGAGATCATTTCATGCTTAGACAGACTCGACTCATAACTTGTTTATAGGCGCAATTATATCCTAATGATCCTCTCTAGTCTACGCTGGCTTCTAGTAAAATAAAGCCACATTTTGTAATAGCGCCTAACTCTTAAGTAATGATTGGTGAAGTTTCCATCTCACATACGAAAGGAAAGATGTCTAGGCAGCATGAATCAGAAACAAGCTCCATCATTTCCAAACATGTTTGTTTCTTCCATAGTATGAATGTTTCTGTGGTCCCTGTGGTGAGTATTAATCTCCTACTACCATGAATAGTCCTATTACTCACCTTCCACCATGACTACGCCTCCTAGTCACCTTCCAGCATAACTAATCCAAGTAGTCACCTCCCACCATGATTAGTCCTCGTAGTCTCCTACCACCATGAGTAGTCTTCGTAGTCTCCTACCACCATGAGTAGTCTTCCTAGTCACTTACCACCATGACTAGTCCTCTAACTCACCTTCCACTGTCACTAGTCCTTCTAGTCTCCTATCACCATGACAAGTCCTCCTGCTCACTTACCACCATGAGTAGACCTTTTGGTCACCTACCACCATAGCTTGTCCTCTTAGTCACCTATCACCATTACTAGTCATCTTAGTGACCTATCACCATGACTAGTCCTCCTAGACACATATCACCATGACTAGTCCTCCGAGACACCTATCACCTTGACTAGTCACCTTAGTTACCTACCACCATGACTAGTCCTACTTGTCACCTACCATCATGACTAATTATCTTCGTTGCCTACCACCATGAGTAGCAGTACATCTAAGGAAACATTTCTCCGTAAAAACAACCTGTTATGATAAACTCAGAAATAACAACTCCTTTGGAGCACATTGACTTGCTCTCTGGCACCACTTATGGAGGACACCTAATCGATGGCCTGACTGATAACGCACTAGTCCTGTGACAGATCTTCTTTACATGCATATTACATTCAGTATGTAAAATGTATTGGTGGTGCCCACATTCTTCTAATCTTTTTTTTTTACCCCAGCCCCATCCTATAGTTGGGGGAATGTATTTTTTGGTCTATGAGATGAATTCCCTACACTATTCACTTCCCCTACTAACAGCTACAGTGACAAACAGCTGCAGCCAATGAAGCAAGTATTTGATTCCCTTGTGGTATTCTAGTCCCCCTTATGATACACCGAAACACTTGTCATAAGTGTGAAAATGTTTTCATAGAAGTAGTGGATCAGTTACTACTCACTGGTATCACATGCGGATCATCGTATCCTGCATAATAAATCCGTGCTGTGAGGTGATACTCTATTTTACACCAGCAATTAAACTGAAAGTCTATACCCCAGCGCAGGGCTGACTTTGTCGTTTCTCTTGATGCGGGTGAAGTGGGAGCATTGTGATTTCTCTCATACTGCTTGGACACCTTGAGTGGTGGAATTACAGACTGGAACATTAGTATAGATTATTGGGCATCCTAGCTGTAAATCTTGGTTTTGGCTCTGATTGACAAGGAAGTGCTGACTTTGAGAATACTACGCTATGACCCCAACAGGGTTGCCCAAAAAGGGCTTTCAAAGAACATGACACCAGCAATTCCCATCACTTTACTAGTAAGAAACGGAACATTCAGGTTGTATCGGTAGGAAATGCCCAAAGACTGAAACTTACGCGATATATGACTTCCCCTTTGTTGGTTTTCATCACTGACCACGAGCATCAAACCCAGAAAGCATTCCCAAACCCCATTGCTCGGGTGAGCCTACAGACTCATTGACGCAGAGATTTTCACAATGGCACATGATATTTTGAGTGGTTATTCACATGTTAATTATTTTTCCTGATTAGTGATGCGCGAGTATACTCGTTGCTTGGGTTGTCTCCGAGTATTTGTGACTACTCGGAGATTTAGTTTTTGTTGAAGCAGCTGCATGATTTACGGCTGTTAGTCAGCCTGAGTACATGTGGGAGTTGCCTGGTTGCTAGGGAATCCCCACATGTATTCAAGCTGTGTAGCAGCTGTAAATCATTCAGCTGAGGTGACTAAAACTAAATCTCCGAGCACTTACAAATATTTGGAGACTATCCGAGTGTGCTCGGGAAAACCTGAGCAACGAGTATATTCACTCATCACTATTCCTGATCAATTTAAATTTGAAGGCATGATCAACTTTAGGCCACGTTCACATGTTCAGTATTTGGTCAGTTTTTACCTCAGTATTTGTAAGGCAAAGCAAGGAGTGGGTGATAAATACAGAAGTGGTGATGTGTTTCTATTATACTTTTCCTCTGGTTGTTCCTCTCCTGATTTTGGCTTACAAATACTGAGGTAAAATACTGACCAAATACCGATCGTGTGAACATAGTCTTAGTTTGATATGCTCGCCAAAATTGCCCAATCAAGTGCATGGATCAGTGATGCAAATCTGACAGCACGGGGATGCAGTCTGAGGTGCAACGGTGCACTGTCCGATTTTCACTGTTTGCTAGGAGAAGCCTGACAAAGCTCAATCATTGCACATACAGTAAAACTAGACACATGGATCAAAAACTGATGAAAAAATCACTCCAGCACACCTGAGTGAAAAATTCATTCATTTTTGAGCAAACAAGAAAAAAAAATTAACGACAATGCATGGACTGCCCAGCGGCTCTCCAGAACTGAGCGTGACAGCTGCATAGAAAGGTATGAAGCTGTCACGTTCGGGTGGGGAGAGCTGCTGGCCAGTCCGTGCGCTATGGTCCAATTTATATGGGCATCTGACTTTGCCGTCACAATGTGAAGGCACATGACGTGCCATCTTTGTGCTGTCTGTGATTTTCACAGACCCATAGACTCGATTGCCAAGATTTTAAATTTTTTGCTTGCACACGGTACACAAAAATACACAGACATGTGAACTGCACCATAGACTATGATTTGTACGTTTTCTACCCATGAAAAACGGACATCTGAATGAGGCCTTACAGTTATGAAAATGTCTACCACCACCCTGTAACACACTTATCACCTATCTTGTGTCCTGATGTCCTGTATGGTCGATAACAAGCGCGTTATTCCTTGTGTCGGACTCAGGTGGAGAACAAGAGGCCTTCTACAACGGATACATGGGGATGCGGCCTAACCAGTGTATACTATGAGATGGCAATTTTACGCTTTTTCCCACAAGCCGAATACGTGTAATCACTCTTGGTAGCACAGGAGGTGTGAACAGAGCTGTATATCGAATGACACCATATAGTATGTACGGTAATTGCCATGTAATTGTAAGTTCTCCGATCTATGGACATTTCTCAGACATGTAAGCAGTTAACCCAGCATTCTGCTTAATTGGTTCATGTTTTTCGCTCCAGATTCACCACCCTTCTCTGTATCCCTGTGGGCCCTGCAGGCAGATCATGTCACTGCTATTTCTCATCCCGCAGATCACCATGACAACAGTCTGTAATGGTGTAAGCAGAGCGTAACAGGGAAAGCACCGGGTGGGAGGCCGAGGGCTCGTTCCCACAGCGATTGGATCAAAATTGTGTCATTCCCTCTATGTTCCTATTAAGAGTCATTAATTCATCTAAGTACATGGCTATCATGGGGTCAGCAAGTCTCCTCATAAGGCCTAAAATCCCCATCGAGTGCTACTCCATGAGTACGAGGGTCTCTAGGGACGGCGACACCAGATGTTCTTGTATAACATCGAAATTCCCTGCTGACTACTGTGGTTTCTCTACGCTGAGACCCTCACAGTTGTTTTTTTTTTATACCACTATGGATGTTTTATTTGATTCCCATTAGTTTAGTTCAGGGTGTGGTCGGACACGGACAGAATTACATCACAACATCATAGACGTGATATAATCATATCACTCATGTCTGATGCATTAACTGTATGTTAGCTTTTTCGGTTTCCATTCCCCGTAGGGAGGTGTTTACTGTCTACATAGAGTAAAGTGATGTAACCGCCCGTGTTATTCCGTCCTGGCCTTCCTAATGTCATTTCTTTACCTGAGATGCTGGGACTAATTTTAAAGAGAGAGAAAATCAAAGATGGGGAGAAAGGGTCAAGTTATTTTCAAAAGATTTTTGCTGTAGAAACTCTCCAAAAACTACAAAAACAGGAGTTTTGAGAAGAAAGTTGGGATGTTTTCACACACATATTTCTGATGAGTTTTTGGAGCAGAAACTGTTCAAAAACTTGGTGTTTTCGCGCCAAAAATTCAATAAAGACTCAACATGAAACCAGCCTCAGAAAGTTTTTGCTCCAAAAAGTCCTGAAAAAACTCAGTCAGAACATGCCCTTAATCAAGACTTTTGGCATGTGAATACGAATTTTTTCAGACTGGTCTGCTCCGTAGACCACATGAAAAAGCACCAACTAAAAACTCAAAAAGTATGAACATATGCATTTTCATGTAAAAAAGACTTACCGTTCATATGTTCAGGCTTTTGAGTGTTAGGTTTCCAAAAATGCCAAGTGGATAAAGGAAGTGAGTACTTCTCAAAATATGTCAATGGGAAGGCTAAAAAGATGGGAAGGCTGAAAAGATGGGAAGGCTGAAAAGATGGGAAGGCATCTCCTTGCATGTCTTGCCAGTGTTAGTACTAGAAAAACTGCTTGCGATTGCTTCATTGTTGAATGCGTTAAATAAAACAAACGTCTGGAAAATGACGGTAGAACTAACATTCCAAAAACACAAAAATTACTCAAAAACGTTGAAAAAGCTCCCAGGAAACGAGAAAATATGTTGAAAAAGATGTGTCAAGAAAAATACCAAAACACTGGTGTTTCCTAAATGGTTTTCCAGTTCAAAAATTCAAGGAGGGAGTAGGGGGGTGGTAGGTTTGCCTCATGTACACATACCCTGGTGGTGATGAATTTGTCCTAGTTTATACAATTGTTGGCGGATGTTCTGCTTGTAGGAGGGGATACAATCTGAATCTTCTCGTATAGTCTATCTTTTCTATTCTCTAGGTTCTCCGTACACTGATATTCAGGAATTCAGGACTTTGTAATGTATTGTACCTTTACATGGCAAGACGGAATTCAAGAGAACAAGTGTCTGATTACATTTAGGATGTGATTTTTGGTTATGCAGAATTATGCTGTCCCTTTGGAAGTGAAATGAAGCCTCGGAATTCCTCATCCAGATGCTATGCTACCTGCTGTCATACATGGTGGCCGTCATAACGGAGCTGGTAACACACTTCTGCTGACACAGGAATGTCGATGGGACTAAGATCAGAGTTGCTCCATCAGATCTATGTCTATCTATCTATCTATCTATCTATCTATCTATCTATCTATATATCTATCACATATCTATTTATCACATATCTATCTATCTATCTATCTATCTATCTATCTATCTATCACATATCTATTTATCACATATCTATCTATCTATCTATCACATATCTATTATCTATCTATCTATATATCTATTTTATCTATCTATTCTATCTATCTATTCTATCTATTATCTATCTAATATCTATCTATTTATCTATCTATCTATTATCATCTATTATCTATCATCTATCATCTATCTATCTATCGATACATCTATGTATTATCTATCTATCTATCTATCTATCTATTGATACATCTATGTATTATCTATCTATTCTATCTATCTATAGATACATCTATCTATTATCTATCTATCTATCTATCTATCTATCTATCTATCTATTATCTATCTATCTATCTATTATCTATCTATTCTATCTATAGATAGTAGATACATCTATCTATCTATCTATCTATCTATTATCTATCTATCTATCTATTATCTATCTATTCTATCTATCTATAGATAGTAGATACATCTATCTATCTATCTATTATCTATCTATCTATCTATCTATTATCTATCTATTCTATCTATCTATAGATAGTAGATACATCTATCTATCTATCTATCTATAGATACATCTATGTATTATCTATCTATTCTATCTTTCTATAGATACATCTATCTATCTATTATCTATCTATCTATCTATCTATCTATCTATCTATCTATCTATCTATCTATTATCTATCTATCTATAGATACATCTATCTATTATCTATCTATCTATAGATACATCTATCTATCTATCTATTATCTATCTATCTATATATTATCTATCTATCTATTATCTATCTATCTATTCTATCTATCATCTATCTATCTATTATCTATCTATCTATCTATCTATCTATCTATCTATCTATCTATCTATCTTTCTCACCAGAGTTGCTCCATCAGATCTATGTATTTCTATCTATATAACAGAATAAATATTGTGTGTTTCCGCATGCAGAACATAAGACGAACCCCTGGATACAGCGTCTACGTCTTACTGTTTGCATATCACGCTAAGTTTAAACAACTCATCACCAGCCTTTATCCGTAATAAACCCACAGGTATCAGCATCAATCATAGCTGCAATCCCAGCCCTGCAGCATCCGTACGGACGGGTGACCGCACTGATACCCTGATGACGGCACATAACATCATCCACTTTCCCATTTACCGGAACGCCACAGAAATCGCAGTAATTCTGTAAAATGACACAAATGGTAACAAACCCTACACGCTAATTAGCAAGCAGCCATGGCTTCCCGCACAGATGTAGCGCACGGTAGCTCGGAGCGACAATGGTTATCAGACCCCGTGCACAAAAACCGAGAATGGAAAAGAGGTTTATTCCATTGGGGATGCATTTAGATTTTGCATTTTTTGTTCTTTTCCAATGCACCTGCAGGCAATGGTCAAAAAGAGGAAAATGGATTTATGTTTAGGGTGAGTGAGTGGAAAAGAGGAAAATGATTTTTTTTTTTTTTATTATGGAAGGACGGTGATAGTGTGCAGCTATGTGCAGAGAGAGTGTGACAGGCAGAATCCTGCTCTTACCTCCTGTTCCCTGTGTTCTGCTATGGACGCCTCCTCTCCCCGCCTGGCCCTGTAGAATGAAATGCAGCTTTAAAGACTGTAGGGCTATTATCTGCTGTTTATTCCTGTATCCATAGAGACATCCTGTAAAACATCAAGGGAGTGTAATATAAATATAAGTGACCAAGGTCATTTACAGGCGGAAGAGATGTGCCCTCCTTGCTGGGAGCAGGCAAGATTTCACTTGGTGGAGATCTTCAGTGCAAGTCACTGGATGGGGGTCCGGTGCCAGAGGGTGTGTCGGAGCGGCACGAAGACACAGGGTCTGGGGTGTTCATTCATCACCGGGCTACTACAAACAGCTGGCTGCTATTGATAAGTTATAGAATAATTGTACATTAATAATAAAATAATAATAATTAATAACTTAATAACTTAATTATTGCCCTATTTTTGTAGCATTTTCAGGAGTGCGTTTCGAATAGAAAGAACGCGCAAAAAACGCATGTGCAATACTTATTTAATCAGAGTTTTTTTGGGGGGGGATTTGCATTGTAGAAGCTTTGCATCTAATGTCTGAAAAAAAAGGGCCAAAAATCTTAGATAAAAAAACGCAACGGGTCTTATCCAAGTAAGTGAGGGTACAAAATGATTGATGTGGTAGTATATGACACAATGACTAATAATTACATCTACTATATAATTGTCTAAGGGTCACTTCCATCTTTCCGTCCTTCTGTCTGTCTGTCTTTCTGTCTGTCACGGATATTCATTGGTCGCGGCCTCTGTCTGTCATGGAAGCCAAGTCGCTGATTGGTCGTGGCAAAACAGCCACGACCAATCAGCGACGGGCACAGTCCGGAAGAAAATGGCCGCTCCTTCCTCCCCGCAGTCACTGCCCAGCGCCCGCATACTCCCTTCCCGTCACCGCTCACATAGGGTTAATGCCGGCGGGTAACTCACTCCGTTACCGCCGCTATTAACCCTGTGTGACCAAGTTTTTACTATTGATGTTGCCTATGCAGCGTCAATATTAAAAACATCTAATGTTAAAAATAATTTAAAAAAAATAAAAAATCATTATATACTCACCTTCCGCCGCCTTTCCCGCTCCTCGCGACGCTCCAGTGACCGCTCCATGCAACCAGCAGGTTCTGGTGGCAATGATGGTATGCGACAAGGACGTGCCATGACTTCACGGTCATGTGACCGTGACGTCATCACACCCTGGGACTGGAAGCTGCCGTGCAGTGACAGAACTACAAGGGGCCCTCAGATCGGAAGGTGAGTATGTTTATTTTTTATTTTTTAACCTGTGACATACGGGGCTGGGCAATATACTACGTGGCTGAGCAATATACTATGTGGTTCTGTGCTGTATACTATCTAACTGAGCAATATACTACGTGGCTCTGTGCTGTATACTACATCGCTGTGCAATATACTACGTGGCTACGTAATATACTATGTGACTGGGCAATATACTACGTGAGCTGTGCAATATACTATGTAGCTGTGCAATATACTACGTGGCTGGGCAATATACTATGTGACTGGGCAATATACTACGTGGGCTGTGCAATATACTACATAGCTGGGCAATATACTATGTGGCTGGGCAATATACTACGTGAGCTGTGCAATATACTACGTGACTGGGCAATATACTACGTGGCTGGGCAATATACTATGTGACTGGGCAATATACTACGTGGGCTGTGCAATATACTACATAGCTGGGCAATATACTATGTGGCTGGGCAATATACTATGTGGCTGGGCAATATACTACGTGGGCTGTGCAATATACTACGTGGACATGCATATTCTAGAATATCCGATGCGTTAGAATCGGGCCACCATCTAGTAGTTACATAATTACATATAGTTATGGGGAGATACCAGCTACTGCAGCATCCACCAGTGTTTTTGAAAGAATACGAGGGAAGGAGGATTTTCTCTGCGCTGCTGCTTTTCAATGCAATCCAAAAATCAAGATCTCTGGAAACCACTGACAAATAAACTACTTTTCCTGAGTAATTGATTTTTGGATAGCATTGAAAATCAGCATATGAGGACCTGGATGGGACATAATTACAACATGGAGACCTGGATATGGGGACATAACTACATTATGGGAACATAAATACAATATGGGGACCTGGATAGAGACATACAGTTGTGTTCAAAAGTTTACCTACCCCGGCAGAATTTTTGCTTTCTTGGCCTTTTTTCAGAGAATATGAATGATAACACCAAAACTTTTTCTCCACTCATGGTTAGTGGTTGGGTGAAGCCATTTATTGTCAAACTATTGTGTTTTCTCTTTTTAAATAATACTGACAACCCACAATATCCAAATTACCCTGATCAAAAGTTCACATACACTGGTGATTTTGGCCTGATAACATGCACAGAAGTTGACACAAATAGGATTGAATGGCTACTAAAGGTAACATCCTCACCTGTCACCTGTTTGCTTGTAATCAGTGTCTGTGCCTAAAAGCTGAGTGAGTTTCTGGGATCCAGACAGACTCTTGCATCAGTCATCCAGCCACTGACGTTTCTGGATTGCGAGTTATGGAGAAAGCAAAAGAATTGTCAACCGATCTGCGGGAAAAGGTAGTTGAACTGTATAAAACAGGAAAGGGATACAAAAAGATATCCAAGGAATTGCTAATGCCAGTCAGCAGTGCTCAAACTGTGATTAACAAATCAGGGGCTTTGTAAAAATAAAACCACGGTCGGGTAGATCAACAAAAATGTTGTCCACAACTGCCAGGAAAATTGTTCAGGATGCAAACAAAAACCAACAAACAACATCAGCTGAAATACTGGACGCTCTGAAAACAAGTGGTGTGGCTGTTCCAAGATGCACAATAAGGAGGCACTTGAAGACAAATGGGCTGCATGGTCGAGTGGCCAGAAGAAATCCATTACTGCGCAAATGCCACAAAGTATCTTGCCTACAATACGCAAAACCGCACAGAGACAAGCCTAAAAACTTAAGGAACATGGTAATTTGGAGCAATGAGACCAAAATTGAACTTTTTGGCCACAGCCATAAATGTGACATTTGGAGAGAGGTCAACCAGGACTATGATGAAAGGAACACCATTCCTACTGTAAAGCATGGAGGTGGATCGCTGATGTTTTGGAGATGTGTGAGCTACAAAGGCACATGAAAGAAAGAATGCAGCACGTTAGCAGCAAAAACTGGAGGCAAATTTGCACTCATCAGCTCGGAAGCTGCGCATGGGACATACTTGGACGTTCCAACATGACAACAATCCAAAACACAAGGCCAAGTCGACCTGTTATTGGCTACAGCAGAACAAAGTGAAGGTTCTAGAGTGGCCATCTCAGTCTACTGACCTCAGTATCATTGAGCCACTCTGGGGAGGTCTCCAGCGTGCAGTTAATGCTAGACAGCCCAGGAATTTACAGGAACTGGAGGCTTTTTGCCAAGAAGAGTGGGCAGCTTTGCTATCTGAGAAAATAAAGAACCTCATGCACAACTACCACATAAGACTTCAAGCTGTTATTGATGTTAGAAGGGGCAATACATAGTATTAAGAAATGGGGTATGTGAACTTTTTATCATAGTTATTTGGATGTTTTGGGTTGTCATTATGATTTAAAAAGAGAAAACACAGTAGTTTGACAATAAATGGCTTCACCCAACCATTAACTATTGGTGGAGAAAAGTTTTGGTGTTATCATTCATATTCTCTGAAAAAAGGCCATGAAAGCAAAAATTCTGCCGTGGTATGTAAACTTTTGAGCACAACTGTAGCTACAATATGGGGACAAAACTACAATATAAGGACCTGAATGGGGACATAACTACAATATAGGGACATGACTACAATATGGGGACCTGTATGAGAACATATCTACAATATGGGGACCTGGATGGGGCCATAACTACAATAAAGAGACATAACTACAATATGAGGACCTGGATGGGGACATAACTACAACATGAGTGAGCATTTGTTATCACCCCATCCAGAACGACCCTAGCTCTAAGAAATTTAAAAACGGCACAAATGTTCAAAAAGAAGGTGTATAGAAAAACAAATGGTATCACTAAAAATTTCACATTGTCCTTCAAAGAATGTGGCCTCCCAAATTCAATTTTTTATCTATATGCGGCCCATGTACCCAGCTGAGTTTGAGACCCCTGCTGTAGATAAAGTTTCATTTTTTCTATCAACTTATGGAAAATTGTGACAAAATTTCTACACTTTGACATGATTTAAAAAAAATGCAGTTTGGCAGCACCTTGTGAATAAGCTCTAAAATGTATATTTTAGACTAAAAAATGCTTCAAGAATTGCGTGTGAAACCAATCTCCTACTTGTTGACAACCGCAGCGCGTCGAGGTAGATGGCACAAAACCTCCATCATGTCCACTGTCCAGTCTTGTCCATGGACTGTATCTGTCCCTTTATTTGAATGGAGCAGAGCTGTAATACCACCTGCAACTCATGGACACGAGTGGTGCTGTTTCTGTAAGAGAATAGCCATGTTTTCACAATATCATATAACACCTTTAATGGGGTTGTACCATGAGGACAAGCCCTGTCTATAGGCCATGTTAGACCATATGGACATCACAGAGGAGCAGCTCTTACACCTGTGGACTTGAGGCATTTTTGTAATACACAGGCAGCCAATAACGTGAATGGCTGTCACGCAGGGCCGGACTGGCCATCTGGCAATTCTGGCAAATGCCACAAGGGCCTTTCTGGTCATAGGCTGTCTTGTCTGCTACATTGTTAACAGAATCCGTGTTCTCAAGACACCCATACTGTTAAGAATTGTGATGGAGTACAAAGTTGCTGACTCTGTCACTTACCACAGCAGGCCACGGGTATCATTAGAAATATTGGTCTTGTAGGAAGTCTTCCTTTCCTCCATCCAGGGTAATGTTAGTAATATATCCCATCTGGTGCTCGGGGATGGGGACAACATGGGCCTGTGTGATTTCAAATGCCAGGACTGAATTTCAGCCCCAGTCTGTACCTGCTGTCATGTATCATTCATTACACTGCTTGGCTGGCATTTTTTTCCATGGCAAAATCAGCTGCTTGCAAGAGGCAGGACCAGGGATGATCAGATGAAAAGAAAAAACCCTGATCCCTAACTCTTCTGTTCCTAATGACATCTGGAAGACACAACTACTATATACAAAACTCTATAGTAGTTATTGGCTTTTAGTGAATCTTCAATAGTAAACCTGACTTTTTAAAGAGCGAAGAAAGCTGAGTCTTGGAAAGCTTGATGACAAGTCTTCTGGAACCATATTGTTACCCAGGTCTCCCAGAAGCAGATATGAGGGGTCTTGTTTTCTCCACTGCTACCTGCTGTCCTTCATCAGCACAGGTTCTGAAACGCGCGTCGGGGTGTGCAGCGTACTTGCACTCACTTAGCAACTATATGTCACCTATTTCATACAATGGTTGATTTATTTTTATTTTCAAGTTGATATATAGTAATTGCTATGTTCAGTATGCGTTTATGCCATCCCTGCTCCACTGCACAAACATTTCCTACCCTTAGAGCAGGGGTCCCCAACTCCAGTCCTCAAGGCCCACCAACATGTCATGTTTTCAGGATTTCCTTAGTCTTGCCCAGGTAATAATTGCATCACCTGTGCAATGCAAAGGAAATCCTGAAAACATGACCTGTTGGTGGGCCTTGAGGACTGGAGTTGGGGACCCCTGCCTTAGAGGAATAAATTAAGTAATTGCTCAACATAATACTATTCCCCGATAATTCCTCTTGCATTAATTTGTTTATTTTTTTACCTTTTATTAAGTACATGGGTCGTTCACACAGAAAGAAACTTTCAAGAAGTAATTTATCATCTTAATACCCATGGATTTCTAGCATTTCCAGCAATTGAAGAAAATGTGTAATCCATCAGTGATTATTACTAGAAGGAAGCGTTTAAGTGTTGAAGCACTTGATATGGGCTGGATGTTCCCATACGATGCTAGTAAAAGTGTTCTGCCTAATGTTTATTTCCACCTTAAAAAATAAATTACATCTTGCTTTGCTCCATTTCTCCTGTCGTGTGTGTAAACCTATGGATAGGTCCAACCCGTAAGGGACGCTGCTGTAATGCATGGGATTTTGGGATCTTTACCCCTTCACCCCAGGCCACTTTCAATTTTTGCTTTTCTGTTTTTTGTTCCCCTTCTTCCCAGAGCCATAATTTTTTTATTTTTCCATCAATATGGCTATGTTAGGGCTTCTTTTTTTGCGGGATGATTTGTAGTTTTGAACAACACCATTAGTTTTATCATAAAATATACTGGAAAACAGGAAAAAAAATTCCAAGTGCGGTGAAATTGCAAAAACAGTGTAATTCCACAACTGTGTTTTTTTGCCTTGTTCACCAAATTCTAAAAGTGACCTGCCATTATGATTCTCCAGGTCATTACGAGTTTGTAGATGCCAAACACTGTTCTTTTTTGTTTAAGTGGTAAAAACAAAAATTATAAGTTTGTTAAAAAAAATAAAAATTGCTGCATTTTCCGAGACACGACCGTCTCCATTTTTTTGGGATCTGGGGCTGGGTGAGGGCTTATTTATTGTGAGTAGAGATGACGTTGTCATTGATACCATTTTGGTGTAGATACAATGTTTTGATCGCCCGTTTACTTCTTTTTATATATTGATAGATCGGACGATTCTAAACACAGCAATACCAAACATGTATTTTTTTAATGTTTTATTTTGAATGGGGCGATTGGAGGATGATTTAAACTTTTATATATATACCGTATATATATATATTTTTTAATATTTTTTAAAATATTTTTTTACTTTACACTGGCTTCAATAGTCTCCATGGGAGAATAAAAGCTGCCATCATCTGATCTCCTGTGCTACACAGCAGGGCTGTATTGTATTGTATCACTTGTATTGAGCGCTGAGATGGACTTGATGGGTGGGATTAGTAACACGCTTCCGGCATGATTGTGTTAAATGATGCTGTCATACTGACAGACACATTTAACAGGTTAACAGCTGTGGGTGGATCGTAATTCCACCGATGGCTGTTAGTGGCACATGTCAGCTGTTGAAGTCAGCTGAAATGTGCCGGAAAAGATGAGGGCTCAGCGCCAGAGCCCACATCAAAGTGGGAGACCTGATATACACCGTACATGTACGGCACATGCCTTGAAGGGGTTAGAGAAAAATGTAAAATAAATGTGATGCTGAGTCACATCTTATGGGTAAGCCATGAGACGGGGAAGCCAAGGAGTCCGAGGTCAAATGCCAGGATATTACATCATAGACAAAGGGATAATACAAACAGATAGTCTAAGGCAAAGTCCGGGGTCAGGAAACCAAGGTCATAGTGTGTCAAGGCAAAAAAGGGTAATACGAATGGCAAATCCAAGGTCCAGCAACAAAGATCAGAACATCTGTCATGCACAGTGTAGGAAAGACTAAGTGCAACACGAAGGGATAAGGGGAAGGGAACCCAGCACTAGGGAAGGAGGGAGTAGAGACCTCTTGGCAGATCTAACGTCACCCTGTCTGCCGTAAGCGTCCATATATAGTTTCCACACCTATCGCTGAGCACGATCCCTAAACCCTGCCTGACCCTGGCGATAAGCCCTTCACAAGGAAGGACTTGATGAGAATTAGTCAATCTCCACTACCACTAAAGACAGATAGGATACACAAACAATTGGAACACTTAGCTTGAATAGACTCAGAAAGAAACACAGATGTCCTCCAAACACCAAAGAGGAAGATAACCGACTGCTGTAGCTACAAGCTTCAACAGGAAATTGGACATGGAAATATCACCGGCCACTCTCTGCAGCAAACTGGGAGTTATAAACACCCCAGTCCAGGTGTGACAACCAGAGGCGGGGGAAGGCTGCCACTGAGTCCAAGAGTCAGAAGGATCATAAAAAAAGTCTGAAAAGCAAACTGCTGAGGCCTTCTGCTGTCAGATGCAGAGCGACGGTCTGCAGCCTCTGACACACTCATGACAGGACCCCCCCTTCTACAAGTAGCCTCCGGATACTCAGGACCAGGTCTCTCAGGATAAGAGATGTGGAACAAACAAAACAGTCTGGGGTGTTCACTTCTGATGCAGAAACCCACATTCTTTACTCTGGACCATAACCCCTCCAATGCACCAAGTATTGTAGGGAACCTTGTTGGAGGTGAGAATCTACCATCCTCAAATTATGAAACTCTTGGTTGCCTTTAACCACCATTGGGGGTGGTGGTAGGGGTGAGGGCTCAAGAGGATCCACATATCTTTTGAGCCAAGACCTGTGAAAAACATTGTAGAGCTTAAGAGCCTGTGGTAGCTCAAGATGAAACTCTGCTGAACCAATGACGGCGGTTATCCTACAGGGACCAATGAATCTAAGTTCCAGCTTCCAGGAAGGAACCCTCAACCTGAAATTCCTGGTCGACAACCACACAAAATTATTCACATTCAGGTCCATACGTGGTACACATTTACTGACAATCATATGTTGATACCAGTCTCCCCTGACATTGTTAGGAACAGATAGTAGCAAAACAGGACAAGATGGATGGGTATGCGGTACTTTACAATGTGAGCAAATGCTGCAAGCAGACACTTGTTCAACTACATCCCAATGCAACCCTGGCCACCAAAAACGACGAGAAAGGAGGTCCACGGTTGCCTTACCAACTGGGTGATCAACAAGTACAGAGTCATGAAATTCTCTAGTTACTTTGCTGCGCAAATTAGATAGCACAAATAACCTCCCCGAGGGGCAGGAGGCAGGGGCATTCCCATGAGCCTCCAGCATCTCACCCTCCAGGTCAGGGTACAAGGCCGAGTTGCCTACCCCTTCTGCAAAATTTGGGGCAGGGTCCTCAAAACCTGACAAAATGCTGGTAAAGTCCCTGTAGATACAGCAGAAGGGGAAACGTTTAGGCAGTTACCATGACAGTAATCTTCCCACTGTACAATCTCACTGGATTGCCAATCCACAGTTGGATAATGCTTCACCAACCAGGGCAAACCCAGAACCATTGGAATGTAGAGATCTTTGAGGACAAAAGAAGGGATTACTTCATAATGAAAAGACCCCACCTTCAGTCTTATGTTATGAACAATTTGTGTCAGTGTTCTCTGTGCAAGTGGTGCTGAGTCGATGGCGCAAATAGAAATAGGTTAAGCCAAGTTAGAGCAGACAAAACCATGAGTTCTAGCAAACTCAGCATCCACCATTCTGCCTCCAGCTCCACTGTCTACAAACACAGAATTATTTTCAGACCTGCTCTCTAGCACCACCTCTGCTGTCAGGGCACAACAAGAATTGCAGGTTGAAGACAAACACACCCCTTGATTATCAAACTCAAGGCTCCTGAGGGTTAATCAAGTCTCTTTTTGCTTTAGAATTACAAAACATGCCCCAATAAAATGTCCCTACTTCCGACAAAAAAAATACACCTTTTTATTGCAAATGTCGGGGGAAACAGACGACGTGAAAGCACCCCCCAACTGCATGGGTTCCTCTAACTCCACAAGTATTGGTTCACCCCGGGACCTTCCCTCCGACATCGGGGTATTGTCTCAGATAGAGGGCTCAGAAGGAGGTGTTCTTACCCATCTGTCCCACAGGCATCTATCCACCCAAATAGCCAAGGACATGGCAGCCTCCAGTGAGACAGGAGTTTCATATACTGCTAATGCGTCCTTTAACCTTTCAGCAAGGCCGTGAAGGAATTGGCTTCTGAGAGCCCGGTAATTCCATAGGATATCAGTAGACCACCTTCAGAATTCAGAGCTATACATCTCTGAATGATTCCACTGCTGAAGGCAACGCAGCCTGGATTCAGCCAAGGAAATACGGTCAGGGTCATCATAGATAAGGACTAGGGCCCTGAACAACTCTTCCACAGACTGAAGACACATAGAATCCTGTGGCAGAGAAAAAGCCCAGGACTGGGTTTCCCCCTGCAACAGTGAAATAATAATTCTTACTCATTGCTTCTCGTCTCCAGAGGAGTAAGGACGAAGTTTAAAGTACAATTTGTATACCTCCTTAAACACAAAGAAACTGTCACTTCCCCTAGAAAACATGTTTGGGAGGGCAATTTTGGCTTCAAGCTGAACCAGCCTACCCGCAAAGTACCCCACAATAGGTACCTGCAGCCGCTGACGTTGCTGCTATACCTCAGAACGAAGGTCATTCACCTTCAGTGCCAACCTCTGCAGCTGCTCTGCCAACATAGAAATGTGATCCATGAACCCAACAAATAAAAAAACCTACACAGAAAAAAACACACCAAAAAAACCCAAGTGTCAGTTTTTTTTCTATTGCAAACATGAACGGCTGGTGATAATGTCACGCATAGTTTAGGAAAGATGAAGTGCAACATGAAGGGATAATGGGAAAGGAACCCAACACCAGGGAAGGAGGGAGTGGAGACCCCAAGGTAGATCTAATGTCACCCTGTCTGCCATTATTATCCCTATATAGGTTCCACACCTATCGCCGAGCAGAATACCTAAACCTTGCCTGACCATGGCGATAAGCCCTGCACAGGGAAGGACAGGATAGCACTAGTCAATTATCATTAAAGACAGATGGGATACACAAACAAGGGGAACACTTAGCTTGAGAGGACTCAAGACGTCCTCCAAACACTAAAGAGGAAGATAGTCAATTGCTATAGCTCCAAGCCCCAACAGGGAAATGGACATGGAAATATCACTGGCAACTTCCAGCAGCAAGCTGGGAGTTATAAACACCCCGATCCAGGTGTGCCAACTAGAGCCAGGGGACGGCTGCCACTGGGTCCTAGAATCAGAAGGACAAATTAAATTGCTGAGACCTTCTGCAGTCAGATGCAGAGTGATGTTCTGCAGCCTCTGACACACCTGTAACAATATCAGAATACAGAGCACAGTGCAAACACACCAAATAGCTAAAAGCTACAACTGGCAAGGTCTGGTAATAGCCTGCCAACAAATTAGCCAGGTAATCACCCAGAATGAGTGACAGCTGGAAGACTCTGCAGGTCCATCCAGATTGGGCAGCTGGAATGTCAATCACAATACTGATAGCCCAGCACACCCCTGTCTCAGATTGGGTTGTGACAAAGCTGACAGCTCAACATCACGTCCCTATCCAATAAAGCGGCTGAGCTGTCACTCACAGCGTCGTGGAATCATGACAATCTAAAGGAACCTTCAAAACGATTGTGTAAGTTGGTTCATGGCTATTCATATATAATACCTAAATAATACCCAAAATGCACTACCAGCAACCATAACCAAGAATATACTACCAACAACTATACCCAAGAAAGCACTACTGGCAACTGTACCCAAGAATACACTACTGGCAACTGTACCCAAGAATGAACTACTGGCAACTGTACCCAAGGATGAACTACTGGCAATCATACCCAATATTGCACTACCGCCAACCATACCCAAGAAAGTACTACTGGCAACTGTACTCAAGAATGCTCTACTGGCAACTGTACCCAAGAATGCACTACTGGCAACTGTACCCAAGATTGCACTACTGGCAACTGTACCCAAGATTACACTACTGGCAACTGTACCCAAGATTGCACTACTGGCAACTGTACCCAAGATTGCACTACTGGCAACTGTACCCAAGAATGCTCTACTGGCAACTGTACCCAAGATTGCACTACTGGCAACGGTACCCAAGATTGCACTACGGCAACTGTACCCAAGATTGCACTACTGGCAACTGTACCCAAGAATGAACTACTGGCAACTGTACCCAAGATTGCACTACTGGCAACTGTACCCAAGATTGCACTATGGCAACTGTACCCAAGAATGAACTACTGGCAACTGTACCCAAGAATGAACTACTGGCAACTGTACCCAAGAATGAACTACTGGCAATCATACCCAATATTGCACTACCAGCAGCCATACCCAAGAAGGCACTGTCATCTAACATATCCAAGAATGGACTACTGGCAACTGTACCCAAGAATGTACTACCCTGAACCATTCCACAAGAATACGCTACCCACACCCATTACACAGAATGCATTACCAGCTACCATACCCAAGATACACTACTGACAACCAAACCAAATAATTCACTACTGGCAGCTATAAGCTAGAAAGCCCTACTGGCAACCATAGATCGCACTACCAGCAACTATACCAAATAATACCATAAGCAAATACTGTTAAGTAGAGTTGAGCGACCTTGACCTTTTTAGAGTCGAGCCGGGTTTTGCGAAACCCGACTATGTCCAAAGTCGGGTCGAGTGAAATCGGCCGATTATGACGTAAAGTCGGGATCGACCGAAACACGAAACCCAATGCAAGTCAATGGGGCAGCATAGTCGGCAGTGAGTGGGGGCCAGGAAAACACCTAGAGTGCCCATTTTAATGTCAAAACCATCCATTCTTCTTAATGAAGCTTGTCAAGCGTAATTTACCTTATAATAATTGGAAGGCATTTGAAATTGGGGGTCATTTGGCTAAAGTTGTGGGGGGTAGGGCTGGTTCAAGTAATTAGTGGGCCCAGGAAATCTGGACCACGTCACGGCAGTGGAGCAGGGAGAGGTAAGTATTTCAACTTTGCAAGTGCTGTGAACCTGAGCAAGCAGGGGGGGCCCACTCGTTGGCATTGGCACTGGCACAGGGCCCCTCAAAGTACAGCGGTGTGTTTGCACGGCGGGGGCGCCTCCCACCGGCAGCAACACTTTTGCGTACTATGAGAGGCCCTGTGCCAGTGACGTCGCCAACTAGTATTCCTCCCCCCACCTGATGAAGGAACCTGCACTTTCATCTGCACCTTCCTCTTTGTCCCCGTGTAAGGTGGTATGGTATGCGGGAAGAGCAACCTGACTTTCAGCAGGGTCACAATGTTGTTGTGTAGCGTGCACGGGGAATGTTGCGTTATGGGTCAATGTACCAGCAGACTCATCTATCACTGGCTGGGCAATGGGCACGATGAAGTGGAAACACAGATATAGGCCCAAAGAAGAAAGTGGGCTAAATGCAGTTCAAAATTGGTAACACAGGAATAACCAGGGGGCATTGCAGTGGAGGACAACTGGAATGAGAGGCTGACACAGAGAGTAGGGCCAAATCAGTAAGTAGTCGAAATGCAGTTCAAAATTGGCAACCGTAGTAAACAGGCGGCACAGCTTTGTTCAGTGGAGGAGAACAGCAAGGAGTGGCAGACACCGATAGTAGGCCCCAAACCAACTAGTACGCCAAATGCAGTTGTTCCATTTAACCACAATTTAATGAGAGCCTGAAGATAGAAGCTCAGGAAAGGCAACCTGGGGAACACCTTGGAGTGTAACACACCATCTCTCTCCACCCCATACCCATTTTGTATGGCCTAATGCAGTGTACTTTTCTACAACTACTAAACGAGAGTCGGAAGACCGAAGCAATGGCAAGGAAACCTGGGGAACACCTTAGAGTGTAACACACCCTCTCTCTACACCCCATACCCAATTTGAAGGCCTAATGCAGTGTAGTTTCCAAGAACTACTAAACGAGAGCCGGAAGATCGAAGCTCAGGAAAGGCAACCTGGGGAACACCTTGGAGTGGAACACACCCTCTCTCTACACCCCATACCCAATTTGAAGGCCTAATGCAGTGTAGTTTCCAAGAACTACTAAACGAGAGCCGGAAGATTGAAGCTCAGGAAAGGCAACCTGGGGAACACCTTGGAGTGTAACACAACGTCTCTCTACACGACGGAAGGGCTGATTCTTAGGAAGGAAGGCTGTTGGAAATAAGCATTGCGCGTCCAAGGGTGATTAGATTCTTATTAGGTATATACTCACCCTCGGACGCGCCCTGCTTCTTTATTTGGAATGAATGTTTATTTGCAATGTGGTGTTGACTTTCTCTATTATTTTGGTAATTAATGATTTTATTATTTTCATTATTTTGCATCTTCTCGGCAATAATATAAAGAAGACGCGACAGGACAACACTCGGTGGATGCCATATGTGTGTTTTCAATTTAAAAAAACTTTCAGTTAACTACTTGCAGGAGAAAGTAATTGTAGCTGGTGGCCATTTTTAGTACTGTACCAGATTTTAGTTGTGTGTTTGTTTTTAATGTTAAAATGTCTGCATTTGATATCTCACCAGTATTTTCTTTTTTATAAGCAAAATACTTATTTTTATATTTTCTGATGTTGGTTCCAGGGGTACACGGCCAGCAGTGCCCTGGTCAGTGTAGTAGTAGTTGAAAGAATGGACCGCAGACAGGCATCGAAGGCCTAAAATAAAAACACATGGCTGTAGGCAATTTTAAATTGGTTCCAGGGGTACACGGACAGCAGTGGTGTGGTCAGTGGAGGCCTAGTGGAAGGAGTGACCGCAGACAGGCATCGAAGGCCTAAAATAATAACACATGGCTGTAGGCAATTTTAAATTGGTTCCAGGGGTACACGGGCAGCAGTGACCTGGTCAGTGTAGTAGTAGTTGAAAGAATGGACCGCAGACAGGCATCGAAGGCCTAAAATAAAAAAATTGGGCTGGCTGTAGGCACTTTTAAATTGGTTCCAGGGGTACACGGGCAGCAGTGGTGTGGTCAGTGGAGGCCTAGTGGAAGGAGTGACCGCAGACAGGCATCGAAGGCCTAAAATAATAACACATGGCTGTAGGCAATTTTAAATTGGTTCCAGGGGTACACGGACAGCAGTGGTGTGGTCAGTGGAGGCCTAGTGGAAGGAGTGACCGCAGACAGGCTTCCAAGGCCTAACATAACAAAATTGGGCTGACTGTAGGCACTTTTAAATTGGTTCCAGGGTAACACGGCCAGCAGTGCCCTGGTCAGTGTAGTAGTAGTTGAAAGAATGGACCGCAGACAGGCATCGAAGGCCTAAAATAAAAACACATGGCTGTAGGCAATTTTAAATTGGTTCCAGGGGTACACGGACAGCAGTGGTGTGGTCAGTGGAGGCCTAGTGGAAGGAGTGACCGCAGACAGGCATCGAAGGCCTAAAATAATAACATATGGCTGTAGGCAATTTTAAATTGGTTCCAGGGGTACACGGGCAGCAGTGACCTGGTCAGTGTAGTAGTAGTTGAAAGAATGGACCGCAGACAGGCATCGAAGGCCTAAAATAAAAAAATTGGGCTGGCTGTAGGCAATTTTAAATTGGTTCCAGGGGTACACGGGCAGCAGTGGTGTGGTCAGTGGAGGCCTAGTGGAAGGAGTGACCGCAGACAGGCATCGAAGGCCTAAAATAATAACACATGGCTGTAGGCAATTTTAAATTGGTTCCAGGGGTACACGGGCAGCAGTGACCTGGTCAGTGTAGTAGTAGTTGAAAGAATGGACCGCAGACAGGCATCGAAGGCCTAAAATAAAAAAATTGGGCTGGCTGTAGGCAATTTTAAATTGGTTCCAGGGGTACACGGGCAGCAGTGGTGTGGTCAGTGGAGGCCTAGTGGAAGGAGTGACCGCAGACAGGCATCGAAGGCCTAAAATAATAACACATGGCTGTAGGCAATTTTAAATTGGTTCCAGGGGTACACGGGCAGCAGTGACCTGGTCAGTGTAGTAGTAGTTGAAAGAATGGACCGCAGACAGGCATCGAAGGCCTAAAATAAAAAAATTGGGCTGGCTGTAGGCAATTTTAAATTGGTTCCAGGGGTACACGGACAGCAGTGGTGTGGTCAGTGGAGGCCTAGTGGAAGGAGTGACCGCAGACAGGCATCGAAGGCCTAAAATAATAACACATGGCTGTAGGCAATTTTAAATTGGTTCCAGGGGTACACGGGCAGCAGTGACCTGGTCAGTGTAGTAGTAGTTGAAAGAATGGACCGCAGACAGGCATCGAAGGCCTAAAATAAAAAAATTGGGCTGGCTGTAGGCAATTTTAAATTGGTTCCAGGGGTACACGGACAGCAGTGGTGTGGTCAGTGGAGGCCTAGTGGAAGGAGTGACCGCAGACAGGCATCGAAGGCCTAAAATAATAACACATGGCTGTAGGCAATTTTAAATTGGTTCCAGGGGTACACGGACAGCAGTGGTGTGGTCAGTGGAGGCCTAGTGGAAGGAGTGACCGCAGACAGGCTTCCAAGGCCTAACATAACAAACTTGGGCTGGCTGTAGGCACTTTTAAATTGGTTCCAGGGGTACACGGGCAGCAGTGGTCTGGTCAGTGGAAGTCTAGTGGAAGGAGTGACCGCAGACAGGCTTCCAAGGCCTAACATAACAAAATTGGGCTGGCTGTAGGCACTTTAAATTGGTTCCAGGGGTACATGGGCAGAAGTGTATGGTCAGTGGAAGTCTAGTGGAAGGAGTGACCGCAGACAGGCATCGAAGGCCTAAAATAATAACACATGGCTGTAGGCAATTTTAAATTGGTTCCAGGGGTACACGGACAGCAGTGGTGTGGTCAGTGGAGGCCTAGTGGAAGGAGTGACCGCAGACAGGCTTCCAAGGCCTAACATAACAAACTTGGGCTGGCTGTAGGCACTTTTAAATTGGTTCCAGGGGTACACGGGCAGCAGTGGTCTGGTCAGTGGAAGTCTAGTGGAAGGAGTGACCGCAGACAGGCTTCCAAGGCCTAACATAACAAAATTGGGCTGGCTGTAGGCACTTTAAATTGGTTCCAGGGGTACATGGGCAGCAGTGTATGGTCAGTGGAAGTCTAGTGGAAGGAGTGACCGCAGACAGGCATCGAAGGCCTAAAATAATAACACATGGCTGTAGGCAATTTTAAATTGGTTCCAGGGGTACACGGACAGCAGTGGTGTGGTCAGTGGAGGCCTAGTGGAAGGAGTGACCGCAGACAGGCTTCCAAGGCCTAACATAACAAACTTGGGCTGGCTGTAGGCACTTTTAAATTGGTTCCAGGGGTACACGGGCAGCAGTGGTCTGGTCAGTGGAAGTCTAGTGGAAGGAGTGACCGCAGACAGGCTTCCAAGGCCTAACATAACAAAATTGGGCTGGCTGTAGGCACTTTAAATTGGTTCCAGGGGTACATGGGCAGCAGTGTATGGTCAGTGGAAGTCTAGTGGAAGGAGTGACCGCAGACAGGCATCGAAGGCCTAAAATAATAACACATGGCTGTAGGCAATTTTAAATTGGTTCCAGGGGTACACGGACAGCAGTGGTGTGGTCAGTGGAGGCCTAGTGGAAGGAGTGACCGCAGACAGGCTTCCAAGGCCTAACATAACAAACTTGGGCTGGCTGTAGGCACTTTTAAATTGGTTCCAGGGGTACACGGGCAGCAGTGGTCTGGTCAGTGGAAGTCTAGTGGAAGGAGTGACCGCAGACAGGCTTCCAAGGCCTAACATAACAAAATTGGGCTGGCTGTAGGCACTTTAAATTGGTTCCAGGGGTACATGGGCAGCAGTGTATGGTCAGTGGAAGTCTAGTGGAAGGAGTGACGGCAGACAGTCTTCGAAGGCCTAACATAACAAAATTGGGCTGACTGTAGGCACTTTTAAATTGGTTCCAGGGTAACACGGCCAGCAGTGGCCTGGTCAGTGTAGTAGTTGTAGAAAGAAGGGACCGCAGACAGGCTTCGAAGGCCTAACATAACAAAAATGTCAAAACAATGGTATTGTCAGTGCCAGGCATTGAAGGATGTCAGCGCCTAGACTACACATTGGTGAAGCTGTGAGAGATAATTTTGCTAGTGGTAGAGCACTGTTTGAGCTGGGGGGGGGAACTGTCTTGTGGCCGGCGTTACAGGCACAGGGCCCCTCATATTACAACGGTGTGTCTGACGTTGGGTGCGCACCACCACCGCCAGAGACACTTTATTGTACTATGAGGGACCCAGTGGCAGTGCCGTCGACCAAAAGCGGCCACACCCACCTCTTCAGACAAACAGCACTCTCAAGGGTCCAAGCGCAAAGTGGCGATAGCACGGCCCCGTGTGGGGAGTTTGGCCATTTCGTGAGGTGGAAACATGTCGTATGCTGGACAATCAGGTGAAGAAAATTACGAGATTGGAAAAGTCATTCAGAATAGTCCACAGGCAAGACCTTTTCATAGGAAAGCTAGGTGTCAGCCGGGCAGGGTGGGGCAAAAGATTTTGAAATCCAGTTGTGGTTCATTTTAATGAAGGTTAGATCATCTACATTTTGGGTAGCCAGACGAGTCCTTTTTTCTGTTAGTATTGAACCTGCAGCACTGAATACTCTTTCTGATAGGACACTAGCTGCCGGGCAAGCAAGCTCCTGCAATGCATATTCTGCCAATTCTGGCCAGGTGTCTAATTTGGATGCCCAGTAATCAAATGGGAATGACGGTTGAGGGAGAACGTCGATAAGGGATGAAAAATAGTTTGTAACCATACTGGACAAATGTTGTCTCCTGTCACTTTGAATTGATGCTGCAGTACCTGTCCTGTCTGCGGTCATAGAAAAATCACTCCACAACCTGGTCAGAAAACCCCTCTGGCCAACGCCACTTCTGATTTCTGCCCCTCTAACACCTGTGGTCTGCTGGCCCCTGGAGCTCGTGTGAGAACGATCACGGGCGCTGTGTGCAGGGAATGCCAGAAGCAAACGGTCAACAAGAGTTGATTGTTTTGTTGCTAATATTAGTTCCAAGTTCTCATGTGGCATAATATTTTGCAATTTGCCTTTATAGCGAGGATCAAGGAGGCAGGCCAACCAGTAATCGTCATCGTTCATCATTTTTGTAATGCGTGTGTCCCTTTTGAGGATACGCAAGGCATAATCCGCCATGTGGGCCAAAGTTCCCGTTGTCAAATCTGCGGTTGTGCTTGGTTGAGGGGCAGTTGCAGGCAAATCTACGTCACTTGTGTCCCTCAAAAAACCAGAACCCGGCCTTGCCACGCCACCAATTTCCCGTGCCCCCGGGAAAGCTTCCTCATTAAAAATATACTCATCCCCATCATCCTCCTCATCCTCCACCTCCTCTTTGCCCGGTACCTCGTCATGTACACTGCCCTGACCAGACAATCGCTGACTGTCATCAAGGCTTTCCTCTTCCTCTGGTGCAGACGCCTGATCCTTTATGTGCGTCAAACTTTGCATCAGCAGACGCATTAGGGGGATGCTCATGCTTATTATGGCGTTGTCTGCACTAACCAGCCGTGTGCATTCCTCAAAACACTGAAGGACTTGACACATGTCTTGAATCTTCGACCACTGCACACCTGACAACTCCATGTCTGCCATCCTACTGCCTGCCCGTGTATGTGTATCCTCCCACAAAAACATAACAGCCCGCCTCTGTTCGCACAGTCTCTGAAGCATGTGCAGTGTTGAGTTCCACCTTGTTGCAACGTCTATGATTAGGCGATGCTGGGGAAGGTTCAAAGAACGCTGATAGGTCTGCATACGGCTGGAGTGTACAGGCGAACGGCGGATATGTGCGCAAAGTCCACGCACTTTGAGGAGCAGGTCGGATAACCCCGGATAACTTTTCAGGAAGCACTGCACCACCAGGTTTAAGGTGTGAGCCAGGCAAGGAATGTGTTTCAGTTGGGAAAGGGAGATGGCAGCCATGAAATTCCTTCCGTTATCACTCACTACCTTGCCTGCCTCAAGATCTACAGTGCCCAGCCACGACTGCGTTTCTTGCTGCAAGAACTCGGACAGAACTTCCGCGGTGTGTCTATTGTCGCCCAAACACTTCATAGCCAATACAGCCTGCTGACGTATGCCAGTAGCTGCCCCATAATGGGAGACCTGGTGTGCAACAGTGGCAGGTGCGGATGGAGTGTTTGTGCGACTGCGGTCTGTGGACGAGCTCTTGCTTCTGCAGGAGGACGAGGAGGAGGAGGAGGAGGGGGTGCGAACGGCTACAGACAACTGTTTACTAGACCGTGGGCTAGGCAGAACTGTCCCAAACTTGCTGTCCCCTGTGGACCCTGAATCCACCACATTTACCCAGTGTGCCGTGATGGACACGTAACGTCCCTGGCCATGCCTACTGGTCCATGCATCTGTTGTCAGGTGCACCTTTGTGCTCACAGATTGCCTGAGTGCATGGACGATGCGCTCTTTAACATGCTGGTGGAGGGCTGGGATGGCTTTTCTGGAAAAAAAGTGTCGACTGGGTAGCTCGTAGCGTGGTACAGCGTAGTCCATCAGGTCTTTGAAAGCTTCGCTTTCAACTAACCGGTAGGGCATCATCTCTAACGAGATTAGTCTAGCTATGTGGGCGTTCAAACCCTGTGTACGCGGATGCGAGGCTAAGTATTTCCTTTTTCTAACCATAGTCTCATGTAGGGTGAGCTGGACTGGAGAGCTGGAGATCGTGGAACTAGCGGGGGTGCCGGTGGACATGGCAGACTGAGAGACGGTGGGAGATGGTATTGTTGCCGCCGGTGCCCTAGATGCAGTGTTTCCTACTACGAAACTGGTGATTCCCTGACCCTGACTGCTTTGGCCTGGCAAAGATACCTGCACAGATACAGCAGGTGGTGCGCTAAATGGTGGTCCTACACTGCCGGAAGGGATGTTGCGTTGATGACTAGCTTCATTGGCCGAGGGTGCAACAACCTTAAGGGACGTTTGGTAGTTAGTCCAAGCTTTCAAATGCATGGTGGTTAAATGTCTATGCATGCAACTAGTATTGAGACTTTTCAGATTCTGACCTCTGCTTAAGGAAGTAGAACATTTTTGACAGATGACTTTGCGCTGATCAATTGGATGTTGTTTAAAAAAATGCCAGACTGCACTCTTTCTAGCATCGGATACCTTTTCAGGCATTGCAGACTGAGCTTTAACCGGATGGCCACGCTGTCCTCCACCAGGTTTTGGCTTTGCCACGCGTTTTGGGCAAGATACGGGCCCGGCAGATGGAACCTGTGGCGATGTTGATGCCTGCTGCGGCCCCTCCTCCTCCTCTGCTTCAGAACTGCTGCCGCCTGCACCCTGTTCCCCCAATGGCTGCCAATCGGGGTCAAGAACTGGGTCATCTAATAACTCTTCTTGTACCTCCTGCGCAACTTCGTCTGTGTCACCGTGTCGTTCGGTGGTATAGCGTTCGTGATGGGGCAACATAGTCTCATCAGGGTCTGATTCTTGATCAGCACCCTGCGAGGGCAATGTTGTGGTCTGAGTCAAAGGACCAGCATAGTAGTCTGGCTGTGGCTGTGCGTCAGTGCACTCCATGTCAGATTCAATTTGTAATGGGCATGGACTGTTAACTGCTTCACTTTCTAAGCCAGGGACGGTATGTGTAAAGAGCTCCATGGAGTAACCCGTTGTGTCGCCTGCTGCATTCTTCTCTGTTGTTGTTTTTGCTGAAGAGGACAAGGAAGTGACTTGTCCCTGACCGTGAACATCCACTAACGACGCGCTGCTTTTACTTTTACCAGTTTCACGAGATGAGGCAAAAGAGCTAGAGGCTGAGTCAGCAAGATAAGCCAAAACTTGCTCTTGCTGCTCCGGCTTTAAAAGCGGTTTTCCTAATCCCAGAAAAGGGAGCGTTCGAGGCCTTGTGTAGCCGGACGACGAACCTGGCTCCACAGCTCCAGACTTAGGTGCAATATTTTTTCCCCCACGACCACCTGATGCTCCACCACTACCACTACCCTCATTACCAGCTGACAATGAACGCCCCCGGCCACGACCTCTTCCACTAGACTTCCTCATTGTTTTAAAAACGTAACCAAACTAACGTTATTTGTTGCAGTCACACAACTTACACGGTGAGCTATAACTTCAGTATGATTTAGCTACCCCTTTACAGGTTGGTGAGACCACAGCGAAAATCAGGCCCAATGTTACACACTCTTTTTTTGGTGGCTGCAAATTAGAGAGATGCCCCACACGCAGGACTGTCACTGAAGCACAAATGTTAATATTAATGTCACACTATTATTTTTTTTTTATTTTTATTTTTTTCAGGAACACTTTAGAAACCCCCCCCCAAAAAAAAAAAAGATTTTTGCAGGGAGAATTTAGAAAACAAATGTAACAAACTATATGCTTTCTATGGGCCACTGAGTGAGAGATGACGCACACAGGAATCAGGAGTGGCACACAAGCCCAGAGGCCAATATTTTTCTACCAATGATTGATGGAGTTATTTTCTCTGGTAGATTTTGGAACCCAAATCAAGGAAAAAAAATGTAGGCTTTCTATGGACCACAATTGGAGAGAGAGAGAGAGAGAGAGAGAGATGGCACACCCAGGAGTCAAGACTGGCACACAAGCAGAAAGGCCAATATTAATCTCCCACTGTTTTTTTTTTTTTTTTTTTTTTTTTTTTCAGGGAGACTTTAGAAAAAAAAATAATAAAAAAAATATGATTTTATCAGGAAGAATTTAGAAACCAAATAAAATAAAATGATTTTTTCAGGGAGAATTTATAAAACAAATAAAAACAAAAATAGGCGTTCTATGGCCCACTGACTGAGAGATGACGCACACAGGAGTCAGGAGTGGCACACAAACCCAGAGGCCAATATTTTTCTACCAATGATTGATGTAGTTATTTTCTCTGGTAGATTTTAGAACCCAAATCAAGGAAAAAAAATATAGGCTTTCTATGGACCACAATTGGAGAGAGAGAGAGAGAGAGAGAGAGAGAGAGAGAGAGAGAGAGAGAGATGGCACAACCAGGAGTCAAGACTGGCACACAAGCAGAAAGGCCAATATTAATCTCCCACTGTTTTTTTTGGTTGTTTTTTTTTTTTTTTTTTCAGGGAGACTTTAGAAAAAAAAATAATAAAAAAAATATGATTTTATCAGGAAGAATTTAGAAACCAAATAAAATAAAATGATTTTTTCTGGGAGAATTTATAAAACAAATAAAACCAAAAATAGGCGTTCTATGGCCCACTGACTGAGAGATGACGCACCCAGGAGTCAAGACTGGCACACAAGCAGAAAGGCCAATATTAATCTCCCACTGTTTTTTTTTTTTTTTTTCAGGGAGACTTTAGAAAAAAAAATAATAAAAAAAATGTGATTTTATCAGGAAGAATTTAGAAACCAAATAAAATAAAATGATTTTTTCAGGGAGAATTTAGAAAACAAATAAAACCAAAAATAGGCGTTCTATGGCCCACTGACTGAGAGAGAGAGAGATGGAACGCTTAGTACTGGCACACAAGCCCAAAGGGCAATATTAATCTCCCTTTTTTTTTCCAGGGAGAATTTCTAAAACCCAAAAAAAAAAAAAAATAGGCTTTCTATGGCCCACTATTTGTGAGAGAGATGGGACGCTCAGGACTGGCACAGATGGCACGCTCAGGACTGGCACAGAAGCCCAGAGGCCAATATTAATCTCCCTTTTTTTCTGGTAGAATTTATAAAACCAAAAAAAAATTTAAATAGGCTTTCTATGGCCCACTATTTGTGAGAGAGATGGCACGCTCAGGACTGGCACAGATGGCACGCTCACAACTGGCACACAAGCCCAGAGGCCAATATTAATCTCCCTTTTTTCAGGGAAAATTTATAAAACAAAAAAAAAAAATAAATAGGCTTTCTATGGCCCACTATTTGTGAGAGAGATGGCACGCTCAGGGCTGGCACAGATGGCACGCTCAGGACTGGCACACAAGCCCAGAGGCCAATATTAATCTCCCTTTTTTTCAGGGAGAATTTATAAAACCCCCAAAAAAAATAAAATAGGCTTTCTATGGCCCACTATTTGTGAGAGAGATGGGACGCTCAGGACTGGCACAGATGGCACGCTCAGGACTGGCACAGAAGCCCAGAGGCCAATATTAATCTCCCTTTTTTTCTGGGAGAATTTATAAAACCAAAAAAAAATTTAAATAGGCTTTCTATGGCCCACTATTTGTGAGAGAGATGGCACGCTCAGGACTGGCACAGATGGCACGCTCACAACTGGCACACAAGCCCAGAGGCCAATATTAATCTCCCTTTTTTCAGGGAAAATTTATAAAACAAAAAAAAAAAATAAATAGGCTTTCTATGGCCCACTATTTGTGAGAGAGATGGCACGCTCAGGGCTGGCACAGATGGCACGCTCAGGACTGGCACACAAGCCCAGAGGCCAATATTAATCTCCCTTTTTTTCAGGGAGAATTTATAAAACCCCCAAAAAAAATAAAATAGGCTTTCTATGGCCCACTATTTGTGAGAGAGATGGGACGCTCAGGACTGGCACAGATGGCACGCTCAGGACTGGCACAGAAGCCCAGAGGCCAATATTAATCTCCCTTTTTTTCTGGGAGAATTTATAAAACCAAAAAAAAATTTAAATAGGCTTTCTATGGCCCACTATTTGTGAGAGAGATGGCACGCTCAGGACTGGCACAGATGGCACGCTCACAACTGGCACACAAGCCCAGAGGCCAATATTAATCTCCCTTTTTTCAGGGAAAATTTATAAAACAAACAAAAAAATTAAATAGGCTTTCTATGGCCCACTATTTGTGAGAGAGATGGCACGCTCAGGGCTGGCACAGATGGCACGCTCAGGACTGGCACACAAGCCCAGAGGCCAATATTAATCTCCCTTTTTTCAGGGAAAATTTATAAAACAAAAAAAAAAATTAAATAGGCTTTCTATGGCCCACTATTTGTGAGAGAGATGGCACGCTCAGGGCTGGCACAGATGGCACGCTCAGGACTGGCACACAAGCCCAGAGGCCAATATTAATCTCCCTTTTTTTCAGGGAGAATTTATAAAACCAAAAAAAAAAAAAAATAGGCTTTCTATGGCCCACTATTTGTGAGAGAGATGGCACGCTCAGGGCTGGCACAGATGGCACGCTCAGGACTGGCACACAAGCCCAGAGGCCAATATTAATCTCCCTTTTTTTCAGGGAGAATTTATAAAACCCCAAAAAAAATAAAATAGGCTTTCTATGGCCCACTATTTGTGAGAGAGATGGCACACTCAGGACTGGCACACAAGCCCAAAGGCCAATATTAATCTCCCACTGTATTTTTATCAGGGAGAATTTATACACCCCACAAAAAAAAATACAGAAAAATGAAAAGGCTTTCTATGGCCCACTATGTGAGAGAGATGGCACACACAGGGATGGCACTCTAGCAGAAATGCCAAATTGCCAATCTTAATCTCCCACCAAAAAAAAAACAAAAAAAAAAACAGGGAATGTCCTACAATTACTATCTCCCTGCCTGCAGTAATCTCAGCCAGGTATGGCAGGCAGCTACTATCTCCCTGCCTGCAGTAATCTCAGCCAGGTATGGCAGGCAGCAATAAGGAGTGGACTGATGCACAAATGAAATAAAAAGTGTGGACAAACAAAAAAGATAGCTGTGCAGAAAGGAAGGAACAAGAGGATTTGTGCTTTGAAAAAAGCAGTTGGTTTGCACAGCGGCGTACACACAGCAATGCAGCTATCAGGGAGCCTTCTAGGGCAGCCCAATGAGCTACAGCGCTGAGGGGAAAAAAAAAAAAAAAAAACTTCCACTGTCCCTGCACACCGAGGGTGGTGTTGGACAGTGCAAATCGCTGCAGCACAAGCGGTTTTGTGGTTAATGGACCCTGCCTAACGCTATCCCTGCTTCTGACAAAGCGGCAGCAACCTCTCCCTAAGCTCAGATCAGCAGCAGTAAGATGGCGGTCGGCGGGAACGCCTCTTTATAGCCCCTGTGACGTCGCAGACAGCAAGCCAATCACTGCAATGCCCTTCTCTAAGATGGTGGGGACCAGGACCTATGTCATCACGCTGCCCACACTCTGCGTTTACCTTCATTGGCTGAGAAATGGCGCTTTTCGCGTCATTGAAACGCGACTTTGGCGCGAAAGTCGCGTACCGCATGGCCGACCCCGCACAGGGGTCGGATCGGGTTTCATGAAACCCCGACTTAGCCAAAAGTCGGCGACTTTTGAAAATGTTCGACCCGTTTCGCTCAACCCTACTGTTAAGCCCTTCATGACCAGAGGTATTTTTGTTTTTGCGTTTTTGATTTTTGCTCCCCTTCTTCCCACAGCCATAACTTTTTATTTTTCCATCAATATGGCCATGTGAGGGCTTGTTTTTTGCGGGATGAGTTGTATTTTTGGATGACATCATTGGTTTTAACGTATCATGATATCATGTACTGTAAAACAGGAAAAAAATTCCAAGTGCAGTGACATTGCAAAAAAAGGGCAATCCCACAGTTGTTTTTTGTTTTGCCTTTTAGTAGGTTCACTAAATGCTAAACCTGACCTGCCATTATGATTCTCCAGGTCATTACGAATTCACAGACACCAAACATGTCTAGGTTCTTTTTATCTAAGTAGTGAAAAAAAATTCAAAACTTTGTTAAAAAAAAGTGTGCCATTTTCCGATAGCTGTTCTGGGCAGATGTCAGCTGTTCAAAACAGCTGACATGTGCCGGGAAAGATGTGGGATCACCGCCAAAGTCCACATCAAAGGGAGGGTGTCTGACATCGGAGTACTATTACGCAGGATGTCGGAAAAGAGTTAATCTATATAGTTATCTAAATCGACAATCTAAATTGTAAATAAAAGTGTATTTGCTAATAGAGCTATTTCCATATGTGAGATTCAGGTGTTGCATGGATTAGATTTGTATGCCTACATATTGAGCCTTTACTTCTGGATTCCATAGTCATGTTTTTATACTTATTATTTTAGGCCCTTACTTTGTTGTTATTATTATTATTTCTTGATGTACTGGTACTCCTCACAAAATTAGAATATCATCAAAAAGTTAATTTATTTCAGTTCTTCAATACAAAAAGTGAAACTCATATTATGTAGAGCCATTACAAACAGAGTGATCTATTTCAAGTGTTTATTTCTGTTAATGTTGATGATTATGGCTTACAGCCAATGAAAACCCAAAAGTCATTATCTCAGTAAATTAGAATACTTAACAAAAAAACACCTGCAAAGGCTTCCTCAGTGTTTAAAAAGGTCCCTTAGTCTGTTTCAGTAGCTCCACAATCATGGGGAAGACTTCTGACTTGACAGATATCCAGAAGGCAGACATTGACACACTCCACAAGGAGGGTAAGCCACAAAAGGTCATTGCTAAAGAAGCTGGCTGTTCACAGAGTTCTGTGTCCAAGCATATTAAAGGAAAGTTGAGTGGAAGGAAAAAGTGTGGTAGAAAAAGGTGCACAAACCACTGGGATAACCGCAGCCTTAAAAGGATTGTTAAGAGAAGGCCATTCAAAAATTTGGGGTAGACTCACAAGGAGTGGACTGCTGCTGGAGTCATTGCTTCAAGAGCCACCACACACAGACGTATCCAGGATATGGGCTACGAGTGTCGAATTCCTTGTGTCAAGCCACTCATGACCAATAGACAACGCCAGAAGCGTCTTACCTGGGCCAAGGAGAAAAAGAACCGGACTGTTGCTCAGTGGTCCAAGGTGTTGTTTTCAGATGAAAGTAAAGTTTGCATTTTATTTGGAAATCAAGGTCCCAGAGTCTGGAGGAATAGTGTGTGTAATGACTGTATATAATATATGACTTTCACTTTTTGTATTGAGGAACTGAAATAAATTCACTTTTTCATGATATTCTATTTTGTGAGAAGAACCTGTATGTGTGGAAATCTGCAAACAGTTTTTTGCTGCCTAATGTGAGAGCAGCATAATGTAGAGACAGCAATGCAAATTCCACTGATGTGTCACTTATTGGGCTGCCCGTTATAGTTTTGATAAAATCACTTTATCAGCAGATGTTTACCACTAGAGGACTAGTATACCTGCTGCCACGTAGTTCTTCATATCGACCACTGATTAGCAGCTTTCTGCCTATGCACAGTGTACACAGAAAGCTGCCAATCAGTGATATGGGCGGAGTTATACAGAGCTCTGCGTTCAGAGAACTGGCAGAGAAATCTGAGATTGTATCAAAACTGCAGCAAGCAGCCCAGTAAGTTATACATCCCTGGAATATGGGTTTCTGGCCCTACATGGGTTATCATCATGCCACATGGGGTTTTTGCCTTTCTCTGGATCAACATGTTAGGCTACAGGTTGAACTCGGTGGACTTAAGGCTGTCTTCAACCTTAAAAACCATGAAACTATCATGCTATAATGATGATATAATAATGATATAGGCTAATGATAGTGACACAACAATGCTAAGGCATCATGCTTGGCAGTTCCAGTACAACGGGAAAAGTCTCTAACGCTTACGGCAGGTGGTTACCTCTGTCAATGAACACAGCTCTATGAACAGTGAGAAGTCCACAGTCTATAATGTTACTAACTGAGCTCTCTGTCATAGGCCCGGCTATTATCACCATCTTGGTTGTAGCACAGGCCGGTTGCTGTAGTCTGGGATACCAGACCTCTCTCTGGACTTGCCTAGTTTCACAATTTAGGCTAGGATGTTTGTTCTGTACTGAAGTTGCATCAGAGGTTGGTTACCAGGGAGTGTTCTGTAACCACTCTGTGACCACTTTTCACCCATAGACTCTTAGTTTAGCTGTCTCGATAAGGTCTTAGGGCCTCTCTTCACTGACCTAAGACTACGCTTTGTTGTGCACCTTACCTACCAACTTTATTCTTCTCCTTACTGTTTTCTACTCTGAACACACCATGCAACTCCAACCTCTGCTGCACGCACATGTAACCTGCGACATCATCTTCCACAATGTACAGTACTGTGCACAGGTGTGTAAAAATGCAGAAACGTAAGAATCATTTCAAAGATAAACGTGTAAATAGTCTATTTTGTATGATGCAACAAACTACAAAGAAAGTGAGCAAGGGAGAAATCTAGTTGAAGGGTGGCTCTGTCAGTGGTTGCTGGGCAGCTCTAAAATGCCTACTATGAACAGGCTTGGCTCAAGCTACTTCATTTCCCAGAATCCTGAAGGTATCCTGGCTTTCACCCTTTAACCCCTATATAGGGATCTGGATTTACACAGGGGTCCCTGAGCAAGGGCCATAGTCAGCTGCTTTTCAATCATGCAAGCTGACAAGACGGATAGTCAGGTAACAGGGTCAAAACCAAGATTGCAGCAAAGCTATAAAGTCATCACTCAGAAGAAACTTCAAATAACAAGTTGGGGTTGAAACAGGAAACACAAATACTGTTTAGGAACAGAACACATATACCTCAAACCAGTGAAGCACAATGCTATACCTGGCAGTTTCCACCATTAAGCAGGAAGTTTAAATAGGGTGTGGTGCTCTCCAATTGTCAGGAGCAGGGAGCTGACAACTGAAGACGGACAGCACAAATACCCAGAATGGACGACACTTCAGGTCTCAGTCACCCAATTCTAAGTGGCTGGACAGAGCCTGTGCCATTCGGAGCTTTTGGTTCCAAGGTCTCTTCTATCACCAGTGAACACGGCAGAAGTCGCATGTCCTGGTGGAGATGTGACACCTGGTCTTCTCATTTATGGTGATTGCACCAAATCAACAAGCTGGCAAAATGTCTTTAAAGTAAGAGCGTTAGCAAACTTTGGTCACTTATCTATCGTCAGATTAACCAGTATATCACAACATTTCCTCCTTGAACACCCAGCATTCAAGGATTAAAAGATTTAGTAATGTAACATTCTGACGTGGCATGTCTCCACACCACTGTCTTGAACCAAAGATGTCTTAATGCTTGGTAAATGCCTTGGGCATCCTAAGCAAGAGCTGAGATTATGATTCCTTCAGAGTCTCTTATAACGTTTTTTTTCATTATTTTTTAATTATTGCATTAATAAAATACAAACGATTTAATATAAATCGCTGATGCCTGTGTGCCTATATAGATAACATCTGTCATCTCTTGTACATGTACGTTATTATTAGAACCATCATAAACAAAATATTAGAATAGTGATATCCTAGAGACAGATCTCGGTGACGGTGATGATAGTCGCTCTCACAATGCCGGTTGTTTATGACATTCAATGACTAATCTCATCACAATGGTAAACAGAATAGGAAGAAAAGAATCTACAGGAGAAGCCGTGATAGAGATGGTACCATTCATGTACCATGCAATGACGTGATCGTCACTTCTACAACAATGACTACGGACAAATCAGATGTCTGTTTATTCATTCTCGTCTGATGACATACTGGCAGCCCCCTTGGTGTGATCCTGCTGTCATGATTCTGCCGCTCAATGGAGCTTTTCATTGTCTTGGCAGAGCTGTCTCTCCAGCCATTGCTTGCACAAGACGACCAATGCAACAAAGTTTTATTTGTAATAATGAAACGTTCATGTCGATTAATATTAGCATGTAGTTCCATAGGAAAAATGATCTACGCTGGGTCCCTAGAAGATGGACCTCAAAGAATAACAGGGTGTTACTCAATTTGCACCAGATGTACACAACCTTGACTGGTCTGAGGACCACATTGTCGAATGACTTCCAATGGCTGCAGTAAACTTACCTTTTCGGAGGTTTATGGCAGCATGTCAAGAATATATTCCATAAGTATCTACGTAAGTGATGCATGTTCCACCAGCAGGACTTCCACATCTCTGGAGAATAGGACTGCTCCCTTCCCCCAATCGGTATTTCATAGAGAAGGAGACCCTGCATGTCCGTAACTCTCTTCATGGAAGAGTATGGGAGTTGTACTAGTTGGCTGCATTTCACCATTCCCTTAAAATAGAATAGCGAGTGCGGCACATATAGGCTGCCATCAATCTAACTCACGTATGCCTGTATGGAGTGCTAAACAGGATCACAGACCCCCAGCCTCCTGTTGTATGGTGGATCCAGATACATGTACCTAGTGCTCTGCGCTGGCCCGTCCCGGCTCCGGAACGCTTTGCCTTTGTTGCCATTTTCCCAGACCTGTAACCTTTTCATTTTTTCAGTCAATGGAGCTACACAGGGCTTGATTTTTGCAAGGCAAGCCCAGGTTATTAGTGATACCATTTTGGTGAAGATACGACATTTTGATCACTTCTTAGTGTATTTTTTGTAGCCTTATGATGACCAAAAAAACACTACTCTCAGATTTAAGTTTTTTTTTTTCTCATTACCAATTGGGTCAATTCACTTTAGGCTTTGATTAATTAGAATTTTACAAATGTGGTGATACCAAAATTGTTTGTTTTACATTTTTTATATTATTGTTTTTAATTGGGGAAAAGAGGAGTGGTTTGATTTTTTTAAAAAACTTTTCTTTACTTCTTACTTTATTTTGTAGTCTTATTAGGGGACTTGAACCTGTGATCAGACGATCGCTTCTGCTATATACTGCAATACCACAGTACATAGTAAAAATCACAGTCTCTTATGATCAGCAGCCAGAGTCTGGTCTTCATAGATGCATCATCATCTATGTCATCCATAGAACGACAGTGGCATTTAAGTGGTTAACTGCAGCAGGCAGAACTCGGTACTGCTCGCAGATGTTAATGGCAGATTATGGCGAAATAACCCAAACATCACCTGCTGAGAAAGATATCAACTCAGTCCCTGAGCCCGCACCAAAGAAAAGTACTTGACATGTGATGTAATAGTATGAGGGGTTAACATTTGTATCTAAAATGATTGTACTTTTAATTAGATCTCTATTTTTGTTCATTTTTAGAAAAACTGTTAAAAATATCTGCTATAATAGGATAAGCTGTGTGTCATGCTGGTAAGTCGCATGCCTTTTCAGCGCCATCCTACACACTGCATTCACTGCGCTGCTCCTCCCAGTGTCAGGCCATCACACTGAACTGCCTCTTGCAGCACTCCCAGCACTGCTGCATCCTCATGTGGCTAGAGAGTCTGCACCTGGCTATAGGGATGCACGGCCAAATTCTGCAGGACTTTAACCTGCTGTACCTGCACACCTTGTCTGAACTTAAATTCCTAGTTGCAGTGCATCTCTAGTATCCTGTCAAGGTGCATTATAGTTTTGTCTCTCCGTTAACCGACCCAGCGGCTTGTTTCCTCGTTTTATCTGACATATCTGCTTCTGACTCTGGCTTCTTATTCTGAACCTAAGCTGGCTGCCCCAACATTTAATTTTATGACCATTTCTCTATTAACACTCTCTGTGCTTTGCATATGTGCCTCTGACCGTTCAGTCATCTGCTTCAGGTCCGAGACTGCCCAGGAGTAGCACCTGATGGCTACCCTAGTGGGCCAAGCCTATCCTCAACATCACGGGTGCTAGTAAAGACCAAGTAACCACTTAGCTTTGATTTTCCAGGGTAAGCCTAGCCAGTGGCGCAGTTGGTCCACTCCCACCGCCGTCACACTGTGGCCTACATGCTGTCAAACCTTCTCTCCACTCTAGACAACATCACAGTGCCAATCTGGTTTTAAAAGGCCACTACAGTGATTTTTTTAATTTTTCTGTGTGACAGCTATCATGTATGTAAGTGTAATACGTTTAGTAACATTCTCACCTGATGACATCTTCTCCCCAGTCACAGCCCTGCTCCGGTACGCTCCAACACTACGTTACCGCATTTTTGACCTCTCGAATCACACCGTGGTTGCTCTGTGGCGTGGAGGTCACCTTTTGAACATTCTAAATGTAATTTTATGGGAATTCAGGTTGAAGCTATGTAGTCTCATTCTTAGTCCCATAGACTTATATTGAGATTGTAATCGCCACTCCACACATTGATCCGGCAGGTTACGAAGGCAGTCCCGTGACACTGGAGTGGGGCTAATACTGGTGAGCATTTTTCTACACTAATTATATAATATAGATAGCACACTATAAAATAATAATTATTCACCCAAGTGCTCCTTTAAGCCAAAGACTTATCCAAGTTCAGGCAGTTGTGTGCTAAAGGTACCTTCACACATAACGATTTCATTAACGATATCGTTGCAACGTCACGCTTTTTGTGACGTAGCAACGATCCCGCTAATGATCTCATTATGTGTGACAGCGACCAACGATCAGGCCCCTGCTGGGAGATCGTTGGTCATTGGGGAATGATCAGAACCTTTTTTTGGTCGCTGATCACCCGCTGTCATCGCTGGATCGGCGTGTGTGACGCCGATCCAGCGATGTGTTCACTTGTAACCAGGGTGAATATCGGGTTACTAAGTGCAGGGCCGCGCTTAGTAACCCAATATTTACACTGGTAACCATTAGGGTTGAGCGAAACGGGTCGTTCATTTTCAAAAGTCGCCGACTTTTGGCAAAGTCGAGTTTCATGAAACCCGACCCGACCCCTGTGCGGGGTCGGCCATGCGGTACGCGACTTTCACGCCAAAGTCGCGTTTCAATGACGCGAAAAGCGCCATTTCTCAGCCAATAGTGTTGAACGCAGAGTGTGGGCAGCGTGATGACATAGGTCCTGGTCCCCACCATCTTAGAGAAGGGCATTGCAGTGATTGGTTTGCTGTCTGCGGCGTCACAGGGGCTATAAAGGGGAGTTCCCGCCGACCGCCATGTTACTGCTGCTGATCTGAGCTTAGGGAGAGGTTGCTGCCGCTTCATCAGAAGCAGGGATAGCGTTAGGCAGGGTCCATTAACCACCAAACCGCTTGTGCTGTAGCGATTTCCACTGCCCAACACCACCTTCGGTGTGCAGGGACAGTGGAAGCTACATTTTTTTTTTTCCTCAGCGCTGTAGCTCATTGGGCTGCCCTAGAAGGCTCCCTGATAGCTGCATTGCTGTGTGTACGCCGCTGTGCAAACCAACTGCTTTTTTCAAAGCAAAAATCCTCTTGTTCCTTCCTTTCTGCACAGCTATCTTTTTTGTTTGTCCACACTTTTTATTTCATTTGTGCATCAGTCCACTCCTTATTGCTGCCTGCCATACCTGGCTGAGATTACTTCAGGGAGATAGTAATTGTGGGACACTCCCTGTTTTTTTTTTTTTTGTGGGAGATTAAGATTGGCATTTCTGCTAGAGTGCCATCCCTGTGTATGCCATCTCTCACTCAGTGGGCCATAGAAAGCCTATATTTTTTTTTTTTTGCTTGATTTGGGTACTAAAATCTACCTGAAAAAATCACATCAATCATTGGGAGAAAAATATTGGCCTCTGGGCTTGTGTGCCACTCCTGACTCCTGTGGGTGCCATCTCTCACTCAGTGGGCCATAGAAAGCCTATATTTTTTGTTGTTGCTTGAATTGGGTTCTAAAATCTACCTGAAAAAAATCATATCAATCAGTGGGAGAAAAATATTGGCCTCTGGGCTTGTGTGCCACTCCTGACTCCTGTGGGTGCCATCTCTCACTCAGTGGGCCATAGAAAGCCTATATTTTTTTTTTTTGCTTGATTTGGGTTCTAAAATCTACCTGAAAAAAATCACATCAATCAGTGGGAGAAAAATATTGGCCTCTGGGCTTGTGTGCCACTCCTGACTCCTGTGGGTGCCATCTCTCACTCAGTGGGCCATAGAAAGCCTATTTTTTTTTTTTTGCTTGATTTGGGTTCTAAAATCTACCTGAAAAAAAAATCACATCAATCAGTGGGAGAAAAATATTGGCCTCTGGGCTTGTGTGCCACTCCTGACTCCTGTGGGTGCCATCTCTCACTCAGTGGGCCATAGAAAGCCTATATTTTTTTTTTATTTGGTTTCTAAATTGTCCCTGAAAAATCATTTTATTTTATTTGGTTTCTAAATTCTTCCTGAATAAATCATTTTATTTAATTTTTTTTCTAAAGTCTCCTTAAAAAAAAAAAAAAAAAAAAGTGGGAGATTAATATTGACATTTTTGCTTGAGTGACAGTCCTGCGTGTGTGGCATCTCTCTGATTTTGTGCCACAGAAAACAGAGTGTGTAACATTGTGCCTGATTTTCCTTGCGGTTTCACCAACCTGTAAAGGGATATCGAAATCATACTGAAGTTATAGCTCACCGTGTAAGTTGTTTGACAGCAACAAATAAAGTTACTTTGGTTAAGTTTATTAAACAATGAGGAAGTCTGGTGCAAGAGGTCATGGCCGTGGGCGTTCATTGTCAGCTGGTAATGATGGTAGTGGTAGTGGAGCATCAGGTGGTCGTGGGAAAAAAATTATTCCACCTAAGTCTGGAGCTGTGGAGCCAGGTTCGTCGTCTGGCTACACAAGGCCTCGAACACTCCCTTTTCTGGGAGTTGGAAAACCGCTTTTAAAGCCGGAGCAGCAACAGCAAGTTTTGGCTTACCTTGCTGACTCAGCCTCTAGCTCTTTTGCCTCCTCTTCTGAAACTGGCAAATCTAAAAGCAGCGCATCGTTAGTGGATGTTCACGGTCAGGGACAAGTCGCTTCCTTGTCCTCTTCAGCAAAAACAACAACAAGAGAGAAGGATGCAGCAGGCGACACAACGGGTTACTCCATGGAGCTCTTTACACATACCGTCCCTGGCTTAGAAAGTGAAACAGTTAACAGGCCATGCCCATTACAAGTTGAATCTGACATGGAGTGCACTGATGCACAGCCACAGCCAGACTACTATGCTGGTCCTTTGACTCAGACCACAACATTGCCCTCTCAGGGTACTGATCCACAATCAGACCCTGATGAGACTATGTTGCCCCGTCACGAACGCTATACCGCCGACCTACACGGTGACACAGACGAAGTTGCACACGAGCTAGAAGAGGAGGTTATAGATGACCCAGTTGTCGACCCCGATTGGCAGCCATTGGGGGAACAGAGTGCAGGCGGCAGTAGTTCAGAAGCGGAGGAGGAGGGGCCGCAGCAGGCATCAACATCGCAACAGGTTCCATCTGCCGGGCCCATATCTTGCCCAAAACGCGTGGCAAAGCCAAAACCTGTTGGAGGACAGCGTGTCCATCCGGTTAAAGCTCAGTCTGCAATTCCTGAAAAGGGATCCGATGCTAGGAAGAGTGCAGTCTGGCATTTTTTTAAACAACATCCAATTGATCAGCGCAAAGTCATCTGTCAAAAATGTTCAACTAGCTTAAGCAGAGGTCAGAATCTGAAAAGTCTCAATACAAGTTGCATGCATAGACATTTAACCACCATGCATTTGCAAGCCTGGACTAACTACCAAACGTCCCTTAAGGTTGTAGCACACTCGGCCAATGAAGCTACTCAGCAACGCAACATCCCTTCCGTCACTGTAAGGCCACCATTTTCTTCACCACCGGCAGTATCTGTGCAGGTTTCTTTGCCAGCCCAAAGCAGTCAGGGTCAGGGAATCACCAGTTTCGTTGGAGGTAATACTGCATCTAGGGCACCGGCGGAAACAATACCGTCTCCAACCGTCTCTCAGTCTGCCATGTCCACCGGCACACCCGCTAGTTCCACGATCTCCAGCTCTCCAGTCCAGCTCACCCTACATGAGACTCTAGTTAGAAAAAGGAAGTACTTATCCTCGCATCCGCGTACACAGGGTTTGAACGCCCACATAGCTAGACTAATCTCGTTAGAGATGATGCCCTACCGGTTAGTTGAAAGCGAAGCTTTCAAAGCCCTGATGGAGTACGCTGAACCACGCTACGAGCTACCCAGTCGACACTTTTTTTCCAGAAAAGCCATCCCAGCCCTGCACCATCATGTTAAACAGCGCATCGTCCATGCACTCAGGCAATCTGTGAGTACAAAGGTGCACCTGACTACAGATGCATGGACCAGTAGGCATGGCCAGGGACGTTACGTGTCCATCACGGCACACTGGGTGAATGTGGTGGATGCAGGGTCCACAGGGGACATCAATTTCGGGACAGTTGTGCCTAGCCCACGGTCTAGGAAACAGTTGGCTGTAGGCGTTCGCACCCCCTCCTCCTCCTCCTCGTCCTCCTGCAGAAGTGAGAGCTCTTCCACAGACCACAGTCGTGAAACCACTCCATCGTCAGCTGTCACTGTTGCACACCTGTTGTCCCATTATGGGGCAGCTACTGGCAAGCGTCAGCAGGCTGTATTGGCTATGAAGTGTTTGGGCGACAACAGACACACCGCGGAAGTTCTGTCCGAGTTCTTGCAGCAAGAAACGCAGTCGTGGCTGGGCACAGTAGATCTTGAGGCAGGCAAGGTAGTGAGTGATAATGGAAGGAATTTCATGGCTGCCATCTCCCTTTCCCAACTGAAACACATTCCTTGCCTGGCTCACACCTTAAACCTGGTGGTGCAGTGCTTATTGAAAGCTTATCCTGGTTTCTCAGACCTGCTCCTCAAAGTGCGTGGACTTTGCGCACATATCCGCCGTTCGCCTGTACACTCCAGCCGTATGCAGACCTATCAGCGGTCTTTGAACCTTCCCCAGCATCGCCTAATCATAGACGTTGCAACAAGGTGGAACTCAACACTGCACATGCTTCAGAGACTGTGCGAACAGAGGCGGGCTGTTATGTTTTTGTGGGAGGATACACATACACGGGCAGGCAGTAGGATGGCAGACATGGAGTTGTCGGGTGTGCAGTGGTCGAAGATACAAGACATGTGTCAAGTCCTTCAGTGTTTTGAGGAATGCACACGGCTGGTTAGTGCAGACAACGCCATAATAAGCATGAGCATCCCACTAATGTGTCTGCTGATGCAAAGTTTGACGCACATTAAGGATCAGGCGTCTGCACCAGAGGAAGAGGAAAGCCTTGATGACAGTCAGCCATTGTCTGGTCAGGGCAGTGTACAGGACGAGGTAGCGGGCGAAGAGGAGGTGGAGGATGAGGAGGATGATGGGGATGAGTATATTTTTAATGAGGAAGCTTTCCCGGGGCACTGGAAATTGGTGGCGTGGCAAGGCCGGGTTCTGGTTTTTTGAGGGACACAAGTGACGTCGATTTGCCTGCAACTGCCCCTCAACCAAGCACAACCGCAGATTTGACAACTGGAACTTTGGCCCACATGGCGGATTATGCCTTGCGTATCCTCAAAAGGGACACACGCATTACAAAAATGATGAACGATGACGATTACTGGTTGGCCTGCCTCCTTGATCCTCGCTATAAAGGCAAATTGCAAAATATTATGCCACATGAGAACTTGGAACTAATATTAGCAACAAAACAATCAACTCTTGTTGACCGTTTGCTTCAGGCATTCCCAGCACACAGCGCCCGTGATCGTTCTCACACGAGCTCCAGGGGCCAGCAGACCAGGAGTGCTAGGGGTGCACACATCAGAAGTGGCGTTGGACAGAGGGGTTTTCTGACCAGGTTGTGGAGTGATTTTGCTATGACCGCAGACAGGACAGGTACTGCTGCATCAATTCAAAGTGACAGGAGACAACATTTGTCCAGTATGGTTACAAACTATTTTTCATCCCTTATCGATGTTCTCCCTCAACCGTCATTCCCATTTGATTACTGGGCATCCAAATTAGACACCTGGCCAGAATTGGCTGAATATGCATTGCAGGAGCTTGCTTGCCCGGCTGCTAGTGTCCTATCTGAAAGAGTATTCAGTGCTGCTGGTTCAATATTAACCGAAAAAAGGACTCGTCTGGCTACACAAAATGTTGATGATCTAACATTCATTAAAATGAACCACAACTGGATTTCTAATTCTTTTGCCCCACCTTGCCCGGGCGACACCTAGCTTTCCTCTGAAAAGCTCTTGCCTGTGGACTACTGTGAATTACTTATCAAATGTCTTAATTTGCAGCAGCTGATTGTCCAGCATACGACATGTTAACACCTCTCTAAATGGCCAAACTCCCCACACGGGCCCGTGGTATCGCGACTTGGCGCAAGCACCCGTGAGAGTGCTGTTTGTCTGAAGAGGTGGGTGTGCCCGCTTTTGCTCGACAGCACTGGCACTGGGTCCCTCATAGTACAATAAAGTGTCTCTGGCGGTGGTGGTGCGCACCCAACGTCAGACACACTGTTGTAACATGAGGGGCTGCCGTCCACAAGAGAGTTCACCCACCCCCAGGTCAAACATTGCTCTGCCACTTCCACAATTATCTCTCACACTTCCACCAATGTTTAGACCATGCGCTGACATCCTTCCATTCCTGACACTGACAATACCATTGTGTTGACATGTATGATGGTACTTCACATAGTCAGGGGCAGTGTCCTCTATTTACCCAAGTAAATACTTTGCGCCAAATTAGTAGGTCAGAAACTACGCAGAGGATCCCACCCCTGTACCTAATGATTGCACCCTTTAGTGTTTCCGTTGTGTTTTAAATGCGAGACATTCACATTTCTGTATTGTTTTTGACTACTAACTGGCAGACACTCATTACAATCTGACTACACTGACCAGACCACTGCTGCCCGTGTAACCCATGGAACCAATTTCAAATTGCCTACAGCAAGGCCAATTTTTTTATGTTAGGCCTTTGAGGCCTGTCTGCGGTCACTCCTTCCACTAGACCTCCACTGACCAGACCACTGCTGCCCGTGTACCCATGGAACCAATTTCAAATTGCCTACAGCAAGGCCAATTTTTTTATGTTAGGCCTTTGAGGCCTGTCTGCGGTCACTCCTTCCACTAGACCTCCACTGACCAGACCACTGCTGCCCGTGTAACCATGGAACCAATTTCAAATTGCCTACAGCAAGGCCAATTTTTTTATGTTAGGCCTTTGAGGCCTGTCTGCGGTCACTCCTTCCACTAGACCTCCACTGACCAGACCACTGCTGCCCGTGTAACCCATGGAACCAATTTCAAATTGCCTACAGCAAGGCCAATTTTTTTATGTTAGGCCTTTGAGGCCTGTCTGCGGTCACTCCTTCCACTAGACCTCCACTGACCAGACCACTGCTGCCCGTGTAACCCATGGAACCAATTTCAAATTGCCTACAGCAAGGCCAATTTTTTTATGTTAGGCCTTTGAGGCCTGTCTGCGGTCACTCCTTCCACTAGACCTCCACTGACCAGACCACTGCTGCCCGTGTAACCCATGGAACCAATTTCAAATTGCCTACAGCAAGGCCAATTTTTTTATGTTAGGCCTTTGAGGCCTGTCTGCGGTCACTCCTTCCACTAGACCTCCACTGACCAGACCACTGCTGCCCGTGTAACCCATGGAACCAATTTCAAATTGCCTACAGCAAGGCCAATTTTTTTATGTTAGGCCTTTGAGGCCTGTCTGCGGTCACTCCTTCCACTAGACCTCCACTGGCCAGACCACTGCTGCCCGTGTAACCCATGGAACCAATTTCAAATTGCCTACAGCAAGGCCAATTTTTTTATGTTAGGCCTTTGAGGCCTGTCTGCAGTCACTCCTTCCACTAGACCTCCACTGACCAGACCACTGCTGCCCGTGTAACCCATGGAACAATTTCAAATTGCCTACAGCAAGGCCAATTTTTTTATGTTAGGCCTTTGAGGCCTGTCTGCGGTCACTCCTTCCACTAGACCTCCACTGACCAGACCACTGCTGCCCGTGTAACCCATGGAACCAATTTCAAATTGCCTACAGCAAGGCCAATTTTTTTATGTTAGGCCTTTGAGGCCTGTCTGCGGTCACTCCTTCCACTAGACCTCCACTGGCCAGACCACTGCTGCCCGTGTAACCCATGGAACCAATTTCAAATTGCCTACAGCAAGGCCAATTTTTTTATGTTAGGCCTTTGAGGCCTGTCTGCAGTCACTCCTTCCACTAGACCTCCACTGACCAGACCACTGCTGCCCGTGTAACCCATGGAACAATTTCAAATTGCCTACAGCAAGGCCAATTTTTTTATGTTAGGCCTTTGAGGCCTGTCTGCGGTCACTCCTTCCACTAGACCTCCACTGACCAGACCACTGCTGCCCGTGTACCCATGGAACCAATTTCAAATTGCCTACAGCAAGGCCAATTTTTTTATGTTAGGCCTTTGAGGCCGGTCTGCGGTCACTCCTTCCACTAGACCTCCACTGACCAGACCACTGCTGCCCGTGTACCCATGCAACCAATTTCAAATTGCCTACAGCAAGGCCAATTTTTTTATGTTAGGCCTTTGAGGCCTGTCTGCGGTCACTCCTTCCACTAGACCTCCACTGACCAGACCATTGCTGCCCGTGTAACCCATGGAACCAATTTCAAATTGCCTACAGCAAGGCCAATTTTTTTATGTTAGGCCTTTGAGGCCTGTCTGCGGTCACTCCTTCCACTAGACCTCCACTGACCAGACCACTGCTGCCCGTGTAACCCATGGAACCAATTTCAAATTGCCTACAGCAAGGCCAATTTTTTTATGTTAGGCCTTTGAGGCCTGTCTGCGGTCACTCCTTCCACTAGACCTCCACTGACCAGACCACTGCTGCCCGTGTAACCATGGAACCAATTTCAAATTGCCTACAGCAAGGCCAATTTTTTTATGTTAGGCCTTTGAGGCCTGTCTGCGGTCACTCCTTCCACTAGACCTCCACTGACCAGACCACTGCTGCCCGTGTAACCCATGGAACCAATTTCAAATTGCCTACAGCAAGGCCAATTTTTTTATGTTAGGCCTTTGAGGCCTGTCTGCGGTCACTCCTTCCACTAGATCTCCACTGACCAGACCACTGCTGCTCGTGTACCCCTGGAACCAATTTCTAATTGCCTAAAGCAAGGCCAATTTTTTGGTGTTAGGCCTTTGATGCCTGTCTGCGGTCACTCCTTCCACTAGACCTCCACTGACCAGACCACTGCTGCCCGTGTATGCCGATGGGCGGGGGTTTATGATGCGCTTCCGGCACAGGTATTTTAAATGCTGCTGTCAGAGATTGACAACAGCATTTAAGATGTTAACAGCCATGGGTGGATCGGAGAAAAGTTGCAGGCTCATCGCCGCATCAAACAGGGGGAGGCAACCTTGGACGAGCCTATACATTTTTACCTTGTCCCAGTATGCGACATCTATGTTTCCTGATCTCATACTTTGCAATGCATTTAAATTGCAGGGCATCAGATCAGCGTCTTGCAGGCATGGAGGAGGCATTTCAGCTCCTACTCTCAAAGAGCTTAAAGGCCAAGGCCATAGTCCCTGGGTGACCTTGCAGCCATCTTTCATCCCGGGGTCACCATGGAGACCGTCGGCACAAAGCAATGGCAAACGCATTGTGATCATGGGAGCAGAGAGGGAGCTACCACCCTCTGCGATGCCCATTGTTGTCACTGTCACTATTGAAAGCAGCATCAGAGGGGCTAAACGCCCACGATCAATGCTAGCAGGGCGTCACCTCTCATATTGAGTTTACACCCACATTTGATCGTGACGGTGCTTGGTGTGAGCTCATGTGATCCCACAGCACTGTACATATATGGCGCATGTTGGGAAGGGGTTAAGAAAGAAGTGTGTAAAGACAGAAGACACAACCTTCAAAGAAATCAAGCATTTTGGAAATTAAGAAAAGTAAACACTGAATCAGAAGGCAAACATTTTAATAAAGTTCACAATACTAATAACAATACCACACACAATACAATACAACCACTCACCGATTCATCAAACCTACATACTAAAGATGACCTGCTAATAGTTGTTATCACATTTTACTGTCTTTATAAGTATAACAGCAGCTCTAGAATGTAGTCTTTATGTTGTTTTTTATCTATTTTGAAACACTACTGCTTTTGACAGAACAAACTTGACATTTCAGTCTGTCTTAAAATATTGTGCACAGGGCAACAAGCTCAGAGTACAAAACCAGCACTAAAACTACATATAAATTATGCAAAAGGAATCAATAAAAGGAACAAATAATGTCATGTCAAATGCATACAGGTTGCTGGGGAGAGGATGTATGCCTACAAAAAAGTGCTGAATGATTGCCCACTGTCCTTAAAATCTGATGATACCTATGGTGCTAATTACAATCAGTTCCTTCTATAAAATCTTACAATGGCTTTAAAATATAAAACATTAAGTAGCAATGAAGAAAGTGTTTAAGTAGGAAAGATGGATATGCTTCTTAGACCAGCTAATTTTCCTTACTGCTCAGTTCACAGATCTGGGGGTATGACCTAGAATAATGGCCCAACAGACGGAACTTGCTAACATTTCACCTGAGAAGAGCTGACAAGTGTCCATTCAGTTTTTTTTATATAAGACAGTAAAGGCATAACAATCATTTCCAAACCATGAAATCTTTGAGATCTCTTAGAGCAACAATTAGAAAAAAAATATAATGTGACTCATTAGAAACACATATATAAGACACTTTATAAGCGTGCCCCGAGGAACACTCCGGTATAAAACATCAGAAAATATAAAAATAAGTATTTTGCTTATAAAAAAGAAAATACTGGAGAGATATCAAATGCAGACATTTTAAGGCCATGTTCACACAGTGCGTTTTTTACTGCGGAACCGCAGCGTTTTTGCCGCTGTGGTTCCGCAGCTGTTTTCCATGCAGGGTACAGTACAATGTACCCTATGGAAAACAGGAACCGCTGTGCACATGATCCTGAATTTTAAAAAAAAAGCCGCGCTGAATAGCTGCGGGAAAAAAGAAGGAGCATGTCACTTCTTTTTTCGGAGCCGCAGCGGTTCTGCACCCATAGACCTCCATTGTGAGGTCAAACCCGCAGTAAAACCCGCAGATCAAAAATATATCTGCGGGTTTTATTGCGGTTTGTGGTGCCGAACCGCTGCAGCAGGAAGTGCGGGGAAGTGGGCGGAAGTGCGTGGGCGGAGTGTGGCTGCCCCGATCCCACCCCCCCATGCTCCGATGCCCCACCCTTGTGCTCCGATGCCCCCCCCCGTGCTCCGATGCCCCCCCGTGCCCTAATCTCCCCCCCTTATACTTACCCGGCCTCCCGGTGTCCGTCCGGCCGTCTTCTCCCTGGGTGCCGCCATCTTGAAAAATGGCGGGCGCATGCGCAGTGCGCCCGCCGAATCTGCCGGCCGGCAGATTCGTTCCAAAGTGCATTTTGATCAGTGAGATAGGTTATATCTCAGTGATCAAAATAAAAAAATAGTAAATGACACCCCCCCCCCTTGTCACCCCCATAGGTAGGGACAATAAAAAAATTAAGAATTTTTTTTTTTCCCACTAAGGATAGAATAGGGTTAGGGGTAGGGTTAGGGGTAGGGTTAGGGGTAGGGTTAGGGGTAGGGGTAGGGTTAGGGGTAGGGTTAGGGTTAGGGTATTTTCAGCCATTTAAACCCTAAAAAACTTCCTAGAAAACACACAGACTCTGCATAGAAAACTGCTTAAAAAAAGGATCAAAAAACGCATCAAAAAACGCACAAAAAAAGCACAAAAAAAGGACCAAAAAAAGGACCTGCGTTTTCTGCCAAGAGCTGCGGTTTCAGTCCTGAAAAAAAAAGGATGGAAATCAGGAACGTGTGAACATACCCTAACATTAAAAACAAACACATACAACAAAAATCTGGTACAGTACAAAAATTGGCCACCAGCTACAAAAACTTTCTCCTGCAAGTAGTTAACTGAAAGTTTTTTTTTCAATTGAAAACACAGATATGGCATCCACCGAGTGTTGTCCTGTCGCGTCTTCTTTATATTATTGCCAAGAAGCTGCAAAACAATGAAAATAATAAAATCATTATTTGCCAAAAAAATAGAGTAAGTCAAAACCACATTACAAATAAACATTCATTACAAATAAAGAAGCAGGGCGCGTCCGAGGGTGAGTATATACCTAATAAGAATATACTCACCCTCGGACGCGCCCTGCTTCTTTCCGACAGCCTTCCTTCCTAAGAATCAGCCCTTCCAGGACCTTCGGTGACGTCGCGGCTTGGGATTGGTCGCGTGAGCGGTCACATGGGCGGCCGCGCGGCCAATCACAAGCCGCGACGTCACCGCGACGTCACCGCAAGGTCCTGGAAGGCTGATTCTAAGGAAGGAAGGTTCCCGATTAGTACCAGGGCGCGTCAGAGGGTAAGTATTGCGATATTTTTTATTTTAATTCTTTATTTTACACTAAAATATGGATCGCAGGGCCTGAAGGAGAGTTTCCGCTCCTTCAGACCCTGGGAACCATGGAAACCCAATGCACTGCATTGGGTTTCAGGTTTTGGCCGACCCCGACTTTTTTATAGGATCGGCCGATTTCACTCGACCCGACTTTTGAAAAAGTCGGGTTTCGTGAAACCCGACCCGATCCTATAAAAGTAAAGGTCGCTCAACCCTAGTAACCATTGTAAAAGTAAAAAAAAAAAAACACTACATACTCACATTCCGATGTCTGTCACGTCCCCCGCCGTCAGCTTCCCTGCACTGACTGTCAGCGCCGGCTGTAAAGCAGAGCACAGCGGTGACATCACTGCTGCGCTCTGCTTTGCGGCCGGCGCTGACACAGTCAGTGCGGAAAGCTGACGGCAGGGGACGTGACAGACATCAGAATGTGAGTATGTAGTGTTTTTTTTTACTTTTACAATGGTAACCAGGATAAATATCGGGTTACTAAGCGCGGCCCTGCACTTAGTAACCCGATGTTTACCCTGGTTACCCGGGGACTTCGGCATCGTTGAAGACAGTTTCAACGATGCCGAAGTCTTTCCCCTGATCGTTGGTCACTGGAGAGAGCTGTCTGTGTGACAGCTCCCCAGCGACCACACAACGACTTACCAACGATCACGGCCAGGTCGTATCGCTGGTCGTGATCGTTGGTAAGTCGTTTAGTGTAACGGTACCTTAAGTATACACCACCTAACAGACAACAATCTTATGTGTTGTCATCCATCCCAGTACTAAGAAACTAAGCTGTGACCACAAAAGTGACAAAGACTTTGATTGCACTCAATCCAATTGTTTAGATCTACAGTATTTCTTCTTACTGCTTAATTTATCAGATTTTGCGACCCTCCATGGTCAGTACATCATTAAGAAGCCTCTTCAGATTAGGATAGTCCAAATTTGTCAACCATTGTAAATAACGCTTAGCTCGTATGCCCGACTGCGTAATAGGTAATTCATCTACTACTTAGTTCTTCCTTTATATCCAAGTATAAATCTTTTCCCTACTTCTGTAATTCCTTCCGATTTCAGCTATTTGGATCCAGAAGTGAAATTTTTACATGAAGTCACTAAATGGAAGAGCAGTAAATAAATTGAAGCTCGAGCATATTTTTATGTGTCTTGGTCTTATCTAAATTACACACTTGTCTTTATCAGTGACATTATATCCTCTGGGATGTGTATCAAAGAAACACAGAACCAGAAAAACATGATCACATTTCAAAATTAAAAATATGACATATAAGCCTTGTAATTTTGTTTCCGTCAATATCCATGAATTAAGGTTCATGAATTTCCCAAGTTTTACAAACTGTAATCAGCAGGGAAAAAAAGTTTTGAGTCCTTTTTGTCACTGAGGTTCAGATTCTTTTTTTGTTGGATGGGAACTTTCCTTTCTTTTTGAAGATGAGGTTTGAAAAATGACCAAAGAGTCTCTGAAAGTTGTGGTAGAAATGGTCTCATCCACCAGTGTGAAAATTGTATGTGTACACTAGATAAACGTTAAATAAATCCACTGAATTTGATGGTTCAGATATCGTGGAGAAGAATAGATTGTTCAATTTAGATTATTGTGGGAGATTAACTGTTGGCAGAAGTTTATAGTGGATGCCCGGCCTTAGGGTACAAGTCTGCAGTCACTACTGTATATATGACTACAGACTTGTGACTTCTCACAGCATGCATTGTGCACTATGAAGATTCTCCGGTCCCAACGCCGGAAGCAGATGTTATGAAACCACAAGTATGCAATCCAACCACATTCCGACTTGACGTGTCTGGCCTGGCTCAATACACATGCATTGAGCGAGTCAGTGCACGTCTAGTTGGCATGTGACTGCATGTATGCAAATCACATACAGTACAGACCAAAAGTTTGGACAGACCTTCTCATTTAAAGATAATTCTGTATTTTCATGACTATGAAAATTGTACATTCACACTGAAGGCATGAAAACTGTGAATTAACACATGTGGAATTATATACTTAACAAAAAAGTGTGAAACAACTGAAATTATGTCTTATTTTCTAGGTTCTTCAAAGTAGCCACCTTTTGCTTTGATGACTGCTTTGCCACACTCTTGGCATTCTCTTGATGAGCTTCAAGAGGTAGTCACCGGGAATGGTTTTCACTTCACAGGTGTGCCCTGTCAGGTTTAATAAGTGGGATTTATTGCCTTATAAATTAGATTGGGACCATCAGTTGTGATATGCAGAAGTCTGGTGGATACACAGCTGATAGTCCTACTGAATAGACTGTTAGAATTTGTATTATGGCAAGAATAAAGCAGCTAAAGAAAAACGAGTGGCCATCATTACTTTAAGAAATTAAGGTCAGTCAGTCCGAAAAATTGGGAAAACTTTGAAAATGTCCCCAAGTGCAGTTGCAAAAACCATCAAGTGCTACAAGGAAACTGGCTCACATGAGGACCGCTCCAGGAAAGGAAGACCAGGAGTCACCTCTGCTTCTGAGAATAAGTTTATCCGAGTCACCAGCCTCAGAAATCGCAGGTTAACAGCAGCTAAGATTAGAGACCAGGTCAATCCCACACAGAGTTCTAGCAGCAGACACATCTCTACAACAACTGTTAAGAGGAGACTTTGTGAAGCAGGTCTTCATGGTATAATAGTTGCTAGGAAACCACTCCTAAGGACAGGCAACAAGCAGAAGAGACTTGTTTGGGCTAAAGAACACAAGGAATGGACATTAGACCAGTGGAAATATGTGCTTTGGTCTGATGAGTCCAAATTTGAGATCTTTGGTTCCTACCACAGTGTCTTAGTGCGACGCAGAAAAGGTGAACGGATGGACTCTACATGCCTGTTTCCCACCGTGAAGCATGGAGGAGGAGGTGTGATGGGTTGTGGGTGCTTTGCTGGTGACACTGTTGGGGATTTATTCAAAATTGAAGGCATAAGGAACCAGCATGGCTACCACACCATCTTGCAGCAGATGCTATTCCATCCGGTTTGTGTTTAGTTGGACCATCATTTATTTTTCAACAGGACAATGACCCCAAATACACCTCCAGGCTGTGTAAGGGTTATTTGACCAAGAAGGAGAGTGATGGGGTGCTACGCCAGATGACCTGGCCTCCACAGTCACCAGACCTGAACACAATTGAGATGTTTTGGGGTGAGCTGGACCGCAGAGTGAAGGCAAAAGGGCCAACAAGTGCTAAGCATCTCTGGGAACTCCTTCAAGATTGTTGGAAGACCATTCCCGGTGACTACCTCTTGAAGCTCATCAAACGAATGCCAAGAGTGTGCAAAGCAGTCATCAAAGCAAAAAGTGGCTACTTTGAAAAACCTAGAATATAAGACATATTTTCAGTTGTTTCACACTTTTTTGTTAAGTATATAATTCCACATGTGGTAATTCATAGTATGCCTTCAGTGTGAATTTACAATTATCATAGTCATGAAAATACAGAAAAATCTTTAAATGAGAAGGTGTGTCCAAACTTTTGGTCTGTACTGTACTTGTGGACACGCGACCACCATCGGCACTAGAGAATCCTCACCGCATGCAACGCACACGGTGAGGATTCACAAGTCTGCAGTCACATAGAGTGACTGCAGACTTGTACCCTGAGTACGGACAACTCTTTTAAGACTATTTTCACCTTGACATTCTTGATATAAGCTGAAATAAGGACAATGCGCACATAGGGTAACTGAGCTAAAAAATGGTGGGATTATACTCACCTTTATGGGTTGTGACGGGCACAACTCCTCCAAAAGCATATACCGTATTTACTCGAGTATAAGCCAAGATTTTCAGCCCATTTTTTTGGGCTGAAAGTCCCCCTCTCGGCTTATACTCAAGTCATGCCCAGGGTTCGGTAGGGGTGGGGGAGCGGGGGCTGTCTAATTATACTCACCTACTCCTGGCACGGTCCCTGCAGTTCCCCGGCGCCCCAGCTTCTTCCTGTACTGAGCGGTGACATGGTACCGCTCATTACAGTACTGAATATGCGGCTCCACCTCTATGGGGTGAGCGGTGTCTGCATGGGGCCATAATTACCATTTGTGGAGCACTATATGGGGCAAGTGTCTGTATGGGGCCATAATTAACGTTTGTGGAGCATTACGGTATATGGGGCAAGTGTCTGTATGGAGCATCTTATGGGGCCATAATCAAGGTTTGTGCAGCATTATATTGTGCAAATGTGTCTATGGAGCATCTTATGGGGCCCATCATAAACTTTATGGAGCATTATATGGGGCTCCTGATTCAATATGGATATTCAAAAACATTTAACCTACCGATGTCTCAATTAGTTTTACTTTTATTGGTATCTATTTTTACTTTTGACATTTACCGGTAGCTGCTGCATTTCCCACCCTAGGCTTATACTCGAGTCATTAAGTTTTCCCAGTTTTTTGTGGCAAAATTAGGGGGGGGTCGGCATATACTCGGGTCGGCTTATACTCTAGTACAGGGGTCCCCAACTCCAGGCCTCGAGGGCCGCCAACAGTGCAGGTTTTCAGGATTTCTTTAGTATTGCATCAGTGGTAATGTGATCATCTGCACAGGTGATGATTCCAACCCCTGTGCAATACTAAGGAAATCCTGAAAACCTGCACTGTTGGCGGCCCTCGAGGCCTGGAGTTGGGGACCACTGCTCTAGTATATACGGTAAGTATCATTTGCTGTGGGTCTATGTGCAAAAGGATGATCCTCAGCAAAATACAAAATAAAGGAAATGTATAAGACTTGCTCTTTTGTCTTGAGAAATGAGCTGGGACAGACAAGCCCCATGATACCAAGTCAGTCCTATGATTCTAAGGCTGCAATCACACATCCGTATGACTGGTCCGTGTGCGGTACGTTTTTTTCTTGTGTCCGGTTTGTGAGGCTCAGAGAGGTCCTATCCTTATCCGTTTTGCAGATCAGACTCGGCCATTAAAATCTTTGGATGATTTTTGTAAAATGGGTGGAACACGAAAGACAGACTTTGTCCTTCAGAGCTTCATCTGTTTTTAACTTATTCATTTCTAGGAGCTAATGGATAAAAAAACTTCTACCTGCTTCAGCAATAAAAAACGGAAGCATCTAGGATGACACTTGGCAAAAAATATTTGTCTTTCTCCCAGACAGTGAACAGATGTGTGAATGGAGCCTAAGTTACAGAGGTTACATCACAAATGAAATATTCCAGCGGTAATGTCATGACCAATCTTGGCCCACGATACACATTATCTGTAACTTCACGTTGGCATCATTTCACAGCCGCTTGTTCTGTGGCTCCAATTTGTTTCAGCTTTGACATTTATAAAGGAGTAGTTTTATGGTTTGTTTGTATCAGTCCCATTTATTGTCGTAGACGACATTTCATAACCGTCTCATTCCAGTGTCTGCCACATCTAATGGAGTATAGGTTTTATATGTCCAAACTGCTGCATTAAAAATATATTGTGTTTCCAATTCTTCTCCCTAAAAAATACTGTACATTTCAAGTTAAAACTACAGATTTGTCTTATAGATTTCATCATTTATCTTGATATTGGCAAATCTAATTCTAAGTGCCACCAGTCTTCCAGATTTGTGTATGATCCTACTGGAAGCTGGACAAATTACTTAATAAAAAAAGTATTGGGTCAGTACAGGATATATATGTTAAGGGCACAGTCAGACGGCCATATAAATCAGACTGAGATCAGACCGAAAAGCACGGACGGGCTGGTGGCTCTCTCGACCCGAGCGTGACCACCGGATAGAATATATGAAGCTGTCAAGGTCGGGTTGGGAGAGCCGCCGGCCAGTTCGTGCATTGGGTCCTACCTTGATTAGATTTATCGCCTTAAAGTCAGTATGAAAAGTTTGTCGGGTACCTAATGACAGCAGTTTACACCCCTCTCCACATTGAACACACGTGAATGCTTGGTTAAGACGATTATTGAGTATGGGAGAGTTGGTAGAGATACTCGACAGATGAATGATTTGGTTGATGGCTATGTAAAGTGTATGGTCACCTTCACACTCTATCCATCAAATGTCATCTTAAAATGTACTATACAATACGTGTTTTTTTAAAATAAATTCTGCATCCTTAAATCTACTGTAGATCGGTGCGGGTCGTGAGACCACCACTGATCTCCCAAAACACCGACTGATAGCCAGCTCAGCGTTAGAGCTCAGCATTAGAGCCAGCTGTCAGTCAGTGCCGGGGCACGATTATATCGAAGTCTCTATCGCTGGAAGCAGAAAGCGGTCGGGGGGAATAAAGTTCATCTTCTCTCCGCAGCGGGGCTCGAAGTGTGGGCACCGGGCAGGTTGAGAATACTATGAACCTGCAGATTAAACCCATATTTTCAGGTCAACAGCATTTTTTTACGATATGTTCCCTTAAGGCTTACAAATTTTTCTATCCAGCACAGATGACTAGAAGAAAGAAAGATAGATAGATAGATAGATAGATACATAGATAGATAGATAGATACATAGATAGATAGATATGAGATAGATAATAGATAGATAAATAGATAGATAGAAAGATAAATAGATAGATAGATAGATAGAAGATAAATAGATGATAGAAGATAGATAGATAGATAGATAGATAGATAATAGATAGATAGATAGATAATAGATAGATAGATAGATAAATAGATAGATAGATAAATAGAAGATAGATAGATAATAGATAATAGATGATAGAAGATAGATAGATAGATAATAGATAGATAGATAAATAGATAGATAGATAAATAGAAGATAGATAGGTGATAGATAATAGATGATAGAAGATAGATAGATAGATAGATATCCAAAAGAGAAAAAGGGCAGCATTCCATGGTCCAATATTCAATGGTTTATTGACCCATCATGCCAGGGTAACGTTTCATTCCAAGTGTGAAACTTTCTCAAGGGAATGAAACGTTGCCCTGGCATGATGGGTCAATAAACCATTGAATATTACACCATGGAGTGCTGCCTTTTTCTTTTTTAGATGCTTTGAGGTTTGGTTTTGCCTCTGGATACATTATTAGTGCACAGAATAAAAACATTAGCGTATGAAAAAGCTACAAAAATTATAAACAATAATGTGCATAAATCTGTTAAAGTGAATAATAATCAGTATCACCAAATGCATGAAAACAATAAAATCGAGAGCACTCACCCCACATGAGTAAGGGCCCTCTCCAATGTGTGTGAGAGCCATACCCGGGGTGGTGCACACACTGTCCCAAATAAGGAGCCATAAACTCATCCCACCATCAGTACACCTTACCCTCACCAGACCCATACATACAGATATTGATGAACATATGCCGAGGATGGCGTCACATCAATATGACTGCAATTCACCCAGCTCACTCAATGCCGTGTGACTATTACACACCACACCGGTGTCTAAGGAACATCAACACATACCGTCAATATACGATGTACACAGAGAGCTTGCTGTGGGCGGGACTAGCTTTCTGAGCTCCGCTGCATGCTACATCTAAAAACTCTGATTATGTCACAACTGCAGCGCTCAGTAAGCTAAATGATACATCACTAGAATCAGGGTCTCTTTTCCTACATCATGCTACTGTCAGAAGGGGTAGCAAAAACCTGGTGACAGATTCCCTTTAAGGGATTTGAGCATGCTTGACCTACCGCATTACAACTACAGGAGGATGGATCCAGTCGCAACAGAGGGTAAAGAGAGCCCAAAAGGTGATAGCTGCAAATAACTTAAAATTAGGTTGTAATGGCACACACAATTAATTCTTTATATTCAGAAAAAGTATTACATATTCATCGAGAAGTATGGACTGTAATTACATCTGCAAATTCACATAAAACACACAGACTTACGGTATTTTGGGAAGCTAAGGTTTAATTGATTGCCTGCCAAGAGACTCCCATTATCTTTGACCTTCTTTGTCCATGATAGTTAAATGTGAGTATTGGCGGGATAATGTCATTAAACTTACTGGAAGAAGCTCCAGGATAGGAGCCATAAATCATTTCTAATTTAATATCACTCTGCTAGATTGAATATCTTATGCAGGGGCCAAAGTAAACCTTTTATGAGACAGGTTGCTCGCCGTCTGTTTGTGTTCAGTGGGAAGAAGTTTTTCAGAATACATTTACATGATGTGTGTTTCTTCTCTGCTATTGATCATGCTACATGGATACATTACATTTCCAACCAGGTGCCATTCAAACAAAAATCCATCAGGTCAAAAGACTTCTTACATTTTTATTAAAATTGGAGTGATGTTTTAATGTAATCATGATTTCACAGCTTGATTTCCCTCTGCTTAAGCCAGTAATATCCGGGTCCGTCTGAAGTTTGCTAGAGAGCATTTGGATTATCATAGAAGAATATTGGGAGAATGTCATACGTTCTGATGAAACCAAAGTAGAACTGTTTGGTAGAAATAAAACTCATTGTATTTGGAGGAGACAGAATGCTGAGTTGCATCCAAAGAACACCATACCTACTGTGAAGCATGAGGGTTGCAACATCATGTTCAGGGGCTGTTTCTCTGCAAAGTGACCAGGACGGTGTATCCGTGTACATGAAAGAATGAATGGGGCCATGTATCATGACATTTTGAGTGCAAACCTCCTTCCATCAGTAAGGGCATTGAAGATGAAACGTGGATGGGTCTTTCCGCATGATAATGATCCCAAGCCCACCACCAGGGCAATGAAGGAGTGGCTTCATAAGAAGCATATGAAGGTCCTGGAGTAGCCTAGCCAATTTACAGATCTCAACCCCATAGAAAACATTTGGAGGGAGTTTTAAGTCTGTGTTGCCCTGTGACAGGCCCAAAACATCACTGCTCTAGAGGAGATCTGCATGGAGAAATGGGCCAACATACCACCAACAGTGTGTGCCAACCTTGTTAAGACTTACAGAAAACGTTTGACCTCTATCATTGCCAACAAAGGTTATATAACAAAATAGTGAGATGAACTTTTGTTAATGACCAAATACTTATTTTCCACCTAAAGCCCTAGGCTATCTGTGTCCAATAGGCCTGTATAAATGATTGGTGGTGGCAGCTAGTAGTGGTTCCTTGTTTGTGTTATTGTGTCCGAACTGTAGTGTGTGTGTGTATATATATATATATATATATATATATATATACAGTTAGGGCCAGAAATATTTGGACAGTGACACAAGTTTTGTTATTTTAGCTGTTTACAAAAACATGTTCAGAAATACAATTATATATATAATATGTGCTGAAAGTGCACACTCCCAGCTGCAATATGACAGTTTCCACATCCAAATCGGAGAAAGGGTTTAGGAATCATAGCTCTGTAATGCATAGCGTCCTCTTTTTCAAGGGACCAAAAGTAATTGGACAATGGACTCTAAGGGCTGCAATTAACTCTGAAGGCGTCTCCCTCGTTAACCTGTAATCAATGAAGTAGTTAAAAGGTCAGGGGTGGATTCCAGGTGTGTGGTTTTGCATTTGGAAGCTGTTGCTGTGAGCAGACAACATGCGGTCAAAGGAACTCTCAATTGAGGTGAAGCAGAACATCCTGAGGCTGAAAAAAAAAGAAAAAATCCATCAGAGAGATAGCAGACATGCTTGGAGTAGCAAAATCAACAGTTGGGTACATTCTGAGAAAAAAGGAATTGACTGGTGACCTTGGGAACTCAAAAAGGCCTGGGCGTCCACGGATGACAACAGTGGTGGATGATCGCCGCATACTTAATTTGGTGAAGAAGAACCCGTTCACAACATCAACTGAAGTCCAGAACACTCTCAGTGAAGTAGGTGTATCTGTCTCTAAGTCAACAGTAAAGAGAAGACTCCATGACAGTAAATACAAAGGGTTCACATCTAGATGCAAACCATTCATCAATACCAAAAATAGACAGGCCAGATTTAAATTTGCAGAAAAACACCTCAAGAAGCCAGCTCAGTTCTGGAAAAGTATTCTATGGACAGATGAGACAAAGATCAACCTGTACCAGAATGATGGGGAGAAAAAAGTTTGGAGAAGAAAGGGAACGGCACATGATCCAAGGCACACCACATCCTCTGTAAAACATGGTGGAGGCAACGTGATGGCATGGGCATGTATGGCTTTCAATGGCACTGGGTCACTTGTGTTTATTGATGACATAAGAGCAGACAAGAGTAGCCGGATGAATTCTGAAGTGTACCGGGATATACTTTCAGCCCAGATTCAGCCAAATGCTGCAAAGTTGATTGGACGGCGCTTCATAGTACAGATGGACAATGACCCCAAGCATACAGCCAAAGCTACCCAGGTGTTCATGAGTGCCAAAAAGTGGAACATTCTGCAATGGCCAAGTCAATCTCCAGATCTAAACCCAATTGAGCATGCATTTCACTTGCTCAAATCCAGACTTAAGACGGAAAGACCCACAAACAAGCAAGACCTGAAGGCTGCGGCTGTAAAGGCCTGGCAAAGCATTAAGAAGGAGGAAACCCAGCGTTTGGTGATGTCCATGGGTTCCAGACTTAAGGCAGTGATTGCCTCCAAAGGATTTGCAACAAAATATTGAAAATAAAAATATTTTGTTTGGGTTATGTTTATTTGTCCAATTACTTTTGACCTCCTAAAATGTGGAGTGTTTGTAAAGAAATGTGTACAATTCCTACATTTTCTATCAGATATTTTTGTTCAACCCTTCAAATTAAACGTTACAATCTGCACTTGAATTCTGTTGTAGAGGTTTCATTTCAAATCCAATGTGGTGGCATGCAGAGCCCAACTCGCGAAAATTGTGTCACTGTCCAAACATTTCTGGCCCTAACTGTATATATATATATATGTATATATATATATATAAAGGGAACACTTAAACAACAGAATCTAACTCCAAGTAAATCAAACTTTTGTGAAATCAAACTGTCCACTTAGGAAGCAACACTGTTTGACAATCAATTTCACATGCTGTTGTGCAACTGGCAGAGACAACAGATGGAAATTATTGGCAATTATCATGACACACTCATAAAGGAGTGGTTCTGCAGGTGGGGACCACAGACCACATCTCAGTACCAATGCTTTCTAGCTGATGTTTTGGTCACTTTCGGATGTTGATTGTGCTTTCACACTTTTGGTAGCATGAAACGGACTCTACAACCCACATAAGTGGCTCAGGTAGTGCAGCTCATCCAGGATGGCTTATCAATGTGAGCTGTGGCAAGAAGGTTTGCTGTGTCTGTCAGTGTAGTGTCCAGAGGCTGGAGGCGCTACCAGGAGACAGGCCAGTACACCAGGAGATGTGGAGGGGGCCGTAGGAGGGCAACAACCCAGCAGCAAGACCACTACCTCTGTCTTTGTGCAAGGAGGAACAGGAGAAGCACTGCCAGAGCCCTGCAAAATGACCTCCAGCAGGCCACAAATGTGCATGTGTCTGCACAAATGGTTAGAAACTGACTCCAGAACACCAGGATTGTGGCAGGAGTGTGTCAGCAGTTCCTGCAAGATGAAGGCATTGAAGCTATGGACTGGCCCGCCCGTTCCCCAGACCTGAATCCGATTGATCACATCTGAGACATCATGTCTCGCTCCATCCACCAACATCACGTTGCACCACAGACTGTCCAGGAGTTGGCGGATGCTTTAGTCCAGGTGTGGGAGGTGATCCCTCAGAAGATCATCTGCCGCCTCATCAGGAGCATGCTAAGGCATTGTACAGTAGGGAGGTCATACAGGCACGTCGAGGCCACGCACAATACAGAGCATCTTTTCCTTGTCATGAGGCATTTCCACTGAAGTTGCATCAGCCTGTAATTTAATTTCCAACTTTGATTTTGAGTATCATTCCAAATCCAGACCTCCATGGGATATTCATTTTAGTTTACATTGATAGTTGTTATGTTTTATTGTTCTGAATACATTCCACTATGCAATGAATAAAAATTTGCAACTGGAATATTTAATTCAGAGATATCTAGGATGTGGTTTTTTAGTGTTCCCTCTATTTTTTGGAGCAGTGTGTATATATATATATATATATATATTGTGAGGGGTTGACACACTCAGCTGCTTTCCCTGGTAGGCACAGGAACTGTTCTGGTAGAAGATCACCTGCTGGGTTATTGTGGATAGCATAAACCTTGGCTGGGTTCAGCAAAATAAACAGAGCCTTGCTGGCATAACGGTAAAGCAAACAAAAAACAGTCCATATGAGTCCATTCCCTGCAGGGTTCACCTGCAGTTAACCCGCATAGTCCTCAGCTCCTCCTGGAGCTATGTGGAAGTTCCTGCTCTCCCAAGAGACAACTCCACCTGACTCTCAATTCCAGGTATTTAACATCACATGTGATGGTCACATGACCTTGACCTCACACAGGTCCTGTCAGGACTCTGCAGGTGGAGATACGGTGGACCTCCTCCCACCCGCTCTATGAAGGTCCACTAAAACCAGCCCATAACATAGGTTCCTATTAACCCTCTCAGCACTTAGAGTGCTGGAAGCAAAAACACTCTGTTTTACACTGACCGCAGTATGCACAGGGACACGTATCTTCCTTCATATACTATGCAAGTGACTGTCACATATTCCCCCCATCTGCCCAATAGCGGGGGTTTTGGCACCTTCAGAAATGAAACAGTGAATTCGGGAGAGATCATCTGCGTAACCATGTAGCTTCTCTGGCCTATACTCAGTGTGGAAATTGAAGTCTTCAAGAGCTAAGAACCATCTAGTCAGCCTGGCATTCTTACTCCCCTTCTCTCTTAACCACCTCAGAGGGGCATGATCTGACACTAATTTAAATCTGCGGCCTTCAGTGCGTCTATGGCCCATTTTATAGATAGATACCCCTTCTCAACTATGGCATAATTCTTCTTGCAAGAAGACAGCTTCTGGCTTAAGTACAGGATGGGTTGCTCTTCTTTATTTAATCCCTGTGACAGCACAGCTCCCAACTGAAGCATCAGTCTGGACCACACAGAGACCGCTTGAGTTCTTCAAAGGCCATCTCTGTGTCAGGGGTCTATTTTACCATTGTGGACCTGGTACTCACAAGGAGATCCGTTAAGGGTGCGGCAATTATGGCGAAATTTGGGATAAAACACCGGTAATACCCCACAATCCCAAGAAACGCCTTCACTTGTTTCTTAGAGAGCGGTTGCGGCCACTTCTGAACTGCCACTATTTTATTCAACTGGGGCTCGATTTTGCCTTTCCCGAAGAAGTAGCCCAAGTACCTGGCCTCTTCCTTCCCTAAGGCACACTTCTTTGGATTAATAGTAAAAACCGCTTTTCTTAATTCATTGAGGATTGCCTGTATCTTTGGCAGATGCGAACTCCAGTCAGGGCTGAAAATTACAATGTCATCCAAGTAGGCTGTGGCATACTTCTTGTGTGGAGCCAAGATTCGATCCATCACCCTCTGGAAGGTAGCTGGGGCCCCCAGCAGTCCAAAGGGAATTCTGGTGTACAGAAATCACCCATCTGAAGTCGAGAAGGCCGTCTTTTCCATGGTGCTCTTGGACATGGGGATCTGCCAGTTCCCCTTCATCAGGTCTAGGGTTGTGATGTACCTTGCGGGCCCATTCACTCAATGAGCTAATTCACTCGGGGCATTGGGTACGCGTCAAAACTGGACACCTCATTGAGTCTGCGTAGTCATTGCAAAACCGCCACTCTCCACTGGGCTTCGGTACGAAGATGATGCGACTTGACCAGCCACTTCTTGATTCCTCTATCACCCCGAGGTCCAGCATTCTCTTTACCTCCTTGGAGATTATCTTCCGGCATGCTTCAGGGATTCTGTAGGGTTTAAGGTTTACCTTGACTGCTCTGTTAGCACGTCGTGTTCAACGGCCTGTGTGCGCCCTGACAACTCCGAGAACAGGTTCCGGTTCTGCTGCAACAGTTCTCAATATTGTTGCTTCTGGGCCGGCATTAGCGTCTCAGCAATCTTGACCTCCTCAAGCTTGGCTTCGGGATGGACCCCCTGGCAAGGAGCTTCCAGCGGTTCACGGTCCCTCCAAGGTTTGAGGAAGTTGACTTGGCATACCTGATGTGGTTTTCTGAGACCAGGCTGGTGTACCTTGTAATTCACATCCCAGAGTTTTTCTATGATCTCATACAAGCCTTGCCACTTGGCCAAAAACTTGCTCTACACCATAGGGCTAAGTACTAGTATGCGGTCCCTGGGCTGGAATTGCCTTAGCCTTGCTAATCGGTTGTACATCCTCGCTTGGGTAACATGCTCAATAGCACTCTGGTGCAGCATGACCTCGGCTTCCCAGGTTTCCTTGGCGATGTCCAGGAGCCTTTGTGGATGTTGGCCATATATAAGAGCTCACACAGTGAGAAGACCAGTGGAGGCCACAAGTGTAGCAGCCAGGCAGAGAACTGGTCAAGGAAGTGGGTGGGTGAGCCTGGGGGCCGGTATATGCCTGCTAGTCTGAGGGAGAGGAGATGAAAGAGCCTGATGGTGTGGACCTCAAAAGATGGGAATAACAGTCATGGAACTGGGGGGATTACTTGGAAAGTGTATTGTGGGGAAAGAAGTATGCAGACTCCACCACCAAGTCTGTTTGCGGGTCTCGAGGAATGGGAGAATTGTAAGCCACCATGGGAAATGGCAGCAGGGCAGACAATGTCAGAATTCTGAATCCAGGTTTCGGTGAGGACCAACAGATTAAAGGGACTCTGTCACCTGAATTTGGAGGGAACAATCTTCAGCCATAGGGGTGGGGTTTTCGGGTGTTTGATTCACCCTTTCCTTACCAGCTGGCTGCTTGCTGGCTGCAATATTGGATTGAAGTTCATTCTCTGTCCTCCGTAGTACATGCCAGCACAAGGCATGTAAAAAAATCAAATCTACACATATTTGGTATCTATCAATTAAAAAAAAGCATCAACCTGATCGCTAAACGGCATAGCGAGAAAAAAATTCGAAACGCCAGAATTACGTTTTTTAGGTTGCAGTGACATTGCATTAAAATGCAATAACGGGCGATCAAAAGAACGTATCTGAACCAAAATGCTATCATTAAAAACATCATCTCGGCACGCAAGAAATAAGCCCTCAACCGACTCAGATCACGAAAAATGGAGACGCTACGAGTATCGGAAAATGGCGCAATTTTTTTTTTTTTTTTAGCAAAGTTTGGAATTTTTTTTCACCACTTAGATAAAAAATAACCTAGTCATGTTAGGTGTCTATGAACTCGTACTGACCTGGAGAATCAAAATGGCAGGTCAGTTTTAGCATTTAGTAAACCTAGCAAAAAAAAAAAACTAGCGTTTTCTAGTACACAACATGCTAAAACCAATGATGTCGTTCAAAATTACAACTCGTCCCGCAAAAAGTAAGCCCTCACATGGCCAAATTGACGGAAAAATAAAAAAGTTATGGCTCTGGGAAGGAGGGGAGTGAAAAACGAACACGGAAAAACTAAAAATCCCAAGGTCATGAAGGGGTTAAAAGAGATGAAGGCGTGCAACTAATGTTAAACAGGTTAGTAAGGTTTTGATGTGAGATGGTGGGTTGAGGTTGGGGGATGGTGGACCAGAGTTGGAAAGAGCAAGTAGTTCTTGGAATTGCGATGTCTTTGGGCAAGATAGGTTGATGTTTTTCAGGAAGGTGAGAAGTGCATGGGAGCAGTACATGGGAGAGAAAAGTATAAAGGGGCTAATGTGTATGAGGGGTGATGGAGAGGGGATGGGTGGTGAATATGGAGCACACAGGGAGAGAGAAATAAGGCACATGGCTAAAAGGGAGTACAAAGTGTAGGTTAGCTGTCTCCTGCCCTAACTAACTGCTCTTCTCATGAATACTTACTTACAGGGATACTTTGCTGATGGGACGCGTGCATGCACCTCACACGCGGGCACCCCTTAGAATGTTTCTAAATTTATAGGGCTCACTGGAGGGTCAGGCAAGGGGGATTGTGGGAGCTGGTTTGGGATAAATTGGCAGCTGCTCAACACACCAGGGGGTGGATAGATGATCAAAGACACTAGGCCTGGCTCCCACTCTATGCTGTAACACCTTTCATCAGATAACATCTACAGTGACCCAACCTTGGATATACAGCAGTCAGTATTGAGTACAATGCAACATATGAATTATAGCAAAAATTCAGCAAGCAGTCTTATTTACCATTAAAATTGTTGCAGGATGACAAGACAGCAGATGACAGACAGAAAACAGGGTTATATACCTGTGTGAGGAAAGGAGATGGATGTTAGTTCCCGGCCATTGAATAACTGCTTCTTCTGGATACTTAGCTACAGGGATACTTTGCTGATGGGACGCATGCATGCACCCCATTAATATACATTATACTAGCTGAAGAGCCCGGCGTTGCCTGGGCATAGTAAATATCTGTGGTTAGTTATAGCACCTCACTTCTCTTATTTTCCCATCACGCCTCTCATTTTCCCCCTCACATCTCTCATTTTCTCCCTTACACCTCTCATTTTCCCCCTTACTCCTCTTATTTTCCCGCTCACTCCTCTCATTCCCCCCTAACACTTGTCATTTCGACCTCACATCTGTCATTTTCCGATCACTCCACTATTTTCCCTCACTCCTCTCATTTTGCACTCACACCTTTTCATTTTCACCTCACACCCCTCATTTTCACCTCACACCTTTCATTTTCCCCTCAGTATATGCATGTTTGTCATCTCCCTTATATATAGTATACACCTGTATGTCATCTCCTGTATATAGTATATACCTGTATGTCATCTCCCCTGTAAATAGTATATACCTGCTGTATGTCATCTCCTCCTGTATATTGTATATACCTATGTGTCATCTCCTCCTGTATATAGTATATACCTGTATGTCATCTCTTCTGTATATACTATATACCTGTATGTCATCTCCTCCTATATATAGTATATACCTGTATGTCATCTCCTGTATATAATATATACCTGTATGTCATCTCCCTGTATATAATATATACCTGCTGTATGTCATCTCCTCCTCTATATACCTATGTGTCATCTCCTCTTTTATATAGTATATACCTGTATGTCATCTCCTCCTGTATATAGTATATACCTGTGTGTCATCTCCCCTCTATATAGTATATACCTGTGTGTCATCTGCTCCTGTATATAGTATATATGTGTGTGTCATCTCCTCCTGTATATAGTATATACCTGTAAGTCATCTCCTCCTGTATATAGTATATACCTGTGTCATCTCCCCTGTATATAGTATATATGTGTGTGTCATCTCCCCTGTATATAGTATATACCTGTGTGTTATCTCCTCCTGTATATAGTATATATCTGTGTGTCATCTCCCCTGTATATAGTATATACCTGTGTGTCATCTCCCCTGTATATAGTATATACCTGAGTGTCATCTCCTCCTTTATATAGTATATACCTGTGTGTCCTGTATATACCTGTGTGTCATCTCCCCTGTATATAGTATATACCTGTGTGTCATCTCCCCTGTATATAGTATATACCTGTGTGTCATCTCCCATGTATATAGTATATACCTGTGTGTCATCTCCCCTGTATATAGTATATACCTGTGTCATCTCCCCTGTATATAGTATATACGTGTGTCATCTCCCCTGTATATAGTATATACCTGTGTGTCATCTCTCCTGTATATAGTATATACCTGTGTGTCATCTCCTCCTGTATATAGTATATATCTGTATGTCATCTCCTTCTGTATTAGACCTCGTTCACACGTTATTTGCTCAGTATTTTTACCTCAGTATTTGTAAGCTAAATTGGCAGCCTGACAAATCACCAGCCAACAGGAAGCTCTCCCCCCTGGCAGTATATATTAGCTCACACATACACATAATAGACAGGTCATGTGACTGACAGCTGCCGTATTTCCTATATGGTACAGTTGTTGCTCTTGTAGTTTGTCTGCTTATTAATCAGATTTTTATTTTTGAAGGATAATACCAGACTTGTGTGTGTTTTAGGGCGAGTTTCATGTGTCAAGTTGTGTGTGTTGAGTTGCGTGTGGCGACATGCATGTAGCGACTTTTGTGAGATGAGTTTTGTGTGGCGACATGTATGTAGCAACTTTTTGTGTGTCAAGTTGCATGTGACAGGTTAGTGTAGCAAGTATTGTACAGCAAGTTTTGCGCATGGCGAGTTTTGCGCGTGGCGAGTTTTATGTGTGGTGAGTTTTGAGTATGTGCAAGTTTTGTGTGAGGCAACTTTTGCATGTGTTGCAACTTTTGTGCATGTGGCAATTTTTCCGCATGTGGTGAGTTTTCCATGAGGTGAGTTTTGCACCTGTGGCGAGTTTTACGTGAGCCTAGTTTTGCACGTGGCGTGTTTTGCGCATGGCGAGTTTTGAGCGGCGACTTTTGTGTTTCGACTTTTATGTGGCGAGGTTGGTGTATTTGTGGTGAAATGTGTGCTGAGGGTGGTATATGTGTTCAAGCACGTGGTAGTGTGTGGCGCCTTTTGTGTGTGTGTTCATATCCCCGTGTGTGGTGAGTATCCCATGTCGGGGCCCCACCTTAGCAACTGTACGGTATATACTCTTTGGCGCCATCGCTCTCACTCTTTAAGTCCCCCTTGTTCACATCTGGCAGCTGTCAATTTGCCTCCAACACTTTTCCTTTCACTTTTTCCCCATTATGTAGATAGGGGCAAAATTGTTTGGTGAATTGGAACGCGCAAGGTTAAAATTTCGCCTCACAACATAGCCTATGACGCTCTCAGGGTCCAGACGTGTGACTGTGCAAAATTTTGTGGCTGCAGCTGCGACGGTGCAGATGCCAATCCCGGACATACACACACACACATTCAGCTTTATATATTAGATGAATTCATAACTTCATTATAGAAATTCATATATTTATAAGGTGATGAGATGAGACAGAAAATGTTTTAAAGCATCTTCAGATTCGATTTTGACGATGTCAGATGTCATCCAAATGCAGGCTGATGTACGATTACAGAGACAATGGAGAAGGTGGAGAAATTAAAGGGATTGTCCGGTCAAAACCGATAAGTCTGCAGTCACTCTGTGTGACTGGAGACTCATGAATCCCCCCTAGTGCAAGCCCTGTGTACAGCGGAAAGTATGTTTTCTGCTTTCCAATCTATTATTCTAATGCCCTCCTCAGGTAGAGGAAGAAGCTCATGTAATATTTAGTTGCATAATTGCTTTTCTCCGCCACGTTTGACCATGTTTTCCTACAGCCTTATGGTTCTTCTCCCACACATATTTCTGTTATGAAGCCCCAGATATGAATTATTCATACTGGATGATGCCTAGAAGAAAGTCTTCCATTATGGCTGTTTCCCTTCACACATCACATAAGTTGCGGATGGTTCCCCAGACACCGGGGGCTTAGCGCGGCGCACACCGACACTGGAACAATTATGGAGTTAAGAGATTACTTAATCCCCATGTTGGGTTTCAGATTTTATCAGCGGCTGCTTTATCATTCAGCTACAAGTTCGTAAAACGAAGTTTCCTTGCAGCAGGATGGGCGCCTTAGTGACAGCGTTTGCTTTCACAACTAGCACCAAACACATTCACTTGTCTTGCATTGTTCGAAATGTTTGTGCTCTACTTGGCAGCCTGCGATGGAGGAGAAGAAATAATAATGTGAGGCTGGGTGTGCGCTCCATGTCATTTTGTTTCATTTACTGGGTCCATAAAAAAACACTATTGTAAAAAGTCTGGGGTGAGAGTAAAATAAGTGTCTAACACTTTACAGGCCATCAACTGGAACCTTGCTCAAGAAAACAATATCACTTGCAGATGGCCATACTTTTTTTTATAGGATTGTAAAGCGCGCAGAATGTCATTATTTTCTAGTATTTCAATGAAGGGATAACACATCTGATTTCTTCCAGTAACAGCGCCACTCTGGTGCAGAGGCTATAGATGGTATTGCACCGTAGCCTTATTCTAATGAAAGGCACCCACTGATCAGTTTCTGTCCCCAATAGACTCATAATCTAAAATCCCTATCATATATATATATATATATGTATATATATATATATATATATATATAAAAGCCATCTTCATTTCAGGCCAATAAGCATGTTTATTGAGGAAACCGGAGCCTGAAGAATAAAACTCGCATACAGTAAAGTCAGTTCCATGGAAAGCCAATCATTCCATGTGCTTTTGAAGGGGAGAAGGAGACTACGGCGGATTGAAAGAGTATTCACCCCCTTGGCTTTTATCCTATTTTGTTACCTGTGCTTAAATATTTTTTGTTATCTGATTTGTGTGTGATGCATCAGCACTAAATAGTCTAAGGGTACCGTCACACAGTGAAATTTTGATCGCTACGACGGCACGATTCGTGACGTTCGAGCGATATATCTGTGACGTTCGAGCGATATCGCAATGTCTGACACGCTCCTGCGATCAGGGACCCCGCTGAGAATCGTACGTCGTAGCAGATCGTTTGAAACTTTCTTTCGTCGTCTAGTGTCCCGCTGTGGCGGCATGATTGCATGGTGTAACATATATCGTATACGATGTGCGCATAGTAACCAACGGCTTCTACATCGCACATACGTCATGAAATTATCGCTCCAGCATCGTAGATTGCAAAGTGTGACAGCAGTCTACGACGCTGGAGCGATATTGTTACGACGCTGGAGCGTCACGGATCGTACCGTCGTAGCGATGAAAATTGCACTGTGTGACGGTACCCTAAGTTGGTGAAGTGAAGTGAGAAAAATATAAGATCAAATTTATGGGTTCAAATAACTAAAAATTGGCATATGTGTATGTATTCACCCGTACAAATATCTGGTGCAAGAAATTACCTTTATAAGTCACATGCTTAGAGAAAGGACGTCCATCTGTGTGCAATCTAAGGGTCCCATGGTCTGTCAGTATGTACACTTTACCTTTTCTGAAAGGCCACAGAGGCTGCAACACCATTAAGCAAGAGGCACCACTAACCAAACACAATGAAGACCAAGGTGCTCTACAAACAATTTAGCACGAAATTGTTGAGAAGTACAAGTCTGGGTTGGGTTAAGAAAAAGTTTCCCAATCTCTGGTGATCTTGATTCCCCAGGACCACCATCTAATCCATTATTATCAAATGGAAAGAACATGATACCACAAAAAAACTGCCAAGAGAGAATCACTCTCCAAAACTCTGAACCCGGGCAGGAGGGCATTGATCAAAGAGGCAGCACAGAGACCGAAGTAACCCTGAAGAGTTCCCAAGCAGAGACTGGAGTATCTGTCCATAGAACCACAATAAGCTGTACACTCTATAGAGGTGGCCTTTATGGAAGAGTGGGCAGAAAAAAGCCTTTAGTTACAATCAAAAATTGTAAGGCTCATTTTGTGTTTGCCAAAAGGCATGTGGGAGACTCCCGAAATGTATGGAGGAAGGTACTGTGGTCAAATGAGACCAAAATTGAAGTTTTGGCCACCAAGGTAAAGGCTAAGTCTGGCGCCAAAGCAACACAGCTCATCACCCCAAGAACACCATTCCTACAGTGAAACATATTGGTGGCATCATTAAGCTGTGGGGATGTTTTTCAGCGGCAGAGACAGGGAAAATGGTTTGAGTAGAAGGGAAGATGGATGGTGCAAAATACAGGGATATTCTTGAGCAATACCTGTTTTAGGCTGTCAATGATTTGCTACTGGGACGTAGGTTCATTTTCCAACAAGACAATGACCCAATGCATACATACTGACCCAATGCAACACTCAACATTTAAGAGGAAAAGTGTAAATGTTTAGGAGTTGCCTAGTCAAAGCCCAGACCCTAATTCAATTGAGAATCTGTGGTCAGGCTTAAAGATTTCTGTTCACCAGATGAAACCATCTAACTTGAAGAAGCTGAAGCTGTTTTGCCTCGAGGATTGGGCAAAAATCCCAGTACTAAGATGTGGAAAGCTCACAGAGACTTATCAAAAGCGGCATGCAGCTTAATTGCTGCAAAAGGAGGCTCTATAAAGTACTGACGTTGGGGAGGGCGGGTGAATAGCTATGCACACTGACGTTTTCAGGTATTGTGTCCTATTCGGTGTTTGCTCCATAATAAAAAGAAAACCAAATGTTCACAGTTGCAGGCATGTTCTGTTCATGAATTGATGCAAACCCTCAAAAAAAAGCTGTGAAATTTCAGATTGGGAAGTAGCAAAACATGAAAAATGCCAAGGGGGTAAATACTTTCGGAAGCCAATGTAGATTACCTTATGTTGCTCACACAAACACTGGGATAGATGATCGATCCTATTTATATGTTGCCCATGGCCAATGTCGAACCCAGAACTCCAGTGCTGCCAAGAAACAGAGCTAAACATTGATACACCGTGCTATGCATTTCATTTTTACAATTAGGTTTCATTACAAATTTTGCAATCTTTGGCTTTTGAAGGCCCTTTGTTTCCTTGCACAATGTTAATGTAGTCTGTGGCCATAAATCAACTTTCCTGTCAGGCTGTTAGAATGAGCTCACTGAGGAGCTCTCAGTTAAGGAGGTCAGCCATGTTCTCTTGTTAGTGCAGCTTTTCTATCAAATAGACCAGCACTTCAGTCCTTACAATTGCTGTTGGTGGAGGAGCATGTGGCCAGACGAGTTCATCAACCTACTCCCAAACTCCTAATATTGTCCCACACACCGTGCGGCAGCGCCGACATCCCTCTGCCTCTGTCCCGACCCCCGGCGCAGCACCTTCTTCCTGCGTGAGCGGTCATGTGATACCACTCATTAAGGTCATGAATATGCGCATAGTCATGACCTTAATGAGTGGTACCATGTGACCGCTCATTCAGGAGGGGCTGCAGACGCCGAGACCAGGCATCGCTGGAGCAGGGTCAGGTGAGTATCGTCTTCAAGGAGGGTGGGTGGGAGGGAGGTGGGCGAGCGTTGGGGGGGGGGGGGCCCTGGAGCAGTGGGGACCCTGGAGCAGTGCCTGGGCCCACCGGAGAATCCTCCGGTTCTCCAGTGGGCCACTCCGAGCCTGCTAATATCCCACCTTTCTCCAGTCCATTGATTTCTATAAGCAGTTAGCTGCTCACCTTCTTTCCTCTCTCTCTCTCAGCTCCTAACTGACCTGCTGTTATAAATTTTGCAAAATCAGCAATTTCCAGCGTCGGCAGCTATCAGAGCAGTTCTGCAATCACGGCTCTCACTGTCCGGAGCTGTGTGCTTGTTCATATATCCTGTTATATTTATTTCTCAATAAAGTGATAACAGTGTACAGTAGAAAAAAAATGTAACTGTACAAAAACCTTCATATTTCCAATCCACAACTTAAAGCAAATATCACTGACCTAAGTGGACTAACAATATATTAAAACATAACCTTTATTGATACCTATTAAAGATATATCACAATCCCACCATGTGTGTCTATCCAGCAATATTAATTCCGTATCATGCAGTTAAAACTAGAACCTACTGATATAATATAATATAATAATAGCATCAATCTAAGAGAACTGTGATATACTCTTAATACTTACAAATAAAGGATATGTTCTAATATATTGTTAGTCCACTTAATCAGTAATTATTTGATGACAGTGTAGACTCCAACCAAACCACTGATGGCTGAATGCGTCACTGCAGGACTTGGGCTGAAGTTTATAGTTGTACTCATACTACAGTTCTGCTTCTCACCAGAATTGTCCCTCAAGGAGGAGAGCCCGTCCTGCCAGAGACCAGAAAGTGAGGAGACGGCATAGTTCCGAGCTGCCTAAGAGACAACTTGAGGTTAATCCATTAATATTCATTTACATCGACCAAAAACATATTTATTTACATGAAATTTACTTTACTTGGTAACACTGAATTAAGATATCTGAAGAAACACACCACTACGCAACGTTGTAGTAAATGTTTAATACAATACAAGTTGTACTTAAAACTCCACATTTGAATGATTCATGAATAATAACAAGGTACATCAATTTACTATAAAAACTTGGAAATGAAAAAAATATATATATGGACAAAAAAAGTTATCACTTGCGGGAAGACACATAAAATAAAAAGCATGTTTCTACTTGGTGATATCCATCCAGGATGGCGACATCGATTTGTCGCATATTGTTTTATGGATATTTAAATATTCATAGATTAGCTCCTTTCAATAGTTCAATTCCTTGATAGCGTGTACACTTTGAACACAGTAGAGATCAATGACAACACGGTGGCTTTTGGGGTAACTTAGAACTAGTCCTTGGAATGGACTTTGTATATTCTCCTCGCATTTGAATGGGTCTCCTCCAGGTACTCCTGTTTCCTCATATTTTTAGGAGGGTGGTCTCATCTTATTAAATGGAAAGAATTGCAACATACTTGTAAAAACAAGCAGCATTGCAATTTATCTATTGTGTACTGCTCATTGCCTAGGTCACCTGTTATCTGCTTTATTGTTTGACTAGTTTAAGAGTCACCTCTGTAGTTTCTCTGTAGCACACACTTGCATGTTTACTGCTTAAAACACTGCAATAGCTCCTCTGAATATGGCTGGTCACTGGATCCAGCCATCGTCAGTGCCTCTGTGCATGACCCATGTTACAGACTCAAATGACTTTTCTTGTAGCATGGGAGAGAGCTCAGTTTGGACCAGTGGCATAACCATGCTACTAGTCTATACTGTCAATCTTCAGGAACCCAGTGCACCCTGGCACGCAGGAAAGTTGGGAGGCAGGGGAGCTGTGCGCTTGTAAAGAAGATAATTTTTTGTCATTTTTATTTCTTAACGGCCTTTGGTTCGATCTTGAGCCATGGCAACTTAATGGATGAACGATCTGTAGGAAGATCGATATTGTGCAAGTCGTCCACCAGAGTCTTTTCCGCCATTATTTTGATAGTATCAAGACATCGGAAACCTGGTCTTCCTCTTCACCTTGTTCCTTTTCTTATTCCAACCATCTTGTCCTTCTCTGATTGCTCTCTTCATATGGCATCTCCAAAGTAGGCAAGTCGTAGCTTGGTGACCCTTGCTTAGAGTAACGTCTGGCTTGATTTGTTCCAAAATTGACTTGTTTCTTCTACTTGCCATCTATGGTATTGATAACATCCTTCTCCAGAATCACATTTTGAAAGACTTGATTCTTTTTCTGTCTTGTTTCTTTATCATCCAAGTTTTGCATCTGTATGTTATCACAGAAAAGACCAAATTATGTACGAGCTATGTCTTCATCACCTGTGAAATGATCATCAATTTGAAGACCCTGTCCAGTGACTTGTTATTTTACCCATAGTTACTATCTTGACATTTTTATTGTCATTGCTGCATCTTGAATTATCATCATCAGTCTGAATAGGTTGAAGTCCTTGACAACTTCAAGTTCATCTCCATCTATCATAAATGTGTCCAGCTGTACCTGGCAGTAGTCAATTGTCTTCTTTGTGTTGAGTAGCAGTTCCCAGCTTTCCATCTTGGCACTCCGTAATGAGTTTGTCACGGTTCCACCCCTCAGGGTGTCTGGAATGCAGCTACTGGCAGCCCGGCCGTTCAATCTGGTTTAGAGATGTGCTGAAGCTGTCAGTACTTTGATTGACAGCTTGGCCATCCAATCTGGTACAAGCGTGTGCTGAGCAGTCAGTGCATTGATTGACAGCTCAACTATCCAATCTGAGACTGTGAGGCGTCGGCTGTCTCCATGTGTTCATTGTTCCAGTTGATTGCCATGGTTTTTAACTGAGCTGTGTCTTCAAGAACTCTGCCAGACGTACATTCAGCTTGTGAGGTTTGTGCTATGCTCTTCTGTGCCTTGAGTTCTGTATGCTTGATCTGTTGCTTGACCTTGGACTTCGTTATGACCATCTGCCTGTTTAACCCCTCCAGCTCTGATCCGTTATCCTTCCAGTACTCTGATTTCGGAACTCTACCTGACTACGCGTTTGTCTCTTCGTTCTGTTTGTGACGTACCCTCCTGGCTTCTGACCTTGGACTCCTTGACCCCTCTGACTCACAGCTTGGCCATGAGAAGTGACTAGCGTTACAGAGTCCTTCATTCTATCTATGCTTGTTGCTATCAATGTTGAATCATCTGCATATTTAAGATTGTTGATGCTAAAATATTGATCCCTTCTTCTTTTTCAGCAAGTCTAACCTTCCTGAAAATAGCTTCTGCATATTTGAAGAAAAATGGTGACAGGATACAGCCATGTCTGACACCTCGCTCTACTTTGAACCATGCCGTGTCACCTTGTTTGGTTCAGACTGTTGCTTCTTGAGCAATATAAATGTTCCTAATGAGGCTGATCAGATGGTTTGGCACATCCATATCCTTCATGGTATTACAAAGTTTCTGGTGATCAATAGACTCAAAGGCTTTGATGTAGTCGATGAAAGCAAAAATAGATCTGCTTGTTGTATTATTTGACCTTTTCAATTATCCATCTAATGTTAGCAATTACATCTCCTGTTCCTCTGCCTTTTCTGAATCCTGCTTGTTCCTCCAGCAGCTCTTTGTCAAAGTAAGACTGTAACCTTATTTGTAGCCTCTTCAGTAGTGTTGAGCGATACCTTCCGATATCGGAAAGTATCGGTATCGGTTTGGATCGGCCGATATTCAAAAAATATCGGATATCGCCGATACCGATACCCGATCCCAATGCAAGTCAATGGGACCAAAATATCGGAATTAAAATAAACCCTTTCTTTCCTTGTAGGTTCATTCTACATGAAGGAAAACAACTAAGAATAATGTAGGATGTATGGGGGAGGTGGCGGAGACATTAAAGGCAATGAGGATTAGTCCAATCAAATAGAATAGCATGTTTTTTTTTTTTTTTAAAGACGTTCGGATTGAAAAAGATATTGACTATGTAAATTTTTTTTATTTTGTCAGATATTGATGTTTCACTATTCCACGCCCTTCCCCTTCTTTTTTTTCTTTTTTTTTTTTCTTTTCCCACACTTTCATCTTCATCATCATCAGCATCTTTGACATCAACTTCTTCACCTTATTCATCTTCTTCTTCATCTTCTACCTATTTTTTTTTTTTTATTACATTCTTCATATTCATTTTCTTCAACTATTATTATTCTTCCTATTCTACATATTCTTTTTATTCCACTGTTATTATTCTTCCTATTCTACTTCTTCATCATATTCTCATTTGTGACAGGCATTCCCGTAGTTGTTATCTATAAAAGTTGGAAGATTACACCTTCCGTTCTGCCAGTCACAAAAGTTACATTTGTCCGCGTTCAGTTTGGCCTGCAGCATCAGGCTTTATCCAGGGGCACCACGAGGAGGAACGGACTCACCCCCATACACTGCTTAGTCTTCTTCTGCATATAATTTAGATAATATCTTTTGCTCTGATATTAAGTCTTATGCTTAATGTTCTTCTGCTCTTTGTTCTGCAGCCTCTTGTTCTTCTGCTTCTCGGTCTTCCATGTTGTCGTCTCCAGGGTCGTCGTCTCCAGTGTCGTCATCTCCGCCGTCGTCGTCTCAGCCGTCGTCGTCTCCGCCGTCGTCGTCTCCGCCGTCGTCGTCGTCGTCATCGGGGTGGTCTTCCGGGTCGTCGTCATCGGGGTGGTCTTCCGGGTTGTCGACGTTAGGGTCTTCAACTTGGAAATGTAGCAGAAGGTACAAGAAGGCTGAGAAAATGCCAAGAACCAGCTGATGGAACTGGAACTCGGATGGCTACCCGAAGGTTCAAGAGCCTATGGAACTACCGAGGACCAGCTGACGTTACTGGAACCCGGTTACTAAGCAGGAGGTACCCGTGCTAAAAAGCACTACCAAGGACCGCCTGACGTTGGCGGAACTCGGATACCCAGAAGGAGGCACCTAAGCCAAAGGCTCTGCCCGGAACCAGCTGATGTTACTGGAACCAGGATGGGGAGCAGAAGGTACAAGAGCAAAAGACACTGCCGAGAACCAGCTGACGGTACTGGAACCCGGATGGGTAGCCGAATGTCCAAGAGCCAATGGAACTACCAAGTACCAGCTGACGTTACTGGAACCCGGTTACTAAGCAGGAGGTACCCGTGCCTGAAAGCACTACCAAGGACCACCTGACATTGGTGGAACTTGGATACCCAGAAGGAGGCACCTAAGCCAAAGGCTCTGCCCGGAACCAGCTGACGGTACTGGAACCAGGATGGGGAGCAGAAGGTACAAGAGCAAAAGACACTGCCGAGAACCAGCTGACGGTGCTGGAACCAGGTGGTGGACCCGAAGGCCCACAGGAGAGGAGAGAACAGCTAGGCCGCGAGGCAGCCGCAGTTACCGAACCCCAACAGTCCTACAGGGGGAGCTGGGCCTACTGGCACTACAGAACCAGCCTTGACTACCAGTTCACGCAGCCCACATAGGAAGCTCCTAAACTGGAGGCACCCTGGAGTTGGCTAACTCGACCGCACCACGATGGGGCAAGCATAGGCGTCTCAGTGAAGTTGACACAACCCGGAAACAGCTGACGGTGCTGAAACCAGGCTTGGCACGAGGGAGTACCTGTGACAAGAACACTGCCGAGAACCAGCTGGCGGTGCTGGAACCCGGATGCGTTGCCCCAGTGTGCAAGAGCTAATGGCACGACCGAGGACCAGCTGACGGTGCTGGAACCCGGTTACTAAGCTGTAGGTGCCCGCGCTTAAAAGCACTACCAAGGACCGCCTGGCGTTGGCGGAACTCGGATACCCAGGAGGAGGCACGTAAGCCAAAGGCTCGGCCCGGAACCAGCTGACGGTGCTGGAACCAGGTGGTGGACCCCAAGGCCCACAGGAGAGGAGAGAACAGCTAGGCCGCGAGGCAGCCGCAGTTACCGAACCCCAACAGTCCTACAGGGGGAGCTGGGCCTACTGGCACTACAGAACCAGCCTTGACTACCAGTTCACGCAGCCCACATAGGAAGCTCCTAAACTGGAGGCACCCTGGAGTTGGCTAACTCGACCGCACCACGACGGGGCAAGCATAGGCGTCTCAGTGAAGTTGACACAACCTGGAAACAGCTGACGGTGCTGAAACCAGGCTTGGCACGAGGGAGTACCTGTGACAAGAACACTGCCGAGAACCAGCTGGCGGTGCTGGAACCCGGATGCGTTGCCCCAGTGTGCAAGAGCCAATGGCACGACCGAGGACCAGCTGACGGTGCTGGAACCCGGTTACTAAGCTGTAGGTGCCCGCGCTTAAAAGCACTACCAAGGACCGCCTGGCGTTGGCGGAACTCGGATACCCAGGAGGAGGCACGTAAGCCAAAGGCTCGGCCCGGAACCAGCTGACGGTGCTGGAACCAGGTGGTGGACCCCAAGGCCCACAGGAGAGGAGAGAACAGCTAGGCCGCGAGGCAGCCGCAGTTACCGAACCCCAACAGTCCTACAGGGGGAGCTGGGCCTACTGGCACTACAGAACCAGCCTTGACTACCAGTTCACGCAGCCCACATAGGAAGCTCCTAAACTGGAGGCACCCTGGAGTTGGCTAACTCGACCGCACCACGACGGGGCAAGCATAGGCGTCTCAGTGAAGTTGACACAACCTGGAAACAGCTGACGGTGCTGAAACCAGGCTTGGCACGAGGGAGTACCTGTGACAAGAACACTGCCGAGAACCAGCTGGCGGTGCTGGAACCCGGATGCGTTGCCCCAGTGTGCAAGAGCCAATGGCACGACCGAGGACCAGCTGACGGTGCTGGAACCCGGTTACTAAGCTGTAGGTGCCCGCGCTTAAAAGCACTACCAAGGACCGCCTGGCGTTGGCGGAACTCGGATACCCAGGAGGAGGCACGTAAGCCAAAGGCTCGGCCCGGAACCAGCTGACGGTGCTGGAACCAGGTGGTGGACCCCAAGGCCCACAGGAGAGGAGAGAACAGCTAGGCCGCGAGGCAGCCGCAGTTACCGAACCCCAACAGTCCTACAGGGGGAGCTGGGCCTACTGGCACTACAGAACCAGCCTTGACTACCAGTTCACGCAGCCCACATAGGAAGCTCCTAAACTGGAGGCACCCTGGAGTTGGCTAACTCGACCGCACCACGACGGGGCAAGCATAGGTGTCTCAGTGAGCTTGACACAACCCGGAAACAGCTGACGGTGCTGAAACCAGGCTTGGCACGAGGGAGTACCTGTGACAAGAACACTGCCGAGAACCAGCTGGCGGTGCTGGAACCCAGATGCGTTGCCTTGCCTATTAAAGATTGTCTTCCTAGAGCCCCAACTAGCGGTGTTGGAGCAAAGGGTAAGCAGGGGGAGATGAGTGTAGGCCGAAGCCTGCACTGGAGGCAGCTTTGTGTCTGCGTTGCGTTTGCAGGACACTTTGCCGGCTACACACTGGGGGAACAGCTGGCGTTGCTGAACCCCACTAACACAATGGCGTGTGTTTTTATCTGTGCAGCTAGCACTTGCGGGCAAAAACTAGCGATGTTAGAGTCCGTGTTGAAGCAGGAGGAGGAGGAGAGGAGCAGAGTGTAGGCCGAAGCCTAGTTGAACCAATTTCAAAGGAAACCTTTAACCCCCCCCTCAGGTGTTACAAAGTACAAGAGACACACCTTGTGCAGTATTAATGCTGCACAAGTGAAAGGTTGCTCTATTAATTTGTCTACTTGCACACGCTGAATGAAAGACATACACAATTTACCCCATTCTACAGTCAAACTGTAGTGGATGCGTGACTTGGTTTTTTGATGAGACGCAGCACAGGTGTCCAAAATAACGCCTTGGTGCTTGGCGCAGCTTCCTGAGCGTTGTTATTTGCTGTACAGGAGTCTGCGCTCTTGTGTTATCCCTTGGCAATGCCCTGTTAGCGCTGCCCATCTTATGACATCATTTCATGTTGGCCGGTGCGGTTAACGATGGCCATAAATCCCAGACCCACAGTGTCTTTTCATAAAGCCACACTGCGGTGCTGGGATTCGTGGCCTTGAGCAGTAAATATTTTGGCCGCTCACACACGTCCTTACACCTGCTTCAGACTGGGCGGCCTCTGCTGATCCCTTCTCGCATGCCGCGGCCATGAGGCTGCACAGTCTGAAGAAGGCGGAAGGAGATGAGTTAAGACAGGCGAAGATATGCACTGCTCGTGCCCATCAATCACACCCTCGCAGTCAAAATAATTAAGACAACGAGGAGCATTTTATTCAGGCAGGGCGGACGAACAGGCGCAAGTAGCCAACCAATGATGTCAGAAGACGGGAAGCGCTACCAAGGGGGGTGCTGCGTATCATTAGAAAGGAAAGTCACACCTCAGGGACAGTGGAATGGTCTCAAAGAGACACATTTTGTACGTGTTGAGTTCCACGTGGGCAAGGAGAAAACATCAGCCACCTTGTACAAATGCAGCAGTACTGCTGTACAAGGTGGCTGTTATACATAGAAACACCTGGGGGTGGGGGCCAGGCTCCCTTCAATTTCAGTTCATGTGCCTGCGTGGCGTTTGCAGGTCACGTTGCAAGCTGCACAGCAGGGGAACAGCTGGCGGTGCTGAACCCCACTAACACATTGGCTGGTGTTTTTCTCTGTGCAGCTAGCATGTCCGGGCAGAAACTGGCGTTGTTTGAGCCCAGGGTCAGCAGGAGGAGGAGAGGAGCAAAGTGTAGGCCGAAGCCTGCACTGGTGGCAGCTTTTGTTCTCTTGTGCCAGCGTGGCTTGTGCTGGACACGTTGCCGACTACACAGCAGGGGAACAGCTGGCGTTGCTGAACCCCACTAACACATTGGCTGGTGTTTTTCTCTGTGCAGCTAGCATTTCCGGGCAAAAACTAGCGGTGTTTGAGCCCAGGGTCAGCAGGAGGAGGAGAGGAGCAAAGTGTAGGCCGAAGCCTGCACTGGTGGCAGCTTTTGTTCTGTTGTGCCAGCGTGGCTTGTGCTGGACACGTTGCCGACTACACAGCAGGGGAACAGCTGGCGGTGCTGAACCCCACTAACACATTGGCTGGTGTTTTTCTCTGTGCAGCTAGCATTTCCGGGCAAAAACTAGCGGTGTTTGAGCCCAGGGTCAGCAGGAGGAGTAGAGGAGCAGAGTGTTGGCCAAAGCCTAGTTGAACCAATTTCAAAGGTTACCTTTAACCCCCCCCTCAGGTGTTGCAAGGTACAAGAGCCACACCTTGAACAGCATTATTGATGCACAAGTCAAAGGTTGCTCTATTTAATTTTGCTCCTTGCACACGCTGAATTAAACACGTACACTATTTAGCCCATTATACTGTCAAACAGTAGTGGAGGCGTGACTACTAGTCTTTTTAAGGAGACGCAGCACAGGTGTACAAATTTACACCTAGGTGCTGTGCGCTGATTCCTTACTGTTGTTATTTGCAGTACAGGAAACTGCGCTCTTGTGTTATCCCTTGGCAATGCCCTGTTAGTGCAGGCCGTCTCATGACCTCATTTCATGTTGGCCGGTGCGGTTAACGATGGCCATAAATCCCAGACCCACAGTGGCTTTTCCTAAAGTCACACTGCGGTGCTGGGATTCGTGGCCTTGTGCAGTAAATATGTTCGCCGCTCACACATGTCCTTACACCTGCTTCAGACTGGGCGGCCTCAGCTGATCCCTTATCGCATGCCGCGGCCATGAGGCCGCACAGTCAGCAGAAGGCGGAAGGAGGGGAGTGAAAACAGGGGAACATATGCACTGCTCGTGCCCATCAATCACACCCTCGCAGTCAAAATATATGAGACAACGGGGGGCGTTGTGTCGGGCAGGGGGGACGCACAGGCACAGCCAGCCAACCAATGATGTCAGGAGACGGGCAGCGCTAACAATGGGGGTGCTGCGTGTCATTAAAAAGGAAAGTCACACCTCAGGGACATTGTAATGGTCTGTAATGAGACACATTTTGTACTTGTTGAGTTCCACGTGTGCAAGGAGAAAAAGTCAGCCACCTTGTACAAATGCAGCAGTACTGCTGTACAAGGTGGCTGTTATACATAGAAACACCTGGGGGTGGGGGCCAGGCTCCCTTCAATTTCAGTTCATGTGCCTGCGTGGCGTTTGCAGGTCACGTTGCAAGCTGCACAGCAGGGGAACAGCTGGCGGTGCTGAACCCCACTAACACATTGGCTGGTGTTTTTCTCTGTGCAGCTAGCATGTCCGGGCAGAAACTGGCGTTGTTTAAGCCCAGGGTCAGCAGGAGGAGGAGAGGAGCAAAGTGTAGGCCGAAGCCTGCACTGGTGGCAGCTTTTGTTCTCTTGTGCCAGCGTGGCTTGTGCTGGACACGTTGCCGACTACACAGCAGGGGAACAGCTGGCGTTGCTGAACCCCACTAACACATTGGCTGGTGTTTTTCTCTGTGCAGCTAGCATTTCCGGGCAAAAACTAGCGGTGTTTGAGCCCAGGGTCAGCAGGAGGAGGAGAGGAGCAAAGTGTAGGCCGAAGCCTGCACTGGTGGCAGCTTTTGTTCTGTTGTGCCAGCGTGGCTTGTGCTGGACACGTTGCCGACTACACAGCAGGGGAACAGCTGGCGGTGCTGAACCCCACTAACACATTGGCTGGTGTTTTTCTCTGTGCAGCTAGCATTTCCGGGCAAAAACTAGCGGTGTTTGAGCCCAGGGTCAGCAGGAGGAGTAGAGGAGCAGAGTGTTGGCCAAAGCCTAGTTGAACCAATTTCAAAGGTTACCTTTAACCCCCCCCTCAGGTGTTGCAAGGTACAAGAGCCACACCTTGAACAGCATTATTGATGCACAAGTCAAAGGTTGCTCTATTTAATTTTGCTCCTTGCACACGCTGAATTAAACACGTACACTATTTAGCCCATTATACTGTCAAACAGTAGTGGAGGCGTGACTACTAGTCTTTTTAAGGAGACGCAGCACAGGTGTACAAATTTACACCTAGGTGCTGTGCGCTGATTCCTTACCGTTGTTATTTGCAGTACAGGAAACTGCGCTCTTGTGTTATCCCTTGGCAATACCCTGTTAGTGCAGGCCGTCTCATGACCTCATTTCATGTTGGCCGGTGCGGTTAACGATGGCCATAAATCCCAGACCCACAGTGGCTTTTCCTAAAGTCACACTGCGGTGCTGGGATTCGTGGCCTTGTGCAGTAAATATGTTCGCCGCTCACACATGTCCTTACACCTGCTTCAGACTGGGCGGCCTCAGCTGATCCCTTATCGCATGCCGCGGCCATGAGGCCGCACAGTCAGAAGAAGGCGGAAGGAGGGGAGTGAAAACAGGGGAACATATGCACTGCTCGTGCCCATCAATCACACCCTCGCAGTCAAAATAATTAAGACAACGAGGAGCATTTTATTCAGGCAGGGCGGACGAACAGGCGCAAGTAGCCAACCAATGATGTCAGAAGACGGGAAGCGCTACCAAGGGGGGTGCTGCGTATCATTAGAAAGGAAAGTCACACCTCAGGGACAGTGGAATGGTCTCAAAGAGACACATTTTGTACGTGTTGAGTTCCACGTGGGCAAGGAGAAAACATCAGCCACCTTGTACAAATGCAGCAGTACTGCTGTACAAGGTGGCTGTTATACATAGAAACACCTGGGGGTGGGGGCCAGGCTCCCTTCAATTTCAGTTCATGTGCCTGCGTGGCGTTTGCAGGTCACGTTGCAAGCTGCACAGCAGGGGAACAGCTGGCGGTGCTGAACCCCACTAACACATTGGCTGGTGTTTTTCTCTGTGCAGCTAGCATGTCCGGGCAGAAACTGGCGTTGTTTGAGCCCAGGGTCAGCAGGAGGAGGAGAGGAGCAAAGTGTAGGCCGAAGCCTGCACTGGTGGCAGCTTTTGTTCTCTTGTGCCAGCGTGGCTTGTGCTGGACACGTTGCCGACTACACAGCAGGGGAACAGCTGGCGTTGCTGAACCCCACTAACACATTGGCTGGTGTTTTTCTCTGTGCAGCTAGCATTTCCGGGCAAAAACTAGCGGTGTTTGAGCCCAGGGTCAGCAGGAGGAGGAGAGGAGCAAAGTGTAGGCCGAAGCCTGCACTGGTGGCAGCTTTTGTTCTGTTGTGCCAGCGTGGCTTGTGCTGGACACGTTGCCGACTACACAGCAGGGGAACAGCTGGCGGTGCTGAACCCCACTAACACATTGGCTGGTGTTTTTCTCTGTGCAGCTAGCATTTCCGGGCAAAAACTAGCGGTGTTTGAGCCCAGGGTCAGCAGGAGGAGTAGAGGAGCAGAGTGTTGGCCAAAGCCTAGTTGAACCAATTTCAAAGGTTACCTTTAACCCCCCCCTCAGGTGTTGCAAGGTACAAGAGCCACACCTTGAACAGCATTATTGATGCACAAGTCAAAGGTTGCTCTATTTAATTTTGCTCCTTGCACACGCTGAATTAAACACGTACACTATTTAGCCCATTATACTGTCAAACAGTAGTGGAGGCGTGACTACTAGTCTTTTTAAGGAGACGCAGCACAGGTGTACAAATTTACACCTAGGTGCTGTGCGCTGATTCCTTACCGTTGTTATTTGCAGTACAGGAAACTGCGCTCTTGTGTTATCCCTTGGCAATACCCTGTTAGTGCAGGCCGTCTCATGACCTCATTTCATGTTGGCCGGTGCGGTTAACGATGGCCATAAATCCCAGACCCACAGTGGCTTTTCCTAAAGTCACACTGCGGTGCTGGGATTCGTGGCCTTGTGCAGTAAATATGTTCGCCGCTCACACATGTCCTTACACCTGCTTCAGACTGGGCGGCCTCAGCTGATCCCTTATCGCATGCCGCGGCCATGAGGCCGCACAGTCAGAAGAAGGCGGAAGGAGGGGAGTGAAAACAGGGGAACATATGCACTGCTCGTGCCCATCAATCACACCCTCGCAGTCAAAATATATGAGACAACGGGGGGCGTTGTGTCGGGCAGGGGGGACGCACAGGCACAGCCAGCCAACCAATGATGTCAGGAGACGGGCAGCGCTAACAATGGGGGTGCTGCGTGTCATTAAAAAGGAAAGTCACACCTCAGGGACATTGTAATGGTCTGTAATGAGACACATTTTGTACTTGTTGAGTTCCACGTGTGCAAGGAGAAAAAGTCAGCCACCTTGTACAAATGCAGCAGTACTGCTGTACAAGGTGGCTGTTATACATAGAAACACCTGGGGGTGGGGGCCAGGCAGGGCCGGCTCCAGGTTTTTGAGGGCCCCGGGCGAAAGAGTCTCAGTGGGCCCCCCCCCCCCTTTAACACATACCCGATTTATGATGCACAGATATGGCAGAGAAATGTATAGTACAATGCCAGATTTCACTTCTTACATGAGTGACAGCTATTGTAAATTCTGCAGTGTATATATACAGGACAGGAGGAGTGGTACTGTGCAGTGTATATATACAGGAGGAAAGGTGCTGTGCAGTGTATACATACAGGAGGAAAGGTGCTGTGCAGTGTATATATACAGGGGGAAAGGTCCTGTGCAGTGTATATATACAGGAGAGGTGCTGTGCAGTGTCGTGAGCAGGGCGTTGTTGTATCAGAAAATCTTTTCTGTTTTGAGTTTTTCTATGAAACAAAGACTTTTCTACATAAACAACGTTTGGTTTTGCGGCCCTAACAGATCTGTGCTACAAAGTAACATCGCTCGGGCATTAATGAGGGACCTGATGCTGAATCCTTTCCACAAACCCTAATGACCCAATTAGTGCCCCGTCATTAGAAGCTCATTAAACGCCTCCCTGTCCCAAGCAATCATGTACAGTATGGGGGGATCCTGCAGCCCACCCGTGACTGCTCCATACCATACACTGCCCTCTGTCGCTCTCACTATTATCCTGTGCATTTCTCCTTCATCGTTACCCCATGTTACACTTGTCACCCCCCACTACAGAGTAGCAGGGCAGCCAATGTCACCCACTCCCGGACCCTTAATGGCAGCAGGAAATGTCTGCTCCTCTATTGGGTTGGAACCTGATTTAATCAAGGAATAATGTGGATTTGTTGCCGGTGGCTGCAGGGGAAGGGTTAAGTGATGCCATGTCCTTGGTGGGAGCAGTGGCAGCTGCTGGGACCTGGACAGACACAACCAATGTTGCTGTGACTGCACAGTGTGACCTGGAGGAGAGAAGCTGAGACTCCGGAGCAGAAATCACCCACATGCCAGCACTGGGCAGAGTCCCTCCAGTCACCAGCCTGGGGCCACGGGGCCCCAACGTACAGCCCACATGGCAGCAGCTCCCCTTCCTCCTGGCATCTGGTTAACCCCATTTATGCGGGTCAGATTGTTATATTTAAGGTTTAGCAATAACCTTCATACAGATGGGAAGGGGTTAAGCTTCTTCCTACCCCACTGGTGCAGGTTTGGTGCAGCATGCATGTATTCTGGGGTTCTGGGAGAGCTGGGTGGCTGCAGGCTGCACCCCGCCAGCTGCTCCTCCAGACATCACCCACATTTTTAGGCAGCAGAGACAGACAGCAGCAGACTGAGCCACAGGACCAACTGCAATTATTGCTGGATACCTTTGCACTCTGGTAGGACGAGCTCCTCCGGAATCTTCCTGATAAGTTCAGCTCAGCAGCACTGTCTGCAGCCAGCCAGGGGCCAGAGCAGAGAACTGCTCTCTCCGCCCACAAACAGTCACACTGGCTGCCTTCTGTTAACCCCTATGTGTGCCTGCCTGGCTGCACTGACTGAGTGAGAAGATGCTTGTGTCAGAGCTGGCACATAGGGGTTAAGAGAACGCAGCCAGCAGTGACTTTGTGGGCGGAGAGAGCACGTTATCTCCTGCTCTGCTCTCCCAGCTGCTAGTGGGCCCCCCTTTCTTCCCAAGGCCCCGGCATTTGCCCGCTGTGCCGGGTGCTGACGCCGGCCCTGGGGCCAGGCTCCCTTCAATTTCAGTTCATGTGCCTGCGTGGCGTTTGCAGGTCACGTTGCAAGCTGCACAGCAGGGGAACAGCTGGCGGTGCTGAACCCCACTAACACATTGGCTGGTGTTTTTCTCTGTGCAGCTAGCATGTCCGGGCAGAAACTGGCGTTGTTTAAGCCCAGGGTCAGCAGGAGGAGGAGAGGAGCAAAGTGTAGGCCGAAGCCTGCACTGGTGGCAGCTTTTGTTCTCTTGTGCCAGCGTGGCTTGTGCTGGACACGTTGCCGACTACACAGCAGGGGAACAGCTGGCGTTGCTGAACCCCACTAACACATTGGCTGGTGTTTTTCTCTGTGCAGCTAGCATTTCCGGGCAAAAACTAGCGGTGTTTGAGCCCAGGGTCAGCAGGAGGAGGAGAGGAGCAAAGTGTAGGCCGAAGCCTGCACTGGTGGCAGCTTTTGTTCTGTTGTGCCAGCGTGGCTTGTGCTGGACACGTTGCCGACTACACAGCAGGGGAACAGCTGGCGGTGCTGAACCCCACTAACACATTGGCTGGTGTTTTTCTCTGTGCAGCTAGCATTTCCGGGCAAAAACTAGCGGTGTTTGAGCCCAGGGTCAGCAGGAGGAGTAGAGGAGCAGAGTGTTGGCCAAAGCCTAGTTGAACCAATTTCAAAGGTTACCTTTAACCCCCCCCTCAGGTGTTGCAAGGTACAAGAGCCACACCTTGAACAGCATTATTGAATCACAAGTCAAAGGTTGCTCTATTTAATTTTGCTCCTTGCACACGCTGAATTAAACACGTACACTATTTAGCCCATTATACTGTCAAACAGTAGTGGAGGCGTGACTACTAGTCTTTTTAAGGAGACGCAGCACAGGTGTACAAATTTACACCTAGGTGCTGTGCGCTGATTCCTTACCGTTGTTATTTGCAGTACAGGAAACTGCGCTCTTGTGTTATCCCTTGGCAATACCCTGTTAGTGCAGGCCGTCTCATGACCTCATTTCATGTTGGCCGGTGCGGTTAACGATGGCCATAAATCCCAGACCCACAGTGGCTTTTCCTAAAGTCACACTGCGGTGCTGGGATTCGTGGCCTTGTGCAGTAAATATGTTCGCCGCTCACACATGTCCTTACACCTGCTTCAGACTGGGCGGCCTCAGCTGATCCCTTATCGCATGCCGCGGCCATGAGGCCGCACAGTCAGAAGAAGGCGGAAGGAGGGGAGTGAAAACAGGGGAACATATGCACTGCTCGTGCCCATCAATCACACCCTCGCAGTCAAAATATATGAGACAACGGGGGGCGTTGTGTCGGGCAGGGGGGACGCACAGGCACAGCCAGCCAACCAATGATGTCAGGAGACGGGCAGCGCTAACAAAGGGGGTGCTGCGTGTCATTAAAAAGGAAAGTCACACCTCAGGGACATTGTAATGGTCTGTAATGAGACACATTTTGTACTTGTTGAGTTCCACGTGTGCAAGGAGAAAAAGTCAGCCACCTTGTACAAATGCAGCAGTACTGCTGTACAAGGTGGCTGTTATACATAGAAACACCTGGGGGTGGGGGCCAGGCTCCCTTCAATTTCAGTTCATGTGCCTGCGTGGCGTTTGCAGGTCACGTTGCAAGCTGCACAGCAGGGGAACAGCTGGCGGTGCTGAACCCCACTAACACATTGGCTGGTGTTTTTCTCTGTGCAGCTAGCATGTCCGGGCAGAAACTGGCGTTGTTTGAGCCCAGGGTCAGCAGGAGGAGGAGAGGAGCAAAGTGTAGGCCGAAGCCTGCACTGGTGGCAGCTTTTGTTCTCTTGTGCCAGCGTGGCTTGTGCTGGACACGTTGCCGACTACACAGCAGGGGAACAGCTGGCGTTGCTGAACCCCACTAACACATTGGCTGGTGTTTTTCTCTGTGCAGCTAGCATTTCCGGGCAAAAACTAGCGGTGTTTGAGCCCAGGGTCAGCAGGAGGAGGAGAGGAGCAAAGTGTAGGCCGAAGCCTGCACTGGTGGCAGCTTTTGTTCTGTTGTGCCAGCGTGGCTTGTGCTGGACACGTTGCCGACTAAACAGCAGGGGAACAGCTGGCGGTGCTGAACCCCACTAACACATTGGCTGGTGTTTTTCTCTGTGCAGCTAGCATTTCCGGGTAAAAACTAGCGGTGTTTGAGCCCAGGGTCAGCAGGAGGAGTAGAGGAGCAGAGTGTTGGCCAAAGCCTAGTTGAACCAATTTCAAAGGTTACCTTTAACCCCCCCCTCAGGTGTTGCAAGGTACAAGAGCCACACCTTGAACAGCATTAATGATGCACAAGTCAAAGGTTGCTCTATTTAATTTTGCTCCTTGCACACGCTGAATTAAACACGTACACTATTTAGCCCATTATACTGTCAAACAGTAGTGGAGGCGTGACTACTAGTCTTTTTAAGGAGACGCAGCACAGGTGTACAAATTTACACCTAGGTGCTGTGCGCAGATTCCTTACCGTTGTTATTTGCAGTACAGGAAACTGCGCTCTTGTGTTATCCCTTGGCAATACCCTGTTAGTGCAGGCCGTCTCATGACCTCATTTCATGTTGGCCGGTGCGGTTAACGATGGCCATAAATCCCAGACCCACAGTGGCTTTTCCTAAAGTCACACTGCGGTGCTGGGATTCGTGGCCTTGTGCAGTAAATATGTTCGCCGCTCACACATGTCCTTACACCTGCTTCAGACTGGGCGGCCTCAGCTGATCCCTTATCGCATGCCGCGGCCATGAGGCCGCACAGTCAGAAGAAGGCGGAAGGAGGGGAGTGAAAACAGGGGAACATATGCACTGCTCGTGCCCATCAATCACACCCTCGCAGTCAAAATATATGAGACAACGGGGGGCGTTGTGTCGGGCAGGGGGGACGCACAGGCACAGCCAGCCAACCAATGATGTCAGGAGACGGGCAGCGCTAACAATGGGGGTGCTGCGTGTCATTAAAAAGGAAAGTCACACCTCAGGGACATTGTAATGGTCTGTAATGAGACACATTTTGTACTTGTTGAGTTCCACGTGTGCAAGGAGAAAAAGTCAGCCACCTTGTACAAATGCAGCAGTACTGCTGTACAAGGTGGCTGTTATACATAGAAACACCTGGGGGGGTGGGGGGCAGGCTCCCTTCAATTTCAGTTCATGTTCCTGCGTGGCGTTTGCAGGAAACGTTGCAAGCTACACAGCAGGGGAACAGCTGGCGGTGCTGAACCCCACTAACACATTGGCTGGTGTTTTTCTCTGTGCAGCTAGCATGTCCGGGCAGAAACTGGCGTTGTTTTAGCCCAGGGTCAGCAGGAGGAGGAGAGGAGCAAAGTGTAGGCCGAAGCCTGCACTGGTGGCAGCTTTTGGTCGGTTGTGCCAGCGTGGCTTGTGCTGGATACGATGCCGGCTACACAGCGGGGGAACAGCTGGCGGTGCTGAACACCACTAACACATTGGCTGGTGTTTTTCTCTGTGCAGCTAGCATTTCCGGGCAAAAACTAGCGTTGTTAGAGCCCAGGGTCAGCTGGAGGAGGAGAGGAGCAGAGTGTAGGCCGAAGCCTAGTTGAACCAATTTCAAAGGTTACCTTTAACCCCCCCTCAGGTGTTACAAAGTACAAGAGCCACTCCTTCTGCAGCATTAATGCTGCACAAGTAAAAGGTTGCTCTATTAATTTTTCTACTTGCACAAGCTGAATGCAACACGTAGACTATTTAGCCCATTATACTGTTAATCAGTAGTGGAGGCGTGACTTGTCTTTTTAAAGAAAAGCAGCACAGGTGTCGAAAACAACACCTTTTTGCATGGGCGCAGCTTCCTGAGCGTTGTTAGTTGCTGTACAGGAGTCTGCGCTCTTGTGATCCTTTGGCCATGCGCTGTGAGCGCTTCCTGTCTTATGACCTCATTTCATGTTGGCCGTTGCGGTTAGCGATGGACATGAATCCCAGACCCACAGTGTGTTTTTAAAAAATCACACTGCGGTGCTGGGATTCGTGCCCTGGTGCACTAAATATGTTTGCCGCTCACACATGTCCTTACACCTGCTTCAGACTGGGCGGCCTCATCTGATCCCTTATCGCCTGCCGCGGCCATGAGGACACCCAGTCTGAAGAAGGCGGAAGGAGATGAGTGAACACAGGCAAACATATGCACTGCACATGCCCATCAATCACACCCTCGCTGTCCAAAAAAATAAGACACCGAGGGCCGTTGTTTCGAGCAGGGGAGATGCACAGGCGCAGCCAGCTAACCAATGATGTCAAAAGACGGGCAGCGCTAACAAGGGTGGTGCTGCGTGTCATTACAAAGGAAAGTCACACCTCAGGGACATTGTAATGGTCTCTAATGAGACACATTTTGTACGTGTTGAGTTCCACGTGGGCAAGGAGAAAAAGTCAGCCACCTTGTACAAATGCAGCAGTACTGCTGTACAAGGTGGCTGATATACATAGAAACACCTGTGGGTGGGGGGCAGGCTCCCTTCAATTTCAGTTCATGTGCCTGCGTGGCGTTTGCAGGTCACGTTGCAAGCTACACAGCAGGGGAACAGCTGGCGTTGCTGAACCCCACTGACACATTGACTGGTGTTTTTCTCTGTGCAGATTGCATGTCCGGGCAAAAACTAGCGGTGTTAGAGCCCAGGGTCAGCAGGAGGAGGAGGAGAGGAGCAAAGTGTAGGCCGAAGCCTGCACTGGTGGCAGCTTTCGGTCGGTTGTGCCAGCGTGGCTTGTGCTGGACACGATGCCGGCTACACAGCGGGGGAACAGCTGGCGGTGCTGAACCCCACTAACACATTGGCTGGTGTTTTTCTCTGTGCAGCTAGCATGTCCGGGCAGAAACTGGCGTTGTTTGAGCCCAGGGTCAGCAGGAGGAGGAGAGGAGCAAAGTGTAGGCCGAAGCCTGCACTGGTGGCAGCTTTTGTTCTGTTGTGCCAGCGTGGCTTGTGCTGGACACGTTGCCGACTACACAGCAGGGGAACAGCTGGCGGTGCTGAACCCCACTAACACATTGGCTGGTGTTTTTCTCTGTGCAGCTAGCATTTCCGGGCAAAAACTAGCGGTGTTTGAGCCCAGGGTCAGCAGGAGGAGTAGAGGAGCAGAGTGTAGGCCGAAGCCTAGTTGAACCAATTTCAAAGGTTACCTTTAACCCCCCCCTCAGGTGTTGCAAGGTACAAGAGCCACACCTTGTGCAGCATTAATGCTGCACAAGTAAAAGGTTGCTCTATTTGTTTTGCTCCTTGCACACGCTGACTAAAACACGTACACTATTTAGCCCATTATACTGTCAAACAGTTGTGGAGGCGTGACTTGTCTTTTTAACGAGACGCAGCACAGGTGTCAAAATTTGCACCTAGGTACTGGGCGCAGATTCCTGAGTGTTGTTATTTGCTGTACAGGAGTCTGCGCTATTGTGATCCCTTGGCCATGCGCTGTGAGCGCTTCCTGTCTTCTGACCTCATTTCATGTCGGCCGTTGCGGTTAGCGATGGACATGAATCCCAGACCCACAGTGTGTTTTCAAAAAATCACACTGCGTGGCTGGGATTCGTGGCCTTGTGCAGTAAATAGGTTTGCCGCTTACACATGTCCTTACACCTGCTCCAGACTGGGCGGCCTCAGCTGATCCCTTATCGCCTACCACGGCCAGGAGGCCGCACAGTCTGAAGAAGGCGGAAGGAGATGAGTTAAGACAGGCGAACATATGCACTGCTCGTGCCCATAAACCACACCCTCGCTGACAAAATAAATATGACAACGAGGGGCGTTGTTTCTAGCAGGGCGGATGCACAGGCGCAGCCAGCTAACCATGATGACAAAAGACGGGAAACGCTACCAAGGGGGGTGCTGCGTATCATTACAAAGGAAAGTCACACCTCAGGGACAGTGGAATGGTCTCAATGAGACACATTTTGTACGTGTTGAGTTACACGTGGGCAAGGAGAAAAAGTCAGCCACCTTGTACAAATGCAGCAGTACTGCTGTACTAGGTGGCTGTTATACATAGAAACACCTGGGGGGGTGGGGCCAGGTTCCCTTTTAATTTCAGTTCCTGTGCCTGCATGGCGTTTGCAGGTCACGTTGCCGGCTACACAGCAGGGGAACAGCTGGCGTTGCTGAACCCCACTAACACATTGGCTGGTGTTTTTCTCTGTGCAGCTAGCACTTCCGGGCAAAAACTAGCGGTGTTTGAGCCCAGGGTCAGCAGGAGGAGGAGAGGAGCAGAGTGTAGGCCGAAGCCTGCACTGGTGGCAGCTTTTGTTCTGTTGTGCCAGCGTGGCTTGTGCTGGACACGTTGCCGACTACACAGCAGGGGAACAGCTGGCGGTGCTGAACCCCACTGACACATCACCTAGTGTTTTTTCTGTGTAGACAACACTTCCAGGTGGCAACTGACAGTGTTGAAACCCAGGGAATCAAAGAGGAGCAGAGTGTAGGCCGAAGCCTGCAGTGGAGCAAGTTGAAAGGGAACCTTTAACCCCCCCCCCAGGCATTTGTTGCTGAAAGAGCCATCTTGTACAGCAGTAATACTGCACATGGAAAATGGTGGCTCCGAAAATTATGCTCCTTGCAAACGCTGAAGTACACACTCATATAATGTGTCCCCTCACACCGTCAAACCATCCCGGAAGTGGGACTTTCCTTTGTAATGTGACACAGCACAGCCGTCATTCCAACCCCCTTGGTGCCGGGCACCACCTCCTCAACGTTGTTTGGTTCTGTCACGGAGCCCGCACTGTAATGTTATCCCTTGGCCATGCACAGTTAGCGGTGCCCGTCTTCTGACATCATGTAGGTGTCAGGCTGGCAGTGCCTGTGCGTCCAAGCTGCCCGAGATCCAACCTTGCAGTGTCATCTAATGTAGTCCCACTGCGGGCCAGGGATCCATGGGCATGCGCAGTGCATATCATCGCCTCTCACTCACCTCCTTCCTGCTTCTTCAGACTGTGCGGCGTCACGGCCGTGGCATGCTATTAGGGATCAGCTGACGCCGCCTAGTCTGAAGAAGCGTGAAGAAGGGGAGTGAGAGGCTAGTATATGCACTGCGCATGGCCATGGATACCAGGCCCACTGTGGGATCACATTAGACGACACTGCGAGGTGTGATTTCGGGCAGCGTGGACGCACAGGCGCAGCCAGGACGACAACAAATGATGTCAGAGGACGGGCAGCGCAAACTGTGCATGGCCAAGGGATAACATAACAGCGCAGGGTCCATGACGGAATCAAACAACGCTAAGGAGGCAGCGCACGGTGCCAAGGGGGTAGCAATGACGGCTGTGCTGCGTCACATTACAAAGGAAAGTCCCACCTCCGGGACGGTTGGACGGTGTGAGGGGACACATTACATGAGTGTGTAGTTCAGCGTTTGCAAGGAGCATAATTTCAAGAGCGACCTTTCCCTTGTGCAGTATTAGTGCTGCACATGGTGGCTCTTTCAGTAACAAACGCCTAGGGGGGGGGGGGGACAGGTCCCCTTACATTTTAGTTGTGCCAGCGTGGCGGTCGCATGACACGTTGCCGGATACACAGCTGGGGATCAGCTGACGTTACTGAACCCCAATAACAGAGGAGCGACTGTTGACTGTGCACACAGCACTTCCAGGCACCAACTGGCGGTGTTAGAGCCCAGGGACAGCAGGAGGAGCAGATTGGAGGTATTGCCGCACACACAGCTGGGGATCAGCTGACGTTACTGAACCCCAATAACAGAGGAGCGACTGTTGACTGTGCACACAGCACTTCCAGGCACCAACTGGCGGTGTTAGAGCCCAGGGACAGCAGGAGGAGCAGATTGGAGGTATTGCCGCACACACAGCTGGGGATCAGCTGACGTTACTGAACCCCAATAACAGAGGAGCGACTGTTGACTGTGCACACAGCACTTCCAGGCACCAACTGGCGGTGTTAGAGACCAGGGACAGCAGGAGGAGCAGGGGAACAGAGTGTAGGCCGAAGCCTGATTGGAGCAAGTTGAAAGGAAACCTTTAACCCCCCCCCCCCAAGACGTTTGTAGCTGAAAGAGCCATGTTGTGCAGCACTAAGGATGCAAAAGGAAAAGGTTGCTCTTTTAATTATGCTCCTTGCAAACACCGAAGTAAACACTAAAAATGTGTCCCTTTATACCGTTAAACCGTTCCGGAGGTGCGAATTTCCTTCGTAATGGGACACAGCACAGCTGTCATTCCTATCCCCTTGATGCCGTGCGCTGCCTCCTCAGCGTTGTTTTAAGCTGTCACGGAGCCTGCGCTGTTCTGTTAGCCCTTGGCCATGCCCAATTAGCGCTGCCTGTCTTCTGACATAATTTGGTGTCAGGCTGTCAGTGCCTGTGCGTCCACGCTGCTCCAGATCCCACCTCGCAGTCTCATCTAACGTAATCCCACTGCGGGCCTTGGAACCATGGGCATGCACAGTGCATAACCTCGACTCTCACTCCCCTCCTTCCCTCTTCTTCAGACTGTGCGGTGTCACGGCCGTGGCATGCTAGGGATCAGCTGACAGCGCACAGTCTAAAGAAGGCGGAGGGAAATGAGCGAGAGCCCGAGGGGAAGATATGCACTGCGCATGCCCATGGATCCCAGGCCCGCAGTGTGACTCAATCAGAAGACACTGCGAGGCGGGATCTCGGGCACCGCGGCCGCACAGGCGCAGCCAGCCTGACACCAAATTATGTCAGAAGACAGGCAGCGCAAATAGGGCATGCCCAAGGGATAACAGAACAGCGCAGGCTCCGTGACAGCTTAAAACAACGCTGAGGAGGCAGCGCATGGCACCAAGGGGGTAGGAATGACGGCTGTGCTGCGTCACATTACGAAGGAAAGTCCCAGCTCCGGGACGGTATAACGGTATCAGTGAACACATTTTATAAGTGTTAAGTTCTGCGTGTGCAAAGAGCTAAAAAAAAAGAGCTACCTTTTCCTTGTGCAGCATTACTGCTGCACAAGATGGCTCTTTCAGTAACAAACGACGGGGGGGGGGGACAGGTTCCCTTACATTTAGGTTGTTGTGCCAGCGTGGCGGTCGCAGGACACATTGCCGGCTACACAGCTGGGGATCAGCTGACGTTACTGAAACCCAATAACACTGGGTCGTATGTTTTTACTGTGCAGCCTGCACTTCTGAGCCGCAACTGGCGGTGTTGGAGCCCAGGAATAGCAGTTCAGGTGGTAGAAAGATGAACACAGCAGGAGACCTGGATGACACCCAATTACTTAATCAGGCAGAGGAGTGGCAAATTCCTGCGAGATCCAGGCCTGGTTCATTTTCAGGAAAGTAAGCCGGTCAACGTTATCGGAGGATAGTCGCATGCGACGGTCTGTTAGTACACCACCTGCGGCACTAAAGACACGTTCCGATAAGACACTAGCCGCAGGGCAAGCCAGCACCTCCAATGCATACTGGCTTAGCTCTGGCCATGTATCCAGCTTAGAGACCCAAAACTTGAACGGGGAAGAGCCGTCTGGGAGTACAGTAAGAGGGCAAGCCATGTAGTCTGTCACCATCTGACGGAACCGTTGCCTCCTGCTGACTGGAGCCGCCGGTGATGGTGTAGACATTTGGGGCGGGCACACAAAAGTGTGCCAGAGTTGTGCCATACTGGGCTTGCCTTGGGCAGAGGCACTGCTTCTGCTCCCTCTTTGGGCAGAGCCTCCCCCACTGCCTCGACGCACTGAGCTGCTTTGTAAAGCACTAGCAGCACTCCTCTCAGTTGGACAGGAGAAGATGATGGAATTCACCAGTGTGTCGTGGTACTCCCGCAATTTACGCTCCCGGGTCAACGCAGGGATGAGGTTTTGGACGTTGTCCCGGTAGCGAGGATCGAGGAGGGTGAACACCCAATAATCAGGCATGTTGAGAATGTGGTCGATGCGGCGGTCGTTTCTCAGGCACTGCAGCATGAAATCCACCATGTGCTGCAGAGTGCCAACCGGCCCAGAAACGCTGTCCCCTGCTTGAGACATGATCTCTGCCCGCTCGTCATCACCCCACCCTCGCTGTACACACTGACCACTGGACAATTGTGTCGCTCCCTCCTCTGGACGGAGCTCTTCCTCCTCCATTGACTCCTCCTCATCCTCCTCACAAATTGGCCCCTGCGTACCCCTTTGTGAGGAACCACGTGGCGCTGACTCTCCAGAAGCTGATGGAAAAGGTGACTCCTCATCCTCCACCTCTTCCACCACATCATCCCTTAACCCTTGCAAAGTTTGCTGAAGCAGGCAGATAAGGGGGACAGTCATGCTGACTAGTGCATCATCTGCACTTGCCATCCGCGTGGAATAATCAAAAGGACGCAAAACCTGGCAGACGTCCTTCATAGTGGCCCACTCTGTGGTTGTGAAGTCTGATCGGCGCTGACTGCGACTTCTTTGCGCCTGATGCAGCTGGTACTCCATAACTGCTTGCTGCTGCTCACACAACCGCTCCAACATATGTAACGTGGAATTCCACCGGGTAGGTAGGTCACATATGATGCGGTGTTCCGGAAGGCGGAATCGGCGCTGCAGAGCAGCAATGCGGGATCTGGCCAAGCTGGAACGCCGCAAGTGAGCACACTCTAGGCGGACCTTGTGCAGCAGGGCATCAAGATCCGGATAGTCCCTCAGAAAACTCTGCACAACCAAATTGAGCACATGTGCCAGACATGGGATGTGAGTGAGGTTGCCAAGGGCCAAAGCTGCCACCAGATTTCGGCCATTGTCACACACTACCATGCCTGGCTGGAGATTCGCTGGCAGTAACCACACATCGCTCTCCTGCTTTATGGCATTCCAGAGCTCCTGCGCTGTGTGGCTTCGATGCCCCAATGAAACTAGTTTCAAGACGGCCTGCTGACGTTTGGCCACGGCTGTGCTCATGTCGGTCATAGGTAAACGTTCACGGGTCCATGTGGGGGTGGACTGTGACGGATCCTGCAGAGAGGAATCAGAGGAACTGGTGTAAGAGGAGGAGTCGATGCGTACAGACTGGATTCCTGCAATCCTTGGAGTGGGCAGGACACGTCCTGCGCCACTCGCACGATCTGTACCTGGCTCAACAACATTAACCCAATGGGCAGTGAGGGAAACATATCGCCCCTGTCCATGCTGACTGGTCCACGCATCGGTGGTGAGGTGGACCTTGCTACTGACGGCGTTCAGTAGCGCATGTTTTATGTTTGCCTCAACATGCCTGTGCAGGGCAGGGACAGCCTGCCTGCTGAAGTAAAAGCGGCTGGGCACCTTGTACTGTGGGACTGCCAATGCCATCAAGTCACGGAAGCTGTCAGTCTCCACCAGCCTGAACGAGAGCATTTCCAGGGACAACAGTTTGGCAATGCCTGCATTCAGAGCCTGTGCTCGGGGGTGGTTGGCCGAGAATGCCCGCCTTTTCTCCCATGCCTGTACTACCGATGGCTGTAGAGTAGACTGGGAGTGTGAGGATGACTGGGAAGGTGGTGCTGTGGGTGGAATTACACAAGGTCTCTGGGAGGAAGCCAAACCAGCTGTGCGTGAGCTGGAGGAAGAGGCAACACGAGCTGAAGAGGTGGTAGCTGCCGCTGTTGGTTGGCCTACATCTTCAGTGTGTTTCTGTAACTCCACCGCGTGCCTGGTCCGCACATGTTTCCACATATTTGTGGTATTGAGGTTGCTGACATTTTTCCCTCTTTTTACTTTATGATGACACAGCTTGCATTTGACAAAACAAATGTCATCTGCAACTGTGTCAAAAAAGGACCAGGCACTGCAAGTCTTGGGAGCGCCCTTTTTGGCTTTGGAAAGAGACAGGCTCCTAACGGGTGCCAAAGTGGAGGCTACAGGCTCCGCAGTCTTCCCCCTCCCTCTCCCTCTTTGGCCCGTAAGAGGAAGCTCTTCCTCTGAGCTGCTCCCACCACCTTCCTGTTCCTCACGCCACGATGGGTCAAGGACCTCATCATCTCCACTACCCTCTGCCACCAACTGCTCCTCCTGGGTAGTCTCAGCAGCACAGTACGCACGAGAAAGCGGCACCTGAGTTTCATCATCAGATGCGTACTGCGCTGTGGTCACCGGAGGCACTGGCCCACCTGCCTCTTCAGAGTCAGAGAGAAAAAGGTGTTGGGCATCACTGCACACTGCCTCTTCTTCCATTTCTCCAATGCTGCTTGGCTGGCCCCCTGTTTCCAAGCCAAGAGATTCAGAGAACAGAAGTAGAGACGGCTCCTGTCCTGGGCTCTCTGACTGCCTGGCCAATTTGGCAGGTGGTGAAGAGACAGATGGCTGCTCTCCAGTGCTCTGTGCCTGAGAGGATGTGGCACTAACTGAAGTCGATGCCGAGGCGTTAGCTGCCATCCACCCGACAACGGCTTCAATTTGGTCTTCACGCAGCAGCGGTGCACGGCGCTCTCCGACAAAGCTGCGCATGAAGGACTGTTCCCTGCTGAAACTGAGTGACGACGAGTCACCGGCGCCCGCAGCAGGCACAGAATCACCACGTCCTCTCCCTGCTCCTCTCCCTGCTCCGCGCCCACGCCCACGTGCCTTACTCCCTGCCCTCTTCATCTTGGTTGACAGATAAAGATAAGCAGAAAAGTACTAAGGCCTTAGTGTGCTTATTCCTGTAATGCTCCTCCTAACAGGTGTAAGAAACACTAATGTTGTAAATTGTGGACTAAACTTTATTATTTTTCAAATGTGGCCTACACAAGTGTTAAGTTGTGTTTGGTGAACTTAACCTTTTTTTTGGTGCAGATCGGGCTACAGAGCTAGTTTAAATCACACGGAGACCGTGCAGACAGCCGTAAACGGCGCTGCAAGGCCAAAAAACCCTCCTCTAGGTTATCCTATATAGTGTTTTTCCACTATTTAGCTGGATACAAGTGGAAAGACACTAATAGGAATTTTTTTTTTTCAAATTTTAAACTGGCTGCACTATTTGAAAAAAAGGAAATTGTTTTTCAAGGTATGAGGCAGTAACGCACCCTGAGCTGAATCCAACCGGCTATGGCTGCACACAGACTACAGGGCGAGCTGCGCTCACACAGAGACCGTGCAGACAGCCGTAAACGGCGCTGCAAGGCCCCAAAAAAACCCTCTAGGTTATCCTATGTAGTGTTTTTCCACAATTGAGCTGGAGACTGGTGGAAAGACACTAATAGGAATTTTTTTTTTTTCAAATTTTAAACAGGCTGCACTATTTGAAAAAAAGGAAAATTTTTCTCAAGGTATGAGCCAGTAACGAACCCTGAGCTGAATCCAACCGGCTATGGCTGCACACAGACTACAGGGCGAGCTGGGCTCACACGGAGACCGTGCAGACAGCCGTAAACGGCGCTGCAAGGCCAAAAAACCCTCCTCTAGGTTATCCTATATAGTGTTTTTCCACTATTTAGCTGGATACGAGTGGAAAGACACTAATAGGAATTTTTTTTTTCAAATTTTAAACAGGCTGCACTATTTGAAAAAAAGGAAAATTTTTCTCAAGGTATGAGCCAGTAACGAACCCTGAGCTGAATCCAACCGGCTATGGCTGCACACAGACTACAGGGCGAGCTGGGCTCACACGGAGACCGTGCAGACAGCCGTAAACGGCGCTGCAAGGCCCAAAAACCCCCCTCTAGGTTATCCTATGTAGTGTTTTTCCACAATAGAGCTGGAGACTGGTGGAAAAACACTAATAGGAAATTTGAGAAAAAATGTGCAGCAGGCTGCACTAAGAGCAAAAAAGAACAACTGTGTGAGGCAGTGTGAACCCCCCCTGAGCTGAATACAACCGGGTATATGGCTGCACACAGACTACAGAGTGAGCTGCACACACACACACACACACAGAGACCTTGCAGAACGCTGTTAAAACAGCGCTGCAAGGCAAGAGCAAGGTGAACAGTGAAGAACACACAGCGTTTTGCTAAATTAGCCTTTGGAAAGGAAAATAAAGCAATTAGCAGGCTCAACTGGCCCTCAGTTAGAACACAGCGTCCTGTCCCTAACTGAAATCACAGCAGAGTGAGCGCAAAATGGCGGCAGCGCTTTTTTATAGTGCAGAGTGACATCATTTCAGCAGCCAATCCAAGCCTTGCCAGTACTTACATGCCCACCATGCTAAACAGGATGTGCCCACACTTTCATTCATTCCTCATTGGCTGCTGCGTTCAATTTGAATTCTGGGAACTTCCGATTCCGGTATCCGATACGCGGGAAGTATCGGAATTCAGTATCGGAATTCCGATACCGCAAATATCGGCCAATACCCGATACTTGCGGTATCGGAATGCTCAACACTACTCTTCAGTAGTAGTTTGCTGGCATGAGGTGTGAGCACAATAGTCCTATAGTTTCCATAGTTGGCAGCATCTCCCTTCTTTTAAATAAGAGAAACTGATCTTGTCCAGTCCTTGGGCCATTTACCAGTCTTTTAATAGTATCATAAACCTCAGGATGCTGAGGCTGTTAACTGCTGTAGTGGAGCAGAGAGCCTGCAAGTTACTTCAGAAGGCTGCAGGCTACTTCCAACCTACAACCTGTTGGAGGTTGGGGCCATGCAAGGAACATAACACACATTGAGACAAGATAGAAGAGGAGATGTATGCTCTAGTGAACAAGAATGGGCTGTGGTCTCATCATATAGGAATTTGTACTGTGAGGCCATCATACTGTGAATAGTGTGACCTGGGCTGCCACTAGAAATTTCGGGGCCCCATACTGGCAAAATTTTCGGGGCCCCCTTGAGACTCCGTCCAGGCTCCACCCCAGCCCCGCCTACACGCTACACCCCTCGAACTGTCCACAGTCCCACCGCTCTCTCTTGGAAAAACTCCACTTCTCACCTATCACACATTAACAGTTCCCATCACCAGATCACACATATAGCTGGCAGCTTTTATTTTGGTCAAAAGATTTTTTAAGCCGCCACCATAACACGGTAGACACTTTTGGCCGGGCCCTACTCTGCTGTAACCTATTAAATATTTGTTAAAATATGCAATACAATTTAGGCATATTTTTATTTATTTTTAAAATGACCAATAATATCACATTCAAAGAACAAATACCGCTACACCATGTCCAGACCACAAATTACCACCACCAGTGATCGAATAATATCACATACAAGGAACAAATACCGCAACACCATGTCCAGACCACATATTACCACCACATAGTGACTGAATACTACAATACTGATCAGTAACAAAAAAACACAATACTATCACCATAAGTGCCATTATACACAGGAGATCTGTACTTAGTATGCAGTGTCTGTGTACAGGTAATAGTGATCACTGGTGGTATTATACACAGGAGCTCTGTATATAATGTATAGGTAATACAGTGATCACTGGTGATACAGAGGACCTCTGTATATAGTATACAGTGTATAGTGTCAGTGTATAGGTAACACACTGACTCACCAGTGACGTCTCTAGGTAAAGTCCTTCATCTTTGTTTTTCATCCAGCACAGACCGCCATCACTTATTCCAGCCAGGGCTCATCTCTGCAGGAAATAGCACAGTTATCTCGAGCTCCGTTTGTAGAACACATTAATTAATTTTTCCCAACTTCTACATTACACCACATGAAGAAAAAAAGGCGACTCTACACAGTAACAGGACCACCCCCCATTTAAAACAGTATACTCAAAAAATAAAATAAGTACATCACTGCAGTAATAATATCCCTTACGGCAGAAGAAGAAAAATATATGCGGCACTCACCCAGTAGAAGCTGTATAAACGTGCTCTTTATTGGAAAGGAAATGTGCATACATCCATTAGGACATCAGGTGTACAGGAGGGTGCGGTGATGGAGGCTGGACGACGGCCGTTTCGCACTGAATGTGCTTCAACGGGTCCACATACTTGATTACCATACGTCATATCCTTATAAAGGTTTCTGACATGCGTAGTCTCACACTACTATCCTGCAAATGTAGCAAATAAAATTGAGAACATAACTGTAACAGTGAATGTGCAAAAACAATAGTAACCAATTTACAGATTGCAACAGAATATTATTTTGAACTATTAATATAGCACTATTTTAACCCCTTCCCGACCTTTGAAGCCACGTAGGCGTCATGAAAGTCGGTGCCAATCCGACCCATGACGCCTATGTGGCGTCATGGAAAGATCGCGTCCCTGCAGATCAGGTGAAAGGGTTAACTCCCATTTCACCCGATCTGCAGGGACGGGGGGAGTGGTAGTTTAGCCCAGGGGGGGTGGCTTCACCCCCCCGTGGCTACGATCGCTCTGATTGGCTGTTGAAAGTGAAACTGCCAATCAGAGCGATTTGTAATATTTCACCTATTAAAACTGGTGAAATATTATGTGACGCCCAGGAGACCGGGGTACCCAGCACCGGACCAATGGGGTCTGTCTCTTGAGGGGGATGTCACGGGTGGCTTGACCCGGTGCTGTGGCCTCAGGCAATGCACAGTGTAAAGGGTATCGTGAGGGAACAGGCACTTACTTGATCAGCAGCAGGTTCTCCCAGCGGTGATGATCCCAATCCTGGATATTTGGCTATTGTCCAAATGAAAGACTGAGGCACTGAAACGTTTAACCAGTTTACTTTAACAAAAAAGGATTTACAACCAGTCCTGTCACCGGAGTCTGTATGGGAACTCTGAGTTACTTTGACCCTGCCGGGGTCTTCGCCTCTTATTGTGCGCAATATCTGTGTGGCCCTGCTGCTGTATGTGAACTGGCTGCCGGCCCAATCTGTCCCCTCCGGGTCCTGGTTCGACGGGCAACCCGAGTCCTTTTATCAGCTTACCCCCTCCGGGAGTACCGCTGAACTCTGTGTCTGTTGCTGCGTCCGACCCTAGTGAAGCTGATATCACCTCACGTTTTTCCGGTTGCTGTATTATATGTAATGAATACAGCCACGGATCCGGTATCCGTCTTTGCGCCTGTTCTGGGTAGTGATTAATGCTACCCGGTTCTCACAATGTCCTTTTTCTCTATCCCTCTTCTCCTCAGGCCGGTGATTTGGGCCTGGAAACCGTCATAGGGCTGTTAGAAATTCAGCTGTATGACCTCTCACTTTCAGCTCCTTAGCCCAACTGCCCAACTGCCAGTTCTTCTCTCAGACCAGAATGGATCAAGGGGAGTCTCTGGAGCTCCCCCTTCTGGCCGGAGGAGGTAGTGCAGTCTTGCTATTTTAGTATTTGTATTCAGTGTCAGTAACTATATTTGTGGCAAATACCTCTAGGGGTGCCACATTCCCCCTTAGTTAAGAACAGTACTCCGGGACTGTGGGACGATAACATTTTGAAATAACAATTAATATGTACAGAGTCTTAAAAATGAAAAGTTACAAAAACCACTCAAGGAAACAAAAATAGAGTTCTGTAAAAAGTCACTTCAAATAGCGTCCATTAATACAGTTCTATCCTTGAAGGTACTAGGAAAGGCACTGCACTTTGTGTCCAAGAATTTAGTTCCATTTTTCCAACGGAGTTATCAATATAACGTCTAAAGAAAGTTCAAAAAGAGCAAAAAGCTAAGTTCAAAAAGCAGTCTTTCCGGAGCTTTGATTTAGTGCCTCCGGGCTGATAAAAAGTTCAAGAATATGCAAGAAGTTCATACAGACAAGTCTCTGTAGGTACTGGGCTTAAACGTTGCAGAATGATAACAATGACTATAGTTTTATAGTTGGTAATCTGCATACCTGGCCGGTAATTGACCCTGGGTACTACGCTGTGATCTACGTTTCAGCAGTATCTCTCCATGTGGTGTACTACTGTCTACTGCGGATGTAGTATCTGCCCGCTCTGCTAAAGATAATTTCACGACTATGGAGTTGGCAAGTCCACCGTGAATGGGATCACTCTGATCAGGAATCTGTTCTTCCTGGCCTGGAATCTCCTGTAGTACAGGGTCAGCCTCTTCCTGTCTTGGGACTTCTGGTATTGGGTTCGGTGTTGGGTAAAAGGCCACCATGGGAACCACTACTGCACCATGGTATGTTAGTAGGGTTTTGGGAAAGTCTCCTATACAGGTGTGACACATTTCCTCTTCTTTTTCCTTTACTGGTTGGACCTGCATGGGTTGAATAACTTCTGGTTCTGGCTGGACAACTTCTGTCTCTTTCAATGCTTCCGGACATAATTTAAGATTGTCTCTTGACACTAGTACAGATGATAAGCCCCCATTTTTGCTAATGAGGCACATTTTAGGATTATACATTCTTGTTGGTAAAACTGTGTAGGGTACGGCTTCCCACTGATTGTCTAGTTTATTGGTTCGACGATTTCTCTTGAGCACTTGGTCACCCGGTCTTAATGGGGTCGCTAGAGCATTCTGGTTGAAAGTTCGCTCTTGTCTTTCTCTAGTTTGCTGAAGGCTTCTTTCCACACTCTCTTGCACTTGGCGATACTGCTTTTGCCGTATGATATCCCAATTGGAGTCTTGGACTTCTGCGTCTGGTTTCAGAATTCCCATTTCTAGATCGATTGGTAATTGGCCGGGTCTTGCACGCATAAGGTAAGCTGGGGTGCAATTGGTGGAACTCACCGGGACATGATTATACAGATCCACCAAGTCAGGCAATTTCTCTGGCCATTGATTCCTTTCTGTCTCAGGTAAAGTCTTTAGTAGGTCTATTACAATATGGTTCATCTTCTCGCATAAGCCGTTTGTTTGTGGATGATAGGCCGTCGTCCGGATCTTTTTGCAACCATACATATTACAGAATTCTCTGAAGATCTCTGATTCAAAGGCTGTACCTTGGTCGGTGAGAACCTGTTATGGATATCCATGGGGTCTACAAAAGTACGTTTGGAACGCTTTGGCCGCTGTTTTTGCTGTCAGATCTTTTACGGGTACTACTACCAAGAAGCGTGAATAATGGTCCACGATGGTCAAGGCATAGACATAGCCGGACCGGCTTGGTGTCAACTTCACGTGGTCCATGGCTACAAGTTCAAGTGGTTGTTTGGTGATTATGGGCTGCAGTGGTGCTCTTTGGTTCTTTTGATCGTTTCTTCTGAGGTTGCACGGGCCACAATTTCTGCACCACTGTTCGATTGATTTTCTCATCCCGACCCAATAAAATCTTTCTCTTAGAAGTACTTCTAACTTTTTCCAACCGAAGTGACCAGCACCATTATGGTAAGCTTCGAGGACCATCTTGACATCTTGTTTAGGCACGATAATCTGTCAAACCAATTCATGTGTTTTCGGATTGGTGTACCTTCTACAGAGCTTCCCTTGATACAGGAACATTTTGCCTCTCTCTTTCCAGAGTTGATGCGTCTCTTCTGGGGCATCCTCATCGGGATATGCATTTTGCTCAGTTAACAGTTCCTTCACCAACTTCACAGCCGGATTGCTGTCTTGGGTGTCAGCCCATCTATGGTGTGCTAACGGATTAAAATTCACCTCTTGTTGTTTCTGATAGGTACTTGACTGATGATGTTTTGCCTTGGGATGATGGAAGGCTGGTAGTTCAATTTCTTCAAGCTCCCCTGTTATGATAGGCAATTCAGTAACACAATGTACATAGCGATCAGAGCACATACAGTGATCTGACAACAACCCAAAATAATAGAACGAGCTCTGAGACGTGGAAACTCTGTAGACCGCAATTCCTGATCCTCTCCAAACACAACTAGAGGCAGCTGTGGATTGCGCCTAACGCTCCCTATGCAACTCGGCACAGCCTGAGAAACTAACTAGCCTGAAGATAGAAAAATAAGCCTACCTTGCCTCAGAGAAATACCCCAAAGGAAAAGGCAGCCCCCCACATATAATGACTGTGAGTAAGATGAAAAGACAAACGTAGGGATGAAATAGATTCAGCAAAGTGAGGCCCGATATTCTAGACAGAACGAGGATAGGAAAGATAACTTTGCGGTCTACACAAATCCCTAAAGAAAACCATGCAAAGGGGGCAAAAAGACCCTCCGTACTGAACTAACGGCACGGAGGTACACCCTTTGCGTCCCAGAGCTTCCAGCAAAACAAATAGACAAGCTGGACAGAAAAAATAGCAACAAATAGCAAAGAAGCACTTAGCTATGCAGAGCAGCAGGCCACAGGAATGATCCAGAGAAACACAAGTCCAACACTGGAACATTGACAGGAAGCATAGATCAAAGCATCAGGTGGAGTTAAGTAGAGAAGCAGCTAACGACCTCACCAGATCACCTGAGGGAGGAAACTCAGAAGCTGCAGTACCATTTTCCTCCACAAACGGAAGCTCCCAGAGAGAATCAGCCGAAGTACCACTTGTGACCACAGGAGTGAACTCTGCCACAGAATTCACAACAGTACCCCCTCTTGAGGAGGGGTCACCAAACCCTCACCAGAGCCCCCAGGCCGACCAGGATGAGCCACATGAAAGGCACGAACAAGATCGGGAGCATGGACATCAGAGGCAAAAACCCAGGAATTATCTTCCTGAGCATAACCCTTCCATTTAACCAGATACTGGAGTTTCCGTCTTGAAACACGAGAATCCAAAATCTTCTCCACAATATACTCCAATTCCCCCTCCACCAAAACCGGGGCAGGAGGCTCAACAGATGGGACCATAGGTGCCACGTATCTCCGCAACAATGACCTATGGAATACGTTATGTATGGAAAAAGAATCTGGAAGGGTCAGACGAAAAGACACAGGATTAAGAACCTCAGAAATCCTATACGGACCAATAAAACGAGGTTTAAACTTAGGAGAGGAAACCTTCATAGGAATATGACGAGAAGATAACCAAACCAGATCCCCAACACGAAGTCGGGGACCCACACGGCGTCTGCGATTAGCGAAAAGTTGAGCCTTCTTCTGGGACAAGGTCAAATTGTCCACTACCTGAGTCCAAATCTGCTGCAACCTGTCCACCACAGTATCCACACCAGGACAGTCCGAAGACTCAACCTGTCCTGAAGAGAAACGAGGATGGAACCCAGAATTGCAGAAAAACGGCGAAACCAAGGAAGCCGAGCTGGCCCGATTATTAAGGGCGAACTCAGCCAAAGGCAAAAAGGACACCCAGTCATCCTGATCAGCAGAAACAAAGCATCTCAGATATGTTTCCAAGGTCTGATTGGTTCGTTCGGTCTGGCCATTAGTCTGAGGATGGAAAGCCGAGGAAAAAGACAAGTCAATGCCCATCCTACCACAAAAGGCTCGCCAAAACCTCGAAACAAACTGGGAACCTCTGTCAGAAACAATATTCTCTGGAATGCCATGCAAACGAACCACATGCTGGAAGAACAAAGGCACCAAATCAGAGGAGGAAGGCAATTTAGACAAGGGTACCAGATGGACCATCTTAGAAAAGCGATCACAGACCACCCAAATGACTGACATCTTTTGAGAAACGGGAAGGTCCGAAATAAAATCCATAGAGATATGTGTCCAAGGCCTCTTCGGGACCGGCAAGGGCAAAAGCAACCCACTGGCACGAGAACAGCAGGGCTTAGCCCGAGCACAAATCCCACAGGACTGCACAAAAGTACGCACATCCCGCGACAGAGAGGGCCACCAAAAGGATCTAGCCACTAACTCTCTGGTACCAAAAATTCCAGGATGACCAGCCAACACCGAACAATGAAGTTCAGAGATAACTCTATTCGTCCACCTATCAGGGACAAACAGTTTCTCCGCTGGGCAACGATCAGGTTTATTAGCCTGAAATTTTTGCAGCACCCGCCGCAAATCAGGGGAGATGGCAGACACAATTACTCCTTCCTTGAGGATACCCGCTGGCTCAGATAAACCCAGAGAGTCGGGCACAAAACTCCTAGACAGAGCATCCGCCTTCACATTTTTAGAGCCCGGAAGGTACGAAATCACAAAGTCAAAACGGGCAAAAAACAACGACCAACGAGCTTGTCTAGGATTCAAGCGCTTGGCAGACTCGAGATAAGTCAAGTTCTTATGATCAGTCAATACCACCACGCGATGCTTAGCTCCTTCAAGCCAATGACGCCACTCCTCGAATGCCCACTTCATGGCCAGCAACTCTCGGTTGCCCACATCATAATTTCGCTCAGCAGGCGAAAACTTCCTGGAAAGGAAAGCGCATGGTTTCATCACTGAGCAACCAGAACCTCTCTGCGACAAAACAGCCCCTGCTCCAATCTCAGAAGCATCAACCTCGACCTGGAACGGAAGAGAAACATCTGGTTGACACAACACAGGGGCAGAAGAAAAACGACACTTCAACTCTTGAAAAGCTTCCACAGCAGCAGAAGACCAATTGACCAAATCAGCACCCTTCTTGGTCAAATCGGTCAATGGTTTGGCAACACTAGAAAAATTGCAGATGAAGCGACTATAAAAATTAGCAAAGCCCAGGAACTTTTGCAGACTTTTCAGAGATGTCGGCTGAGTCCAATCATGGATGGCTTGGACCTTAACCGGATCCATCTCGATAGTAGAAGGGGAAAAGATGAACCCCAAAAATGAAACCTTCTGCACACCAAAGAGACACTTTGATCCCTTCACAAACAAAGAATTAGCACGCAGGACCTGAAAAACCGTTCTGACCTGCTTCACATGAGACTCCCAATCATCCGAGGAGATCAAAATGTCATCCAAGTACACAATCAGGAATTTATCCAGGTACTCACGGAAGATGTCATGCATAAAGGATTGAAACACTGATGGAGCATTGGCAAGTCCGAACGGCATCACTAGATACTCAAAATGACCCTCGGGCGTATTAAATGCAGTTTTCCATTCATCGCCTTGCCTGATTCTCACCAGATTATACGCACCACGAAGATCTATCTTAGTGAACCAACTAGCCCCCTTAATCCGAGCAAACAAATCAGATAACAATGGCAAGGGGTACTGAAATTTAACAGTGATCTTATTAAGAAGGCGGTAATCTATACACGGTCTCAGCGAACCATCCTTCTTGGCTACAAAAAAGAACCCTGCTCCTAATGGCGACGATGACGGGCGAATATGCCCCTTCTCCAGGGATTCCTTCACATAACTGCGCATAGCGGTGTGCTCAGGCACGGATAAATTAAACAGTCGACCTTTTGGGAATTTACTACCAGGAATCAAATTGATAGCACAATCACAATCCCTATGCGGAGGCAGGGCATCGGACTTGGGCTCATCAAATACATCCCGGTAATCAGACAAGAACTCTGGAACCTCAGAAGGGGTGGATGACGAAATTGACAGAAATGGAACATCACCATGTACCCCCTGACAACCCCAGCTGGACACCAACATGGAATTCCAATCCAATACTAGATTATGGGCTTGTAGCCATGGCAACCCCAACACGACCACATCATGCAGATTATGCAACACCAGAAAGCGAATAACCTCCTGATGTGCAGGAGCCATGCACATGGTCAGCTGGGTCCAGTATTGAGGCTTATTCTTGGCCAAAGGTGTAGCATCAATTCCTCTCAATGGAATAGGACACTGCAAGGGCTCCAATAAAAACCCACAACGTTTAGCATAATCCAAGTCCATCAAATTCAGGGCAGCGCCTGAATCCACAAACGCCATGACAGAATACGACGACAAGGAGCATATCAAGGTAACGGACAGAAGAAATTTTGACTGTACAGTACCAATGGCGGCAGACCTAGCGAACCGCTTAGTGCGCTTAGGACAATCAGAGATAGCATGAGTGGAATCACCACAGTAGAAACACAGCCCATTCAGACGTCTGTGTTCTTGCCGTTCAACTCTGGTCATAGTCCTATCGCACTGCATAGGCTCAGGTTTAATCTCAGGTAATACCGCCAAATGGTACACAGATTTACGCTCACGCAAGCGTCGACCGATCTGAATGGCCAAAGACATACACTCATTCAAACCAGCGGGCATAGGAAATCCCACCATGACATCCTTAATGGCTTCAGAGAGACCCTTTCTGAAAATGGCTGCAAGCGCAGATTCATTCCATTAGGTGAGCACGGACCATTTTCTAAATTTCTGGCAATATAGCTCTATCTCATCCTGAGCCTGACAAAGAGCCAGCAAATTTTTTCTGTCTGATCTACTGAATTAGGCTCATCGTACAGCAATCCAAGCGCCAGGAAAAACGCATCGATATCACTCAATGCAGGATCTCCTGACGCAAGAGAAAATGCCCAGTCCTGAGGGTCGCCACGCAAAAAAGAAATGACGATCCTAACCTGTTGCGCTGGGTCACCAGAGGAGCGAGGTTTCAAAGCCAGAAACAGTTTACAATTATTCTTGAAACTCAGAAATTTAGTTCTATCTCCAAAAAACAAATCTGGAATAGGAATTCTCGGTTCTAACAAAGAATTCTGAACTACAAAATTTTGAATATCTTGAACTCTTGCCGTGAGCTGATCTACACATGAAGACAGACCTTTAATGTCCATTGTAACACCTGTGTCCTGAACCACCCAAATGTCTAGGGGAAAAAAAAGACAAATCACAGTGCAAAGGAAAAAAAATGGTCTCAGAACTTCTTTTTTCCCTCTATTGAGAATCATTAGTACTTTTGGCTTCCTGTACTGTTATGATAGGCAATTCAGTAACACAATGTACATAGCGATCAGAGCACATACAGTGATCTGACAACAACCCAAAATAATAGAACGAGCTCTGAGACGTGGAAACTCTGTAGACCGCAATTCCTGATCCTCTCCAAACACAACTAGAGGCAGCTGTGGATTGCGCCTAACGCTCCCTATGCAACTCGGCACAGCCTGAGAAACTAACTAGCCTGAAGATAGAAAAATAAGCCTACCTTGCCTCAGAGAAATACCCCAAAGGAAAAGGCAGCCCCCCACATATAATGACTGTGAGTAAGATGAAAAGACAAACGTAGGGATGAAATAGATTCAGCAAAGTGAGGCCCGATATTCTAGACAGAACGAGGATAGGAAAGATAACTTTGCGGTCTACACAAAACCCTAAAGAAAACCACGCAAAGGGGGCAAAAAGACCCTCCGTACCGAACTAACGGCACGGAGGTACACCCTTTGCGTCCCAGAGCTTCCAGCAAAACAAATAGACAAGCTGGACAGAAAAAATAGCAACAAATTGCAAAGAAGCACTTCTTCTTCTACATCTCTCAAGTGTGGCATCCGGGATAGGGCATCGGCATTTCCATTCTTGCGACCTGCTCGATACTTGATCTTGAAGTTGTAATTAGATAACCGGGCTATCCATCGCTGTTCTAACGCACCTAATTTGGCTGTGTCCAGGTGGGTCAACGGATTGTTGTCAGTATAGACAACAAATTCTGCAGCAGCCAGATAGTGTTTGAAACGTTCAGTCACAGCCCAAACTACTGCCAGTAGTTCCAATTTGAAGGAGCTGTAATTCTCTGAATTTCTTTCAGTTGGCCGGAGCTTTCTACTTGCAAAGGCGATGACTTTCTCCCGACCTTCTTGCTTTTGTGACAACACCGCTCCTAGTCCAACATTACTGGCATCGGTGTAGAGGATGAAAGGTTGATGGTAATCTGGGTATGCCAGAACCTCTTCTCCGGTTAGTGCCTTCTTTAGTTGTTCAAAGGAGTCTTCCCTTTCATCGTTCCACTGAAAAGGAGGGTTTCGGTTTGAAGGTTTCTTCGTCTGCCCTACCAAGGTGTCTTGCAAGGGTGCTGCCAATTTGGTAAATCCTTTTATAAATCTGCGATAGTAACCCACCAATCCCAGGAATTGCCTCACTTCTTTTGCGTTGGTAGGTCTTGGCCAATCCCTTATGGCGCTTATTTTCTCGGAATCCGGTGCTACTCCCTCCGAACTCACGATGTGTCCCAGGTACTGTACCTTTGGCTTGAGAAGGTGACATTTGGATGGCTTGATTTTCATGCCATACCTGGATAAGGCTTCAAACACTTCTGCCAGGTCTATTAAGTGTTGTTCGTAAGTCTTTGAGTAGACGATCACATCATCTAGGTACAGGAGGACGGTCTCGAAGTTCTTGTGTCCGAGGCAGCATTCCATCAGCCGCTGGAAGGTACCGGATGCCTTGCAGAGTCCGAATGGCATGCGATTAAATTCACATAGACCCATTGGTGTGGTGAATGCCGTCTTTTCCTTATCTCTCTCAGCCACAGGGACTTGCCAATACCCGCTTGTTAAGTCTAAGGTGGAAAAATAATTAGCAGATTTCAAAGCAGTCAAGGACTCTTCTATCCTAGGCAAGGGGTAGGCGTCTTTATGGGTGATGTTATTAATCCGCCGGTAGTCTACGCACATTCTCATGGTTCCGTCCTTTTTTTTGACAAGCAATAGAGGGGCCGCCCAGGGGCTACATCTGTCTCTTATTACCCCGGCCTGTTTCATCTCCCTCAGCATATCTTTTGCACATTGATAGTGAGCGGGCGGTATGGGTCTATATCATTCTTTTATTGGGGGATGGTTACTGGTGGGGATTGTGTGTTCTACCCCTTCTATCCGTCCGAAGTCCAATGGGTGTTTACTGAAGACTTGTTCATATTCCGTCACTAGCCTATACACCCCTTGTTTTTGATGGGTAGGTGTTGAATTTCTGCCCACGTGTAGCTGTTGACACCAATCCTCCAATTCTCCGTCTGAGCCGTTGCCTTCCACCTGACAGGTTGGTTCTAAGGGCTCAATGGTTGTGATGGCATTGTTGTCAACAGTATATAGCTTTGCCACTGTAGCATACCTTGGCAAAGTGACCTCTTCCTCTCCACAGTTCAAAAGTCGTACCGGCACTCGTCCCCGGTGTACCTCGACTACCCCTCGTGCTGTGAGTATAGTGGGCCTGCTGTCGGTGTACACTGGTTCTATTAAGGCTTGATAATCTCGTCCCTTAGTACCAATGGCTGCTCTACACCATACCAGCATTTCTGTTTTTGGTGGGATTACAATAGATGTTGGATCACTTACCCTCACACTGCCGATTTCTCCACCTGCAACTTCTACCTGTTGCCTTAACAGCAATACTCTTATTTCCCTCCGGAGAACTCTCTGCTGGTAGGATTGGGCAGTTTCAGCAATTTGCTGTAAGACAGAAATAACTTCGGCAAAGCAGTTCTCTAACACATTCATTCCTATCAATACAGTTGGTTCACAGTTCCGCCGGTCAACATCAACAACAATTATACCCTGTTTCTTCAATTCTACTTTACCAATCTTTATGGTCATCTCCCTGAATCCTAGTTTCGGTACCAACTTACCATTACTGGCCCATATATCTAGTTCAACATCAGAGGGCCCTTTATCAATATCTGCATCAGCCCAGTACTTCTTATAAAGGATATACGGTATAGATGAAATCTGGGAACCTGTGTCCAGCAAAGCGTTGAGGGGCATTCCGTCCAGCACGATAGGGATAATGGGTCGTCCTCCGATGTACCTGTCGTGCCAGGGTGTTGGGCCTTGAAAGTTCATTCCTGCGAAGCGGCCCGCATTCCCAGGGGATTCCCGTTTAAATCACAATCTCGTGCAAAGTGGCCTGGCTGCTGGCAACGGCGGCAAATGGGCTGTCCATCCGGTTGGTAGCGGTCGCGGGGTCGTCCTCTCCATGTCGGGTATCTCCGGGGTCTCATCCATGGAACATCTTCTCTACGGTTTGCCAACTCCATCTTGGGTCCTCTCATCTCCTGCATGGTTTTAGCCATTGAAGCAACAACATCAGTTAAAGAGTCAAGCTTTTGTTGAAGAGCCTCATTAGTACTGGGCCCCAGGGGCTTAGCAATGGCCCCGGACATAGCTGATGTCACTGGCACTCCCTGTTGTTGAGGTGTCTCTGCCATGGGTTGCGCAGAATCCTGATCCCGAGGTGCCTCTGCCAGCTGGAGACGTATAGCGCTCTCCTTTAATTGGGCAAATGTCAATTCAGGGTTCTTAAAAACAAGCATGCTCACATGCCCCCGGTGAGAAGGGGTATAGAGTCCCTCAATAAATTGATCTCTTAGCAGTTTATCCGCTCCGGTGTTAAAAATGGGTTCAGCCAGTGTAAGTGATTTAAGGGCTTCCTGCAGGTTTAAGGCAAAGTCTCTCACGCCCTCATTAGCTTTTTGTTTGCAATTAAAGAATCATATTTTAGCTTTGCTGCTGGCAGTGGTTTCAAATGTAGCTTTTAATCCAGCAAATATGCGTTCAACAGTGCCTTTCAGATCAGCTGCCCATGCTGTGATTTCTCGCTTAGCATGGCCACTTAACTGCATCATCAGGAGACTAACACGCTGAACTTCACCCACGGGGAACATGTCAAAATGGGCCAGCATCTTTTCTCTGAAATCGTCAAGGGTATTAGGCTCACCTTCATACATTGGAAGCCATGGGCCACCCGGGGTATATGGCATCAGCACCGGCATGATGGGCGCCACTCCTTGCACCGCTGCGCTACCGGACTCTCTATCGACACTCTGTCTTTCAGCTGCATTAGCGTCGCCGGGTGCTGCGGCGTCTCCGTGCTGCGACATACTGTGCCCCCTTAGTTAATCCGGACCCTTCCGGTCCTCCGCTTCCGTCGGGATAGTGTAGATTCGTTCCGCTGTGCAGCAGGATCGGTTTTCCCCTTGCTCTGACGTCAGAGCGCTCAGCTTGGTGCCGCCCACAATGACACGCCCCCTGCTGCTCCCGCCCGCCGCGCACTCTGTAATGGCGGTTTCTGACGTTTTTCAGTCAGACTGGGGTTCAGGTGATGGCGTAGCTCAATTAACAGTCTCGTGCCTAACGGTTATGAGGTGATTACCTCAGGGGTTGGCGGCCATCTTTACTCCATTATAACCAATGGGGAAAAGTCACTTTCAATAGTTTTCAATGGGGAATGGATTTTTCTTTAATAAAGTCAATTTTCAAGATTTTTCATCCAAGTTTTCACAGTTTTGGGCTCCAATCATGGCACACAATACCCGGTATACGGGCTGGCTCTATCCTGTTCGTGACGCCAATTGTGACGCCCAGGAGACCGGGGTACCCAGCACCGGACCAATGGGGTCTGTCTCTTGAGGGGGATGTCACGGGTGGCTTGACCCGGTGCTGTGGCCTCAGGCAATGCACAGTGTAAAGGGTATCGTGAGAGAACAGGCACTTACTTGATCAGCAGCAGGTTCTCCCAGCGGTGATGATCCCAATCCTGGATAGATGGCTATTGTCCAAATGAAAGACTGAGGCACTGAAACGTTTAACCAGTTTACTTTAACAAAAAAAGGATTTACAACCAGTCCTGTCACCGGAGTCTGTATGGGAACTCTGAGTTACTTTGACCCTGCCGGGGTCTTCGCCTCTTATTGTACGCAATATCTGTGTGGCCCTGCTGCTGTATGTGAACTGGCTGCCGGCCCAATCTGTCCCCTCCGGGTCCTGGTTCGACGGGCAACCCGAGTCCTTTTATCGGCTTACCCCCTCCGGGAGTACCGCTGAACTCTGTGTCTGTTGCTGCGTCCGACCCTAGTGAAGCTGATATCACCTCACGTTTTTCCGGTTGCTGTATTATATGTAATGAATACAGCCACGGATCCGGTATCCGTCTTTGCGCCTGTTCTGGGTAGTGATTAATGCTACCCGGTTCTCACAATGTCCTTTTTCTCTATCCCTCTTCTCCTCAGGCCGGTGATTTGGGCCTGGAAACCGTCATAGGGCTGTTAGAAATTCAGCTGTATGACCTCTCACTTTCAGCTCCTTAGCCCAACTGCCCAACTGCCAGTTCTTCTCTCAGACCAGAATGGATCAAGGGGAGTCTCTGGAGCTCCCCCTTCTGGCCGGAGGAGGTAGTGCAGTCTTGCTATTTTAGTATTTGTATTCAGTGTCAGTAACTATATTTGTGGCAAATACCTCTAGGGGTGCCACATTTACAATCCAGCCATGGCCGATGCTGCAATATCATCGGCCATGGCTGGAAACACTAATGTGCCTCCACCCCACCGATCGCCCCCCCAGTCCTCCGATCAGTGCTATGCACTGCTCCGTCCTGTGCTCTGCTCCCCCCGTGCTCCAATCACCCCCCGTGCACCGATCCAACCCCCCTGCACTCCGATCCACCCCCGTGCTCCGATCCAACCCCCGTGCTCCGTTCCACCACCCCATACTCCGTTCCACCCCCCGTGCTCCGATCCACCACCCCCGCGCTCCGATCCACCCCCCCATGCTCCGATCCCCCCCGTGCTCTCCCCCCACCCCATCATACTTACCGATCCTGCCGGGGTCCGTCCGTCTTCTCCTTGGGCGCCGCCATCTTCCAAAATGGCGGGCGCATGCGCAGTGCGCCCGCCGAATCTGCCGGCCGGCAGATTTGTTCCAAAGTGCATTTTGATCACTGAGATATAATCTATCACAGTGATCAAAATAAAAAAAAATAATAAATGACCCCCTTCCCCTTTGTCACCCCCATAGGTAGGGACAATAAAAAAATAAAGAATTTTTTTTTTCCACTAAGGTTAGAATAGGGTTAGGGTTAGGGTACGGTATGTGCACACGTATTCTGTTCCTCTGCGGATTTTTCCGCTGCGGATTTGATAAATCCGCAGTGCTAAACCGCTGCAGATTTATGGCGGATTTACCGCGGTTTTTCTGCGCATTTCACTGCGGTTTTACAACTATTTTCTATTGGAGCAGTTGTAAAACCGCTGCGGAATCCGCAGAAAGAAGTGACATGCTGCAGAATGTAAACCGCTGCGTTTCCGTGCAGTTTTTCTGCAGCATGTGTACAGCGATTTTTGTTTCCCATAGGTTTAGATTGAACTGTAAACTCATGGGAAACTGCTGGGGATCCGCAGCGTTTTCCGCAGCGTGTGCACATACCTTTAGAATTAGGCTATGTGCACACGGTGCGGATTTGGCTGCGGATCCGCAGCAGTGTTCCATCAGGTTTACAGTACCATGTAAACCTATGGAAAACCAAATCCGCTGTGCCCATGGTGCGGAAAATACCGCATGGAAACGCTGCGTTGTATTTTCCGCAGCATGTCAATTCTTTGTGCAGATTCTGCAGCGTTTTACACCTGTTCCTCAGTAGGAATCCACAGGTGAAATCCGCACAAAAAACACTGGAAATCCGCGGTAAATCCGCAGGTAAAACGCAGTGCCTTTTACCCGCGGATTTTTCAAAATTGATGCTGAAAAATCTCACACGACTCCGCAACGTGGGCACATAGCCTTAAGGGTGTGTTGGGGTTAGGGTTGTGATTAGGGTTATGGCTACAGTTGGGATTAGGGTTAGGGGTGTGGGGGGGTTAGTGTTGGAGGTAGAATTGAGGGGTTTCCACTGTTTAGGCACATCAGGGGTCTCCAAACGCAACATGGCGCCACCATTGATTCCAGCCAATCTTGTATTCAAAAGTCAAATGGTGCTCCCTCACTTCCGAGCCCCGACGTGCGCCCAAACAGTGGTTTAACCCCACATATGGGGTATCAGTGTACTCAGGACAAACTGGGCAACAAATATTGGGGTCCAATTTCTCCTGCTACCCTTGTGAAAATAAAAAAATGCTTGCTAAAACATCATTTTTGTGGAAAGAAAAATGATTTTTTATTTTCACGGCTCTGCGTTGTAAACGTCTGTGAAGCACTTGGGGGTTCAAAGTGCTCACCACATATCTAGATAAGTTCCTTTGGGGGTCTAGTTTCCAAAATGGGGTCACTTGTGGGGGGTTTCTACTGTTTAGGCACACCAGGGGCTCTGCAAACGCAACGTGACGCCCGCAGAGCATTCCATCAAAGTCTGCATTTCAAAAGTCACTACTTCCCTTCTGAGCCCCGACGTGTGCCCAAACAGTGGTTTACCCCCACACATGGGGTATCAGCGTACTCAGGAGAAACTGGACAACAACTTTTGGGGTCCAATTTCTCCTGTAACCCTTGGAAAAATAAAAAATTCTGGGCTAAATAATTATTTTTGAGGAAAGAATACGTATTTATTATTTTCACGGCTCTGCATTATAAACTTCTGTGAAGCACTTGGGGGTTCAAAGTGCTCACCACACATCTAGATAAGTTCCTTTCGGGGTCTAGTGTCCAAAATGGGGTCACTTGTGGGGGGTTTCTACTGTTTAGCCACATCAGGGGCTCTGCAAACGCAACGTAACGCCCGCAGAGCATTCCATCAAAGTCTGCATTTCAAAACGTCACTACTTCACTTCCGAGCCCTGACATGTGCTCAAACAGTGGTTTACCCCCACATATGGGGTATCAGCGTACTCAGGAGAAACTGGACAACAACTTTTGGGGTCCAATTTCTCCTGTTACCCTTGGGAAAATAAAAAATTGCAGGCTAAAAATCATTTTTGAGAAAATATATTTTTTTTTTATTTTCATGGCTCTGCGTTATAAACTTCTGTGAAGCACTTGGGGGTTCAAAGTCCTCACCACACATCTAGATTAGTTCCTTTGGGGGTCTAGTTTCCAAAATGGTGTCATTTCTGGGGGATCTCCAATGTTTAGGCACACAGGGGCTCTCCAAACGTGACATGGTGTCCGTTAATGATTGGAGCTAATTTTCCATTCAAAAAGCCAAATGGCGTGCCTTCCCTTCCGAGCCCTGCCGTGCGCCCAAACAGTGGTTTACCCCCACATATGGGGTATCAGCGTACTCAGGACAAACTGAACAACAATATTTGTGGTCCAATTTCTCCTATTACCCCTGGCAAAATAGGAAATTCCAGGCTAAAAAATCATTTTTGAGGAAAGAAAAATTATTTTTTATTTTCATGGCTCTGCGTTATAAACTTCTGTGAAGCACCTGGGAGTTTAAAGTGCTCAATATTCATCTAGATAAGTTCCTTGGGGGGTCTAGTTTCCAAAATGTGGTCACTTGTGGGGGAGCTCCAATGTTTAGGCACACAGGGGCTCTCCAAACGCGACATGGTGTCCGCTAACAATTGGAGCTAATTTTCCATTCAAAAAGTCAAATGGCGCGCCTTCCCTTCCGAGCCCTGCCGTGTACCCAAACAGTGGTTTACCCCCACATATGAGGTATCGGCGTACTCGGGAGAAATTGCCCAACAAATTTTAGGATCTATTTTATCCTATTGCCCATGTGAAAATGAAAAAATTGAGGCGAAAAAATTTTTTTGTGAAAAAAAAAGTACTTTTTCATTTTTACAGATCAATTTGTGAAGCACTTGGGGGTTCAAAGTGCTCACTATGCATCTAGATAAGTTCCTTGGGGCGTCTAGTTTCCAAAATGGGGTCACTTGTGGGGGAGCTCCAATTTTTAGGCACACGGGGGCTCTCCAAACGTGACATGGTGTCCGCTAAAGAGTGCAGCCAATTTTTCATTCAAAAAGTCAAATGGCGCTCCTTCCCTTCCAAGCCCTGCCGTGCGCCCAAACAGTGGTTTACCCCCACATATGAGGTATCAGCGTACTCAGGACAAATTGAACAACAACTTTCGTGGTTCAGTTTCTCCTTTTACCATTGGGAAAATAAAAAAAATGTTGCTAAAAATCATTTTTGTGACTAAAAAGTTAAATGTTCATTTTTTCCTTCCATGTTGCTTCTGCTGCTGTGAAGTACCTGAAGGGTTAATAAACTTCTTGAATGTGGTTTTGAGTACCTTGAGGGGTGCATTTTTTAGAATGGTGTCACTTTTGGGTATTTTCAGCCATATAGACCCCTCAAACTGACTTCAAATGTGAGGTGGTCCCTAAAAAAAATGGTTTTGTAAATTTCGTTGTAAAAATGAGAAATCACTGGTCAAATTTTAACCCTTATAACTTCCTAGCAAAAAAAAATTTTGCTTCCAAAATTGTGCTGATGTAAAGTATACATGTGGGAAATGTTATTTATTAACTATTTTGTGTCACATAACTCTCTGGTTTAACAGAATAAAAATTCAAAATGTGAAAATTGCGAAATTTTCAAAATTTTCGCCAAATTTCCGTTTTTATCACAAATAAACGCGGAATTTATTGACCTAAATTTACCACTAACATGAAGCCCAATATGTCACGAAAAAACAATCTCACAACCGCTAGGATCCGTTGAAGCGCTCCTGAGTTATTACCTCATAAATGGACACTGGTCAGAATTGCAAAAAACGGCAAGGTCTTTAAGGTCAAAATAGGCTGGGTCATGAAGGGGTTAAACGACTCCTAATATTCACTATAGGAACACCGACATGTCAAGTTTGTCGTTCAAACCAATCGGACCCTGCGCTTTGGTATTTAAAATAACCAAGGTGTTCAGAAAAGAAACTGCTACTAATAATTTGCTACATTTTGAAAGTAATCATCCAAACCATACAAAAAGAGGGCTGCCTTTTAGCCAAATGGTTAGACTACGAAAAATAAATAATAATGATACAATATTTAATGAACAGATTAGCGAATTAAAGACGCGCTTTACAAAAAGAGGCTATCCGCAAAATATTTTAAGAGAAGCTGAAAAACGCATTAATAAATGCACACAAAATGACTTCTTAAGAAGAAATAGACAAATAAAAGAGTGGTCGGCCAAAAAAGGTATAGACAGATTCAGTTTCTGTTTTAAACACAGTAACATGGATAATATTATACATACTTCCATTCGTAAAAATTGGCATGTGTTACAATCCGACAAGGATCTTGCCTCGATACATCTCAGTTCTCTTAAATTTGCTTAAAGGCGCGCTCATAATTTGTCAGATCTTATAGTCCATAATAGAGTTTTAGCACCAAGAAGTTCTTGGTTCACTGATAACGCACCTATAGGAAATCATAGATGCGGTAATTGCCGGTTTTGCCACCTTCATATCACCCACAATCCCATTCAAATAGGTTCAGTTTCTCATAATATTAAAGATTTTATTTTCTGCAAAAGTAAATTTGTCGTATATGTCCTTTTCTGCCCGTGCCGATATTTTTATATCGGTAAAGCGATAAGACCGCTAATAGTAAGGTTTAAAGAACATTATAATTCAATCTCCATGGGTAAAGGCTGCTTGAGGTTAATTCAGGATATGAGAGAGGTCCATAACGCAAATCCAAATCTATTAAATTTTGCTGGTTTAGAGATCGTTAAATATCCAATGTTAGGAGCTAGATGGATTTTAAATACCAACGCGCAGGGTCCGATTGGTTTGAACGACAAACTTGACATGTCGGTGTTCCTATAGTGAATATTAGAAGTCGTTTAAAAGAGTGCTATATTAATAGTTCAAAATAATATTCTGTTACAATCTGTAAATTGGTTACTATTGTATTTGCACATTCACTGTTACAATTATGTTCTCAATTTTATTTGTTACATTTGCACGATAGTAGTGTGAGACTTTATAAGGATATGACGTATGGTAATCAAGTATGTGGACCCGTTGAAGCACATTCAGTGCGAAACGGCCGTCGTCCAGCCTCCATCACCGCACCCTCCTGTACACCTGATGTCCTAATGGATGTATGCACATTTCCTTTCCAATAAAGAGCACATTTATACAGCTTCTACTGGGTGAGTGCCGCATATATTTTTCTTCTTCTGCCGTGGATTATTTAGCTTTTTGCTATTTATGCAGAGCACCGCACACCCTAAGCTTACGTGACACCTGGTTGTCTAAAGTTGCTAAGTCCAAGATCCGTGTAAAACTATACAAACTATATACTCTAGTGCCATCCACTGTCTGTCTTTTTATTTTTAATAATATCCCTTAACTAGCCCCTTAGGTAATAATATTCCCCATCCTGGCCCCCGTGTGTCTCATTCCTGGCTTCAGCCATATGTTCTCGCATCCTGCCCTCATGAGTATCCATTCTGCCCCATATGATCTCCCCATCCTGCCCCATCTGTCTCCATCGTATCCATCCCCATCCTGCCCCATGATCCAATCATACCCCGTATCTCCATTATGCCCCCAATGTGTCCAGCATTCTGCCCCCAATGTGTCCAGCATTCTGCCCCAATGTGTCTCCGGCATTCTGCCCCGGTGTCTCCAGCATTCTTCCCCAGTGTCTCCAGCATTCTGCCCCCAATGTGTCCAGCATTGTGCCCCCAGTGTGTCCAGCATTCTGCCCCCACTGTGTCCAGCATTGTGCCCCCAATGTGTCCAGCATTCTGCCCCCAGTGTGTCCACAATTCTGCCCCAGTGTGTCCAGCATTCTGCCCCCAGTGTGTCCAGCATTCTGCCCCCAGTGTGTCCAGCATTCTGCCCCCAGTGTGTCCAGCATTCTGCCCCAGTGTGTCCGGCATTCTGCCCCCAATGTGTCCGGCATTCTGCCCCCAGTGTGTCCAGCATTCTGCCCTCAGTGTGTCCAGCATTCTGCCCCAGTATGTCCAGCATTCTGCCCCAGTGTGTCCAGCATTCTGCCCCCAGTGTGTCCAGCATTCTGCCCCCAGTGTGTCCAGAATTCTGCCCCCAGTGTCTCCAGCCCTGTGCCCCAGTGTGCCCAGCATTCTGCCCCAGTGTGTCCAGCATTCTGCCCCAGTGTGTCCAGCATTGTGCCCCCAGTGTGTCCAGCGTTGTGTCCGCAGTGTGTCCAGCATTCTGCCTCAGTGTGTCCAGCATTGTGCCCCCAGTGTGTCCAGCATTGTGTCCGCAGTGTATCCCAAATTGTGCCCCCAGTGAGTTCAGCATTCTGCCCCAGTGTATCCAGCATTCTGCCCCAGTGTGTCCAGCATTGTGCCCCCTGTGTGTCCAGCATTGTGCCCCCTGTGTGTCCAGCATTGTGCCCCCTGTGTGATCAGCATTGTGCCCCCAGTGTCTCCAGCATTGTTTCCCAGTGTCTCCAGCATTGTGCCCCCAGTGTGTCCAGCAGTCTGCCTCCAGTGTGTACAGCATTGTGCCCCAGTGTGTCCAGCATTCTGCCCCAGTGTCTCCAGCATACTGCCCCCCGCTCCGTGTCTCCAGCATTCTGCCCCAGGGCCCCCCGGATCACCGATCTCAAAAATAAAAAAAAAGTTCTTACCTGGCTGCGCTCCTGTGGAAAAGGCAAAGCTCCCTCTACTCAGCTGAAGTGCGTACTCCCCGGTGACTGACAATGACGTCAGACGCCGGCAACGTGTGCGCTGCGGCTGACGTCAGCTGCCAGCCTCCGATTGGCTGGCGGCTGTTAACTATTAACGTGCGGGCACAGGCCCCCACATCAATAGCTTTGCTGCCGCAGCGCTGCTAAGAGCCCGATGCGGGCCCCCTCTTCCCACCGGGCCCCATATGCCAGTCAGGGCAGTAATGCCCTTATAGCGGCCCTGAGTGTGGCTATTGGGGCATTATACTGTATTTAGAGAGCTGTGGGGGCATCATACTGTATATTTGCACTATGGGATATTATACTGTATTATACTGTATGTAGGAAGCTGTGGGACAATCATAATGTGTATAGGGGGTATGTGGGCATTATACTGCATATAGGGAGCTGTGAGGAACATAATGCTGTGTATAGAGGTTATGGGGGACATTTTACTGTGCATAGACAGCTGTGGAGTACATCATTCTGTATACGAGGGAGCTGTGGGCACAATATACTATGTATAGAGAGCTGTGGGCCATCATACCACGTATGAGGGTATTATGCTGTATATAGGGAAGCATTAAACAGGTACAGTGAATAGCAAAAGGGTAACAATGTTTTGAATTTTTGAATTTCAGACTTCATCATTCACTACTGCTTTGATCGTGAGACTACAATCATTATATAGACAATGGCCTTGGCTATCACATACATAAATTAGTATATGATTAGTTATGCAGATTCTTGTTCTGTCACTACATTGTTACTGTTTTGGTCCTGGTGGTGGAATGCTACAAAATACAACCTGCTCTCACATTCCCTAATAGCTCAGTGATTCCCAAGTGAAAGGTCATTAGTTTGAATCAAGGATCAGCCATGAAGCCAATTTCCCAAGAAAAGAGAAACAGCATCATCAAACTCATCGATAGCGGTCTCTTGGCCAAGAAAATTGCCAAATTGCATCATGTGAGTGCCATGACAGTTGGAAGAACACAAAATGAAGTTCATCCATTCAGAAGCTAAAAGATGGTCATCCAGGCAAAATATTAGTTTCAACAAGTTGGTTCATCCCAAGGTTCTATGAGTTCTAGCACAACAACCATAGCAGTGGAGGTGGCTCATATGCTTCATAATAGCAACATACTCCTCTGTGGCCTACCTTCTAACACTCTCGCACCCCTCCAGTCCATCCTTATCTCTGCTGCCCGACTAATTAATCTCTCTATTCGCTACACTCCTGCTTCCCCTCTTTGCAAATCCCTTCACTGGCTCCCAATTTCCCAGCGTATCCAGTTTAAATTACTAACACTGACCTACAAAGCCATCCATAACCTTTCTCCTCCATATATTAACACACTAATCTCTCAATATCTTCACTCACGTAATCTCCGGTCCTCCCAAAACCACCTCCTCTCCTCCACGCTCATTCGCTCCTAACCCAATCGCCTCCAAGACTTCTCCCAAATATCACCCATCCTCTGGAATTCAGTGCCCCAACACGTCCGGTTATCCACTACTTTTGGATCCTTCAAAAGAAACCTGAAAACCCACCTCTTCAAAGAAGCTTACAGCCTGTAAAGACCACACAGCCAGCTCAACACCATTGGAGCTACTGCAACCCTCAACCTACTGTCTCCTTCCCCATAATCCTGTAGAATGTAAGCCCGCAAAGGGCAGGGTCCTCCTCCCTCTGTACCAGTCTGTCATTGTTAGTTTTGTTTACTGTAAGTGATATTTGTATTTTAATGTAACCCCCTTCTCATATACAGCACCATGGAATTAATGGTGCTATATAAATAAATAATATTAATAATAGTGAGATCACAGACGTCGATGCAAGCACCAAGTCTGGAATAGTGGCCCGAAAAAAGGTGAAGAAGCCTCAACTTTAACATTGTTATAAGAAGTGTTGGTTCAAGTGTACATTTAAAGATTTGAAACGGGTGATGTGGAGCAATGACATGAAAGTCAATAGCTCTGATATTTTCAAATGGGTCTGAAAGAAACAAGGAAAAAAGGGGCTAATGGATTGAGAAATTGAAGGAAATGTCAAGTTTGATGGAGGAAGCCTGATGACATAGGGTTTTTTCACAGCCAAAGGCATTAGATACTTGACCAGGATCGATGGTGGTCTCAATGTTGAGCTAAGGGTGTTAGCGGGGGGGCCACAGAAAAGGATGTTGCAGTAGTCAAGGCGGGAGATGATGAGGGCATGCACAAGCATTTTAATAGATTGATGGTTGAGGAAAGGACAGATTCTGGAGATATTTTTGAGCTGGAGGTGACAGGAGGTGGAAAGACAGGGTTTGAAGGACAGGGTAGAGTGAAGGGTTACTCCGAGGTAGCGGACTTCTGGTACGGGGGAAAGCGTGATGTTGTTAATTCCGATAGACAGGTCAGGTATGGAAGATCTATGAGATGGAGGAAAGATGATGAGTTCAGATTTGTCCACATTGAGTTTGAGGAAGCGAGAGGAGAAGAAGGAGGATATAGCTGATAGACACTCCGGGATTCTGAAAAGCAGAGAGGTGACGTCTGGGCCGGAAAGGTAGATCTGAGTGTCATCAGTATAAAGGTGGTACTGGAATCTATGGGACTTTATGAGTTGCCCCAGTCCAAGTGTGTAACTTGAGAAGAGTAGGGGTCCTAGAACAGAGCGTTGGGGGACTCCAACAGAGAGCGGGTGGGGTGAGGAGGTAGTGTGGGAGTGGGAAACGCTGAATGTGCGGTTGGAAAGGTATGAGGAGATCCAGGATAGGGCGAGGTCTTTGATGCCAAAGGAGGAGAGAATCTGTAGTAGGAGGCAGTGGTCAACTGTGTCAAAAGCAGAGGGCAGGTCTAGAAGGAGGAGTACAGAGTATTGTCCGTTAGCTTTGGCTGTAAGTAGGTCATTAGTGATTTTGGTCAGGGGTGTCTCAGTTGAGTGATGGGGGCGGAAACCAAATTGTAGATTGTCAAAGAGCAAGTTAGATGAGAGGTGGGAGGAAAGTTCAGTGTGGGCGTGCTGCTCCAGGAGTTTGGAAGCAAGTTGGAGCAGCGATATTGGGCGATAGCTGGACATAGCTGTTGGGTCGAGGGTTGGCTTTTTAAGGATAGGCGTGAATGTGGCATGTTTGAAAGCAGAAGGGAAGGTGCCAGAAGTTAGTGATAGGCTGAAGAGGTGGTTAGGGATGGGATAAGTGTGGTGGTGAGGTTGGGGAGGAGGTGGGAAGGGGTCAAGTGCACAGGTGGTGAGGTGCAATTTGGAGAGGAGACAATTAAGCCCCCCTTCTGTGATCTTAGACAGGGAGGTTATGCGTTTGGTCATTGGTCTGGTATACAAAGGGGTTGTGGTGGTTGAACAATGAAGATTTGCCTTGTTTGGTCGATCTTATTTTTAAAGTGTGTTGCAAAGTCCTCAGCAGAGATGAGGGAGGTTGGAGTGGGCAGTGGGGGGTGGAGGAGGGAGTTAAAGGTTTTGAATAACTGTTTGGGGTTGTAGGATAGGGAAGATACGAGGGTTGTGAAGTAGGCCTGTTTATATATATGCCAAACTAACAAGATTCCGAACTGAGCGGCACCAGGTAACTAGTAATCTTCACAGGCTATAGAAGATATGGGACCGGCCTTCCATCAGACTTAAAAACACAACAATTGATGCATCCATGGGCGGTGCTCTACATATAGCAGAACAATAGAGTTACACTGTTTATATATATATATTGTAAGGATTTCACTCACTCAGCTGCGACGGCTGACACTCAGGAGACGTGTTCCTTTAAAGTTCACTGGGTTTATTGCTTCATAAACCATGTTGCAAACAACAGAAAACAAATAGCCTTTGGTTCAGGTAAAGAAAAACAAGTGTCCAGTTCATCCGGCTCAGTCCTGAAGCCGTAACACACTCAGGAGGGTTTCACCTCCACACATCTCTGCTGTGTAAAGGATTAGCCAGTCTTATAAAGAGCTAACCCCACCCAGTAACCCATCACATGATTAGCCATGTGGTCTGACATTACCACAGGTCCTGAAACACATATACAAGATTATGTGCAAGAAAGGAATACTCCGGGCTACATTACAGCAACCAGGCACTTATGTGGCACATACCTCCCATCGACTACAAACCCTTTAGCCATGCTACAATATATATATATATATATATATATATATATATATATATATATAGTGACAGAGTCACTAGCATAGTGTGTGTGAAAGGAGATACGTGTCAGTGCGCATCCTGCACAGCATTAGAGGAATAAGCTGAAGGCACAGCAGCTTCAACACCAGCTGCAGCAGCAATGACATCAGCAGGAGGCGCTAACACAGTAAATGGAGCTCCTCGCTGAGGTGGTTCATGTAAGGCCGGCGGTCTGCTCTCTGCCTCCAGGTGATGATGCGTACATATGGAAAACGGTTAGATGGGCCATGTAGAAAATTATCCTGGGGGATGATGTGGAGGCCTTTTTGCCTGTTTTTGAGCAGGTGGCTGAGCGGGAGAAACTTCTGTTGGAGCAGCGGGCGGAGGTGCTGGCACCATATCTGTTGGGGGAACTGCAAAAGGCGTATTACAACTTAGCCTTCCAGGATGCCAAGGAGTACCAAAAATTAAAAACTGAAATTCTGGCATGCCTAGGAGTAACAATGTCTGTAAGGGCTCATCCTGTCCACCGCTGGGCTTATGCCAGCAACAAACACCCTCTCTCCCAAATGTTCGATTTGTTGCACATGGTCCAAAGGTGGCTACAGCCAGAGACTTCCACTCTGTCTCAGATGGTGGAGCATGTGGTGATGGACAGGTTCGTTCAGGCCAATACAGACCTGGGTTGCCCAGGGCGACCCCCAGAATGCAGACAACCTGGTTGGCCTGGTTGAGAGATGCCAGGTTGTCGAGAAATCACTTGGGAAACCAGATGTTGCTATTTCCCCGTATCGGCATACCCAAAGGGGGGAGGGCTCACCATGGAGGGCGGCTAGATGCCAAAATGGGAGGCATCCCAATCCTGCTGAAGGGTCCCCTAAGGCTGTTATGAAGGATTTTGTCTGCTGGTGTTGTCACAATCCTGGACCTATAGCCACCCTGTGTCATATGTCTCCTGAACCTGCATCGGGTGACCAAACTGAGGGGAGGAGAGATAGAGGCGTAGCTAGGGTTTTGGTTCTGGGGGGGGGGGGAGAAGCTTCTGAGTGGGCCCCTAGCCAGGTAGCCTTGATAACAACTGGGTGACGCACCCTAATAGTGGAGGAGAACCTCAGCAGATGACCATGCTATTACTGAAAATAATCTCTATATAAAGACCAACACTGATATTATCGCCATATGGTCAGTGGTAGATACCAGCCCTACAGAACATGTAAGAGATCACAGCACAGTTATAGATAATGTCTTACTGCTGACATTCTTCCTGATGGAATCGTTCACTTTTCCCGTCTTTTCCATCTGGCCCAGACTGACATGACAACTTCTTCCAGCCAAGACTCGTCTACAGAGGAAACAACAAAGACACATTTCACTTCTCATATTCCAGCCCCATCACCATCTATTCTCAACCTGCACAAACTCCTCATCCTGCTGGTACCCCAATACTGAGCCGCTGCTGCCGTATGTGTCCTTATTACTGCCCCTGATCCCCCAATACTGAGCCGCTGCTGCCGTATGTGTCCTATTACTGCACCTGATACCCCAATACTGAGCCACTGCTGCCGTATGTGTCCCTATTACTGCACCTGATACCCCAATACTGAGCCGCTGCTGCCGTATGTGTCCCTATTACTGCACCTGATACTCCAATACTGAGACGCTGCTGCCGTATGTGTCCCTATTACTGCCCCTGATACCCCAATACTAAGCCGCTGCTGCCGTATGTGTCCCTATCACTGCCCCTGATACCCCAATACTGAGCCGCTGCTGCCATATGTGTCCCTATTACTGCCCCTGGTACCCCAATACTGAGCCGCTGCTGCTGTATGTGACCCTATTACTGCCCCTGATACCCAAATACTGAGCCACTGCTGCCGTATGTGTCCCTATTACTGCCCCTGATACCCCAATACTGAGCTGCTGCTGCCATATGTGTCCATATTACTGCCCCTGATACCCCAATACTGAGCCGCTGCTGCCGTATGTGTCCCTATTACTGCACCTGATACCTGTTATGACCTGGTGGTCAGGACAATAATGGACCTGGTGGTTAAGAGCACACGGAATGACCAGATAGTCACTGATAATTAAGGACGAGCTCTGGGACGTGGGAACTCTGCTGACCGCAATCCCTAATCCTATCACACACACTAGAAATAGCCGTGGATTACTCCTAACGCTCCCTATGCAACTTGGCACAGCCTAAGGAACTAGCTAGCCCTGAAGATAGAAAAATAAAGCCTACCTTGCCTCAGAGAAATTCCTCAAAGGAAAAGGCAGCCCCCCACATATAATGACTGTGAGTAAAGATGAAAATACAAACACAGAGATGAAATAGATTTAGCAAAGCGAGGCCCGACTTACTGAACAGACTGAGGATAGGAAAGGTTGCTTTGCGGTCAGCACAAAAACCTACAAAAAGACCATGCAGAGGGCGCAAAAAGACCCTCCGCACCGACTCACGGTGCGGAGGCGCTCCCTCTGCGTACCAGAGCTTCCAGCAAGCAAGACAACAATTAAAATAGCAAGCTGGACAGAAAAATAGCAAACAAAAGAAAAACTAGCAGGAACTTAGCTTCAGCTGGGAAGACAGGTCACAAGAACGATCCAGGAGAGAACTAGACCAATAGTGGAACATTGACAGGTGGCATGGAGCAAAGATCTAAGTGGAGTTAAATAGAGCAGCCAGCTAACGAATTAACCTCGTCACCTGTGGAAGGAAACTCAGAAACACCCACCAGAGGAAGTCCATGGACAGAACCAGCCGAAGTACCTGATACCCCAATACTGAGACGCTGCTGCCGTATGTGTCCCTATTACTGCACCTGATACCCCAATACTGAGTCGCTGCTACCGTATGTGTCCCTATTACTGCACCTGATACCCCAATACTGAGCCGCTGCTACCGTATGTGACCCTATTACTGCCCCTGATACCCCAATACTGAGCCGCTGCTGCCATCTGTGACCCTATTACTGCCCCTGATACCCCAATTCTAAGCCGCTGCTGCCGCATGTGACCCTATTACTGCCCCTGATACCCCAATACTGAGCCGCTGCTGCCATATGTGTCCCGATCACTGCCCCTGATACCCCCATACTGAGCCGCTGTTGCCATATGTGACCCTATTACTGCCCCTGATACCCAAATACTGAGCCGCTGCTGCTGTATGTGTCCCTATTACTGCCCCTGATACCCCAATACTGAGCTGCTGCTTTCGTATGTATCCCTATTACTGCCCCTGATACCCCAATACTGAGCTACTGTTGCCGTATGTGTCCCTATTACTGCCCTTGATACCCCAATACTGAGCCGCTGCTGCCGTATGTTTCCCTATTACTGCCCCTGATACCCCAATACTGAGCCGCTGCTGCCATATGTGTCCCTATTACTGCCCCTGATACCCCAATACTGAGCCGCTGCTGCCGTATGTGTCCCTAGTACTGCCCCTGATACCCCAATACTAAGATGCTGCTGCCATATGTGTCCCTATTACTGCACCTCATACCCCAATACTGAGCCGCTGCTGCCGTATGTGTCCCTATTTCTGCACCTGCTGTGTGGTTCTGTGTACCCTCTAAATTCTAAAGCAACTCTCTATAATATAGTAATGCCAGGTGCAAGTGCCCTAGAAAACAGTGCCCACATTTTGCCCCTAGAAAGTAATATTGTTCTGTGTGCCCCTTTGATAGTCACAGTAACCTGAGTTCCCCTATAACAATAAGTGCCCACTTTACATTTAATAATGTCCAGTATAATGCCCCCACCCACACAGTATACTGACCCCTTAGTAGCCTCCAAACTGTTTGATGGCTCCAACACTGTATAATGGCCCCTTCATTGTAATCTCCACACTGTATGATGGTCCCATATATAACCTCCATATAGTATAATGTGCCATAGTCCTCAATATAATACAAGGCAGCACCCCCATAGGCAGACCCTGTAGTATAAGACAGCACCCCCTCACAGGATAGGCAGATCCTGTAGTATAAGACAGCACCCCCCATAGCATAGGCAGATCCTGTGGCATAAGGAGCATCCCCTATAGGCAGATCCTGTATATAAAGCAGCACCTCCCCATAGGCAGATCCTGTATATAAGGCAGCACCCCCCAAAGGCAGATACTGTAGTATAAGGCAGCACCCCCCAAAGGCAGATCCTGTAGTATAAGGCAGCCCCCCATAGGCAGATCCTGTATATAAGGCAGCACCCCTATAGGCAGATCCTGTATATAATGCAGCACCCCCATAGGCATATCCTGTATATAAGGTAGCACCCCCCCATAGGCAGATCCTGTATGTAAGGCAGCACCCCCCCAAAGGCAGATCCTATATATAAGGCAGCACCCCGCCAAGGCAGATCCTGCATATAAGACAGCATCCCCATAGGCAGATCCTGTATATAAGGCAGCACCCCACATAGGCAGATCCTGTATATAAGGCAGCACCCCCATAGGCAGATCCTGTATGTAAGGCAGCACCCCCCATAGACAGATCCTGTATATAAGGCAGCACACCCCCTAAAGGCATATTCTATATATAATGCAGCATCCCCATAGGCATATCCTGTATATAAGGTAGCACCCCCCCATAGGCAGATCCTGTATGTAAGGCAGCACCCCCCCAAAGGCAGATCCTATATATAAGGCAGCACCCCGCCAAGGCAGATCCTGCATATAAGGCAGCACCCCGCATAGGCAGATCCTGTATGTAAGGCAGCACCCCCCAAAGGCAGATCCTGTATATAAGGCAGCACCCCCCATAGGCAGATCCTGTATATAAGGCAGCACCCCCATAGGCAGATCCTGTATGTAAGGCAGCACCCCCCATAGACAGATCCTGTATATAAGGCAGCACACCCCCCAAAGGCATATTCTATATATAAGGCAGCACCGCCCATAGGCAGATCCTGTATGTAAGGCAGCACCCCCCAAAGGCAGATCCTATATAAGGCAGCCCCCCAAAGGCAGAACCTATATATATAAGGCAGCACCATCCCATAGGCAGATCTTGTATACAAGACAGCCCCCCATAGGCAAATCCTGTATGTAAGACAGCACCCCATCCAAGGGCAGATCCTGTATGTAAGGCAGCACCCCCCAAATCGCAGGTCCTATATATAAGGGTGCTCCCTGCTCCCGCTTATCTCCTGACAGCGGGCGCCGGGCGGTGACGTCATCGCACCTGCTGTCAGATGATGTGGGGGATGATGGGAGAAGGAGCGCAGCGCTCCTTCCCTCATCACCACGATCAGCTGTATTGGCTAGATGCAGATACAGCTGACCTTGTGATGATGGCGGGGTCCCACTGCTGGCACTGGGCCCCCCGCCTGCTCAGGGGCCCCATAGCTGCAGAACAGGGAGATCGATTCTCCCTGCTCTGCCACAGAATGTAACTGTATCGGCGCGTTGCGCGCGCCGATGCAGTCACAGTAGCGTAGCTCCGGGTGGGCTCCCTCAGAGCACCGGGCCTGGGGCGCCCGCATCCTCTGCCCCCCGGTAGCTATGCTACTGAGGAGAGATAGTGGAGCAGCTTTTAGTTCCTACCTGAGAAGGGTTTTAGACATGGCCCATTCGCATGTTTTGGGGGGACATCTTGGGGTAGAAAAAACTCAGGAGAGAGTGCTACAGAGGTTCTATTGGCCAGGGTGTTACAGAGAGATCCTAAATTATTGTAGATCCTGCCCCATCTGTCAGATAACTGCTCCTACCTCTCACTTCCAAAGCCTTTTAGACCAATTATCTGTGATAGAGATCTCCTTTGAGAGGATTGCTATGGACCTCATAAGTCCCCTTGTTAAATCTGCTTGCGGCCGTCAGTTCATCCTAGGGGTCATGGACCTTGTACCCAAAAACGGTGCCACTGAGGTACTCTTCAGCTAAAAATATCACCCGGGAGCTTGTACATATCTTTGCTCAGACCAGTTTGTCCAAGGAAATCTTGATGGACCAGGGTGCTCCATTTATGAGCAAAGTAATGCAGGAGCTGTGTAGAGTCCTTCAGATCGCCCAGCTGCGAACCTCTGTGGACCAGCCATAGACCGATGGCCTGGTGGAGCACTTCAACAAGACCTTGAAGGCCATGCTCAAGAGCGTCGTGGTGAAGGACGGTCGAGACTCCGACTATCTGCTCCCAATCCTGCTCTTTTCTATCAGAGACGCCCCCCTCCTCAGAACTCCCAACCCTTATCTTGGGAGACTTCAACATCCCCATCAACAGCCCCACTTCCACATCTGCATCCTAGCTTCTATCACTAACCACTAACCAGCTCTCAACCTCAGAAACACACAAAGACGGACCACTCTGGTCTTTGTCCGGCTCTGTTCAATCTCCAACCTAGATAACTCACCGCTTCCCTTCTCTGACCACAACATTCTCTCCTTCATGCTCACAAATCCTCGCCCACCCCAGCAAACTCCTACCTACCGCACTTGCAGAAATTTACAAGCTCATTCACTCACAGACACCCTACACTTATCACTGCCCCAATCTCCTTTTTTTCCTGTCCTGATTTGGTTGTACACCACTACAATGACATTCTCAGAAGCACCCTGGACCAAGAAAGGCCCCCTCACCCTCAGAACCTCCAAACACAGAATTAAACAGCACTGGTTCACATACAAACTCCAGCGATGTTCTAGGAGTGCTGAACTCCTATGGAGGAAAACTCGCACACCAGAAAACTTCATCCACTATAAATTTATGTTAAGGACTAGTGATGAGCGAGTGTACTCGTTGCTCAGGGAGTATTTGTTAGTGTTCGGAGATTTAGTTTTCATCGCCTCAGCTGAATGATTTACAGCTACTAGCCAGCTTGACTACATGTGGGGATTCCCTAGCAACCAGGCAACTCCCACATGTACTCAGCCTGGCTAGTAGCTGTAAATCATTCAGCTGCAGCAATGAAAACTAAATCTCCGAGTAGATACAAATACTCGGAGACCACCCGAGCGTGCTCGGGAAAATCCGAGCAACGATTACACTCGCTCATCACTATTAAGGACTTATAACTCTGTCCTTCACCTCGCCAAACAGAAATACTACACCACTCTGATCTCCCCACTATCTAACAACCCCAAAAACTTTTTGACACCTTTCACTCCCTCCTCAGTCTGAACGCACAGGCCCCTATCACGACATTTGTGCTGATAACCTGGCCTCCCACCTTATAGGGAAAATAGAGAATATCCGTCAGGAAATCTGCTCCCAGCCACTAAGTGCTGTGACTCCCATCCCTCCCCACATCTCTGGCTCACTTTCCACATTTGATCCCATCACAGAAGAAGTCTCCATTATCCTCTCTTTTTCTTGTCTGACAACATGCGCTACCAACCCCATTCTCTTACATCTCCTCCAGTCTCTCTCTCCAGTCGTCAATACTCACCTGACTGCAATCTTTAATCTCCCCCTCCCCTCTGGCATTTTCTCCTCCTTCTTCAAACACTCTATAATTACTCCATTATTAAAAAAAAACCTCTCTCTATCCATCCTGCACAAATAACTACAGACCAGTCTGCAATCTCCCCTTCATCTCTAAACTCTTGGAGCGCCTGGTCTACTCCCGCCTTACCCGTTACATCGCCACTCACTCCATCCTAGATCCTTCACAGTCCAGCTTCTGCCCTCTACTTTCTACAGAAACTGCACTCATCAAAGTGACCAATGACCTTCTGACAGCAAAATGTAACGGTGACCACTCTCTGCTCATTCTTCTCGATCTCTCTGAAGATTTCGACACTGTTGACCACCATCTCCTACCCTCTATGCTCCAGTCAATAGGTATAAAGGACACTGCTCTCTCCTGGTTCTTTTCCTATCTTTCCAACTGCTCTTTCAGTGTATCATTCACTGGTTCCACTTCATCTCCTTTTCCTCTCACTGTTGGGGTCTCTCAGGGCTCAGTCCTTGGCTACCTTCTCTTCTCTCTACATGGCCCCAATTGGATAGTCCATCAGCAGATTTAGCTTTCAGTACCATCTTTATGCCGATAACACACAATTATACATGTCATCCCCTGACCTTACCCATGTTGTATTACAGAACGCCAGTGACTGTCCGCAGTCTCCATCATGTCCGTTCTCTATCTGAAACTCAACCTTTCCAAAACTGAACTTACTCTGCTTCCACTGTCTACTAACCTCCCTAAATCTGACATTTCCCTCTCCGTGGGTGGCACCATAATAATGTCCCGGCATCAGGCGCGCTTCCTGGGTATTATAGTTGACACCAATCTTTCTTTCACCTCCCATATATCTCTTTCCCACTCTTGCCGCTTACACATAAAGAACATCTCTAGAATCCACCCATTTCTCACCATGGAAACAACAAAAACCCTCACTGTTGCCCTGATCCATTCCTGCCTAGACTACTGTAATGCTCTATTAATTGGCCTCCCCTCACTCGACTTTCCCCTCTTCAGTCCATCCTTAATGCAGCAGCCAAGGTAGTCCATCTGGTTAATCGGTACTCGGATGCATCCGCTCTTCGACAGTCATTGCACTGGCTGCCCATTCACTATTGGATCCAATTCAAATTGCCTGTTCTCACCCACAAAACTCTCCAAAGTGCAGCACCCCCCTACATCTCCTCCCCTATTTCTGTTTGTCAGCCTACCCGCTCGTTACTCTCTTCAAGCATCTTTCGACTAACCTCTGCACTTATCTGTACCTCCGACTCCTGGCTCCAAGACTTCTCCCACATTGCGCCAATCCTCTGGAATGCTCTACCTCTAGAAATTAGGACTATCCACAACTTGCACAGTTTTAGGGGCTCGCTCAAAACACATTTGTTCGGAGCGGCCTATCACATTCCATAATGAAAGTCGGTGCGTGTTTGGCCCCTTCACTATCTGAGAATAACCCTCCATCAAACTCCACTACACCCAACAGCACCACAAATATTGGCTGGTGACCAGCTCATGCAGCCTTTATCTATCCCCCACTTCCTCAAGATTGCTGGACCATCATTGTAAATACGCACCTGTACTTTGTGTCTTCCCCCCACCTCATTGTAGATTGTAAGCTCTCGCGATCAGGGTCATCTTATTTTGCTTTAAATATTGTGTTATCTTTAATGCTGTTACTTATGACTGTTATGTATGAACTGTTAAACTGTAAAGCAATGCGGAATATGTTTGCACTATATAAATAAAGATTATTATTATTTATCATTATTATTATTATTATATCAATATAACTGATTTTACCTTGGGAAAACACCCCTGAAAAAGGAATCTGCCACCAGGCTTTGCTACCTAATCAGGATTTATATGCAGTAGTGAAGACTAGGGTTGAGCGACTTTTCTTTTTATAGGATCGGGTCGGGTTTCACGAAACCCGACTTTTTCAAAAGTCAGGTCGAGTGAAATCGGCCGATCCTATAGAAAAGTCGGGGTCGGGGTCGGCCGAAACACGATACCCAATGCAGTGCATTGGGTTTCTAATGGTTCCCAGGGTCTGAAGGAGAGGAAACTCTCCTTCAGGCCCTGGGATCCATATTTAAGTGTAAAATAAAGAATCAAAATAAAAAATATTGATATACTTACCCTCGGACGCGCCATGGTTCTCACCGGCAGCCTTCCTTCCTAAGAATGAGCGCCTGAAGGACCTTCGATGACGTTGCGGCTTGTGATTGGTCGCGTGAGCGGTCACATGGGCGTCACGCGATCAATCACAAGCCGTGACGTCATCTAAGGTCCTTCAGGCGCTGATTCTTAGGAAGGAAGGCTGCGGGTTAGAACCAGGGCGCATCCGAGGGTGAGTATATACCTATTAGGAATATACTCACCCTCGGACGCGCCCTCGGACGCTTCCTTCCTAAGAATTAGCGCCTGAAGGACCTTAGATGACGTCACGGCTTGTGATTGGTCGCGTGACCGCTCATGTGACCACTCACGCGACCAATCACAAGCCGCGACGTCATCGAAGGCCCTTCAGGCGCTCATTCTTAGGAAGGAAGGCTGCCGGTGAGAACCAGGGCGCGTCCGAGGGTGAGTATATCAATATATATTTTTTTTTATTCTTTATTTTACAGTTAAATATGAATTCCGATACCGATTCCCGATATCTTAAACATATCGGAACTCGGTATCGGAATTTCGATTCCAGATCAGAAGATCGCCGACCTCATGGCCGACCCCACACAGGGGTCGGGTTTCATGAAACCCGACTTTGCCAAAAGTCGGCGACTTCTGAATCTGGCCGACCCGTTTCGCTCAACCCTAGTGAAGAACATGATAGTGGCGAGGGAACAAATCCTATCTTCTTGGTTATTTTATTTGTTGTTAATATTGTATATATTTTTTTATTTTTCACAGGAATTTAAAAATGTTTAGAAACACGAACTATGTAAATTATATCAAGATAATTTATGTTCTTCAATCTAAAGCTCCTTATTTATTACCCCAACCACCACCAAAAATACAAAAAATGAATAAATCAATACAAAAAATAGCCAGGGATTAATAGGTAATCTGCTACAGAAAATGTGTTATTACTTATTGGCTATTCATTAAGAAGTCTGAATTAAACACAGGCATCGGATCATTTAGTGTATGCACAACCAGGAATCTTTGCTATTCTTTTCTAATTTACTGAGATAATGACTTTTGGTTGTTCATTAGATGTAAGCCATAATCATCGACATTAACAGAAATAGACACTTCAAATAGATCACTCTGTTTGAAATGACTCTATAGAATATATGAGTTTCACTTTTTGTATTGAAGAACTGAAATAAATTCACTTTTTTGATGATATTCTAATTTTGGGAGAAGCACCTGTAGGATTGTGCAGCAATTCTTACATGGACTTCAAAGTAATTACGCCAGCCTCATCAAGTCAAAGATTTCTATTTTATATTGTATGCAGTTTGTATTGTGAAATCTGATGACAGATCTTTTTAACCCCTTTCTGACCTCGGACGGGATAGTACGTCCGAGGTCAGATCCCCTGCTTTGATGCAGGGCTCCGCGGTGAGCCCGCACCAAAGCCGGGATATGTCAGCTGTTTTGAACAGCTGACATGTGCCCGTAATAGGCGCGGGCAGAATCGCGATCTGCCCGCACCTATTAACTAGTTAAATGCCGCTGTCAAACGCAGACAGCGGCATTTAACTACCGCTTCCGGACGGGCCGATGCGTCTGAATGGTAACCATAGAGGTCCTAGAGACCTCTATGGTTACTGATGACCGGTGGCTGTGAGCGCCACCCTGTGGTCGGCGCTCACAGCACACCTCCATTTCTGCTACATAGAAGCGATCAGCAGATCGCTGCTATGTAGCAGAGCCGATCGCATTGTGCCTGCTTCTAGCCTCCTATGGAGGCTATTGAAGCATGGCACAAGTAAAAAAAAAAAGTTTAAAAAAATGTGAAAAAAATAAAAAAAAATAAAAGTTTAAATCACCCCCCTTTCGCCCCAATCAAAATAAATCAATAAAAAAAAATCAAATCTACACATATTTGGTATCGCCGCGCTCAGAATCGCCCGATCTATCAATTAAAAAAAAGCATTAACCTGATCGCTAAACGGCGTAGCGAGAAAACAATTTGAAATGCCAGAATTACGTTTTTTAGATCGCCGCGACATTGCATTAAAATGCAATAACGGGCGATCAAAAGAACGTATCTGCACCAAAATGCTATCATTAAAAATGCCAGCTTGGCATGCAAAAAATAAGCCCTCAACCGACCCCAGATCACGAAAAATGGAGACGCTACGAGTATCAGAAAATGGCGCAATTTTTTTTTTTTTTTTAGCAAAGTTTGGAATTTTTATTCACCACTTAGAGTCATGTTAGGTGTCTATGAACTTGTACTGACCTGGAGAATCATAGTGTCAGGTCAGTTTTAGCATTTAGTGAACCTAGCAAAAAAGCCAAACAAAAAACAAGTGTGGGATTGCACTTTTTTTGCAATTTCACCGCACTTGGAATTTTTTTCCCGTTTTCTAGTACACGACATGCTAAAACCAATGATGTCGTTCAAAAGTACAACTCGTCCCGCAAAAAATAAGCCCTCACATGGCCAAATTGACGGAAAAATAAAAAAGTTATGGCTCTGGGAAGGAGGGGAGTGAAAAACGAACACGGAAAAATGAAAAATCCCAAGGTCATGAAGGGGTTAAAGACAAGATGCAAGTGAACAATAATCTCTCTCTGTCAAAGTTACTTACTGGCATGACCTCACCACGCCATTGTTCATCTTTTTGTTTTTGTTTTCCACCCCCATCTTTAAAGAGCTCTTGACATGGGACTGAGTTGCAATTTAGAATGCCGTCATCCACCATTTAATTTACTAAACAATGTACTGAAAATAGGGAAAATATCTTTCAGCAGGACCCTCTCATCTCTCTCCTATAGAGTGTAAGCTCTTATGGTTAATGGGGTTCTCTATCTTTCCTGTAGACTGTAAGCTAGAATGCCATAGCACAACTCAAAATTACACTTTCAACGACTACTGCAGTCTCACAATTATTAGCTATAAAATACCCAATAAGAGCACACATTTATAAATCAGGGGTAGTCTCAAGTCCCATCATTATTTCCATCATATGTACGAGAAGCTAGGGCTATGTTGGCTGTAATGTTTAGTTGAATGTTAAAAATAACAGAAATATATGCTTTCTGAACCACTCAACAGAGTTGTCAAAAAGTTAAAAAGAAATGTTCATTGCCTTGAACAAACAAGGAAAAGGATTCAAAAAGATCACAAAGACATTGAATATTCCCACAGATACAGATGGAAGTAGAATTGAGAAGTTCAGAGTTTAAGGAGCACTGACTTCATTACCAGTATGAGGCAATAAGAGGAAACCACCACCGTCTCATACCAGATTCCCGAAGAGGACGTGGTCAAAAACCCTTGATTGATTGCAAAAGATGTTCAGCATGATTTGGTGGCAGCAAGCAGGAAACTTTCCTTTTTGCACAGTAAAACCATACTAAACTGTAAAGGTCTGCGTGTCTAAACTCCAATGCTGACCAAAAGTGCAAGAAACGTTGTCATCAACATGCTTAAAGGGAATCTGTCACCACTTTTTTGGGATATCAGGTAAAAATATCAGTCAATTCAGTGTACCCTATGCATTATAAGTACTTTTGATACCCCTTGACTCCCCGCCTATGATCTATAAATACTGTTTTTATTCCTCCCGCGGTGTGTGCAAATATCCCTGGTCCGGTCCGATGGGCGGGGCTTATTGTCCATCTCTCCCCCCCTCCTCACTTGCTCTACGTAGCTCTGCATTCGCCTATAGTTTTGACACATGCGCATTCAAATGGCCTCTCGCGCGTGTGCAGTATGCTTTGCCCAACTGTGGACAAAGCCAAAAAACAGTATTGCGCATGCGCCGGCATACGCGATCGCGTTCTGTGGCCTGGAAGTATACTTGTATGCCTCTGGACCATACAAAGCTATGGCGTATCCTGGAGCATGCACAATAATGTTTTTCGGCTTTGCCCACAGTTGGGCAAAGCATACTGCGCATGTGCGAGAGGCCATTTGAATGTGCACTCGCGGTAACTATACGCGATCTGTGATATTCACAGAAAAGAAAGCGTAGAGCAAGCCGAGGAGGGGGTGAAGATGGACAATAAGCCCCGCCCATCAGTACGGACCAGGGATATTAACATACACCGTGGGAGGAATAAAAGCAGTATTCATGTATCATAGGTGGGGAGTCAAGGGGTATCAAAAGTACTTGTATAATGCATAGGTGACACTGAATTGAATGATATTTTTTGCTGATATCCCCAAAAAGTGGTGACAGTTTCCCTTTAAAACCATACAAATAAGTCTCTGAAGTTTTAGGATTTTGTTTTGTTGAGTGATTAATAAAAGTGGCACTTTTCGAGTCTATAGACCAATGGTGTGCGTGGAAGAGGAAGATTGTAGCATACGCAGAAAATCACACCCTTCCTACAGTGAAGCAGGGCGGGGGCCTGATCATGTCTACAGAAAAGCATTGTGGTGGCTTGAGGATGCCCAATAACAAGGGTTTGGTGATGCTATGTGTCCCCTTTGCTTCCTTTGAATCTGGGCACTTGCAATGTGTAGAGAGCAAGAAGGAATTAATCAAGTGTCAAGAAATGCTAGGAGAAAATGTCATGCCTTTTGTGAGGAAGCTGAAGCTTGAGCATCATTGGCCCTTCCAAGAGGTCAATGATCCCAAATGTTCACCAACACTTGATTTCAGAGTTCCAAAAAGATTCTGACATAGTCATAGCAATCGCTTGACCTGAGCCCCATAAATAATTTTTGGTGGGATTTGAAGAAGGCAGTTGCAGCACACAAATCCATGACTATTGATGAAATGGAGGACATTGCCCATAACGAATGGCTTAGTTTCCTCAAGAATGGTGCCAGAAGCTGGTCTGGCTATGGATCCCATTTACAGCAGACAGATTGTAAATTTTGCTAATTAACCTACTTTGCAACAGGGATGGAATAATTTGTCTGCGACAGTATAACTAGGAGAAGCCCGAGGTTCAATTGAAAACTTGATATTGAAGACAATTCCCACAAGCAAGCTGCAAATGTCCACATTCTCCTGGTAAACTACAATTAGCTAACTATGTAAAAGTCATCTTAAATCCTGTTTTAGCATTTTGTAAATGACATTGAATGAGGACAGCTTTAACTATGCAGTGTTTTCTTGACTTTAATATATCTAATTTTGTCACATTCATTCTTTTTCTTTTACTGGTCTGTTTTCTTTTTGGAATTCCATGCAGTGCGCTCGGCATGGTCTTTTAGCATGAGAGGCAGTCCATTATCTTAATATAAACCTCTCTAGTGTGGTGACTGCAGTGAAATATCCACAGTGTCAGACATGTTATTATTTGGTTTTATTAATGCAATGATTTTACTACTTGAGTGCTGCGTCTTTAGTCTGATAATGGGGACTGAAAGTAGTAAATTGTGGGGAGATATTGCAAAACTCGCCTTTCTATGATGAGTATATTCATAGCTGCTGAAAAATACCTAGTGTCAGGTATGGCAAGTTATTTAACCCTTCTGTTGTCTTCGGTCAAAAACGACCGACCTTGAACTTCAATATTCTTTAAAATATTCAAGATGCGGCTCTGAAACCCGTGGCCGACCGACCCATCCTCATTTATGTCAATCAACCACAAGTTTCAGAACCGCATCTTGAACACCCCAAAAAATACCAAAGTTCAAAATAGGTCTCCCCAGACCGAAGACAACAGCAGGGTTAAAGAGATTCAGTCACCCAGCTTTTACCTCCTAATCTGAGAGCAGTATATTATAGAGACAGAGACCCTGATTCCATTGATGTGCCACTTACTGAGCTGCTTGCTGTAGTTTTGATAAAATCACTGTTTTATCAACAGGAGATTATCACTAGAGGACAAGTAAACCTGCTGTCGGGTAGTCCTCCATATTCATAAGCTTCATAAAACCCCGCCCCAACACAGATTGGCAGCATTCTGTCTATGCACAGTGTACACAGAAAGCAGCCAGTCAGTGAAATGGGTGGGGTTATACAGGGCTCAGCATTCAGAGAACTGCTAGATCTGCAGGAAAAAACAGTGGTTTTATCAAAAAGTATTTGGACATCCACAGACATTAATGGGTATCTACATGATATGCTGAGATAGATGTGAAATAGAGTAGTTTGTCACTGCTAGTCTGTCAGTGACCACAGATGACATGCTCTTGACTTGGTGGAATTCTTTGGTCTGACTATTCAGGTAGCACAGTGCCGGATGGGTCTGCCACATCACCTCTATATACAGACATTAGCTACTAAATAGATTAAACTACCCAGTTTGGATCTGGATATTGCTTTAAGCAACACTATTCTCTAAAAATCTTATCTCTCTTACCAAACAAATATTCCACAAACAGATGTCCAATAAAATCTGATTGCACAATATGTTTTTATTGTCAATAGAGATTTCCTATTTTCCCACCGGAGACAATTTAATGAAGAATCCATATTTCTGATTTTTCCTTGAAACCTGTTGAGAGCAAAAATGTTGTGTAAAAAGTAAATGGCTCAAAACGTCTCAGTACAGAAGAAAAGCATTATCTCTGTCGACAGTGAGTATTAGCAGTTTTAGTCTTGTTAGTAAGTCATCTTAGAGGAAAAACAGGAATATATTAGTCCTAATTTATAAGAAGAATGGACGCTCTTGGGTCATTACAGATGGTTATTATGGTCTCTTTGGGGAAACAGGGGAAAACAGCTGCATGAATGTTGAGGAAGAACATCTCCATAAGACTTCAACATCTGGTAAAAAAGATCAAATGTTCCGTTCCTTAACTGAAAGATATAGCTTCCCTATTATAATCCCATGATCACTCAGAAAGACGTATAATATTGGTGATACATATTGAAATCTCATAAGCAAGAGAGATAAGCATCCAATTGTATTGATTCTTTTTCTCTGCCACTGGCATTAGATAAATTACTATTTATTGCAGGAATAGACGCTAATCTTATTTCAGATGGATGGGAGTCAAAGTTTTAAGACCCTTGTAATCAGCTAATTGAAGCTCTCTTCGTAAGAGAGTGAAGAATGATCAACTCCCCTTGAAGATCATTTAGTCATTATCTTGTGCTATAATAATGCATTTCTCAACAGTTCCATTCATTTATGGGTGTACTTTAATGACATTGCTAGCTGTAGGCATTTTGGTAAGGAAAAGGTTAGCAATTAGTGTGAAGCTTAGGGTGGATCTTCAGCTTTATAAGGGGATGTAGAGGCCTAGTTCATGAGAGTGTCTATAGTTGCAACACAAGTAAACATCAGCCAGACAGAAAGCAAGTTCACCCAGGAATCCTACAAGAAAGTGGAAGAGGATGTTGAGGCCTAGTTCATCAGAGTGCCAAGTGAAAATTAGCCAGACAGAAAGCAAGTTCAATCACCCAGGAATCCTAAAAGAAAGTGGCAGAAGCATGATCTTAGAAGTGAGTACATATTGGTGGAAAGCTGGGAGAGGGCCAAATGAGAACATAGTTGGGAACCATGGTGATGCAGAGCGGTTACTAGTCCTGAGAGCCCTGCATGTTATCTGATTGGACGTGAAAATGAGAAAGGTTGGTCAAGGAATTTGGTCAAGTTCACCCATGAATCCTACAAGAAAGTGGAAGAGGATGTTGAGGCCTAGTTCATCAGAGTGCCTGTAGTTACAACACACGTGACTATCAGCCAGATAGAAAGCAAGTTCAATCACCCAAGAATCCTAAAAGAAAGTGGCAGAAGCATCATCTTAGAAGTGAGTACAGATTGGTGGAAAGCTGGGAGAGGGCCAAATGAGAACATAGTTGGGATTCATGGGGATGCAGAGCGGTTACTAGTCCTGAGAGCCCTGCATGTTATCTGATTGGACGTGAGAATGTAAAAGGTTGGTCAAGGAATTTGGCACCTGAGATGTGTTTGCAGATGGCAATTGATGTCTTAATGCAAAGACCTGCCCCTCATGGTGGGCACAGAAGAGTGCGAAAATTTACCCAGCACATCAAAAGCTCAGCCCCTACCTCCTTGTCCATCCCCTCCAGTACACTACATCACAGACTGCCTCCACTGGCCTCTGAGGGAGCAGTATCGTTAGCATGAAGGAAGACATTGTCACTATATTACACATTTCACTGGTGTTCAGGGTGTCAAAAGTCACAATTGACCAAACGATACGTTACATATCGACTACCAGGAATTGTATCAGCTCTATACATTGTGTAGTCACCGTAAATGTTATTGCAGGCTTAAACCTTGTAACTAGATCGATAGCAGTGCCAGGAGACAGACCACTAATCTCATGTTTGTGACTAATCCTAAATCTAAAGGATTAATGCTATTTTTTTTGTAGGAATTAACTAGACCAGAGACTATATTGCACTTATACAGTATTTCATTAAATAGTTATTTCATTCTTGATATTGTAATACTGCAATACCATCAATACATGCAGAACACTGTAGTAAGCATATTTGTAAGAAGCTACCAGGAACGCGGGATGCTGTGACGGATGGGAGACAGAGCAAGAGTTGGAGTCGGATGAATTAAGACCATGCAGACCGGACCCTCCGTCATCCGTGCTGGGTACTGCAGGCGTCACTTCCCATTGCTTTTCAGTCAAGCTCTCTGCCTCACCCAGCTGCCTTGCCTCTTCCAACCGGTCAAGATCTCGGGACTGTCGGGCGATGAACTTTCCACTTCAGAGAGCAAAGCCAATGGTTCTTCTTCTTCACAAACGGGAACTGTGGGAGAGTGTGTACTGGGAACACTTGGCACTTGTCCTTTTCCTTCAGAATCCTGTAACAGGCAGAGGCACGACATGCTTCGGTGGCCCATTGTTGTGAATTCTGTTGTCGAACTCCCTCCTGTGGTCGTGAATGGTACTTCGGCGAGTTCTGTCTATGGGCTCCCTCTGGTGGCTATGAGTGAAGCTGCTGCTTCTGAGGCTCCTTACACAGGTGACGTGGTTTATCCTTTGGTTGGCTGCTCTATTTAACTCCTCTCAGATCGTTACTCCATGCCAGCTGTCAATGTTTTTGCATTCGTTCAGTTCGCTCCTGGATCTCTCTGGTGACCTGCCTTCTCCTGCAGAAGCTAAGTTCCTGATAGTCTTATTTTGTTCTCTGTTTTCTTGTCCAGCTGGTTTTCATGATTTTGTCTTGCTAGCTGGAAGCTCTGGGATGCAGAGTGGCCCCTCCGCACCGTGAGTCGGTGCGGAGGTCCTTTTTGCACACTCTGCGTGGTCTTTTGTAGGTTTTTGTGCTGATCACAAAGTTACCTTTCCTATCCTCTGTCTATTTAGTAAGTCTGGCCTCCCTTTGCTGAAACCTGTTTCATTTCTGCGTTTGTGACTTTCATCTTTACTCACAGTCAATATATGTGGGGGGCTTCCTTTACCTTTGGGGAATTTCTCTGAGGCAAGGTAGGCTTTATTTTCTATCTCTAGGGCTAGATAGTTCTTAGGCTGTGACGGGGCGCCTAGGTCTGGTCAGGAGCGCTCCACGGCTATTTTTAGTGTGTGTGATAGGATTAGGGCTTGTGGTCAGCAGAGCTCCCACATCCCAGAGCTCGTCCTGTATGAGGTTTAATTATCAGGTCATTCCGGGTGCTCCTAACCACCAGGTCATAACAGTACAGCTGGCCCAAAGTACTAATGCATCTCAATAGAGGGATAAGAGAATTTCTGAGACCATTTTTTTTTCTTTGTACTGTGCTTTGTCTTTCTTTTCCCCTAGACCTTTGGGTGGTTCAGGACACAGGTGTAGAAATGGACATTCAAGGTCTGTCCTCTTGTGTGGATCATCTCACTGCAAGGGTACAAAACATTCAAGATTTTGTGGTTCAGAATCCTATGTTAGAGCCTAGAATTCCTATTCCTGACTTATTTTCTGGGGATAGATCTAGGTTCTTGAATTTCAAAAATAATTGTAAACTGTTTCTAGCTTTGAAACCCCGCTCCTCTGGTGACCCCATTCAACAGGTAAAAATCATTATTTCTTTGTTACATGGTGACCCTCAAGACTGGGCAATTTCCCTTGCGCCAGGAGATCCTGCATTGCGTGATGTTGATGCGTTTTTTCTGGCGCTTGGATTGCTTTATGATGAACCAAATTCAGTGGATCAGGCAGAGAAAATCTTGCTAGCTTTGTGTCAGGGTCAGGATGAAGCGGAGGTGTACTGTCAGAAGTTTAGAAAGTGGTCTGTGCTTACTCAGTGGAATTATTGTGCCCTGGTGGCAATTTTCAGAAAGGGTCTTTCTGAAGCCCTTAAGGATGTCATGGTGGGATTTCCCACGCCTGCTGGTCTGAATGAGTCTATGTCTTTGGCCATTAAGATCGATCGGCGCATGCGTGAGCGCAAAGCTGTGCACCATATGGCGGTATTCTCGGAGCATAGGCCTGAGCCTATGCAGTGTGATAGGACTTTGACCAGAGCTGAACGACAAGAACACAGACGTCGGAATGGGCTGTGTTTTTACTGTGGTGAATCCACTCATGCTATCTCCGATTGTCCTAAGCGCACTAAGCGGTTCGCTAGGTCTGCCACCATTGGTACAGTACAGTCTAAATTTCTTTTGTCCGTTACTCTGATTTGCTCTCTGTCGTCCTATTCTGTAATGGCATTTGTGGATTCAGGCGCTGCCCTGAATTTGATGGACTTGGAGTTTGCCAGGCGCTGTGGTTTTTTCTTGGAGCCCTTGCAGTATCCTATTCCATTGAGAGGAATTGATGCTATGCCTTTGGCCAAGAATAAGCCTCAGTACTGGACTCAATTGACCATGTGCATGGCTCCTGCACATCAGGAGGATATTCGCTTTTTGGTGTTGCATAATCTGCATGATGTGGTCGTTTTGGTGTTGCCATGGCTACAGGTCCATAATCCAGTGTTGGATTGGAAATCTATGTCTGTGTCCAGCTGGGGTTGTCAGGGGGTACATGGTGATGTTCCATTGCTGTCAATTTCGCCATCCACTCCTTCTGAAGTCCCTGAGTTTTTATCAGATTACCGGGATGTGTTTGAAATCTGGTGCCCTACCTCGTCATAGGGATTGCGACTGTGCTATTAATTTGATTCCTGGTAGTAAGTTTCCTAAGGGCCGTTAGTTTAATTTATCTGTGCCAGAGCACGCCGCTATGCGGAGTTATATAAAGGAATCCTTGGAGAAGGGTCATATTCGTCCGTCGTCGTCACCATTGGGAGCAGAGTTCTTTTTTGTGGCCAAGAAGGATGGTTCTTTGAGACCTTGTATTGATTACCGCCTTCTTAATAAGATCACAGTCAAATTTCAGTATCCTTTGCCGCTGCTGTCTGATTTATTTGCTCGGATTAAAGGTACCTTCACACATAACGATATTGTTAACGATATCGTTGCTATTTGTGACGTAGCAACGATATCGTTAATGAAATCGTTATGTGTGACAGCGACCAATGATCAGGCCCCTGCTGGGAGATCGTTGGTCGCTGAATAAAGTCCAGAACTTTATTTCGTCGCTGGACTCCTGCTGACATCGCTGGATCGGCGTGTGTGACACCGATCCAGCGATGTCTTCACTGGTAACCAGGGTAAACATCGGGTAACTAAGTGCAGGGCCGCGCTTAGTAACCCGATGTTTACCCTGGATACCATGCTAAAAGTAAAAAAAAACAAACACTAGATACTTACCTACCGCTGTCTGTCCTCCAGCGCTGTGCTCTGCACTCCTCCTGTACTGGCTGTGAGCCGGAAAGCAGAGCGGTGACGTCACCGCTCTGCTTTCCGGCTCACAGCCAGTACAGGAGGAGAGCAGAGAAGCAGAGCGCAGCGCTGGAGGACAGACAGCGGTAGGTAAGTATCTAGTGTTTGTTTTTTTTTACTTTTAGCATGGTATCCAGGGTAAACATCGGGTTACTAAGCGCGGCCCTGCGCTTAGTTACCCGATGTTTACCCTGGTTACCGGCATCGTTGGTCGCTGGAGAGCTGTCTGTGTGACAGCTCTCCAGCGACCAAACAGCGACGCTGCAGCGATCCGGATCGTTGTCGGTATCGCTGCAGCGTCGCTTAATGTGAAGGGGCCTTAAGGGGGCTAGTTGGTTCACCAAGATAGATCTTCGTGGTGCGTATAATCTTGTGCGAATTAAACAGGGTGATGAATGGAAAACGGCATTTAATACGCCCGAGAGCCATTTTGAGTACCTGGTTATGCCATTCGGGCTTTCTAATGCTCCATCTGTGTTTCAGTCCTTTATGCATGACATCTTCCGAGAGTACCTGGATAAATTCCTGATTGTATATTTGGATGACATTTTGGTCTTTTCGGATGATTGGGAGTCTCATGTGAAGCAGGTCAGAATGGTGTTCCAGGTCCTTCGTGCGAATTCCTTGTTTGTGAAGGGGTCTAAGTGTCTCTTTGGAGTTCAGAAGGTTTCATTTTTGGGTTTCATTTTTTCCCCTTCTACTATCGAGATGGACCCTGTTAAAGTTCAGGCCATTTACGATTGGACTCAGCCGACATCTGTGAAGAGCTTACAGAAGTTCCTGGGCTTTGCTAATTTTTATCGTCGCTTCATCGCTAATTTTTCTAGTATTGCTAAACCGTTGACTGATTTGACCAAGAAAGGTGCTGATGTGGTCAATTGGTCCTCTGCGGCTGTAGAGGCTTTTCAGGAGTTGAAGCGTCATTTTGCTTCTGCCCCTGTGTTGTGCCAGCCAGATGTTTCGCTCCCTTTTCAGGTTGAGGTTGATGCTTCTGAAATTGGAGCAGGGGCTGTTTTGTCGCAAAGAAGTTCTGATGGCTCGGTGATGAAACCATGTGCCTTCTTTTCTAGAAAATTCTCACCTGCTGAGCGCAATTATGATGTGGGCAATCGGGAGTTGTTGGCCATGAAGTGGGCATTCGAGGAGTGGCGACATTGGCTTGAGGGAGCTAAACATCGTGTGGTGGTCTTGACGGATCACAAGAATTTGACTTATCTCGAGTCTGCCAAACGGTTGAATCCTAGACAGGCTCGATGGTCGCTCTTTTTCTCCCATTTTGATTTTGTGGTTTCATACCTTCCGGGATCTAAGAATGTGAAGGCTGACGCCCTGTCAAGGAGTTTTGTGCCTGACTCTCCGGGTGTTTCGGAGCCCGCGGGTATTCTTAAAGAAGGGGTAATTTTGTCTGCCATTTCCCCTGATTTGCGGCGTGTGCTGCAAAAGTTTCAGGCTGATAGACCTGACCGTTGTCCTACGGAGAAACTGTTTGTCCCTGATAGATGGACTAGTAGAGTTATCTCTGAGATTCATTGTTCAGTGTTGGCTGGTCATCCTGGAATCTTTGGTACCAGAGATTTGGTGGCTACATCCTTTTGGTGGCCTTCTTTGTCACGGGAAGTGCGTTCTTTTGTGCAGTCCTGTGGGACTTGTGCTCGGGCTAAACCCTGCTGTTCTCGTGCCAGTGGGTTGCTTTTGCCCTTGCCAATCCCGAAGAGGCCCTGGACGCATATTTCCATGGATTTTATTTCTGATCTCCCTGTTTCTCAAAAGATGTCGGTCATTTGGGTGGTTTGTGATCGCTTCTCTAAGATGGTCCATTTGGTACCCTTGTCTAAATTGCCTTCCTCCTCTGATTTGGTGCCATTGTTTTTCCAGCATGTGGTTCGTTTGCATGGCATTCCAGAGAACATCGTCTCGGACAGAGGTTCCCAGTTTGTTTCGAGGTTTTGGCGGTCCTTTTGCGCTAAGATGGGCATTGATTTGTCTTTTTCTTCGGTTTTCCATCCTCAGACTAATGGCCAAACAGAACGAACTAATCAGACTTTGGAGACATATCTGAGATGCTTTGTTTCTGCTGATCAGGATGATTGGGTGTCCTTCTTGCCTTTGGCTGAGTTCGCCCTTAATAATCGGGCCAGCTCGGCTACTTTAGTTTCACCTTTTTTCTGTAATTCTGGTTTCCATCCTCGTTTCTCTTCAGGGCAGGTTGAGCCTTCGGACTGTCCTGGTGTGGATGCGGTGGTGGACAGGTTGCAGCAGATTTGGACTCATGTGGTGGACAATTTGACATTGTCCCAGGAGAAGGCTCAACGTTTCGCTAACCGCCGGCGTTGTGTTGGTCCCCGACTTCGTGTTGGGGATTTGGTTTGGTTGTCATCTCGTCACATTCCTATGAAGGTTTCCTCTCCTAAGTTTAAGCCTCGTTTCATTGGGCCATACAAGATTTCTGAAGTTCTTAATCCTGTGTCATTTCGTTTGGACCTTCCAGCTTCTTTTGCCATCCATAATGTGTTCCATAGGTCGTTGTTGCGGAGATACGTGGCGCCTATGGTTCCCTCCGTTGATCCTCCTGCCCCGGTGTTGGTCGAGGGGGAGTTGGAGTATGTGGTGGAGAAGATTTTGGATTCTCGTGTTTCGAGACGGAAACTTCAGTACCTGGTCAAGTGGAAGGGTTATGGTCAGGAAGATAATTCCTGGGTTTTTGCCTCTGATGTTCATTCTGCCAATCTGGTTCGTGCCTTTCATTTGGCTCATCCTGATCGGCCTGGGGGCTCTGGTGAGGGTTCGGTGACCCCTCCTCAAGGGGGGGGGGTACTGTTGTGAATTCTGTTGTCGAACTCCCTCCTGTGGTCGTGAATGGTACTTCGGCGAGTTCTGTCTATGGGCTCCCTCTGGTGGCTATGAGTGAAGCTGCTGCTTCTGAGGCTCCTTACACAGGTGACGTGGTTTATCCTTTGGTTGGCTGCTCTATTTAACTCCTCTCAGATCGTTACTCCATGCCAGCTGTCAATGTTTTTGCATTCGTTCAGTTCGCTCCTGGATCTCTCTGGTGACCTGCCTTCTCCTGCAGAAGCTAAGTTCCTGATAGTCTTATTTTGTTCTCTGTTTTCTTGTCCAGCTGGTTTTCATGATTTTGTCTTGCTAGCTGGAAGCTCTGGGATGCAGAGTGGCCCCTCCGCACCGTGAGTCGGTGCGGAGGTCTTTTTTGCACACTCTGCGTGGTCTTTTGTAGGTTTTTGTGCTGATCGCAAAGTTACCTTTCCTATCCTCTGTCTATTTAGTAAGTCTGGCCTCCCTTTGCTGAAACCTGTTTCATTTCTGCGTTTGTGACTTTCATCTTTACTCACAATCAATATATGTGGGGGGTTTCCTTTACCTTTGGGGAATTTCTCTGAGGCAAGGTAGGCTTTATTTTCTATCTCTAGGGCTAGATAGTTCTTAGGCTGTGACGGGGCGCCTAGGTCTGGTCAGGAGCGCTCCACGGCTATTTTTAGTGTGTGTGATAGGATTAGGGCTTGCGGTCAGCAGAGCTCCCACATCCCAGAGCTTGTCCTGTATGAGGTTTAATTATCAGGTCATTCCGGGTGCTCCTAACCACCAGGTCATAACACCCATTTGGTTAGACACCTCTTCTTCCTTTTTGGGTTGGTCTTCACGGATGGCACCTTTGTATCCAGTTTGGAGTGTCACCAGACTCACCTCCACGCTCCTGACCAATGCAGACATCTCACCGTAGAAAGTTGACCCCTTCCCCATCTCTTCTCGGCTCCCAACGTCATGGCTGTGTCTGGCTTTGAGTGCAGTTGCTCTACTTTTGCAGTACCATTACTCCCAGGGACGATGTTCTCTACAATTGGCAGGACCTTAGGAGGAATGAGCGAACATTCCCCGTCGTCTGTCTCGAGTGGGGCAATTTCTGAACATGTGTCTCATTCTTCCACACGTCCAACACGCTCGTCTGCGGCTGTCTGATGAGCGCTTTGGTCTGGATCATCGACCTTGAAGGGAAGCACATTTCACTTGCCTTTGCTCTTCACTCCGCATACTGGAAGTAAATCTTGGGACAACTGCTGGGGTACTTCTGATGCTCCGCACTTCTCCTCTATCTTCCTTTAGGTTTTGTGGCGAGTCACCTTGGGGTATGATACGGGACTCCAAGACAGCCATAAGAGCCTCCTCCAGCTTTTCAACTTTTTCCCATACCTTCTGTTTTCCCTGCCGTAATTCGCGGGACCACATCGGCTGTTCATCGTTCGGGCTGGGTACTCCGCAATTCCAGACCATCCCCGTCAAGGCTGCAATCCCCTGCTCCTGCTCAGCTATGCACAACTCTGCCCCAATTTCTGCAAAAGTCATGCGCGGGTTAGCTTGCAGGTGCTCACGCAATGCCTGCCCCAGCAGCACTTTTCTCAGGCCCGTCCCTAACTGGTCTCGCAGCACTACATCAGGGGGTCCTATGCTTAAGCCGTCTTTTTTTAGAATCGCGGTGTGTAATTCCTGTAGCGAGTTCATATACTGTGTCACAGTCTCCCTCTCTCTCTGCATGCAGCTAAAGAGACGTATCCTCAGTTCCCCTACATCAATGGGGTCTCCATGGTTCTCTTCAAGTATTTTCAGTAATCTGTCAAAGGTGTCTCACGCCTGGGGGGTTGTAGCATGACAGAATTCCTCACTTCTCCATCTAGGGTCATCACGGCAACCTCCGCCTCTAACATAGGAGTCATGGGGTACATCCTCTTCATCCCCCTGATCCGCTCATTCCAGCTCCATAACCGAACATTGCTCCCTGTGAACTTGGGGAGATTACTCAAAATTGTCCCCAGTGGTATACTGGCCCTTGGGGCACCCCTATCCGCTTGGTCTGCCACCTCTGCATCTGTAGACTGCATCATGCCAACTACGCCAAATGTAAGAAGCTAGCAGGAACGCGGGATGCAGTGACGGACAGGAGACAGAGCAAGGGTTAACAGAGGGATTTAATTTAACAGCGTTACTCCACGCAGGGAGGTAAAGGGTTAGACAGCACAAAGGGAAATGGATGTTGGGAGACAAAAAGTTATACAGGGGAGACAAATAGTACATTAAGTAAGAGGATATTCTTGAGGTAAAAAACAACAGTTCAAAATAAAGGCAGTTCGTTAACACTTGTGTCAGGAAGTCCTTAAACTGCAGCTCCTGCTGCGAACTCAATAACGCCGGCAATGGCTGGCGCAGTGTCCTTTCCAGGAAAACACTGTGGACTGATAATCCGTCTTCTGGCAACAGTGGACGGTCTCCGATACCTTCCATGTCCTCTTGTCCATATACCGGTGTGGCTATTAAAGGCACAGGCCACAGACCTGTACGAGCCGAACGTGGCTCCGAAAAACTGTCTTAACTGATGTAGTAAGGTCACAAGGGTCAGAACAACTATAGTGTGTCCATGTCAGGGTGCAGGTGTCAGTCTTATATGTGGTCTCACTTGGGCAGCGTGTGTGCGGTACTCACGGTCACATCGTGTATGACACCTGATATTCTTTGGCTGTCACTGGACACACATCCTTCGTCCCGCTCTCCCTGGTCCCCGCTGTTGGTGGCGGGTGACACTGGTCTGTTTACCGCTGGTGCTCTCAGTCAGAATACTACTCTCTGACTGCTGCAACCCCCTGCTCTGCTCCACACGGCTTGGCTCCACAAGGCTCTGCTCTGCATGGCTTGGCTCCGCAAGGCTCTGCTCTGCACAGCTCTCTCTGCTGGCAATGGGGGTTACTTCTAGTACAGGTGGGGGATGCAGAGCGAGCCGCTCAAAACTCTGCGCGGTGCTTCCTGCGTTGCCCTCTGCACTGCTCTGTGCCGGCGCCAGACTGACTCTTTTGGTGCGCCTTTCCCTTTTATCTGTCAGCTGCTGCGCGCACTTTCCCGCCTCTCCTGGGTGAGCAGGAAGCACGGTCTCTTCCCTCCTTCCCTCCTGCAGCAGGGAAAGGTCCGACTCCCTCAGGCTTCCCCCCGAGAACAGAGGATGCAGCCCTTTCAGTTCCGTACCCAGCAAGCAGGTACCTGCGGTCCGGTCTATCTCCTGCATATTCTCTGGTTGGTTGTGTGTAGGGGGTCTCACAATCTAATTTACCTAACATGTATACATATAAATAAAATGAATAACGCTTAGTTGAAAAGTGCCCAATGTGAACTTATCAAGAACTTGTAATTGTGGGCTGAGATGATGATAACGTTGATGATTCTGATTAGTTCGCTACAATTAGAGCCATATAGTGTTCAGCCAGAATTCAATCCTCCTATAGTGGTATGTTACATCAAGAAAAGGATATGTGATACATTACAATCTACAAAGAAAACCACAAAGGCAGTAATTAGTGATATCTATCGTGGTGTCAGTGACATAATGCATTTGAAACTCTTTGGAATAAATCTTTACCTACTAAACACTTACAAATTGCTTTGCTATGGGAAACAGAAGATCGGGCATTCATCCAATGGACACCTAAACTGATAAAGAAAGTTTAATGGAGACCTAACCTTCAACAAAAAAGACGTATGAATCATGTGAGGCCTCACTTTAAGACTTACTCAATACTTACATCATTTTACTCCATTAAATCCATGAAAAAAATTTTGACAAACGTTTCTCTCATTTTCAATGTGATAATTGTAGTTTAAAAATAAATTAGTGACATGTTTAAATTAGACTTAAATCATCAATGATTCATTGGTGGGTCCCACAAGTTGAAGGGTCCATAGGAACCCTACAACCACTGCTTCCCCATCGAGCTGTGCAGCAGCTTGGCCCACCCACTCAGAGAGAATCTTCTTCTGTGCACTCTTACTTAGCTCTCTTTTATCGGCTGGTTTCCCACATTCGTGTTTCGCCACGGCAGTATGGACTACAATGGACAGACCGGCTTCAGGTTTCCAAACTCAAAGCCTCATATGCCTATACCTATCAGGTCAGTAGTCCCGAGGCCAGTTTGTGTATCATGGTCCATACTCATATCACGAAACACAAATGTGTGAAACTGACCCAATGAGTAGGCAATAAGCTGATAAAATTCTACATGAGGCCATAGACAGACATGTGCAAATGTTTGTTCTATCTTTCTGCATTTCTTTCTATTAAACAGTGAGGGGAAGATATAGGAAGCCTAACAATGTTCAGAATCCTACTAGAAGCTACTGGAAGGCCTGCGTGGAGGGGAACAATCTGTGAGAGGGGGCATAAAGTAGGGTATGAGCCTTGGTACATCAGAGTGCAATCTGTCTAAAAGAAGGCGAAAGGATCAGTCTGTAAGAAAGGAGGAGCGTTGTAAACAGCTTGTACAACAGAGGCAGCATGGTGAGCAGTCTATGGGGAGTAGGAGCATTGGGAGTAGATTGTACAACAGAGGTAGCATGGGGAGCAGTCTATGGGGAGTAGGAGCATTGGGAGCAGAATGTACAACAGAGGCGGCATGGGGAGCAGTCTATGGGGAGTAGGAGCATTGGGAGCAGAATGTACAACAGAGGCGGCATGGCGAGCAGTCTATGGGGAGTAGGAGCATTGGGAGCAGAATGTACAACAGAGGCGGCATGGAGCGCAGTCTATGAGGGAGTAAGAGCATTGGGAGCAGTATGTACAACAGAGGCGGCATGGGGAGCAGTCTATGGGGAGTAGGAGCATTGGGTGCTGTATGTATAGCAGAGGCGGCATGGGGAGCAGTCTATGAGGGAGTAGGAGCATTGGGAGCAGTATGTACAACAGAGGCAGCATATAATGCAGTCTATGAGGGAGTCGGAGCATTGGGAGCAGAATGTACAACAGAGGTTGCATGGGTGCATGGGGAGCAGTATATGGGGAGTAGGAGCATTGGGAGCAGTATGTACAACAGAGGCGGCATGGGGAGCAGTCTATGAGGGAGTAGGAGCATTGGGTGCTGTATGTACAGCAGAGGCGGCATGAGGAGCAGTCTATGAGGGAGTCGGAGCATTGGGAGCAGAATGTACAACAGAGGTGGCATGGGGAGCAGTATATGGGGAGTAGGAGCATTGGAAGCAGTATGTACAACAGAGGCAGCATGGGGAGCAATCTATGAGGGAGTAGGAGCATTGGGAGCAGAATGTACAACAGAGGTGACAAGGGGAGCAGTCTATGAGGGAGTAGGATCATTGGGAGCAGAATGTACAACAGAGGCAGCATGGGGAGAAATCTATGAGGGAGTAGGAGCATTGGGAGCAGAATGTACAACAGAGGTGACAAGGGGAGCAGTCTATGAGGGAGTAGGAGCATTGGGAACAGTATGTACAACAGAGCCAGCATGGGGAGCAGTCTATGAGGGAGTAGGAGCATTTGAAGCATTACGTACAACAGAGGTGGCATGGCGAGCAGTCTATGAGGGAGTAGGAGCATTGGAGTAGACTGTACAACAGAGGTTGCATGGGGAGCAGTCTATGAGGAGTAGGAGCATTGGGAGCAGAATGTACAACAGAGGCAGCATGGGGAGCAGTCTATGGGAAGTAGGAGCATTGGGTGCTGTATGTACAACAGAGGCAGCATGAGGAGCAGTCTATGAGGGAGTAGGAGTATTGGGAGCAGAATGTACAACAGAGGTGAAAAGAGGAGCAGTCTATGAGGGAGTAGGAGCATTGGGAGCAGTATGTACAACAGAGGCGGCATGGGGAGCAGTCTATGAGGAGTAAGAGCATTGGGAGCAGTATGTACAACAGAGGCAGCATGGGGAGCAGTCTATGAGGGAGTAGGAGCATTGGGAGCAGTATGTACACCAGAGGCAGCATGGGGAGCAGTCTATGAGGAGTAGGAGCATTGGGAGCAGAATGTATAACAGAGGCAGCATGGGGAGCAATCTATGAGGGAGTAGGAGCATTGGGAGCAGTATGTACAACAGAGGCGGCATGGGGAGCAGTCAATGGGGAGTAGGAGCATTGGGAGCAGTATGTATAACAGAGGCAGCATGGGGAGCAGTCTAGAAGTCTATGGGGAGTAGGAGCATTGGGAGCAGTATGTACAACAGAGGCAGCATGGGGAGCAGTCTATGAGGGAGTAGGAGCATTGGGAGCAGTATGTACAACAGAGTCGGTATGGTGAGCAGTCTATGTGGGAAGAGGAGCATTGGGAGCAGCATTTAAGGGGGTTTGTTGAGCAGTCTGTGAGGGAGGAGGATCATTGGGAGCAGCATGTATGGGTATGGTGAGCAGTCTGTGAGTGAGGAGGAGCACTGGGAGCAGCATGTATGGTGGTATGGTGAGCAGTCTGTGAGTGAGGAGGAGCACTGGGAGCAGCATGTATGGTGGTATGGTGAGCAGTCTGTGAGAGAGGAGGAGCACTGGGAGCAGCATGTATGGTGGTATGGTGAGCAGTCTGTGAGGGAGGAGGAGCACTGGGAGCAGCATGTATGGTGGTATGGTGAGCAGTCTGTGAGTGAGGAGGAGCACTGGGAGCAGCATGTATGGCGGTATGGTGAGCAGTCTGTGAGTGAGGAGGAGCACTGGGAGCAGCATGTATGGCGGTATGGTGAGCAGTCTGTGAGTGAGGAGCACTGGGAGCAGCATGTATGGTGGTATGGTGAGCAGTCTGTGAGGGAGGAGGAGCACTGGGAGCAGCATGTATGGTGGTATGGTGAGCAGTCTGTGAGGGAGGAGGAGCACTGGGGGGAGCATGTATGGCGGTATCGTGAGCAGTCTGTGAGTGAGGAGCACTGGGAGCAGCATGTATGGTGGTATGGTGAGCAGTCTGTGAGGGAGGAGGAGCACTGGGAGCAGCATGTATGGTGGTATGGTGAGCAGTCTGTGAGGGAGGAGGAGCACTGGGGGGAGCATGTATGGCGGTATGGTGAGTAGTCTGTGAGTAAGGAGGTGCATTGGGAGCCGCATATAGAACAGAGAGGTCATGGAGAGCAGTTTGTCAGAACGGAGTTACATGGGAAGCAGGCAGTGTGAAAGGGGGCATAAGGAGTCATACGTGAGAGCAAGGGGAATAAGTATTGATATGTATAACAAAAAGGGAAAGTTTGTCCATTCTAGTCTCGGCCTTCCTGTGACAGGGACAAAGCTTCAGTCTGCACTCTAGGTATGCAAGACCTTCTATTTTTCGCTAGATCAGCATGAGTACTGCACCCCTTGCAGAGATTAGGGCATTCATTCCCTAATACCATTTACTCTATTTTGTCAACAGAAAAGTGATAGTGACAGTAAATAATGTCATGACAATGATGGCAATGTATTATGAAATATGGTTTAGGAAATCCCTTCCCCCTTCCCGATTGTTTTCCCATTGAAGATTTTTTTGTCCCTACTATGAAAAAAAGTGAAATCAAAATGATCTGGAAATGTTTGGTGGGTGTCTGGCGCATGCATTCCTCATGCAGGAAGTGATATTGATTGAGTTACACAAGGGTTCCAGATCCTGGGAACATAAATGGCTTTTAGTAGGGGCGGATATTTTCCCTTTTATTTCAATATACTTTATTGATCTTTTTTTTTTAAATTATGGCACTTAATTTTACAATTGTTTAATGTCTTGTGTATTAAGCTACAATATTTCTATTACTGGGTATTATGCCACTCAGTCATATATTGACAGGTAGCCTGGGTCTAGGCACTCAATTGGTACTCCAGCAGGATTGTAGAGGCCACCTCTGGCATACCTCTTTTTGAACCACGTAAGTGCCGAGGTCACCATCTATCACATTATCACATTATCTATCACATCTATCACATTATCTGAGGGGTTAAACTAATGGTTTTGGAGGTTCTTCTGATCCTGGCCGTTAGAGCAGGAGTTCATCTGTGTGTAGCACATGCTCCATCTTGCACAGGACACCCATGCAGGGTTGATGCCACAACACCAAATGTTTAACGCCACCATAATAAGATCTATTGGCAGTCTTTTTGATGTCTCTTGGCTTTGTTAGGCAATGTTCACATCTGCTTTATAGGTTATTACACTTGGGGCTATTTATTTTGGATAAACGAAGGCTATGGAGTGCCCCATCAGGGCAGCGGGGATACTCGGTACCGGGTCCTGCGGTTCACAGGCGGATGTCACGGTGGCGACCCGGTCCATGGCCCTGGGAGTCCATGTGAAAGGGAAAGGTCTTTAAAGGGAATAAAGTTTATGTTTGTGACACCACCTGTGGTATTTGGTCAGTAGGGAACGATGCTGCTTTTAGGGGTCCTCTGGGGTGATGTTATGGCCGCTAGATGGTATAACTTCCCACAGGTGAAGTGTATCCCCAGGGCTCCCGGTGTGTAGATGGTAGATGGTGAATGGTGCAGTAAAGAATGAGGACACAGGTTTTCAGCTCTTTACCTTGTTTACTGTCGACTTCAGGCAGCCACAGTCCAGGGCACCGGATAACAGGGCAGGCAGGGTCCAGCCGGCTTGGAGGAAAGTTAGGAGTCCCCTCATCCAGGTGGAAATCAAAGCCTTCCTCTAGTGCCGTGGTGGTGTAGTCCCTTACTGCCTATGGCTTCACATAAGGTACTCACAGATGTTATCTCTCTCTCTGTCCCCCGGATAGGATAGGACATAACCCGTATGACTGGTAACTTGAGGCGGTTTATAGGGACTCTAGCATGCCCCAGCCTCTAAGGGTGTCACCGTGCCTCTTGGGTATTAGGCCGGACAGGTAACTTGGAGTTCAGCTGTCCTGCCGGTCTCTGATGTAAGTCATAGAGGTCCTTACAACCTCGGTGTTCCGGCTACTGGTCTCTGCGCCTCAGAAGGAGGCAACCTGTTTGGGGCAGGTCTCCCCCTGATATCCTCTCCTGTACTTTGCTCTCCTGCACGTTCACTGCAATCAATTCGGCTTTCTGAATGTCTCTTTCCAGGAACTGCTGCACTGTGGCTACACAGCTCCGTAAAACCCTCCTCTGCCTCAGACTGATCCAGTGTGTTTCCTGGCAAGAACTCACTAACTTTCCCTACAGACTACCAGTTATATATATATGGGGAGTCACCTAGTGAATAGGATCAAAAGCTCCCCCTGGTGGCCTGGAGTGTGAATGTGTTGCATGCTTGTGTTACCTGGTTACAGTTATCCCTTCTTGCCTTCAAGAGTAACATCACTCTCCCCATGAGGAAAGCAATGCTACTGTGACGACCAGAACCCTGGGGCGCCACATATAAATATATGAGGGGACAGTACAAAGACCGTTCTGATGATCTTTTTAATCATAGACCTAAGACAGGGACAAGGGGGCATCATCTACGTCTGGAGGAAAGAAGGTTTAAGCATAATCACAGACGAGGATTCTTTACTGTAAAAGCAGTGAGACTATGGAACTCTCTGCCGTATGATGTTGTAATGAGTGATTCATTACTTAAATTTAAGAGGGGACTGGATACCTTTCTGGAAAAGTATAATGTTACAGGTTATGTATACTACATTCCTTGATAGGGTGTTGATCCCGGGAACTAGTCTGATTGCCGCATTTGGATTTTTTTCCCCAATGTGGAGCTTACTCTTTGCCACATGGTTTTTTTGCCTTCCTCTGGATCAACATGTTAGGGCATGTTAGGTTAGGCTATGGGTTGAACTAGATGGTCTTAATGTCTTCCTTCAACCTTAATAACTATGTTACTATGTTTATGGTTTTCATCTACAGCTGCAAACCCTGACAGTTAATTGACCCAACTGACTTGGAGCACACCAGGGTCTGTCATGGTTTTCGAATGGAAGCGTCAAAACAGCTGACAACTTACTATTTTTTTGTCACAGTAGGACTTCTTACGGTTAGTGTACCTAGCAGAATATTTCTCAGCCATGAACTTTACAAGCTATCACTCAGCAGCTATTTCTTTCTTCCTTTATTGAGTGTGAGAAAATCTGCATTTACGCATTCGATTGATATAATCTGAGTAGAAGCCACAAGCCTTGTGCATTTGATATTCTTTACAATGCATGGGAAAAAAATATAAATTCCTTAATCCTTTAATGGTCACATTAACAATATATCTGTTTTCCAGATGTCGCTCTGTTTATTATGTTGCAGGGATAAATCCCATAAAATGGTGCTGTACCTGAACAGAACTTACGGACGCTCTCTGCATTTGACATCCGACACTCTCACTTCTTATTACCGTCCTGTTTTTTTACTTGATCCATTTGAAGTGCGCTCCCTGATTTTCCCCTTCTCCACCTCTCTCTGGAGAGGAAGGACTCTTTCCTCCAGCACAAGCGTTACAGCCAAGTGGAGCCACACCCAACCTAGAAACCAAAACATCACAGCGTTGGTGGAAACAATATTCGGCTGCATGATGTCTTCTGCTTTCCAGAGAGGTGAATTGGAGGGAATGCAGACAGAGCCCCTTTCATTAAAGCCTATGTAATACAGTAAACTGCATTTAGCTCTTTGTGGCTTAAGTATCTGAAAATTCTGGCTCTCGTCTCGAGACTCGTATTATGCGGTGTTGACTGTGCAACGTCGATGTTTTATGGATTGGTTTTCTACCCAATAGCTTTTTTGGAAACAGGAACACATGGGCTACTGGGGAGTTCCACCACTCCTCTTGGGCTATCTGCACAATAGCTGTTCTACCCTGTATGCACACATGGATTTTTCCACTCTGAACCCTGTTCACACAGGTTATATACAGATGATCAGGTTTTTAAATACATCAGATAGGGATTGCATACATTAGTTAGGACTGCTCTGATAAGGGTATACCGTGAAGATTGGTAGAGCAGCTTAGTATACATTTTTTGCAAAAAACGTATCAACCAAATACCCTGTTTTTTACATCTTTTACTAGCACTTGCGGATTTCTGCAACATTTTTTCAAACTGAGTGTTTTTGGTTTTACTATTCTCTTTTGTGTCTTCAGGTTTCTTGGTGGTGTGTGAACATGATCCTACAGACTTGTTCACTGTGCAAGTAGCCCATGTGTTCCTGTTTCCATAATTGTTCTCTTGTGTCTACAAGACTGGGGAGTTCCACCACTCCTCTTGGGCTATCTGCACAATAGCTGTTCTACCCTGTATGCACACATGGATTTTTCCTCTCTGAACCCTGTTCACACAGGTTATATACAGATGATCAGGTTTTTAAATACATCAGATAGGGATTGCATACATTAGTTAGGACTGCTCTGATAAGGGTATACCGTGAAGATTGGTAGAGCAGCTTAGTATACATTTTTTGCAAAAAACGTATCAACCAAATACCCTGTTTTTTACATCTTTTACTAGCACTTGCGGATTTCTGCAACATTTTTTCAAACTGAGTGTTTTTGGTTTTACTATTCTCTTTTGTGCCAATAGCTTTTTTGTATACTTAGCAAGAGGAGTCAAGACAGACTGAGTGATCTCTCTCCTACTTTTATTACTTGTCTATTGGAACCAGGAATGTTGCATTTCAGATTTGATTAAACCCAAGGCAACAGGCCTCATTTCCATTATTTTTGCCAAGGTATATAACTGTAATAATGAAGCCAAAAATACCAGATTTTGCCCACTTTTACTGGGTCATGCATAAAATTAAGAAAGTTCTATAGCACTATATTAAAAAAAAAAGTCATTTCTGATACTAGTTAACAATGCTAAACACTTGGATAAGGGGGATTGATTGATTGATTGATTGTCCTCATCTTCTTTCCCAAAACTTTTGGTTAAATTAGACTTCCTTGTTTTCATATGGAGCGCCCCCAGACGCAGGGCCGCGGGTTACTCGGTTCCGGTCCTCTCTGTCTCGGTGCTGGGGTTGTCACGGTGGCTGGACCCGGTCCGTGACCCTGCTAAGGGGCGTCCGATGAAAGGGTGAGGAAAGTTTGTTAAGAGTTCGTGACACCACCTGTGGTATTCGGTCAAGGTGACCGATGCTGCTTAGGGGTCCGCTGGGGTCATGAAATGGCAGCTAGATGGTATACCTTCCCACAGGTGAAGTATATCCCCAGGGCTTCCCAGTAGTGTAGGTGGCGATGATGTGGGGCGCAGTTAATAACGAGGACACAGGGTTGCAGTCTCTTTACCTTTTTACTGAAGACTTCGGGATCTGCAATCCAGAGCACTGCTAACAGGGCTGGCTGAGATCGGCCGGTCCGAAGGCACATCCAGAGTTCCCTTTGCAGGTGGAAATCAGTGCCTACCAACTAGCGCCTGTGTGTTGTAGTTCTTCCCTGCTGAGCATTCGGGATAGTCCCCGCAACTTTCGTATCTGTTCTTTCTCTTTCTCTCCGTCCCCCAAGTTTATATCTGGATAGGACACACCCGTTTGACGGGAAGGCTTGGAGCTATTCTGGGACCCTAGAGACGCCCCTCTCCAACTTTGCCACCTATGTCTGCTTAGGTGATGTAAGGTAGACAGCCAACCTGTAATTAACGGTCCTGCCGCTGTTTGAAGTAATGCTTGAAGTCTGTTACTTCCTCAGTGCTCCGGCCACCAGCTACGCACCTCAGAGGGATGTTGCCACAGTCTTAGGGACACGACTCCTTCTGGTTCTATCTCCTTTGTACTATGATCCCGCTTCTCACCTCTCTACAATATCCTTCGCTTCGTGTCTTTCCTTAGGATGCTGCCGCAAGGTAGTGCAGGCGCGGCTCCGTACGTTCTGCCCTTTCTGCTAGGCACCTGCCAGGAACCCACCCCTGACAGGTCCTCTGTGGAGCTCTCCCAGGCTGCGTTCTGTTCTAACTTCCTATCCAACCCCCAGTTTTACCAAAGTGTGAGGAGTGGCCTAATACATAGTGCCTTTTGCTCCCCCTGGTGGCCGGAGTGTGAAGTGTAATGTGTGACTGTGATACCTGGTCAGGTGAACTCCTTTAGTGCAATCAGACATAACATCACTCCCCTTAGTGGCAGAGCGACATTACTGCAACGACCAGGATTCTGGGGCGCTGCACATACCTTGTTAAAACCTGTGAAGAGGGTGCTAACTATCCATCAAAGTTCATCTTGCAGTCTAAACAGATGTCCGATCGCCAAACGAGAGAGCAAACGCTTGTTCCTCGAGTGAAAGGAGCTTTCTTTACTGCCCAAAAGATCATCGATCTCGGCAGCGCATCATCCTATATAAAAAGGAAACATGCTGCCGAGAACAATGGCAGCCTACGCACACTTAACAATCTATTACTGATCATTCAATGCGCATCTGAAGAGCAGACTGCCTGTGTAAACAGTTGCTGTTTGAATGTTGTTTAGTGCCATCGGTCGGTTGGTTGAGGTTCACATACCATGGAGGTAACCAGATACCCAAGTACATAATACATAACATATAGCACTACCTATAGTCCTATAGCATTAAATGATTCTGCTAGTGCATGGGTGCAATGGCTTCAATACAAATATATATATATATATACAGAATATTTCACATTCAACAACAAGTCCATTCCACTATGACGGCAAATGCAAAATAGACTTACCTGCTTTTGTATGTCTGCCCTCGGTTGCAAAATAGTGACCAAGAAATATAAGAAGTGTTGCAGGAAGGAGGACATTAGCTCCGAAACGTGTAGATAACAGACGATAATTTTGTTGTCCATGGGGTCACCCGTAGCTAGTGACGTCACATTGGCTGTAACGTTGGTCTTTTTTGTATCTAGTGTGTCTCGCAACGGTGCAACCAGAGACTCCTAAACATATGGAGATTTTTTAGCGCATTTATATCAGCAAGTTACCAAGAAATGCTGATGTATACATTAGCTACAGGCATCTGATAGGATAGCAATATTTTTAGTGCTCCGAATTAAGAACCAAGAACACATGTTGGACTATGTAAGTGACATTTATTTTTTTGTGGAGTAAGTGACATTTATTTTTTTGTGGAGTTGCGGGCGACACGGTGTATGGAACTAGAAATTCAAAATGCATCCAACAGACAGATTAGATGATCATCCAAGATTTTGCTCAGAGCAATCCATGCAAACAGCTGCTTTTACCAGAGGTAGTGGCAGCCAGATGATTCGCCACACATGTAATACAAGATAACCAGAGCCTACTCATATAGAAGACTCGAGAGCAGGTGTCTCTTCTATGGTGGCCATATGCAGTAGGAGGGTTTCTTTTATTTCATTCTACTTTTTGTCCTCTTAGGGCTCGAAGCTGCAGAGGTTTCTTTACAAATCACTAATAGCCTCACACGGGACGCTGCACCCTCTCACACAGCCAGGTATGACCACTATATTTAACCCTTTCTTCTCCAGTTCCAGACACTGTTGCGTTGTGTCCTGATCTCGTGTCCAGAGCTGAAGTGGAACCAAGAGTAATGGAGAGTGGATATGGAAGGGTTTAATCTGGTGTTTGAATTTATTTGGGGGTTTGATCTGGGATCACTAATGACAGAAGAAGTTTTCAGAGATGGCACTACTGCCCAGATGGGAATGATAACAATGTAAATCATCGAGTGTGTGTGTGTGGGGGGTGGGGGGGGGGAGAGGGGGGAGCGGTAATTAATATGACAAAGATGCTGCACTCATCAGCCATGACACCATAACATCTTCATACTTTTCTTATAATCCGATGGAGTATAACGGTAGAGGATAGTGGGCTGCTTCGGAAGCAATGGCAGTTTTGCATTTAAACATACTTCTGGCCTTACTTTGATCTGGAGTATGTTTATTTTAGCAGTCTTTTCTGTGTCCTGAATTGTTTGGGTGAGTCTTGGCTGTGGTTTTACTTCATTTACTGTAGCTACTGTATCTGATATCAGGTCTTAATTTATTTTTCTTATTCTTGGTGCCAATGTCTCTGCAGGACAGGACACCCTGCACATGTCAGAAGAAGGCCTCATAGTGGTCTGCGCTGGATGGATAAGAAATTGATGACCTCTAGAATCTGCAGATCACTTGTATAGAACTGATATCTATCACTAGATGGTTACTGTATAGTAGTGTCTTCCAACGCAGTCCCTATTTGATCAAACATGTCCTCTATTTTTATGGCTATGCCCACATACGTAGGGGTAGTTCCTTCTCCATTGCTAGCTATGTCTTCTCTGCCTAAAGGCACCAACATAGGGACAGTTCCTTCTCCATTGCTAGCTATGTCTTCTCTGCCTAAAAGCACCAACTTAGGGATAGTTCCTTCTCCATTGTTATAGCTATGTCTTCTCTGTCTAGAGCCACCAACGTAGGGACAGTTCCTTCTCCATTGCTAGCTATGTCTTCTCTGCCTAAAAGCACCAACTTAGGGATAGTTCCTTCTCCATTGTTAGCTATGTCTTCTCTTTCTAGAGCCACCAACGTAGGGACAGTTCCTTCTCCATTGCTAGCTATGTCTTCTCTGCCTAAAAGCACCAACTTAGGGATAGTTCCTTCTCCATTGTTAGCTATGTCTTCTCTGTCTAGAGCCACCAACGTAGGGACAGTTCCTTCTCCATTGCTAGCTATGTCTTCTCTGCCTAAAGGCACCGACGTTGGGATAGTTCCTTCTCCATTGTTAGCTATGTCTTCTCTGCCTAAAGGCACCATCGTAGGGATAGTTCCTTCTCCATTGTTAGCTATGTCTTCTCTGTCTAGAGCCACCAATGTAGGGATAGTTCCTTCTCCATTGCTATGTCTTCTCTGCCTAAAGGCACCAACGTAGGGACAGATCCTTCTCCATTGCTAGCTATGTCTTCTCTGCCTAGAGCCACCAATGTAGGGATAGCTCCTTCTCCATTGCTAGCTATGTCTTTTCTGCCTATAGCCAGAACAGTAAGTATCTACATAGAATTTCTGCTACCATTGTGCATGACAACCGGACTTATCCATAGAACTGTGCCATATAGAAGCGACTATAAAATAATCATATTACAAAAATTAATGTAACTTATTAAAGTTAGTTCTTTCCTGTTTGCGACCATTTCCTCTACTGTTTGGATCATGGCACCTGGCAGCAGTGATCTGTGATGGCAACTTTTGCAACTTTTTTCTGTTGAGCAGATCAACACAATGACCATTTTATAAAAAATTTCCCTGTAAGTCTTTCAACATCAGAAGTGGATCTGTTATCAAAGAGTGTAAATAAATCTGTTATTTTCCTTGTCAGATATACGCCTGGAAAACTGTTCGAGTGACATACACAGCGGGCTGTTGTGTACAAATCCTTCGGGGCATGCACAGGCATCATGGTTTGGTTTGTGAAACCACCATCTGTATCGCCGCTGCTCTCTGGTTCAGTTTCCTCTTACACATTCTTGACTCGTATTTTTATACGACCACAAACATATCCATGGTGATGTTATCAAGTGGACAGGTCATTACATGGAACGAAGCAGATTTCATAACAGTGTAACCAGGTTCTTTGTCTAGCACGCTTCTTTGCTCTTAACAACTAAATGTTTGCGTAAATTACGTTATTACCCATTATCATCTAAAGAGGCCAATGCAGTGTTACATCATTCCCATCCGAATGTAAAGGTAACCATGTAATATATGGCTGTGCCAAGACCTCCAGGTAACTCCATGCAGCAACTCAATCGACCCCTATACAAGGATCATGTACCCTAGTAGATTACGGCATATAAAAACGGGTGGTCCTGGTGCGTCTACACACCTCTTGGATACAGTTCCCAAAGTAAAAATGTGTATGAGAAAGGTATAGTCACATTTTCCTTTTTTGGGGCATAAATAGGTAGCCCCGAGGATAAAAAATGTATCTAAAAGTGCTGAGACTGGTAAAAAAAAGATAAGAAAGGTACACATTGCTCCCCCAGTTCTCGTTCTGACACTTTCTGGTCCCATTTCCACATAGAAAAAGCTGTCAATTACTGACTTCGGTAAGCCACCGATGTGGCCAGTAACTGCCATGGCAGGCAACTCCAGCGTGCTTAGACAGGACCAGAGAAAAGAGACTGACAAAGGAAATCATCCGAAACGCGCATCGGGGTACGCGATTACAGGACCCAGCTACCCTTAAAGGTATATACCCACTAGTATTTATGCCCCTTTAGCACATAGCACTTTATGGATTTTTGGGCACACTTTTATATATACTGTATATATTTTGTCTGCTGTTTGTAGATAACACTGGAATACGTATAGATCACTATTCCCCTGTCTTTTGAGCACATAGCACTTTCTTTAATAGATTTGTGCACATGCCTTACCGGCTGCAGGCTTTTAGCACATTGCACTTTATGAGTAAATGAATACAGGCTATATGCGGTGAAGTGAGGCACACTGTTTTGAGTAATATTTAATTGATTTTGTTGTCATTTATTTATTTGGGGACTATTTATGTGGATACCTGGGTAGCAATAACTGTGTATGTCCTGTTCTGCATACAGATGTATTGTTTTTAGATGGTTGCCATGTTTAATTTGGAATAAAGATATTTTTGTGATATAAAACCTGTGTGTGGCTTCTCTGGCAATCCATAGGGTGGTTGGTTCTTTTCTCTACTCAGTGGTGGTGGTCACCTATATTCACAGAGCACCGTGAGGAGCCAATAATTTTAATATTTTTATTGTTTTATATATTTTATTTGAGTTATCTCTGGTGTCTCTGTGTGCTAATATTAGACAGGACCAGGAAGAAGAGTCCAACATGGACCTTTTAATGGGAACCTGTCACCAGAGTTTTCCCATATAACCTACGGCCTCCACCTTTCTCCCCCATGTGATAGTATTCTAAAATGCTGTACATATCACTCCAATTTGTCCTGTAAGGCAAAAAAACGCCTTTAATTATACTCCCCCACAGGGCGGTGTGATTCGATGGGAGTCGATGGTTTTGGTCCGGTGCCTATACTCTTCTTGTGATGCCGTCCTCCTTCTCTGCTTTCTGTGACTGATGCATCCTACGTCCTCCACACAGTGTTCCACTTCACGCTCCTGCATAGGCGCACTTCTCTCCGAGGAGAGGAGAATCCCGACTGTGAAATGGCTTTATTCAAAAAGTGCTCAGTGGAGGATAAAACAAGACATCAGCGGTACACCTCACATTGGGTAAAAGTGATGAGTTAAAAATGTCGGAACGTGGAAGAAGTTGTCATGGCGTTCTGGGCCGGAGAGAGAAGAACAGAGGATATCAATGACTTAACTCACAGAGAACAACCTTAGTGAGTTAAAAAAAAATCTGAATGTAATACACATAAACTATGGGTCTCATTTATCAAAACTAGATGAAGAATTGTCTTTTTTGCTCATAACAACCAAGCAGCGCTCAGCTTTCATTTTTGAAACAGCTCTGGAAAAATAAAAGCTCCACTGTGATTGGTTGATATGGAGAAAAAGAGTTTTTCAGTTAGACAGTTTTGATAAATCGGGACCATGGGTTATACAGAGTATATGTGTACAACTGTTATCTACCACTATATGGCCACTGCAAAACAAAAAAAATGAGCTGGACAATAAGCTGGTATACATGCAAAGTGTAAGAGCACATTCACACTGTGGCCAGTTCATAGACAAAATCCAAAAAATAAATAAATTAAAAAAAATGAGCATTTAACCTACAACAGATAAAATAGTAAACGGTAATAGTATATGTAAATAACATAGGGTACTTAACGCTATTTTGATGAAAAACGCATAAAAGTCATCCCTACAACGTTACAGTGGCCGCAGTATGAATGTGCTCTTACACTTTGCACTTATTCCAGCTTATTGTCCGGCTCATTTTTTGGGTTTTGCTGTTATCTGTTGTATTTTGTACAAACAGGGGGTGTGGCTCTTCTCTCTGAGCTAAATATTTCATCTGTATAGCTTCCCATGGATGATAATCTCAGTCTGGCCCTGTTCTGCTCTGCCCTTATTAACATCGACACATGGTAAGTAGTGATGAGCGAATATACTCATTACTCGAGATTTCTCGAGCACGCTCGGGGTCCTCCGAGTATTTTTTAGTTCTCGGATTTTTAGTTTTTAGCGCCGCAGCTGAATGATTTACATCTGTTAGCCAGCATAAGTACATGTGGGGGTTGCCTGGATGCTAGGGAATCCCCACATGTCCTTATGCTGGCTAACAGATGTAAAACATTTAGTTGCGGCGCTAAAAACTAAAACTCTGAGCACTAAAAAATACTCGGAGGACCCCCGAGCATGCTCGAGAAATCTCGAGTAACGAGTATATTGGCTCATCAGCCATCACTAATGGTAATGCTTTAATAATAGAGACAGGTTGGGACCATTCCGATAAGTACACCTTGACATTGGTGGGATGGCTTTTTTGCTTTTTTGTTCGAAATAGCATTAACTAAGCACCCTATGTTATTTACATGTATTATTACAATTTACTGATGTATCTGCTGTAGGGTATATGCTCATTTTTGTTTTTTCTTTGGTTTCACTGTATGGTCACTGCATAGTCACAATATTGGTTATGGTACAGTTGTTCTTGTTAGTTATTAGTATAGTTTCTTTATTCCTTTGCTATGTGGTCATGATGTGTTCCTTCTATAGCGGTAATATTGTTAATAATGGCGGTAGTATAGTGGGATTTGATCAGTGACAGTATGATGTTTTATTTACTTGATTAGTGGTATTATTTGCTAACTGTAAGACTGTGTTTTATATACTTGTGTTTTTGAGGAGGGAGGAGAATAAGGAGGAGTTTAAAAATATATACTTATAGATCTTAGCAGACTCAAAAGGGTCCGAGCATCAAAGGAAAGGATCATCAAAGGACCTGCGCCCAGGTCCCATACTTGCATCAGGGCCCACAGGACTCTAGTTACGCCCCTGACAATAGCTGTTTAGTAACTGGATAACACAACTAATAATACGTGAGCATAATAACATGGTAAGTATATGATCACATAAACACAGCATATAAAAGTATTCAGGTTTGGCTCTACTAACAAGACTATATTGTGGAAATGTGCACATATTATCCAGGTAATAATTATAGTTTTTGGTTGCCTAGTTTTACATAACAAAACTTGAATGTTTCCTCGTAAATGCCTGACAGTTTCTATTTTCTGCACTTAGAAAACATCCTCTAGCAGATTCACTAACTCCTTCCATTCTCTAAATAGTTTTCCACTTTTCTATAATCAGTCTGCTCATATTTACAGACTTTTAAACTTAGTATTAAATTATTGGTCTTATTTCCAATTTAAAGGGAACCTATCTTCTGATTCATGCTGCCAAAAAAGCAGATCCGAGCTGCACAATTACAGCAAGGTGTATTTGCTCTGAAACAGCAGAGACCTGTCAATCACCTGCAGCAGTGCTGGGAAGAGACATTCTGGGGTGGGGCCAGACTAATCTGTTCTTCAGCAATGGTCCCCAGTCGACTTATCAAACTTTTTTTTCCTAAGATGCCTAGAGAGGGAAATCTTGGTTGAACCTGGGACTTTTTCTTTTTTATTGAAGTTAGTTTAGGTTTTTGTACATGTTAAAATTAGTCAAATGTACAAATATACAAAAACTTTCTGAGAAGTATTTATCGAGTTCATCATGTTACCCCTAAAAGACACATTGTTGCATTTACAATGTTTTTGCTCTAATTTTTAGTGGTATCAAGCCATCGGGTTGTTCGTCTTCCTCTTCACCTTCTTCCGTCTATTCTTCCTACCATGATGTCTTTCTCCAGTGATTGCTCTCTTTGTATGATGTGTCCTAAGTAGTAGGGTTGAGCGACTTTTACTTTTTTAGGATCGACTCGGGTTTCACGGAACCCGACTTTCTCAAAAGTCGGGTTGAGTGAAATCGGCCGCTTATCGCGAAAAGTCGGGGATCGACCGAAACACGAAACCCAGTGCAAGTCAAAGGGGAAGCATAGTCGGCAGTGAGTGGAGGCCAGGAAAACACCTACAGTGCCCATTTTAATGGAAAAAACATCCATTCTTGTTACAGAAGCTTGTCAATCTTAATTTACCTTATAATAATAGTTAGGCATTGGAAATTGGGGGTCATTTGGCTAAAGTTGTGGGGGGTATGGCTGGTTCAAGTATTTAGTGGGCCCAGGAAACGTGGACTACGTCACGACGGCGGAGCAGGGAGAGGTAAGTATTTCAACTTTGCAAGTGCTGTGATCCTGAGCAAGCAGGGAGGGCCCACTCGTTCGCATTGGCACTGGCACAGGGCCCCTCAAAGTACCGCAATCTGTTTGCATGGCGGGGGCGCCTCCCACCGGCAGCGACACTTTTGCGTACTATGAGGGGCCCTGTGCCAGTGACGTCGCCAACGAGTATGCCCCCTACCTGATGAAGGAACCTGCACTTTCATCTGCACCTTCCTCTTTGTCCCCGTGTAAGGTGGTATAGTATGCAGGAAGGGGAGCCTGACTTTCAGCAGGGTCACATTCTGGCTGTGTAGCGTGCAAGGGGAATGTGGTGGTCTGGGTCAATGTACCAGCATACTCATCTAGCCCTGGCTGGGCAATGGGCAGGATGAGGAGGAATCACAGATATAGGCCCAAATAATAAAGTGGGCTAAATGCAGTTCAAAATTGGTAACAGGACTAACCAGGCGGCATTGCTTTGTTCAGTGGAGGACAACTGTAATGAGAGGCTGACACAGTGAGTAGGCCCAAATAAGTAAGTAGGCTAAATGCAGTTCAAAATTGGTAACAGTAGTAAACAGGCGGCACTGCTTTGTTCAGTGGAGAACAGCAAGACACCGTTAGTAAGCCCAACCAAACTAGTAGCCCAAATGCAGTTTCATATTAAAAATATAGGCCGAAAGCCTGAAGATTGAAGCTCAGGAAAAAAAAACAGGGGAACACCAAGGAGCGTCAGACACCGTTAGTAGGCCCCAACCAAACTAGTAGGCCAAATGCAGTGAAATATCTGATATAGGCCAAAAGCCTGAAGATTGAAGCTCAGCTTTTTTCCTTGGAGGACAACACCAAGGAGCGGCAGACACCGTTAGTGGGGCCCAACCAAACTAGTAGGCCAAATGCAGTTTAATATTAAAAATATAGGTCGAAAGCCTGAAGATTGAAGCTCAGCTTTTTTCCTTGGAGGACAACACCAAGGAGTGGAAGATACCGTTAGTGGGGCCCAACAAAACTAGTAGGCCAAATGCAGTTTAATATTAAAAATATAGGCCGAAAGCCTGAAGTTTGAAGGTCAGCTTTTTTCCTTGGAGGACAACACCAAGGAGCGGCAGACACCGTTAGTGGGGCCCAACCAGACTAGTAGGCCAAATGCAGTTTAATATTAAAAATATAGGCCGAAAGCCTGAAAATTGAAGCTAAGGCAAAAAAACCAGGAGAACACCAAGGAGCGGAAGACACCGTTAGTTGGCCCCAACCAAACTAGTAGCCCAAATGCAGTTTCAGATTAAAAATATAGGCCGAAAGCCTGAAGATCGAAGCTCAGGGAAAAAAAACAGGAGAACACCAAGGAGCGGCAGACACCGTTAGTAGGCCCCAACCAAACTAGTAGCACAAATGCAGTTTCAGATTAAAAATATAGGCCGAAAGCCTGAAGATCGAAGCTCAGGAAAACAAATCAGGAGAACACCAAGGAGCGGCAGACACCGTTGGTAGGCCCCAACCAAACTAGTAGCCCAAATGCAGTTTCCGATTAAAAATATAGGCCGAATGCCTGAAGATTGAAGCTCAGGAAAAAAAAAACAGGAGAACACCAAGGAGTGGCAGACACTGTTAGTAGGCCCCAACCAAACTAGTAGGCCAAATGCAGTAAAATACATGATATAGGCCGAAAGCCTGAAGATTGAAGCTCAGTTTTTTTCCTTGGAGGACAACACCAAGGAGCGGCAGACACCGTTAGTGGGGCCCAACCAAACTAGTAGGCCAAATGCAGTTTAATATTAAAAATATAGGCCGAAAGCCTGAAGATTGAAGCTAAGGCAAAAAAAACAGGAGAATACCAAGGAGCGGCAGACACCGTTAGTAGGCCCCAACCAAGCTAGTAGCCCAAATGCAGTTTCCTATTAAAAATATAGGCCGAAAGCCTGAAGATTGAAGCTCAGGAAAACATACCAGGAGAACACCAAGGAGCGCCAGACACCATTAGTAGGCCCCAACCAAACTAGTAGCCCAAATGCAGTTTCAGATTAAAAATATAAGCTGTATTGAGTGGCGCAGACAGACACAGGTAGTAGGCCTTAAACTAAAAAGTTGGCTCAATGCAGTTTTAAAAAGGTTACAGGGGTACAAGGGCAGCATTAGTGTGGTCAGCGGAGGACGATTGCAAGAAAGGACCGCAGACAGACTTAGTAGGCCTAAAATTAAAAAAGGCTCGATGCAGGTTTAAATAGGTTACAGTGGTACAAAGGCAGCATTGGTGTGGTCAGCGGACGACGATTGCAAGGAGATACCACAGACAGACTTAGTAGGCCTAAAATAAAAAAGGTGGCTCGATGCAGGTTTAAATAGGTTACAGGGGTACACAGGCAGCATTAGTGTGGTCAGCGGAGGACGATTGCAAGGAGGGACCGCAGACAGACTTAGTAGGCCTAAAATAAAAAAAGGTGGCTCGATGCACGTTTAAATAGGTTACAGGGGTACACAGGAAGCATTGGTGTGGTCAGCGGAGGACAATTGCAAGGAGGGACCACAGACAGACTTTGTAGGCCTAAAATAAAAAAAGTAGGCTCGATGCAGATTTAAATAGGTTACAGGGGTACACAGGCAGCATTGGTGTGTCAGCGGAGGACGATTGCAAGGAGGGACTGCAGACAGACTTAGCAGGCCTAAAATAAAAAAAGTAGGCTTGATGCAGGTTTAAATAGGTTACAGAGGTACACAGGCAGCATTGGTGTGGTCAGCGGAGGACGATTGCAAGGAGGGACTGCAGACAGACTTAGCAGGCCTAAAATAAAAAAGTAGGCTTGATACCGGTTTAAATAGGTTACAGAGGTACACAGGCAGCATTGGTGTGGTCAGCGGAGGACGATTGCAAGGAGGGACCGCAGACAGACTTAGTAGGCCTAAAATAAAAAAAGTAGGCTCGATGCAGGTTTAAATAGTTTACAGGGGTACACAGGCAGCATTGGTGTGGTCAGCAGAGGAAGATTGCAAGGAGGGACCACAGACAGACTTTGTAGGCCTAAAATAAAAAGTAGGCTCGATGCAGGTTTAAATAGGTTACAGGGCTACACAGGCAGCATTGGTGTGGTCAGCGGAGGACGATTGCAAGGAGGGACCGCAGACAGACTTAGTTGGCCTAAAATAAAAAAGTAGGTTCGATGGAGATTTAAATAGGTTACAGGGGTACACAGGCAGCATTGGTGTGGTCAGCGGAGGACGATTGCAAGGAGGAACCGCAGACAGACTTAGAAGGCCTAAAATAAAAAAGTAGGCTCGATGCAGGTTTAAATGGGTTACAGGGGTACACAGGCAGCATTGGTGTGGTCAGCGGAGGACGATTGCAAGGAGGGACCACAGTCAGACTTACTAGGCCTAAAATAAAAAAAAGTTGGCTGGATGCAGATTTAAATAGGTTACAGGGGTACACAGGCAGCATTGGTATGGTCAGCAGACTAAGATTGCAAGGAGGGACCACAGACAGACTTTGTAGGCCTAAAATAAAAAAAGTAGGCTCGATGAAGGTTTAAATAGGTTACAGGGGTACACAGGCAGCATTGGTATGGTCAGCGGAGGACGATTGCAAGGAGGGATCGCAGACAGACTCAGTTGGCCTAATATAAAAAAAGTAGGCTCGATGCAGATTTGAATAGGTTACAGGGGTACACAGGCAGCATTGGTGTGGTCAGCGGAGGAAGATTGCAAGGAGGGACCGCAGACAGACTTAGTAGGCCTAAAATAAAAAAGTAGGCTTGATGCAGGTTTAAATAGGTTACAGGGGTACACAGGCAGCATTGGTGTGGTCAGCGGAGGACGATTGCAAGGAGGGACCGCAGTCAGACTTACTAGGCCTAAAATAAAAAAGTTGGCTGGATGCAGATTTAAATAGGTTACAGGGGTACACAGGCAGCATTGGTATGGTCAGCGGAGGACGATTGCAAGGAGGGATCGCAGACAGACTTAGTTGGCCTAAAATAAAAAAAGTAGGCTCGATGCAGATTTAAATAGGTTACAGGGGTACACAGGCAGCATTGGTGTGGTCAGCGGAGGACGATTGCAAGGAGGGACCGCAGACAGACTTAGTAGGCCTAAAATAAAAAAGCAGGCTCGATGCAGGTTTAAATAGGTTACAGGGGTACACAGGCAGCATTGGTGTGGTCAGCGGAGGACGATTGCAAGGAGGGACCACAGTCAGACTTTGTAGGCCTAAAATAAAAAGTAGGCTCGATGCAGGTTTAAATAGGTTACAGGGGTACACAGGCAGCATTGGTATGGTCAGCAGAGGAAGATTGCAAGGAGGGACCACAGACAGACTTTGTAGGCCTAAAATAAAAAAAGTAGGCTCGATGCAGGTTTAAATAGGTTACAGGGGTACACAGGCAGCATTGGTATGGTCAGCGGAGGACGATTGCAAGGAGGGATCGCAGACAGACTCAGTTGGCCTAAAATAAAAAAAGTAGGCTCGATGCAGATTTGAATAGGTTACAGGGGTACACAGGCAGCATTGGTGTGGTCAGCGGAGGAAGATTGCAAGGAGGGACCGCAGACAGACTTAGTAGGCCTAAAATAAAAAAGTAGGCTTGATGCAGGTTTAAATAGGTTACAGAGGTACACAGGCAGCATTGGTGTGGTCAGCGGAGGACGATTGCAAGGAGGGACCGCAGTCAGACTTACTAGGCCTAAAATAAAAAAAGTTGGCTGGATGCAGATTTAAATAGGTTACAGGGGTACACAGGCAGCATTGGTATGGTCAGCGGAGGACGATTGCAAGGAGGGACCGCAGACAGACTTAGTTGGCCTAAAATAAAAAAGTAGGTTCGATGGAGATTTATATAGGTTACAGGGGTACACAGGCAGCATTGGTGTGGTCAGCGGAGGACGATTGCAAGGAGGAACCGCAGACAGACTTAGTAGGCCTAAAATAAAAAAGTAGGCTCAATGCAGGTTTAAATAGGTTACAGGGGTACACAGGCAGCATTGGTGTGGTCAGCGGAGGACGATTGCAAGGAGGGACCACAGTCAGACTTACTAGGCCTAAAATAAAAAAAGTTGGCTGGATGCAGATTTAAATAGGTTACAGTGGTACACAGGCAGCACTGGTATGGTCAGCAGAGGAAGATTGCAAGGAGGGACCACAGACAGACTTTGTAGGCCTAAAATAAAAAAAGTAGGCTCGATGCAGGTTTAAATAGGTTACAGGGGTACACAGGCAGCATTGGTATGGTCAGCGGAGGACGATTGCAAGGAGGGATCACAGACAGACTCAGTTGGCCTAAAATAAAAAAAGTAGGCTCGAAGCAGATTTGAATAGGTTACAAGGGGTACACAGGCAGCATTGGTGTGGTCAGCGGGGGACGATTGCAAGGAGGGACCACAGTCAGACTTTGTAGGCCTAAAATAAAAAGTAGGCTCGATGCAGGTTTAAATAGGTTACAGGGGTACACAGGCAGCATTGGTATGGTCAGCAGAGGAAGATTGCAAGGAGGGACCACAGACAGACTTTGTAGGCCTAAAATAAAAAAAGTAGGCTCGATGCAGGTTTAAATAGGTTACAGGGGTACACAGGCAGCATTGGTATGGTCAGCGGAGGACGATTGCAAGGAGGGACCGCAGACAGACTTAGTTGGCCTAAAATAAAAAAGTAGGTTCGATGGAGATTTATATAGGTTACAGGGGTACACAGGCAGCATTGGTGTGGTCAGCGGAGGACGATTGCAAGGAGGAACCGCAGACAGACTTAGTAGGCCTAAAATAAAAAAGTAGGCTCAATGCAGGTTTAAATAGGTTACAGGGGTACACAGGCAGCATTGGTGTGGTCAGCGGAGGACGATTGCAAGGAGGGACCACAGTCAGACTTACTAGGCCTAAAATAAAAAAAGTTGGCTGGATGCAGATTTAAATAGGTTACAGGGGTACACAGGCAGCATTGGTATGGTCAGCAGAGGAAGATTGCAAGGAGGGACCACAGACAGACTTTGTAGGCCTAAAATAAAAAAAGTAGGCTCGATGCAGGTTTAAATAGGTTACAGGGGTACACAGGCAGCATTGGTATGGTCAGCGGAGGACGATTGCAAGGAGGGATCACAGACAGACTCAGTTGGCCTAAAATAAAAAAAGTAGGCTCGAAGCAGATTTGAATAGGTTACAGGGGTACACAGGCAGCATTGGTGTGGTCAGCGGAGGAAGATTGCAAGGAGGGACCGCAGACAGACTTAGTAGGCCTAAAAAAAAAGTAGGCTTGATGCAGGTTTAAATAGGTTACAGGGGTACACAGGCAGCATTGGTGTGGTCAGCGGAGGACGATTGCAAGGAGGGACCGCAGTCAGACTTACTAGGCCTAAAATAAAAAAAGTTGGCTGGATGCAGATTTAAATAGGTTACAGGGGTATACAGGCAGCATTGGTGTGGTCAGCAGAGGAAGATTGCAAGGAGGGACCACAGACAGACTTAGTTGGCCTAAAATAAAAAAAGTAGGCTCGATGCAGGTTTAAATAGGTTACAGAAGTACACAGGCAGCATTGGTATGGTCAGCGGAGGACGATTGCAAGGAGGGATCGCAGACAGACTTAGTTGGCCTAAAATAAAAAAGTAGGCTCGATGCAGATTTAAATAGGTTACAGGGGTACACAGGCAGCATTGGTGTGGTCAGCGGAGGACGATTGCAAGGAGGGACCGCAGACAGACTTAGTAGGCCTAAAATAAAAAAGTTGGCTCAATGCAGGTTTAAATAGGTTACAGGGGTACACAGGCAGCATTGGTGTGGTCAGCGGAGGACGATTGCAAGGAGGGACCGGAGACAGACTTAGTAGGCCTAAACTAAAAAAAGTTGGCTCGATGCAGGTTTAAATAGGTTACAGGGGTACACGGGCAGCATTGGTGTGGTCAGCAGAGGACAATTGGAAGGAGTGTCTGACACGATTAGTAGTCCAAAATAATAAAGTGAGGTTAATGTCTGGCAAAAAAATTTTTTCACAAATAAACAGGTGGCATACCTAGGTACAGGGGTGGGCTCCTCTGCTGACTTGCAGACAGTGGTATTTGGCGCAAAGTATTAACTGGTGTAAATGTAGGACAGGGCCCCTGAATATTTTTGCTAGCATCATACATGTCAACAAATTGGTGTTGGCAGTGCCATTGAAGGATTTAACCGCACAGACTAAACAGTGGTGGAGCAGTGAGAAATAATTTTGCAAGTGGCCCAGGGCCCCTCATGTTACGACGGTGTGTCTGACATTGGGTTTGCACCACCACCGCCAGAGACACTTCATTGTACTATGAGGGACCCTGTGCCAGTGCTGTCGCGCAAAAGTGGGCACACCCACCTCTTCAGCCAAATGGCACTCGCACGGGTGGTTGCGCCAAGTGGTGACCAGGCCCCCGTGGGGGGAGTCAGCCCATTTAGAGAGGTGTTGTAAAAATGGCGTATGCTGGACATACAGCAGCTGCAAATGGAGAAATTGGAGCAGTTAGTAAGACCAGTCCAAAAGCAAGACCTTTTTACAGGAAAGCTAGGTGTCAGCAGGGAAAGGTGGGGCAAAAAAAATTAGAAATCAATGATTGGTTCATTTTAATGAAGGTTAGATCATCAACATTTTGGGTAGCCAGACGAGTCCTTTTTCGGTCAGTATTGAACCAGCAGCACTGAATACTCTTTCTGATAGCACACTAGCTGCTGGGCAAGCAAGCTCCTGCAATGCATATTCTGCCAATTCAGGCCATGTATCTATTTTGGATGCCCAGTAATCAAATGGGAATGACTTGTGAGGGAGAACATCGATAAGGGAGGAAAAATAGTTAGTAACCATACTGGACAAATGTCTCCTGTCACTTTGAATTGATGCTGCAGTACCTGTCGTGTCTGCGGTCATTGCGAAATCACTCCACAACCTGGTCATAAAACCCCTCTGTCCAATGCCACTTCTGATTTGTGCACCTCTAACACCTCTGCCCTGTTGCCCCCTGCAGCTCGTGTGAGAACCATCACCACCGCTGTGTGCTGGGAATGCCTGAACCAAACGGTCTACAAGAGTTGCTTGTTTGGTAGCCAATATTTGCTCAAGGTTCTCATGTGGTATGATGTTTTGCAATTTCCCTTTATAGCGTGGATCCAGGAGGCAGGCCAACCAGTAATCGTCATCGGTCATCATTTTGATAATGCGTGGGTCCCTTTTTAGGATATGCAAGGCATAATCTGCCATGTGGGCCAATGTTCCAGGTGTCAATTCACTGCTTGTGCTGGGTTGAGGAGCACTTTCTGGCAAATCAACATCACATGTCTCAATCAAAAGCCCTGTACCTGACCTTGCAACGCCACCAGTTTCTATTGCCCCCTGAGAATCTTCCTCCTCCCATAAATATTCATCCCCATCATCCTCCTCGTCCTCCTCCTCTTCGTCCGCCACCTCGTCCAGGAGACTTCCCTGAGCAGACCGTGGCTGACTGTCATCAAGGCTACCCTCGTCCTCGGCTGCAGATGCCTGCTCCTTTATGTGTGTCAAACTTTGCATCAGCAGACGCATTAGGTGGATGCTCATGCTTATGATGGCGTTGTCTGCACTAACCAGGCGTGTGCATTCCTCAAAACACTGAAGGACTTGACACAGATCTTGTACCTTTGACCCCTGCACACCTGACAACTCCATGTCTGCCATCCAACTGCCTGCCCGTGTATGTGTATCCTCCCACAAATACATAACAGCACACCTCTGTTCGCACAGCCTCTGAAGCATGTGCAGTGTAGAGTTCCACCTTGTTGCAACATCGATTATTAGGCGGTGCTGGGGAAGCTTCTAAGATCGCTGATGGTTCTGCATACGGCTGGAGTATATGGGCGAACGGCGGATGTGTGAGCAAAGTCTTCGCACCTTCAGGAGCAGGGCGGGTAACCCCAGATAACTTTTCAGGAAGCACTGCACCACCAGGTTCAAAGTGTGAGCCAGGCAAGGAATGTGTTTCAGTTGTGAAAGGGCTATGGCAGCCATAAAATTCCTTCCGTTATCACTGACTACCTTGCCTGCCTCAAGATGTACACTGCCCAGCCATGACTTAGTTTCTTGCTGTAAGAAGTCGGACAGAACTTCCGCGGTGTGTCTGTTGTCGCCCAAACACTTCATTTCCAACAAAGCCTGCTGACGCTTCCCACAAGCTGTTCCATAATGGGACACCACGGTTGCAACACTGGCAGCTGCGGATGGAGTGGTTGTGTGACTGCGCTCTGTGGACGAGCTTTTGCTTCTGGAGGAGGAGGAGGAGGGGCAAATGCCTACAGCCAACTGTTTCCTAGACCGTGGGCAAGGCAGAACTGTGCCACTATGGCTGTCCCCTGTGTACCCTGCATCCACCACATTAACCCAGTGCGCCGTGATAGACACTGAACGTCCCTGGCCTTGCCTACTGGTCCATGCATCTGTTGTGAGGTGCACCTTTCTACTGACTGATTGCCTGAGTGCATGGACAATGTGGTCTTTGACATGCTGGTGGAGGGGTGGGATGGCTTTTCTCGCAATGAAGTGTCGACTGGGTAGGTCATAGCGTGGTACTGCATTGGCCATCAGGGCTTTGAAAGCTTCGCTTTCAACGAAGCGGTAGGGCATCATCTCTAACGAGATTAGTCTAGCAATGTGGGCGTTCAAACCCTGTGTACACGGATGAGAGGATGAGTACATCCTTTTCCTAAGGAGAGTCTCTTGTAGGGTGAGCTGGACTGAAGAGCTGCATATGGTGGAACTAGCGGGGGTGGTGGTGGACATGGCAGACTGAGAGAGGATTGGTGATGGTATTTTTGCTGTTTGCTTACATACAGTGTTTCCTACCAAGAACCTCGTGACTCCCTGACTGCTTTGGCCTTGCGACGATACCTCCACATTTGCTGCAGGTGGTGTCGTAAACGGTGGGCTTACAGAGAGGGAAGGAATGTAGCGTTGCTGACTAGCTTCATTGTGAGCGGGTGCAACAACTTTACGGGACGTTTGGTAGTTAGTCCAGACTTGCAGGTGCATGGTGGTTAAATGTCTACGCATGCAACTTGTATTTAAATTTTTGACATTCTGACCTCTGCTAAAGGTCCTTGAGCATTTCTTACACATCACTTTGCACCGATCTTCGGATCTTGGTTAAAAAATTGCCAGACTTCACTCTTCCTACTATCAAATACCTTTTCAGGCATTGCACACTGAGCTACTTTAACCGGATGGCGACTCTGTCCTACAACTGTTTTTGGTTTTGACACACGTTTTTGGCCAGATATGGGCCTGCCAGATGAAAGCTGTTGCGATGTTGATGCCTGCTGCGGCTCCTCCTTCTCCGCTTCAGAGCTACTGCCAGTGGCACCCTGTTCCCCAAATGGCTGCCAATCGGGGTAAACAACTGGGTCATCTATCACCTCCTCTTCTATGTCCTGTGCACCTTCCTCTGTGTCACCGTGTAAGCCGGTGCTATAGCGTTCGGGACGGGGCACCATAGTCTCATCAGGGTCAGATTCTGGCTCAGTACACTGCGAGGGCAATGTTGTGATCTGTGTCAATGGAACAGCATAATAATCTAGCTGTGACTGTGCATCTGTGCACTCCATGTCCGATTCAGTTTGTAATGGGCATGGCCTGTTAACAATTTCCCTTTCTAACCCAGGCACGGTATGTGTAAAGAGCTCCATGGAGTAACCTGTTGTGTCGCCTGATGCATCCTTCTCTGTTGTTCTGGGTGAAGGACACAAGGAAGCGACTTGTTCCTGACCGGGAGCATCCACTGACGACGCCCTGCTTTTAAATTTTGCACTTTCCGAAGAGGAGGCGAAAGAGCTAGAGGCAGAGTCAGCAAGGAAAGCCAAAACTTGTTCCTGCTGCTCCGGCTTTAAAAGCGGTTTTCCTACTCCCAGAAAAGGGAGCGTTCGAGGCCTTGTGTAGCCAGACGATGACGCTGGCTCAAGAACTCGAGACTTAGGTGCTATATTGCTTTTCCCACAACCACCTGATGCTCCACCACCACTACCAGCATTACCAGCTGGCAATGACCGCCCACGGCCATGACCTCTTCCACCAGACTTCCTCATTCTTGGAAAAATGTAACCAAACTAACAAATGTTATATGGTACTGTAAAACCAGTTAGAAGGTGTACGTAAACTTGTTGTGAGTTTATATCTCCCTTTATAGGTGTGAGACTGCTGGGAAATCAGGCCCACTGTATTGCACTACACAGTTTCTGTGTCAGAAAGTGGCTGACAGATATGCCACAAACAGGACTGACGCAGATGCACTCAGTGGCAATATAAATCTCCCTTTTGTATGTGTGGGAGACAGCAGAAAAATCAGACCCACTGTATTACACTACACAGTTTGAGTGTCAGAAAGTGGCTGACAGATATGCCACAAACATGACTGAAGCAGATGCACTCAGTGGCAATATAAATCTCCCTTTTTTTGTGGGAGAATGCAGGAAAAAATCAGGCCCACTGTATTACACTACACAGTTTGAGGGGCAGAAAGTGGCTGACAGATATGCCACAAACAGGACTGACGCAGATGCACTCAGTGGCAATATAACTCCCTTTTTTTATGTGTGGGAGAATGCAGGAAAAAATCAGGCCCACTGTATTACACTACACAGTTTGTGTGGCAGAAAGTGGTTGGCAGATATATAAAAAAATACAAGGGCTGTAGTAGAATTTCAATCTCTCTACAATGATCAAAAAACAAGTATGGCAGCAATAAAAAGGACTGCTGCACACAAGAGTGTGGACAAAGAAACAAGAGAACTGTGTGCAGAAAAGAAGGAGCAACAGGATTTTTGCTTTGAAAAAAGCAGTTGGTTTGCACAGCGGCATACAAACAGCAATGCAGCTATCAGGGAGCCTTATAAGCTACAGAGCTGATGCACAGAAATCTAGCCTCCACTGTCCCTGCAAAGAAAAGGTGGTGTTGGACAGTGGTAATCGCTACAGCACAAGCGGTTTGGGGGTTAATCTTTCCTCCCTAACAATATCCCTGCTTCAGACGAAGCTACAGCAACCTCTCCCTATGCTCAGATCGGCAGAAGATGGCGGTCGGCGTGCACGCCCCTTTATAGCCCCTGTGATGCCGCAGACAGCAAGCCAATCACTGTAATTCCCTTCTATAAGATGGTGGGGACTGAGACCTTTGTCATCACGCTGCCCACACTCTGCATCCACCTTCATTGGCTGAGAAATGGCGCTGAACGCGTCATATGAAACGCGACTTTGGTGCGAAGATCGCGTACCGCATGGCCGATCCGACACTGGGATCGGGTCGGGTTTCATGAAACCCGACTTTGCTGAAAGTCGGCGACTTATGAAATTGGCCGATTCGTTTCGCTCAACCCCACTAAGTAGGCAAGTTTCAGCTTGGTCATCCTTGCTTCAAGTTACATGTCTGGCTTGATTTGTTCCAAAATTGATTTGTTTGTTCTTCTTGACATCCATGGTATTGTTAACAACCTTCTCCAGCACCACATTTCTAAGGCGTTAATTCTTCTTCTGTCTAGTTTCTTTATCATCCAGGTTTTGCATCCATATGTTGCTACTAGGGATGAGCGTACCTGAACGGTAAAGTTCAGGGTTCGTACCGGACACCTGGTGTCTGGAACCGAACTCCGTACATGGAACTTTTGCCGGATGTTCAGTTTACTTTTTCAGATGCCTAATAAAGTTTGTTGAAAGGCTAGCGAGCAACCTTTGAACAAGCTTTTAAGCTGTGGGCACTTCTGGAGCCATCACACCACATGACCCAACCTGTATAAATGCTGGATTACGAGTGCCACTGCTGTTCTGCTCTGATTAGTGTAGGGACAGGACACAGCTGGAGAAATGGACAGAATTAGACTGCGCGCTCTGTAAAAAAGCCTCTTTGCTTACTCTGCACGTGTCTCAGTGGGAGTACTGTGCCAAAAAGCTGCTGTGTGTACTCTGCACTGACGCCTATGGGAGTACTGTGCCTTTAAGTCTGTGTGTGTGTACCCTGTGGGAGTACTGTGCCAAAAAGCTGCTGTGTATACTTTGCACCCTCGACTGTGGGAGTGCTGTGTCATTAAGCCTGTGTGTGCACTCTGCACCCCTATGTTTATGAGTAAAGTGCAAAAATGCCGCTGTGTGTACTTTGCATCCTCACTTGTGGGATTACTGTACTTTTTAGCCTCTGTGTGTTCTCTGCACCCCTATGTTGGGAGTACTGTTACAAGAAGCCACTTTGTGTACTCTGCACCAATATATGTGAAAGCATATGTCAAAAAGCTGCTGTGTGTACTCTACACCCACACCAGTGGAGTACTGTTCCTTTTAGTACTCCCCTATACAGTGGGGCAAAAAAGTTTTTAGTCAGTCAGCAATAGTGCAAGTTCCACCACTTAAAAAGATGAGAGGCGTCTGTAATTTACATCATAGGTAGACCTCAACTATGGTAGACAAACTGAGAAAAAAAAATCCAGAAAATCACATTGTCTGTTTTTTTTAACATTTTATTTGCATATTATGGTGGAAAATAAGTATTTGGTCAGAAACAAAATTTCATCTCAATACTTTGTAATATATCCTTTGTTGGCAATGACAGAGGTCAAACGTTTTCTGTAAGTCTTCACAAGGTTGCCACACACTGTTGTTGGTATGTTGGCCCATTCCTCCATGCAGATCTCCTCTAGAGCAGTGATGTTTTTGGCTTTTCGCTTGGCAACACGGACTTTCAACTCCCTCCAAAGGTTTTCTATAGGGTTGAGATCTGGAGACTGGCTAGGCCACTCCAGGACCTTGAAATGCTTCTTACGAAGCCACTCCTTCGTTGCCCTGGCGGTGTCCTTTGGATCATTGTCATGTTGAAAGACCCAGCCACGTTTCATCTTCAATGCCCTTGCTGATGGAAGGAGGTTTGCACTCAAAATATCACGATACATGGCCCCATTCATTCTTTCATGTACCCGGATCAGTCGTCCTGGCCCCTTTGCAGAGAAACAGCCCCAAAGCATGATGTTTCCACCACCATGCTTTACAGTAGGTATGGTGTTTGATGGATACAACTCAGTATTCTTTTTCCTCCAAACACAACAAGTTGTGTTTCTACCAAACAGTTCCAGTTTGGTTTCATCAGACCATAGGACATTCTCCCAAAACTCCTCTGGATCATCCAAATGCTCTCTAGCAAACTTCAGACGGGCCCGGACATGTACTGGCTTAAGCAGTGGGACACGTCTGGCACTGCAGGATCTGAGTCCATGGTGGCGTAGTGTGTTACTTATGGTAGGCCTTGTTACATTGGTCCCAGCTCTCTGCAGTTCATTCACTAGGTCCCCCCACGTGGTTCTGGGATTTTTGCTCACCGTTCTTGTGATCATTCTGACCCCACGGGGTTGGATTTTGCGTGGAGCCCCAGATCGAGGGAGATTATCAGTGGTCTTGTATGTCTTCCATTTTCTAATTATTGCTCCCACTGTTGATTTTTTCACTCCAAGCTGCTTGCCTATTGCAGATTCAGTCTTCCCAGCCTGGTGCAGGGCTACAATTTTGTTTCTGGTGTCCTTTGACAGCTCTTTGGTCTTCACCATAGTGGAGTTTGGAGTCAGACTGTTTGAGGGTGTGCACCGGTGTCTTTTTATACTGATAACAAGTTTAAACAGGTGCCATTACTACAGGTAATGAGTGGAGGAAAGAGGAGACTCTTAAAGAAGAAGTTACAGGTCTGTGAGAGCCTGAAATCTTGATTGTTTGTTTCTGACCAAATACTTATTTTCCACCATAATATGCAAATAAAATGTTAAAAAAACAGACAATGTGATTTTCTGGATTTTTTTTTCTCAGTTTGTCTACTATAGTTGAGGTCTACCTATGATGTAAATTACAGACGCCTCTCATCTTTTTAAGTGGTGGAACTTGCACTATTGCTGACTGACTAAATACTTTTTTGCCCCACTGTATGTGGGAGTACTGTGTAAAAAGCCACTGTATGTACTTTGTACCCTTGCCTGTGGGAGTACACTGGCAAAAAACCTCTGTGTGTACTCTTCAGCCGTGTCTGTATGAGTAGTGCTCCTAAAAAATAATTCTACTCTGCAGCCGTCTTTTTGCGAGTAGTGTGCATAAACAGGGATTTTTGTGTACTCACCGTAAAATCCTTTTCTCCGAGCCAATCATTGGGGGGACACATGACCATGAGTGTTATGCTGCTGCCACTAGGAGGACACTAAGTAATACAGAAAGAATAGCTCCTCCCCTGCAGTATACACCCTCCTGCTGGCTCCAAGGTGAACCAGTTCGTTTTCAAAGCAGTAGGAGCTTAACATTTAACCAGGATGAACTATGTCAAAACCAAGCCAACACAGAAAACCAAAGTCGTTAGGCTAACATGGTGGGTGCTGTGTCCCCCAATGATTGGCTCGGAGAAAAGGATTTTACGGTGAGTACACAAAAATCCCTGTTTCTCCTACACCTCATTGGGGGACACAGGACCATGGGATGTCCTAAAGCAGTCCCTGGGTGGGGAACAATCAACTGTAATTGCTCCTTGTTACAGATGGGGCACAGCCCAGCCGCCTGCAAAATTCTTCTGCCGATGGTTGCATCTACCGAGGCCTGAGAACGAATATAGTAATGTTTTGCAAACGTATGCAGACTGGACCAGGTTGCAGTACTGCAAACTTGTGCTGCAGAAGCTTAGTGCCGGATGGCCCAAGACGCACCCACTGACCGAGTGGAATGAGCCTTAATCCCTGCTGGAACAGAATGACCTCTGACTCGGTAGGACTCCTGAATAGCTGAACGAATCCATTTGGCCATGGTCATCTTGGAAGCGGGAAACCCCTTCCTTGGCCCTTCCAGGAGCACAAACAGAGCATCCAACCTGCGGAAGGACGCCGTCCGCGAGACTTATCTCTTGAGAGCTCTCACTAAATCCAGTGTGTGGAGGGCCTTCTCGATGCCATGTACTGGTGCCGGATAGAGAGACGGTAAGACAATCTCCTGATTGAGATGAAAGGATGAGACAACTTTTGGCAAAAAGGACGGGGATGTTCTCAAAACCACCTGATCCTGATGAAAATTCAGGAACGGAACTTGACAAGACAGAGCTGCCAGCTCTGAGACTCGTCTAATGGACGTGACCGCAACCAGGAAGGCAACCTTCCATGAAAGAAAGAACAGGGAAACCTCCTGTAGAGGTTCGAAAGGAGCTTCTTGCAAGACTCCGAGGACCAGATTAAGGTCCCATGGTTCCAATGGCATCTTATAGGGCAGCACCCTATGGGAGACACCCTGAATGAACGTCTTCACTTGTAATCTGTTGGCAATCCTGCGTTGGAACAGCATGGACAGGGCTGAAATCTGCCCCTTGAGAGAACTAAGGGCGAGACCTAAGTCCTAATCCATTTGTAAAAATTTGAGGAGGGAAGGAATGGAAAATTCAAAAGGAGAACGTCCCCGGTCATTGCACCAGGAAAAGAAGGTTTTCCAAGTGCGATGATAAATACGCATAGATGTAGGCTTTCTAGCATTGATTAAGGTAGAGATGACTTCTGGAGAGAAACCTGCCTGGGTTAGAATCCAGGACTCAACGGCCATGCCGTCAAACACAGGGACTCGGAGTTCTGGTGGTAAATGGGGCCCTGTGATAGCAGGTCTGCGCGATTCAGAAATCGCCAGGGAACATCGAACTAGTTCCGCGTACGACGCCCGGGGCGGCCAACCTGGCGCAATCAGGATTACCGGTACTCCCTCCGTTCTGATCTTCTTGATGACTCTTGGCAGTAAGGGGAGCAGGGGAAATATGTACGGAAGCCGAAAATGATGCCACGGGAGTACGAGTGCATCTGCCCCGACTGCTGCTGGATCGTGGGACCGAGCTATGAAGTCGGGAACCTTGGAATTTAGCCATGAGGCTATCAGATCCATGTCCGGAGTTCCCCAACGACAACAGATCTGGTGAAAGATCTCCGGATGGAGAGACCACTCCCCGGAGTCGAGGTCTTGACGACTGAGGAAATCTGCCTCCCAATTGTCCACTCCCGGGATGTGAACTACAGATATCATTGAGCGGTTTTCCTCGGCCCAACGGAGAATGTAGCCTACCTCGTTCATAGCTGCCATGCTGCGGGTTCCCCCTTGTCGGTTGATGTATGCCACTGCAGTGGCATTGTCGGACTGAATCCTGATGGGACGACATGCCAGGAAGGGATGGAATTGGAGAAGAGCTAACCTGATTGCCCGAATTTCCAAGATGTTGATCAGAAGGTGTGAGTCCTGAACTGACCAGCGGCCCTGAGCAGTGTGATGTAAGAACACCGCTCCCCAGCCTAGAAGACTGGCATCTGTTGTCACAATTAGCCAATGTACTGGAAGAAAAGACTTTCCTTGATTCAGGAAGGACTTTAATGTCCACCATCTGAGAGACTGTCTGACTCGGTGGGGAAGGAAGAACCGATGGTCGAGGGAGAATGGGTTCCTGTCCCAAACAGCCAGGGGGGCATGCTGTAAGGGACGGAGGTGTAATTGGGCAAATGGAACCGCCTCCAGGGCTACTACCATCCTGCTGAGGACTGTCATACTGAAGCACAGAGAGTGAGTGTGAGGTTGAGAGAGCTTCTGAGCTTCCCGCTGTAAGGCTGAGATCTTTTCCGGTGGAAGAAGCACCAACCCCTGGGACGAGTCCAGTATCATTCCTAGAAAGGAAATACGCTGAGCCGGTACTGGGGAAAATTTTTTGAAGTTTATCTTCCAACCCAGGCGAGAAAGAGAATCTATTGTGATGTTCACAGCCTCCTTGCTGGCGCGAAAAGAGGGGCCTTTGATGAGGACATTGTCTAGATACGGTAGCACAACCACGCCTCGGGTGTGAAGGATGGCCAAGGCGTCTGCCATGATCTTGGTGAATACCCTGGGAGCGGTGGCGAGGCCAAAGGGCAAAGCAACGAATTGGAAGTGTTGTTTCTGATCTGCGAAGCGAAGAAACCTCTGGTAAGAAGGGAAAATTGGAATGTAGAGGCACGCGTCCTGGATGTCTACGGACGCCAGGAACTCGCCTTTTTCCATGGAGGCGATGACAGAATGAAGAGATTCCATTTGGAACCGTCGTACCCTGACGAACTTGTTCAGCAGTTTTAGGTCCAGTATGGGCAATACTGTACCGTCCTTCTTTGGAACAATGAACAGGTTTGAATAAAAACCTTGAAACCTTTTGCTTTGAGGGTCCGGGATAGTAACCCTGTTGTCCTTTAGAACGCTTATGGCCTGGAAGAACTCTGATGCCTTTGCCCTGGGAGGAGAAGACAGGAAAAAGCGATTTGGTGGAAGAGAGAATTCTATCTTGTATCCAGAGGACACTAGGTCACGGATCCATTCATCATGAACGACCGAGAGCCACACGTCACTGATGGAAAGCTGGCGTCGCCTACTTTGAGTGTGTCCCCCGGATACCACAGGGAGTCATTATGTGGGAGATCTGCCCGGTCTGGACCCCCTGGTTCCTGACTGCCTAGGCCTGCCTCTCCATGAAGGGGAAGGTTTAGCCCCAACCCTAACCCTAACACTAATGGGAAAATGGAAATAAATCCATTTTTTAAATTTTATTATTTTTCCCTAACTAAGGCGGTGATAAAGGGGGTTTGATCTACCATTTATAGCGGGTTTTTATGTTTGGCAAATGTCACACACTAAAAGACGCTTTTTATTGCAAAAAATATTTTTTGGGTAACCACATTCTGGGAGCTATAATTTTTCCATATTTTGGTCCACAGAGTCATGTGAGGTCTTGTTATTTGCAGGACGAGTTGACATGTTTTATTGGTACCATTTTCGGGCACATGACATTTTTTGATTGCTTCTTATTCTGATTTTTGTAGGCAGAATAAACAAAAACCAGCAATTCGTGAATTTCTTTTGGGGGGGGCGTTTATACATTCCGTATTTGGTAAAATTGATATAGCAGTTTTATTCTTCGGGTCAGTACGATTACAGCGATACCTCATTTATATCATTTTTATACTTTATACTTTTATACAATAAAAACTATTTTATAGAAAAAATTATTATTTTTGCTTCGCTTTGTTCTGAGGGCTATAACTTTTTTATTTTTTTGCTGATGACGCTGTAAGGCAGCTCTTTTTTTGCAGGACAAGATGACGTTTTCGGCGGTACAATGTTTATTTATATCTGTCTTTTTGATCGCGTGTTATTCCACTTTTTGTTTGGTGGTATGATGATAAAGCATTGCTTTTTGCCTCATTTTTTTTTTCGGTGTTCACTGAAGGGGTTAACTAGTAGGACAGTTTTATAGGTCGGGTCGTTACGGATGCGGCGATACTAAATATGTGTGCTTTTATTGTTTTTTTTATTTACATAAAGAAATGTATTTAATGGAACAATATATTTTTTTTTTATTTATTTAGGATTTTTTTTTTTTTTTACACATGTAAATACTTTTTTTAAAAACTTTTTTACTTTGTCCCAGGGTGGGACATCATGGTATAGTGTCAGATCGCTGATCTGACACTTTGCACAGCACTGTGTCAGATCAGCGATCTGACAGGCAGTGCTGCAGGCTTGCCGGCGCATGCTCTCAGCAGGCGCTTGCAAGCCACCTCCCTGCAGGACCCGTGAGCGCTGCCGATCGCCTATGATGTACTATCCCATCCCTGGGAATTAAGTCCCAGGTCACCTCAACGGGGTAGTACGTCTAATGGCAGAAAGGGGTTAAAAAAATGAAAAAAATAAAATAAACAAAGCACAAAAACAGTGTTGGATTACTCCTCCACATCCACCTTTACCTCCACTTGGACCTCTGCCTCCTGGTTCAAGGTTTTTTTTCTCTGCTATTTTAAGTAATTTCCCTATCCATATTTATTTGCAGCCATTTTAAAGCACCAAAGTTCGGGTCCCCATTGACTTCCGTTGGGTTTGGGGACAAGTTCAGGGTCATGTTCGGATGCCGAACTGAAATTTGAACTATATTTGGGTGAACCCAATGAACCCGAACATCCACAGATCCTGTCATACCTAGTTACTACAGAAAAGGCCAGAAAATATATGAGCCGTTTCTTTGCCGCCAGTGAATCAATTTGAATCAGTGAATCAATTTGAAGACCTTGTCCAGTGACTTTATCATTGCTTTGCCTATAGCTATTCTCTTAACTTCCAGTGTCATCACTGCATCTTGAGTGATCATTGATCCGAGTAGGTTGAAGTCCTTTACAACTTAGAGTTCGTCGCCGTCCATCTTAAATGTGTTGTACCTGGCAGTAGTCAATATCTTTGTCTTTTTTGTATTGAGTAGGAGTCCCCGGTTCAAGCTTTCCATCTTGACACTAAGTAATAAGTCCTTCATTCCATCTAAACTTGTTGCTATTAATGTTAGATCATCTCGATATTTAAGATTGTTGATAATTCACCTAGCTATTTTGATTGATTTTTTTCGGTAAGTCCAGCCTTCCTGAAAATAGCTTCTGCATATAAATTGAAGAGAAACGGTGACAGGATTCAGCCTTGTCTAACGCCTCGCTCTACTTTGAACCATCCTGTGTCGCTGTGTTCTGTTCATTTCGTTATTTAGATTGCAGGAGCCGGCAGATGAATACTCCCATTAGCCGCTTCTGCTGTCACTGTTATTAGCGGCAGCAGGTTTAGGCTGATGGAAGTAATAGTCCCAAAAGCCACCGCGTGCTCTCATTGTTCTCACTTGAATATAACTCTCACTATTATACCCTGCTTTCACTGATCGCCAGCAGAGAAGGGGAGAATGATGAGAGCCGTCTTCAGCGCCAGGCTCTGGGCAACAGCACTTACTGTAGCGCTTCTTCCCTGGCGCTGGTGCATGATTTGGATCGCCCCCACGTAAGGGCAATGGGGTACTCAGTACCGGGTCCTTCGGTTCCCTCAGCTGGGATGTTATGGTGGCCCGACCCGGACCGTGGCCCTATGAGGGGCACCCAATTAAAGGGGCTAGAGTTTGTAGATAATGGTAGTGTTCGTGACGCCACCTGTGGTATTCGGTCAGGGTGACCGACGCTGCTTAGGGGTCTGCTGGGGTGATGGAATCGCAGCTAGATGGTATACCTTCCCACAGGTGAAGTATATCCCCAGGGCTTCCCAGAAGTGTAGATGGTGATGGTGGATGGTGCAAGGTGCGGTGAATAACGAGGACACAATGGGTGCAGTCTCTTTACCTTTACTGAAGGCTTCAGCATCCACAGTCCAAGGTGCCGGATGACAGGGTAGGTAGAGTCTGGCCGGTCTGATGGCAATTCCAGAGTCCCCCTATCCAGGTGGAAATCAGTAGCCTTCCCCTTGCGCACAGTAACGTAGTAGGTCCCTACGTGCATTAGCTCCCATCGGGTCCTCACTCTTGTTTCTCTTCTCTCTGTCCCCCAGATGGATAGGACAAACCCGTATGATGGTGGTGGCCTGAGGCTAGTTTATAGGGACCCTAGCGACGCCCCTCCTCCACATTGCCACCTTGTCTGCTTAGGTTCTTAGGTCGGGCAGCCAACTTGGAATCGACTGTCCTGCCGGTCTCTGAAGTAAAGCGTAGAGTCTATTACTCCCTCGGTGTTCCGATTACCGGATCTGCGCACAGTGGGAGCCAGCCTGCCTCTAGCTGGTCTCCCACTGGTGTTTTACTCCTGTTGCTATGACTTCTGTGCTCACTCACTATGGCACACTTCCTTTCTTGTCCTTTCTTAGGAGGCTGCCACATGGGTTGCATGCGCAGCTCCGTGTCCTTCTTTCCTTCCTGGGCCGAGCCCAGTCTGCTCCTCTCCTCTTCCTGGCTCCTTCTGTCTGCAACTGTCTAATTTCCTAACCAAACCCCCAGTTTTACCCAAGTGAGAGGAGTGGCCTAATAGATAGAACCTTTTGCTCCCCCTGGTGGCCGGCGTGTGAAGTGTGTGTGTGGCTGTGATACCTGGCAGGGTGAAGTCCTTTGGTGCCATCAGACGTAACATCGCTCCCCCTGGTGGAAGAACGACATTACTGCAACGACCAGGACTCTGGGGCGCTGCACTTACACGGATGACATCCATGTGTGTTCTCTGTGTGTATGTGTGTGGGACGTTTTATGGCCCGTGCTGTTGGTAAAAACAGACATGTTGTCATGCCCGCACATACTTACCCATCTTCTTCCATCCCGCGGCGCACTCACGATCCTGTCCCTCGCCGCTCTGCATCTTCTTTCACTGGCTCTCGGCGCCCAGCGTCTTTGCGCATGCGCGGTCGCGTCTCCTCCGGTGCTGAGCCCTCTGGGAGGTCGCGACCCGATAGCTCCGCCCCAACATGGCGGCGCCCATCGGCTATTTCTTCTCGGCGTCTTCCTAGGTAAGACGCCTTTGCTTTGTAGGTGCACTGTCTTCCGTCAGTGTTCCTATGCCCTAGGCACCCTGTATCTGTGTCTTTTCCCAGCTTAGTTCTCGCTTTGTCTCAGTGTTCCTGCTGTGTCCTGCCAAAGTTCCGTGTTCCTGCTGTGTCCTGCCAAAGTCCGTGTTCCTGCTGTGTCCTGCCAAAGTTCCGTGTTCCTGCTGTGTCCTGCCAAGTTCCGTGTTCCTGCTGTGTCCTGCCAAGTTCCGTGTTCCTGCTGTGTCCTGCCAAGTTCCGTGTTCCTGCTGTGTCCTGCCAAGTTCCGTGTTCCTGCTGTGTCCTGCCAAGTTCCGTGTTCCTGCTGTGTCCTGCCAAGTTCCGTGTTCCTGCTGTGTCCTGCCAAGTTCCGTGTTCCTGCTGTGTCCTGCCAAGTTCCGTGTTCCTGCTGTGTCCTGCCAAGTTCCGTGTTCCCGCTGTGTCCTGTCAAGTTCCGTGTTCCTGCCGTGTCCTGCCAAGTTCCGTGTTCCTGCTGTGTCCTGCCAAGTTCCGTGTTCCTGCTGTGTCCTGCCAAGTTCCGTGTTCCCGCTGTGTCCTGTCAAGTTCCGTGTTCCTGCCGTGTCCTGCCAAGTTCCGTGTTCCTGTCATTATCAGTTAAGTCTTGTTTTCCTATATTCCCCGCCATTCTAATAGCTCTGTGGTCTTCTTCTATATCTTGGGTCGCCCCTTTGGCTCTAGCTGTTGTGTCTCCAATCCTCCGAGGTCCTGCTCCTAACACTCCCTGTATAGGGGGTGATTCCATCTGGTCCGCTCGACCCCGGGGGCTCTGGAGTCACGACCCAGAGGTTCCACTCTCGGATTTCTGTCCGAATCCCTACAGTAAGCAAAGGCCATGGACCCCGCTGGGGCCTCTGCTGCGCAAAAAGAGCTACTCTTTTTGCGGGAGAATCAGTCCCGTATAATGTCCTTTATGAAAGCTATGGATTCTCGCCTGTCTACACTCCTGCCCTCTGATCCTGGCAACGCCGCTCTACTCGTTGGCTTACAGTAAGAGTTAGCTCAGCAGCGTGACACCCAGGCCCATATTCTTAGTTATATGTCTTCAATAGACGATCGGCTGCTTTCTATCCAGACAGCCGCTTCTACATCTGCTTCGGCTTCCCACCCTCCACCCCGCTTGGCTAAACTGCCTCGGTACAATGGGGATCCTAAATCCTGCCAAGGATTTTTAAACCAATGCCGTCTTCACTTTGAGCTTCTGCCCCAGCATTACCCTACGGATCGGTCCAAGGTTGCTTTTTTGATTTCCCATCTGGAGGGTGACGCCTTGGCATGGGTTAATCCACTCTGGGAGCGAGACGATCCCCTAGTCTTCCGGTTGTCTGAATTTTTGGAGACTTTCCGTCTTGTCTTTGACAAACCTGGACGTCTGGCCTCTACTACTGAAGCTCTACTGTCTCTCCATCAGGGATCGTTATCCGTAGGCCAGTATGCTATTCAGTTCCGCACCCTCTCCTCTGACTTAGGCTGGAACAATGAGGCGTTAGTGGGTGCTTTCTGGCGGGGTCTCTCTGGGCGCATAAAAGATGAGTTAGCTGGTCGGGACACCCCTACAGTTTTGGAGGAATTAATTTCCTTAGCTACCCGCATTGACCTTCGGTTCCAAGAACGCGCCCGAGAGCGGAGATCTCTTCGTCCTTCTCCTGCCACCCGTAAGCCACTCAGCCCACAGCCTAGAACTTCCTCTCAGGCGTCCGCACCGGAACCTATGCAAGTAGACCGTCTTAAGATGTCCGAACAACGACGTAAAGAGAGGCGCACTCAGGGGTTATGTTTTTACTGCGGGAGTGCTGCTCATTTATTGCGGTCTTGCCCTGAACGTCCGGAAAACTTCTCCGCCTAGGTCAGGTAAGAGAGGCCTCCCTAGGTGTGTGTGATCCCTCTCAACCCCTCACTTTGTCCGTTCTTTTGCATATTGCTGGCAAGGGCATTTCTTTGGATGCTTATGTGGATTCAGGCGCAGCAGGGAATTTTATCAGGTTGGAAGAGGTTTTGAAATTCTCCGTTCCAGTCAAAACCTTAGAGGCTCCTGTGATTCTTGCATCTGTGGATGGTAAACCTTTACAGGAGACCATTACTCAAGTAACTCTTGAGGTGGAACTTCAAGTTGGGGCTCTGCATAAGGAGAGAATTGCATTTTATGTTTTAGCGGGTCTGTCTCATCCTATGCTTTTAGGTCTTCCTTGGTTACGGAATCACGAGCCCATTTTAGATTGGCGCAATGGCAATATCTTGCGCTGGGGAGAGCTTTGTCGGGAACGTTGTCTGCTGCCGGTGCGTCCTGTGGGGTCTTCCTCTAATTCTTCTCCTTCCTCTTCTTTTCCCGCCTTACCCTGTGTCTACAGCGCTTTTTCTGATGTCTTCAACAAGAAGGAGGCTGAGGGTCTCCCGCCTCACCGTCCCTATGATTGTCCCATAGATCTCGTGCCTGGAACTAACCCGCCCAGGGGAAGAATCTATCCTCTCTCTCCTGCTGAGACTCAAGCTATGTCTGAGTACATTCAAGAAAATCTTGCTAAAGGATTTATTCGCAAGTCTTCTTCTCCCGCCGGAGCAGGGGTTTTTTTTGTGAAGAAGAAAGACGGTTCTCTTCGTCCCTGCATTGATTATCGAGGCCTAAACAACATCACGGTGAAGAACAAATATCCTCTGCCACTCATTCCGAAACTCTTCGACCGTCTTCGGGGTGCGCAAATTTTTACCAAATTAGATCTACGTGGCGCATACAATCTGGTTCGAATTCGTGCAGGCGATGAGTGGAAGACTGCCTTCAATACTCGTGACGGTCACTACGAATACTTAGTTATGCCGTTTGGTCTCTGCAACGCCCCTGCGGTTTTCCAGGAATTTGTGAACGATGTATTTCGGGATCTTCTCTACTCCTCAGTCGTAGTTTACCTTGACGACATTCTCATCTTTTCTCCGGATCTCTCCACTCATAGGCGAGATGTCCGCCGTGTTCTGCAACGGCTAAGAGAGAATCATCTGTTCGCTAAGATTGAGAAGTGCGTCTTTGAGCAATCTTCACTTCCCTTTCTTGGATATATTGTCTCAAGATCTGGCTTAGAGATGGATCCAGAGAAGGTTTCTGCTGTCCTGAATTGGCCTCGTCCTCTTGGAACAAAAGCAATCCAACGTTTCCTTGGCTTTGCCAACTACTATAGACAATTTATTCCTCATTTTTCTTCCATGATCAAGCCTATCTCTGCCCTAGTTCACAAGGGAGTCAACTCCAGTCTTTGGACCCCTGAGGCTGAAGAATCCTTTCAGTCCCTTAAACAAAGTTTCGCTACGGCCCCTGTGCTTCATCGTCCTGATGCTAATAGACCGTTTGTCCTTGAGGTCGACGCATCCTCTGTTGGAGCTGGAGCAGTACTTTTGCAAAGATCTTCGTCCGGACGTTTGGTGACCTGTGTTTTTTTTTCTAAAACCTTTTCTGCTCCTGAGCGTAACTACTCTATTGGGGATAAAGAACTATTGGCTATCAAGCTAGCCTTGGAGGAGTGGCGTTATCTCCTTGAGGGGTCTCTTCATCCATTCACCATTTACACAGACCACAAGAATCTGGCCTATATTCAGTCTGCCCAAAGATTAAATCCACGACAAGCCACATGGTCTTTATTCTTTGGACGATTTGAATTTGAACTTCATTTCCGACCCGGAAATAAGAATGTCAAAGCGGATGCTCTTTCAAGATCCTTTCAGCCTCAGGACATTGAGGATTCTCCGGCTCACATCATTAACCCAGCGAAGATCGTCACTCTTGCTCCTCTAAGAGTGATTTCTGCTCCTCCTGGCAAGACTCTTGTGGCAAATCAAGACAAGGAGAGAGTTTTACGTTGGGGTCACTCCTCCAAAATTGCGGGTCATGTAGGAGTCAAGAAGACACTTTCTCTAATCTCTCGGCACTACTGGTGGCCATCTCTCCGACAAGACGTCACCGAATTCATCGCTTCTTGTTCTTCTTGTTGTTGCAGAGTGCGTCTTCTTGCAGTCACCGCTGTACGTAGGAGAGCTTCAATCAGCAAGATATCTTGAGTAAACTATTTACTTCATACTGGATAAACATGAGATACAATTCAGTGTCACACAGTCCGTGCACTGAAGACAACACATTCATGAAGAAAAGCAAAACCGAAAGTAAGAAAAGCAACAAACCACTAAGAGCTTCCCTCCCCACATTACAGCAAGTATATAACTTTACACACTATTGCCATCTGCTGTCTGGTTAGTATAAAGTCCTCCTTTCACTTATAATAAGTCCCAATCTGTTGCATATGCCAACACCCTTTCTCAACAGTAAGGACTTAGTCAATCAAACCCAACTTTTTTATTAGTCTCTGATGTTTATCAGCATTCAACGCTTTCGTGAAAATGTCTGCTGTCATTTCTTCAGTAGGACAGTACTCTAACTTCAAGACTCCTTGTTCCTGATGATCTCTCAAGAAATGATATTTCACATCAATATGCTTGGTTCTTGGATTGACTCTTTCCATCTGAGCAAGAACAAGACATCCTTGATTGTCCTCTTTTAGTTTTGTTGGTGCCAACTGTGGTTGTCCTAATTCTGTCAACAATTGTCTTAATCACAGTACTTCTTGACTCGCGTGTGCTGCGGCAACATATTATGCTTCTGTTGAAGATAGTGTGTTTGACAACTGGAGCAAATGTCTCATCATAGTCTTCTCCAACAGGCAGTTTAGATATTTCTTCCCAAGAAGTAGGCTCATAGATTTTTCTTGTGCTTGTCTTGTATGAGAGACGTTTTGGTGGTTTTCCTTTGTTCTCTCTCATTGAACGTCTTGGTTCTGTGTCTGTTTGTAGTTGTGATTCTTCACTTTCAGTATTTTGTTCTTCATTAACTTCTGCTTCTTTTTCATCAGATATTTCTTCAGTTGTGTCATTATTGGCTTTCTCATTTTTAGTTTCAACTGAAATCATAATGTCTTCATTCAAATCTTCAATGAATGTCACACTGTTACTCACCGTAACTCTGTCTGTTTTGGGATCTAGGATTCTGTATCCTTTGCAATTTTCACTATATCCAACAAATATTCCTTCCATGGATCTGTTTTGAAGTTTGGAACGTTTTTCTGTTGGAATGAATATGAAAACTTTACATCCAAAAACTTTTAAATGATTGACACTTGGTTTCATACCTTGCCACAGTTCATATGGAGTTTTCGTCAGTTTTCTGGAAAAAAGTCGGTTCTGTAGATAAGTAGCTGTCATTGCTGCCTCACCCCAATATTTCTCTGGTAGTTTGGAATCAGTCAGCATACATCTTATCATCTCTGTTAGAGTTCTGTTTTTTCTTTCTGCTACTCCATTTTGTTCAGGTGTGTATGGAACCGTTTTCTGGTGTTCTATCGCATTTTGTCTTAAGTAGTCTTCTATTCTGTGACTTGTAAATTCACCTCCATTATCACTTCTGATGACAATTGGCTTCCTTTGAAATTTGTTACTTGATCTTGTTACATAGTCTACAAGTTTATCAAAAACTTCACTTTTGTTTTTAATTAAGTATGTGACTGTGTATCTTGAGTAATCGTCTATAAAAGTCAACATGTATCTATTGCCTCCTGATGTAGTCACTTTCATGGGTCCACATACGTCAGTATGCACCAAATCAAGTGGTCTTTCGCTTTTCATCTCACTTTCTTTTGGAATAGATATCCTTGTGGCTTTGGATTTTATACAACAATCACATCTTATGGTAATTGAGCAATCTGATATCTTTAAATCTTTTGTCAATTCTTTTCTCTGTAGTTCCCTTATACTGTCAGGGTGTCTATGTCCTAGACGTCTATGCCACATGTGAATACAGTTTTTGTGATCATGTGTACATACCTTCATCTGTTCCTTTGGTGTGTCAAAATTATATAATTGTTCATCTGCCTTGACTTTGGTTATCACCTTGTTTCCTGCAATAATTGCACACTCATTGTCTTTGAATTTCACTGTAAGTCCTTTTTCTGTTAAACGTTTCACAGATAATAATCCGCCTTCCAATTTTGGAACATACAACACATCTTGTACAAGTATCTTTGAATCTTGTCCGAACTTGTTTGAACAATTTAGCATACCTTGTCCGATACCTTCTGCGGTTATTTTGCTTCCATCTGCGAGATAAATGGCTTCTTTCTTATCTAAATCAAGATCAGTAAAGAAATTCTTGTCACTTGTCATATGACTCGTTGCTCCTGAATCAATAAACCAACCAAGTGATGATTTCTTGTCTGTTACTTTAAATGTGCCATTCCAATTATTCTCAGATGAATCGGAAATTGTGTTTTTTACTTTCTCTGTATGCTTTTTATGTTGTAATTTTTGTTGTTCTGCTTTCCATATGGTACAGTCTTTCTTTAAATGACCTTTTTTCTTACATCTGAAGCATTCTCTTGTCTCTTTATTATAGGGTTTTTGGAATTCTGTAGCTTTAAGAGCGTTTTCATTGTCCTTTTCAGTAGAAGAATCATTTCTTTGTTCTTTTCTTCTCTGATATTCATCTATTAGTCTTGTTTTCACAAAATCTAATGTAATGTCAGTTTCTGGTCTCGTCTCAAGGGCATTTATCAAGGCTCTATACGAATCTGGTAAACTGCACAACAATATAGCTGCTACATGACTTTCTTTAATATCTTCACCAATAGATCTTAGCTGTGATATCACTTCCATCATTGAGAATATGTGCTTCTGCATATCGTCATTTGCACTCAATCTCATACTGTACAGCTTTCTTAATAAAAACAACTTGTGATTCAAGCTAGGTCTTTCATACAGTTTTCTTAATGCTTCCCACATTCCCTTAGCTGTTTCTTCATTTCTTATATGTATTAATTGAGCATCATCCACTAATAAGCTAATGGTGGCTCTCGCTTGTATATCCTTCTTATCCCATGTCTGATTATCTTGATCTGGTCTTGCTGTAACAATTACTTCCCATAGATCATCCTTAGATAACAACATCTCTACTTTGAATTTCCATAACTGATAATTTTCACTATTCAGTTTAGCTACTGTAAATTTCAGTTCTGTGTTACTCATCATCTTTATATAGTCTTACTTGTTTAGAGAGTTGTACTGAAGATATTCTCCTGTATGTCCTGTGAATTCTCTGCAATTATATCCAGCTCCTGGGATGCTGAATTCCTCTGTCACTCTGTATCTGGATTTAGTTCCTTCTGTTTACAGAGCTTATCTGTGTGCTCCGTTATCTGGGCTATAAACCAGGATCCTTCTGCCTGAGCTTGTAGTGCAGACCTGTAGTGTCTGGGGTGCCTGGGGTTATCTGGGGTTATCTGGGGTGCCTGGGGTGATCTGGGCTTATCTGGGATGCCTGGGGTTATCTGGGATTATCTGGGCCCATAACCTGTTGCAGAGTGCGTCTTCTTGCAGTCACCGCTGTACGTAGGAGAGCTTCAATCAGCAAGATATCTTGAGTAAACAGTATTTACTTCATACTGGATAAACATGAGATACAATTCAGTGTCACACAGTCCGTGCACTGAAGACAACACATTCATGAAGAAAAGCAAAACCGAAAGTAAGAAAAGCAACAAACCACTGAGAGCTTCCCTCCCCACATTACAGCAAGTATATAACTTTACACACTATCGCCATCTGCTGTCTGGTTAGTATAAAGTCCTCCTTTCACTTATAATAAGTTCCAATCTGTTGCATATGCCAACACTTGTGCCAAAAATAAAGTTCCTAGGCAGCTTCCTTCCGGTCTCCTGCATCCTCTGCCTGTACCTTCCGTCCCTTGGAGCCATATCGCTATGGACTTCATCACTGATCTACCTTGTTCCTCGAATTGCTCTGTCATCTTGGTTGTTGTAGATCGGTTCTCTAAGATGGCTCACTTCATCGCATTGCCTGGTCTGCCTTCCGCTCCTGAGTTGGCAAAGATCTTTTTACACCAAGTCTTCCGTCTTCATGGTTTTCCACATCATATAGTCTCAGACCGTGGAGTACAATTTACCTCACGTTTTTGGAGAGCTCTCTGCAGTCTATTGAAGGTTAACTTAGACTTCTCTTCCGCCTATCACCCTCAGTCCAACGGTCAAGTGGAGCGAGTTAATCAAGTTCTGACTACATATCTGCGACATTTTTCCAATGCACACCAAGATGACTGGGTCTCCCTTCTCCCCTGGGCTGAATTCTCATACAACAATCTTCCCAGTGAGTCTTCCTCCAAATCTCCCTTTTTTGTAGTCTATGGTCAACATCCGAACATTCCTCTTCCTGTTTCTCTTTCCTCGGGTGTACCGGCAGCGGATTTCTTTTCCCGGGAATTCTCTAAGATTTGGAATGAGACCAAAGTGGCTCTTGAGAGAGCTAGCCTTAATATGAAAAAGTTTGCTGATAAGAATCGTTTGGATGCTCCTCCATATTCTCCGGGTGATAGAGTTTGGCTCTCCTCTCGCTATATCAAGCTTAAAATTCCCTCTTACAAACTGGGTCCTCGCTATATTGGTCCTTTTCCTATCTTGGGTCGCATTAATGATGTCTCTTATAAATTGAAGCTACCTGCCTCTTTACGCATTCCCAATGCCTTCCATGTGTCTCTTCTCAAGCCCGCAGTGTTTAATCGTTTTCACTCCGCTACCTCTCTCTCTCTCTCCTCAGCCCTGTACTTCTGATGGAATCTTTAATGTTAAAGATATTCTTGCTAAAAAGGTAGTTAGGGGTAAAACCTATTTTTTGATTGATTGGGAGGGATTTGGTCCTGAGGAGAGGTCCTGGGAGCCCCGAGAGAACATCAATGCTCCCCTTATCATGAAAAGATTCCTTTCTAGCCTTAAAAAGAGGGGGACTAAGGAGGGGGGTACTTTCACGCCCGCACATACTTACCCATCTTCTTCCATCCCGCGGCGCACTCACGATCCTGTCCCTCGCCGTTCTGCATCTTCTTTCACTGGCTCTCGGCGTCCAGCGTCTTTGCGCATGCGCGGTCGCGTCTCCTCCAGCGCTGAGCCCTCTGGGAGGTCGCGACCCGATAGCTCCGCCCCAACATGGCGGCACCCATCGGCTATTTCTTCTCGGCGTCTTCCTAGGTAAGACGCCTTTGCTTTGTAGGTGCACTGTCTTCCGTCAGTGTTCCTATGCCCTAGGCTCCCTGTATCTGTGTCTTTTCCCAGCTTAGTTCTCGCTTTGTCTCAGTGTTCCTGCTGTGTCCTGCCAAAGTTCCGTGTTCCTGCTGTGTCCTGCCAAAGTCCGTGTTCCTGCTGTGTCCTGCCAAAGTTCCGTGTTCCTGCTGTGTCCAGCCAAGTTCTGTGTTCCTGCTGTGTCCTGCCAAGTTCCGTGTTCCTGCTGTGTCCTGCCAAGTTCCGTGTTCCTGCTGTGTCCTGCCAAGTTCCGTGTTCCTGCTTTGTCCTGCCAAGTTCCGTGTTCCTGCTGTGTCCTGCCAAGTTCCGTGTTCCTGCTGTGTCCTGCCAAGTTCCGTGTTCCTGCTGTGTCCTGCCAAGTTCCGTGTTCCTGCTGTGTCCTGCCAAGTTCCGTGTTCCCGCTGTGTCCTGTCAAGTTCCGTGTTCCTGCCGTGTCCTGCCAAGTTCCGTGTTCCTGTCATTATCAGTTAAGTCTTGTTTTCCTATATTCCCCGCCATTCTAATAGCTCTGTGGTCTCCTTCTATATCTTGGGTCGCCCCTTTGGCTCTAGCTGTTGTGTCTCCAATCCTCCGAGGTCCTGCTCCTAACACTCCCTGTATAGGGGGTGATTCCATCTGGTCCGCTCGACCCCGGGGGCTCTGGAGTCACGACCCAGAGGTTCCACTCTCGGATTTCTGTCCGAATCCCTACACATGTCAGCATGTTTTGCCAGGTGTCTCCGATACTTGTGAAATCTGTCACTACACGTACCAGAGACACGGTCGAGTGAAAGAGCCTGGAAAAAAAATGTTAGGAAACATTTTTCTTGTATAATGACTTGTAAATTAGGCAAATTAAGAAATAATTTAAAAAATAAAACCCTGCCTCCTCTACCCTTTCGGCTATTTTTACACTCAGCTTTTTGACTGGGTTTTTGTACTTTCTCATTGCTTTCAATGGTAAAAAAAACCACTGCAAAACACTGAAAGAGTTGACATGCTGCTTCTTTAATAAATGCAAAGACACAAAAGAGCATGGTGAGGTAAAAAATACTGTATAAGCAGGGTTCAGAGAAGGAATATCCATGTGGACATGCTGGATGGAACAGCTTTGATGCAAGTGACCCATAAGGAGTGGTGGACTCCCCAGTCTTGTAGAAACAAGAAAACAATTATAGAACCAGAAACACATGGGCTACTTGCACATTGAACAAGTCTGTAGGAACCTGTTCACACACCATCAAGAAACTTGAAGACACAAAAGAGCACAGTGAGGTCAAAAATACTCTGTTGTAAAAAAAATCACAGTAATAAGCAAGTGCTAGTCAAAAGATGGAAAAAACAGGGTATTTAGATGATACTTTTTTTGCAAAAAAATGCATACTAAGCTGCTCCACCAATCGTCAAAGTATACCCATATAGAGCAGTCCTAACTAATGACTTGTATAATAAATGCAGCAGTTTTCCATTTTAGTCAGAAAAAAAGGAATCGTGTCCATGATATTTCTGAAATGTTTTATCATTTATAAGGAGTGGGACTGGTGAAGCCTATGCACTAAATGCAAGGCCTCTCAAAAATTAAAAGGAGGGATTGCAATACACCATGGAATACACATAGAGGATGGCCTCAGAAAACATTTTTTCCAAAATGGAAGGCGTGGGACTCCTAGACTGGTAAAGTAAATGCACTATGTGTAAGGGTTTAACAAAAATAGAGGGAGGCACTCCAATACACCCTGATACACATTTAGAGTAAGGCCTCAGAAAACATTTACATTTAGAAGGAGTGGGACTTGAGGAGTCCCACTTTCGAGACCACTATTTGGGGAACAACTGACACAACATGGACCTTCAGGGCTTCTGACTCTGATTTTGCTCCAGCTAAAGTAGGCAGCAGTTCCTTCTGTGTCGGCTCAGGGTATCAGACAGCCCCGACACATCAAATAGATTGAAGCGGGGGTTTCAAAACATTTGTTTTATCTCCTTGGAGACTTTTGCCAAAGAAAATTCATGAAACGTGTGGGGGAAACTTTTCCAACCCATCTTGGGGAAAGGACACAAGTCCTTTATCCACTTAATCACAGAAGAGGTGCATTTGGGCCTTTCTCACATTGTATGAATGAATCTTTATTTATATTTTACACGTAGTTGAGGAAAATCTGATGCTCGCAGGCTGCAGTCACTGCTCGCTCCCTGCTTAAGTTGATTCTGTGGGTTTTAAGTTCTGCCAGGGGCATAACAACTAATAGGCTAATCCACCTGTTAACTGAAAATACTGACAGGTTGACTGTTCTCAACAACAAACGAGGCCTGGATTGGCCCGACTTCTCAACCCCACCTGATGACAGCAGAGGAAACTAAAGCTAATTCAAATTTTCCTTTACTTCTGGTATATTAACACGCACCCGTTCCCACCCCAAAAAGGGTATATGGTTTATGCTTTTTTCTTTTTCATGTCCACCACCTCCTCTAATCAAAAACTATCAATCCTCCAGCACCTACCCCTACACTAAATGCAGCTAACAGCAGTATTAATAGGGAATAGAATAGATTTAACCCTGATGAAGACTGTTGGTTATAGATTGCAACAGCAAGGACTGTAATGCAATTATCCCTGATTAGATGCCTCTAATGCGCTATCTCTAGACCGAGACCTAACCCTACACAAATTGCAGCTAATAGTGATGTTATTAGAGAATAGAATCTATTTAAATCTGCCCTAAAAAGACTTTTGATCGTACGTGGCAGCACCAAGCAATGTAACGCAATGAATACTGTCTAAATGCCTGAAATACACTATTACTACTCAGCCAGCTAGTCAAACATGATTTGCTGCAGTATTATTAGGGAATAGAATCTATTTCAATTGGCCCTTAAAGGAATTTTGGTTGTGCATGGTAACACCAAAAAAGTAATGCAATGAACACTGTCTAAATGCCTGGAATACACTATTTCCACTCTGCCAGATGATCAAACACGATTTGCAGCTAAGCGCGATATTATTAGAATATACAATCTATGTGAATTGGCCCCAAAAAAGGACTGTTGATTTAAAGTAGCAGCAGCAAGGACCCTACTCCTGCAGCCAATCCTATTGCCATTGTATCTAAAAACGGTGTTATAGAATAGAAAGTGAATATATTTGAATTAGTCCTGAAAAGGACTGTTTGATTTAACTTTCTTCAACAAGGCCTAATATGCTAACTTTCCCTTCTGCAGCTCCTCTTCCTACTCTGTTTCGGGATACAGTGTGCCGAGCATCACGTTCCTGGTTCTTATATAAACCCAAGCACAGTAATGCCAATATTCAACATGGCTATGGCATTACTGTGATTGTCAGGCAATCCCCGCAGGTCTAGTGGCTGAAAATCAGGCGGGTAGGGGAATCGAGCGTGGCAAATACCCAGATACTCAATAAAATACCGAGCGTCTGGAGCACCATGATGCTTGATCAAGTAATGAGCAATGCCGAGCACATTCGCATATTACAATTAATATCTTAATATTAATAATGAGCAGAATTAATTTCTACTTATTGGTTTAGCACTCCACAACAGTCACAGTATCTTATGTTGCCCCTCAGGAAAATTGTTTGTCCAGGTCTGCACTCGGTAGTGGTATTGGACATTGTAGCGGACATTTTTTTGGCCTTACATAGTAGTAATTTTGGTAATATTGGTCTTTGTATAGTGTGTTTTAGGCATAACAATATTATATATGTACTACAGTTCTTTTTAAGTGGTAGTAGGGTGGGCAGTCGTATGGGGAGGGTAAGATTGCACTTACTGAGTGTATTGGGGGACACTCATTTGGCAGTGGATTAACGTAGTCAGGCACGGGTTTTCACTTTAACAGTCCATGTGGTTTATTATGGAGTCATAAGCCACAGAAATATGAACAACAAGCAAACAGTCTTTACATCAATCTTCACATCATAGTATACGGCTTTGAAATGCGGTCACTAAACACGCCGAACCTCTGTGTCCAGTTATCGTGGGTGACCGCAAGCCATACAGTTCATTAATGTCCATGGAGCACAACAGGCACCAACATACGACATTATGCTTGCAGTCTCTAATCATGTTGGACCTTACTCCGTCCAGTTACCATGGGTGACTGCATGGTTCCCATACCCTGGGTTACCTTCCAGGAGCTCCTGCTCCATACGCTGACTCCTGTCAGTACTCTCTCTCTCAGTGAAACTGCTGAACTGGGATCACCGTCCTGGGCAATGCCTTGCTCACCAGGCTGTTGTGAATTCTGTTATCGAACTCCCTCCTGTGGTCATGAATGGTACTTCGGCGAGTTCTGTCCATGGAATCCCTCTGGTGGCTGTGAGTGGAGCTGCTGCTTCTGAGGTTCCTTCCACAGGTGACTTAGTTTATTCTTTGGCTGGCTGCTCTATTTAACTCCACTCAGATTGTTACTCCATGCCAGCTGTCAATGTTCTTGTACTGGTTCAGTTCGCTCTTGGATCTTTCTGGTTACCTGTCTACTCCAGCAGAAGCTAAGTCCCTGCTAGTTAATTATTTGTTCATTGTTTTCTTGTCCAGCTTGCTATCATGATTTTGCCTTGCTAGCTGGAAGCTCTGGGATGCAGAGTGGCACCTCCGCACCGTGAGTCGGTGCGGAGGTCTTTTTGCACACTCTGCGTGGTCTTTTTGTAGTTTTTTGTGCTGACCGCAAAGATATCTTTCCTATCCTCAGTCTATTTAGTAAGTCTGGCCTCCTTTGCTGAAACCTGTTTCATTTCTGTGTTTGTGACTTTCATCTTAACTCACAGTCAATATATGTGGGGGGCTGCCTTTTTCTTTGGGGAATTTCTCTGAGGCAAGGTAGGCTTTATTTTCTATCTCTAGGGCTAGTTAGCTCTTAGGCTGTGAAGAGTCATCTAGGCAGAGTTAGGTACGCTCCACGGCTATTTCTAGTGTGTGTGATAGGATTAGGGGTTGCGGTCAGCAGAGCTCCCACTTCCCAGAGCTTGTCCTGTGTTAGTTTACCATCAGGTCTTTCCGGGTGCTCCTAACCACCAGGTCCATAACAGTACAGCTGGCCCAAAGTGTTAATGCATCTCAATAGAGGGATAAGAGAAGTTCTGAGACCATTTTTTTTCTCTGCAGTGTGTTTTGTCTTTCTTTTCCCCTTAACCTCTGGGTGGTTCAGGACACAGGTGTAGATATGGATATTGAAGGTCTGTCCTCTTGTGTGGATCATCTCACTGCAAGGGTACAAAACATTCAAGATTTTGTGGTTCAGAATCCGATGTAAGAGCCTAGAATTCCAATTCCTGATTTGTTTTCTGGGGATAGATCTAAGTTCCTGAATTTCAAAAATAATTGTAAACTGTTTATTGCTTTGAAACCCTGCTCCTCTGGTGACCCCGTTCAACAAGTAAAAATCATTATTTCTTTGTTGCGTGGCGACCCTCAAGACTGGGCATTTTCCCTTGCGCCAGGAGATCCTGCATTGCGTGATGTAGATGCGCTTTTTCTGGCGCTTGGATTGCTTTATGATGAACCAAATTCAGTGGATCAGGCAGAGAAAATCTTGCTGGCTTTGTTTCAGGGTCAGGATGAAGCGGAGGTATATTGTCAGAAGTTTAGAAAGTGGTCTGTGCTTACTCAGTGGAATGAGTGTGCCCTGGCGGCAATTTTCAGAAAGGGTCTTTCTGAAGCCCTTAAGGATGTCATGGTGGGATTTCCCACACCTGCTGGTCTGAATGAGTCTATGTCCTTGGCCATTCAGATCGATCGGCGCTTGCGTGAGCGCAAAGCTGTGCACCATTTGGCGGTATTCTCTGAGCATAGGCCTGAGCCTATGCAATGTGATAGGACTTTGACCAGAGCTGAACGGCAAGAACACAGACGTCGGAATGGGCTGTGTTTTTACTGTGGTGATTCCACTCATGCTATCTCCGATTGTCCTAAGCGCACTAAGCGGTTCGCTAGGTCTGCCACCATTGGTACGGTACAGTCTAAATTTCTTTTGTCCGTTACTCTGATTTGCTCTTTGTCGTCCTATTCTGTTATGGCATTTGTGGATTCAGGCGCTGCCCTGAATTTGATGGACTTGGAGTTTGCCAGGCGCTGTGGTTTTTTCTTGGAGCCCTTGCAGTATCCTATTCCATTGAGAGGAATTGATGCTACGCCTTTGGCCAAGAATAAGCCTCAGTACTGGACTCATTTGACCATGTGCATGGCTCCTGCACATCAGGAGGATATTCGCTTTTTGGTGTTGCATAATCTGCATGATGTGGTCGTTTTGGGGTTGCCATGGCTACAGGTCCATAATCCAGTATTGGATTGGAAATCTATGTCTGTGTCCTGCTGGGGTTGTCAAGGGGTACATGGTGATGTTCCATTGTTGTTAATTTCGCCTTCCACTCCTTCTGAAGTCCCTGAGTTTTTGTCGGATTACCGGGATGTATTTGATGAGCCCAAATCTAGTGCCCTACCTCCTCATAGGGATTGTGATTGTGCTATTAATTTGATTCCTGGTAGTAAGTTTCCTAAGGGCCGACTGTTCAATTTATCTGTGCCAGAGCACGCCGCTATGCGGAGTTATATAAAGGAATCCTTGGAGAAAGGTCATATTCGCCCGTCGTCATCACCGTTGGGAGCAGGGTTCTTTTTTGTGGCCAAGAAGGATCGTTCTTTGAGACCTTGGATTGATTACCGCCTTCTTAATAAGTTCACAGTCAAATTTCAGTACCCTTTGCCGCTGCTGTCTGATTTGTTTGCTCGGATTAAGGGGGCTAGTTGGTTCACCAAGATAGATCTTCGAGGGGCGTATAATCTTGTGCGTATTAAACAGGGCGATGAATGGAAAACAGCATTTAATATGCCCGAGGGCCATTTTGAGTACCTGGTTATGCCATTCGGGCTTTCTAATGCTCCATCTGTGTTTCAGTCCTTTATGCATGACATCTTCCGAAAGTACCTGGATAGATTCATGATTGTATATTTGGATGATATTTTGGTCTTTTCGGATGATTGGGATTCTCATGTGAAGCAGGTCAGAATGGTGTTCCAGGTCCTTCGTGCGAATTCCTTGTTTGTGAAGGGGTCAAAATGTCTCTTTGGAGTTCAGAAGGTTTCATTTTTGGGTTTCATTTTTTCCCCTTCTACTATCGAGATGGACCCTGTTAAAGTTCAGGCCATTTATGATTGGACTCAGCCGACATCTGTGAAGAGCCTGCAGAAGTTCCTGGGCTTTGCTAATTTTTACCGTCGCTTCATCGCTAATTTTTCTAGTGTTGCTAAACCGTTGACTGATTTGACCAAGAAAGGTGCTGATGTGGTCAATTGGTCCTCTGCGGCTGTAGAGGCTTTTCAGGAGTTGAAGCGTCATTTTTCTTCTGCCCCTGTGTTGTGCCAGCCAGATGTTTCGCTCCCGTTACAGGTCGAGGTTGATGCTTCTGAGATTGGAGCAGGGGCTGTTTTGTCGCAAAGAAGTTCTGATGGCTCGGTGATGAAACCATGTGCCTTCTTTTCTAGAAAGTTCTCACCTGCTGAGCGCAATTATGATGTTGGCAATCGAGAGTTGTTGGCCATGAAGTGGGCATTCGAGGAGTGGCGACTAGGGTTGAGCGACCTTTACTTTTATAGGATCGGGTCGGGTTTCACGAAACCCGACTTTTTCAAAAGTCGGGTCGAGTGAAATCGGCCGATCCTATAAAAAAGTCGGGGTCGGGGTCGGCCGAAACTCGAAACCCAATGCAGTGCATTGGGTTTCCAGTGGTTCCCAGGGTCTGAAGGAGCGGAAACTCTCCTTCAGGCCCTGCGATCCATATTTAAGTGTAAAATAAACAATTAAAATAAAAAATATCGCAATACTTACCCTCTGACGCGCCCTGGTACTAACCGGATGTAACAACTCTGCTGGCATCACAGCATGGCCTCACATCTCTCACACAATCTTACCCACTGCTCCAGGCCATGATGTGCTTTCTCTTTAATGCCAGCTCCTTGTTCTGTGTCTCTGCTCTTTGCATGCTTCATGGCTATGTGTATAGGGGGCCGGCGCCTGAACTCTCTGGTTCTTATAGGAATCAGGTGCACCTGTCAAATCAGTTCCTGACCAATTACCAAGAGGCCTCCTGTATATAGTGCAGCTCCTCCCTGTGGTCTGGGCCTGTGCAATGTGTTAGCTCAGTTAGTTTTTAGCTGCTGAGTTTGCCTGGCCTTGCTCTGAGTTACCCCTCTGAGCTTTTCTCTGTGCTTTTGCCTTGTTCTTGTAGTCTGCCCTCCAGGAGGCAGAATATCCTGGTCCCTGTGTCTTTGTCCCTGTGTCTTGTTCTATTGCCTTGTCTGTACTTTGTCTTTTCTCGGTCTCCTTGTCCGTGGCTTCCTTCCCTGCTTTCTTTCCTTGTGTTTTCTGTCTGCTTATACTCCGCACTCTTGCGGCTCTGCACTCAGACCTTGCTTCGCACTCTCTGGCTTTGCTCTGTGGCTCCACTCTTTGCGGTTCTATCTGGCTCCGCTCTTTGCGGTACTATCTGGCTCCGCCTCCTGTGTTTCTGCACTTGGCTCCTTCTCTGCTCTTGGTTCCGCCTCCAGCGTCTCCGCTCTTGGCGTTACCTCCAGCATCTCCGCTCTTGGCTCCGCCTCCAGCGTCTCCGCTCTTGGCTTCGCCTCCAGCGTCTCTGCTCTTGGCTCCGCCTCCAGCGTCTCCGCTCTTGGCTCCGCCTCCAGCGTCTCCGCTCTTGGCTCCGCCTCCAGCGTCTCCGCTCCTGGCCCCGCCTCCAGCGTCTCCGCTCTTGGCTCCGCCTCCAGCATCTCCGCTCTTGGCTCCGCCTCCAGCGTCTCCGCTCCTGGCCCCGCCTCCAGCGTCTCCGCCCTTGGCTCCGCCTCTTGTGGCTCCGCCCTTGGCTCCGCCTCTTGCGGCTCCGTCCTTGGCTCTGCCTTCTCCTTCTCTTCTCTTAGTTCCACCTTCTACTTGTTACTTGGTCCTCCTGTGTGAACAGGTCCCTACCTGTTCCTTCATTCTCCTTTCCTTCTGGCTTGTTTCCGTACCTGCATCTTCTGTTTGTACAGGTACCTACCTGTTCCTTCATCACACTCACAATAGGACTGCACTCGGGTGTCATCAGAGTGCAGCCTGATTCATACACCACATCAACCAGTCCTGTGTATCCTGTGTTCCTGCCAGTCCTGCCGTTCCTGCCCTGCCTTCCAGTCCTGTGTTCTCTGCAGTGCCTCCCAATCCTGTGTTCCTGCCAGTCCTGCCGTTCCTGCCCTGCCTTCCAGTCCTGTGTTCCTGCTGTCCTAGCCAGTCCTGTTTCCTGCCGTGTCTCTGCCAGCCCTGAGTTCTCTGCCGTGTCTCTGCCAGCCCAGTCTCAACCGTGCCAGCCTACTCGTCTGTGTTCCAGCCGTACTCTTCTGCCAGTCCTGCCTAATGCCCGCACCAATCCAGGTGTTCCTGTCTCCCAAGTGGGATCAGCAGCCACAGCCAGACACCACCCTGGAGTAGCACCTGGCAGCTGCCTGCTGCACAAGCCTGTCCTCACCATCAGAGGCTCCAGTGAAAACCCAGGCAGCTGTCATAGTCACGCCCCTTCCAGGGTAGTCTGGTTTGTGGCCCAGTGGGGCCACAAACCCCCCGAGCTCACGCCCACCAGTCAGGGCATGAGCGTGACACCAGAACCTTCCTTCCTTCGAATCAGCGCTTCCAGGACCTGGCGGTGACGTCGCGGCTTGTGATTGGTCGCGCGGCCGCCCATGTGACCGCTCGCGCGACCAATCACAAGCCGCGACGTCACCGAAGGTCCTGGAAGGGCTGATTCTTAGGAAGGGAGGCTGCCGGAAAGAAGCAGGGCCCGTCCGAGGGTGAGTATATACCTATCACCGCGACGTCACCGCCAGGTCCTGGAAGCGCTGATTCGAAGGAAGGAAGGTTCCGGTTAGTACCAGGGCGCGTCAGAGGGTAAGTATTGCGATATATTTTATTTTAATTCTTTATTTTACATTAAATATGGATTCCGATACCGATTTCCGATATTGCAAACATATCGGGAATCGGGATCGGAATTCCGATACCACATTCAGAAGATCGCCGACTTCATGGCCGACCCGTTTCGCTCAACCCTAGTATTGGCTTGAAGGAGCCAAGCATCGCATGGTGGTCTTGACGGATCACAAGAATTTGACTTATCTCGAGTCTGCCAAATGGTTGAATCCTAGACAGGCTCGTTGGTCGCTGTTTTTCTCCCGTTTTGATTTTGTGGTTTCGTACCTTCCGGGCTCTAAGAATGTGAAGGCTGATGCCCTGTCAAGGAGTTTTGTGCCTGACTCTCCGGGTGTTCCTGAGCCGGCGGGTATTCTCAAAGAGGGGGTAATTTTGTCTGCCATCTCCCCTGATTTGCGGCGGGTGCTGCAGAAGTTTCAGGCTGATAGACCTGACCGTTGTCCAGCGGAGAAACTGTTTGTCCCTGATAGATGGACTAGTAGAGTTATCTCTGAGGTTCATTGTTCGGTGTTGGCTGGTCATCCTGGAATCTTTGGTACCAGAGATTTGGTGGCTAGATCCTTTTGGTGGCCTTCTTTGTCATGGGATGTGCGTTCTTTTGTGCAGTCCTGTGGGACTTGTGCTCGGGCTAAGCCCTGCTGTTCTCGTGCCAGTGGGTTGCTTTTGCCCTTGCCGGTCCCGAAGAGGCCCTGGACGCATATTTCCATGGATTTTATTTCAGATCTCCCTGTCTCTCAAAGGATGTCGGTCATTTGGGTGGTTTGTGATCGCTTCTCTAAGATGGTCCATTTGGTACCCTTGTCTAAATTGCCTTCCTCCTCTGATTTGGTGCCATTGTTTTTCCAGCATGTGGTTCGTTTGCATGGCATTAAGGAGAACATCGTCTCGGACAGAGGTTCCCAGTTTGTTTCGAGGTTTTGGCGGTCCTTTTGTGCAAAGATGGGCATTGATTTGTCTTTTTCTTCGGCTTTCCATCCTCAGACAAATGGCCAAACCAAAAGAACTAATCAGACTTTGGAAACATATCTGAGATGCTTTGTTTCTGCTGATCAGGATGATTGGGTGTCCTTCTTGCCTTTGGCTGAGTTCGCCCTTAATAATCGGGCCAGCTCGGCAACTTTGGTTTCGCCTTTTTTCTGTAATTCTGGTTTCCATCCTCGTTTCTCTTCAGAGCAGGTTGAGCCTTCGGACTGTCCTGGTGTGGATACTGTGGTGGACAGGTTGCAGCAGATTTGGACTCATGAGGTGGACAATTTGACATTGTCCCAGGAGAAGGCTCAACGTTTCGCTAACCGCCGGCGCTGTGTTGGTTCCCGACTTCGTGTTGGGGATTTGGTTTGGTTGTCGTCTCGTTATGTTCCTATGAAGGTTTCCTCTCCTAAGTTTAAGCCTCGTTTCATTTGCCCGTATAAGATTTCTGAAGTTCTCAATCCTGTGTCATTTCGTTTGGCCCTTCCAGCTTCTTTTGCCATCCATAATGTGTTCCATAGGTCGTTATTGCGGAGATATGTGGCGCCTATGGTTCCCTCCGTTGTTCCTCCTGCCCCGGTGTTGGTCGAGGGGGAGTTGGAGTATGTGGTGGAGAAGATTTTGGATTCTCGTATTTCGAGACGGAAACTTCAGTACCTGGTCAAGTGGAAGGGTTATGGTCAGGAAGATAATTCCTGGGTTTTTGCCTCTGATGTTCATGCTGCCGATCTAGTTCGTGCCTTTCATTTGGCTCGTCCTGATCGGCCTGGGGGCTCTGGTGAGGGTTCGGTGACCCCTCCTCAAGGATGGGGGGGGGGTACTGTTGTGAATTCTGTTATCGAACTCCCTCCTGTGGTCATGAATGGTACTTCGGCGTGTTCTGTCCATGGACTCCCTCTGGTGGCTGTGAGTGGAGCTGCTGCTTCTGAGGTTCCTTCCACAGGTGACTTAGTTTATTCTTTGGCTGGCTGCTCTATTTAACTCCACTCAGATCGTTACTCCATGCCAGCTGTCAATGTTCTTGTACTGGTTCAGTTCACTCTTGGATCTTTCTGGTTACCTGTCTACTCCAGCAGAAGCTAAGTCCCTGCTAGTTAATTATTTGTTCATTGTTTTCTTGTCCAGCTTGCTATCATGATTTTGCCTTGCTAGCTGGAAGCTCTGGGATGCAGAGTGGCACCTCCGCACCGTGAGTCGGTGCGGAGGTCTTTTTGCACACTCTGCATGGTCTTTTTGTAGTTTTTTGTGCTGACCGCAAAGATACCTTTCCTATCCTCAGTCTGTTTAGTAAGTCTGGCCTCCTTTGCTGAAACCTGTTTCATTTCTGTGTTTGTGACTTTCATCTTAACTCACAGTCAATATATGTGGGGGGCTGCCTTTTCCTTTGGGGAATTTCTCTGAGGCAAGGTAGGCTTTATTTTCTATCTCTAGGGCTAGTTAGCTCTTAGGCTGTGAAGAGGCGTCTAGGCAGAGTTAGGTACGCTCCACGGCTATTTCTAGTGTGTGTGATAGGATTAGGGGTTGCGGTCAGCAGAGCTCCCACTTCCCAGAGCTTGTCCTGTGTTAGTTTACCATCAGGTCTTTCCGGGTGCTCCTAACCACCAGGTCCATAACACCAGGCCACCTGACAGTTCAGATCTTCAGACGGGCTGTAGCTTTCCCAAACGCAGTACCGTCACGGACTCTGCATATGCGTCCTCTCTGTGCGCTATTCAGGACATCCATCCTCATCTGGGACCGTCCAACACACAGGCCCCCCAGGTCCAGGGCCTCCCCCATGTGCTATTCAGGAATCTAGTCCTACTCTCAGGACCTCCCAACACAGAGGCCCTCCAGGACCTGGCACACAGACCACTCAGGTCCATCCATTTCTCCCCATGTGACCCACATGGTCACATTATATACTTGAAGCCACTCCCATAGGTGGGAGGTGTGTGGCTATTTCAACCATTACAACTACAGATATGCCTCCATGCATATCCTGAGGAGCACATGCAGCACCCCCTAGCTGTAACAGGAGTGACTGCATCACAGGAGACATATACTTTGGGGCTTGGGGCCCTGATCATTTAGGATTCTACCAATGACCCTGGCTTATCTAGAAAATATTAGCATAATAAAATAAAAGGTTATTCCCCCCCCCAAATTAAGTTATTCCCTATTCACACTGTAGGAGCTAACTTGCTAATCACTGACAATCAGACTGCTGAAATCCCCAGTGATCTCTCGAGGCATGAGAACCGGACTCAGCAGTCTTGTCTTTCATGGGACGAAAGTCCGCATGCTCAACCACGGCTACATTCATTGTCAATGGGACTGCCAGAAATAGTGGGCACTGTGCGTGACATTTTTTGGAGTGGAGGTCAAGCATCAGCACCTCTACTCAAGATGGTACTGCAGAGCCTCAATTTTAGGTATCCAAATCCCTGTTTTTGTGATTGCTGCGAGTCCCAGTGGTCAAACCTCAAGAGATCAGAAAGTTAAGGATAATCATGATCCATTGATAGTGTAGATAAACCAAACCAATCTTATCTTAGCACAGCTATGTTTATTGTATCTCTGCATGAAAACCACGGAGTATTATTAACTTATTGGATCTTTATTACCTGTCGGTTTAAGGTGAATTGAAGAAAATATCTCAAGCGTCTCTTTATCTGAAGGATATCGGTGAAAGCAAATACCTTCTCACCAAAAGGTGCTTTAATGACTTTTGAGGAGTCCCGTGGAATTAATCATCGGAGTATGTTGCTAGGACGCTGTCATAGTCTGTTATTAAATACAGCAACATATCATAACTTGCCCTCTTGTACGGAACATAGACGGCTAGAAGTCTGCTTATCACGAGGAAGTGGATTACTGCAGTGGGGGAACATGAAAGAGTCGATGGCCTGAATGCCTTGTGTGCTTGCCAGGCGTGCCTCGAAAGCTTGCCCTGTTTTGAATTGGATTAAACTTGGAAATAATAAATGTTCCTCTGGTGGCTGTAAGGTTATGTTGGACTACTGAGGAGGCGTCTGGTCTGCATCAGCCTTCTTCTATTTCTTCACGAGTTGGCATGTATTTATTTAGAAGCAATGTCGACACAGTAAATCTAGTATCAATTAACTACAAAAGGGATCAAAGGTTTCGTTCCTACCATTTACTATCTACTAAACTCAAAGAAAACTTTTCACCACTTTTTACAATCTACTGGCTACCTTATGATAAAGAGGTATAGATCTGAATAAAACATAATGAATATATACGGTATATTTTTTTCTCTTCTCTGTTGCAGAGATATAGGTTTTTACAGCTTAATGGGGTTGTTCATCTTCAACTACAAGTCTGCAGTAACTCTATGTGACTGCAGACTTGTGAATCCTCACGTCACACACACCGCATGCTGTGAAGATGCCGGCACCAGGAAGCACAAACATGTTGCCGCAATTATGTGATATGCATACTCCTGGCCACATTCCGACTAGACTGTTTATGGTCTAGCTCCATACATTTGCATTGCTTAAGACAGTGCCCATCTAGTCAGAATGTGATTGAGAGTATGCATATTGCATATGCAGTGCCTCAGAGTCCTGGTTCGTTGCAGTAATGATATTCTTCCACCAGGGGGAGTGATGTTACGTCTGAAGGCAATGAAGGAGATCTTCTGTTCAGGTATCACAGCCACACACACACTTCACACGCCAGTCCACCAGGGGGAGCAAAGGGTTCTATCTATTAGGCCACGCCTCACATTGGGGTAAAACTGGGGGGTTGGTGAGGAAGTTAGGCAGTCAGAGTCAGAACGAGAAGTCTGATGAGAGTTCCTGGTTGGGGACCGATGAGGAAAGGTCTCCCGGTCGAGCTGCCTAGGGTTATCTCTGGTCAGATCCAGACTGAAGTCTGAGGAGGGAGAAGGACACGGAGCTGCGCCTGCAACCCATGCGGCAGCATCCTAAGAAAGGACAAGAAAGGAATTGTGCTGTAGTGAGTGAGAAAAGAAGTCATAGCAACAGGAGTGAAACATCAGTGGGAGACCAGCTAGAAGCAGGCTGCCTCCATCTAAAGCGCAGATCCGGTGGCCAGAATACCAAGGGAGTAAAGAGCTCAATGCTGTTACTTCAGAGACTGGCAGGGCAGTTAATTCCAAGTTGGCTGTCCGACCTTTATACCTAAGAAGACACAGTGGCAACTTGTGGGGGTTGGGGCATCTCTAGGGTCCCTATAAACAACCCTCAGGCCATCAGTCATACGGGTTTTATCCTATCCGTACCATCTGGGGGACAGAGAGGAGTAACAACAGTGAGGACCTTATGGTAGCTTATGCAAGTAGGGACCTACTACATTACTGTGCGCTAGGGGAAGGCTATTGAATTCCTCCTGGACAAGGGGACTCTGGATTTGCCTTCAGACCGGCCGGACTCTGCCTTCCCTGTGGTCCCTACCCTGGACTGTGGATGCTGAAGCTTTCAGTAAAAGGTAAAGAGACTACAACCTTGTGTCCTCGTTATTCACTGCGCCTTGCACCATCCACCATCTACACTCTGGGAAGCCCTGGGGACATACTTCACCTGTGGGAAGGTATACCATCTAGCTGCCATAACATCACCCCAGTGGACCCCTAAGCAGCATCGGTCACCCTGACTGAATACCACAGGTGGCGTCACGAACATTATTCCTTTAAAGACCTTCCCCCCATTTAATGAACGGACCTCCCGAGGGCCACGGACCGGGTCAGCCGCCGTGACATCCCCATTGACTACAGAAGCGCCCGGCACCGAGTATCCCCTAGCCCTTGGGTGTGATACACATACTTGTGGTCACACGACCTACATTCCTAATGACCCCAGATAATCTTCAGAGTGTGCTCGATGTGAGGATTCACAAGTCTGCAGTTCCATAAAGTGACTGCAGACTTGTAGCTTTAGACTGGACAACCCCAATCTCACTGCTAGCTCCTACTGTGATTACAGGGGGAGGAAAACTGTTGTGAATTCTGTTATCGAACTCCCTCCTGTGGTCATGAATGGTACTTCGGCGAGTTCTGTCCATGGACTCCCTCTAGTGGCTGTGAATGGAGCTGCTGCTTCTGAGCTTCCTTCCACAGGTGACGTGGTTTATCCTTTGGTTGGCTGCTCTATTTAACTCCACTCAGATCGTTACTCCATGCCAGCTGTCAATGTTCCTGCATTGGTTCAGTTCGCTCTTGGATCTTTTTGGTGACCTGTCTACTCCAGCAGAAGCTAAGTTCCTGCTAGTTATTATTTGTTCATTGTTTCCTTGTCCAGCTGGATATCATGATTTTGCCTTGCTAGCTGGAAGCTTTGGGATGCAGAGTGGCATCTCCGCACCGTTAGTCGGTGCGGAGGTCTTTTTGCACACTCTGCGTGGTCTTTTGTAGTTTTTTTTGTTGACCGCAAAGATACCTTTCCTATCCTCTGTCTGTTTAGTAAGTCTGGCCTCCCTTTGCTGAAACCTGTTTCATTTCTGCGTTTGTGACTTTCATCTTTACTCACAGTCAATATATGTGGGGGGCTGCCTTTTCCTTTGGGGAATTTCTCTGAGGCAAGGTAGGCTTTATTTTCTATCTCTAGGGCTAGTTAGCTCTTAGGCTGTGAAGAGGCGTCTAGGGAGTGTCAGGAACGCTCCACGGCTATTTCTAGTTGTTGTGATAGGATTAGGGGTTGCGGTCAGCAGAGCTCCCACATCCCAGAGCTTGTCCTGTGTGAGTTTAACTATCAGGTCGTGCCTGGTGCTCCTAACCACCAGGTCCATAACAGTACAGCTGGCCCAAAGTATTAATGCATCTCAATAGAGGGATAAGAGAAGTTCTGAGACCATTGTTTTTTCTTTGCACTGTGTTTTGTCTTTCTTTTCCCCTTAACCTTTGGGTGGTTCAGGACACAGGTGTAGATATGGACATTCAAGGTCTGTCCTCTTGTGTGGATCATCTCACTGCAAGGGTACAAAACATTCAAGATTTTGTGGTTCAGAATCCGATGTTAGAGCCTAGAATTCCAATTCCTGATTTATTTTGTGGGGATAGATCTAGGTTCCTGAATTTCAAAAATAATTGTAAACTGTTTCTAGTTTTGAAACCCCTCTCCTCTGGTGACCCCGTTCAACAAGTGAAAATCATTATTTCTTTGTTGCGTGGTGACCCTCAAGACTGGGCATTTTCCCTTGCGCCAGGAGATCCTGCTTTGCGTGATGTTGATGCGTTTTTTTTGGCGCTTGGATTGCTTTATGATGAACCAAATTCAGTGGATCAGGCAGAGAAAATCTTGCTGGCTTTGTGTCAGGGTCAGGATGAAGCGGAGGTGTACTGTCAGAAGTTTAGAAAGTGGTCTGTGCTTACTCAGTGGAATGAGTGTGCCCTGGCGGCAATTTTCAGAAAGGGTCTTTCTGAAGCCCTTAAGGATGTCATGGTGGGATTTCCCACACCTGCTGGTCTGAATGAGTCTATGTCCTTGGCCATTCAGATCGATCGGCGCTTGCGTGAGCGCAAAGCTGTGCACCATTTGGCGGTATTCTCTGTGCATAGGCCTGAGCCTATGCAATGTGATAGGACTTTGACCAGAGCTGAACGGCAAGAACACAGACGTCGGAATGGGCTGTGTTTTTACTGTGGTGAATCCACTCATGCTATCTCCGATTGTCCTAAGCGCACTAAGCGGTTCGCTAGGTCTGCCACCATTGGTACGGTGCAGTCTAAGTTTCTTTTGTCCGTTACTTTGATTTGCTCTCTGTCGTCCTATTCTGTTATGGCATTTGTGGATTCAGGCGCTGCCCTGAATTTGATGGACTTGGAGTTTGCCAGGCGCTGTGGTTTTTTCTTGGAGCCCTTGCAGTATCCTATTCCATTGAGAGGAATTGATGCTACGCCTTTGGCCAAGAATAAGCCTCAGTACTGGACTCATTTGACCATGTGCATGGCTCCTGCACATCAGGAGGATATTCGCTTTTTGGTGTTGCATAATCTGCATGATGTGGTCGTTTTGGGGTTGCCATGGCTACAGGTCCATAATCCAGTGTTGGATTGGAAATCTATGTCTGTGTCCGGCTGGGGTTGTCAGGGGGTACATGGTGATGTTCCATTGTTGTCAATTTCGCCTTCCACTCCTTCTGAAGTCCCTGAGTTTTTATCAGATTACCGGGATGTATTTGAAGAGCCCAAATCCGGTGCCCTACCTCCTCATAGGGATTGCGATTGTGCTATTAATTTGATTCCTGGTAGTAAGTTTCCTAAGGGCCGACTGTTTAATTTATCTGTGCCAGAGCACGCCGCTATGCGGAGTTATATAAAGGAATCCTTGGAGAAGGGTCATATTCGCCCGTCGTCGTCACCATTTGGAGCAGGGTTCTTTTTTGTGGCCAAGAAGGATGGCTCTTTGAGACCTTGTATTGATTACCGCCTTCTTAATAAGATCACAGTAAAATTTCAGTACCCTTTGCCGCTGCTGTCTGATTTGTTTGCTCGGATTAAGGGGGCTAGTTGGTTCACCAAGATAGATCTTCGAGGGGCGTATAATCTTGTGCGAATTAAACAGGGCGATGAATGGAAAACAGCATTTAATACGCCCGAGGGCCATTTTGAGTACCTGGTTATGCCATTCGGGCTTTCTAATGCTCCATCTGTGTTTCAGTCCTTTATGCATGACATCTTCCGAGAGTACCTGGATAGATTCATGATTGTATATTTGGATGACATTTTGGTCTTTTCGGATGATTGGGAGTCTCATGTGAAGCAGGTCAGAATGGTGTTCCAGGTCCTTCGTGCGAATTCCTTTTTTGTGAAGGGGTCAAAGTGTCTCTTTGGAGTTCAGAAGGTTTCATTTTTGGGTTTCATTTTTTCCCCTTCTACTATCGAGATGGACCCTGTTAAAGTTCAGGCCATTTATGATTGGACCCAGCCGACATCTGTGAAGAGCCTGCAGAAGTTCCTGGGCTTTGCTAATTTTTACCGTCGCTTCATCGCTAATTTTTCTATTATTGCTAAACCGTTGACTGATTTGACCAAGAAAGGTGCTGATGTGGTCAATTGGTCCTCTGCGGCTGTAGAGGCTTTTCAGGAGTTGAAGCGTCGTTTTTCTTCTGCCCCTGTGTTGTGCCAGCCAGATGTTTCGCTCCCGTTTCAGGTCGAGGTTGATGCTTCTGAGATTGGAGCAGGGGCTGTTTTGTCGCAAAGAAGTTCTGATGGCTCGGTGATGAAACCATGTGCCTTCTTTTCTAGAAAATTCTCGCCTGCTGAGCGCAATTATGATGTTGGCAATCGAGAGTTGTTGGCCATGAAGTGGGCATTCGAGGAGTGGCGACATTGGCTTGAAGGAGCTAAACATCGCGTGGTGGTATTGACGGATCACAAGAATTTGACTTATCTCGAGTCTGCCAAACGGTTGAATCCTAGACAGGCTCAATGGTCGCTCTTTTTCTCCAGTTTTGATTTTGTGGTTTCATACCTTCCGGGATCTAAGAATGTGAAGGCTGATGCCCTGTCAAGGAGTTTTGTGCCCGACTCTCCGGGTGTTCCGGAGCCGGCGGGTATTCTCAAAGAGGGGGTAATTTTGTCTGCCATCTCCCCTGATTTGCGGCGCGTGCTGCAGAAGTTTCAGGCTGATAGACCTGACCGTTGTCCAGCGGAGAAACTGTTTGTCCCTGATAGATGGACTAGTAGAGTTATCTCTGAGGTTCATTGTTCGGTGTTGGCGGGTCATCCTGGAATCTTTGGTACCAGAGATTTGGTGGCTAGATCCTTTCGGTGGCCTTCTTTGTCACGGGATGTGCGTTCTTTTGTGCAGTCCTGTGGGACTTGTGCTCGGGCTCAGCCCTGCTGTTCTCGTGCCAGTGGATTGCTTTTGCCCTTGCCGGTTCCGAAGAGGCCCTGGACGCATATTTCCATGGATTTTATTTCTGATCTCCCTGTCTCTCAAAAGATGTCGGTCATTTGGGTGGTTTGTGATCGCTTCTCTAAGATGGTCCATTTGGTACCCTTGTCTAAATTGCCTTCCTCCTCTGATTTGGTGCCATTGTTTTTCCAGCATGTGGTTCGTTTGCATGGCATTCCGGAGAACAACGTCTCGGACAGAGGTTCCCAGTTTGTTTCGAGGTTTTGGCGGTCCTTTTGTGCTAAGATGGTGTGACAAAACACTCTGGGATCGCCTTTGCTGGGGTCAAAGGTCACGTGGTTTGTGCATTGAATCTGAGGCGTACAGCAGGTTTTCTGAGCAGGCTGACCTCAGGTCAGATTTATTAACGTGAAAGCAACATGAACAAAACAAAACATAAAAATAAATCCTAGCCTGTCCGGCACTAACTAAACAAATACGTTGCTATCTCAACAACTGGGGGGGCTTCTCCCACCAAGCTAACATCACACAGATCTTGAGCACAGCTCTTCACTCACGTTTGTCACACACAGGCAGGCAATCTGTGTGCCCCAGGCTGACGCTGGAAACGCCCAGCTGGTCATCTTTTATTCCTGCACTTATTAACCCATTAGCACCCTGAAGATACTGAGTGGCCTAATTCACATAGGACAAACACCTGGGCGAGATATACCTGCCTCCAACTACCACACCAGCATGAGTCTTACATATCCCTCCCCCTTGCTCAGACCACTCCGGTCGAGCAATAACACTCTTGAAACAGTGCACTCGGGATAGGGCATCGGCGTTCCCCATCTGCACCCCAGGTCGGTGCTCCACCATAAAAGAGTAAGCTTGCAGGGCAAGGAACCACCGGGTTACCCGACTATTACGGTCTTTGTGGAGGTGCATCCACTTGAGAGGGGCATGGTCTGTGACCAGCCTAAACTTCCTACCGGCCAGGTAATACTTGAGGGAGTCGAGAGCCCATTTAATGGCTAGGCACTCTTTTTCAACCACAGCATACCTCTGCTCATGTACATTCAGTTTCCGACTGAGGTAGAGGACTGGGTGTTCGACTCCGTCCCTCACCTGGGAAAGTACAGCTCCGACACCAGTATCAGAGGCATCAGTTTGCACCACAAACTCGCTGCTGAAATCAGGAGTCACTAGTACGGGCTGAGAGCACAAAGCCCGTTTCAGGCTGTGGAAGGCCTCTTCAGCAGCTGAGGTCCATTTTACCATGACGGAACCTTTCCCCTTGGTAAGATCCGTCAAGGGAGTAGCCATGGCTGCAAAATTGGGTATGAACCGGCGATAATAGCCGGCAATCCCCAGGAAAGCCTGTACTTGTTTTTTGTTCACTGGTTGTGGCCAGCCTTGAATTGCCTGTATTTTGTCGATCTGGGGTTTAACCACTCCTCGGCCAATCACGTAGCCCAAGTATCGGGCTTCTTCAAGCCCGATGTGGCATTTCTTGGGGTTTGCCGTTAAACCTGCATCTCGCAGGTCATCAATTACCGCTTGTACCTTCTGGAGATGAGTTTTCCAGTCCATGCTGTAAATTACGATGTCATCCAGGTAGGCAGAAGCGTACTGTCTGTGAGGCCTCAAGACTCGATCCATCAATCTCTGGAACGTTGCGGGAGCTCCGTGAAGTCCAAACGGCATATAGACATACTGGAACAGACCTTCCGGTGTAGACCTTCCGGTGTAGCAAATGCCGAGGCGGGCAGAGGAATCTGCCAGTACCCCTTTGTTAAATCCAGGGTCGTAATGTATCAGGCTTTACCAAGCCGGTCGATCAACTCATCGACCCGGGGCATAGGGTACGCATCAAATTTAGAAACTGCATTCAGTTTCCTAAAGTCATTACAAAACCGGATGGAGCCATCTGGTTTAGGTATCAACACAATTGGACTGGACCAGGCGCTGTGCGACTCCTCAATGACTCCTAAGTCCAACATTGCCATCACTTCCCGGGAGACGGCTTCACGGCGGGCTTCCGGAATCCGGTAGGGCTTCACATGAACAGTGACGCCAGGCTCTGTGACAATCTCATGTTTCACCAACTTAGTCCGGCCAGGTTTTTCGGAGAAAAACTGTCGGTTCTGTAACAAAAATTGCTTAACCTCAGATTTTTGTCGTTCTGAGAGAGTCTCGGCAACCTGTACCTCCAGTACAGTAGGTGAACAAACCGGACGGGGCAGATCCGCCGTTAGGGCAGAGCGGTCTTTCCAGGATTTTATCAGATTCACATGATAAATCTGTTCCAGTTTTCTCTTACCCGGCTGGTACACTTTATAGTTCACTTCACCAACTCTTTCTCGGACCTCAAATGGGCCCTGCCATTTCGCCAGGAATTTACTATCCACCGTAGGGATTAGGACCAACACCCTATCGCCGGGTGCAAATGTACGGACCTTAGCGCCTCTATCATAACTTTGCCTCTGGGCTCCCTGGGCCTGTAACATATGGTCCCTAACAATAGGCATGACAGCGGCAATACGATCCTGCATTTGTGTTACATGGTCGATCACCATTTTAAAGGGAGTGACTTGACCTTCCCAGGTTTCTTTTGCGACGTCCAGCAATCCCCGGGGACGACGGGCGTACAACAGTTCGAAAGGCGAAAACCCTGTGGAAGACTGGGGAACTTCCCTAATGGCAAACAGCAAATAGGGTAACAAGTAATCCCAGTTCTTCCCATCTTTGTCTATCGCCTTCCGGAGCATCTGTTTTAAGGTTTTGTTGAAGCGCTCAACCAGGCCATCTGTTTGAGGGTGGTAGACAGACGTACGCAACGGGTCTATTTGTAAGAGCCTGCAGAGCTCCTTCATTACCCTCGACATAAAGGGAGTCCCCTGGTCGGTGAGTATCTGTTTTGGAATTCCCACCCGACTAAACACTTGTACCAATTCCTTGGCGATCGTCTTGGTAGCTGTGTTACGCAAAGGGACGGCTTCCGGGTAACGAGTGGCATAGTCCACAATGACGAGAATATGTTGGTGCCCACGTGCGGATCGAGGAAGGGGCCCAACCAAATCCATCCCAATTCTCTCAAAAGGGACCCCGATGATAGGAAGGGGTACCAAAGGGCTACGGAACTGAGATTTAGGGGCCTAGATTTGGCACTCTGGACAGGACTCACAATAGTTACGCACATCATAATGTATTCCAGGCCACACAAAACAATGCAATATCCTTTCTGTGGTTTTCTGTACCCCCAGATGTCCCCCCATTATATGTCCGTGGGCCAAATCCAGTACCTTCCGCCGAAAAGGTTTGGGTACCACTAACCGTTGCACTGTGTCTTCCCCTTTTTTTTCTACCTGGTAGAGCAAATCATTTTCAAGAACCATATACGGGTACGCTAGCCTAGTGTCAGGTTCTACGGGTACCCCATCTATCATTTTTACATTTTTCCTAGCTGGAGTCAGAGTAGGATCTTTCATTTACTCGCTGTGGAAGTCATCCACCTGGACTCCCAAATCTGGCAGGCAGGGTGCCGGATGGCTGTCTGCCTCCGCCTCTCGCTGAGGTTCCTCAGTTTCCTCCGTTTCCCCCGCCATGACGGAGAAGGGGTACTGAAGGTTAGATTCACTAACCTCCCCAGCAACATCTTCCTGTGGGGTCTCCTCTAGGGACTCGGGACCTCCAGATGGCATGGGAGAAGATTCATGGGTACAGCTACCGTGAAGGAGCAACTGATTCTCCCACAACTGCCAGAAATAGGGAAAATCCCTGCCCAGGATTACATCCTGTAACAATGCGGGAACGAGTCCCACTTTGTGCTGCACTGACCCATAGGGAGTAGAAATCCATATGACCGCTGTTAAGTACGAGCGAGTGTCACCATGCATACACGTCACAGAAAACTTGTCAGACGGACCAGACGGAAGTGCCACCAGACTAGCTTTCACCAGAGTCACCACACTTCCAGAGTCTAGTAATGCCACAACATTTTTCCCATCAACAGATAATTCACACAGGTGTTTTGCTATATCATTTTGTCCCGCATTCACACTTACTACCTGTGTAACCAAAGACATGCGTTTTCTAGAGTCTATAACGTCGCACTGCATGGGTTCAGCGGTAACAGGACAGTTCGCAGAAACATGACCCTTCTCATGGCAGCGGAAACACCTAACAGGTCCCCTACTGAGACCACCGTCCAACACTCTTGGTCTCGGAGTGCGAGCAGTCCCGGGCTCCTCCCCCACAGTTTTAAGCGATTTTCCTTCACCCGTGGTCCCTGGAACAGTCTTACCGGTTCCACGAGGAGGAGGCACAGACCGGGGGCTGGCGGTGTCGTCGGGAAGTCCTTCTGCCACGGAATAACGCTCGACCAACTCCACAAGTTGATCCGCTGTCGTGGGATTTCCTTGGCTTACCCACCTTTTCAGCGCTGGGGGTAGTACTCTCAGGTACTTGTCCAGGACAACCCGCTGGATTATTTCGGGTATTGTCAGTACCTCGGGTTGCAGCCATTTCTTTGTTAAGTAGATCAGGTCGAACATCTGAGACCGCGCCGGCTTATCTTGCTGGTATGTCCACTGATGTACCCTCTGTGCCCGGACAGCCGTCGTCACACCCAGCCGGGCCAGGATCTCAGCTTTCAGCTTCTCAAAGTCCTGAGCGACCTCCGGGTCCAAATCATGGTAAGCTTTCTGGGCCTCGCCGGAGAGAAACAGGGCAATTAAATCGGCCCATCGTGCCTTCGGCCACTTCTCTCTCAATGCCGTCCGCTCAAACGTTGTCAGGTATGCCTCGACGTCATCTTCTGCAGTCAGCTTTTGCCAGTATCGACTCACATGGATCCTTCTGGACTCTGCTTCCGGGTCAGTGTCAGGCATGCTCACCAGGCGCTGCGCCACCTGTTGGAGAAGTTGGCGGTCTGCAACCGTCATGTCCACTAACTCCTTCAGCTGTGCGGCCATCAAGCGATTAGCTTCGTGCTGTGCGGCAGTGGCCTGCTGCTGTACGGCAGTGGACTGTACTAAGGCTTTCACCACGTCTTCCATGCTGTCGCCTGTGCCACGGTTTGCCCGCATTCTCCACCACAATGTGACAAAACACTCTGGGATCGCCTTTGCTGGGGTCAAAGGTCACGTGGTTTGTGCATTGAATCTGAGGCGTACAGCAGGTTTTCTGAGCAGGCTGACCTCAGGTCAGATTTATTAACGTGAAAGCAACATGAACAAAACAAAACATAAAAATAAATCCTAGCCTGTCCGGCACTAACTAAACAAATACGTTGCTATCTCAACAACTGGGGGGGCTTCTCCCACCCAGCTAACATCACACAGATCTTGAGCACAGCTCTTCACTCACGTTTGTCACACACAGGCAGGCAAACTGTGTGCCCCAGGCTGACGCTGGAAACGCCCAGCTGGTCATCCTTTATTCCTGCACTTATTAACCCATTAGCACTCTGAAGATACTGAGTGGCCTAATTCACATAGGACAAACACCTGGGCGAGATATACCTGCCTCCAACTACCACACCAGCATGAGTCTTACAGATGGGCATTGATTTGTCTCTTTCTTCGGCTATCCATCCTCAGACTAATGGCCAAACCGAACGAACTAATCAGACTTTGGAAACATATCTGAGATGCTTTGTTTCTGCTGATCAGAATGATTGGGTGTCCTACTTGCCTTTGGCTGAGTTCGCCCTTAATAATCGGGCCAGCTCGGCTATTTTGGTTTCTCCTTTTTTCTGTAATTCTGGTTTCCATCCTCGTTTCTCTTCAGGGCAGGTTGAGCCTTCGGACTGTCCTGGTGTGGATACTGTGGTGGACAGGTTGCAGCAGATTTGGACTCATGTGGTGGACAATTTGACATTGTCCCAGGAGAGGGCTCAACGTTTCGCTAACCGCCGACGTTGTGTTGGTCCCCGACTTCGTGTTGGGGATTTGGTTTGGTTGTCGTCTCGTTATGTTCCTATGAAGGTTTCCTCTCCTAAGTTTAAGCCTCGTTTCATTGGTCCGTATAAGATTTCTGAAGTTCTCAATCCTGTGTCATTTCGTTTGGCCCTTCCAGCTTCTTTTGCCATCCATAATGTGTTCCATAGGTCGTTATTGCGGAGATACGTGGCGCCTATGGTTCCCTCCGTTGATCCTCCTGCCCCGGTGTTGGTCGAGGGGGAGTTGGAGTATGTGGTGGAGAAGATTTTGGATTCTCGTGTTTCGAGACGGAAACTCCAGTACCTGGTCAAGTGGAAGGGTTATGGTCAGGAAGATAATTCCTGGGTTTTTGCCTCTGATGTTCATGCTGCCGATCTAGTTCGTGCCTTTCATTTGGCTCATCCTGATCGGCCTGGGGGCTCTGGTGAGGGTTCGGTGACCCCTCCTCAAGGGGGGGGTACTGTTGTGAATTCTGTTATCGAACTCCCTCCTGTGGTCATGAATGGTACTTCGGCGAGTTCTGTCCATGGACTCCCTCTGGTGGCTGTGAGTGGAGCTGCTGCTTCTGAGGTTCCTTCCACAGGTGACGTGGTTTATCCTTTGGTTGGCTGCTCTATTTAACTCCACTCAGATCGTTACTCTATGCCAGCTGTCAATGTTCCTGCATTGGTTCAGTTCGCTCTTGGATCTTTCTGGTGACCTGTCTACTCCAGCAGAAGCTAAGTTCCTGCTAGTTATTATTTGTTCATTGTTTCCTTGTCCAGCTGGATATCATGATTTTGCCTTGCTAGCTGGAAGCTCTGGGATGCAGAGTGGCATCTCCGCACCGTTAGTCTGTGCGGAGGTCTTTTTGCACACTCTGCGTGGTCTTTTGTAGTTTTTTGTGCGGACCGCAAAGATACCTTTCCTATCCTCTGTCTGTTTAGTAAGTCTGGCCTCCCTTTGCTGAAACCTGTTTCATTTCTGCGTTTGTGACTTTCATCTTTACTCACAGTCAATATATGTGGGGGGCTGCCTTTTCCTTTGGGGAATTTCTCTGAGGCAAGGTAGGCTTTATTTTCTATCTCTAGGGCTAGTTAGCTCTTAGGCTGTGAAGAGGCGTCTAGGGAGTGTCAGGAACGCTCCACGGCTATTTCTAGTTGTTGTGATAGGATTAGGGGTTGCGGTCAGCAGAGCTCCCACATCCCAGAGCTTGTCCTGTGTGAGTTTAACTATCAGGTCGTGCCTGGTGCTCCTAACCACCAGGTCCATAACAGAAAACACAGCTGTGTGTCATTACATAATATCTTTGCATCAATTCAAAGTATCAGGGAATAATGCCGGTACCTGGGATAGATGCAGGGTGTATATGACTCGCTACGTCCACGCTACAGCTTTTGTCTCCAAGTGCTATCATGTCATTCAAAATGACATTGCTGTGAGAGTGTAAGGTGATAGAGGGCAATAGCTGTAGTCGAGTTGCTGCTCTATAACGCCCTGACACTTTAAAGGAAAATCGTGTCCCAGGCCCAGTGTGCTGTCTAATGTATGGTGTGTTACACTTACTTTCCGGCCACAGACCTCCACTGTCTTCTGGTCTCCATCTTCTGGATCAGCCGCTCACATATCACTTTTGAGAAAGCGATCACGCGAAACGGGCGCCAGGGGCTGTGGGAGGGCCACACAGGAGTCCAGATTTGCCATGGGTGAGTTCATTTTGCCTCATTGACAAGTATAAATATGGAATGTACCGGTTGACATGACAATATGGGGCTATAGTCTCTGAGGAAAGATCCCTCATTATAGGGTTATTGAGAATTTGGCAACCTCTGATACTTACCCAGGTCTTACTGTGGATGTGTGCCCTACCATTAGTGTACCGGTTGGTTTTCCTACTTTTTACATGTTGGAATTTTTTTAATGTCTTCTGTCATGTATGTATTTATTTGTTTGTTATGTTATTTTTTTGACATTGGGAATATAATAAAATATTTATACATCTTTTACATGTTTTGGTATCTATGCTCCCTCTTTAGCTAGTGTCATATATTCTAAACTAGGAGTGATATACCTCTATATATAGATTTTTTGTTCTATGTTTGGGAGAGCTCTAGGTATCGAACATGCTCTCGGCCAGTTATACTGCTACATGCTTATCGATTATTTTATTTGCTCACATATCATTGTACACCTAGTTTGTATCAACATTCAAAAGTTTACTGCACAGTTCAAGTACATCTGACTGTAACAAGATGTATTGGGCACAGCACTTTCCGGATCTTGTTTCAGCTATACAGCATTGTACTTCACTTTCAGTTCCGCCTTGATTTTCCCTACGCTTACTCGTCCCTTCAACCCCAAGGATTTACCATTCGGCCCTGCAGTATTGACGACATCCATTACCTTTCCCTCACACGGTTCCAAGTCCATCTTCCTCTGTACAGAAGGGGTTAAGGTACTTCTATAGCACCTGTTTCGAGCTATAGGCTCCGGACATTTCAGGAATGCCCTCAGGGAGTCTAGTAAGGTCTCATACCGCCCAACACCACATTCACACCTCTCACTGTTAGCCGACTGCTCCTTGAACTTGACCTTATCACTGTCACCAACAAACTTTCACTAGAACTATCTGACTAACTATCATGGAACAATACCTTTTCTACTGACCCTTCCACCTCCCATTATGGACTGGTCCCAAATATTTAACTGTATACTATACTATTCAGGTCGCTTATACACTCAAAAGGCCTGTCAGTGTCTATTATGCCCTATTTGTCACTAACCTATGTCCTAAATACTAAACTATGTGTTATCCTATGTTTAAAATGCACTATACGCTACTTACATTGTACTTTACCACATCACAATACATGGCAGTTCATATGGCATCACTTACTACACAATATAAATGTAAATCTGCAAAACATAGTTCACATTTCGCATAACACAATATATGAAAAACTGCAGGACACAGTACACATGATGTGATTGTAGTCTTCAGGGGCAGGAACACAACATTATAGTCCACACCCTTACAAGAGGAGATACAGCATGTTACATACACTACTCTGCATCTATCCCAGGTACCAGTGCATTATTCTCCAATGTCTGGGACAGCTGCAAAGCAGGGTATATAATGAGAAATAGCACAGCTCTCCTCCCCATGCACTTGTCATGTCAGTAATTGCCAGCAGTGAGACTCAGAAGGAAATGGTTAAACACAGTGGACTTGCCATATCTCACTGAGAAAGAAAGTTCTAAGCTTCTCTGGGACATTTTCTTTTTCCCCTTTATGACACTGCCTCATTATAATTGGTCAGCATCATACAGGGTAAAAAGTAAACTCTGCTCCACTTGATTAACACCCTCACCCCCGAGCCTGTTTTCACCTTCATGACCAGGCCAAATTTTACAATTCTGACCAGTGTCACTTTATGAGGTCATAACACTGGAATGCTTCAACAATTCAAATTTGTTCGATATGACTTGCATTTAATTTGTGAAAAAAATCAGAAATTTGGCAAAAATTTTGCAATTTTCAACCTTTTAATTTTTTATTTGTGTGAACATACAGTATAAGCCTTAAAACATATGTTTATTAGAAAATCTAAATTAACACCTAAGGAAACCCTCAGTGTATAAAAATAGTGATGAACATACAGATAATTTCAAAATATACTTAATTTATAACTGTTTTGGTAAACCATATCTTGAGACAGTCACAAGTACTCCAATAGAGAGCCACTATCTTTTTCTCCTCCTACATACACCAAAGTATAAGGGGATGAGTTGAAAGGTAGCAGGAGGGACAAGTGGACTAAATAAGCTCTATAGGAGACATCCCAGGCACCACCACACACAGCCTAGAATACTCTACATGTCCACTGAAACATCCCTGCCTACCAGCAGAGGTTGCCACCCTAAATACAATATTTTGGTGCCCCAGCTCCATGGTGACTAGTGCTCACTTGTCGTGCAGGCCCTGTGCTGGTATATCTACAGTGAGCTTGGGCTTCTATGCCTCTGCCTCGACGGTTCTCCTTTCATGGTTCGTCAAGAGGCTAAAGTTTGTTCATAGGAGGTACAGATGCTGGAGGATGGTCAGTAGTGAATCAAGAGCTGATGCCATGTCGCGTTGGAGAGCCCCAGATGTGCCTAAACAGTGGAAACCCCCGACAAGTGACACCATTTTGGAAACTAGACTCCTCAAGGAACTTATGTAGATGTGTGGTGAGCACCTTGAACCCCCATGTGCTCCGCAGAAGTTTATAACAAAAATGTAATAGCTTCAATTTTTTTATTTTCACAAGAGTAGCAGGAGAAAATGGACCACACAAATTGGACTATACCACTGTGTGAAAATGGACCACACCCCTGTTTGGGTGCATGTCAGGGCTGGAAAGGAAGGAGCACTGTTTGACTTTTTCAATGCAAAATTGACTGGAATTGAGAGCCCCTCATGTGCTTAAACAGTGGAAATCCCCAACAAGTGACCCCATTTTGGAAACTGGACCCCTCAAAGAACTTATCTAAATGTGTGGTGAGCACTAATGATAAGTAATGTTATCCAAGCAAGCCCGGGTGTTATCTGAGTATCTTGGATGTGCTTGGATAATATATTTGAGTACCAGCAGCTGCATGTTTTGCAGCGGTAGACAGCTGCAACACATGCAGGGATTGCCTCATTGTTTTGCAATTCCCCCATGTGTTACAAGGGTAACTGAAGAAAAGGATCCCTAAAATTAATTTACAATTCATGCTAAGTACGTTAATACCCTAATAAGGGGGGAAAATTACTGTTTGGGCACACGGCAGGGATCAGAAAGGAAGGATTGACGTTTGGAGAGCATACTTTGATGGAATGGTCTGTGGGCATCATGTCAGGTTTGGAGAGCACCTGATGTGCTTGAACAGTGGAAACCCCCCACATTTATCCTCATTTTGGAAACTAGACCCCCCCAAAGGAATTTATGTAGAAGTGTAGTGAGCACCTTGAACTCCTAGGTGCGTCACAGAAATTTATAGCGACCCATGAAAATAAAAAAAATCACATTTCTTCCACAAAAATGTTCTTTCTGTAAACACTTTGCACCTTTTTTGCGACCTTCCTCTCTTTCCAGTTTAAGGAACCACACCGGGCAAATGTTGCCCTGGTAAAACACAGGCACCTTCAGTTCCGGAAGTACTGAGGCCCGCTCCTTCCCGATTGTTAAGTATTAGGTCCTTGATCACTAATTCCTGGAACTGAAAAAAGGTCCCGGTCTGGCCTGCACATAGTGATAGCACATAAGCGTTGTACATTTGTGGCACTCCAGGAGTTGGGATGCCACAGTGGTACTGCCTGCCTCCCGGAGAAGGTGATGCCATGCCTGGAAGCGAGAAGGAATCCTCTTGGCAGGCAACACTTAAATACAACACTTTCCTGACTCCAGGCCAGAAGGGGGAGCTCTAAACCCGGTTTCAGGGTAGCTTCCCTATAAGTTCTGGCTTGGAGGAGGAGATAGATGTCAGTCTGTGTGTGACAGTAAAGGAAGAGAGAGACTGGGAGTAGAGCTGCGATTGAGCTCACTCCCAGGATTGAGCGCAAGAAAACGGACACCGGAGTCCGAGGTTGTGTAGGAACTGTATGCCCCACAGCAGAAACCAGAGGGCAGGAGATTGCAAGTCTTCTAGCCACAACTGACACCTGAAGGCACAGCAGCAGATTAGAGCCCGGAGTCACCATGAGAGAGGGACACCTGTAAAAAGGCTTGAGCTGCCTGCCATGCGGGTAGTGTTCCACCTGTGGGACAGATTGAGAGAGGGACTTGAGGAAAGCTAATGCATCAAGAACCCAGAATTCAGTGCAGAAAGGAAGGCTTCCAACCCCACCTAGCTAGGGGGATTCCGAACCGCTTCCAGGCTGCCTGGATTTCAAGGATCACCTGTAACCTGTGCTCTGGACTGCAATTTCACCAGTAAAAGGTAAAGAGACTGCAAATCCTGTGTCCTCCAATTATTTCCTGCACCCCAACATCTACAACCCCTCAGAGACTGTCCTGGTAGCCCTGGGGCCTCCGCTCCACCTGTGGAGAGCAAAACCATCTAAGCTGCATTACCATCAGCCCCAGTGGATCCCTTTAAGCAGCATTGGCCATCTCTGAACGAGTACCACAGGTGGGGTCACGATCATTACTACATTAGACTTTATTTCCACTTATATTTATTTGCTTTAGTTGGATGTCCAAGGCCATGGACTGGGTCACCGCTGCCATGACTTCCCATTTAAGAACTGTGCCGACCTGGTACCAAGTATCCCATGGCCCTAGCGGGAGCTCCACATTCCCATCTGTACAATGTGTACGATCAGCTTCTTGTACCGCATTTTGGCTTTTCTCATGGCACCGTATGGCTGGAGAGCTTGATCAGAGATCAACTACCCCCATGTTCTTGTACCCCAGCACACAGTTTGGTTAGTGGACCTGTGTAGAGGTACCTCGAGCAGTGGTGGGGTGCTGCCATTACTATTATTGGTGGTCAAGAAAAGGACATCCCTCTTGCCCTTGTACTTGACCATCAGCATATTGTCGCTACATTGGACCAAGCTCTCACATTTTCTGAGCAGTTGCCCAATTAGCATCCTGGTGAGGCCTCCGTGATTTTTGCGGACCGTACAGCATGCTGCGGTAGCTCGTGGGGAGAGGGACTTGAAGAGATGCATGCTGGTATAAAACTTATCTAATGTGACAGGGTCACTGGCACAGTGTATGAGGGGAGATATGTGTCACTACACATAATGGCCTCAGTGATGTGAAACCAGGATATTTTTCTCCAGCACACTATGTGTTGAGAGGGTTAAGTTAAAGTTATATGGGCTGGTTTTTGGTGGACATTCATAGAGCAGGTGGGAGAATGTCCACTGTATCTCCACCTGCACAGTCCTGACAGGATCTCTGATGAAGTCATGTGATCATCACATGGTCTAGGTCAAATAGCTGGACATGAGAGGCAGTCTGTGGGTTGTGTTTGGAGAGGCAAGGCTCCAAACGGTCACTCCTGGTGACGCTGAAGACACATGGTGGTCTGAGCCGGTGAACCCCTCAGACATATCGACTTTGTTGTATGTTTATCTTTTTGTTTTGCAATTATGCCAGAAAGGCCCTGTTTAATTTGCTGAACCCTGTGGTGGTTTCTGCTGTTCCATAATAAAGCAGCAGGTGATTTACCACAAGAAGCGTTCCTGTGTCTACCTTGGGAAGCAGCTGAGTTAGTAAACCCCTCACACTACATAGAGGTGATAACCTTGATCCAGAAGTGGATTCACCAAATCCCACACAATATTCCCACTCCCTCCCAGGACAGGGGGGCATTCAAGGAGTTGAATCCGGGTATCCTTCCCTTCATAAACTCTAAACTTGTAGGTATACCCTGAGGTACTCTCGCAGAGTTTGTAGCGCTTAATACCATACCTGTCCCTTTTACTACTCTTACTGGGTAGGTTTTCCTGGAATTTGAGCTTTCCCTTGAAATGTATTAAGGACTCATCCACGCAGATGCCCCTTTAGGGAATGTACATGTCAGCAAAATTGTTGCTGAAGTGGACAATGACTGGCTGAACTTTGAAAAGTTGGTCAAAGTTGAGGTTATCATCAGCTCCAGACTACGATCGGTGTTCTTACAGCACCAGTCGTAGCCTGAACATCAGTGTTCCAGGCAATTTCATTGCCTGAAACACGAAAAACGTTATGATTGGCTGTTCAGAGTTGAATAGCCAATCACCATGAACATAGTTGTGGGGAGGAGGAGCAGCGCCACCCCCAGGACAACGACTCAAGGTGCCATGACGTATATATACTGCATTGGTCAGGAACTCCTTCCCAACCTTAACGTATATATACTGCAAATGTTGGGAAGGTATTAAAGTGGAAATTAGGATATGAACTTTGCAAGCTAATATCTCCGCAACAGAGATGACAAATAAAAAAATTAAAAATTAATTTTATTCAGGCCTTCGGCTACTTTATCATTATGTAGCCAGCTAGGTTTCTAATAAGTTGTGAAAGCTCTTCTTTAACCCTTGTCAGGCTGCATAATTTTACAACCTTAACAGGCTGCATAGGTACAATTGTACCTTCACATATACCTCCACTGTGGGAAGACTTTACTTGGTTTCAGAAACTAAAGTTCATTCAGCTACAAATGTTATGCTGATATCTATTGTTCAGTGTTGTTACTGGTCACTTATGTTGCTGTCAATTAAGTTAATTCAAACTGGGAGTGGCTTCTACTTGTCTTCCTGCCTCCCTCCTCTCATTAGCCATTTTGCTGTTCATCTCATTGCTGTGAGCACACATTTCTAGGCTTGTGAAGTCTTCAATTTCTTGGAAACGAAGGTAGGAAAGTCTCACAGCATCTAACAGCCAGTTATACCTTTATTCTCATTATGTGGGGACAGAACAGTCAAATTGTCTTTCAGCCTGGACTTGGCTTACATATATTTTGTATGAAACTTATCACTATAGGTATAATTTTTATACGAAAAATGGATAATAATTAGTATCTACATATTGTTTTACGATGTTTTATTTATATTCAGCACAAAATACAAAGCCAAAATTCATCTAGCAAGTCATCATGAGTGATAGTAATGCTGGATCTAGTTTCCGCCATAATCCAAGAAAACGTGTTTGCAGGTTAGTATAATTTTGTGAAAAGCCAATAATGTAGTATTTCGGAAAATTATTTATTTTACATTTTTTCATATTTACAGATTTACGTCTGACGAAATAATGCGAATGCTAGAAGAATCTGATTCTGAGCATGAGGATGAACCATATGTTCCATCTGATGATGAAAACTATGTACCACAAGTGGATGTTACTGAAGAAGATTCAGACGTTGAACAAGAAATGGTCATAGAGCATGAAAATGAATACGAATCAGACGAAAGTGTTGAGGATGATTCTGTGCCTCAAAGTGCAGGCGACATTTGGACTGCTAAGGATGAAACTCAATGGTGCAGTAATCCACTGCCAAATGCACAAACAAAATCTCGTAATGTCCTACGACAAAGAGGTGGCCCTGCAGCAATCAGCAACCTATATACAGCAAAAGAGCTATTCAAGTCCATCATGACTCCCGAGATGTGTGACATCATATTACGGGAAACGAATCGAAAGGCCAAGAGAGTTTGTGATGCTTACAACAACGAACTGGTACAACGTTTTCCTGATTCTTCCAAACGGCCACCACAAAAAACATTCAAGCAATTTACTGAAACTGAACTTCATGCATTTTTGGGCATACTGATTGCTGCTGGTGTGCACAGAGCCAACAAAGAGAATCTGGAGGAAATGTGGAATGTTGCTGCTCTGCCTCTTATACGTGCAGCCATGTCTCGTGACCGCTTCAAGATGATACTCAGATTTATCAGGTTTGACAACGAAAATACACGTGCAGAACGTGTGCAAACAGATAAAGCTGCACCAATACGGGACATCTGGACAATGCTGAACAGTAATCTGGAGAGAGCCTACAAGCCATATCATTGTATCACCGTCGACGAGCAATTATTTCCATTTAGAGGTCATACTAAATTTACCCAGTATATACCTTCAAAACCAGCTAAATATGGCATAAAGATTTTCTGGGCTTGTGACTCATCAAATGCCTACCCTTTACAAGGTCAGCTCTACACTGGGAAACCAACTGATGGTCCTCGACAAGTAAACATTGGAGAACGAACAGTATTGGACCTAGTGAGCTCGTATAAAGGCTCTGGAAGAAATGTCACCACCGATAACTTCTTTACAACCATGGAACTAGCTAAGGTATTGAACTCCTGGAACATGACACCAGTTGGTACAGTGAGAAAAAACAAAAGGTTCCTACCTAACAACATGCAGCCTGCCAAAGAAAGGCCTGTATACTCGACAAATTTTGCCTACAATCATGATGCAACAGTCTGTTCATATGTACCAAAGAAGAACAAATCAGTCGTGCTTCTATCATCTATGCACATGACGGGAGAAGTTGAAGAGACACTAGCAGCCAAGCCAGAGATAATAAAATACTACAACATAACAAAAGGTGGCGTTGATGTTATGGATAAAATGTTGGGAGAGTACACTGTGAAACGACGAACATCACGTTGGACTTTGGCATTTTTCTACAATATAATTGATGTCAGTGGGTTAGCATCCTACATCATCTACAGAGAACACAATCCAAGCTTCAGGGCAAAGGATCAACGAAGAAAGTTCCTGAAAGATCTCGCAAATCAGCTGTGTATGATTGCAATTGAAGATCGTAGTACAAACAAAATGATAATGAGAAACCATTTTCTTCGAGGTGCAGTAGAAATGGTGCTTGGACGATGCATTGTGGTAGCATCGCAGCCAGCAGCTGGCCCCAAAATACCTCATGGTAGTCGTGGACCCTCCCCTGTTGTTGGTAGTTGCTATGTCTGCAGAGACCTGAGGCGAAAACAACGCAAGACTAGAAAGTCTTGTGTGGTTTGTGTGAAACCCATTTGCGATGAACACTCTGTAGCAAAGCCAACATGCATTACTTGCAAAGAAAATCAATAAAAAAAAGTTTCTTACATTTTCTTTTATAATGTAAATGAACAGTTTTTTACTTGTTTATAATAGTTAAATAGCATTATCATTAAAAAGAAATTTATGCTTTTTCCCTTACATTATCTTCATTCAAAATATATGAGGTACATTTGTACCTATGCAGCTTGTTATGGATGCAAAAAGATCTCGACCCCTTATCTCGGAAGCGGGTGGAGATATTTTATTGAAATTTGGCCAATATATTCTGGACCAAAAATGTAGAGATGTCACGAAATTTCAGCCCTCTACGTCTTTTCAAAAAAAAGTTATTGCAATTTTAAAACGGAATAGTTACAATTGTACCTATTCAGCCGGATAAGGGTTAAAGGAAAACTGACAATATATTTCACGTAACGGAACCTTGATGGCATGTTGCTAGTCTCCAGAAACATACAATATAGCAACTTATCTTATCCATGTGACTTGAGCTGAGTTGATAGAAGATGGTAAAAAACGAAACACTTGATCTCCTTCTATATTTACTTGATATTAAACAACAATAGGCCGAGTCTAGACCTCTGTATTTTACATACAGACCGCATTGCCTAACCATAAGTATCCTGATTCTAACTTACAATTTCATATATGCCTATGAGGCAGCAAGTTCTGGTCAGGAAACCGACAGTCAGTCCAGGCATTGTGGTTTATGCCGACTGTTCAACACATGGGTCTGGTCTTGGTCTTAGAAGATTCAGGTGATGGCGAACTCAGTCGAGGGGTTCAAGAGAGGCCTGGATGTCTTCCTGGAGCAGAACAATATTGTATCATACAATTATTAGGTTCTGTAGAAGGACGTAGATCTGGGTATTTATTATGATGGAATATAGGCTGAACTGGATGGACAAATGTCTTTTTTCGGCCTTACTAACTATGTTACTATGTTACTATGTTACATGGAACGGACCAGTCACATTTGCAAATTGTGTACCTGACTAGCTAAATGTGCAGCTCTATATGCTCATCCAGTTAACTGATGGGTGCAGGAGCTGCTTGCTATTTACATGTGTTACTGTGGTCCAGAAAACAGTCCACGTGGAAAGTTAGTGGTTTACAGTATAGAAAACAACATGGACCGCACACCCAAATGCCTCTTACATTTATCTATTGGAAGCTATGGATAATTTACAAGACTGAACATTAGGATCTTAGTATAACATTCTGATCAGACTGTATGATGTCCTGGTCACATAACAGGGAACCTTTTAGTTAGTCCTTGACCTTAAAGAGGTTTTCCAGCCTCTATGTGATTGTAGACTTGTAAATCTTCAAGCACGCACACGACTCATTGTGAGGATTCTCTGGTGGTGGCACCGGAAGCAGCGAGCTTCTGAGCGCAAGTTTGCAATTTACGTATATATGGTCACATGACGACTAGGCATGTGTGGCCTCGCTCAATGCAAGTGTATTGAGCAAGGCCAGACATGTCTAGTCAGAATGTGGCCGGAAGTATTCAGATCACTTACTTGTGGTAACATGACTGCCCACAGAGTGACTGCAGACTGGTACCTAATGGCTGAACAACCATGGTTGTGCCATGCCCCAACCATCACTGCAGCAATAGCGCACCAGCCAGGGAAGTGACCTGGTGCTCCATGTCTATCATGCTGCAAACCCATGTTAGGATCGAAAAGTGTGAATTTGGCCTATAAATTATAAATGGCCTGTACATTTTAGGATACAGATAATGTTCATAAAGGTCAAAGACAAACTTTGTTCCCAGTGTAAAAACACCAAAATATATAATATCCAACTAAATAGCATTCAAATAAACCACATTCTCAATAAGAGTGAAATACTACTTGTAAGAAAGGAGAATATTAATCTGTCAGTGAGACAAATCCATCCATTAATAATGATCATAAAGAGTTTCCGGAATGTGAAGGCAAACAAAGTCCTACGATAAGAGTGGGAGCTGTAACATCAGCCACTCTCTTCACTTATCACATTGTGCTTCCATTTATTTTATCAAGCATCACATTTTAAAACTAAGACTTAAAGCGGCTCCTTTAAAGTTTAGGGTGGTTTTCATCGATGTGATGTTATTAAGAGTGTTTAGAAGCAGCGAAAACAGGCAGATCGCTGCTGGGACTGGCTCAGAATGTTTGTGTTTCATAGAAATCCTGTTTCTGTCTCTGGGAAAATTCCTGCGCAACGACTACAGCTACACTGACAATTATAGTAATGCTTGTCAAGCATAGCCAAGTCCAAAAGCTCAGACTGAGATGAGAGTGGCAGGAAGAAGGCTGAAGTTGGCTGAGACAACATGTTTGGTCTTGATGGAGAAGAAGACCACAGTTCTAATATTTACTTTCAAAAATATTTAAAAGGGTTTTGTTCTAAAGTAAATATTTGTTAAAGCTTCAGAATATAAAGTTCTAAAACTTTGTACAACATGTATAGCGACTGGGCAGATGTCATAGGGGCCGCTGATTTGGTCTTGTGAGCTTCTGCATGATCTAGTTCTAGCGAGGCCAGATCATACATGTGGAAGTTCACAAGGATCTGCAGACTGCAGGTTCTCTGATAGCTCCTGGTGTCCCTCTCCACAGTGTAGCTTCTTAACAAACATCAGTTTGCAGAGCACTGAGCTGTGCTTACCATCTATCCAGATACAGGAGACCATTGGTTTAGGAAAGTATTAAGAATAAGCTCTACATGAGAAATATCACTATTTCTGATCGTTATGTGACTTGAATCCTACATTTTTATCACTTTTGCCCCCTGCAGGCTCTGTCTGTAATTTTCAGTTCTGTCTGAGCTAGTGGGTAGAGACTGGCTTCTATGATGTCTCCCATGCACTGCGCACACAGAGAGAGAGGGATTCCTGTTCTGCTTTTTCAGTTGTGTCTGAGCTAGTGGGTAGAGACTGGCTTATATGATGTCTGCCATGCACTGTGCACACAGAGAGAGGCATACCTGTTCTGCTTTTTTCAGTTGTGTCTGAGCTAGTGGGTAGAGACTGGCTTCTATGATGTTTCCCATGCACTGCGCACACAGAGAGAGAGAGGGATTCCTGTTCTGCTTTTTCAGTTGTGTCTGAGCTAGTGGGTAGAGACTGACTTCTATGATGTCTCCCATGCACTGCGCACACAGAGAGAGGCATACCTGTTCTGCTTTTTCAGTTGTGTCTGAGCTAGTGGGTAGCGACTGGCTTCTATGATGTCTGCCATGCACTGTGCACACAGAGAGAGGCATACCTGTTCTGCTTTTTTCAGTTGTGTCTGAGCTAGTGGGTAGAGACTGGCTTCTATGATGTTTCCCATGCTCTGCGCACACAGAGAGAGAGAGGGATTCCTGTTCTGCTTTTTCAGTTGTGTCTGAGCTAGTGGGTAGAGACTGACTTCTATGATGTCTCCCATGCACTGCGCACACAGAGAGAGGCATACCTGTTCTGCTTTTTCAGTTGTGTCTGAGCTAGTGGGTAGCGACTGGCTTCTATGATGTCTGCCATGCACTGTGCACACAGAGAGAGGCATACCTGTTCTGCTTTTTTCAGTTGTGTCTGAGCTAGTGGGTAGAGACTGGCTTCTATGATGTTTCCCATGCTCTGCGCACACAGAGAGAGAGAGGGATTCCTGTTCTGCTTTTTCAGTTGTGTCTGAGCTAGTGGGTAGAGACTGACTTCTATGATGTCTCCCATGCACTGCGCACACAGAGAGAGGCATACCTGTTCTGCTTTTTCAGTTGTGTCTGAGCTAGTGGGTAGAGACTGGCTTCTGTGATGTCTCCCATGCACCGCACACACAAAGAGAGGGATTCCTGTTCTGCTTTCTGCATTTAGCACATCCTATCAAGTAGCAACATGGAGTGCATTATGCAGCAATACTGAGCAGTGTAGCTGTGAAGCCTCTGGGGTGAGATAAAACACTAGAAAGCAGCAGCAGTGGTCTACTTGTGTCTGTGCCACTCTATTTCACAATCCTCTTTCCCTTCCCCTCGTCCGATACTTAAATATGCAGCTTTAATCTGATTCCATCTTGTTTTGATCAAGCAGAATGTTAGCAGTGGTTGTAAGTGAATGATGAGTTCATACTATAAAATCTGAGCTTCTAGTACAGTAATAAAATATAATGTAATATAAGAGGATGCGCACACCTTTGGACAATATTTAATGCTGTAACCAGACAGAAGATCAATGGCAATGAATAGGTAAAATAAGGTGGCATTTTACGTCGACCTCAAATTCGACCTTCTATCTTTTCACAGCCATTGGACTTTTGTCTTTTTATTGGGCTTTATAACTACTTCATTACCACCCCTTCACGCCCTGAGGAAGCATGATACGAAAAGCAGGTTAGAGTAAAAAAATGAATTTGGGTCTGTATATGAGGTCACCACTCAGACCTATTTATCTGTATTACAGATTTTATTCTTTGTGATATATTCTCTATAACTTTCTTCAATCCTTCTATCTGGATTGAGCCTATATTGTCTTATGTCTCCCTCTATATTTACTTCTGATTGTTCACTGGGTGGTGCTGTTAAAGCTTCTCCACTGAAAGGCTCGGACTGGGATGCCAAGGGCCCACCAGTATCCAACTCCAGGGCCCAACTACATGCAAATGTGACATTATCCTCAATCATAAATTTATATATAACGAACTGAGTATATTGTTAAATTAATAAGCTGCTGCCTTAGTCTGTATCTAATAATCTAAATATAATGTGCCAAGTGCTGCTGATATAAGAAGGTTGTGGCCCAGTCTTGCACAGGGACCTACCGGAGGATTCTCCTGCTCTCCTTTGGGTCAGTCCAAGCCTGTCCACCACCTACATTATATTCAATATGTCTTTTGCATATATGTGCGGTTTCAACATTTCCGTATGATCCTTTTTTGTAACAGAAAATATTTAGCTACTTTGTGCTCTGGCATTTCATGGTAGTAATGCTCTTTGGTATTCTTAGGACCCCCTATAACAGATTAGCTGAACTCACAAGGATCAGTTTACAAAAGGTTTCTTTGTAAATTTTCCCTTTGGAGACACAAGTCTTTATGTAATATCTACAATGAAAAATGTAATATTATGCCTAGATGTGGACTGTAGTGACCACACTACTTAAAGCGAACCTGTCAGAAGGATTTTGCTAAGCAAACTACAGACATTGTCATGTTGACATTGTTAAACTTATTAAAATGATACCTGGGCTGAAGAAATCCGTCTTGTGGTTCTTGTGTAATCAGTGTTAGATGTTTTCAGTTAATGATATGCCTGTGCTCTCTGGCGGGCCTGTAGGCAGAATCTTATCTTCCTGCATTATGCCACAGACACCAAGGAAAGACCTGCCCACCGGCCTCCCAGAAGCACAAACAGGCTGTCTCTATGATGAGGAACAATGTTTGTGCTTCAGGGTGGCCTGTGTGCAGAGTCTTTCCTTGGTTTCTCTGACTTAGTGCAGGAAGATAAAAATCTGCCTACAGTCTCGTCCTGGAGCATGAACATCTCATTAACTGAAAACTTCTAACACTGATTACACAAGAACCACAAGACAGATTTCTTCACCCCAGGTATCATCTTAATCAGTATAACAGCGCCAACCTGACAGTGCCTGTAGTTTACTTAGCAAAAATCTGCTGATAAGTTCACTTTAAAAAGAGATTTTCAATTAAAAAAAAAAAAATATTTTGATTATTTTATTTTTATTACTGTTGTTTTTTTCCGTGTATTATTTTTGCAATAATCCATTACTACCTATCTTTTAAGTTTTCTATATCTAGCAAGTACATTTTTTGTCTGTTCACAGAGTCTTTTCTTGGACCAGTAACTCAGCGGGAACGCTGAGAAGATTTATACCAGTTGTTATTTATAATTCCTCAATTAGAATGTTTTTTAAATATCTGTCATCTGCTTCTAGCAAGTGAAACAGCATCCTCAGTGAAAATGGCACTGATTGTGTGCGGGAAATGTGATGCAAACTCTTCATAACACTTAATGCATTTACAGCTCAGTTTGGACAGTCCGCTATGTGTCACACCTTCAGATATACAGTATTACTGTAGTTCTAAATTATGTATTGGTTAATTACTTTACATTAAATAACTCTGTAATTGCAAAAATAACAGGAACACATCTTCTTAATTGAATAGATAATTTTACAAAAATTCTTATTTACCCCTTTTGGGTTCGTTAAAACAAAATTGTCACTTGATTAGAAATATACAGTTTTTGTTGCTATTTTGGTCTTGCTGCTCGCCTGATTATACTGGTTTTTGTATTTCCCAAATCTGCCATATGGTTCCAGAGATATGATCCCTTTACTTTAGTGCTAATTTTGTATGGTCGTTACTAAGGCCTGTCCCACACGTCCAGATAATTCCGGTACTGGAAAAATCGGTACCGGAGTTATCCGTGTCCGTGAGCTTACGTAGGCCATCCGTGTGGCACACGTGCTGCAGCCGTGTGCCGCCCGTATGCCGACTGGGTACCACACGGAGCGTGCAGGAGACAGCGCTAGAGATAAGCGCTGTCCCCTGCATCTGGTGCTGAAGCCACCATTCATATCTTCTCTGCAGCAGCGTTCGCTGTAGAGAAGATATGAAAAATCCTTTTTTTTCATGTTTAAAATAAAGATCCCTTCCCCCACCCCCCTCCCACCCCCTGGGCGCCCGCCCGCTGTTACTAAAATACTCACCCGGTTCCCTCGAAGCGTCCTCTCCGCGCCACACCTTCTCCTGTATGAACGGTCACGTGGTGCCGCCCATTGCAGTCATGAATATGCGGCTCCACCCCTATGGGAGGTGGAGCCGCATATTCATTACTGGCACTAAGTCAAAACGTCTGGACAGTTAACTCCCTCCAACCACAGTGGAGATATTGTGAGTACGTGTCCCACCCATCTCTTACACCTACTCATCATGAAACCCAGGCCCTGGTAATGACTGTTTAACTATTAGCACATATCATTCTGGAGGGAAAATTATGGATTTTACATCACGCAGGATAACAAACTTTCCAACATACAGTGGGGCAAAAAAGTATTTAGTCAGTCAGCAATAGTGCAAGTTCCACCACTTAAAAAGATGGGAGGCGTCTGTAATTTACATCATTTGTAGACCTCAACTATGAGAGACAAACTGAGAAAAAAAAATCCAGAAAATCACATTGTCTGTTTTTTTAACATTTTATTTGCATATTATGGTGGAAAATAAGTGTTTGGTCAGAAACAAAATTTCATCTCAATACTTTGTAATATATCCTTTGTTGGCAATGACAGAGGTCAAACGTTTTCTGTAAGTCTTCACAAGGTTGCCACACACTGTTGTTGGTATGTTGGCCCATTCCTCCATGCAGATCTCCTCTAGAGCAGTGATGTTTTTGGCTTTTCGCTTGGCAACACGGACTTTCAACTCCCTCCAAAGGTTTTCTATAGGGTTGAGATCTGGAGACTGGCTAGGCCACTCCAGGACCTTGAAATGCTTCTTACGAAGCCACTCCTTCGTTGCCCTGGTGGTGTGCTTTGGATCATTGTCATGTTGAAAGACCCAGCCACGTTTCATCTTCAATGCCCTTGCTGATGGAAGGAGGTTTGCACTCAAAATCTCACGATACATGGCCCCATTCATTCTTTCATGTACCCGGATTAGTCGTCCTGGCCCCTTTGCAGAGAAACAACCCCAAAGCATGATGTTTCCACCACCATGCTTTACAGTAGGTATGGTGTTTGATGGATGCAACTCAGTATTCTTTTTCCTCCAAACACGACAAGTTGTGTTTCTACCAAACAGTTCCAGTTTGGTTTCATCAGACCATAGGACATTCTCCCAAAACTCCTCTGGATCATCCAAATGCTCTCTAGCAAACTTCAGACGGGCCCGGACATGTACTGGCTTAAGCAGTGGGACACGTCTGGCACTGCAGGATCTGAGTCCATGGTGGCGTAGTGTGTTACTTATGGTAGGCCTTGTTACATTGGTCCCAGCTCTCTGCAGTTCATTCACTAGGTCCCCCCACGTGGTTCTGGGATTTTTGCTCACCGTTCTTGTGATCATTCTGACCCCACGGGGTGGGATTTTGCGTGGAGCCCCAGATCGAGGGAGATTATCAGTAGTCTTGTATGTCTTCCATTTTCTAATTATTGCTCCCACTGTTGATTTCTTCACTCCAAGCTGGTTGGCTCTTGCAGATTCAGTCTTCCCAGCCTGGTGCAGGGCTACAATTTTGTTTCTGGTGTCCTTTGACAGCTCTTTGGTCTTCACCATAGTGGAGTTTGGAGTCAGACTGTTTGAGGGTGTGCACAGGTGTCTTTTTATACTGATAACAAGTTTAAACAGGTGCCATTACTACAGGTAATGAGTGGAGGAAAGAGGAGACTCTTAAAGAAGAAGTTACAGGTCTGTGAGAGCCAGAAATCTTGATTGTTTGTTTCTGACCGAATACTTATTTTCCACCATAATATGCAAAAAAAATGATAAAAAAACAGACAATGTGATTTTCTGGATTTTTTTTTCTCAGTTTGTCTCCCATAGTTGAGGTCTACCTATGATGTAAATTACAGACGCCTCTCATCTTTTTAAGTGGTGGAACTTGCACTATTGCTGACTGACTAAATACTTTTTTGCCCCACTGTATATCTTCCCTCACATATGGTGCCAGTGACCTTGTCACATATTATCCCCCTCTGCCCAAAACCGGTGGCTTTGGCACTTTTGGACACTAAATAGGGAATTCGAGAGAGGGCATCTGCGTTACCATGTAACTTCCCGGGTCTATGTTCTACGTGGAACCTGAAATCCTGGAGACCTAAGAACCACCTAGTCACCCAGGCATTATTATCCTTCTTTTCCCTTAACCATCAAAGAGGAGCATGGTTAGACACAAGTTTATAGCTAGATACTCCTTCTCGACATGGCATAGAGAGCTTCTGGCTCAGATACAGGATGGGATGTTCTTCTCCATTTACTTCCTGAGAGAGCACGGCTCCTAAGCCGACTTCTGACGCATTTGTCTGGACCACGAATTCTTTGCTGAAGTCTGGTGCAACCAGAACCGGATGTTTACACAAAGCTCGCTTTAGCTCCCAGAAAGCCATCTCTGTCGCAGCAGTCCATTTAATTATCGTTGATTTGATGCCTTTAAGGAGATCCATCAATGGTGCAGCGATTATGGTGAAACTTGGGATAAATCACCAGTAATATCCCACAATTCCAAGAAATACCCTCACTTGCTTCTTGGAAAGTGGTTGCAGACACTTCTGAATCGCCTCGATCTTGCTTATTTGTGGTTTGCTTTCTCCACTCCTGATGACATAGCCCAAGTACTTGGCCTCTTCCTTCCCTATGGCAAATTTTTTCGGATTTATAGTAAACCCACATTTCTTAAAGCATACAGGACCACCTGTACCTTTGGCAAAAGACAAGCCCAGTTAGGGATGAAGACCACAATGTCATCAAGGTACGTTGCGGAATACTTCTTAAGCAGAGCTAAGATCCGATCCATAGACCCCTGGAAGGTTGCCGGGGACCCCTGCAGTCCGAAAGGCATACTGGTGTATTGAAAACACCCATCAGATGTCGAGAAGGCCATTTTCTCCTTGGCACTCTGGACATGGGGATCTGCCAATAGTCCTTCATCAGGTCAAGGGTTGTAATGTACCTCGCGGGTCCTCATGTCTCAATGAGTTCATCCACGTGAGGCATCGGGTATACATCAAAACAGTAACTCATTCAGCTTGTAGTAGTCTTTAAAAACCACCACTCACCGTCATGAGGATGATGGGACTCGACCATCCACTTTTTGACTCCTCAATCACCCCATGGTCTAGCACCCTCTTCACCTCATTTGATATCACCTCTCGACGTGCTTCTGGAATTCTATAGGGCTTGAGGTTCACCCTTACATGCAGTTCTGTCATCACATCATGCTCCAGCACCTGAATATGCCCTGGCAACTCTGAGAACAGGTCACAGTTCTGCTGCAACAGTGCCTTGCACTGTTGTCTCTGGGCTGGTGTTAGAGTCTCTGCAATAGTGACATCGTCCACTCTGGCTTTTGAGACTGGCTCCCAAGCGAGGGATTTACAGTGATTACCGGTCTCGCCAGGGCTTGAGCAAATTCACTTGATATATTTACTGTGGCTTTCATCAACCTGCATTGTGTATCTTGCAATTCACCTCGCCCACCTTTTCCACCACCTCCCATGGGCCTTGTCACTTGGCTAGGAACTTGTTTGCCACTGTGAGGATAAGCAATAGCACGTGGTCCCCGGGTTGGAATTCCTTCAGCCTTGCTGATGGGTTACACACCTCTACCTGTGCCTCCTGTGACTGGAGAAGATGCTCGTTCATGATAGGCATTACTTTCGCCAACCTCTCCTGCAGCTGGGCGACATGCTCTATGATGCTCCAGTATGGCGTGACCTCGGCTTCCCAGGTTTCCTTGATGTCCGTGTTCCCTTGCTGACGTTGACCATACTGAAGCTTGAACAGTGAGACGCCAGTGGAGTCTTAAGGAACTTCTTTGTCAGAGAACAGCAGAGATGGAAGCAGATCGTCTCAGTCTCGTCTGTCCTTCTCAATTAACTTCTTGAGCACGGCCTTTAAGGTTTTATTGAGGCGCTCTACTAGGTCGTCAGTCTGTGGATGGTAAACTGAGGTTCGCAGCTGGGCAATCTGAAAGACCATTCACAGCACTTTCACTACCTTGATCATGAAGGAGGTTCCCTGGTCTGTCAAAATCTCCTTCGGCAGGCCAATCCTAGCAAATATATGGACAAGTTCCCGGTTGATACTCTTGGCCAAAGAGCTCCTTAGTGGTACTGCTTCAGGGTACTGGGTCGCATAGTCCATGACTACTAGGATATATCATACTAGGCTTAAGCTAGGTTCACACAAGCGTATAAAAAATTGTGTGCATTTCATCCAGAAAACTAGAATGATTTTTTAACTTCAGTTTACCATGTGGTCTCAGCAGCTGAAATTGTGACCCTCTGCACTCAACACAAGAAAGCGTTTCCTGCATCGGCAAGTCATCAGTGCCAGCACATGCTGTCTCACATGTAGGTTCACATATTTGTAATATAAGCACATTTTTAGATATTTTTGGGAAATGGATAACCCTCAAATCAGTGTGGATTATCTATTGACAGTGCATCACTACTTATAACCATCTATTGCACATAAGAGAATAATTTCTATGGCTCCTGATTACTGCTGGTACAAGATTAGAAAAGGAATAATAACATCACTCTTCATCATGGATTGTGGATAGTCAGGCTGAGCTGTAATACCAGGAACAGTCCACGGACAAGAATGGTGCTGTTTCTGAGCTGTCTAAGATGGTAGAACATTACATCTGATCGGTGGCAAAGCTAGAGTTCGATGGGCCCTGGTGCAAACTTTGGACCTAACTTGCATCTGCATGTTCATCAGATGTATGGGCCATTGTAGAATTCCAGATCCAATGAAGACATAGATGTTCTCCCCCATGTAATAATGTTCCCCATCCTGTAAAAATGTCCTCAATCCTGGCCCCTTCACGAGTAGTGTCCCCTATCCTGGGCTCCATCTTGTAATAATGTCCCCCATCCTGGTGCCTTCCTGTAATAATGTCCTCCATCTTTGGCCCCTTCTGGAATAATGTCCCCATCCTGGCCCCCTTTCAGTAATAATTTCCCCCTTCCTGGGCCCCTTCCTGGAATAATGTCCTCCATCCTGTGCTCCTTCCAGGAACAGTGTGTTCTTCAAGTACTAAGGTTGTCCATCCTGGTATAATGTCCTGCATACTGGGCCACTTCTTGGTAAAATATCTCCCTTTCCTGGTAAAATGTCCCCCATCTTGGGCTATGTCCTTCATCCTGGGTCCCTTCCAGTAATAATGTCCCTGTTCTCCGTTCTTCCCCAACAAAAGTTTAAAGAAACTAGCAATTCTTACCTGCCTCCGTTCCCATGATGTGCGGCATCCTCTTCTATAGTTGGCGTAGGATCCAAATAACCAAATAACTTTGGTGTTCAAGCGACGGGTAGTGATGTCACCACCAGGCACTGCAAATGACTAGGATACCAACGTTAACTGCTGGCCTCTGAGCAGTTGGCTTTGCATATTGCAGTGCAAGGACCCCACAATACAATTCACCTGAATGTATGTCTTCAGATCCCCCTCCAGCACGAGTCTGGTCGCACCGACTGCGACCACAATCGTTACGCCCTGCATCTCACAATTGAAGAACCATTATGGTAAGTGCTTCTGCAGGATGAGGATGCTGTAATGTTGATTTGTCATGGCTAGTGTTGAGCGATACCTTCCGATATTCAAAAGTATTGGTATCGGATGGTATCGGCCGATATCCAAAAAATATCGGATATCGCCGATACCGATACCCGATACCAATGCAAGTCAATCGAAACACAAATATCAGAAGGCATCCTGGATGGTTCCCAGGGTCTGAAGGAGAGGAAACTCTCCTTCAGGCCCTGAGATCCATATTCATGTAAAAAATAAAGAATAAAAATAAAAAATATGGATATACTCACCCCTCCGAAGGACCCTGGCTGTCACCGTTGTGAGCGTCTGCCTCCGTCCCTAAGAATGCAGTGAGTGAAGGACCTTCGATGACGTCGCGGTCAGGTGACCACGAATATGGATCCCAGGGCCTGAAGGAGAGTCTCCTCTCCTCCAGACCCTGGGAACCATACGCACCGCACACACCGATTCCGATTTCCGATATTGCAAAAATAACGGAACTCGGTATCAGAATTCCGATACAGCAAATATCTGCCGATACCCGATACTTGCAGTATCGGAATGCTCAACACTAGTCATGGCTTGTTCACACAACCACATTTTTGGTCCGAGTGCTGTCCGTGAAAGAACAACCAATATTATTCAGTGGGGTGGTGAAGGTAAGTGATTTTTTTCACGGACCGACTATATTTATCCTGATGGCCAATGCCGTGGCTAATAATTCTGAGCCAGATATCTGCATCAGCTGTTCGATAATGCCGTCCTGATCCCTGGCATGGCGCGGAGAGTGTGGTTTCCTAGGGAACAGTTGCGGTATTAAACACTCGGAGTTGGAATTCACAGTCTTAATTGTTAACAGGTGAAGGATTTCTCCGCACCATGAATGAAATGAATCTCTCGCTGCCTCATTTGCATACTTCACAACATATTCGTGCCCGACGTATTCCTAAAACTGTGCAATTTTCTCATGCCCCAAACGTCATATTGCGCAACCAGAAAGTTTTTATATTAGTAAAAATTTTGATTTCATTTTGTCCAAATATTGTAGCACCAGCTGGCATGGTGGGACTATGTTTAAAGTGTATCCGTCACTTTAATTTTTATTTGTGAAATCAAAATTACAAAACAATTTGTAATATATCTTACCAAGAAAATCTGCTTCCTTCTCTGCCAGGACTGCTCATTCTTTCTTAAAATTCTCAGTCCACAGGTAACATCTGAATTCAGTAAAAACAGATTTCCCCATTGCTGACAGTTGGTGCTCATAAAATTCTATGGAGAACTGTAACTGTGGTTTCAGGAGAACTTGCAGCAGAATGTCTGTGTCTGCCACTGACTCCTCACTCAATAGAACTTTATGACACCTCTTATCTCAGTAATGGGAAAATTGGTTTTCGCTGAATACAGATTACCCTAACGACCTGAAAATGAAAGATCAGTGAGGGATGAGAAAGAAGCGAAATTCTCTGATAAGATATATTACAAAGTTGCTTCTTTTTACAGGAACTATTGATTTATGAATAGAGATAAGTGAGTACTGAGATGCTCGGGTGCTCGTTACTCGAACCAAGCTTTTTCTAATGCTCGGGTACTTGTTTCAAGTATATAATGGGTGTCAATGGGAAATCTGTGCATTTTTCCAACAGACCCCATAAGGAGGTCTGGGAGGCAGTGAAAATTTTCAAATGGTTGGGAAAAGTGACGAAAAAGTTTGGTTCGAGTACCAGAACAGTACCTGAACCCAGACCCATCTCCATGACAGCGTGTGCAACACCGCCTCTGATCGACTGTATAACATTACCACTGGTCAGAGAACTGCGTTCCCCGCGCTGTCATGTCAAATTAAGCCAGTAGCTGTGACCGATGCCGCTGATGGGAGTAGTCATCAGCCGGCGCCTGTGCTATAAATAAATTTAAAAAAAAAATGAGTCTGCTCTATATTTGATAACCAGCATGGCAAAAACTGACAGCTGCGGGCTGCAACCCTCAACTCTCAGCTTTATCACTGCTGGTTATTGAGAATAGAGGGATTCCCACAACATTTTTTAAAATTAGTTAAACAAATTCATTGTCTGTTTGTGACACGTATATACCACTAAAATGTCACAGAAAGCACCAAATACTATATAGATGACTAATTTAATTTAATTTAATTTTATACAGACACATTTTTAAACAATTTTTGGAGTCTTACATACCACCAAAATTTAACAGAAAGCACCTAATGCTCTATGGATGACTAATGGAATACAAACAAATTTGTGAAACGCATTTTGGAGGGTTGTATACCACCGAAATGTCACAGAAAGCACCTAATGCTCTATGGGTGACTAATTACTAATAGTGACAATTTTTTTAGTGAGTTATATACCGCCAAAATGTATCCCAGAGCATGTAATAGTATATAGATGAGTACTTGAATACAGAAAAAAATTTGAACTATTATTTGGAGTGATATACAGGGTGGTCCAATAGTAGGTGGACAGTATATAGGCTTATGAAGGGGGAGATTTATCAAATATGGTTTTTGGGGTTCAAAGTTCTCACCACACATCTAGATAAGTTTCTTGGGGGGTCAAGTTTCCAAAATGGAGTCACTTGTGGGGGCTTTCTACTGTTTAGGCACATCAGGGGATTTGCAAACGCAACATGACGCCCGCAGACCATTCCATCTAAGTCTGCATTCCAAAACTTCACTAGTTCTCTTCTTCCGAGCCCTGTCGTGCACCCAAACAGTGGTTCCTCCCACATATGGGGTATCGGCGTACTCAGGACAAATTGGACAACAACTTTTGTTGTCCGCTTTCTCCTTTTACCCTTGGGAAAGTTAAAAAATTTGTCGCTAAAAGATCATTTTTGTGACCAAAAAGTTAAATGTTCATCTTTTTCCATGTTGCTTCTGCTGCTGTGAAACACCTGAAAGGTTAATAAACTTCTTGAATGTGGTTTTGAGCACCTTGAGGGGTGCAGTTGTTAGAATGGTGTCACTTTTGGGTATTTTTAGCCATATAGACCCCTCAAACTGACTTCAAATGTGATGTGGTCTCTTAAAAAAAAATGGTTTCGTAAATTTTGTTGTAAAAATGATAAATCGCTGGTCAACCTTTAAACCTTATAACTTCCTAACAAAAAAAATGTTGTTTCCAAAATTGTGCTGATGTAAAGTAGACATGTGGGAAATGTTATTTATTAACTATTTTGTGTCACATAACTCTCTGGTTTAACAGAATAAAAATTCAAAATTAATAATAATAAATCAAAATAAATGTTATTATTTTCTGTCCACCTACTTTTGGACCACCCTGTATATCAACAAAATGTACCCCAGAACATATAATACTCTATGGATGAGTAAAAGAATACAAAAACATTTTTGAATGCTTTTTTGAAGGGTTATATACCACCGAAATGTACCCCAGAGCACGTAGTACTTTATGGATGACTATTTGAATCTAGAAATATTTTTCAAAGCTGTTTTACAGTATAACATACCACCATAATGTAACAATAATCGCGTTTAACTGTATGGATGACTAATTGAATCCAGAAAAAAATTTAGAATGTAAATATTTTGAAAGTGTAGTTGATGCAAAGCCAGGGAAAAATTATAAGGATGGTCATAAATAGACCCCTGAAAGGCAACAACTGGCAGATGTCATTCAAATATTTTTACAGTGCAGTTTCTGTACTTCTACACTCATAAAGACTTTGCACTAAGTGCAAAGACAGGAAAAAATTATAAGAATTGTAATAAAGTAATCGTTTTCAGTTGTCTGCTTCTTCTTTTCCTTCCTCTGGAGGCATTGGAGATTTACTCCATCTGCTTCCTGGAGCCCAATTCCTGGAGCCCAGTACCTATGCTGTAAGTGACCCAGCATCGGGTAGTGCCAGAGCCCCGACATATAGAAATGGGCAACAACCCCCTGTGTTACTTGCACCACCGTGTGCTCCCACGTAGGAGGTGGAGAACCCCAAGGACAGTATGATTTCTCAGGGGTGGTAGTAGCCCCATCTCGGGATGCTTTGAGGAGACTCTCCCAGGCCCATTCATTCTTCAAGAAGGGTTCTTCCTGCTCCCTTCCTTTTTTGATCACACCCACCGCATTCCAGCTATGTTACTAATACATTTTGAGGAACGTGACCCGGGTCACCCTGAAGCCTTTAAGGCAAGTGTTTTCTCTCTACTGCCCGCTAGTTGAGCGAGATGTGACAATGGTCCCAAACTCTTATATGGACCACATCTCTGCTGCCGGTCGTACATAACAAGCTCCCTCCAGAATACCAACAGTCAGTACTTTGCGGCTAGTGGATCTGCTAGCATTTCTCCAGTCCTGGTCCTGGCTTGCCTCCTTGTGTCTTCCCACCAGCCTAGGCCCTGAAGTCTGCTCACTATTTCCTGGATCCTGGCTCTCTCATCCACAGTCCGCAAGATCCCCAGTGGTGAAGGCTACAGCCTGAGTTCGGACCTTGGTGTTTCAGGGAAAATGCCCAATTGCAGACCACAGACTCCTGCCACCTCTGCTGTCATGCCAGCTTCCTCTGGCTCTGATATTCCTCCAATCTTCTCCTTGGGAGTCTTGCGTGATTCTGCCATCTTTGTTGCCCCCTAAGCATGCTACACTGTATAGATGACTAATTGGATCCAGAAAAAATGTTGAATGCTTTTTTGGAGTGTTATATGCCACAGAAATGAACCTCAGAGCATGGAATACTTTATGAATGAGTAAGTAAATACAGAAAATGTTTTCAACACTTTTTGGAGTGCTATATTGCACAGAAATGTACTCCAGAGCACGGAATACTCTAGGGATGAGTACTTGAATACGGGAAAATGTTTCAACTCTTTTTTGGAGTGTTATATAACTTTAAAATGTACGACAAATCACATAACAATCTGTGGATCACAATATACCATATTTTTCAGACTATAAGACGCAGCGGACCATAAGACGCACCCCAAATTTTGGGGTGGAAAATAGCAGAAAAAATATTTTTATAAGATGGGGTCTGTCTTATTGTCCGAATCTAAAGTATCTTACCTGAGAGCCAGCGGTGGAACAACGGGGTCACAGAAGTGGGGCAATGGTGCAGTCCTGGGGTGCGATGCTGCAGGTCCGGTGTCGGCATTGATGCAGAGCTGGAGCAAGGTCCTATCCTCAGGATGCCGGCGATGGCAGAAGTGGGGCGAAGCTGCGGTTGTGGGTGGTGCAGGGTGCACCTGAGCAGAGCCAAGTGCATCACCGGTTTCCCTGCGACCATCTTCCTGAAGCCGTGGGCTACCAGAGGCTTCAGGAAAATGGCCACCAGAGGCCATGCATGCGCAGATTGATATCTCGGTGGCCATTTTCCTGAAGCCTCCGGAGGCCAACGGCTTCAGGAAGATGGCCGCAGGAAAATCAGTGATGCACCCTGCTCATCGTGGACACCGGGCCGCGGCACCGCCACATTTCTGCGGCCAGTATCCTGAAGAAGGGACCTTGCTCAGGTGCACTACGCACCGCCCTTCACCGCAGCATCGCCACACCTCTGCCACAACCCCCTGGTGAGCCTGCATTCGCACTATAAGATGCACACCCCATTTTCCTCCCAAATTTTTTGGGAAAAAGTGTGTCTTATAGTCCGAAAAATACAGTAGTCAATTTTTTCACACAAATAAAACGGGATGTGGCCATCTGCAGCAGCTATATACAGTTAGGGCCAGAAATATTTGGACAGTGACACAATTTTCGCGAGTTGGGCTCTGCATGCCACCACATTGGATTTGAAATGAAACCTCTACAACAGAATTCAAGTGCAGATTGTAACGTTTAATTTGAAGGGTTGAACAAAAATATCTGATAGAAAATGTAGGAATTGTACACATTTCTTTACAAACACTCCACATTTTAGGAGGTCAAAAGTAATTGGACAAATAAACAAAACCCAAACAAAATATTTTTATTTTCAATATTTTGTTGCAAATCCTTTGGAGGCAATCACTGCCTTAAGTCTGGAACCCATGGACATCACCAAACGCTGGGTTTCCTCCTTCTTAATGCTTTGCCAGGCCTTTACAGCCGCAGCCTTCAGGTCTTGCTTGTTTGTGGGTCTTTCCGTCTTAAGTCTGGATTTGAGCAAGTGAAATGCATGCTCAATTGGGTTTAGATCTGGAGATTGACTTGGCCATTGCAGAATGTTCCACTTTTTGGCACTCATGAACTCCTGGGTAGCTTTGGCTGTATGCTTGGGGTCATTGTCCATCTGTACTATGAAGCGCCGTCCAATCAACTTTGCAGCATTTGGCTGAATCTGGGCTGAAAGTATATGCCGGTACACTTCAGAATTCATCCGGCTACTCTTGTCTGCTCTTATGTCATCAATAAACACAAGTGACCCAGTGCCATTGAAAGCCATGCATGCCCATGCCATCACGTTGCCTCCACCATGTTTTACAGAGGATGTGGTGTGCCTTGGATAATGTGCCGTTCCCTTTCTTCTCCAAACTTTTTTCTTCCCATCATTCTGGTACAGGTTGATCTTTGTCTCATCTGTCCATAGAATACTTTTCCAGAACTGAGCTGGCTTCTTGAGGTGTTTTTCTGCAAATTTAACTCTGGCCTGTCTATTTTTGGTATTGATGAATGGTTTGCATCTAGATGTGAACCCTTTGTATTTACTGTCATGGAGTCTTCTCTTTACTGTTGACTTAGAGACAGATACACCTACTTCACTGAGAGTGTTCTGGACTTCAGTTGATGTTGTGAACGGGTTCTTCTTCACCAAATTAAGTATGCGGCGATCATCCACCACTGTTGTCATCCGTGGACGCCCAGGCCTTTTTGAGTTCCCAAGCTCACCAGTCAATTCCTTTTTTCTCAGAATGTACCCAACTGTTGATTTTGCTACTCCAAGCATGTCTGCTATCTCTCTGATGGATTTTTTCTGCCTCAGGATGTTCTGCTTCACCTCAATTGAGAGTTCCTTTGACCGCATGTTGTCTGCTCACAGCAACAGCTTCCAAATGCAAAACCACACACCTGGAATCCACCCCTGACCTTTTAACTACTTCATTGATTACAGGTTAACGAGGGAGACGCCTTCAGAGTTAATTGCAGCGCTTAGAGTCCATTGTCAAATTACTTTTGGTCCCTTGAAAAAGAGGACGCTATGCATTACAGAGCTATGATTCCTAAACCCTTTCTCCGATTTGGTTGTGGAAACTATCATATTGCAGCTGGGAGTGTGCACTTTCAGCCCATATTATATATATAATTGTCTTTCTGAACATGTTTTTGTAAACAGCTAAAATAACAAAACTTGTGTCACTGTCCAAATATTTCTGGCCCTAACTGTATTTAGCAACGGACTGCAAAGCCATAATCCCTGCCTAGAGACTGTATTCAGCCACTCTCCCTGCAATTCTGTCTACATCCCTATGTTAAAAGTAGAATGAATATTATACAAACAGCACAAGATTAGCCCTTAGTAGCACTGTTAGTATGATGTTTCACCTTCAACACCTGTATCATCACTACAGAACTCTGATTCGTTAGAGTGTGCACACACGCCTGGACAAGCATATTCTCCCTCCAATAACAACTGCTCCAGAGCTGTGCAATGACATCAATGTGTCAAGCGTTGCGGCACCTGTCCTTTTATAACCCCTGATGATTTCATATGGCCAGCCAATCACACTAATGCAACTACAGAAATGGTTGCGGCATTACAGTGACTCGCAGGCAATTCTTGCATGCTTATTGGCTGTGATACAGGCGCCAAACATGCAGGGTGGTTATTCGAGTTTGAAATCAAGCACCGGCTAATGCTCGTTGACTAATGAGCACGTCTGAGCTCCCAGATACTCGAGTGATATACAAGTATCACTGCGTACGTTCGTTCATCCCTATTTATGAAATAAAAATTAAAATGATGGTTACACTGTAAGCTGCCATTCAACGATTGTGAGCCAGGACAATGATTGCTACAGTTACAAAAATCTGAGCATTTTGATATGGATTTGCTGCAGATTTAGCCCTCTGGATTGCTGGAGCTCATTTTTAGGACTCTGGTAGTGCTCCTCTTATTCCGGTTTTGCTGTTGGATTGATGCCTGTGACCACACACCATTTATTCTGAATTAGGCTAGATATACAGCACAGACCAAAAGTTTGGACACACCTTCTCATTTAAAGATTTTTCTGTATTTTCATAACTATGAAAATTCTATATTCACACTGAAGGCATCAAAACTATGAATTAACACATGTGGAATTATATACTTAACAAAAAGTGTGAAGCAACTGAAAATATGTCTTATATTCTAGGTTCTTCAAGGTAGCCACCTTTTGCTTTGATGACTGCTTTGCACACTCTTGGCATTCTCTTGATGAGCTTCCAGAGGTAGTCATTGGGAATGATCTTCCAACAATCTTGAAGGAGTTCCCAGAGATGCTTAGCACTTGTTGGCCTTTTTGCCTTCACTCTGCGGTCCAGCTCACCCCAAACCATCTCAATTGGGTTCAGGTCTGGTGACTGTGGAGGCCAGGTCACCTGGTGTAGCACCCCATCACTCTCCTTCTTGGTCAAATAGCCCTTACACAGCCTGGAGGTGTGTTTGGAGTCATTGTCCTGTTGAAAAATAAATGATGGTCCAACTAAACGCAAACCAGATGGAATAGCATGCCACTGCAAGATGCTGTAGTAGCCATGCTGGTTCAGTATGCCTTCAATTTTGAAAAATCCCCAACAGTGTCACCAGCAAAGCACCCCCACACCATCACACCTCCTCCTCCATGCTTCACGGTGGGAACCAGGTATGTAGAGTCCATCCGTTCACCTTTTCTGTGTCGCCCAAAGACATGGTGGTTGGAACCAAAGATCTCAAATTTGGACTTATGAGATCAAAGCACATATTTCCACTGGTCTAATGTCCATTCCTTGTGTTCTTTAGCCCAAACAAGTCTCTTCTGCTTGTTGCCTGTCCTTAGCAGTGGTTTCCCAGCAGCTATTTTACCATGAAGGCCTGCTGCACAAAGTCTCCTCTTAACAGTTGTTGTAGAGATGTGTCTGCTGCTAGAACTCTGTGTGGCATTGACCTGGTCTCTAATCTGACCTGCTGTTAACCTGCGATTTCTGAGGCTGGTGACTCGGATAAACTTATCCTCAGAAGCAGAGGTGACTCTTGGTCTTCCTTTCCTGGGGCAGTCCTCATGTGAGCCAGTTTCTTTGTAGCACTTGATGTTTTTTGCCACTGCACTTGGGGACACTTTCAACATTTGCCCAATTTTTTCAGACTGACTGACCTTCATTTCTTAGAGTAATGACGGCCGCTCATTTTTCTTTACTTAGCTGCTTTTTTCTTGCCATAATACAAATTCTAAGTCTATTCAGTAGGGCTATCAGCTGTGTATCCACCAGACTTCTGCACAACACAACTGATGGTCCCAACCCCATTTAAAAGGCAGGAAATCCCACTTATTAAACCTGACAGGGCACAACTGTGAAGTGAAAACCTTTCCCTGTGACTACCTCCTGAAGCTCATCAAGAGCTGTTCTGTACTGTTCTGGTCTGTACTGTATTTTTCTTCAGTGGGTCAAGATACATAAACTTGTCTTTACTTCCTCTCTGTGGGTGCCACTGGTTGGGTGGGGGCCTTGGAAGCCCCGAAGTCACAGCTGCTCTAATCCCGGTGAGTCAGTGGAATAGTGAGTCTCTGTAACGTGCACCATCTTGTGTATTTGCCAGGACTGTTCTATATGTTTTACCCTCACCCTGTGTTGTCCGAGTAGTATTCTGCCCATGGGAAAGGAGTACGGGAGTTCAGTGTGATGAGCCCTGGTCTATGCGCATTTTCTAAGACACCCCAGGCCAGTGGACGAGAGTACCCACTGACCCTTGTGTCTCCACAATGCCCTTTTTATGACTCTGGTTTTGATCGGATAGTGGCCCATTTTTGTACCATGCTCTTGAGAATTTTCTGGGAGACACAGCAAACCTTTTTGTAATGGCATACAGAAGTGCCATCTTGGAGGAGCTAGACCACCAGTGCAACCTGAATGGGCTGCAGGTACTGCCTCATGGTATAGTGGTGACAAGAACATGATAAAAACAGGACATCAGAGGAGAATCAGTGAAGGTGAGAGGAATTGTCTGTGGCCAGTTGTCTTTTTGGGGGGTTATCTTGCAGTTGCATCCAGTCCACCTGTTCTCACCTTCATTTGCATCAAGTAGGGGACATTGCTTCACAATCTCTTATACTTGCAGACTGGACAGACTGATATCCCTGAAGTTCATTCATTTGGAGGTTTACTATGATGTGCAAGCGTTACCTTCATTTTTTAGCAGTGTTTAACTTCATATCTATATTTGTGCATTTAAAGAGTTTTTCCTGACTTAGCAAATTATTGTTAAACTAGCTATTGAACCCGTTCTACGCCCGGGTGGCGAGCATTTATATTGGTATATGGTCTCCATCCTGTCATGTGCTGCTCCATCCTGCGTCCTCATCCTGTCATGTGCTGCACCCATCCTGCGTCCCCATCCTGTCATGTGCTGCACCCATCCTGCGTCCCCATCCTGTCATGTGCTGCACCCATCCTGCGCCCCCATCCTGTCATGTGCTGCACCCATCCTGCGTCCCGATTTTGGTATGTGCTGCACCCATCCTGCGTCCCCATCCTGCGTCCCCATCCTGTCATGTGCTGCACCCATCCTGCGTCCCCATCCTGTCATGTGCTGCACCAATCCTGCGTCCCCATCCTGCGTCCCCATCCTGTCATATGCTGCACCCATTCTGCGTCCCCATCCTGCGTCCCCATCCTGTCATGTGCTGCACCCATCCTGCGTCCCCATCCTGTCATGTGCTGCACCCATCCTGCGTCCCCATCCGGGAAGATGGCGGCGCTCAGCGGTGGAACGCAGGACAGGTGAATATAGGCGATACTCACCCTCCTGGCGGTCCCTGCTTCTCTGTTGGAGATCGCGGTGTGCGTTCAGTGTGAACGCATACCGCGATCTCCCGGGAGCGTCACTCTGTGAGGCCCAGACTGCGCCGGCGCTTGCGCCTGCGCAGTCTATAAAGGCTTCGGACAGAGTGACGCTCCCAGCGTTATATTATAGATGCTGGGACCCCTACTGTTCTCCAAAGAGGGACTGCTTAAAAAAGCATGCACGTCATTAATCCATTCATTGTCTATGGAACAGACAGACACAGGCAAGTACAGTTTTGAAAGTGTAAGAAAGGGCAAAGATGCATTCTGTTTGGTTAGTGACAAAGACTAATGATTGCATGTTTATGTGTTTTGAACTATTTTTTATGTGCATTGATGCATTATGACTTACAGGATGTTCATAGAGATTAGTGAATATATTCAAGTGCCATTAAATTCTATTCAAATTTTACACAAATCCAGATTTGTCAAAATGTGGAATGTTTGTATTTTGCTTATGAACAGAATCAGCTAAACCAATAAAGGGCCATGTTAAAAAGTTTTAAAAAATCCTTACACTCATCTCACTGCTCACCTTTCCTGACCCTCCGCTCCTCACCATCCTCTCCACCCTTCTGGTCATCACTGTATCTTCTGATTGCTGACGCTCACCCTGAAATCTCCCGAACTTGCACGCTAGACTGAGACAACAGGCTCTGATGAGACCTGGGAGGGTTCTGCGCAGGTGTTTGAAAGGTCGCAGTACCACGACAAAATGTCAGGGATTTCAGCGTGAACGGCATTAATTAAAAGATGCAGCTAGGACTAGACGGCTGACAGTAGGGAGCGGAAGGAGCAGCTGGAGAGATGAGCGGTGGGGTGTTAGGATTTTTTCTTATTTTTCACATTTATTATGTTCTGAGTTCTGAAGAGACACCAAAGAATAATAATGGACTCTGGGAATCAAATTTCTAGTGAAAATCCACACAAACAGGTGAATAATACAAATTTTTGTGTGCTTCACTCATCTCTATTTATAGAGCACGATATTCAAAAGGATATCATCTCTTCTAGGTGCTGGTGTCTAACTTGAGCACGTTAATCAGGCTGGGTCTCATTTGGGTCCTGTTAGTGGAAAATCTTGGATGACAATTGAAATATGCAGGTGAATAGGCATTGTACCAGAATTATGTTTTGGCGGCGTTGTTAACACTATAGAAAGTGATGGATATCAAAAAACAACTTATTGCATGCATAATCTTTCAAACAGCGGGCTCTAGGCTGAATAGAGAATAAAGCTTAGGCTGTACAGCTCCGGGAACTGATAGTGATGTGAGATAAAGATGGGAGATTCCTCTCGAGACTATGAATGTAGCTTAGGAGGACAAAGCCATCCTCCACGAGAGTAACCTCTAGTCCTACAGGACATTATTATTATTATTCATTTTTATAGCGCCATTTATTCCATGGCGCTTTACATGTGAATGGGGCAAATATAGACAAGTACAATAAACATGAGTAAAACAAGGCACACACAAGTACAGGAGGAGAGAGGACCCTGCCCGCGAGGGCTCACAGTCTACAGGGGATGGGTGAGGATACACTAGGTGAGGGTAGAGCTGGTCATGTGGCGCTTCAGTAGACTGGGGATCACTGCAGGTTGTAGGCTTGTCGGAAGAGGTGGGTCTTCAGGTTCCTTTTGAAGGTTTCCGTGGTAGGTGAGAGCCTGATGTGTTGGGGTAGAGAGTTCCAGAGTATGGGGGAAGCACGGGAGAAGTCTTGGATGCGGTTGTGGGAGGAAGAGATGAGAGAGGAGTAGAGTAGGAGATCATGAGATGATCGAAGGTTGCGTGTAGGTAGGTAACGGGAGACCATGTCACAGATGTATGGAGGAGACAGATTGTGAATGGCTTTGTATGTCATTGTTAGTGTTTTGAACTGTAGCCTCTGGGCAATAGGAAGCCAGTGAAGGTCCTGGAAGAGAGGAGAGGCTGGGGAGTAACGGGGAGACAGGTGGATTAGTCAGGCAGCAGGGTTTATGATGGATTGGAGTGGTGCCAGAGTACTAGAAGGGAGGCCAGAGAGTAGGAGGTTGCAGTAGTCGAGGCGGGAGATGATAAGGGCATGTACTAGTGTTTTTGTGGTTTCGTGGTCAAGGAATGTACGGATCCGGGAAATGTTTTTGAGTTGGAATCGGCAAGAGGAGGCAAGGGCTTGGATGTGGCTTGAAAGAGAGGGTAGAGTCAAGGATCACCCCGAGGCACCGAGCATGCGGGACCGGGGAAAGTGAGCAGCCATTGACATTGATGGATAGGTCGGGTGGAGGGGTAGAGTGAGGTGGGGGAAAGATGATGAATTCTGTTTTGACCATGTTCAGTTTTAGAAAACGAGCACAAAAGAAGGATGAAATAGCAGACAGACATTGTGGGATTTTGGTCAGTAAGGAAGTGAGGTCGGGTCCAGATAGGTAGATCTGCGTGTCATCAGTGTAGAGATGATATTGTAAACTGTGGGATTCTATGAGCTGTCCCAGGCCGAAGGTGTAGATGGAGAAGAGTAGGGATCCTAGAACTGAGCCTTGAGGAACACCGACAGACAAGGGGCAAGGTAAGGAGGTAGTGTGGGAGAGGGAGACACTGAATGTCCGGTCTGTTAGATATGATGAGATCCAGGATAGGGCCAAGTCTGTGATGACAAGAGATGAGAGGATCTGTAACAGGAGGGAGTGGACATAAGCCACTTCTGGTATCCAGCCAGAAGGAGTTCATTGCTAGAGATGCTTCTTAATTTGTTGTTTTGCTGGCAACAAGGACTGTTCTTCCACCTCAGTTTGACCATCAATCTTTTCACTTTGCAGGAGCCATGATTACAAAGAGTTGGAGCTCTGAGAGACCATAATGCCAAAAGCTTGCTGCCTCTTCACCTGACAACAATGACTGCTGATATTTCTGAAGGGCCTAAATCTGGCTAAATTCATTAGAGAAAATAATATATTTCTTTAAACATTTTCCATTTCCTTTAAGAAGCAGATGTTTTTATGCTTTGAATCCGTACTGTTCTTTAAATTCATAGAAGAACTTTCATCCTAGACCCAGTTGACCTTCAAAGATTTGGCTCCCCCCCAATATTTGATTCCTCAAGAAAGATTTTGTTGATGCCAGACCTCATGATCCTCTCCGAAAATGATGAAGAAGCCTTTTTGTTTGTTATGTTTGTTTACCAAGTGGTCACTATAGAGACTCGAAACACTGTGGCTTCAACAAGAACAGATAATTAGTCACACATTATCTGAAGCCAACAATAAATAACTACAAATTTCGGCACTTTTCCTGGTTATCATCAACCTGTTTTTGAAATAATGATTTAAAAGCACATTTTAAAGTTCCCCATGCACTAATAGAATTGTTGAATAAATTAGTAAGAGCATGGACTGGAGTTTAACCAAGAATGGACCCTCCATGCCATGGTGATATGGAACACCAGACTGTATTGGAAAATACTGACGGAGATCGTTCTGTTTTTTTTTACTTACCTGCTGAATGCTGCCGTAAGAAGAATGTCTTGTGTTTTTCCCCTTAGGATATAAAATTTTGGTATACTGAATAACATGAATATAAATTTCTAAGATTGGTCTTGCTGACCTGATACAGAGAGAGTTGTGCTACTGGCCACCATGTTACTCATTGGGTGATACCTGGTTTCAAGTAATTTGGTAATTTATATGCTAAACCTCATATAGGGACACTTTTTGTACAAATGGTCACCATAATACAGACTAGGTGAATATCTAATGAGGCATAATGCATTTACTCATATTCAGGTATTATAGCCAACTATATTTGGTTTTACTTTGTTTGCACTGGTTTTCCCTAGGGTTGATATTTTATATAAAAAATAGTATTTTAGTAGATAAGGAAATAAAAGTACATTTTGCACCTCTGCTCAATCATATCAATAAGTGGTACTTATAGTTATACCCATTGCTTATAGTGAGGGGACATATACAGGCAAAAAAGCAATACAAAGTAAGACATTTTAAACAGTTACAGGAGGAGTGAAGGCCCTATTAGCAAGCTTACAATCTACAATCTTCATGTTGCCTCCTCTTCCTACTCTGCTTCCTCCACCATCGCCTCATCCGGTCAGAAAGTGCAGGCAGTGTGTGCACAATTTTGGCAGTCTCACTTTGCTGCTGCTTACCTGTCTGCGCTGTAGTGTTAGTTCTGTCTTCCCACTCAAGCCTCATATGCGACGTACCCACAAGGTGTAGCTGCATCTTACATATGGAGATACTGTGTGAGCAGCAGCAGGCAATAGTGGAGTTTCAGCTACAATTCGCATGGGTAAGTCGCTCATCAGAACAACACTACTTCACCAACAATGAGTTGGCCTCCATGCGGGACTTGTGTGCTGTGTCGCGCTGCTTGGAAAACTCCATCAATATTGCCAACGCTGATGATGACAACATCATCGTTACTACCCCACTTCCATGCATCCAATAAAAATAAAGCTTCAGGCCAGGGGTTGATTAAGGGTAGCCAGGGCCTTGGGCTGTTCAGACATTGTGGGCCCCCTGGTCATGTGATGGGGTCATGCGATGGGGTCATCATAGCCAGGGCCTTGGGCTGTTCAGACATTGTGGGCCCCCCTGGTCATGTGACAGGGTCATGCGATGGGGTCATCATATACCTGAACCAGATTATTCCAGAAAAATAGTTGCTGTGTGAAACTATGACCTGTCAAACATCCATTGATCTAGTCAATTTACCCTTCAGTTCAGTATATAGTATACAGTGTATAGACTCAGTGTATAGTTCACACTGACTCACCAGTGACGTCTCTAGGTGAAATCCTTCATCTTTCATCCAACACAGACCACCATCACTTCATCTAGCCAGGACTCGTCTCTGCAGGAAATAACACAGTTATCTCGAGCTCCGCTTGCAGAACACATTACTTAATTTTTCCCAACTTCTACATTACACCACATGAAGAAAAAGAGGCAACATAGTGTCACTCTACACAGTAACAGAACCGCCCCCCCATTTAAAACAGTATACTCAAAAAATAAAATAAATACATCACTTTAGTAATAATATCCCTTAATTAGCCCCTATGGTAATAATAATATCCCCAATCCTGGCCCCGTGTATCTCATTCCTGGCTTCAGCCATATGTTCTCCCATCCTGCCCTCATGAGTATCCATCCTGCCCCATATGATCTCCCCATCCTGCCCCATCAGCCTCCATCGCATCCATCATGTCCCATGATCCTGCACGATCTGTTTCCAATCCTGCCCCATGTCTTTCATTCTGCCCCATGTCTCCAATCATGCCTCATATCTACATTCTGCCCATGTCTCCAGTCCTGCCCACAATGTGTCCAGCATCTCTGCCCCCAATGTGTCCAGCATCCTACCGCCAATGTGTACAGCATCCTGCCCCCAATGTGTCCAGCATCCTGCCCCCAATGTGTCCAGCAATCTGCCCCAGTGTGTCCAGCATATTACCCCCAGTGTGTCCAGCAATCTGCCCCAGTATGTCCAGCATATTGCCCTAGTGTGTCCAGCAATCTGCCCCAGTGTCTGACTCCAGCATTGCCCCAGTGAGTCAAGCAATTTGCCCCAGTGTGTCCAGCATTGCCCCCAGTGTGTCCAGCAATCTGACCCAGTGTCTCCAGCATTGCCCCCAGTGTGTCCAGCAATCTGCCCCAGTGTGTCCAGAATATTACCCCCAGTGTGTCCAGCAAACAGCCCCAGTATGTCGAGCATATTGCCCCAGTGGGTCCAGCAATCTGCCCCAGTGTGTCCAGCATTGCCCCCAGTGTGTCCAGCAATCTGCCCCAGTGTGTCCAGCATTACCCCCAGTGTGTCCAGCAATCTGCCCCAGTATGTACAGCAATCTGCCCCAGTGTCTGACTCCAGCATATTGCCCCCAGTGTGTCCAGCAATCTTCCCCAGTGTGTCCAGCATGAGCATTGCCCCCAGACAGTGTGTCCAGCAATCTGCCCCAGTATCTCCAGCATTGCCCCAGTGTATCCGACTCCAGCAATCTTCCCCAGTATGTCCAGCATTTTGCCCCAGTGTGTACAGCAATCTGCTCCAGTGTCTGACTCCAGCATATTACCCCCAGTGTGTCCAGCAATCTGCCCCAGTGTGTCCAGCATATTGCCCACAGACAGTGTTCAGCATTCTGGCCCGCCCGGGCCCCCCGGATTGCCGTTCGAAAAAAACCCCCCCAAAAAACGAGTTCTCCTCACCTGACCTGTGCTCCAACGGCGAGCTCCCTCCACGCCCGCACGTCAATAGGTGAGACTGCCGCAGCGCCGGTAGGGGCCCGGTGAGCAGATGAGACGGGGCCCGATGCGGGCCCCCTCTGCCCATCGGGCCCATACGCCAGTCAGGGCAGAAATGCCCTGATGGAGGCGGGCAATCTGAGCGGTAGCCCAGGGCCCCCCCAAACCACTGGGCCCTGGGCTACCGCCCAGATTGACCCTATTATTATCTGCCCCTGCTTCAGGCCATGATGGCTGAGGTGGTGGCACAGTAAGAGAGGAGGAGGAACAGGGACCATTCACACCATTATCATGCCAGGCGGCCATACATGTCTTGGAGGATGGGTCCCTGTACCAAAAATGGCCAGGTACCGAAATGTACAGCCAGGGGACAGCTTTGCATGATGAGGAGGAGGAGTAGGAGTATGATTATGAGGAAGAGGAACAACTGTGTTCATAGCAGGATGGCACTTTTTTAAAATAGAACTGACATAAAACAACCTACTATTAACAAAACAAACTAGCTGTAACGGGGTCTACCAAGCTGGGGTACCTCTTTCAGTACCACCCCGTGTTTCAGGAGGTCCACTCTGCTTTGGCTGGAGTCTGAATGAAGGACGCTGGCTGGAATTGCTTGGTTACATGAGCACTTATAAAAGATCACTGCTTCTCCATGTATTTCCAGTCCGACAACACTTTACTCACAGGACACAGAATATATCACACAGATACAGAGGGCAGGCCAATAGAAAAGCGGCAGGCCAGACATACATTACAATAGCCGCAGGTGGCCGGAGCCTGACGATATTTACTGTGGGAATTATAAAGGTGGGGGGCGGACAAAAGGGGAATATCGTGTCCCCTCTGCCCAGGGGCGCAGCCTGTGGGCTGATGCATTAGGGACATGCATCTTACGTCGAACCTATTATACATACATATAACTGCACAACATATTCTGGGTGCTGAGTGGTTCCATAACACGTAACACTAGCCAACTAGAACCAAAAGATGTTGGCCCAAGTGAAGGAAGAAATGGATGTGGCAGTATAGGTTGAAGAGACAATGGAGCAGTAATCCAACACTGTTTTTTTTTTATAGTTACTATTTTTGTTTTCTATGTTTTTTTGTTGTTGTTTTCTTTAGGGAACTGACTTAAAAGAGCATAGAATGAACCCAAAATAAACTAACAAGCTGCAATCAGGGGGCAGAGATCCGACTAGATGAAAAGGTGGACATGGATGGCGTATTTGGAAGAGGTGGAGGATGAGGTAGCCAACACAATTTTTTTTTATTTTTTTTTATTTGTGGAGAGGCACCCAAATCAAACCAATGGCAATAGAGTTGAAGACTGGCTGGGTGCGACTGGTAGTTCTCTAGTTATCCAAAAGTATGGACAAGTCCTGTGGGATTTACGCCTGATTCATTTTTGGGAATGTTAGCTTCCGCACATTGGCTGTGAACAGGCGGATGCGCCGTCTGTGATCACACCACTAGCCATGCTAAACACAAAGTCAGAAAGTAAACTTGCCTCAGGGCAGGCCAGCACCTCCAAGGCATAAAGGGAAAGCTCGGGCCATGTGTCCAATTTGAGGACCTACAGTAAAAGTTAAATGAGGCAGACTCGTCAATTAGTCCGTGGATACGTGCGAACACGTCTTCTTCTACCATGTTGTTGTAACACTGCCTCCTGCTAATGCAGACCTTTTTCAGATGGTGTTGCCAGATATTGTGGTGTGCTGAGAAAGTATTGCCACATTTCAGATATGCTAACCGTGTCTTCTTAGGTGCCAGCAGTGCCCCAGCTGCATTAGCTACTTTCTTCTCCGCCTCTGCCTTGTTCTTCCACTAAGCCCCTTTGGTCAGGTGGGAAAACCAGCTATAGTTTCTCTACCAGTGAGTTTTTGTACTCACACAATTTGCTATCCCACTCCAGTGTTGGAGGTAATGATGTTATGTTGTCCTTGTAGCTGGGATCCTCAGGTTGGCCACCCAAAAATCAGCACTGGCAACATTACAGGCAATTTGTCAGTCATTAAGCAGGCACAGCACCTTCTATTGGCTCATGTGCGTCAGGCTGTCCAGAGGCAATGACATGCTGTGCTTGGCGGGAGGTGTATGGTCTGGACCTCTGTATTCCCTCAGCCACACTACAATGACATCTGTGAGCTGATCTGCGTGCCACTCTGCTGTGAACACAGTTGTTCATCCTCCTCCTCATTCTTCCATCTCATCCTCCAAATTGTCCCCTGGCTGTACAGTTGGGTACCTGGCCACTGTTCAGTAACCCACCCTCCGAACCGTGTGTGGATGACAGGCTGGATAACGGTGTGAATTGGCCCTGCTTCTCCTGCTCCTCTTCCACCTGGGCAACCACCTCATTGCTGATGATCAGCACCGGTGGTGAAGTGGTGTTGTTCCGTTGAGTGACTCAGCTGTGCATGCTGCAGCTGAAACTCCACTATTGCCTGCTGCTTGCACAGTCATTCCAGCATATTCAAGCTAGAGTTCCACCTTGTTAGTATGTTGCATATCAGCTGGTGAGCGGGAAGTGGTGCTACAGCGCAGACAGGCGGCAGCAGCAAGGTGAGAAAACTGAGAGCGAGTACACACTGCCTGCAATTTCAGCAACAGCTCTAACATGAGTGGGTAATTATTCATGAAGCTCTGTACCATTAAGTTCAGCACATGTGCAAGGCAAGGTATGTGCGTCAAACCAGCAAGGCCTAGAGTTGCTACAATATTTTACTCCTTATCGCACACCACCAGTCCGGGCTTGAGGTTCACCAGCACGTACCACTCATCTGTCTGCTGTGTGATCCCAGTCAACAGATCCTGAGCTTTGTGGGATTTGTCTCCCAAACAGAGGAGTTTAAAAACAGCCTCCAGTCATTTCCCCCTGGCTGTGCTGAAATTGTTGGTGCAGGTCTCACTGTGACCGGATGACGAGGTGGTAGAGGAAGCAGTGGAAGAGGCAACCTGGACAGATAAATATCCAGCAAATTCTAGCTGGTGGTAGAACATGAGCTGGAATGCCTTCCACCTCTATCTCAGCCGCTACTACATTTACCCAGTGGGCAGATAGGGTAATGAAACATCCCTGGCCATTCTTACTGGTCCACATATCAGTGGTCATGTGGACCTTGCCACTGATGATGTTTTGCAGTGCACACCTGGCCTGCCTGGAAAAGTAGTGACGGCTAGGAACAATGTACTGTGAGACAGCCATAGCCAACAGTTTTTTTAAAACTGTCCTTGTCCACCAGCCTGATTGGCATCAATTCAAAAGCCAGTAATTTGGAAATGCTGTCATTTAGGACCATGGCTTGTGAGTAGCTATGGGGGTATCTCCTCTTTCTCTCGAGTGTTTGGCGGATGGAAATCTGGACACTTCCATGGGACATTGTGGGGAAACTCGGTGACAATGGTGGTAGTGCTGTCGCATCCTTTCTTTGTGGAAAGGCAGGTAGCCATGTTGATTGAGTGGAAGAGGCCAAGACTGCAGCAAAAGAGAGAGCAAGAGGCTCAGATCTGTCATGCTTTTTAAGTTGTGTACTCCACTGCACCTTTTGCTTGGTATTCAGATGCCTCATCATGCACGTAGTACTCAGGTTCAGAAGATTTATACCTTGCTTCAGGGTGTTAAGGCACATGATGTCAGTGGCACGGTGGAGAGTAGAAACTGACGTACTGGCTGGGGGCCACCGCTGTGCCTTTGCACCCTGCTACCCTTATTGCTGTGTTGCTGAGACAGCATTGCCAACTCCTCTTCCTCCAAAATGCACATGTCACTAGGATGACCTCCGCTCCATGTGGGGTCTAGGACTTCTGAGCTTGTGCACTATTCCTCCCTTGTACTCATCCTCCAACACAGCAAGTGCTTGGGCATCAGTGCACTCGGGTCTTCCATTTCTGAGGCAGGGCTAGGTGGATGAGCCATGGAACTACAGCCAGCAGAGTCATCAAAAAGCAGAAGCTACTGCTGCATGACTTGGAACTCAGACTGCTTGGCTGATTTGCAATGGGGTGAGGTGGAACTCAGATGACCATGGTCCTCAGGTGCCAACTGTGCACTTTCTGCAGTGGACTGGGTGGAAGATTATGCGAAGGAACTGAAGCCACTCTTAGCCATCCAGTCTAACACCTTTTCAACATCTCGTGGCCTCACCATTCGTGCAGTGGTATTAGGGCCCACCAAAGGAGGCATAATGTCCTGTCACTGCCTGCATGCACCAGAGGAAGGTATTGTATTTGGACACATGGCAGGTACAGAACTACAATGTCCTCTCCTTGCAGCACCAACATCACCACCATCAGCAGAACCAGTACAATCACGGCCACATCCATGTCCCCTATTTGATGCTTTCTACATTTTTGGAAGTGTTTTTTTCTGCACACTACTTGCATAAGATGGTGGAAGAGTAGATTTATTTACTTAGATGCCACACTACTACAAAACACACAGCGGTCCAAAAAAATTATTTGTTTCAACTACAAATGGCAAAGAGGTTCCAATTATTTATTTCTCAGACTACTAGAAGACACACAGTGGTCCAGAAAAATTATTTATTTGGCATACAAATAGCAACAAGACAGCTGATGACAACTATTTATTTCTCAGACTACTTTAAAACACACAGCGGTCTAGAAATATTATTTCTTTGGCCTGCAAATGGAAATGAGATTTTTATGTAGCTTAATTTTAGGCACGGTTTATTTATAATTTTTATATTCTTGCACTTACTATCCAGTTGTATATTATAATATACTGGTGGCTCATTATCTGTTCAATATACAGTAGGTAGGGTATTTACCTCATATTTTTACCAGCACTATGCTGAATACCATATTCAACAATTCTGTTATATATGAATATTAACTGTTGTGTGTCCTGGTCAAAACGTCTTTTTTGCACTTTTGCCTCTTTTGCACATGTTCCCCACGAACCCCATTTTTCTGTCTTGTATATGCAATAAAGAATTTTTCTATATTTTCTATATTTTCTGGATCTTCTGGTCATATATGTGGTTCCCACACCCCCGTTGCACAGGCGATATTAGAAAAACCGCAGCAAAGGAACGATCAAACAATACCCAGAAGTTATAAAAATGAAAACAACTTAATTAAATATTTGCCAGGATCAGGAACATGGAAAGAACAAGGTTCATGCCATAGTACACATGTCAGAAACGCAGAGGTGCACAACAGTGGGTGAATTATAAACATATAATAAATGGGTATCACAGCCTAACAGCATATGGCAATATAAATACAACTGTATGGACCTTAACAATTGCGGTCCCAACCTATATCAATACAAACCTCAGGTATATATAGCAATATAGTCAATTAGTATCCAAATCGTACTTAGCAAAAAAGTGTTTACCCGAGGAGGTTAGGACGTCCACACACCTACTGAGTGCACCTGCCCCGACGCGCGTTTCGGCGTGATGGCCTTTTTCACAGGTGATATTGCAGAGTGCACACAGTGGCTTTTGGCACAGTACTGCTGTGTTCTGTCCTTAAACTAATGAGAGCAGAATGGCGGCGGCACTCGTGATGTGGTTCACCGGCCAATACTTGGCATGGCAGTGAAGGTTCTGGAAGTTCCCACAGTCTAAAAGCTTGTTGATTGCCCAGTGAACCTGAACAGGAAACTGAATGTTCATTAAAAAGTTTACCTTTCAGGTTCGCTTATTCCTAGCATTCACCTTAATTTTCTTAAGCCATTCACCGACTCTTTAAGCCACAGTAATGGCTAATTATCATAGTAACGACTAGTGGTTTGATCCTTGTAGCATTAGTTCTCAGTGATACATTTTTTTAATCTTAGGTAAATTAAAATTCTTTAAAATGATTAAAGGGGGTCCCACAATGTTTTTTTTAATCAAATAGTGAATTGTGTTTGACCAAACTAAGTTCATATGGCATTTGTGCCTACTGTCAGGCATTTAAAAAAATAATAGATTAAATAAGTAATAAAGTATTTCCACAGAATTGGACATATTTTTTGGAATGCACATTCTGTAAGCACATATTGGTTAGAAGTATTGAATCTCCAAGAAAACACCTAGGTAAATCAGCATGTATGTTCAAGGTAATGCACAAATAATGTGTCATTTCTAGAGATCTCTATGGAGCTTAGTTCAGTCCATAGCCTAGTGGACAGCCGGGACTCCCATCCTTACGGGGGCATAAATTCACTTTTAATACTCTCTTCTGAAACTGGCCTTACACAGATTAAAGCTAAATGCAGTTGTAGGTTGGCTGATCTTGCATGGGTTCCAGCATATAGAAGCTAAATGTAAATTCTTTACATATTCGACAGTACATTCCAGCAGCGCATCAAGGAAATGTTTTCGACACAAAGTTCTTCATTAAACCGTATCTGATACTTGGTGACAACAAATATTTTACTTTGGCTTTGTAGCTATGATACATTTAAGTAATCAAACCTGTGTTCAATTGAAGTGGGTTACTTAAAACTGAAGATCCCATATGTGGAAGAGTCAGCAGATTGCCGAGCACTGGCTCCAATTGAACACAGATTGTTCTTTGTGTGTAACTTTTCAAAACATAAATGTTTGTAGACAGCATCTCATACATTATTGATTGTGTATGTTTATAGGAGGATTGTCATAGAGACGGACATAATCTTGGCGTCTATAGGATCATGTAATTAATTGCACATCAACCATGAAAGCAAACAAGAAACAACTGCAATTAGTGTAAGATTAAGTCAACTGACCCCGTCTACGGGCTATTGTCAGTCTAGAAAGCCAAGTAACCCGTCAAAAGCAGAAGCAGGGGGCCCAATGACTAATAGAGACATGAATGCTGTGGCCAATGGATGGTCACAACTGGTGTAAATACGTGTTAGAATGTGCACAAAATACCAATGACCCTTAAAAGACAAAGTGGTTTCCTTATGTATTCAAAGTGATTATTTACAGGTGACTGATAATACGCACTTGAAAGGTACAAGTTTGTGACATTTTGGATTTCATGGATATGATTGACAGTCTAAGTCCTGAATCAAGAAGCTTCATGTAACAACTATCAATAAAGCAAGAGTGGATCATGGACCCACTGCGCCACGGACTGCGGAGAGACTAGAGGGGAATAACTATGCGACCGAGTTTCCACTAGAACCACTGATGGTGGGGTTAGACTTGGAACCAGGTGGATGCCCGGTGCTACTCCAGGGTACAGAACCCGATACTGCGGCAGCTGACCCCATGGGTCAGGACAATAGAAAAGAACTCAGTGTCCAAGGCAGGATCGGATACACATGGTAGTGATATAGATGCTTGTTTAGACGGGACAGACTCTGTAATCGTAACACGCAGTCTGGATTATAGGCACAGATATCGCCAGAACAGTTTCAGGATTCTGGTACCGCTGGTGCGGTTTCAGGTTCAGATACCGCCAGAGCAGTTTCGGATTCAGGTACTGACGGAGCGGTTTAGGATTCAGGTACTGCACAAACAGGATGGACACAGGAAAGCAGAATTGAAGCTAGTGCAAATTAAACTGGACTGGTACTGGGACCTTATCACTAGCTAGCAGCTTGCGGACTGACTAACTACAATTGTTGCTCAGGCACCTCCCAACAGGTGGAGGCACCTTAAGTATTATGTGTCTCCCAGCTATTGGCTGGGGACACATTAGGAGTGTGTGCGCTGTCTCTTTAAGAGTCAGGATGCATGTGCTCATGCACAAAGCACTCTGCCAGAGAGCTTGAATGGCATGCGCATGCCCTCGGATATGGAAGACACGGCAGGGCGGCCTGGGTGATGAGTAAGCCGCCGTCCCTGTGGGGTGGGAAGAGCAGAGGTATGCAGGGTCGCTAGTGTTACCAAGAAATAATGAAAATAAAGATAAGATTCTTGTGTGCAATTAGAAACCACTTCTGATGAATGAGTACTAAAATGCTTGGGTGCTTGTTGCTTGAACCGAGTAATTCCTAATGCTCCAATGCTTCTTTCCAATAATGAGTATAATGGGAGTCAATAGAAAAATCAAGCTTTTTTGGCAGACCCTACAAAAAAGTCTGGGGGCCATATTTTCATTTTATTTAGTAATCTACATTTCTTGAGAAAGAAAAATTCTTCCTCAAAATGGTGCCGGCCGCACCTGCGCAGTAGCATATCTTGCAACGTGATAGATGCTACTATGCTACTCTGCAGATACCACCACCGTCGCCATTTTGCTAGAGGAAAAAAATGTGTCTCCACCAAAATGGCGCCGGCTGCCCCTGCACAGTAGCATCTCATTAACTGAAAACCACAAATAAAGATTGAACAACAACCATAAGACGGATTTAATTAACCCAGTTATCATTTTAATCAGTATAATGGCCCCAACCTTCCAGTGTTTGTAGGTTAACCAGCACAATCCTGCCAACAGGTTCCTTTTAAGTAAACCAAAATTAATTTTTTATAAAAAAAAAGAAAATTTCAGTTTACAAAAAATTGGTCACCTGCAGCAATAAAAGCTTTTTTTTGCATTTACCCCACCGTAATGTAAAAGAAAAAACACAAAAGTGTGTGTATGACAATCAAATTCAATCCAGAAAAATGTTTCAATGCATTTTTCAGTTTTAGAGATCACAGAAATGTTCACAGACAATGTAACACTGTATAGTTGAGAAAAGAAAGCAAACACATTTTTAAAGGCTTTTCATCAGTTTTAGAGATAACAGAATTGTTCAAAGACCACATAACACTGTATAGCTGAGAAATTGAAGGCTACAAAAAATAAAAGCTTTTTAGCAGTTTTAGAGATCACAGCAATGTTTACAGACCATGTAACACTGTATGTCTGAGAAATGGAAGTCTACAAAATGTTAAAACCTTTTGTTCACTTTTAAAGATCACAGAAATGTTCACAGATCACATAACACTGTATGTCTGATGAAACGCCCGCCAGGGCTGTGGGGATATTCGGTAAAGGGACGTGTCACGTTGGCAACTACCCGGTCCGTGGCCCTGGGTGCCCATGTTAATGGGATAGTCTTTAAAGGGTTTTTTTTTAATAAAGGAATGTTCATGATGCCACCTGTGGTATTCGGTCAGGGGTCACCGACGCTGCTTTAAGGGATCCCCTGGGGTGATGTTATGGCAGCCGGATGGTATAACTTCACACAGGTGAAATAGGTCCCCAGGTCTCCCGGTGAATAGATGGAGGATGGTGAGTGGTGCAGTAAAGAATGAAGGACACAGTTGTGCAGTCTTTTTACCTAGTTTACTGATGGTAGCAGGTAGCCACAGTCCAAGGCACCAGATCACAGGTACAGGCAGGGTCCGGCCAGCTTGGAAGCGAGTTCAGAGTACGGCTTTATCAGGTGGAGTTAAAAGCCTTCCTTCTAGCGCTGTGCTGTTATAGTCCCTTACTGCCTATGGCTTTGTAGCAAGGTCATCTCAGTTCTCTCTGTCCTTTGTTGAAGTGGGACACAAACCCAAATGACAGGGGACTCAAGCCTTTTTACAGGGTCCTTATCATGACCCGGGCTCTATGTGTCACTGTGTCTTCTGGGTGTTAGGGCGGACAGGTTACATGTAGTCTAGCTGTCCTACCAGTTTCTGCTGTGCCTCATAGAGTATGACACACCCTCGGTCTTCCGGTTACCGGTATCTGCGCTCAATCAGGGAGGTAGCCCAGTCGCCACTATTCTCCCCTGTTGTCACTCTCCTGTGCTTCGCTCTCCGGCATGTTTGCTACAAGCTGTTCTTCTTTCTGTACCTCTCTATCTAAGGGCTACAGCACCTCAGGCTGTACGGCCCCTCACCCATTCTTCTGCCTCAGACTGCTCCAGTCTCCTGTCAGGCATCAACTGTCTAAATCTTCCTAACTGCCTAGCATCTGCCTAGCAACTAACTCCTCCTCCCGACCAGAGAGCAGCTCCCCTGATGTCAGGTGTAGAACTCCCCCTTCTGGCCTGGAGTCAGAACGTTGTGCTAATTACCTGTTAAAAGGAATCTTCCATCGCTTCCAAGTGTGACATCACTCTACCCATGAGGAAAACAATGCCACAGTGACAACCAGGACCCTGGGCCGTCACATCTGAGAAATGGACGCCTACAAAAATTTTAAAAGATTTTTAGCAGTTTTAGAGATCACAAAAATGTTCACAAACCATGTAACACTGTATGTCTGAGGAATGAAAGTCTACAAAATTTTAAAAGCTTTTTATCAGTTTTAGAGATCACCAAAATGTTCACAGTCCACAGTCCAGACAGTAGTCTGTGAACATTTCTGTGATCTCTAAAACTGAACGAAAGCTTTTAAAAATGTTGTAAGCTTCTATTTCTCAGTGTGTTTCTAACACTGTATGGCTGAGAAATGAAAGCCTACAAAAACTTTAAAAGCTTTTTCTCAGTTTTAGAGATCACAGAAATGTACTCAACACTACAAAATAGTGTATGGCTGAGAAATGTAGCCCATGAAAATGTTTCAACGATTTTTGGGTGCGCTATGTAACACAAAAAAGGACCTCAAAGCATTTAATGCTTGATGAATCAAAATATATTCATGTTTTTAGCCCTCACAAATTAATCTGCAGCTATATATTTGTCAATGGATTGCACAGGTCTAGTCTTTGTCTACAGACTGGATTCTGTCACTCTCCCTACTCCTGCGACTCTCTCTCCCTTCCTAGGCTAAATTCAGATTGTATGCGATTCAAACAATTAGCTCTTAGAGGGATGTTAGTATGATGGTTTAGCTTCAGCACCAGTATCAACACTACAGGCCTCCAATTTGTTATAGTGTGCACACGCCATTGCAGAGATGCAGCAGAGGTGGACTCATCAATGGATAAATGGATAATTTTCTCATCAAACAGGTGAGGAATATGGTGGTTTATTATTTTTTGTCTTTTACAGGGGACATGGGCATCAGTGAATTATGTTCTCGTCGGACAGGTAAGAATAAGTTTGCTTTTTTATTTTTAAAGTTTACATTCAAATGGGTAACAAAGTGGGAAGTATTTATTTCAAATAAAGGACTTTATTCAAGCCTTTTTTTTGCAATTTGACTATGGTGTTAGTATTGGGGGCATCTTATAGACACATCTCCTTTATTAACCATCTCCTTTATTAACCCCTGGGCTTGATATTAGCTCCAAATACAAAGCTGGCATCAACAACATTACTATTACTCCACTTGCCAGTGCATCAGAGCAAATGGGAAGAGTGGCTGAGAGCTGATGTTTTTAGTCTGGAAGGGGGTCAATATCCATGGCCCCTTCCTAGCCTCTAAGTGTCACAGCTCCCAGGTCTTTATGCTGCGAGGAGAGCTGCATACAGTAGCAATGGAGCTGAGGTAAACGCCGGGTACAAACTTGATCACCAACAGGACCTTAGACATGTGACAAGAGTGACCAGGTAACCAACTGGACCTTAGACATGTGACAGAGTGGGAGGAGGTCAGGGGGCAGAGCCAGATGCCGGGGAACAGAGAAGAGATAAATACTTAGAGAAATACCAAACAATCGGAGATTTTGGCCAGAAGATCACGAGGTACCAAAGGGACGAGACATAGGATAGTCAGAAGCCAAGCCAGAGGTCAGGAATCCAGAATAGCAAACAGAGAAATGCACGGAAAGCAAGGTATACACAGTGCAGACCGAACATACACTCCAGGAGTCAGGCACACAAACCAAAACAGACGGTATAGCTGACAAGGAACGCCAGCTGGGAGCGAGTATAAATATCCCTCCCATCTTGAAAGAGAGGCCAACCACATTAACCCTATGAGAACAGGACATTAACCATGTCCTAACCATAACAGTTAGCCTGCAGCTGTCTGCCTAGCCTCTGCTGGCTATTAATTATAGGTGGGCCCCACACCATTTTTTGAGGCCCCCCCATTTTCATAACCAGTAAAGGCTAAGTATATATCTGTGAGCTGATATTTATAGCCGGGAAGCTCAATGTTTATTACCCTCTTCCTTGACTACAAACATCTGCCCGCAGCTGTCTGCTTTCCCTCAGCTGATTATTAAAATCAGTGACCCCACACCATTTTTTTCTTTAAGTTATTGAATTATTAGCAAAATACATGAAAATTAAACTACACATACACTGCACTAATTATATATGTCAATGATATCTTTCTATCTCTCTACTATCTCTCTATTCTATGTATATATCTATGAAACTTGTTCTATTCTGATGGGTCACACAGTGAATTTACTGTACTCGGCTTATGAAATGTAGGGTTTTTTAGAAGATGGGTTCGTAAAAATTGGACTGCACATGCATGATCCGGGCTTTGTGCGATGAAACCAGACTAATTTGAAGAAAGAGACCATTCTGGGATAAAGAGGGAGAAAAATACTTGGGTCAAGAGAAGGAAATGTCAGTCTGGAGGTGTTGATCCTGAATTACATAAAATAATGAGAAAAGCCATATGTTCATAAAATTCAACCTGGGAAAGGGAAATTACGGTATTTGGATGGAGGTAAAAGGCAGAGATAAATTTTAGGAATTTGATTCCTCTGAATAATCCACAGGAAGTCAGAAAAAAAACTCCAAGCATGAGCCAGCATGTTAAAATTAGGAGAAATTTCCTTCTTATCCCAAGTGGTGATCAGACTGGATCGACATTCAAATAAGAAGTTGGTATAATTCCATAAGTGTTTATTTTATTGTTTTCCACCTGTATTATACTGTGGTTCAGAGCCACGTTTTCTTCTGCAGGCTTCAGAGCTGAAGTTTTCCATCCTTCCTTTGCTTTCTAAGAAGTGGAAACTTTTTATTCTGGACAGGCACATGTGAATGGAGATGAGATCGATCATGCATACTGCATCTCCATTCAGTCTTTAGGCAACCACTAAAGATACCTGAGCGCTATGCTCGGCTGGTCTTTAGCACTCCCATAACAATAAATGGAGCATCAGTATGCATGACTGATCTGTGCTCAATTCACATGGGACTCATCAGAGCCCTGGTTCTCAGGATTAGTGGAGTCCTACCAGTTGGACCTCCAGCAATCTGGAAGTTATCCCCTATCCTATGGATGGGGGATAACTTCCAAACTAGAGAACACCTGTTTAAGATAGGGAAACAATGCTGATCTAATAATCATTGGTAGAAAATGTTCGGGAGCGAGAGATATCAATGAAAATCCATCATGGTTTACAACGCGTTTCAGTGCCAAATCTGCACCTTCGTCAGTTACAAGGTACACAAGGATACAACACTGGTTAAATGCACAAAAAAATAAGGAAAACCAGAGTTGGGGGCCAAGAGTTCACAATGCATAATATTAACCCCTTTGTGATTGGGCAATCTTCTAGTTTTGCACTTGTTTTTCATACCCATCTTCAAGGGCCATTTTTCTCTTTTTCCATCGACATAGTGGTATGAGGGCTAGTCTTTTACATGACAAGTTGTAGTTTAAAATTACACCATTCACCTTACAATTTAATTTACTGAGTAATGGGAAAAAAAACATTTTATGTGAAACTAGATGGTGGCCCGATTCTAACGCATCGGGTATTCTAGAATATGCATGTTCACGTATTATATTGCACAGCTACGTAGTATATTGCCCAGTCACGTAGTATATTGCCCAGTCACGTAGTATATTGCACAGCCACGTAGTATATTGCCCAGCCACGTAGTATACTGCCCAGTGACGCAGTATATTGCCCAGTGACGTAGTATACAGCACAGAGCCACGTAGTATATTGCCCAGTCACGTAGTATATTGCCCAGTCACGTAGTATATTGCCCAGCCACGTAGTATATTGCCCAGTGACGTAGTATATTGCCCAGTCATGTAGTATATTGCCCAGCCACGTAGTATATTGCCCAGTCACGTAGTATATTGCCAGCCACGTAGTATATTGCCCAGCCACGTAGTATATTGCCCAGCCACGTAATATATTGCCCAGTCACGTAGTATATTGCCCAGCCACGTAGTATATAGCCCAGCCACGTAGTATATTGCCCAGTCACGTAGTATATTACCCAGCCACGTAGTATATTGCCCAGTGACGCAGTATATTGCCCAGTGACGTAGTATACAGCACAGAGCCACATGGTATATTGCCCAGTTACGTAGTATATTGCCCAATCACGTAATATATTGCCCAGTCACGTAGTATATTGCCCAGCCACGTAGTATATTGCCCAGTTACGTAGTATATTGCCCAGCCCACATAGTATATTGCCCAGCCACATAGTATATTGCCCAGCCACGTAATATATTGCCCAGTCACGTAGTATATTGCCCAGCCACGTAGTATATTGCTCAGTCACGTAGTATATTGCCCAGTGATGCAGTATATTGCCCAGTGACGTAGTATACAGCACAGAGCCACGTGGTATATTGCTCAGCCACGTAGTATATTGCCCAGTCACGTAGTATATTGCCCAGCCACGTAGTATATTGCCCAGTCACGTAGTATATTGCCCAGTCACGTAGTATATTGCCCAGTCACGTAGTATATTGCCCAGCCACGTAGTATATTGCCCAGTCACGTAGTATATTGCCAGCCACGTAGTACATTGCCCAGCCACGTAGTATATTGCCCAGCCACGTAGTATATTGCCCAGTCACGTAGTATATTGCCCAGCCACGTAGTATATTGCCCAGTGACGCAGTATATTGCCCAGTGACGTAGTATACAGCACAGAGCCACGTGGTATATTGGCCAGTTACGTAGTATGTTGCCCAATCACGTAATATATTGCCCAGTCACGTAGTATATTGCCCAGCCACGTAGTATATTGCCCAGTTACGTAGTATATTGCACAGCCCACGTAGTATATTGCCCAGTCACGTAGTATATTGCCCAGTTACGTAGTACATTGCCCAGTGACGTAGTATACAGCACAGAGCCGCGTAGTATATTGCCCAGTTACGTAGTATATTGCCCAGTGACGTAGTATACAGCACAGCCACGTAGTATATTGCACAGCGACGTAGTATACAGCACAGAGCCACGTAGTATATTGTCCAACCACGTAGTATATTGGCCAGTCACGTAGTATATTGCTCAGCTACATAGTATATTGCCCAGCCACGTATGTCATAGGTTAAAAAATAAAAAATAAACATATACTCACCTTCCGAGGGCCCCATGTAGTTCGGTCACATGACTGTGATGTCATGGCAGGTCCTTCTCCCATACCATCCTTGCCTCCGGAACCTGCCACTTTCATAGAGCGGTCACCGGAGCGTCGCGAAAGGTGAGTATATAATGATTTTTTATTTTTTTTATTATTTTTAACATTAGATGTTTTTACTATTGACGCTGCATAGGCAGCATCAATAGTAAAAACTTGGTCACACAGGGTTAATAGCTGCGGTAACGGAGTGAGTTACCCGTGGCATAACGCGGTCCGTTACCGCTGGCATTAACCCTGTGTGAGCCGTGACTGTGGGGAGTATGGAGCGGGCGCCGGGCGCTGACTGTAGGGGAGTAGGGAGAGACTAATCGGACTGTGGCCGTCGCTGATTGGTCGCGGCAGCCATGACAGGCAGCTGGCGAGACCAATCAGTGACTTGGATTCCATGACAGACAGAGGCCGCGACCAATGAATATCCGTGACAGACAGAAGGACAGACAGAAAGACGGAAGTGACCCTTAGACAATTATATAGTAGATAGTGAAAAAAAAAATTCTGCCATTGATTTTTGGGTCTTGTTGTTACGGTATTCATTGTGCAGTAAAAAGGACCTGGCAATGTGATTCTTCCGGACAATACAATTACGGTGTTCACAACGTGGAGATTTTATATTTATTTTAATGGTTAAAAAATATTTTCAGAACTTCGGAGAAAAAATGTTTTATTTTTATGTTGACATTTTCTGAGACCCATAACTTTTCTATTTCTCTCTTAATGGAGCTGTTTTGCATTTTTTCTGTCAATTAGCTTATCTTTTCTATGGCAAGCTGATGTTATTATTGAAACTATTTTAGGGTACATGCGATGTATTGATTGATTTTATTGCAGTTTTAAGGCAAATTAAAAGCGGCAATTCTGGAATTTTTTTTTTCTCTTCTATATGATTAACTTACGATTTGAATCATTTTATATTTTAATAGATTGGTCTTTTATGGACACAATGAAGCCAAATAGGTTTACTGTCCTATTTTTTCATTGCTTAACTTGAAAAAGGAGGGTAATTTAAACTTTTTATCCCTATATGGGATTAAACTTGTGATCATTTGATCGCATATACTATATAATGCAATTATTTTGTATTGCAGTATATACACTGCTCAAAAAATAAAGGGAACACTAAAATACCACATCCTAGATATCTCTGAATGAAATATTCCAGTTGCAAATCTTTATTCATTGCGTAGTGGAATGCGTTGATAAGAGAACAATAAAACATAAAAATGATCAATGTAATTCAAAATTAATATCTCATGGAGATCTGGATTTGGAATGATACTCAAAATCAAAGTGGAAAATCAAATTACAGGCTTATTCAACTTCAGTGGAAATGATGCTCAGTAGCGTGTGTGGTCCCAAGTGCCTGTATGACCTCCCTACAATGTCTGGGCATGCTCCTGATGAGGCGGTGGATGTGAGGGATCTCCTCCCAGACCTGGATTAAAGCATCAATCAACTCCTGGACAGTCTGTTGGTGAATGGAATGAGACATAGTGTCCCAGATGTGCTCGATTGGATTCAGGTCTGGGGAACTGGCAGGCCAGACTATATTATCAATGCCTTCATCATGCAGGAACAGCTGACACACCTAAGTCTCATGAGGCCTACATAGCTATGCATCTGTAACTTCCTATGATCTCACATGGAGGGCTGTGTGCACTCCAAAGAAATACCTCACCACACCATTACTGACCCACTGCCAAATCGGTCATGCTGGAGGATATTGCAGGCAGCAGAACGTTCTCCATGCCATCTCCTGAATCTGTCACATTTGTCACATGTGCTCAGTGTGAACCAGCTTTCATCCATGAAGAGCGCAGGGTGCCAATGTTGAATCTGCCAATTTTGGTGTTCTCTGGCAAATGCCAATCACGAATCATGGTGTTTGACTGGAAGCACAATGCCCACTTGTGGATGTAGGGCTCACATTCCACACTCATGGAGTCTGTTTCTGACAGTTTGAGCACACACATGGATGTTAGTGGCCTGCTGGAGATTTGCAGGACTCTTGCACTGCTCCTCCTGTTCCTCCTTGTACAAAGGGGGAGGTAGTGGTCCTGCTGCAGGGTTGCTGCCCTACACATCTCCTGGTGTACTGGCCTGTCTCCTGGCATCTGCTTCATGCTCTGGATACTGTGCTGACAGACACAACTATTCTTCTTGTCACTGCTCTCATTGATGTGCTATCCTGGATGAGCTGCGATACCTGTGCAACTTCTGTGTGTTGCTACTGCAATGACAAAATGGAAAAGTGACCAAACCAACAGCCAAAAAGGATGAGAACAGAGAAATGGTCTGTGGTCACCCCCTGCAGAACCACTTATAGGGGTTGCCTTGCTAATTGCGTATCATTTCTGCCTGTTGTCTGTTCCATTTGCACAACAGCAGCATAAATTGATTCATAATCAGTGTTGCTTCATAGCTGGACAGGTTGATTTCTCAGAAGTGTGATTGACTTGGAATTACGTTGTGTTGTTTAAGTGTTATTTTTTTGAGCAATATAGTTTCATTTAAACTCTCTTATGAAGTCCACCCACAAGTTGGGCTTCATAGAAGGCAGCCATGGGAGTCTTCATCAAGTCCCAACTGCTATGGTAATCTATCAACACCTAGAGATTGTGACGATGGACAATGGTTCTTATGAATCCATTACATTTAAATGATGCTCTCAATGGGTGACATCACATGACTACTAGTACTCATAAGGCTTTGTGTTAAAGGGAACCTGTCACCCCCAAAATGGAAGATGAGCTAAGCCCACCGGCATCAGGGGCTTATCTAGAGCATTCTGTAATGCTGTAGATAAGCCCCCGATGTATCCTGAAAGATGAGATAAAGAGGTTAGATTATACTCACCTGGGCGGGTGGTCTAATCTGATGGGCGTCGCGGTCTGGGGCTTCCCATCTTCATAGGATGACATCCTCTTCTTGTCTTCACGCTCCGGCTCCGGCGCAGGCGTACTTTGTCTGCCCTGTTGAGGGCAGAGCAAAGTACTGCAGTGCGCAGGTGCCGGGCCTCTCTGACCTTTCCCGGTGCCTGCGCACTGCAGTACTTTGCTCTGCCCTCAACAGGGCAAATCAGTACGCCTGAGCCGGAGCTGCAGCCTGAAGACAAGAAGAGGACGTCATCGTAAGAAGATGGGAGGCCCCGGACCGGACTGCGACACCCATCGGACTGGAACGCAGCAGGACCGCCCCTGGGTGAGTATAATCTAACCTCTTTTCCTCATCTTTCAGGATACATCGGAGGCTTATCTACAGCATTACAGAATGCTGTAGATAAGCCCCTGATGCCGGTGGGCTTAGCTCATCTTGCATTTTGGGGGTGACAGGTTCCCTTTAATGTGTGTGGTGACAAGACATGATGGAAATCAATTTCCAGGACCTGATTGTGCGACCATGTTAATAATCTATGGCTGCTGGATGGTAGCCCAGCGAATTGCTAATACTACTGGCTCTTCTTTTGATTAGCCAGCCTGGTGCAACATCACATGTGCTTCAAGATGGAATGATGATGTTGCGCTAGTCCAGCTAATAAAAAGAAGAGCAGAAAAAGTCATCAGGTAGTAGGCAGTTTGCTTTGCTCCTATCCAGCAGCCACAGATTTCGGATGTGGTTGCTGGATCAGGTCCTGTTAAGTGATGCCCTTTAAATAAGATGGTAATCAAATATTGTGCATTGTGGCCGACATGGTCTAGTAAATCAGTGGAGCTTTTCTGCTTTAAGCAACTAATATACTGCAATAGAACACTACTGCCTCTATTTCCAGAGAACAAAGAGAGAGCGCATATACCAAATGGTGTTTTATCACCAACTACAGTAAGCTGTTTATTACAGACTATGAAATGAATAAATGATTTATAGATAGGCTATGTAATGGAGTTGGCACCGAGTTTCTACCATTGCCATTGTCACAGAAGCATGACAATGTGCTAAATGCAAATGCCCAAAAGAAAATATTGTAATATGTTCTGTCTTCTTGGCTCCGATGCTTTTCAGCTGTCAGTGTAGATACATAAGAGGTTCATTCAATACTTTTTTAACACTTCAACTAAGTATTTTCAAAAATATATGTTACTGTCATTAATAATATCAAGTAAATTAAGTAACATATCAATATATCTCCACGGCTCCATCAAACTTGTGGACACATATAACTGTTGTACTACTATCCAGATGATATGACTGTCAGCACAGTGTCTGTATGCTGCCTAGAAAGTATGTTCTTGTGTGCAGCTCCCAACCATCAGATCCCACAGTGCTTTTTCTGAAGTTTCTTACTACCAAAAGAGCATTAGGCCAGAGTCAAACGTTCATTTGAAAGGTCTGCGTGCTGCCAGATTTTTTTTATCGATCAGCACATGGATTCATAGAGTGTCATAAATCCATTCACACATTTGTGAAAATCACAGATTTGAGAATGAGATCTGTCAGACTCAGAGTATGTCATATTCTGAACCAATTCTGAGGATTAGAATAGGACATAATAGGTCTGTGTACTGTCCAAAAACGAAAATCATTCAAGACACGGATACTTCACATGGATGTATGAATATAGCCTTATAAATTATAGCATCGCCATTTAGTATATAGTATACTATATTGTTATATATAGCACCATCCCTTAGTATATAGTCTACTTTCTTGTTATGAATAGTGGTATCCTTATTTACGTATTTTTTCTTATTATGTATAACACCATCCCTTATTACACAGCATCATCTCTTGTTTTGTATAGCACCATCTCTTATTATGTAGCATCCTATATAGTTATGCATGGTGCTGTCCCTTATTATATAGTATTCTGTGTTGTTATGTACAGCACCATCACATTATTACATAGTATCATCTATTGTCATGCATATTGCCCTCCCTTACTTAGTGTTTTACCTTGTTATTTTTTGTTATTCATAGCACCCTCTATTTATTACATACTATCATCTCCTGTTAGAGATAAATAAAATAACAACTGCTGGTTGAGCAGCCTTTGACCAGAAGAATAGCCATTAGGCTCCTACAGTAGAAAATAACATTTCCCATATTCTATCGGCAGTCATTTTATTTTCATTATAACAAGAGAGGACACTATGAAATAATGGCAGGGAGCCATAAATCAGAAAAATGACAAGAGAATATGATATGTAAAGGATAGTGATATTCAGCATAGTGGCTCAGTGCTTTGGAGCCCTGGGGTCCTGGGTTGGTCACCACTGTATGTCATATGACGGACAGGCATGGTAAATACTAGAGGGGAACGGGGTGCTGGGTTACAGCATTGTGTTTTAGTGCTATTTTTTATGTCCATTTAAATGGAGATTCTGGGCCGATACATCTCTAGTGGATATTATTTTATGGCTACAGTCTTGAAGTTGGGTCCTCATGGTCCTCTCAATGGCCGGTTGTGCGCCGTCTATGCTGGCTCTGCAGAATACTATAGACGCCTCTGAATTGCGTGCGGTTTCCTACAGTCATTTAGGACTTTAAGGTGAAGATTAAAGCCAGGCAATCATATTTCAATGCAGTCATCGTGCACGGTTCTATATTTTTTTACTGTGTTTGTATCTGGTTGCTAAGTGGGATTAGGAATAAGCCAGCAGCCTAATGCTTCTCATGATAGAACTGAATTCAGAAATTTTAACAAGCATATTTCTGCTCCCTCGGGAAAATAATTGAGTTCTATATTTCAGCTTGTTCATACAGAAATATTATACAGTCTCCTTTGACTATTGTTTCATTTTGATTGATTACATATAGCTACTGCTCTGTGATTGATGGGTCTAATAGGAACAGCATGGCCTCCTCATCTACAGTGCAGGATTGTGTCTGCGTTCACAGCCACAGACTTGCCGGCTCACCCAGTTATACAAGGAGTCGCCCTGTCTGCTTTCTCCCTCATCTGGACACTCTGAAATATATCTGTCACTCTATTTCTGGCGTCGCAAAGTTAAAAACAACAGCAATCCATGAAAAAAATAAAAATAAAAACAACAACAACAATAATAGTGATGAGTGAATATACTCGTTACTCGACATTTCCCGAGCACGCTCGGGTGTCCTCCGAGTATTTTTTAGTGCTCGGAGATTTAGTTTTTCTTGGAGCAGCTGAATGATTTACATCTGTTAGCCAGCGTAAGTACATGTGGGGGTTGCCTGGTTGGTAGGAAATCCCCACATGTACTTATGCTGGCTAACAGATGTAAATCATTCAGCTGCGGCAAGAAAAACTAAATCTCCGAGCACTAAAAAATACTCGGAGGACCCCCGAGCGTGCTCGAGAAATCTCGAGTAACGAGTATATTCGCTCATCACTAATAATAATAAATAAGGTTTATGCAGATCTCTACAGTGGAGGAAGAACCTTCAAAGCCACACAACCCACAAAAAGAGGGTAGGTAGAGAGTGACTGATCCTGCACTACACGTGGAAAGCAGGCAGAGAGTGACAGACCTGGCACTATAAATGGAGGACAAGTAGAGAGTGACAGATACTACACTACATGTGCTGGGCAGATAGAGCGTGACAGACCACACACTACACATGGAGGAGAGATAGACACTAACATACCCTGCCCTGCATATGGAGGGAAGGTGGAGAGTAGTAGACCATGCATTACACATTGCGGGTAGGTAGACAGTGATAAACTTTGAGTTACACATGAAAGGCTGGTAGAGAGTGATAGACCCCGCACAACACATGGAAGGCAGATAGAAAGTGACAGAGCTAACACTACAAAAGAGGGTAGGTAGATAGTGACAGATCTCGCACTAGGCGTGGAGGACAGGTAGAGAGTAGTGATGAGTGAGCGTGCTCACATAAGGTGTTATCCGAACATCATCATGTGCCATTAGAGTATTTTCGGTGTGCTCGAACACTATGTTGGGCAGGTAGAGAGTGACAGACCCTGCTCTACACATGGAGGACACGTAGAGAGTGACAGACCCTGCTCTACACATGGTGGGCAGGTAGAGAGTGACAGACCCTGCTCTACACATGGAGGACAGGTAGAGAGTGACAGACCCTGCTCTACACATGGAGGACAGGTAGAGAGTGACAGACCCTGCTCTACACATGGAGGACAGGTAGAGAGTGACAGACCCTGCTCTACACATGGAGGACAGGTAGAGACTGACAGACCCTGCTCTACACATGGAGGACAGGTAGAGAGTGACAGACCCTGCTCTACACATGGAGGACAGGTAGAGAGTGACAGACCCTGCTCTACACATGGAGGACAGGTAGAGAGTGACAGACCCTGCTCTACACATTGTGGACAGGTAGAGAGTGACAGACCCTGCTCTACACTTGGGGGGCAGGTAGAGAGTAATAGACCCTGCTCTACACATGGAGGACAGGTAGAGAGTGACAGACCCTGCTCTACACATGGTGGGCAGGTAGAGAGTGACAGACCCTGCTCTACACATGGAGGACAGGTAGAGAGTGACAGACCCTGCTCTACACATGGAGGACAGGTAGAGAGTGACAGACCCTGCTCTACACATGGTGGGCAGGTAGAGAGTGACAGACCCTGCTCTACACATGGAGGACAGGTAGAGAGTGACAGCCCCTGCTCTACACATGGAGGACAGGTAGAGAGTGACAGACCCTGCTCTACACATGGTGGGCAGGTAGAGAGTGACAGACCCTGCTCTACACATGGAGGACAGGTAGAGAGTGACAGACCCTGCTCTACACATGGAGGACAGGTAGAGAGTGACAGACCCTGCTCTACACATGGTGGGCAGGTAGAGAGTGACAGACCCTGCTCTACACATGGAGGACAGGTAGAGAGTGACAGACCCTGCTCTACACTTGGGGGGCAGGTAGAGAGTAATAGACCCTGCTCTACACATGGAAGACAGGTAGAGAGTGACAGACCCTGCTCTACACATGGAGGACAGGTAGAGAGTGACAGACCCTGCTCTACACATGGAGGACAGGTAGAGAGTGGCAGACCCTGCTCTACACATGGGAGGCAGGTAGAGAGTAACAGACCCAGCAATATAAAAAGCGCAGGTAGAGAGTGACAGACCCACACTGAAGGTCACTGGGCAGGATGGCACCACATACCTGGTGGTGTTGTTTTTGTCCGTCAGTAGCAGAAGCCTAGATTGTGTATGAAGACATGTGCATCATTAAACCTTGGGATGCTGTGCTATTCAACTGCCTCACCTGAAGTTAGCAGGAAAAGCTGTCACCCGTAGTTCCACCACATGACCAGAAGAGGGTTAGCTGTGCCCTCTTGACCATAGAGTGTCCCAAAATGAATATGACTCCCCTCATCTCTCGTACCACACTTTAATAGTACAGAATCAAGTGACTTTTGTTCAAATGTGGTCACTGTCTTGGCTGATGAAGTGATGGATACTTGTAAGGGCTCATGCAGACTGCCCTAGATTCTATCATTCTCTTATCTGCGAAAATCAGGCCGATTATACAATTGATACTCAGCATAGTGTGACCCAATTCTCTCTGATAAGAGTATCTGAGCACACTGAGGAGAAGATGGAAAACAAAATTTCTCCATCTTCTCCATTATGTCAGTGCGCAGAAAAAGGACTGCATTCAGATGTCTTCCCAGTGCAGTCCAATGTTTCCCACAAACTAATTTACTTGCATGACTGAGTGTGATCCGACTATCGAATGAAATTGGAGTACGCAGCGATTTATTTTCCTCAGACCGCGAGGATTGGGGGGGAGGGGGTGAGTGTACAGTCTGGTTCAGGGTCCAAATCAAAGGGAACCTACCATTACATTCATACTGCCTGAACCATGGGCAGCATGAATCACAGCCTGATTGTGAAATTGCAGCCAGGTAGGCTTTACTGTGAAAAGTTGTGGCTTTTGAGGGGAAAGATAATTTGAAAAAACAGCCGGGGACCATAGGTAGAGACCTGTCCGATGTGGCCCTCAGCTGGCCAACTCACAGGTTTCCTGTGTGTACGTAGAGAGAGACCTGTCCTCTGCAGTCTGATGCGATCCCAGCTGGACAGCTGACAGGACAAGTCAGGTCTATCACTATAGTACTCAGTTGGCTTTTTAAACTAAGTTTTCTCTGAAATGGATCCACGCATTGATTCTAGCTGCTCTTATTTCCGTCAGCTGGAATTGAATGGCAGGTTTCCGTCATAAGGATCTGCGGTGTACATTTTCATTACAGGTTGAGTACAGGGTGTATTTAGCGGGCTCAGGAGCTGAGCCCGCTCTATATCAGGAAGAAGCTGACTTTGCTTCAATTGATACCTCTGTCAATCACTGACGGCTGAATTATGATGATCACAGGAAGCCGATGAGTTACTACAGCTGCCGGGGCCCTGCTGTAACACCTTATAGCTGCCATCTTAGTCCTCCTATGCAGCTCAGCCACAGGATTACATTGCTGGAGCAGTGGAGGGTGAGTGACAGCTCTTTTTATCATTTTAGCATAGTACAAGCCTAAAGGATGAAGAACCTTGGTCCCAGAAAACGCCTTTAAATTTTCATTGTGCAAATATAACACAAGATTAGAAAATCTGCTCCATAGTTCTTAATCCAAGCAGGGAGCATTGTGCTGCAATTCAGAACAAAAATGAAATTAATAAAAATGGCCCAACAATGAAATTAATAAAAACGGCCCCAATTCAATTACGAATGGGTCTAACAACTCCTGGATACGTGAGAATTGTTATTTTTGACATGTAGGGATGTCGACCTTTGCACTGTAGACCATTAGCTACCTGGTTGGGTCTGAGGTTATTGCGTTCCCTGGTCTCAGAAGAATGTGCAAAAATTGTCAAGAAATTGATAAATGGTGAATGACATCACTTGCAAGCTGGTGGGTTAATATGAAACAAATGCATGAATGAATCCAATAAATGAGAGTGTGCAATGTCCCAAACGCTCACAGATGGGCGCTGTTTCTAATTTAACCAATATTGACTCAAATCAGCTTCTGAACGTGCGGCAGATGCTGCAGACCATTCTTAGCCCTTTACATAATACATCTGAGTATTATGCTCATCATTGACCTGCACCAAACCCTTAAAAAAGACAAAAGTTTATTTCCAAACGGTATTTTATTCTGCAGATAATCTGATCAACATAGCACTTGCATTAATGATGGGTAAACCTAAAGTCTAATGGAGAAGCGACCAGACTGTGTAGAAATGACCATCAGGCTATATCTGGTACATCTCAGTGTCCTTCAGCCAACAGTTGGTCCTCATCAGTGCTAGATGGCACATATGTGGGGACAAAGTGCTTGCCACTCCCCTTGTTAAATTCCCTTTGAAGGGTGTAGTTCATAAATAGGGACTCGGCTTGTTCTTCTCTTATTTTATCCCAGCCAATACTATGTCATTCTGGGACTCATTTGAGATGGACGAAGATGAACTGGAAGTTGTAAAGGACTTCAACCTACTCAGATCGATGATCCCTCAAGATTCATCGATGATGCCAGAAGTAAATAGGAGCATAGCTATGGGCAAATCATCAATGAAGTAACTGGACAAGGTCTTCAAGTTGAGGAAAAATTCACTGGTGACAAAGATATGGTGTACATAGTCCAGTCTTTTTTATAGTTATAGCTAGTTTAATCTGGACGATAAAGAAATAAGACAAATGAAGAATCAATTCCACCTCACTTTAGAAATTGAAATCAATGAACAGATTGGTTAGATGTGTTGGGCAGCTATGTGTCTTTTTCCTGATGCTCCCATAGGTGCCAGGATCATATTGATGACTTACCCAGAGTTTAGTGCTTAGCTAGCATGATGGCCCAGTGGTTAGCATCGCTGCTGTCCAATACTGGTGCCCTGACTGAGGACAATAAGATTCCTCCACTCAGGTGTATTTTAGAAATTATAATCAGTGACTGCAAATGGGACCTGCTCTAGTTGTTCCTGACCTTCCCAGAATTGCTGCGAGTCATAAAGATGACATACCCAAAGGTTAGCACTCGGGCAGCATCATGGCACAGTTGTTAGCACTGTTGCTGTCTAATGCTGGTGTCCTGAGTTCAACTCTGATTGAGGACAATAAGATTCCTTCTCTCAGGTGTATTTTAGCAATTGTAGTCAGTGATTGTAATAGTACCTGCTCTAGTTTTTTCATACCTTCCCATAAATGCTGAGAGTCCTATTGATGATCTGGCCAGAAATAAACCCTCAGGCAGCACAGAAGGTCAGTGGCCCAGTGGTTACCTCCATTGCTATCCTACACTTGGGCACGTAGTTCAACTCTGACTGAGGTCAATGAGATTTCTCTTCTCAGACACATCTTAGAAAATGAAATCAGAGACCTCAAATGACACCTGATCTTCCTTTTCATGACCGGTTGGTGGGTACTGATAGGCATCATATTGATGACCTAGCCATCAGGTAACGCTATGGTGGCTCAGTGGTTAGCTTACCCTTACCTTTGAATGCTTGGGTCCTTAGTTCTACTCTGATTGAGGTTGAAGTAATTCCTCCTCACAGGTCTAGATTGGAAATGGACCTGCTCTAGTTTTTCCTGATCTTCCCATAGGTGCTGGAAGTAATATCAATGACTTTGCCAAAGGTTATCTTCTGAACAGTACGGTGGCTCAGTTAAAAGCACTGGTGCTTTGCAGCATGGGAGTCCAGGGTTCAAATCCCATCATGGATGACATCTGCAAGGAGTTTGTATGTTCTAACTGTGCTCATGTGGGCTGCCACCCATGCTCCAAAGCCATACAGGTAGGGGCCAGTTATGGAAGTGCTGTTCTAAATGATGGTGTTACCTGTATCAAGGAGGTAAACAGCTGCTATCCTTGTGTTTCTGAGGGTTGAAGGAATATTTGGATTTATGGAAATTTAGAACAGCACTTCCATTACTGGCCCCTACCTGTATGTCTTTGGTGCATGGGTGGCAGCCCACATGAGCACAGACCAACTCCTTGCAGATGTCATCCATGGTGGGATTTGAACCCTGGACTCCTATGCTGCAATGCACCAGTGCTTTCCACTGAGCCACCGTGCTTCTCAGAAGATAACCTTTGGCAAAATCATGGATATGACTCGCAGCACCAATGAGAAGATCAGGAAAAAGTAGAGCAGGTCCATTTGTAATTTTTAAAGTACAACTGAGATGTAGAATAACTCAGACCTCAGTCAGGATTGAACTAAGGACCCAAGCCTTGAAAGGTAATTGAGCTAACCACTGAGCCACCATAGAATTACCTGATGGCTAGGTCATCAATATGCCTATCAGTAGCCATAGGTGTTGGAAGTCATTTTCATAACTTAGCCAGTAAACAGCTCTTGGACAGCCTTGTGGCTGGGTGGTTATGTTGGCAGTGGATTAATCTATGTACAGACCAGCTGTTCAACAGTGAAGATATATTTATTCATTAACAAAGATAATGCAGCTTACAACTGGTATTTCTTACAGCTCGGGATCTTAGCATCTCGTCTACTAGCTTGTAAAGTGAAAGCAGAATGTGCTCCATTGTGAACAGTGAATGGGAACATCCTGGTACTCTTTTTTTTTTTAGACAATGTATTATTGACAATATAACACTATTGTTGGAGACAGAGACTCATGCACCAATAAATAGTAGTACATAGAAGTTGTAAAATATATGCAATAATAAACATTATTCCGACAGGTTTCCATTGCTTGGGTTTTTGGTTCAAATCTAACCAAGGACAACCATTTTCCACCAGGTACAGACTGGGGCTGAAATTCAGTCCTGGCATTTGAAATCACACAGGCCCATGTTGTCCTCGTCCCCATGAACCAGATGGGATATATTATTAATATTACCCTGGATGGAGGAATGCAAGATTTACTACAAGACCAATATTTCTAACTAGATGGTGGCCCGATTCTAACGCATTGGGTATTCTAGAATATGCATGTCCACGTGGTATATTGTCCAGCCACGTAGTATATTGCCCAGCTACGTAGTATATTGTCCAGCCACGTAGTATATTGCCCAGCTACGTAGTATATTGCCCAGCGACGTAGTATATTGCGCAGCCACGTAGTATATTGCCCAGTCACGTAGTATATTGCCCAGTCACGTAGTATATTGCCCAGCGACGTAGTATATTGCGCAGCCACGTAGTATATTGCCCAGCTACGTAGTATATTGCCCAGCTACGTAGTATATTGTCCAGCCACGTAGTATATTGCCCAGCTACGTAGTATATTGCCCATCGACGTAGTATATTGCCCAGCCACGTAGTATATTGCCCAGCCACGTAGTATATTGCCCAGCCACGTAGTATATTGCCCAGCCACGTAGTATATTGCCCATTTACGTAGTATATTGCCCAGTTACGTAGTATATTGCCCAGTTACGTAGTATATTGCCCAGTTACATAGTATATTGCCCAGTTACATAGTATATTGCCCATTTACGTAGTATATTGCCCAGCCACGTAGTATATTGCCCAGTCACGTAGTATATTGCCCAGTTACGTAGTATATTGCCCATTTACGTAGTATATTGCCCAGCCACGTAGTATACAGCACAGAGCCACGTAGAATATTGCCCAGTTACGTAGTATATTGCCCAGTTACCCATTATATTGCCCAAATTACGTAGTATATTGCCCAGCCACGTAGTATATTGCCCAGTCACGTAGTATATTGCCCAGTTACGTAGTATATTGCCCAGTTACGTAGTATAGTGCCCATTTACATAGTATATTGCCCAGCCACGTAGTATACAGCACAGAGCCACGTAGTATATTGCACAGCGACGTAGTATATTGGCCAGCCACGTAGTATATTGCCCAGCCACGTAGTATACAGCACAGAGCCACATAGTATATTGTACAGCCACATAGTATACAGCACAGAGCCACGTAATATATTGCACAGCGACATAGTATATTGCCCAGCCTTGTAATATACAGCACAGAGCCACATAGTATATTACCGAGCCACGTATGTCACAGGTTAAAAAAATAAAAAATAAACATACTCACCTAACGATCCGAGGGCCCCTTGTAGTTTAACATACTCACCATTCTGGTCGCTGCTCCTCAGCGTCCCGTCTCTCCGCCTCCTGGGATCCAACGGCGCTGTGCAGATGGGCGCGCGGCTGCCGCCATCTTGCTTTCCCAGGATGCTTTGCGAAATTACCCATATGACTTAGCGGTCTCGCAAGACCGCTAGGTCTTCTGGGTAATTTCGCAAAACATCTCTGGGAAAGGAAGATGGCGGCAGGCGCGAGCGGCTCAGCGGACAACGGAGGGTGAGTATAGCAGGTTTTTTGTTTTTTTACGATTTTTAACATTACTTTTTTTTACTATTGATGATGCCGCATAGGCAGCATCAATAGTAAAAGGTTGGGGACATACAGGGTTAATAGCAGCGGTAACGGAATGCGTTACCCGCAGCATAACGTGGTCCATTACCGCCGGCATTAACCCTGTGTTAGCGGTGACTGGAGGGGAGTATGGAGTGGGCGCCGGGGACACTGACTGCGGGGAGTGTTATGACCTGGTGGTCAGGACAATAATGGACCTGGTGGTTAAGAGCACACGGAATGACCTCATAGTTACTGAAAATAAGGACGAGCTCTGGGACGTGGGAACTCTGCTGACCGCAATCCCTAAACCTATCAAACACACTAGAAATAGCCGTGGATTGCGCCTAATGCTCCCTATGCAACTCGGCACAGCCTAAGAAACTAGCTAGCCCTGAAGATAGAAAAATAAAGCCTACGTTGCCTCAGAGAAATTCCCCAAAGGAAAAGGCAGCCCCCCACATATAATGACTGTGAGTAAAGATGAAAATACAAACACAGAGATGAAATAGATTTAGCAAAGTGAGGCCCGACTTACTGAACAGACCGAGGATAGGAAAGGTTACTTTGCGGTCAGCACAAAAACCTACAAAAAAACCACGCAGAGGGCGCAAAAAGGCGCTCCCTCTGCGTCCCAGAGCTTCCAGCAAGCAAGACAACAAATTAAATAGCAAGCTGGACAGAAAAATAGAAAACCAAAGAAATACAAGCTGAAACTTAGCTTCTGATGGGAAGACAGGTCACAAGAACGATCCAGGAGTGAACTAGACCAATACTGGAACATTGACAGGTGGCATAGAGCAAAGATCTAAGTGGAGTTAAATAGAGCAGCAGCTAACAAATTAACCTAGTCACCTGTGAAACTCAGAAACACCCACCAGAGGAAGTCCATGGACAGAACCAGCCGAAGTACCATTCATGACCACAGGAGGGAGCCTGACAACAGAATTCACAACAGGGGGATAAGTGGCAGAGCGCCGGGGACACTGACTGCGGGGAGCGGAGCGCCGGGGACACTGACTGCGGGGAGAGGAGCGCCGGGGACACTGACTGCGGGGAGCAGAGCGCCGGGGACACTGACTGCGGGGAGTGGAGCGCCGGGGACACTGACTGCGGGGAGCGGAGCGCCGGGGACACTGACTGCAGGGAGTATGGAGCGGGCGCCGGCCACTGACTGCGGGGAGTATGGAGTGGCCATTTTCTTCTGGACTGTGCCCGTCGCTGATTGGTCGTGGCTGTTTTGCGGCGACCAATCAACAACTTGGATTTCCATGATAGACAGAGGCCACGACCAATGAATATCCGTGACAGACAGAAGGACAGACGGAAGTACCCCTTAGACAATTATATAGTAGATGATTCCCATTGCCTGCTGGGGTAAGTGACAGAGTCATCAACTTTGTGCTCCATCACAACTCTTAACAGTATGGGTGTCTTGAGTACATTGATTTTGTTAACAACGTAGCAGACAAGGCAGCCCATGACCAGGCAGGCCCTTCTGGCATTTATCAGAATTGCCAGTCCGGCCCTGATCAACACCTTTGAGATGTGGTGCTGGAGAAGGATGTTATCAATACCATGGATGGCGAGAAGAATAATCAAATCAATCTTGGAACAAATCAAGCTGGACAAATCGCACAAAACAAGGATCACCAAGCTACGACTACCCTACTTTGGACACTTGATTCGAAGAGAGCAATCACTGGAGAAGGACATCATGTTCAGAAGAATAGAAGGAGACCAGCAACCCAATGACTTCATACAATCTAAAGACCCTGGTGGACCTATCTGTTGTGAATTCTGCTCTTGGGCTCCGTCCGGTGGTTGTTTATGGTAATGCAGTTATTCCTGAGCAGCAGTCTTGGACAGGTGTTTCTGCTAATTGCAATTCGGACTGGGGTATTTAGCTGTGCAGGACTCATTAGTCCTTGCCAGTAGTCAATGTTCCTTTGGAAGTGTTGGTCCTCTGCCTGGCCCCTCCTGCTTGCTGCCAATTCAGCTAAGATAAGTGTTTTCTTCATTTTTTTAGACACACTGCTGTGTGTTTATTTTCTGTGCTTATCTTGTTTCTATTTTGTTCCTGCTAGACTGTGCCTGATGTTTTTCTCAGTCTAGTTGGACTCGCTAGAGTCGCAGATATACTCTCCACATCTTTAGTTAGGTGGTGGACTTTTTGTATTTTTCTGCTGTGGATATTTTGTAGTGTTTTATGCTGACCGCATAGTATCCTGTACTATCCTTTCCTATCTAGGTAGAAGTGGCCTCCTTTGCTTATCCCTGTTTTCTGTCTGCATGTGTCTTTTCCTCTCCTACTCACAGTCATTATTTGTGAGGGGCTACCTATCCTTTGGGGATCTACTCTGAGGCAAGAGAGTTTTCCTATTTCCATTTTTAGGGATATTTAGTCCTTAGGCTGTGTCGAGGTGTCTAGGTCTGGTTAGGCACACCCCACGGCTACTTCTAGTTGCGGTGATAGGATCAGGGATTGCGGTCAGTAAAGTTACCACTGCTCCAGCGAAGGTCATTTCATGCTGCTCCAAGGCCACCTGATCATAACACCTATCTAGGCTTGCACAAGATCAATCTTTCTACAGATCGTTCATCCATTAAGTCAATATTGCTCGAGATCGAGCAGAAGGCCATTAAATAATAGCATGACATTCACTAAATTAGGCCTGAAGTGCTCATGGGGCTGTTTGTTGTCTGTCCAAACAAAAGATGAGGGTCACATGCATTATAGAGATGTCTTTTTACAGTGGCAACACTTGGGCACTAGAGTGGAGCAAAATGATTTACAGGACCTCTTCCGGCACAGAGCAATTACAGACCACACGTGCCAGTAGAATCTGCAGCTTCCACTGATGTCACGTTGACTGAGCAGCGGCCTCTTTTCCGCTTTGCTCTGTTGACGGGATATGACTGCCGATGTCATGTTTATTGACAGCTAGCGCCCTACCTGCCGGACGCCAGCTGTCAATCAGCATGATGTCGGCAGACATGACCCAGCAACAGAGCAGCTCGAAAGAAGAAGAGCAGATCTGTTGCTGTGGAGCAGCAGAATCACCGGTAATAGGAGCTGACGGTGAGAACCGTGCATTCACTAGATCCCATTACATCATCACACTGTAGTGGTCACATGGGGCAAGAGACACAAATTGACATACGTCCTGCTCTAAGTGATCACAAGAAGCACGACGCATGGCAGTGGAGTGCATCCTACACCATGTGACCTCGTGGGCCATCGAATGAAAGATCTGGCTACCTGGAACAAAGGTAGAAGACATATGATGAAATCGGAGGACTCATAGCGGTGGGTCAGGTATGTGGAGAGTTACAGAGAGGTAGATATAACAGGTTTTTTTCTAGCTCCTTCCTGGCAGCCACTATTCACATCAAATTCTAATTTCTTTCCAGAGTTGAGTGAATCTACCAACAGAAAGATTGCACATTTTGCAGACAATCCTCACAATTAACTTCGTAGCTAGCGTTAGTCTAAAAATAAATACCATTTCTTAGGCTCCTTGCATACGGCCACAATATAATGTAGATCCATGTTGTACTCATCTGTAATCGACAATTTCAATAGTCTACATATGAATCCATAAGAAAACATGTATGGAAGTCAAGGTAGTGTCTGCGAACTGTCTGCTATGAATTTGCTTCCTAAAATTCACGGAGGCCTTCTGCTATATATTTAAACAAGCAAACTGCCTCTTCAGAGAGGAAGAGGACTAGAACTCTAGCGCCACGTGTTGGAAGCAGCGATCTTACAAGTCAATATCAATTCTTTATCGAGCCTTGCCACATGACTTAGAATAAAAGCCAAACCAGAATCCCAATTTGCAGACACGGTGTTTCAGGGTGTTGCCCCTCCTCAGTGCAAAGCATGAGATCTAATTTGGCTAGTTAAATGGGGTCTAAGTGTTAACATTTATCTTTGTGAAAAAAAAGTCAAGCCTGGCATGTCCGAGTGAGGACACTCATAAACCATGCATGCTCCACTGGGAAATTAAATATGCAAATTGTTTCTTCAGAGAGGAAGAGGGCTAAAACTCCAGCGCCATCAACTGGAAACATCGAGCCTAAAAGTCAATATCGATTATTTAACGAGCCTTTGCACTGAGGAGTGGTAACACCCGAAATACCATGTTTGCCAATTAAGATTCTCGCTTGGCCTTTATCCTAAGTCATATGGCAAGGCTTGTTAAAGAGTCGATAATAACTGGTAGGATTCTGATTCTAATAGATGGCGCTCGGGTTCTGGTCAAGGTCTTCTCTGAAGAGGCAATTTGCATATTTAATTTCCCAGGAGCATGGATGGCTTATAAGTCTCCTCACTTTGACATGCCAGGCTTAGCTTGTCACTATCTACAATGAGAATCGTCACTCCATGCTATATAATTAGCAATTTATTGCATTATTGTGTATGGCTTCATGGGGAATGTGCAGTACCCTGTTGTGGCCACTATACAGTTGACGGTGCTACGCTGTTCTGATATATCTGATGTTGATTAACTATCCTGCGGAACATGCCATTGATAATAAAAGTATTATCTGCCCCTTTAAATGAGCGCTAATGACAATTGTCACACATTATGGGCATTAATCTCCATGTGGAAAAACATTAAGCCTGATGCATCTCTGCATTTCCACCATTTTTTTGCATGAGAATACCTCTTAATTAGCGCGACAAATTCAGCAAATGATTTGCATTGTTTTTCCATGTTATCTTTGGTGGTTTAGTTACTTTACTGATTGTGACGTCAGTGTTTCGTGTTGTCTTTGGTGGTTTAGTTACTGATTGACTTCAGGGTGGATTTAGCAGACGATTCATGAAATGCAACTTTAAAAAAAAAAAAGTTACAAAATTTGGCGCAACTCTACTCCTGTCCAACCTAAGTAATGCCATGCATTACAGATCTTTTTTTTTTTTGGAACATTTAACTTTTTGTGCTAAAAAAATTCCAAAAATTATTAAAAACTAGAAAGAAAATTGAATAATTTGTACCATCTGCAAAAATGACAAGTCAATAAAAAAGTGACAGTTTTTTGGTATAATATGGTGCCTCTTCTGGTGACAATGGACTTGTCTGTGCGGACAGGAACGCCGTGGATGTGGATGCCAAGTCATAGTCTAAAAATTAGCCATTGAAAGTAACCAAAAACGATGAAGGATATGCTGGATCTCTGAAAAACGTCATGTTATACAGAAACAAGGAATTCATGTAATAGGTGATCGTAGGTTTAGAAGAAATGCAATCTCGCCGTGATCGCACCGTTTCTGCAGGTTTCATTCTATACAAGTGGTTTACAATATGCCAACATTACCCTCTATTGGAGGATATATGTATTACATTTCCTAGCATAAATAAAGTAGCACTATGGTCTGAAATAAGACTACTCTTTTAAATAGACATACCATCCCCTGCTAACTGAGAAATACTGGATGGCCCATATCTCCTTTCTTGACTTGCTGTGGATGGATTTCACCTACTTAACTAGTTATTTTAAAAGTTTTGAGACTGACAGATCTTGGTTTTCACAGTTCCTGCTTGTGTTTTTCGATTATTAATCAGATGTCTACTGAAGTACAATTATCAGTATTTCATAAGCTTTTAAACTTTTATTGACCAATACATCAAGTTTATTAAAGACTCAATATTTACAAGGTGGTCCCTTATTTTTCATGATTTCTGTCCCTCACCCCCTGGCATGTTGGATCATCTTCTGGGCCAGGTCCTGACTGATGACGGCCCATTCTTGCCTAAGCAAGGCTGGGAGTTGGATCACAATTTCTCTATTATTGTTAGTCATCCAGCTTTTTGAGGATTGACCACAGGTTCTCAATGGGATTTAGATATGGGGCGTTCCCTGCCATGGACCCAAAATTTCAATGTTCCCTGAGCCACTTAGATAGCACTTTAGCCTTGTGACGTGGTTACCATCATAGTGGAAAAAGCATAGTTCATCACCAAATTGCTTCTGGGCCGTTGTTCTGGGAGGATGATTCTTTAAATTTTCTGAAGGTACTTTATTAGAGAAGATAACTAACCTCAGCAACTGCAGTCCAAAGCTTGTACTTCCTGCAAAGAGCATTTGAGAAAAAATAGCTTTTGGAAGCCATAGCCAGAGAAGACTAGTCCAGCTCTGCCCTTGGCCGGCTCTTACCAGCTGTGCCCCCTGGCCGGCTCTTACCAGCTCTGCCCCCTGGCCGGCTCTTACCAGCTCTGCCCCCTGGCCAGCTCTTACCAGCTGTGCTCTTGACCGGCCCTTAACAGCTGTGCCCTTGGCCAGCTCTTACCAGGTCTGCCCTTGACCGGCTCTTACCAGCTCTGCTCTTAGCCGGCTCTTACCAGCTGTGCCCTTGACCGGCTCTTATCAGCGCTTCTGTAGGTGATCGACAGGATTCACCACATGTAAATGCAATGGAAAGAGCCGTCAGTGACTGGGAAGAGCCAGGTAATCTACAAAGTATGCTCTGACATGCCAGGGCATTGGAGAGAGCAATCGTGAAGCCAGGCTACAGGGAGAATATTATTACATTTTCTTCCTTTAGCTGCTGTAAATCAGCCAAACATAAGTAAAACACTATAGACCTGCAGATTACCACTATGTTTGCAGGTAACATTTTTTGTGGGGTACAGGTTCCCTTAAAAGTGTCAGCAGTTTTGTTCCTGTATGACTGCTTACAGCGCTGGATAGGAGGTCTGTATCATACCTTCTGCAGGCTTTGTAGTAGCAGACTTAATGAGAACGTATAGTTGTAATCTGTCTGTACTGCTGCTCCTACATGTGCTTTGAAGGAGATCCCCCAACTCTGCATTATGGGCTTCATAGCCTCTTCCTCTGCTTTTAAAGAGGATCGTTCACTTTAAATTTTAATTTTTAGAAGTCAAAAGTACCGGTAGACGAGAAAATAAACACCTTCGTAATATATCTTATTAGAGAAATCTGCTTCTTTCTCCTCCTGGTGTGATCATTCGTTCTCAAAATTCTCAATTAATCGGTAAAATCTGCATTCAGTGAAGACAGAATGTTACATTCCTGAGATAGAATCTTAGTAGCAGCTGCCATCTCCTATGTAGATTGAGGGGGAGGAGAAAAAGGTAGAGCTCCTCCCTGCTCCATAGAATCTTATAAACACTAACCGACATCGCCTATCTCAGTAATGTCACACTATGTCTTTAGTAACTATAGATTTTAACCGAGTTGAGAATTTTAAAAATGACAGATCATATCGGGATGAGAAAAAGAACAGATTCGCCTGATGAGATATGTTATAAAGTTTCTTATTTTCATGCGTACTATTGACTTAAAAAAATAAGAATGATGGCTTTAAAGGAAACATGTCATTTGTAGCATCTAAAGTGTCTGTCCCCAGTGCATTGTTAGTGATGCAATGTGCATCACTAAGATGTTTTTACCATTAAAATCGGCACTGTAATCCTTATCAAAAACCACGTTATATAGTTCTATCTTACCTGATCGCTTAGTCATAGGGGCGCTTCATTGCGGTCAGTAAGGGTGGTCCCCGACCACGGAATTTGGATTAGGTCCCGCGGTTTTCGCTAACGTCATTATATATCCCGTGCTTGCGCAGTTTATGGTCTTGCTGTGCTTGCGCGATGTGTATTGGGGGAGCGACGCTTGCGCAGTGTATTGGGGGAGCCGCGCTTGCGCAATATGTAATTGGAGAGCTGCGCTTGCGTATTGTTTATTGGCAAGCCGCGCAGCAGTCATTAATGCGCAGCTGCTCTGGCGCATGCGCACACAGTCAGTGAAGTTGGGATTTATAAACTGCTTCAGTGCGCACGCGTGCTAGTCACACCGCATGCCCGGCTCACCGATAGCATATTGCCCAAGTTCGCCTTCCCCAACACAAACCGCGCAAGCGCAGGATATACAGTGATGTCGGGACATAATTCAAATTGGTGGTCGGGGCCAACCCTGACTGAACGCAATGAAGCACACCCCTATGAATAAGTGACCAGCTAAGATAGAACTATATAAAGTGCTTTTTGATAAGGATTACAGCGACAATTTTAAGGGAAAAAACATGATAGTGATGCACATTGCACTGTGGACACTTTTCATATCTGAACTATAGGGCTGTTTGACTAAAATTTATGTAGGGGTCTCATGACCACCAGAAGCAAGTCCAGAATTGTGAGCTACAAGACAACATCACATGGCTCGAACCTGGCAGGCTTTGAGTTCCTGGGAGCTGATCCACTGGACAAGGGTAGAGGCCGCCCATGATGGGGAGTGCAGGAGATACCAGCACCTAGAGTTCTGACAAATTACTAATGCATGTAAAAAGAGTGGATATCAAGTTAGAGACCACGAGAATTGGGACAACTCCTGGCTAGATTAGGCTCGCCTACGCTCCAAGGGCAGCTTTATCTAGCTGTAGGCGATGTTCATGCTTTTCTTCAGATTGTGTGAAACTAATTTATCAGAAACTAAAAAGTAAAACACCATAATACATAATATAAAAGAATTTATTAAGAATAAAATGGTTATACGACTTCATAGAAAAAAAAAAGCTATAGTTACTTATTAGCACAGATGGAGGGTAAAGCTTCTGCATTAGAGATGGAAAGAACCTGCTCTCCTTCCATGCCCTTGGCCACCCACATTTTTTTGTAAAGTGATTTGTGACAGTCTTGTACTTTGGGTTCGTCGATAAGTCCATTGGACAAAGGTTTTCCACTGCTCTCACTGACAAACACAGAAGGAGTTTTTGGAAGCAATTCAAACTTTTGCAAAGCGACAGGCCAGAAGTAGCTTTGTCTTGGTCCATGATCAGATTCGCTTACTGTGTCTGAGGGGCTTCTTGGGGTGAGAAATAGGTTTTCGCTCATAGAAGAGCTCCCAAGATGCGTCTGGGCTACTGGGATTTCTTCCATGGACTCCGCAGAATCAGAATGATATTCTGCTGGAGGCCCGGCAGCCTGAACAGGATGCAGGTTAATGGGAGCCAAAACAGGTAAAGACCTTGATGGGAAATTAGGAGACTGAGCAGCCAAAGCGGGAGGCGTTGGGGACACCGGAACGTCTAAAAAGAGAAACAACTAAAATGTAATTGGTTGTTAGGTTAATTTTCATTAAAAGATATAAAAACTTTCAGATAGTTGGCATTCCATATTTTTTCAATATGATGCATGCTGGTTGTGTTCTCCCCAACCAAGCCAGTGGAGCTGGATGAAACCAGGTTCATAACACAGATTTGTATATTACACCGATCAATTACACCCAGCCAAGTACTTGTGCATATACAACCTTGAAAAAAAACTAAGTACACCCTATTTGAACTCTATGGTTTAACCTCTCAAAAAACATCTAGGCCTTGGAAGGTCATAAAGTTAGGTAAATACAATATCGGAGTAAAGTATTTAACAAAAAAACGGGCAAAAATGCAGAAGCAGTGTGTGAAAGATGAAGTACACTACTAATGCATCTATAGGAATCAATAGGGGAAGTAGTAGCCAGATGCTAATAATCAAATACTCGTGATTAATTGTTCATCAGCAAGTGTAACCACCTCTATAAAAGCAGAAGTTTTGTCAGTTTGCTGGCCTGAAACAGTCAGGTGTGTGTTAGTAATGCTAAGGCGTACAATACTTGATGCCCATCAATTTGGAAAAGGTCACAAGTTTATTTCCAAACAATTTGGTGTTCTTTATTTTTACAGTGGAAAACATTCAAGATAGAAGACAATCTTTCCAAGAGTTTTTTATTGTACCCCTGGAGGGGTGCTTTAAATGTATTTCCCCTGCCCCCTGTCTCATACTCACTTTCCAGCGTTTTCATTTGTTTGAGCTGCCGCTCCCATAAGTTTCCAGCAAACCTGCCGGTTGCTGTAGTGTTTCGAGGAGCGGCACGGAGGTCACTTTTCAAGACAAGTCTACGGGAGCCTTGTTCTGGCTCTCAGACTTGTATTGAGAGACTGTGATGTAACTTCTGACTTCTAGATAGTCATAATCGGTCACAAGATGGCACCGTGACACCGGAAAGGTGGCAAAAACAGTGAAGACACCAGAGAGTGTCTATATGATAAGCAGGGGGCTTACTTTTCAAGAGCCACTCCAGGGCTGAAAAAAAACATAAAAACACCAGCTTTAAGTTTTGGCTGCAATGTTCAATGAAAGGTCTCAGTTAGAATGTTACATATTCAAGTTCATGAAAGAATAATTTGAATAAAAGATGGAATAAATATGACTGGGTTGCAAGCGCTGCCAGAAGAAAGCCTTTTCTTTCTAAAGAAAAAAAAAAAAAAATTATATACACACTAGATTGTGGCCTGATTCTAACGCATCGGGTATTCTAGAATATGCATTTCCCCGTAGTATATGGACAATGATGATTCCAGAATTCGCAGCAGACTGTGTCCGTCGCTGATTGGTCGAGGCAACCTTTATGACAATCATCGCCATGGCAACCATTATGACCTCGACCAATCAAAGACGCGGGATTTCTATGTCGATACTATGCTCGTCGCTGATTGGTCGAGGCAACCTTTATGACATCGTCGCCATGGCAACCATTATGACATCTACGTCGATACTGTGCCCGTCGCTGGATCAGAAACGTGGGATTTCTACGTCCTTTATGACATCATCGTCGCTGTGCCGGTCGCTGATTGGTCGAGGCCTGGCGGCCTCGACCAATCAAAGACGCGGGATTTCTACGTCGATACTGTGCCCGTCGCTGATTGGTCGAGGCCTGGCGGCCTCGACCAATCAGAGACGCGGGATTTCCAGGACAGACAGACAGAAAGACAGACGGAAAAACCCTAAGACAATTATATATATAGATTATGGCACTCCTGCTAAACAGAGCATACCAACTGTCCCGCATGGTCAGCCACAGGACCTGAGCACCCTGAAGTCATTGGACCATGAACTCCTCTGTAAGCTATGATCAAACTGGGTCTTGCAACAGGACAATGATCCAAGCACAGCAGCAAATCGATATCAGAATGGCTGAAAAAGGATCAACATGCGGCAACGGCCCAGTCACTGTCCAGACCTCCACTCAATGAAACCATATGTCCACTGTGAGATGGCTGCGGGACAGGTCCTCGAGGGGAGATGTGTGTCCTTGAGGTGTTTGCCTCGGTGACGCAAACACGTAAAAGCAGGCTCCAGCATGTATAATGCTGACAGAGTTAATGGAGTTTAGGAGCAGTCAGATTGCTGGGACTGGCTGCTCCCAGATCTCCACATCTAGGTATGGCACAGCCCATATAGCAGCCTCACTGAGGCCTATGAGTGGAGATGTAAAGACCTCTGTGCCATTCTGTCGTTGCCAAAGAATCAGAGTTGTACTGTTTATTTTTGTTTGCTGTTATGCCAAAGGAAAGGCCATTTGTTTTCCCTTATGGTGAAAGTTTATTGTCTAATACTTTCCCGTCTGCAGTAAGAAGCTTTGTGCGTGTGAACCCAGCAACTACAAAAGAGCTAAACTAAACTCCTACACCAAGAACCTCAGAAGAGTTGGACAAAGTTATTGCTGCTAAGGGTGGTACAAGCTATTACTTTGTGGGGTGTGCTTAATTTTTTATTTTTTTACACACGGTTTACATAGTAACATAGTTAGTAAGGCCGAAAAAAGACATTTGTCCATCCAGTTCAGCCTATATTCCATCATAATAAATCCCCAGATCTACGTCCTTCTACAGAACCTAATAATTGTATGATACAATATTGTTCTGCTCCAGGAAGACATCCAGGCCTCTCTTGAACCCCTCGACTGAGTTCGCCATCACCACCTCCTCAGGCAAGCAATTCCAGATTCTCACTGCCCTAACAGTAAAGAATCCTCTTCTATGTTGGTGGAAAAACCTTCTCTCCTCCAGACGCAAAGAATGCCCCCTTGTGCCCGTCACCTTCCTTGGTATAAACAGATCCTCAGCGAGATATTTGTATTGTCCCCTTATATACTTATACATGGTTATTAGATCGCCCCTCAGTCGTCTTTTTTCTAGACTAAATAATCCTAATTTCGCTAATCTATCTGGGTATTGTAGTTCTCCCATCCCCTTTATTAATTTTGTTGCCCTCCTTTGTACTCTCTCTAGTTCCATTATATCCTTCCTGAGCACCGGTGCCCAAAACTGGACACAGTACTCCATGTGCGGTCTAACTAGGGATTTGTACAGAGGCAGTATAATGCTCTCATCATGTGTATCCAGACCTCTCTTAATGCACCCCATGATCCTGTTTGCCTTGGCAGCTGCTGCCTGGCACTGGCTGCTCCAGGTAAGTTTATCATTAACTAGGATCCCCAAGTCCTTCTCCCTGTCAGATTTACCCAGTGGTTTCCCATTCAGTGTGTAATGGTGACATTGATTCCTTCTTCCCATGTGTATAACCTTACATTTATCATTGTTAAACCTCATCTGCCACCTTTCAGCCCAAGTTTCCAACTTATCCAGATCCATCTGTAGCAGAATACTATCTTCTCTTGTATTAACTGCTTTACATAGTTTTGTATCATCTGCAAATATCGATATTTTACTGTGTAAACCTTCTACCAGATCATTAATGAATATGTTGAAGAGAACAGGTCCCAATACTGACCCCTGCGGTACCCCACTGGTCACAGCGACCCAGTTAGAGACTATACCATTTATAACCACCCTCTGCTTTCTATCACTAAGCCAGTTACTAACCCATTTACACACAATTTCCCCCAGACCAAGCATTCTCATTTTGTGTACCAACCTCTTGTGCGGCACGGTATCAAACGCTTTGGAAAAATCGAGATATACCACGTCCAATGACTCACCGTGGTCCAGCCTATAGCTTACCTCTTCATAAAAACTGATTAGATTGGTTTGACAGGAGCGATTTCTCATAAACCCATGCTGATATGGAGTTAAACAGTTATTCTCATTGAGATAATCCAGAATAACATCCCTCAGAAACCCTTCAAATATTTTACCAACAATAGAGGTTAGACTTACTGGCCTATAATTTCCAGGTTCACTTTTAGAGCCCTTTTTGAATATTGGCACCACATTTGCTATGCGCCAGTCCTGCGGAACAGACCCTGTCGCTATAGAGTCACTAAAAATAAGAAATAATGGTTTATCTATTACATTACTTAGTTCTCTTAGTACTCGTGGGTGTATGCCATCCGGACCCGGAGATTTATCTGTTTTAATCTTATTTAGCCGGTTTCGCACCTCTTCTTGGGTTAGATTGGTGACCCTTAATATAGGGTTTTCATTGTTTCTTGGGATTTCACCTAGCATTTCGTGCATGTTTATGCACTTTCCTCTAGTTTTCTTTAAATAACAACAGTCTGTCATGTTTAATTTTTCATTTGTGATGTATTTTTTTATACCTTCTAAAAGATGAATTTTAAGATGTTCTGATACAATAGAATTCAAGGAGGGTGTACTTAGTTTTTCTCGGACTGTAGCATGGGAGAAAATATTGATTGAATAAAGATAAAAATATAGATGTAAACTCGTGAAACAATTAGGTCAAAGCCTGGTAGGACATAGCGATATCGTAGAGGGGTTTCTTGGGGTGATCAGAGGAAGGGTCATAAAGAAGATTAATAAAAAAAAAAACCTTTATCCCATAAAATACAGGTCCAATACAGCAATATTTCCTTTATTCGGCATAAATATAACACCATGTTGTACTTCTATGTCTCACCCTTGTCTTCATTAGAGGGGGGAATGACACGGAGGCCTGGAATGTCACCGCAATGTTTATTCGAGTCTTCAGGAGAGATTTTGTTGCTTTTTGTCCTTTTCTTTTTCTTCTTCTGGTGGGAGGTAAAAAAATCACATATATTCCTGAATGTTCACTTTAAATATCAAGTGTTTTTTAATGAAAATCTTAAAAAAAAAAAAAAAAAAATGACAGGACTGTAAAATTACTTTTTTCTAATAAGCGGAACTACAGCTACACTTTAGAAGAGTTGAGAGTCACATGCAGAAGATTCACAAAAGATGATAATGTCAATTACAGGCCTCTCATCTTTTTAAGTGGGAGAACTTGCACAATTGGTGCTTGACTAAATACTTTTTTCCCCCGCACTGTATGTTAACCCCTTCACCCCCGGAGCTTTTTCCGCTTTTTCATTTTCGTTTTTTGCTCCCCTCCTTCCCAGAGCCATAACTTTTTTGTTTTTCCGTCAATTTGGCCATGTGAGGGCTTATTTTTTGCGGGACGAGATGTACTTTTGAACGATACCATTGATTTTATCATGCCATGTAACAGAAAACGGGAAAAAAATTCTAAGTGTGATGAAATTGCAAAAAAAGTGCAATCTCACACTTGTTTTTTGTTTGGCTTTTTTGCTAGGTTCACCAAATGCTAAAACTGAGCTGCCATTATGATTCTCCAGGTCATTACGAGTTCATAGACACCAAACATGTCTAGGTTATTTTTTATCTAAGTGGTGAAAAAAAAATCCAAATTTTGCTAAAAAAAAAAAAAAAAAAAAAAAAAAAATGCGCGATTTTCCGATACCCGTAGCGTCTCCAATTTTCGTGATCTGGGGTCAGGTGAGCGCTTATTTTTTGCGTGCCGAGCTGGCGTTTTTAATGATACCATTTTGGAGTAGATACGTTCTTTTGATTGCCCGTTATTGCATTTTAATGCAATGTCGCGGCGACCAAAAAAAGGTAATTTTGGCGTTTTGATTTTGTTTCTTGCTACGTCATTTAGCGGTCAGGTTAATCCTTTTGTTTTTATTGATAGATCGGGCGATTCTGAACGCGGCGATACCAAATATGTGTATGTTTGGGTTTTTTTTTATTGTTTTATTTTGATTGGGGCGAAAGGGGGGTGATTTGAACTTTTATATATTTTTTATTTTTTTTTATATTTTTAATCACTTCTTTTTTTTTTATTTTGGCATGCTTCAATAGCCTCCATAGGAGGCTAGAAGCATGCATAACTCGATCGGCTCTGCTACATAGAGGTGAAGTACAGATCACCTCTATGTAGCAGAAATGCAGGGTTGCTTTGAACGCCGACCACAGGGTGGCGCTCAAAGCAATCGGCCATCAACAACCATAGAGGTCTCAAGGAGACCTCTGGTTGTTATGGCGATGCACTGTGACCCCCGATCATGTGACGGGGGTCAGTAGTGCGAGCAACCCCGGCCGCGCGGCCGGGAGCGCTAGTTAAATGCCGCTGTCAGCGCTTGACGTCGGCATTTAACTAGTTAATGGGCGCGGGCAGATCGCGATTCCGCTCGCGCTCATTGCGCGCACATGTCAGCTGTACAAAACAGCTGACATGTCGCAGCTTTGAGGTGGGCTCACCGCCGGAGCCCACCTCAAAGCAGGGGATCTGCCAGCTGACGTACTATTCCGTCAGCTGGCAGAAAGGGGTTAAAAAAAAACAAAAAAAACAAACAAAATGACAACAAAGCAACACTGGGACAGGTAACCATGGGTAATTGCATTTTGCAGGCAACCCAGGGTAAAGTCAATGACACACTAAATCTAAATAGGGAAGTCTAAAGCTTTGGTTTTATTTATTTAATAGAGATGGGCGAACCCGAACAGTAAAGTTCGGCATCTATACTGAACACCTACTGTTCCGCCACAGACAACGAACACAGACTTCATCAGGAAGTCCGTGTTACTGTTCTGGTTTAGATGCCTGAACACCAGGCGTTTGTCACGCGGCAAATACCACTTCTGATTGGCGGTGAAATCATCCCCGCTGGTCAAAGAGCTGCTGTTACCACGCTGACAGCGTGAGCGCTCATCTGTGATCGGAGGTATAAAGTTTACCTTTGGTCACTGGTGTCAGCGGATGGGACTACAGCTCCTATCATCCGACACCCGCTGCTGCTTATAGAAAAACTCACGGTGCTAACAGGGATCTCACCAAGGTTACCGCAGTTGAGCCCGGCTGGGAATGCAGCCTCAGTGACCAGAGGTAACCTTGATGATGTCACCACCGGTCACTGAGTCTGTGCTCGCAGCAACTCATTCATCAGTGGTTCTCAGCCTGGACGGTCGCATCTTGGCACTGTCCAGGTTGAAAACCCAGACATGGATTACGGCATGGGAAAGAACAACAGACAGGTGAGGGATATTGTTTTTTTATTTTTGCTTTCTTACAGAAGACGAGGGCTTCGGTGGAAAAAGTGTTTGGTGAGTATAACTGCGTTTGTTATTTTTAAATTTCTAATAAAAAAACTTTATTCTGGCTGTGTCTTTATTTATCATATAACTATAATGGACAGGTGCCTTACAGACACCTCTCCATTACTAAGTCATGGGCTTGATGTCACCTGACAATACAAAGGTGACATCAACTCCAGAAATATTACCCCCACTTGCCACTGCTATAGGGCAAGTGGGAGAATTGGTGCATCTAATAAATGTGCCATTTCTGGGCAGCTGCGGGCTGCTATTTTTAGGCTGGGGGGGGGGGTCAATATCCATGGCCCCTCACCAGCCTGAGAATATCAACCCCCGGCTGTCTGCTTTAGCCAGGCTGGTTCTCAAAAAATAGGGAGACCCCACGCTGCTTTTTTAAATTATTTGTTTAAATAATTAAAAAATATGGCCTGGGGACCCCTCTATTCTTGATGACCAGCCATGTTGAAGCTGACAGCTGAGGGTTTTGCCTGGCTGGTTATAGAAAATACAGGGGAACCCACACGTGTTTTTTTTTATAATTGTTTATTTACAGCGCAGGAGCTGGCTAATGAATACACCCATCAGCCGCGCCTACTTTTGCTGTTATTAGCGGCAGCAGGTTTCGGATGATGAGAACAGTTGTCCCATCAGCTGACACCAGTGACCGGAGGTAAAACTTTATACCTCCGATCACAGCTGAGCGCTCATGTTGTCTTTTGATAGTGTGGGAACTGCGGCTCTCTGACCAGTTGGAATGATTTCACTGTTTAGAAACGGTGTTTGCCGCGCTGTCATGCACACCACAGTGTGGCAAACACTGGATGTTCGAGCCCCCCATTCAAGTGGACTCGAACATCCAGGTGTCCATCCATCTCTAGTTATTAAAGTTTATCTCTATCCAGTTGAATTGAAGAGAATCTGTTAGTGAGATCATCCCCTCCTAAACCATCTATTCTATATTAACATGTAGGCCATACGAAGCCAAATAAAGTGATATCTATAATTCAATGATTTATACCAAAGAAATCTAGGTTTTCCTTCTATGTAAAAAAAAGCTGTTAAGATCTATGGGGCGGACATAGATCTCCCTGAGAATTTGCTCCAGAGCTTATTATAAATGAAAGTTACCAATGTGAGACATATAATGACTAACAGTCTGCTTTCCTGATCTACATGTCACACACTGGTAATGCCTCCTTTCATTATAAAAAAGCCTTAAAGGTAGATTCTCAGGGAGACCTATATTCTTCCCATTGAACTTTACAGCTTATTTACACATACAAAAAAGTGGAGTTCTCTGGAATATGACATCAGATCGCAGATATCAGGGTATCATATTAAATTCTCTATGACCTACAGTCATGGTCAAAAGTATTGACACCCCTGCAATTCTGTCAGATAATACTCATTTTCTTCCTGAAAATGATTGCAAACATAAATTCTTTGGTATTATTATCTTCATTTAAGTTGTCTTAAATGAAAAAATACAAAAGAGAATGAAGCAAAAAGCAAAACATTGATCATTTCACACAAAACTCCCAAAATGGGCCAGACAAAAGTATTGGCACCCTCAGCCTAATACTTGGTTGCACAACCTTTAGCCAAAATAACTGCGACCAACCGCTTCTGGTAACCATCAATGAGTTTCTCACAATGCTCTGCTGGAATTTTAGACCATTCTTCTTTGGCAAACTGCTCCAGGTCCATGATATTTTAAGGGTGCCTTCTCCAAAATGCCATTTTTAGATCTCTCCACAGGTGTTCTATGGGATTCAGGTCTGGACTCATAGCTGGCCACCTTAGAAGTCTCCAGTGCTTTCTCGCAAACCATTTTCTAGTGCTTTTTGAAGTGTGTTTTGGGTCAATGTCCTGCTGGAAGACCCATGACCTCTGAGGGAGACCCAGCTTTCTAACACTGGGCCCTACATCATGCTGCAAAATTTGGTAGTCTTCAGACTTCATAATGCCATGCACACGGTCAAGGAGTTCAGTGCCGAAGGCAGCAAAGCAACCCCAAAACATCAGGGAACCTCTGCCATGTTTGACTGTAGGGACCATGTTCTTTTCTTTGAATGTCTCTTTTTCTCCTGTTAACTCTCTTGATGCCTTTGGCCAAAAAGCTCTACTTTTGTCTCATCTGACCAAAGAACATTCTTTCAAAACATTTTAGGCTTTTTCATGTAAGTTTTGGCAAACTCCAGCCTGGCTTTTTTATGTCTCGGGGTAAGAAGTGGGGTCTTCCTGGGTCTCCTACCATACAGTCACTTTTCATTCAGACACCGACGGATAATACGGGTTGACACTGTTGCACCCTCGGACTGCAGGGCAGCTTGAACTTGTTTGGATGTTAGTCGAGGTCCTTTATCCAACATCGGCACAATCTTGCGTTGAAATCTCTTGTCAATTTTTCTTTTCCGTCCACATCTAGGGAGGTTAGCCACAGTGCCATGGGCTTTAAACTTCTTGATGACACTGCGCACGGTAGACACAGGAACATTCAGGTCTTTGGAGATGGACTTGTAGCCTTGAGATTGCTCATGCTTCCTCACAAATTGGTTTCTCAAGTCCTCAGACAGTTCTTTGGTCTTCTTTCTTTTCTCCATGCCCAATGTGGTACACACAAGGACACAGGACAGAGGTTGAGTCAACTTTAATCCATGTCAACTGGCTGCAAGTGTGATTTAGTTATTGCCAACACCTGTTAGGTGCAACAGGTAAGTTACAGGTGCTGTTAATTACACAAATTAGAAAAGCATCACATGATTTTTTGAACAGTGCCAAAACATTTGTCCACCCCCTTTTTTATGTTTGGTGTGGAATTATATCCAATTTAGCTTTAGGACAATTCTTTTTGTGTTTTTTCATTTAAGACAAATTAAATGAAAATAATACCAAATAATTTGTGTTCGCAATCATTTTCAGGAAGAAAATGAGTATTATCTGACAGAATTGCAGGGGTGTCAATACTTTTGGCCATGACTGTACATGCCCATACAGACAGCTTAGAAGGGTTTATCCTACTGACAGATTTCCTTTAAGGCTTGTGCACATGGGCAGATAAATGACCATAACAATGGTTATAGCAAGTTGTTTTGTGCTGAATCATCATGAGCATTCATATGAAAAATTATTCCTTCCTCCTTGCACCCCTTTTCTTTAAAAGTTAAGAGACACTTAGGGTGCAGTCAGACGGCCGTAATACTTGCGCGAGGATGGCATCGCAATTCTCGGGCTGGCCGGTGGCTCTCCTAACATGAGTGGGACAGTATGTATTTCTATGAAGCAGTCATGCTCAGGTCAAGAGAGCCGACAGCCAGTCCGAAGATTGCAATGCGATGCTCGAGTTAGTAATATGGCCGTCTTACTGCACCCTTAAAGTGATTCGTAGTAAGAGCAGCACACCCATTCAGTCTGGCAAAATTGGTAACATAAGCGTGCAACAGTGTCTGATGCAGTTAGCACTCACCCCCCAAAAAAACATTACAAAGTTGAAAACAAAAATGATTAAAAAAGGGAATCTGTCAGTAGGATCTACCCTCCTAAGCCATCTATATGCTTATGTAAGTCATAGGAAGTTGAATAAAATGATACTTTGATATATGCGATCTGATGTCTTATTCCAAAGAAATCAACATTTTTCTTAAAATGTAAATCAGCTGTTAAGATCGTTGGGCCGGACATTGAGCTCTGGAGGCAGATTCTTTTTAAATAGGTGGAGTTACCAGTGCGATGTGGCCACTCTCTTGATCTCATTACAGAGCTGTGTGTGATTATACCTGACACATATGCATCTTCCTCTCAGCTCCAGATTCCATCTCACAGGAAGCCAGTGTTACAATATTGCTGCAATACAGCAGGGCGGTGAGAGCTGTAGCAGCTAATGTGTTTGTTAGGTGACAAATTTCAGTTCTACTGTTCTGTGTTAGTTACATGTCTCACACTGGTAACTCTCCCTTTCATATAAAATCATCTCTGGAAACAGATTCTCTGGAAGATATATGTCCGGCCCATAGATCTTAACAGCTCATGTACATAAGAAAAACACATTTCTTCAGAATAAGACATCGGATTACAGATATCAAGGTATCATTTTATACAATTTTCTATGACCTACATGCCCATTGCACATATAGCCGGCTTAGGAGGGTTCATCCTACTGACAGATTGCGCTTAACTCACCAAACAAATTAGGATTATGAGCAAAATATGCAGTCTTTTAGCCATTTGCAATAAACCAGTCGAATAAAACAGGATTTTTGGTTGCTTACCGTAAAATCTGTTTCTCGGAGCCTTCATTGGGGAACAGAGGAACCATGGGCGTATGCTGCTGCCACTAGGAGGCTGACACTATGCAAATGAAAAAGTTAGCTCCTCCTCTGCAGTGTACACCCTACCGACTGGCATTATGAACTTCAGTTAGTGAGAAAGCAGTAGGAGAAAAAACAATAAGGTTGAAATAACAACCACAAAGATGAGAACTGTAAACATGAGAACAGTCATAGAACATAGAACCACAGAAAACTGCACAACATGGGAGGGTGCTGTGTCCCCCAATGAAGGCTCCGAGAAACAGATTTTACGGTAAGCAACCAAAAATCCTGTTTTTTCTATCGCCTCTCATTGGGGGACACAGGAACCATGGGACGTCCCAAAGCAGTTCCTGGGGTGGGAAAAACAGACTACCATCAGGTCAGAGTACTCACCACTGCCGCCTGCAGGATCCTTCTGCCCAGGCTGGCATCCGCCAAAGCATAGGTATGGACCTTGTAAAATTTGGCCAACATGTGGATGGAAGACCAGGTTGCCGCTTTGCAAAACAAAGCACTGTCGCGTACCGCACAGGAAGCGCCGACTGACCGGGTAGAGTGAGCCTTTATCCCAGGAGGGGGCACTCTGTTCTTGACCCGGTAAGCCTCCAAAATTGCCGTTTTGATCCAGCGAGCAATACTCGCCTTGGAAGCTGGCAGGCCTCTAAACGTGCCATCAAGGATGGCGAAAAGAGAATCTGTCTTTCGGAAAGCGGCCGTGCTAGCCAGGGAGATCCTCACTGCCCTGACGAGGTCTAGCCTGTCCAACGATCGCTCCAGAGGATGAGTCGGAGCTGGACAAAAGGAAGGTAGAACGATGTCCTCATTGAGGTGGAAGGTGAAAACCACCTTGGGAAGTAAGGAAGGCAGAGACCTGAGGACCACCTTCTCCTGGTGGATAACCAAGAAAGGAGGTCAGCAAGAAATGGCCGCCAACTCGGAAATGCGGCGGATCGAAGTGAAGGCCACAAGAAAAGCCACCTTCAGAGATAGAACTGACAGGGAAGACTCCCTGAGAGGCTCAAAGGGGAACCCCTCAGAACTTCCAGCACAAGCTTTAAATCCCATGTATCCACCGAGGCCCTGTACGGAGGGACAGCGTGGGCTACTCCTTGAAGGAAGGTCTTAACCTGTGGCTGAGATGATAATGTCTTCTGAAAGGGAAGAAGAGCGCAGAAACCTGGCCCTTTAGGGAACTAAGAGCGTAGCCCGAATCCAGTCCTGCTTGGCGGAAAACCAAAAGGGAAGGCAGGGAAAAGGACATAGGTGAAAAGCGGTTGGACTCACACCAACGGAAGTAAGCCTTCCAGGTACAATAGTAGATCCTGGAAGACGAAGGCTTCCTAGCCTGGCTAATAGTGTGAATCGTCCGGACCAAAAGGCCGGACGCTCTTAAAACTGTGGAGTCCACAGCCACGCCATTAACCTGAGCGACCGATAATTTGGATGGCAGATCGGACCCTGAGACAGCAGATCGGGTCTGTCTGGAAGGTGCCAGGGGGCGTCCGCGAGAAGATTGACTATCTCTGCAAACCAAGAACTCCTGGGCCAATCCGGGGCGATCAGAATGACCGTCACCGCTTCCGCCTTGATCTTTTTCAACAGCTTGGAGAGCAAGGGAAGGGGTAGGAACCGCTAGGGGAGCACAAACTGTGACCAAGGAATGGCCAGAGCGTCAACCACTGAAAGAGTATCGCTGGTCCTTGGGACAACCCGAGGGACCTTCCTCTTCAATTGGGACGCCGTGAGGTCCACTTCCCGGAGTCCTCCATCGAAGAGAAATCCGATGGGAGACCTCCTGAAGTAAGGACCAATCCCCTGCCGCGAAGCCCTTGCGGCTGAGGAAGTCGGCGGCCTAAATGTCCACGCTGGGGACATGCACTGCGGATCTCACCAGGACCGTTGCCTCTGCCCAAAGGAGGATCCTGGAAACCTCGGCCGAGAACTCAGAGTCCACCCCTGGTGGTTGACATATGCCACTGCTGTGGCATTGTCTGTCTGGATTCGAATTGGCAGACTCCTGAGAATCCTTACCCAGTGAAGAAAGGACAGGAAAATGATCCGGAACTCAAGGACATTGATCAGCAGAGAGGACTCCTGCACCGACCAACGACCCTGAAAAAAAAAAAAAAAAACAGGTGACGAGGCCCCGCGCCTCAGCCGAGCAGGCTGGCTTCCGTCGTCACCACCTGCCAGAGAACTGGAAGGAAGGATCTGCTCTTAAGGATCTGCTCTGGGATATGAGAGGTGACCTCAGCCACCAGGCGAGGAACCGTTTGACCCGGGAAGAAAGCCGGATCGAACGATGCAGGGAGAAGACAGACATGTCCCCCTGAGATAGAATAGCCTGCTGAAGAGGTCTTGAATGAAATGGGATATATAAGGAGACCCAGACGTCCCTGAGGAAGAGGAAACTGCTGCCCAGCCTGGGAAACGGGCTGGGGTCTAGTCGTGAGTCATGCCTAGGTGGGTCCTCCAGTCCTAGACCTGGAGGATCCTCCTTAGAAGTAGAGGGAACGCCAGTAAGGAGTGAGTCCGAAGGATACCGTTTTCTCTTAACGTGCCTGTGGCCTCTGCTGTTGGGAAGAGGAATCTGATGCCACGAAACAACGAAAAAGGCCAAAGTTGTCACCTAAGAGGAGGTAGGCGAGGTCTGGAGAAGGGAACTGGTGCCACCAGTGGCATCCTTAATAATTTGGTCCAGCTTGGAACCGAAAAGACGTGATCCTTGAAAAGGCAGGCTGGTAAGGGACTTCTTTGATGACTCTTGAGCCAAAAGGTGCGAAGGTTGGCAGCAACATAACTGGGCGCCTGAGCGGCAGAAGATGCGGCGTCCAGGGAAGCGGAACCAATTAATCCCCGGCGTGAGTAATCTGGGTGGCAAGTTCCGCCTGGAGCTCCGGCTTGAATGTCCCAACGGAGTTGTTTAGCCCCTTCGGATACAGACTTCGAAACCCAAGTGAAAGCAAAGGCCGGGCATAGGGATGATGCGGCAGCTTCAAAAGCCGACTTCGTGAAGTATTCCATGATCCTAGCGATGGAATCTTTCAGAGACGCCCCCCCAGACAGCGTGAGGACAGTGTTGGTGGCAAGTCTAGCAGCCGGCGGATCCACAGAGGGAGTGGTTGTTCTCTATCTCCTCTCATTCCAGTTGGCGATGAGATCCAGAGGAAAGAGATATGAGACTCCAAAAAGCTTGCCTCTTTGAAAACGTCTGGTCGAATTCTCTCTCTCTCTCTGGCCAGAAGCTCCTCGAATTCAGGATGAGGAGCGAATACCTTGGGAGGTAGTTTAGACCGTCTAAACAAAACCGCCTGATCTGCGGGTTCCGTAGAGGAATATTTGATGCCACAGGTCTGATTGGTCGCTCCAATGAGGCTTTGAACCATATCCTTCAAGCTAGCGATTTGGTTCAAATCCGGCCCCAAATTATCCTCCGAAGGCGCACCAGAGAAAGCCTCGCCTGCCTCAGGGCCAGGGGGAAGTCGACCACAGAGAAGGACCGTGGGCAAGATGGACCGAGAAGAGAACTCAGACCGGCGTTCCTGTCTGGATCTTTCGCGGCCTGTATTGGAAGTCTCGGATGGAGCTTCTTGCGACCCGCTGGCTACTACGGAAGTCTGCAGGGGCAACCGATTGAGCACGGACACAAGGGTCTGGGACACCCGTGTGAGATCTGCTACAGATAGACAGAGAGGAGGCCCAGTCTGGGGTGGGGACTTAACTCTCAGGCGGAACAGCAGGGGGGTCCTGGGCGGTGAGCATAATGTGGGTTGCTGCAGGCCTGCCTGAGCTTGCGGTTACAAGACGAACACGCAAAGTGTTTCACTAAGGCACCGGAAGTAGGGGAAAAGTAGGAGGCCGGGAGAGACCTCCCTTAAAATTAGACCAAACGGGCCCCTGAGGAAAATGTCAGAAGGTTAGGGGACAGGGGAGAGTGTCAGTTTGCAGTGCAGAGCTACTCACGGCAGACGCTGTGGTTTCCAGATGGAAGGCTGCACGGCTTGGTGTCTCTGGCGCAGAAATAAGTATCTGCAGCTGCACGGGGAGTGGTGGGCGGTGTTAACTGCCAGGCCAGGAACACCAAGATGGCACCGGTGGGCGGAGCTCGCCGATAAAAGTTGGGCGGGAGAAAAGCCCGCCCGAGGGAATGGAAGTGAGGAGACGCGGCGCCGGAAGTAGGCCCCGGTAGAAGCTGGGGCCTAAATTTGAGACCGGCGGCCGTCGGGAAGGGCTGCGGTCTTGGAAGAAGTGCGGACTTCGGGAAAAACAGCGCGGTTGTCGGCAAGGCCACCGCGCCGTGACAAAAAAGGCACAGTGCAGCCGCTGGAGAAGGCGGCACGGTTGCTCCACTTCCCGGAGTCCCTGCAAGGCCGCCGCTCCGGGACACAAAATAGTGCGGCCACAAGAAAGCGACGCAGCTGCCTGCAAGGCAGCCGCGCTGTGACAAAAGAATAGTGCGGCTGCAGGAGGAAGCCGGTGCGGCTGCCTGTAAGGGTGCAGCGCCGGGGGGAGGAAACCGTGTTGCTGGCTGTACGGCTGCCGCGCTGCGATAGAACACAGTGCGGCAGGAAAAAGGCAGCGCGGTTGCCTATAAGACCACCGCGCCAGGCTCAGAGATGCGGCCGCCAAAGTAGCGCGTGTCTACCTCCTACTGACACTAAGCTAAACTGAAGTTCATAATGCCAGTCGGCGGGGTGTACACTGCAGAGGAGGAGCTAACTTTTTCATTTGCATAGTGTCAGCCTCCTAGTGGCAGCAGCATACACCCATGGTTCCTGTGTCCCCCGACGAGAGGCGATAGAGAAAAATAATGAATAATTTTACGAACCTATCACAAGCAATATAACAAGTGGTTTCTCCAAACGCAACACAAAATGTTACTTTTAACGATTACATCTCTAGAAACACTCAATACAGTTGTCTATGTATCCTTTGTCTTATTTTACAAGTTAAGAGATTAGTTCAAAAAGTAATTAACAACCAAGTGTTATTAGTGAATTGGCGACCGTTGTTCATAAAGAATTGGCTATATTTCCTCAGGAGCGCTAGCAGAAGATGGTGTTTGGCTATGCATATTTGCATCAGGTTATAACAGCCAGCGGGTGTTCTACCAAGTACTAGAGAAGCATTTTGTGCCGAGTTTGGAGAACCCACTTGTTATATCAGTTGTGTTGAGCCATTAACATTATTCTTGTTTTATTGGTTTATTGAAAACAGTAGAAAGTCTGTAAGCTTTGCTAATATACAAGTATTCTTGGTGACAACCTTCTTTGGTTTTCTCTGTTCTGCTGGTGATGCTTTAAGGTCAAAATCAGGGTTTCTGTTCTCATGGTCAGCATTCGGGGGCACCGGTGAGCTGCAGACAGACACAATATTGTTGTAAATGTTAGTGAGAGGCTTTACAGCTCATCTGTGTATATCACTTCTGTATCATCAAGCCCTACAAAAAGGTACAGGTGTCTACAATCCAAGGTTGGTGGACATGGCGATCAATGGGCAGATTCTACTCTGTTGGTCATGGTGCTTTGTAGCGTGGAGTCCTGGCTTCAAATCCCACCAAGGACAACATTTTGAGGAGTTTGTATGTTCTCCCTGTGTTTGTGTGGGTTTCCTCCAGGTTCTCTGGTTTCCTACCACACTCCAAAGACATACTGATAGGGAATCTAGATTGTGAGCCCCAATGGGAACATTACTGAGGTCTGTAAAGAGTTGCGGAATTAATGGCGCTATATAAGTGAGAAAAATATAAAACACATAGGTCATAGATGACCTTTAACATCAAATACAGACACAACTGCAAGGAAAATATACGTTATTGTCACATCTTCACGGAGGTCATCAGTGACTAATTTATACCTTGGGGATGTTTGCTGTCTAAGTTTAGTATCCAAAATGCCTCTCGCAGCATAAGGTGTTTTTTCCAACTATCGCCTCTCAGGGGATATGGCTCTTTCTATACCAAAGAATTGTAGGTGTGTTGAATCGCCATTATGCATAGTAACAAGCGAGTATCGCAATTGATGAATCCTTGAATATGACAAATGTCTCCTTGAGAAGAAGAAGAGTTTTTTGTTTGGTCTCAGTAAAGTCGCACACGTTACATTGATTTCCATTACACTTGATAAAACCTTTGGGTTTTAACTAACAGGTCTTTTTGGTTGGACTTCGGCAAAGGCTCGGTGAAAGCATGTTGCCCAGAGTCCGAACTCTTTTTGCCGCAAACATACAGCCCTGAGATATGATTTTTCTAAATGTGTCATCTTGATTGATGACTGGAAGATTTTTTTTGGATATTTTTAACTTGATTATATTGTAGGATGTGGGAAAAGTAACAGATGTGTCATTAGTTATATCTGATTGAATATTTTTCATATCAGACTTCAATATCCCCTTTCTCGCAATCTGTTATGTATAACATTACTCTCCGCAAGAAAATGGTTGTCATCTGAACAAGCGCACAACATTTCTCCATAATGGATGGCCCTGGTAGTATGTTTGGGGCGACAGCTTGTCAACTGGAGAATAGAATTGCCCGATATACTTTTCCTGTAAAAGATGTGTGTACACGGCCAGCATTACAATCTCCTTCCAGAAAAATATCCAAAAATAAAATTTGATTGCATAGTGAATCAGCCGTGAATTTCAAATTAAAAGTATTATCATTTAGATATACAACACATTCTGAAAATTCCAAAGTGCTTCCCACCCACACCAGGAGGAGGTCGTCTACAAAGCGACCATACCACCTAATGTGGGTGGGGAATGGGTCGTCAGGGTGGAAAATTAATTTCTCCTCCCGACAAGCCATACAGAGTATGGCAAGGGAGGGGGAGAATTTAGCACCCAGTGGTGTTCCCCCTACTTTTAAGAAAAATGTAGAATTAAGCATGAAATAGTTATATTTCAACAGATGGTACAGAACAGTAATGTTGGAGATCACTGGAATATGTACTGTAGTGGTCCAGATGGCATTGGATAGCTGGGACCGTAAGTGGATGTGGAATGCAGGAATACAGATTAGCCACATCTAGTGTGACAAAAGTGTATTCCTCCCGTCCATGAAAATTCATCAACTTGTGGAAAGACCGAAGTGTGATCTTTAAAAAAAACAAAACAGTATTCTGGTAGTATAACCCCCTCATTCAGGGACCCTATTCCTGAAATAATTGGTCTTAAGAGCGGAGGGAAAATACCTTTGTGTGTTTTGGGCAAACCGTGGAATATTGGTATTATAGGATGGTCTGTAAATAGTAAATTTCTGATCTTGGAATCAATGATGCCTGAAGACACTCCCTCATCTAGTGTTTGAGATAATGAATTTTTGAAAAAAAAAATAGTGGGATCAGATCTAAGTTCCTTATAGGTACTATTGTCATGTAACATGGGAGGATAGATCTCTATTATATATGTACTGATCGGTTGCTTTTCGTATTCCATTGCATGTTCTCTGCTCCTGCAGCTTTTTATTCTTTGTATGTCGGATTTACAGTATAAAGGAATAGAATAGTGTTTTTATTTCACCTGTGGAAGGGTTGCTCTCTTCACTTTTTTCACTGTTGCTAAGCCACACCAGCTGGAGCCATGGCACCCACCGCTTTTCCTCCCATGGACTTTCAACCTGCAAAGCGCTCATACTTTACTCTACATTGATTGTGTTGCCTGGAGCTCCGCTTTTATTGCCTTTTGGAACAATCGAATATCCATTCAGGAGTAATAAGTTTCCACCATTTGGATCCACTAGTCCAATTGAGCTTTTCTATCATTTCCATTGGGAGGACTGTCACAATTTAACAGTGTGCTTACACATGCAATATACACCTGGACTTATGTCACTGACTATTAGGAATGATAACTTTATATTTCTTTATTAAACCTATATAGCAATTTGGTTCTTACATCCTTATTGCATTTGATCATTCTCAAGATATAACATTGAACATAATGTATAAGAGCATGAACATAAGATACTGTATATACTCAAGTATAAGCCGACCCCCCCCCCTAATTTTGCCACAAAAAAACTGGGAAAACTTAATGACTCGAGTATAAGCCTAGGGTGGAAAATGCAGCAGCTACTGGTATATTTCAAAAGTAAAAATAGATACCAATAAAAGTAAAATTAATTGAGACATCAGTAGGTTAAGTGTTTTTGAATATCCATATTGAATCAGGAAACCCATATAATGCTCCATACAGTTCATGATGGGCCCCATAAGATGCTCTATATTAAAATACGCCCCATATAATGCTGCATAAAGGTTAATAATGGCCCCATAAGATGCTCCATAGACACATTTTCCCCATATAATGCTGCACAAAGGTTGATGGCCCCATAAGATGCTCGATAGATTATGCCCCATATGCTGTTGCTGCAATTAAAAAAAATAAATAAATAAAATACTCACCTCTCGCCGCTCTGTCTTCCAGCTCTCTGACTGTTCAGGCAGAGGGCGCACACTAAACACGTCATTGCACCCTCTGATCTGAATGTCACAGCTGGAGGATGCGGAAAACGGAGCAGTGCCAGGCGGTGGAACGGGGACAGGTGAATATCACACAATGCTCACCCTCCCCTTTTATACTTACCTGCTCCTGGCGAGGTCCCTGCTTCTCACGGACCGATGGTCTCCGGGTGACGGTAGCTTCTTCCTATGTTCAGCGGTCACATCGTACCGCTCATTCAAGTAATGAACATGTGGCTCCACCCCTATGGGAGTGGAATCGCGTCCATATTCATTACTTTAATGAGCGGTACCCCGTGACCCCTGAACGCAGGAAGAGCTGCCAGCGCCCGGAGACCATCGGAGATCATCGGAGATGATGGGACCGCACTAGGAGCAGGTGAGTATGTCACAGCTGCCGCTTCTCCTCCCCCGCCGACCCCCTGGGAAAATGACTCGAGTATAAGCCGAGGGGGGCACTCTCAGCCTAGAAAAATGGGCTGAAAATCTCAACTTATAGTAGAGTATACACGGTATATCTGAATTTATGTCATTTGTTATATGCAGATTCCTGTACATTTCTCTTTTGGTCCTTGCCAAAAAAAAAAATATGTAAAATTTTGTTTGTAACTATTCATTTTCTTCATTTAACACCACACCTAGTGTGAACAGAGTCTTACAACATGGAGAAACGCCTAGCCAAATTGGCACAGGTATTATCTGACTACCAATCTCCTCCTTCCAACTCCTCCTCAGAATTGAAGAAACTACTCTATAAAAAAAAGAGAACTTGTCCAACCAAGAATTGCGTACTTGGTGGGACTAGAATTCTTTATATTATTATAGTACATTTTTATAGCGCCATTTTTCCATGGAGCTTTACATGTGAAAAAGGGGCAAATATAGACAAATACAAGTAAACATGAGCAAAAAACAAGGCACTAACAGGTACAGAAAGAGGGAGGACCCTGCCCGCGAGGGCTCATAGTTTTCTCTGAATAACTACGCAGACAGAAAAAGGATACCATGGGGTCTTCGATTTAAAAAAAAAAAAAAACAGACATGCATTTTTTTCAGACGACTTGCTTACTCATTGGAACAATATTCTGTCTGAGTGTTCACTGAAACTCATGGGTCTTATAGTCCAAAATGAGGAATCCAGATTGCAACAACTCAAAGAAGAAATGAACAATGTGGACCTATCTCTAAAGACTCATGCCAATAATCGAAAATACACTATGCTGGACCAAAAACTCAAAAATCTCAATAAGTTGGAAGAATCCATGACCAAAACTAAGAAATCTAAATTCAGAGATTTGATGGACTACAAAAATAAGAAAGTGTATAATTGTAGGAACAAGACCACTCTATTATCTGGCAGCATTAAATCCATCATGAAGAGAGACGAAACTTATCTTTCTCATCATCTGAATATAAATGTGCCAGTTTTTCAGATACACTCAACTCAGACCCCAAGTGGCATGAAATCAGTTCCAAAAATCTGTCAAAAAACATCTGAGGAGGAAGGGAGGGAGTAGAGAATGGAGAAAGTATGCCAGGGAGAATACTGCCCAGGAAGCGCAAATGTTTCCATCTGACATAATTCAACACCTTGATAGTGTTTTGATCCGGACACTGGCTATATTATCTATGGATCAGATTGATGTCCTGGTCAGGGGGTTTGAACTTTGCCCCCAAGCCAGAATTTTGATTTATTTCTTACCTTACAGGATGAGAATAGATTTGTCAGCAATTTGTAAAAAAAACATTCCCCCCCCACCCCCCCCCCCCCAAAGGATGATTTTGATGCACGTGAAACTTCTGAAATGGCCCATAATACTAATGAATTCTGCGAGCTTTCCTTCCGGGAACAAACTGCTTTGGTATGTTGCCAACAACTAGAGGCAGGAAACGGCAATCTGAACAGTATTACTGATGGTGAGGTTTCGTTTAAAAGTATAAATCAGACATACTACCCAGTTGAATCCAGGACCGACGTTTTGGATTTCTTCCTGATCCTGGTTGAACGGGATCTGAAGGCTCTTCACACAAACTGGGAGGCCACCATCTCATAAAAATCTGACCTCCAAGCAATTGATAGCAATAAAAGAACTCCGTTCAAGGCAGGATGCATGGTTGTCTTAGATACTACATTATATAGAGAAGTGGTGTCTTCCATGTTACATGACAATAGTATAAGGAACTTAGATCTGATCTCACCATTTTTTTCAAAAACTCATCTCAAATACTAGATGAGGGACTGTCTTTAGGCATCATTGATTCCAGGATCAGAAAGTTACTATTCACAGACCATCCTATAATACCAATATTCCATGGTTTACCCAAAACACACAAAGGTATTTTACCCCCGCCCTAACCACCGATTATTTCAGGAACAGGGTCCCTGAATGAGGGACTCAGCGAATGGTTAGACAACCATTATCGACCAGAATACTTATTTTTTTGAAGGATAGCACTTCAGTCCTTCCACAACTTGATGAATTTTCATGGAGGGAGGAATATACTTTTGTCACACTAGATGTGGCTAATCTGTATTCCACTTCCACTTGCGGTCACAGCTATCCAATACCTTCTGGACATCTACAGTACATATTCCAGTGACCTCAAACATTGCATCGTTACTGTTTGTACTACCCTTTGAAGCTTAACTATTTCATGCTTAATTCTACATCAAATATAACCAATGATGCGTCTGTTACTTTTTCCACAGCCTACAATATAATCAAGTTAAAAATATTATCCAAAAAAAATAAAAATCTTCCAGTCATCAATCCAGATGATACATTTAGAAAAATCATATCTCACAGCTGTAGGTTTGTGGCAAAAAGAGGTCGGATTCTGGGCAACATGCTTTCACCGAGCCTGTGCCAAAGTCGGACCAAAAGACCTGTTGGTTAAAACCCAAAGGTTGTTTTCAAGTGTAATGGAAATCATTGTAACGTGTGCGACTTTACTGCGACAAAACAAAAAAAACTTTTATTCTTCTTAAGGAGACATTTGTCATATTCAAGAATTCATCAATCGTGATACTCACCATGTAGTATATTCCATTTTTGTGATTTAAGAAAAATACAATATCTATGCACTACTGGAAAATTTAAAACAGCGAATTTCTGAACACAAACAATATTTCTAAAATATATATATATATATATATATATATATATATATATATATATATATATAAAATTGGATTGTATGCTGGTGCTGTTGAACACTTTGTTACTATGCATAATAGTGATTAAACAACACACCTACAATTCTTTGGTATAGAGAGAGCCATATCCCCCGAGAGGAGGTACCCCAAGGTATGAATTATAGGAGTGATCTCTTTTATATATATATTAATCTGTCATTCTACGCACAACGTTGCATGTTCTACGTCTCTTATAAAAGGAAACCTGTCACCAGGAATAATGCTGTTAACCTGCAGATATGAGGTTAACCCCTCTGTGACCTTAGACGTACTATCCCGTCGAGGTGCCCTGGGCCTATCTGACCCTGGACGGGATAGTACGTCATAGCGATCGGCAGCGCTCACGGGGGGAGCGCCGCCGATCGCGGCCGGGTGTCAGCTGCTTATCGCAGCTGACATCCGGCACTATGTGCCAGGAGCGGTCACGGACCGCCCCCGGCACATTAACCCCCGGCACACCGCGATCAAACATGATCGCGATGTGCCGGCGGTGCAGGGAAGCACCGCGCAGGGAGGGGGCTCCCTGCGGGCTTCCCTGAGCCCCCCGCAGCAACGCGATGTGATCGCGTTGCTGCTAGGGTCTTACCCCCTTCCCTCCCTGCTCCAGGCCTGGATCCAAGATGGCCGCGGATCCTGGTCCTGCAGGGAGGGAGGTGGCTTCACAGAGCCTGCTCAGAGCAGGCACTGTGAAGGCTGCAGCGCTGCATGTCAGATCAGTGATCTGACAGAGTGCTGTGCACACTGTCAGATCACTGATCTGTGATGTCCCCCCCTGGGACAAAGTAAAAAAAAAAAAAATTTCCAAATGTGTAAAAAAAAAATAAAAAATATTCCTAAATAATGAAAAAAAAAAAAATATATATTATTCCCATAAATACATTTCTTCATCTAAATAAAAAAATAAAAAATAAAAGTGCACATATTTAGTATCGCCGCGTCCGTAACGACCCGACCTATAAAACTGGTCCACTAGTTAACCCCTTCAGTAAACACCGTAAGAAAAAAAAAAAAAAAACGAGGCAAAAAACAACGCTTTATTATCATACTGCCGAACAAAAAGTAGAATAACACGCGATCAAAAAGACAGATATAAATAACCTTGGTACCACTGAAAACGTCATCTTGTCCCGCAAAAAATGAACCGCCATACAGCATCATCAGCAAAAAAATAAAAAAGTTATAGTCCTGAGAATAAAGCGATAATTTTTTCTGTAAAATAGTTTTTATCGTATAAAAGCGCCAAAACATAAAAAAATGATATAAATGAGGTGTCGCTGTAATCGTACTGACCCGAAGAATAAAACTGCTTTATCAATTTTACCAAACGCGGAACGGTATACACGCCTCACCCAAAAGAAATTCATGAATAGCTGGTTTTTGGTCATTCTTCCTCACAAAAATCGGAATAAAAAGCAATCAAAAAATGTCACGTGCCCGAAAATGTTACCAATAAAAACGTCAACTCGTCCCGCAAAAAACAAGACCTCACATGACTCTGGACCAAAATATGGAAAAATTATAGCTCTCAAAATGTGGTAACGCAAAAAATATTTTTTGCAATAAAAAGCGTCTCAGTGTGTGACGGCTGCCAATCATAAAAATCCGCTAAAAAACCCGCTATAAAAGTAAATCAAACCCCCCTTCATCACCCCCTTCGTTAGGGAAAAATAAAAAAAAATGTATTTATTTCCATTTTCCCATTAGGGCTAGGGTTAGGGTTAGGGCTAGGGTTAGGGCTAGGGTTAGGGTTGGGGCTAGGGTTAAGATTACATTTACAGTTGGGAATAGGGTTGGGATTAGGGTTAGGGGTGTGTCAGGGTTAGAGGTGTGGTTAGGGTTACCGTTGGAATTAGGGTTAGGGGTGTGTTTGGATTAGGGTTTCAGTTATAATTGGGGGGTTTCCACTGTTTAGGCACATCAGGGGCTCTCCAAACGCGACATGGCGTCCGATCTCAATTCCAGCCAATTCTGCGTTGAAAAAGTAAAACAGTGCTCCTTCCCTTTCGAGCTCTCCCGTGTGCTCAAACAGGGGTTTACCCCAACATATGGGGTATCAGCGTACTCAGGACAAATAGGACAACAACTTTTGGGGTCCAATTTCTCCTGTTACCCTTGTAAAAATACAAAGCTGGGGGCTAAAAAATCATTTTTGTGAAAAAAAAAAAAGAATTTTTATTTTCACGGCTCTGCGTTATAAACTGTAGTGAAACACTTGGGGGTTCAAAGTTCTCACAACACATCTAGATAAGTTTGTGGGGGGTCTAGTTTCCAATATGGGGTCACTTGTGGGGGGTTTCTACTGTTTAGGTACATTAGGGGCTCTGCAAACGCAATGTGACGTCCCATCTCAATTCCTGTCAATTTTGGCATGAAAAGTCAGACGGTGCTCCTTCCCTTCCGAGCTCTACCATGTGCCCAAACAGTGGTTTACCCCCACATATGGGGTATCAGCGTACTCAGGACAAATTGCACAACAACTTTTGAGGTCCAATTTCTTCTCTTACCCTTGGAAAAATAAAAAATTGGGGGCAAAAATATAATTTTTGTGAAAAAATATGATTTTTTATTTTTACGGTTCTGCATTATAAACTTCTGTGAAGCACTTGGTGGGTCAAAGTGCTCACCACACCTCTAGATAAGTTCCTTAGGGGGTCTACTTTCCAAAATGGTGTCACTTGTGGGGGGTTTCAATGTTTAGGCACATCAGTGGCTCTCCAAACGTGACATGGTGTCCCATCTCAATTCCTGTCAATTTTGCATTGAAAAGTCAAATTGCCCTCCTTCGCTTCCAAGCTCTGTCATGCACCCAAACAGTGGTTTACCCCCACATATGGGGTATCGGCGTACTCAGGACAAACTGTACAACAACTTTTGGGGTCCATTTTCTCCTGTTACCCTTGGTAAAATAAAACAAATTGGAGCTGAAGTAAATTTTTTGTGAAAAAAAGTTAAATGTTCATTTTTATTTAAACATTCCAAAAATTCCTATGAAACACCTGAAGGGTTAATAAGCTTCTTGAATGTGGTTTTGAGCACCTTGAGGGGTGCAGTTTTTAGAATGGTGTCACACTTGGGTATTTTCTGTCATATAGACCCCTCAAAGTGACTTCAAATGAGATGTGGTCCCTAAAAAAAAAATGGTGTTGTAAAAATGAGAAATTGCTGGTCAACTTTTAACCCTTATAACTCCCTAACAAAAAAAAATTTTGGTTCCAAAATTATGCTGATGTAAAGTAGACATGTGGGAAATGTTACTTATTAAGTATTTTGTGTGACATATCTCTGTGATTTAATTGCATAAAAATTCAAAGTTTGAAAATTGCAAAATTTTCAAAATTTTTGCCAAATTTCCGTTTTTTTCACAAATAAACGCAGGTACTATCAAAGAATTTTTACCACTACCATGAAGTACAATATGTCACGAGAAAACAATGTCAGAATCACCGGGATCCGTTGAAGCGTTCCAGAGTTATAACCTCATAAAGGGACAGTGGTCAGAATTGTAAAAATTGGCCTGGTCATTGACGTGCAAACCACCCTTGGGGGTAAAGGGGTTAATCTGCAGGTTAACGGCGTTATTATGCTGTCCGGCGCCTGCACGGAGCGGAATGCAGTGCAGAGATCTTTATTCTCCCCGCCAGCATTCAGTCGCAGGGGTGGTGTCGGTTCAGTCACCGTTCTATGTATACAGAGCGGCCGCTGTAACCCGTGCAAGCAACCTTAACCAACATCCAGCCATAATGTAGAGCCGGTGTCAGTCTGCTGTGCATACTCAGAGCGGTCACTCAACCGGTGCCCCCCATAACTGAATACCGAATGCTGGCGGGGAGAATAAGGATCATTTTGTCCTCGCTACATTCAGCTGCGTGCAGGAGCCAGAAAGCATCATAACGTTGTTAACCTGCAGATTAATTACATAGCTCAGGTTAACATCGTTATTCCTGGTGACAGGTTCCCTTTAAGATTGGACAACAAAACACTTCATATGTATGAACTAGAGGGTAGATCTCTATTATGTATGTACTGATTGGTTTCTTTCTGTATTCCATTGCATGTTCTCTGCTCCTGCATACCTGCTTATTACACACGTCATTATCAGCCTCTTTGTCACTGGCAGTGTTTAGTTTAAAACAGGAACATTGCCATTTCATTACTATGCTATGATTAAAGATGTGTGGGACACCAGAAACGCGTCAGTTTTTATCCTTGTATGTCGGGTGTTATAGTATAAAGAAATAAAATCATGTTTTTAATTCCACTTGTGGAAGTGATGCTCTCTTCATTTTTTAAACAGTTCTACTCATCTAACACCCATTCCACTAAAGCCATGGTCTCCTGTAAAAAAAACAAAATAAAAATCAACCATGTCCCTCACCTGTACATCATTCTGTCACATGCCGTAATCCATGTCTGGTGATAAACAGATAAATTTAAATCATCACGGTGCCAAGATACGACCATCCAGGGAGAATTTCTCCAGGTGAACTCACCGCTGCACCGTGAGACTTTCTCTCTGTGCTAACAGTGATCTCACCAAGGTCACCGCAGTTCAGAGGCCCAGCTGAGAATGCAGCCTCCGATAACTGCAGTAACTTTGATGACGTCACAGCCGGCCACTGATGCTGTGCTGCGGCAGCTCATACTTCTGTGGGTCTCAGCCTGGACGGTTGGATCTTGGCATGATCCAGATTTAAAACGGTTTATCCCAGACATGGATTACGGCGTGGGACAGAAAGATCGATAGGAGAGGAATATGGTTGTTTTTTTATTTTATTTTTTTTTTACAGGAGACCACGGCTTCAATGAAACGGGTGTTAGGCGAGTATAACTGTGTTTGTTATTTTTAAATAAAAAAAGTGAAAATGTCTTTATTTCAAATAAAGGACTTTATGCTTGTTGTGTGTTTATTTACAATCCAACCATAGTGGGCTTGATGTCACCGGATTATACAAAGCTGATATCAACCCCACTTGCCACCGCCACAGGGCAAGTGGGAAGAGCCAGGCAAAGTGCCAGAATTCGTGCATCTAATAGATGCATCTTTTGTGGGCAGCTGATAGTTTTAGGCTGAGTGAGGATGGGTGCGGGCAATATCCTTGGCCCCTTACCAGAATGAGAATATCAGCCCCAGCTGTCTGCTTTAGCTTGGCTGGTTGTCAAAAAATGAGGGGACCCCATGCCATGTTTTTTAAATTACTTATTTAATTTAAAAAAAATAAAAAAATAAAAAAAAGCGTGGGGGATCAATCTTTTCTTGCAAACCAACTTTGCTAAAGCTGGCAGCTGAGGGTTGCAGCCTGCAGCTGTCAGTTTTGCCTGGCTGGTTATTAAAAATACAGAGAAACCCACGCTGTTTTTTTTAGTTATTAGAGAACAGGCTGATGAATACTCCCATCAGCCGCCGCCTGCTCTGTTATAGTGGCAGAAGGCGTAGGCTGATGGAAGTAGTAGTCCCATCAGCCGACGCTAGAGACCGGAGGTAAACTTTTTACCTCCGATCATAGCTGCGGGCTCACGCTGTTATTTGACAGCGTGGGAATCGCGGCTCTCTGACAGTTGGTAATGATTTCACCGCCAATCAGAGCCAGTGTGTCTGGTGCTGTCAAGCACATGACAGCATGGCAAACACTCGATGTTTGGGCCCCCACACAAGTGAATGGGGTCAGGTACTGCTCTGGTACCGTTTGTCCAAACCCGCTGGACCTAAACATCCAAGGGTTTGCCCATCAGTAGCTGGCACTGTAAAACGCTGCGTCTTTTCAGCGGCAAAAAACAGGTGAGCATACCTAAGAGATCTCCTATATTTCTGCATCCACCCAGCAATGCCTGTCCTACCTCTAGTGGCTCACAGTTGTTCATAAATTAAAAACAGTCTCACAGAAAAAGAAACAACCTTCCCAACACCAGGTCAGATAACCAATGCACCAACAGGATGCTGCAGACCCCCATGATAAAGGCGAGGGAAGCACGGGTGCAATGCACTGATGAAACAACCACTCACAACCTACTATACATGGAGGGCGTGGTTGCCTAGTAGAAATATGAACAGATATGGGGATTCCTAGGACGCCAGTCACACACGAAAACACACCAATTTTTATTTTAGTGTACAGTTTCACAAGACAATGAGGACCCTTGTCGTGAGTTGTGAGCCTGTGTCTTTTGATCAAAACACCGATCAACACCTTATGTATTTTATACATCTACTTCTTGCACATTTTTTCCATTTTTATGCAGGATGCAGTCAGGTCCTGTAGTGCTGGTTGGGTGCATTGGGGGTGTCTGTCCTTGTGGGGTGCACTTACATAGCGCTGGATGACCCACCTGATCTAGTAGTATAGGTGCCATCAATAGGCTGTAAGCCAGACACTGTGCACTACACATCTGTGTGAATTGTGCCCTATACAAGCTTTATCTAATACTACGCAGCCACCCCCTCCATGAATTGGTAGGTTTGTTAGTGGTTGTGGTGTTTTGACCCTGCTGCCCTCTCCTTTATAATGGGGGTCTGCAGAACCCGGTTAGTTGCATTGGTATGATAACCTAGTGTTGGTAAGGCCATTGTTGGTAAGGCCGTTTCTTTTTTGGTCCTAACTTTAACCCCCTCTAATAATGTGGATAATTTAGCTTTCTGTATACCCATAACTCTGTTTTTGCTACTCCTTTATGTTGAAATCACTACTAATGGCTGCATGGGGTAAATTAAGCCTCCATTGGCGGGTTGAGCCAAAAGGTGTAATATGTATGGGCCCTAGACAGATATTGTCAGGAGATAAGGATCCAGCATGTCAGATTTCATACTCACGACCCTTTGGATAGGTCACTGCTAGAGATGTCTGGCAGAGGATCCCATGTGGAGAGCAGACAAGCGAGCAGAGCACGGGCTACGTATAGAGGAGGCGGGAGAGCCATCTGGACCGTCGTGTAGCCAACAGGTATCCATTGTGTATGGGCCAACTTAGCCATGGACAGTTCCATATTACACCACCAATTCCTGCACTTTGAGACTACAGATATTTCCTGATGTGATCATCATCAATCCCATGTTATGGTGCAATAAAGAGTTCAATAGACTCACTCTGTGTTTAGAGATCCAGACGATGGACCCTCAATCAGAACATCTGGATTAGTGTAAACAAGACTCCCACCATAACTCTCATTCTATGGAGAAAAGCAAAAAGGTAACTAATACAGAGTGTAAAAAGAGAAATAAGATAAAAGCAGATACAAAGAAACAAACCCACTTCAGTGCAGTTACGCCTTTAAGGGGTTTTCCCAAAGAACACTTTAATCAATAGATCTTGGAATAATAATGATTTCCACAATTGGATGTGTTCAAATAAAATGTCCCTGTGCTGAGATAATCTTATAAATCTGCCCCTGCTGTGTACTGTGTAATGGCTGTGTCTGACCATACAGGAACATGTTCAGACACAGCCAGTATACAGCAGGGGCACATTTATAGGATTATTATCTCAGCGCAGGGACATTTCATTTAAACACATCCAATTGTGGAAGTTATTATTATTCCAAGATCTACTGATTAAACGAACTTTAAAATTAACCTTGTTTGTAGGAAAATCCCTTTAAGGCTCCCAGACATGAGACTTAAACCTGCCAAAATTGACTGGTTCGGCCGATGGTATACTGTACATGGGGGTGACGGTCGACTGATGGTCAAGGGAAAGGTCAATCGTAGATGTCCAATTTCGGCTGCCTATTAGAAAACAAAGGGGCGCTTGGCCGAACGAGTGCTAATGTATATGGGAGAGTCAGCTGTGGGTTGAATGATCCTCTGGAGCACTGTTCAGCCAACATCCATCTAACTTATTACACATGTCAGCATTTCATCCATATTCAGGCTCGGACTGGCACACAGGAGATCAGGAGAATGCCCACAACTCCCTATATGAGCAGTACTTGGCACAATATACTTCATTCACTATGTACAAAGGCAGCATCTGGTCATTCATTTATCAAACTACCCCGTTTGTTATTATATAGGAGCATAAAAGAAAGTGGTGAATAAGGGTAATGTCACATTTACACACAGCAGAAAAGTGCCCCCTAGAGTCATTGTTACTGGTGGGCCCTTAGAACTCCAGTCTGACACTGTCTATATTTGTAAGCCGAACTCAGGAGATGAATCTACAGATGGAAACACTGGAACAAAGATGTACAATGTGTGCTGGAGCCAGGCCTGGTTTCAGCTCAGAAATACTTACGTTAGACCCAGATGTCACTTACAGTCCCAGCATCTCCTCTCAGTGGCACCAGGAAAGCAGAACTTTTACGGCCGGTCACTTAAATTGCCCGGGATTATAAATCAGACACTTCAGATAATGGAAGTTGAAAACATTGTTTTGTCATAGTCTTATTTTCCCATCTCTTACCTGAGTTCTTCCTGTGGGTGGTGTTCCCGAAGGCTCCAGGTCTCTGCAGGCCGACTTCACCTCCTGCTTCTGCCGCTGATGCATTATATATTCATAAGTGCTAAGTTTATTCCACACTGGAAGAGGAGGAGAAAACACCATCACTTTTCATGTACGCACACTTATTCAGGCTTAGCTAAAAGCTGGGATCATATGAATAATGGAAAACCATCATCATCTCTACAGCAAAAGTAGTAATAAAAATAATCCTAAATCCACAATGTATTGGTCTTTTAAAATATGCATGTATGCTATTAAAATGTATAAAACTATTATGGGAAAAAAAAAAAAAGTTAATTCTTGTGTTTCTATCTTTTTTTTTTCTTGTTATGCCGTTTACTGATCTGATTAATTTACTTGATATTTTATTAGACTGGATTTTGAAAGCAGCGATAAACTGTATTTTGCTTTGTTTTCAATGGCGCAAAAAGGGGCGATTTAAACTTGTGTTTTTTTATTTTGTTAATTTTTTTAAAAACTTTTTTAATGGCTTCAATAGTCCCTTTAGGACACTTGAAGCTGCGATCATCTGATCGTCTGTACTATACATAGCAGGGCTTCAGCACTGTGTAGCAGAAATCATGATCTCCTATGTACGCTGGCCATGGGCTGGCGTTCATAGGAGATTCACAAAGACCAGCATGGGCATCCACCGCAGACCTTTGGCTGTCATGACAACCCAAAGGTGCCCCATGATCACAGAGACCGCCAATGGGCAGGTCTTGTGATGCGATTCTAGCTGGCACATGTTAAACCAGCATTTAACTGGTTAACTGCCGCAAGTGGATCTTGGATCCACCCTTGGCTGTTAGAGGCACATGATCAGATCAGCTGTCACGTGCGTGGAAATATGCGGCCTCAGTGTTGGAGCCCACATCAAAAGCAGGGACATAACCTTTGACGTACATATACGTCAAAGGTCATGAAGTGGTTTTAAAGGCTATGGGAAAAATAATTAATTTTGCATATCAGTGCTTTACTTTAGTTAATAATATTACACCAAGTTTCAGTTTGCAATCTTTATCCAGTTATTACTTTTCAGTCTCTCTGAAGCAGTTTACAGTTGATCAAATATGTAATTTTTTTCTCTTATGGGAGCGTCTCTCTCAGTAATATAGGCTGAGAGTGAGGTCTATGTGTATCCAGGGTGCTACTATCTTCATTAGTTTTTATATCACCACAGCTTCTATCTTGCATTAATATGCTCTATGTGTGTTCTCCCTTATTTCTACAACCTGTCTTTTCTGCCCTCCATGAGACTTTAGATACTTTTTCCCCCTCTCCACACTTTGAGAGATTTGTGAAGAATTCCACCTCTCCCTTCGCTGCTCTCTAACACTAATTTGTAATGGAAACTATTTACACTCTTGACATTCTCTTGATGAGCTTCAAGAGGTAGTCACCGGGAATGGTTTTCAATTCACAGGTGTGCCCTGTCAGTTTTAATAAGTGGGATTTCTTGCCTTATAAATGGGATTGGGACCATCAGTTGTGTTGTGCAGAAGTCTGGTGGATACACAGCTGATAGTCCTACTGAATTGACTGTTAGAATTTGTATTATGGCAAGAAAAAAGCAGCTAAGTAAAGAAAAACGAGTGGCCATCATTACTTTAAGAAATGAAGGTTAGTCAGTCTGAAAAATTGGGAAAACTTAGAAAGTGTCCCCAAGTGCAGTGGCAAAAACCATCAAGCGCTACAAAGAAACTGGCTCACATGAGGACCGCCCCAGGAAAGGAAGACCAAGAGTCACCTCTGCTTCTGAGCATAAGTTTCTCCGACTCACCAGCCTCAGAAATCGCAGGTTAACAGCAGCTCAGATTAGAGACCAGGTCAATGCCACACAGAGTTCTAGCAGCAGACACATCTCTACAACAACTGTTAAGAAGAGACTTTGTGGAGCAGGCCTTCATGGTAAAATAGCTGCTGGGAAACCACTGCTAAGGAAAGGCAACAAGCAGAAGAGACTTGTTTGGGCTAAAGAACACAAAGAATGGACATTAGACCAGTGGAAATCTGTGCTTTGGTCTGACGAGTCCAAATTTGAGATCTTTGGTTCCAACCACCGTGTCTCTGTGCGACGCAGAAAAGGTGAATGAAGGGACTCTACATGCTTGGTTCCCACCGTGAAGCATGGAGGAGGAGGTGTGATGGTGTGGGAGAGCTTTGCTGGTGACACTATTGAGGATATATTCAAAATTGAAGGCATACTGAACCAGCATGGCTACCACAGCATCTTGCAGCGGCATTCTATTCCATCCGGTTTGCGTTTAGTTGGCCCATCATTTATTTTTCAACAGGACAATGACTCCAAACACACCTTCAGGCTGTGTAAGGTCTATTTGACCAAGAAGGAGAGTGATGGGGTGCTACGCCAGATGACCTGGTCTCCACAGTCACCAGACCTGAACCCAATCGAGATGGTTTGGGGTGAGCTGGACTGCAGAGTGAAGGCAGAAGGGCCAACAAGTGCTAAGCATCTCTGGGAACTCCTTCAAGATTGTTGGAAGACCATTTCAGGTGACTACATCTTGAAGCTCATCAAGAGAATGCCAAGAGTGTGCAAAGCAGTCATCAAATCAAAAGGTGGCTACTTTGAAGAACCTAGAATATAAGACATATTTTCAGTTGTTTCACGCTATTTTGTTAAGTATATAATTCCACATGTGTTAATTCATAGTTTTGATGCCTTCAGTGTGAATGTACAATTTTCATAGTCATGAAAATACAGAAACATCTTTAAATGAGAAGGTGTGTCCAAACTTTTGGTCTGTACTAATTATATATTATAATATATATAATGAATGACTTCAAATCTGCAAAGAAAAATTAAGCAGCGTGTGCATGTTAAAATATATATATATATATATATATATATATATATATATATATATATATATATATATATATATATATATATATTATATATTTTAACAAATTAAGCAGCGTGTGCATGTTAAAATATATATATATATATATTTTAACATGCACACGCTGCTTAATTTTTCTTTGCAGATTTGAAGTAGTTTTATATCTGCCTGATGTCAATTCTTTCAGTGATTTTGCAGCGATTTTTCACCCATTCAAATGAATGAGGAAAAAAAAAAAACCTAAAGAAAGCACGCATGTTATGTATGCATTTTCCTGTCAAAAGACTCGTTAATGGTGCAGGGTTTCCAGCAAATGCTTAACGTTAATAGCACTGAATGGCCGACCACGTGTTGTGCGCTTATTAACCATTTGTGACTTACAGAGGTAGATGTGAAAGCACAGCAGCTGTCCTATCAGCAGAATAGTAATGAGCCCCATCACTGACACCAGAGCGGCCAGGCCCAGGATGACAGATGCTTGGGTTTTCACCGGGGCTGCGGGCAGGAACACAAACCACACGTCTGAAAAGTTCCGGATGGCTGGAAAACATGAAGGATGGAGGTCATCATCTGACAACACACCTAGATATAGGAGTAATACACAACAAGTGCAACAGTTGTGGGACTGCACTTTATTAAATTCCTAAAATTGGTGTAAATTGGAGAAAAGAGGTTTATTCCGTCTAAGTTAGACCAGAATATACGGTAACATACTGCACTGCAGTGTCATAAAGAGGTAGTTAATGGACAAGAGGGAAAGCATCTACCGTATATACTAGAGTATAAGCCGACCCCCCTAATTTTGCCACAAAAAAAACTGGGAAAACATATTGACTCGAGTATAAGCCTGGGGTGGAAAATGCAGCAGTGAATTTCAAAAATAAAAATAGATGCTCCATACCGTTCATTATGGCCCCATAGCTGTGCCATATAGTGCTCTGCACCGTTCATTATGGCCCCATAGATGCTCCATATAAAGCTGTGCCACATATAATGCTCCATACATTTCATTATGGCCCCATAGATGCTCCATATAAAGCTGTGCCATATATAATGCTCTGAACCGTTCATTATGGCCCCATAGACGCTCCATATAAAGCTATGCAATATATAATGCTGCAATAAAAAAAAAATTGACATACTCCCCTCTCTTGCTGCCCGCAGCTCCTCAGCGTCCCGTCTCGGCGTCTCTCCGCACTGACTGTTCAGGCAGAGGGCGGCGCGCACACTAGTATGTCATCGCGCCCTCTGACCTGCACAGTCACTGCAAGAGGACGGGAAGACAGAGCGGCGCCCGGCAGGTGGAACGTGGATAGGTAAATTTGAGATACTCACCTGCTCCGGCGTCCCTGGCTCCTTATCCCGGACAGATGGTTTTCGGGTGCCGCAGCCTCTTCCTCTTGTCAGCGGTCACCATTACCGTTCATTAGAGGAATGAATATGTGGCTACACCCCTATGGGAGTGGAGTCCATATTCATAACTTTAATGAGCGGTACCATGTGACCGCTGAACAGAGGAAGAGCTGCGGCACCCGAAGACCATGGGACAGGCAGGGGGAGCGCCGGAAGCAGGTGAGTATGCGACAGTCCTCTCTCCCCCTCACCCGCCGACCCTGCCGCCGATCGTGACTCGAGTATAAGCCGAGAGGGGCACTTTCAGCCCAAAAATTTGGGCTGAAAAATCTCGGCTTATACTCGAGTATATACGGTAAGTTCTTCAGGAGGGCAGAGAAAACAGGCAGTAGGGGAAATCGCTATGGAAATGAAGCTGTGCTGATACATAAGAGCTAGTGTAGGCAGCAGCATACTGGCCAGAGATATTACATCCAGCACACTCGCAAGCGAAAAATGTGAAACTAGGAGCAGGCTACAAAGTGAATATCAGAGGGTCTGGAAATTAATGGAAAAAAAATGCAAATAATAAAAAAATAGAAGTTATTGCAACTTTCTTTTAACTAAAGGCAACACTAATATATGCAAACATATTTTTTCCAAGTTAAATGAAGCCAGTGTGTTCAAACTAACAGTATAAACTAACCACACACACATATATATATATATATATATATATATACACACACACACACACACACACACACACAGGATAAAGCCCTTATAAAAACTGCACCTTTAGGGAATCTAAAGTGTAACCAAATATGATAATTAGGGTGCCTGGAGCAGCATGGGTGTGGCCAAGAAGCTCAATGTACTGCCCCGCCCACTGGTTTTGCATATCCCCGCCTCTGAAACCAGCATTGTCTGTACAAAAAGCTCAGGCCAGTGCCGTCAATCACCAGTTTGGGTGCTTAGCTTGTACTCTCAATTTGGGTTGACAAAATCCCTTTAAGGAGTCCACAACCTTTACATCAATTTCTTAGAACTGCTCTCAGGTTTTCGATATTTTACAAATAGTAATTATTGGATAGGTGCATTTATAAACCGTGTACAAAATGGTTTAGTGCAAAAAAAAAAAAATAGATCACCTTCGAAGTGCAGATCACTCCTCAACACCGCTGGGTCAACGAAGTATGCAACAAATACATAGGATGAGATTGTGCTCAGCAGGACAGTACCCAGGAATGCAGATATAAGACAGTTGAAGAACAACCTAAAATGTGGAAAAACATGATTATATTAATTACACAGTACCAAACGCTATCCTATATGAATCAATGTTACCAAGGGATGTACCCACAACTGTATTATAAGGAATAAGTGCAGGAACAATGAAGTAGTGTCAGATCTCTTAAAGAGCACAACTCTTTAAAAGGGAACCCATCACATGAAAAAGAGAGCATTTAATCTGCAGATATAGGGTTAATCTGCAGGTAATGGCATTCTGAACCTGTCCAGCGCCCACCCTTACAGCCCCCGCTGCAGGGGGAAAATAATCTTTATTCCTCCCGGTAGCATTCGGGCTTCAGTCATGGGGTTGGCGTCGGCGCGCGTTCAGTCACTGCTCTGTGTATAGAGAGCAGCGGCTGTAAATGTGTCCCTGGCACTGACTGACAGCCGGCCCGAATACTGATCAGCTGTCAGTCAGTGCGGAGAGCGTGGTTACAGCCCGTGACCGAACCCGAGACCGGCACCGCCCTTGTGACTGCCAAAAGGTTTGGAGGAATAAAGTTAATTTCCTCCCGGTAGCGGGGCTCAATGCGCGGACAGAGATCAGGTTCAGAACCCTATTAATTTGCAGATTAACCCCATATTTGCAGGTTAATAGCGTTTTGTCATGTGACCGGTTCCCTTTAACTGCATGTTTATCTTACCAGTAATTCTTTCCTCCCACACAGTTATTGAGCCATTTGCAGTGGTGATCAAAATTACTGACGCATTTATTGCACAAGCTGCAGTGCTTGGACTTCGCGCCCCTGTGAAGACAGGAAAATATGTATAACCCGAGATATGAGAACCATCGGTGACATATAATTCATGCACGTGAGCCGACAATAACAAAAAGATAAAATAATAGACATCAATGTAGACCCACATAACAAGTAAACAATGCAGCAATTTAATTATTAACCAGTTGAAGACCCGGTACTTTTTATTTCCATGCATTGTAAAATGTTTTCTAATCCAGATATTCAAGTAATATGTGCATCTTTTTTTCGACATGTGTGACACCTAATTTTTATATCACTTTCATTACCATTATTTTTTCTATTTTTTGCCAAAACAGAGTGATACTGGTAGGAAAAAAAGGAAATGTGAGTGTTTTTCACTTTTTTTTAGAACTTAACTTAAAATGGGGATTTTTGTATTAAGGTACCTTCACACTGAGCGACTTTAGAACGATAACGATAGTGATCCGTGAAGTTGCAGCGTCCTGGATAGCGATATCGTTGTGTTTGACACGCAGCAGCGATCAGGATCCTGCTGTGACATCGCTGGTCGGAGCTAGAAGGCCAGCACCTTATTTCGTCGCTGGATCACCCGCTGACATCGCTGAATCGGCGTGTGTGACGCCGATTCAGCGATGTCTTCACTTGTAACCAGAGTAAACATCGGGTTACTAAGCGCAGGGCCGCGCTTAGTAACCTGATATTTACCCTGGTTACCATTGTAAATGAAAAAAAAAAACAAACCAAAAAAAAAAACAAAAACACACTACATACTTACATTCTGGTGTCTGTTGTGTCCCCCGGCGTCAGCTTCCCTGCACTGTGTCAGCACCGGCCGGCCGTAAAGAAGAGCACAGCGGTGACGTCACCGCTCTGCTTTACGGCCGGCGCTTACACAGTGCAGGGAAGCTGGAGGCGGGGGACGCGACAGACACCGGAATGCAAGTATGTAGTGTTTTTATTTAACATTTACAATGGTAACGAGGGTAAACATCGGGTTACTAAGCGCGGCCCTGCGCTTAGTAACCCGATGTTTACCCTGGTTACCCGGGGACTTCAGCATAGTTGGTCGCTGGAGAGCTGTCTGTGTGACAGCTCTCCAGCGACGCTGCAGCGATCGGCATCGTTGTCTATATCGCTGCAGCGTCGCTTAATGTGACGGTACCTTTACTCACCGTAAAATCCCTTTCTCCGAGATGCTCATTGGGGGACACAGGACTGTGGTGTATGCTTCTGCCGCCAGGAGGCTGACACTAAGTAAACATAAAAAAAACTTCGCTCCTCCTCCGTCGTATACACCCCGACACTGGCTACCAGAGAATCCACTTCGGCGCAAAAGCAGTAGGAGAACCAAAAAATAATATTATCAGCCTAAATACAGAAAACTTATGTCTGGAAAAAACCTCACTAAAAATACTGATAATATCAGATACAAAAAGACAGTAGCCACCAGGGAGGGAACTGTGTCCCCCAATGAGCGTCTCGGAGAAAAGGATTTTACGATGAGTAACACAAAAATCCCTATTTCTCCTTCGCCTCATTGGGGGACACAGGACTGTGGGATGTCCTAAAGCAGTCCCTGGGAGGGAAATTAACTCACCAGTAAAAATTATCCAGATAATGGTTGTCTTATAAGTGCGCCACCGCCGCTTGAAGAATCCTTCTACCCAGACTTACATCTGCAGAGATCTGAGAGTGGATATTGTAGTGTTTGGCAAATGTATGCAAACTAGCCCAGGTTGCAGCTTTGCAAACCTGTTCTGCTGAAGCCTGATGCCGAATCGCCCAGGAAGCCCTTACTGCTCTAGTGGAGTGAGCTTTGATTCCAACCGGAACCATCATGCCTCTGGCGTGATAGGCCTCCTGAATGGTTGCACGTATCCACCTGGCCAGGGTAGATTTCGAGGCCGCACATCCCTTCCTGCGACCCTCTGGGAGGACAAACAGAGAATCCGTCTGACGAAAAGGAGCCGTTCGGGAAATGTATCTCCTTAGCGCTCTCACTAGGTCAAATGTATGGAGAGCTTTTTCCATACGGTGCGTAGGCGCCGGACAAAAGGAGGGAAGGACTATATCCTCATTAATGTGGAAAAAGGAAACAACCTTCAGCAAAAAGGAAGGTGCTGGTCTGAGCACTACCTTATCCTGATGAAAACATAACAAGGGAGCACGACAGGAGAGGGCTGCCAGCTCTGATACCCGCCTTATGGAAGTTATGGCCACCAAAAATACAACTTTCCAGGAAAGGAGAGTCAAGGAAATATCTTGAAGAGGCTCAAAATGAGCTTTCTGTAAAGCCCTTAAGACCAAATTAATGTCCCAAACTTCCAAAGGAGTCTTATAAGGAGGGTCCTTATGAGCGACTCGCTGAAAAAAAGTCCTGACCTGTCGGTTAGTAGCAATCCTGCGCTGAAAAAGGACAGATAAGGCTGAAATCTGCCTTTTAAGAGTACTTGGAGCAAGCCCTGAATCCAGGCCTGCTTGGAGAAAGGCTAGAATATTTGGGACGGAAAAACGCAGAGGAGGCAGCCTGCGCCCTCTACACCAAGAAAGAAAAACTTTCCAAGTGTGATAAATTCTGGCCGAGACGGTTTTACGTGCATTGATCATGGTATCTGCAACCTCTTGGGAGAACCCTGCCCGAGTTAAAACTCAAGATTCAACGGCCAGGCCGTCAAACGTAGGACCCCTGAGTTCTGGTGGTAAATCGGTCCTTGAGATAGAAGATCCGAATGATCGGGGAGCCGCCATGGAACTCCGGCGAGAAGCTGTACTAGGTCCGCCGTGGCTAATCCGGGGCGATCAGAATAGCAGGCACTCTTTCTGACTTGATCTTCTTGATTACCCTCGGGAGCAGTGCAAGAGGAGGGAACAGATAAGAGAATGAAACTGGTTCCAAGTCAGCACTAGCGCATCCACGGCGATTGCCTGTGGATCTCGCTACCGGGCGACAAATCTGGGTACCTTGACATTCCACCTGGACGCCGTTAGATCCACGTCCGGAGTCCCCCATAGATGGCATATTTGCTGAAATACTTCGGGATGGAGAGACCATTCCCCGGACGCTAGACCCGGACGGCTGAGGAAATCAGCCGCCCATTTCTCTTCGCCCGAAATGTGGACTGCTGAAATTACCGAGTGATTCCTCTCAACCCAGAACAGTATTTGTTTTACCTCCTGCATGGCTGCCTTGCTGCGGGTGCCCCCCTTGATGATTTATGTAGGACACAGCTGTGGCATTTTCCGATTGAATCCAGACAGGACGACCCGCCAGAAGATGGTGGAAATACTGCAAAGCTAGTCGAACTGCCCGACTCAGCGCCCCTGAGCTGTGATGAAAGAACACTGCTCCCCAACCCAGGCGACTGGCATCTGTTGTAACCACTGGCCAATTGGTTGGAGGAAAGGGTTTTCCCTCCAGTAGGGACGAGCTGTTTAATCACCATGAAAGAGCCTGCCTGACCTGGGGAGACAACCGACATCTGCGGTTGAGGGAGAGTGGATTCCTGTTCCATACTGCTAAGATTGCCTGTTGGAGAGGTCGGAGGTGAAGCTGTGCAAATGGTACTGCTTCTATAGTTACAACCATCCTTCCTAAGACCCTCATGCAGGACCGGATCGTATGAGGGTACGGTTGCTGAAGATTCCTCACTTCCCGCCGAAGGGCTAGGACCTGGTCCTGGGGAAGGATTGATAGGGCTTGAGAGGTGTCGAAAATCATGCCTAGAAATGAAATCCTCAGAGATGGTTCTAGGGATGACTTCTTTAAATTTACTATCCAACCCAGGCGAGAAAGGGTGTCTAGAGCAATGCTGACATTTTCCTTGCAAGCTTGAAAGGTCGGCCCTCGGATCAGAAGATCGTCTAGATATGGCAAGACTACTATGCCTCGGGAGTGCAGAATGGACACCACAGTTGACATGACCTTCGTGAACACCCTGGGGGCGGAGGCCAGCCCGGAGGGTAAAGCTGTGAACTGGAAGTGTAGGTTGTTTAGGGCGAACCGGAGAAATCTTTGATGAGGAGGAAAAAAAAAATGGGAATATGTAGGTAGGCATCCTGAATGTCTATTGAGGCCAATAATTCTCCCTTTTCCATTGAGGCAATAACTGACCGGAGAGATTCCATCCGAAAGTGACGAACGTGGACAAACTTGTTTAAGCGTTTCAAATCCAGAATGGGTTTTACCGTTCCGTCCTTTTTGGGTACTATAAAAAGATTGGAATAAAAACCTTGAAACCTTTCTTCCCTTGGAACAGGAGAAATGACCCTGCTGAGACGAAGGGACTCTATGGAATTGTACAGGTCTTGTCGGCGGTACTCGGACCTGGGAAGACGGGATGGGAAGAACCGGGGAGGAGGCTGACAGACCAGCTCTATCTTGTAACCTGAAGATACGAGCTCTCCCACCCACCGGTCGTGGATTACTTGAAGACAGACCTGGTGAAACAAAAGTAGACATCCGCCTACTCTGTTGGAGGCACTCCGCTGAGGAAGAAACTTGCTCTTCCCTCCTGTGGAGTCTGAAATAAGCTGATCCAGCTTCTCTCCGAATAAGCGACCCCCCTGATACGGTAGAGTTGTAAGAGATTTTTTAGTGGTAGAGTCTGCCCGCCATGTTCTTAACCAGAGTGTCCTTCTAATGGCAATTGCATTTGCCGCAGCAGAAGAGGCACAGTCTGCACCATCTAAGGATGCATTGATCAGATAGCTTCCAGCAAGCGCTATCTGAGTTGACATTTCTGCCAGCTCCGCTGGCAAATCCCTTTCTTGAAGAGCCTTTGTTAAAGACTCTGGCCAAGACATCATAGCTTTAGCAACCCAAGTTGCCGCAAAAGAGGGAAAAAGTGCTGAACTCGAAGCCTCAAAAACGGAATGAGTCAAGCTCTCTATAAGACGATCCGTAGAATCCTTAATAGACGAGCCATTAGGAAGGGATAGCAAGTGTTAGAGGCTAAATGGGACACCGGAGGATCTACTGAAGGATTTTCGGCCCATTAACTACATAGCTCAGTAGAAAAGGGATACCTAGCCTTCAAGGCTTTTTGCCCTGAAAAACGCTTGTCCGGGTGCTCCCGGTTATGCCGAATCAGGTCCTCAAACTCGGGGTGAGAGGAAAAAACCTTATGGGCCCGTTTGGCCTACTTAAATGAAACCTTGTGATGTGAGGATGAGGCGAGTTCATCTTCTATCCCCAGGGACTGACTGACAGCCTCAATCAGGCTATCTACAGACTCCTGAAACCCAGGAGTCTCCAAATTAAGGGACCCTTCGGACTCATAGTCCGTCTCAACTTCACCACTCTCTGCTGGGGAAGGAGAGCATGATACAGAGCTCCAGGATGCTGAAGCACCTAACGGCCCGGGAGACGCTGTGCGAATTCGCTTTCCACGTGTCTGTCTAGTTCGAGCGTGGCCCCTGCAGGCAGAAGGCTCCTGAGACCCCGAGGCCCTCTCCGAGACAGATGGACTGCTGGCCCTGACCGCCGCGGTGTGAAGGGACTTGATTGCTTCAGTTAGGGACGCCATGGATTGCGACAAGGACGTGACCCATTCCGGTGGAACCGCCCTAGCCTCCGCTTGAGGTGCAGGAGAAATTGCCGGAAAAATTGCTGGGGAGCTCGCAGGGGGGCTCCTGGGCGCGTTCAGAGTCGCAGGCCTCGCAGAGACGATTACTCTGGGCATGCGGGAATGCAGCACGACAAACTACACAAACGATATATAGGAACGTGTGAGATTTGACCCTTCTAGACATAGTGATCCGTAAATGCTATACCCAGGGCCTTAGACTGGGAAAAAAACAATGCTTCTGCTGTCAGGCTGGAGGGAGAAGCACTTACCCCAGTCCTGTGTCCCCATGAGTACAGTGTGGAACCGAACACCAAATGCTGAGCAAATGTGATACCTTTATCCCCAACAGTCCTCAGGGGGCGGAACCGCCATGATGTGATGCGGCCTGTAGTAGGCCGAAGCCGGGGCCTCGATTTTCCCTAGGCGAGGAAAGGAGGGGGCGGATCCGGAAGTAGACGCACTGGAGGGGGCGGGGTCTCACCACGCGGTTTGCTGGGCGGAAGCTGGGCCTGTGACCCGGAAATGCATGCTGGATGCTAGGCCGGAGCCTGAAGCCTCCGGAAAGACCGCGGCGCCGGCTGCACTGAACCGCTGCGGTGCCGACAAGCGCTGGAAGAACCGCAGCACCGACGGAGCTTTGGGGACTGCGGCGTCGCTCATTACCCGATGCCAGAAAGGTTCAGACGCCCGGAGCCTGCCTTCAAGGTAAACTGCGCCTGTGTCAGGAGCCCCCCATTCCTGCCCTTCCCCCTTTTTTGCAAGCTGAACTCTATTGAGAGAAAAGGGTCAGAGTGGAGAAAAAAAATCCAGCGGGGGAGAGCAGAGCAAGTGACGGTGAAGGAAACCTAGCTCCATTTCCTGCACTGGGATAAGGAGAGGGACCGTCCGCCACCCCATCTATCACCGCAGCAGAACAGAGGTGTAGAAATAAGGGGGGACACACGGACATCTAAGGGCACCTGTACAGCCTGTGGTCTAAAGTACCGCAGGGTGGTCAGGGCCAAGTCCGGTGAGTAATCCCACGCCGCGGGGAAGGATACGTGGAGAATACTCGAATGTGCTTGCCCGTTGTTGGTTTGGGGAGATCGGACCCTCAAAAGGATCCGTCGCCCCCTCAATCCATATAATGTAGAGATGAAAAAGGTTCCTAAGGATCCGGGACCCAGTGGTGTGCCTCCTTCAGACACTAAGCAAGAACTGGATTCTCTGGTAGCCAGTGTCAGGGTGTATACGACGGAGGAGGAGCTAAACTTTTTTTTATGTTTACTTAGTGTCAGCCTCCTGGCGGCAGAAGCATACACCACAGTCCTGTGTCCACCAATGAGGCGAAGGAGAAATACATGGACCTAACAGTTTATCTTAGAGTGGAGGGCAGGAGCACAGTGCACCCTCCTCTGCCACATGCACAGAGTCCCATAAGTGCAAAAAAAGCTAAAGAAATGCGTATGAAGCTATAAAATGAAATACAGTAAGTTAAACACTAAGTCTCCTGTTTACCAAGGAGACTTACATTGTCAGCAATACCCCCACGCACGTTTCGCCTATGCTTCTTCGGAAAGGCCCCAACTAAATCAATAAGGATCGATTACAGTTATACATGGACATAAGTGAATGCATGACGATTTTTTGTCTATGAGGCTATATATGCAAACGTGTCAATGTACAAGGTCTTTAGTTCTTGCAGTGCATCATGTCTCCCTTTCACCCTTTTTATCATTCTGTTTTTAATATTTTGTAAAAATACTTAATAAAGAATGAATTTTTGAGATATTTAGGTCAGGCTCCATTTAGTTTTTTTTTCCAGCTATTGAGTTTATTTATTTTATTTTTTATCAGACTTTCCCTGTAACTGGGGATGTTATATTAACCCCAGTTACAGTGGAAATACAACCTGTTTATGGAAGAGAAAGCCACTATGGCGTGATCATGATGCCCCCCACTGATTTAAAGAACAATGGGAAAAACGCCCCCAACAATACCTACATTATTGTAATTTAAGGACTCCAAGAAAGGTACACAGAACTCACCTAATTTGTGACTGTTGCTGCACACAGCTCATCTCATCTGTAAGACTAGTACAAATACAAGGCACAAGAACTTCTACTTACACATCCACCTCACAGATGTAACAATGCATGTTTTCAATGACATGAGCATGCTTGGTCCTATCGAATACAGGCAGTGGACCAGGGGAGCCCTTGGCACGTACATTTTCATCTGCTGGATCAATGGTAACAGCCAAAAAATGGACAATACAATGTAAAGCGAACAGAACGCCCATACACTATAAAGACAGTTAAGGAAGAGTAACAAAGTACATATCAGTAAGCACAATCGTGTGTTAATGGAAAACCTGTTTTGTTCAGTTGGGCGCACTTTTTTTTCTTCTTTTTATTACACTTTGGGGGAGCATCAAGATGACCAAATTTATCATGCAGACATTTTAATAAAATTGGCGCATTATTAGACTGTTAAATCAAAGTTCATGCTATTTACAAGATACCGTAAGTAAAAAATATGTAAGAAGCATCCTAAATTGTATATTCCAAGGATACATGCACTCTTGTCCAATCAGAGTTGCATAATGTCACAACTATCCAATAGGTGTGGATCCCACCTCTGGTCTTCTGATCACCCCTTGCAGCTGGTGCGCGATCAAGAGCGACAGTTGAGGTGGCCACGGATGTACGAGCTCTCTCCATTTACTGACATGGGAGTTCTGTATATATATCTGCACATCTGGGCAATGCAGGTCGGGTCTTCGCCGGAAAGAGGCACCAAGGTACGTTCTGGTTCCAGCTCATTAATGTATTTAACGGTGCGCTTGGAGGTAGACTCCAGCCTCCTGACCACTCGGAATTGTTTTGAGACGTCAACAAACCTGTGGGAGCTTTTACACTGGTTGATTTCAGTCCATAGACATATCTGTTCAAATATACAGTCCTGGCCGAAAATGTTGGCACCCTTGAAATTGTTACAGAAATAGAAGTATTTCTCACAAAAAATTATTGCAATTACACATGTTTTGTTATTCACATGTTTATTTCCTTTATGTTTAGTAGAATAACACAAAAGAAAAAAAAAGCAAATTAGACATAATTTCACACAAAACCCCCGAAATGGGCTGGACAATATTGTTGGTGCCTTTCCATTGTGGAATTGTGGGTAATCAACTTTGTTTCAAGCATGTGATGCTCGTTCAAACTCGCTTGTGGCAAGGAACAGGTACGGGCAATATGAAAAATCACACCTGAAATGTGTATAACAAGACATGTATAATTGCAATGATTTTCTGGGAGAAAAACTTTAGTATCTGAAACAATTTTAAGGGTGAAAACACTTTTGGTCACGACTGTACAAGTAAATCACTGTGTGAATGACGTAAGAATATATTAAAATGAATGTTCTTTCCTCATACAGTATCCTATCATAGACAGCACGCCCCTATACACATGAGGAGACGTACTGCTGACAGTAATATCGGTTATGACAGCAAAAATGCACTTTATTATAGGTACATAGCATGGGTTCACCCAAGAGACACAGTTTTACAGCTCACCTAAACATGATGCCCAGGATTAGAAAAACATGGCTGCTTTCCTGCAGAGACAGTGCCACCCCAGATCATGGCTGTGCCTGGTAATACAGCTCAGCCCCATTCATTTCAATAGGCATACCCCATAGTCACGGTGAGAGGGGTGATGTTTCTGAAAGCAGGAAGTTATGTCAATAACCTTTAACCTGCGGGCCCCACCTATCACTGAGAGAGACAATTTCTCTCAAGGAAAGAGACCGAAGTGTAGACAGCGCCCAACGATCCATTATTGTATTTGGACTCTTGAAAATACCTTTGTAATTAGTTTTGAGCACAATTATTTTTTACAGTGTTATTTTATATGTATCGTCTCCTCCCAAAGTCACAGTAAGTGACACGCTGATCACTGCGCTGTCTGACTACTGGCCAGTCAGCAGCCCGTAACCTGCTTCTACAGCAACCTGTAATCTGTCAGCCTGGATTCCAAAGCACAGAATGCCGTAATACGGGGAGTATTAATCATTGCAATTATAGGAACGCTCATGGGAGAGAGATTAGAGAGAAATTATATATATATATATATATATATATATATATATATATATATATATATATATATATATATATATATATATATATATATATATATATATATATATATATATATATATATATATATATATATATATATATATATATTTATACTAGATGGTGGCCCGATTCTAGCGCATCGGGTATTCTAGAATATGTATGTGATTTACACATGAAGATTTAAGAATAATGCAATAAAATATATACATTATCATAAAATTTTATTGCTCATAGGCACCAATGTCGCTGCCCCTGTCGCTGATTGGTTGCGGCCGGCCGGGTGCAAAGCGGTGTTTAACCCCTTCATTTCCCAGCCTATTTTGACCTTAAAGACCTTGCCATTTTTTGCAATTCTGACCAGTGTCCCTTTATGAGGTAATAACTCAGGAACGCTTCAACGGATCCTAGCGGTTCTGAGATTGTTTTTTCGTGACACATTGAGCTTCATGTTAGTGGTAAATTTAGGTCGATAATTTTTGCGTTTGTGAAAAAAAATTAAATTTGGTGAAAATTCCGTAATTTTCAAATTTTGAATATTTATTCTGTTAAACCAGAGAGTTATGTGACAAAAAATAGTTAATAAATAACATTTCCCACATGTCTACTTTACATCAGCACAATTTTGGAAACATTTTTTTTTTTTTTGCTAGGAAGTTATAAGGGTTAAAATTTGACCAGCGATTTCTCATTTTCACAATGAAATTTACAAAACCATTTTTTTTTAGGGACCACCTCACATTTGAAGTCAGTTTCAGGGGTCTATATGGCTGAAAATACCCAAAAGTGACACCATTCTAAAAAATGCACCCCTCAAGGTACTCAAAACCACATTCAAGAAGTTTATTAAAGGACCTCTGTCACCCCCTCCAGCCGTTGTGAACTAAAAGCCAGGCACCGGATTTCATGGGAAAACAGCGCGGAGGGGGCGGTGCCCGGCGCCCCAGAAGATTTGAGTGACTGAAGTGTGGCGTTTCCAGCAGGGGGGTTAAGACCTGCCTCCCTGTCTTGTCTAAAGAAAGGTATTTTGGCGAAATTATAAAACGCTTTATTTTGGCAATAACTGCATCAAAAACTAAAAGAGCCACCTCTTGTTCATTACTGCTGAACAAGGTGGCTATTTTAGTTTATAACGGCTGGGGGGAGGGGGGGGTGACAGTGGCCCTTTAACCCTTCAGGTGTATCACAGCAGCAGAAGCAACATGGAAGGAAAAAAATTAACATTTACATTTTTAGTCCCAAAAATGACCTTTTAGCAACAATTTTTTTATTTTCCCAAGGGTAAAAGGAGAAAGTGGACACCAAAAGTTGTTGTAAAATTTGTCCTGAGTACGCCGATACCCCATTTTGGAAACTAGACACCACAAAGAACTAATCTAGATGTTTGGTGAACCACTGTTTGGGTGCACGTCGGGGCTCGGAAGTGAGGGAGCACCATTTGACTTTTTGAACGCAAGATTGGCTGGAATCAACGGTGGCGCCATGTCGCGTTTGGAGACCCCCTGATGTGCCTAAACAGTGGAAACCCCTCAATTCTAACTCCAACACACCCCTAACCACAACCCTACGCTGTGTCACAGGTCGGGAAGGGGTTAAATCCCACGCCGTTTTTCTTACTTTGTATTATCGCAAGAAAAAAGCAGCTAAGTAAAGAAAAACTTTAAGAAATGAAGGTCACGTGTTAATTCATAGTTTTGATGCCTTCAGTGTGAATGTACAATTTTCCATAGTCATGAAAATACAGAAAAATCTTAAAATGAGGTGTGTCCAAACTTTTGGTCTGTGATAGATATATATATATATATACATACATACACACACACTAGATGGTGGCCCGATTCTAACTGTAACGCATCGGGTATTCTAGAATATGCATGTCCACATAGTATATTGCCCAGCCACGTAGTATACAGCACAGAGCCACGTAGTATATTGCCCAGTCACGTAGTATATTGCCCAGCCACGTAGTATACAGCACAGAGCCACGTAGTACATTGCCCAGCCACGTAGTATATTGGCCAGCCACGTAGTATATTGCCCAGCCACGTAGTATATTGCACAGCCACGTAGTATATTGCCCAGCCACGTAGTATATTGCCCAGCCACGTAGTATACAGCACAGAGCCACGTAGTATATTGCCCAGCCACGTAGTATATTGCACAGAGCCACGTAGTATATTGCCCAGCCACGTAGTATACAGCACAGAGCCACGTAGTATATTGCCCAGCCACGTAGTATATTGGCCAGTCACGTAGTATACAGCACAGAGCCACGTAGTATATTGCCCAGCCACGTAGTATACAGCACAGAGCCACGTAGTATATTGCCCAGCCACGTAGTATATTGGCCAGTCACGTAGTATATTGCCCAGCCACGTAGTATATTGCCCAGCCACGTAGTATATTGCCCAGCCACGTAGTATATTGCACAGCCACGTAGTATATTGCACAGCCACGTATGTCACAGGTTAAAAAAATAAACATATACTCACCTTCCGAGGGCCCCTTGTAGTTCGGTTACATGACCGTGACGTCATGGCAGGTCCTTCTCGCGCAGGTCCTGTGATGACGTCACGGTCACATGACTGATGTCATGGCAGGTCATTCTCCCATACACGGCAACGGAACCTGCCGCTTGCATGGAGCGGTCACTGGAGCGTCGCGAAAGGTGAGTATATAATGATTTTTTATTTTTTCTTATTATTTTTACCATTAGATGTTTTTACTATTGACGCTACATAGGCAGCATCAATAGTAAAAACTTGGTCACACAGGGTTAATAGCGGCGGTAACAGAGTGAGTTACCCGCGGCATAACGCGGTCCGTTACCGCTGGCATTAACCCTGTGTGAGCGGTGACTGCGGGGAGTATGGAGCGGGCGTCGGGCGCTGACTGCAGGGGAGGGACTAATCGGACTGTGGCCGTCGCTGATTGGTCGCGGCAGCAATGACAGGCAGCTGGCGAGACCAATCAGCGACTTGGATTCCATGACAGACAGAGGCCGCGGCCAATGAATATCCGTGACAGACAGACGGAAGTGACCCTTAGACAAAATATATAGTAGATATCTCATATATATATATATATATATATATATATATATATATATATATATATATATATATATATATATATATATATATTATATACACACACACACACACCTATGACTTCACCTTTTTTCACAAACATAAAAGGCAAATCATAAGTATCTATATATGAAGGATACGACATAGCCAGCAGCCACCCAATGCCGAGGCAAGAGCGGAACGAGAATGCCAAATCCGATGATAGTGAACAGAAGATAAGTGAACCAGGCCACGAACTGCAATGGGTGCGGAGGCCAACTCCAGCCATTTCTCCGGGAGTGTTGCAGGGGCTCTGTTGCAGTGTCCGCCCCTTCCTTGTCGGGCACTGGCTTACCAGACGGCTTCCTGCAGATGGTCATCTGGGAAAATGAAGAGGGCAGGTCATTTACACACTCATTTTTCTATACTATATATATTCTATACCTTAAATACTGCAAGTTTCTGGTTCTTCTGTCATGCAAGCGCGGGGACTCCAATGTATTTTTCGAGCACATCGAAGACACCCGGGTAGCACCCGAGCATGATCAAATAACACCTTAACCCGGCACATTCACTCATCACCAATCACCGCTCCTGGGCAGTAACTGTACAGAATCCTATTAAAAGTGTGACCAAGAAACTTCTAAAATTGGGTTACTGTATAATTAGAGCAGGTTGTTCCTATATATAACACATTCCTAGTAAATATTAACAACAGAACACCCATAAGCCTCATGATGACACATCCCGGCGTTACCAGCAATCATTCATGAGCTCATCGGTTACTAAAGTTTACACCGATCCTAAATATCACATTGGTGCTACGTGATCATTACAAGTCCTCCATAACAGCAATCTGTGCGAGGGAGAGCTGTTTGGTACTCAGAACAATTCTGAATTTACCATAAGGAGTCATAAAAAAATATATATATATATTTATATAAAATAAAAAAATAAAAATAAATAAAAATTAAATACAAAATTCTCAACCATGGATTCATGAATGCACAGAATGAATTATGGAACTTACCAGAATCACCTTGATTTCTCGCCTCCAGGAGGCTTTGGACTGGTAGGAAAGTTACTGATATTTCTTCCAGAACAAAGTGTTCTGGCTGACACGCATCTGGGCCTTTCTGGATATAACGATACATGAATATCAGGAGCAGTGTACAGAATATATTGTATATAATGGGATAACAATCAGACTAAAACTGATGGGTGACGTAAAAGGGGAGCAGGAAAGTCCAGGCCGGACAGCCATCCATGCTCTTAGCACAGGGTTAATCCTCTGCAGATTCCACCGCCTGCTCCGGGCCAGACTGCACACAGTGAGGCGTAGTCCTGGTGTCTCATGCTCGGCTCCAGCAAACCTACAGATACAGAAGAACAGAAATGATCAGAAAAGCAAGGAAAACACTGGGGAGAAAAGTAAAAAGGGAGTCTACAATCATTACTTTTATTCAGTAACACGGAAGAGATGAGATGGAACACGCTGATATAAGGGCAAGTTCACACTGTGGCCATTAATAATCACAACCTACAAGAAAAACAAAATGACTATACACCCTGTAGGAAATAAATAGCACATGAAAATAAAATAGGGCACTATTTGGAGCAAAAGAGCGTAAAAACCATCCCACTGCGTCACGGTGTACCCAATCGGGACCAGTCCTACCTCCAACACAAACCTTTATGTGCCAGCCGGCCTCAATAAGTGTGGGCAGAGCAGGATCCAGGGCTGACTGTTTAACGCTATATGGACTAAAAGCACAGCCCAAAAAAGGGCGAGTCACACCCCTGTATGTACATAGTAGGAAAAACTAGGGCGACACCGAAGAAATGAGCTGGAACACATGTTGGTGTATGGGCAATCTGTAGGTGCACATTCACACTGTGGTCATTAACGTCACATAGAATAAAGACAAGATGGGTCCTGCTCTGCGCGCATCTATTGAGCCCTGCTAGGTTTAGCACTAGCGATGGGACCATCCGGATTGGGAACGCCTTGTCGTGGTGGGATGGATCGAAACAGTGTCATTTTGTTTTTATTCTAGATCACGTCTCCATTCAGTGATACTATTCACCCAGCTATTTCCATATGCCCTTCATTTTACCAGATCTGTGGGCTCCAGATTCCCACTGATCAGATGATTGATCGGGCAATAGCTAAGCAGCAGGATCATGGAGTTCCTATTAAAATTAAAGAGCCAAGCCTGGTCATCTAGAAAGGAGGCGACTGCTACCAATTATTGTCCATTCAGCCATACACAACAACCGAGACATTGGGAGCGTTAACTAAAACTACTGAGAAGTGGAGCCGCACTGGGAGCTTTAACCCTGCTGTTGTCTTCGGTCTGGGGAGACCGATTTTGAACTTTGGTATTTTTGGGGGTGTTCAAGATGCGGTTCTGAAACTTGTGGTTGATTGACTTAAATGAGGATGGGTCGGTCGGCCACGGGTTTCAGAGCTGCATCTTGAATATTTTAAAGAATATTGAAGTTCAAGGTCGGTCGTTTTTGACCGAAGACAACAGCAGGGTTAATAAAAACTACTGAGAAGTGGAGCCGCCGTCCGCAGCACTAATGACGTCACATTTCCCCCATTCGCTGCCTCACAACTACGATCTGATGAAACAAGTATCACATAGACCCCACAAGTACATACGTCCGGGATGACAGATTGGGATGCGATTCCTGGGAATTCCTCCGGATTTTGCCTTCTCCGTACTTGCAGATCACTAATCCCTGTAGTGCTGCACATTTGTGTATACAGTCTCTTAGGGAACCAGTTTGGGAAGTGGCCTGCTCAGATTACAGGAGGTGGCCCTGCAGATCTGCTGGTGACAACAAGGCCCAGTATAAAGCGCCTTATCTGCAAGTATCTGTGCCCCTCCATATAAAGTCAGAAGTGCTATTGGGGCCCCCAGTGAGATATGGGTGCTGGGTTAACCCTGGAAAGACCAGGGAGTGTTTCGCTTTTACCCTCCCTTCTTCGAACAGATATAACTTCATACATGTCCGTACTCAGGTTTGTTTTTGAGGAACGACTTGTAGTTTTGAATCATTCTACTGTATAAAGTACTGAAAAACGGAGGGGAGGGAATTTAACTGTGGGGACAATAATTTATTTTTTTTAATAAACAGTTCCTCCACTGGTCTGGTTTTGATTTCACAACATTTGTTGCATGGTAAAAATAAACCGACAACATCATTCACCGAGTCAGTATTATAGCGGTGATACCAAACTTACGGTACTTTTTAATGGTGAAAAATAAACTGAAATATGTGTTAAAAAAAAGTTGTGTCCTCATTATCTGAGATCCATAACTTTTTTTTAACTTTTCCATCGATGGACCTATGTGATGGCTTATTGTTTGCGTCATTATTGATGCCATTTTGGGGGTGCATGACTTTTTCGTGTGTGGTGGTGGGGGGGGGGGGGGGGGGGGAGTGACAAAAAAAAAGGCTGGTCTGGTGTATACTTTTTTTTTTGCATTGAAAGTATGCTTTTTTTTTTTTAAATCAATAATACCAAATTACCGGTATGTTTAATTTTTAATTTCTTTATTATTGAAGGGGGGAAAAGGGAGGTTGGTTTAGACATGCAGAATGTTTTCTTTTTACATCCCATTTTATTATTTTTGCTTTATTTTTTAGTCCCTCTGGGATTTTATTGCTTAGACTATATACTGCACTGTTGCTGCATATAATAAAATTGAGGTTCTTCTATCTCTTCAGAACGTCCCCTTTCCACGGTCAGTACGCGGAGGCGACAAAGCTGGGTGCTGTCCATTCAAAATGAAGACTGATTTATTATAATGTGCGAGTTTGATGCACAAATCATCAAAACAGGATTTTTTTTTTTTAATAAATGTATGAGATCTTACTGACATAAGCAGCCTCGTCAGGAAGACATTTTCTTTATAAAGCATGGGGTATATATGGTGATCCCCTTTAATCACCACTAATGTGTATGAAAAGAGCACCCCGTGTCACCCTAGGGCGTGCGCTTGGCTGACCAATGACCGCCTAGGTCCTGTCCTAACACCCGGGACTGGATAACCTTCCAGCAGATCATGAGATTTCCTGCCGACGGGATCAGGCACTGGGGATCCTAGAATGGATCCCAGGGCGGTCAGTACAATAGTCCTGCAGTTAGCCTGCCCTATGTGACAGCTTCTATTGTATACACATTAACATTCTAAAATAAATATTTAAAACTATAATATCTTAAGGGGATTATTTTATTTATTTATTTTTTTTACAAAATACCCAATTAAAAGGGTTGTTAAAATAATAATAATAATAATAAAAATCACTCAATTCCCCTCTCGTTCTACTGCATCCACTCCGGTCGCAGTAAAAACGTGCCATAGACGATCAGCATGTGATTGCTGTAGCCAATCACCGTCCTCACACGTTTGGGTTCATAGGTGAATAAATAGCAAAAAAAAAAAAAAAGTGTCTATAATAGTGTTTAAAGGGATTTTTTCTTTTACAATAACGTTATGCTCCTTTGTTTGCATTTGGCAAAAATAAAAATAAAAAAATCAGAGTTTCTTCATCATCACCGCTGCAGCCTGTCAACACTGTTGGCAGCGTTAGAGAGGCTCCCTGGACCCGTAGAGGGTAAATCAATCTGATTTTTGTCTTTAATAGATACCCCTTGAAATAACAGTATGGCGATCCCAGCAGCGAGATGGTGGCCAAACAGACTATTGAGCTTTTCCCAGCACTTATGTGCCAGTGTGCAGGTGGGGTTTCTTTTACGAGCCCCCCGAACAGTGCGAAAGCCACATCTGTGACAATAGAAAGTTATAGGTACAGAAGTGTGGATAGGCCAAAAGTAAAGTATCTAAAACCTACATATGCAAATTTCAGGAATATAAACCCCTTAATGCTCCAAAATACCAGACAGAAAGCTTCACCCTCCTCGGGTCCAGCTCAGGCTCCTGAATGCTGCTACAGCACGGGCCACTGAGCGGTGGTTGAGAGTCACAGCTGGACCTGGGGAGGGCGACTACTGAGAGTCAGAGACTGACAGCAGCATGTAAATGGCTAACAGCAGCTGGCGTTGCCTGGAGAATGCTCAGCTCCTGAGCCCGCTTCATTACAGATACATCTGAGACAGTAAGGAGGTAAAGAAAGTCGATCTTACAGTTCTTACATTCTGCACCCGCTGACAAAGCAGGGAGAAGGGCGAAACCTGCACTGGGTCACAAGGAATTGAGGACTTTAGCCATCGTTTTCTTACAAACCTCCTTAATTCTCCTACTTGGGTCAATTAATTCGTTCACTTTGGGATACGTTTCTGGTTCACCCGTTTCGCCCCCGATTCCTCTATTTCTTCTCCATAGAATGTCCCATGCTAAGCTGATGTAATTAATGAGCTTACACGGCGCCTTCTTTAACGCCATAAAGCGACATGCTGCAAAATTACAATGCGCTCTACATGCCCACATCAAAGCTGACTCCATAAATACAATCAACTAGAAAATCTGCGGGTGTGGGGTCCTACCGTGATGCCCACCCCAGGCTATATTCCCATCGCTGTGAATGTGGCGGATTCTGTACGTGTAGGTGGCCCCACTGTCAGGCCACCATGGTTCCTTCCCCCTGGGCCAAATAAAGAGGTGTCAGACCCCCCAATTGTGTTACAACATTGGCGCATTCACACCCTCAATAATAGGAATTAATAACCCGGAGATGGCGAGAAGAACTGCGGAGCAGTTGCCCACAGTAACTTGTGTCTACTAGAAGCTGCACTCTCCTCGGTTGCTATGGGCAACTGCGCCCGGGTTGCTGTGCACTGGTCTTGCACACATCTCCCCAGCAGCGCATACACGCAAGTTTACAGTCACTGCTGCGTGGACTCACCCGGTACCGGAGCCGACAGTGATGGTCCTCACACACCGGCCACCTGGGCTGCTGTGTGCACAAGGCGGTGACTGGAGCTGTGTACAACGGGAGCAGACGCTGCAACAGGACGACGGCGGCGGAGGAGGACCAAACTAGTGCGGACGCGAAGAGCCGACACTATTTTTTTTTTCCTGCTGTTTGCTTTAGCTTCTTCCCTGTCAGACTGGGGTGAGGAGGAGGAGGAGACAGGGACTGGGCAGAGGCTGAGGCACAGCAGGACATAACAGCAGGAGGATTCCCACCTCTCATTAATTCCTGTAGTTCCTACAGTGGGAAAGTAGTAATATACACCTGAGGTGGCCAGGTCTGACTCACACACATGGCCTCTGACTGACATGGCCAAGCTTTTAACCCCTTAAGTGTGCAATCATGGGATGCCACCTTTTTTTCCTGCTCTTTCTGTGACCAAAACCCCACAATTCTGGCAATAAATATATTTTTTTATGTGAACGACGGGGTATTGCCCCCTATTGATGTGACTAGCAGCCAGGCCACAGCAGACAGGAGCTCTGGTCAGTTCTGGCCACCGCCGACAGAGCCGACGATCGGCAGGGGCGCCAGGTTTCGCATCGCCCAAGAACAGACGTTGATCCTAAGGCCACACTTAATCCGCCTATCAGTGACCCCCGTTACGTGATCGCGGGTCACCGATGGGTTGGCACGACAACCACGGATCTCCCAGCGGTCCGCGCTCATAGCAAGTGAGGTATTTTGCTATCTGTGCATCACCTCTATGTAGCAGAGGCGATCGGGTTATGGCAGCTTCTAGCCTCCCATGGATACTATTGAGGCATGCCAAAAGTAAAAAAAAAATGTGTTTAAAAATATATAAGAAATAAAAAAATATAAAAGTTCAAATCACCCCCCTTTCACCCCATCCAAAATAAAACACTTAAAATAATCAAAGCTACACATATTTGGTATCCTCGCATTCGGAATCAATCGCCCGATCTATCAATAAAAAAAAAAAGGATTAACCTGATCGCTAAATGGCGTAGCAAGAAAAAAAAGTCAAAACACCAGAATTACATTTTTTTGGTTGCTGTGACATTGCATTAAAATGCAATAACAGGCGATCAAAAGAACGTATCTGCACCAAATGGTATAATTAAAAATGTCAGTTCGGTACCCAAAAAATAAGCTATCACCCAACCCGAGATCATGAAAAATGGAGACTCTACGGGTATCGGAAAATGGCGGAATTTTTAATTTATTTTATTTAACAAGGTTTGGAATTTTTTTTCACCACTTAGATAAAAAAAGAACCTAGACGTGTTTGGTGTCTGTGAACTCGTAATGACCTGGAGAATCATAATGGCAGATCAGTTTTAGCATTTAGTGAACCAAGCAAAAAAGCCAAACAAAAAACAAGTGTGGGATCGCACTCTTTTTGCAATTTCACCGCACTTGGAATTTTTTTTCCCATTTTCCATAACACGATATGTTAAAACCGATGGTGTCGTTCAAAATTACAACTCGTCCCGCAAAAAACAAGCCCTCACATGGCCAAATTGACGGAAAAATTATAAAGTTATGGCTCTGGGAGAAGGGGAGCGAAAAAACGAAAATGCAGGACCAAAAATACCTCCAGATATCAGAGTTACTCTGTAAGAGCTTGAAACATGTCTCCAAGGATTTACTTTTAGGGTATGTTCCCACAGTCAGTAAACGCTGTGGGTTGGACCCCGCGTACATCCGCAGCGTCAAACCCGCAGTGGCCAGATATTGCAGCATAGTGGATGGGATTTCAAGAAATCCCATCTCATCTATGCATGCACTGACACCTGCGGCTTGCCAAGGGAGACGGACATGTGGCACATCTTTCCAGACCGCAGCATATCTGTTTCTCTTGCGGAGACGCTTAGTCCCTGCAAGATAAATTTCACCTGTATGATGTATTGGATGCAGTGATTCCGCACGGTTCAATGAAAACATGCAGAATCACCTGCGTTCAAAAGCAGGAAGGAGCGGACATGTGCTGCGTCCAAAGCGTTGCCAATTACTGAACGTCTGCACCTACCCTTAAGGCTGGGGTCACACATTCGAGAGACATGCAAGAGACATGCGCGAGTCTCTCGCACCTCAATACCCGGCACTGCCGCCTGCACTCGGGACCGGAGTGTGTGGCTACATGTATTTCTATGCAACTGAACACTCTGGTCCGAGTACTGGAGGCAGTGCCGGGTATTGAGGTGAGAGACTCGTGCGAGTTTCTCGTATTGCACTCACAAGTGTGAACCCAGCCTAAGGGTACCGTCACACTATACGATTTACCTACGATCACGACCAGCGATATGACCTGGCCGTGATCGTAGGTAAATCGTAGTGTGGTCGCTGGGGAGCTGTCACACAGACAGCTCTCCAGCGACCAACGATGCCGAGGTCCCTGGGTAACCAGGGTAAACATCGGGTAACTAAGCGCAGGACCGCGCTTAGTTACCCGATGTTTACCCTGGTTACAAGCGTTAAACTAAAAAAAAACAAACAGCACATACTTACATTCTGGTGTCCGTCAGGTCCCTTGCCGTCTGCTTCCCGCACTCAGTGACTGCCGGCCGTAAAGTGAAAGTGAAAGCACAGCCGCTGTGCTCTGCTTTCACTTTACGGCCGGCAGTCACAGTGCGGGAAGCAGACGGCAAGGGACCTGACGGACACCAGAATGTAAGTATGTGCTGTTTGTTTTTTTTTAGTTTAACGCTTGTAACCAGGGTAAACATCGGGTAACTAAGCGCGGTCCTGCGCTTAGTTACCCGATGTTTACCCTGGTTACAAGCGAACGCATCGCTGGATCGCATCGCTAGATCGCTAGATCGGTGTCACACACACCGATCTAGCGATGACAGCGGGAGATCCAGCCATGAAAGAAAGTTCTAAACGATCTGCTACGACGTACGATTCTCAGCAGGATCCCTGATCGCTGCTGCGTGTCAGACACAGCGATATCGTAACGATATCGCTGGAACGTCACGAATCGTACCGTCGTAGCGATCGAAATGTTATAGTGTGACGGTACCCTAAGAGTAAGAATCTTATCCAGTGCCAGCAGATGTCACAGCACTGACTAATGTAGAAACCGCATGTACAAATATCAGATACTAGAAAATAACACAAGTCAGCAATACAGACTAGGAGTGAGGGCCTATTCCCAGGAGCTCACAATCTGAGAAAATGGCAATGCTAAAAAGCCTTCTCTAGACACCTGTACAGCTCTATATTGAGGCCCAGGCTTTGTAGTTAAGGCTGGAGTGAAAAAAGTGGGAAAAGTAGCACTACGTGCAAGAAGAGCCATTTCATGAGCTGAACCGAGTGAGCCGGATCACCAAAAAGAGCCGGACTGGGCATCACTACCTGCGCTCTGTGTGGCTGAGACAGGGTGAGCCAGTGATGTTGACATGTAATCTGGATGTAGCCGCCACTCAGAGGAATCGTCCTCCATTATCTCACTAAAGCGATAAATAATGATGACTGAGTCACTGGGCAGTTATTCCTGTCACAATGTGCCACTGGTAAACCATCATTATTTCACATAGTTACCAGAGCTATCATCCTGGCAGTTATATATGACTGAGACCTCTGTGTCAAAGCCCAATATTTGGCGCACACGGTGGAAATAGCTTCCCTACAAGGCAATTTTCCAGTTTTATGTTTTTTCCTCCCATCCATCCTCGTATTCAGGCTTATTTTTTTGTGGGATGTCATTCATTTTACCCCACAATGTAAATGCGGTGAAATAGTACAAAAACCCTGCAATTCCGCAGTTGTTTTTTGGGTTTTGTTTTCGTGTGGTAAAAATATGATTGTCCAGCTCAGTACAATTACAGTGATACCAAACTGTATAGGTTTTGTGACAAAAATTAAAAAAAATACATCCTACACACCTTTAGTATTAAATGAATGCGCAGGAGCACAAATACACTATGTGGCCAATATACTAACATACAGTATATACATATATATATACACTGCACACTGCGAGTAATGAGCACATGAACTCCAATATTGCTGTAAACGTTAAAGGTACCTCAAGATTTTTGATGAAAGAGTGCAACAGCCATCCAACCACGTCAAGGTGATCTTTTAATATGGATGGTCTCTAACTAGTGATGAGTGAGTGTACTCGTTTCTCGGGTTTTCCCGAACACGCTCGGGTGACCTCCGAGTATTTGTTACTGCATGGAGATTTAGTTTTCATCACGGCAGCTGAACGATTTACAGCTATTAGCCAGCTTGATAACATGTGAGGATTCCCTAGCAACCAGGCAACCCCCACATGTACTCAGGCTGGCTAATAGCTGTAAATCATTCAACTTGCCATGATGAAAACTAAATCTCCGAACACTAACAAATACTCGGAGGTCACCTGAGCGTGCTAGGGAAACCCGAGCAACGAGTACACTCGCTCATCACTCTCCCTAACCACTAAATCATGTAGAGAAGACTTGGCACTCTAGTATGATGTAGATGCAAATATATTACATGCAAGCAATCCAAAAATATAAAAGTTTTGGCCATCAAATGACCTTCATCAGTAACACTGTACATAAAGAATAAAAACAAAATATGTATACATACCAAAAAAACAAATTAATAACGCTGACAATTTCTGCTTGTGCGTTTTCTTGTTTTCCTCCCTTTCTTACCCTTTTCTATCTACTTGGACATATGTGGTCTTGTTTTTTTTGCGGGACGAAATATACTTTTGAATGACACTATTCATTTTACTTCATAGTGTTCTGGAAAATGGGAAAAGAATTCCACGAGGGTGAAAATTGTGAAAAAAAACACAAATCTGACATTGCTTTTTGGGAATTGTTTTTACAGTGTACATTGTGTGGTAAAAACGACCTTGCGACAGAGGTGGACATTGACAGCTTGGGGACCCTGGGCAAGAGATGTGTCGGTGCCCCCTCTCCTTTTATGGCGACACACACATAAATGTATACATAGTCTGATTTATTATGTATATTGCTGTCCCTTATTACACAGTGCCCTCTCTTGTTATGTACAGCACCGTCCCTTACATATCGGATTATATAGAGCCCTGTCTTTATTACATACCATCCTGTCTTGTTAGATGTATAATGCAATGACAGCTGATGGAGCATGGGAAAGCTTCTTTTCTAATGGAGGAGGCTGTTGGACTGGTCATCTGGTCACCGGTTCCATCATCAGCAGTGATTTTATATCTAACAAGAGAGGGGACTACTATGCAATAAGAGAGGGCACTGTGAATAACAAAAATAACAAGAATACATTATGTAAGAGACAGCACTTTGCACAACAGCAGAGGAAGCTATGCAATAAGGCACGACACCATATCTAACTAACTAGAGAGGATGGTACGTAATAAAGGACGATGTTATACATAATAAAAGAGGAAACTATTTAACTAAGGATGGCATTATACAAAATAAGTGAGTACACTGTATACATTGTGGTATGGGGAGCGTCCACCACAGTGGACGGTTTGAGGGCATGGTTTGAGGCCCTCGAGGAATGCAGTTTGACACCCCTGCTATACACCTTATCGTCTCCTCTCCCACTCTCCAATAAATGTTAAGTCCCCGATAGCATCACAATGAATTGTGAGATGGGGAGGATGCTATCAAGTACTGAGCACCCTCCTCCACCACCCATTCCATGTTACATCCATATCTAACATCCTCCTCCCCCTCCTCTTGTTCATAAGTCCCCCTTCCTCCCATCCCAATCCCTCACACCCCTCATTATTATCCTCCTCCCTCCCGCATCCCATCATTGTCCTCTCCCCCACCTCCATCATTGCCCTCTCCATCACCTCCATCATTGTCCCCTCCATCATTGCCTTCTCCACCTTCCCCATCATTGCCCTCTCCACCACCTCTATCATTGCCCTCTGCACAACCCCAATCATTGCCCTCTCCACCACCCCAATCATTGCCCTCCCCATCACCTCCATCATTCCTCTCTCAACCACCTCCATCATTACCCTGTGCACCACCTCCATCATCGTTCTCTCCACCACCTTCATCATTGCCTTCTCCCCTACAACCCCCATCATTGTTCTTTCCGCCACCATCATCATTGTCTTCTCCCCCACCACCCCATTATTGCCCTTTCCACCACCTCCCTCATTGCTTCCTCCTCACCATCCCCATCATTGCCCTTTCCTCCACCTCGATCATTGCTTCCTCCCCCACCACCCCCATCATTGCCCTTTCCACCACATCCATCATTGCTTCCTCCCCCACTACCCCATCATTGCCCTTTCCACCACCTCCATCATTGCCTTCTCCCCCAAAACCCATCATTGCCTTTTCCACCATCTCCATCATTGCTTCGTCTCTCACCACACCATCATTGTCCTTTCTACCACCAACCTTATTGCCTCTTCCCCCACCACCCCCATCATTGCCCTTTCCACCACCTCCATCATTGCTTCCTCCCACACCACCCCATCATTGTCCTTTCCACCACTTCTATCATAGCTAACTCCCCCACCACCCCATCATTGTCCTTTCCACCATCACCATCATTGCCTCCTCTCCATCACCCCATCATTGCCCTCTAAAACACATACACACATACACCAGTCAGCTCTCTACACGTTCCTTGCAGCCACTCACACACACACGCACACACACACACACACTCACACACATACACAACACCACTCACCTCTCCGCACATTCCCCAGCAGCTGCAGCATCTTTCTCGCCGGCAGCTTTCTCTCTGGCACAGCTGCGCACTAAATGCTGATGTAATATCAGCTGTATCAGACAGGAAGCGCGGGCAGGAAGCAAGACGGATCCGTGCAGCTCCGTGGGATCACTACCTGCCCGTTGCATATTATTATTATTATTATTTATTTATATAGCACCATTGATTCCATGGTGCTGTACATGAGGAGGGGTTACATACAAATTAGAGATATCACTTACAGTAAGCAAACTAACAATTACAGACTGATACAGAGGGGCGAGGACCCTTCCCTTGCGGATTTACATTCTACAGGATGGTGGGGAAAGAGACAATAGGTTGAGGGTTGCAGGAGCTCCTGTGTTGGTGAGGCGGTAGTTTCAGTAGTGGTGAGGAGACAGCGGGGTCAGTGCAGGCTGCAGGCTTTCCTGAAGAGGTGGGTTTTCAGGTTCCATCTGAAGGATCTGAATGTGGTTGACAGTCGGACGTGTTGGGGCACAGAATTCCAGAGGATGGGGGATATTCGGGAGAAGTCTTGGAGGCAGTTGGGTGAGGAGCGGATAAGTGTGGAGGAGAGAAGGAGGTCTTGGGAGGACCGGAGATTACGTGAGGGAAGATGTCGGGAGATTAGTTCAGAGATATATGGAGGAGACAGGTTGTGGATGGCTTTGTAGGTCAGTATTAGTCATTTGAACTGGATACGCTGAGGGAATGGGAGCCAGTGAAGAGATTTACAGAGGGGGGAAACGGATGAATAGCGAGGAGAGAGATGAATTAGTCGGGCAGCAGAGTTAAGGATGGACTGGAGAGGTGCAAGGGCCTTAGCGGGGAGGCCACAGAAAGGGATGTTGCAGTAGTCAAGGTGGGAGATGATGATTGCCCTCAGTGTCAGTCATCCTGCAGGGGCACCCCTCAACCTCCAGGCCCCGATGCAGCCGCTGCACATGCGGTGCATCCACCCCTGCCTTGCGATATGATTATCTTCAACAGTGTGAATACGGCGATACCATTTTAATGGTAAAAAAAATCAGAAGTTTGCAAAAAAAAGTTTTGTGTTGTTTCTGCTTATTCCAGGAACCGGAACATTTTCATTTTACTTTCGATGAAGCTGTGTGATGGATTATATTTTGCGGGGTAAGACAATGATTTTATTGTTACCATTTTTGGATAGATGTGACATTTTGATCGCTTGTTACAGCATTTTTTTGTGGAGCAGTAATTTTTAGCATTCTTTAACTTTTTCCGTTTACAGTGTTTACCGATCATGTTACTTATTTTTATATTTTGATAGATCAGACTTTTCTGAATGTGGCGATACCACATATATGTATTTTTTCATATCTTTATTTTTAATGGAGGAAAAGGGGGTGATTTGAACTTTTATGTTTTTTTTCTTACAGCTTTTGTTTTACTTTTCACTATATTGATTAGTCCCCTTGGGGACCTGGAGCTGCAATCGTCTGATCGCTATACATAGAAATGCCACAGCATCACTGTACACGTAGCAGAAATCACAGTCTCCTTTTAAAGCATGGTCACAGGCTGGCTTTCAAAGGAGCTCCGTAATGACAAGCACGGAAGGTCTTCAGTAGACCCCCGGCTGTCGAAGCAACCCATTGACAACCCTCAATCATGTCATAGGAATGCCGATGGGTGCACTGAATGACGCATCCCCATGCCAGCGCATGCTAAATGCCCATGTCAGAGACTGACCGGCATGACAGCGCCGCAATCACCGCTTCTGATCAGAGGGGAAATCATCCTCACCAGTCAGAGAGCCGCAGTTCCCACGCTGTCAGAAGACAGCGGGAGCGCTCAGCTGTGATCGAAGGTATAAACTTCACCTCCGGTCACTGGTGTCAGCTGAGCGGACAACTGATCCCATCATCCGACACCTGCTACCGCTAATTACAGGGAGAGCAGGACCTGCAGATGGGGGTATTCATCTGCCGCTCGTGCGCTGTAAATCAATTAAAAAAAATGGCTTGGGTCTAACTCTATTTTTGATAACCAGCCAGACAAAACTAACAGCTGAGGGCTGCAACCCTCAGCTGTCAGCTCAGCAAGGCTGGTTATCAAGAATGGAGGGGTCCCCATGATTTTTTAAAATTATTTTAAATAAATAATTTTAAAAAAGTGTGGGGTTCTCCCCATTTTTTATAATCAGCCTTGCTAAAGGTCACAGTTGGGGGCTGGTATTCTCAGGCTGGCAAGGGGCCATGGATATTGACACCCCCAGCCTAAAAATAGCCCCCAGCTGCCCAGAAAAGGCACATCTATTAGATGCACCAATTCTGGCACTTTGTCCAGCTCTACCCACTTGCACTGTAGCGGTAGCAAGTGGGGTAATATTTGTGGGGTTGATGTCACCGGTGACATCAAGCCCACGGCTTAGTAATTGAGAAGCGTCTATAAGACACCTATCCATTACTAATCATCTAGTTGTTAAATGGTAAATAAAGACAGCAGGAATAAAGTCCTTTATTTGAAATAAAACACAACACAGTTTTTCCATCTTTTTTGTACTCCTAATCCATGCGACGCCCTCGTTCACCTGTAATAAAAATAAAATAATAAACCAACAATATACCATACCTGTCTGTCGTTGTGTCCCCCGCCGTAATCCATATCTGGGGGAGATACAGTTTACAACCAGGACGGTGCCATGACACGACCGTCCCAGCAGTAAACCACTGATGTTACTGAGCCTGCGCTCCCTCACAGCCTGAACTGAGGTGACCTCTGGACCGTGGGAAAATGCCAGTGAAGAGGTTACTGCAGGTAATCTATCTATCTATCCTTTCTATTCTATCTATCCATCTGTTCTATCTATCTATCTATCTATCTATCTATCTATTCATTCTATCTATCTATTCTACCGATCTATTAATTATATCTGTCTATTCATACTATCTATCTATTCTAGCTATCTATTCATTCTATCTATCTATTTATCTATCTATTCATTCTATCTATTCATTCTATGTATTCACTCTATCTATTCATTCTATCTATTTATCTATTCTATCTATTCATTCTATCTATTCTACCAATCTATTCATTCTATATATCTATTCTATCTATTCATTCTATCTATTCTATCTTTCTATCAACTCTATCTATTCATTCTATCTATTCATTCTAGCTATTCTATCTATTAATTCTATCTATCTATCTATTCATTCTATCTATCTGTTCTATCTATCTATTCATTTTATCTATTCTATCTATTCATTCTATCTATCTATCTATCTATCTATCTATCTATCTATTCAGTCTATCTATTCTATCTATCTATTCATTCTATCTATCTATTCATTCTATCTATCTATTCTACCAATCTATTCATTCTATCTATCTATTCTATCTATCTATTCATTCTATCTATTCAATCTATCTATCTATTCATTCTATCTATTCTATCTACTCATTCTATCTATCTATTCTACCTATTTATTCATTCTATCTATCTGTTCTATCTGTCTATAAATTCTATCTATCTATTCATTCTATCTTTCTATTCTATCTTTCTATTAATTCTATCTATTCATTCTATCTATCTTTTCATTCTGTCTATCTTTTCATTCTATCTATTCATTCTATCTATCTATCTATCTATCTATCTATCTATCTATCTATCTATCTATCTATCTATCTATCTAGCTATCTAGCTATCTATCTATTCATTCTGTCTATCTTTTCATTCTGTATATCTTTTCATTCTGTCTATTTTTTCATTCTGTCTGTTTGCGTTTAGTTGGACCATCATTTATTTTTCAACAGGACAATGACTCCAAACACACCTCCAGGCTGTGTAAGGGCTATTTGACCAAGAAGGAGAGTGATGGGGTGCTACGCCAGATGTCCTGGCCAGACCTGAACCCAATCGAGATGGTTTGGGGTGAGCTGGACCGCAGAGTGAAGGCAAAAGGGCCATCAAGTGCTAAGCAGACCATTTCCGGTGACTACCTCTGGAAGCTCATCAAGAGAATGCCAAGAGTGTACAAAGCAGTCATCAAAGCAAAAGGTGGCTACTTTGAAGAACCTAGAATATAAGACATAATTTCAGTTGTTTCACACTTTTTTGTTAAGTATATAATCCCACATGTGTTAATTCATAGTTTTGATGCCTTCAGTGTGAATGTACAATTTTCATAGTCATGAAAATACAGAAAAATCTTTAAATGAGAAGGTGTGTCCAAACTTTTGGTCTGTACTGTATATATGCATTCTATCTATCTATCTATCTATCTATCTATCTATCTATCTATCTATCTATCTATCTATCTATCTATCTATCTGTTCTATCTATATATTCATTCTATCTATCTATTCTGTCTATCTATTCATTCTATCTATCCATTCATTCTATCTATTCATTCTATCTATTCCATTTAGCTATCTATTCATTATATCTATCTATTCCATCTATTCATTCTATCTATCTATTCTATCTATCTATTCAAATTGCCTCTTCTGAGAAAAAGAGGACTTAACCCCTTAACGACCGCCGATACGCCTTTTAACGGCGGCCGCTAAGGGTACTTAAACCACAGCGCCGTTAATTAACGGCGCTGTGGAAAAAGTAAATAGCGCCCCCAGAGTCGGATTTTCTCCGGGGTCTCGGCTGCCGGGGGTCTCGGCTGCCGGGGGTAGCCGAGACCCCAGAGAACATGATTCAGGGTTTTTTTTACCGATCCCGCACTTGCGATCGCCGGTAATTAACCGTTTACCGGCGATCGCAAAAAAAAAAAACGCGATTTCTTTTTAATTTCTCTGTCCTCCGATGTGATCACACATCAGAGGACAGAGAAATGGGGTCCCAGGTAGCCCCCCGATACTCACCTGTCTCCCCTGGTGCTCCTCGTGGCTCCCGATGGGCGCCGCCATCTTCAAAATGGCGGGTGCATGCGCAGTGCGCCCGCCGGCTGGCACCGGGAGAATCTTTGGGGTCTCGGCTGCCTGGGGTAGCCGAGACCCCAAAGAACATGATCGGGGTCGGTTTTACCGACCCCTGTTTTGCGATTGCTGGTAATTAACCCCTTCATGACCCAGCCTATTTTGACCTTAATGACCTGGCCGTTTTTTGCAATTCTGACCAGTGTCCCTTTATGAGGTAATAACTCAGGAACGCTTCAACGGATCCTAGCGGTTCGTGACATATTGGGCTTCATGTTAGTGGTAAATTTAGGTCAATAAATTCTGCGTTTATTTGTGATAAAAACGGAAATTTGGCGAAAATTTTGAAAATTTCGCAATTTTCACAATTTGAATTTGTATTCTGTTAAACCAGAGAGTTATGTGACACAAAATAGTTAATAAATAACATTTCCCACATGTATACTTTACATCAGCACAATTTTGGAAACAAATTTTTTTTTTGCTAGGAAGTTATAAGGGTTAAAATTTGACCAACGATTTCTCATTTTTACAACGAAATTTACAAAACCATTTTTTTTAGGGACCACCTCACATTTGAAGTCAGTTTACGGGGTCTATATGGCTGAAAATACCCAAAAGTGACACCATTCTAAAAACTGCACCCCTCAAGGTGCACAAAAACCACATTCAAGAAGTTTATTAACCCTTCAGGTGCTTCACAGCAGCAGAAGCAACATGGAAGGAAAAAATGAACATTTAACTTTTTAGTCACAAAAATTATCTTTTAGCAACATTTTTTTTTATTTCACAATGGTAAAAGGAGAAACTGAACCACGAAAGTTGTTGACCAATTTGTCCTGAGTACGCTGATAACTCATATGTAGGGGTAAACCACTGTTTGGGAGCACGGCAGGGCTTGGAAGGGAAGGAGCGCCATTTGACTTTTTGAATGAAAAATTGGCTGCACTCTTTAGCGGACACCATGTCACATTTGGAGAGCCCCCGTGTGCCTAAAAATTGGAGCTCCCCCACAAGTGACCCCATTTTAGAAACTAGACACCCCAAGGAACTTATCTAGATGCATAGTGAGCACTTTGAACCCCCAGGTGCTTCATAAATTGATCCGTAAAAATGAAAAAGTACTTTTTTTTCACAAAAAAAATTTTTAACCTCATTTTTTTCATTTTCACATGGGCAACAGGATAAAATGGATCCTAAAATTTGTTGGGCAATTTCTCCTGAGTACACCGATACCTCATATGTGGGGGTAAACCACTGTTTGGGCACATGGTAAGGCTCGGAAGGGAAGGAGCGCCATTTGACTTTTTGAATGAAAAATTATCTCCATCGTTAGCGGACACCATGTCGCGTTTGGAGAGCCCCTGTGTGCCTAAACATTGGAGCTCCCCCACATGTGACCCCATTTTGGAAACTAGACACCCCCAAGGAACTTATCTATATGCCTAGTGAGCACTTTAAACCCTCAGGTGCTTCACAAATTGATCTGTAAAAATGAAAAAGTACTTTTTTTTCACAAAAAATTTCTTTTCGCCTCAATTTTTTCATTTTCACATGGGCAATAGGATAAAATGGATCCTAAAATTTGTTGGGCAATTTCTCCCGAGTACGCCGATACCTCATATGTGGGAGTAAACCACTGTTTGGGCACACGGCAGGGCTCGGAAGAGAAGGCGCGCCATTTGACTTTTTGAATGGAAAATTAGCTCCAATTGTTAGCGGACACCATGTCGCGTTTGGAGAGCCCCTGTGTGCCTAAACATTGGAGCTCCCCCACAAGTGACCCCATTTTGGAAACTAGACCCCCCAAGGAACTTATCTAGATGCATATTGAGCACTTTAAACCCCCAGGTGCTTCACAGAAGTTTATAACGCAAAGCCATGAAATTAAAAAATAACTTTTCTTTCCTCAAAAATGATTTTTTAGCCTGGAATTTCCTATTTTGCCAAGGGTATTAGGAGAAATTGGACCCCAAATGTTATTGTCCAGTTTGTCCTGAGTACGCTGATACCCCATATGTGGGGGTAAACCACTGTTTGGGCGCACTGCAGGGCTCAGAAGGGAAGGCACGCCATTTGGCTTTTTAAATGGAAAATTAGCTCCAATCATTAGCGGACACCATGTCACGTTTGGAGAGCCCTTGTGTGCCTAAACATTGGAGATCCCTCACAAATGACCCCATTTTGGAAACTAGACCCCCAAAGGAACTAATCTAGATGTGTGGTGAGGACTTTGAACCCCCAAGTGCTTCACAGAAGTTTATAACGCAGAGCCGTGAAAATAATAAATACGTTTTCTTTCCTCAAAAATTATTATTTAGCCCAGAATTTTTTAATTTTCCCAAGGGTAACAGGAGAAATTTGACCCCAATATTTGTTGTCCAGTTTCTCCTGAGTACGGTGATACCCCATATGTGGGGGTAAACTACTGTTTGGGCACATGCCGGGGCTCGGAAGTGAAGTAGTGACGTTTTGAAATGCAGACTTTGATGGAATGCTCTGCGGGCGTCACGTTGCGTTTGCAGAGCCCCTGATGTGGCTAAACAGTAGAAACCTCCCACAAGTGACCCCATTTTGGAAACTAGACACCGAAAGGAACTTATCTAGATGTGTGGTGAGCACTTTGAACCCCCAAGTGCTTCACAGAAGTTTATAACGCAGAGCCGTGAAAATAATAAATACGTTTTCTTTCCTCAAAAATAATTATTTAGCCCAGAATTTTTTATTTTCCCAAGGGTTACAGGAGAAATTGGACCACAACAGTTGTTGTCCAGTTTCTCCTGAGTACGCTGATACCCCATGTGTGGGGGTAAACCACTGTTTGGGCACACGTCGGGGCTCAGAAGGGAAGTAGTGACTTTTGAAATGCAGACTTTGACCCGCGGATTTTTCAAAAATGATGCTGAAAAATCTCACACGAATCCGCAAAGTGGGCACATAGCCTTAGGGTTAGGGTTGGAATTAGGGTTGTGGTTAGGGTTAGGGGTGTGATGGGGTTAGTGTTGTGGTTAGTAGTGTGTTGGGGTTAGGGTTGTGATTAGGGTTATGGCTACAGTTGAGATTAGGGTTAGGGGTGTGTTGGGGTTAGGGTTGTGGTTAGGGGTGTGTTGGGGTTAGGGTTGTGATAAGGGTTATGGCTAGAGTTGTGATTAGAGTTAGGGGTGTGTTGAGGTTAGTGTTGGAGGTAGAATTGAGGGGTTTCTACTGTTTAGGCACATCAGGGGTCTCCAAACGCAACATGGCGCCACCATTGATTCCAGCCAATCTTGTATTCAAAAAGTCAAATGGTGCTCCCTCACTTCCGAGCCCCGACGTGTGCCCAAACAGTGGTTTACCCCCACATATGGGGTACCAGCATACTCAGGACAAACTGTGCAACAATTACTGGGGTCCAATTTCTCCTGTTACCCTTGTGAAAATAAAAAAATGCTTGCTAAAACATCATTTTTGAGGGAAAAAAAATATTTTTTTATTTTCACGACTCTGCATTCTAAACTTCTGTGGAGCACTTGGGCATTCAAAGTTCTCACCACACATCTAGATAAGTTCCTTGGGGGGTGTAGTTTCCAAAATAGGGTCACTTGTGGAGGGTTTCTACTGTTTAGGTACATCAGGGGCTCTGCAAACGCAACATAACGCCAGCAGACCATTCTATCAAAGTCTGCATTCCAAAACGGCGCTCCTTCCTTCCGAGCTCTGCCGTGCACCCAAACAGTGGTTTACCCCCACATATGGGGTACCAGCATACTCAGGACAAATTGGACAACAACTTTTGGGGTCCCATTTCTCTTGTTACCCTTGTGAAAATAAAAACTTGGGGGCTAAAAAATCTTTTTTGTGGAAAAAAAAATATTTTTTATTTTCACGACTCTTGGGCATTCAAAGTTCTCACCACACATCTAGATAAGTGCCATGGGGGGTCTAGTTTCCAAAATGGGGTCACTTGTGGGGGGTTTCCACTGTTTAGGCACATCAGGGGCTCTCCAAACGCGTCATGGCGTCCGATCTCAATTCCAGACAATTCTACATTGAAAAAGTAAAACCGGCGCTCCTTCACTTCCAAGCTCTGCGGTGCGCCCAAACAGTGGTTTACCCTCACATATGGGGTATCGACGTATTCAGGAGAAATCGCACAACAACTTTTGTGGTCTAATTTCTCCTGTTACCCTTGTGAAAATAAGAATTTGTGGGCGAAAAGATCATTTTTGTGTAAACAAATGCGATTTTTTATTTTCACGGCTCTACGTTATAAACTTCTGTGAAGCTCTTGGGGGTTCAAAGTGCTCACCACACATCTAGATAAGTTCCTTAAGAGGTCTAGTTTCCAAAATGGTGTCACTTGTGGGGAGTTTCCACTGTTTAGGCACATCAGGGTCTCTCTAAACGTAACATGGCGTCCGATCTCAATTCCAGCCAATTCTGCATTGAAAAAGTCAAACGGCGCTCCTTCACTTCCAAGTTCTGCGTTGCGCCCAAACAGTGGTTTACCCCCACATATGGGGTATTGGCGTATTCAGGAGAAATTGCATAACAAAATTAATGGTTACATTTCTGTTTTTACACTTGTGAAAATAAAAAAAATGGTTCTAAATTAAAATGTTTGCAAAAAAAAAGTTAAATGTTCATTTTTTCCTTCCACATTGTTTCAGTTCCTGTGAAGCACGTAAAGGGTTAATAAACTTCTTGAATGTAGTTTGAGAACCTTGAGGGGTGTAGTTTTTAGAATGGTGTCAGACTTCATTATTTTCTATCATATAGACCCCTCAAAATGACTTCAAATGTGATGTGGTCCCTAAAAAAAAAAGGTGTTGTAAAAATGAGAAATTGTTGGTCAACTTTTAACCCTTTTAACTCCCTAACAAAAAAAAATTTTTGGTTCCAAAATTGTGCTGATGTAAAGTAGACATGTGGGAAATGTTATTTATTAACTATTTTTCGTGACATATCTCTCTGATTTAAGGGCATAAAAATACAAAGTTTGAAAATTGCAAAATTTTACAAATTTTCGCCATATTTCCGTTTTTTTCATAAATAATCGCAAGTAATATTGTAGAAATGTTACCACTAACATGAAGTACAATATGTCACGAAAAAACAATCTCAGAATCAGCGGGATCCGTTGAAGCGTTCCAGAGTTATAACCTCATAAAGTGACAGTGGTCAGAATTGTAAAAATTTGCTCGGTCATTAAGTACCAAATTGGCTCTGTCACTAAGGGGTTAAACTCTAAAACGCGACCTGTTGGAAGTAGCGATCCTACAAGTCACAATCAACCCTTTAACGAGTTGTGCAATATGACTTAGGATAAAAGCCAAATCAGTATCTCAATTCGCAGATACGGTGTTTCGGGCTGTTGGCCCTCGTCAGTGCGAAGCATGAGAACTGATTTGGCTAGGTGAGAGGCTCTGGACTGGGGTCTGAAGGGTAACGTTTCTCCTTATGGAGAGTGACATACCAGCTATCTATCTATTCATTCTATCTATTCATTCTGCCTATTCAGTCTATCTATCTATCTATCTATCTATCTATCTATCTATCTAGAAAAATAAATCAAAAAGCAGCACCAAAGGAAAACAAGGGGTGCAAAAAATTCTCCCAGGTATGTACCAAACCTCATGCTATTATCCGATGTGTGGTTTATTGGCCCATGTGCGACATTTCAGTCCAGGATGGGGGCCTTTCTCAAGTATCTATCTTTCTCTCTATTCATTCTATCTATCTATTATCAGGATCCTGTCAGCACTGGCGCACTGCCACGGCTGAACAGGGTGACTCACCCACACTGCGGGAGAAACCGGGATCAGATACCACAGGGAAAGCTCAGATAGATGGGACCTGAGCAGAGTGCTGAGTATGACGGGACCTGAGCAGCGTGCTGAGTATGACAGCGAACAGAAGGACCTACGATCATGTGACCACAGGGGGCGGGGCTTAGCGTCCTGCTGCTGGAGATGAGTGCAGGATTCTAAAGGGAACCTGAAGTAGAGGAGAGGGGAACTCAGGTCGGACAGGCGGGGGTCATACACGGAGAGGGCGGCGCGGTACAGGAGGGGCGAGCAGAGAATAGTCAGAACGTAAGCAAGGAGTCATACACGGAGACAGCAGCGCAGGAGGAACAGGCAGAACTCAAAACGGGGACAGAACCAGATCAGAACCAGACAAGCATAAAGTAGCACAGGCACAAAGCACAGACACAGGCACAACAGGGTCACACACACTCGGCCAAGGTTCAGAGTATAAGCGACCAGGAATGAGCAAACAATGAGGCTATAAGAAGCCTCCCAGAATCCCATAGTGAGGCCGTCCAGATTAACCTCTGAACTGCCTAATCCCTCAAACTATGCAGATCATGACATCTATCTAGCTATCTATTCATTCTATCTATCTATTCTATCTATCTATTCATTCTATTTATTCTGTCTATCTATTCTATATATCTATTCATTCTACCTATCTATTCATTCTATCTACTCTATCTATCTAATCATTATATCAATCTATCTATTCATTCTATCTATTCATTCTATCTATCTATTCTATCTATCTATTCAGTCTATCTATATATTAATTCTATGTATCTATCTATTCATTCTATCTATCTATTCTATCTATCTATCTATTCATTCTATTTATTATATCTATCCATCTATTATATCTATCTATTCATTCTATGTATCTATTCTATCAATCTATTCATTCTATCTATCTATTATATCTATTCATTCTATCTATCTATTCATTATATCTATTAATTCATTATATCTATCTATTCATTCTGTCTATTCAGTCTATCTATTCATTCTATCTATCTATTCATTCTATCTATTAATTCATTATATCTATCTATTCATTCTGTCTATTCAGTCTATCTATTCATTCTATCTATCTGTCTAGCTATCTATCTATTCATTCTATCTATCCTTCCTATCTATTCATTCTATCTATCTGTTCTATCTATTAATTCTATTTATTCTGTCTTATCTATCTATTCATTCTATCTATCTATTCTATCTGTCTATTCATTCTATTTATTCTATCTGTCTAATCTATCTATCTATCTATCTATCTATCTAGCTATCTGTCTATTCATTCTATATATCTAGTCTATCTATCTAATCATTCTATCTATCTATCTATTCATTCTATCTATCTATTCTATCTATCTATTCATTCTATCTATCTATTCTATCCTTCTATTCATTCTATATATCTATTCATTCGGTCTATTCAGTCTATCTATCTATATATTCATTCTATATCTATCCTATCTGTTCATTCTATCTATCTATTCTATCTATCTATTCATTCTATTTATTATATCTATCCATCTATTCTATCTATCTATTCATTCTATCTATCTATTCTATCTATTCATTTTATCTATTTATTCTATCTATCTATTCATTCTGTCTATTCAGTCTATCTATCTATTCTATATCTATTCAATCTATTCATTCTATCTATCTATTCTATATCTATTCAATCTATTCAGTCTATCTATCTATTCTTTCTGTCTATTCATTCTATCTATCTATTCTATCTATCTATTCATTCTAATTATTCTGTCTATCTATTTTTTCTATTCATTTTATCTATCTATTCTATCTATCTATTCATTCTATCTATCTTTTTATTCTATCTATTCATTCTATCTATTCTATCTATCTAATCATTCTATCTATTTATCTATCTATTCTGTTATGAAAGGCAATTCAGTACCACAATGGACATAGTGGTCAGAGCACATACAGTGATCTGACAATAACCCAAAATCATAGAACGAGCTCTGAGACGTGGGAACTCTGCAGACCGCAATCCCTAATCCTCTCCAAACAACACTAGAGGCAGCCGTGGACCGCGCCTAACTCTGCCTATGCAACTCGGCACAGCCTGAGAAACCAACCAGCCCGAAGACAGAAAACAAGCCCACCTTGCCTCAGAGATATACCCCAAAGGAAAAGGCAGCCCCCCACACACAATGACTGTGAGTCAAGATGAAAAGACAAACGTAGAGATGAAATAGATTCAGCAAAGTGAGGCCCGACTTTCCCAACAGAGCGAGGACAGAAAAGGTAACTTTGCGGTCTACACAAAACCCTAAAGAAAACCACGCAAAGGGGGCAAAAAGACCCTCCGCACCGAACCAACGGCACGGAGGCACACCCCCTGCGTCCCAGAGCTTCCAGCAACAAATAAGACAAGCTGGACAGAAAAAATAGCAAACAAATAGCAAAGAAGAACCTAGCTATGCAGAGCAGCAGGCCACAGGAATGATCCAGGGAAAAGCAAGTCCAACACTGGAACATTGACAGGAAGCCAGGATCAAAGCATTAGGTGGAGTTAAGTAGAGAAGCACCTAACGACCTCACCATATCACCTGAGGGAGGAAACTCAGAAGCCGCAGCACCACTTCCCTCCACCAACAGAAGCTCACAGAGAGAATCAGCCGAAGTACCACTTGTGACCACAGGAGGGAGCTCTGCCACAGAATTCACAACAGTACCCCCCCCTTGAGGAGGGGTCACCGAACCCTCACCAGAGCCCCCAGGCCGACCAGGATCAGCCACATGAAAGGCACGAACAAGATCGGGAGCATGGACATCAGAGGCAAAAACCCAGGAATTATCTTCCTGAGCATAACCCTTCCATTTAACCAGATACTGGAGTTTCTGTCTAGAAACACGAGAATCCAAAATCTTCTCCACAATATACTCCAATTCCCCCTCCACCAAAACCGGGGCAGGAGGATCAACAGATAGAACCATAGGTGCCACGTATCTCCGCAACAATGACCTATTGAATACGTTATGTATGGAAATAGAATCTGGAAGGGTCAGACGAAAAGACACAGGATTAAGAACCTCAGAAATCCTATAAGGACCAATGAAACGAGGTTTAAACTTAGGAGAGGAAACCTTCATAGGAATATGACGAGAAGATAACCAAACCAGATCCCCAACACGAAGTCGGGGACCCACACGGCGTCTGCGATTAGCGAAACGTTGAGCCTTCTCCTGGGACAAGGTCAAATTGTCCACTACATGAGTCCAAATCTGCTGCAACCTGTCCACCACAGTATCCACACCAGGACAGTCCGAAGACTCAACCTGTCCTGAAGAGAAACGAGGATGGAACCCAGAATTGCAGAAAAATGGCGAAACCAAGGTAGCCGAGCTGGCCCGATTATTAAGGGCGAACTCAGCCAAAGGCAAAAAGGACACCCAGTCATCCTGATCGGCAGAAACAAAGCATCTCAGATATGTTTCCAAGGTCTGATTGGTTCGTTCGGTCTGGCCATTAGTCTGAGGATGGAAAGCCGAGGAAAAAGACAAGTCAATGCCCATCCTACCACAAAAGGCTCGCCAAAACCTTGAAACAAACTGGGAACCTCTGTCAGAAACGATATTCTCTGGAATGCCATGTAAACGAACCACATGCTGGAAGAACAATGGCACCAAATCAGAGGAGGAAGGCAATTAAGACAAGGGTACCAGATGGACCATCTTAGAAAAGCGATCACAGACCACCCAAATGACTGACATCTTTTGAGAAACGGGAAGATCAGAAATAAAATCCATAGAGATATGTGTCCAAGGCCTCTTCGGGACCGGCAAGGGCAAAAGCAACCCACTGGCACGAGAACAGCAGGGCTTAGCCCGAGCACAAATCCCACAGGACTGCACAAAAGCACGCACATCCCGCGACAGAGACGGCCACCAAAAGGATCTAGCCACTAACTCTCTGGTACCAAAAATTCCAGGATGACCAGCCAACACCGAACAATGAACCTCAGAGGTAACTTTACTGGTCCACCTATCAGGGACAAACAGTCTCTCCGCTGGACAACGATCAGGTTTATTAGCCTGAAATTTTTGCAGCACCCGCCGCAAATCAGGGGAGATGGCAGACACAATTACTCCTTCCTTGAGGATACCCGCCGGCTCAGACAAACCCGGAGAGTCGGGCACAAAACTCCTAGACAGAGCATCCGCCTTCACATTTTTAGAGCCCGGAAGGTACGAAATCACAAAGTCAAAACGGGCAAAAAACAGCGACCAACGAGCCTGTCTAGGATTCAACCGCTTAGCAGACTCAAGATAAGTCAAGTTCCTATGATCAGTCAATACCACCACGCGATGCTTAGCACCTTCAAGCCAATGACGCCACTCCTCGAATGCCCACTTCATGGCCAGCAACTCTCGGTTGCCCACATCATAATTTCGCTCAGCAGGCGAAAACTTCCTGGAAAAAAAAGCGCATGGTTTCATCACTGAGCAATCAGAACCTATCTGCGACAAAACAGCCCCTGCTCCAATCTCAGAAGCATCAACCTCGACCTGGAACGGAAGAGAAACATCTGGTTGACACAACACAGGGGCAGAAGAAAAACGACGCTTCAACTCTTGAAAAGCTTCCACAGCAGCAGAAGACCAATTGACCAAATCAGCACCCTTCTTGGTCAAATCGGTCAATGGTTTGGCAATACTAGAAAAATTGCAGATGAAGCGACGATAAAAATTAGCAAAGCCCAGGAACTTTTGCAGACTTTTCAGAGATGTCGGCTGAGTCCAATCATGGATGGCTTGGACCTTAACAGGATCCATCTCGATAGTAGAAGGGGAAAAGATGAACCCAAAAATGAAACCTTCTGCACACCAAAGAGACACTTTGATCCCTTCACAAACAAAGAATTAGCACGCAGGACCTGAAAAACTGTTCTGACCTGCTTCAAATGAGACTCCCAATCATCCGAGAAGATCAAAATGTCATCCAAGTACACAATCAGGAATTTATCCAGGTACTCTCGGAAGATGTCATGCATAAAGGACTGAAACACTGATGGAGCATTGGCAAGTCCGAATGGCATCACTAGATACTCAAAATGACCCTCGGGCGTATTAAATGCAGTTTTCCATTCATCTCCTCGCCTGATTCGCACCAGATTATACGCACCACGAAGATCTATCTTGGTGAACCAACTAGCCCCCTTAATCCGAGCAAACAAATCAGATAACAATGGCAAGGGGTACTGAAATTTAACCGTGATCTTATTAAGAAGGTGGTAATCTATACAAGGTCTCAGCGAACCATCCTTCTTGGCCACAAAAAAGAACCCTGCTCCCAAAGGTGACGACGACGGGCGAATATGCCCCTTCTCCAGGGATTCCTTCACATAACTGCGCATAGCGGCGTGCTCAGGCACGGATAAATTAAACAGTCGACCTTTTGGGAATTTACTACCAGGAATCAAATTGATAGCACAATCACAATCCCTATGCGGAGGTAGGGCATCGGACTTGGGCTCATCAAATACATCCCGGTAATCAGACAAGAACTCTGGAACCTCAGAAGGGGTGGATGACGAAATTGACAGAAATGGAACATCACCATGTACCTCCTGACAACCCCAGCTGGACACCGACATGGATTTCCAATCTAATACTGGATTATGGGCTTGTAGCCATGGCAACCCCAATACGACCACATCATGCAGATTATGCAACACCAGAAAGCGAATAACCTCCTGATGTGCAGGAGCCATGCACATGGTCAGCTGGGTCCAGTATTGAGGCTTATTCTTGGCCAAAGGCGTGGCATCAATTCCTCTCAATGGAATAGGACACTGCAAGGGCTCTAAGAGAAACCCACCACGCTTAGCATACTCCAAGTCCATCAAATTCAGGGCAGCGCCTGAATCCACAAATGCCATGACAGGATACGATGACAAAGAACAGATCAAGGTAACAGACAGAAGAAATTTTGACTGTACCGTACCAATGGTGGCAGACCTAGCGAACCGCTTAGTGCGCTTAGGACAATCAGAGATAGCATGAGTGGAATCACCACAGTAGAAACACAGCCCATTCAGACGTCTGTGTTCTTGCCGTTCAACTCTGGTCAAAGTCCTATCGCACTGCATAGGCTCAGGTTTAAGCTCAGGTAATACCGCCAAATGGTGCACAGATTTACGCTCACGCAAGCGTCGACCGATCTGAATGGCCAAAGACATAGACTCATTCAAACCAGCAGGCATAGGAAATCCCACCATGACATCCTTAAGGGCTTCAGAGAGACCCTTTCTGAACATAGCTGCCAGCGCAGATTCATTCCATTGAGTGAGCACGGACCACTTTCTAAATTTCTGACAATATACCTCTATCTCATCCTGACCCTGACAAAGAGCCAGCAAATTTTTCTCTGCCTGATCCACTGAATTAGGTTCATCGTACAGCAATCCGAGCGCCAGGAAAAACGCATCGATATTACTCAATGCAGGATCTCCTGGCGCAAGAGAAAATGCCCAGTCCTGAGGGTCGCCGCGCAAAAAAGAAATAACAATCAAAACCTGGTGAACTGGATCACCAGAGGAGCGAGGTTTCAAGGCCAGAAATAATTTACAATTATTTTTGAAACTCAGAAACTTAGTTCTATCTCCAAAAAACAAATCAGGAATAGGAATTCTTGGTTCTAACATAGATTTCTGATCAATAGTGTCTTGAATCTTTTGTACTCTTGCCGAGAGCTGATCCACAAATGAAGACAGACTTCCAATGTCCATCGCTACACCTGTGTACTGAACCACCCAAATGTCTAGGGGAAAAAAAAGGCAAAACACAGTGCAAAGAAAAAAAAATGGTCTCAGAACTTCTTTTTTCCCTCTATTGAGAATCATTAGTACTTTTGGCTTCCTGTACTGTTATGAAAGGCAATTCAGTACCACAATGGACATAGCGGTCAGAGCACATACAGTGATCTGACAATAACCCAAAATCATAGAACGAGCTCTGAGACGTGGGAACTCTGCAGACCGCAATCCCTAATCCTCTCCAAACAACACTAGAGGCAGCCGTGGACCGCGCCTAACTCTGCCTATGCAACTCGGCACAGCCTGAGAAACCAACCAGCCCGAAGACAGAAAACAAGCCCACCTTGCCTCAGAGAAATACCCCAAAGGAAAAGGCAGCCCCCCACACACAATGACTGTGAGTCAAGATGAAAAGACAAACGTAGAGATGAAATAGATTCAGCAAAGTGAGGCCCGACTTTCCCAACAGAGCGAGGACAGAAAAGGTAACTTTGCGGTCTACACAAAACCCTAAAGAAAACCACGCAAAGGGGGCAAAAAGACCCTCCGCACCGAACCAACGGCACGGAGGCACACCCCCTGCGTCCCAGAGCTTCCAGCAACAAATAAGACAAGCTGGACAGAAAAAATAGCAAACAAATAGCAAAGAAGAACCTAGCTATGCAGAGCAGCAGGCCACAGGAATGATCCAGGGAAAAGCAAGTCCAACACTGGAACATTGACAGGAAGCCAGGATCAAAGCATTAGGTGGAGTTAAGTAGAGAAGCACCTAACGACCTCACCAGATCACCTGAAGGAGGAAACTCAGAAGCCGCAGCACCACTTCCCTCCACCAACAGAAGCTCACAGAGAGAATCAGCCGAAGTACCACTTGTGACCACAGGAGGGAGCTCTGCCACAGAATTCACAACACTATTCATTCTATATATCTATTCTATCTATCTATTCATTCTATTTATTCTATCTATCTATCTGTTATTATTATTATTATTTATTGTTATAGCACCATTTATTCCATGGCACTTTACATGTGCATTCTATCTATTCATTCTATCTATTCATTCTGTCTGTTCAGTCTATCTATCTATCTATTAATTCTATGTATCTATCTATTCTATGTATCTATTCAATCTATCTCTCTATTCTATATATCTATTCAATCTATCTATTCATTCTATCTATCTATTCATTCTATTTATTATATCTATCCATCTATTCTATCTATTCATTCTATGTATCTATTCTATCTAGCTATTCTATCTATCTATTCATTTTATCTATCTACCTATCTATCTACCTATCTACCTATTCTATCTATCTATTCATTCTATTTATCCATTCTATCTATTCATTCTATGTATCTATTCATTCTATCTATCTATTCTATCTATTTAACTATTCATTCTATCTATTCATTCTATCTATTCTATCTATCTATCTATCTATCTATCTATCTATCTATCTATCTATCTATTCAATCTATCTATTCATTCTATCTATCTGGGCTTCAGTGCTTTTCTGTAATACATGTATTGCACAAGCCACGGATTTCTCTTATTTTTTATTTTTTATTATTATATTTATCACTTTTTATATTATATATGTATATTTATTGCACATTGTCACATCTGGTCAATGTTCTGTGTTTGTGTATATATACTTATTCACATTGATTCATTATTTATATTCATTTTGTTAATTTTTATTTTTTATTTTTCCATTATATTTTTATTATGCAATTTAGCTTCATTATATCATATTCCATTCTCACTGTTTCCGTTGATACATACACACACACACTGACATCACTACATCATTAGGGAGTGTTGTACTTTCACAGGCATTTTCATAGGTTTTATTTTACTCACTGTAAAGCACCCCCCTTTGCACATCGCTACTGCTGCGGCTCTTTACTTTTCATTGAAGGGAGGTGCCATTCTGTTCTACAAGTCAGCCTTGACTTCTGGTCCTGCGCACATGGTCCATCTTGCGTTCCAGCATGCGCTCCAGTGCGGAGACCGGAAGTCACTTTTTCACTTCCGGCTAGACGATAAATAGTGGAGAAGCGCCCACTTTTGCCCGCCAATGAAAATAGTACATTCTGATCACTGCCTGTATTTAGACACCACCTCTGGCCATGTTAAGTCACGCCCCCATAGAGGAAGCATTTTTCGAAATGGCGCTGTTGGGGTAAGAACACTCTTTCGCAGGTCGGGGTCTACTGTGCAGGAGACTAACCTGCTGCTAGCAAATGGTGGCACAATATGGCGGTAGAAGCTAACTCTGTTACGTCGAACAGAAGGGAAAATGCTGTCAGCGGTGGACTCCGCGTCTGGCGGTATACATGACTTTACCCCACTCTCCTACAGTACTTCTCTCCGCATATCACTTCTGCATGTCCCCTTCATAGATTTATTCTGGCCCGCTGACTTCCGGGCACATTCATCATATGTATTCCGTATATGTAACTGAAGAAGGTTCATGTTGAGCCGAAACGTTTTGAGTATACTGCAAAATTAAATTCTTCTGTTCAAGCATCCCAAGTTGAGTGCTAAGTTCTATGTTGATTTAGTATATGGCGTGGGAGCCTAACTATAGCACCACTTAGTAGCTGTGCTCACAGTGTTGTTTCACACACAAGAGTACTGATAAGAACATCCCTTGCCAATCGAAAGCTCACCTCTCCTCAGCTTCTGTGAGAATGGCAAGAAAAGTGCAATATTGAGGTAGCAACATCAACTGTTAGGAAGAGATGTTTGGAAGCAGGATTGAGAGGGTGCAAGGCCCGAAAGAAGCCATTGATGACATACAAAGACAAAGGCGAAAAATGTGGGCATTGAAATATTTAAAATGGAGGAAGGAGGAGTGGGAAAAAGTGCTATTTAGTGATGAAAGCACTTTTTGCATTTTAGGAAATGATGGCAAGTCTTATGTGAGAAGGTTCCCACATGAAGAGTACAAGCCCGAGTGTTTGAGCTCCTCTGTGAAACATCCGATGAAAGTAATGGTCTGGGGCTGTATGGCAGCCAATGGTGTTGGAAGGCTTCATATTGTGGAGGGTATGGTCAATGCAAAAAAATACATAGACATCCGTAATAAGAAAATGCTGCCTTCTGCTCAACACTCTGAATTAAATAAAAAATAATAAATCTTAAAAAGTAAAATTTAAGTCTGTGTGAACTTGCATTGGAAGTTAGTGAACTTAGAAACCTGTTCACCATTCTACACACTGGACTGGTGTAGGTATGGTTATGCTGTAAAAAAAATTATCAAAAATGCACATACCATAACAATTTATACACTTGGGACATTCAAAAATGAGTATGGCATACAATGAGGGATTACAAAAACATATCTGTTCCACCAGTTTCACTGTACAGATGCAGAAGTATGAAACATATAGTTTTCTTCACGCCTATGCAGGACTTTTGAACACCATTGTACATGGTTTGAACCTCAATGATCTAAATATAAAGTTGACGTACAATTTTGGTTGTAAATTGGATTTTTTAGATCTACAGATTTCCACTCTTATTGATGGTACGGTTGTAACCGATGTTTTTCAGAAATCTACTGCCACAAATTCCCTCTTGCATGCCTCTTCGGCACATCATAATTCTACCATCAATGGGATACCAATTGGACAATTTATGAGGATTCGTAAAATCTGTACAGAAGAAAATGATTTTTTGGACCAGGCATCTGATCTCTCGAGACGCTTTACGGAGAGAGGGTACAGCAAGAGACAAATCAAAAGGGGTTTCAAAAAAGCCTTTTCAAAATCGCGTGAAGAATTGTTATATGGACAAAAGGATGAAAAAAATTGAGAGGAAACAACCTGTCAGAATGATAATGGATTTTAATAAGCAGTGGAATGAGATTTTTCTTATCATGAAAAAGCATTGGAATGTGCTTCAAACAGATTTGGTCCTGAAAAAAATCTTACCGGACCAACCATGTATTGTTGCAAGACGTTCAAACAATCTCAAAGATCTATTAGTCCTTAGTCACTTTAGGGCTTATTTCTCAAAACCAGTTTCGTCTTCAAAAGGTTTTTTCCTTTGTGGCAACTGTAAAGCGTGTGGCAATTTGGTTAAAAGTAAGTCTTTCTGTAATTTCAATGGGACTAGAGAATATGAAATTCGTAAAACATTAAAATGTTCATCAAAAGGGGTTATTTACCACGCTGAATGTCCGTGCAAAAAGGTTTACATAGGCCTTACCAAAAGGGAATTAAAAATTCGCACAAGAGAACATGTGAGTGACAACACAAAATCAAGTACAGTCGAGGATGCCAGTACTTTAAAAACGCTCCCTAGACATTTTAAAATCTTTCAGAACAGCAATCCCAGAGGTCTGAAAATAAAAGCCATTGATCAGATTTTGTTGGGAATAAGAAGCGAGGATTTGGGCAAGGCCTTGGCGCAACTGGAGAGCCGATGGGTTTATAGATTGGAAACTATAGCACCCCAGGGTTTAAATGAAAATCTGGGCTTCAGTGCTTTTCTGTAATACATGTATTGCTTTACAACATTTCTTTGTTGCCAAGGTTTTTTTTTATCAATATATATGTGTTAATATACGTATTTATTAATATATATATATAACATTTTTTTTTAAATAACGTCCTGTTTTTACATTGTTTTATTATGTGAAATCATATAGAAAACAGCGTATACTGAACAATAACCATAACAATCTTTATTAATGTTACAACCATACATACTGTAACTACCCTGCTGGCATCACTGCATGGCCTCCCATCTCTCCCCTGCATTACACTCAAACTCACTTATTTCTCTGGGCCTTGTTGTGACTTTTCTCTGCTGCCAGCCCCATGCTGTGTGCCTCATGTCTGCTGTTTGCTCTATGCATGCTCTGTCTGTGTGCATAGGGGGGCAGCACCGCCAACTCCTGTTTCTTATAGAGACTGTGTGCACCTTGCTAAGGTGTCCCTGGCCAATCACCATGAGGCTTCCTATATTTAAGACATCCCCACCCATTGGTGGGGGCCTGTGCAACTTACTCCTTCAGTCAGTTCTTAGCTGCTGAAGTGCCAGGCCATGTCTCTGTGACTCTTGTGTTCCGCCACCCAGGGGGGCATTTTACCCTGGTCTGTGCCCTATGTAGCCACCCAGTGGGGCTTAGCACCCTGGCATATGTCCTTGTGTAGCCACCCAGCGGGGCTTCGTACCCTGGTCGATGTCCACCACCCAGAGGGGCGTCGTACCCTGGCTTGTGTCCATATTTCTGTGTCTTGTCTCGTTCCTGACTCTGTCTTAGTCTAGTCCTGTTCCTGTGTTCCTTTATATCCCTGTCTTGATTTCCTTTCCCTGCTGTGCGTTCCCTGCGTCTTGCTTTGCTCCGCTTTCGGCTCCGCTCTCTGCGACCTTGCTTTGCTCCTTGCTCTGCATTCTGTTACCTTGCTCTGCACTCTGTGGCTTTGCTCTCAGCTCTGCACTCTGTGGCTTTGCTCTCAGCTCTGCACTCTGTGTCTTGCTCTGCACTCATCTCTGCACTCTGTGGCTTAGCTCTGGCTCTGCTCACAGTAACTTTGTTCTGCACTCTGACCTTGCTCTGCACTCTGTGGCTTCGCTCTGCGACTCCACTCCTTGCAGTTTTACCTGGCTCTGCTTTTTGCGGTTCTACTTCTCCTGCTCTTGGCTCCGCCTCCTGCGATTCTGCACTTGGCTCCACCTCCAGCTCTTGGCTACACCTCCTGCGTTTCTGCACTTGGCTCCGCCTCCAGCTCTTGGCTCGGCCTCCTGCGTTTCTGCACTTGGCTCGCCTCCAGCTCTAGGCTTCCCCTCCTGCGTTTCTGCACTTGGCTCCGCCTCCTGCTTTTGGCTCCGCCTCCGGCATCTCTGTTATTGGCTTTAGTGTTGTGAATTCTGTGGCCAGGCTCCCTCCTGTGGTCGTGAGTGGTACTTCGGCTGGTTCTGTCTATGAGCTTCCTGGATGAGAGTGGTACTGCGGCTTCTGAGTTTCCTTCCTCAGGTGATGAGGTTAAGTCGTTAGGTGCTGCTCTATTTAACTCCACCTAGTGCTTTGATCCTGGCCTCCAGTCAATGTTCTAGTATTGATCTTGCTTTCTCCTGGATCGTTCCTGTGGCCTGTCTATACTGCATAAGCTAAGTTTTGCTTGTGTTATTTTTGTTTGCTATTTTTTTTGTCCAGCTTGCTATATTGGTTTTTCTTGCTTGCTGGTAGCTCTGGGACGCAGAGGGAGCACCTCCGTACCGTTAGTCGGTGCGGAGGGTCTTTTTGCCCCCTCTGCGTGGTTGTTTGTAGGGTTTTGTGTTGACCGCAAAGCAATCTTTCCTATCTTCGGTCTGTTCAGTAAGTTGGGCATCACTTTGCTAAATCTATTTCATCTCTGCGTTTGTATTTTCATCTCAACTCACAGTCATTATATGTGGGGGGCTGCCTTTTCCTTTGGGGTATTTCTCTGAGGCAAGCTAGGCTTATTTTTCTTTCTTAGGGCTAGCTAGTTTCTCAGGCTGTGCTCGAGGCGCATAGGTCTGGTCAGGAGCGCTCCACGGCTACCTCTAGTGTGGTTGGATAGGATTAGGGATTGCGGTCAGCAGAGTTCCCACGTCTCAGAGCTCGTCCTATGTTTTTGGGTAATTGTCAGGTCACTTGGTGTGCTCTGAACTTCAAGGTCCATTGTGGTTCTGAATTGCCTGTTCACAACACTCTAGCTCCTGTGCTTTCGCTCTGCATCCGCTCTTGCGGTCTTCCTCTACCTTTTCTTAAGTCCTCCTGTCTGAACAGGTTCTTACCTGTTTTACATACCTGTCTGCAGACCGGTCCCTACCAGTTTTTCCAGTGTACCAGCCTTGCACGCCTGTCCTGCTAGAGAGCCAGCCATACCTGCCTGCCTACCAGAGAGCCAGCCGTGCCCGCCTACTTGCCAGTGTCTCTGTTGTACCCGTCAGTCTGCCTGTGTCCCAGCCGTGCCCGCCTGTCTGCCAGAGTGCCAGCCATGCCCGCTTGCCTGTCTATGTTCTGTTCCCTGGTGGGATCAGCAGCCACAGCCAGACACCACCCTGGAGTGGTACCTGGTAGCTTCCTATTGCACAAGTCTGACCTCACCATCAGAGGCTTAAGCGAACACCTAGGAAGCTACTTAGTTACACCACTTCCAGGGAAGTTTGATCTGTGGTCCAGTGGGGCCACACTCCTGCACGCCCATGCCAACCAGTCTGGGTGCGAGTGTGACAGTTTGCACAGGCCATGGTCCCCGCTGAGTCCCATGTGCATTCGCTCTCAGAGCAAGATGAACTCTCTTCTTGCCAGTATTGGCCTCCGAGGAAAATGTTTACCCAGTCTGAGAGCCAGTCCTTCACTGCTCCATCCCCAATTGTCATCTCCAATGAGCTGTTTGATCAACTTCAAACCTGTGCTCCTAATGACGAATCCATGTCAGCAGATCCTCCATGCTACTATGGGGACCCAAAGCAATGTCGTGTGTTCTTGGAGCGGTGCCTGCATTATTTCAAGTGGCATGCTCCCTAATTCCCCACAGACTGGTTGAAAGTAGGTTTCTTAATGACTTGATGTGGTGCGACCCCCTCTGGGAAGCAGGGGACCCCATCATCTCGAATCTGCCGGCCTTCCTGGTGGCCTTCTGTAAAGCCTTCGATGAGCCAAGTACTGCATCTCCTGAAAAGTCTTCCCCTCCAAGCTCACAGAGACGGTCCAGATGAAAGAAACCTGTAGGTAAACCGTCGCTTCCGTCCATGACCATCCAAGACTCACCCGTTCCACAACCTGCCAAAGCGACCAACCGAGCAAGATCCAAGAGGTCTAATAAGAGGGGGCTGGCAAATCTGCAGCCTGAATCTGGTGCTGAGATTGAAATATGTTATCCCTGTGGTTGTAAAGAACATTCAGATGGTCTTTGTCCTGTGAAACCTGTACTCCAAAACCCTTGGCCAGTAGGAGAGGCTGTCCCTGGCAAGAGTACTTCCTCTCCATCAAAGTTAATGACTGTTTCTCTGCCTTCTGGGAGCTTTGGTGTGTTTAAGCTGCCTGTCACATGGAGACGGTTTATGATCTCCGTTCTACAGCTCCAGAACCCGGTGTGGGCGTTGCCTGATAATGGCCGAGCCCTGTTAACCCCTTAAGCCCCGAGGGTGGTTTGCACGTTAATGACCGGGCCAATTTTTACAATTCTGACCACTGTCCCTTTATGAGGTTATAACTCTGGAACGCTTCAACGGATCTTGGCGATTCTGACATTGTTTTCTCGTGACATATTGTACTTCATTTTAGTGGTAACATTTATTCGATATAACTTGCGTTTATTTGTGAAAAAAACGGAAATTTGGCGAAAATTTCGCAATTTTCCAACTTTAAATTTTTATGCCCTTAAATCACAGAGATATGTCACGCAAAATACTTAATAAGTAACATTTCCCACATGTCTACTTTACATCAGCACAATTTTGGAACCAAAATTTTTTTTTGTTAGGGAGTTATAAGGATTAAAAGCTGACCAGCAATTTCTCATTTTTACAACACCATTTTTTTTTAGGGACCACATCTCATTTGAGGTCATTTTGAGGGGTCTATATGATAGAAAATACCCAAGTGTGACACCATTCTAAAAACTGCACCCATCAAGGTGCTCAAAACCACATTCAAGAAGTTTATTAACCCTTCAGGGGTTTCACAGGAATTTTTGGAATGTTTAAATAAAAATGAATATTTAACTTTTTTTCACACCAAATTTATTTCAGCTCCAATTTGTTTTATTTTACCAAGGGTAACAGGATAAAATGGATGCCAAACTTTGTTGTACAATCTGTACTGAGTACGCTGATACCCCATATGTGGGGGTAAACCACTGTTTGGGCGCATGGCAGAGCTCGGAAGGAAAGGAGCGCCATTTGACTTTTCAATGCAAAATTGACAGGAATTGAGATGGGACGCCATGTTGCGTTTGGAGAGCCCCTCATGTGCCTAAACATTGAAACCCCCCACAAGTGACACCATTTTGGAAAGTAGACACCCTAAGGAACTTATCTAGATGTGTGGTGACCACTTTGACCCACCAATTGCTTCACAGAAGTTTATAATGCAGAGCCGTAAAAATAAAAAATCATATTTTTTCACAAAAATGATCTTTTCGCCCCCAATTTTTTATTTTCCCAAGAGTAAGAGAAGAAATTGGACCTCAAAAATTGTTGTCCAATTTGTCCTGAGTACGCTGATACCCCATATATGGGTGTAAACCATTGTTTGGGCGTATGGCAGAGCTCGGAAGGGAAGGAGTGCCATTTTACTTTTCAATGCAAAATTGACTGGAATTGAGATGAGATGCCATGTTGCGTTTGGAGAGCCCTTGATGTGCCTAAACATTGAAATCCCCACAAGTGACACCATTTTGGAAAGTAGACCCCTTAAGGAACTTATCTAGAGGTGTGGTGAGCACTTTGACCCAACAAGTGCTTCACAGAAGTTTATAATGCAGAGCCGTAAAAATAAAAAATCATATTTTTTCACAAAAATTATCTTTTCGCCACCAATTTTTTATTTTCCCACGGGTAAGAGAAGAAATTAGACCACAAAAGTTGTTGTGCAATTTGTCCTGAGTACGCTGATACCCCATATGTGGGGGTAAACCACTGTTTGGGCGCATGACAGAGCTCGGAAGGAAAGGAGCGCCATTTGACTTTTCAATGCAAAATTGACTGGAATTGAGATGGGACGCCATGTTGCGTTTGGAGAGCCCCTGATGTACCTAAACATTGGAACCCCTCACAAGTGACACCATTTTGAAAAGTAGACCCCTTAAGGAACTTATCTAGATGTGTTTTGAGAGCTTTGAACCTCCAAGTGTTTCACTACAGTTTATAACGCAGAGCCGTTAAAATTAAAAAAAAAATTTTTTCGCAAAAATTATTTTTTAGCCCCCAGTTTTGTATTTTCACAAGGGTAACAGAATAAATTGGACCCCAAAAGTTGTTGTCCAATTTGTCCTGAGTACGCTGATACCCAATATGTGGGGGGGAACCACTGTTTGGGCGCATGGCAGAGCTCGGAAGGGAAGGAGCACCATTTGGAATGCAGACTTAGATGGATTGGTCTGCAGGAGTCACGTTGCATTTGCAGAGCCCCTGATGTACCCAAACAGTACAAATTCCCCACAAGTGACCTCATATTGGAAACTAGACCTCCCACGGAACTTATCTAGATGTGTTGTGAAAACTTTGAACCCCCAAGTGTTTCACTACAGTTTACAACGCAGAGCCGTGAAAATAAAAAATCCTTTTTTTTTCCCACAAAAATGATTTTTAGCCCCCCAAATTTTTATTTTCCCAAGGATAACAAGAGAACTTGGACCCAAAAAGTTGTTGTCCAATTTGTCTCGAGTACGATGATACCCCATATGTTGGGGTAAACCCCTGTTTGGGCGCACGGGAGAGCTCGGAAGTGAAGGAGCACTGTTTTACTTTTTCAATGCAGAATTGGCTGGAATTGAGATCGGACGCCATGTCGCGTTTGGAGAGCCCCTGATGTGCCTAAACAGAGGAAACCCCCCCAATTATAAATGAAACCCTAATCCAAACGCACCCCTAACCCTAATCCCAACTGTAACCCTAACCACACCTCTAACCCTGACACACCCCTAACCCTAATCCCAACTGTAGCCCTAACCACACACCTAACCCTGACACACCCCTAATTCTAATCCCAACCCTAATCCCAACCGTAAATGTAATCCAAACCCTAACCCTAGCCCTAACCCTAGCCCTAACCCTAATGGGAAAATGGAAATAAATACATTTTTTTTAATTTTATTATTTTTCCCTAAGGCTAGGTTCACATTGCGTTAGGGAAATCCGTTTAGCGCTAGCGGATTGCGCTAACGCAATGTCTTTTTAGGTGTCGTGTTTAGTGGTCGCGTTAACGTCCCCGCTCTGGAAGATCGGGGATCGGACCTCGGGCGCGCCGCGGACGCTGCAAGCAGCGTCCGAGGCGCGCCACAAAAGAACGGCACCTTGCTAGCGCGAGCCGAAAATGGCACGCTCTAGCGATGCGCTACAACCGAAAATCACATTGCTGTCAATGGGTGTGCTAACGGACCCGTTGCACGGCGTTAATTGTGACATTTTCGCCATGCAACGCTGTCCGTTAGCGTTAACCCATTAACGCAATGTGAACCTAGCCTAACTAAGGGGGTGATGAAGGGGGGTTTGATTTACTTTTATAGCGTTTTTTATATCGGATTTTTATGATTGGCAGCCGTCACACACTAAAAGACGCTTTTTATAGCAAAAAAGTTTTTGCATCTCCACATTTTGAGACCTATAATTTTTCCATATTTTGGTCCACAGAGTCATGTGAGGTCTTGTTTTTTGCGGGACGAGTTGACGTTTTTATCGGTTACATTTTCGGACACGTGACAGTTTTTGATCGCTTTTTATTCCGATTTTTTGTGAGGCAGAATGACCAAAAACCAGCTATTCATGAATTTCTTTTGGGGGAGGCGTTTATACAGTTCCGCGTTTGGTAAAATTGATGAAGCAGTTTTATTCTTCGGGTCAGTACGATTACAGCGATACCTCATTTATATCTTTTTTTTTATGTTTTGGCGCTTTTATATGATAAAAGCTATTTTATAGAAAAAATAATTATTTTGGCATCGCTTTATTCTGAGGACTATAACTTTTTTACTTTTTTGGTTATGATGCTATATGGCAGCTCGTTTTTTGCGGGACAAGATGATGTTTTCAGAGATGCCATGGTTATTTATATCCGTCTTTTTGATCGCGTGTTATTCCACTTTTTGTTCAGCGTTATGATAATAAAGCGTTGTTTTTTGGCTCGTTTTTTTTTTTTTCTTACGGTGTTCACTGAAGGGGTTAACTAGTGGGCCAGTTTTATAGGTTGGGTCGTTACGGACGCGGCGATACTAAATATGTGTACTTTTATTGTTTTTTTGTTTTTTTTTAGATAAAGAAATGTATTTATGGGAATAATATATTTTTTTTTTCTTCTTTATTTAGGAATTTTTTTTTTATTTTTTTTTACACGTGTGGAAATTTTTTTTTTTACTTTTTCACTTTGTCCCAGGGGGGGACATCACAGATCACCGATCTGACAGTGTGCACAGCACTCTATCAGATCGGTGATCTGACATACAGCCGGGCAGGATTAGAGCTGCAGCTGCAGCCTGATCCTGACCCGGAAGTGCTCCCTGCAGGACCCGGATGCAGCTCGGCGGCCATTTTGGATCCGGGGACTGCAGGGAGAAGACGTTCGGTACACGGTGAGCACATCACCGTGTACCGATCGTCTCAGGGAAGCCCGCAGGGAGCCCCCTCCCTGCGCAATGCTTCCCTGCACCGCCGGCACACCGCGATCATCTTTGATCGCGGTGTGCCGGGGGTTAATGTGCCGGGAGCGGTCCGTGACCGCTCCTGGCACATAGTGCCGGATGTCAGCTGCGATAGGCAGCTGACACCCGGCCGCGATCGGCCGCGCTCCCCCCGTGAGCGCGGCCGATCGCATATGACGTACTATCCCGTCACTGGGAATTAAGTCCCAGGTCACCTGGACGGGATAGTACGTCTTATGGGATTAAGGGGTTAAAGAGCAGTCTAGTCCTGCAAGGACAACTACAGCTCCAAGTTGGAGCCTTATACATGAAGAAGTTTGTTTTCCGTATGCTGTCTGTTATGCCCATGGGTCATTCTGAACCAAGGACTCTACCACCCGCTCTGGTCAAGAGTTCCAGTAAAGTGCTTCGTTTGAACTTACCCAGTCTTGAGAAGTGTCTGGTTCCCATGCATCAAAGACACTCAGCAGTGACATCTTCTTCAGCTGGTCTGCTAGTCGTCGAGTCAAGGTGTGCTGACTGTTGTGAATTCAGCTTTTGGGCTCCCTCCGGTGGTTGTAGAGGGTAATGCAGTTGTGCCTGGACTGCAGGAGTGGACAGGTGTATCTACTAATTGCAAAACTGACTGGGGTATATAGCTTTGCTGGATCCTTTAGTCGGTGCCAGTTGTCCATTGTTCTTGAAGGATTCACTTCCCTGCTGGTCTCTCCAGTTTGCTGTGTTTTTCTACAAAGATAAGTCCTGGCTTTGTTTTTGCTGTCCACCTGCAGTGGACCTTATAGTTCTGTGCATTTTCATGTTTTTGTCTTGTCCAGCTTGGTCTGTGAAGTATTTTTTGCAGCCTAGCTATTTCTCTGGAGATGCAGATATATCCCCCATGTCTTTAGTCAGATGTGGTGATCCGTATTTTCTGCGGTGGATATTTTCTAGTGTTTTTGTACTGACCGCATAGTACTCTGTTCTATTCTTTCTTTTTAGCTAGTATGGCCTCCTATGCTATAATCTGATTTCATATCTGTGTATGTTATTTCCCTCTCCTCTCACAGTCAATATTTGTGGGGGGCTATCTGTTATGATGCGGTGGTTTAGGAGCAACATGGAACGAGCTCTGAAGGACGTGGTAACTGTACTGACCGCAGTCCCTAAGCTCAACACAACACTAGAAGTAGCCGTGGGATGCTCCTAACTCTCCCTAGGCACCTCGTCACAGCCTAAGAGCTAACTACCCCTAAAGATAGAAGCAGGAAAACTATCTTGCCTCAGAGAAAATCCCCAAAGGATAGATTAGCCCCCCACAAATAATGACTGTGAGTGGAAAGGGAAAAGACATACACAGAATGAAACTAGGATGAGCACAGGAGGCCAGTCTAGCTTAATAGATAGGACAGGATGGAATACTGTGCGGTCAGTATCAAACACTACAAAAATCTACGCAGAGTTTACAAAAAATCTCCACACCTGACTAAAGGTGTGGAGGGTAAATCTGCTTCCCAGAGCTTCCAGCAAGACAGAATTAATTCATACTGATAAGCTGAACAAACATAGAAAGCACAGAACGGATAAGTCTACAATCTGTGGACAGAAAAGAGCAAGCAAGAACTTAGCTTTGTAGAACTGGTCAGGATAACAGGGAAATCCAAAGAGGTGTGAATCCAACCAGGAACCATTTACAAGTGGCACTGGCTGAAGGAAAGAGCCAGGCATAAATAGCCGAGCAGAAAAGACGATCAGTGGAAGCAGCTGCTGACAGCTAACTCCTAGGAGCAGCCATACCACTTGAAACCACAAGAGGGAGCCCAAGAGCAGAACTCACAAAAGTGCCACTTACAACCACCGGAGGGAGCCCAAGAGCGGAATTCACAACAGTACCCCCCCTTGAGGAGGGGTCACCGAACCCTCACCAGAGCCCCCAGGCCGATCAGGACGAGCCAAGTGAAAAGCACGAACCAAATCGGTGGCATGGACATCGGAGGCAACAACCCAAGAATTATCCTCCTGGCCATAACCCTTCCACTTGACAAGATACTGAAGCCTCCGCCTCGAAAAACGAGAATCCAAAATCTTCTCAACCTCATATTCCAACTCTCCCTCAACCAACACCGGGGCAGGAGGGTCAACCGAGGGAACAACGGGCACCACATACCTCCGCAACAAAGATCTATGGAAAACATTATGAATGGCAAAAGAGGCAGGAAGAGCCAAACGAAAAGACACCGGATTAATAATTTCAGAAATTTTATAAGGACCAATAAACCGAGGCTTAAACTTAGGAGAAGAAACCTTCATAGGAACATGACGAGAAGACAACCAAACCAAATCCCCCACACGAAGCCGGGGACCAACACACCGACGGCGGTTGGCAAAACGTTGAGCCCTTTCCTGAGACAACGTCAAATTGTCCACCACATGAGTCCAAATCTGCTGCAGCCTGTCCACCACAGAATCAACACCAGGACAATCAGAAGGCTCAACCTGCCCAGAAGAAAAACGAGGATGAAAACCAAAATTACAAAAGAAAGGTGAAACCAAAGTAGCCGAACTAGCCCGATTATTAAGGGCAAACTCGGCCAACGGCAAGAAAGACACCCAATCATCCTGATCAGCAGACACAAAGCATCTCAAATAGGTCTCCAAGGTCTGATTAGTTCGCTCAGTTTGGCCATTAGTCTGAGGATGAAACGCCGAAGAAAAAGACAAATCAATGCCCATCCTAGCACAAAAGGCCCGCCAAAATCTAGAGACAAACTGAGAACCTCTGTCAGACACAATATTCTCCGGAATGCCATGCAAACGAACCACATGCTGAAAAAATAATGGAACCAGATCTGAGGAGGAAGGCAACTTAGGCAAAGGTACCAGATGGACCATTTTAGAGAACCGGTCACAAACAACCCAGATAACAGACATCTTCTGGGAAACAGGAAGATCCGAAATAAAATCCATGGAAATATGCGTCCAGGGCCTCTCAGGGACCGGCAAAGGCAAAAGCAACCCACTAGTGCGGGAACAGCAAGGCTTGGCCCGGGCGCAAGTCCCACAGGACTGCACAAAAGCACGCACATCGCGCGACAAGGAAGGCCACTGTTATGACCTGGTGGTCAGGACAATAATGGACCTGGTGGTTACGAGCACACGGAATGACCTGATAGTTACTGATAATATAGGACGAGCTCTGAGACGTGGGAACTCTGCTGACCGCAATCCCTAAACCTATCACACACACTAGCCCTAACCCTAACCGTAACCCTTCCCCTAACCCTACCCCTACCCCTAACCTTAACCCTACCCCTAACCCTACCCCTAACCCTACCCCTAACCCTACCCCTAACCCTACCCCTAACCCTACCCCTAACCCTACCCCTAACCCTACCCCTATTCTAACCTTAGTGGAAAAAAAAAATTCTTAATTTTTTTTAATGTCCCTACCTATGGGGGTGACAAAGGGGGGGGGGTCATTTACTATTTTTTTATTTTGATCACTGAGATAGATTATATCTCAGTGATCAAAATGCACTTTGGAACGAATCTGCCGGCCGGCAGATTCGGCGGGCGCACTGCGCATGCGCCCGCCATTTTGGAAGATGGCGGCGCCCAGGGAGAAGACGGACGGACGGACACCGGGAGGCCGGGTAAGTATAAAGGGGGGAGATGAGGGCACGGGGGGGGGGGGGCGTCGGAGCACGGGGGGTGGCATCGGAGCATGGGGGGTGGGATTGGGGCACGGGGGGCAGCCACACTGCAGCGGTTCTGCACCACAAACCGCAGAAAACCCGCAGATATTTTTTTCATCTGCGGGTTTTACTGCGGGTTTGACCTCACAATGGAGGTCTATGGGTGCAGAACCGCTGCAGTTCCGCAAAAAGAAGTGACATGGTACTTCTTTTTTACCGCAGCTATTCAGCGCGGCTTTTTTCGGGATTTTCCGCAATGTGGGCACAGCAGTTCCTGTTTTCCATAGGGTACATTGTAATGTACCCTGCATGGAAAACAGCTGCGGACCCGCAGCGGGAAAATCGCAGCAATTCCGCATGAAAAAAAGGATGGTGTGAACATGGCCTTATAACCTTTTATTCCACAAGTGTGCCATGAGCTCCATGATATCACAAGGACAGTTTTAAATGTTGATCAAGAGTGGCTAATAAATAGAGTGCTGGATCTGTTACTTGGAAAAAGGGTTAAAAAAATATTGCAAAATTTATACTGTTAGAAAGCTGTTCATCCAGAAGTCATTCAAGATTTTTCATTGTGTGGTAAAAGGTTTCATCCAAGAGATAATTTAAGGTTGGTGCAAATCAAAGTGGGGGTCCCAGTCCATCAGCCACGACAGTGGTCTGTGGCCGCTGGACATGATCGGGAGAGAAACCTCTTACCTGATAGCATCCATGGTGCTTCTTTTGATTAGGGGCATGTCGCACATGGAATATCGCTCCAAAACAGATAATCTAAAGAACATTCATAGATGAAGTCAGTTTGGTCCTGGAAACAATCTCCAGAGATCACAGACCACTGTCAAGGCTGATAGACTAGTAAACATACAAATTGATCTACCCAGGTAATCGGTCAAAAAGTCTCTGAAACATCGACGTAGTCGGCAGGATTTGAACCTGCGCGTGGAAACCCCAACAGATTTCTAGTCCATCGCCTTAACCACTTGACCACGACTACTCGGACATCGAGCTTTTATGAGTTTCACACACCTTTTCTAATAGCACCATGATCAAGCTTAGCAATTATCTCTCTGGAACACATCTCAGAAAATGAAAAGAAAATTCCTGGTCTCAGTAAAATGTAAAAATCTGATTTAAAGTCATCATCAATGGGAACCATGCACAGTTCAAGGCTTTTCCCTCTTCATAAGGTGGATTTGGAGTCGGTCCACTCTAAAAACATCCTTAAAAATACTCTGAAAATGCTGAGAAGACTGAACATAGTCATTTCCAAGTAACAAACACTTGATGTCCATATGATCAGGGTTTTGAGCGTCTATTAACTGAAGCAAGTTTCCAAAAACGTCAAGCAGTTAACTGAAATAACCATATCAATTTTCAGGTGTTTTTCACTTTGAAGAGCTCCATACCTATAATACAAGTCAACGGTAAGGTTCGAAAGACCCTATAAAGGGTCCTGAGTGACTTTTGGTGCATTTTGTAAGCTATAAAAAAAGCCACAAAACAGATTCAAAAGATGCCAATATGAATTCTTAGTAAAACACCACCAAAAATGTTTACAAACCGCTTAAGGGAATGCTGAAAATCATGAGAAAAAATGACTCTAAAAAAACTCCATTTCCTGAAGCCATTTCTGCTTCAAATCCTTGTGAGTTTCACCCACCTGGAGAAAGTGATTGGTGAACATTCACTCAAGTCACAGAGTATGATTGCTTGGTATGACATAGATGATATGAGTTTTGTTTCCTGAAGTTAATTTTAACTTTTTAATCCTACTCGGAAGCTAGCTTTGACCATAGGATTCACAGTGATCATTCTTTGAATCCTTGAAACATTCAAATCTGTTGTTGTCTTTTATTATTGTGGATTTTAACTTGCTAATTTTATGGTAAACTTTTTGCATCGTAGAACTCAGTGCAAGTGGAAAAATTGAGACTTGTCTAAACAGTATTGACCAGGTTCCACTGAGATTTGAACTCAGATCACTGGATTCAAAGACCAGAGTGCTAACCTTTACACCATGGAACCAAACATAACATAGACTTGGATGCAGCGTGGTGTGCTGAAAAGAGCATGTGAAATCTTGACTGATGGTGAAAACAGGTTCTAATGCTGGGGTACAAATCTACAACCATACACAATGGTAACATAATATCTTATAACCTTTTATTCCATAAGTGTGCAATGAGCTCCATGATATCACAAGGACAGTTTTAAATGTTGATCAAAAGTAGTTAATAAATAGAGTGGTGATCTGTTACTTGGAAAAAGGGTGAGAAAAAAATAAATTGCAAAATTTATAATGTTAGAAAGCTGTTCATCCAGAGGTCCTCTGGACAAGATTGGGAGAGAAACCTCTTACCTGATGGCATCCAAGGTGCTTCTTTTAATTATGGGCATTTCGCACATGTAATGTCGCTCCAGAACAGATTATCTAAAGAACATTCCAAGATGAAGTCAGTCTGGTCCTAGAAAACCTCTCCAGAAATCACAGACCACTGTTATAGGGGATAGACTAGTAAACATGCAAATAGATCAACCCAGGTAATCGGTCAAAAAGTTACTGAAGCATAGACATAGTTGACAAGATTAGAACATGTGGGGAGAATCCCTAATTTATTTCTAGTCTATTTGCCTTAACCACTCAGCCACAACTACTCAGACATTGAGCATTTATGAGTTTCCCACACCTTTTCTAATATCACCATGATCAAGCTCAGTGATTATCCCTCTGGAACACATCTCAGAAAATGAAAAAAAAATTCCAGGTCTCAGTAAAATGTAAAAATCTGGTTTAAAGTCATCATCAATGGGTTCCATGCACAGTTCAAGGCTTTTCCCTCCTCCTGTGGTGGATTTGAAGTCGGTGCACTCGGACAGCATCCTTAAAATACTCTGAAATTGCTTAGAATACTGAACATAGTAATTCTCAAGTAAATAGGACTTGATGTTCATGTGATCAGGGTGTTGATCGTCTTTTAACAGAATCAAGTTTCCAAAAGCATCAATCGGTTAACTGAAAAAGCCATATCACTCTTCAGGTGTTTTTAGCTTTGAAGAGCTCAATACCTATAATACAAGTCAACGGTAAGGTTCGAAAGACCCTATAAAGGGTCCTGAGTGACTTTTGGTGCATACTGTGAGCTATAAAAAAAAGGTAAAAAAATGGATTAAAAAGATGCCCATAAGAATTCTTAGTAAAACACCACTAAAATGTTTACAAACCACTTAGGGAATGCTGAAAATCATGAGAAAAGATGAGTGGAAAAAACTCCATTTCCTGAAGCCATTTCAGCTTCAAATCCTTGTGAGTTTCACCCCCCTGGAGAAAGTGTTATGTGAACATTGACTCAAGTCACAGAGTATGATTGCTTGGTGTGACATAGATGATATGAGTTTTGTTATCTGAAGCTAATTTTAAGTTTCGCTAATTCTTCTCGGAAGCTAACTTTGACCATAGGATTCAAGTGATCATTCTTTGAATCCTTGGAACATTCAAATCTGTTGTTGTCTTTTATTATTGTGGATTTTAACTTTTTAATTTTATGATAAACTTTTTGCATCGTAGAACTTAATGCAAGTGGAAAAATTGAGACTTCTGAAACTAATATTACGCACGACACACTGAGATTTGAACTCAGATCACTGGATTCAAAGTCCAGAGTGCTAACCATTACACCATGGAACCATAATCTTTATTTTAATAATCTTTATTTTTATATAGCGCTAATAATGTGTTTGCACACATTATCATCGCTGTCCCCAATGGGGCTCACAATCTAGAATCCCTATCAGTATGTCTTTGGAATGTGGGAGGAAACCCACGCAAACACGGAGAGAACATAAAAAACTCTTTGCAGATGTTGTCCTGGGTGGGATTTGAACCCAGGACTCCAGCGCTGCAAGGCTGCTGTGCTATCCACTGAGCCACCGTGCGTCCCCCAGACTTGGATGCAGCGTGGTGTGCTGAAAAGAGCATGTGAAATCTTGACTGATGGTGAAAACAGGTTCTAATGCTGCAGTACAAATCTACAATCATACACAATGGTAACATAATATCTTATAACCTTTTATTCCACAATTGTGCCATGAGCTCCATGATATCACAACGACAGTTTTAAATGTTGATCAAAAGTAGTTAATAAATAGAGTGGTGATCTGTTACTTGGAAAAAGGGTGAGAAAAAAATAAATTGCAAATTTTATAATGTTAGAAAGCTGTTCATCCACAAGTCCTCTGGACAAGATTGGGAGTGAAACCTCTTACCTGATGGCATCCAAGTTGCTTCTTTTGATTATGGGCATTTCGCACATGTAAAGTCGCTACAGAACAGATTATCTAAAGAATATTCCAAGATGAAGTCAGTCTGGTCCTAGTAACCCGCTCCAGTGATCACAGACCACTGTTATGGGGGATAGACTAGTAAACGTGCAAATTGATCTATTCAGGTAATCAGTCAAAAAGTTACTGAAACATAGACGGCAGGATTTGCCTGGAGAAACCCTAATATATTTCTAGTCCATCACCTTAACCACTCGGCCACAACTACTCAGACATTGAGCTTTCATGAATTTCATAAACTTTCTCTAATAGAACCATGATCAAGCTCAGTGATTATCCCTCTGGAACACATCTCAGAAAATGAAAAAAATTCCAGGTCTCAGTAAAAAGTAAAAATCTGATTTACAGTCATCATCAATGGGAACCATGCGCAGTTCAAGGCTTTTCCCTCTTCATAAGGTGGATTTGAAGTCGGTCCACTCAATAAACATCATTAAAAATACTCTGAAAATGCTTACAAGACTGAACATATAGTATTTCACTAATCATACTCGGAAGCTAGCTTTGACAAAAGGATTTAAAGTGATCATTCTTTGCATCCTTGGAACATTCAAATATTTTGTTGTTTATTATTGTGGATTATATCATGCTAATTTTATGTTAAACTTTTTGCATCATAGAACTTAGTGCAGTTGGAAAAATTGAGACTTGTCTAAACAGTATTGACCAAGTTCCACTGAGATTTGAACTCAGATCACTGGATTCAAAAATCAAGTTTGCTAACAATTACACCATGGAACCAAACATAATATAGACTGGGATGCAGCGTGGTGTGCTGAAAAGAGCATGTGAAATCTTGACTGATGGTGAAAATAGGCTCTAAAGCTGCAGTACAAAGCTACAATCATACACAATGGTAACATAATATCTTATAACCTTTTATTCCACAAGTGTGCCAAGAGCTGTATGATATCACAAGGACAGTTTTAAATGTTGATCAAAAGTGGCTAATAAATAGAGTGCTGGGTCTGTTACTTGGAAAAAGGGTGAGAAAAAAATAAATTGCAAAATTTTTTACTGTTAGAAAGCTGTTCATCCAGAAGTCGTTTAAGATTTTTCATTGTGTGGTAAAAGGTTTCATCCGAGAGATAATTCAAGGTTGTTGCAAATCAAAGTGCATGTCCCAGTACATCTGTCACAACAATGGTCTGTGGCCGCTGGACAAGATCAGGAGAGAAACCTCTTACCTGATGGCATCCACGGTGCTTCTTTTGATTAGGGGCATGTCGCACATGGAATATCGCTCCAGAACAGATAATCTAAAGTACATTCATAGATGAAGTCAGTCTGGTTCTAGAAACCCGCTCCAGTGATCACAGACCACTGTCAAGGCTGATAGACTAGTAAACATGCAAATTGATCTACCCAGGTAATAGGTCAAAAAATTACTGAAACATAGTTGGCAGACTTTGGACCTGGGCGAGTATTTCTAGTCCATCGCCTTAACCACTCAGCCATTGAGATTTTATGAGTTTAACACACCTCTCCTAATAGCAGCATGATCAATCTCAGTGATTATTCCTCTGGAACACATCTCAGAGAATGATAAACTTTTTGCATCGTACAACTCAGTGAAAGTGGAAAAGTTGAGACTAGTGTAAACAATATTGACCAGGCTCCAGTGAGATTTGAATTCAGATCACTGGATTCAAAGTCCAGAGTGCTAACCATTACACCATGGAACCAAACGTAACATTGACTGGGATGCAGCGTGTTGTGCGAAAAGAGCATGCACTATCTTGAATGATGGTGAAAATAGGCTCTAAAGCTGCAGTACAAATCTACAATCATACACAATGGTAACATAATATCTTAAAAAACACACCTTCAAAAGAAAATATAGAGGTTCGAACTCCATTTAAACACCACAACAAAAGAAAAACCTCCTAAAATATACCCGTTATTGATATAATTTAAAATTGGGGTAATAGAAATACATATAATAAATAAAAAAATAGAAGGGGGGACTCAATTCACCCTAGTAGGCCCTAATGATGCCCTACCTACCTGTCTGTGAGGTTTGCACCCTAGTTGTTGACGACATGGCGCCCCCGCTCAACGTCGGTGTCCCTATGGTCCTTAGGTCACCCTAACATAACAAAAGATGTGACACACAGAAATACACACACACACACACAATTGATGACCGAAAAAATATCCAAATAACATGTAAAAGGGGCTTATCTCGTAGTAGATACTAAATTGTACTGTGAAAAAAGTGGGAGGGTCAGTGCCCATATTCAGTTGTTTACTAAATAGTTTCACCTTCTCGTATTGTGCAAAGAGAAGAAATAAAAGGATCTTATGCACGAAATAGTTTCAATACACACATAAATACAGATGTATAATATGTAGTGATAAGCGAATATACTCATTACTCGAGATTTCCCGAGCGCACGCTTGGGTGACCTCCGAGTATTTTTTAGTGCTCGGAGATTTAGTTTTCATCACCGCAGCTGAATGATTTACATCTCTTAGCCAGCTTGATTACATGTGGGGATTCCCTAGCAACCAGGCAACCCCCACATGTACTTATGCTGGCTAACAGATGTAAATCATTCAGTTGCGGCAATGAAAACTAAATCTCCGGGCACTAAAAAATACTCAGAGGACACCTGAGCGTGCTCGAGAAATCTCGAGTAACGAGTATATTCGCTCATCACTAAAAATATGCTATCTAGCACATACCACCACTTTAAACTGTAGTGCAAAAATTCATTGAAGTGCGCAAGTACAGCAAAAAGGTGTGCCCTAATTAGGACAACACAATATGGATGCAAGCCAATCTGATCACATAGGCACAACTTAGTTATATAGTGGGCATACCACAAAAACACGTTCTATATGTGCCGATCCACTAGCAATATATGGACATAGGGTTATTAGTTATATAGTGGGCATACCACAAAAAACACCTCCTATATGTGCAGGTCCACTGACAATATATGGACATAGAGTTATCAAAGCAAAAGTTGGCTACTTTGAAGAACCTAGAATATAAGACATAATTTCAGTTGTTTCACACTTTTTTGTTAAGTATATAATTCCACATGTGTTAATTCATAGTTTTGATGCCTTCAGTGTGAATGTACAATTTTCATAGTCATGAAAATACATAAAAATCTTTAAATGAGAAGGTGTGTCCAAACTTTTGGTCTGTACGGTATGTACAGGTCCACTAACAATATATGGACATAGAGTTGTTAGAAGAAGGTGTAGTGATGACTTCAAATTAAATTGTAATAGGATAAAATCAGTATCACAAAGAAATACGGTAAAAACTATGAATTAACACATGTGGAATTATATACTTAACAAAAATAGTGTGAAACAACTGAAATTATGTCTTATTTTCTAGCCACCTTTTGCTTTGATGACTGCTTTGTACACTCTTAGCATTCTCTTGATGAGCTTCAAGAGGTAGTCACCGGGAATGGTTTTCACTTCACAGGTGTGCCCTGACAGGTTTGATAAGTGGGATTTCTAGCCTTATAAATGGGGTTGGGACCATCAGTTGTGTTGTGCAGAAGTCTGGTGGATACACAGCTGATAGTGCTACTGAATAGACTGTTAGAATTTGTATTATGGCAAGAAAAAAGCAGCTAAGTAAAGAAAAACGAGTGGCCATCATTACTTTAAGAAATGAAGGTCAGTCAGTCCCAAAAATTGGGAAAACTTTGAAAGTGTCCCCAAGTGCAGTGGCAAAAACCATCAAGCGCTACAAAGAAACTGGCTCACATGAGGACTGTCCCAGGAAAGGACGACCAAGAGTCACTTCTGCTTCTGAAGATAAGTTTATCCGAGTCACCAGCCTCAGAAATCACAGGTTAACAGCAACTCAGATTAGAGACCAGGTCAATGCCACACAGAGTTCTAGCAGCAGACACATATCTACAACAACTGTTAAGAGGAGACTTTGTGCAGCAGGCCTTCATGGTAAAATAGCTGCTAGGAAACCACTGCTAAGGACAGGCAACAAGCAGAAGAGACTTGTTTGGGTTAAGAACACAAGGAATGGACATTAGACCAGTGGAAATCTGTGCTCTGGTTTGATGAGTCCAAATTTAAGATCTTTGGTTCCAACCACCGTGTCTTTGTGTGACGCAGAAAAGGTGAACGGATGGACTTTACATGTCTGGTTCTCACCGTGAAGCATTGAGGAGGAGGTGTGATGGTGTGGGGGTGCTTTGCTGGTGACACTATTGGGGATTTATTCAAAATTGAAGGCACACTGAACCAGCATGGCTACCACAGCATCTTGAAGCGGCATGCTATTCCATCCGGTTTGCGTTTAGTTGGACAATCATTTATTTTTCAACAGGACAATGACCCCAAACACATCTCCAGGCTGTGTAAGGGGATGAGCTGGACGGTTTGGGGTGAGCTGGACCACAGAGTGAAGGAAAAGGGCCAGAAGTGCTAAGCATCTCTGGGAACTTCTTCAAGATTGTTGGAAGACCATTCCCGGTGACTACCTCTTGAAGCTCATCAAGAGAATGCCAAGATTGTGCAAAGCAGTCATCAAAGCAAAAGGTGGCTACTTTGAAGAACCTATAATATAAGACATAATTTCAGTTGTTTCACACTTTTTTGCTAAGTATATAATTCCACATGTGTTAATTCATAGTTTTCATGCCTTCAGTGTGAAAGTACAATTTTCATAGTCATGAAAATACAGAAAAATCTTGAAATGAGAATGTGTGTCCAAACTTTTTGTCTGTACAGTATAGTAGGTTTGTTTTGTGGTAAACCCATTATATAACTAACAACCCTATGTCCATATATTGCTAGTGGACCTGAACATATAGAAGGTGTGTTTTTGTGGTATGCCCACTATATAACTAATAACCCTATGTCCATATACAACACAGACCAGAAGTTTGGACACACCTCCTTTAAAGATTTTTTTTGTATTTTTGTGAATTATTCGGCCCCTTTAACTTATTACTTTGTTGCACCACCTTTTGCTGCAATTACAGCTGCAAGTCGCTTGGGTTATGTCTCTATCAGTTTTGTACATCAAGACATTGAAATTCTTGCCCATTCTTCCTTGGCAAATAGCTTGAGCTCAGTGAGGTTTGATGGAGATCGTTTGTGAACAGCAGTTTTCAGCTCTTTCCACAGATTCTCGATTGGATTGAGGTCTGGACTTTGACTTGGCCATTCTAACACCTGGATACGTTTATTTGTGAACCATTCCGTTGTAGATTTTGCTTTTAGGTTTGGGATTATGGTCTTGTTGGAAGACAAATTTCCATCCCAGTCTTTTGCAGACTACAACAGGTTATCTTCAAGAATGGTCCTCTATTTAGCTCCATCCATCTTCCCATCAATTTTAACCATTTTACCTGTCCATGCTGAAGAAAAGCAGGCCCAAACCATGATGCTGCCACCACTATGTTTGACAGTGGGGATGGTGTATTCAGGGTGATGAGCTGTGTTGCCTTTACGCCAAACATATCGTCTGGCATTGTTGCCAAAAGGTTCTATTTTGCTTTCATCTGACCAGAGCACCTTCTTCCACATGTTTGGTGTGTCTCCCAGGTGGCTTGTTGCAAACTTTAAACAACACTTTTTATGGATATCTTTGAGAAATGGCTTTCTTCTTGCCACTCTTCCATAAAGGCCAGATTTATGCAGTGTAGGACTGATTGTTGTCCTATGGACAGACTGTCCCACCTCAGTTGTAGATCTCTGCAGTTCATCCAGAGTGATCATGGGCCTCTTGGCTGCATCTCTGATCAGTCTTCTCCTTGTTTGAGATGAAAGTTTGGAGGAACGGCCGGGTCTTGGTAGATTTGCAGTGGTATGATACTCCTTCCATTTCAATATGATCGCTTGCACAGTGCTCCTTGGGATGTTTAAAGGTTTGGAAATCATTTTGTATTCAAATCTGGCTTTAAACTTCTCCATAACAGTATCACGGACCTGCCTGTTGTGTTCCGTGGTCTTCATGATGCTCTCTATGCTTCAAACAGAACCCTGAGACTATCACAGAGCAGGTGCATTTATACGGAGACTTGGTTACACACAGGTGGATTATATTTATCATCATTAGGCATTTAGGACAACATTGGATCATTCAAAGATCCACAATGAACTTCTGGAGTGAGTTTGCTGCACTGAAAGTAAAGGGGCCGAATAATATTGCACGCCCCACTTTTCAGTTTTTGATTTTCCACAAAATGTAAAATAACCAATAACTTTCATTCAATTTCACAATTGTGTTCCACTTGTTGTTGATTCTTCACCAAAAATGTACATTTGGTATCTTTATGTTTGAAGCATGATATGTGAGAAAAGGTTGAAAAGTTCCATGGGGCCAAATACTTTCACAGGGCACTGTATATGAGGCCTGTCATGGAAATACCACACAGCCAAATATGTGGCTTGTATTTTTTATTTTTTTTTAATGCAAAATAGTGCTGTATATAAGTCGAGTAACAGACAGTAAAAAAACTGGAATAACGGCATAAAATGCCCAAACTTGGAGAATGCAGATACAGTATGAGGCCTGCCATAGAAATACCACACTGCCCAATATGTGGCCTGTTTTTTTGGGGGGGTCTGCAAAAATAGTGCAGTATATAACTAGAGTAACAGATAGCAAAACAATGGAATTTAGGCCTGAAATGCCCAAATTTTTAGCACACGGATGTATGAGGTGTGTCACAGATATACCACACTGTAAAATACGTGGCCTGTATGTATTTTTGGGGGGGTTCAGAAAAATGGTGTCAAGAAATTGTGTAAGACACTCAAAAAAAATAATACTCTACCGCACCACAAAAAATTGAAAGATTTTTCTGCGCACTCATAAGCAGAGGCGTAGCTAGAGCTTTTGCCGCCCGGGGCTGTTCCCGAGTTTGGCGCCCCCCCCCCTCTCCCCCGGCTCAATACACACAAAGGTTACCAAAAATGGTTTTCCTGTTTTGTAGAACTTAAACTGGGCCTAATGGTGTCACCCCCACATGCCAAACCTGTGACTTAATACCACCACACCATGACCAGACCACATAGTGACCGAATAATACTACATACAAGGGACAAATACCACAACACCATTTCCAGACCACATATTACCACCACATAGTGACTGAATACTACAATACTGATCAGTAATAAAAAAAAAACACAATACTATCACCATAAGTGCCAGTATTCACAGGAGATCTGTACTTAGTATGCAGTGTCTGTGTAGAGGTAATACAGAGATCACTGGTGGTATTATACACAGGAACTGTGTATATAATGTATAGATAATACAGTGATCACTGGTGACATTGTACACAGGACCGCTGTATATAGTATACAGTGTATAGTGTCAGTGTATAGGTAACACTGACTCACCAGTGACGTCTCTAGGTGAAGTCCTTCATCTTTCATCCAGCACAGACCGCCATCATTCCTTCCAGCCAGGACTCGTTTCTGCAGGAAATAACACAGTTATCTCGAGCTCCGCTTGCAGAACATATTACTTAATTTTTCACAACTTCTACATTACATCACATGAAGAAAAAAAGGTGATATAGTGTCACTCTGCACAGTAACAGGACCGCCTCCCCATTTAAAACAGTATACTCAAAAAATAAAATAAATACATCACTGCAGTAATAATATCCCTTAATTAGCCCCTATGGTAACACTATTCCCCACCCTGGCCCCGTTTATCTCATTCCTGGCTCCAGCCATATGTTCTCGCATCCTGCCCTCATGAGTATCCATTCTACCCCATATGATCTCCCCATCCTGCCCCACCAGCCTCCATCGTATCAGTTCTGCCCCATGATCCAATCCTGCCCCGTGTCTCCAATCATGCCCCGTATCTACATTCTGCCCATGCCTCAAGTCCTGCCCCCAGTGTGTCCAGCAATCTGCCCCAGTGTGTCCAGCATATTACCCCCATGTTGTCCAGCAATCTGCCCCAGTGTGTCCAGCATATTACCCCCAGTGTGTCCAGAAATCTGCCCTAGTATATCCAGCACTGCCCCCAGTGTGTCCAGCAATCTGCCCCAGTGTCCAGCATTGCCCCAGTGTGTCCAGCAGTCTGCCCCAGTGTGTCCAGCATATTACCCCCAGTGTGTCCAGCATATTACCCCCAGTGTGTCCAGCATATTACCCCCAGTGTGTCCAGCATATTACCCCCAGTGTGTCCAGCATATTACCCCCAGTGTGTCCAGCAATCTGCCCCAGTGTCCAGCATTGCCCCAGTGTGTCCAGCAGTCTGCCCCAGTGTGTCCAGCATATTACCCCCAGTGTGTCCAGCATATTACCCCCAGTGTCCAGCATTGCCCCAGTGTGTCCAGCATATTACCCCCAGTGTGTCCAGCATATTACCCCCAGTGTGTCCAGCATATTACCCCAGTGTCCAGCATTGCCCCAGTGTGTCCAGAAATCTGCCCCAGGGTCTCCAGCATTGCCCCAGTATGTCCAGAAATCTGCCCCAGTGTGTTCAGAAGTCTGCCCTAGCGTCTCCAGCATTGCCTCAATGTGTCCAGAAATCTGCCCCAGGGTCTCCAGTATTGCCCCAGTGTGTCCAGCAATCTGCCCCATGGTCTCCTGTATTGCCCCAGTGTGTCCAGCATTCTGCCCCATGGTCTCCAGTATTGCCCCAGTGTGTCCAGCATTCTGCCCCATGGTCTTCAGTATTGCCCCAGTGTGTCCAGCAATCTGCCCCATGGCCTCCAGTATTGCCCCAGTGTGTCCAGCAATCTGCCCCATGGTCTCCAGTATCGCCCCGGTGTGTCCAGCATTCTGCCCCATGGTCTCCAGTATTGCCCCAGTGTGTCCAGCATTCTGCCCCATGGTCTCCAGTATTGCCCCAGTGCATCCAGCAATCTGCCCCATGGTCTCCAGTATTGCCCCAGTGCGTCCAGCAATCTGCCCCATGGTCTCCAGTATTGCCCCGATGTGTCCAGCATTCTGCCCCATGGTCTCCAGTATTGCCCCAGTGCGTCCAGCAATCTGCCCCATGGTCTCCAGTATTGCCCCAGTGTGTCCAGCAATCTGCCCCATGGTCTCCAGTATTGCCCCAGTGTGTCCAGCATTCTGCCCCATGGTCTCCTGTATTGCCCCAGTGTGTCCAGCAATCTGCCCCATGGTCTCCAGTATTGCCCCAGTGTGTCCAGCATTGCCCCCAGAGTCAGACATAAAGAAAAAAAAAAAAAGTAAAATCCTCACCTCTCCCGTTCCTAGCGCAGGTTCGGTGCAGCCAGTCAGCGTCTCTCCGGCTCTGCGACGCTCAGGACAGAGAGGCTGAGCGGCGCGCACAGTGATGACGTCATCGCGCCCTCTGCTCTGAGACGTCGCAGAGTCAGAGGACGCTGTAGCTGCCGCAGGAACCAGGAGAGGTGAGTATTAGAGCGGGGGGCGGGGGCGGGGGCCCGGGGGTGGAGGGAGACTGGTCGTGGCGGCGGACGGCGCCGCCCGAAGATTTAAAGGGGCGTCTTTTTTTTTTTTCCTTTCTTTCTTTCTCCTCCTGCAGCGCCGGCCGCCCCCCGCATTGTGCCGCCCGGGGCGGACCGCCCCCCCGCACCCCCCTTCCTACCCCACTGCTCATAAGTGATTTTTGTGACCCCTTTAAAATTGCTGGATTTTCATGCTGTGCTAGGAAAAGGACCTGGCTGTATTGTGCAGTGTCAAAAAGCAAATGGAGAGAAAAAAAGGGCTCTGGATTGCTTTGCAGTAAAATAACCTCTATTAATCTGGCAAAAAAATGTACCTAGCCAATTATACCTGGTGCCAGGTATATACGGTCAATATATGCTATAGGTAGCAGCAGGGCCGGATTTAGGAGGTGGGTGGCCCGGGGCCTATTTTGGAGGGAGGCCCATTTTTCAAGGTGCTGCAATATGTAATGCAAAAACACAAAATGAAATGAACGCAAGTTTATTTACAAAAATCATTTACACAGAGTAATTCAAGTAAACTTATTCATTTTTTACAATCCGGGCACTTTCCTTGATTTTTGTGCTGCAAAATCACTAATGATGTCACTAAAGTCCAATTCACGCAGTATATCTGACCCTGTCAACCCTTGAAGTCCTGAAAGGGCGTTAAAGATTAAAATATGTACATATGTATGTATTTATATTGTAGAAATTTGGGCTATCTATATCAAAGACTGCTGCTGGGCTCTATATGTCAGAGGCTTCTGCTGGGCTCTATATGCATGAGAGGCTTCTGCTGGGCTCTATATATATATGAAGGGCTTCTGCTGGGCTGTATATATATGAGGGGCTTCTGCTGGGCTGTATATATATGAGGGGCTTCTGCTGGGCTGTATATATCAGAGGCTGCTTACCTGTATATATCAGAGGCTGTTGCTGTGCTGGCTGTATATGTATGAGAGGCTTCTGCTGGGCTGTATATGTATGAGAGGCTTCTGCTGTGCTGTATATGTATGAGGGGCTTCTACTGGGCTGTATATGTATGAGAGGCTTCTGCTGGGCTCTATATGCATGAGAGGCTTCTGCTGGGATGTATATGTATGAGAGGCTTCTGCTGGGCTGAATATGTATGAGAGGCTTCTGCTGGGCTGTATATGTATGAGAGGCTTCTGCTGGGCCATATACAGTGGGGCAAAAAAGTATTTAGTCAGTCAGCAATAGTGCAAGTTCCACCACTTAAAAAGATGAGAGGCGTCTGTAATTTACATCATAGGTAGACCTCAACTATGGGAGAGAAACTGAGAAAAAAAAATCCAGAAAATCACATTGTCTGTTTTTTTAACATTTTATTTGCATATTATGGTGGAAAATAAGTATTTGGTCAGAAACAAAATTTCATCTCAATACTTTGTAATATATCCTTTGTTGGCAATGACAGAGGTCAAACGTTTTCTGTAAGTCTTCACAAGGTTGCCACACACTGTTGTTGGTATGTTGGCCCATTCCTCTATGCAGATCTCCTCTAGAGCAGTGATGTTTTTGGCTTTTCGCTTGGCAACACGGACTTTCAACTCCCTCCAAAGGTTTTCTATAGGGTTGAGATCTGGAGACTGGCTAGGCCACTCCAGGACCTTGAAATGCTTCTTACGAAGCCACTCCTTCGTTGCCCTGGCTGTGTGCTTTGGATCATTGTCATGTTGAAAGACCCGGCCACGTTTCATCTTCAATGCCCTTGCTGAAGGAAGGAGGTTTGCACTCAAAATCTCACGATACATGGCCCCATTCATTCTTTCATGTACCCGGATCAGTCGTCCTGGCCCCTTTGCAGAGAAACAGCCCCAAAGCATGATGTTTCCACCACCATGCTTTACAGTAGGTATGGTGTTTGATGGATGCAACTCAGTATTCTTTTTCCTCCAAACACGACAAGTTGTGTTTCTACCAAACAGTTCCAGTTTGGTTTCATCAGACCATAGGACATTCTCCCAAAACTCCTCTGGATCATCCAAATGCTCTCTAGCAAACTTCAGACGGGCCCGGACATGTACTGGCTTAAGCAGTGGGACACGTCTGGCACTGCAGGATCTGAGTCCATGGTGGCGTAGTGTGTTACTTATGGTAGGCCTTGTTACATTGGTCCCAGCTCTCTGCAGTTCATTCACTAGGTCCCCCCGCGTGGTTCTGGGATTTTTGCTCACCGTTCTTGTGATCATTCTGACCCCACGGGGTGGGATTTTGTGTGGAGCCCCAGATCGAGGGAGATTATCAGTGGTCTTGTATGTCTTCCATTTTCTAATTATTGCTCCCACTGTTGATTTCTTCACTCCAAGCTGGTTGGCTATTGCAGATTCAGTCTTCCCAGCCTGGTGCAGGGCTACAATTTTGTTTCTGGTGTCCTTTGACAGCTCTTTGGTCTTCACCATAGTGGAGTTTGGAGTCAGACTGTTTGAGGGTGTGCACAGGTGTCTTTTTATATTGATAACAAGTTTAAACAGGTGCCATTACTACAGGTAATGAGTGGAGGAAAGAGGAGACTCTTAAAGAAGAAGTTACAGGTCTGTGAGAGCCAGAAATCTTGATTGTTTGTTTCTGACCAAATACTTATTTTCCACCATAATATGCAAAAAAAATGTTAAAAAAACAGACAATATGATTTTCTGGATTTTTTTTTCTCAGTTTGCCTCCCATAGTTGAGGTCTACCTATGATGTAAATTACAGACGCCTCTCATCTTTTTAAGTGGTGGAACTTGCACTATTGCTGACTGACTAAATACTTTTTTGCCCCACTGTATGTATGAGAGGCTTCTGCTGGGCTGTATATATTAGAAGCTGCTGTTGGGCTGTATATATATGAGGGGCTGCTGCCGGGCTGTATATATCAGAGGCTGTTGCTGTGCTGGCTGTATATAGAATAGAGGCTGAGGGGCTGTATAAAGTGTATACACAGCAATATACTGGAAACAGGTCCACACTATATACATACAGTATACACAGACACACTGTAATGCAGGATATAGTGTGGACTTGTATATACAGCAGGGGTGTCAAACTGCATTCCTCGAGGGCCTCAAACCATGCTTGTTTTCAAGATTTCCTTAGCATTGCACAAGGTGCTGGAATCATTCTGTGCAGGTGAATAAATTATCACCTGTGCAACACAAGGAAATCCTGAAAACATGACCTGTTTGCAGCCCTCGAGGAATGCAGTTTGACACCTCTGATATACAGTATTGTACTGTGTAGGACAGGAGCTCCAAGAAAGATACACAGACAAACACATAGACACACACACAGACAGAGATCATACTCACCCACCGCGACACTGTGAAGACCTCTGGACCTTCAGTGACTGAAGATCCAGAGTGAGGTCTTGCCGCGCTCCGCGGTGTAGAATCCTCTTCTCGTGCCAACATCGTGGCTCCACCTCCTTCCTCGAAGGTAGCTGAACAAACTCTCATCTGATCTAATCCCAGGGAGCGATCATATAGCTGAATAGGTAGCACCTAGAAGCTTTTGTTGGGATTGGAGAAGGCTGCCACATGCCATAAGCTAAGCATTAGCTACAGGGAGGGTACTAAGGAAGTCTGGCTAGCCAGGTCAGTGGATGCTGATGCAGGCCAGGTGCCATGACTCTGCCACTCTGCACCAGCCACTGAGATGTAGGACCATAGCCAGGTCCCTACACTGTCAATAGTTTCTCTTTTGTTAAATATTCCTTATCATTAGAAATGGTTCACATCAAAGAGACGTGTATTTTACATGTTTTGAGATATTTATCCCTATTTTGGTGGGAGGCCCCCGCTTGGTGGGTGGCCCAGGGCCCGGGCCCCTTGGGCCCACCCCTAAATCCGGGCCTGGGTAGCAGCAGCAGCAGACAGTTATGGAATGGACCCTCTTGATGTATGCAATGATATCTATTTAGACACATATGGTGCCTGCAGGCCTTGCACTGATATGTATAGAGTGACGTACACTCCCCTGCCCACCTAACACTGCAACCTATATACTCTGGAATTAGTCCTTAGAAGGACTGTTGATTTAGCTGGATTTGAGTAGTTTAGGATAGTAGACCCCACACTGACTAAGAAATCCCCAAATCTGACCCTATCTCAGCAGCAGCTCTCCCTACACTATCTGATTCCGGAGCCGAATGCGCCGAGCAGGGCAGCGTCCAGTCTCTCATATCCCTCATGATGCTGTGCAGCCAGCCAATCACTGCAAGACCACAACAAAGATGGCTGTGACGTTACAGTGCCTGGCAGACAATCCCTGCCTGTTGATTGGGTCTCTAATGACTGCCAAAAGTGCAGGGTGGAGACCAGAATTCCATCCGAGTAATCCCAGAAATGTTCGATGCTCGCCGAGTACACCGAGTACAATGATACTTGGGTGAGAACGTTCGCTCATCACTAGTGGTAACGTTCCGAGAGATAATTAAAGTAGAGTTGATGCAAATCGAAGCGCGTATCCCAATCTATCAACCATAACAGAAGTCTGTGGCAAATGGTCAAGAGCGGGAGAAGCACCTCTTACCTGATCGCACCTGGTCGCATCATTTGATTAGCGGCACTATGCACATGTGATGATGGGCCAAAATAAGATCTTTAGATGCCATCAGGTTGGTTCTCCAAATCAGGTCCAGAGATATTAAACCACTTTTGGGGGAATAGACTAAGGAAGTTATGAATTGATCTACTCAGATAATCATCAAAAAAAGTAATTGAAAATTGACATTATTGGCAAGGTGACCCTAATGGATTTCAAGTCCATCATCTAGACCACTCAGCCACAACTACTAAGTTACCTTCAAGGATTTTTTAACCTCACACACTGTTTCTTATAGCACCATGATCACTTTCAGTGATTATCCTTATAGAACACATATCAGAAAATGGAAGATTTCTGTTATCTTCACAATGCCTCATTCTTTCTTGGCCACAGTAGGTCTTCGATACTTATTTGACTGGAACATGCACAATTACAATTGATAGACCTTTTACATTCAAGCAATAAAACTTTAATTGTGGTAGATGGGCACCACCTTGTGGTCCATTACAAATACTACACCTGGTTTGGCTTTTATCCTAAGTCATGTGACAAGGCTCGTTAAAGAGTCGACATTGACTGTTAGAATGGCTACTTCCAATAGTTGGCACTAGAGTTCTAGTCCTCTTCCTCTCTGAAGAGACAATTTGATATAAAAATTGTCTTTTTCTTTAGTTACCTTTTGAGCTGTAAATTCCTTGGTTACTGTTATGCACAACAGGCTTTATTTATTTTGCTAAGACTTGACTGATATGCCTGTTTCTGGTTGCTAATAGTAACAAAGGATCTTCCTGATATAGTAAGTTTGTATTTAGCTAAGATATACTCTTTAAGAACAGGCACTTTAGTTTTGGACTATCAAGAGCTAATTTATGATTGAATATTAATTTATATTCTCGCTGCTACACTTATATATATTTAGTGAGAGCTTTTTCCAGCCTCCCTTTTTTCCCAGCACCTTTTACCAGATGGGGGCTGGAATGAACACAGCTAGATGTAGGCCCCCATGACTGCATTGCCAAGGGAGGGTTTTTCTTTGAATATTGAAATGCTGGGATTTGGGATTGGTAGGAGGGTTATAAGGGAGGAGTTGAGGGTTGGGTGCAGGATTCAGTGGAAGGAAAGTGCGGGAAAATTGCCACTTGCCTGAGGGAATCCAGTGTGAAAAGCCCACCACCCCTCACCTTCGTGCAGACTCACCATGGATTCTGTGGATGACTTGGTGGAGTGATTGCGGGACGTGGCGCATTCTAGGAGGGGCAGCTGGCTGGAAGAGCAGCTGGCATCCTTGCTGGGTGATGAAGGACGGCAAGGCAGCAAGACCAGACGGACGAGGCCCCAGAAAGGCTTTCCCCAGACATGGTGACGCGTGGCAGATAGACACCACGGAGCCCCTCCGGGTACCCTGCGGAGGCTGGGTGCAGTGGTGTGGCAGATCCATCCTTTGCCCCCTCCGGCAGGAATCTAGGTGCCCGTTCTACTGACGCGGGTCGGAGGCGCATTCCAGCGGCGAGGGCCGCGATGGCTAGCCAGGCTCCACCAGAAGTGTGGGCCGTGCCAAAAGTGCGGCCTGCTCAGGGACAACGCGGGACAGCGGTGCTCGAGGCCAGGTCACCGGCGCTGAGAGGACGGCAGGCAGGAGCGGCAGCTAAGAAGGACGTTGGGTGGCTGCGGCAGGTACCCCGGGAGCGGCCGACACGGGGGCACCTGGCAGGGGAAGCGGTCAGCAGAGCAGGATGGCAGGCAGGCAGCCTCAAGGGGATCAGCCATGCCCTCAAAGCGGGGGCCATATGCCAGGAGTGGCGGACAGCAGGGCAGCGATGTGATCGTTTCCCCGTTGGGGGATGGTGCCCAAGAAGGAACCGAACAAATTTTGGTTGATTCATCATTTGTCTTATCCAAAGGGTAGGTCGGTTAATGATGGCATCGATGATGAGTTATGCTCAGTGGTGTACACTTCGTTTGATGCAGCGGTGCAATGGGTGTGACGGTATGGTGAAGGGGCTTTACTGACTAAGACAGATATTGAATCGGCCTTTAGATTGCTTCCGGTGCACCCTGATAGTATTCCTTTGCTGGGTTGTTTTTGGGATGGAGGTTTTTATTTGGACAGATGTTTGCCTATGGGCTGTTCAATCTCTTGTTCATTGTTTGAGACATTTAGCTCTTTTCTTGAGTGGGTGGTTAGGGACGTTACTGGAGTTTCCTCCATCATTCATTATTTGGATGATTTCTTGTTTATTGGTCCACTGGACTCTGCTTTATGCAGGAATTTATTGGCCACCATGGAGTGGATGGCTGGGCTTTTCGGTGTTCCCTTGGCGAGAGAAAAAACAGAGGGTCCTGGCATGGTTTTGAGGTTTTTGGGCATTCTTATTGACTTGGAGAGAATGGAGTGTAGGTTACCTGAGGACAAGCTTTTGTTGCTTAAACAGGAAGGGCAGAGGATCGGGAGACTGTGTAAAGTGACTTTAAAGGAGTTGCAGTCCTTGTTAGGACATTTGAATTTTGTGTGCCGGATCATGCCCATGGGCAGAATTTTTGGCCGCAGGTTGTCAAAAGCGACAGCAGGAGTCAGGGTGGCGCATCGCTTTGTTCATTAGAATAAGGAACACAAGGAAGATTTGGTTGTTTGGCAGTGTTTTTTAGAGAATTACAATGGATGATCGTTGATTCAGCTTGAAACTTTGAATGACTTTGATTGCGATATTTACACTGATGCAGTCGGTGGGGTTGGTTATGGCGCTTATTGTGGTGGTAGGTGGAGTGCCGGGTTGTGGCCGGAATGGTGGCGCCAACAAGGCTTGACCAAGAATTTTGCACTGCTAGAGTTATTCCCAATTTGTTTTGTCGGTTGTGGTTTGGGGTGACATTTTTCAAAATCGAAGGGTTAGGTTTCTTTGTGATAATTTGAGTGTGGTCTTGGTTATTAATAGTCTATCTTCTTCCTCTCCCCCGGTGATCAGGTTGGTTAGGGAATTGGTGCTGCGTTGTTTTGAGTTGAATGCCTACATTTCTGCAGTACTTGTACCGGGTGTGCAAAATTCGATAGCAGATGCTTTATCTCGTTCACAGTGGGAGCGTTTCTGGGAGTTGGCACCAGATGCGGAGGCCTCAGGAGTAGGTTGCCCTTCACATTTGTGGAAAATTGTTGCGGACAAGGAGGTCGGTTGATTCAAGTCTCATATACAATGCAAAAGTAAAGTATATCGTGGCACAACTGTGTCGGTGCTCAAGTGAGGTATCCCACACCAGAAAGTCTAATAAATAAATAACTTGGCACTCAACTTGGTGAAAAGTGGTAATTGAAAAAATCAAAATTTATTACTTGGAATGGCAGTCCAGCAATATATTAGACGTTTCGGTCAGTTATTATGACCTTCTTCAGTAAACTGCACAAGTATATAACATAATGTGATAATTACAAAATAGAAAATGACAATATCAAAATGCATGAAAAAAGGACAACAACGTAAAATCTCAAAAAACAAAGTGTGTGATGGAAGGGAAGGAGAGAGAGGTAGGGAAGTCATAATTTTACATACCCGACTGCTGTGGTTATGAGTATAATCGGCACTTAGTATGAATATAACAGGGTAGTCATATGAAGAACCCCGTACTCTTAATAGTAAACGGCCTAGGACAACAAAAAAACCGAATGAGGAAACATCCCCTATCAGTGCCTAAATATGTGCCTAAATATGCCTAAATGTGTAGAGTAATACTAACCGATCAAAGAAATATCTAATGCAACCCACAGGAAATGGATAACTGCAGAAAAGGAGCTGTAGAAATAGGGAGAAATAATGAATAGAAATCTGAAATATACAGGTGAGGGGGAGGGAAGGAAGAAGATAGACCTACTTGGAATAACTATGGCTTCCGGGAATAATATATATGTGTGGGACCAGATAGCGTCCAGATCACTAAGGGTAAAAGGAAATACTGTAATTGGGCCCATAGCATAAAAAATTGAAAAAATAAATATACAAAATAAATAAAACAAATAAAATAATGCTCACCAGAAGTGAATAGAATGATGCTCACCAAAAGTGAGGAGGTCTCAATATAGACCCATGATACCAAATGGGAGCTGAATTCTCTGGTGACAAGGAAAAATGTATAAGACTCTGCAGTGGAGCGTAGCTATAGTAAGAGAGGCAATCTGGCTCACCTATTATGTAAAACGCCCTGGAAAGTCCAATATGGGTAACGAAAAGCAGGCAGCTCCTAGAGCATATAAATAATAAGAGACGGGCCAGAACATCTAAAGCAGGGGACCAGAGTAATGTTACAAGAACTCACCGGAGGAACGTGGGCTGGACGGGAACATCAACGCGGTGTCCACCGCTTGTTGAATGATCAGAGACTGGATGCGCCGAGCTACATAGCCAGGAGGCGGGACTAAATACCGGAAGTGCGGCCGGACGTAACCGGTGTGAAGAATCATGGGACTTGTAGTCCCTAGTGGCGATAAAGTGAGGGAGACAAATCGCCACTAAAATGATATTGGGGCTAAACAGTGGACCATGTACCACAGGGGTGGCCGCAATCACTGTAGCGACACGCTACGAAGCATTATAAGAAACTAGAAGGCGGGCACCTCCTCAAAACCGGAAAGACCGACCGGAAGTGGGCGCAAAGAACTATGGAATATGTAGTTCTGGGAGTAAACGCTGAAAATAGCATCACAAAGAAAGGATCGGAACTCTAGTAAAAGTAATAGGCAGACACCTCCCCAAAACCCCGAAAACCGACCGGAAATGGACGCAAGGAACAAAGAGTTCCGAGTGACACTGAAGGAATAACCTATCAAAAGGAGCATATAGTGAAAAATAAGAAAAGGCAGAGGGGTAAGGGGGGGGCATGTTATAGTAGGAAGAGGAGATGACTAATGAACATATGGAGTATGTAATCCTGGCTGTAATTTAAGCTGAAGTCGGAAGTGTGGATCTGTGTATCTAAGAGAGGCACAACACTCACTGAAATCAAAACATCACAATAGCAGCCGGGTAGGGAACAAAGGAGGGGAAATCCAAGGGGGAGGGAGCGGGCAGTGATTTGCATGTTGATTGTCAATAGAGGCGGCTCTGTAAAGAGAAACCAACATATTAGTATACAGTGTATTGTACAGATAATATTATAAATGGCTAACATATAAGAACTACTTTATACTAGAGAAGTAACACTTTAAATATAGACTCAAGTTAATTTAAATTTAGATGAAGGCCAGAGGGTCATAGTCTCTATTGAGACAATGCAGACATTGTTAGCTTATGAATCAACTTGGAAAATATGGGAACACTGGTCGGGTCAGTGGGGAACAGTCGAGTCTGATAGTGATAAGACGCTGGCGGTGTTGTTTTTGGTTGGCAAAGCTGCGGAATGGGGTTGGTCGATTTCAAAGGTGAACAAATTTATTGCAGGCCTGGCTTTTGGGTTTAAGCTGCAGGGATCAGTTAATATTACAAAAAATTTTTTGATAAAGCAGGCGTTGAAGGATCTTTGGAGTGGTAATAGGAGTTTCGACAGGCGCAGACCTATTTTGTTTAGTATGTTAGAAAAATTGGGTGGTGTGGTTAAGAGAATTTGTTGTTCGCATTTTGAAGCGATGCTTTTCAGGTTGGCTTATTCTTGGGCGTTCTTTGGGGTTTTGCAAATGGGTGAGCTGGTGTCCCCCAATAAAGACAGGGCTGGGGGTTTGTTAGCAGAGGATGTAGATATTTGGGAGGGAGGCATTATGTTCTGGACCAGGCGTTCAAAAACCGACCAATTGGGAAAGGGTAAGCGGGTCATATTAGGGAAGGTTGATGGATGTTTAATGTGCCCGCAGCGTTGTTTGGAGCAGTACTGGAGTTTGTGGTCGGGTAGACCGGGCCCATTGTTACGTCACCAGGGTGGGGCGTTTTTGTCATGTTTTCAATTTTCGGCTGTGTTAAAAAAGGCGTTGGCGGAGTTAGGCTTCGATTCTTGTAGTTAAGGGTCTCACTCTTTTAGAATTGGGGCTGCATCTGAGGCAGATGAATTGGGTTTAGGAGCTGACGTGATTAACAGGATTGGCAGATGGAGTTCGAATCGTTATTTGACTTACGTACGTCGCTAGTTATTTTGGGGCCTATTACTTTATGCTGGTCCTTAACTGTTGTTCTGTTTTCAGGTCGGGCCCCTTTATTGACATGGATTTTCGGACACTCATTCGTGTATTGGGGTGCGTTTCATGCTGACGATAGGCCGGATGGTAGGCAATTAGGTTTTCGCTGTGATACAATGGTAATTCGATGGTTGGGGTTTAGGGGTATGTTGTGGAATAGGGTATTATCAGAGTTTTCCAGGGCCACGCATTTGGATAGAGCGCCGGATATTTTACTGGTGCACATGGGGGGGAATGATTTAGGTAAGAAACAGTTAGGGAATTGATTAGGGATATTCATTTTGATTTTTTGAGATTGTGGGTCAATTAACCTGGAATTCTCAATCTTTAAAAGGAATTAATAGGGCCAGGATAAAACTTAATAGGGCAGTGGCGAGTTTTGTATCTAGGAATGGGGGGATTTCGGTGAGGCATTTTGAGTTGGAGTCTGGGGTCGGTAATTTTTGGAGAGAGGATGGTGTGCACCTAAATGACAGAGGTATTGATTTGTGGGCGCTTGCAATACAGGAGGGAGTTGAGAGGGCATTGGCGGTGGTGGGGCACTCACAAGCCTGAGGCGATCAGGGCTGTTTGTGGTTGGTGGGGGGGCGGGGTCCTTGGAGTTGGTGATGTTTTATTGGAGGAAGGAATTGTATGTTAAATTATGATGATTCAATTGGCTGGGGGTTGATCTGGCTTGTGGTTACGGTCTCTGGACGGGGATTGTCCTTGGGAGCTTTGGGGTTTTTGGTCTGCCCGAAAAAGGGTTACATGGTGCCCTGGAGCTGGTGGTTACGGCTGAGGGTAAAAAGTGTTGGTTAAAAATTTTGTGGTGGTTTTTGCCTATATATTATGTCAGATCTTTTAGCTCCAAGAACCCTCCCCTCAAGTCTTTTCATATGTATTGTTATATCGTTATTATGTTTTGTTTGTTAATGAACTGGCCGCTGTGGCCAAAATTATCCAAAGAATTTAAAGTGTTATGTCTTTATTGTGGAATAAGTGTTTAAGTGGTGGTGGCAGGATTTGGGTTGGTCACAGTGGGAGGGGTTGGAGGAGTGGATATATGGAAAAGAGCCCAATTTGGTCATATGCGGTCAAGATGGGGGCTGGAATGAAGGCAGCTAGATGTAGGCCCCCATGACTGCGTTGCCAAGGGAGGATTTTTATTTGAATATTGAAATGCTGGAAATCGGATTGGTAGGAGGGTTATAGGGGAGGAGTTTGGGGTTGGGTGCAGGATTCAGTGGAAGGAAAGCACGGGAAAATTGCCACTTGCCTGAGGGAATCCAGTATGAAAAGCCCACCACACTTCCCCTTTTTTATGGATCGGTTAGACTTTGTTTTTTATGGCCACTTTTTGGGATTTTGGCATTCCTTTGCGAAGGGATGTGGTTGGGTTTTTTAATTTTCGTGTTCTTTATATTGTCACAGTGGCAAGATGGGGCGGGGTTCTTGGAGTTGGTGATGTTTTATTGGAGGAAGGAATTGTATGTTAAATTATGATGATTCAATTGGCTTGGGGTTGATCTGGCATGTGGTTACGTGCTCTGGACGGGGATTGTCCTCGGGAGCTTTGGGGTTTTTGGTCTGCCCGAAAAAGGGTTACATGGTGCCCTCGAGCTGGTGGTTACGGCTGAGGCTAAAAAGTGTTGGTTAAAAATGTTGTGGTGTTTTTAGCCTATATATTATGCCAGATCTTTTAGCTCCAAAAACCCCCCTCACGACTTTTCATGTGTATTATTATATTTTTATTATTATGTTTTGTTTGTTAATAAACTGGCCGTTGTGGCCAAAATTATCCAAAGAATTTAACGTGTTATGTCTTTATTGTGGAATAAGTGTTTAAGTGGTGGTGGCGGGATTTGGGTTGGTCACAGTGGGAGAGTTGGAGGAGTGGATATATGGAAAAGAGCCCAATTTGACCTTACGAGGTCATGATTTTTACTTCTGTTATTATTCTAATCATGTATAAGTAAAATTCATTAATTTTAATTCAAATATAATTTCACTTCTAATTTTTGCACATATGCACCTATAATTTGGGTACCTATAGCAAATAGTTTTCTTTATGCAATTATACAAAATGGTAAATTAATATCTCCTGACCTTTTATTCAACAAGTGTTCCAAAAGTTCTACAATATTGCACATTCTTATGTGGAGGGTGGAAAGAATTTGCCTCTGGGATGACGTTTATATCTGTCCATTTTTTATAGGGAAGTATGGAAATTTTACCTGTATTGATGTCACCAGATAGATTTACATCATGGTAATTAATAAATGTAGTAAAGAGGCAATATATAAACCAAAGAATAAAATTATTATTGTTAATGTAAGTAATAACGTTTTTTGCCTCCACTTCAGGTCGTCAATATAGCTACCATAAAATTAAATATATTCATGAAAACTATTATTTTGAGAGAACAAAAGAAAATCTTCAAACGGCAACCACCAAGTTAGCAAGGGAGGGTGTTATGATCCGGTGACCTTGGAGCCGCATGAATCTTTCTCTGGAGTAGGTGGTAACTGTACTGACCGCAAATCCTAAACTAACACTGCAACTAGAAGTATCCGTGAGGTGTGCCTAACAAACCCTAGACACCTCGACACAGCCGGAGGACTAAATACTATCTTGCCTCAGAGCAGAACCCCAAAGGATAGGCAGCCCCCCACGAATATTGACTGTGAGTAAGAGAGGAAAGACACATGCAGGCAGAAAACAGGATTTAGCAAAAGAGGCAACTCTAGCTAAAAAGGAAAGGATAGGACAGAATACTAAGTGGTCAGTATTAAAACCCTTCCAAAAGTATCCACAGCAGATAATACAAAAAATTCCACCATCTAACTAAAGACGTGGAACGTATATCTGCAACTCCCGAGAATCCAACAAGACTGAGTAAATACTGACACAATCTAAGCTGGACAAGAAAAAACAAATGAATAGCACTGAATTATCAAAGTACACAGCATGTGTGCCACAGAAACAAAACCAGACATTTATCTTTGCTGATTTGGCAGCAAGGCAGGAGGAACCAGACAGAGATCCAACACCTCCCAAAACCATGGACAACTGGCAAGGACTAATGAATCCTGTACACCTAAATACCCCAGACAGAACTGCAATCAGCAGATACACCTGACCAGGACTGCAACCCAGGGACAACTGCATTACCACCTACAACCACCGGAGGGAGCCCAAAGGCAGAATTCACAACAGTACCCCCCCCTTGAGGAGGGGTCACCGAACCCTCACCAGAGCCCCCAGGCCGATCAGGACGAGCCAGATGAAAGGCACGAACCAAATCAGCAGCATGGACATCAGAGGCAAAAACCCAAGAATTATCCTCCTGGCCATAACCCTTCCATTTGACAAGGTACTGAAGCCTCCACCTCGAAAAACGAGAATCCAAAATCTTCTCAACCACATACTCCAACTCCCCATCAACCAACACAGGGGCCGGAGGATCAACAGAGGGAAAAACGGGCACCACATATTTCCGCAATAAAGATCTATGGAAGACATTATGGATAGCAAAAGAGGCCGGAAGCGCCAATCAAAAAGACACCGGATTAATAATCCCAGAAATCCTATAAGGACCAATAAACCGAGGCTTAAACTTAGGAGAAGAAACCTTCATAGGAACATGACGGGAAGACAACCAGACCAGATCTCCAACCCGAAGCCGGGAACCAACACACCGACGACGGTTAGCAAAACATTGAGCCTCCTCCTGAGACAACACCAAATTGTCCACCACATGAGCCCAAATCTGCTGCAACCTGTCAACCACAGAATCCACACCAGGACAGTCAGAAGGCTCAACCTGCCCAGAAGAAAAACGAGGATGAAAACCAAAATTACAAAAGAAAGGCGAAACCAAAGTAGCCGAACTAGCCCGATTATTAAGGGCAAACTCGGCCAATGGCAAGAAGGCCACCCAATCATCCTGATCAGCAGACACAAAGCATCTCAAATAAGTCTCCAAAGTCTGATTAGTTCGCTCGGTCTGACCATTTGTCTGAGGATGAAATGCAGAAGAAAAAGACAAATCAATGCCCAGCCTAGCACAAAAGGCCCGCCAAAACCTAGAAACAAACTGGGAACCTCTGTCAGACACAATATTCTCCGGAATACCATGCAAACGAACCACATGCTGAAAAAACAACGGAACCAAATCTGAAGAGGAAAGCAATTTAGGCAAAGGCACCAAATGAACCATCTTAGAGAACCGGTCACAAACAACCCAGATAACCGACATCCTCTGGGAAACCGGAAGATCAGAAATAAAATCCATAGAAATATGCGTCCAGGGCTTCTCAGGGACCGGTAATGGCAAAAGCAACCCACTAGCACGGGAACAACAAGGCCGTGCACAAGTCCCGGACTGCACAAAAGAGCGCACATCACGTGACAAAGAAGGCCACCAAAAGGACCTACCAACCAAGTCTCTGGTACCAAAAATACCAGGATGACCAGCCAACACAGAACAGTGAACCTCAGAAATCACTCTACTAGTCCATCTGTCAGGAACAAACAGTTTCCCCACTGGACAGCGGTCAGGTCTATCAGCCTGAAATTCCTGAAGAACCCGTCGTAAATCAGGGGAAATGGCAGAAAGGACCACCCCTTCTTTCAGAATGCCGACCAGTTTAAGGACCTCAGGAGAATCAGGCAAAAAACTCCTAGAGAGGGCATCAGCCTTAGTATTCTTAGAACCCAGAAGATACGAGACCACGAAATCAAAACGGGAAAAAAACAAGGACCATCGAGCCTGTCTAGGATTCAGCCGTTTGGCAGACTCGAGGTAAATGAGATTCTTATGATCGGTCAAGACCACAATACGGTGCTTAGCTCCCTCAAGCCAATGTCGCCACTCCTCAAACGCCCACTTCATAGCCAACAACTCCCAATTGCCGACATCATAATTGCGTTCAGCAGGCGAAAACTTACGGGAAAAGAAGGCACACGGTTTCATCAAGGAACCAACAGGATCCCTCTGAGACAAAACGGCCCTTGCCCCAATCTCCGAAGCGTCAATCTCAACCTGAAACAGAAGAGAAACATCCGGTTGGAGCAAAACCGGAGCAGAAGTAAATCGGCGTTTAAGCTCCTGAAAGGCAGAGACAGCCGCAGAGGACCAATTCGCCACATCAGCGCCTTTCTTCGTCAAATCGGTCAAGGGTTTAACCACACTGGAAAAGTTAGCAATGAAACGGCGATAAAAATTTGCAAAACCCAAAAATTTCTGAAGGCTCTTCACGGATGTGGGCTGAATCCAATCATGAATGGCCTGAACCTTAACCAGATCCATCTCCATAGATGAGGGAGAAAAAATTACGCCCAAAAAAGAAACCTTCTGCACTCCAAAGAGACACTTAGACCCCTTCACAAACAAAGCATTGTCACGAAGGATCTGAAATACCATCCTGACCTGTTCCACATGAGACTCCCAATCATCGGAAAAAATCAAAATATCGTCCAAATACCGTATTTTTCGCTTTGTAAGACGCTCCGGATTATAAGACGCACCCCAAATTTTGAGGAGAAAAATAGGAAAAAACTATTTTTTAATAAATTGGTGGGGCGTCTTATAATCCATGCGTCTTATTACTTACCGGGGGTTGTGGTTGTGGTGGATCAGGGTCCCAGGCTCGTTGCCGGAGGCAGGAGTGGAGCATTGCTGCAGGCTGGGATGAGGGGGTCTGCAGGGGGCTCCTGTGCTGCAGGGGGGCTCCTGTGCTGCAGGCTGGGATGAGGGGTCTGCAGGGGGCTCCTTTGCTGCAGGCTGGGATGAGGGGTCTGCAGGGGGCTCCTTTGCTGCAGGCTGGGATGAGGGGTCTGCAGGGGGCTCCTGTGCTGTAGGGCTGTCTCCGGTGCTGCGGGGGGCTCTGGCGACATTTTGTGAAAGACCAGAGCCCCCCGGCAGTTCTTCCATGCGTTCCAGTATGACTAATTCCGGGAAAATGGCCGCCGGAATCTCGAGAGATGAGATCTCAGCGCTGAAATCTCATCTCCCGAGATTCCGGCGGCCATTTTTCCGGAGTCAGTCATACTGGAACTAACTCCGGGAAAATGGCCGCCGGAATCTCGAGAGATGAGATCTCAGCGCTGAAATCTCATCTCCCGAGATTCCGGCGGCCATTGTCCCGGAATTAGTCATACTGGAACGCATGGAAGAACTGCCGGGGGGCTCTGGTCTTTCACAATATGTCGCCAGAGCCCCCCGCAGCACCGGAGCCTTCAGCATCACCCGGGGCAGCAGCGGACAACCCCGGCAGTGGCGGCGGACGACAGCGGCGGCAGGCGGTAGCGGCGGCGGACACCCCCTCCTCCCAGCCTGTAATGGTAAGCGGTATATCCGCTTTGTTAGACGCACCCACATTTCCCCCCCAAATTTGGGGGAAATAAAGTGCGTCTTACAAAGCGGAAAATACGGTATACAATCAAGAATTTATCAATATAATTCCGGAAGATATCATGCATGAAGGACTGAAAAACAGATGGAGCATTAGTGAGCCCGAATGGCATCACAAGGTATTCAAAATGGCCTTCGGGCGTATTAAACGCAGTTTTCCATTCATCACCCTGCTTAATACGAACAAGATTATATGCCCCTCGAAGGTCAATCTTCGTAAACCAACTAGCCCCCTTAATCCTAGCAAACAAATCGGAAAGCAAAGGTAAAGGGTATTGAAACTTGACCGTGATCTTATTCAAGAGGCGATAATCAATACAGGGTCTCAAGGAGCCATCCTTCTTAGCAACAAAAAAAAATCCCGCTCCCAACGGTGAAGAAGATGGCCGAATATGCCCTTTCTCCAAAGACTCCTTAACATAACTCCGCATGGCAGTATGTTCAGGCACAGACAGGTTGAAAAGTCGACCCTTAGGAAACTTACAGCCTGGAATCAAGTCAATCGCACAATCACAGTCCCTGTGCGGTGGAAGGGAACTGGACTTGGGCTCATCGAATACATCCTGAAAATCAGACAAAAACTCTGGAATTTCAGAAGAGGAAGAAGAGGAGATTGACATCAAAGGAACATCATTATAAACCTCCTGACAACCCCAACTAGTCACAGACATAGACTTGCAATCCAACACAGGATTATGTACCTGCAACCACAGAAAACCCAGCACGATAGCATCATGCAAATTATGCAACACCAGAAATCAACCATCTTCCTGATGGGCTGACGCCATGCGCATGGTCACCTGTGTCCAAAACTGGGGCTTATTTTTAGCCAAAGGTGTAGCATCAATGCCCCTTAAAGGAATAGGGTTCTGCAAAGGCTGCAAGGGAAAACCACAACGCCTGGCAAACTCAAAGTCCATTAAATTCAAGGCGGCGCCTGAATCCACAAATGCCATGACAGAAAATGATGACAATGAGCAGATCAAGGACACAGATAACAGAAATTTAGGTTGTACAGTACTGATGGTAAATGAACTAGCGATCCTCTTTGTCCGCTTAGGGCAGACTGAAATGACATGAGAAGCATCGCCACAATAATAACACAACCTATTCTGATGTCTGAATCCTTGTCGTTCCATTCTAGACAGAATACTATCACACTGCATTGGCTCAGGAATCTGCTCTGAGGACAACGCCACAGCGCGCACAGTTCTGCGCTCCCGCAAGCGCCGGTCAATCTGAATGGCCAGAGACATAGAATCACTCAGACCGAAAGGCGTGGGAAACCCCACCATAACATCTTTAACGGATTCAGAAAGACCCTTTCTGAAAATTGCCGCCAAAGCATCATCATTCCATTTAGTCAACACAGACCATTTTCTAAATTTCTGACAATACAATTCTGCCACCTCTTGACCCTGAGACAGGGCCAACAAGGTCTTCTCCGCTTGATCCACAGAATTCGGTTCATCATATAATAATCCTAAAGCCTGAAAAAAGGAGTCTACATTAAGCAAAGCCGGATTCCCAGATTCCAGGGAAAATGCCCAATCCTGTGGATCGCCACACAGCAGGGAGATGACAATTTTAACCTGCTGAATGGAATCACCAGAGGATCGAGGTCTCAGAGCAAAAAACAGTTTACAGTTGTTTTTAAAACTCAAAAAATTTGGACCTGTCACCAAAAAACAAATCAGGAGCAGGAATCTTCGGCTCTAAAACAGGAGTCTAAACAATATAATCAGAGATACCCTGTACCCTAGCAGCAAGCTGGTCTACACGAGAAGCTAATTCCTGAACATCCATGCTAGCACAAGACTCCTCAGCCACCCAGAGAAAAAGAGGGAAGAGAAGGCAAAGCAGACTGTAGAAAAAAAAATGGCTCAACACCTTTCTTCCCTTCTTCTGAGATGCATTTAACTCATTATTGGCCAGTTGTACTGTTATGATCCGGTGACCTTGGAGCCGCATGAATCTTTCTCTGGAGTAGGTGGTAACTGTACTGACCGCAAATCCTAAACTAACACCGCAACTAGAAGTAGCCGTGGGGTGTGCCTAACAAACCCTAGAAACCTCGACACAGCCAGAGGACTAAATACCCCTATAGATGGAAAAAGGAATACTACCTTGCCTCAGAGCAGAACCCCAAAGGATAGGCACCCCCCCACGAATATTGACTGTGAGTAGGAGAGGAAAGACACACGCAGTTAGCTAAAAAGGAAAGGATAGGACAGAATACTAAGCGGTCAGTATTAAAACCCTTCCAAAAGTATCCACAGCAGATAATACAAAAAATTCCACCATCTAACTAAAGACGTGGAACGTATATCTGCAACTCCCGAGAATCCAACAAGACTGAGTAAATACTGACACAATCTAAGCTGGACAAGAAAAAACAAATGAATAGCACTGAATTATCAAAGCACACAGCATGTGTGCCACAGAAACAAAACCAGACACTTATCTTTGCTGATTTGGCAGCAAGGCAGGAGGAACCAGACAGAGATCCAACACCTCCCAAAACCATGGACAACTGGCAAGGACTAATGAATCCTGCACACCTAAATACCCCAGTCAGAACTGCAATCAGCAGATACACCTGACCAGGACTGCAACCCAGGGACAACTGCATTACCACCTACAACCACCGGAGGGAGCCCAAAGGCAGAATTCACAACAGAAGGGGGAGACGTTGCCTCCCATGCTAACTCCCTTTGTTTGTAGGAAAAAATGACCTGCAAAGGAAAGCTGGTTATTAAAATTAGAAGGGACCCTTTGTCATTTTTTTTGCCTCCCCCCCATTTCTAATAACCAGAAAAGACAAAGCAGACAGAAGGGGCTGACATTGATAGGATGGGAAGGTCCATGAATTTTGGCCCCTTCCCAGAAAAGTAAGAACAGCACACAGCTATCTTTTTTTCCTTGGCTGGTTATTAAAAATAGGGCATGGGTTCCCCCCATTTTAATAGCCAATTAAAGGAAATCAGGTAGCTGTGGGCTGATAGTAATAGACTAGAAATGGCCATGGTTATTGGGCCATTCCCAACCTACAAATATCAGCCTGCATCATATTTCATGTGCCAATTTTTGTGCTTAGCCTCAGCTCTTCCTGATTGCTCTATTGTGGCGGCAATTGGGGTAATTGTTTTTGGGATTAGTAATTGAGAGGTGTCAATCAGACACCCCATTACTAACCCAGTAGTAAGAATAAAAAAAGCAGATACATACACATACTGAGAAAAAAAACCTTTATTTAAATAAAGACTCCCCCACACTAGCCCTCGTTCACCAATTTAATAATAAAATGATCCTACAAAGCAATCCACGTTCATCTTCTTATCAACATCACCTGATCTTCCTGCTATCAGCAAGAGCAGGAGACACTGATGAGTTTTAGTCATAAGCCGACACCAAACTGGAGGTAGCTTTGTCACAACCCATCACTGGTGCTGATTCACATGCTGTCCTCTATGTGACAGCGTGGTAAAAGTGTCACCCAGAGGCTACCAACGGTCAGAGCCACTGTTCCCCATGCTGTCACACAGAGGACAGTGTGGGAACTGCTGATGTTCGGGCCACCCACTCACTGGAATCGGGTTCGGGATCTGGTTTGGGTACCGTTCTGATGCCTGAACCAAACTATGTTTCTAAAACCCGAAAATCCATCGGTCTGCTTGTCCCTACTCATGAATATAAAGTTCTATTGAAGTATACTTCATTAGGGGACTGAATTATTTGACCTGGGAAGAATCCATAGCAGCTACACATGGCTGTGATAATATGCCGTAACCTTCCTGCAAAGGTAAAAGGTTCCATCAACTAGGCTGCTGTAACTAGTCAGCCTCTTCTGCAGATAGCATCACCTAGGCTGCTGGAACTACTCAGCCTTTGTTGCAGATTCTGGCAGGTAGCAAACCTTATGCTGCCCAGTTAAAAGGCCCCTATACGTTTAGTACCTTAGATCAGAGACTATCCCCATACGGTGCCTCATCAAGATACCGTCACTATACAGTGCCCTAGTAAAATAGTATCACAAATACATTCCTGAGAGATCTAGGAAGAAATAATGTCTGAATAATGTTTAACCCCTCTGTGACCTTAGACGTACTATCCCGTCGAGGTGCCCTGGGCTTATCTGACCCTGGACGGGATAGTACGTCATAGTCGATCGGCCGCGCTCACGGGGGGAGCGCGGCCGATCGCGGCCGGGTGTCAGCTGCTTATCGCAGCTGACATCCGGCACTATGTGCCAGGAGCGGTCACGGACCGCCCCCGGCACATTAACCCCTGGCACACCGCGATCAAAGATGATTCCCTGAGCCCCCCGCAGCAACGCGATGTGATCGCGTTGCTGCGAGGGTCTCCTCACCTCCCTCCCTGCTCGAGCCCCGTATCCAAGATGGCCGCGGATCCGGGTCCTGCAGGGAGGGAGGTGGCTTCACAGAGCCTGCTTAGAGCAGGCACTGTGAAGGCTGCAGCGCTGCATGTCAGATCAGTGATCTGACAGAGTGCTGTGCAAACTGTCAGATCACTGATCTGTGATGTCCCCCCCTGTGACAAAGTAAAAAAGTAAAAAAAAAATTTTCCAAATGTGTAAAAAAAATAAAAAAAAATATTCCAAAATAATGAAAAAAAAAAATATATTATTCCCATAAATACATTTCTTCATCTAAATAAAAAAAAAAAAAACAATAAAAGTACACATATTTAGTATCGCCGCGTCCGTAACGACCAGACCTATAAAACTGTCCCACTAGTTAACCCCTTCAGTAAACACCGTAAGAAAAAAAAAAAAAAAACGAGGCAAAAAACAACGCTTTATTATCATACCGCCGAACAAAAAGTGGAATAACACGCGATCAAAAGGACAGATATAAATAACCATGGTACCGCTGAAAGCGTCATGTTGTCCCGCAAAAAAAGAGCCGCCATACAGCATCATCAGCAAAAAAATAAAAAAGTTATAGTCCTGAGAATGAAGCGATGCAAAAATAATTATTTTTTCTGTAAAATAGTTTTTATCGTATAAAAGCGCCAAACCATAAAAAAATGATATAAATGAGGTATCGCCGTAATCGTACTGACCCGAAGAATAAAACTGATTTATCAATTTTACCAAACGCGGAACGGTATAAACGCCTCCCCCAATAGAAATTCATGAATAGCTGGCTTTTGGTCATTCTTCCTCACAAAAATCGGAATAAAAAGCGATAAAAAAATGTCACGTGCCCAAAAATGTTTTCAATAAAAACGTCAACTCGTCCCGCAAAAAACAAGACCTCACATGACTCTGTGGACCAAAATATGGAAAAATTATAGCTCTCAAAATGTGGTATTGCAAAAAATATTTTTTGCAATAAAAAGGGTCTTTCAGTGTGTGACGGCTGCCAATCATAAAAATCCGCTAAAAAACTCGCTATAAAAGTAAATCAAACCCCCCTTCATCACCCCCTTAGTTAGGGAAAAATAAAAAAAAATGTATTTATTTCCATTTTCCCATTAGGGCTAGGGTTAGGGCTAGGATTAGGGTTAGGGTTAGGGTTAGGGCTAGGGTTAGGGCTAGGGTTAGGGCTAGGGCTAGGGTTAGGGCTAGGGTTAGGGCTAGGGTTAGGGCTAGGGTTAGGGTTAGGGCTAGGGTTAGGGCTAGGGTTAGGGCTAGGGTTAGGGCTAGGGTTAGGGCTAGGGTTAGGGTTAGGGCTAGGGTTAGGGCTAGGGTTAGGGCTAGGGTTAGGGTTAGGGCTAGGGTTAGGGCTAGGGTTAGGGTTAGGGTTAGGGCTAGGGTTAGGGTTAGGGTTTAGATTACATTTACAGTTGGGAATAGGGTTGGGATTAGGGTTAGGGGTGTGTCAGGGTTAGAGGTGTGGTTAGGGTTACCGTTGGAATTAGGGTTAGGGGTGTGTTTAGATTAGGGTTTCAGTTATAATTGGGGGGGTTTCCACTGTTTCGGCACATCAGGGGCTCTCCAAACACGACATGGCATCCGATCTCAATTCCAGCCAATTCTGCGTTGAAAAAGTAAAACAGTGCTCCTTCCCTTCCGAGCTCTCCTGTGTGCCCAAACAGGGGTTTACCCCAACATATGGGGTATCAGCGTACTCAGGACAAATTGGACAACAACTTTTGTGGACCAATTTCTCCTGTTACCCTTGGGAAAATACAAAATTGGGGGCTAAAAAATAATTTTTGTGGGAAAACAAAAAAATTTTTTATTTCACGGCTCTGCGTTATAAACTGTAGTGAAACACTTGGGGGTTCAAAGTTCTCACAACACATCTAGATAAGTTCATTGAGGGGTCTAGTTTCCAATATGGGGTCACTTGTGGGGGGTTTCTACTGTTTAGGTACATTAGGGGCTCTGCAAACGCAATGTGACGCCTGCAGACCAATCCATCTAACTCTGCATTCCAAATGATGCTCCTTCCCTTCCGAGCCCTCCCATGCGCCCAAACGGTGGTTCCCCCCCACATATCGGGTATCAGCGTACTCAGGACAAATTGGACAACAACATTTAGGGTCCAATTTCTCCTGCTAACCTTGGAAAAATACAAAACTGGGGGCTAAAATATAATTTTTGTGGAAAAAAAAATATTTTTTATTTGCATGGCTCTGCGTTATAAACTGTAGTGAAATACTTGGGGGTTCAAAGTTCTCACAACACATCTAGATAAGTTCATTGAGGGGTCTAGTTTCCAATATGGGGTCACTTGTGGGGGGTTTCTACTGTTTAGGTACATTAGGGGCTCTGCAAACGCAATGTGACGCCTGCAGACCATTCCATCTAAGTCTGCATTCCAAATGGCGCTCCTTCCCTTCCGAACCCTCCCATGCGCCCAAACGGTGGTTCCCCCCCACATATGGGGTATCAGCGTACTCAGGACAAATTGGACAACAACTTTTGGGGTCCAATTTCTCCTGTTACCCTAGGGAAAATACAAAACTGGGGGCTAAAAAATAATTTTTGTGGGAAAAAAATTTTGTTTTATTTTTATGGCTCTGCATTATAAACTTCTGTGAAGCCCTTGGTGGGTCAAAGTGCTCACCACACATCCAGATAAGTTCCTTAGGGGGTCTACTTTCCAAAATGGTGTCACTTGTGGGGGGTTTCAATGTTTAGGCACATCAGTGGCTCTCCAAACGCAACATGGCGTCCCATCTCAATTCCTGTCAATTTTGCATTGAAAAGTCAAACGGCGCTCCTTCCCTTCCGAGCTCTCCCATGCGCCCAAACAGTGGTTTACTGCCACATATGGGGTATCAGCGTACTCGGGACAAATTGGACAACAACTTTTGAGGTCCAATTTCTTCTCTTACCCTTGGAAAAATAAAAAATTGGGGGCAAAAATATAATTTTTGTGAAAAAATATGATTTTTTATTTTTACGGTTCTGCATTATAAACTTCTGTGGAGCACTTGGTGGGTCAAAGTGCTCACCACACCTCTAGATAAGTTCCTTAGGGGGTCTACTTTCCAAAATGGTGTCACTTGTGGGGGGTTTCAATGTTTAGGCACATCAGTGGCTCTCCAAACGCAACATGGCGTCCCATCTCAATTTCTGTCAATTTTGCATTGAAAAGTCAAACTGCGCTCCTTCCCTTCCGAGCTCTCCCATGCGCCCAAACAGTGGTTTACTGCCACATATGGGGTATCAGCGTACTCAGGACAAATTGGACAACAACTTTTGAGGTCCAATTTCTTCTCTTACCCTTGGAAAAATAAAAAATTGGGGGCAAAAATATAATTTTTGTGAAAAAATATGATTTTTTATTTTTAAGTTTCTGCATTATAAACTTCTGTGAAGCACTTGGTGGGTCAAAGTGCTCACCACACATCCAGATAAGTTCCTTAGGGGGTCTACTTTCCAAAATGGTGTCACTTGTGGGGGGTTTCAATGTTTAGGCACATCAGTGGCTCTCCAAACGCAACATGGCGTCCCATCTCAATTCCTGTCAATTTTGCATTGAAAAGTCAAATAGCGCTCCTTCCCTTCCGAGCTCTCCCATGCGCCCAAACAGTGGTTTACTGATACATATGGGGTATCGGCGTACTCAGGACAAATTGGACAACAACTTTTTGGGTCCAATTTCTCCTGTTACCCTTGGTAAAATAAAACAAATTGGAGCTGAAGTAAATTTTTTGTGTAAAAAAGTTAAATGTTCATTTTTATTTAAACATTCCAAAAATTCCTATTAAACACCTGAAGGGTTAATAAACTTCTTGAATGTGGTTTTGAGCACCTTGAGGGGTGCAGTTTTTAGAATGGTGTCACACTTGGGCATTTTCTATCATATAGACCCCTCAAAATGACTTCAAATGAGACGTGGTCCCTAAAAAAAAATGGTGTTGTAAAAATGAGAAATTGCTGGTCAACTTTTAACCCTTATAACTCCCTAACAAAAAAAAAAATTGGTTCCAAAATTATGCTGATGTAAAGTAGACATGTGGGAAATGTTACTTATTAAGTATTTTGTGTGACATATCTCTGTGATTTAATTGCATAAAAATTCAAAGTTTGAAAATTGCGAAATTTTCAAAATTTTCGCCAAATTTCCGTTTTTTTCACAAATAAACGCAGGTACTATCAAAGAAATTTTACCACTATCATGAAGTACAATATGTCACGAGAAAACAATGTCAGAATCACCAGGATCCGTTGAAGCGTTTCGGAGTTATAACCTCATAAAGGGACAGTGGTCAGAATTGTAAAAATTGGCCTGGTCATTAACGTGCAAACCACCCTTGGGGGTAAAGGGGTTAATGTACAAATGAGTAAAATCAATAAATAAATTACCAATAATTACATTACTTCCTAATAAATCCTGCAGTAATCCGGGAATTATTTTCTATGATTGAGAGTTAACTATAAAGGGGTTAACCCAATAAAGCAAGTTGTAAAAAAAAGTCAGGAGAAAAAGTGAAAATGCTGTTTATTTCTAAACTTGGCAACATCCTACCATTGTAGTAATCAATCTTTTTTTTTATCTTTTTCTGTATCAGACGGTTCCAAAGCACCATACATAAATTCTAACAAGACACTTGCTCTCTCATCTTCACTTTTAGCTTTTAATTATTTTTTTTCCGTGACCTTAAGCAAGTTTGCAGTTATTAATGTTCTCTGACACCTCATTGGATGATGACCATGGAAAAAAGTTTTGTTTCAGAAATTGCTTCCCTTAGGACCCATTGCTTTCTCTCTATGATTGTGTTTTATAAATGACCGTTCTAATTTATCTGAGCTGTTAAACACAGGCAGATTTTTCACTTCAGCTTATTTTGTCGACATGCGTTAAAAACTAAATAATGGACGGAAGCCAGACTTACTCTACCATAAAATAAGAGGATATATCTGCCAAATAATGACTGTAGTACTAGATGTTCCCTGCTGAAATTTACTGGAAATATTCTTAAATCTGTCATTGACTTGTTTCAATTTTAGAGGAAAAATCGCAGCATTTGCAAATTATATTCATTGAAGTTAATTATGTGCATCATATCACCAAGTCTTAGGACTAAGGCTATATTTTATGTTCCTTTTGTGTAGAAATTTTAAATAAAAGCTTAGTTTAAGTATCTTTATACATATATACATATATCTATATATATATATAGAGATATATTTCAGTTTTTTTTGAAGGCACACTAATAGGGAATCTAGATTGTGAAATATATTTAATACAGTTACAGTGGACTTTAAAGGGGTATTTCCATTTCCAAGATCTTATCCCATTATGTAGTAAGTGTGAGAATATTAATATTAGCAAATACCTCAAATTAGAAATGTGGTATAATTCTTCTTATAAGCCATTTTGCTTGCCCCATATGCAGGGCGTTGCAGTAGCTTACGTGTCCTTCGACATGACCGCTAACAGCTAACTGTCACTATATGAGTGGCTATAATATTTCTAAACCCATTGTAACTTAAAACCACCTTTGCCTTTATTGCTTTACCACACATAGTAGCACTGTATAGAGTACCTGTGTTACATAAAAAGTTCAAACCACGTTACATTGAAGCACACTGGATGTGTGGCAAGAACATTTACTGGAAGTTCCAGTCAATGAACATGGGTTTTTCACTGGTGCCTTAGTACTACAAGTTCCGCTCCGATTTTCATGTGTACCAGTGTGAGATATTCCTTTCGATACCAGGTGAGGGCAACACCATATTATTTTTCATCTACGTTGTGTGTACTGTATAAGATGTTATAGAGGCTTCCAGCAGCTTTTCAGCTTCCAGCAAGTCTTACTATTTCTAATAAATAAATGTTTGCTTTGCCTAAATTACTTATTAGCAGATTTTTCATTAATTGTCTCCTTTCTGAGATTCTGGAGTTAAAAAAAAATTATAGATACTTTGCCTGTGTTATTCAACTTCTAAAAGGAGGTCAAAACGGATGTTTTTTTTAGTTCCACATTAAGAATTCAGAGAATTATTATTATTTATTATTATAGCGCCATTTATTCCATGGCACTTTACATGTGAGGAGGGGTATACATAATAAAAACAAGTACAATAATCTTAAACAATACAAGTCATGACTGGTACAGGAGGAGAGGACCCTGCCCGTGAGGGCTCACAATCTATAAGGGATGGGTGAGGATACAATAGGTGAGGGTAGAGCTGGTCGTGCAGCAGTTTGGTCAATCGGTGGTTACTGCAGGTTGTAGGCTTGTCGGAAGAGGTAGGTCTTCAGGTTCTTTTGGAAGGTTTCGATGGTAGGAGAAAGTCTGATATGTTGTGGTAGTGAATTCCAGAGTAGGGGTGATGCACGAGAGAAATCTTCCATGCAATGGGGGGAAGAGGGGAGTAGAGAAGGAGATCTTGTGAGGATCGAAGGTTGCGTGTAGGTAAGTACCGGGAGACGAGGTCACAGATGTATGGAGGAGACAGATTGTGGATGCCTTTGTATGCCATGGTTAAGGCTTTGTATTGGAGTCTCTGGGCAATGGGGAGCCAGTGAAGGGATTGACAGAGGGGAGAGGCCGGGGAATAGCAGGGGGACAGGTGGATTAGTTGGGCAGCAGAGTTTAGAATAGATTGAAAGGGTGTGAGAGTGTTCGAGGGGAGGCCACAGAGCAGGAGGCTGCAGTAGTCAAGGCAGGATTGATGAGAGCATGGACTAGGGTTTAGGAATGTACGGATCCGTGAAATATATTTGAGTAGAAGGCGGCAGGAAGTGGAGAGGGCTTGTATATGTGGTTTGAAGGAGAGATCAGTGTCAAGGATTACCCAGAGGCAGCGAGCTCATGGGACTGGGGAGGATGGGCAGCCGTTTACTATATTGGATAGCTTCATCGGGGGGTTCGCGTGAGATGGAGGAAAGATGATGAATTCTGTTTTGTCCATGTTAAGTTTTAGAAATGTGGTGGAGAAGGATGAAATAGCGGACAGACATTGAAAGATTCTGGTCAGTAGGGTGGTCTACAGTGGTAGATTTCTGTGTCATCAGCATAGAGGTGATACTGAAAGCCATGAGATTCTATGAGCTGTCCCAGGCCAAAGGTGTAAATAGAGAAGAGCAGGTGGTGAGATGCAATCTTGAGAGTAGAGTAGAGAGTCAATCTTCAGTAATGGTGGAGAAGTTGGTTTTTGAGGTGGAGGGCTGGGAAGTTGGGAGAATGGTCTGCTGTTCAGGGATATGGTCATTTGCGAAGGCATATTAAAATGTGTTAGGAGGTTAAAACGGATGTTTTTGGACAATGTACATGGTTGTCAGTAAACAAATTGAAAATGGAGTTCTGCACAGTTAAAATGGTAAAAGAGCATTTTCGAGTTAGAGGGGAGGGTAGTGTCTTATTGTTTCATAAGGATAATACACCGTTGACTCATTATCGATTTTCAGTGGTTTTTAAAAAGCTCATGGGGGAATTAGGCTCTTTCCGTATTGGTGCAGCGACAATGGCAGATTCACGCGGTATGTTACCCGGGGAAGTCAAAGCATTGGGTAGGTGGAAATCCGATTGTTTTAATAGTTACATATGCCCTGATCTTGTCATTTAGGAGGTTGTTAGCTATGGAAAGAGGCATAGGATTATAAAGTATATTCCAATGTTTTGAGTAATGTTTTTCCCCTTCCCCCAACTAATTTTCGTTATATTACAGGCATTGTGCCTAGACGAACAGGTTTTGCGATAGTACATACACCAAGCAAGCAGTGATTAACCTGTAACCAAATGAAGCGAACCATAAGTAAATTAAAATTTAACATTTATTAGACAAAATAATAAAATGATCAAAAGCTATATTTACACAGTACACAAGACTTACCCCAAACAGAGGGGGAACCACCAAATTCACACCAAAGTTAGTAAGCCAGTGTTAATCAGCTTCTAGGCAGGTAGAGTATGAGCTTCATGCAATCAACATCAAATATGGCTCACTATAAATAAAATTATTTAAAGGAACGGAAGAGAGGTATCAAAATAAGTGAACATGTGCCAAAAAAACATCAATAATAATAGTGTCCCTATCCAGACCCTTATACTAGTGCACCAGATTGCAGCCTGAAGTTGTATTGCACCTATGAAGAAAAAGTAGTCACTCACGTGACTGGCTATAGGAAGCGGGATAGATTAACATACGCTTTTCGGAATAGACGTATTCCTTCTTCAGGGATAAAGTGAAGAGGCATCGCACTCCCGCTCCACGTGGGTGAAGACTCCTGGAGGACGCCCGGGGTCTTCAAATCTAAACATAGAACCACTAACTACACAGCACGGAAGGATTTCATGGGGGTACTGAAGAACTTAGCGATTTGAACAGCACCGCCGTGGAACAGGTATTTTAATTCATTTATTTCTGAGCTACAAGTGCCCTGATTCACCCAAACTGTATTTCAGATATTTATCTGCCATGGGGGGAATAGATAAAGTACGACTTTTCCCCTTTGATGTCAGTCAAACATTACATTGCCACACTATCATCACTGGCTGTCAAGGTTCCCTGACCGTGTATCATTAGTCAATTATTTTTCAATAAAGTATCGGCATTAACGAGAGGTATATCGGAGCGCAAATATACATCTTTTTCCAACTATTAAGAGTTGACAGTATTCATGAACAATCCATAACAACTTATGTATATGCTTAAAATTTAATTGTAATATCAGGTGACTTTTCAGAATACGTTTTACATGTGTGAACATGATGAATAACATTCTTTATTGCCATTAAATGACTTGTACCCTGAATTTTTCACCAGTTTTTCTCTCAAGGCTCTAGTTTCAATTTCCAGTTGCCTCTGAACTAGTGGGTTGACGCCTTGCCTGTGGTGATGATGAAATTGCTATAGAGAATATAGAGAATTGATCCCTACGCACAATAGAAAAACTCAAACAATATTAGTCTTGAAAATTTCAATATCTCAGAGCTGTTTTTCTGTTTTTTTTTAGTACACAACTTCACATTTCAGACATTTGAAAATTATATCCTTGCATAAATTGTTCTATTTATGTGAAAAAGAGTTCCAATTAATAGAGTATGTGCCAAATGTTAAATGTTAATATCATGTGGCAACATTTGTCAAATCATGGTCAAATTGTTGTGCCCAAAATCTATTCTGGTAATACGAAAAAGAGTAAAGATATTAAATAATAATCTCTTGTCCTACTTGTAAGGCACATTGCATAGGACACATGTAAGGTCATACATGTCTTGAAACACTCTTCTGCATCCAAATGAATTTTAGTAGATGTTTTGTGTTTTCTAAAAGTGTCGTAATCCTCAGGCTGCAATATAAATAGTTAGCAAGTTAAAGTAAAACCAAAATAACTGCATGCTATTAAAACACATCAGAATTATCCTGCACAAAGCTTTATGACTCATGACAAATAATCATTCTGACTTGTTGACTTGAAGCTTTGATTATACTTGTCCTTAAGTAAACTCATGGCTCCAAAGCAACAAGCTGTAAATTAAGTAAGCAAAAGCATAGAACATGGTCATTTTTGTGACTAAATTTAAAAAAAATGCACCATAAAAATAACTTATAGATGTTTAAAGTATTGTTACAGGCATTTGAAAATTAAATAATGTTCTGGTAATTAAAATTGGTTTAGGAACATTTATTACAATTAATAATTGAGGACTCTTAAAGCATATTATTATTGTTTAGTACATGAGGAATAACATTATTTTTGGTGTTAATTTACTTGTATCTTGAATTTTTCACAAGTTTTAATTTCTCCTCTAATTTTAAGTTGTCTCTGAGCCAGTGGGTGGAGACTAGCTGCTATAATATTTTCCCTACTCTGCTTACACACACACTTATACACACACACACACACACACACACACACACACACATATACACACGGGGTCTCTGCATCTACATCATGCTGCTCTCACATGGGGTAGCAAAAACATGGTGATAGATTCCCTTTAAATTGTCATCTGTAAAAATATAGCATGCTGCAATAAATTCAGTTTATACTGATGCCATGGTTTATATTTTTATGTTTCATGATTAGTGTTGAGCCACCTCCCTAGTGTTCGGGTTCGGTTCGGTTCATCGAACAGGGACGTGTTCGACGAATGTTTGTCGAACGTTAAAACGAACACCGTCGAACCCCATTGAAACCAATGGCAGGCAAACACAAACACATACAAACACATAGAAAACACATAGAAAACACCTTAAAAGGTGTCCAAAAGCAGACAAACTGCTCAGAAGACACAACAAACACATGGAAAAGTCACAACTACATATAGTCATGCGAAAAGAAAAGAGGTGGAGGAGTAAAAGAAGGAGGAGACACAGATATAGGCATGTCATGCCCTTCTAAAATCAAGAAAGGCTGTAGTAAAAATCTGAAATCAATCTACCAACACCCAGACGTCTTGACAAAAAAAATAAAAAAATAAATATATTTCCGTAGAATGGCGGCGGGTCCATTCAGAACACTTTCCTTAGAAGACGTAGTGGTACCCCCATTGGGAGTTATGCCAAAAAATGAACCCAATACATTCAGACTAATCCACCATATGTCATATCCAAGGGGCAGGTCAGTAAACGACAACATCGATGCGGAACCAAGTACAGTACTATGTACTGTACCTCCTTTGATGAGGCAATCAGGCAGGTCAAGAAGCTGGTAAGCGGCACCCTAATGGCCAAAACAGACATTGAGGGGGCGTTCCGGTTACTACCTGTGCCTCCGAATAGTGTCCTCCCATTGGGCTGCTTCTGTGAAGGAGCATACTACATAGATCGCTGTTTGCCCATGGGGTGCTCCATATCCTGCTCACTATTTGAGGCGTTTAGTTGCTTCCTCGAATGTGTCGTCATGGACGTTTGTAAGGCGGCACATATTATCCATTACCTCGACGACTTCTTATGCCTGGGCCCAAAAGATTCGCCACAGTGTGAAAACACGTGGTAGTCCACCTGTGAGAAGGAAAGAGCTGGAGGGAGAGTGGACACCCCAGAGCCGAGAAGTTAGATTGAGAAAGAAAGAAGGCGGTGTAGCTTGCTTCATGGGTGGGGTACTCTGCTGAGTAGCAGAAATTGCTAGTAGGCTCAAAAGGATTTCCTGGGCCAGATGCCGTTAAAAAATAGTACTTAGTTAAACAGGGGGTGTAGCTTGCTTCATGGGTGGGGTACTCTCTGTGTAGCAGAAATTGCTACTAGGCCCAAAAGGATTTCCTGGGCCAGATGCCGTTAAAAAATAGTACTTAGTTAAACAGAGGGTGTAGCTTGCTTCACGGGTGAAGTACGCTGCTGAGTAGCACTAAATTCTACTAGGCCCAAAAGGATTTCCTGGGCTAGATGCCGTTACAAAATAGTAGTTAGGTAAACAGGCGGTGTAGCTTGCTTCATGGGTGGGGTACTCTGCTGAGTAGCACAAAATGCTATTAGGTACAAAACAAGTTCCTGGGCTAGATGCAGTTAAAAATTAGTAATTAGATCAACAGGCGGTCTAGCTTGCTTCATGGATGGTGTATGCTGCTGAGTAGCACCAAATTCTACTAGGCCCATAAGGATTTCCTGGGCTAGATGCCGTTACAAAATAGTAGCTAGGTAAACAGGCGGTGTAGCTTGCTTCATGGGTGGGGTACGCTGCTAAGTAGCACCAAATTCTACTAGGCCCAAAAGGATTTCCTGGGCCAGATGCCGTTAAAAATAGTACTTAGGTAAACAGGCGGTGGGTGGCTGGGCTACTCTGCTGACTAGCAGACAATGAAGCTTTGGAGCAGACCTCTGAATCCCAGGCCATAGTATGAGTAAACAATTTTACAGACGACCGCACCCACCTGGAATTGATGATGGCAACGTCATGTAAAACTCAGCAAGGGGTCTAAATAAATAAATAAATAAATAAAAAAATTTTCCTAAAATTTGGCCACAGACACCACTTAAGTGGCACCAATTTCACCAGAGTTTTTTTTAAAATGGTTGGTAAGGTGATTTTCAAAAATCATCAAGCTTTTAGTCTCCCCAAGATGACACAGGGGGAGAAAAGTCCTTGCGGATCCAGGATTTGTTCATCTTGATGAACGTTAGTCTATCTACATTGTCACTGGACAGCCGCGTGCACTTATCTGTCAGCACACCACCAGCAGCGCTGAACACACGTTCAGAGAGAACGCTGGCTGCGGGGCACGACAAGATCTCCAAGGGATGAGTGGCGAGCTCAGGCCATTTTTCAAGATTGGAAACCCAATATGAGCAAGGGTCTAGTTCCACAGTCATGGCATCGATGTTAACTTGGAGATACTCTTGTACCATCCTCTCTAGGTATTGGCTGTGCGTCAGACTTCTTGTCTCCTGTGGCCTTGCAAAGGATGGTCTAAAATAATCTTGAAATGATTGGAAAAAATTGCTGTTACCACCAGATACGATGTTACTGTTACGGTTTGAGTGATGACCCGATAGTCCCACGGTTGGCAAGTTAGAACTCAGAGATTCACTACATGCACCACTGGTGTTTTGTACAAAAGCAGATGTTAGATTCTGTAACAGTCTCTGCTGCTACTCCTGCATGCGTGAATCCCTTTCTATGGCAGGAATTATTTCGCCAAATTTACTTTTGTACCGGGGATCTAAGAGTGTGGCAACCCAGTAGTCGGCATTACTTCGGATTCTGACAATCCGAGGGTCATGTTGCAGGTAGTGCAGCAAGAAGGCACTCACGTGTCTTGCGCATCCAGTAGGACCAAGTCCTTGTTGTCTTGGTGGTGGCGAGGTGAGAATCATGCTTCCTTCGTCTGCCCTCTCCCCCCAACCCCGCAAAACAGAAATTTGATCAAGGTCTCCCTCATCTGATGAGTCTTCCATGCCCAGCGCCAGTTCGTCCTCCACTTCTTCCTTGCCTCCTTCACCTTCCTCAACAGTTTGGCTGCTACCATTCACCCTCGGTAATCCCTCTCCCCCAGCCTCCAATGCCAGCCGCCTTGGTGCTGCCAACCTTCTTGACCTTGGAGATATTATCCCTTCCGCATACGACTCCTCCTGTTCCTCCTCCTCCTCCTCCTCCTCTTGTTCCACCACCTGACTCCGAACACTGTGTAAGGTGTGCTCCAGCATGTAAATCACCAGAATGGTCATGCTGATAATGGCATCGTCAGCACTAAACATCTTCGTTGCTATTTCAAAACTGTGCAGAAGGGTGCATAGGTCCCTGATCTGAGACCACTCCTGCAGCGTGATTTTCCCCACCTCTTGATCTCGTTGGCCCAGGCTATACGTCATAACGTATTGCACCAGGGCTCATCGGTGCTGCCACAGTCGCTGCAACATGTGCAGAGTTGAATTCCACCGTGTGGGCACATCGCATTTCAGCCGGTGAACTGGCAGGCCCAACGACTTCTGTCGTTGAGCTGCAGGATGCCAACGGCGGAAGTGAGCACACAGCAACTGTGTCCTCTGCAGAAGCCCATCTAGTCCAGGATAGTGGGATAAAAATTGCTGGACAACCAGGTTCAAAGCGTGAGCCATACAAGGCACGTGTGTGACATTCCCCTGGTGAAGGGCCGCACCCAGGTTTGCAGCATTGTCGCACACAGCCTTCCCTGGCTGCAGGTTGAGTGGAGACAACCATTGATGGAACTCGGTCTCCAGAGCTGACCACAACTCCTCAGCTGTGCGACTCACATTTCCAAGACATTTCAATGTAAACACTGCCTGATGTCGTTGAGCCCTGGTGACAGCATAGTGAGGAGGTATGCAGGATTCCTTCTGCACAGTTACAACGCGGGTGGCATTACCAGACAGGCTTTGGGTGCAGGTGGAGGACCGAGAGGAGGTTGAGGAGGCAGAAGCAGTGGAGGATCTTCTAGATACAGAGGATCGACGAGCAACTCGTGGTGACGGCAAGACTTGGACAGCAGTCCCTTCTCCTGATGTCGCCGTAGTTACCCAGTGCCCAGTCACCGACATGTAACGCCCCTGTCCATGTCTACTCATCCAAGTGTCTGCGGCGAAATGCACCCTGTCACACACAGAGTTTCTCAAGGAAGCGGTGATGTTGTGTGCGACATGCTGGTGTAACGCAGGCACAGCTTTCTTTGAGAAGTAGTGGCGACTGGGCATCTGGTACTGGGGCACTGCGACGGACATAAGGTCTCGAAAATCCTCTGTGTCCACCAGGCGGAAAGGCAGCATTTCTGTAGCCAACAGCTTGCAGATGGAGAAATTCAACCTCTTAGCTTTGTCATGGCTAGGAGGAAATGGTCTTTTACTTGTCCACATCTGAGGGACTGAGGGCTGGCTGCCGTGCTTAGACAGAGTTGAGTAGGGTGTCCCCGGCAAACTGCTGGCCTGTGAGGAAGGTGCAGGCGGAGATGTTATGTTGCCTTGATCAAAATGTGGTGTCAATGTCGGAGAGCGCTCAACACCAGCAGGTGTTTCCACGTCCTGATGACCTGCTAATCACACTGGCTGTTGCTGGTAAAAAGGTGTAAGGTCTGTGTCCAAAACCATGTGCGACTGCTGTCCCAACAGTCACAGAGGATGAAGAGAATGCGGATGCACTTGATGGGGCAGACGGTGGTTGACACAGCCCACTAGGCCGCATTGTAGCACAGTGAGCTTCCCACTGCAACTTATACCTCATATCCATGTGACAGTTCATGCTTGAAGTACTCAAGCTAGTCATTTTTTGTCCTCTACTGAGATTTTGTTGACAAATCTTACAGACAACATGAGTTGGGTCATCCTTTGAAATGTCAAAAAATGCCCAGGCTACACAAGGCTTAGAGCCCGTGCGACCTGAAGAGCCACCACAACTTCTGGTCTGAGGCACAGTTGGGGTTGAGGATGGAGTTGTTGACGTGCTTCCAGTACTCCGTCTCTGTCCAGGAAGGCACAACATAACCTCATCGTCAGACTCATCACTAGCATCCTCCTCCACCTCCTCTGCTGACCTCAAGGACTGGCGGACTGGGGGTTGACAGTAAGTGGGGTCTACAACCTCATCATCATCATCCTGTGTGTTCTCACACCCATCGTCCTCAGAGCCAACCTCTTCCTGCCCTGACTGAAAACTCAAGTTTTCGTTCCAATCAGGTATCTCAGTCTCATCATCATCTTCCTCATTGTCTCCACCAACAGGAGTTACAGTTTGGGAATGAGGGTCTACATTATGCTCAGAACCTTATTCATCAGGGCCTGGATCCAACTCACAAACTCAAACAAACTCTACAGACTTAACCATGTGTGTTACCTCATGCTCAGATGGGCGGCTGGAGACTTGGGAGTTGTGAGGAAGCAAGTGCGATTGGGGTGACAACTCTGAGGACTGGAGTAGTTGTGATGTTGAAGTTGACATGGAGGAGAGCCCACTTGAACGAGCACTTGATATCCGTTCAAGCACCTGCTGTTTTTGTGCCTCATCTGGAATTTTTGGCGATGCTTGTAGCGATGGTCGTAAGAAAGAGATCATATCAGATTGTCCATGAAAAGAAGTAGACATCTTACTTTGGCTGGAAGATGGTCTTTCTTCTGCAGATCCTACTGTTGCTTTACCACCTACCCCACGGACACAACCTTTTTTTCCCTTTTCAACACGCCTATTCCCCTTTCCACCAGCAGCAGGCCTTTTGCCACTCATTTTAGTGCTTAACTAATTGGCAGCTCTGTATCTGTAGTTGTTGGCACAACAACCGATGGATGAAAACCGAGCAGAACTGAGTGGCCAAACTGTGGTACTAGGCCCAAAACTATTAACTGGATTAGATGCAGTAAAAATTGAGATACACAGGCGGTGTTTTTAGTTTCACAGGCGGGCTACTCTGCTGACGTTCAGACACTGCTCCTAGGCCCTAAACTATTCACTGGATTAGATGCAGTAAAAATAGAGATACACAGGCGGTATAATTAGTTTCACAGGCGGGCTACTCTGCTGACGTGCAGACACTTCTCCTAGGCCCAAAACTATTAACTGGATTAGATGCAGTAAAAATAGAGATACACAGGCGGTATAGTTAGCTTCACAGGTGGGCTACTCTGCTGACGTGCAGACACTGCTCCCAGGGCCAAAACTATTAACTGGGTTAGATGCAGTAAAAATTGAGATACACAGGCGGTATAGTTAGTTTCACAGGCGGGCTACTCTGCTGATGTGCAAACACTGCTCCTAGGCCCAAAACTATTAACTGGATTAGATGCAGTAAAAATTGAGGAACACAGGCGGTGTTGTTAGTTTCACAGGCGGGCTACTCTGCTGACGTGCAGACACTGCTCCTAGGGCCAAAACTTTTAACTGGATTAGATGCAGTAAAAATAGAGATACACAGGCGGTATAGTTAGTTTCACAGGCGGGCTACTCTGCTGACGTGCAGACACTGCTCCCAGGGCCAAAACTATTAACTGGGTTAGATGCAGTAAAAATTGAGATACACAGGCGGTATAGTTAGTTTCACAGTCGGGCTACTCTGCTGATGTGCAAACACTGCTCCTAGGCCCAAAACTATTAACTGGATTAGATGCAGTAAAAATTGAGATACACAGGCGGTGTTGTTAGTTTCACAGGCGGGCTACTCTGCTGACGTGCAGACACTGCTCCTAGGGCCAAAACTTTTAACTGGATTAGATGCAGTAAAAATAGAGATACACAGGCGGTATAGTTAGTTTCACAGGCGGGCTACTCTGCTGACGTGAAGACACTGCTCCTAGGCCCAAAACTAATAACTGGATTAGATGCAGTAAAAATTGAGATACACAGGCGGTATAGTTAGTTTCACAGTCGGGCTACTCTGCTGATGTGCAAACACTGCTCCTAGGCCCAAAACTATTAACTGGATTAGATGCAGTAAAAATTGAGATACACAGGCGGTGTTGTTAGTTTCACAGGCGGGCTACTCTGCTGACGTGCAGACACTGCTCCTAGGGCCAAAACTTTTAACTGGATTAGATGCAGTAAAAATAGAGATACACAGGCGGTATAGTTAGTTTCACAGGCGGGCTACTCTGCTGACGTGAAGACACTGCTCCTAGGCCCAAAACTATTAACTGGATTAGATGCAGTAAAAATTGAGATACACAGGCGGTATAGTTAGTTTCACAGGCGGGCAAGTCTGCTGACATGCAGACACTGCTCCTAGGCCCAAAACTATTAACTGGGTTAGATGCAGTAAAAATTGAGATACACAGGCGGTGTAGTTAGTTTTACAGGCGGGCTACCCTGCTGGCGTGCAGACACTGCTCCTAGGCCCAAAACTATTAACTGGGTTAGATGCAGTAAAAATTGAGATACACGGGCGGTGTAGCTAGCTTCACAGGCGGGCTACTCAGATGACTATCAGACAATGCTACTAGCCCAAAAGGATTGGCTGAGCTAGATTACACCAAATGCTGTGACAAACACTTGCACAGCACTGGCACAGACCTGCCTGGCAAACAGTGCTATGAACTGCTGCAACCTACCCTGAAAAGGGCTGATATTACAACGAGTCCTGACTCCTCCCGACTCCCTAAACTTATCTCTCTGAAAATTCGCTCCAAAAAAACACTCTTGGACTGTATAGCACCCACAGCAGCAGCGGTGCCGTCTAACACTAAGCTGCAGCAGTGAGGAAATGGTGGCGACGGGGCAAATGGCTGGTTCTTATAGGGCAAAGACATGTGACATACACAGCCAATGATACATGCCCTTGCTTGTGTATATCACATGCACATTGCTGTGTGTGTGTGCACTGCCGATAGGCTGAGAGACTGCACTGCCCCACTGTAAATGCGGGAAAGAAAAAAAAAAGGAGATCGGCATTATTTCAGCACAGATCTATCCCCCGCACCCCCCGCCCACTATACACTGAAACAGTCTATTAACAGTGATAAACAGTTTTAATGCACAAATCAAGTTAGGCTTTTGGTGAATGAACATTTATCGAACAGAAACTCGAACAGCCAAATTTTAAGCAAATTTTTCGAGTTCGTCGAACGACTCGAACACCGCCCAAAACAGCTCGAATTTGAAATTGGCGAACAGTTCGACTCGAACACCGCTCATCTCTATTCATGATGAATATGGAACTATTATCATCTATCTTGATTCATTTGATATTTTTATTATGATGTTTTATTCATTTATTATGATCTGTTAGGATATTTTTTTACCTCCTTTGGCTTATAATGGATCCACCTGGTTTTTGTTTAATATCTGTTTTTATGTATTACTGACAGGGCTAGTTTAGACAAAGAGTAGACATGGGTAAACATTTAATTTGGGACCTCAAATGGTAAAATATCGCAATAACACACTATCTTCTAAGGAGCATTTATACAGACGGATTTCAGACAGCTAAACAAGTGCCAATAGACTCTATTTTAGTCATTCATCACTTTTTTTTCCTGGCTCCTTAACACAGGTTGACAGAGAATAAATGGAACAGAATAATATCTAGGATGCTCCTTCTGTCCTCTTACAGTATCATTTTGTCAGCAGTACATCTCCTGCTTAAAGCGGGCTATGTGCTGCCGAGAACAATGATTTTTCTTCAACCATAAACTATCCAATCACCTGATAAATGACTTTCAAAGACAACAGCAGGGCAGGTCATGCAAATCCCACTACTGTTACCATTTTGTCACAGATCACACCAGAGAGATCACACAGATCCCACCGCAGCCACCAATTGTCAAGGAAACGCAACTCTGCTGCCTCCAATCGTCAAGACAATTACGCCATTGAGTGACGAGTGACAGATGAGGACGAGGCTGCTTCCACTATTAGGCCACAGTTACACAAGCATATGAATTGGATGAATGCAATTCTGTTAAAAATCACATTGCACTTGGATGAATCTTATTCAATGAGTCTAGATTAGAGATGAGCGAACCTTTCAAGGTTCAGTTCGGATTAGTCGAACGGTCCGCTGTTCGCTGAACTGTTTGTCGAACGGTTTGACAAACATACCCGAACCCTATTAAATTCAATGGGAGGCAAAACCAAGCACATACAAAACACCATAAAAAGTGATAAAAAAGCTTCACAAATAGCTAAAATTAGGGGCAGACACCAGGAAAAGTAGCATCAATTGACCCAGAGTAGAAATTTGCAAATGGCACAGCAGCAGTCAACCATGGGCCATACATGAGGTATCAAGGCCTAGCCCAGCATCTACAGCTTGGAAATGAAGTTTCAATGAGAACCTGGTGGTTAAGGGAGCTGTGTTAGCCTTCTTAGCTGGGAGACCTCACACTTCATGCAGCACCTCTGATTTTTTTTCTATTCCAGCCACAATCAGATAGCACAAACATCAGTTTCATGGACTACTATTGATAGAAAAATGCAAGAATAGTAACACAGGTAGTTGACTAATCAATTGACCCACAGTAGAACCTGTTATAATGCCATAGAAGCAGTCAGCCAAGGGCCATGCATGAGGTACCAGGGTCTGGCCCACCATTTACTGTTTACAATTGAAGTTTTAATGAGGACCTGGAGGTTAAGGGAGCGGTGTAAACCTTCTTACCTGGGAGACAACACATCTCATGCAACACCTCTGATTTTTTTAATTTTATTCCAGCCACATTCAGATGGCACTAACATCAGTTTCATAGACTACTATTGATAGAAAAATGTAAGAATAGTAACACAGTTAGTTGACCCACAGTACAACCTGTTATAACTGCACACAAGCAGTCAGCCAAGGGCCATGCATGAGGTATCAGGGTCTGGCCCAGCATTTACAGCTTGGAAATGAAGTTTTAATGAGGATCTGGTGGTTAAGGGAGCGGTGTAAGCCTTCTTAGCTGGGAGACCTCATACCTCATGCAACACCTCCAATTTTTTTTTACTATTCCAGCCACACTCAGATGGCATAAACATCAAATTCATAGATTACTATTAATAGAAAAATAGTAACACAGGTAGTTGACTGAAAGTAAGTGCAGGCCTGCCTTTCTGGGACCCCTACTTTCAAATTGCAATAATTTGATAACTACATACATGAATGTGCAATCAGCACGCCTTAGTGTAGGAATCTCACTACACTAAAATGCAGACTAGCTGGCCTCACCACTCACTGGCCGTCCCATCAACCACATCTGCTGCATTTTCCTCCTCCGTCACTGTGTTATGTGTTCTCGCACAGGTTTCCGGCCCCAGAAACTCCAGTTGTTTACCGCCTACAGACGGGGTAAGTGATCGTATCAGCACAGATTCAGGACCCTTGGGATCACTGCATAAACGCCACATCCTCCATGAATAAGCGGCCATCAACAGACAAGAGTATTGAACTTGCAGAATAGTGATTCAATATCAAATGTCAATTGACAAATCACATGCCACAAGTCATTATTAGGTGAATACAAGGTATTTGGTTTATAATTACAACATTTCAAGCAGACCCTAAAAAAAAAAGATTTTTGTTCTATAGGCAACGCGTTAGCTCTGTAACTTGAAGCATAGCAATTTAGAGGGGAACCCAATCAATACTGAATCAATCAATAATTTATCATAAGGAGATGGTGTTTATATATATAATATAGTATAATGGAACATCCATGTATTTCCTTTGAAGAGATACTTAGCCCAACACTTCATTTAGTTTAGATGGTACGTATTTGATAATGGAACATCCATATATTTCATTTTCAGGGATCATCCCTACCATTACCATTAAAGGGGCACTTATCCCAATACTCATGATAGTACATATATAATATAATAATGAAACATTAATATATTTCATTTAAATGGATATCTATCCCAGTAATTCATTTAATACAGAAGGTATGTATTTTATAATGACACATCCATGTATTTTATTTACGAGATACTTATCCCACTATTACATTCAAGGAGATACTTATCCCAAAACTCATGAGATACAATAGTGAAGAATAACATATAGAAAATGAATAATTGATAGGTTCCTACTCATCGAATGACTTATTTTCTATATACCCAATGCATTCTACAGAAATATTATTTTTACCCCAAAAGAGAACAAAAAAAAGGAGATACAGAAACCTTAAAACAAAACAAAATCCCAATAGTTCCATTTTAATAGCAGGAACCCAAGTACACTATCACATTTTCATTAAATAAAATTCAATTGATTAATTTGTAACCTAAACAAAATAGGGGGGGAAGAAAATGGTGGGTAAAAGAGTGAGAAAATGGGGGAGTGGAAGAGGGAAGTGAAAAAAGGGAGGAAGGAAAAAATAAGAGACAGAGAAAACCAAGAGGTCAAACAGATGTTCAACATAGAGCAAGGGGGCAAATAAAACTGGTAAATACATAGGAGCTCATGAATCCTAATCCTCCAGAAAAGCTGCAAAGGAGAAACCCTCATTGAGTCCAAGGGGTTTCCAGCGACTCCGAGATTTTAACTTGAATATCCAGCTACATTCTTCCTGTAGTAACAGTTGGTCCAGGTTACCTAATAATATCTCTGTAGAATGCATTGGGTATATAAATTAAGTCATTAGATGAGTAGGAACCTATCAATTATTCATTTTCTATATGTAATTTTTCGCTATTGTATCTCATGAGTGTTGGGATAAATATCCCTTTGAAAGTAATGGTGGGATAAGTATCCCGTAAATGAAACATATGGATTTATCATTATCAAATACATACCATCTGTATTAAATAAAGTATTGGGACAGGTAGCCCTTTAAATGAAATATATTAATGTTTCATTATTATATTATATTATATATTATGTACTATCATGAGAATTGGGATAAGTGCCCCTTTGATGGTAATGGTAGGGATGAGCATCCCTGAAAATGAAATATATGGATGTTCCATTAACAAATACGTACCATCTAAACTAAATGAAGTGTTGGGCTAAGTATCCCTTCAAAGGAAATAAATGGATGTTCTGTTATATTATATTATATATACACCATCTCCTTATGATTATGATTTGTTGCCTTTCCAGAGGCGTAGCTAGAGCTTTTGCCGCCCGGGGCTGCTCCCGAGTTTGGCGCCCCCCCCCCCCTCCCCCCCCCCCCCCCTGCTCAATACACACAAAGGTACCAAAAATAGTTTTCCTGTTTTGTAGAACTTAAACTGGGCCTAATGGTGTCACCCCCACATGCCAAACCTGTGACTTTTAAATAATTAAAATCAGAGAGAACAAATGACCGCCATACACAACAGAATCCACTATACCAAGACCAATAATATCACATACAGGAAGAAACACCACCACACCATGACCAGACCACATAGGGACCAAATAATACTATATACAAGGGACAAATACCGCCTCACCATGACCAGATCACATATTACCACCACTTGGTGACCAAATAGTACATACAAGGGACAAATACCACAACACCATTTCCAGACCACATATTACCACCACATAGTGACTGAATACTACAATACTGATCAGTAATAAAAAAAAAGCACCATACTATCACCATAAGTGCCATTATACACAGGAGATCTGTACTTAGTATGCAGTGTCTGTGTAGAGGTAATACTGAGATCACTGGTGATATTATACACAGGAGCTCTGCATATAATGTATAGGTACAGTGATCACTGGTGACATTGTACACAGGACCTTTGTATATAGTATACAGTATATAGTGTCAGTGTATAGGTAACACTGACTCACCAGTGACGTCTCTAGATGAAGTCCTTCATCTTTTATCCAGCACAGACCGCCATCATTTCTTCTAGCCAGGACTCGTTTCTGCAGGAAATAACACAGTTATCTCGAGCTCCGCTTGTAGAACACATTACTTAATTTTTAACAACTTCTACATTACACCATGAAGAAAAAAAGGCGATATAGTGTCACTCTGCACAGTAACAGGACCGCCCCCCATTTAAAACAGTATACTCAAAAAATAAAATAAATACATCACTGCAGTAATAATATCCCTTAATTATCCCCTATGGTAATATCCCCCATCCTGGCCCCGTTTATCTCATTCCTGGCTCCAGCCATATGTTCTCCCATCCTGCCCTCATGAGTATCCATTCTACCCCATATGATCTCCCCATCCTGCCCCATCAGTCTCCATCGTATCCATCCTGCCCCGTATCTACATTCTGCCCATGCCTCAAGTCCTGCCCCCAGTGTGTCCAGCATATTACCCCCATGTTGTCCAGCAATCTGCCCCAGTGTGTCCAGCAATCTGCCCCAGTGTGTCCAGCAATCTGCCCCAGTGTGTCCAGCAATCTGCCCCAGTGTGTCCAGCATTGTCCCAGTGTGTCCAGCATTGCCGCCAGTGTGTCCAGCAATCTGCCCCAGTGTCCAGCATTGCCCAGTGTGTCCAGAAATCTGCCCCAGTCTGTCCAGAAATCTGCCCCAGTGTCCAGCATTGCCCAGTGTGTCCATAAATCTGCCCCAGTCTGTCCAGAAATCTGCCCCAGTGTCCAGCATTGCCCAGTGTGTCCAGAAATCTGCCCCAGTCTGTCCAGAAATCTGCCCCAGTGTCCAGCATTGCCCAGTGTGTCCATAAATCTGCCCCAGTCTGTCCAGAAATCTGCCCCAGTGTCCAGCATTGCCCAGTGTGTCCAGAAATCTGCCCCAGTCTGTCCAGAAATCTGCCCCAGTGTCCAGCATTGCCCAGTGTGTCCAGAAATCTGCCCCAGTCTGTCCAGAAATCTGCCCCAGTGTCCAGCATTGCCCAGTGTGTCCATAAATCTGCCCCAGTCTGTCCAGAAATCTGCCCCAGTGTCCAGCATTGCCCAGTGTGTCCATAAATCTGCCCCAGTCTGTCCAGAAATCTGCCCCAGTGTCCAGCATTGCCCAGTGTGTCCAGAAATCTGCCCCAGGGTCTCCAGCATTGCCCCCAGACAGACATAAAGAAAAAAAAAAAAAAGTAAAATCCTCACCTCTCCCGTTCCCAGTGCAGGTCCGGTGCAGTCAGCGTCTCTCCGGCTCTGCGACGCTCAGGACAGAGAGGCTGAGCGCGCAGTGATGATACAATCGCACCCTCTGCCCTGAGACGTCGCAGAGTCAGAGGGCGCTGAAGACGCTGGCTGCAGCTACCGCGCAGCCGCAGGAACCAGGAGAGGTGAGTATTATTAGCGCTGGCACCGGGGGAAGGGGGCGGGCGCCCGAAGACTTAAAGGGCCCACGTTTTTTTTTTTTTCTCCTCCTTCTGCAGCGCCGGCCGACCCGCCCCCCGCAGTGTGCCGCCCGGGGCGGCCCGCCCCCCCCGCACCCCCCTTCCTACGCCACTGTGCCTTTCTGACAAAGTAAATTATTTTTCCAAAATGCTGTTGGGGGTTTCCACTGTTTAGACACATCAGGGGCTCTCCAAACGTGACATGGCATCCGATCTCAATTCCAGCAAATTTTGCGTTGAAAAAGTCAAACGGCGCTCCCTCCATTCTGAACCCTGCCATGAGCCCAAACAGTGTTTCTTCAAAAATATGGGGTATCAACGTATTCAGGATAAATTGCACAACACATTTTGTTGTTACTTTTCTCTTTTTATTCTTCTTAAAATAAAAAAAAAATGATTCTGAAGTAAAATGTTTGTGAAAAAAAGTTAAATGTTCATTTTTTCCTTCCACGTTGTTTTAGTTACTATGAAGCATATGAAGGGTTAATAAACTTCTTGAATGTGGTTTTGTGCACCTTGAGGGGTTCAGTTTTTAGAGTGGTGTCACTTTTGGGTATTTCCTATCATATAGACCCCTCAAAGTGACTTCAAATGTGATGTGGTCCCTAAAAAAAATTGTGCTGTAAAAATGAGAAATCGCTGGTCAACTTTTAACCCTTATAACTTCCTAACAACACGGTTTCCTAACTTCCCTTCTTGTGCCGATCACCGGCAGAGCAGGGGAGAATGATGAGAGCCGTGTTCAGCACCTGGCACCAGGGAACAGCGCTTACTGTAGCGCTTCTTCCCTGGCGCGTGTCCTTGTGGTACTGATGTGGTATACGTTTGCCACACGTGTGCCGCAAATATTACACACTCAGACACTGACATCTCCAGTACCGGAAATATCAGGACATGTGTTTATACCGTTCCACGCGTGGGAAAACTGATAAGGCAGTTTTATTCTTTGGGTAAGTGCGATTACAGCAATACCTCATTTATTTCATTTTTTTATGTTTTGGCGCTTTTATACAATGAAAACTATTTTATATAAAAATTCATAATTTTTGCAACCCTTTATTCTGAGAGCTATAACTTTTTTATTTTTCCAATGAAGGAGCTGTATGAGGGCTTGTTTTTTGCAGGACAAGTTTTCTTTTTCAGCGGTGCCATGTTTATTTATATCAGTCTTTTTGATCATGTGTTATTCCACTTTTTGTTCAGCAGTATGATGATAAAGCATTGTTTTTGGCCTTGTTTTTTTATGGGGTTCACTAAAGGGGTTAACTAGTGGGACAGTTTTATAGGTCAGGTCATTACGGACTAGGCAATACCAGATATGTGTACTTTTATTGTTTACATTTTTAATTCAAATATTTATTTAGTGATAAAATGTATTGATTTTTATTATTATTTTTAAATAAAAAAAATATTTTTACAATTATTAATTTTTTTTTAACTTCATTCTATCTTTTACACTTTGCATGCTATAGAAACTGTCAGTGCTGCAGATTCTGCACACTGACCTGAGAGACTTCCTGACATGCCCTGCACATGACAGGAAGTTTCTCAGCTCCGATAACCCGGATGTTGTCATGACGACATCGGGTTACCATAGCAGCGATCGGGACCCCACATCACGCCGCGGGGTTTTCCGATCCAAAGGCAGAGGGGCTGTCAGCCCTCTACCTGCTCCCGAAATGCTGCCATCATGTTCAATTGCAGTATTCCAGGGGATAAAGTGCCAGACCACTCCTGTCACTTAGTGTGGGTGTCAGCTGTGAGAATCAGCTGACACCCGGCCGCGATTGGCAGCACACCACCTGTCTGCGTGGCCGATCGCTGTGATGTACTATTCCGTTCATGGGAAGTAAAGTCCAGGTCACATGGATGGAATAGAACATCGGATGGCAGAGAGGGGTTAAACATTATGAGGCCTAATATTGGAGTGCAATCACAAGGCCCAATTAGTTACTCCAAATTGTTTGTGATAAAACTGTTTCAGTGAAAAATCAGGCCAGATTTCCACTTAAAAATCGTTAGGCCTAATATTGGGGTGCAGCCCAGAGTCCCAAATAGTTAATCCAAATCATTTGTGATAAAACTGTGTTTCAGTGTGAAATCAGAAGTCCAGATTTTTACTTAAAATAGAGTGCTGTTCAGGCACACTATTTAAGAAAATAAATAGTGATTGTTTATTTAGTGACAGATGACTGACATCTGAGGGCCTAATTTTATGAAACAGCATGTTACAAGAGGGGAAGGCTACTTACAACATGAGTGGGGAAAAAGCTAGGTTGTGGTGGAAGTGGGAATAGGCTTGGTGTTCGATGTGTATTGTACGTGGGTTATGTGTTAATGTTAATGAAAACTCAACTGAAGAAACACCATCTCATCCTATCCAAAGACCACTGACAACATCTGTTACTGGATGGGCTACTCGACTCCCTTTCTTTGGCAGATGAACAGCAGTACACTTTGTAGATGAGGGCCAGAAAGAGCATGTGCTCCCGTGGATGGCAAGTGCTGCATCAAGTGGCCTCTACTCCTCTTTCTCCGACTTAACATCACACACAGTACAATCCTCAGAGGTGGCACCCCAATCACCCTAGTTTCCCCCCGCATCAAAAATTTCCAAATGCCAAACTGACTGTGGAGAACCACAGATGGGCCATTCTGCAGAGCTGTTCACATATTCTATTCCATGGGCATCAAAGTTTTGCTCCAAAGAATCACAGAATCCAAAGGATAAAAGTATATACACCAATACCCAAAATTTTTCAGTTTGGATCTGGGCCAGACGAATTAGAGTCCGAGCAGATTCCAGACCCTTGTCACCAGTTATTAACCAGAAATGGTGGAGGTGATCCTGATGAGACTCAGATATCAGAGGCAGACTGCACTGCGATGTCAGGGAAGGAAAATGAGGAGGGTGACTCTCAGGGGGAAAAGTGTGAGAACAGAGAGGATGATGATTAGGTTGTAAATCTTACGTGATGTGAATCCACGGGTACGCAGTAGCTCAGCAGAGTAGGCGGAGGAGGAGGAAGACGAGAAGGTTATGTTTTGGCTTCCAACACAGACACGAAGTGATGCAACCACAACAAGGACTGCATCCTCAGCCCCAACTCTAGCTGTGGCCAGCACCGGTTGCGAGTGTGCAGCTCGCAGGGGCGGCAAGTGTTGCCTAGCCTAGGCATTTTTTTGTAACCGCAAAAGATGACCCAAAAGACGTTATCTGTCAAATTTGCAAAAAAACTCAGTAGAGGAAAAAATTTTAATAATTTGATTACTACATGCATGAATTTCTACATGTGCAATCAACACGCCTTAGTGTAGGAATCTCACTACACTAAAATGCAGACTAGCTGGCCTCACCACTCACTGGCCATCCCATCAACCACATCTGCTGCTTACCCCGTCACTGTGCTATGTGTTCTCGCACAGGTTTCCAGCCCCAGAAACTCCAGTTGTTTACCGCCTACAGATGGAGTAAGTGATGGCTCGTCAGCTGTTACGGAAGTAGACATGACTGCTGCTTTTGTGTCGGCTAGCATAACACATCTTTCTCAATCCACCATAACATCTCTGTCTGCAGCTCACTCACAGTCAAGCAGTTTGTCCTGTTCTCCGTATTCCATTCTCTCACAGCAGCCATCCTTCAGTCCCACAGTTGTAGTTACATGAAAGAATGTTCCTTCCTACACATGCCAAAGCTAAGAGCTTGAACTGCTGCCTTTCCTCCTGGTGGATACAGACAGCTCCAGAAAGTTGATGGCCATCGCAATCCTCCAGTGCCAGTTGCCCAGTAGCCATTACATTTTTAAAAAAGCTGTACCTGTGCTACATCAGCATGTAACAGACAACATTACTAGTGATGAGTGAGTATACTCATTGCTCGGGTGGTTTCCGAGTATTTTGGCTTGCTTGGAGATTTAGTTTTTGTTGCCTCAGATGCAGGATTTACGACTGCTAGACAGCTTGAATACATGTGTGGAATGCCTGTTTATTAGGGAATTCCCACATGTATTCAGTCTGTCTATAAGTAGCAAATCATGCAGCGGAAATGTCGAAAACTAAATCTCCAAGCACGCCAAAATACTCGGAGATCACCCGAGGTCTTTTGGCCTATTGGTTAATTGGTTGATTTGCGATGTCCTTAAATGGTGGAATTCCACTCTGCATATGATGCAGCAACTGTGGCAGCAGGGACCAACCCTGGTGCAGTATGTGCTTCTGCATAGTCTGGGCCAACACAGTCTGGAAATGGTGCAAATCACACTTACAGAGTGGACACAGATAAAGGACTTCTGCATCCTTCTGCACAGTTTTGAAATAGTTACTAAGATGGTTAGCGCTGGCAATGCCATCATCAGCATCACTATTCCCATCATCTACATGCTGGAGCACACTTTCAATAGTCTGTGTGAACAGGTGGTGGTCCCAGAGGAAGAGGTTGAAGCAAAGGAGAAAGCTGAAGGGATAACAATATCTCAAATTTTCAGACTGTCATCCCACAAACGGGTGCCATGGGAGGGTGTCTTACAGCGATCAAGTGAAGATCATAGTTTCAGACAAACTGTTAGTGAAGGTGCAGTAGCCAAGGAACAAATGGTGATGGATGTGCAACAGTCAGGAGATGAAGAGGATAATGATCCCCTCTCTGTTGTCCGTCGTTGGCAGGAGGGGATGGAGGAAGCAACCTTGAGTCTTATCCTGCCACCAACAGACAATGGACTTGGACCTTATTGAAGCGCCAAACACGAGCGCCTTCTTGCTGCTCTATCTTCAACATGATGCCTGTATTCTTAGGGTTAGAGATAGTGCTGACTACGAGGTTGCCACTCTGTTAGATCCATGGTACAAGGGTAAATTTAGCTAGATGCTTTACCCCCTGGAAAGGGATGCGCTCATTCTGGAATATCAAAACATGCTTGTTGACAATCTTAAGAGCAGTTTTTCACAAGACACCAGTGAAGCACACAGTGTGCATCCCAGTTCTAAACGTCTAACCCCAGGAACATCAAGTTGTCATCGCAAAAACATTAGCAGCAGCAGGAACAGCAGCAGTGTAAGTAGCATAAGCAATTTCTGTCAGTCAGTTCACACATTTTTTAGACCAGCCCATACACCAGCAGAACAGAGTACAAGTCTGACACATTGTGAATGACTTGAAAGGATGGTGCAAGGAGTATCTTGAGCTCAATATCAATGCCATCAGGAGAGATTTGTACCCTTTTGCATTTTGGTCTTTAAAAATGGAAGAGTGGCCTGAGCTCTACTGTCTTGCCTTGATGGTTTTGTCAAGCCCGGCAGACAGCATTCTCTCAGAACATGTCTTCAGCGCTGCTGGCGGTGTCCTGACAGATAAGAGCATCCAGCTGTCCCCTGAAGACTGCCTAAAGGTACCTTCACATATAATGATTTCGTTAACGATATCGTTGCTTTTTGTGACGTAGCAACGATATCGTTAACGAAATCGTTATGCGTGAAAGCGACCAACGATCAGGCCCCTGCTGGGAGATCGTTGGTCGCTGGGAATGATCAGGACCTTTTTTTGGTCGCTGATCACCCGCTGACATCGCTGAATCGGCGTGTGTGACGCCGATCCAGCGATGTGTTCACTTGTAACCAGGGTAAATATTGGGTTACTAAGCGCAGGGCCGCACCTATCAAGGTTTGAAGTGACTTTAAGGGTCCCCAAAACTGATATCATTTTAAAAACAACACCTCCTGACATACTGAAAACTGCTGTCAGGTAGTTTATTAACACTTCAGGTGCTTTTCAAGAATTTAAAGTGGCATGATAGGAATGAAAAAGTTGATTTTTACCACCTAAATGTCACTGACTTTTTAACAGGTCAGTGTAGCCAGCAGACTCTAAGGCCGCTATTTGCTCGTGAATTGCCATGATGAACATCAGGACCACACAATCATGATCTCATGGTGCCGATGGGGATAAAGAGCGAGAAGCCACACTCTTTTAAACATTTATATGATGTAGTCATTATTGACAGCATCTAATGAGTTAAACAGATATGGACAGTGACAACACTGATCGTGGCTGATGCAGCAAGTTGTCAGCTAGAGTGTACAGTCGACAGCTGCTGAATTGTCACCTGTATGGAGAGGCTATTCTCTTATATCTCAGGTTAATTAAAAGACGTATCCGCGGTCATTAAGGGGCTAACTGTTTGGAGAAGCTTTTTGTGACCCCTTAAAATGTTGTGTATTCTAAGTCTAATGGGGTTCGGGTACGTTTGTCGAACCATTTGGTGAACATGTTCGGCAAACGTCTAAAGGCTTGGCGAATGGAACCGAACCTTGAATGATTTGTTCATCTATAATGGTGTCTGCTCCTAATTTTAGCTGTTTGGGAAGCTTTTTGTCACCCCATAAGGTGTTGTGTATACGTATAGGTTGGCCTCCCATTGAATCTAGTGAGGTTCTGGTACATTAGTCGGACCGTTCTGCGAACATGTTCAGTGAACGTTTAAACATTCTGCGAATCGAGCCGAACCAAACCTTGAAAGGTTCGCTCATCTCTATTAAGGACTCTTTCCATGCTGGCTGAGACCATACTGCCTGGTTGTTCTCAGCATCAACTGCTCATCATTTACTAGTGCTATGTGCTAAAGCTGAGAAATTTGTAGTTGTAGTGATCTATAGTTTCCTGATGTACATATCGCCTGGTCCCTATTCCCATTTATTTCATTCCTCCCTGTACCTATCCTCCTCCTTATTGTTTGGTGAGTGGTTTTATATGATAGGGGTTTTCGGTTATCCCTATTTTGACTTTGTGTCTTGTTTGCCTTTCATTTCTGTCCCAAGCTTCATGGGGTGGGGGAGGGAACAGAGTAGGGTTTAAGAGGAGCATAGTAAGGTCGTAAATCAGGGCCTCTCTAACTTTAAGTGTACCCCCAGGACAGGGATCGCTATGGTCCGAGCTTCCAGGGACAGTTTGAGGTCATTTTTTCTTACTGAAGATCGTCACAGTGTGACACATCCCACCTCACTCTGCCCCTCCTCCATAGTGATGCCATGATGCCTCTTTCTCATAGTGATCCCATCTCACACTGCCCCCATCCTATAATGATCCCACCCCACACTGCCAAAATTTTATATTGATCCCACCGCACACTTATTGGGAGCTCCACTGTCCCCGGAAGTGCTGGCGTGCACAATGGTTCAATTGTATTAGTGCCTTAAAGACTCCAGTTTCTGGAGAGGGGAGTGAAGATAATATAATATATATGCCAATGCCCAGGCACCGGACCCTCGATGCTTAAAGGCAAATACGTGCCTGTACATTACTCCATATATTTTTGTTTGCAGGATGCCCTGCAAGACTATACTTTTCAAGAGAGCAAAAAGTAACGCGCTAACAAAAACTTTCCAAATGTGTGCAAAAATGAAAATCTCATTTTGCACATGTTGGGCTCATTTTAGGCCATGAATATGTTTACTGTACAGAGCCTTAGCAGGTTGATGACCTATGACGTAAATTTTCATCATTGTATGTTAAGTAATGAAGCTATGTATTACAGTATAGAGCACCAACGATCGCAGGTTCAAATCCTCTAAGAGGACTAAAAAATAAAATGGAAAAAAGTTTGCAAAACATACAGTATATAAAAGTTTAAATCATTCGCCTTTCGCCTCTTCAAAAATAAAGACATTGCAAGATAAAAAAACTGAAAAAATATACAATTATTTAAATTGTTTTTAAACGCCAAAAATAAAAATCAATAGAAATGGCTTGAAATCATAGAAAATGCAATAAAAGCATTTAAATGTACTTCAAAATGATACCCCCACAAAAAAAGAATAACTTGTGCCAATAACTAAAGTGCCAAAACAAGCACTCACTCAGTTCCAATATTTTTTTGTATTTCATTTCCTTTTTTCACTAATAAAATAATAACAAAATTTAGTCGTGTTTGGTATTACTATAATTCTACTCACCGGAAAAATTATGATGCTGGTTAATTTGTAAAAAACAAAAAAAAACAATGCTTTTAATTGCTTTTTTTTCACAATTTCACTGCACTTGGAATTTTTTTCCCGTTTTCAAAAACATTGCCTGATAAAATGAATGGTGTCATTCATAACTGCAAGTCGACTCACGAAAAAACAAGCCCTTATATGACTAAGGTAATGCAAAAATAAAAATTCTTGGAGAAAAAAAAGTGTTCATTAACCCCTTCATGACCCAGCCTATTTTGACCTTAAAGACCTTGCCGTTTTTTGCAATTCTGACCAGTGTCCCTTCATGAGGTAATAACTCAGGAACGCTTCAATGGATCCTAGCGGTTCTGAGATTGTTTTTTCGTGACATATTGGGCTTCATGTTAGTGGTAAATTTAGGTCAATAAATTCTGTGTTTATTTGTGATAAAAACGGAAATTTGGCGAAAATTTTGAAAATTTCGCAATTTTCACATTTTGAATTTTTATTCTGTTAAACCAGAGAGTTATGTGACACAAAATAGTTAATAAATAACATTTCCCACACGTCTACTTTACATCAGCACAATTTTGGAAACAAAATTTTTTTTTGCTAGGAAGTTATAAGGGTTAAAATTTGACCAGCGATTTCTCATTTTTACAACGAAATTTACAAAACCATTTTTTTTAGGGACCACCTCACATTTGAAGTCAGTTTGAGGGGTCTATATGGCTGAAAATACCCAAAAGTGACACCATTCTAAAAACTGCACCCCTCAAGGTGCACAAAACCACATTCAAGAAGTTTATTAACCCTTCAGGTGCTTCACAGCAGCAGAAGCAACATGGAAGGAAAAAATGAACATTTAACTTTTTAGTCACAAAAATGATTTTTCAGCAACAATTTTTTTATTTTCCCAATGGTAAAAGGAGAAACTGAACCACGTAAGTTGTTGTCCAATTTGTCCTGAGTACGCTGATATCTCATATGTGGGGGTAAATCACTGTTTGGGCGCACGGCAGGGCTTGGAAGGGAAGGAGCGCCATTTGACTTTTTGAATGAAAAATTGGCTGCACTCTTTAGCGGACACCTTGTCACATTTGGAGAGCCCTCGTGTGCCTAAAAATTGGAGCTCCCCCACAAGTGACCCCATTTTGGAAACTAGACGCCCAAAGGAACTTATCTAGATGCATAGTAAGCCCTTTAAACCCCCAGGTGCTTCACAAATTGATCCGTAAAAATGAAAAAGTACTTTTTTTTCACAAAAAAATTCTTTTAGCCTCAATTTTTTCATTTTCACATGGACAACAGGATAAAATGGATCCTAAAATTTGTTTGGCAATTTCTCCTGAGTACACCGATACCTCACATGTGGGGGTAAACCACTGTTTGGGCACATGGTAAGGCTCGGAAGGGAAGGAGCGCCATTTGACTTTTTGAATGAAAAATTATCTCCATCGTTAGCGGACACCATGTCGCGTTTGGAGAGACCCTGTGTGCTTAAACATTGGAGCTCCCCCACAAGTGACCCCATTTTGGAAACTGGACCCCCCAAGGAACTTATCTAGATGCCTAGTGAGCACTTTAAACGCTCAGGTGCTTCACAAATTGATCCGTAAAAATGAAAAAGTACTTTTTTTTCACAAAAAATTTATTTTCGCCTCAATTTTTTCATTTTCACATGGGCAATAGGATAAAATGGATCCTAAAATTTGTTGAGCAATTTCTCCCAAGTACACCGATACCTCATATGTGGGGGTAAACCACTGTTTGGGCACACGGCAGGGCTCGGAAGGGAAGGCGCGCCTTTTAACTTTTTGAATGGAAAATTAGCTCCAATTGTTAGCGGACACCATGTCGCATTTGGAGAGCCCCTGTGTGCCTATGCAATGGAGCTCCCCCACAAGTGACCCCATTTTGGAAACTAGACCCCCCAAGGAACTTATCTAGATGCATACTGAGCACTTTAAACCCCCAGGTGCTTCACAGAAGTTTATAATGCAGAGCCATGAAAATAAAAAATAATTTTTCTTTTCTCAAAAATGATTTTTTTAGCCTGGAATTTCCTATTTTGCCAATGGTAATAGGAGAAATTGGACCACAAATGTTGTTGTCCAGTTTGTCCTGAGTATGCAGATACCCCATATGTGGGGGTAAACCACTGTTTGGGCGCACGGCAGGGCTCAGAAGGGAAGGCACGCCATTTGGCTTTTTAAATGGAAAATTATCTCCAATCATTAGCGGACACCATGTCGCGTTTGGAGAGCCCCTGTGTGCCTAAACATTGGAGATCCCCCACAAATTACCCCATTTTGGAAACTAGACCCCCAAAGGAACTAATCTAGATGTGTAGTGAGCACTTTGAACCCTCAAGTGCTTCACAGAAGTTTATAACGCAGAGCCATGAAAATAAAAAAAAAAATTATTTTCTCAAAAATGAATTTTAGCCCGCAATTTTTTATTTTCCCAAGGGTAACAGGAGAAATTTGACCCCAAAAGTTGTTGTCCAGTTTCTCCTGAGTACGCTGATACCCCATATGTGGGGGTAAACCACTGTTTAGGCACATGCTGGGGCTCGGAAGTGAAGTAGTGACGTTTTGAAATGCAGACTTTGATGGAATGCTCTGTGGGCGTCACGTTGCGTTTGCAGAGCCCCTGATGTGGCTAAACAGTAGAAACTCCCCACAAGTGACCCCATTTTGGAAACTAGACCCCGAAAGGAACTTATCTAGATGTGAGGTGAGCACTTTGAACCCCCAAGTGCTTCACAGAAGTTCATAACACAGAGCAGTGAAAATAATAAATACGTTTTCTTTCCTCAAAAATAATTTTTAGCCCAGAATTTTTTATTTTCCCAAGGGTTACAGGAGAAATTGGACCACAAAAGTTGTTGTCCAGTTTCTCCTGAGTACGCTGATACCCCATGTGTGGGGGTAAACCACTGTTTGGGCACACGTGGGGGCTCAGAAGGGAAGTAGTGACTTTTGAAATGCAGACTTTGATGGAATGGTCTGCGGGTGTCACATTGCGTTTGCAGAGCCCCTGGTGTGCCTAAACAGTAGAAACCCCCCACAAGTGACCCCATTTTGGAAACTAGACCCCCAAAGGAACTTATCTAGATGTGTGGCGAGCACTTTCAACCCCCAAGTGCTTTACAGAAGTTTATAACGCAGAGCCGTGAAAATAATAAATACGTTTTCTTTCCTCAAAAATAATTTTTTAGCCCAGAATTTTTTATTTTCCCAAGGGTTACAGGAGAAATTGGACCACAAAAGTTGTTGTCCAGTTTCTCCTGAGTACGCTGATGCCCCATGTGTGGGGGTAAACCACTGTTTGGGCACACGTGGGGGCTCAGAAGGGAAGTAGTGACTTTTGAAATGCAGACTTTGATGGAATGGTCTGCGGGCGTCACGTTGCGTTTGCAGAGCCCCTGGTGTGCCTAAACAGTAGAAACCCCCCACAAGTGACCCCATTTTGGAAACTAGACCCCCCAAGGAACTTATCTAGATATGTGGTGAGCACTTTGAACCCCCAAGTGCTTCACAGACGTTTACAACGCAGAGCCGTGAAAATAAAAAATCATTTTTCTTTCCTCAAAAATGATGTTTTAGCAAGCAATTTTTTATTTTCTCAAGAGTAACAGGAGAAATTGGACCCCAGTAATTGTTGCGCAGTTTGTCCTGAGTATGCTGGTACCCCATATGTGGGGGTAAACCACTGTTTGGGCACACGTCGGGGTTCGGAAGTGAGGGAGCACCATTTGAATTTTTGAATACAAGATTGGCTGGAATCAATGGTGGCGCCATGTTGCGTTTGGAGACCCCCTGAAGTGCCTAAACAGTGGAAACCCCTCAATTCTAACTCCAACACACCCCTAACCCTTATCCCAACTGTAGCCGTAACCCTAATCACAACCCTAACCCCAACACACCCCTAACCACAACCCTAACCCCAACACACCCCTAACCCTAACCACAACCCTAATTCCAACCCAACCCTAAGGCTATGTGCCAACGTTGCGGATTCGTATGAGATTTTTCAGCATCATTTTTGAAAAATCCGCGGGTAAAAGGCACTGCGTTTTACCTGTGGATTTACCGTGGATTTCCAGTGTTTTTTGTGCGGATTTCACCTGTGGATTCCTATTGAGGAACAGGTGTAAAACGCTGCGGAATCCGCACAAAGAATTGGCATGCTGCGGAAAATACAACGCAGCGTTCCCGCGCGGTATTTTCTGCACCATGGGCACAGCGGATTTGGTTTTCCATATGTTTACATGGTACTGTAAACCTGATGGAACACTGCTGCGGATTCTCAGCCAAATCCGCACCGTGTGCACATAGCCTAATTCTAAAGGTATGTGCACACGCTGCAGAAAATGCTGCGGATCCGCAGCAGTTTCCCATGAGTTTACAGTTCAATGTGAACCTATGGGAACCAAAAATCGCTGTACACATGCTGCGGAAAAACTGCGCGGAAACGCAGCGGTTTACATTCCGCAGCATGTCACTTCTTTCTGCGGATTCCGCAGCGGTTTTACAACTGCTCCAATAGAAAATCGCAGTTGTAAAACCGCAGTGAAATGCGCAGAAAAACCGCGGTAAATCCACGATAAATCGGCAGCGGTTTAGCACTGTGGATTTTTCAAATCCGCTGCAGAAAAATCCGCATAGGACCAGAATACGTGTGCACATACCGAAACCCTAACCCTAGCCCTAACCCTACCCCTAACCCTACCCCTAACCCTAACCCTACCCCTAACCCTAACCCTAGCCCTAACCCTACCCCTAACCCTACCCCTAACCCTACCCCTAACCCTAACCCTACCCCTAACCCTACCCCTAACCCTAACCCTAGTTCTTACCCCAACCTTAGTGAAAAAAAAAAAAATTCTTTATTTTTTTTATTGTCCCTATCTATGGGGGTGACAAAGGGGGGGGTCATTTACTATTTTTTTTATTTTGATGACTGAGATAGGTTATATCTCAGTGATCAAAATTCACTCTGGAACGAATCTGCCGGCCGGCAGATTCGGCGGGCGCACTGCACATGCGCCCGCCATTTTGGAAGATGGCGGCGCCCAGGAAAGAAGACGGACGGACCTCGGGCGGCTAGGTAAGTATAAGGGGGGGAGATCAGGGCATGGGGGGCGTCGGAGCACGGGGGGGTGGATCGGAGCATGGGGGGGTGGATCGGAACACGGGAGGGAGGATTGGAGCACGGGGGAGGATTGGAGCACGGGGTGAGGGATCGCTGTGCGGGGGGGTGGATCGGAGCACGGGGGGGTCGCTGTGTGCGGGGGAGGGATCGGAGTGCGGGGGGGTTTGATTGGAGCGCGGGGGGTGTGATTGGTGCACGGGGGAAGCGGACAGGAGGACGGGGGAGCGGAGCACAGGACGGAGGGGAGCGGACCACAGATCAGGGGGCTGGGGGGGCGATCGGAGGGGTGGGGTGGGTGCACATAAGTGTTTCCAGCCATGGCCGATGATATTGCAGCATCGGCCATGGCTGGATTGTAATATTTCACCAGTTTTTTAGGTGAAATATTACAAATCGCTCTGATTGGCAGTTTCACTTTCAACAGCCAATCAGAGCGATCGTAGCCACGAGGGGGTGAAGCCACCCCCCCTGGGCTAAACTACCACTCCCCCTGTCCCTGCAGATCGGGTGAAATGGGAGTTAACCCTTTCACCCGGCCTGCAGGGACGTGATCTTTCCATGACGCATATGCTGCGTCATGGGTCGGAATGGCACCGACTTTCATGACGCAGCGTATGCGTCAAAGGTCGGGAAGGGGTTAAAGGGATAAGGATATTATGGTTTCAATGTAATGTCTCTTTAGATAAAATGATTATATGCTGAGACACAATAATCGCGGTCTCAGAAGATTCAACTGCTACTGGGCCCATGTAGGAGTGGCAACCGGTTGACAACTGCACCTATTTCAGCTGGATGTGTATTGAAGGACATGATGCCAGCAAATCAAAAGCCGGCAGTCATTTTTCGGCCTTGATAACTATGTTACTATTAACAATATTGTATCTTATAGTTATTAGGTTCTTAGAAGTACATAGATCTGGGCATTTCTTCTGATGGAATATAGGCTGAACTGGATGGACAAATGTCTTTTTTCGGCCTTGCTAACTATGTTACTATGGCAGTAAGGGGCATTATTACAGTAAGGTGTCAGTATGGAGGTCATTAATAGAGGAAGGGACAAGTATGAAGAACATGATAACAGGAAAGGCCAACTAATACAGGAAGGGTCAAGGATAGGGAATATTATTACAGGAGGGGACGAACATGGGGTACATTATAAAAGGAAAGGTCCAATATGGGGGGCTTTATCACGAGAAGGGTGAAATTATTACAGGAAGGGACCCGGTATGGGGGATATTATTACGGGAATGGGAAAGGATGGAGGGCATTATAACATTATGGGGCAAACACATATATCTTTATAGGATTTGAAATGCCCATACATCTCACCAACATGGAGGCGGAGGCCCTGGTCCAAATTTTGACCTTGCCCCTATTGGACTCTATTTATGCCTCTGATTATAACCTAGTAATTATAGGCTCCAGGATATAGTGAATGGTACTCTGAGGTTTGAGGGACACTTTCAGTTGATTATTTGAAGTACCGGATGCTACTATAGCGAGCAATGAACTCAGCAATTCAGGAACACAGTGCTGTTTTTGCCAAACCAGAAGAATTTCTTTGGTTTTACTTTTTTTTCTACAAAGAATGTTGAGATAATTAACTAATATACAAGGAAGCTGAATTGTTTCAACTAAAACAGAGCTCTTTATCCAGTTCACATCTTGGCAAGACAAGACAGACGATATAGCCCCTGCCATTATTTTAATTAACAGCTTATTGTTTGCACAATTTAACAAGAAGATCATCTAATGCTCTTGGCCTGACATTTGGGTGGAAAGTGCAAACAAAAAAATTGTTCCAACAGAGCGAAACACGCTCCTTCTCTAAAGAACCAGTTTAGTTTGGAATAGCAGGCAAAATGTAGAGAGAACGTCATGTACAGCACAAAGAACATGTCTATACCTCCTGCTAGCTGGCTGATAGCCTCTCCAACACACAGACAAAACAAACAAAGAGGGTTTTATTCTTCTTCTCAGAAACATCTCATTTTAGAATGGGAATGTTATGCTCTGTTTTAACTCAGGCATCAAATTGGGGGCATAGCTAATATGCTTTTATTCATTAAATTGGGGGGAAATCATCAATGTATAACTATGGTCTGCATACCTTTATGCCCGAATGCTTAAAGAGACAAGGTCATTCATTCACTGGAGCCTTTGACCAATGGTATAGAAATGTTCACACGCTGACGGTAACACAACAAGAAGAGAAATTGAGAAAAAATAAATGCTGGTGATTTGCCATTTTTATTTTAATTCTTAACATAAAATTGTGTAATCTATGAGAACTTGCACTGGTATCAGAATTTCAGGTAAAAATTCTGTATGTACAGTGTCTCGTTTTCAACAGATCTCTTTAATTACAATCACCAAGACACATCACATCCTTAATATCTTGCTATTCAGCAATAATGCATGCATTTTATTTCTTCTGAAGAACAAACTAAATTATTGGCCCCACTTGTCAAGCTCTGTAATTTGTTTATAGGCACTATGATAGATTGACTCACTCAGCTGCTCTCAACGGTAGACACAGGAACGCTCCTGGTGTTACTCTTCTGCTGGTTAATTACACACGGCATAAACCATTGCAGGATTTAATAAAATAAACATGCCCTTTCTGGCACAAAGGCAAAACAATAGATAACTTATAGCATAGTCCATATGCCTCCTTGATTCAGCCGCTCAGGATCCAGTAAATTTCAGCTCCCATTGGAGCTACCGACTGGAGACTTTCTTGTCTCCAAACACACAGCAGAGAAAAAACACACAGTAGCTGAACATTTAACTTCACCAACCACATCCTTGGGGTGGAGATATGGTGAGCTGCCATCGCACCCATCTCTTACAGCCACTCACAAAAAAGCCAACCGTGTCATGGCCAATAAACCCCTCAGAACATAAAATCCTGGAGAGAAACTTCTGAGTTTCACATCATGGAAGATAGCAACCTTCGGGACACATATCATCCCCTCATATACGCGTGTGACCCTGTCACAGTAACATAGATGAGCATGTTACCTTCTTCTGAAAGCAAACTCATCATGATCCCCCTACCTGATCTATCTATTATGGTAAACGGCATCACGCTCTCTCCCGCACCTGAACTCCGCTTCGGGATAACTCTTGACTCTGCCCTGTCCTTCAAACCGCACTTCCAAACTTTTGCCACCTCCTGTCGCCTCCAACTCAAAAATATTGCCAAAATCTGTCCCTTCCTCAGCCCACAATCTACCAAAACTCTTGTGCATGCCCTCATCATCTCCCGCCTCGATTACTGCAACACCCTCCTCTGTGGCCTCCCCCTTAACTCGCTTGCACCGCTCCAGTCTGTCCTCAACTCTGCTGCCCGGCTAATCAACCTCTCTCCTCGCTACTCCCCTGCTTCTCACCTCTACAAATCCCTCCACTGGCTCCCAATTCCCCAACGAATCCAGTTCAAACTACTAACACTGATTTACAAAGCCATCCACAACCTGTCCCTTCCCTATATCTCTGAACTAATCTCCCAATATCTTCCCTCACGTAATCGTCGATCCTCCCAAGTCCTACTCTCCTCCACACTTATTCGTTCCTCACACAACCGCCTCCAAGATTTCTCCCGAATATCTCTCATCCTCTGGAATTCCACGCCTCAACACGTCCGATTATCCACCACCCTTGGATCCTTCAGACGGAACCTGAAAACCCATCTCTTCAGGAAAGCCTATAGCCTGCAATAACCATTCCACTGACCACCCTCAGATCCTTCAGACGGAACCTGAAAACCCATCTCTTCAGGAAAGCCTACAGCCTGCAATAACCATTCAGCCGCTTCACCTCTACCCGAGCTGCCTCCTCACCACCACCCGAGCTGCCGCCTCACCACCACCTGAGCTGCTGCACCCCCGACCTTCTGTCTCTTCCCCATTAACCGATAAAATTTAAGTCCGCAAGGACAGGGTCCTCTCCCCTCTGTACCAGTCTGTCATTGTAAATTTGCTTACTGTAAACGATATCTATAACTCTACCTACAAATAAACTGAAGCATATGCCAAGAAAATATTCAAAATTTTTTTTTATTTAACAAATATTGACACACAACTATTTAAAGAGATTCAGTGGATGAATACACACATATGGACATGAGAACGCAGGAATTACTATACCCATGCAATAAACATATTCAAAAAATGGATAAATATCCAGAGCATATAAAGAAAAAAAATTTCTCTAGGGTTCCTCAGAAAGGGCTACCTTATATATGGAACAAAGCTTTCTGGAATGTTAATCAATGTTATATAATTCAATATATTTCACTTTGCAAACAATGCTTTTGGACTCATATGTCAGCCAAATTTGGTATGCAATATAACATTCATAAAGCATAGACACATAAATAAGGAAAATAATTTTCCCATATAGTTCTATTTAGATGCCCATATAGCTTATGGCTCTGTGCAAAAACCTTTGTGGCTCCTCACAGCAAAATTGTCTACATATATAGTTATAAGATTGCTTGCTATCTCTATATCCAAAGACAATCTTCTTCTGCTTCTTCTGATTGGGATGTAGTAATCATGGTCATGATTAAGGGAGCTCAGTCTCCAGAAACGCATTGAGATTCACACCCATATGGTTTGTGCTGAAGTTTGTATCCTCTATGCTACAAGTTTGTGAATAAAGACACGTTTTTTTCAAGGATTCGGTGAAGATGGACATTTTCTTCTTTTGATTGCTACACGCTTGGACACAGCGGGTCCGTGCTCCCGAAGTTCAGCTTATGCATCACAGGTGAGCTGGTTTATATTTCTTCTCCTCAATACAAATTCTACAGAGGACACTAGGGTTAGTCTCCTACTGGTCACCTTCCATGTTTAGCTGATGGACGAGTAAAGGCCTGGACTTAGTTATTCTTTGTCCAGAGGCGAGAGTCTCTTGCTGTCTGAGGTCATTGTGGCAGTGAATCACCATATTCCTCCAACTAAAATAGTACGCTTGAACTCTCCAGCATCTGTGCCATTCTGGTAACATTGGCGCCTGGTCTCCCAGGGCTCCTGAGATGTCATGTGAGCCCTACAGGCAATGAGCTATTGGGCCGATTCACCCTGACTTCATTTGGATGAACTTGTCATTTGGAATTGGTGAGAATTGCTACTGTTCTCTGACTTCCTCCATTTGTCAGTCACATCCAAAGGAAGTGAGAGTGATGGGGCCCATTAGCAGTGGCTCAGTGGTTAATCATGGTGGTTTGGTGGTTAGGACTGTTGACTTGCAACACTGGGGTCATGGGTACAAATCCTGCTAAGGACAACATATGCAAAGAGGTTGTTTGTCTTTTCCTTGATGAGTTTCCTCTCACACGCCAAAGACATACTGATAGGGAATTTAGATCATGAGCCCCAATGGGGACAGTTATGATGTACAGCTCTGGCAAAAATTAAGAGACCACCACATCAAAACCCTGTCATGGGCAGCCCAGTCTCCAGACCTGAACTCCATTGAAAACTTCTGGAATGTAATCAAGAGGATGATGGATAGTCACATGCCATCAAACAAATTTTTGCACCAGAAGCAGTGTGAAAGACTGGTGGAAAGCATGCCAAGATGCAGGAAAGCTGTGATTAAAAATCATGGTTATTCCACAAAATATTGATTTCTGAACTCTTCCTGAGTTAAAACATTAGTATTGTTGTTTCTAAATTATTATGAACTTGTTTTCTTTGCATTATTTGAGGTCTGAAAGCACTGTTTTTTTTTTGTAATTTTGACTATTTCTCTTTTCCAGAGAAAAAAAATATATTGTTTGGAAATTCAGAGACACGTTTGACCTCTGTCATTGCCAGAAAAGGATATATAACAAAATATTGAGATGAACTTTTGTTAATGACTAAATACTTATTTTCCACAATAATTTGCTAAATAAATCTTGCCAAATCAGACAAGGTGATTTTCTGGATTTGTTTTCTCCTTTTGACTCTCATAGTTGTTGTCTACCTATGATGTCAATTACAGGCCTCTCTCATCTTTTTAAGTTGGAGAACTTGCACAATTAGCTGACAAAATACTTGTTTTCCCCACTGTATGTAAACTGTTGCGGAATATGATAGCACTATATAAGCAAAGCATAATAATAATACATTAGTAGACTGAACAAATGTATTTTACTATACTTTTTCATATTATTTTATATAAATTTTTAGACTTCAGTTAATGTTTTCATTTTTTTATGTTTCAATATTCTTACCTACTTATATCCCATATAGATTTTTATTCAGTAATGTATAACAATATACTAATCACTCCATAAAAATTTTCCAATACCAACTCCATAACTTGTTGCACAAAAAAACAAGCACTCATATGGCCATATTGACAGAAAAATAAAAAAGTTATGGCTCTGGGAAGAAGGGAATCAAAAAATGAAAACGCAAAAACGGAAATACCTCTGGTCATGAAGGGGTTAAAGTGTGTATGCATTATGCTCCTCTACCAAAAAGAATCTTTTTAAAGTTACCACCTCTCATTGGGACATTAACTTGTTATAATACTTGATACTTCTATTGAGCAACTATATGTCCTTTCTCTTTAAAATGAAATGGAATAAAATATATTTACATCTGATCGTGGACTTATGTTTATTTATAAAGGTTCCAACCTTCTGAATTATTTCTCTGATAAAGAAAACCGCAAGGGTATTTAATTAATTATACTACTTTGCTAGATAAACAAGCAAAGAAACCATTGATTTTAAAAAGTTGTCTCGTCTGGGGGGGTGTAAAAAAATTCTACTTTCATAATGTTACATTAAGGGCAATTCATTAATTTATTTTTTACACATCAACGTAATATTTAAAAAAATAATGCAAAATATTCCAGTGTTTAATAATTTCATCCATTTTTACATTGACAGGGTGAAATTCCCTGACAGAAGGTATACGTGCAGTTTTTTGCTTTTGATGCAACGTTTTCAATGAACGGGTATTTTAACTTTATTCAAGAGGTGTGTAGGGTAACCTCTTGCATGAAAGTTGGGTTTAATTTCCATTAGCCACTGTTCACCTCTGTTCACATGGTGAGGAGTTAGTAACAATTCTCTGAATTCGCTGAAATTGCGACATGACGATTGCTTTCTTTATTGAGTATGGGTGACAGAAGCAGACATGGAAGATGTCAGGAGACCCTACCACAACAGCACAGAGGATGTCAAAAGAGCCAGCCTCAGCTTCACAGAGGAATTCTGGAGGCTCTCCTGACACCTTCTGTGTCTCGTTCTGTCACCAGGTGATGCTGTATTCATTCTGTGGCTGGTGCTGGTGATGGAGGAGATGTCATGATCATAAGATCTGGATGGCAAATGCTCTGTCCAGCTGCTAGTGTGACTGAGACACGTAGTGCCACCCAGTCTAGCAGTATGGCTGTATATGCTGCACAGCAGGAGAAATCAGGTCCCTGTTGTGGCCAATGGGACAGGAACATTACACCGTACTTGCCAGTTATAGTTTATACTTACTCTACTTCACTCATGTTATTCAACTCTTTGTCTTGATTCCTCCTCACAGTGTGGTGAGTGGAAGCTCATCCGTCCAATCTGGGCAAGGGCCTGATGAGCTGTCAGTATGTTGAGTTACATTCAAGTTGCCTAATCAGGGCAAGGGGCTTGTTGGGTTTCCTTCAGGTGTCTCCTGTTTGGAATGAATCCCAGGGTGTTTAACTGGTTGGCTGCCTCTTACCTCTGCCAGTTGTAGCTCTGCTCAGTTCGGTGTGTTTTCTCTGTACTTGTTTTGATCTTTGTTGACCAGCCTTGGATTTGCCTTTGACTAACCATTTGGCTTGCCCCTTCGTCTTGATCTGCTACCTTCTTGGAATTTTGACCCTCGACTGTGACCTGACTATGCATTTGCCTCACCCATTTGTTAATGATCTACCATCCTGACTTTTGACCTCGGTCTCCCTTACTTACCCACCTCACGACATGTCCGTAATTACTGACTAGTGTCACACTCTTGTTCAGAGTGTTTGAATACCATTTCTGACCACAATGTGTGACTATCCTTCTTCCTGATGAGTATTTTTCTGTTTCTGACCTCTGTGTAATGACATGGCTTTCTGACTATCCTCTGCCATCGTGCTACATCTCCCAGCAGGTTCTCCAAGCACCCACCACAGCGACCCTTGTGTAAATATAGATCCCTTGTTAAAAGGTTAAGACCAGGGTACCCTCTGGGATCTGCTAGATGGCTAGTGCAAAGCCTGCCTGTGGAAGCCCTATTAAAAGCTACCAGCCTTCCACTGATAGTGCTTCCTTTCAGACTTCTTCTGTGACCAAGCAATGGTGAACTTAAAGGGAGGGTGCCGTGATTTTAGTTTTTGTATTAATAATTATTGATTATATAATCAATTATTTTTAATACAAAAGTAAATGTACTACTTTAATACTTTTTTATTTATTCATTTTTACTTTTGCCACTGGAGGCCGCCATTTTCATTAGTGTGGGTGTAAGTGTCTGGGCACGACACTTGCACACCTCACTTACGGCAGCCATGGGCATAGGAGCTAACAGTCGGGCTCCGACCGCTCCTCCTGCCTCTCAGCTGTGACTTGGGCATGCCCCCTGGGCTGCTACGTCACAGCTGTGAGAGGAGATCGCGGCCATTTTGTTTTTTTCCTCTGTCATCGCACACACAGCTCAGTGTGTGCGATCATAGCAGGAGCTGCCATGGAGAAGCTGCTGCTGGGAAGAAAGGTTCGGGGTGAGTATCTGCAGCCAGGAGCTGAGATTGCAGCCTGTACTTAGTATTACAGCACAGGCTGCAATTACTGCTCACTGCCGACCTGTTCTGAGCAGAGCAGGGAGATCGTCACACTGCTCTGCCCTGAACATGACTCAGCACTTCCTGGAAGAGGACTGAAGGTAAGTACAGAGTTTTTATTTTCTTATGCATCTACCACTGCTACTAGCCCCTATATACCACTGCTACCAGCCCTTATATACCACTGCTACCTGTCCCTATATACCACTGCTACCTGCCCCTATATACCACTGCTACCTGCTCCTATATACCACTGCTACTAGCCCCTATATACCACTGCTACCAGACCCTATATACCACTGCTACTAGCCCCTATATACCACTGCTACTAGCCCCTATATACCACTGCTACTAGCCCCTATATACCACTGCTACTAGCCCCTATATACCACTGCTACTAGCCCCTATATACCACTGCTACCAGACCCTATATACCACTGCTACTAGCCCCTATATACCACTGCTACCAGCCCCTATATACCACTGCTACCTGTCCCTATATACCACTGCTACTAGCCCCTATATACCACTGCTACTAGCCCCTATATACCACTGCTACTAGCCCCTATATACAACTGCTACTAGCCCCTATATACCACTGCTACTAGCCCCTATATACCACTGCTACTAGCCCCTATATACCACTGCTACTAGCCCCTATATACCACTGTTACCAGCCCCTATATACCACTGCTACTAGCCCCTATATACCACTGCTACCTGTCCCTATATACCACTGCTACCTGCCCCTATATACCACTGCTACTAGCCCCTATATACCACTGCTACCAGCCCCTATATACCACTGCTACCTGCTCCTATATACCACTGCTACTAGCCCCTATATACCACTGCTACCTGCTCCTATATACCACTGCTACTAGCCCCTATATACCACTGCTACTAGCCCCTATATACCACTTCTACCTGCTCCTATATACCACTGCTACTAGCCCCTATATACCACTGCTACCTGCTCCTATATACCACTGCTACTAGCCCCTATATACCACTTCTACCTGTCCCTATATACCACTGCTACCTGCTCCTATATACCACTGCTACCTGTCCCTATATACCACTGCTACTAGCCCCTATATACCACTGCTACCTGCTCCTATATACCACTGCTACCTGTCCCTATATACCACTGCTACTAGCCCCTATATACCACTGCTACCTGCTCCTATATACCACTGCTACTAGCCCCTATATACCACTGCTACTAGCCCCTATATACCACTGCTACTAGCCCCTATATACCACAGCTACTAGCCCCTATGTACCACTGCTACTAGCCCCTATATACCACTGCTACTAGCCCCTATATACCACTGCTACTAGCCCCTATATACCACTGCTACCTGTCCCTATATACCACTGCTACCTGTCCCTATATACCACTGCTACCTGTCCCTATATACCACTGCTACCTGCCCCTATATACCACTGCTACCTGCCCCTATATACCACTGCTACCTGCCCCTATATACCACTGCTACTAGCCCCTATATACCACTGCTACTAGCCCCTATATACCACTGCTACTAGCCCCTATATACCACTGCTACTAGCCCCTATATACCACTGCTACTAGCCCGTATATACCACTGCTACTAGCCCCTATATACCACTGCTACCAGCCCTTATATACCACCGCTACCTGCCTCTGTATACCACTGCTACCTGCCTCTGTATACCACCGCTACCTGCCTCTGTATACCACCGCTACCTGCCTCTGTATACCACCGCTACCTGCCTCTGTATACCACCAACCACTGCTGCCTGCCTCTATATACCATCTACCACTGCTGCCTGTCTCTATATACATCTACCACTGCTGCCTGCCTCTATATACCATCTACGACTGCTGCCTGCCTCTATATACCATCTACGACTGCTGCCTGCCTCTATATACCACCTACCACTGCTGCCTGCCTCTATATACCATCTACCACTGCTGCCTGCCTCTATATACCATCTACGACTGCTGCCTGCCTCTCTCTATATACCATCTACCACTGCTGCCTGCCTCTCTATACCATCTACCACTGCTGCCTGCCTCTATATACCATCTACCACTGCTGCCTGCCTCTATATACCATCTACGACTGCTGCCTGCCTCTATATACCATCTACGACTGCTGCCTGCCTCTATATACCACCTACCACTGCTGCCTGCCTCTATATACCATCTACCACTGCTGCCTGCCTCTATATACCATCTACGACTGCTGCCTGCCTCTATATACCATCTACCACTGCTGCCTGCCTCTCTATACCATCTACCACTGCTGCCTGCCTCTATATACCATCTACCACTGCTACCTCTGTCCTGTGTAGCTAATCTAGTCTTGTGTAGCTAATCCTGTCCTGTGTACAGTATCACACAAGATAGGATTAGATACACGGCGCAGCACAGTATCACACAGGACAGGATTAGATACACGGCTCAGAAGTCAGTATCTAATCCGCTCCTATGCACTCCTCTCCCCCCTGCGTGTCTTTCCCCATTGTGGTTTATTATTTTTGTTGTGGGAGATGAGGGAGTCGAGGATTATGCGTTCGGTATGGTATAAAAAAGATTAATAAAGGACTTTATTCTGGCCGAGTCTTTATTTACAATACATGTGAGATCTATGTGGCGGCATTATGGGTGATCTATATGGCGGTATTATGTGAGAAGCATATGGTGGTATGTGAGAACACTGGCGGTATTAAGTGTGATCTATATGGTGGTATGTGAGAACACTGGCGATATTATGTGTGATCTATATGGCGGTATGTGAGAACACTGGCGGTATTATGTGTGATCTATATGGTGGTATGTGAGAACACTGGCGGTATTATGTGTGATCTATATGGCGGTATGTGAGAACACTGGCGGTATTATGTGTGATCTATATGGTGGTATTATGTGAGAACACTGGCGGTATTATGTGTGATCTATATGGCGGTATGTGAGAACACTGGCGGTATTATGTGTGATCTATATGGCGGTATGTGAGAACACTGGCGGTATTATGTGTGATCTATATGGTGGTATTATGTGAGAACTGTATGACAGTATTGTGTGATCTATTTGATAGTATTGTGTGTGATCTATATGGCGGTATTATGCGAGAACACTATGGCAGTATTATCTTCAGAAAGCGGACCCATTCTATGGTGGTTCTGGCTGAGCACCTGCACGCGGGTCTAGGGTAATAGAGGGGGCAGCATGACCTCCAGTTAGGTGCAGTCAGGGGAAGGCTGGTGAGGCAGCTGAAGAGAGGGGTCTCATTTTTATCGTTACTATATGGCTACATTTCCTTCCCAGCGTCACCCCGGACTGCGCCTGTCGCCTCGCTTTCACATATTGCCAGGACAGGATGGGGAAGACAGGATCTGAGGAGGGGAATGGGGTCTGCATGCAAAGTCTGGATCAGACCAGGCCATCAATCCGCAGAAATGTTTCCTGGATTTCTGTGGAGCAGACGGTCCATCCATGTGTATAAAAGACAGCGCTCTATGTACAATCCCTGGCTGCTCCGTGCACCAAACAGGGGGCCCCTATAGACCAGCACACTGCTCTCCTGAAATACTCTGTGCTGCTGTCACCCTGCTCCCTCCACCACATATCTCCCAGAATCCTTGCTGCCTGCCATCCTCTGTGTCTACATGTCAGTATAAGGCTGCCGTCCACTATCATTATTTGGTCAGTATTTTACCTCAGTATTTGTAGACAAAACCAGGAGTGGGTGATAAACGCAGAAGTGGTGGATATGTTTCTATTATACTTTTCCTCTATTTGTTCCACTCCTGGTTTTGGCTACAAATACTGAGGTAAAATACTGACCAAATACTGATAGTGTGACGGCAGCCATACTCTGCAGCCACCAACAAAATGGCTGCTCACTGGGTTCCTGAATATCATCCTCTCTAATCCCTTAGCAAACACCCAGAAGGAGAGGAGACATCACACGTCAGCAGACTCCGCCCATAATTACTCCAGTGCAGTAATGTGAGCTATTTGTACACTAGGTTTTTCTGAAATTTCAGCAGCTGCTCCCCCTAGTGTTGAAAAGTGGAAATTCCAAAACTTTTCAAATTATTTTTCATATTTTACTAAATTATAAACAAATGATAATATTTTTTAAGAAAATGTAATCATTAATTCTTTACATTTTTACAATTTCTGAAAAAAATTTTTTTTGATGGCACCTTCCCTTTAAGTCCATTTGGTTCCAGTGCTCTACAAAAGTGTTATACTTTTGATCCTCCAGTAGTTATCCGGACAGCATATTTGACTTCAAATATTTTGCCTCTAGCCGTGACAATGGACTATGTTCCATTGCTTTGGGTAGTGACCTAATGATTTCCTGGGTAAAAGTTAACACATTCTTGGGTGATAAGGTGAATTCAAGGGTGAAAAAGTAATCCATCGTACTCTACTCCCAGGTTTAGCAAATATTCTCCAACCCAGTAGCCTCATTACATCTAATGGAAAAAAAATAAGAGAAAATAACTTGTAATTGTATTGGGAACAATCAAGGACTACAGCTGGTTGTGTTCACTAATTCATTCTGGTCCTTGCACTAGGGGAACTATTACTTAACTTTTTAATAACATCCCAGTTCAAGTTACCATTTTGTCCAGAGGACACAGTACTACAATAGATATTACATTGAATGGTAGAGCTGTGTTCAGCTTATGTACATCTATGCCCTCTAGATTTATCCCATAATACTGTTTGCTTCGGCAGCAGCTGACTGCAACGGTTAACTAATATCCCTAGGTCTATTTAAGTTTTACCATGACATGAATCTAGGGTTGTATGCATGTATTTTCCATTCCCAAGTATATATCCCTAAATTGTCTAGAATGCAATGTATTTATTAGCATTAATATAATTTTCCAGTTCTCTGCCTTAAACTCCTAAATCAAGGGTCTCAAACACGTGTCTGGTGGGCCGCATGCGGCCCCTGAGGCTGCTTCATGTATCCCGCAAGCACTATAGACCCCTTGGTGACCTGGATGGGGCCATAACTACAATATGGAGACATATATACCATATGAGGACCTGGATCGGTACATAACTATAATATGGGGACCTGGACATGGGAACATGGGGACATGGGGACATGGATATGGGGACATGACTACAATATGGGGACCAGGATGGTGACATACCGTAACTACAATATGCGGACATAAGTACAATGTGAGAGCACATTTGTTATCACCACATTCACATCGACCCAAGCTCTAAAAAAAAAAATAAAATAAACAGGGCAAAAATGTTCAAAAGATGTATAGCAAAAAAAAAATGGTATCACTTTGTCTTTCAAAGAATGCAGCCACCCCAATTTCAACTTTTTTCTACATGCGGTCCATATACGCAGTCGACTTTGAGACCCCTGTCCTAAATTGTATAAATTGATCAGTGGTATAAATTGGAGTGCTGTGCTCGGCACCGTGCATGGTGTCCCATTCTGTTACCATGCGGGAACGCTGACTTATTCACCACCCGAACAGCGGCGTGATTCCCGGTGTGCTCCAATCCCTGCCATTTTCCTCCTCTATGCAGGCTGGACTGTGTCTCAGTAACATGCCCTGGGTTTTGGTGCACGTGCTCCCTTGCTCTTAAAGATGCAGCGAACGCACATGGCAAATGCTCCCAGCATGTGCTGGAAAGCATTTGGTAAAATGTGCTTGCACCTGAAAAGTTCCAAGGAAAGAAAAGACGGCTGACAGCACTCACAAGTAGGAGCGCCCGTCCAGGTCCACGGAACCCACTAGGACCATTGAAAGCTCAAGTAATGAAGTGACAGCGCTCCATCCAGGTGTAATCAAAAACGAGTGGATTTATTAAGCCATATAGTAGCAACGTTTCGACCCAGGTGGGTCTTTGTCAAGCATCGTATGCTTGACAAAGACCCACCAGGGTCGAAACGTTGCTACTATATGGCTTAATAAATCCACTCGTTTTTTATTACACCTGGATGGAGCGCTGTCACTTCATTACTTGCACCTGAAAAGTGTCTCCTAGCCAATTGCTGGGAGACATCTTGTATAAATGGCACCCTCCCCTATTGATGGGTGCCTGAGCAACCCCTTAAACTTCTATTAGGTGGTTGGTGGTGGTAACTGTTTGTTGCCTGACATAGTTGCCATGTATTCATGTGACCGCTTCGGCAGTGACTGTACCCGATGGTCACATCGGTGGTACCTGTCTGCCACCGTGGAGGCTGAATACCCAGGTCAGAACTGTGAAATTATCCATGTGGCCGCCCTGTCTGCATAGGGTAAACCTGCTTCCATGGCCATCTTGTGTGAACTTATCCCGATAGGTGGTCTTGTGTGAACTTGTCCCAAGAGTACATCCTGCTTGAACTTGCCCCAAGAGGCTGTCCTATCTGAATTTGTCCCAAGTGGCCATCCTTCTCTGTCTGAGAAGCAGAAGTAGCATCTCTGCCCTTTGGAGTCAACAGCTACAGCCAGACGTCATCCTGGAGTGGCACTTGGCACCTATCTGCTGCACCAGTCTGACCTCACCACTAGAGGCTACAGGGAACAATAAGGTGGCTGCTTAGTCACGCCACTCCAGGGCAACTCCGTTCCATAGCACAGTGGGTCCATGAACCACATGCGCCACCTAGAAGCGTAACTTAAATATGGCCTTATTTTTGCTAATCACTTTACTGAGTTTAGTTTATTTAGGAAAAATAGGTGGCTAACATATGATCATGTGATTCAAGCAGCTGTAACCTCAAATGTGTTGTCTTATAGTCCCCTGTACTGAAGCAGTAGTGCACATTCATGGTAACAACTCAATTCACTTGTTTTGGACTATGGGAGGAGTACTTCACATGTGTTACCATTGCTCTTTAGACAGTAAATGGATTGTAAGGGTGTGTTGGGGTCAAGTCACACCCTGCATCCCTTCCTAGTAAAACGGATATGTTTTACGGGTAAGATGCTTTATTATGTGAAGATGTATGTATATTGTATAGTTATGCACCTTTATGGGACTAGGGATAGAGTTAGGGAATTATAGTACAAGTGTAGGATTTAATTAGAGCAATAGTAACAGGTAGTATAGGGTTTAGTACACTGGACACTGCACTGTAGATTAGGAAATTAGACAAGGTAAGGATAGAAATGGTTAAGGAAAGAGGGAATTTCCAAGTTAGGAAGGGCGAGAGTAGTGGTAGTTGAGACACTTCCTGGTTTTAGTCAGAGAGTTGGATGGAGAACAGTAAAGTTGTTTCAGAAACAAGTTTAAGAAGAAGAGTCCAGCAGTTCAGGACCTTAGGGCTGGAAGTCACATGGGTTAGAGGGAACAGGAGCAGCATGAGAACGAAAGCGACTAGGTTCAGTGGGACATCCCAGAACATCCGAGTCCTACGGTCTGGAAAAGGTTTGGAATGGCCATCCTTAATTTCACCCTCGGAGGGGAATATGGGCAGGGAATCCTAAGCCCAAACTAGTCTGGCTAGTCGGGAAGCTCCTGTACAAGAACATAGATTGCCAGGAGAGCATGTAATAGCACAGTGGGAAGGATCTATGATCAGTGAGAGTTACTGAGCAGTGTCTGTGACTACACTGAACTTGTTGAGTAAAGTTGTTTTGTTAAAAATGGCCTCGGAGTCTGTCAGTCAATGTGTGGGGACATCTGGAACCGGGACCGTGCAACTTGAGGAGATCTCCATTTATACGGAGACTTGATTACACACAGTTGGATTATATTTATCATCATTAGGCATTTAGGACAACATTGGATCATTCAGAGATCCAAAATGAACTTCTGGAGTGAGTTTGCTGCAGTGAAAGTAAAGGGGCCGAATAATATTGCACGCCCCACTTTTCAGTTTTTGAATTTGCACAAAAATTTAAAATAACCAATAAATTTCGTTCAACTTCACAATTGTGCTCCACTTGTTGCTGATTCTTCACCAAAAATTTACATTTGGTATCTTTATGTTTGAAGCATGATATGTGGGAATATGTTGAAAAGTTCCATACTTTCGCAAGGCACTGTATATTAAAAGTAAAGAGCCCAATACTGACCCCTGTGGTACTTCAAATAATAACTCTGTTCTGTCCTCACTAGCTGAGGCAGGCTCATACGTAGCTATACAGTCAGCTAAACCGCTATACCGGGGTCCAATAAGGAGACTGTGGTTGAGTCTGTGCTTTATTAAACGTAGTGGTATATTGATGCGGTGAAACTGTGAACAATGATATACATAGAATCAGTGCATGGTATAGAACAGATACATACTACACATGAGGTACATTATGCATAACATTTAGGAAGCTAGTGACTAAACTAGGAGTACAACTGGTTAAACTAAGCTAATATAGAGCAGGAATATCTATAGGAAGCATAAAGACATACCGGCAATGCAATCGCAAGGGGGATGAAGTGAAGCGTCTTTCCTTGAAGGCAAACTGAAGAAAGTGAAAGGAAAAATGGAGGGAAATGGAGGCTGAGCTACCATAATGCATTGCAAAGGAGGAGGAGAATCAGACATGGATAATACAAAAACAAGATTGAACTGCCAACATAACTCTGACCGCTAGAGGGAGCCAAAGCGTCACAGATGAATAAAGGCATGAATATATCAATACTGTATACTGAGGAAACTGCAATTATGCAAGCAAATAATCAGGGTAACAATATTAGATGGCGGAGACAGAACACTCCCCGTCTGGCATCAACGGATGTCACTACTCCTTTCTTCCGAAGGCAACAATAGGACCAGTTCAGATACCGGTCTGGAAAATGTCTTAGGTTCATTCCCTTTGGTCATCCTTAGCTCAACTTTGCGGACGTTGCCGTCCTTGCTCGGGAACGTTGCGGTAACTAGACCAAGTGGCCACTGGTTCCGGTGAATCTGACAGTCTTTCACAAGAACAAGGTCACCTATGTTCAGATTAGGTTTAGTAGATTGCCACTTCGTACGTGGCTGCAGGGTAGACAAATATTGTTTGCGCCACCTGTCCCAGAAAGTATTTGCAAGACTTTTTACCTGTCTCCATTGGCGCTTGTAGAGGTCCTTCGCGTCGAATCCTCCTGGAGGGGCACTGGACAGTCCTGTTTTCTGGGTAAGTAAAGTAGCTGGAGTCAATAACAAAGGCTCCTCAGGGTCGTTAGGAACTGGAACCAGGGGTCTTGCGTTAATTATAGCTGCAGCTTCAGCCATGAAGGTGATTAGGCTTTCGTAGGTGAGCCTCACTGCTCCTTTACATTTTTCCATGTCACGAGTTCTGGTGGTCCTGAATGAACGAGCTATATGTGTCAGGCAGGTAATGGCTCGAGTAAGTGACTTCCAACTTGAGAATCTGTCGAACCTGCAAGATCCAAGCTGGGTAACAGAGGTCATTGTATGTAGTGTAGACACCTGAGGGCGGATTTCAGCATCTGAGTCATCTCCTACAAGTTCGAAGGTGTCTGGAAAACATTCCTCAATGTACAATAGTTTTGGTCCAGAGAGCCACGTTGTGCTTCCTAGTCGACTTGCGTCAACTGCTCTAGTTGCATGATCTGCGGGATTCTGGTCTGTGGGTATGTAATGCCACTGCTGTCAGTGAAATGATCTCCTGATTCGTAGCACTCTGTTATTGACATAAACGTAGAATCGCCTGGTTTCGTTGTGGATATATCCCAGGACTACTTTGCTGTCTGAGTAGAACTTGGCTTGTGTCAGGTCGATATCCATTTCGGATGCGATGAACTCCGCTAACTCAACGGCTAAGACTGCGGCACAAAGCCCTAACTTGGGTATAGTGTGCTCTGGTTGTGGTGCGAGTTTGGCCTTTCCCATGACGAAACCAATGTGGCACTGACATTTGGAGTCTACAGTTTTGAGGTAGGCAACAGCGGCAATTGCTTTGACAGAAGCATCTGCAAATACGTACAGTCTTTGGCTCTGTATCTCAGTAGATGGCACAGGGGTGTATGGTCTTGGCATATGCAAGTTGGAGAGTGCCGCTAACGAGTTCTTCCACTCTTCCCACTGGATCCTCTTATCAGGTGGCAGAGGTGCATCCCAGTCAGATGTTTCCCTAGTTAAGTCTCTTAGTAGGGCCTTGCCTTGTATAGTAACAGGAGCTGCGAAACCCAAGGGGTCGTACAGACTGTTGATGGTAGACAGGACGCCTCTATGTGTGAAAGGCCTTTCTTCCTGGCTGACCTGAAAGGTGAAAGTGTCTGATTGTAGATTCCAGAGAAGCCCGAGGCTGCGTTGCATTGGTGCGGGGTCTGACCCCAGGTCCAGGTCTCTGAGACCATTACATAGGTCTTGAGAAGGGAACGCTTCCATGAGTTCTTGGCTGTTTGAGGCTATTTTATGGAGCCTAAGGTTCGAGCAGGCAAGCATGTCCTGAGCTCTCCTGAGAAGACTGATGGCAGTCTCATTTGAAGGCATGGCTTTTAGACAGTCGTCGACATAAAAGTCCTTTTCTATGAATTGTCTGACATCTGCTCCGTATTCTGGTTCTCCTTCCTGAGCTGACCTTTTGAGTCCGTAAATGGCGACTGCAGGTGAAGGACTGTTGCCAAAGATGTGCACTCTCATGCGATACTCTGTGACTTCTTTAGTAGGATCATTGTCTCTGTACCAGAAGAATCTTAGGAAGTTCCTGTCTCTCTCTCTCACAAGGAAACAATGGAACATTTGCTGGATGTCAGCGATGAAGGCAATGGAATCCTTACGGAAGCGCATAAGTACACCCAGCAGTTTGTTATTGAGGTCTGGTCCTGTCAGTAGAACGTCATTCAGGGAGACATCATTAAATTTAGCACTGGAATCAAACACGACTCTGATCTGCCCTGGTTTCTTAGGGTGGTATACTCCGAACATGGGTAGGAACCAGCATTCTTCAGAGTCTTTGAGAGTGGGAGCTAGTTCTGCGTGACGGTTTTCAAAAATCTTTGACATGAAGGAGAAAAAGTGATCTTTCATCTCTAGTTTCTTTTGCAGATTACGAATGAGAGAGGAGAAACGTTGTAATGCCTGATTTCTGTTGTTCGGTAGACGTGGTCTGTGGGTTTTGAAGGGAAGAGGTGCGACCCAGCTGTTGGTCTCATCTTTAACGAGTCCCTTGTCCATTACCTCTAAGAACAACTTGTCCTCTACCGACATTGCCACTTGGTTGTCCTGCTTAGTTCTCTGGAAGACTGTGCCCCCTAACTGATCCTCATAGCTTCCCGACACTATACTGCTGTCGTGAGTAAAGTCTATTAAATGATCAGGTAGTTGGATGCTGTGTGGCAGTTCTCTGACATGGAACTCATTGTTACAAGGTTGAAACAGAGATGGTCGTCCTTTCTCCAATGTATTTGTCAGCATGCTTGTCACAGAAGATGGGGCGTGCATGCGTCCCAAGCATACGTTGCCAATTATGACCCATCCTAGGTCTAGCCTTTGGGCATAGGGAGCATTGTGGAGTCCGTTGATATGACGTCTCACTTTATGAACCTGTAGGATATCTCTCCCCAACAGCAGAATTATCTGGGCCTGATGGTTGAGTTCCGGTATGAGGTGTGCTATTTGTTTTAAGTGAGCGTGATGGATTGCTACATCTGGCGTAGGGATTTCAGATCTGTTGTCTGGGATCTGGTTACATTCGATGATCGTAGGTAGTGGTAGGCAGAATTGCCCGTCTAAAGACTCGATCTGGTAGTCAGTAGCTTTCCTGCCTGCTGTTGTCACAGTACCTGCACACGTCTTTAAGGAGTAGGGAGTGCTTGGCCCTTTGATGTTGAATAGGTCAAAGAACGTTGACCTAGCCAAGGATCGATTACTTTGATCATCCAAGATAGCATACAGTCTTACAGCTTGGTCTCTATGGCCCTTCGGGTATACTTTGACGAGGCATATTTTTGAACAGGACCTACTGTCTATTGTCCCTTTCCAGACCTCGGTGCATTGTGAAGTGATCTCTGGCGTAGCTGTATCAGTGTTCCTTTCCTCCCCGCCATGCTCACTGTCAGCTGGCGTGTTTTGTGTACTCCATGGAGCTGGGCCAGGGTGTAGAGCGGTGTTATGATCTGTGGTGCCACATTCTGTGCATTTTACACTGACCTTGCAATCCTTGGCGAGATGAGCTGTGGACGAGCAGCACTTGTAGCAGATACCGTTTTCTTTCAGGAAGCTTCTGCGATCTGGCATAGATTTTCCTCTGAAGGCTCTGCATTTCAGGAGAGGATGAGGCTTCTGATGAAGTGGGCACTGCTTGTCAGGGTCTTGCACCTTTGTCTCTGATTGGGAGCAGCCAGCAGACCTGTAATTAGAACCTGGAGAAGAAACATAAGTCTTGTGTACTTCCACAGATGTTCTGCGTGGATTTGCAGGTGGTGACGGTGTGGCATATGGTATTGCAAAGTCAAAGCTGGGATCATTTCTAATTCTCGCTTGTTGGTGTATGAAGTCTACAAAAACGGAGAAGGGAGGAAATGGAACGCTGTGTTTGTATTTGTATGTGGAACCATGTGTGAGCCACCTCTCCTGTAGATTGTAGAGCAACTTCTGGACTATAGGGTTAACACCTCTGGCTGTGTCGAGAAATGCAAGTCCCTGTAGGTCGTCCTCGTATTTGGCAACTTGGACTTCCTTTAGCAAGTCGCTTAGCTCTCTAAGTTTCTGGAGACCTTTGTTAGATATTTTAGGAAAGTCATCGATTCTTTTGAACAAGGCTCTTTCTATTACTTCTGCTGAGCCGTAACACTCATCCAGCCTTTTCCAGATCTCTTTGAGGCCAGTCTCAGGGCGGTTTATATTAATGTCTCTGATCCTTACTGCGTGTTTGACTGACTCTTCTCCCAGGTATTTGACTAACAGGTCTATCTCTTCCCTGTGTTGTAGCCCCAAGTCTCTAATGACATTTTGGAAGGAAGCTTTCCAAGCTCTGTAACCTTCAGCTCGGTCAGTGAATTTCATGAGTCCCTTGGCAACCAGTTCACGTCGTGTGAAGAACTTGGCAAATTCTGTCGTGAACCGGTTGTCAGCAGAGTATACTGGTGATGGGTCGCCCTGATAGTGATGTGAGGTGCGTTCGTACCTGTTAGTGTCCTCATGGTGGCGCCAGCCGGTGTCGTATTGCTTCGGCCTGATGTACGGTGCGTCAGCAGGGTGATCCACGTTGGTTACCTGATGAGGGGCAAGTTAGTCATTAGCAGAGTTGTTTTGCCTCACATTTTCGAGTTTGTTTCTGTCCTGAGCCTCGTGACGACTCTCGCTCACTTCGCTGGAGGTGTCGTATTCTGGTTTTGGTACTGGTTCAGGGTTATAGTTTGGATCAGGAAGGTCATTAACATACTGAGATGTGCGTTGTGGTGAGTCTTGCAGTGGAAACTCCAGACTCGACGTACTGCTTTGGCTATGCAGCTTGGGATTTTGCGCGGCTTCTAGCGATTCTGCTTCGGCGAGGGCTGCGGCAGCTTCCCTTTTTGCTGCTAGGCTTTCTAAGGCGGCATCCACACGTGCCTTCTCTAACTGCGACCTTCTCTTTTGATCGGCTCTCTCTAAGCGCGACCTTCTCTCTTGATCGGCTCTCTCTAAGCGCGACCTTCTCTCTTGATCGGCTCTCTCTTCATCTATGCGTGCTTTTTCTAATTTAAGTTGCATCTCTTGGTCAGCAAAGCTCGCTCGTATTTTGGCAGCTTCAGCATTTGCGCCGGCAATGGCGACAGCGCTGCTGATGGATGTTGTCTTTGAGGAGACGGAAGTAGCAGATCTTGTCCTATGCGATTTGTGAGACATGGTGTCTTGGGAAAGTGCTTGGCTGTGCAGAGATTGCTGTAGCTGTATTTAGTCTTTGAGTAGCCGGTGACTTGAATCCCACTAGTTGGATGGCTGCCGTTTCACTGTTCTGTCCTCACTAGCTGAGGCAGGCTCATACGTAGCTATACAGTCAGCTAAACCGCTATACCGGGGTCCAATAAGGAGACCGTGGTTGAGTCTGTGCTTTATTAAACGTAGTGGCATATTGATGCGGTGAAACTGTGAACAATGATATACATAGAATCAGTGCATGGTATAGAACAGATACATACTACACATGAGGTACATTATGCATAACATTTAGGAAGCTAGTGACTAAACTAGGAGTACAACTGGTTAAACTAAGCTAATATAGAGCAGGAATATCTATAGGAAGCATAAAGACATACCGGCAATGCAATCGCAAGGGGGATGAAGTGAAGCGTCTTTCCTTGAAGGCAAACTGAAGAAAGTGAAAGGAAAAATGGAGGGAAATGGAGGCTGAGCTACCATAATGCATTGCAAAGGAGGAGGAGAATCAGACATGGATAATACAAAAACAAGATTGAACTGCCAACATAACTCTGACCGCTAGAGGGAGCCAAAGCATCACAGATGAATAAAGGCATGAATATATCAATACTGTATACTGAGGAAACTGCAATTATGCAAGCAAATAATCAGGGTAACAATATTAGATGGCGGAGACAGAACAAACTCCCTTAAATAAAAATGATCTATACTCTTCTTAAATCCAATTACTTACCTAATTGCACTTTTTTTGCCCTTATTTTATTGCAATACACCAACCAAGGAAATTGATATATTGGATTAAATTTTCCTTCAGCTCCTCAAGTATAGTTAATTTAGAAATTATGACTTATTAGATATTAGTATATTGTATAATGTGTTTAGAAATATTAAATTGGAAAGATTACAGTAGATGATATCAGGGGGTGAGTTATATTTTACTTGTAAAATTCTGCATAGAATTATTTTACTCTCTTTATATTCAATGAAGGATTAAATAAACACTGGAGAAGGTTAAATATAAAAATGTATTTTTTATTACATTAGAAAGGTTGTGAATTGCACCTGCAGTGTAGTAAATTAATTTTAAGCTATCTTAGTAATAAAATATTAGCACCAGGGAGTTTTAGCATGCTCTTCTCTAATCAGAATTAAAATTCCTGTACTCGGGAACATCATGCAACGCAGAGTGAAGCCAGCTCGCTAATATTTTGGCACAGGATTTAGCTTTGTAAGTTTCTGAGGGAGATAGGAGCAGTCCATTATATTTGCTTCCTCAGCATAAATCTGTACTCTTTATACAAAAGAACATCATAGATTAGTAAGTGTGGGCAGAGCCAGTCTTGGCCGATTGCTCGTGTTGAGAGTAGAATACTGGCAACCGCCTCTACCATTAACATCTATTCAGCCTGTAGCATAGTATGTTTGTACATTAAAATGCCAGAGGGGGATTAAAGAGCCAAAGTTAGAATCTTTTAAAACCTTGACCCTTTTTCATACATTGTAAGCTTTATGTTTTGTAGATATGCAGCCAAACAATAGCTCAGTGTTGAAAAGGTTTATGTACATTTGCCATTTGTGACATTTTCCTACTGTGCTTCAGGTCAAATATAAAAATGCTATAACTATGCAAAATTGTGATTTCTTTATATTTGCATCAATTTTATATAATCGAAGAGTCCGCACCAGCTCTTTTGCATAACCAGTGCATTAGCGAGTGGTGTCGTTTTACGAGGGGCGATCCAAAAGTAATGATAATCAATACTAAACACAATGAATATAGTCAAAATTTTTTTTTTTTTTTACATAGTCTCCTATCAAGTCTATACATTTAGTCCATCTCTTTTCTAAACTTAGAATTCCCTTAGAAAAAAATTCTTGATCTTGACCCTCAAAAAAATCCCCAACAGCGGTTATCACATCGCTATTGTCATCAAATTTCTTGCCCCGGAGGTGTTCCTTGAGTCGAGGAAAGAGAAAGAAGTCACTGGGGGCTAGATCTGGCCAATAGGGGGGGTGTTCCACCAGTTCAAAGCCCGCTTCTTGAATGGTAGCCATGGCAACTGCAGCTTTGTGAGCCGGCGCGTTATCTTGGTGAAACAGCACTCCAGCCCGCAGTTTGCCGCGCCTTTTCTCCTTGATAGCCTCCCACAATCTTATTTGTTCTGCGTAGTAGGAGCCCGTAATAGTGGCTCCCTTCTCCAAATAGTCCACCATAATAATTTCTTCATCGTCCCAAAAAACGGACGCCATAACCTTCCCTGCTGAGCTTGACACTTTGAATTTCTTCGGCGTTGGTTCGTCGGCTCGTTTCCACGTCATCGATTGTTGTTTAGTTTCGGGATCAAAGTGGTGGATCCAGATCTTGTCCATGGTCAAAAAACGTGACAAAAAATTTTCCTTGTCTGCTTGGAACTTTTCGAGATTTGCTATTGAAATGTCAACTCGTTTCTTCTTTTGCTCGTCGGTTAACATTTTTGGCACTCAACGCGCGGAGACCTTTCTCATATGCAATTCTTCTGCAAGGATTCTTTGAATACTGCCATATGAGATCCCTGGGACCTCAGCTACATGCCTGATAGTCACTCTTCGATCTGCCAATACAACTTCTTCAACTTTTTTCACGTTTTCTTCATTGAGGGACGTGGATGGGCGTCCTTGATGATGTTCATCTTCCGTCGATGTTCTTCCCAGCTAAAATTCCTTGGCCCAGCATGCAACTGTGGAATATGGAGGAGAAGAGCCCCCCAATGTTTTCACCAAGTCGCTGTGTATGTCTTTGGTAGTCATTTTTTTCAAGCAGAGGTATTTGATGACAGCTCTGAGCTCGTTTTTTTCCATTTTGATGTTCACTCCTCAGCAGTTCATATTCAAATGAATGTAGCTCCCGGGAATCGTGGTCTATTTAAGTGATTTTTTTTTCCTGGATTTTTTTTTCCTACCTAAGAGAGAATAAAACATTTTATTTTAATTTCTGTGTGCAATAGAAATAACCGATTATCATTACTTTTGGATCGCCCCTCGTAGCTCAGCTTATTTATATTGTTTACTCTGTCTTTCTTCAAAAACTTGCTGACCCTTCTATCCCTGACTCCTCTCCTTACTCCTATTCAGCCCTGATTATTGATTTTCAGCATATGACTCTAGCTTGTTTGGTTTACTTCCAGCAACTATTTTGCAGACTCAACCTGAGGGCCAATAAAGTGAAAACGAGAGCCACGTAGACTTGGCTTTAAAGTATATTCACATGAATGTGCTCAGTGAATTTGCTGTCAGTATGGAGAACGGCCAGCAAACAGACCAAAAGTTAGCCAATGCTCTTGTACACATGGACTATTTATCACATCGACCTCTGGCCCAAATTTTTTTTAAATCACAGCATATACTTTAGTTTGATCTAATTTATAGGCTTCAGACTAAGGCTGGGTTCACATTACGTTATGGTGGTACGTTTAATGGACTACGTTACACTGCGGCATAACGCAGTGAAACATAGTCCGTTAACGCCGCCATAGACTTCAATGTCGGACACATCGCTAGCGCACGCCCACTATGAGCGTGCGCTAGCGATGTGCCATCATTTGAGTGACAGACCCGAGACGCGGGCTGCAGCGTTTCCCGGTCCGTCACTGCTAGCGCAGATGGAGCTAGCAGATGCTCCATCTGCACTAGCGCTGTGCCAAAGTCAGCACTTGCGTTAGCGCAGTCTGTTTAACGTATGCGTTCAACGGACTGCACTAATGCAATGTGAACCTAGCCTAATGCATTGTGGCAGTTCACTCACGTGGCCGCACGCAGAGGTAGAAAAAATTTGAACACCATCTCTTTAAAGTCCTTGTTGGTCCTCACTAGTAGGGAAAACAAACTCAGACTTTCTGGCTAAAACAGGAACAAAACATAAAATAAAAAGCAAAATGCTGTAACACAATCTGTATGTTGCGGGTGGCACCCTGCTCTGGAGCAGCATAGTTTCAGTCTGTGTCCGACGAGCCACAAAGCCTCTGGAGAATCCTCTCTCCAGGCTAGCTGAACCCTGACTGCCTCTAGAGCTCGGTTATTTCCACCTAGTCCTGTAACTTCCCCATCATGTGATTGATTACGTGATCATGACCTCACTGCAGGTCCTCAAGCACTTGCAGGTTCTGCAGGGAAAGGGGTATGGTGAGCACCCTCCCACCCGCACTGCGAGTGCTCACATAAAATTGGCCCATTGAAATCTGTACATGGCTTTTCAGCATCTAGTGTGCTGGAAACATAAAAACATTCCGGTTTCACATCAGTGACCGCTGCATGTGCAGTGATACGTACCTCCCTTCCTCCACAAAGCCAGTGACTCTGTCACAGCATATAAATATCAGGCAGCTCCTGCACCCATACGCTATATGGATGGACATACTTAGTTGCCCCCAGAGCTAGTCATGTCTGCAATTTAAGGATGTGTATGGTCCAATAAATTCAGTAGTTGTATGAACTGTAGAGCCGGCGTCTCTGCCTCCTGCCTCATTCCCCCGACACAGGGGGAGGGCAATGTTGTAAGTTTGTTCTTAACACTCTTGTTAGTCCTCAGGTCCCAGTGCTCGTATTCCTGTATACATGCCTATCTATCAGCTGTGCCTGCCTGCCTGTCTATGAGTCAGGCCTGATTTCCTATCAGCCGTGACTGGCTGCCTGTCTATCAGCCATGCCCACTTGCTTGTCTGTCAGCCATACTCACCTGCCTGTTGACAAGCCATTCCTATGTAAGGGGTATATCGGGACCGTGTGATACGTAAAGCTGTATATATATATATATATATATATATATATATATATATATATATACTAGATTGTGGCCCGATTCTAACGCATCGGGTATTCTAGAATATGCATGTCCCCGTAGTATATGGACAATGATGATTCCAGAATTCGCGGCAGACTGTGCCCGTCGCTGATTGGTCGAGGCAACCTTTATGACATCATCGCCATGGCAACCATTATGACATCTACGTCGATACTGTGCCCGTCGCTGATTGGTCGAGGCGAATTCGCGGCAGACTGTGCCCGTCGCTGATTGGTCGAGGCAACCTTTATGACATCGTCGCCATGGCAACCATTATGACATCTACGTCGATACTGTGCCCGTCGCTGATTGGTCGAGGCGAATTCACGGCAGACTGTGCCCGTCGCTGATTGGTCGAGGCAACCTTTATGACAGCATCGTCGCCATGCTGTGCCCGTCGCTGATTGGTCGAGGCCTGGCGGCCTTGACCAATCAGAGACGTGGGATTTCCAAGACAGACAGACAGAAAAACCCTTAGACAATTATATATATATAGATATATACATATATATATGTTTTGCTGATACATAATGATGAGCATAGGGAAAGTGTAGTACCCTGTTCGGCCCACTAGATGGAGCCCATGACACCGTATTATAATAAGCGGTATAGCTAGTTAACAGTAGAAGGGGTTAGCTGGGGGAAAAGGCAGAAATAGTTCCCTAGCTAGAGCAGAGGGGCTAGGGAGACCAGACAGCTCAGGTGGAATCATAGAATCATAGAATGGTAGAGTTGAAAGGGACCTCCTGGGTTATCTGGTCCAACCCCCTGCCCAAAGCAGGATTCACTAAACCATCTCAGACAGATGTCTGTCCAGCCTCTGTTTGAAAACTTCCATGGGAGGAGAACTCACCACCTCTTGTGGCAGCCTGCTCTACTCATTGATCACCCTCACTGTCAAAACGTATTTGCTGTCATCTAATCTGTGTCTCCTCCCATTCAGTTTTATCCCATTGATTCTAGTCTTTCCTTGTGCAAATGAGAATAAAGATGATCCTTCTACAATGTGACAGCCCTGGAGATATTAATTGTACAGTAGACAGCTATTAAGTCTCCTCTCAATCTTCTTTTTTTGCAAGCTAAACATTCCCAAATCCTGTAATCGTACCTCGTAGGACATGGTTTGCAGACCGGTCACCATTTTGGTCGCTCTACTCTGAACTTGCCCCAGTTTGTTGATGTCTTTTTTAAAATGTGGTGCCCAAAACTGGACACAGTATTCCAGATGAGGTCTGACCAAAGAGGAGTAGAGGGCAATAATGACTTCATGTGATCTAGACTGTATGCTTCTGTTAATACATCCCAGAATTGCATTTGCCTTTTTTGCTGCTGCATCACACTGTTGACTCATGTTCAGTTTATGATCTATTAGCATACCCAAGTCTTTTTTCACATGTGCTGTTGCTTAGCCCTATTCCTCCCACGTTAGTTGCTGCCCGCTGCTCCAGTTTATTTCTAACTTTTTGAATCCTGTTTCTCTCTTCTCTAGTATTAGCTATCGCTCCTAGCTTTGTGTCATCAGCAGATTTAATCAGTGTACCCTCAATTCCTTCATCTAAATCATTGATAAAGATGTTGAACAATACAGGGCCCAGGACATAGACCTGTGGTACCCCACTTGAGACATTCTTCCAACTGGATGTGCAGCCATTTACGACCACTCTTTGGGTCCGATCACTAAGCCAGTTATGAATCCATCTAACAGTTGCCTTGTCCATTCCATATTTATTCATTTTTTCAATAAGGATGGTGTGAGATACTTTCCATAAATCGAAAGGTAGCTGACAGCACAACTGGCATAAGGATGCCCGTCCTAATTCCACTGGACCCAAGTGGAGAAGTACATACCATAGCCAAGTGAAGGATAGCATCCAACCCAGGTGAAGTAAAAAAGTCCTTTATTGTGCCTAATGTGACGTTTCAACCATAAAGGTCTTTATCAAGCATACAAAACAGTTAAAATGGCAGTCTTAAATAGGAAGCGGAAAAACCACCACCAATCACTCCCCAAGAAGCCGCCCGCAAAATTTACATAACAGTGCTTAGTAATCAATTAAATAAACATATAAATAGAAGATCTATAACAAAAACCTCTTAATTAATAACATTTGTCCCCATAGTGACACATGGCCACCACCAAAAAAATATAAACAAACAAGTTGTTAGGACTGGCGGAACGCACCAAGACAGATGGTATAGATGCGTTCGCAGTCCGGGGTCCACCGTGCAGGTGAAAACCTGCTGCTAGCAATTAGCAGACTATATGGCGGTACACTAAAGTATACACGCGTGGGTTAACCTCACCCAGCGTGAAAGAAGCAATCCTGTTAAGGCACAGGACCGCGGTACCGCACCTAAAGCGCGAGCAAGTAGTCAGTGAACTCAACCCCAACTAGGATTGAAGTCCGATTAGACCCTTTCTGGCACAACACCGCAACTGGGTGTGTAAGGAAACTGAAGAGCAATATTAAGGCACAAGAGTGCATGCAGTGCCGCACTGACGAACGCCACTAACCACCCAGGCTTGGGTAAGGAAAGCACAGAGGAAGTGCACGGCGCCGTACTGGCGGTCACAGCAACTGGACGCTATAATGTGTGACTAGTGCTGTAGGATAAGTCGGGCGCTAGGTAGCAGCCATACACCTTCCGCGAACAGTCATTCAATAGGGTAGGGGTATCCAAGGACGACTTGCACTCACAACATACACACATTAGCGATTGAAAGACAATACTAGCGCATGGCCGTGCGGTCATGCGCAGTTTATATAGCAGCAGCACAGGAAGTGGCCACAGCACCTTTGCCCTTCCAAGACCTGCCAAGAGGACCAATAGAATGTGCTGCAGAGCCTGAGCACATGACCCTCGATCTCCAACGGGAGATCTTACCCTGGGCATGCTCAGTACGTGCAGACAAGGACTTAGTCCCAGAGAAGTCCGCTCGCTGCTGACCAGCACTGACTTTAATGGCAGAGACTGGAGAAGCAGCAGTAACTCTCAGAACAGAGTGAGAATGAGCAAGACACTGGGACCGACGTCCTTGCTAAGCAGACTCCACTGTGGCTGGACAAGAATGGGAGACCGCAGCGGAGGTGGCTCGAGATTCCCCCTGTGCAGAAGCGGGAACTCGACCCCTAACATGCCCCCCCCTTCCTTGGGCCTCGCTACGTTCGAAGGCAGCAATGAGCTGCGGAGCCCGAATGTGCTCAGCAGGCTCCCAGGACCTATCCTCAGGGCCGTAACCCTTCCAGTCCACCAAAAAAAATTTTTTGCCACGTACCACCTTGCACCCCAAGATAGCATTCACCTCGAAATCGTCCGTAGACGAACCCGATGTCCCGGCAGATGACTCAGAAAACCGGGACATGTATACGGGTTTCAAGAGGGACACATGAAAGGTGTCGGTGATACCAAGGCGTGGAGGAAGGGCCAGACGGTAGACCACAGGATTAACCTGTTCGAGGACCTTGAAGGGACCCAAGTAGCGAGGAGCAAATTTAGTGGACTCAACTCGCAGCCTGATGTTACGGGCGGAGAGCCACACCAAGTCGCCAGGAGCAAAGGTCGGAGCGGGGCGCCGATGAGCATCGGCGGAGGACCTCATTCTCTCCTTAGAGGCCCGAATGGCATCCTGAGTGCGGTCCCAAATATCCCGTGCCTCCACAGCCCAGTCTGCCACCCTGGAGTCTGCGGAAGACACGGGCATAGGCACAGGTACCCGTGGATGCTGACCATAGTTGAGGAGGAATGGGGCTTGTCCAGTGGAGTCGGCTACGGCGTTGTTCAGCGCAAACTCTGCCCATGATAGCAAGGATGCCCAGTCATCCTGCCTGGCTGAAACAAAATGTCGCAGGTATGTGACCAAGGTCCGGTTGGCCCTCTCTACCAATCCATTCGTCTCGGGATGATAAGCGGAAGAGAGATTCAACTCAATACTGAGAAGACGACATAGCTCTCTCCAGAACCGAGACGCAAACTGGGGACCCCGGTCACTGACAATTTTGTCAGGCATACCATGTAGGCGGAAGATGTGCTTAATGAACAACGCAGACAAGGCCCGTGCAGAAGGTAACCGTGGTAGTGGCACCAAATGCACCATTTTCGAGAAATGATCGGTGATGACCCAAATGATGGTACAGCCGCGAGACTTGGGCAAACCCACGACAAAGTCCATCCCGACCATCTCCCAGGGCCTATCTGCCACCGGCAAGGGATAGAGCAACCCAGTCGGCCTTTGACGCGGAGATTTATTTTTGGCGCAAGAGACACACGCCAGAATATAATCCCTGACATCCCGGACCATATGCGGCCACCAGTACGTCCTCGCCAGTAGCTCAGATGTCCTCTTTGTCCCAAAGTGTCCACCCACTCTGGACGAATGAGCCCAAGAGAGAACCTCCGGTCGCAAATTAATGGGCACAAAAGTCTTGCCCGGAGGCACAGACTCAAGCGAAACCGGCGCTACGGTTCTCAGGTTCTCAGAAGGAACAATAAGCCGAGGCTCCTCTTCCTCCTCTTCAGTTGACATAAGGGAGCGAGAGAGAGCATCAGCACGAATATTCTTCTCCCCGGCGAGAAAATGAAGAGAAAAGTGGAACCGGGAAAAGAACAAGGACCATCTGGCTTGGCGAGAATTTAGCCGCTGGGCTGTTTGTAAGTAGACCAAATTTTTGTGGTCAGTGTAAACCTGGAAGGGAAACCGCGCACCTTCCAGAAGATGTCTCCACTCTGAAAAGGCCAACTTCATTGCTAGCAGCTCCCTATCCCCGATGGAGTAGTTTCTCTCTGCTGGCGAGAAGGTCTTAGAGAAGAAGAAGCATGGATGCTTCCGACCTTGAGCATCCTTCTGATAGAGGACTGCTCCAGCACCAACGGATGAGGCATCCACCTCCATTAGGAATGGCTTATCCACATCGGGACGATGTAAGATGGGAGCGCTAGCAAAGTGGGACTTAATAGAAGTGAAGGCCTTGGAGACCTCTTCCGACCACAATTTAGGATTCGCTCCCTTCTTGGTGAGGGCTACCAAGGGAGCTACCAGAGTTGAGAAGTGGGGAATGAACTGGCGGTAATAGTTAATGAACCCCATAAAGCGCTGCACCGCTTTAAGAGAATGGGGCTCTTGCCAGTCCATCACAGCATGTAGTTTGGCAGGATCCATAGCCAATCCCTGGGCGGAGATGATATAGCCCAGGAACGGCAAAGACTCCTGCTCAAACATACACTTCTCCAACTTAGCGTAAAGAGAGTTTGCCCGTAGGAGGTCGAAGACTCTGCCAACATCTCTCCAGTGGGAGTCAATATCTGGAGAAAAGATGAGAATATCATCCAGATAGACTACAACCGAGGTGGAAAGCATATCCCGGAAGATGTCGTTGACAAAGTCTTGAAAAACGGCTGGGGCATTACAGAGCCCGAAGGGCATCACCAGATACTCATAGTGCCCATCTCTGGTGTTAAGCGCCGTTTTCCATTCGTCCCCCTCACGGATGCGAATCAGGTTGTAAGCACCCCGCAGATCTAATTTAGTAAACACTCTAGCTCCCCGAAGCCTATCGAAGAGCTCGGATATCAAGGGCAAAGGATACTTGTTCTTAACGGTGATAGCGTTAAGACCCCTGTAGTCTATGCATGGACGTAGTTCCCCATTCTTCTTCTGCACGAAGAAGAACCCTGCCCCAGCAGGTGACACTGACTTCCTGATAAACCCTCTTGCCAGATTCTCTTGAATGTACTGAGACATGGCCTCCGTCTCCGGGAGAGATAATGGATAAACTCGACCCCGGGGAGGCTCCGCACCAGGCAAGAGATCGATAGGACAGTCATAGGGGCGATGGGGCGGAAGGGTCTCCGCCGCCTTTTTGGAGAACACATCTGCGTAAGACCAATATTGCTTGGGAAGAGAGGATAGATCTGCGGGTACCTCAGTAGTAGCAACCTGAACGCACTCTCGGTGACACCTACCCCCACATGATTCACCCCATCCCAGAATTCTGCCTGAGGACCACTCGATGTGAGGAGAGTGGTACCATAGCCAAGGTATCCCCAACAGGACCTCATCAATACCCTCAGGAATGATGAGCAGAGAAATAATCTCCTGATGGGATGGCGACATGGACAGAGTAACAGGGATGGTCTGATGTGTTATCTGTGCGGGGAGTGTCGACCCATTCACCACTCGTACCGTTACTGGTTGAGATAGCATAACCAGGGGTATTGCGTGACGTTGGGCGAAGGCAGAAGACATAAAATTGCCCTCCGCCCCAGAATCCACGCAGAGGTCTACCGAGTGGGAGGATGAGCCAAAGGTAATTGTCCCCTTAAAGGACAATTTGGAGGCAAACGTCGCAGTGTCTAGTGCAACTCCACTTACTACCACTAGACGCTGACGTTTCCTCGACCGCTGATGACATCTGGTGGCAAGATGTCCTGACTGTTGGCATACATGGCAACCCTGGAGTGCACGAGCGGTCTGGGACTTAGATCCCGCTCGTGACACCACCTTAGGCTCCTGGACCTCAGGAGCCTGGACTGGAGATTCCAAAGGTTTGGCGAAGGTGGGAGCCAGCCGAAACCTCTGCCTACACTGGGCTCGCTCTAACCTCCGCTCGTGAAAACGGAGGTCGATGCGAGTAGATACTGTTATTAACTCTTCCAGTGTGGCGGGAATCTCCCTAGTGGCCAGAGCATCCTTAACGTGGTCAGCCAGCCCCCTCCAAAATATAGGGATAAGGGCTTTATCCGACCACTCCAGCTCAGATGCTAGAGTGCGGAAATGGACGTCAAAAAGGCTGACCAAGGACGAGCCCTGAGTCAGTGCCAACAGTTGGAGCGCCGTGTCATGGGTGACACGAGGTCCTAGAAAGACCTGTTTCAGAGTGCTCAGGAATAACGGAGCACTCTGCACCACATGATCGCCACGCTCCCACAGCGGCGTAGCCCACTGCAACGCCCTGTCTGACAATAAGGAAATTATAAAGCCCACCTTAGCCCGCTCTGTAGGGAAACGAGAGGCCAGTAGCTCGAGATGTATTGAGCACTGACTCACGAAACCCCTACAGGACTTACTGTCACCAGAAAATTTCTCTGGTAGCGGGAGGCGAGATAGCGTCGGTACAGGGGCGGCAGTGGACAAGGTAGCTGCAGCCACACTTGCAGCCTGAACAGCGACAGCAGTAACATCCACAGCTGAGGTTGAACGCTCAAGAGCCGCCAACCTTCCCTCCAGCTGCTGGATGTACCGCTGTAAACGCTGGTCGTCCGCCATTTTACTAGCCAGACCCTGGCGCCAGTATTCTGTTAGGACTGGCGGAACGCACCAAGACAGATGGTATAGATGCGTTCGCAGTCCGGGGTCCACCGTGCAGGTGAAAACCTGCTGCTAGCAATTAGCAGACTATATGGCGGTACACTAAAGTATACACGCGTGGGTTAACGTCACCCAGCGTGAAAGAAGCAATCCTGTTAAGGCACGGGACCGCGGTACCGCACCTAAAGCGCGAGCAAGTAGTCAGCGAACTCAACCACAACTAGGATTGAAGTCCGATTAGACCCTTGCTGGCACAACACCACAACTGGGTGTGTAAGGAAACTGAAGAGCAATATTAAGGCACAAGAGTGCATGCAGTGCCGCACTGACGAATGCCACTAACCACCCAGGCTTGGGTAAGGAAAGCACAGAGGAAGTGCACGGCGCCGTACTGGCGGTCACAGCAACTGGACGCTATAATGTGTGACTAGTGCTGTAGGATAAGTCGGGCGCTAGGTAGCAGCCATACACCTTCCGCGAACAGTCATTCAATAGGGTAGGGGTATCCAAGGACGACTTGCACTCACAACATACACACATTAGCGATTGAAAGACAATACTAGCGCATGGCCGTGCGGTCATGCGCAGTTTATATAGCAGCAGCACAGGAAGTGGCCACAGCACCTTTGCCCTTCCAAGACCTGCCAAGAGGACCAATGGAATGTGCTGCAGAGCCTGAGCACATGACCCTCGATCTCCAACGGGAGATCTTACCCTGGGCATGCTCAGTACGTGCAGACAAGGACTTAGTCCCAGAGAAGTCCGCTCGCTGCTGACCAGCACTGACTTTAATGGCAGAGACTGGAGAAGCAGCAGTAACTCTCAGAACAGAGTGAGAATGAGCAAGATGTTGGGACCGACGTCCTTGCTGAGCAGACTCCACTGCGGCTGGACAAGAATGGGAGACCGCAGCGGAGGTGGCTCGAGATTTCCCCTGTGCAGAAGCGGGAACTCGACCCCTAACACAAGTGTTGTCAAACCTTAACCAATCATCGCGTCTGTTCCATATAAATATAAACCTTCGGCCTATGTTGTATCACATAGCATATATTATCCTATATGTCAGACTTGCACCAATCAGTAATCCAGCTGTCTCAGCAAATCAGTAAGTTCGTACAAGTTCAACTTCCTATCAGCGTTACCTAAACGTTACGCTGTCATCTAATTATAACTCATGTATCACGAGAATAAGTGTGCCTGCCAACATGATGAACTAACCCCGGGAAGTAAATCACATAACATGTGCCAACCCACGGTGAAGCCTCTCCGGTAAGAAGGACCCACCCTGCCACCATACGTCACCGGCATCAGCGCGCAGGCGCACACGATCCCCAGCCACATGCGTATAAACAACACCATATAACAAGTCACATGACGCCGCTGCTGGAGCAAGAGGATCATGCACATCCACCGCCTCAAACAACGGCACACGCATGCAGGCGAGGTGACGACCCATCACCAAAGCACGCCATCGCCATAAGCCGGACAATGCATGGGAATCACTCCCAGAAGATATATGCGCCCACCTAATACCCTAATGACTCAACCCAACGATTAAAGATATATGGCCAACTCCATGGCATCCTATATCAAATGATCACAAATATGTATCATCAACCTACATGAGCACAATATTAGCAAAGCTTGTCATAAAAAATATATGACATATAATATATGCTATGTGATACAACATTGGCCGAAGGTTTATGTGCATATGGGACAGACGTGACGATTGGTTAAGGTTTGACAACACTTGTTTGTTTATATTTTTTTAGTGGTGGCCATGTGTCACTATGGGGACAAATGGGATTGATTAAGAGGTTTTTGCTATACCTAATGTGTTGTGAGTCATCCTTAGACATGCATATTGTGTAAGATCTTCTATTTACATGTTTATTTAATTGATTACTAAGCACTGTTATGTAAATTTTGTGGGCGGTTTCTTGGGGAGTGATTGGTGGTGGTTATTCCGCTTCCTATTTAAGACCGCCATTTTAACTGTTTAGTATGCTTGATAAAGACCTTTATGGTTGAAACGTCGCATTTGGCACAATAAAGGATTTTTTTACTTCACCTGGATTGGATGCTGTCCTTCACTTGGCTATGGTGTGAGATACTTTGTCAAATGCTTTGCTGAAGTCAAGATATACTATATCTACAGCATTTCCCTGATCCACCCAGTCAGTGATTCTGTCACACAAGGCAACTAAATTAGTCTGACATGACTTATTAGTTACAAACCCATGCTGACCCTTGTTAATCACTTCATTCTTATCCAGGTACTTACATGCATGTTGTTTAATAATTAGTTCAAACATCTTTCCTGGTATAGAAGTCAGACTCACCGGCCTATAGTTCCCTGGGCCACCTTCTTCCCCTTTTTGAAGATAGGAACAACATTTGCTCTTCTCCAGTCTTCTGGGACTTGTCCTGTTCTCCAAGATTTTTCAAATATTATGGAGAGTGGTTAGAAAATTTCTTCTGCTATCTCCTTCAGTACTCTGGGGTGTAATTCATCTAGACCTGGAAGCTTGAATTCATTTATGTTAGCTAAGTGTTTCCTCACTATCTTTCTGTTTATAGATATCCTGGATTCTTCTATTCCTTTAATAGGACAGTGAAGCCTAGTTGATGATACATTTCCTTTCTGAGAGAAAACAGATGCAAAATAGGAATTTAAAAGTTCGGCCTTCTCAGCATCCTTTCTTACCATTTCATAATTTTCATCCTGTAAAAATCCTATAGCATCTTTGACTTTTCTTTTACTTTCACATATCCCCAAAATCCTTTTTTATTGCTTTTGATGTCTCTTGCAAGCCTTAATTCATTGTCAGCTGTAGCTAATATGATTCGTGCCCTGCAGATTCTGAAGACAGCATTATATTTTTCTTTAGATATGCCTCCCTCTTTCCATTTGACAAACATTTCTTTCTTCCTTTTTAGCTTGTGTTTAAGTTCTGTGTTCATCCATCCTGGCTTCTTTAAATTCTTCCTTCTTTTTGGAATTGTTAACGATTGTGCTTTGAGAATCTCATTTTTTAAAACTTCCCATCCTTCCTGTATTTTTTTGGTCCTTAAGGATATCTAGGTATTGGATCCCTCCGATTCATTTTCTGGGTCCCTTAAAATCTGCCTTTCTGAAAACTAACCTTGAAGCCTGAGTCTTCACAGGTTTCCTCCTCTAGTTATCCAAAATTCTAAAATAGCATGGTCCCTGGAAGGACCCAGCCATCCAAGGCTCGGCGGACAGAAATGCAGCTCTACCAGCACAGGGTAGAGCAGTGGTCAAGCAGAAGTAGCAGCGGGCCCACAGCAGTACAGGGATGCAAGTCGCTCAATATGTGGCAGATCATCGCATGGGCTGATGCCCTCAGATCCAGTGCAAAATGGACGAGGGAACCCCCAGCACAGAGAATCTGGACAGGGAGGACTCAGTGTTACTGTAAGAGGTGGTACGACCCGGGCACGTACTGAAGGGCCAAGGAAAGAGTGCAGGGAAAGTGGAAAGTGTGAGCCGCTAGGAACCCTATGCAAATGCTGTGTCTATTAAGGATGTGCTGTGCAAAGAAGAAAGTAAAGTTTTATGCTTCAAGTTGCAACTGGACTGCGTCTCTGTTTGTATGCAAATGACCGGAGGGGACCTTAGGCAATGGAGAGAAGGCCCAGACAGTGCAAACAATAAAGAGGCAAGTACATTGACCATGGGATGTTATCTGGATGTGACTGGAAACCAGGGTGCACAAGACCTGCTAATCTCAGCCACGAGTACGGCCCTGGGACTCCCTTACACCTGCCTACCTATCAGTTGAACCCGCCTGCCTGCCTATCAGCCATGTCTGCCTGTGCTTGACAAGTCTAATGTAAGATATCAAGCAGGAACGCGGGATGCAGTGACAGACGGGAGGCAGAGCAAAGGTTAACAGGTTTATTTACAGGGGGATACTCCACTTAGGGAGGCAAAGAGTTAAACGATCTTAAAGGCAGTAAAATACAACGGTAAAAATATTAGCGAACGTATAAGGAAGTCAATAATGCAGCTCCTGCTGTGAACTCAATGGTGCCGGCAACGGGGGGCACGGTGTTTTTATCAATGGGGTCAAGCAGACGACAATACCACCATCTTCTGGTGACAGTGATTTATCTCCGGCACCTTCCACTGCCCTTAGTCCATATACTGTGGATGCCTACAAGCTTACAGGCCACGGTACTATCTAAGCTCGACGTGTTTCCTGCACAACTCTCCTGACAGTCTCTGTCAAACGGGCCCAAAGTGGCTGACGGTAATGCGTGTCACGGTCTTGTATGAGCCCAGCGTGGATCAGCAGATGTTTACTGGTCAGGATGCAAAGGTCTGTACTGTCCCTGGTCACTCTTATGGGGCATGTGGGTAGTACTCACGTACTTGGAGACCGGACTCACACCACACGTTTCTTTCTCATTGTTCCCTGCTGTTGGCGGCGGGCGACACAGGCACTGGTTTGCATGCTGCTGGTGCTCTCAGGGCAGGGCACTTCTCTCTCTGGTGGCTGCAGAGCTGGCTCAGCTCTACTTGGTGTGCACTGCTCAGCTCTGTGTATTCGGCTGGGCTCTGCATGGTTCTCCTCTGCTCTGCATGGCTCTACAGCGGTCCCTCTCTCCAGATTACTGCTGGGCACGCTTGGCTCTGAAGGCGACGGGGCCCTGTCTATGCCACCCCTCGCAACATCGCTACTCCATGCAGGAGACAAGGGAAACAGAGCGTGTCACTCACCGCTCTGCGAGCTGCTCTGCTCTGGCGCCAAAACGCTCTGCTTTGTGTGCTTTCTCTTTTTATCTCCCTGTTGCTGCGTGCCCTTTCCTGGCTCTACCCGGCTCTCTGGCTCTGCAGGAAGGTCCCTAACACTCAGGATTCCCTCTGGCTGCAGGGGAAGGTCCGCTTTCTCAAAGCTGTCCCCCGGGAACAGAGGATGCAGTCTTTCTAGTTCCCAGCTTGGCATGCAGGTACCCGAGGTCTGGTCTATCTCCTTACACTAACATTCCTGGCCATTTTGCCTCCTGTCCCTTGAGGTTCAGCTGCCATCTATCGAGGTCAGTCCCGGTGTAGCAACTGATCCTGCCTTCCTCATTTCTCCTTGGATCACAGTATTGTCAGCCGCCGTGCATTCGCAGTGAGGCACCTAGTCACACTCCTCCAGGCATTCCTTGGCTCACGGCACAGTGTTTACACCACCCAGTTCTTTGCATGAACTAAGTAAAAAAGAGAGGATACAGAAGCCTGCTTTAGCCTGATGGATTGTTCCAAGTACTAGAATTCCTGCTTAAGAAAATACAAACCCATAAAATAAATACCATACATCAAAGCAACAAAGCCATAACTTAAATGGAACTTGTTGTGAAAAACGCTATTAACATGCAGTTGTGGGTTCAGTTTGCAGGTTAATAGCACTCCGAAGCTGTGCAGCCACCAGACTGAGGGTTCCGATGCCAAAAGAAAATGAACTTCATTTCTGCCGGCAGCCTCAGGCTTTCATTCATAAGGGTGAGTCGGAGTGGCTTCAGTCACCACTCAGTGCATGGTCAGGGGCTGCTGTACTCACACCCTGGCACTGACTGAGAGCCAGGTCTGCAGTGCATCAGTACAGAGCCGACTGTCAGTCAGTGCCGGATCGTGGTTAAAGCCGCCTCTCACTTCAGTGATTACTGAAGCCTCTATGACTGAAAGCCCGAAGCTGCTGGCAGGAATAAAGTTCATTTTCTCATGGTAGCCAGGCTGTCAATGCAGAGGCCACAGATCTTCAGAACGCTATTAACCTGCAGATCAATCTCGTATCTGAAAGTTAATTGAGTTTTTACACATGACAGACTCCCTTTAACGCAGGTGCAGAATGTATCAGTTGCATTTTATACCAAAAGGGCATGCCTAAAACATTTAATATACCGTAAATTGCACAGAGCAGATGGTAAATTCTGTTTTTAAATTGGCAACATAGCAAGAAAAGAGGCAACATAGAATGAGTCATTGCACACTGAACAATAGTTAATATATTTAACCCATTCACCCCTGGGCTATTTTCAGTTTTTTTGTTTTCATTTTGTCCACCCATTCTTGCAAGAGCCATAAAGTTTTTTTATTTTTTGACAATAAACAAAAAAAACCCTGTTTAGGAGAGAAGAACAGACAAAACGTGGCACCCTAAGTGCGTAAACACAATATATAATAGTCTTTGATGGGTGCACAAATTCATGCACTCACCTGGTGGAAGAATGATATGGCTTTAGATCATTTATCCTCAAAAAATTCCTCTGGGATACTTTTCAATGGATAGGGCTTGCAGCTTGCATTGGGTGGATCCAAGTGAAAGAGCCAAACACAGGCTAACACAGGACAAGTAAATCAAAATGGACACATCCAGCCCATGAACAGCAGCGCTTCCCAGGACCCACATCCAAAGCTGATATTATATTTAAGAGACAGCACTGTACATAACAGCAGAGGAAGCTATATAATAAGGGATGGCATTATATGTAAATAGAGAGGATGGTACGCAATAAAGGACAGTGCTATATATAATGCATCGGTCAGCCGGTTCCTGAGATGGAAGGGGCGACAGTTCACGGTCACGTGGACGGAAGCACCAGATCATCTATACAGATGATGTGGAAGCATCGCCTCACAGCTTACCGCTAGCTGTCAGCTCTACAGGTCCGTGACCGGCGCATGCGCACCACTGCTATTAGTAAAATGATGTGTCTTGAAGGGGCCTGATAGAACGTACTTTCCATAAGCAAAATATGCACTAGGTAAAGAACTTGTAGTTGCTGGTATGTTACTACTGTATATCATATGTTAGTACACAACCTGTAGACCACTGAATAAATAAATAGGTGAGATTGGGGTGCTAAATGTGCTAATAGAAAACCTAGGATGGTGCTAAAATAAACTTTCCATCACAGGAACATTCTGACAGACACATGCGCCGTCATACTCTGCACCGTGTACTGTTTCCTGCATCCGTACAGCTGTATGGAGATGTCATTACATGGGCACATGAGCAGACAGCACAGAAACCCTGCACAGCTGATAACTATCCCTCCACGCAACTTTCTAAACATCCAATCAACAACGTAGCACATGCTATTTAAACCAACATGCCCCCTGTCCTGACACGCCTCCCGAAGAAGTAGTGCGAAATGCGCGTCGGGGAAGAGGGACACTGAGGGATTTCCACATGGCTGCACGTCAGGTTAACATAACCTTCTGACATTTATCATCTGTGAAGCAAAATCACTATACCATATAGTGCGTACAAGCACAGGGGGACAAACACAGATTCACCCAAGAATGTAGGAATGAATTTATAGCTGATTTTTTGTTCTCACATTTACCTATTGTGTGTAAGGAATCTAACTAATCCTCACACAGTGGGGAACCAATCTAGACTCCACTAAGGTTAACTATCAGAGGCTAAACCTTAAGGTACCGTCACACATAACGATATCGTTAACGATATCGTTGCTTTTTGTGACGTAGCAACGATATCGTTAAGGAAATCGTTATGTGTGACAGCGACCAACGATCAGGCCCCTGCTGGGAGATCGTTGGTCGCTGAGGAAAGTCCAGAACTTTATTTTGTCGCTGGACTTCCCGCTGACATCGCTGGATCGGCGTGTGTGACACCGATCCAGCGATGTCTTCACTGGTAACCAGGGTAAACATCGGGTTACTAAGCGCAGGGCCGCGCTTAGTAACCCGATGTTTACCCTGGTTACCAGCGTAAACGTTAAAAAAACAAACACTACATACTTACCTTCAGCTGTCTGTCCCCGGCGCTGTGCTTCTCTGCACTCCTCCTGCATCCTGTGTCAGCGCCAGCCAGCCGGAAAGCAGAGCGGTGACGTCACCGCTCTGCTTTCTGGCTGACCGGCGCTGACAGTGCAGAGGAAAGCAGAGCGCCGGAGGACAGACAGCTGAAGGTAAGTATGTAGTGTTTGTTTTTTTAATGTTTACGCTGGTAACCAGGGTAAACATCGGGTTACTAAGCGCGGCCCTGCGCTTAGTAACCCAATGTTTACCCTGGTTACCGGGGACCTCGGGATCGTTGGTCGCTGGAGAGCGGTCTGTGTGACAGCTCTCCAGCGACCAAACAGCGACGCTGCAGTGATCGACATCGTTGTCGGTATCGCTGCAGCGTCGCTTAGTGTGACGGTACCATAACTCTTAATTGCAAAGAGATTTTTATTCTATTGTCTATGTGGCCAATAGTTTGGAATACTCTATGGTAATGAAGTCCCTCTTCATAGGATTCAGTACCCTTCTTATAATGTACATTTTGGTTTTAAATGTTTATTAATAAAGCAATATTTTATTCATAAGTAGTACCCTGGAGATCATTCTTTACTGATGTTTGGTCACCGATACAGTGATATGTCATTCAATATAGTGGTACATTACCCTCAATGCTGATGGGTGTTATTATTTTGGGCACCTCATTGTGAATAAATAAGTGAATGCATTATATAGTAAGGGACTGTGCTATACATAATAAGTGAGTACAGTATATACTAAGGGACTGTGCTATAAATACGGGTGTACACTATATTCTAAGGTACCATGCCATACATAATAAGGCTACATCCCTGTATCTGTGTGCAGTGTTGGTGTGCTGCCCGCTTTTATAGACACATTGAGCATGTCCTATTCTGATCTTCGAAATCGGATCAGAACAGAACATTCTCTGACCCTCACGGATCTCATTATCAGATCTGTGATTTTCATGTATGTGTGAGTGGACCTATAAAACTTTATGAGTCCATGTGCCATCCAATAAAAAAACCTGGAAGCACACGGACATTTCATAAAAATGTGAGAAAAGTAGAATAAGGGATTTTACAAAAAACATTATCACTCCACATCACACAGTGCAGATACAGAATAATATCTACATCCAGGCACTTACTGCTGATGTCGTCTCTGATTAGAGACGTTTTCTCCTGTTTGTTCTCTATCTGGTCAGACCTTCATGTCGACATCTCCCGAGCCATGACTTATCTTGTCACGATGATCTTCGCAGCCCTGAAAATAACAGGGTCATATGCATTGTAAACATACATGTGTTTCCCCACTGAATACAGATATGTACCTCAGCATTTATAAACTATTGGCCACGCATTATTAAAAATATAAAGGGATAAGCAGCACTGTGTTCCCCATTAATTATAATCTCTGACTCCCAATAATATAAATTATTCAGCCTGTGACTCTCTCCAATTAACTGTAAGGCTATGTGCACACGGAATATTTTTCAAGGTTTTATAGTACAAGCAAAGTGAATAAGATCCCTGAAATCTCATGGACACGCTGCTTATTTTTTCCTTGCAGATTTGCAGCAGATTAAAATCTGCATAATGTCAGTTCTTGCAGTGTACTTCACTTGTACTAATGGAGAAAAATACATAACAAAATCATGGCAAAAACGTGGAAAAAACTAATGTATTTTATGCAACTTTCTTCCTGCCAACACATTAGGACATGCAGCAGAATTCTCTCCTTCAAATCCTGAAAGTGTGCATAAAGCCTTAGTCCCTGTCCTGTGTCCCTAATGATTCACCATAAGTCCTTGATAGCAGCAAAATGAATTTGGGGGTGGGAGAAGATGCTATCAGGTTCTGCACATCGTAGGCCACCTCCCAATTCATTACAAGTCCATGACAGCATCTTCTCTCACCTTTCAATTCATTATAAAGTGTCCTATGTACCTTACCCCTCCTCTTCCAGTCCCCAATAAATTTTAAGTCCCTGATAGCATCACAATGAATTGTGAGATGGGGGAGGATGTTATCAGGGGCTTTGCAACCTCCTCCACCACTCAATTCATTTTAGATCCATATTTAATGTCCTCCTCCCCTGTTCCTAAGTCAATTATAAGTCCCCTTCCTCCCATCCCAAACCCCCACATCCTTCATTGTCCTCCTCCTCCCGCATCCCATCATTGTTCTCTCACCCACCTTCATCATTGCCATCTCCATCAATGCCTTCTCTACCACTCCCATCACTGCTTTCTCCACCACCCAATCATTGCCCTCTCCACCACCCCAATCATTGCCCTCGCCACTACCCCAATCATTGCCCTCCCCTATCACCTCCATCATTGCCCTCACCACCACCTCCATAATTACCCTCTCCACCACCTCCATCATTGTTCTCCCCTCCACCCACATCATTGTCCTCATCACCACCTCCATCATTGACTTCTCACCCACCACCCCAATCATTGTCCTTTCCACCACATCCATCATTGCCTTCTCCCCACCACCCTAATCATTGCCCTTTCCGCCACCACCATCATTGTCCTTTAATAATAACAATAATAATAATCTTTATTTATATAGCGCCAACATATTCCACAGCGCTTTACAGTCCAACAGTTTCAAACACAACAGCCATAAGTAACAATGTTAACAATACAATAATTAAAGCAAAATAAGACCCTGCTCATCAGAGCTTATAATCTATAATGAGGTGGGGGAGATACAAAGTACAGGTGTGTATTTACAATTATGTATTTACAATGATGGTCCAGGCATCTTCAGGGGGTGGGGGATAGATGGAAGTAGTGGATGGGCTACACACACAAACCTAAAATGACTTTGATTAGGGAACGAGATAGGCCGCTCTGAACAAATGTGTTTTGAGGGAGCGCCGAAAACTATGCAAATTGTGGATGGTCCTAATATCTTGGGGTAGAGAATTCCAGAGGATTGGCGCAGCAAGGGAGAAGTCTTGGAGTCGGGAGTGGAAGGTACGGATTAGTGCAGAGGTTAGAAAGTCATTTGCAGAGCGCAGTGGTCGGTTAGGTCGATAGACAGAAATGAGGGAGGAGATGTAAGGGGGTGCCACACTGTGGAGAGCTTTGTGGGTGAGAACAAGTACTTTGAATTGGATTCAATAATGAATGGGCAGCCAGTGTAACGACTGGCGATGAGCGGACATGTCTGAATACTGATTAGCTAGATGGACAACCCTGGCTGCTGCATTAAGGATAGACTGGAGAGGGGAAAGTCGAGTGGGGGGGAGGCCAATTAATAGAGCATTGCAGTAGTCCAGGAGGGAGTGGATCAGGATGACAGTGAGGGTTTTTGTTGTTTCCATGGTGAGAAAAGAGTGGATTCTACAGATGTTCTTTAGGTGTAAGCGGCAAGAGCGGGCAAGAGATTGTATATGGGATGTGAAGGAGAGATCTGAGTCAAACATAACACGCAGTGAGCGTGCCTGCTGCTGGGGTGTTATTATGGTGCCACCCACGGAGAGGGAAATGTCAGATTTAGGGAGGTTGGAAGATGGTGGGAGCAGAAGAAATACAGTTTTGGAGAGGTTGAGTTTCAGATAGAGAGCGGATATGATGTTGGAGACTGCAGACAGTCAATGGCGTTCTGTAGTACAGCGGGGGTAAAGTCAGGGGATGATGTGTATAGCTGTGTGTCATCAGCGTAAAAATGGTACTGAAAGACAAATCTGCTGATGGTCTGTCAAATTGGGGCCTAGGACTGAGCCCTGGGGTACCCTGACAGCGAGAGGAAAAGGAGATGAAGTGGAGCCAGCAAACAAAATACTGAAGGAGCAATCAGAAATGTAGGAAGAGAACCAGGAGAGATCAGTGTTCTTAATGCCTAGTGACTGGAGCCTAAAGAGTAGGAGATGGAGATCAACAGTGTCAAAAGCTGCAGAAAGGTCAAAAAGAATGAGCAGAGAGTGGTCACCATTACATTTTGCTGTCAGAAGGTCATTGGTCACTTTGATAAGTGCAAGTTACTGTTGAATGTAGAAGGCGGAAGCCGGACTGTGAAGGGTCTAGGAGGGAGTGAATGGAGAGGTAACAGGTAAGGCGGGAGTAGACTAGGCACTCCAAGAGTTTAGAGATGAAGGGGAGATTGGAGACTGGTCTGTAGTTATTTGTGCAGGATGGATTGAGAGAGGGTTTCTTTAAGGAGAGGGAGAGATTACTGTAAAGATTGTAGTTAGGCGAGTTGTGACGACTGGAGAGAGATATTGGAGGAGATGAGAGGGAATGGGGTTAGTAGGGCATGTAGTCGGACAAGAAGAAGAGAGGAGCCTTGAGACTTCTTCTCTGATGGGATCAAATGTGGAGAGTGAGCCAGGGGAAATGCAGGGAGGGATGGGAGTCACTGAACTTGGTGGTTGGGAGCAGATTTCCTGATGGATGTTATCTATTTTCTCTATAAAGTGGGGGGCCATGTCATCAGCACAAATGTCTGTGATAGGGGCTTGTGCTTTTGGCCTGAGGAGGGACTAAAAAGTGTTAAAAAGTTTCTTGGGGTTGTTGGATAGTGAGGAGATCAGAGTGGTGAAGTAGGTCTGTTTGGTGAGTTGAAGGGCAGAGTTATAGGTTTTTAACATAAATTTGAAGTGGATGAAGACTTCTGGTGTGCGAGTTTTCCTGCATAAGCGTTCAACACTCCTAGAGCATTGCTGGAGAAATCGGGTGTGCGATGTGAGCCAGGGCTGTTTCACTCTGTGTTTGGAGGTTCTGAGGGTGAGGGGCGCTACTTGGTCCAGGGTGCTTCTGAGAGTGTCATTGTAGTGGTGTACAGCCAGATCAGGGCAGGAAAAATAAGAGATTGGGGACAGTGATGAGTGTAGGGAGTCTGAAAGTTTATGAGGGTTAATGGCTTGTAGATTTCTGACTGAATGGTAGGTAGGAGTGTGCTGGGGTGGGCGAGGATTTGTGAGCGTGAAGGATAGAATGTTGTGGTCAGAGAGAGGAAGTGGTGAGTTATTTAGGTAGGAAATTTAACAGAGCTGGACAAAGTCCAGATCAAGGGTGTTACCGTCCTTGTGTGTCTCAGAGGTTGAGAGCTGTGAGAGTCCGAGAGAAGTGGTTAGTGATAGAAGCTGGGACGCAGATGTGAAGAGGGACTGCTAATGGGAATGTTGAAGTCTTCCAGGATAAGGGTTTGGAGTTCTGAGGACATAAAGTGTGGCAACCAGGCTGAGAAATGGTCCAACAAGTGGGTGGGTGAGCCTGGGGTCCGATATATGAATGCTACTCTGAGGGAGAGGGGACAAAAGAGCCTGATGGTGTGGATCTCAAAAGCAGGGAATGAGAGTGATGGAATTGTAAGCCACCATGAAAATGGCAGCAGGGGAGACAGTGTCAGAGTCCTGGATCCAGGTTTCCATGAGGGCTAAAAGATTCAGAGAGTTGTTCAGAAAGTAATTGTGCAGGAAAGGAAGCTTGTTACATACAGACCGTGGATTCCAAAGGGCACAATTGACAGAGAGAGAGAAGAGGGAGTGCAAGTAATATTAATAAGGTTAGCATGGTCTTGATATGAGGTAGGGTAGCGGTTGAGGTTGAGGTTGGGGGATGGTGGACCGGGGTTGGGGGAGATGTCCCCAGAAATCAATAGGAGTAGGAAGATAAAAAGCAAGAAGTTTTTGAAATTGTACAACATTTTTTTGTGCAGTGTGTTTGGGCAAGATGGACTGAGGTTTTTCAGGAAGGTGAGAAGTGCATGGGAACGGTACATGGGAGAAGGAAGCATAGAGGGGCTGATGTGTATGAGTCGTGATGGAGGGGGGATGGTGCGGTGAATTTGGATGGCAAAGGGACATATGAGGATAGGAATAAAGCACATGGATAAAAGGGAGAGCAGAGTGTGGGTTACCTGACTCCTGCCCTGACTAACTGCCATGGAGTAACTGCCTTTAGCTTGATGCTTCGCTAATGCGATGCTTTGCTGAATGAGTGTGACCCCACACATGCATGCACCCCATTAAATTAATCTAAATATATAGGCCCCCAGTACAGGGAGAGGAGAGCGGAATTATGGGAGCTGGTTAGCTATAAATTAGCAACAGCTGCTCAAAACATCCTGGTGTGGAGAAGATGATCAAACACGCAGTCCTGATTACACCTCTATACTATAGCACCTCTCCTGAGATCTATGGAGATCCCCCTGGATCTACAACAGTAAGTACGGAGAACCATGTAACTGATGAATTCTAGCAAATTAGATGAATGACATGATTACCCACCATGCCCATTATTACCCTTTCTGCCACCTCCATCATTGCCTTCTCCCCAACCACCCCCATTATTGCCCTTTCCACTACCTCTCTCATTGCATTCTCCCCCACCACCCTCATCATTGCCCTTTCCACAACCTCTATCATAACTTTTCCCCCACTACCCCATCACCCATATCATTGCCCTCTCCACCACCTACACACACACATCCACGCCACTCACCTCTCCACACGTTCACACACACACACACACACACACACTACTCACCTCTGCACATTCCCTGCAGCATCTTTGTTGCTGGCAGCTTTCTCTCTGCAACAGCCGCACGCTGAATTGATGACATCATCCAGCTGCACTACTGTGTGATACAGGAAGCGTGGGCAGGAAGCAGGATGGATCCCTGCAGCTCCGCTGCCATTTTCTTCTGTAGGAAGCGGAGGTGCATGGATCGCTCCCTGAATGCCGCCCATGAGGACAATCTGGCCAGGGGCCCTTCGGGCCAGATAAACAGGCTAGATTAGATTGCCCTCAGTGTTAGCCATCTTGCAGGACCCCCCTCCACCTCCAGGCTCCGGTGCAGCTGCACCGGCTGCACATGCGGCATGTCCGCAACTTGCTTTACCATATAATGTACTGTAGAATGGAAAAAATCCATGTGCGATGAAATTGCTAAAAAGGGCAATTGCACAATTCTTTTATATATATATATATATATATATATATACACATATATATGTATATGTATATATATACACTCTATATATATATATATATATATATATATATACATAGAAAAAAAGAGGCAGCACTCCATCATAAAGTGAAAAAAAAGTGGAAGGTTTTAATCAACCCACATAGCCGGGCGACGTTTCAGCTCCATCTGAGCCTTTTTCAAGCCTTGAAAAAGGCTCAGATGGAGCTGAAACGTCGCCCGGCTATGTGGGTTGATTAAAACCTTCCACTTTTTTTTCACTTTATGATGGAGTGCTGCCTCTTTTTTTCTATGTGAATTTGGTGCAATCGTTGGACTGGGTGCCTGGGGCCTTGCACCCGAAGTTAAGTACAAGTGTTGTGCTGTTCCTTTTTTCCTAATATATATATATATATATATATATACCCACACACACACTACCGTTCAAAAGTTTAGGGTCACTTAGAAATTTCCTTATTTTTGAAAGAAAAGCATAGTTTTTTCCAATGAAGCTAACATTAAATGATTCAGAAATACACTTTATACATTGTTAATGTGGTAAATGACTATTCTAGCTGCAAACGTCTGGTTTGTAATGCAATATCTTCATAGGTGTATAGAGGCCCATTTCCAACAACTATCACTCCAGAGTTCTTATGGTATTTTGTGTTTTCTAACTGTGTAAGAAGGCTAATGGATGGTTAGAATACCCTTGAAAACCCTTGTGCAAGTATATTAGCACAGCTGAAAACAGTTTGGCTAATTAGAGAACCCATAAACATGACCTTCCTTTGAGATAGTTGAGAATCTGGAGCATTACATTTGTTGGTTCCATTAAACTCTCCAAATGGCCAGAAAAAAAGAACTTTCATGTGAAACTCGACAGTCTATTCTTGTTCTTAGAAATGAAGGCTATTCTATGCGAGAATATGCAAAGAAACTGAAGATTTCCTACAATGGTGTTTACTACTCCCTTCAGAGGAGATCTCAAACAGGCTCTAACCAGAGTAGAAAGAGAAGTGAGAGGCCCCGCTGCACAACTGAGCAACAAGACAAGTACATTAGAGTCTGTAGTTTGAGAAATCGATGAGAAATCGACGCCTCACAGGTCCTCAACTGTCAGCTTCATAAAATAGTACATGCAAAACCCCAGTGTCAACATCTACAGTGAAGAAGCGACTCCAGGATACTGGCCTTCAGGGCAGAGGGGCAAAGGAAAAGCCATATCTGAGACTGGCTAATAAAAGGAAAAGATTAATATGGGCAAAAGAACACAGACATTGGACAGAGGAAGAATGGAAAAGAGTGTTATGGACAGACGAATCCAAGTTTGAGGTGTTTTGGATCACATAGAAGAACGTTTGTGAGATGCAGAACAACTGAAAAGATGCTGGAAGAGTACCTGACGCCACCTGTCAAGCATGGTGGAGGTAATGTGATGGTCTGGGGTTGCTTTGGTGCTGGTAAAGTGGGAGATTTGTACAAGGTAAAAGGGATTTTGAATAAGGAAGGCTATCACTCCATTTTGCAACGCCATGCCATTCCCTGTAGACAGCACTTGATTGGACCCAATGTCTTCCTACAACAGGACAATGACCCAAAGCACACCTCCAAATTTTGCAAGATCTATTTAGTAAAATAACACAGTGCACCCACAGCTTCCTATTTGCACTTTATGTAAACCATTTTTTGATTACATAATAGGGGCATTATACCCCCTTCCCCACCTTTTGCACATATTGACTGTGGTTTTATTTTTTCTGTGCAATAATAATTTTATTTTTTATTTTTTATGTGAACTGCATAGGTGCTGAATCTTATTGGTTTTGCAAAACACTTATTCACTTTATATGAGCAGATTTTGCACATTATTTATTTAAATTTGTATTTCCCCTCCCTCCCCTTCTTTTGCAAAATATAGTGCTTCTTGAACAGCCTAAGTATTTGAATCCTGGTAAACTGGAGGTTAGATTGCTGGTGAATATATATAGCCTTATAATCCTGTTGTCACGTGGAAGTGTTCATGTTTTTAAATATTTTCTTTTTTGATTATGTAATAATTGGCATTCCTTTTAACAAAGCCATATTTTAATATTCCCGTGCCTTGCATATATTTTCTTTTTTGCTCCGTGTGGTATTGCTTTGTCTTTAAGATCTATTTAGGGAAGAAGCAGGCAGCTGGTATTCTATCTGTAATGGAGTGGCCAGCACAGTCACCAGATCTCAAGCCCACTGAGCTGTTGTGGGAGCAGCTTGACCGTATGGTGAGCAAAAAGTGCCCATCAAGCCAAACCAACTTGTGGCGGGGGCTTCTGGAAACATGGGGTGAAATTTCTCCAGATTACCTCAGGAAATTAACTGCTAGAATGCATAAGGTCTGCAATGCTGGAATTGCTGCAAAGGGAGCATTCTTTGACAAAAGCAAAGTTTGAAGGAGAAAATTAGTATTTCCAATAAAAATCTTTTTTTTGAACTTTGACAATGTCTGGACTAGATTTTCAATTCATTTGGCAACTCATTTGATTAATAAAAGTACGAGTTTTCATGGAAAACACAAAATTGTCTGGGTGACCCTAAACTTTTGAATGGTAGTGTGTATATATATATATATATATATACATATATATACAGGTCCTTCTCAAAAATTTAGCATATAGTGTTAAATTTCATTATTTACCATAATGTAATGATTACAATTAAACTTTCATATATTATAGATTCATTATCCACCAACTGAAATTTGTCAGGTCTTTTATTGTTTTAATACTGATGATTTTGGCATACAACTCCTGATAACCCAAAAAACCTGTCTCAATAAATTAGCATATTTCACCCATCCAATCAAATAAAAGTGTTTTTTAATAACAAACAAAAAAACCAACAAATAATAATGTTCAGTTATGCACTCAATACTTGGTCGGGAATCCTTTGGCAGAAATGACTGCTTCAATGCGGCGTGGCATGGAGGCAATCAGCCTGTGACACTGCTGAGATGTTATGGAGGCCCAGGATGCTTCAATAGCGGCCTTAAGCTCATCCAGAGTGTTGGGTCTTGCGTCTCTCAACTTTCTCTTCACAATATCCCACAGATTCTCTATGGGGTTCAGGTCAGGAGAGTTGGCAGGCCAATTGAGCACAGTAATACCATGGTCAGTAAACCATTTACCAGTGGTTTTGGCACTGTGAGCAGGTGCCAGGTCGTGCTGAAAAATGAAATCTTCATCTCCATAAAGCATTTCAGCCGATGGAAGCATGAAGTGCTCCAAAATCTCCTGATAGCTAGCTGCATTGACCCTGCCCTTGATGAAACACAGTGGACCAACACCAGCAGCTGACATGGCACCCCACACTATCACTGACTGTCGGTACTTGACACTGGACTTCAGGCATTTTGGCATTTCCTTCTCCCCAGTCTTCCTCCAGACTCTGGCACCTTGATTTCCGAATGACATGCAAAATTTGCTTTCATCAGAAAAACGTACTTGGGACCACTTAGCAACAGTCCAGTGCTGCTTCTCTGTAGCCCAGGTCAGGCGCCTCTGCCGCTGTTTATGGTTCAAAAGTGGCTTTACCTGGGGAATGCGGCACCTGTAGCCCATTTCCTGCACACGCCTGTGCACGGTGGCTCTGGATGTTTCCACACCAGACTCAGTCCACTGCTTCCTCAGGTTCCCCAAGGTCTGGAATCGGTCCTTCTCCACAATCTTCCTCAGGGTCCGGTCTCCTCTTCTCGTTGTACAGCGTTTTCTGCCACATTGTTTCCTTCCAACAGACTTACCATTGAGGTGCCTTGATACAGCACTCTGGGAACAGCCTATTTGTTGAGAAATTTCTTTCTGGGTCTTACCCTCTTGCTTGAGGGTGTCAATGATGGCCTTCTTGACATCTGTCAGGTCGCTAGTCTTACCCATGATGGGGGTTTTGAGTAATGAACCAGGCAGGGAGTTTATAAAAGCCTCAGGTATCTTTTGCATGTGTTTAGAGTTAATTAGTTGATTCAGAAGATTAGGGTAATAGGTCGTTTAGAGAACCTTTTCTTGATATGCTAATTTATTGAGACAGGTTTTTTGGGTTATCAGGAGTTGTATGCCAAAATCATCAGTATTAAAACAATAAAAGACCTGACAAATTTCAGTTGGTGGATAATGAATCTATAATATATGAAAGTTTAATTGTAATCATTACATTATGGTAAATAATGAAATTTAACACTATATGCTAATTTTTTGAGAAGGACCTGTACTAGCTGAAGAGCCCGGTTAGTTATAGCATGTCACTTGTCTTATTTTCCCATCACGCCTCTCATTTTCCCAATCACATCTTTCATTTTCCCCCTCCCACCTCTCATTTTCTCCCTCACTCCTCTCATTCCCCCCTAACACTTGTCATTTCAACCTGACATCTGTAATTTTCTGATCACTCCACTATTTTTCCTCACTCCTCTCATTTTGCACTCACACCTTTTCAATTTCACCTCACACCTCTCATTTTCACCTCATCACCTCAGTATATACATGTTTGTCATCTCCCTTATATATAGTATACATCTGTATGTCATCTCCTGCATATAGTATATACCTGTATGTCATCTCCCCTGTATATAGTATATACCTGCTGTGTCTCCTGTATATAGTATATACCTGTGTGTCATCTCCCCTGTATATAGTATATATCTGTGTCATCTCCTCCTGTATATAGTATATACCTGCATGTCATCTTCTATATATAGCATATACCTGTATGTCATCTCCTCCTGTATATAGTATATACCTGTAGGTCACCTGCTCCTGTATATAGTATATACAGTGGGGCAAAAAAGTATTTAGTCAGTCAGCAATAGTGCAAGTTCCACCACTTAAAAAGATGAGAGGCGTCTGTAATTTACATCATAGGTAGACCTCAACTATGGGAGACAAACTGAGAAAAAAAAATCCAGAAAATCACATTGTCTGTTTTTTTAACATTTTATTTGCATATTATGGTGGAAAATAAGTATTTGGTCAGAAACAAAATTTCATCTCAATACTTTGTAATATATCCTTTGTTGACAATGACAGAGGTCAAACATTTTCTGTAAGTCTTCACAAGGTTGCCACACACTGTTGTTGGTATGTTGGCCCATTCCTCCATGCAGATCTCCTCTAGAGCAGTGATGTTTTTGGCTTTTCGCTTGGCAACACAGACTTTCAATTCCCTCCAAAGGTTTTCTATAGGGTTGAGATCTGGAGACTGGCTAGGCCACTCCAGGACCTTGAAATGCTTCTTACGAAGCCACTCCTTCGTTGCCCTGGCGGTGTGCTTTGGATCATTGTCATGTTGAAAGATCCAGCCACGTTTCATCTTCAATGCCCTTGCTGATGGAAGGAGGTTTGCACTCAAAATCTCACGATACATGGCCCCATTCATTCTTTCATGTACCCGGATAAGTCGTCCTGGCCCCTTTGCAGAGAAACAGCCCCAAAGCATGATGTTTCCACCACCATGCTTTACAGTAGGTATGGTGTTTGATGGATGCAACTCAGTATTCTTTTTCCTCCAAACACGACAAGTTGTGTTTCTACCAAACAGTTCCAGTTTGGTGTCATCAGACCATGGGACATTCTCCCAAAACTCCTCTGGATCATCCAAATGCTCTCTAGCAAACTTCAGACGGGCCCGGACATGTACTGACTTAAGCAGTGGGACACGTCTGGCACTGCAGGATCTGAGTCCATGGTGGCGTAGTGTGTTACTTATGGTAGGCCTTGTTACATTGGTCCCAGCTCTCTGCAGTTCATTCACTAGGTCCCCCCGCGTGGTTCTGGGATTTTTGCTCACCGTTCTTGTGATCATTCTGACCCCACGGGGTGGGATTTTGCGTGGAGCCCCAGATCGAGGGAGATTATCAGTGGTCTTGTATGTCTTCCATTTTCTAATTATTGCTCCCACTGTTGATTTCTTCACTCCAAGCTGGTTGGCTATTGCAGATTCAGTCTTCCCAGCCTGGTGCAGGGCTACAATTTTGTTTCTGGTATCCTTTGACAGCTCTTTGGTCTTCACCATAGTGGAGTTTGGAGTCAGACTGTTTGAGGGTGTGCACAGGTGTCTTTTTATACTGATAACAAGTTTAAACAGGTGCCATTACTACAGGTAATGAGTGGAGCAAAGAGGAGACTCTTAAAAAAGAAGTTACAGGTCTGTGAGAGCCAGAAATCTTGATTGTTTGTTTCTGACCAAATACTTATTTTCCACCATAATATGCAAATAAATTGTTAAAAAAAACAGACAATGTGATTTTCTGGATTTTTTTTTCTCAGTTTGTCTCCCATAGTTGAGGTCTACCTATGATGTAAATTACAGACGCCTCTCATCTTTTTAAGTGGTGGAACTTGCACTATTGCTGACTGACTAAATACTTTTTTTCCCCACTGTACCTGTGTGTCATCTCCTCCTGTATATAGTATATACCTGTATGTCATCTCCTCCTGTATATATATGTACCTGTATGTCATCTCCTCTATATAGTATATACCTGTGTGTCATCTCTCCTGTATATAGTATATATCTGTGTGTCATCTCCCCTGTATATAGTATATACCTGTGTGTCATCTCCTCCTGTATTAGACCTCGTTCACACGTTATTTGCTCAGTATTTTTACCTCAGTATTTGTAAGCTAAATTGGCAGCCTGATAAATCCCCAGCCAACAGGAAGCCCTGCCCCTGGCAGTATATATTAGCTCACACATACACATAATAGACAGGTCATGTGACTGACAGCTGCCGTATTTTCTATATGGTACATTTGTTGTAGTTTGTCTGCTTATTAATCAGATTTTTATTTTTGAAGGATAATACCAGACTTGTGTGTGTTTTAGGGCGAGTTTAGTTTGTCAAGTTGTGTGTCTTGAGTTGCGTGTGGCGACATGCATGTAGCGACTTTTGTGAGATGAGTTTTGTGTGGCAACATGCGTGTAGCAACTTTTTGTGTGTCGAGTTGCATGTGACAGGTTAGTGTAGCAAGTTGTGTGCAGCAAGTTTTGCGCATGGCGAGTTTTGCGCGTGGCGAGTTTTATGTCTGGTGCCTTTTGAGTATGTGCAAGTTTTGTGTGAGGCAACTTTTGCATGTGTTGCAACTTTTGTGCATATGGCAATTTTTCCGCGTGTGCAAGTTTTGCATGTGGCGAGTTTTCCATGAGGTGAGTTTTGCACTTGTGGCGAGTTTTGCAAGAGCCTAGTTTTTGCATGTGGCGAGTTCTGCGCGTGGCGAGTTTTGAGTGGCGACTTTTGTGTTTCGACTTTTATGTGGCGAGGTTGGTGTATTTGTGGTGAAATGTGTGCTGAGGGTAATATGTGTTCAAGCACGTGGTAGTGTGTGGCGCATTTTGTGTGTGTGTTTATATCCCCGTGTGTGGTGAGTATCCCATGTCGGGGCCCCACCTTAGCAACTGTACGGTATATACTCTTTGGCGCCATCGCTCTCATTCTTTAAGTCCCCCTTGTTCACATCTGGCCGCTGTCAATTTGCCTCCTACACTTTTCCTTTCAATTTTTCGCATTGTGTAGATAGGAGCAAAATTGTTTGGTGAATTGGAAAGCGCGGGGTTAAAATTTCACCTCACAACATAGCCTATGACGCTCTCGGGGTCCAGACGTGTGACTGTGCAAAATTTTGTGGCTGTAGCTGCGACGCCTCCAACACTTTTCCTTTCACTTTTTTCCCCATTATGTAGATAGGGGCAAAATTGTTCGGTGAATTGGAACGCGCGGGGTTAAAATTTCACCTCACAACATAGCCTATGACGCTCTCGGGGTCCAGACGTGTGACTGTGCAAAATTTTGTGGCTGTAGATTCGACGCCTCCAACACTTTTCCTTTCACTTTTTTCCCCATTATGTAGATAGGGGCAAAATTGTTTGGTGAATTGGAACGCGCGGGGTTAAAATTTCACCTCACAACGTAGCCTATGACGCTCTCAGGGTCCAGACGTGTGACTGTGCAAAATTTTGTGGCTGTAGCTTCAACGCCTCCAACACTTTTCCTTTCACTTTTTTCCCCATTATGTAGATAAGGGCAAAATTGTTTGGTGAATTGGAACGCGCGGGGTTAAAATTTCGCCTCACAACATAGCCTATGACGCTCTCGGGGTCCAGACGTGTGACTGTGCAAAATTTTGTGGCTGTAGCTGCGACGGTGCAGATGCCAATCCCGGACATACATACACACATACACACATACACACATTCAGCTTTATATAGTAGATAACATGTCTACTATTTGGTAAAACTGACCTGGTAATATGATTTCTCAGGTCAGTACAAGTACACAGATGCCAAATATGTATATATGTATAGGTTCTTTTTTATTTAAGTGGTGGAAAAAAATTCAGAAATTTTTATGAAAAAAAAAGTTTTTGCATTTGTTGCCATTTTCCGAGACCCATAGCATTTTAATTTTTTGGGATCTGGGGCTCAGTGAGGGCTTATTTTTTATGCCCCAAGCTGACATTTTTATTGACACTATTTTGGAGTACATACAATATTTTGATTGTCTTTTATTGCATTTTATTGCAATGTTGCAGCGACCAAAAAAAGCATAATTCTGGCATTTCAATTTTTTTCTTGTTATGCTGTTTACCAATTGGATAAATTTACTTTAGATTTTGATAAATCAGACATTTTTGAATGCACTGATACCAAATGTGTATCTTTTTTAATTTTTTACTTTATTTAATAGTCGTCTTAGGAGACTTGAAGCAGGGACCATTTTATTGCCTGTACTATAAATACAAGTGCTTCTCACTAAATTAGAATATCATCAAAAAGTTAATTTATTTCAGTTCTTCAATACAAAAAGTGAGACTCATATAATATAGAGTCATTACAAATAGAGTGATCTATTTCAAGTGTTTAATTCTGTTAATGTTGATGATTATGGCTTACAATCAATGAAAACAAAAAAATAATCTCAGTAAGTTAGAATACTTTATAACACCAGCTTGAAAAATGATTTTAAATTCCGAAATGTTGGCCTACTGAAATGTATGTTTAGTAAATGCACTCAATACTTGGTCGGGGCTCCTTTTGCATCAATTACTGCATCAATGCGGCGTGGCATGGAGGGGATCAGCCTGTGGCACTGCTGAGGTGTTATGGAAGCCCAAGTTGCTTTGATAGCAGCCATCTGTGTGGTAGGGTCTGGTGTCTTTCATCTTACTCTTGACAATACCCCATAGATTCTCTATGGGGTTAAGGTCACGGGAGTTTGCTGGCCAATCAAGCGCAGTGATACTGTTGTTTTTAAACCAGGTATTGGAACTTTTGGCAGTCGACAGGTGCCACATCCTGCTGGAGAATGAAATTTCCATTTCCAAAAGCTTGTCCGTAGAGGGAAGCATAAAGTGCACTAAAATGTCCTGGTAGATGGCTGCGCTGACTTTGATCTTGATAAAACACAGTGCACCTACACCAGCAGATGAGATGGCTCCCCAAACCATCCCTGATTGTGGAAACTTCACACTAGACCTCCAGCAGCTTGGACTGTGGCCTCTCCACTCTTCCTCCAGACTCTGGGACCTTGATTTCCAAATGAAATGCAAAATGTACTTTTATCTGAAAACATCACCTTGGACCACTGAGCAAGAGTCCAGTTCTTTTTCCTTGGCCCAGGTAAGACACTTCTGGCATTGTCTATTTGTCAACAGTGGCTTGAGACAAGAAATGTGACACTTGTAGCCTATGTCCTGGATACATCTGTGTGTAGTGGCTCTTGAAGCAATGACTCCAGCAGCAGTCCACTCCTTGTGAATCCCCCCAAATGGAATAGCCTTTTCTTAACAATCCTCTCAAGGTTTTGGTTATCCCGGTTGCTTGTGCACCTTATTCTACCACATTTTTTCCTTCCACTCAACCTTCCATTAACATGCTTGGATACAGCCAGCTTCTTTAGGAATTAACTTATGTGGCTTACCCTCCTTGTGGAATGTGTCACTGACTGCCTTCTGGATATCTGTGAAATCAGCAGTCTTCCCCATGATTGTGGAGCCAGGCTAAGGGACCTTTTTAAATGAGTAGGAAGTTTTTGCTGGTGTTTTTTTTTTAATTATTCTAATTTACTGAGATAATGACTTTTTGGTTTCCATTAGCTGTAAGCCATAATCATCAACATTGACAGAAATAAACACTTGAAATAGATCACTCTGTTTGTAATGACGCTACATAATATATGAGTTTCACTTTTTATATTGAAGAACTGAAATAAATGAACTTTTTGATGATATTCTTATTTAGTGAGAAGCACTTGCTGTGCATAGCAAAAAAAATGGTCTCCTATGAACACTCTAGCCAGTGTTCACAGGAGCATCATGATGACAGGCACGGGGTTTTTTTTCAGAACCCTGACTGTCATGACAACACATCGGTATCCCGCAGTCATGTGACAGGGGTGCCGATGGGCACTTGTTAAATGCTGCTGTCAGTGATTGACAGCAACATTTAACTGGATAACATCTGTTAAAGGCACTTGATGGATGATTACATCAGCCATCAAGTGTGGGGAAAGATGGGGGCTTCGACTGTAACCGCGCCCCATCCCTGACTGACACTTGTTCTACATTGTGGTCTGTCAGATAGGGCTGGGGGCGCGGTTACAGCCGCTGCTCTGTATTCTCAGAGCGGTGACAGAACTGTCCCCACCCCTATGACTGAATATCGAATCCTGGCAGGGAGAATAAAGATAATTTTCTCCCCGCTGTATTCTGCTACATGCAGGTGCTGGGCAGCATCAAAACACTGTTAACCTGTAGATTAACAACATATTTGCAGGTGAACAGCATTATTCCTGAGGACAGGTTCCCTTCAGCTATTTCCCTATTGGGTTGTGATTGCCTCTTAGAGTTGGATTACTCATGATAGGATTATCCCTGCATGTTTTTCCCTGGGACTATTGTGCCATTTCACAATAAACTATAATTAGGGTTAAAATTCCATTATGAGCATACACCTGGTGTCAGTCTACACCGTTAAAGTGGAATTTTTTTTTGCATCATCTGATTGTTTGATATATCTCCTGAATATATATAAAGGTCTATATGGGGGTCATATATTATCCGACCTGAATAATTAGCTGAATATATTATGAATTTAACTGAATATAATCCTACAGTACTATACTACTTTTCTACTTTTTGAGCAGCGTAATACTAATGATGCTATGGCATCCTCCTAACTGAGCACTCAGTTACGATTTTATCTCATACCTGTTTTTAGATTTATTTTTTCAGTAAAGAGTTCTCTTCGGTACTCTGGATATGAACTTTTAATCTGGAGTAAGCATCTCACCTTATAAACCCTTTTTGTAGCCTTGGAAAATTCTTCCAGTTCTGTGAAATTCCTGGGTCATCTTGCATTCTCTGCCTTTTTGAAGTCTAGCCACAGATTGATTCTCAATTATGTTCAGATCAGGGGACTGTGAGGGCCATTGTAAAACCTTCAGCTTGCACCTTTTGAGGTTGACTATTGTGGATTTTGACGTGTGTTTAGGATCATTATCCATTTGTAGAAGCTATCCTCTTTTCAACATCAGCTTTTTTACAGATGGTGTTATGTTTCCATCAATAATTTGTTAAAATTTAATTGAATCCATTCTTCCCTGTACCCCTGAAATGTTCCCCTTGCTATTAGCTGAAGCAAAACAACAAAGCATGACTGATCTATCCACATGCTTAATGGTTGGTGAATAGAGATGAGGGACCACTAAAATGCTCGGGTTCTCATTGTTTGAACGTAGCAATTTCTAATATTCGGATGCTCTTTTCAAGTAACGAAAGAGGTCTTGGGGCAGTAAAAATGTTCAAATGGATGGAAAAGTGCTGAATAGACAGAGAACAGCATGGAGGAGACCCCTGGAATCATTTCCAAGTAAAGTAAGTGGTGAAAAACGCAAGGCAAAACAAAGCCCAGAGAATTGACATGCTGCAGATCATTTTCTGCAGTAAATCCGCAAGTCAAAAATACTCAACATGTGCATGACACATCAGGTTTCTCATTCACTTTGCTGGCATCAGGTTTTGCTTCAGGTTTTAACACATGTCAGCGGAGAAAAAAAAATGCTACAAAAAGGCACCAAATCTGGAAAGTGTGCACACAGCCTAAATTTTTGAACAAATGTTTTGAGAATTATATACCAAAAAAAGGTACCCAAAAAGATGTAATACCCTATGGATGAGCAAAATAAAACCAATACATTTTTAACCTTCGTCCGGCTGAGTAGGTACATTTGTAACTATTCCGTTTTAAAATTGCAATAACTTTTTTTTTTCGAAAAGCCGTAGAGGGCTGAAATTTCGTGACATTTCTGCAGTTTTGGTCCAGAATATATTGGCCAAATTTCAACAAAATATATATGAAGGTACAATTGTACCTCTGCAGCCTGTTAACGTTGTAAAATTATGCAGCCTGACGAAGGTTAAACGAGTTTTTTGAGGATTTTATACCAATAAAATGTACTCCAGACCACGGAATAGTCTATGAATGAGCAAAATAGTACCGATAAATTTTTAAACAAGTTTTTTGAGGATTATAAACCGACAGAATGCATTCCAGACCACAGAATAGTCTATGGATGAGCATATAATAACGATAAAATAAATTATGATAACAGCATTGTGACTTGCCTGGATTTTCCCAGCATGCTATACTCATGCAGTTATTCATATATTTAATTTTTCTTCTAAATAGTAGTGACGCCAAATGGCGTGCTATCAGAAAAAAAAAAGATTTAAGACTTACAGGGCTATACTCCAAGTTTTTGTTCTGAGCTGATTAGGACAATGCAGTCACTAAGTACAAATCCAGATGAAAATCCCTTTTTATCTAAATATTACCTCTACAGAAACCCAGATATTTACAGGTTATACCTTAGAAAAGAGTGCAATGGGGACAAAGAAAAGAGCACCGAGACATAGAAAATAGATCAAATGTAAAGAATCAATTAGGTACAAAGTTAATATTTTCTGTTGTACATCTAAAGTAAACAACAATCAAAGATGTTTCATTAGAACTGTCATCTTGTAGGTTACGTGATTATGACACTTTATACAACTTTAAAGGATGATTTATTAAATTTGTCACCAAACAAGTTACGGTAAATTATTATTATTATTATTTATTTTTAGAGCACCATTGATTCCATAGTTCTGCACATGAGGAGGGTTACATTCAAAGCACAAACAGAAATTACAGTCAAGAAACTTAAGGCCCCGTCACACATAGCGACGCTTGAGCGATTCCGACAACGATACGACCTGTCAGGGATCGCTCAAGCGTCGCTATGTGGTCGCTGGTGAGATGTCAAACAGTGAGATCTCACCAACGACGCAGCAGCGATGCGGCGACCTGTAGCGACCTGTAGCGACCTGTAGAACGATGCTATTTCATGATGATTCAATGGGACATCCTGTCAGCGAGGTCGTTGGTAAGGTGTCAAACACAGCGATGTGTGCTACCCAGCGGGACCTCAACGATCAAAAAATGGCCCAGGCCATTCCAACACGACCAGCGATCTCACAGCAGGGGCCTGGTCGCTGCTACGTGTCACACATAGTGAGATCGCTACTGAGATCGCTGTTGCGTCACAAAACTTGTGACTCAGCAGCGATCTCGCTAGCGATCTCGCTGTGTGTGATGGGGGCTTAACAATGATAGATAGGAACGGAGGGGAGAGGGCCCTGCACTTTCAGGCTTAAAGTCTGCAGGACAATGAGGAAGACAGATATTTTATTGATAACATCAACAGTAAAAACAGTAGTAAATGACAATTCTCAAAATGGTGGGCAGGTAACTGGTGGTAATAAGCCAAAAGGTGGCACCAGAATGCAGCCAAGTATACGTAAATCCTGTATAGCATGCAACAAATTAATTATAAAGACTATAGTATGACAAAGATACTATCATCTTAATGTGAACAACAATCATACACATTTCTCCAAACAATGACTTAATGCAATGCAATGAGCTGTAGCAATAAGCATAATGCCCAGGCCAGACACACATATATACATACATACATGTGATTTGTCAAAAAGTGATTTGTTGCAATGCAAGGAGCTGTGGCAAGACGCTTTGTGTCTAGCCCAGATATTAAGTAAAGATAGCACTAAGTAAAAATTGCATGAACTAATAAGAATTGGTCTAACAAAACAATACCTGGCTGCATCAAAGGTGCCGCTACCCCTACGCGCGTTTTGGCTGGAGTGCCTTCTTCTTGGGAGGGTAAATGGGGAAGTAGACAGTAAGTTCTGGGGTTGCAGCAGCTCTGGTGTTCGTGATTTGGAAGCAAGGTATTGCAGACTGTAACCTTTCTTGAAGAGATGAATTTTCAAGTTCTGACTGTGGCGGATAATCAGACGTGTTGCAGCACAATATCGCAGAGAATGAGGGATACTCAGGAGAAGTTTTGGAGGCGAATGGGTGAGGAACGTATGAACATGGAGGAGACAAATAAATTTTTGAGAGGATGGGAGGTTGTGGATTAGAAGATATCGGGAGATTAGTTTGGAGAGGATAGATTATGACAGTCTTGTAGGTCAATGTTATTAGTTTGAACTGGTTAAGTTGGGGAATTGGGAGCCAATAAAGGGATTTGCAAATGGGAGAAGAGGTGGAGTAGCGAGGAAAGAGGGGGATTAGTCAGCAGCAGAGTGAAAGATGGACTGGAGAGGTGCAAGAGTGTTAGCTAGTGTTGAGTCACCTCCCTAGTGTTCGGGTTTGGTTCGGTTCGTCGAACAGGGACGTGTTCGATGAATTGTTCGTCGAACGGTCGACGAACACCGTCGCACCCCATTGAAACCAGTGGCAGGCAAACACAAACACATACAAACACATAGAAAACACATAGAAAACACTTTAAAAGGTGTCCAAAAGCTGACAAACTGCTCAGAAGACACAACAAACACATGGAAAAGTCACAACTACATACAGTATAGTCATGTGAAAAGAAAAGAGGTGGAGGAGTAAAAGGAGGAGGAGACACAGATATAGGCATGTCATGCCCTTCTAAAATCAAGAAAGGCTGGAGTAAAAATCTAAACTCACTCTACCAACACCCAGACGTCGTTAAAAAAATAATAAAATAAAAAAGAAATATCTTAAATAATAATAATCTTTATTTTTATATAGCGCTAACATATTCCGCAGCGCTTTACAGTTTGCACACATTATCATCACTGTCCCTGATGGGGCTCACAATCTAGAATCCCTATCAGTATGTCTTTGGAATGTGGGAGGAAACCGGAGTGCCCGGAGGAAACCCACGCAAACACGGAGAGAACATACAAACTCTTTGCAGATGTTGTCCTGGGTGGGATTAGAACCCAGGACCCCAGCGTTGCAAGGCTGCTGTGCTAACCACTGCGCCACCGTGCTGCCCTGCCCTGCCCTATCTTTAGGTAGAATGGCGGCGGATCCATTCAGAACACTTTCCTTTAAAGACATAGTGGTACCCCCGTTGAGAGTTGTGCCAAAAAATGAACCCAATACATTCAGACTAATCCACCATTTGTCATATCCAAGGGGCAGGTCAGTAAACGACAACATCAACGCGGAACCAAGTACAGTACTATGTACTGTACCTCCTTTGACGAGGCAATCAGGCGGGTCAAGAAGATGGTAAGGGCCACCCTAATGGCCAAAACAGACATTGAGGGGGCGTTCCGGTTACTACCTGTGCCTCCGAATAGTGTCCTCCCATTGGGCTGCTTCTTTGAAGGAGCATACTACATAGATCGCTGTTTGCCCATGGGGTGCTCCATATCCTGCCCACTATTTGAGGCGTTTAGTTGCTTCCTCGAATGTGTCGTCATGGACGTTTGTAAGGCGGCACATATTATCCATTTCCTCGACGACTTCTTATGCCTGGGCTCAAAAAATTTGCTACAGTGTGAAAACACATGGTAGTCCATCTGTGAGAAGGAGAGAGCTGGAGGGAGAGTGGACATCCCAGAGCCGAGGGGTTAGATTGAGAAAGAAAGAAGGCGGTGTAGCTTGCTTCATGAGTGGGGTACTCTGCTGAGTAGCAGAAATTGCTACTAGGCCCAAAAAAATTTCCTGGGCCAGATGCTGTTAAAAATAGTACTTAGGTAAACAGGCGGTGTAGCTTGCTTCATGGGTGGGGTACGCTGCTGAGTAGCCTCAAATTCTACTAGGCCCAAAAGGATTTTCTGGGGGAGATGCCGTTAAAAATAGTACTTAGGTAAACAGGCGGTGGGTGGCTGGGCTACTCTGCTGACTAGCAGACACTGAAGTTTTGGAGCAGACCTCTGAATCCCAGGCCATAGTATGAGTAAACAACTCTGCAGACGACCCCACCCACCTGGAATTGACGATGGCAACGTCATGTAAAACTCAGCAAGGGGACTAAATAAAAAAATCTCCATTTTTTTCCAAAAATTCAGCTACAGACACCACTTAAGTGGCATCAATTTCGCCAGAGTTTTTTTTAAATCGGTTGGTGAGGTGATTTTCAAAAATCATCAAGCTTTTAGTCTCCCCAAGATGACACAGGGGTAGAAAAGTCCTTGCGGATCCAGGATTTGTTCATCTTGATGAACGTTAGTCTGTCTACATTGTCACTGGACAATCGCGTGCACTTATCTGTCAGCACACCACCAGCAGCGCTGAACACACGTTCAGAGAGAACGCTGACTGCGGGACACGACACGATCTCCAAGGCGTGAGTGGTGAGCTCAGGCCATTTTTCAAGATTGGAAGCCCAAAATGAGCAAGGGTCCAGTTCTGCAGTCATGGCATCGATGTTAACTTGGAGATACTCTTGTACCATCCTCTCTAGGCGTTGGCTGTGCGTCAGACTTCTTGTCTCCTGTGGCCTTGCAAAGGATGGTCTAAAAAAATCTTGAAACGATTGGAAAAAATTGCTGTTACCACCAGATACGATGTTACTGTTATGGTTTGAGTGATGACTCGATAGTCCCATGGTTGGCAAGTTAGAACTCAGAGATTCACTTCGTGCACCACTGGTGTTTTGTGGAAAAGCAGATGTAAGATTCTGTAACAGTCTCTGCTGATATTCCTGCATGCGTGAATCCCTTTCTATGGCAGGAATTATTTTGCCAAATTTGCTTTTGTACCGGGGATCTAAGAGTGTGGCAACCCATTAGTCGGCATTACTTCGGATTCTGACAATCCGAGGGTCATGTTGCAGGTAGTGTAGCAAAAAGGCACTCTTGTGTCTTGCGCCTTCAGGAAGACCAAGTCCTTGTTGTCTTGGTGGTGGTGAGGTGAGAATCATGCTTCCTTCGTCTGCCCTCTGCCCCCAACCTCGCACAACAGAAATTTGATCAAGGTCTCCCTCATCTGATGAGTCTTCCATGCCCAGCACCAGTTCGTCCTCTACTTCTTCCTTGCCTCCTGCACCTTCCTCAACAATTTGGCTGCTACCATGTGCCCTCGGTAATCCCTCTCCCCCAGCCTCCAATGCCAGCCGCCTTGGTGCTATCTCTCTGACAATTAACTCCAAAAAAAACACTTAGTCTGTATAGCGCCCACAGCAGCAGCAGTGCCATCTAACACTAAGCTGCAGCAGGGAGGAAATGGTGGGCAAATGGCTGGTTCTTATAGTGCAAGGACATATGACATACACAGCCAATGACACATGCCCTTGCTTGTGTGCATCACATGCACATTGCTGTGTGTGTGCGCACTGCTGATAGGCTGAGAGACTGCACCGCCCCACTGTAAATGCGGGAAAAAAAAAAAAATGGAGATCGGTGTTATTTCACCACAGATCTATCCCTCGCCCCCTATACACTGAAACAGTCTATTAACAATTATAAACAGTTTTAATGTGCAAATCAAGCTAGGCTTTTGGCGAATGGACAGTTATCGAACAGAAACTCGAACAGCCGAATTTTAAGCAAATTGTTCGGGTTCGTCGAACGACTCGAACACCGCCCAAAACAGCTCGAATTTGAAATTGGCGAACAGTTCGACTCGAACACCGCTCATCTCTAGTGTTAGCAGGAAACCACAGAGGAGGACATTGCAGTAATTGAGGCGGGAGATGAAGAGAGCATGCACCAACATTTTAGTAGATTTAGAGTTGAGGAAAGAAGTGATTCTGGAAACATTTTTTGAGTTGGAACGTGGTGGTAACTGGTAAGGGCTTGGATGTGCAGTTTAAATGAAAAGGCAAAGTAATGGGTAACTCTGAGGCAGTGGACTTCCGGTACATGGGAATGCATAATGTCATTTATTGTGATAAATCAGGGAGGGAGGTAAGGTGAAATGGAGGAAAGATGATGAGTTCTGTTTTGTCCACACTTAAGGAAGCGAGAGGAGAAGAAAGAGGATTTGGCTGATAGATGCTCTGGGATTTTGGACAACAGAGAGATGACATCTGGGTATATATGACACTGTATACAATTTTGAGGATTTTTCATTAGATTTGTCAACATGTAAGTTGCAGTATATGACGCTTTATACAACTTATGCAACTTTTGCACCCATTATAGTCTATGATGCTATTCACATGTTCGTGTTTTCTTTTTCCAGACTGTGAGCCCATTCAAAAATCATGAAGACATGTCTGTGTATTACTGGCATCACAGCTGAAAAGTACCAATACACATCCATGGGTTCATGAAAGTCATGTACAGTGGCTTATGAAAGTATTCAACCTCTATGGCTTTTTACCTATTCTGTTACATTATAACCGGTGTTTAAATATTTTTCCTATCTGATTTGTGTGTGATGCATCAGCATTAAATAGTCTAAATTGGTGAAGTGAAGTGAGAAAAATATAAGTGTAATGCAACTGCGGAGTAGTTGCGCACAGCCACTACCAGGAGGCGCTGTTACGGGAAAAAAGGGTTGCACTTACTGTGTAGCATTTTGGTGCAGAAGTGCAGGGCGCCACCAGGAGGCGGCAGAGTAGTCAGACAGGCCGAAGTCAGCAACAAACAGGGAGCTGAAGTACCAGAGGTCACAGCAAAGCACGAGGTCAGAGACAAGCCAAAAGTCAAAGCCAGATGGGAGCACGGTATCCAAAACGTGAGATGGAAAGAGGAATCAAAGTACAAGCCAGAGGGTCAAAAGCCAGTCAGGGAATGCAGCACCAGAGGCAGAAAAACCAGAGGCGGAGTTTAGAGTTCAAGTCGAGTCATACGCTGTAAGGAAATTACCAAACATACACAGAGTCAGGGATAGGAAACAGGTCAGGCACACACGCAGAAGTCAGAGGCAGAAGGATCACAAGGGTATATGGATCAGCTGCTCCAGCCAAGGACCAGAACTATCACTGACACAGGCTACCAAAAATAGCACCAATAAATAACCACCCAGAACCAAAGAGAGGCAGGAAAAGTTTACCCCTGCATGATCAGGCAAGAAAAAGAGAACCCAGAAGCAAACCACGGCCTGGATCATGACAATAAGCATCAAATTTATGGGATCAAATAGCTAAAAATTGGCATGTGTGTATGTATTCACCCCTTTTGCTATGAAGCCCCTAAAAAATTCTGGTGCAAGCAATTACATTTTATAAGTCACATGCTTAGTGGAAGTAAGTCCCCCTGTGTGCAATCTAAGTGTCACATGTCTGTCAGTATATACACTTTACCTTTTCTGAAAGGCCACAGAGGCTGCAACACCAATAACAAGAGACAACACTAACCAAAAACCATGAAGACCAAGGTGCTCTACAAACAAGTCAGGGACAAAGTTGTTGAGAAGTACAAGTCAGGGTTGGGTTATAAAAAAATATCCCAATCTCTGATGATCCTCGGAACACCATCCAATCCATTATCATCAAATGGAAAGAACATGGTATTACAACAAACCTGCCAAGAGAGGGTCACCCACCTAGACTCTCAGCCCGGGCAAGGAGGGCATTAATCAGAGAGGCAGCACAGAGACCAAAGTAACCCAAAAGGAGCTGAAATGTTCCCAAGCAGAGACTGGAGTATTTGTCCATACGACCACAATAAGCCGTATACTTCATAGAGGTGGCCTTTATGGAAGAGTGGGCAGAAAAAAAAGCCTTTATACTTAAACAGAAAAATGGGAAGGCTCATTTTGGATTTGCCAAAAGACACATGGGAGACTCTGCAAATGTATGGAGGAAGGTGCTGTGCTCAGAGGAGGCCAAAATTTAAATTTTACGCCATCAAGGTAAACGCTAAGTCTGGCACCAAAGCAACACCTCAAGACTAAGAAAATGGTCCGACTTGAGGAGAAGATGGATGGTGCAAAATACAGGGATATTCTTGCGCAAAATCTGTTTCAGTCTATGACCCCATCTTTCCTATTAAAGCATCTAATAAGTGTGTGCAAAGGTCACTGATAAGAGAGGGGGAGCAACAGTGCCGGACTGGGACAAAAAAGCAGCCCTGCCACACAAACCCCACCAGCTCACATACTATAACACTCCTCCCACACTCGATCAGTGGATTTTGCTATACTTTGTCATACCCTTCAACACTCAACTTAAAGACGTTATTTGAAGTGCCATGTGTGAATTCCTTCACAGTGCGCATGATTGACGTCTTCTTTAGAGCACCGGTTCTTGGGATCATGTGGGTCCCAGCGGTCGGACCCCAGCGACTACATGCAGTAGGTCTAAGGATAGGGGATTACATTGCATAATCCATTTAAATGGGTTTTCCAATATATACACCATATTCTTTGGACTATAAGATGCACCAAGGTTTTAGAGGAGAAAATTAGGGGAAAAAAATAATGAAGCAAAAAATGTGGTCAATTCTGTACTTAATATCCCCTATCCTGGTAAACATGGTCCCCTCATCCCCACCCTGATACACATGGCCCCTCATCCCTATCCTGGTACACTAGGCCTCCTCATCCCTATCCTGGTATGCATGGCCCCTCATCCCTATCCTGGTATGCATGGCCCCTCATCCCTATCCTGGTCTGCATGCCTCCTCATGCCCATCATGGTATGCATGGCCTCCTCATCCCTATCCTGGCAGGAATGATCACCCTCATCCCTATACTGGTATACAGGGTCAACATCTCATCCTAGTATGCATAGCCCCATCCTTATCCTGGTAGGCAGGGCCCCATCCCTACCCTGGTATGCAGGGCCCCATCCATCTCGTTCTAGTATGCATGACTCCTCATCCCTATCCTGGTAGGAATGGTCCACCTCATCCTTATCCTAGCAGGAATGATACTTCAGTCACCCTCATCCCTATACTGGTATGCAGGGTTCCCATCTCATCCAAGTATGGATCGCCCCATCCCTATCTTGGTATGCAGGGCGCCATCCTTTACCTGTTATGATTGGACCCCATCCTAGTCCTGGTATGCATGGGACCATCCTTTCCTTATCCTGGTATGCATGGCCCCATCAGAAAAGATTTTAAAAAACAAACCATTACACTTACCTTCCCAGTGCTCCTTCGCAGCATCTTGTTCTGATGCCAGCAGCTGCTTTATGCTTGTAAGCAGCGCCTGGCAGGGACGTCATGTGCTGCTTTCAGCTGCTGGAATACTCAGTGCTCTCTCCACACCGGGACTGTTCATAGCAGAGAGCAGTGAGTATTCATTTCTCTTCAGTTGCGCACAGCTAAAGCCTTCCTGCTGCTGCCGGTGGTCCGGAAGGAAGGCTCCGTCTGACACTGCGCGCTACTGAAGAGCAATGAATACTCACTGCTCTCCGCGCAAACAGTCCCTGCGTGTAGAGCGCTGAGTATTCCGGCAGCTGCCATTCGGGTTGCAAGCAGTGCATGACATCCCTGCCATGAGCTGCTTACAAGCATTAAGCAGCTGCTGGTAGAGCGCCCACTAGGGCCGTTTGGTACTCAGAACCGGGCCGGTTCTTAAAGGGATGTGTCACGGCAGCAGTGACCCGTCCATGGCTCTGACTGTCCAATAAAAGGGGATGAATGGAAGTGGAAATCAAGTCTAATGTAGTAGTGTTTGCGACGCCACCTGTGGTTCTCGACCAGGGATGCTGATGCTGCTTAAAGGGGTTCATTGGGGCTGATGGTATTGCAGCAGAGTTGGTATAGCTCCCCACAGGTAGAGCTTAGTCCCAAATAATTGGAGGACAAAGGATTTGCAGTCTCTTTACCTTTTACTGGTGAAATTGCAGTCCAAGGCACAGGTTACAGGTGATCTTGAAATCCCGGTAGCCTGGAAGCGGACTCCCCCTAGCCAGGTGGGGTTGGAAGCCTTCTTCTCTGTGCTGAATTCTAGGTTCTTGATGCATTAGCTTTCCTCAAGACCCTCTCTCAATCTGTCCTTTTAGGTGGACACTACCCACATGGCAGGCAGCTCGAGCCTTTTTACTGGTGTCCCTCCCTCGTGGTGACTCCGGGCTCTAATCTGCTGCTGTGCCTTCAGGTGTCAGTGGTGGCCAGGAGACCTGCAATCCCATTCTTCCCGGTTTCTGCTGTGGGGCATACAGTTCCCACACAACCTCGGATGAGGTTTCTTTGCACTTTATCTTGGGGTGAGGCCAATTGCAGCTCCACTCCCAGTTCTCCTCTCCTCACATTCTTCCTCTTCCACAGACTAGCTCTTACTGACTAACTCCTCCTCCAGACCAGAACTTATGGGGAAGCTACCCTGAAACTGGGTCTAGAGCTCTCCCTTCTGGCCTGGAGTCAGGAAAGTGTTGTATGCTAGTGTTACCTGCTAATGGGAATTCTTTCTCGCTCCCAAGCATAGCATCACCCTCCCTGGGAGGCAGGCAATACCACTGTGACAACCGGATTCCTGGCGTGTCACACTGGCAATGGAGCAGGACGCTGCGAGGGAGCGCTGGGAAGGTAAGTGTAATGGTTTGGTTTTTTATAATCTTTTCTGATGGTGCCATGCATACCAGGATAAGGAAAGGATGGGACCAATCATATCAGGATGGGGGTGGGGCCAATCATTCCAGAATAATGATGGGACCAATCATACCAAGACCATGATGGGGGCCAATCATACCAGGATGCTAAGAAGAAATTATTATTTATTGCCCTTCCTGTCCATGGGGGTAGAATTCAATGAAAATTCATTTCTCTTTAGCAGCGGGCACAGGAGTTTGCCGCTGCTGCTGGCTCCTGCCCCTGTGACCCAGGGCTCTGACGTTGTCACTCCCCCACCTCCCCACCACAGCCAGAGCTGGTACTTCTGGACTATAAGACGCACCCCCATTTTCCTCCACATTTTGGGAGGAAAAAAGTGCATCTTATAGTCTGAAAAATAAATTTTTTTTATTTTCCCATAGTTTTCCTGAAAAAAATTAACCAATATTAACCCTCCAAAAGAACAATGTCATCTTTCCAACAACAGGACAGGTGTGGTACTGTGCAGTGTATATATACAGGACAAGAAAAGTGGTACTGAGCAATGTATATATACAGGACAGGAGGAGTGGTACTGTGCAGTGTTTATATACAGGACAGGAAAAGTGGTACTGAGCAATGTATACACACAGGACAGGAGGAGTGGTACTGTGTAGTGTATATATACAGGACAGGAAAAATGGTACTGAACAGCAGGGCTTCCACTAGGAATTTTGGGGCCCCATACTGGCAAAATTTTTAAGCCCCCTTGAGACTCCGGCCTGGCTCCACCCCAGCTCTGCCTGCACCCTTTGAACCTTCCACAGTCCCACCGCTCACTCTTGGAAAAACTCAACTTCTCCACCACGTCCTCATCAATCAGATATTAACAGTTCCCATCAAGCACTAGATCACATACTGTACATAGCCAGCAGCTTTTATTCTGGCCAAAATAATTTTTGAGCCACAGCCACGACACGATAGACTTTTTTGGCCGGACCCTACTCTACTCTAACCTACTAAATATAAATATATGTTTCTGTATTTTTCTTTAAGGGAATGAGTCAGTTACTTTTTTTTAATGACCATTAATACAACATACAAGGGACAAATATCATCACAACATGACCAGACTACATATTACCTCCACATAGTGACCTATAATACCACATACAAGGGACAAATGCTGTCACACCATGACCAGACCACATAGAGTATTACCACCACATAGTGACCAAATAATACCACATACAAGGAACAAATACCACCACACCATGACCAGACCACATATTAGCACCACATAGTGACTGAATACTACAATACTGATCGATCATTAATTTTAAAAAACAAAACACAAGACAAAGTGACATTATACACAGGAACTCTGTATTTACTGTTAATGTACAGATAGTACAGTGATCACCAGTGAAATTATATACAGGAACGCTATATTTACTGTCAGGGTACAGGTAATACAGTGATCACCAGTGACATTATACACAGAAGCTCTGTACATAGTATACAGTATCAGTGTACAGGTAATACAGTGATCACCGGTGACATTATACACAGGAGCTCTGTATAAAGTCAGTGTACAGATAATATAGTGATCACTGGTGGTGACATTATACACAGGAGCTCTGTACAGAGTATACAGTGTATAGTGTCAGTGTACAGGTAACACACTGACTCACCAGTGTAGCTGAAGTCCTTCATCTTTGCATTTCTTTTTCATTCAGCGCAGACCGCCATCACTTCTTGCAGCCAGGACTCATCTCTGCATAAAATACCACAGTTACCTAGAGTAATGCTTCCAGAGCACATTCCCCTCTTTTTCCTTTCTTCCACAGCACACATCTGAATACAGATATGCACCCACCATTAATACATAATTGGTTATTATGTAGCCCACTATTCCAAATATAAATTATAATCCACCACTGAGCCCCTTAAAGCTATTCATAGCCACTTTCCCCACCTAATATATAAATTAATTAGCACCTGTACTCTTTCCCCCAATTCATTACCTGTCACTGCATACTCAACGCCCCCCACTATGTACCTCACACCCCCGACTCATTATATTTACATTCCCCTTCCACCCCAATTCATTGTCATGTCTTTTCACTCCCACCCTCTATTCATTATCAACAGCTCTACCCCCACATTCAAAACATCATTTACTCTCCCACCCTCAAAATTCATTATTTGCTCTCCCCCAGATCATCATTTGCTCTCCCCACCTCCATCATCAATTCAATTGCTGTCCCTCTTCCCTCACTCAATTCATCATTTGCAGTCTCCCATCCCCTCCCCCCACTTCATCATGTGCAATCCCCTCCCCCCACTTCATCATGTACAGTCCCCTTCCCCCACTTCATCATGTGCATTCACCTTCCCCCACTTCATCATGTGCAGCCCTCTTCCCCCCACTTCATCCTGTGCAGCCCCCCTCCCCCACTTCATCATGTGGAGTCCCCTTCCTCCCACTTCATCATGTGCAGTCCCCTTCCCCCCACTTCATCATGTGCAGTCCCCTTTACCCCCCCCACTTCATCATGTGCAGTCCCCATTACCCCCATGCTATCCTATATCCTATGCAGTTCCTTTTAACCCCCTACTCATGTGCAATCCCCCTTTTACCCCCCTCCCCACATCATCATGTGCAGTCCTCCTTTAACCCCCCTCCCCAGATCACCATGTGCAGTCCCCCTTTAACCCCCTCCCCATATCATCATGTGCAGTCCCCCTTTAACCCCCCTCCCCACATCATGTGCAGTCCCCCTTTTACCCCCCTCCCCACATCATCATGTGCAGTCCTCCTTTAACCCCCCTCCCCAGATCACCATGTGCAGTCCCCCTTTAACCCCCTCCCCATATCATCATGTGCAGTCCCCCTTTAACCCCCTTCCCCACATCATCATGTGCAGTCCCCCTTTAACCCCCCTCCCCACATCATCATGTGCAGTCCCCCTTTAACCGCCCCCCCACATCATCATGTGCAGTCCCCATTTAACCTCCCTCCCCACATCATCATGTTCACACTGCAACCAGAGTTGGAGCTGCAGGTGGCATCATTTATCACTTATCTCTGTCCCTGCATCTAGTAAAGTTTTCCTAAACTTTCTGGGAGCGCGGTAGCTGGGAGCAGACTCACCTGGTGCTGGCTGCTGACAATGGCAGGGCTGGCAGGACTCCCTCGCCTCCCAGCACAGTGATGTGCAGTGTGAGCAGCACATGTCCCAACAGCAGCAGGAGCTTCGCTGCCAGCCGCACCATCCTCTTGATGCGTCCAGCTTTCAGTGACCGCTTGCTCGGGCTGGCTGCACCCCCGTTCTTGGGGTCCCAGCACTGCCACCACCACCACCGCAGCAGTAGCACTTGGGAGCCACTGAGGGACAGCAACAAAAAAGCCCCAGGGAAAGCTTCAGGAGAGGTCGGCGGTGGCAGGCTTTTCAAACTTTTGCACAGGCCCTGGTGCATGCTCTCTTGCTTCTCCGCACTGACGAGGGCCGCAGCAGTGTGACACACGAGGGCCGCACTCACGAGCAGACGAGGGCCGCCGCGACCCTGGTCAGTGTGTGCACCGAGAGAGTATGCACGCAATAGGGCCTGTGCAGAATATTTAAAGGGCCGGCGGCCCATTTTGAAGCTCAGAGCCGCCCGCCTGGGCAGATTAGCAATCTGGGCCTGGGGAGCAAGGTCAGATGTGACTTTAATTATTGATATTGGTGTATCCTGCGTTATCAACTGTGTATAGAGATGTTACCTGTCATTGCCATCCTGCCTCTGATGATAAGTAGCCTGCTGAAAACTCTTCCTAAAAGGAGAGGAACAGAGGCATAGCTAGGCTTTTGGTTCAGGGGGAGCGAAGCTTCTGAGTGGGCCCCTAACCAGGCAACCTTGATTACAACTGGCTGACGCACCCTAATAGTGGAGGAGAACCTCGGCAGATGACCGCACTATTACTGAAGATAATCTCTATATAAAGACCAACAGGGATATTACCGCCATGTGGTCAGTGGTAGATACCAGCCCTACAGAACATATAAGAGATCACAGCACAGTTACAGGTAATGTCTTACCGCTGACGTCCTTTCTTATGGAATCGTTCACTTTTCCCATCTTTTCCATCTGGCCCAGACCGACATGACAACTTCTTCCACCCAGGACTCGGCTGCAGAGAATACAACAAAGACACATTTTACTTCTCATATTCCAGCCATCACCATCTATTCCTAACCTGCACAAACTCCTCATCCTGCTGATACCCCAATACTGAACCGCTGCTGCCGTATGTGACCCTATTACTGCCCCTGATACCCCAATACTGAGCCTCTGCCGTATGTGTCCCTATTACTGCCCCTGATATCCCCAATACTGAGCCGCTGCTGCCGTATGTGTCCCTATTACTGCACCTGATATCCCAATACTGAGCCGCTGCTGCCGTATGTGACCCTATTACTGCACCTGATACCCCAATACTGAGCCACTGCTGCCGTATGTGTCCCTATTACTGCCCCTGATACCCCAATACTGAGCCTCTGCCGTATGTGACCCTATTACTGCACCTGATATCCCCAATACTGAGCAACTGCTGCCGTATGTGTCCCTATTACTGCACCTGCTGTGTGGTTCTCTGTGCCCTCTAAATTCTAAAGCAACCCTCTAGAATATAGTAATGCCAGGCACAAGTGCCCTAGAAAACAGAGCCTACATTGTGCCCCCTAGTAAGTAAAAATGCCCTGTGTGCCCCTTTGATAGTCACAGTAACTTGAGTTCCCCTATAACAATAAGTGCCCACTTTACATTTAATAATGTCCCGAGTTGCCCCCCCCTGTACAGCTCATCTATACACAGTATGATGCTCTCTTTTGCACAGTATAATGCCCCCTCGCTGTATAGTACCACTCACCCAGTATACTGGCCCCTTAGTAGCCCCCAAACTGTTTGATGGCTCCAACACTGTATGATGGCCCCTTCACTGTAATCCCCACACTGTATGATGGCCCCATAGATAACCTCTATATAGTATAATGTGCCAGATAGTCCTCAATATAGCACAAGGCAGCACGCCCCATAGGCAGACCCTGTAGTATAAGACAGTACCCCCATAGGAAGACCCTGTAGTATAAGACAGTACCCCCATAGGCAGACCCTGTATTATAAGACAATAACCCCATAGGCAGACCCTGTAGTATAAGACACTACCCCTAAAGGCAGACCCTGTAGTATAAGACAGTACCCCCATAGGTTGACCCTGTAGTATAAGACAGTACCCCCATAGGCAGGCCCTGTAGTATAAGACAGTAACCTCATAGGCAGGCCCTGTAGTATAAGACAGTAACCCCATAGGCAGACCCTGTAGTATAAGACAGTAACCCCATAGGCAGACCCTGTAGTATAAGACATTACCCCCATAGGCAGACCCTGTAGTATAAGACATTACCCCCATAGGCAGACCCTGTAGTATAAGACAGTAACCCCATAGGCAGACCCTGTTGTATAAGACAGTACCCCTATAGGCAGACCCTGTAGTATAAGACAGTACCCCCATAGGCAGACCCTGTAGTATAAGACAGTAACCCCATAGGCAGACCCTGTAGTATAAGACAGTATCCCCATAGACAGACCCTGTAGTATAAGACAGTACCCCATAGGCAGAACCTTTTATATAATACAGGACCCCCATAGGCAAACCCTTTTATATAATACAGTACCCCCATAGACAGACCCTTTTATATAATACAGTACCACCATAGGCAGACCCTTTTATATAGTGCAGTACCCCCATAGGCAGACCCTTTTATATAATACAGTACCCCCATAGAAAGACCCTTTCATATAATGCAGTACCCCCGTAAGCAGACCCCTTTATATAATGCAGTACCCCCATAGGCAGACCATTTTATATAATGCAGTACCCCCATAGGCAGACCCTTTTATATAATGCAGTACCCCATAGGCAGACCCTTTTATATAACACAGTACCCCCATAGGCAGACCCTGTAGTTTAAGGCAGCCCCCATTAAAAAAACACAATACTTGGAGCGCCCCTAGACACAGGGCCACAAGTCACTCGGATACCGGTCCCTTCTCCTTCAGTTCTGCGGTTGTCTCGGTGGCTGGACCTGGTCGTGACCCTGCTAAGGGGCGTCCAATGGAAATGGTAGTACAGTCTGTCAGGGGTTCGTGACGCCACCTGTGGTGTTCGGTCAGGGTGACCGACGCTGCTGTGGGGTCCGCTGGGGTGATGGAATAGCAGCTGGATGGTATACCTTCCCACAGGTGAAGTGAATCCCCAGGGCTTCCCAGTAAGGTGGATGGTGATGGTGTGAGGTGCAGGTAATAACGAGGACACAGGGTTGCAGTCTCTTTACCTTTTACTGAAGGCTTCAGTACACTCAGTCCAGAGCACGTTCAACCGGGCTATCAGAGACCGGCCGGTCCGATGGGCACATCTGGAGTTTCCCTCGCAGATGGAAATCGTTGCCTACCAATAGCGCCTGTGTGTTGTAGTCCTACCCTGCTGAGCATTCAGAATAGTCCTCACAACTGCTGTTCTCCTTCGTTCGTTCTCTACAGCTTTCTCTCTCTCTCTCATTTTTTGGTTCCAGATGTTGCTAGTTTCTAACGTCCCCCAGATATAGTATGGCTAGGACGCCACCCGTTTGACGGGAAGGCTTGGAGGTCTTCCGGGACCCTAGAGACGCCCCTCTCCCAATGTTGCCCCCTATGTCTTCGTAGGTGTAAAAGGTAGACAGCCAACCTATAATCAACTGTCCAGCGGAATTTGAAGTAAGGCCTGAAGTCAGTTACTCCTACGGTGATCCGGCCACCGACTACGCGCCTCAGTAAGATGTTGCCTTCCTCTCTCGGCACGACTCTTACTGGCTCTCCTTTGTGCTGATCTCGTTTACACTGTTCCACAATATTCTTCCCCTCTTGTCTCTTTCTTAGGATACCGCCGCAAGGTGTGCAGGCGTGGTTCCGTTACGTTCTGTTCTGTCGCTAGGCACCTGCCAGGTTCCCACGCCTGACAGGGACCCCCCTGTGTCTTCTCCCCGCAACACCCCCTGCCACGGGATGTTGCCTGGTTCCAACCCAGTCAGCTTCTGACTAACTTCCTCCCCAGCCCCTAGTTTTACCAGTGTGAGGAGTGGCCAAATAAATAAAGCCTTTTGCTCCCCCTAGTGGCCGGAGTGTGAAGTGTAATGTGTTCTGGTGATACCTGGTCAGGAGAACTCTTTAGTGCCATCGGACGTACCGCTACTCGCTTTGGGGCCATACTGCAACGACCAGGTCTCTGGGGCGCTGCACTCCCCCCCGGTTAAATCCAGTACTCCTGGACTGGGAAGAAGAACAACAATATAAGGCAGTGAATGACATACAACATTTTTGGATGCTAAGAACAAATAAATAGAAAAGGTGCTTCCCTTTATGGGAGGTAAGGACACTTGAACGTTACAAACAAAAATAACAGTTAAATATTTTTAAATAACATTATGACTAAAAATAACTCTCTGTACCCAGCCGGGTATTCTACTAAGTGCAAAATTTTCGAACATTAAACTAACTCTTCCTTTAAAGGGACACTGTCACCTGAATTTGGAGGGAACAATCTTCAGCCATGGAGGCGGGGTTTTTGGTTGTTTGATTCACCCTTTCCTTACCCGCTGGCTGCATGCTGGCTGCAATATTGGATTGAAGTTCATTCTCTGTCCTCCGTAGTACATGCCTGCACAAGGTAAGATTGCTTTGTGCAGGCGTGTACTACGGAGGACAGAGAATGAACTTCAATCCAATATTGCAGCCAGCATGCAGCCAGCGGGTAAGGAAAGGGTGAATCAAACAACCAAAAACCCCGCCTCCATGGCTGAAGATTGTTCCCTCCAAATTCAGGTGACAGTGTCCCTTTAAGGGCATAAAAGCTGAACCTACTAAAGGCCTACTATCAAGTACTACAACAACTCAACTTTCTTTTCCGTTCTCACTTCACCAATGCAGGACCGCCTAGCTCCTTGGCTGAGCCTACTGCCATTGTGCCGACCATCTTTCTACGTTTCTAAGGAGGACTCCCTCTCTATCCTCTACGGGTTCACTTCAAACTTTCCTGTCCTCAATCTTTATTAACATTATTAAACTATCTAAATTCTTCTACGTTATTAACGTTTTAGTAAAACAATCATCAAACATTCCCTTTAAGAGGGACCCAAGTCTCTGATGCAGACTCTCTTTCAGCAAGTTCACAGCAATCAAGTCTTTCTGCAGCGAGTCTTCGCAAAGTCTTCGCAAAGTCTTCCTCGACTTATAAAACCAGTAGGGGGCACCTTTAAAAAGGTGCAACTATTTACAAAACCAATTTGTGAATCATTCACCGTCCACGATTCGGCAGTCTTTAAAACAATGATGAACAGTAGAAATACAAACAATAGAAAACAATAGGGATCCCGGGTAAACAAAGGGATCCCTAGGAGTTAACCCTGGACGGGTTGGAAGTAGCAGCAGGTAACAGTTAACTATTTACAAATCGGGTCTCCGAGGTTTATTTCCTCGGCGTTAGTGGCTGTGACATCTCCACCGGCAGCAGTGGGCGGGGCCATCCCCCCGGGTACTCGCGGGCACTCGGTGTAGTGACAGGAGATTCTGAGCTCCAATCCGGGGTCTGAGTGGCGATGGTTCTGAATCCCGCAACAACCGAGGAACTGGCCACCCCAGAGGTGGAGCTTTCGGGCACCACCGCAGTGACAGTGTCCACAGTGCAGGTAGTGGTTTCCACCACGGTACATGTGGGGAGCACCACCGTGGTCTCAGTGACAGTCGTGGTCCGATCACAAGGGGGCACCCTCGCTATGGGGGACGGCTTCTCTGCCGCTCTGCTGGATGATGACCCGGAGGCTGACTGCTTACGCACGTTCAGGGCGAACCAGCCCCTCTCCCCGAAGTGCCGGGTGTAAGTGACCTCATCCCCCTTGTACAAATCCCGATCCGGGTGGCCTTCTCTGAGATGGGACTCCACATCTCTCCGGTTCACAAAGATCTCGGAGTATAGGTCCGGCTCCTTAATAAAGCCCCATCTTCCGCGGAGCCGGAACTCGACAACGGTGCCCTGCCTGCGCAGGGCTTGGTGGGTGGTACGGTCTTTGCGGGCCCGGTCCTTCACTGCAAGGTCCCGCCGGTAATGGGCCTCCTGCTGGGCCTGACGATGTTCCTCCGACTCCTTCCACTGCTGATCCAGCCGGGCCTGGTATTGCTCCCAGCTAAGGGCCTCGACCAACTCCCCCTCCTGCGTCTGCACTCCGGGAAACCCCATAATGTTCGTTCCCGGGTTCACCCAGCGGCACACCGTACGTTCGGCGTAGACCTCGCCTGGCATCGTAAGCGGCGAGATCGGGGCCTTCAGGAAGTGCTCCATGCCCGTGGGTTGGTCCCATTGGGGGAGACGTTGGAGTCTGAGTCCCAGGGAGAGGGGGCGCTGCGACGGGGCTGATTAACAGGTCCTTCGCCGGCGGGACGGGGTTGGCAGACTCACCGATCAAGGCGACTTCTTCGCTTGCGGTCGGCTCCGGTGATAGCAGAGGATCCAAGATCAGGGGCTCCTCCGCCGGCATCTCCTGGCACGGGGTCTTAGCCTCCAGTCGCCACTGGAGCAGCTGCTCCATGAGATCCTCCATCTCATTCTGCAGGAGACCGGTCCCACTGGTGGAGATTTGGCTGCTGGGCTCGTCCGGGTAGCTGGGGGAGCCCTCCGCTTCAACCCCGCAGTCGGGGTCTGAGCTGCTGGCCATGGCGTCCTCCACGTGGGTCACCTCCTGGTCTCTTTCCCGCTCTCTTCTTCGTGGGCGGTTGCGTTTCTTGTTCCTCCGCCCCCCATTGAGGATCAGGAGGCGGATCTCTGCTGCTGACGGACACGTCCTCACGGTGCAGAAGTATTTAGACTGGGCGTCCATTATTTTTCACGCTCTCCAGTTTACTCATGGCCACTTCCACGCCCTTCTTCTTCCCCTGTGCCCCTCGTGGCGCTATAATGGCGGCAGTTTTGGCGGGAATCTTACGGCAGATAGCAACACACAGTCCTTGCAATAAATCACTGTCCAACACAATTCAATCACAGTTCCAAGGCACACATGACCTGCTTCTCAGGCTTAAGTACGATCCTGTTCGTGACGCCAAGTTGGAGCGCCCCCAGACACAGGGCCACAAGTCACTCGGATACCGGTCCCTTCTACTTCAGTTCTGCGGTTGTCACGGTGGCTGGACCCGGTCGTGACCCTGCTAAGGGGCGTCCAATGGAAATGGTAGTACAGTCTGTCAGGGGTTCGTGACGCCACCTGTGGTGTTCGGTCAGGGTGACCGACGCTGCTGTGGGGTCCGCTGGGGTGATGGAATAGCAGCTGGATGGTATACCTTCCCACAGGTGAAGTGAATCCCCAGGGCTTCCCAGTAAGGTGGATGGTGATGGTGTGAGGTGCAGGTAATAACGAGGACACAGGGTTGCAGTCTCTTTACCTCTTTACTGTAGACTTCAGGATCCTCAATCCAGAGCACGTTTAACCGGGCTATCAGAGACCGGCCGGTCCGATGGGCACATCTGAAGTTTCCCTCGCAGATGGAAATCGTTGCCTACCAATAGCGCCTGTGTGTTGTAGTCCTACCCTGCTGAGCATTCGGAATAGTCCTCACAACTGCTGTTCTCCTTCGGTCGTTCTCTACAGCTTTCTCTCTCTCTCTCGTTCTTTGGTTCCAGATGTTGCTAGTTTCTAACGTCCCCCAGATATAGTATGGCTAGGACGCCACCCGTTTGACGGGAAGGCTTGGAGGTCTTCCGGGACCCTAGAGACACCCCTCTCCCAATGTTGCCCCTTATGTCTTCGTAGGTGTAAAAGGTAGACAGCCAACCTATAATCAATTGTCCATCGGAATTTGAAGTAAGGCCTGAAGTCAGTTACTCCTACGGTGATCCGGCCACCGACTACGCGCCTCAGTAAGATGTTGCCTTCCTCTCTCGGAACGACTCTTACTGGCTCTCCTTTGTGCTGATCTCGTTTACACTGTTCCACAATATTCTTCCCCTCTTGTCTATTTCTTAGGATACCGCCGCATGGTGTGCAGGCGTGGTTCCGTTACATTCTGTTCTGTCACTAGGCACCTGCCAGGTTCCCACGCCTGACAGGGACCCCCCTGTGTCTTCTCCCCTGCCACGGGATGTTGCCTGGTTCCAACCCAGTCAGCTTCTGACTAACTTCCTCCCCAGCCCCTAGTTTTACCAGTGTGAGGAGTGGCCCAATAAATAAAGCCTTTTGCTCCCCCTAGTGGCCGGAGTGTGAAGTGTAATGTGTTCTGGTGATACCTGGTCAGGAGAACTCTTTAGTGCCATCGGACGTACCGCTACTCGCCTTGGGGCCATACTGCAACGACCAGGTCTCTGGGGCGCTGCATACTCACCTCTCTTCCTCCTGCTTCCTGTGCTGCGACGAGCTCCCGCTCATCTCCGACACTGACAGCGGGTGCGATGATGTCACTGCCCAGCGCCCGCCGTCAGTGTCGGCGACGCCAGGAGGCCAGATGCTGACAGAGGGATTCTGGGAGAAGGAGCGCAGCACGCAGCGCTCCTCTCATCAATGCGGTGAGCTGTATCAGCTAGCTGCAGATACAGCTCACCTTGCGATGACAGGCAGGGGGCCCACTGCTGGCACCGGGCCCCCTGCCTGCTCCGGGGCCCCATAGTGTCAGAGCAGGGAGATCAATTCTCCCTGCTCCACGCAGAATGTAACTGCATTGGCGTGCTGCGTGCTCCGATGCAGTTACAGTAGCGTAGCTCCGGGTGGGCCCCGTCTGAGTTCTGGGCCCGGGGCGCCAGCACCCTCTGCCTCCCCGGTAACTACGCTACTGGAGAGGAAGTAAGAGTCTAAGAAAACCCCAATGGCCAATGTGAAAATTGTAAGATTACTATTTTTTACTTGTTTTCATAGATGCATGGAATCAAAGAATGTTAGAGTTGGAAGGGACCACAAGGGTCATTGTGTCTAACCCTCTGCTCATTGCAAGAGTCACTAAACCATCTCAGCCAGATGTCTGTCCAGCCTCTGTTTGAAGACTTCCATTGAAGGAGAACTCACCACCCCACATGGTAGAGTGTTCAACTCATTTATCAACCTCACTGTCAAAAAGTTATTTCTAATATCTAATCTGTATCTTCTATGTTTCAGTTTCATTCCATTGCTTCTCATGTTTCCATGTGCAAATGAGAAGAATAATGATGATCCCTCTGCACTGTGACATCCCTTCAGATATTTGTAGACAGCTATTAAGTCTCCTCTTAGCTTTCTTTTTTGTAAGATAAACATTCCCAGATCCTTTAACCAATAAAACATACTAGAAAATGGTCATTTTACCCCTCTAATGCTTTGCTCTGCATTGCAGACACCTGCAACACAAGTGGTCACGTGAAAAGGGGAAAATCATTAAAAGCACGCAATTGAAGCAGGGACTGCGGCCTATGTCACAGTCACTTAGGCCCCCAAGCTGTGTATGTCTTTTATATATACACACATGGTTAAAATTGTTGGTACCCCTCGTTTAATGGCAGAAAAACCCACAATGGTCACAGAAATAGCTTGAATCTGACAAAAGCAATAATAAATAAAAAATCTATGAAAATGAACAAATGAAAGACAGACATTGCTTTTCAACCATGCTTCCACAGAATTAAAAAAAAATGTGAGGGAAAGCCACTGTTTGGGCGCATGGCAGGGCTCAGAAGGGATGGAGCACCGTTTGACTTTTGGAACCCAAAATTGGCTGGAATCAATGGCAGGTGCCTTGTCGCGTTTGGAGACCACCTGATGTACCTAAGCAGTGAAAACACCCCAATTCTAACTCCAACCCTAACACAGCTCTAACCCTAACCTCAACACACCCCTAACCCTAATCCCAACCCTAATCATGACCCTAACCTCAACACCACCCTAACCCCAACACCATAACCCTAACCCCAAGATAACCCTAACCCCAAACCTAGCCCCAACCCTAGCCCCAACACTAACCCTATCACAAACCCTTGCCCCAACCCTAAACCTTGCCCCAATCCTAACCCGAGCTCAACCCTAGCCAACCCTAACCCTAGCACTAACCCTAGCCTCAACTCTAACACTAGCCCAACCGTAACTCTATCTCTAACCCCAACCCTAACCCTAGCTCCAACCCTAACCCTAGCTCAAACCCCAACCCTAAAACTAGCCCCAACTCTAACCCTAATGGAAAATGGAAAACATTTTTTTATTGTATTATTTTCACCTAACTACTCCTGAGTCGTTGAAGGTCTCCATGGCTCTAGCCATATGCATAGATAGATGCCTAAGGGTATGTTCCAATGGTCAGTAAACGCTGCGGGTTGGACGCAGCGGCTAGATGTTACAGCATAGTGGATGGGATTTCAAGTGCACAGACACCCGCGCTTTACCTGTGGAGACGGTCATGCGGTGCATCTTTACAGACCGCAGCATGTCTATTTATCTTGCAGAGACGCAAATCTCTGCAAGATAAATGTTGCCCATACAATGCAGTGGACATGGTGATTCTGCACAGTTCAATGAACACATGCGGAATCAACTGTGTTCAAAAGCCGGCATTGCTTTGGACGCAGTGAACATGTGCTGCGTCTAAAGTGCTGCTGATTATTGACCGTGGGGATGCAGCCTCAGGGACGCGCATTATATCACTAAACTGGGGACAGTTTAGATGCTAAAAATGACATGACATCTTCCCTTTAATGTTACAGTAAGCATAATTTTTTTTTACTGGAGCTGACATATTCGTTACTTACTGTATATATTAGCCATCTACTCCTATTATATTTACATGGGAGAGTACCCCCCACTATCCACTAGATGTCTCAGTACAGCCCATTCTGATGGGTCTCTTACAATGTAATCTCATGCTCCGGTGATTTCAAGATCTTATTTTCTCAAGAGTTTATCACAAATGAGGAAACTCATCCTTGCAGCTGGATTGGGAAAGTGTCTTTTTTCACTGGTTCAGCAGAAATATAAGTCATATTTTTTTAGCAATGAAGATTATGTTGTGAGTTATTCATAAAGCACGTGGTTACCACTGCTGTCCTGCTGAGCCGGGATTTTGAGTTGAAATCCAAAATTGAAACATCATTGTGTACTTCATATGTTTCCTCTAGCCCAGATTCACTTAATCCATAATTTTAAAGCAGATTGTCACAAGATTTCACCCTCTAAACTACATACATTTTGAATGTGTATATGTATAGGATTGGTGTACTTACGTTCAGAATCCATGTTACAGTGACTGTATAATCTTTTTTTGAAGTTGAAAGCACCCCATAAACATTAGATGAAGTTTGGCAGGGTTGCCAACTTGACTTTTTATTTTTTCTGTATAACTTATCCAAAAATCACGGACAGCCCATATATTTTTACACATACATTAGAAAACCATCATAAATCATAATGATTATAAGTAATACATGTCTGCAGTCCATAATTCTGATATGGAGACATCAGCTGCATTCACTGTAAACTGTAAAATGTTACCGTAGTTTTCAGACTTTAAGTGCACCGGACTATAAGATGCACCCCAAATTTAGAGGTAGAAAATAGGAAAAAATGAATTTGTAATGTGAAAATGGGTGCTCTTCTTATTGTCTGAATTCAGCTTACCGGGGGGAGGTGGGGGTGGCGCGGTGGTGGATTAGGCTCAGAGGAAGCAGGAGCAGAGTCGCCGATGTAGGAAGCTGGTGGCAGGAGTTGAGAGATACTGCAGGCCCTGGGCTGGGAGAAGGAGGATTTTCAGCAGTGCAAGGCAGGAGTCATTGATCTCCAGTGGTGGGCTTCAGGAAAATGTCGGCAGTGCGAGGCAGTAGCGGAGTCCCCGCTGTGCACATTATTCTCTCTTTGATGGGCTTCAGCAAAATGGCGCCAGTTCGTCATTGAGCCATGATCTAAATGTGCGCATGCGTCAACACCGGTTCATTTTCTTGAAGCCCACTGCTGGGAGAACAAAGGTTCTGCCTCTCACTGCCAGGATACCCCCTCCTCCCAGTCCAGGGCCCACAGAATTGCCCCAATCCTTTCATAGCCGGCTTTCTGCATCGGCGACCCTGTCTTCTGTGACCCCGCTCTACAGCCACCGCTCCCACCCACACCAGGAAGCAAAATTCGGACAATAAGACGCACCTCTATTTTCCTCACAAATTTTGGGGGGAAACGTTTTTTCATAGTCCTAAACATATGGTAATTACAGTCAAAATAATATTTGTTAATTTCTTCAGATTCAAAAAAATTATGATACCTTGAATTGTTTTTACAGACAGGGCAAAAAAGTTCCCTATTTTTACGGACTATAGGGAATGGAGATACTTGAAAGTATAATCCCCATATGTAGGAGCACAGCACATCAGTTTGTCAGACATTAGCAGTGAAAGAATATCCGCCACTGCGTGAGTGGACTAATATCTTCAAGAACATAAATGTAGTCAGGCCAGTTCAGTCATCAAAACCAACACGTTTCGAAAAGAGGGTCTTAAAAATGGTTAATATTGTGAGCAAAAATAAACACACATACAGTATCAGTCCAATCCTAATTAAAAAGTAAATGAAAATTGTAAATATTTTTACATGTGTAGATTTCGTCATAAATGGAATCAACTGTGCAATGTATTATTAATTTTGACATATTATTTTTCTCATTTAAAGAGCACTTGACTGTCCTCGATGCCCTCCAAATCAACAGCATTTCTCTATTCCTTTATAATCACCCTGCCTAACAAGATTTTTAAGAAAAGTATTTCAAAATCTGATTTTAATATGCAAATAAATTTTTTAAGGACATCTCAGGCACATGGGAACCCCTGCAGCTAGGAAAGAAAAGCTTATAAGTCCGGGAAAAGTATGGACGACCTTAGGAAAAGGTAGTGCCCTGCTGTGAGTACTAAAAAAGGGAGCTTAGTCTCAATTAGCGGCCCATAGGATTAATATATTTAAAGACTCCTGGTATTGGGCTCATGGCATTACATTTCCCCTGTGGTACCTGTTCCGTGGAAAAAGTTCAGACCGTAACTCTGAGAATGGAGCCGGTGTATTTTGTGGAAGATGGAAAAGGAGAATGTATAGCCTAGAATATCCTGCTCACCAGTTTGGCTGAATTTAAAATGGACATTGTTTTTAAGGATTCGTTAGGCATATTGAATGAAGCGGTTAACAGGAGTTGGACGCATTAAGTGCAATGGAACCCAAGGATGGAAGCAGCAGATTCAGTTACATGGCGCACACACCCACCAACACAAAATTCTCTGTAGCTGGCCCCGATGTGGAAATAGTTGACCACTCACAGGACTACTGCATGGGACTAGTTTACAAGTGGCATAGTTGGCAGGATTAAAACATTTCAAGAGAAGAGATTGGGAAACCTAATACCTGTAATGCGGACAAGATGGCGAAGAGTGACAAAGCTCCAAGATGGCGGACGGCAGCATGAATCCAAAAATGGTGATGGCTGGTGGTGTGAGATGGTCTAAGTCCAGCCCATCATGGGAGTGGAAGCAGTCTGAAAGTGCGAAAACAATGTGCGAGCCCACCAGAGTGATGACCTCACAGAGGAGATGTGCTAGAGCCATGGTCCAAAAAAGAAGAGGTGGACAGAGGCATAATCCAGAAAGGGAGGCAGACAATCAGGTGAAGAATGCCGAGTGAAAAGGACGTGTCTGGAGGTGTAGTCATAGGGAGTGATGGAAAAGGTGATGGTTGCATCACTAGTATGGCTTTCGGAAGGGCAAAGTCAGTCGAGTGGGAAAAGCACGGTGAGTAACTGGCCGACACCATTTTTCCCACAGCTCAGGACCAGAGCGAGCGACTCAGACAACAGCACCACAATCTGCCATACCTGCAGCAGGAGCAGTGAGGTGGAGGATATATCCTCCAATGAGGAGGTAATTTACCTGGAGAACCCCGGCACTGCAGCAGAAGGGGAGCAGCCAGAAGGTGCGAAGACGTCGCTGTCCATTTCCATCCAGTGGCAGATGACCCCCACAACCCAAGGTGGGGCTTTATCAATATGAACTTGAAGCTTGAGGAAGTCGCCACACTAGTTCAGTCCATTCCTACTAGGCCGACATCACAGGAAATGGCCGGTGAATCACTGCCACTAGGGAGGTGGGAGGCCTCTGAGGAAGAAAGGTTGGAGGGAGAATCCTGCACCAGAACCTCCAAAGGGGGCTTGGCTGAAAAGTTCAACTGGAACCGTGGGACCCTCAACACCACTAAGAGAGACGTCCCGGAATACTTGTGACTATGTGACATTTCAGTTTTCCTTCATTAATAAATTTGCAAAAATTTCTACATTTCTGGGGTTTTTTCAGTCAAGATGGGGTGCAGATTGTACATTAATGTGACAAAAAACTAACTTTTTTGAATTTACCAAATGGCTGCAATGAAACAAAGAGTGAAAAATTTAAAGGTGTCTGAATACTTTCCGTACCCGCTGTATCTAGATAAGCTCCCTGAGGAGTCTAGTTTCCCAAATGGTGTCATTGTGGGAGGCTTCCACTGTTTAGGCACATCAGGGGCTCTCCAAATGCAACATGGCATCCGCTAATTATTCAAGCAAATTTTACATTCAAAATGTAATATGGCGCTCCTTCCCTTCTGAGTTCTGCCGTACACCAAAACAGTGGTTTTCCCTCACATATGGGGTATTAATCTGCTCAGGAGAAATTGCACATCAAGTCATATGGTGCAATTTCTCCTGTTACACTTATGAGAATAAAAAAATGGGTCTAAAGGAAATTTTTGGTGAAAAAAAAGTTTTATGTTTATTTTTTCCTTTCACATTCCATTAATTCCTGTGAAGCACTTGAAGGTTTAATAAACTTCTTGAATGTGGATTTCAGTACCTTGAGGGGTGAAGTTTCTAGAATGGTCCCAGTTTTCGGTATTTTCTGTCACATACTGTAGGCCCCCAAAGTCACTTCAAATGTGATGTAGTTCCTAAAAATGGTTTTGTAAATTTTGTTGCAAAAATGAGTAATCGCTGGTCAACTTTTAACCCTTATAACTTCCTAATTAAAAAAATGATGTTTCAAAAATTGTGCTGATGTAAAGTAGACATGTGGGAAATGTTTTTTTATTAACTATTTTGTGTGACATGACTCTCTGACTTAAGAGCATAAAAATTAAAAGTTTAAAAATTGCTAAATTTACAAAATTTTCGCCAAATTTCTAATGTTTGGGCGAGTGGGTGGTTGCTCTCATCAGTAGCTTGCACCTGGGCTGCTTTAGCATTTATTATCAGGGGCCTGCTGCACCCTGTGAGTGCATTTGTCATCTGACAAGGTTTTGGTGAGTCTGCTCTCCATGTTGTGTTTTTTTGAGTTTTTCTATGTTAGCTGTTTCTAAAACACCATATTCATCACCTGTCCATCGGTGACCCATTAATGGCCATGCCCCACAAAGATCTGGATGATCTGGAGAGTGGTCACATCAGTTATGCGACTGCTCTCCATTCCAGCTAGACCACACTGAGACAAGAATGTGACTTAGTCACCAGAGTTCATATCACATGAACCTCAGGCATCTCAGTGATGTAACCACTCGCTGCGTGAGAACTGCTCCTTTGCACACCTGATTCCTTGTTAGTAGGAGGTCATTCTCTCCTGATGATTAACAGTTTGGACCAGCGGTATGGTCACGATGCTCGTCAGAATTGAACACTATTTGATGCTGTAAGCAGAGGCAACTTTGCATATAGCATATGGGGCAATGGCAAGGGGACTAAAGCTGGATCTGATCTATCGATCTGACAAGTTTCAGAGTGAAAGCAAAGAGCTTGCAAGCATAGGTGTCATACCACTGGGACCCACACCAATTGGCAGAACTTTTATCCCTGTTACAAAATAGAAGGAAACAGCAGAGCACAGCCACATAGAGAATGAATGGAGCACTGGTACAGCATACACACTTCCTCCCTCCCATTCTAAAGTGGATAAATGTTCTGTGGTCCGTCAATTGGTACAAATCCCAGCAGTTGGGTCTTTACCAATCAGCAAGTTATAGCCTGTCCTGTGGATAAGTAATACCATATATACTTGAGTATAAGCCAACTCGAGTATAAGCCGAGACCTTTAATTTTGCCACAAAAGACTAGGAAAACATAATGACTCGAGTATAAGCCTAAGGTGGGAACTGCAGCAGCTACTGGTAAATTTTTATAGATACCAATAAAAGTAAAATTAATTGAGACATCAGTAGGTTAAAGGTTATTGAATATCCATATTGAATCAGGAGCCCCATAAGATGCTCTATGCAAAATACACCCCATATAATACTCCATAAAGTTCCTGATGGGCACCATAAGATGCTCCATACAAAAAATATGCCCCATATAATGCTGCACAAAGGTTAACCCCTTAACCCCCAAGGGTGGTTTGCACGTTAATGACCGGGCCAATTTTTACAATTCTGACCACTGTCCTTTTATGAGGTTATAACTCTGGAATGCTTCAACGGATCCTAATGATTCTGGCAAAGTTTTTTCATGACATATTGTACTTCATGATAATGGTAAAATTTATTTGATATTATCTGCGTTTACTTGTGAAAAAAACAGAAATTTGGCGAAAATTTTGAAAATTTTGCAATTTTCCAACTTTGAATTTTTATGCCCTTAAATCACAGAGATATGTCACAAAAAATACTTAATAAGTAACATTTCCCACATGTCTACTTTACATCAGTACAATTTTGGCACCAAATTTTTTTTTTGTTAGGGAGTTACAGTGGGGCAAAAAAGTATTTAGTCAGTCAGCAATAGTGCAAGTTCCACCACTTAAAAAGATGAGAGGCGTCTGTAATTTACATCATAGGTAGACCTCAACTATGGGAGACAAACTGAGAAAAAAAAATCCAGAAAATCACATTGTCTGTTTTTTTTATCATTTTATTTGCATATTATGGTGGAAAATAAGTATTTGGTCAGAAACAAAATTTAATCTCAATACTTTGTAATATATCCTTTGTTGGCAATGACAGAGGTCAAACGTTTTCTGTAAGTCTTCACAAGGTTGCCACACACTGTTGTTGGTATGTTGGCCCATTCCTCCATGCAGATCTCCTCTAGAGCAGTGATGTTTTTGGCTTTTCGCTTGGCAACACGGACTTTCAACTCCCTCCAAAGGTTTTCTATAGGGTTGAGATCTGGAGACTGGCTAGGCCACTCCAGGACCTTGAAATGCTTCTTACGAAGCCACTCCTTCGTTGCCCTGGCGGTGTGCTTTGGATCATTGTCATGTTGAAAGACTCAGCCACGTTTCATCTTCAATGCCCTTGCTGATGGAAGGAGGTTTGCACTCAAAATCTCACGATACATGGCCCCATTCATTCTTTCATGTACCCGGATCAGTCGTCCTGGCCCCTTTGCAGAGAAACAGCCCCAAAGCATGATGTTTCCACCACCATGCTTTACAGTAGGTATGGTGTTTGATGGATGCAACTCAGTATTCTTTTTCCTGCAAACACGACAAGTTGTGTTTCTACCAAACAGTTCCAGTTTGGTTTCATCAGACCATAGGACATTCTCCCAAAACTCCTCTGGATCATCCAAATGCTCTCTAGCAAACTTCAGACGGGCCCGGACATGTACTGGCTTAAGCAGTGGGACACGTCTGGCACTGCAGGATCTGAGTCCATGGTGGCGTAGTGTGTTACTTATGGTAGGCCTTGTTACATTGGTCCCAGCTCTCTGCAGTTCATTCACTAAGTCCCCCCGCGTGGTTCTGGGATTTTTGCTCACCGTTCTTGTGATCATTCTGACCCCACGGGGTGGGATTTTGCGTGGAGCCCCAGATCGAGGGAGATTATCAGTGGTCTTGTATGTCTTCCATTTTCTAATTATTGCTCCCACTGTTGATTTCTTCACTCCAAGCTGGTTGGCTATTGCAGATTCAGTCTTCCCAGCCTGGTGCAGGGCTACAATTTTGTTTCTGGTGTCCTTTGACAGCTCATTGGTCTTCACCATAGTGGAGTTTGGAGTCAGGCTGTTTGAGGGTGTGCACAGGTGTCTTTTTATACTGATAACAAGTTTAAACAGGTGCAATTACTACAGGTAATGAGTGGAGGAAAGAGGAGACTCTTAAAGAAGAAGTTACAGGTCTGTGAGAGCCAGAAATCTTGATTGTTTGTTTCTGACCAAATACTTATTTTCCACCATAATATGCAAAAAAAATGATAAAAAAACAGACAATGTGATTTTCTGGATTTTTTTTTCTCAGTTTGTCTCCCATAGTTGAGGTCTACCTCTGATGTAAATTACAGACGCCTCTCATCTTTTTAAATGGTGGAACTTGCACTATTGCTGACTGACTAAATACTTTTTTGCCCCACTGTATAAGGGTTAAAAGTTGACCAGCAATTTCTCATTTTTACAACACCAACAAGTTGTTGTGCAATTTGTCCTGAGTACGCTGATACCCCATATGTGTGGGTAAACCACTGTTTGGGCGCATTGGCAGAGCTCGGAATTTTGCAATTTGTCCTGAGTACGCTGATGCCCCATATGTGGGGGTAAACCACTGTTTGGGCGCATGGCAGAGCTCGGAAGGGAAGGAGCGCCATTTGACTTTTCAATGCAAAATTGACTGGAATTGAGATGGGATGCCATGTCGCGTTTGGAGAGCCCCTGATGTGCCTAAACAGTGAAAAAAACCACAAGTGAGACCATTTTGGAAAGTAGACCCCCTAAGGAATTTATCTAGATGTGTTGTGAGAACTGTGAACCCCCAAGTGTTTCACTACAGTTTATAACGTAGAGCCGTGAAAATAAAAAATCTTTTTCCACAAAAATTATTTTTTTAGCCCCCAGTTTTGTATTTTCCCAAGGGTAACAGGAGAAATTGGATCCCAAAAGTTGTTGTCCAATTTCTCCTGAGTATGCTGATACCCCATATATTGGGGAGAACCACCGTTTGGGCACATGGTAGAGCTCAAAAGGGAAGGAGTGTCGTTTGGAATGCAGATTTAGATGGATTCGTCTGCAGGCATCACGTTGCATTTGCAGAGCCCCTGATGTACCTAAACAGTAGAAACCCCCATAAGTGACCCCATATTGGAAACTAGACCCCCCCAAGGAACTTATCTAGATGTGTTGTGAGAACTTTGAACCCCCTAGTGTTTCACTAGAGTTTATAACGCAGAGCCATGAAAATAAAAAATTTCCGCAAAAATAATTTTTTAGCCCCCGGTTTTGTATTTTCCCAAGGGTAACAGGAGAAATTGGACCCCAAAAGTTGTCCAATTTGTCCTGAGTGCGCTGATCCCCTATATGTTGGGGTACACCCCTGTTAGGGTGCATGGAAGAGCTTGGAAGGGAAGGAGCATTGCTTTACTTTTTCAACGCAGAATTGGCTGGAATTGAGATCGCCATGTCGCGTTTGGAGTGCCCCCGATGTGCCTAAACAGTGGAAACCTCCAAATTCTAACTGAAACCCTAACCCAAACACACCCCTAATCCCAACCCTAACCATAACCCTAACCACACCCCTAACTCGAACATGCCCCTAGCCCTAATCCCAACCCTAACCACACCCCTAACTCCAACACACCCGTAACCTTAACCCCTACCCTAATTCCAACCATAAATGTAATCCAAACCCTAACTTTAGCCTCAACCCTAACCCTAACTTTAGCCCCAACCCTAACCCTAAAGAAAAAATGGAAATAAATACATTTTTTTACATTTTATTATTTTTCCCTAACTAAGAGGGTGATGAAGGGGGGTTTGATTTACTTTTATAGCGGTTTTTTATATCGGATTTTTATGATTGGCAGCCGTCACACACTAAAAGACGCTTTTTATTGCAAAAAATAGTTTTTGCGTCTCCACATTTTGAGAGTTATAATTTTTCCATATTTTGGTCCACAGAGTCATGTGAGGTCTTGTTTTTTGCGGGACGAGTTGACATTTTTATTGTTACCTTTTTCGGGCACGTGACATTTTTGATCGCTTTTTATTCCGATTTTTGTGAAGCAGAATGACCAAAAACCAGCTATTCATGAATTTATTTGGGGGGGCGTTTATACCGTTGCACGTTTGGCAAAATTGATAAAGGAGTTTTATTCTTCGAGTGAGTACGATTACAGCGATACCTCATTTATATTTTTTTATGTTGTGGTGCTTTTATACAATAAAAACTATTTTATATAAAAAATAATTATTTTTGCATCGCTTTATTCTGAGGACTATAACTTTTTCATTTTTTTTACTGCTTATGATGTATCATGGCTCGTTTTTTGCGGAACAAGATGACATTTTCAGCAATACCATGGCTATTTATATCCGTCATTTTGATCGCGTGTGATTCCACTTTATGTTCGGCGGTATGATAATAAATCGTTGTTTTTTGCCTCGTGTTTTTTTTTTTTACGGTGTTCACTGAAGGGGTTAACTAGTGGGACAGTTTTATAGGTCAAGTCGTTACGGACACGGCAATACTACATATGTGTACTGTTATTGTTTTTTTATTATTTAGATAAAGAAATGTATTTATTAGAACAATATTTTTTTTCTTTATTTAGGATTTATTTATTTTTACACATGTAATTTTTTTTTTTACTTTGTCCCAGGGGGGAACATTATATTATAGTGTCAGATCGCTGATCTGACACTTTGTAAAGCAGTGTGTCAGATCAGCGATCTGACAGGCACTGCAGGGAGGCTTCCCGGCACCTGCTCTGAGATGGCGCTTGAGAGTCACCTCCCTGCAGGACCCGGAAGGAGCCCTGCGGCCATTTTGGATCCGGGGCCTGCAGGGAGGAGGAGGTAGGAGACCCTTGGAGCAACGCGATCACATTGCGTTGCTCCGAGGGTCTCAGGGAAGCACACAGGGAACCCCCTCCCTGCGCGATGCTTCCCTATGCAGCCGGAACGCTGCGATCATGTTTGATTGCAGAGTTCCTGGGGTTAATGTGCCGGGAGCAGTCCGTGACTGCTCCTGGCACATAGTGCCGGATGTCAGTAATAATCAACTGACACCCGGTGGCGATAGGCTGCTCTCCCCCCGTGAGCGCGGCCGATTGCCTATGACGTACTATCCCGTCCCTGGGAATTAAGTCCCAGGTCACCTCGATGGGATAGTACATTATATGGGATAAAGGGGTTAATAATGGCCCCATAAGATGCTCCATAGAATAATATGCCCCAGAGATAATGCTCCATAAAAGTTGATGGCCCCATAAGATGCTCCATAGAATAATGTGTCCCATATGCTGCTCCATAAAGGTTGATGGCCCCATAAGATGCTCCATAAAATAATATGCCCCATATGCTGCTGCGATTAAAAAAATAAAATGACATACTCGCCTCTCATCGCTGGGCACCAGGTGCCGGTGTCCTGAGCAGGCGGGGACACCGGCGTGCTATGGGGCCAGGTGCCAGAGTCGCCACTGGCTCAGTCCCCCGGCATGTACGATATTCACCTGTCCCCGTTCTACGGCCGCATACTGCTGTGTCTTCCGGGTCCTTTGGCTATGACTGTTCAGGCAGAGGTCGCGCACTAAACATGTTATCACACCCTCTGACCTGAACATCACAGCCAGAGGACGCGGAAGACAGAGCCCGTCGGTGGAAGGGGGACAGGTGAATATCGCATGGCTCACCCTCCCCCATCATACTCACCTCCTCCTGGCGCGGTCTCTGCACTTCCCTGCTTCTCCGATGGTCTCTGGCGTGCATCGGCAGCTTGTTCCTGTGTTCAGTGGTCACATGGTACCGCTCATTAAAATAATGAATATGCACTCCACGCCTATGGGAGTGGAGTCGCGTCCATATTCATTATGTTAATGAGCGGTACCACGTAACAGCTGAACACAGGAAGAGCTGCCAGGACTGGAGACCATCTGAGAAGCAGGGACGTGCAGAGACCGTGCCTAGAGGAGGTGAGTATGATGTGACAGTCGCCACTCCTGCCACTCCCCCACCGACCTCCTTGGACAATGATTAGAGTATAAGCCGAGAGGGGCACTTTCAGCCTAAAAAAATGGGATGAAAATCTCGGCTTATACTCGAGTACATAAGGTAACTTGTTTTCATCAAATAGTACTACCATACATAATCAAATGTCATACAGGCACTAAATTGCACATCCCAAAATGAAATTGGTGTATGTAACAAATATCATAAAAACATTGAAACTATAATTGTAAAATTAATCAAACAGAAAATGGCGGTAACGATCATTATGGTAAAAAAGTGACTATGTATGACAGCATGCACTCTACATAAAAGATCAACGACAACACTCCAGGAACATCAAATTTCTGCATTGAGTTTAATTATATGTAACAGACATAGTCAGTTATAATAAATTAGCAAACCGTATCTCAGAATGAAACACATAAGTCTATATGAATGGAAACTGCACCAAATTGCACGCTGATAGTCAAGCTCGATATGTAAGAGTGCTAAAGCTGTGCGCAGTTTTACAACCATACAGAAGATGGCAGTACATGTCTCTGTGGTTAATAAATCTATACATGTAATATTATGAATTAGCCCCATGTACCATATGTGTAACAATAATCCTCCATCGTATACAGTATATTTCTGTGCTGCGAATATATAACCTAACCAATATCAGACATATAAAAGTAAAGAATTACACAGCGGTATGCTGATAGTAAGGATCCAATGTCTCAAACCTGAACACCATGACTATCATTTAGTACCTTGCTTGATCAGGAGGTGGCCTCCTATCTCCTTCTCTGCAAAGTAGTTTGTATGGTTTTTATGGCTACTACTTAAAGGACTCTTGTATTGCCCCTTTAACGCTGTGCAAAATAATTGGCTAAAGTCAACTTATAACTGACTTTATTGTCTGTGTTATCATAATCATGTCTCCTCGCCAAGGCCCGGAAAGGTGCAGAAACTTCTAAAGAATTTTCCCAACAAATACTGGCCTTGTCCCCTAGAACTAGGTTGGACTGTAGACTCAAATCGGATTCTGAAGGTTTTTGTTGTATTGCATAGTAATCTATATAATTCTAATATATAAATGCTAGTCAAATACTCTGTAATACTCTGTCCTTTTGTGATTTTTTATTTTCAGTATCTCTGTTTCTATTTCATATTATTAAATCAATAAGCAAATTGTTTTTTCAACCTGGTGTTTCCTCTGGTGCATTTAGTCACCTGCTTACACTTGGCATATTCGGCAGGATGCAACATTCTAGTGTGGAAATGAAGGATCCGGTCAAAATGGGCACCACTAGGGTAAGTATTCAGCATGGGCTGAAGGTCAAACCCTGAAAATGCCACTTGTTCCAGAGAGAGATTTATTACCTGGGACATGCCATCTCCAGTGCTAGAATAGCAGCCATGCTGAAGTGGCCCATTCCTACTAATCTTAGAGAGTTGAAAGCGTTCCTCGGCCTGGCACTACCGGAGGTTCATCAAAGACTTTGCAAAGATTGTGGCTCCACTCCACAAACTCCTAAGGGACATGGTAGGATGGCACAAACAGCAGACTGTCCAGAGGGGACCTCAGCAGCAAGTGTCTTTTCGTGCACTAAAGATGGCACTAACCAATACTGGCCTACACTGAAATCTCACAACCGTTCGTGTTGTATAGGGATGGAACTCTGTGTGGATTATGGGTAGTACTGGCCCAGATTCAAGAAGGGAAGGAAAGAGTGATTGCATATGCCATGTGGTCTTTAAGAGAAACTGAAAATAACCCCAGTGACTATAGCTTTTTCAAGCTCGAGCTACTGGTGCTGGTATGGGCCATCATCGTTGAGTTTGCAGAATACCTGTCGGGATCAGAAGTTCAGGTGTGGACTGATGATAACCCCCTCGCTCATCTGGATAATGCAAAATGGGGTGTGCTGAATCAAACATGGACAGCAAGGATGTCCAAATACCATTACAAAATCTCGTACCAATCAAAAGCCCAGAAATCACATGCGGATACTTTGTTCCCGGTCACCCCAGTGTGTCTGAAAGGAAACAGATGAAGATCTTGAGGGTGATGAAACTCCAGACTTGAAGTGGTTCGCAGCCGCTCTGTTGGCTGCCCAAGTAGAGGAAGGAAACAACAAGCCAGCTCAGATCCTGACGTGACCAAGAGAGAAAATGTTCCATCTTTAGCAGTCCGACCTTGAACTTGCGTAGATAAGGAGGTGAGTCAATCTAGGACACAGGCCTGACCAAAAGTTAAGAACGTTTCCATCAGCCAGCACTTTGCAGATTTTTGGACAGTTCGAAAGGCTCTTTATGAAAAATGGCTTGCTTGTCATGGGTTTCTACTACTCCTACACTAATTAGAAGCACTTCACCATCATATTAAAAGGTGCAGGTTTCTTCTAGCAGTGCAGGGGATAATCTGTTTCAGTTGAAAGCTCCTGGAAGCTTGCTTTGCTGATGCTCTCAACTGTTCATTGTTTACCAATCCCCTCTCCTATTTAAAGAAGCCCATGGCAATGCCAGAGCTAGCTTTCATGCTGCATAATTTAGGACCTTGGAGGAGTTTTGATGTTAGGCCGGGGTCATACTTGCGAGTGTGATGCGAGAAACTTATGCTAGTTTCCCGCATCAATACCCAGCACTCCCGCGGAACTCAGGACTGGAGTGTGCGGCTGCATGTATTTCTATGCATCCACAGACCCCGGTCCCGAGTGTCGGTGGCAGCGCCGGATATTGATGCCAGAGACTCGCGTGAGTTTCTCACATTACACTCGCAAGTGTGACCCCGGCCTTAGAGGAGTAGTTTGGTGGATTTGTCTTGTGACTGTTGCTTGGCTTGGGTTGTGTGCTTATCAATTTCTTCTCCTTCTTTGTTTTTTTCTCTTCCTTCACTCATCGGTTTATCCCTCTGTTATTTGTGTGAGATTATTTGTATGATTGGTATTTTCCTTTACCCCTGTTCATATTCCCTTGTTAGTCTGGTTGGTGTATTTCCATACACTACTCCCTGCTTACCTGGATTGGGGAGGGGAACAGACTAAGTTCGGAAACTGGAGCTCAGCAAGTCTTGTAGCCTTGGAGTCTTCACCACCAGAAGTAATCCAGGGAACAGGGATATATAGGGCACCCCCTAGCACTGGGACATTGTAGGAGCCCCTGGCCCCAGGATACCCAACAACAGAGTAGTGACATTGCTGTTCCATAGACTTCAACTGCAATGAAAATTTGATGTCACCTGGCAAGTGGTGATTCCGGAGGGGATGGTGGGCAGCCTGGCAAAAGAAGCTTATGAAAAAAGGACCACTTCTGCCCCTCATTCAATGTGTTTTGGCAGTTTTAGGCCCATTTAAAGGTGTTGTGTATGCGTTTGTTTTTGCCTCCCATTGACTTGAATAGCCTTCAGCTATGTTCGGCGAATATTAGATTAATAAATTGGCAAATATTGCAAATTCACCGATAGTATTCTGAACTGAACATTGAAATATTCGCTCATCTCTAATACAAAGCACCTCAGAATTCCATACTTAAAAAGTACAGATCAAGGATAAATTATTGCATGAGATGATATTGTTGAAACAGGGAGCTTACTGGATTTCTTGCTTAGAAACTAAATTGCTCATTAAATGGTGACATGACTTAAATATCATGATTAAAAATATGTTGTACAAATTATATCATTTTTTAAGAAACCTAAGCATGTACAAATTTTTAACTATTTCATTGTTTTTGTAGGATTCGAACAATTGCTATTGTGTTTATACAGTCATGGCCGAAAGTGTTGACACTAGTGATGGGCTAGCACTAAGATGCTCAGTGCTCATTGATCGGGTTGAGCAAATTGGAATACTTGGGTACTCAGCCAGAGCAAAGAGCCCAATGTAAGTCTATAGGAAACCCGAGCATTTTTACAGCGATCCCGCCCGGGGGTCCTTTTAAGGACTAAAAATGTCTGAAATCTATGGAAACAGTGCTCAAATGACACAGGGACATCATGGGGATCGCCCCTGAAGCATTCCTGACTTCTAGTTCACAGCTGTGAACAATGTTGTCAGAGTGTGAAGCCCCTTTTACAGGCGGACACTAAAACATACAAAAACAACACCAAAATAGATTTTCCTGGGAAATATGTTAAGGAACATCCTTCCCAGGGTAATAATTTGTATGGAAGGCAAAATAAATACCCCCCTCCCCAAGAAAAACTACCTCCGCCACTTGGGCTATGTTTACACGTAGCGTTTTTGATGCATTTTTCAACTTTAGCATTGCTTTCAACCAATACAAATGCATTCACTGGGAAATGTCATTGTAACATTTAACAACCCTAGCTGGTCATGTGGTCTGTGACAGATCATCAGATGCATCTTGTTTCATTTATGAAGGAGGGACTCTTAAAGTCACAAAGCCTATTTTTATAGTGGCATCAGGCGGCATTAATATTCTAAAAGGGCCATTATTATACAGTGGGTCTCCTATACTGTTATTGCCTATGTAGTGCCACAAATTAGGACACACCACAATACCCCTTTCACGAGACGTACAGGAGGGTCTCCTGAAAAAATGTTCCCATTATAAGAAAGTGGGTCTCCCATAGTGTTTGCCTATGCATTGAATGCAAGGCTTGCCCTGCCCCAAAGTTACAGGCACCCCAATAAGCCTTTGAACCCACGTACTGGATGGCCACAGGAAAACCAAGTTCACATTATTCATTTGGTACTGCCATACTGTTTGCCTATGCATTGAATGCAAGGCCTGCCCTGCCCCAAAGTTGCAGGCACTCCAATAAGCCTTTGAACCCACGTACTGGATGGCCACAGGAAAACCAAATTCACATTATTCATTTGGTACTGCATACTATTTGCTTAGGCATTGAATGCAAGGCATGCCCTGCACCAAATTCACACGCACCCCCAAAAGCCTTGGAAGAAACGTAGAGGTGGGCCTCCTGAAAACAATGTTCCCATTATTAGGAAGTGGGTCTCCCATAGTGTTTGCTCATGCAGTGAATGCAAGACCTGCAAAATATTAGGAGGCACTCCAATGCCCCTTGAAAGAGATGTGGAGGAGGGCCTAATAAAAAAATGTTCCTATTATAAAGGAGCAGGTCTCCTATACTTGTACCGTATTTTTCCGACCATAAGACGCACTTTTTTCCTCCAAATTTGGGAGGAAAGTGTGGGTGCATCTTATAGTACGGATGTAGCATGTGGGGAGGGGGGCAGCAGTGAGTGGGATCGCACTGTTATCCCACTTCAGGATGTCCCCGCTGCCCAGAATCAGCGCTGGAGAAACCATGTGCTCCCGACGATTAAGTGCAGTGAATATTCATTAGCGGCTCCCCGCCCACCTATCAGCTGAGCGGTGAGCCGGGAGCAGCAAATGCTTAAGCAGGGACACACATGGCTTCTCCAGCGCTGATTCCTGCAGCAGCTGGGCAGGTCTGTGTGTCCGGGGGAGAGGAGGCAGCAGCAGGGGCCAAGGGAGAGAGGAGATGGCTGCATACCTGCCTGCCATGCCTGGGCTGGACGCTGAGTTCTGTGCAGGAGGACCTGTGATGATGTCAGGAGTGGGCGGGCTGGAGCATCACATGGCAGCTCAGAGCCCTCCCTCTTCTTGACATCATCACAGGTCCTTCAGGCTTTCCAGTCTCCACTGCAGCTTCCTCATAACCTGTGCTATGGAAATGAAAGAGGGACTGCTCTGTGTACAGTAATGGGATGCTCCAGCTTTAACCTCACCATAGTGTGGCTGGCTGCCACATTTAAGAGGTTAGTCTTTACAAAACACAATAAAGCACTCTGCCACTCCTTTGGTGAACTATAACTCCCAGCATGTCATAGGATCTGCAGGACATGCTGGGAGTTATAGTTCTCCCATGGGATTTTAAAGCAGCACTCCAATGTTATTTTGCAGTGCTGGAGTGGTGCTTTAAATATAAGCCCTGTGCCCCCATTCTTATACTCACCCTCCAGCATCTTCATATAGTACTGTACAGACACCACACTTGTCCCGCAGCTTCCAACATAATAACATACTATTATATATAATAACACCACATATAATAGTATGTCATTTATGTTATTAAATATTTTACCACATTTTTTAGCTTCAAATATTTTTTTTCCCTATTTTCCACCTCTAAAACCTGGGTGCGCCTTATAGCCCGGTGCGTCTTATAGTCCGAAAAATACGGTAATTGCCATACACTAAGTGTATGGGCTGACAAACATTTCCCCCTGGGGGTTCCCCTTTTTTTCAAAAATTTTTTTATGGACATCATAAACACCCTTGCCAAAAAATAGAGTGACTGTTGCATCACAGAATACGTTCACCCTGGTGTTCTAGTGGTAGTGTCTGAAGAGACGTTGAGGAGTATATTTGGAATGCCCATACACTGAGCATATGGGCTGACAAACATTTACCCCGGGGGGGGGGGGTACACATTTTTTTTTTAATTATTTACAGGCATCATAAACACCCTTGCAAAAAAATAGAGTGACTGTAGCATCACGGAACACGTTCACTCTGGTGATTTAGTGGTGGTGGATGATGAGGAGAAGGAGGATGATAACACCAAATAGCCAAAATCAAGAAGCGTATACCCATGTGTGGGTGTGAGGAGGTGCATGGGAATACACCTCCCCCCAAAAAAACACTGTTTGGGAGGTTATGTTTCACTGTTATCATGCGGTGGTCTACAGAAGTCTGGCCCAATCCAACCCTTGTTCATTTTTATAAGAGTCAGCCTGTCAGCATTTTCAGTTGACAGGCAGATGCGCCTATCAGTTATAATTCCACCAGCGGCACTAAAAACCCGCTCTGACAAAACGCTAGTGGCAGGGCAGGCCAGGACCTCCAAGGTGTAGAGAGCCAGTTCATGCCAGGTGTCTAGCTTGGATACCCAATAATTAAAATGCACAGAGGAATCACGGAGTACGTTGGTATGGTCAACAAAGGTACTCCCTCAGCATCTTCCCAAACATTGCACTCCTTGTGACAGTACCCCGCTCCTCTGGGCCAGGGCGATGGGAGGGTCTGAGAAAACTCTCCCAGAACTTTGTCAGTGTTCTCCTGCCTCCACTGGATTGAAGTTATGCCACTCTCACCTGTACTCCTTGATTTGTTCAACAAACTATGACGTCTGCTGCAAGCGTTCTCAGATGTGAATTTTTTTAGTAATTCCGCAACAAGGGCCCTCTGGTACTGCACCATTTTAGTAGACCTGTCTGCCTCTGGAAGAAGAGATTGAAAGTTCTCCTTGTAGTGTGGGTCTAGAAGTGTCACCAAAAATTTTCATAATGCAAGGGTCACAGGAAAAGCAGTACAACATAAAGTCAGCCATGCGTGCCAGACTGCTAACAGGCAAGACTTCCATGTCCTCACCAACAGGATGAATAACCATGGTGCCCTCCTCCTTCTCCTCCTCCTTGTCCTCATGCCATCCATGCTAAGCAGACGGTATGACAGTTGTGCTTGTAGTACCATCTATAGCACATGAAAGTACCTCCTGTTCTTCCTCCTCCTCTTCTTTATTGTCTAGCAACCAACATTTGGGATGACATGAGCATGGGCTGTGTATAAACACCCTGTATGGTTCCTTGCTCCATGTCCTCATGCTCCACCTGCAATGCATCCTCCTTCATTGTGAGCAGAGAGCTTTTCAGAATGCAGAGAAGCGGGATGGTGACTCTAATTATGGTGTCATCGCCGCTTACCATCCTGGTGGAGTCCTCAAAGTTTTGTAGAATGGTTCATATGTCTGAAATCCATCCCCACTCCTGAGGTCTTATGTGTGGAGTCTGAACTGAAAAACGACAGCCTTGTTGATGCTGGTAGTCAACAACTGCCCTCTTCTGCTCACAAATCCTTTCCTACATATGCAGTGTAGAGTTCCAATGCGTGGGGACATCACACACCAGTCGGTGAGATGGAAGCTGCAAACGCTGTTGATGCACGGCAAGGGCAGCTGAAGCTGTAGCTAACTTTCTAAAATGGGCAAACAAGCGGCGTACTTTCACAAGCAGATCCGGCAGCTCCGGGTAGCTTTTGAGAAACCGTTGAATGACGAGGTTAAGCACATGGGCCAGGCATGGTACGTGTGTGAGCTCACCTCGCCTTAGAGCCACCACCAGGTTCCAACCATTGTCACACACGACCATGACTGGCTGTAGGATCAGTGGTGTCAGTGACAAATCTGACTGCTCTTTCAGAACTGTCCACAACTCTTCCACATTGTGCAGTTTGTCACCTAAGCAGATTAGCTTCAGTACAGCCTGTTGCTGCTTAGCTCAGTTGTCATCGGGCACTTGACATGGTGGGAGGAAGGAGGATCAGAGTGAGTCATATGCGGTCCACACTCACGGCTACTCAAACTTGACCGCATGGAAGACATGGTGGTGGTGGTGGCAAAGTGACTGGAAGCATTATCAGCTATCCAACCAACAACCTTTTGACACTGCTCTGGGTTCAATAGTGATGTGCTGCAGTCCACTAGTAATTGGGACATGAAGGTCGATTAAGAAGATGTGGGTGTTTGTTGTGGCCCACTTTCAGCTTGCCCATGGCCTCGGCCTCTGCATGCACAATCTGCATTGCGACCCCTTCCCCGTCCCTTGCCATGCGCCTTGCCCATTTTAAATTGACTACTACAATATTTTCCACGTTCACTACAAATGACTGAATTTGGAGCAAACTTATATGTAATCAGTGTGCGTAAAAACAACAGTTTAAATTACCTCTACGGTAGGTAAAACATTTTTTTTTATAACTGTTGTTAACAGTTAGGGTAAGACACAGCAAAACCAGTTCAAAGGAGACCTCAAATGCCACAATTTTTAGCCGACAGATAGAGGAGGCATTTGACAGAGATACCACACTGTTCAATATGTGGCCTGTATATTTTTAATTTAAACAGAAATTGAAAATGAGAAATGGTCAAAATAACAAAAAAATGCATTGCTTGCAGACCTCAAATAATGCAAAAAAAAAAACAAGTTCAGAATAATTTAGAAACAACAATACTAATATTTTAAAGAGAACCTGTCACCAGTTAGTTTTTTTGCCTATCAACTAAAAATATTATCTAAAGCCGAAAAGCATACTCCGGAAGTACTATGTCCCTGAAGTCTTTCACTGTGTTACGGGACGTAGTTTACCGGTGCATGCATACTAATGCTTTTCGGCTTTGCCTGCAGTTGGGCAAAGCATACTGCGCATGCGCAGAAGGCAATTTGAAGGCGCACACGCGGGACCTGTACGTGAACAACGCTATTCACAAAACGGAATGCGTACAGCACGCCGATTTGGGGTGAGGAGAGGGGCCAGAACCAACGCCCATCGGACCGAGGATATTTCCATACAGCGTGGGAGCAATATAAAAAGTTCTTATGGGGTATTCATGGGGAGTCGGGGGATTTCACAAGTACAGTAGTTGGGGAATGTATAGCTCACTCTCTATTAGATGATATTTTTAGTTGATAGGCAAAAAAAACGGTGACAGGTTCACTTTAACCCAGGAAGAGTTAAAAAATCAATAATATCTATAACCATGATTTTTAATCACAGCTTTCATGCGTCTTAGCATGCTTGCCACCAGTCTTTTACACTGCTTTTGGGAGACCTAAGCCATTCCTGGTACAAAAATTTAAGCAGTTATTTTTTGTTTTATGGCTTGTGACTATCCATCTTCCTCTTGATTACATTCCAGAGGTTTTCAATGGGGTTCAGGTCTGGAGATTGGGCTGACCATGACAGGGATTTGATGTGGTGATCCTTCATCCACACCTTGATTGACCTAGCTGTGTGGCATGGCGCATTGTCCTGCTGGAAAAAAACAGTCCTCAGAGTTGGGGAACATTGCCTGAGCAAACCTAGTAAAGCTAGAAAAAACTCTTTCATCAATGAGAAGCAAAGGAGAGCCAGGCTGAAGTTTGCCAAAGACCATAAGGATTGGACCATAGAGGACTGGACTAAGGTAATCTTCTCTGATTAATCCAATTTTCAGCTTTGCCAAACACCTGGTCGTCTAATGGTTAGATGGAGACCTGGAGAGGTGTACAAGCCACAGTGTCTTGCACCCACTGTGAAATATGGTGGAGGATCGGTGATGATCTGGTGATGCTTCAGATAGGCTGGAATCGGGCAGGTTAATCTTTATAATAATAATAATAATAATTTTTATTTATATAGCGCCAACATATTCCGCAGCGCTTTACAAATTATAGAGGGGACTTGTACATACAATAGACATTACAGCATAACAGAAATACAGTTCAAAACAGATACCAAGAGGAGTGAGGGCCCTGCTCGTAAGCTTACAAACTATGAGGAAAAGGGGAGACACGAGAGGTGGATGGTAACAATTGCTATAGTTATTCGGACCAGCCATAGTGTAAGGCTTGGGTGTTCATGTAAAGCTGCATGAACCAGTTAATTAATTTTTTTTTTTTTTTAATATAGGCCACACAGGGATCGTTAGGTTAATGCATTGAGGCGGTAGGCCAGTCTGAACAAATGAGTTTTTAGGGCACGCTTAAAACTGTGGGGATTGGGGATTAATCGTATTATCCTAGGTAGTGCATTCCAAAGAATCGGCGCAGCACGTGTAAAGTCTTGGAGACGGGAGTGGGAGGTTCTGATTATTGAGGATGCTAACCTGAGGTCATCAGCGGAGCGGAGGGCACGGGTAGGGTGGTAGACTGAGACCAGAGAGGAGATGTAGGGTGGTGCTGAGCCATGGAGTGCTTTGTGGATGAGGGTAGTAGTTTTGTACTGGATTCTTGAGTGGATGGGTAACCAGTGTAATGACTGGCACAAGGTAGAGGCATCGGTGTAACGGTTGGTGAGGAATATGATCCTGGCAGCAGCATTCAGGACAGATTGGAGCGGGGAGAGTTTGGTAAGAGGGAGGCCGATTAGTAGAGAGTTACAATAGTCCAGACGAGAATGAATAAGTGAAACAGTAAGAGTTTTTGCAGAGTCGAAAGTAAGAAAAGGGCGAATTCTAGAAATGTTTTTGAGATGCAGGTAAGAAGAGCGAGCCAGTGATCGGATGTGGGGGGTGAATGAAAGGTCAGAATCAAGGATGACCCCAAGGCAGCGGGCATGTTGCTTTGGAGTAATGGTGGAACCGCAAACGGAGATGGCAATGTCAGGCAAAGGTAGGTTAGTAGAGGGAGAAAACACGAGGAGTTCAGTTTTTGACAGGTTTAGTTTCAGATAGAGGGATGACATGATGCTAGAGACAGCGGTAAGACAATCACTGGTGTTTTCTAATAAGGCAGGCGTGAGATCAGGAGAAGAAGTGTATAGTTGGGTGTCGTCAGCATAGAGATGGTACTGGAAGCCAAATCTACTGATTGTTTGTCCAATAGGGGCAGTATACAACGAGAAGAGGAGGGGGCCTAGGACTGATCCTTGAGGAACCCCAACAGTAAGGGGAAGGTGAGAGGAGGAGGAACCAGCGAAACATACAGTGAAGGATCGGTCAGAGAGATAGGAGGAGAACCAGGAGAGAACGGTGTCCTTGAGGCCGATGGAGCGGAGCATAGTGAGGAGGAGCTGATGATCCACAGTATCAAATGCTGCAGAGAGATCCAAGAGAATAAGCATGGAGTAGTGACCATTAGATTTAGCTGTTAGTAGGTCATTAGAGACTTTAGTGAGGGCAGTTTCAGTAGAGTGTAAAGAGCGGAAACCAGATTGAAGAGGGTCGAGAAGAGAGTTATCTGAGAGATAGCGGGTAAGACGGGAGTGGACCAGGCGTTCGAGGAGTTTAGAGATGAAGGGAAGATTAGAGACAGGTCTATAATTAGCGGCACAGTTTTGGTCGAGGGATGGTTTTTTAAGTAATGGATGTATGATGGCATGCTTAAATGAGGAGGGAAAAATACCGGAAGTGAGGGAAAGGTTGAATATTTTTGTTAGGTGAGAGGTGACAGCCGGGGAAAGGGACTGGAGGAAATGTGACGGAATGGGGTCACTGGTGCAAGTGGTCGGGCGAGAAGATGCAAGGAGCCTGCTTACTTCTTCTTCTGTAACTGGTTCAAAGTCAGAGAGTGAACTAGATGCAGTGGGGGAGGGAGGACAGTGCATGGTATGAAGAGATTGGGAGATGATTTCCTGTCGAATATGGTCAATTTTTTCTTTGAAGTAATTGGCCAGATTGTCAGCACGGAGATCCGTGGTTGGGGCCTGCGCTCTTGGGTTGAGTAGGGACTGGAACGTGTCAAAGAGACGTTTAGGGTTATTGGACAGGGAGGTGATGAGGGTGTTGAAGTAGGTTTGTTTGGAGAGGTGAAGGGCAGAATTGTATGTCTTTAGCATGAACTTATAATGGATGAAATCTTCGGGTAGATTAGATTTTCTCCACAGACGTTCTGCGCACCTGGAGCACCGCTGCAGGAAACGTGTTTGCAGCGTGTGCCACGGTTGTTGCCGTCTGTGCCGAGTTGTTTTATGTATAGGAGGAGCAGCTTCGTCCAGGGCACTTTGCAGGGTTTCATTGTAATGCTTCAGAGCAGAATCAGGACATGAGATGGAGGAGATTGGGGCCAATGAGGACTGCAAGTTCTTCATAAGTTCCTGGGTGTTAATGGCCTGTATGTTTCTATAAGTGTGGAAAGTGGGGGTGACCTGAGCGGGATGGCAGTTCTTGATAGAGAATGAAAGAAGGTGGTGGTCAGAGAGTGGGAGAGGGGAGTTTGTGAAATCATCCACTGAGCAAAGCCGGGAGAAGACCAAGTCAAGGGAGTTTCCATCTTCATGTGTTGGCGAGTTAGTATGCTGCGAGAGGCCGAAAGAGGAGGTTAGAGCCAAAAGGTGAGAAGCAGATGGGGAGAGGGGAGAGGCAATAGGGATGTTGAAATCACCCATGATAAGGGTGGGGGTGTCACAGGAAAGAAAGTGTGGAAGCCAGGTGGCAAAGTGATCCAGGAACTGATGAGAGGGGCCGGGAGGACGATACACCACCACCACTCGCATGGAGAAGGGGACGTAGAGTCTGACCACATGGACCTCAAAGGAAGGGAAGCTCCCTGGCAGTGTGAAAGCTCCCTGGCTTTCTAGGTAATTTCCCACGATCTATGAACAGCCAGCAGAGGGCGCCTCACCGCAAATGAAGCTAAATATAGATCATTGATCTATTTTTAGCCTCATTCCCTGGGGTTTTGCAGCGAGGAGCAGCCTGCATTAGCACAGCTCCTTGCTGCAAAATGTTTTAACCCCTTCAGAAGGATTTACATCGTTGGACGTTACAGATCTGCGGAGGGTAAGTATATTGTTGGTTTATTATGTTTTTTTACTCACAGAACGAGGGTCTTCAGTGACTGGATTGGGCGTTGAATAAAATACTGCAACAACCATTGTTTTTATTTCATTAAAATAATTTTAAAAAATGTGTTTGTGTTTTATTTAACCCTTTACTAGTATTGGATTAATAATGGATAGGTGTCATAATTGACGCCTCTCCATTATTAATTAGGCTTAATGTCACCTTACAATAGCAAGGTGGCATTAACCCTTCATTACCCCATATCCCACCGCTACACGGGAATGGGAAGAGAGTGGCCAAGTGCCAGAATAGGCGCATCTTCCAGATGTGCCTTTTCTGGGGTGGCTGGGGGCAGATATTTTTAGCCAGGGGGGGGCCAATAACCGTGGACCCTCTCCAGGCTATTAATATCTGCCCTCAGTCACTGGCTTTACTACTCTGGCGGAGAAAATTGCGCGGGAGCCCACGCCAATTTTTTCCGCCATTTAACCCTTTATTTTAAGAGCTAGAACGGCCAAATTTTGCAGATACACACTACTGACATTAGTAGTGTGGAATCTGCAAAAAAAATGGAGAGAAGACATGGTTTACTGTATGTAAACCATGTCTCAAATCATGTCGGGTTTTAGGAAGGAGAAGGAAAAAGCCGGTAATTGAATTACCGGCTTTCAAGCTGTCTAGCGCTGGCATAAATATTAATATATATACATATATGTGTCTCACTGACATATATATATATATATACCTATTCTATGTGTACACATTTATTCTACCTATTGGACTGTAAGCTGTCAGTGTGATTTTACTGTACACCGCACTGAATTACCGGCTTTTCTCTCTAACAGCGCTGCGTATTTCTCGCAAGTCACACTGCTTGTCCGTGTGTAATCTGTATTTTTCACGCTTCCATAGACTTTCATTGGCGTATTTCTTGCGCAGTACGGTGACAAACGCAGCATGCTGCGATTTTGTACGGCCGTAGAAAGCCGTATAATACTGATCAGTAAAATACGGCAAATAGGAGCAGAGGCATAGAGAATTATTGTGCCGTATTTTTTGCGAGTTTTACGGACGTAGATTCTGCGCTCTTACGTCCGTAAAACTCGCATGTGTGACGGCGGCCAAAGACTGGTGGAAAGCATACCAAGAAGCATGAAAGCTGTGAATAAAAATCATGGTTATTCCACAAAATATTGATTTCTGAACTCTTCCTGAGTTAAAATATTAGAATTGTTGTTTCTAAATGATTATGAACTTGTTTTTGTTTTTTTGCATTATTAGATGTCTGCAAGCAATGCATTTTTTTTTGTTATTTTTACCATTTCTCATTTTCAGAAAATAAATACAAAATTTAATGCTTAGAACTTCAGAGACATGTTGTCAGTAGTTTATAGAATGAATGAACAATTTTACATTTTACTCAAAAATATACCTATAAAGAGAAAAATCAGACAAACTGAAAATTTTGCAGTGGTCTCGTAATTTTTGCCAGAGCTGTATATACAAAAAGTCAGGGCAAGTAGATTATAACCAAACCAGCATATCTACTTTGTCATTTAGACCGAGGGGTCCTCGAGCATCCATGTCTAAAATCCATCTAGCTTCTTTTATCAATAATAAGTTATTGTAGTCACCTCCTTGTTTAGGGTAATCTATGTGCTCGATTCCTGCAAAGCACAAAACTTTAGGATCTGCATTGTGACAGATATATTTTAAAATTACAACACTATAAAATTGAGGTTCTTTGATTTGTCTGTGAGCTTCAAATACATGAAGATCATATGTGGTTGCCTACTGTACATTGTCTGTGTGATTAGTAATATTCCAAAGCTGTACTTTATGTTCTTAAGTCAAGGTCTGTTTTCAGCCTTATTTCTGGGCTGTTTGACTTCCACATCACACTATTAATCCTTACATAAAGGGCATCTTCAAGATCATCATTTATTTTCAGCATGCAGTTTTAATAAGTTGAGTGCCCTGGAGTCTAGTCTAATTTTAATTTTATTGTAGTCTGCATTTCATAAAATATCTAATTGCCTGATTTTTTATTATGGTTTGGAGCAGCCTGTTTCTAAAGCACATCTTATCTTTTCAATTTCTCATGGTTTTTGGATTCTAGAGATGTGCAAATAGACTTTTATAGGTATTTTGTATTACGTTTTAAAATAATTGCTGCTGTTTTTACAAATAAATTTCAGTGACGAAACAAATAAAAAAATGAACTATCTTAAAATGATAAAGGTCAATTTCCTATAATTGAGAGTAAGTGTATGTTAAACGAGTGGTCCGAAACTAAAATGTGTTTTGACCATAAATGTCTGTCTATTTAATGTCATATGCTAATCTCTTTTCTAATATACTATAATTACAAAATCTCGTTTGTTCCCTCACTACTCAATCCAACTGCTTTATTATTTGTTTCTACTATTTTCTCTTTGATGATGCTTTGTTTTGAGAATCCCAGTTCGTGCTGGGACTGGGATAGTCAAAGAGGTCTTCATCAGGAGTCACAGGCTCCTGTCACTGCCACAGCCTTTGCCCTCTCCCTGAAACAAATCATCATCAGTTATGTTCATTTCAGGGGTTGGGCTAGTCCCTGCTCTACTGAGCATGCATCTATTGTCAATTCCCATGTATGCTCAGTAGGGTCTTGTCAGTGTGCAATATGTACAGTGACAGTGCACTCCCTTGCCGAGTCTGATCAGATGTAACAAGCTGGCAAGAGAGTGCACAGTCAGGGATGTCACCTGCAGGGGTGGCACTTAGGTCTGCTCTTCCATACAATGCACATTGACAGTGCATTCTCTTACTTCTGATGCATTGTGCATGTTTATGTTGGCATATTAATAATAATAATAATAATAATCTTTATTTATATAGCGCCAACATATTCCGCAGCGCTTTACAGTTTAACAGTTTCAAACACATATTGGCTACTTACTCAACTCAAAGATCTAAGAATTTTTCTATGTACACAAAAGGCCTTTTTTTTCAAAAATTGTCCACAATTTTGTTTAAATCTGTGTTAGTGAGCGCTTCTCCTTTGCCGAGATAATCCATCCACCTCACAGATGTGACATATCCAGATGCTGATTAGACAGCATGAATATTGCATTAGGCTGGCCACACTAAAAGGCCACTATACAATGTGCAGTTTTATCACACAGCACAATGCAACAGATGTTGCAAGTTTTGAGGCAATGTGCAGTTGGCATGCTGACTGCAGGAATTTCAGCTCGGAGGGTGCCCGGTCACAGTTCCCCTCTAAGCCCTTTCCTTTTCCTGTGCTTCTTTTCTCTGATGCTCACTACAATCCAACCCTTCAGGTTATCTTCCTTTTTCTGGAGCTGCAGCTCAGTCCTGGCTGCACGACCCCACTGTCTGCTCTGTCCTTCAAACTTTCTTCTCTCTTGGTCTCCCTGGACCAACTGTCTAACTCCTCCTCCAGACCAGAATACCTAAAGCTGGGAAAGCGCCCCTGAATCCGGGTTCAGAGCTCCCCCTTCTGGTCTGGATTCAGAAAGTGTTGCATGTAGGTGCGTTACCTGGTAAATGGAATCCTCCTTGCCTCCAAGCATGATATCACCCTCCCCGAAAGGATGGCAACATCACTGTAACAACCGGTTAACTGGGGTTTTACATTCGGGTTCACCGGATTCAACAAATATACAGTGAAAAGTTTGGTGCAGGTCCGAACTTAACCTCGCATTTGATACCAGACCCAAACCCAATTGAAGTCAATGGGGAAATGAACTTCATGTTTTTAAAAGGAACCTGTCATGTCATTTTTGTGTTTAAACTGCCCTCGGCGTGTTGTTAGTGATGCAATATGCATCACTACATTGTTTTATCAAAGAAAATATCCCAGTAGAAATGTGTAGAAAATGCAAAAAGGATATGGCAGGTTCTCTTTAAAATGGCTGTAAAAGGGTCAGAGGAAAGGCTAGCGGGCTTCAAAAGGAAACTAAATGGGGGAAAGAGCAGGACAATTGCCCTGCAAACAAATGTGTATAGGGAAATTACTTAAAATTGCATAAAATAAAATGTAAAAAATTATAATCTTGAACCAGGAGGCGGAAGTCCAAGTGGAACAGCCAGTTGAGGAGGTGGTTGTAGGTAGAAGAGGCAAAGGAGGAGGTAGCTAACACTATTTTTGTGTTTTATTTTTTATTGATTTTTTGGGGAGTACTTAGAAAACGGGGACTGTAATAATCTGCTGGCCACTCTCTCTCTGTACATAGGTAATGTAATACTCTTCAATTTTTGACATAGAAAACAATGAGTAGAGCATCAAATAGGAGATGTGTCCCTGTTGCTGGAGGTGTACCTCCTGCAGAAAGTTGGAGGGCGAGGTTGTCCTGTATCTGGTATGCACCCAAATGAAACACCTTCCTCTGGTACAAACAGGTGACAGGAAGTTCTGTGTAATTTCTTAGGCCCAGGTACTGTTGGATCATTGGTGAGGCCAGAACAAGTAGAGATGGCTTTAGATTGGTCAGCTGAGAGTGCATTCAGTCCCTTTGCTTTGTCTTCCACTCGACATCCTGGTGAAAAAGCAGACTAGATAAATTTGTTTCTATGCATAGTACGATCACAGACATAGGTGCATAAGAGTATAATATTTTTTTAACTCAAGTGACTCCCACCAACAAGGCTGCAAATTGGAAAACTTTTGGAATATGCACGCTAGTATAACAGACACGGGTGCAGAGTACACATAAAGAGTGTTTTGTAAAACTGCGAACACACGCTAAGCAGAGCAGAAAGAATATAATAATCTTGAACTAGGAGGTACCCATCCAAGTGGAAGAGTAGGTGGACTTAGCGGTATAGGTCGAAGAGGCATGGAAGGAGTAATACAACACTATTTTTTTTTTGCTATTTCTTAGTGTTTGTATTTACATGCTGCTGGATGGAGGTCGCATTATCTACTGCCATTGGGCAAAACTTCCATCAACAGTAGAATGTTGCATTCAGAAGCATGCACAATGCACTCTATTATTGAGGCCGTCAAATTTTGTATGAGCTAGGTGATCTAAAATACTGTCTGATTTTTCGGATGAATTGCACAAGTATGTAATCCTGATTAGCCTATTCTGAGGTGAAATGCATCGAGTTGCATAGTCTGCATTGTTTTAGAATTTTTTTGCACATTATTCTGATATGTATGTTCTATGGGTCTTACACCTTCAAGGGTAACAGTGGGTGCAGAGTTCAATTTTGTGATGTCACCTGTTGTTGCCTGTTGCATTGGTAGGTTGTAGTGATGAGCAAGTATACTCGGTACTCGAGATTTCCCGAGCACGCTCAGGTGTCCTCTGAGTATTTGTAAGTACTAAGAGATTTAGTTGCAACTAGGCAACCCCCACATGTACTTATGCTGGCTAGCAGATGTAAATCATTCAGCTGCGGCGCAGAAAACTAAATCTCCGAGTACTTACAAATACTCGGAGGACACCCGAGCGTGCTTGGGAAATCTCAAGTACCGAGTATACTCGCTCATCACTAGTAGGTTTTTATTCAGCACCATAGGGTGATCATGGTATGTTCAGACATTTATGGACACTTTTATATGAAGAATCATATTAACTGCATTTCACCGTTACACCCCTCAGTGTGTCTGGAATGCAGTCAATGACAGCTCAACTATTCAATCTGGAAGAGGGCCATGCAAAAGCTGTCCTTACTTTGATTGACAGCTCAGCCACCCTATCTAGTACAGGGGCATGCTGAGCTGTCAGTGTGTTGATTGACAGCTTGACTATCCAATTTGGGAGGTGTCGGCTGTCTCTAAGCGTTTGTTATCCCAGGTGATTGTCTTGCTACTGAACAGAGCTGTTTCTTCCAGACCTCTGCCAGACGTACGTTTAGCTGGTGTGGTTTGTTTCCTCTATGCCTTAAATTCTGTATTGTAGTGCAGCATGGTTGGTGCAGTGTGACAGACAGGCGGAGACCACAGGAAAGTTCGAAACAAATATCTTTCATGACCAACAAACTCACAAAAGAAACAGCATGTGGAATCCTCCGGATCACAGACCGGAATCAACACAGTCCGTACCCGAGACCGGTTGCTGTGGGCGACTGCACCACCGTGCTACACTGAGGGGTGCCATTCCCTTTGGCTCTGCTTGGCTCCGTGTTACTTCATACAGGCTGAGTTTTGCAGAGCCACATGCTCTGCAAGTTTGCAAACCAAGACAGACACACCCAACCCTTTGCTGCAGGGTTTTTAAATGAAATCTGTGGTCATGGACCACTTGAAAGACCCGGCCTGGAGGAAGCAGACCACCCCACTACCATCCTGTAGTCCGCTCCAAAAATAAAAGCCCATGCCGGGTTTTCTTAAATCTGCCTTGGGCAAATAGCTTGCCTTAGACCAAACTTACTTTTATTTTGCATTGCAATCACAGCTACGTCTGTGACTGCAATGCAGTCTAGTGACTTAAATATGCTTCTGTGCGCATCCTTGGGGACACAAAGGGACCCTCGCATGTAACACTTGTCACTGCCTCACAGTATGTTGATATTTTGCTGCCTGACCTTGGACTTCATTCTGACCACTCGTATCTTTAATGCCTTATGCTCTGATCTGCTATCCTCCTGGTAATCTGACCTCGGAACGTTATCTGACTATGCGTTTGTCTCCTCCTTCTGTTTATAACGTACCCTCTTGGCTTCTGACCTTGGACATCTTGACTATCCTGACTCACGGCTTGGCCATGAGAAGTGACAAGCGTCATACTGCATATGATGACTGGGATTTTTTGCATAATTGAGACCATCTACATCAGGGGGTGTCAAACTGCATTCCTTGAGGGACGCAAACCATGCGTGTTTTCAAGATTTCCTTAGCATTGCACAAGGTGCTGTAATCATTATGTGTTTAGGTGATTAAATTATCACCTGTGCAGTACAAGGAAATCCTGAAAACATGACCTGTTTGCAGCCCTTGAGGAATGCAGTTTGACACCCCTGATCTACATGTAAAACATATACAGTATATGTTATCTTATCATTCCTGTGTTGAAGACTTTTCTGTTTGAACTATTGTCCAGAGGACAAGGCTGTAATGTGTATTTAGGGGTTATTATGGCTTTTTCTCCCACTTTATTTTTCAAGACAGCTGAGTAGGGTCTTATAGGGACCCTCATTGAGAGCAATTGTTGAGCAAGGGCGCCATTTGCACTTAAGAGGGTGCCAACCTCCTCTGACAGGTAGGGACAAGGTCAGGGGATAGCATAGGGTTATTGCCCTCTCACCTGTTTTAACAGATTAACAGCCTTGCTACACGTTGGATATAGTATATTTCACTGTGGATTTTTCTTTTGTTTTTTTCTTTTTCTATTTGTCCTTTTTTATTTTCTTAAATTTTAATTCATACTAATAAACAGTGGTTTTATGTGTATATTCTGTGAATCTACTAGTGAGAATATACACTTTTATATTCATATACAGTGATAGAGAGTGTGTTTGTAAAACTGCTATCACACAAAACCTAATACTGTCCCTCACTACAGCTTTGTCCTGTTCCTATGCTAAGCAAAGCAAAAAATAATTATTTTTTAAATATTTTTAAAAACATTTTTTTTTACTTTTGACATGCTTTAATAGTCTCCATTGGAGAATAGAAGCTGCCATAACCTGATCGGCTCTGCTACATACAGAATTGCTCACTTACTATGAGCGCTGACTACCGGGAGACCTCTGGTTGTCATGCCAACCCATCGGCGACCCATGGTCATGTGACATGGGTACCGATGGGTGTGATTTCCGGCGCTCTTGCTGGAAGCGAGTGTTAAATGCCACTGTCAGAGTTTGACAGTGACATTTAACTTGTTAATAACCACGGGTGGACCGCAATTCCACATATGGCTGTTAGAGGCACATGTCAGCTGTTCAAAACAGCTTACATGTGCCGGAAAAGATGTGTGCCCAGCACCGGAGTCCACATCAAAGGGAGGGAGTCCGACATCAGCGTACTATTTCATCCGATGTCAGAAAGGGGTTAATAAGCATCGCAGCGCCAATATGGCTATGTGTGTACTTTTGTTACGGACTGACCTGAGTTGGAGTAGAGATATTGCAACCACTAGGGGCAGCACCGGCAGGTAATGTAGTTGGGATATAGCGAGAGGTCAGTACACAGAGCAGCAGAAGGATCTTGAGCATAAGCGGGAATCGTAGTCAGGATATAGCCAGAGGTCGGTACATGGAGCAGCAGTAGTTTCTTAAGGATAAGTAGCAGGTTGGAAGAAACTAGACTAAAGGCAGGAAGCTCAATAATCTCACAATGAAGGTTTAAGTAGGGTTCTGAATCAGAAGATCACAAAGGTGAGCCAATCAGGAACTTTAAGTGGAGACATCAGGAACAGCATAGATACTAGTATCTGAGGGACCTCTCCAGCGAGCTGAATAGCAAAGAGGGAAGAACTGCCACCTGGTGCACAAGTGCTGCTGGGTTCAAATCCTGACATATTTACTTTGTAAAATATTGTTGATAGTCTCTTTAAGGAGCAGTGCCCAATATACCAGGAAATAAGGAGAGTGCATTGCTCTATACTGCTTAATAGACAACTTGATCATACCCTTTTAAAGAAGCCTCTCATGAATATTTTTTTCATGAAATCTGTGTATATGTGCATCAAGTAAAGTGTGAACAATTTAATATACTCACCTACTGCTGCTTTCTCCAAATTCCAGCGTTATCCCACTCCTTTTCTTAGGGTCATCACTAGCGATCAGCAAATTTGTGCAAAAAACGATCACCAAACATAAATTCGGTACAAATATGGCACATTTAGATTCATGATTGGAAAAAAACAGTCAAATTTTATCAAATCTGAAAAAAATCTGTAATATTCAGTAAAAAGTGCGGGAAAATATTTGGGTTGCCACAAAAGTATTTTCTGCAGTTTGGCTACTATAATGGTGCTGTACGATGAGTGTGGGGCACATGTTTGATGAGCGGGGGGGGGGGGGAAGGGTTTCAGAACTTTGCCGCACGGCATGCTTCTAAACAGTAATTTTTTTTCTAACTTTATGTGTGCACATTGCAGCTAGCCAATCAGGGCACATGAAACATCCACAGTGTCCTGACACAATGGCTTATGTCATTGGCTGCAGAAATTACATGTCCCTCTCCATATAAAGAGCGGACATCTTTTTTTAGCGCCATTTTGACAGTGTAACAATGCAGAGAGGCTGCTCCTGACGCTGGCACTGTTAGCCGCTAGATTTTCAGTAGTTAGCTAGGTAGCTGTTTCTTACTCAGATAGTTTAGATAGGTAGTATTCTGTGTGGCTGTGAAATTGACCTTGCAGCAGGGCAACATGTTGTACAATTGTGTTGTGCACTGCTTCATTTGTGCTCCAGCACGAGTTAGCATTCTAAATCTTGATTTTTCACTAGCTAAATGTGAAACAGCATGCCATATCACAATTTGTCATTTAGTGCTGTGGTAACATTGTTCTATGATTTGAGCTGTTGTACATGAAATATTTTTTGGGGGTAGTTGCTAGCGTGATTTACAATGCCATATCTCACCTTGTTATTTAGTGGCGGTCAAATTCCACAGCGTGCATAGCTCATGCACATTAAAAAAAATAGTTTTTTCTGTTCGCAAATGTTATACAACCCATCATAGCCCACTTTGTAATTTTTGATGTTGAAATTGAGTTGTCTGCAGGCCTTACGCACATAAAAAAATATTTTTTCTGTTGCTAAATGTGATGCAGCCCGCCATATCCCATATTGTAATTTTGTGACGGTGAAATTGTTGTGTGTGCAGAGTTGTTGCACATAAAAAAAATATTTTGAGGGTTTTACAAACGTTATACAGTAGGGTAAATAGAATTTTTAAATTGTTTGCAGCAGATCTTCTAGGTTATACAAGCGTCACCCACAGCAACAAAAAAATTGTTCAGTTACTAACGTTGTACAGTAGGGGACATCTCACTTTGAAATTATTTGTAGCATCTATTCTATGTTATAGGGGACTCATCCACAGGTCCCCAAAAAATACTTCTGTTACTAACATCATACAGCAGGGGACATCTCACTTTCAAATTGTTTGTAGCATATAGTCTATGTTATAGAGGCCTCATCCATATCACCCCCAAAAAATCTAACATAGGTGAGATGTAATTGAAAAATTGCTTTGCGCATATCTTCTTTGTCATAAAGGCCTCATCCACACTCAAACAATTCTTTCTTCTGTGACTAATGCGATTCAGCACACATTTCACCTTGTCATTAACTGTTGCTGAAAGTCAGCTGTTTGCAGAGCTGGTGCAGAGTTTAAAATCTATTTTTTGTTCCAAATACTGTGCTCCTACCACATTATCTGAGCAACATGACTGGGAAAAAGAGACGATGTGGTGTAAGAGGGATTAGGCTTAGTGTTCAAGGTGTATGTGGGATAGGTGGTAATGTTTCTGAAAGCACTAGTGAAACAACAACTTCATATCCTATGCAAAGACAGCTGACAACTTCTCTTACTGGATGGGCTTCTCCACTACCTTTCTTTGGCAGATGCACAGCGGTTATGCCTTGTTGATGAGGCACAGAAAGAGCATGTGGTCGAGTGGATGGCAAGCGCAGCTTCAAATGGCCTCTCCTCTTTATCCACCTCAATATCACACCCGTTATAGTCTATAGAGGTGGCACCAAAATTACTCATGCTTCCCTGCATCACAAATCGCCAACCGTACAACGGACTGTAGGGAACCACAGATGGGTGAGTCTGAAGAGCTGTTCACATATGCTATGCCATGGGCATTAGAAGTGTAATCAAAAGCTTCACAGAGTCAAGAGGAGGAAATGTGCACCAATGCCCAATGTTTTTTTTTAGCTTGGATCCAAGGCAAGACGAAGTATGGTCTGAGCAGCATCCTGATCCTCATCACCAGACATTAACCTGCAGGGTGGAGGGGATCCTGATGAGACTCAGATAACTGAGGCTCACGTGGACTGTACTGTGCTGTCAGGGCAGGAAGAGGAGGAGGGTGACTCCAAGGGCAAGGAATGTGTTAACACAGAGGATGATGATGGTGAGGTGGTAGATCCCATTTGGCGTGAACACAGAGGTACACAGCTGAGTAGCTCATCTGAGGAGGAAGATGAGGAGGTTACGTTATGCCGTACATCGCAGACACATAGTGCTGCAGCCACGACAAGCAATGCATCATCAGCCACAACTGTGGCTGTGACCAGCAGCCTTCGTGGTTCTGCAGTTCGCAGGGGTGGCAAGGATTGCCTAGCCTAAGCCTTTTTTGACCCCACAAAGAATGAACCAACTCACATAATGTGCCAACTTTGCAAAAAATAAACTGAAGACACAAAAGAGAATAGTAAAACCAAAAACACTCAGTTTGAAAAAATGTTGCAGTAATCCGCAAGTGCTAGTAAAAGATGTAAAAAACAGGGTATTTGGTTGATACGTTTTTTGCAAAAAATGTATACTAAGCTGCTCTACCAAACTTCACGGTATACCCTTATCAGAGCAGTCCTAACTAATGTATGCAATCCCTATCTGATGTATTTAAAAACCTGATCATCTGTATATTACCTGTGTGAACAGGGCTCAGAGAGGAAAAGTCCATGTGTGCATACAGGGTAGAACAGCTTTTGTGCAGATAGCCCACTCCTCTTGGGCTATCTGCACAAAAGCTGTTCTACCCTGTATGCACATATGGATTTTTCCTCTCTGAGCCCTGTTCACACAGGTAATATACAGATGATCAGGTTTTTAAATACATCAGATAGGGATTGCATACATTAGTTAGGACTGCTCTGATAAGGGTATACCGTGAAGTTTGGTAGAGCAGCTTAGTATACATTTTTTGCAAAAAACATATCAACCAAATACCCTGTTTTTTACATCTTTTACTAGCACTTGCGGATTACTGCAACATTTTTTCAAACTGAGTGTTTTTGGTTTTACTATTCTCTTTTGTGTCTTCAGGTTTCTTGGTGGTGTGTGAACATGATCATACAGACTTGTTGACTGTGCAAGTAGCCCATGTGTTCCTGTTTCCAAAAAAATAAACTGAGTAGAGGGAAAAAGTGCAAGAATTTGACTACTACAAGTATGTACCTTCACATGCTTAATCAACATGTTACTCTGGGAATCCCACTGCACAAAAATGCAGATCCGCTGACCTCAACAACTATCATCCACCTCATCAATTGTATCTGCTGCTTCTTCCTCATCCTCAGTGCCAAACATATTGTAACGCAGGTCTCTGACCGCAGAACCTTGGGTTTTTTACCTGCTCCAGTCATGCTGACTGAGAGCCCGCTGTCAACTGTAACGGAAGCAGACATGCCTGCTGTTGTTGACTGATCTCAGAGAACGAGCACAACACAACTTTCTCAATACACTATAACATCTCTATCTGCACCTCCTTCACATTCCAGCAGTTTGTCCGGTTCACCATACTCAGCACTCTCTCAACACTGCAGCCAGCCCACGGTCCCGAAGTTGTGGTCACATAAAACATTGTTTCCTCCTACGCATGACAAAGCTAAGTGGTTGAACTCCACCATCTCCAATCTGTTGGTCACAGAAATGCCTTTCCTCCTGGTAGATACAGATGGTTTACAAAAACTGATGGCCTTCGCAGTCCCACAGTACCAGTTGCTCAGTCACCATTATTTTTCTAAGAAAGCTGTGTCTGCTCAACACCAGCATGTCGAAGACAACATCACCCATTCCTTGACTAAATCTATGTCTGCCCGGGGATATTTCACCACAGACACTTGGATGAGTAATCATGGCCAAGGGTTTTACATCTCGCTGACTGAGCACTTGGTGACTCTAGTGGCTGAAGGGGCAGGCACTGCTCCACAAGTCTTGGAATTCCTAAGGCTAGCAGGACAAACCTCTATTTTTCACACTTCCTCCACTGCTTTTGTATCCATCACCTCCTCTAGGGCCTCCACCTGTGCCCTCAACCTATGCCTTAATGAGACACGCATTCCAACAGTGCAGAATGAATCCTCAGCACTTTTGTACTGCGCAGCCTGGGCTCACCGCAATCAGGCAGTGTTAAAATTGATATGCCTTGGAGATCGCATTTATACAGCTGAATAGTTGTGGACAGCTCTCCAGGCCGAGTTTCAGAAATGTCTGTCTCCGCAGAACTTGCATCCAGGAAAGGCCATGTTCGATAACTGTGCAAACCTGGTGGCAGTCCTAGAGTGAGGCAAGCTCACACACGTGCCTTGCATAGCTCACGTCCTCAACCTGGTGGCATAGCATTTTCTCCACCACTATCCTGGCCTGGGTGAGCTGCTGCAGAAAGCACGGAATCTGTATGTTCACTTCTGCCATTTGCACCTCTCAGATCATCGACTTACATCGATACAGATGTTTTTGTCCATGCCAGTTAACAGGTTGATATGCAATGTGCCGACATGATGGAATTCCACTCTGAACATGTTGCAGGGACTGTGGCAGTAGCAATGAGCCCTGAGACAGTATGTCATGTCGTATAGTCTGAGCCAATGCATTACGGACGTGGCACATATCACGTTTACGGAGTGGGCACAAATGAAGGAACTCTGCACCCTTCTGCAGAGTTTTGAAATGGCTACTAAGATGACTAGCATGACGATGCCGTCATCAGCATCACTCTTCCAGTCATCTATATGCTGGAGCAGACTTTGAATAGCCTGCGGGACAAGGTGGTGGTGGTCTCAGAGGAAGAGGAGGAAGCAGAGGAGGATGCAGAAGGGATAACATTGTCTCAAAGTTCCAGATTGTCATCACACAGGTGTTTGCCAAGAAAGGGTCGATTATTGAGATCGAGGGGGGCCGCTGATAAAATAGTAACATAGTCATTAAGGTTGAAGGAAGACTTTAAGTCCATCTAGTTCAACCCATAGCCTAACCTAACATGCCCAAACATGTTTATCCAGAGGAAGGCAAAAAAATCCCATGTGGCAAATAGTAAGCTCCACTTTGGGGAAAAAAATTCCTTCCTGACTCCACATACGGCAATCAGACTAGTTCCCTGGATCAACGCCCTATCAAGGAATCTAGGATATATACCCTGCAACATTATGCTTTTCAAGAAAGGTATGCAACCCCTTCTTACATTTAAGTAATGAATCACTCATTACAACATCATACGGCAGAGAGTTCCATAGTCTCACTGCTCTTACAGTAAAGAACCCGCGTCTGTTATTATGCCTAAACCTTCTTTCCTCCAGACGTAGAGGATGCCCCCTTGTCCCTGTCTCAGGTCTATGATTAAAAAGATCATCAGAAAGGTCTTTGTACTGTCCCCTCATATATTTATACATTAAAATAAGATCACCCCTTAGTCTTCGTTTTTCCAAACTGAATAGCCCCAAGTGTAATAACCGATCTTGGTATTGCAGACCCCCCAGTCCTCTAATAAACTTGGTCGCTCTTCTCTGCACCCGCTCTAGTTCAGCTATGTCTTTCTTATACACCGGAGACCAGAACTGTGCACAGTATTCTAAGTGTGGTCGAACTAGTGACTTGTATAGAGGTAAAGTTATGTTCTTCTCATGTGCATCTATGCCTCTTTTAATGCATCCCATTATTTTATTTGCCATTGTAGCAGCTGCCTGACACTGGCCACTGAACATGAGTTTGTCATCCACCCATACACCTAGGTCTTTTTCATTTACGGTTTTGCCCAGAGTTTTAGAATTAATCGCATAGTTATACATCTTATTACTTCTCCCCAAGTGCATGACCTTACATTTATCCCCATTAAAGCTCATTTGCCATTTATCAGCCCAAGCTTCTAGTTTGCATAAATCATTCTGTAATATAAAATTGTCCTCCTCTGTATTGATTACCCTGCAGAGTTTAGTGTCATCTGCAAATATTGAAATTCTGCTCTGAATGCCCCCTACAAGGTTATTTATAAATATGTTAAAAAGAAGAGGGCCCAATACTGACCCCTGTGGTACTCCACTGCTAACCACGACCCAGTCCAAGTGTGCTCCATTAATAACCACCCTTTGTTTCCTATCCCTGAGCCAGCTCTTAACCCACTTACACATATTTTACCCTATCCCCATTATTCTCATTTTATGTATCAACCTTTTGTGTGGCACCGTATCAAAAGCTTTTGAAAAGTCCATATACAGTACACCCACTGGGTTCCCTTGGTCCAGTCTGGAACTTACCTATTCATAGAAATTGATGAGATTAGTCTGACATGAATGGTCCCTAGTAAACCCGTGCTGATACTGGGTCATGAGGTTATTCCTCTTCAGCTACTCCAGTATAGCATCCCTTAGAATTCCCTCCAGGATTTTACCCACAGTAGAGGTTAAGCTTACTGGCCTATAATTACCGAGTTCAGTTTTTGTCCCCTTTTTGAATATTGACACCACATTTGCTATACGCCAGTCCTGTGGTACAGACTCTGTTATTATGGAGTCTTTAAAGATTAAAAATAATGGTCTATCAATGACTGTATTAATTCCTGCAGTACTCGGGGGTGTATCCCATCCGGGCCAGGAGATTTGTCAATTTTAGTGATTTTTAGATGCCGGAGTACTTCCTGCTGGGTTAAGCAGGTGACATTTAATGGGGAATTTTTATCACTAGTCATTTTGTCTGCCATGAGATTTTCTTGTGTAAATACTGATGAAAAAAAAGTCATTAAGCATATTGGCTTTTTCCTCATCCTCATCCACCATTTCACCCAGACTATTTTTAAAGGGGCCAACACTATCATTTTTTAGTTTCTTACTATTTACGTAGTTAAAGAATATTTTGGGATTATTTTTACTCTCTATGGCAATGAGTCTCTCTGTCTCAATCTTTGCTGCCTTGATTTGCTTTTTACAGAATTTATTTAATTTTCTGTATTTATTTAATGCCTCATCACTACCTACTTCCTTCAATTCTCTAAATGCTTTCTTTTTGTCACTTATTGCGCCCTTTACAGCTCTATTTAGCCATATTGGTTTCCTCCTATTTCTAGTATGTTTATTGCAATACGGTATATACTGTGCACATGTCCTATCCAGGATGCTAATAAATGTCTCCCATTTTCTTTGTGTATTTTTATGTCTCAGGATATCGTCCCAGTTAATTGCACCAAAATCATCTCTCATCCATTGGAAATTTGCCCTCCATAAGTTTAGTGTCCTTGTAACCCCTCTACTACACACCTTACTAAAGGATACATGAAAACTTATTATTTTGTGATCACTATTCCCCAAGTGACCCCCAACCTTATATTTGATATGTGGTCTTGCCTGTTGGTTAATATTAGGTCTAGCAGTGCCCCCCTTCTTGTTGAGTCCTGAACCAGTTGTGAAAGGTAATTGTCTCTCATAGTTGTCAAAAACCCATTATCTTTGCTGGAACTGCAGGTTTCTGTTCCCCAATCTATTTCAGGGTAGTTGAAGTCCCCCATAATAATGACTTCCCCTTGAGTCGCAGCTTCATCTATTTGCTTTACGAGGATATTCTCCATTGCTTCCATTATTTTTGGAGATTTATAACAAACTCCTATCAGGCAAACTGTTAGTGAAGGTGTAAGGGTACCGTCACACAGTGCCATTTCGATCGCTACGACGGTACGATTCGTGACGTTCCAGCGATATCGTTACGATATCGCTGTGTCTGACACGCAGCAGCGATCAGGGATCCTGCTGAGAATCGTACGTCGTAGCAGATCGTTTAGAACTTTCTTTCGTCGCTGGATCTCCCGCTGGCATCGCTAGATCGGTGTGTGTCACACCGATCTAGCGATTTAGCGATGCGATCTAGCGATGCTTTCGCTTGTAACCAGGGTAAACATCGGGTTACTAAGTGCAGGGCCGCGCTTAGTAACCCGATGTTTACCCTGGTTACAAGCGTAAAACTAAAAAAAAAAAAACAGCACATACTTACATTCTGGTGTCCGTCAGGTCCCTTGCCGTCTGCTTCCCGCACTCAGTGACTGACGGCCGTAAAGTGAAAGCAGGGCACAGCGGTGACGTCACCGCTGTGCTGTGCTTTCACTTTCACTTTACGGCCGGCAGTCAGTCAGTGCGGGAAGCAGACGGTAAGGGACCTGACGGACACCAGAATGTAAGTATGTGCTGTTTTTTTTTTTTTACGCTGGTAACCAGGGTAAACATCGGGTTACTAAGCGCTGTCCTGCGCTTAGTAACCCGATGTTTACCCTGGTTACCCGAGTACCTCGGCATCGTTGGTCGCTGGAGAGCTGTCTGTGTGACAGCTCCCCAGCGACCACACTACGATTTACCTACGATCACGGCCAGGTCATATCGCTGGTCCTGATCGTAGGTAAATCGTATAGTGTGACGGTACCCTAAGAGCCGAGGAACAAATGGAGGAGTAAGAGGTGATAGGTGAGCAACTATCAAGAGATGAAGAGGGTAATCTTCCTCTCTCTGTTGTTCGTGGTTGGGGAAGGGGACAGAGGAAGCAAGCATCAGTGTTACCCAGCCACCAACACAGCATGAGCTTGGACCTCATAGATGAGCCCTATATATGAGTGCCTTCTTGCTGCACTATCTGCAACATGATTCCCGTATAGTTATAATTCAAAATAGTGAAATAGTGCTGACTACTGGGTTGCCACTCTGTTAGATCCACGTTATAAAACAAAATTTTGCAAGATGATTCCCGCCATGAAAAGGAACCCGCGAATGCTGGAGTATCTATACATACTTTTACACAACCCTAAGAGAGGTTTTCCCCAAGACAACAGTGAGGCACACAGCGCGCATCACAGCTCTAGACTTCCAACCTCCGTTACGTCAATTTGTTAATGCCAAAATATTAGCAGCAGCAGCTGCAGTAGTGCAAGTGGAAGAAGTAATTTCTGTGTGTCCTATGACACTTTTTTAGTCCAGCTTGTGCACCAGCACGACAGAGTCCAATTTTTATACGTGGTGAATGCATGGAGAGGATGGTGCAGGAGTATCTAGAACTGAATATGAATACCATCATGGAGGGTTTGGACACTTTCACATTTTGGTCTTCCAAAATGGATGAGTGGCCTGAGCTTGCCTCACACGCCTGGAGGTTTTATCATGCCTGGCAGCCAGGTTCTCTCAGAACGTGTCTTGCTATCCTGAAAGATAAGCGCAGCCAGCTGTCCCCTGAAAGTGTAGACTGGCTAACGTTCATCAAGATGAACAAGTCATGGTTTTCAAAGGGCTTTTGCACCCCAATCGCAGACTGTACAGGCTAGGCGATGTTGCACTTTTTAGTGTGCTACATTAATCTTGCGTAACTGCACTCTGTGATATCTTTAGTGTGGCTACTGTGCCTGCTGTTGTTGCTGCTGATGTTAACACAAATTTGTGGAGATGTGAACAGTCATGGTTGGTCTACATCTGTTGGGTTGGCTGTAGTGGAAGATGTTTCAGTCCCTATAATACTATTTATACTCTTGTAAAATTTATGCCACTTCAGCCGGGTCAGGTCCTCATTTTTTGAAATTAGAAGACTCCTGACCGGGTATACATCTGCTGGGTAGGCTGTAGTTAGAAGATGTGTCAATCTTTGTAATACTATTTCTACTTTTATAAAATTGATGCCACTTTGGTGGTGTCTGCCAATAATTTTTGAAAATGTGAACACTACTGGTTGAGTATACATCTGCTGAGTTGGGAGTAGTGAAAGACCTGTGGGTCCCTATTATACTATTTCTAATGTCATTAAATTGATACCACTTTGATGGTGTCTGCCAATACTTTTTGGAAATGTGAACACTCCTCGTTGGGTGTCCATCTGCTGGGTTGGATTTAGTGGAAAACCTGTCAGTCCCTATTATACTATTTCTACTGTGGTGAAATTGATGCCACTTTAGTGGTGTCTGACAATAATTTTTGGATGTCAGCACTCCTGGTTGGGTGTCGTGGAAGACCTGTCGGTCCCTATTATACTATTTCTACTGTGGTGAAATTGATGCCACTTTGTTTATGTCTGCCAATAATTTTTAGAAATGTGAATACTCCTGGTTGGGTGTCCATCTGCTGAGTTGGGTGTAGTGGAACACGTGTCAATTCCTATTATACTATTTTTACTCTAGTAAAACTAATGCCACTTTGGTGGTGTCTCCCAATAATTTTTGGAAATGTGAACGTTACTGTTTGGGTGTCTATCTGCTGGGTTGTGCTCTAGTGAAATTGATGCCACTTCAGTGGTGTCTGCCAATAATTTTGGTAAATGTGTAGACTCCTTCATGCATGTTGCTTGCAGCAGTAGGCCTCCGAGACTGTCAGGCCTCCACTTCCTTTGAGTCAGCTACCCGTGTTACTACTATCCTTAGTAGTAGTCTACGAAACTGATATTTGTTCTACCTAAGTGTGGCTGAGCATGATGGCAGGTTGAGCTGTTGCATGTGGTATCAGGGCTCCCAGCACAGCAAGCCTACACCGATCCTTCACCCACCTCATCTTACTTTGACGTTCAATCGAAAGCTGTTAATGCTGGCCCAGACCTCCATACCTCATGCATGGGTGATTGCTGCCATGCCATGCTACAATTTGTACTGTGGGTGGATTGAGGCCACTTTCCTGGTGTCTCCCCTAAATTTGAAGTGTTTTGGCAGCTGTTGGGGTCATTTTAAAGTGTTGGGCATGTGTTTGTTTTTGCCTCCCATTGACTGTAATGGTGTTTGGCTATGTTCGGCATTTGACAAATATATCGGCGAATATTTCAAATTTAGCTATCACAATCCAAATTGAACAGTGAAATATTTGCTCATCTCTAGTCATTACTGCAATTGAGATTAGCCGGCTCACTCTATACTCTATGCGTGACCCATAAGTCTCTTTTATAATGTAAGCCTATGGCGCTTCGGTCTGACACTCCAAAGGCTTACATTGCAAAAGGCATTTCCAGGTCACGTAGAGAAAAGGAACAGGACAGTGCTGAATTCCAGGTATGATCTTCACTATATATTCTTCTTAGGGCTTGTTCATATTGTGTTTTTGCCTTCATTCAAGGGCCCCATTTTGCTGACCACCTCCATCTCCTCCAATACCTTCAATTGGCGTATATGGTCAAAAATGATGCAAGACAGAGCACACGATGACCCCATCTGCATCATTATAGTCAGTGTTCCCCACTCACTCATGCATAATGGGTTTCGAGCGTATGCATGGATAGGGCCATTGACTATGATGATGCAGACAGAGTCACTTTGTGTTCTGTTATGTATCCTTTTTTGCCATATACACCTATTAAAGGAGGGCAGTAAGACGTAGTTTAATTCTTCGTGAATCAGCAGTGTTTGACGAGAGGTGAACACCTCTATCTGTACCTCGGCACAAACCCTAATTCTGCCCATAATGGAGCAAGCTTTGTAGCATTATGAACAAGGTCGCTCATCATGAATTTGACAAGTGATGGTTGCCACCTTCCATCTCAGTTCCATCCATTTTGTTGGAGTTGGGAGAAACTAATGTGAGAATGCCAAAAATTGCCAAATTTTTGCGCAACTCCAAGTTGTGCCTAAATTATGCGACTTTTCATTTTGGAGTGAGAATTTTGATGCATAGGACCCTTTGTGTTTTGACAGCAGCGGTGATACTACATTGACAGTGCACATCACCGCTGTAGCTGCTCATGCTGTCTACATCAGTAGAGCACTAAGCTCAGTGATTGGCTGCAGCAGTGATGTGCTTTGTAGTTGTGATGTGTCTGCAACAGCCAATACACAAAGGGCCCAATTCATCAAAGCTTTCATGCCAAAATTCTGGCATAAAAGCTTTGAAAAGTTGCAAAATTTAGCTGCAACTCATAGTTGTGCTTAAATGTTGTGAGTTTTGGAATCTTCAGGACAGTTTCCAATTTCAACCATTTGATCAGAGCTAGGGATGGACGTCGGCACAGCGGTGACATGACACCACAGGTAGTCTAATTCATGATGAGTTTTAGCATTCTGCATGCCAGAAATCCCACATCCCTCAACAGACAGGCCAGCTTCATTAAGAGTCATGTGCTTCTTCAGGATACAAGAACCTCTAACTCCATCACACCACCTCATCAATGATGGCATGAACAACATCAATCCTGATGAATTGCACAGACCGTGCAACAGTGGAGCACCAGTGATGGACCATGTGAAGACGAGGACCTGCTCTGTGTGTTAGTTTATGTATATAAAGGCGTTTGGAGTCCACTTTACTGGATGTGGATATGCCCTTTAAGGCCTTTCAGTATTTACTTTTATTAGATTTAGAAAAGGGTTCTAGCTTTATCACAATGCACAGCTCTACTATCCGTGCTGAATTTCTGCCATTGATCTGTTTGCTCATCGCATGACCAGGACTAATTTCCCTGCACTAAACCTGGAAATGAATGATGAATGAAAAGAAAAATATATCGGCAAAAGTCAGCAGAGAGTTGTGCCACATTCACACGTTCAATATTAGATCAGTAATTTACATCAGTATTTAATGGCCATAACCAGGAGTGGGTGAAAAATGCAGACGTGGGAACGTGTTTGTATTATACTTTTCTTTTGACTCTGAGACCCTTGTGGGCTCACACTGGTGAACTTTTCAAATAAGTCATGGGTTCACTGTCCTGACCTTGATGACTTTGTTTTATTTCTTATCCATATTAATTATATTTGATTTAATCTTTGGCAGCTAATTAAATATTGATTTTTATCATATTTAAGTGAACAAATAAGGATCAAGGATCAACAGACAAACATACATGACAATAAATGGTAATTTCCGCATGATGCTGTCATGCCACTTTGAGGACTATTTTAGGTATTAGTTACAAAGTATTAGAGATATTTTACAATAAAAGGAAACTGTGACCTACACTTCGAAATCAAGACAGTGTGAAACTTTTGTATACTAAAAAAGGTCTCAGTGATATTTTTGAAGGGGTTCCTTAAAGTTTTGTTCTTGGAATTTAGTTTTCCAGTACCTTTTTCCGGGAGCCATAACTGTTTTATTTTTCCATCAGAATAGCCATATGAGAGCTTGAATTTCGCAGGATGAGTTTTAATTTTTATTAAAGGGAATATGTCACCTCAAATTGGCAGGCTATGTAATTGCACTGTGTCCGGTCAGATGGGCGGTACTTCGTCTTCTTTCCTTATTTCGCTGTGTTCCGGGACATATTGCGCTGGCGCATGTGCAGTAATGCTTTTCGGCTTTGCCCGCAGTTGGGCAAAGCATACTGCGCGTGCGCGAAGCAAGATTGCATTGCGCACGCGCAAACTATGGAGGACACTTACTCAAATTCCCGAAAACATTGCGGATATAGGGGAAAGATGGGGTGGAGGAAAGAAGATGAAACACCGCCCATCCTAACCTAGCATTAGCCTAACCTATCATGCCCTAACATGTTGATCCAGATGACAGATTCCCTTTAACACTGTTCATTTTAGGATGTGATGTGCTGACAAAAACACATAAAATTCAAATTGAGGTGAAAGGATGATAAAAAAATTCAAGTTTGCCATTGTTTTTTTGTATTTTATTTGTGAAGCATCCATTAAGTGATAATAATGGCCTTACAACATGATTTTCTGGGTCAGTACATCAAACGTATACTGGATTTTTTTTACTATTTTAGTGCTTTAAAAATCTAATCTCTGCAACCCAAAACTTGTTTTTATTTTTTTAATTTTGCTTTGATGGATTTGTATTGCTTATTATGGAGGAGATGCAGCAATTGAATAGCAGTAGCGATGAGCGAACGTGTTCTATGATACTCGGATATCACTCGGGTATTTGGGTGCTCGGATGTGTTGTTACTCGGCAAGGATTGGGTAGTGGTCAATTTAAAACTTGAGTCCCATTTTGTTACACAGCCAATAAGCATGCACGATTGCCTGCCAGTCACTGTAATGCCGTAGCCATCTTGGTAGTAATATTACTGTGATTGGCGGGCCGTATTACATCATCTGGGATATAAAAGGACAGGCACCACCACACTCGGCTCACTGACGCCATTGCACAGCTCAGGCACAGTTCATTTTGGAGGGAGAGTATGCTTGTCCAGGCTTGTGTGTTTACAGTTTAATCAATCTGAGTCCTCAACTGATACTTGCACTGATGCTGAACCATCATTCTAACAGTCCTTCTAAGGACTAATATTGTGTTTTGCTGTTTCAATGAGATACATTGTGCATTTAGACTAGGGACAGTTGCAGGAGCAGAGAGAGTGGTAGAATAAATTCTCAAGACAGAACTTAGTGTTTCACAGTCCGTTGCTAAATACGTAGATGCGGCATGTAACCTGATTTTTTTCTTTAAGGTACAAAATATACTATGTTGTCATCAATAGAGTATTACATGCTACATTTCTATGATACAGGTGCTTCTCACAAAATTAGAATATCATCAAAAAGTTAAATAATTTCAGTTCTTTAATACAAAAAGCAGAACTCATATATTATATTGAGTCATTACAAACAGACTGATCTATTTCAAGTGTTTATTTCTGTTAATGTTGATGATTATGGCTTACATCTAATGAAAACCCAAAAGTCATTATCTTAGTGAATTAGAATTATTAACAGAAACACCTGCAAAGGCTTCCTAAGTGTTTAAAAAGGCCCCTTAGTCTTTTTCCATAGCTCCACAATTATGGGGACGACTGCTGACTTGACAGATGTCGAGAAGGCAGTCATTGACACACTCCACAAGGAGGGTAAGCCACTAAAGGTTATTGCTAAAGAAGCTAGCTGTTCACAGAGTGCTGTATCCAAGCATATTAATAGAAAGTTAAGTGGAAGAAAAAGAGTTGGAGAAAAAGGTGCATAATCAACCAGGATAACTGCAACCTTGAGAGGATTGTTAAGAAAAGGCCATTCAAAAATTTTGAAGGATTCACAAGGAGTGGACTGCTGCTGGGGTTATTGCTTCAAGACCCACCACACACAGATGTATCCAGGACATGAGCTACAAGTGTCAAAATTCTTGTGTCACGCCACTCATGACCAATAGACAACGCCAGAAGCATTTTACCTGGGTCAAGGAGAAAAAGAACTGGACTGTTGCTCAGTGGTCCAAGGTGTTGTTTTCAGATGAAAGTAAATTTTGCATTTCATTTGGAAATCAAGGTTCCAGAGTCTGGAAGAAGAGTGGAGAGGCCACAATCCAAGCTGCTTGAGGTCTAGTGTGAAGTTTCCACAATCAGTGATAGTCTGGGGAGCCATGTCATCTGCTGGTGTAGGTGTGTTTTTTAAAGACCAAAGTCAGAACAGCCATCTAGCAGGAAATTTAAGACCACTTTGTGCTTCCTTCTGCCGAAAAGCTTTTTGGATATGGAAATTTAGTTCTTCAGCAGGACTTGTCACCTTTCTACACTGCCAAAAGTACCAATTGGTTTAAAAACTACAGTATCACTGTGCTTGATTGGCCACCAAACTTGCCTGACCTCATTGTCAAGAGTCAGATGAGACACCAGACTCAACCATGCAAGAAGAGCTGAAGGCTGCCGTCAAAGCAACTTGGGCATCCATAAAACCTCAGCAGTTACACAGGCTGATTGCCTCCATGCCACGCCGCATTCATGCAGTATTTGATGCAAAAGGAGGCCCGATCAAGTATTGAGTGCATTTACGGAACATACATTTCAGTAGGCCAACATTTCGGATATTAAAATCATTTTTCAAGCTGGTGTTATAAAGTATTCTAATTTACTGAGATAATACCTTTTGGGTTTTCATTGACTGTAAACCATAATCATCAACATTAATCATCAACATTAACAGAATTAAACACTTGAAATAGATTGATCTGTTTGTAATTACTCTGTATAATATATAATACTCCCAAAAAGTATAAAAACATTTTTCTGGATTCAATTACTCACCCATATGGTATAACATGCTCTGTGGTACATTTCGAGGTTGCAAAACACTTCCAAGAAAGTTTTAAAAAAATTGTGGATTCAATTACTCACCCACATAGTATCACATGCTCTGTGATACATTTAAGTGTTATAAAACACATAAAAAAGTGTTTAAAAAGTCTGGGTTAAATTACTCACCCGTACAGTATTCCATGGAGTGGGGTACAATTCCGTGACAAAAAATACTAGAGAAAAGAGTTTAAATTTTTTTTGTTACTTAACACTAGAAGTCCCAGAGAGGAGTTATTTAACATTTCTACCTTTGGAACCTTTGGAGCTCGAAATTTCTGGGACTTCTAGTGTTAACCCATACAGTATTCCATAGTGTGGGGTTCATTTCTGTGATATCTAACACTACAAAAAAGGGTTTAAATATGTTTCTGGATTAAATTACTCACACATACCGTACTATGTGAGCTATGGTACATTTCATTTGTTTCTAACATTCACAAAAAGTGTTGAAAAATGATTTTGCTTTCAATTACTCACCCATATAGTATCACGTGCTATGTAATACATTTTGGTGTTATAAAACACTTCCAAAAAGCTTTTAGAAAGATTTCTGAATTCGACTACTAACCCATATAGTATTACGTGGTCTGTGGCACTTTTCATTTGTATCTAGCAATCATAAAAAGCGATGAAAACGTTTTTTGGATTCACGTACCCATATAGTATTATGTGCTCTGTGGTGAATTTCGGTTTTATAAAACACTTTTAAAAAACATTTAATTTTTCTTTCTAGATTTAATTACTCAGTAATATATGCTATGTGGTAGATTTTGCTATATTTAACATTCACAAAAAAATGTTGAAAAATTGTTCTGGAGTCAATTCCTCATCCATAGAGTATTATGTGGTCTGTGGTATATTTCGTTGGAATATAACACTCACAAAAAGCATTGAAAAATGCTTCCGCATTCAATTACTCACCCATATAGTATGTGCTCTATGATACATTTCTGTGTTATAAAACACTTCCAAAAAGCTTTTTCAAATGTGTCTGGATTCAATTACTTACCCATATGGTATCACATGCTCTGTGGTACATTTTGTTTGTCTTTAACAGCCAGAAAAAGAGTTGAAATTTTTTTTCTGGATTCAGTTGCTCACCCATAAAGTATTACGTGCTCTGTGGTACATTTCAGTGTTATAAAACCATTCCAAAAAGTTTTTAAAAATTTGTCTGAATTTAATTACTCACCCAAATAGTATTGCATGCTCTGTGGTAAATTTTGCTGGTATTTAACCCTCAGAAAAATTGTTAAAAAATCTATCAGTATTATATTGCTCATCCATAGAGTATTCCTTTTTTTGTACATTTCAGCAGTATCTAACCTCATACAAATTGTTCAAAAATGTGTGGGTATTTTATTGCTCATCAATAGAGTATTACGTTTTCTTTGGTTTATTTTGCTAGTATCGTACCAGTGCCTTTCCCGTGACCCTTGGATTATATTTATATTGTCCAAAAAAGTACTGGTTGTTCACCTTGCTAGACCTACACTACAAGGAGAACTTTGCATTCCTTCCTGAAGCAGAGAGGTCTTACCAAAAGGCCATTGTTGAATTTTTTTTTAAGACAAACATTAGCAGTAGGGGAGAAGCTTCTTCTATGCCCAACCAAGGAGAAGAGGTGAGGGAGGAACACAGCAAAGGCAGGGGTACATTGTTAAAGGCCTGGGCCAATTTCATGACAACATCCCAGCGTCCAGGCCCTAATGACTGGGTATTTTTGACAAGGAGGAAAAATTTTTTAAATACAGTCAAGCATTACACAGTCACAAGAGGTCAGTCGATCGGCACTGAACGAGCTTTCTCACATTCAGACCTCCACAAATTCTCCTTAGAGACCAGACGAGGTAAGCTTCTTCTGAAGACGGGGCGGTGCATGCACAAGACGCAGCTGAATCACCAAAACATGAGGAGATGAATGAAAGCAGCACTCACCCGTGATCTTCAATGATAATATAGTCCTTTATTGACCGTGGCTCAACATTCCCAGCTAGGAACAAGGCAGGTTACAACATGAGGAGGGAGCGGTGAGGGAGGGTGCAGAGACGAGACAGACGACGGCCGTTTCGCGAACAATCGCTTCAACGGGTCCAGTGAGTTGTGTTAGTGACGTCATATCCTTTTATAGGAGTTGACGCCCTACTTACCACATATGCGTGCAATTGACAAATACTAAAAACAACATAACTCATTCTACTATCTCCACATTTTAACGGATCTAAAGGAAAACCGCCATGTCTAATTTATCGTTAAGACCCCAAGCACCTTGTGCGTCAGTTTTTAGAATCCAGTGTGCTTCGCGCTGTAATAATAATTTATTATGGTTTCCTCCTTGCTGAGGGAATTTAACTACCTCTAAGCCGGCAAAACTAAGGGAACTAGGGTCGCCACCATGCGCATCATGTATATGTTTTACCAGGCGCACACGCCCCTTCCCTGTAAGTACAGAGTTAAAGTGCTCGCGAAACCTAACAAATAGGGGTCTTATGGTTTTTCCGATATAAAAACGATGACAAGGGCAGAAAATAACGTATACCACAAATTTACATTTACATGTTATAAAGTCTTTTACGAAATGAAAAAAAGTGCCTATTTTGAGGGGATTAGTAATATTATGGAGGTGACACATACTGCAACCACCGCACCTGAAATTACCTTGCGGGAGCGATTTTTTGATCCAGCTGCTGGTGTCAGCAGACAGCCGGTGCTTTACTACCAAGTCGCCCAAATTTACTGTTCGTTTATAGGCAAAACGCGGGATACAGGTGGTTAAATCGCGAAAAGCGGTATCATTTTTAATCACGTGCCAATTTTTTCGGATGGCTGCATGGATGTTATCATCAAGTGGACTATGTTTAAATAAAAAAGTAAAAGTCCCGTTTTCTTTACGATTAGTCAACGTAGTATTATTTCCTCTACTCTTATTTCTCCCTTTCCTTAAAAGATCAGCTTGGGTTAAATTGGCGGCCCTTTGTTCTGCCTTATGCAGTATGTGATTGGGATAACCTCTATTTCTAAAGCGCAATTTGAGATCCTCCAGTTGTTTTATGTAATTTTCCTCACAATTATTAATTTTTCTTAATCTTACCATCTGACTATATGGGATACCACACTTAGTGTGAGCTGGATGAGCGCTCTGAAAATGCAACACATTATTAGTCGCCGTTGTTTTTCTGTGGACACTAGTTTTGATACTGCCTTCCTCTATCTCAATTTTTACATCCAGAAATTCTAGTTGCTTATCTCCAAATACGGACGTAAATTTCATATTTTGATCGTTATTATTATTTAAGAAGCTGACAAAATCGTTAAACGTGGGTTCACCTCCATCCCACACAATGAAAACGTCATCCGCGAAACGCAGATAAAGGCGTATATGTTTTAGGTATGGATTTAGGGCTCCGGTGATGTGCTTCTCCTCAAACGCTGCAAGAAACAGGTTCGCGAAAACGCACGCCACCGGGGTACCCATCGCGGTACCGACCCTTTGACTGTACCATTTATCCAAGAATTTAAAGGTGTTATTGCACAGCACAAATTCAAGTCCTTCCAGCACAAACGAAACAAAGTCATGATCTTTGTCTGTATTAAGAAGAATACGTTGGATAGCTTCCAAGCCTCTTTGTTGTGGTATTCTCGTATACAGATTAACAATGTCGATCGAAGTTAGGGCGAAGGTGGGTTGCCAAACAAAGTTCTTAAGCGCCAATAAGAAGTCACCTGAATCTTTGACGAACGAAGGTATTTTCAACAATAGGGGTTTCAACAACCAATCTAAAAACTGGGATAACGGCTCAGTCACTGAATTCTTCCCTGAAACTATTGGGCGTCCAGGGGGACGCTCTGCATTCTTATGAATCTTTGGGATACTGTACCAGGTAGGGAAATGTGGGAATTCAGGTATTAATTTTTCTGCTCGCTTTTTAGAAATGGTCCCCTTTTCTACATATTTTCGTAACAGTGTTCTTAGTTTTTGTTTGATCCTATTAGTCGGATTATTAGGTAAAAGCGAATATGTGCTGGAGTCATTTAGTTGGGACAAAGCCTCGTCGATGTAATACGCTTTATCTAAAATAACGAGGTTACCGCCTTTATCGGCTTTTCTAATGATTACATCGTCCCACCTCTGTATTTCTTTCAGGGCTCTTTTCTCTTCAAATGACAAATTGGATTGAGGTTGTCTATATAATAATGCCTCTATATCTTTGATCACCAACTCCTGAAAAAGATCTATATTATTACCGGGTGAGATAGGAGGCATCCAGCTAGATTTTGTACCCCCTGTAAAGGGGTTTGCTGGACCATGTTTAAAAGCTATTTGCCGATCATCATGAACCTCTTCAGCGTCCTCACTTAACCCCGCTAGTAGTGTACTCATTTCAATATCCCCTTGATCCATAACAGGATATACCATAAAGCCCAAAGATCCCACTGTGGCTGGTGTATCTGTAGAGACTGAGCTGGCCTGATTATCCTTAAATTTAGAAAAGTGTTTATGTAAATGTAGCTTTCTAACACCTTTAAATAAATCAATTTTGAAATCATTTAAGTCAAAAGCCTCAGGCAGACAAAAATTAACCCCTCGTGAGAGAACTTTTATTTGATCCCCTGTAAGCATTCTTTGTGATAAATTAATAACTTGGAGCGAGTCATCTGGGTGGCTATCCTCACTACGTGTCTCTAACGTCTCCAAGACACTTGTTTGCGCTTCTTCCAAGCGCTTTTTTCTTCTGCCGCCTCGCCGGATTTTTTTCCTCCTAAAGGGATTGGAGTATTAACCGGTGCTGGGAGTGGAAGTGTGGCATTAGAGGTGGAAGCCACTTCTTCTCCACCCTCCTCCGTAGCGCTGGAATCTGAGTCTGTAATCCATCCATCGCGAGACGTTTTCTGATATTTAGAAAATTTCTTAGAACGAAACCGGGAAAAAGGTTTTTTAGGCTTATTTTGATTCCATGTAAAAATCTGTCCTGAATCAAAATCCCGCTTATCTCTGAGAAATTTCTCTTTTTTCTTTTCTTTCGTGTCCATCTGGACTACGATCAATTTTTTCTCTAACTTTTTCTCAAAGGATCTAAAATTATCCACACTTATGCGGGAGGAGAGTTCACATTTAGATTTTTCCAATTGTTCACAGATAAATTTATAGTCTTTCTCATTCTGAGTGGTGACTAATTGTAGCAGGTTTCGAGAGCACTCAAGATGAATTTGCTCCCATGCTTTCAAGAAGCCAGGATCCTCCTTAAACTGCGAAATCTCTTTAAATACTCTTAAACCTCTCGGGACACGATTACAATCCATATAAGACTTTAGAGACTTAATTGTCCAATAAAGGCGAATTTCTTTTTCTGCCAGATTCTGGATTTTAACTTCCAGGGACTTGGTGCTTATCAGCTCCAGTTCATCTTTGTGGTTACAATCCGTAAAAAACTCCCCCGCTCCCTCTCTGCCTGCCATAAGGCCATTAACAGCTTCATCGCCAACTTCGATAGACATTGTTAATCTGTATACGAGAATACCACAACAAAGAGGCTTGGAAGCTATCCAACGTATTCTTCTTAATACAGACAAAGATCATGACTTTGTTTCGTTTGTGCTGGAAGGACTTGAATTTGTGCTGTGCAATAACACCTTTAAATTCTTGGATAAATGGTACAGTCAAAGGGTCGGTACCGCGATGGGTACCCCGGTGGCGTGCGTTTTCGCGAACCTGTTTCTTGCAGCGTTTGAGGAGAAGCACATCACCGGAGCCCTAAATCCATACCTAAAACATATACGCCTTTATCTGCGTTTCGCGGATGACGTTTTCATTGTGTGGGATGGAGGTGAACCCACGTTTAACGATTTTGTCAGCTTCTTAAATAATAATAACGATCAAAATATGAAATTTACGTCCGTATTTGGAGATAAGCAACTAGAATTTCTGGATGTAAAAATTGAGATAGAGGAAGGCAGTATCAAAACTAGTGTCCACAGAAAAACAACGGCGACTAATAATGTGTTGCATTTTCAGAGCGCTCATCCAGCTCACACTAAGTGTGGTATCCCATATAGTCAGATGGTAAGATTAAGAAAAATTAATAATTGTGAGGAAAATTACATAAAACAACTGGAGGATCTCAAATTGCGCTTTAGAAATAGAGGTTATCCCAATCACATACTGCATAAGGCAGAACAAAGGGCCGCCAATTTAACCCAAGCTGATCTTTTAAGGAAAGGGAGAAATAAGAGTAGAGGAAATAATACTACGTTGACTAATCGTAAAGAAAACGGGACTTTTACTTTTTTATTTAAACATAGTCCACTTGATGATAACATCCATGCAGCCATCCGAAAAAATTGGCACGTGATTAAAAATGATACCGCTTTTCGCGATTTAACCACCTGTATCCCGCGTTTTGCCTATAAACGAACAGTAAATTTGGGCGACTTGGTAGTAAAGCACCGGCTGTCTGCTGACACCAGCAGCTGGATCAAAAAATCGCTCCCGCAAGGTAATTTCAGGTGCGGTGGTTGCAGTATGTGTCACCTCCATAATATTACTAATCCCCTCAAAATAGGCACTTTTTTTCATTTCGTAAAAGACTTTATAACATGTAAATGTAAATTTGTGGTATACGTTATTTTCTGCCCTTGTCATCGTTTTTATATCGGAAAAACCATAAGACCCCTATTTGTTAGGTTTCGCGAGCACTTTAACTCTGTACTTACAGGGAAGGGGCGTGTGCGCCTGGTAAAACATATACATGATGCGCATGGTGGCGACCCTAGTTCCCTTAGTTTTGCCGGCTTAGAGGTAGTTAAATTCCCTCAGCAAGGAGGAAACCATAATAAATTATTATTACAGCGCGAAGCACACTGGATTCTAAAAACTGACGCACAAGGTGCTTGGGGTCTTAACGATAAATTAGACATGGCGGTTTTCCTTTAGATCCGTTAAAATGTGGAGATAGTAGAATGAGTTATGTTGTTTTTAGTATTTGTCAATTGCACGCATATGTGGTAAGTAGGGCGTCAACTCCTATAAAAGGATATGACGTCACTAACACAACTCACTGGACCCGTTGAAGCGATTGTTCGCGAAACGGCCGTCGTCTGTCTCGTCTCTGCACCCTCCCTCACCGCTCCCTCCTCATGTTGTAACCTGCCTTGTTCCTAGCTGGGAATGTTGAGCCACAGTCAAGCATTACCTAGCTTACCAAACCAGTGTACTTTCTGATTTCTCTGCAGCCTTCAACTATTAGGTCTCAAAACTGGTCACCTGGCATAAGCTGTTCCTCTATGTCTTGGAGGTGTTGTGTTGCCCTGCCACTAGCATCTTGTCTGAGTGGGTTTTAGTGCCATCTGGGGGGTCATAACAGATAGGCGCTTTCGCCAGTCAATAGAGAATGCTGATACGAATACTCTAATAAAAATGAAAAAAGCCTGGATTAGCCCCCCCTTTTCCACATTACCAGATTACAACAGCACATAAAGTGTTTTTAATGTTCAATATTTGAATGAAGTCCTGCAGTTCTTCCCTTGGAGGGTGTATGGATCACCTTTCTTCTAATGTTTTTCTGGTTTTGCAGTTTGTGTAAAGCCTTTATGAGTGTTGGAATACACCTACACTAAATTGTTAATGTTTTTATGAGACACTATACTTGGTGCTTTCAAAGTTATATGGATGACCCTCCTTATACATTTTTCCTAGCTTTGTACTTTTTTGCAAAGCCTTTATGAGTGTTAGAATGCAGCAACTAAACTTTAAAAATGTTTGAATGAGGCCTGCCACTTGTTGCCTTTCAAAGGTCCTTGGATGACCCTCTTAATAATATATAAAAAAAAAAAAAAAAAACTTTCAAACATGTTTACTGATTCAATGATTCATCCACACACTGTAAAGCACTTGTTGTTATATTTTGCTGGTATATTAAACTCACAAAAACCCTTCCAAAAATTTTTGAGAATTCAATGATTCATATATACACTGAAATGTGGTTCTTGTTACATTTCCCAGGTATATATTAAATGCTAAAAAAGCGTTCAAAATTTTTTATGAATTCAGTGATTCATGCATATAGTTTAACATGCCTTGTGTAAAACTATGGTTAAAAATAAAAATCAAAATTGGCCTGCTAAGGGTATACACTTTCTTAATATTTTAATGAGGCCATCCAGTTGTTTCCTTCAAGGTTGTATAGATGAACCTGCTTGTAATTTTTTAGAAAGCTTTGCACTCTGCATAACTTTTAGGAGTGTAGGAGTACCACAACAATACTTTGCTTGCAATATTTGAATGAGGTACTTCAGTTGGTGCCTTCAAGGTTGTATGGATGACCCTGCTTGTAATTTTTGGCTTTGCACTGTGCAGATATGTTATGATTGTAGGAGTACCACAGCTATACTTTACTCATAATATTTGAATGAGGTACAGTTGATGCTTTCAAGGGTGTATGGATGATGCTGTTTGTATTTTTGGAAGGCTTTGCACTTAATCCATAGACTTTATGAGTCTAGGAGTACCACTACATGACAATTTAAACAGAATCTGTATGAGGCCTCCTTTATGTCTAATACAGGATGTAGATGAGTCTCTCTCGCGTCACATTTGTGGCAGCTCTTGCTTCTTTCATAAATTACACTGAAATTTCCACATTTTTATTAAAAATTAAATTTTGGCTTACTTAAATTATTATTTTTAAAACATCTTTATAAAATGTTGCCTTATATGGAACTCATTTTACCGGAAAGAATGTTTGATAGCATTTTTTTCCTGTAATCTTCAATTTCTTGTCGATTTTTTATTTTTTTTTGTCTGTCCTTAAACTGGAGTAAAAGTGTGACACTATTGTTCTCAGCATCGATCTGGGAGTCAGAGATTCTTCCAGGGATATTCCTCATCCTGTTTTGCTTCCATTCATCACCTTTCCATTCATTGAAACATTTTCACTGCCCCCCAGACCCCTTCTTAGGGTCTGCAGGAAAAATGCTCAGATTTCATAATAGTTGTTACTTGAAACAAGCATTCAAGCATTAGGAATTGCTCGGTTCGTGTAACGAGCATCTGAGCATTTTAGTGCTTTCTCATTTCTATTTACTGTGAGTAGAATAACCTTTATGTGTTGGATAAAAAAAAGAAATATTTCAAGGTGACAAGTTATCATTAAAGAATCTCAAAGATCGAAGAATTGGTGGACACTGAGAACCTTGAGGGCTCACACTGGTGAACTGTTCAAATTAGTCATGGGTTCACTGTCTTAACCATGATGACTTTCTTATCCATATTAATTTTGATTAATGGGATCTAACGCATCTAACTAAATATTGATTTTTATATCATGTTTAAAAGAACAAATAAGGATCAAGGATCAACAGATAAACATACATCACAATGAAAATCACTTTCCGCATGATGCTGTCATGCCACATTGAGGATTATTTTAGGTACTAGTTACAAAGGAATAAAGAGGTTTTGTAATAAAAGGAAACTGTGACCTACTGTTCAAAATCAAGACAGTGAAACTTTTATATACTAAGATATGTCTCAATTATATTTTCAGGGGGGTTCCTTTAACTCCAAGTTTTGTTTTTGCAATTTAGCTTTCCTTCCCCTACTTCCGAGTGCCATAACTGTTTTATTTTTACATCAGCATAACCATATGAGGGCTTGCAATTTGCAAGATTAGTTTTATTTTTTATTAACACTATCCATTTTAGGAAATGATGTACTGACAAAACATACATAACAAAATTCAAACTGAGGTGAAATGGAGAAAAAAAAATCCGCCATCGTTTTGTTTTTTATTTTTGAAGCATCCATTAAGTGATAATAATTACCTGGCAACATGATTGGCCACCAAACTCATACAGAATTTTTTAATTATTATTTTAGTGATTTAAAAATTTCTGAACTCTGCAAAAAAAAAGTGTAATTTCTGCAACCCAAAACTTGTTTTTCAATTATGATTTGATGGATTTGTATTGCTTATTATGGTGGAGATGCAGGAATTGAAAAACAACAATTTTGCCATTTTGATTTTTTTATTAACTGCGCTTCTTTCATAATTAAATAATTGTAGATTTTGATTGATCGAACTATGACAGGCTTGTTGATAACTTAAACTATTGAATATATATAGTAATTTTATCAAACAATGCTATTTGTTTTTATAATGAACACAATAATTGACAGTGGCATTTAAATACTTAAACAGCAGCAATCATGGCAATCTTTGGTCACTGCTGTTAAGAGAAGATGCCGACTTTGTTACACAGCTATCATGTGTTGGGTATGGCATGGGCTCAAGTGGCGACCTGGAGTGTGATGTTTATAAAGTCAAAATGATGATGTTAGAAATGAGGGGATTGATCCGTGGAGGATTGAGTTTGAATTTACTGAAATACACGATTTCAAATAAATGTGAACATTTTGAAATTCAATTCTCCATTCCCAAAAAATGAAAAAACTTATTCATACTGCTGATGCATGAGAAAGCAGGAAAATTGTTTTGCATTGTTGCATGGGTACTCTAATAATGACTTGCAGCTGTGACATCTAGTGAACTATTATACCTTGTACAGTGATGGTCAGAACCTGGGCCATCACATATCAGCGGCTCCCAGCCGAGCACAATTTGTACTGCAATCTTTTTCAATCTCCAGCGTCTCTCTTCTGTCTTGTGTAAGATTTTATGATCAGCTAGGTTCTCTATCTTTCTCTCTCTTCTGTAATGGGTAAGATCTTAACCCTGCTGTACTGTTCGGGTCAATATGACCCGAAATGATTTTTGAGACCCTGTAGATTTTTTTATATGAGGATTTGAAACTAGTGGTATCTTAACTTCTCCTCATTTGTGGAGCTCTATATATTTTTTTGTTTGTTTGGTTTTTTTTGTTTACTTTTTGCTACACGCTGATTGTTACACTTGTGCTGTGTGGGTCAATATGACCCGATAGCATTTTATACTGTTCTACAGGTCTCTGATTATTTCTGACTTCAAAAGTTATGGTTTTTTATGTGTACTTCATCTCAAAATGGTGGTGGTTTCACTGTTCTTATCAGTAAACAAGTAATTATCTAGTATTATCCATTTGCTGTTTGTGAGAGAGCCAGCCAGCCAGAGCAGAGAAGCAGAGCGCCGGGGACAGACAGCGGTTGGTAAGTATGTAGTGTTTGTTTTTTTAACTTTTACGATGGTAACCAGGGTAAACATCGGGTTACTAAGCGCGGCCCTGCGCTTAGTAACCCGATGTTTACCCTGGTTATCGGCATCGTTGGTCGCTGGAGATCAGTCTGTGTGACAGCTCTCCAGCGACCAAACAGCGACGCTGCAGCGATCGACATCGTTGTCGGTATCGCTGCAGCGTCGCTGTGTGTGAAGGTACCTTAAGTGTGGAGACACAGCATTGTATGTTAATTAACCAGAGATCTATTTTTAGCAAACCAAGAAGAATAGACTGTTATCTGTATGTTGGCTTTTGAATGTAAGCATTTCTTTCTGGCTGGTCAACAAAACAGACTTTTGTTTGTGTAAATACACACTACCACTACAATAAAGTGTAGAAAAAACGAAAAAAAAGCAAATGTAAAATATAATGAATTTTATTAAATATATTACTTAAAATAATGTACTAAAATACCAAAGCAAGCTACTACAGCCACACAAAAAGAACACACTGGAGAGAAAACCTATGGACAGTGCCCAAAAATATTATTAATATCACAATGATGATTAAGGATTTTGCCCAAAATGCATAAAAGCACACCGTAAGCACCTATACATAAATGAATGAATAAATAATGATAATATAACCTCTGTGCAAGAGATGCTACAAATGGCAATAGATATATACATATAAAGTGCTCCGAATAAATATTAGACACATGTAAATTCCTCCAAAGGTTGCTGAGGGTCATATGTATACAAATAAAAAATATACCCAGCCTGACAAAGCAGATCTGTAAACATTCAGAAATTGTATAATACAGCGCCCTCCTATATAAAAGTGCTTGGTGTGCTGTGTGTATTTAATCCTGTATTTGACGATTTTGCTAGATATTGTTCTAAGACTGTGTTTAATAATTTTGTTTGTGTAAGCCTGTAATATTGTCTTGTAAGCTGATATGTGACATAACACATTGTGCTCTTATCCTTTATGACTAGTGATATGCTAATTATGCATTGGATAACTCAGATAGTTTGTTGATTTTTAAAACAGAGGATGAAAATCTATGCAAATAGATTACGTAATCAAACAAGGCGACTTGGTTGTCCCCATTCTTCCCCTTTTCTGTGAGGCTGGACTGAAGGACACTTGTTTAAGCATAACAAGAGGTTTATGCCTCGATATAGACAGAGGTCTGGGAGACAGAGAGACTGAGAAAGAGCCAGAGATTCTGCTAAGACATCCAAACATTCAGGGGACCCTACGGGACTGCTGCCAATATATCATGGCTCCATACAGGAAACAACCCAGGCTACTTCGGTCCCAGTTGGAAGAATACAGATCTGCTCCATTGACCATTGCTGAACCATGGATATGTTTGGAGAAAGCCAGGATTGGGATCCGGCGGTCATCTGGCTCCATGGAGATGTTCGGAGAAGCCAGGTTGTGATCCTCGGGTCAACTGGCCTTGTACCTCAATGGACTGTCATCTTCTTAAGCTTGTCATTACCTCCTCTCTGTGTGTATGCCACAGGTTGGCTAACTGACCCTGGGAGCTCTGAAGTAACAGTTGCCATCATCTCAGCGAGTCAGCGGAAGGGTGAGACTCTGTAATGTGCATGCACCTATCCTTGTATCAGAGATCCCTATTAACTAACACCAGGGATTATAATTTGTGTGTTAATGTAACATGCTTCTCTTGCCTAAATGTAATTCACTCCCCATGATACAGCTGGTGGGCACATCAGGAAGCTAACACCCTAATATCCCTATGTTTGGACAGCATAAAGAAACACCTTGACAGCCGTAGTCCTGACTTCCTCTTGATGCCATATACGTCTGCAGGAAGGGACAGTGACACCAGCCCTGATTGGAAGCAGGGCTCATGTGTCATAACAACTGCACGTTAGCCCCGAGAATATGAGTGCCAACGTCACTGGAATGGCATGATGACAATAAGTGTTTTTAGTTTATTGGGTCCAAACATTAGGAATGAGAAGTGGTTGTCCTAGTAGTGGACAACCCTTTTACTCAACACCATCAACAAAAACAAAAATGCTGCTGGTCTCAGAAAAAGACAACATAAAGCAAAAAATATATCTTTTATAATATTCTGAAATTTTTTTTACATCACTTAAATAGAAAAAAATTGATGCATGTTTGGTATCCCCATAACTGGTTTGCCGTGCATGATTCCAGATCATTTTTGCGACATATTGAATGCTGTAAAAACAAAACTCCCCAAAAGATGGTGGAATTGCATTTTTTTTTTCACCATTTCATCACAATTGAAATTTTTTGGCCATTTTTCAGTACATGATATTGTAAAACGAATTGTGACATTCAAACCTCCACCTCGTCCTGCAAAATACAAGTCCTCAAATAGCAATGTCGGTGGAAAAAGAAAAACTTATGGCGCTTGAAGGAAGGCTAGGGAAAAATGAAAGTGCGAAAATGAAAAATTATCTGGTCCTTAAAGGGCTAATATATATCATCTAAGAGGTACCAGAAAAATGATCTTCCATACTTTACATATATGACTCGCCTTCTTTTGAGCAGTTCCAAATTGTTTATCTTAAGATAAGTTCAAAAGGTTTGTCCGGTCTATTTCACAGGGGACAAGGAGTGGCACAAGACAGGGAGCGGCAGCACTTTTTAATTATGCTATTAAAGCTTCCTGCTGATACAACTTGTCTCACAGCTTCCAAAGAAATGGATGACTTCTAGTTAGGAGGATCCCTATTGGAAGATTATGTCCTGGCATGTTATCACCACAACTATAAACAGTCACCTAGTACTTTCTGTTCCCTATAGTGAAACGTTCATTGCATAGCACAAATCATTCCTTCCTCACAAGGTTGGTTGTGTAAACATATTGTATGGTACACTATGTATATCAAGAATAAGACATTACTTTATGTGAAACAGTTGGATCATTGTCATTATGTCTTTAGCTAATAGTGACAATATATAATTATCCTTAAATAAATCAACCTGAGAAAGGTTCTCTGCAAATAGAACGCAGCGTGATTTTGCAATAGAATATTTACGAATGAAAAATATTATTTAACCCTCTTCACGTCATGGCGATTTTCTATTTGTTTTTTCATTTTTGTCTTTTCCTTTCCTTCTTCGAAGATCCATAACTTTTTTTTACTTTTCCACCAATAAAGCCTTAGTTTTTGCAGGGCGAGTGGTACATTTGAATGACACCATTCATTTTATTATGCGATGCAGTAGAAAGCGCAATTAAATTTCAAATGTTTTGAAATTGCAAAAAAAGGTTTTTCACAATTTTTGGGGGGGTTTTATCTTCATCATGTTCGCTATACGGTAAAACTGACCTCATAATATGATTCTCCAGGTCAAAAGGAATACGCCGACACCAAATATCTATATTTTTTGTTTTATTTAAGTTGTGAAAAAAATCTGCCCCTGAGGCTGTTAAAGGCACATGATGGTTGATTAAATTAGCCATCATCTGCAGGCAAAAAAAATGCAGGTTCGGCTTGCAAGCCAGCATCAAAGTCATGGAGTCGATATATGACTTATTGGTATGGCATGTATTGGTAAGGTAAGGGGTTAAGGCTAGATATCGATTTAACATGTGATCAAGTTTTTAAGGGTTATTCCAAGTATGTAAAATATTCACCTATACGCAGTAAATGTTATAATTTGAGGATCAGTGGGGGTTTGATCACAAGGACCAACATAGATCCTATGAACAGGACTGTAAAATGTTCTGTAGATAGAGTGAAGGAACTGCAAACCTACATGCTTCACATAGAATTTATTGTCAGTATTTCATGTTCATTGGTTACGCCGTGGTAAGTGCAGAATTTCATTAACATTTTGGGTAAAGACCCTTCATCAGACATATAGGCTATGTTAAATGCATATTGGTCAATGGGGTCAAGGATGCAGGGTGGGGTTCCCCCAAATAGGGACAACCAAGATCCAGCTATATCAAGGTCTGCAGTGTGTCTACTATTGGTCTACATGAGCTCGGTGGTTGGCTCCAGAGGAACTGGCACCCTTCTTAAGCTAACTCTGTCTCACTAGGTGTACCACCTACCTGTTTGATTACTGTAAAATGCTATGTGGGATTGAAACAACCACGTGCCAGTACTCCATTGATTCTGTGTACCACTGTGGGAAAAAGCCAAGCGCTGTACTCAGCTGTCTCCAATAGTCAGAAAGAATGGAGCAGTGGGGCGCTTGAGCTGCCACCATTACAACAGGGTACTTTAAAGCCCTACTCTCAGAATCAGTATGAGGGGGTCTTACAGTTAGGTCCATATATATTTGGACAGAGACAACATTTTTCTAATTTTGGTTATAAACATTACCACAATTAATTTTAAACCAAACAATTCAGATGCAGTTGAAGTTTAGACTTTCAGCTTTCATTTGAGGGTATCCACATTAAAATTGGATGAAGGGTTTAGGAGTTTAAGCTCCTTAACATGTGCCACCCTGTTTTTAAAGGGACCAAAAGTAATTGGACAATTGACTCCAAGGCTATTTTAAGGATAGGTGTGGGCAATCCCTTCGTTATGTCATTCTCAATTAAGCAGATAAAGGGCCTGGAGTTGATTTGAGGTGTGGTGCATGCATTTGGAAGGTTTTGCTGTGAAGTAAACATGTGGTCAAAGGAGCTCTCCATGCTGGTGAAACAAGCCTTCCTTAAGCTGCGAAAACTGAAAAAACCCATCCGAGAAATTGCTAAAATATTAGGAGTGGCAAAATCTACAGTTTGGTACATCCTGAGAAAGAAAAAAGCACTGGTGAACTCATCAATGCAAAAAGACCTGGCCGCCCACGGAAGACTACAGTGGTGGATGATCGCAGAATAATCTCCATGGTGAAGAGAAACCCCTACCCAACAGCCAACCAAGTGAACAACACTCTCCAGGAGGTCGGCGTATCAATATCCAAATCTACCATAAAGAGAAGACTGCATGAAAGTAAATACAGAGGGTTCACTGCACGGTGCAAGCCACTCATAAGCATCAAGAATAGAAAGGCTAGACTGGACTTTGCTAAAAAAACATCTAAGAAAGCCAGCACAGTTCTGGAAGAACATTCTTTGGACAGATGAAACCAAGATCAACCTCTACCAGAATGATGGAAAGAGAAAAGTATGGCGAAGGCGTGGTACAGCTCATGATCCAAAGCATACCACATCATCTGTAAAACACGGCGGAGGCAGTGTGATGGCTTGGGCATGCATGGCTGCCAGTGGCACTGGGTCACTAGTGTTTATTGATGACGTGACACAGGACAGAAGTAGCCGTATGAATTCTGAGGTATTCAGAGACATACTGTGTGCTCAGATCCAGCCAAATGCAGCCAAACTGATTGGTTGTCGTTTCATACTACAGATGGACAATGACCCAAAACATTAAGCCAAAGCAACCCAGGAGTTTATTAAAGCAAAGAAGTGGAATATTCTTGATTGGCCAAGTCAGTCACCTGATCTCAACCCAATTGAGCATGCATTTCACTTGTTAAAGACTAAACTTCAGACAGAAAGGCCCACAAACAAACAGCAACTGAAAACCACTGCAGTGAAGGCCTAGCAGAGCATTAAAAAGGAGGAAACACAGCGTCTGGTGATGTCCATGAGTTCAAGACTTCAGCCAGTCATTGCCAACAAAGGGTTTTCAACCAAGTACTAAAAATGAACACTTTATTTAAAATTATTGAATCTGTCCAAATACTTTTGGTCCCTTTAAAAGCAGGGTGGCACATGTTAAGGAGCTGAAACTCCTAAACCCTTCATCCAATTTTGATGTGGATACCCTCAAATGAAAGCTGAAAGTCTGAACTTCAACTGCATCTGAATTGTTTGGTTTAAAATTCATTGTGGTAATGTCTATAACCAAAATTAGAAAAATATTGTCTCTGTCCAAATATATATGGACCTAACTGTACCTGTTCTCAAGTCATCACCCCAACTGTGGATGGGTGATAACTGTGCATGTTGGGAAAAATCCTTTATGACAATCCAACAGTATATTTCTGATAGTTAAGTCTCAACAGTAGACTTCCATCAGATAATCTATGCAATAAATAAAAAGTAAACAATATATGGTATCTTTATTGCAGTGTGGCATTAAACCATGCCCCGAGTGGGAAGACACGGACGATGCAGGATTCATCACTCGCACCTAGTATAATAGTAAAAATAAACCCACCTGTAAAGACAAAGCAGTAAATGTGTCACTCAGAGAGCCATTCACACATTTATAATCACATGATGTAGAAATAACGTCATCAACATATTAATACATAAGTGTGCGAAACATTGCTACATCTAAAAATCAGCCCTGGTACACAAACCCCACAAGTACATGCACAATATTGCCCCTTTTATATCATGGAAAAACATGCAACAGTAAGTTTTGCTTTTTTGGTCCATCCACTCACCACTCTCTCAAAAAGTAACTTTAGTTTTCATTTGTATTTATTTAAAATCAATAGTACATATGAAATTGTGTAATTTTGTAATATATCCAATCAGTGAAATCTGTTTCTATTTCCTCCTGCACTAATTTTTCACTTTTAATCAACAGGTAAAATCTGTTAAGTATATATTCATGTGATAACAGATGTTCACATTAACTAGACGGGAGTTGACAGTTGCTGCTTATGAGATTCTATGGAGAGGGGAGGAGCTAGAGGCCGACACAGACATTCTGCTTCAAGTTCTCCTGAAAGACGGGAGTTGACAGTTGCTGCTCATGAGATTCTATGGAGAGGGGAGGAGCTAGAGGCCGACACAGACATTCTGCTGCAAGTTCTCCTGAAAGACGGGAGTTGACAGTTGCTGCTCATGAGATTCTATGGAGAGGGGAGGAGCTAGAGGCCGACACAGACATTCTGCTGCAAGTTCTCCTGAAAGACGGGAGTTGACAGTTGCTGCTCATGAGATTCTATGGAGAGGGGAGGAGCTAGAGGCTGACACAGACATTCTGCTGCAAGTTCTCCTGAAAGACGGAGTTGACAGTTGCTGCTCATGAGATTCTATGGAGAGGGCAGGAGCTAGAGGCCAACACAGAGATTCTGCTGCAAGTTCTCCTGAAAGATAGTTGTATATTAAAGTGGTTTTCTTCCTTACGATATTAATGACCTATCCTTAGAATATATATTATGAGATTGTTTGGGGTCTGACACCCAACATCCATCACCTTTTATAAGCTCCAGTAGTCACTCAATGTACGGAGCCAGACAGGACAGCTCTGTACATCAAGTGTTCAGTTTATATACGCTGGAGCTGATAAGAGCTGATGGGTAGGGTTGCTGGGTGTCAAATCACCAACAATCGAATGCAGATATCATTTCCTAAGAAGTTTAATTACAAAAAAAAACAAAATAAATAAAATTACCAAGAAACCATAAGTACCCTAAATAGTTATGGTTTGTGGAATGTAAAGATGGAAGAAAAAAAAACTTGTCCTAAAGTCCAAAAATAGGATTTCTATGAAGGAGTTAATATGTAGCATCTCCATTAGGTGAACCTTATACTGGCTAGACTAGAGGTACCCTGCATAAATACAATCTCTGGTGTCACTATCATCATACATGCAGCACATAATTGCATGGTAGCATAGTAGCTAATTTGCAGAAAATCAACTGAATTCAGTAACTGCAGAAAAATAAATCAATCCCTACAGAAATAAACTATAAATCAACAGTACCCAGTATAGAAATTTTGAAATATCAATAGCTTTTAGGCTATGTGAGCACATTCAGTATTTCCTTGCATAAATTTCTGCAAGGTTTCTGCATCTCTTGGCAGGAAAAACGCTCCGGGGAAAAAATGTGTTTTTGCAGTGTTATTGGTGCATTGTGGTATACGAATTTGCATACGTTTTTGTACAGCAATGATTGCTTTTTTGAGCTAAATACAGTTATTTAAAAAAAAAGTTTTGTGATGTATTTTTGAGTCGTCTGCCAGGGCCATGGTTCCGGGTCCGGTACTTAAAGGGGATGTCACGGTGGCTGCGACCCGATCCATAGCCCTGGGCGCCCAATTAAAGGAGAAAGTCTTTAAGGGGTTTTATGAATAAAGTATGTGTTGGTGACGCCACCTGTGGTATTAAGTCAGTAGGGACCGACGCTGCTTAAAGGGCTCCTCTGGGGTGATGCTATGGCAGCTGGATGGTATAACTTCCCAGAGGTGAAGTAGGTCCCCCAGGGCTCCCGATATATAGGTGAGGATGGTGAGTGGTGCAATAAAGAACGAGGACACAGGTTTGCAGTCTCTTTACCTGGTTTACTGTAGGCTTCAGGTATCCACAGTCCTGGGCACCAGATCACAGGTACAGGCAGGATCCGGCCGGCTTGGAAGCAAGTTCAGAGTCCCTTCTACAGGTGAAGATGAAAGCCTTCCTCATAGCGCGGTGATATTATAGTCTCTTACTGCCTATGGCTTCTAGCAAGATCCTCACAGTTCTTCTCTGTCCCCCATATAGGTTAGGACACAATCCCGTATGACAGGTGGCTCGAGCCTTTTTACAGTGTCTCTATCATGACCTGAGCTCTATCTGCTACTGTGTCTCCTGGGTATTAAGGCAGACAGGTGACTTACAATCCAGCTGCCCTGCCAGTTTCTGCTGTGCCTCTTAGAGTCAACACAACTTCGGTCTTCCGGCTACCGGTGTCTGCGCTCAGCCAGGGAGGTTGCCCGATCACAGCTATCCTTCCCAGATGTCACTCTCCTGTGTTTTGCACTCCTGCACACTCACTGACACTATTCTTCCTTCTGTAACTCTTAATCCTGGAGCTGCAGCAACTCTGGCTGCACGGCCCTATAGTGGGAGTGGGAATATGTTGTGTGCATTGTGTTTACCTGACAGAAGAGATCTTCCCTTGCCTCCAAGCATGACATCACTCTCCCCATGAGGAAAGCAATGCCACTGTGAGGACCAGGACAATGGGGCGTCACACTTTCTTGGTTCAACACCACCTTTCTCATGCTGATGCAGTAGTAGGGCTGGGTGTCAGCAGCTATCATTGACACCTAGCTCTAAAGTTAGCAAGGAAAAGGTGTCTGCCGGACACCCTCATTACCAAGCTGATAAGTAAACACAAACATGTACTATCTTCATCCCTTTTTTGAACAGTGTGCTATTATAGCTTGTGTCTCATAGGCGTTACTATTATTGATGAGGCATATCGACTTTTTTAATGTTACTAGACTAGAAATAATACTGCCGTGTTTTTGCCTCATGTCCCTGTGCTCTATGTGAAGGGGAATGTATCGGTTATGTTTACTGTTTCATTGGATGAAAATATTTTTTTGCCATAGTAGCAACCACACACCATTGTTGTGAAGTTTTGGTTTTGGCCAATGTGTCCCTTCTAGATACGGGCACTCTTGTTTTCTATTTTTATTTCATATAAAAATGTGTTTTGTTGTTTAAATAATAATATTAATAAAATATGTAGATTTTAATTTCTGGATCTCTTCTTTCGGCATCTTGAGTAGTGTTAGTCTGAACTTTTTGGTAATTGTCATTGAATAAGCTTACCTAAGGATTCCATAGTGTTTTTGGCTCATTTCCGCGCTGAAAAAACGCTGTGAAAACGCCTCAAAAACGCGATGTGTGCACAGCCTTATAGAGCAAAAAGAGGAGCCCTTTACCCTTCTGTGGCAACAGCAAGAACTTTCTCTTTTACTGAAAGGACAGCAGCCCACCGGAGCTGCAAGAGGAGGTCCTAGAAATACACAGACAATAAAGTAGCAAAAGATTAGATGACTCAGAGAGGAAGAGTCAGGCTGCTGATAGAAAGCCATATCATAATTAACTCCATATAGAATACTAATCTAGATAATATTATACAATACCCTCTAACACACACTATTATGATGCTACATCAGTTCTTTGTGTTACAGCTTGGGATTGGCCTCTATGACTTCCAAAAAAAGTATTACAATTTAAAGGGTGCAATGTGCTGGGTTGATCGCTGTGATTTCAAGAATTCAGCCCTCCGGGAACCTGCCCAGCAGATTATCAGTCTAGGTCTGTACATGTCTCATTATCCAAATATTACAGTATTAACACCACATTTACACAGTTGTGAGCTAATGTATTGCAAAAAAATAATTTAATAGATAACTAGAGTGATAGTAGACTCACACCATGAACAAAAAATAAAAACCCGCACTCCGTCATGTTAGCAAAATTTGCACCTTTATTTCTGCAGAAAAATTGTTAAAAACCAATTGGCACAGACCTCTGACTTGCTTCACAATTGATCTTCCTTATTCATAGCTGTCTGTAATGTGCATCAAAGCTATTTAAAACACCATTCACAGCCTAAGTCTTTCCTCTGTGTCCATACTGCATAAATGGTTAATAGGTAAGTATTGCACAATGAGATCATCTCCTAAAAACTGATTGCATGCAAAAGTATGGAAGTAGTAAAAAAAAATAAAATCTTTTTTTAGTAATTTCTTACATATGTACAGTGGGGCAAAAAAGTATTTAGTCAGTCAGCAATAGTGCAAGTTCCACCACCTAAAAAGATGAGAGGCGTCTGTAATTTACATCATAGGTAGACCTCAACTATGGGAGACAAACAGAAAAAAAAATCCAGAAAATCATATTGTCTGTTTTTTTTAACATTTTATTTGCATATTATGGTGGAAAATAAGTATTTGGTCAGAAACAAAATTTCATCTCAATACTTTGTAATATATCCTTTGTTGTTGGCAATGACAGAGGTCAAACGTTTTCTGTAAGTCTTCACAAGGTTGCCACACACTGTTGTTGGTATGTTGGCCCATTCCTCCATGCAGATCTCCTCTAGAGCAGTGATGTTTTTGGCTTTTCACTTGGCAACACGGACTTTCAACTCCCTCCAAAGGTTTTCTATAGGGTTGAGATCTGGAGACTGGCTAGGCCACTCCAGGACCTTGAAATGCTTCTTACGAAGCCACTCCTTCGATGCCCTGGCGGTGTGCTTTGGATCATTGTCATGTTGAAAGACCCAGCCACGTTTCATCTTCAATGCCCTTGCTGATGGAAGGAGGTTTGCACTCAAAATCTCACGATATATGGCCCCATTCATTCTTTCATGTACCCGGATCAGTCGTCCTGGCCCCTTTGCAGAGAAACAGCCCCAAAGCATGATGTTTCCATCACCATGCTTTACAGTAGGTATGGTGTTTGATGGATGCAACTCAGTATTCTTTTTCCTCCAAACACGACAAGTTGTGTTTCTACCAAACAGTTCCAGTTTGGTTTCATCAGACCATAGGACATTCTCCCAAAACTCCTCTGGATCATCCAAATGCTCTCTAGCAAACTTCAGACGGGCCCGGACATGTACTGGCTTAAGCAATGGGACACGTCTGGCACTGCAGGATCTGAGTCCATGGTGGCGTAGTGTGTTACTTATGGTAGACCTTGTTACATTGGTCCCAGCTCTCTGCAGTTCATTCACTAGGTCCCCCCGCGTGGTTCTGGGATTTTTGCTCACCGTTCTTGTGATCATTCTGACCCCACGGGGTGGGATTTTGCGTGGAGCCCCAGATCGAGGGAGATTATCAGTGGTCTTGTATGTCTTCCATTTTCTAATTATTGCTCCCACTGTTGATTTCTTCACTACAAGCTCATTGGCTATTGCAGATTCAGTCTTCCCAGCCAGGTGCAGGGCTACAATTTTTGTTTCTGGTGTCCTTTGACAGCTCTTTGGTCTTCACCATAGTGGAGTTTGGAGTCAGACTGTTTGAGGGTGTGCACAGTTGTCTTTTTATACTGATAACAAGTTTAAACAGGTGCCATTACTACAGGTAATGAGTGGAGGAAAGAGGAGACTCTTAAAGAAGAAGTTACAGGTCTGTGAGAGCCAGAAATCTTGATTGTTTGTTTCTGACCAAATACTTATTTTCCACCATAATATGCAAAAAAAATGATAAAAAAACAGACAATGTGATTTTCTGGATTTTTTTTTCTCAGTTTGTCTCCCATAGTTGAGGTCTACCTATGATGTAAATTACAGACGCCTCTCATCTTTTTAAGTGGTGGAACTTGCACTATTGCTGACTGACTAAATACTTTTTTGCCCCACTGTATACAGTAAGTTTTTATACTCTTGATCAGTGTTTTCCATACCCTGTCCTCACGGCTGCCAACATATCATGTTTCCAAATTTCCTTAGTTTTGCACAGGTGAAAAAGAAACTGTGGCAGTTTCTGATTCCTTAATAATAATTCCATCACCTGTGCAATACTAGTGAAATTCTAAAAACATGATGTGTGGGGGACCACTAGCCAAAATCTTTTAAAAATTCTGGAGGACAGGAGAAGTCCCGACGAATAGAGAAGGGCTAACGCTGTTCCTATCTTTAAAAAAAGGAAAGAAGATAAAGCCAGGAAATTACAGGCCAGTGAGCCTTACTTCTATACCAGGAAAGATCTTTGAACAAATTAATAAACAACATGTATGTAAGTACTTTTATAAGAATACAGAAATTAACCAGATCCAGCATGGGTTTGTAGCAAACAAGTCATAACAGACTCATCTAATTTCCTTATATGATGAAATCACTGACTGGGTGGATCAGAGAAATGTGGTAGGTATAGTACATCTCAACTTCAGCAAAGCATACAATCCTTATTGAAAAAATGAGCAAGTATGGGATTGACAAGGCTACGGTTAGGTGGATTCATAGCTGGCTCAGTGATCATGCTCAAAGAGTGGTATAAATAGCTGCACATCCAATTGGAAGAGTATTTCCCGTGGGTTACCACAAGGCTTTGCCCTGGCCCCAGTGTTGTTCAATATTTTTATAAATGATCTAGATAAGGGAACTGAAGGTAAACTCATCATATTTGCTGCCAATGCAAAACTAGGAGGGATAGCTAACAATAGAGAAGATAGAGGTTCAGAAGGATCTAGGTAAGCTTTGAAAATGGGCAGTGACTACTAGAATGATACTTAACAGGGAGAAATGCAAGATTCTACATCTGATAAACGAGAAAACAGCCACACTCTCAGGTTATATCTTGCAAAAAGTGATGTATTTATTCACATTTGTTGAAACTTAAGTATATACACACACAGCAGGATAAGAAATGGAGTAACTTTTGACCATATTCCGGGTCTTTCTCAAACTGCAAGTAAACACAAACTACAATTAGTGTTATACATATAATGAGGCACGTGAAGTTAATATCTACAAATGTATATACAGCTATATTTACAATCAATGGTACATGAGTCACGTTGTAAGGGAAAAGTTCATTAGGTGCAGTAAATGCACTAAAATCCTCTCCCTGGTCTCTAGTGGATTTAGGTAATTTATGCGAAGCCATTTTAAACGAGACTAGGACCGGTGGCATGCTATTAAAATAAGTTGAGTGGTCAATTAAATGATACCTAGTGGTGGACCTGATGTGTACTGGTATAGATCACCGCCTAAAGTACTGACCTGTGTTATCGGTAGTGGATGGAAATGAAGTTAGGTCCCTGAGAGGGCTGTGGATAAAGGAAGAGGGAAGCGGAATCCCTTGTAAGAAAATGTATAATCCATATGGTAAAGTGATGGTACGGGGTGTAGGGTAGCTACCAACTTCCTCCTGTCGTGATGCTGGGGTATCCTGCTTCCTTGGGGTGTGCATGCTCATATTGGTGACAATGGTCCTATTTATAGTGCCTGCTGGTAGTAAAGCAAGGCCATGTTAGAGATAAGTGTGGAGCGCGGTGTGCGCGCTGTGCTGTCGGCGCCTGTGCTGTGAATGTTTTGAAATGGAGGCTTGGAGACTCTGACGTGACTGCGCATAACTGCGCATGCGCGGTGCGCGCTGGAAATCCGGTATGAAGCTAGCGTTATAACCCACGGCGGTAGCGCAGTGTGGGCTAGCGGTGTCTGTAGCTGAGCTGAAACTGCACACGCGCAGTACGCGCTTGTGAGACATCAGGAGTATGTAGATCCTCATTCTCCCATGTATGTAGGTGCCTGGCGTAAATCAATGGCTGGGCTGCGTGAAAGAGGCTGCTGGCTATTAGAAAAGGGGCACAGAATGTATGGTGGAGGATGATAGGGATTATGCCTGGTTGGGTTATTAAAGTGGAACCCCAATATGAGTGGTAGACAATTATGGATCGCTCCGGAGAATTTGTATAGGCCAAAATTAAATGTGAAATTAAAGAAAATGGTGGTAAATGTGGTGAAAAATATAGTGATGAAAAATAGACAAATAAACAGAAATAAAATAAAAATAAAATAAAAATAATATAAAATAAAAGTAAAAATAATAATAAGGAGAAATAATAATAAGGAAAAAGGAAAAAAATGAAGAAAAAAAAATGGAAAAAATATAAAAAAATGGAAAAATGAAAAAAGGGGGGGGAAAATAGAGCTGAAAATGCTGGAAATCATTAATATGATGGAAATTAGTACTCAAATATTGCAGGTATAGATGTACACCTGTAATGGGGTACCAGGGTAAGCGATTTAATATACTGAAAAATAAGAATGGGGAAAAGGAAAAGAAAATTATAATAATGAAGAAAATTAAAAAAAAAAATAGAAAATAAAGATAAGGATAAAATAAAAAATACAAAATAAAAAGTAATGAAAAATAAAAAATAAAAATAAAAAATAATAAAAATAAAAATAAAAAGTAAAAAATAAAAAAATAAAAATAAGAAAGAAAAAAGAGAAAATAAAAATATGAAAAATTCTGTAACTTACCCATGGCGGGTTTTGGAATATTTATTCAGGTCAGTGTGTCTGTAAGAATAAATAAAGGGTTAGAACTAAAGTAATAGCTCTAGTGCATTATGACCACACCTATCCACCACTAGGTTCGCAAATATATCTTATACACTGTACATGTATATTTCTTACATGAAAAAGTAACTAATTAATCAATCACGAAATTCTTACAGAGTATAACGGACACAGCAGTTCAACCATGTACAGTATACTAAGTTGATAGATCCAATTCCCTGTTGAGGCCCTTTGGTGTGAGGGTCTGTAATGTGTGTATCCAGTAGGCTTCCCTCTCCCTAAGTAAATTTATTGTGGTTGCCGCCCCTCCTTGGTCTCTCGACCTGTTCCACAACTTGGAATCTTACTTGTGAAACTGAATGTTTGGCTGATACAAAGTGTTCTGGAATGAGTATCCACGTTTTTTTGCACCTAATTGTGGATTTATGGCTTGATATGCAGTCGCGGACGTGTTGTGTTGTTTGGCCTACATAAATAAGGCCACAAGGGCACTTGACCACATACACCACAAAATTAGATTCGCATTTGAAGAAACCTTTTGCCTTATATCTCTTACCAGAATGGGAGTGAATGATATCCTCCCCTTTGATGATGTTTGAACAACATGCACATCCCAGGCATGGGTAAGTCCGCACCCGTTTTGAGCCAATGAAACTCTTTTTGGGTTGTTTCATTAGGCTACCAATGTCCGCCCTCACCCATTGATCCCTGAGATTTGGTGGTTTTCTTTTGCTCATAAGTGCTGGATTTTTGAAGGCTTCGATGTCTGGGTATGACCTATGGAGAAGTGGCCAGTGTTTATTAATGATATTGTAGAGTTTAGGCATTATCGGGTGGTGGGTATGTACAAAGGGAATGCGTTCAGGTTTGACTGACATATTGTGGGAGGGTGTAGGTTCCAGGGCTCTCTGTTTTTCTGTGTTTATGAGTTGTTTTGGATAATTCCTGTCTTTGAATTTGTCGGACATTTCATTAAGGCGAATTTCTAGTAGATTCTTATCGGACACAATTCTTTTAACCCTTTGGAATTGGGAGCGGGGCAGACTATTTTTAGTAGATTTTGGGTGGCAACTGGTGTACAGTAAAAGGTTATTCGAGTCAGTTGGTTTAGTGAAAATATCAGTCTCCAATTTACCTGTGTCGATTTTGATGACCATTGTATCTAGGAACGAAATTTTGGTCAAATTCCAGGTCAGGGTGAACTGGAGTTCTTACTGAATTGATGAAGTTATGAAAGGAAGATAGGCTCTCAGGAGTGCCTTCCCATAGACAAAAAATATTGTCTATGAATCTGATCCAGCTTTTGGCATGAGTTCTGAAGAGCTCATTAGTGTAAATGAAGATGCATTCGAATGCATCCTTATATGTGTTTACGTATCCTTATATGTGTTTGCGTACGCTGGTGCTACGTTCGCACCCATAGCGGTCCGGCAGGTCTGCAGATAGTACTGGTCACCAAAAAGAAAAAAAATATTGCATAAGACAATTGTCAATAGATCTAGGCAAAACTGTTGTGAGTTATGTGACAAGTCTCAGGTTTTGAGAAGGTCTTGTACTGCTTGGAGGCCCAGGGAGTGTTGTATGGATGTGTACAGACTTTTGACATGAAAGGTGGCCAGGATGCACTGTTGCGAGAGGCTGGGGAATCCTCTAATAATCTCCAAGAAGTAACTCATGTCCAAAATGAAGGATCTGGTTCGTTTTGTGAGAGGTGTAAGAATTTTCTCTACAAAGACGGATAGTGGGGACAGGATGGAATCTGTGGATGCCACTATTGGTCTGCCGGGAGGGTTAATGAGGGATTTGTGTATTTTTGGTAAGGTAAATGGAAGACCGGGGTTACAGGATATTGATTAATTAGGAAGGTTGCTGTTTTTTTTATCTATTGTGTTAGAGGTCAAGTATTTATTTAGTGTTAATTCTATCTTCCTCTTAATGTCACTAGTGGGATCATGAGTGATCCATCTATGTCTGTATGTCAGATAGTTGGTTCCTGATTTTCCTGATGTAGCCTGTTTGGTTCTTGATTACTATAGCCCCTCCTTTGTCTGCTGGTTTGATAGTTATGTACTTGTTGTTCTTGAGTGACTGTATGGCTTGTTTCTCTTGATCTGATATGTTGTTAGGTGTCGGGAAGGCCCCCTTACTGTGTTGTTCTAATACCTGGTTAATGTCCATTTGTATAAGGTCAATGTATGCCTCTGTGGCGTGGTAGCATCGTGGTGGGTTGAAACTGCTCACATTGCGTAAACCTACCATGGAAATGGAAAGTTCAGGGGTCTGGAGTGTAGCATTCCTTGCTGGCGGATCTTGTAGAAGTCCGAAATATGACTTTAGACGAATGCTACGAAAAAAGCGGTGTAAGTCTTGATCAAGTCTGAATTTATCCCAAGGTGGGGTGGGGAAAAAGGAGAGCCCCCGCTGGAGGACATTTCTGGAAGAACATTCTTTGGACAGATGAAACCAACATCAACCTCTACCAGAATGATGGAAAGAGAAAAGTATGGCGAAGGCGTGGTACAGCTCATGATCCAAAGCATACCACATAATCTGTAAAACACGGCGGAGGCAGTGTGATGGCTTGGGCATGCATGGCTGCCAGTGGCACTGGGTCACTTGTGTTTATTGATGATGTGACACAGGACAGAAGCAGCCGAATGAATTCTGAGGTATTCAGAGACATACTGTGTGCTCAGATCCAGCCAAATGCAGCAAAACTGATTGGTTGTCGCTTCATACTACAGGTGGACAATGACCCAAAACATAAAGCCAAAGCAACCCAGGAGTTTATTAAAGCAAAGAAGTGGAATATTCTTGAATGGCCAAGTCAGTCACCTGATCTCAACCCAATTGAGCCTGCATTTCACTTGTTAAAGACTAAACTTCAGACAGAAAGGCCCACGAACAAACAGCAACCGAAAACCACTGCAGTGAAGGCCTGGCAGTGCATCAAAAAGGAGGAAACACAGCATCTGGTGATGTCCATGAGTTCAACACTTCAGGCAGTCATTGCCAACAAAGGGTTTTCAACCCAAGTACTAAAAATGAACATTTTATTTAAAATTATTGAATCTGTCCAATTACTTTTGGTCGCTTTAAAAACAGGGTGGCACATGTTAAGGAGCTGAAACTCCTAAACCCTTCATCCAATTTTAATGTGGATACCCTCAAATGAAAGCTGAAAGTCTGATCTTCAACTGCATCTGAATTGTTTTGTTTAAAATTCATTGTGGTAATGTCTATAACCAAAATTAGAAAAATGTTGTCTCTGTCAAATTATATATGGACCTAACTGTACATATAATGAGGCACGTGAAGTTAATATTTACAAATGTATATACAGCTATATTTACAATCAATGGTACATGAGTCACGTTGTAAGGGAAAAGTTCATTAGGTGCAGTAAATGCACTAAAATCCTCTCCCTGGTCTCTAGTGGATTTAGGTAATTTATGGGAAGCCATTTTAAACGAGACTAGGACCGGTGGCATGCTATTAAAATAAGTTGAGTGGTCAATTAAATGATACCTAGTGGTGGACCAGATGTGTACTGGTATAGATCACCGCCTAAAGTACTGACCTGTGTTATCGGTAGTGGATGGAAATGAAGTTAGGTCCCTGAGAGGGCTGTGGATAAAGGAAGAGGGAAGCGGAATCCCTTGTAAGAAAATGTATAATCCGTATGGTAAAGTGATGGTGCGGGGTATAGGGTAGCTACCAACTTCCTCCTGTCGTGATGCTGTGGTATCCTGCTTCCTTGGGGTGTGCGTGCTCATATTGGTGACAATGGTCCTATTTATAGTGCCTGCTGGTAGTAAAGCAAGGCCATGTTAGAGATAAGTGTGGAGTGCGGTGTGTACGCTGTGCTGTCGGCGCCTGTGCTGTGAATGTTTTGAAATGGAGGCTTGGAGACTCTGACGTGACTGCGCATAACTGCGCATGCGCGGTGCGTGCTGGAAATCCGGTATGAAGCTAGCGTTATAACCCACGGCGGTAGCGCAGTGTGGGCTAGCGGTGTCTGTAGCTGAGCTGAAACTGCACACGCGCAGTACGCGCTTGTGAGACATCAGGAGTATGTAGATCCTCATTCTCCCATGTATGTAGGTGCCTGGTGTAAATCAATGGCTGGGCTGCGTGAAAGAGGCTGCTGGCTATTAGAAAAGGGGCACAGAATGTATGGTGGAGGATGATAGGGATTATGCCTGGTTGGGTTATTAAAGTGGAACCCCAATATGAGTGGTAGACAATTATGGATCGCTCCGGAGAATTTGTATAGGCCAAAATTAAATGTGAAATTAAAGAAAATGGTGGTAAATGTGGTGAAAAATATAGTGATGAAAAATAGACAAATAAACAGAAATAAAATAAAAATAAAATAAAAATAATATTATATAAAAGTAAAAATAATAATAAGGAGAAATAATAATAAGGAAAAAGGAAGAAAATGAAAAAAAAAAAATGGAAAAAATATAAAAAAATGGAAAAATGAAAAAAAGGGGGGGGGGAAATAGAGCTGAAAATGCTGGAAATCATTAATATGATGGAAATTAGTACTCAAATATTGCAGGTATAGATGTACACCTGTAATGGGGTACCAGGGTAAGCGATTTAATATACTGAAAAATAAGAATGGGAAAAGGAAAAGAAAATTATAATAATGAAGAAAATTATAATAATGAGGAAAATTATAATAAAGAAAATTATAATAATGAAGAAAATTAAAAAAAAATAAAATCTACTATATAAAGCTGAATGTGTGTATGTGTGTATGTGTGTATGTATGTCCGGGATTGGCATCTGCACCGTCGCAGCTACAGCCACAAAATTTTGCACAGTCACATGTCTGGACCCCGAGAGCGTCATAGGCGAAATGTGAGGTGTGAGGCGAAATTTTAACCCCGCGCGTTCCAATTCACCAAACAATTTTGCCCCTATCTACATAATGGGGAAAAAAGTGAAAGGAAAAGTGTTGGAAGCATCGCAGCTACAGCAACAAAATTTTGCACAGTCACACGTCTGGACCCTGAAAGCGTCATAGGCTATGTTGTGAGGTGAAATTTTAACCCCGCGCTTTCCAATTCACCAAACAATTTTGCCCCTATCTACATAATGGGGAAAAAAGTGAAAGGAAAAGTGTTGGAAGCGTCGCAGCTACAGCAACAAAATTTTGCACAGTCACATGTCTGGACCCTGAGAGCGTCATAGGCTACGTTGTGAGGTGAAATTTTAACCCTGCGCTTTCCAATTCACCAAACAATTTTGCCCCTATCTACATAATGGGGAAAAGTGAAAGGAAAAGTGTTGGAGGCAAATTGACAGCTGCCAGATGTGAACAAGGGGGACTTAAAGAATGAGAGTGATGGCGCCAAACAGTATATACCGATCAGTTGCTAAGGTGGGGCCCCGACATGAGATACCCACCACACACGAGGATATGAACACACACACAAAATGCGCCACACACTACCACGTGCTTGAACACATATACCACCCTCAGCACACATTTCACCACGCATACACCAACCTCGCCACATAAAAGTCGAAACACAAAAGTCGCCGCTCAAAACTCACCACGCGCAAAACTCACCACATGCAAAAACTAGGCTCACGCAAAACTCGCCACAAGTGCAAAACTCACCTCATGGAAAACTCGCCACACGCAAAACTTGCACACGCGGAAAAATTGCCACATGCACAAAATTTGCAACACATGCAAAAGCTGCCTCACACAAAACTTTCACATACTCAAAAGGCACCAGACATAAAACTCACCACGCGCAAAACTCGCCATGCGCAAAACTTGCTGCACACAACTTGCTACACTAACCTGTAACATGCAACTCGACACACAAAAAGTTGCTACACGCATGTTGCCACACAAAACTCATCTCACAAAAGTCGCTACATGCATGTCGCCACACACAACTCAACACACACAACTTGACAGACGAAACTCGCCCTAAAACACACACAAGTCTGGTATTAGCCTTCAAAAATAAAAATCTGATTAATAAGCAGACAAACTACAAGAGCAACAAATGTACCATATAGGAAATACAGCAGCTGTCAGTCACATGACCTGTCTATTATGTGTATGTGTGAGCTAATATATACTGCCAGGGGGAGGGCTTCCTGTTGGCTGGGGATTTATCAGGCTGCCAATTTATCTTACAAATACTGAGGTAAAAATACTGAGCAAATAACGTGTTAACGAGGTCTAATACAGGAGATCACACAGGTATAAACTATATACAGGGGAGATGACACACAGATATATACTATATACAGGAGAGATGACACACAGGTATATACTATATAGAGGAGGAGATGACATACAGGTACATACTATATACAGGAGGAGATGACATACAGGTATATACTATATACAGGAGGAGATGACACACAGGTATATACTATATACAGGAACAGATTACCTACAGGTATATACTATATACAGGAGGAAATGACATACAGGTATATGCTATATATAGAAGATGACATACAGGTATATACTATATACAGGAGGAGATGACACACAGATATATACTATATACAGGGGAGATGACACACAGGTATATACTATATACAGGAGGAGATGACATACAGGTATATACTATATATAGAAGGAGATGACATACAGGTATATACTATATATAGGAGGAGAAGAACATACAGGTATATACTATATATAGGAGGAGATGACATACAGGTATATACTATATATAGGAGGAGATGACATACAGGTATATACTATATACAGGGGAGATGACATACAGGTTTATACTATATACAGGAGATGACATACAGGTGTATACTATATATAAGGGAGATGACAAACATGTATATACTGATGTGAAAATGAGAGGTGTGAGGTGAAAATGAAAAGGTGTGAGTGCAAAATGAGAGGAGTGAGGGAAAATAGTGTAGTGATCGGAAAATGACAGATGTGAGGTCGAAATGACAAGTGTTAGGGGGGAATGAGAGGAGTGAGGGAGAAAATGAGAGGTGTGAGGGAGAAAATGAGAGATGTGAGGGGGAAAATTAAAGATGTGATTGGGAAAATGAGAGGCGTGATGGGAAAATAAGAGAAGTGAGGTGCTATAACTAACCACAGATATTTACTATGCCCAGGCAACGCCGGGCTCTTCAGCTAGTAGAAAATAAAGATAAGGATAAAATAAAAAATAAACAGTAATGAAAAATAAAAAATAAAAATAAAAAATAATAAAAATAAAAAAATAAAAAGTAAAAAATAAAAAATAAGAAAGAAAAAAGAGAAAATAAAAATATGAAAAATTCTGTAACTTACCCATGGCGGGTTTTGGAATATTTATTCAGGTCAGTGTGTCTGTAAGAATAAATAAAGGGTTGGAACTAAAGTAATAGCTCTAGTGCATTATGACCACACCTATCCACCACTAGGTTCACAAATATATCTTATACATGTATATTTCTTATATAAAAAAGTAATTAATTAATCAATCACGAAATTCTTACAGAGTATAACGGACACAGCAGTTCAACCATGTACAGAATACTAAGTTGATAGATCCTTAGTTTCCTTAGTTATGCACAGGTGAAAAAGAAACTGTGGCAGTTTCTGATTCCTTAATAATAATTCCATCACCTGTGCAATACTAGTGAAATTCTAAAAACATGATGTGTGGGGGACCACTAGCCAAAATCTTTTAAAAATTCTGGAGGACAGGAGAAGTCCCAGACGATTGGAGAAGGGCAAACGCTGTTCTTATGTTTAAAAAAAGGAAAGAAGATAAAGCCAGGAAATTACAGGCCAGTGAGCCTTACTTCTATACCAGGAAAGATCTTTGAACAAATTAATAAACAACATGTATGTAAGTACTTTTATAAGAATACAGAAATTAACCAGAGCCAGCATGGGTTTGTAGCAAACAAGTCATGACAGACTAATCTAATTTCCTTATATGATGAAATCACTGACTGGGTGGATCAGAGAAATGTGGTAGGCATAGTACATCTCAACTTCCGCAAAGCATACAATCCTTATTGAAAAAATGAGCAAGTATGGGATTGACAAGGCTACGGTTAGGTGGATTCATAGCTGGCTCAGTGATCATGCTCAAAGAGTGGTATAAATAGCTGCACATCCAATTGGAAGAGTATTTCCCGTGGGTTACCACAAGGCTTTGCCCTGGCCCCAGTGTTGTTCAATATTTTTATAAATGATCTAGATAAGGGAACTGAAGGTAAACTCATCATATTTGCTGCCAATGCAAAACTAGGAGGGATAGCTAACAATAGAGAAGACAGAGGTTCAGAAGGATCTAGGTAAGCTTCAAAAATGGGCAGTGACTACTAGAATGATACTTAACAGGGAGAAATGCAAGATTCTACATCTGATAAACGAGAAAACAGCCGCACTCTCAGGTTATATCTTGCAAAAAGTGATGTATTTATTCACATTTGTTGAAACTTAAGTATATTCACACACAGCAGGATAAGAAATGGAGTAACGTTTCGACCCTATTCCGGGTCTTTCTCAAACTGCAAGTAAACACAAACTACAATTAGTGTTATATACATATAATGAGGCACGTGAAGTTAATATTTACAAATGTATATACAGCTATATTTACAATCAATGGTACATGAGTCACGTTGTAAGGGAAAAGTTCATTAGGTACAGTAAATGCACTAAAATCCTCTCCCTGGTCTCTAGTGGATTTAGGTAATTTATGGGAAGCCATTTTAAACGAGACTAGGACCGGTGGCATGCTATTAAAATAAGTTGAGTGCTCAATTAAATGATACCTAGTGGTGGACCTGATGTGTACTGGTATAGATCACCGCCTAAAGTACTGACCTGTGTTATCGGTAGTGGATGGAAATGAAGTTAGGTCCCTGAGAGGGCTGTGGATAAAGGAAGAGGGAAGCGGAATCCCTTGTAAGAAAATGTATAATCCATATGGTAAAGTGATGGTACGGGGTGTAGGGTAGCTACCAACTTCCTCCTGTCGTGATGCTGGGGTATCCTGCTTCCTTGGGGTGTGCGTGCTCATATTGGTGACAATGGTCCTATTTATAGTGCCGGCCAGCAGTAAAGCAAGGCCATGGTAAAGAGAGGTGTGGAGCACGGTGTGCGCGCTGTGCTGTCGGTGCCTGTGCTGTGAATGTTTTGAAATGGAGGCTTGGAGCCTCTGACGTGACTGCGCATAACTGCGCATGCGCGGTGCACGCTGGAACTCCGGTATGAAGCTAGCGTTATAACCCACGGCGGCTGCGCAGTGTGGGTTGCGGTGTCTGTAGCTGAGCTGAAACTGCGCATGCCCAGTGCGCGCTTGTGAGACGTCAGGAGTATGTGGATCCTCATTCTCCCATGTATATGGGTGCCTGGCGTAAATCAATGGCTGGGCTGCGTGAAAGAGGCTGCTGGCTATTAGAAAAGGGGCACAGATTGTATGGTTGAGGTTGATAGGGATTATGCCTGGTTGGGTTATTAAAGTGGAACCCCAATATGAGAGGTCGACAATTATGGATCGCTCCGGAGAATTTGTACAGACCAAAATTAAATGTGAAATTAAAGAAAATGGTGGTAATAATGAAAAAATTTTAGTAATGAAAAATATAGTGATGAAAAATAGAAAAATAAAGAGAAATAAAATTAAAATAAAATAAAAATAATATAAAATAAAAGTAAAAATAATAATAAGGAGAAATAATAATAATAAGGAAAAAGTAAAAAAAAAAGAAAAAAATGGAAACAATGTAAAAAATATAAAAAAATGGAAAAATGAATAAAGGGGGGGAAATAGAGCTGAAAATGCTGGAAATCATTAATATGATGGAAATTATTACTCAAATATTGCAGGTATAGATGTACACCTGTAGTGGGGTACCAGGGTAAGCAATTTAATATACTGAAAATTAAGACTGGGGAAAAGGAAAAGAAAATTATAATAATGAAGTAAATTATAATAATGAGGAAAATTATAATAGAGAAAATTATAATAATGAAGAAAATTAAAATAAAATAAAATAGAAAATAAAGATAAGGATACAATTTAAAAAAAATTAATGAAAAAAATAAATAAATAAATAAATAAATAAAAATAATAAAAATAAAAATAAAAAGTAAAAAATAAAAAATAAAAAGGAAAAAAAGAGAAAATAAAAATATGAAAAATTCTGTAACTTACCCATGGCGGGTTTTGGAATATTTAGTCAGGTCAGTGTGTCTGTAAGAATAAATATAGGGTTAGAACTAAAGTAATAGCCCTAGTGCATTATGACCACACCTATCCACCACTAGGTTCACAAATATATCTTATACATGTATATTTCTTACATAAAAAAGTAACTAATTAATCAATTACGAAATTCTTACAGAGTATAACGGACACAGCAGTTCAACCATGTACAATATACTAAGTTGATAGATCCAATTCCCTGTTGAGGCCCTTTGTTGTGAGGGTCTGTAATGTGTGTATCCAGTAGGCTTCCCTCTCCCTAAGAAAATTTATTGTGGTTGCCGCCCCTCCTTGGTCTCTCGACCTGTTCCACAACTTGGAATCTTACTTGTGAAACTGAATGTTTGGCTGATATAAAGTGTTCTGGAATGGGTAACCACGTTTTTTTGCACCTAATTGTGGATTTATGGCTTGATATGCGGTCGCGGACGTGTTGTGTTGTTTGGCCTACATAAATAAGGCCGCATGGGCACTTGACCACATACACCACAAAATTAGATTCGCATGTGAAGAAACCTTTTGCCTCATATCTCTTACCAGAATGGGGGTGAATGACATCCTCCCCTTTGATAATGTTTGAACAACATGCACATCCCAGGCATGGGTAAGTCCCCACCCGTTTTGAGCCAATGAAACTCTGGGTTGTTTCATTAGGCTACCAATGTCCGCCCTCACTCATTGATCCCTGAGATTTGGTGGTTTTCTTTTGCACATAAGTGCTGGATTTTTGAGGGCTTCAATGTCAGGATATGACCTATGGAGAAGTGGCCAGTGTTTATTAATGATATTGTAGAGTTTAGGCATTATCGGGTGGTGGGTATGTACAAAGGGAATGCGTTCAGGTTTGACTGACGTATTGCGGGAGGGTGTACGTTCCAGGGCTTTCTGTTTTTCAGTTGTTTAGGAGTTGTTCTGGATAATTATTATTATTATTATTTATTTATATAGCACCATTGATTCCATGGTGCTGTACATGAGAATGGGTTACATACAAGTTACAGATATCACTTACAGTAAAACCAACAATTATAGACTGATATAGAGGGGCGAGGACCCTGCCCTTGCGGGCTTACATTCTACAGGATTATGGGGAAGGAGACAGTAGGTTGAGGGTTGCAGGAGCTCCGGTGTTGGTGAGGCGGTAGCTTCAGTAGTGGTGAGGAGGCAGCGGGGTCAGTGCAGGCTGTAGGCTTTCCTGAAGAGGTGGGTTTTCAGGTTCCGTCTGAAGGATCCGAATGTGGTTGATAGTCGGATGTGTTGGGGCAGAGAATTCCAGAGGATGGGGGATATTCGGGAGAAGTCTTGGAGGTGATTGGATGAGGAGTGAATAAGTGTGGAGGAGACAAAGAGGTCTGCTCCTCGAAGCGTTTGGATAATGCCTGTCTTTGAATTTGTCGGACATTTCATTAAGGCGAGTTTCTAGTAGATTCTTATCAGACACAATTCTTTTAACCCTTTGGAATTGGGAGCGGGGCAGACTATTTTTAGTAGATTTTGGGTGGCAACTGGTGTACAGTAAAAGGTTATTCAAGTCAGTTGGTTTAGTGAAAATATCAGTCTCCAATTTACCTGTGTCGATTTTGATGACCATTGTATCTAGGAACGAAATTTTGGTCAAATTCCAGGTCAGTGTGAACTGGAGTTCAGGTCTTACTGAATTGATGAAGTTATGAAAGGAAGATAGGCTCTCAGGGGTGCCTTCCCATAGACAAAAAATATAATCTATGAATCTGATCCAGCTTTTGGCATGAGTTCTGAAGAGCTCATTATTGTAAATGATTCTACATCTGGGCAAGAAAGACAAAAATTACGTCTATAGAATGGGAGTAATAGAATTAAGCAATAGCATGTGTGAAAAATAACTGGGTATACTTGTCTAGATTACATTAATTATTCGCCTCTACTACTCCTTGCTCAGACCTCATCTGGAATACTGTGTCCAGTTCTGGGCACCACACTTTAAAACAGACATTGAAAAACTAGAGCAAGTTCACAGAAGAGCTACCAGGATAATAACTGTCTACAAATATCTGGAAGGATGTCACAGTATAGAGGGTTCATCCTTATTCTCATCTGCACATTAAAACTCAAGAAGCAATGGAATGAAACTGAAAAAGAAAAGATACAGATTAGTTATTAGAAAAAAACTTTTACAGTGAGGGCAAACAGGCTGGAATAGGCTGCTATGAGAGGTGGTGAGTTCTCCTTTAATGTAAGTCTTCAAGCAGAGGCTGGACAGACATTTGCCTGAGATGGTTTAGTGAATCCTGCATTGCGCAGGGAGTAGGACATGATGACCCTGGAGGTCCCTTCCAACTCTAACATTCTCTGATAAAATGATTCTAAGTGAAAAAAAAAAAGGTACAGATCATACAAAATTTTAGGCCATACCCTTAAACACATTCCTAGCCACATCTATTTACCATGGCCACATAAACATTAGAAAGTGATGAATGAATGATATGAGGATATATATTTTTGTATAATTATTGGACAACCATTATTTTCTCAGTGACCAATATTTTTTCAATAACAGTCCTAAACATTCCATCCATGAAGTCTTTCAGTTTCTTAATCTATTCATGATCATCTTTGTGGGCAGCACCAACCACAGCCTCCCAGACACTGTTCAGAGAGATGATTGTTTTATTTTATTATAAATCTACCATTTAAGAAGAGCCTACAAGTCCTCATCAGTGTTTTGGTCTGGTAAGGAAGGGGACATGTCATTATTTTCTCATCTTTATGAAGACCTTTACTCTCTATGTAAGGAAAAGAGCTAGACTCGGCATGCTTTATCCGAGACGGATCTGAAACCACCGATGCTGTCACCCAAGTTGCAAGGGGAAGAGTTTAGTTTCCCTGACCAACCCTTGAACCCAGAACGAGGGGGAGTGGATGGGATAAAAGGGCGGCAATGCGTGGGAAAGCAGGCAGTGGCGACAGGAAGTAGCAGAGCGCAGACACTAAGTGTTAGGTTCCCTGCGCTGCAGTGTCAGGAGAAAGCAGGCCCAAATAATAGGGGCCCGCAGGTGACTGCCAGACACTACTGACGGGGATGCATCCAGAGACCGCTGTCCCTGCCTACTTCCGTGACACCGCTTAGCGTGACTTTCCCCCATGACCAGGCCCTGATTTGTGCACTCCCAAATAGGGAAACCAGGCCGCACGCAGAGTGTGGCTGTCTGATCTACCTGCTCCCATACACTTGCGGGCAGTGCTGGCCGTGAACAAGAAGGACTGCTCCCCTCCCGGGTTTTCTTCCTCAGAATGCAGGGTCTGCAACCAGACATCAAAGGATCACTGATGATATAGTGGAATTTAATGATTTATTTGTCCCCACCACCTATTATGTTCCTCGGAATATGGTTATATGTTAATTTTGCTGTGTTATGCACAGGTTATCATTTTGATGAGATGGATTATCGAGCCAAAGAAAAAGCATGGCTCAACCAACTGGATCAGACCTTCGGTACTAGTGGGGCGAATGCACAGCAATGTGATGACTTGAGATGTGATGATAAACTGGCCACCATTAAAAATTCTCTGCTCAAATGTTCCAGATTATGGTGGAACAGATTTTTTGGGGAGAAATATGTAGCTAATAGTATTATTCCCAGGGGACTGAGGGTCCATGTGATTCCTACTTTTCCCGTTGATGATGACTGATTTGTTAAGAAGTGGGAGGAGGTATGCAATTTGTGTTCGGCTACTCTCATGCAGCTTTTGATTGATTTAAATATGAAAAGTATCAATGAATTGGATAAAATAATAGATGAGACACAGGTCATCTTAGAGGTTGATTGTTCTAAAGAAAAACCACAACACTTTGATATTGACTTGGAGAAATCCCTGGATGCCCAAGCTAAAAAAAATTCAGGATAATCAACTCTCTAAATATAGCAGGGACCTCAAGGATTACCAAACCAATAGAGTGTATTTATTGAGGAAAACCAATACCAATCTACTCCATTCACCATCAAATATTTCGCTATCATCCTTGAGTGAACAGTCTGATATGTCTACCTCCTCGAAAACTACAGGACTGCGGGATCACACCTATCATCCATATAGGAGACAACAAAATCAGTTATCTGATTCTGGGAGAAGAGATAATCGTGTGATTAACTTAAGTCAACATGTACTTTCCCCTTCTGATGTTTCACTCTTGGGTAGGGTGTCTTTCCTTCTCACCTTCTTCTGAATATGATACGTTCATCACTGTGAAGGACTTACATTTGTTCGCTAGATCATTGCTATTGAGACGCCATTTTTTTGACAATGATAGTTATGTACTGTTTCCCACAGAAGACGAGCAGAATGCATTAAGAGCATTGGAGGAGTTGGCGGTGGAGCATACTAATGATGGAGGTAAGGTGCCTCCTTCCATTCGTCAATGTTCGACTAAGTTTCCCCCTCTGGCTACATGTTCCAGTATTGAACTGTTCGTCCTGGTGGTTACTCAGGAATTATGTCAGATTCCCAGGTACAGTCGATTTGATTATCTGACTAGATAGGAATGTACTCGACTGAAATATTTTCAAAATTTTAATGTGGTGCTGAAGTCGGCTGACAAGGGTGGTAATGTTGTCCTGTGGCCAACAATGCTATATGAAAAGGAAGCTTTTCGCCAGCTTAATAACAACATCTGTTATAAAAAACTGATATACAATCCATTGGGTGCCTATTCCGGCCAACTGGTTACTATCATAAAGAGGGCATTACAGGACGTCATTATCACCAGGGAGCTGGCTTCAGCACTACATGTGAATGAGCCCACAATAGCTACACTGCATCTCCTCCCTAAGATCCATAAGAACATTGAGTCACCACCAGAGCGACCTATTTCAGGTCGGGAAGGCTTTCTGGAACATGTTAACCGGTGGATAGATTTCCACCTCCAACCGCTTGTATCTGCTCTTCCATCATACTTAAAGGATACAGGGGAATTATTGCGCAGGGTCGACGGCCTGTGTCTTGAGGGTGAATCTCTACTAGTTTCAGCAGATGTGGATTCCCTCTCTACAAATATTAAACATAAGGATGGGATTGCGGCTGTTACATTTTTCTTAGAAACATCGATATTATCGATTGGTTTGAGGGGACTCCTGCTGGAGTTCGCCCTTATGCACAATTTCTTTGTGTTCAAGGGGTCCTTCTACCTGCAGCTCCAGGGGACAGCCATGGGGGCGGCCTTCACGCCGATCTATGCTAATCTGTTCTTGGGGCTGTGTGAGAGGGACCTCTTTCTGTCAGACAGGCTGCCGTCGATGTGCAATGTCCCCTTTTGGATATGGTACATCGACGACATCCTCTTTGTCTGGCAGGGCGCGGCCGTCAACCTTGAGCAATTCATCAGGTGTCTCAATGGCAATGATCTCAACATCACACTCACTTGTGAGTGGGATATGACCAAGATTAGTTTCTTGGATTTCATGATCCGTAAGGACCATGAGGAGAATATTAAGACGGATATCTTTCGGAAGGCAACCTCTACCAATACATTATTGCATACCTCTTCTTGCCATCCCCGCCATATGGTCTCATCTATACCCGTGTGACAGGTCCTCCGCCTGCATCGTATCTGCTCGACTGATTGACTTTGAAAGGCAGGCGGCAGAGCTTAAGACATGGTTCCTGGAACGTGGCTATGGAGACGTATTATTAAGAAAGCATATCACAGAGCTAAATACTCTAGTCATAATCATCTGCTATACAAGCAACGGGAATGGGGGACCAATGGCAGGGAGGGCAAACTTAGGTTTATTACAACCTTTCACCCACAGTCGGATAAAGTGAGATCTGCACTAACCAAGGATTGGCTGATCCTGCAAGTGGACCATAGTATTGGGAAGTTTCTCCCAGAGAGACCACTAATTACATCCAGGCATGCCAAAAATTTATGGAACCACCTAACAAGAAGTCATTACACGGGACAGGGTAAAAAGACGTTCTTGGACATGGTTCCGGTCAGGGGTGGTTGTGTCCCGTGTGATCGCTGCATTGCATGCCCCAATATTGACAGATGTAACTCTCCAATCCAGATGGTACAAGGAATTTTAATATTAAAAAAAGGATTACCTGCACTACTAGATTTATCCTCTATTATGCTACATGCCCTTGTGGACTTATCTACATAGGCATGACAACAAGACAATTTAAAGTCCGGATTAGGGAGCATGTCTTGGGGGTCCAGGCCGCAGCGACCCATGAGGATGCGACTACACTTAAGACCATTCCAAGGCACTTAAAGTCATTTCATCAATGTGATAGCACTCTATTAAGGGTGCGGGGCATTGATGCACTTGATATTGACATTTGAGGAGGGAATCTATCCAAGCGTCTTGGCCAGTTGGAAACACGCTGGATTTGGATCCTCAATACCATCTATCCACTGGGTTTAAATGAAAATATTAGTTTTGCATAATTTCTCTAGCCATCTAGTTGCTATGCATTGATGTATTCCCGCATCATTGCTTTTACTATTTTGTTTTAATTCTTATGTTTTTGTTTAGGTGATCCATATATGTTTTGAGGTCTGGGAGTTGCTCCACATCTGTGATCCTTTTGCATCTCTACAGAGGAAGTCAACTTCTATCACTTCTATCACTAACTTTTGTTGCATATATTACTGCATGTATGCTATTGTGGAGGTGTGCACATTGTAATACATATGTAAGTCTCTGGGGAGTTTTAGTGCATGACCGTGTGGTCTACATGTATATACTTGTATATCGATTACTATGGTATAAATTTGGGCATCATTGATATTTTATGATATTACATGATTGTATTATAGTTCTTTATTGAGTGACATGTCCCATATAAATCAATGGCTGTATGAATATTATTTGTTATTCTGCATTCATGTATGTTCCAATTTCTGACTGCATGTCTGTTTTAGCATTGCTTATTGCTTTATGGAATACACTTTTGGGGATATATATGTATTTATAACGGTTACCCTGGCAATGTTATCACCTTCATTCTGGTTAATTGTAGTAATGTATATGAGCTATATGGGTATATCTGTATCTGTAACGCTCATTATGAGTAGATGTGTGTTTTATTATAGATGGATTTGTGCATATGTATACATATATATGTGGTTCTACGTGTTTATTTGGACTATGTTACTATCTCCACCATGATTTGCAGAAATATATATGCAGTGTACACTATATTAACCTGGTATGCATATCAGTATATTTTGCTGAATGATAAATATATGCAATATTAGACTAATACCCACACAGTTATTAAGTATAGATGGCTTTAATAGTTGAGATCTGTGGGTACTGCGTGGATATGCTTTGCCAGTAAGTTAGTCCACATTAAATATGGCTCCTCTGTATCTTCTATCACGGTGCTCATGCGCTATGGTGCCTTGCGGTCCGCCTATGTGTGACTCAGTGGTGTGCCGACTTCCAGATCACGTGGGGCCCCACGTGTTTCCGGGCGCCGAATGCCTGGCTGTACGCAGTCTAGCGGATGCGGCACAGTCCATGACAGTGTGACACTTCATGCAACTTCCGGATATCAACTATTTAAGGAAAGTGCCCAGCTCTAGCCACACGCCCCCTGAGGTAGATGCCATTACCGAAACGCGCGACGGGGTGGGCGGGTGACCTCTGGAGATTGTTCCATCTACTACAAGGTATTACCCGTATTTTTCTGACCATAAGACGCACTTTTTTTCCTCCAAATTTGGGAGGAAAGTGTGGGTGCGTCTTATGGTAGGGAAGTAGCATGTGGGGAGGGGGGCAGCAGCGAGTGAGATCGCAATGATATCCCACTTTAGGAGGCAGAAAAATGTCCCCACTGCGGGAATCAGCTGCTGGGGAAACCATGTGATCCCGATGATTAAGTGCAGTGAATATTCATTAGCTACTCCCCGCCCACCTATCAGCTGTGTGGTGAGCCAGGAGCAGCAAATGAATACTACACTTAAGCAGCGACACACATGGATTCCTCAGTGCTGATTCCTGCAGCAGCTGGGGGGATCTGTGTGTCCGGGGGAGGAGGAGGCAGCAGCAGCAGGGTTCGGGGGAGAGGAGATCGCTGGTACCTTCCTGGGCTGGAGCTGAGTGCTGTGCAGTGTGCACAAGGAGGACCTGTGATGATGTCAGAAGTGGGCGGGCTGGAGCATCACATGGCAGCACAGAGCCCTCCCTCTTCTTGACATCATCACAGGTCCTTCAGACTCCAACACTAGAATCTGCTGGCTTCCATTACCTGTGCTGTGGAAAGGCAACAAGAGGGAGGGCTCTGTGTGTGCAGTCATGGGATGCTTTTACCTCACCACAGTGGCTGGCTGCCACAATTAAGAGGTTAGTCTTTCCAAAATACAATAAAGCACTCTGCCACTCCTTTAGTGAACTATAACTCCCAGCATGTCATAGGATCTGCAGGACATGCTGGGAGTTATAGTTCTCCCATGAGATTTTAAAGCAGCACTCCAGTGTTATTTTGCAGTGCTGGAGTGGTGCTTTCAATATCAGCCCTGCGCCCCCATTCTTATACTCACCCTCCAGCGTCTTCATATAGTACTTCACAGACACCACACTGGTCCCGCAGCTTCCAACATAATAACATACTATTATATATAATAACACCACATATAATAGTATGTTGTTTATGTTATTAAATATTTTACCACATTTTTTTGCTTCAAATATTTTTTTCCCTATTTTCCACCTCTAAAACCTGGGTGCGCCTTATCGTCCGGTGCATCTTATAGTCCGAAAAATACGGTATTTGTACATTATGATGTAATTACTTTTGATCGCGGTAATGATTTGTTTGTCCTATACTCTTGCCACATGGCAAAATATATCTACTTACTGAGGGCTTATTATACTGTGTAAACAGTTGCATACCTTGTACCCAAGGGGACACTCCACCGAGGGCAATTTATTGATGCTGGCTACATCTTGTGCCATCTTTTTAACCGAATGCATCTGTTTGTATACATTTTTTATAAATAGTTAATAAAGGTGATGATGATGTTTTGGATTTATGACTGCTTGGTTCTTCTTTATTCATTTATGCAGTGTTTGCAGTTGTCCTAATCATATTCATTTAATGATGGAGGGCTAATATAACTAATATAGTGGAATTTAATGATTTATTTGTCCCCACCACCTATTATGTTCATCGGAATATGGTTATAAAGTTTAATTAGGTCTAGCCAGTTGTGAGGTCCCGGGGTCCTGCTATGGCTAATGTTCTGAACCCATAAACTCTGGTCCTGGTGTGGCAAGTGTCCTGAACTCAAAATCCCAGGTCTTTGTGCTGCCAGTCCTAAACCCAAAGTCCCTGGTCCTTCTGTGTTCTGTCCTGAATCTGTAGTCCCTGGTCCTAGTCCAGCCTGTGCTTGAACCTCGTCCCCCGGTCTGTGTGCAGCTCGTCTCTAAATCAGTATCTGTGCTCATGTGTCTGAACACATAACATGTGATTCTTCTCAAACTTTTCCAGTTTATGAGCATCTTTGTATTTAACACATTAAACATAAAATCTTGAAAACCCATTTAATTACACCACATTAGAATGGATCTATTGATTGCCGATTGTTATGTCTTGTAGTGAATGGAAACTACTCAACCAGCAAAATATAGGACTATGTTGACAGAAGCTGCCTGACCTCAGCCACATTTATGTGCCCATAGTACTGGTGGTTTTGTTCTTTTATTTAAAATGTTATTAGTATTACTTTATCAGTATTAGATAAGTTGAACTCCATGAACTGGTGGGTGTCATAAAAACCATCTAACTTCCAAAAAAAGACTTCATATTCTTACTAGTTCCTTTCTCCAATGATGCAATGTTCAAAGTATTATCAGTCACATGAATGCATTGCTCAATACCTGCTATGTTATAGTATGATATATTAAACTAAAATAGGACACTTGTTAGGAATTTTTACTTTTTAAAATTTTTAAAGGATTTTTTTTGTAGTCAAAAATACTCTACCATATATTTTGATGTAGAACTCAAAATACCCATATGCTCTTTACACAACTGCAGACTTTAACTTGAGGACAAGCTTAGTAAAAAGGGGCATAGTGATCATAATTGCAAGGGTGTGGCTGACATTGACTGGACGCCTAGGAGTAGGGAGGCTTGTGCTGATGAAGAAACAGCAGCTCCCTGGTCTTATGTCAAGCTATATGAACCTATAACAAGCCTTGAAAAGAGATGTCCTTGTCTGAAATGATATTGCATCCACATTTAAAATTGTCATAAAAAAACTCGACAATCGTACTATTACCTGAACATGTACCCCAAATCAGCTCCACCGATAGTATGTTGAAGACTCCAAGCTTGCACAGACTTCTACCAAAATCCACACACTTTTCAAAACCAAACTTGGAAAGAATCTGTCATGATCCAGGTTGGGGTTTGCTTCTTGCTTTTCTTTCCCCGTCTGGTTATGGTGGAGTTAACCTTTCTTGCATGTCTTGGCTTGAATTATGAACTCTGCTTCCTGCTTTCCATCTCTGTTACTACGTTTCCCAACAGGCTTTTACTTTTTGTTTTTTACCCCGACTACGTCTTCTGTCTCACGTTTTGGATGTTGCGCTCCCGTCTGGTTCCAATTTCTGGATTATCTCTGACCACGTGCATTGCTGTGACTTCTGGTACTTCGTCTTCCTGTTTGTTGCTGACTGGCCTGTCTGACTACTCTGCCGCCTCCTAGTGGTGCTCCTCGCTTTGCACTGTGGTTCTACATGGTGAGTGCTACCTTTTCCCCTTACCTGTGCCCCCTCGTGGAGGTTGCAAGGTGCAACTGCCTTTCAGTTGCATTACATTATCACTGGCCCAAGCATTTAAAGGGGATTTTGCATTTTTTCCCCTTTCTCTGGTATGGATCCGCTCCGTACTCTGGCGGACCAAGTGGCTAACCTTACGCAGATGATGCAGGAGTTATCTGTGAAGCACAGGGCTTTGGTTACTTCCCAGAAGCATGTGCAGAGGGAGATCGCTGAGACAGTTAAGATAGCCTGGGGAACGCCCTCCATCAGTAAGTCTGGTGAGGTGACTGACGTGTCTCTGCGCTCTTCTGAACTTTTGGTGAAACTCCCTGACACCTTCTCTGGCGAGAAGGATAAGTTCCGCATGTTCAGGGAGGGTTGAAAACTACTATTTTCCCTTGGACTCCGATCTTCAGGGGATGAGAGTCACCGGTTGGGGATAATTATATCTTTATTGAGGGAGGGTCCACAGATTTGGGCTTTTTCCTTACCCTTGACCACCCCGAGAGGATGTCTGTGGACAAATGTAATGACACCTAAGGTGTCACTGGTGCTGCCCAGGGGGTGCTATCAGGGGGTGCGTGAATGAGTGCAGGGAGTGCAGGCAGAAAGAAGACAGTGCACAAGGACCTTAGACTAATGTAGCGAGCACAGGACCTGGCACTGAGCGATTATGTGACCAGGAGGGGCGGAGCCACCACACGTGCAAGGAAGGACACTGAGCACGCAGAGCACAGGGCAAAGACAGTAAACATGGTCAAAGAGAGCTGAGAGTCAGAAGCCAGATGAACACACAGTACCTAGGGACAAGACAAAGAGTAAACGGGGACAAGCCAAGGGGTTCAGATAACCAGGAGAGACAGAGCAGTACAAAAGCAGGATACAGAGGCAGAAGTCGGGGGAGAAACCGAATCATACACAGCAAGGCACACAAGCACAGAGGCACACATTTAAGGACGAGTCACCTGAGTCAGCAACCACTAACCGAGTATACGGAAGTATCACCGACACTAAATGCAGGTGCTGCCAACATTAAATAGCTGCCCCAAAACCAATGAAAGGTGGACTGAATTAACCCTGACCTGACCAGGATGGAGGTGGAACCATCCTGTCCAGAGTCATGACAACAGGTTCTTTGAGGCTCTTGGCCCCATCTATGATGAACCAGAATGAGTCAGAATGGCAGAGAACACTATTGTGGGTTTATCTCAGGGAAAGCTCTCTGCCGAATGTTACTGTCCTGAGTTTCGGTGAGGGTCCTCAGAGGTGTCCTGGAATGACTCAGCACTCAGGTGTCAGTTCTGCCTGATCATTTAAAGGATGCCCTGGCTCTCCATCCTCCTCCCAGCTCTCTGGAAGAGGCCATGATGCAGGCCGTTCACATGGATCGGAGGTTACGGGAGAGAGGAGTCATGCATCAGGAGGCTCTTTCCTTCCGGTTAAGCCAGAACCCTCACAATCTTCAGAGCCCATGGAAGTAGGGGCCATCACCATCAAGGAGAAGGAGAGGAGACGTTGATGGGAGGGTAAACTTTGTTTTTACTGCTGTGCTCCTGGACATTGGAAGAAGGACTGTCCTTCCAGTCCTCCTACTCCCATGGTGTCGGGAAATACCTAAGTCTGGGTAACTATTGAGGACGTTGCCCAGACGCACAGGTACCTTTTTCCTCATTCCTTAAAGTACTGCTAAAAGTGGAGCTTAGTGTTGAGAACTGTTTTACTCCTACTCCAGCTTTTGTGGACTGTGCGTCATCCCTGAACCTGATTGACGCTAAATTGGTGGCCAGCTTTATGTTAGGGACAGTTAGATTGGAGACTCCCATAAAGATTGTGGTCATTGATTCTACACCCCTCACCAAGGACGGTGTCCATTTTATTTCTGAAGAATTCATCCTCAAGGTGGGGGTCCAACACCAGGAGCGTATGTCATGCTTTGTCTTGGATAAGCTCCCTGCTGGTCGGGTGTTAAAGTTTCCTTGGTTACTACTGCATAAACCGATTATTGATTGGGGGTCCCAGGATATTATTAAAGGGAACCTGTCACCCCCTCTGGCGTTTTTAACTAAACGAGCCACCTTGTGCAGTACTAATGCTGCATTCTGTGAACGTGGTTCTCTTTTTGTGCTCCCTTCCAAAGCAGCAATATTAATTTTTATAATTTTCACGCCATACCTTTAGTCTGTCCGGAGGGCACGTCTTTTCCCCCGAAAACAACCGCCTCCCAGCCATCGGTCAGCCCTTTGTGCGCCGGGCGCCACCTCCTCCGTCTTCAGTAACATACCCGGAGCCTATGCTGCGCTTTTCTTTGTCGGGTATGGAGGCGGAGCACGGAGGGGCTGACTGATGGCTGAGAGGCGGTTGTGTCCAGGGGAAAAGACGTGCCCCCCGGACAGACTAAAGGTATGGAGCGAAAATTATAAAAATTAATATTGCTGCATTTGAAGGGAGCACAAAAAGAAGAGCCACCTTCACAGAATGCAGCATTAGTGCTGCACAAGGTGACTCTTTGAGTTAAAAATGCCAGAGGGGGGTGACAGGTTCCCTTTAAATGTGGACCTAATTGTTCTGAAAATTATCTTACTACTATGTCTATGTCATCCGTAAGTCTGAAGGGTATTCAAGAGTACCTGAAGGATTTTGAGGATGTGTTATCTGAAAAAGAGGCTGAGATTTTATCACCACACTGCCCATTTAATTGTACTGTTGACCTTAATCCCGATGCTAAATTGCCCAAGGCCCGTTTTGATAACCTGTCTGGTCCTGAGTGAGTCACCATGAAAGAATACATCTCTGAGAGTCTCTGTAAAGGGCATATTCACCCCTCGGCGTCTCCTGTGGCCACTGGCTTATTTTTTCTAATAAAAAGATAGTGGTTTGCATCCATGCCTCAATTTCCGAGAGTTAAATAAAATAACTGTGAGGAATACTTACCCCCTCTCACTTATCCCTGATTTATATAACCAACTGTCTGGGGCCAAGTGGTTTTCCAAATTGGATCTCCGAGGGGCATACAATCTTATCTGTATACAGGAGGGGGATGAGTGGAAAACCGAATTCGTCACCTTTGAAGGATTGTTTGAAAATTTGATTATGCCTTTCGGTCAGACTAATGCACCAGCAGTTTTCCAGAATTTTATCAACCATGTCTTTTCTGACTTTCTTGGGCGCTTCATGGTAGTTTATCTAGATGACATTCTGGTGTACTCTGCAGAGAAGCAGACCCACATAAGTCATCTGTGTGCTGTTCTCCAGAGGCTCTGGGAAAATTGTCTTCTTGCGAAACCAGAGAAATGTTTGTTTTTGGTTCAGTAATTGTTTTTTTGGGGGTTCATATTGTCTGCTGAGGGGTTTCGTATGGACCCCAGATAGGTTCAAACCATTGTGGACTGGGTGCAAACCAGAGATCTTAAAGGCCTTCAGCGGTTCTTGGGGTTTGCTAATTATTATAGGAAATTTATAAGGGGGTTTTCTCAAATTGTCAAACCCCTCACTGATTTGACCAGAAGGGGGTCTGATATCAAGAGTTGGCATGCTCCAGCCGCAATGACATTTTCGGCATTAAAGAAATGTTTTATGTCTGCCACTTTAATGATTCAACCAGATCCGTCTGAACCGTTTATTGTGGAGGTGGATGCCTTGGAGGTGGGGGTGGGGGCGGTATAGTACCAGGGACCTACCACTTTGACGAATTTAAGATCTTGTGCCTTTTTCTCGAAGAAATTCTCTTCTGCAGAAAAGAACTATGATGTAGGTAACAGAGAGTTACTAGCCATTAGACTGGTGTTTGAAGAATGGAGGCATTTTTTGGAGGGGGTGGTCCATCGAATCACTGTAATTACAGATCATAAGAATCTGGCGTACATAGAGTCTGCTAAAAGGTTGACACCACCTAGACTGGTGAGATGGTCACTTTTCTTCTCACGGTTTCAATTCTCTATTACCTTTCCACCCGGTTCTAAACATGTCAAGGCTGATGCCTTGTCTCGTAGTCTGGACCCGATATCACCTCCTGAACCTCCTTCCTCCATTCTTCAGCACAGTGTAGTGGTGGCTGGAGTATCTTCAGTATTGGAGCGGGAGATTCGTGAGGCCCAATCTCTTGCCCCTCCATCATTACCGGGTAATAAGCTCTTTGTGCCCTTTCAATTTCGCCTCAGGATTCTTCGGGAGTTTCATGATTCAGCCATGAGTGGAGATCCTGGAATCTTGGACCCTCGTAAAGCTGCCTCTAGGTTGTTTTGGTGGTCCTCCTTGGCCTCGGATGTGGTGAAGTTTGTGTCATCCTATGATGTATGTGCTCGTGCCAAGAACTCCCATTGGGAATTGGTGACATTGCCAATTCCTGATAGACCATGGACTCATCTGTCCATGGATTTTATCACTGATCTTCCTCCTTCTAGTGGTAAAATGGTCATTTGGGTGGTGGTGGTCAGATTTAGAAAGCAGGCGCATTTTGTACCTTAACAACAAGAGAAGAGAAATGGAACGCACTCACCGACCTGTAGATTCTAATCCTTTATTCACAACATGGACAAACTTAGCAGGGAGGGGTGTGGAGGATGACGGACGACAGCCGTTTCGTGCACACAGGCGCTTCTTCAGGTCCTAATGCATTTTGTATCTTTAACAGGTCTGCCTAATGCAGAGACGTTAGCTAAATTGTTTATCAAACATGTGGTGCGGTTGCATGGTGTGCCTGTGTGTGTGGTTTAAGACAGGGGAGTGCAGTTTGTGTTCAAGTTTTGGAGGGCCTTTTGCAAAGGTTGGGTATCTGTTTGACCTTTTTTTCTGCATATCATCCTGAGAATAATGGTCAGACAGAGAGGACCAATCAGTCCCTGGAACAAATCTTGCGATGTCTATCCACAGCTCGGCAGGACGATTGGTGTTCCTCTTTGCCTGTGGCTGAATTTGCTTTTAATAACTGCATTAATCAGTCCACAGGCACCTCCCCTTTCTTCTGTAATGATGGGTTTCACTCTCATTTTGTGGAATTATCCCGTCTGGAATCAGGGTGTCCTGGGGCTGATATAGCTTTGGGGAGTTGTGGCAAGAGGTCCAGAGGAACATTGGAAAGGTTCAGGGGAGGTATACATTTTTTGCTGACAAAAGACAATCTGTGGGGCCAGTGTTCCGGGTTGGGTATAAGGTATGGTTGTCCACCCGGAATATTAGGCATAAAGTTCCTTCGGCTAAGTTGGGGCCCAAACTCATTGGCCCTTATGAGATTATGGAGCTAGTCAATCCTGTGGCCTTCCGTTTGCTCCTTCCCCTGTCACTACTGATCCCCAACGTGTTCCATAAAGCTCTTTTGAAACCATTGGGGTCTTCTTCAGGGAAGTCTCCATCTCCGCCGCCACCTATTTCGGTGGATGGTCAGAGCGAGTATGAGGTAGAATGGATTGTGGACTCTCGCATGGTCCATTGCTCACTCCAATATCTGGTTCACTGGAAGGGTTATGATCCTGAGGATCGGTCCAGGGTTCCGGCGCGATTGGTCCATGTGTATCGGTTGGTTCGGGTCTATTATGCTCGGTATCCTGGGAAAACTGTGGGTCTGGTGGCCCTTCTTGAGAGGAGGGTACTGTCATGATCCAGGTCGGGGTTTGCTTCTTGCTTTTCTTTCCCTGGCCTGGTTATGGTGGGGTTAACCTCCTCTCTTTGGTTCGTGGGAGGCTATTTATTGGTGCCACTCTTGGTAGCATTTGTCAGTGATAGTTCCAGTCCCAGGTTTGAGCAGCTGACCCATATACCCTAGTGATCCTTCTGACTCTGATTACCTGTATTTGTGCCTGACCCATTCCTTATCCCTGACATAGTGTGTTTGGTGGTTATCTACAGTGCATGACTCAGCTTGAATTCTGAACCCTGCCTCCTGCATTCCATCTCTGTTACTACACTTCCCGTCTGGCTTTGACCCTTTGGCTCGTACCCCGACTACGTCTTCTGTCTCACGTTTTGGATCCCGCGCTCCAATCTGGTTCTGATTTCTGGCTTGTCTCTGACCACATATATTGCTGTGACTTCTGGTACTTTGTCTTCCTGTTTGTTGCTGACCGGCCTGTCTGAATACTTTGCCATTCCTAGCGCTTTGTACTGTGATGCTACACGGTAAGTGCTACCTTTTTCCCCTTACCTGCACCCCCTGGTGGAGGTTGCATGCAACTGCCTTGCAGTTGCATTACAGAATACAATAATATAGTGACTTTTCCATAAGACTCAATGTTCATTCCATCATGGTTAAAACAATGTATCAACAAATTAAGGAGCAAATTAACTGGTCTACATGTTTCGGCAGGTTATGCCCTATTCATGGTCAACATTTTTTGATACCTTGTTTTAAAGCACCATTCCAGTTTTTTGTTTTGCTTAATGGAGTGCTGGAGTGCTACTACAAATCGAAGTTACCTGCAACTAGTATCATTGTTACCCACTAATCTGGTCGTTTTCTGCATTTTTCGACCTGCCGGATGGCTCCAGTGTTTGCTTGGTGATCCGAAAGTCACGACTCAATGTAAGTCTATGAGAGCCAGGACAAGAACCGAACAAGGTTCTCATAGACTTACATTAGAGCTTGTGACTGTTAAAACTGACTACAGTCACAGTCAGTCAGAAGTTGCAGTCACAAGATAGTGGCGTTTCACCAAAGCAGCGCCAGGAACAGCTGAAGACAGCGGTTGTTGAGTATAATACTAGGGTCAGGAACCTTACATTAGTGGCTGAAATAAAAAACGCTGGCGTGGTACTTTAACCATGATGGAATTAAGATTCTAAGTCAAGTCTATTGGGATTATCTCTGCATTGCATAACTCATTTCAAAGTTTTTTTTTACTTTTCCCTGACTTTCTTTTCACTTTCAGATAAAGTTTACAAACTTACCAAACCTAAATTTTTCTGAATACATGGAAATATTTAACATGCAGTTGATTTATTGATAATAAGTTGCACATTCGTGGAACACTTTGTAGGAATTCAACACACAGTATACAGTATATGCAATCTTAATTTGCCTAAAGTTTTTTTTTGTTTAGTAGTATGCTAATTCTTTTTAATCGGAGTCACATACAGTTCCCTGTTATTAGAATATACACAGAAAAAAATATTAAAAATTATGAAAACGGTTTCCTATGCTTAAAATTTTTTTCCTCTTTTATATTATGTTTGTGTTACTGCAAATATAATGAGAAAAGTTTGGAGAATGTTAACCCTATCAATTTTTTCGTTGTTGGAGTAGAGTGAGGGCTTGTTTTTTGTGCCTATAGCCGCTGCTTTTATTTATACTATTTTGCGGTATATGTTATGTTTTGATCGCCTCTTCTTTTCTTTTCACTGTTGCTAGTGCCGAAAAAATGTAATTCTGGGATTTAGATTTTTTTTCTCATTAGACGATTGACAGTTCTGGTTAATTACTTTTATATTTTGATAGATTGGACTTTTGCTGAAGTAACAATACCACATATGTGTATTTTTTAATGGTGTAAAAAGGGGGTGATTTGAACTTAGCAAAAATCACCGTCTCCAGTGAACACCAGCCAGGAGCTGGAATTCACAGGAGAACTATCATGACAAGTAACGGGTTTTTTAGCAGATCTCCAGCCCTCATGGTAACTCATTGGCACCCCACACGTGGCTGTTAAAGGCAGATGATGGCTGAATATCACAGCCATTTTCTGCCAGGAAAGATGCAGGTTCAGTTCCTGAGCCCGCATCAAAGTCAAGCAACTGGCATATGATGTAACTATTGGTCATCTATCAATGAGGAATTAACATAGTAACATAGTAACATAGTTAGCAAGGCCGAAAAAAAGACATTTGTCCATCCAGTTCAGCCTAAATTCCATCAGAATAAATCCCCAGATCTACGTCCTTCTAAAGAAACCTTCAAAAGATTTACATGGTGCCATAACAAGGAAGTAGATACATGACTTACTCATCTATAATGTTGGAAATAGGTGAGGAACTTATTATTGAAAGTAGGAGGCAGAATGCAGATTATCTATTCTCATAACATGGCTTTACGTTAAACATAAAATTATAACCTCGGTCTTCGGAATTGCATGACAGTATGTGACAATTTGTTTTGATGGGATTGAGCAACAATTATTTTTTTACAATCTATATATTCATTTCATAGCTAAGTCTATTGACTACAGCTATCGGGTTTACTCGGGATTAACCCGATTAAAGGTAGGGAATAATGAATAGCGAACATGCTCGGGTAACGTCTTATCCGAGCACGCTCGGGTGTTATCCGTGCATCTGGTTGTGCTCGCATATTATGTTCTAGTCGGTGCAGCTACATGATTGTTTCTGTAGACAGCCTCAACACATGTGGGCATTCCCTTACAAGCAGGCAATCCATGCATGTCTTCAGGCTGATTAACAGCCAAAAATCATGCAGCCGCAGAGATTCGAACATAACATACGCGCACAACCAGATTCTTGGATAACACCTGAGCATGCTCAGATAAGATGTTATCCAAGAACATTCCCTATCACTAGTAGGGAAGGATACCACACAAGGTTTTGTGAATATGGCTGACATGGAAGTGACTTTGAACAGTTTCAGTTTAGTGAACATAAAACATGTCAGGTGGACTTTCCTATTGATATGTTTATGATCTATAAATTAGGAATATAGTGTTATGCTGCAGTTATAAATAAAGTTAATTGACAGTGATCTCGTGACATGCAGGGAAGTCCCAGGATAACAGTGAATATGTTAAGGGCTTCAACGCAGAATGGTGGTTAGAGGAAACACTGATCGATTTCTAGTCGTTATCAACGAAGCCTAATGATCTAATTTAAAGGGAATCTGTCACCTACTTTTTCATATATAAACTTCGGCCACCGCCATCAGGGGCTTATCTACAGCATTCTGTAATGCTGTAGATAAGCCCCGATGTAACCTTGTTGAGGGCAGAGCAAAGTACTGCAGTGAGCAGGCGCTGGGCATCTCAGACCTTTCCCGGAGCCTGCGCACTGCAGTACCTAACAGGGCAGATAAAGTACGCCTGCACAGGAGCCGCGACAGGAAGCAAGGAAGAGGACGACATCGCATGTAGATGGGAGGCGCCGGACCCGGACCGTGACGCCCATCAGGCCCAGACCGCCCCTGGGTGAGTATAATCTAAATTGTTTTTCTTTCAGGTTACATCGGGGGCTTGTCTACAGCATTACTTAATGCTGTAGATAAGCCTCTGATGGCGGAGGCCGCAGCTTATATGCGAAAAAGTAGGTGACAGATTCCCTTTAAGGCAATTTCGAGGTTAGGCTATAAACAAGTAGTAGAAGAGACGTGCAGGTAACAGGTATTTGTAGTTTCTCTAGCCTGCGGTCATATCTATTGCTAAGAAGAGCAGGATGCAAGGAATGCACGGTACTGAAAGTACATACTCGTGGAATGCAGAAAATCTATTCTAGGAAAACAACATTGTTTCTAAGAACATAATACTATATATATTATGAGTTTGTTTCACAGAGTAACATGATAGCATGTGACAGTATGTTGTGACTGGGGATAAATGTGTAGCAATATGACACTATCCATAATCCATATGTTTACTTCAGGAACACCATAAATGATTAACATCTATGTAGTCTGCCACAGAGAAGGCAGAGAGGGTTTATTACCGACTTTGCCTTCCTGATCACTGCATGCACAAAAAGCGCTGTGTAGTCAGCAATAGGAAGCTTTGATGGCGCGTCTTCCTTCGGGCTCAGCGGTCATGTAATCGATAGATGTTGGGATGGAGTAGGAGCTGCTAAGTCCTAGGAGACCCAGTCAGCTCTGCTATACAGCCAAGAGGATGAATTTCCATTATAACGCATGCTAACATACCTGCCCGAGTTACCAGGAAAGTCAAGTAAAAAAAAGTATTTAATCGTTGAAATGTCCTCCAAAAAGGTCTTTTAAGACTTTATGGGGCACATTATGTGAAGTAAATTAAACATATATGAATACAGAAATAGTTAGAAAGCAAGACAAAATAAATACGTTGCCTCCAATCTAAATCTCTGTTGCTAGCCCCTTCCTAGTAAAAAAACAACCTATCTGATATGTAAAAAAAAGTGACAGACTAATATTTATTTTATTTTCAAGCTCGTTATTCCCCCTGCAATCATCACCATTTATTCACCTGTTAACTGTTTCGACCTCATCTCTTGTGACTGTATGGAGTGTGGAGAGGGGTTCTCCCGAGTTGACCTTTGGAAGAACCTTCAGCAATCTCCGAGAGCTCCCAGCAAGATTCAAGTGGAGGCACTGCGCCATGTTGAAGTGAGAACTACCGGATTGCCTGCCAATGGAGGTGGCTTAAAAGGGTGTACACTTCCAAGGGTGTTTTATGGGCTTGGGACTAAGAACACCTTTTTAGTAAAAAAAAAAAACAAAGAGATAAAAATAGAAGAATTGACGGTTACACCTGAGCAAAAATTGGTACATTTCTCTCTGATGGTAATACACGGTTGTTTAAATGTTGCCTAAGGGTGCATTAACATATCCAAGTGAAATGTCCAAATGTTGTCTGATTTTTTCATCGGACAGCACTTGGACCCATAGAGTGTTAAAGATCCATTCACACATCTGTGAAAATCATGAATCTAAGTATAAGATCCATAAAACTCAGAGCATGTCCAATTTTAATCAGATGTTGAGAATCAGAATAGAACATATTCAATCTCTGTGCTCTCCGATAAAAAAAAATCAGGTATTCACATGGTTCTGTGGATGTACCCTAAGGCTGCATTCACGCATCCATGTGAGTGCTTCATGATGGATGAATCCGTATTGACTCAAAATGTTCTTGCAGATGGGAACTTCGTACTCTCTATCAGGATCTACGTCAAAACCCAGAAAAATGTCGTTCTTTTTGCTGCATGACCATCTCCACTTTTGATAATTTTCTAGAGAATGTGCATTTTGGACTTAACCTCAAGGACACCCACCTGTGACAATGTATTTCTCCCTAGGAACCTCTCATTGTATCCCTAAGGTATATTATTAGAGTAGGCATTACTCCCCTTCATTACTCCCCTTTTTCCTTTTTTCATATTCTCACATTTCTTCTCCATTTTTTTACATTGTCTTTTGATCCCCTTGTCCCATACTTAATTACATGTAATTATATTTTTTCCGTCGCACCATTATTATCCCTGTACTAGACTTACGTTCATATGTTTTCCTTTTTCCTGCCCATGATTGGTGGCCGTTGCTGTACGCATGCGCTGTCTGTGTCCCATTGATTGTGCGTCCCTGGTCTTTGCTACCATGGTGGCCCCTTGCTGCCGGTTCCATGACGTGGGTATCGCACACTCCTGGGTCCTCCTGACGGCGCATGTGCCGCTCTGCTTCTGCTCCTTCATCGGCAGCTTGGATACGCCCTCCTCCGATGCTTTGAGGCCGTCGCTGTGCGCATGCGCCCCCCGTGTCCCTCTAGCTGCGCGTCCTGCGTCTCTGCTACCATGGCAACCTTCCTCTGCTGGGTCGCATGGCGCGGGCACCGCGCACTTCCGGGTCCTTCGGGCGACGCATGCGCCGTCACGCTTCTGCCTCGCTCATCGGCGGTATGTTCCACCATATATATAGACCCCCGGTTCCTCCTGTACGCCACCCCCTGACGAAGGACACAGTCCGAAACGCGCGTCGGGGTGCGCTGTACCTGGAGGATCGGACCCTTAGTAGGAAGAGGTAATTATCTTGGCCGCATTCTATACTCCGCACTCAGCAGTTTTGTGACCCTGGGCACACCCCACACTATCCTTACACGTTTGTGTGTATATCTATATGCACCTCTAATTTTATTGCTCAGGTGTTCTTCTCACACACTTATTACATAGGTCTGTGCTACCTTCTTTTTCACTTTCGTTGCACTTTATTGGCTATTTGTGCACATATTTATACATATAGTATTTTTCCCATTTTCTTATATAGTACACGGTTTTTAAACACCTTTTTATATCGTTTATGTAGCCTTCACTTTATTTGCTGAGTGCCCCTAATTCCGGCTATTTAATTACACCTACACATACAAAATTATATTTATATTACCATCTTTTTAAAAAAAAAAAATTTATTTTTATCTGCTTACATGTACCCAGTCCTCTTCGTGTCCATTATAGTATTTGCTATTTTGCTGTTATATCTTTTATATATTTTTTCCTCCAGTTACAGGCACACTTTTGGTGACTGCCTATTGTTGCCCTGAATATATATATATTTATATATTAATTTTAATAAAGGCATTTTATTATACTGTACCTTTCCTTGTTCTTACTTTTTCGTAATTTGGTTACTAGATATATACCAATACATTCTTTTTATTATAGACATTGATCTCCATACTTTAGGTTCTTTGTTTTATTATCACCTGTGTATGACCATATACAGCCGCATTTTTGCAATTTAATCATAAATGACCTTTTGCTGTGTTCATTCTTGAATGTTTGGAGGACTTTTAGTCCTCTTTATGTGGCTTTGCTTTTAATTTTAGGCTTAGGACTCACAAGTGTGAGGACCCTTGACACGGGTTGTGAGCTTGCATATCTTGGCCAAAATATTGACTGATATATATATGGCCTTGTTTAGACAGCTGTATTTTACTGTGTTGTCTGTTAGGTTGGCGGAACGCACCGAATATATTTATTAGATGAGATAGGTGTGCTCGCAACCCGGGATCCACCGTGCAGGAAAGAACCTGCTGCTAAGTAAGGTGGTGAAGTAAATTAGAACAAACGAACTCTGTTACTTCACAGAGCCCGTAGAAAAGAGAACGCTGAGCCCTGTTTAGCTCACAGGGAGCACAGCTACTGAGTAGAGCCGACAGTGGTCATGCAATCCCAACCAAACACGCTGCTCCTCTCCGGTGGAGCCGGAATTCTAATGGCTATTAGCCAGCCCTGAATTCACTCATGAGAAACTCCTCGCCAGAGGTGCCAGCATTCTAGGGGCTTATTTCAGCCGGGTCCCTGACTGCATACACACAAAAACTCCTCGCCGGAGGCGCCAGCATTCAAGGGGCTTATATCAGCCGGGTCCCTGACCACACACACAACCACACTGGCGCTGAGCTCGTACATATTTGATACTAGCGCATGGCCGTGCGGTCATGAGAACCTTTTATAGCTGCAGCAACTTCAGAACCTTCCTAGAAGGACCAATGGAAGGCTGCCACAGAACTTGATCAGGTACAGGGCCTTCCTGGAGGACCAATGGAAGTTGCTGCAGTACCTGAGCATGTGACCCTAGACCTCCACTAAGAGATCTCACCCTGGGCATACTCAGTGCGTGCAAAGCAGGACTTAGTCCCAGAAAAGCCTGCTCGCCGCAGACCAGTGCAGGGTACAATAGCAGAGCCTGGAGAGGCAGCAGTAACCCTTTGCACAGTATCAGATTCAATGAGACGCTGGGACCGACGTCTCTGCTGAGCAGGCTCCACTGCGGCCGATGCAGAATGGGAGACTGCAGCAGACACGGCTCGAGATTCCCCCTGTGCAGCGGCGGGAACTCGACTCCTAACATTGTCTATGTACCATATATGACACACTGACTTTAAAATTATATATTTTCAAGTTTAGTACAATGATCAATTGCAATAGCAGGTCACCCCCCCCCTCCCCCCGACATTTACAGTATATCGTAAGGGTATTTACACACCTCAAATTTTTGTAAATATTTTATTATACTTTTTAGCGGGATAACATTGAAGACATGACACTTTGATACAATGTAAAGTAGTCAGTGTATAGTATGTGCCCTTTAAATAACTGAACACACACCCCTTAATGCATAAACTGCTGATAGCAAAAGTGAGTTCTCCTCTAAGTGAAAATGGCCTAATTGTGTCCAATTAACCATTTTCCCTCCCCTGTGTCATGTGACTCATTAGTGTTACAAGCAGGAATGTCAAGGCTCGAAACTGACAAAGTTTTCTGTCCCCCTTTAAATTCCACCCACGTTCCACCACAGCTCCGCCTCCATCGCTCGAACCTTCCACATTCTCACCGACCACTCTTGGAAAAACTCCACTTCTACGCCACGTCCTCACTAATCACCCACTAACAGTTCCCATGAAACACCACATCACATACACAGCAATGAGCTTTTGTTTTGGCCAAAAGATTGTTCAAGCCGCCACCACGACACTGTAGACTCTTTTGGCTGGGCCCTACTCTACTCTACCCTATTAAACAATTCTTAAAATACCCAATACTCTTATTAGATATATGTTTATTTATTTTTCTTTAAGGGAATGTGCCACACACATTTTTTTGAAAATGATCAATAATACCACAAACAAGGGACTAATAAAATCACATCATGGCCGGACCACATATTACCACCACACAGTGACAAAATAATAACACATACAAGGGATAAATAGCACCACATCGTGGCCAGACCACATATTACCATCACACAGTGACCGAATACTGCAATACTGATCATTAATAAAAAACAAAATACTAATATTACCATATGTGCCATTATACACAGAATTTCTCTATATAGTGTACAGTGAACAGGTAATACAAGGATCACCAGTGACATTATACACAGGAGCTCTGTGTATAGGGAACAGGAATACAGTGATCACCAGTAACATTATACATAGGAGCTCTGTATACAGTATCAGTGTGCAGGTAATGCAGGGACCACCAATGACATTATAAACAAGAGCTATGTATATAATGTCAGTGTAAAAGTAATGCAGTGATCACCAGTGACAGTATACATAGGAGCTCTGTATATAGTGTCAGTGTACAGGTAATACAGTGATCACTTGTGGCATTATGCACAGGAGCTCTGCATATAGTGTCAGTGTACAGGTAATGCAGTGATCACCAGTAACATTATACACAGGAATTCTGCATATAGTGTCAGTGTACAGTAATACAGTGATCACCAGTGATATTATACACATGAGCTCTGTGTATAGTGTCAGTATACAGGTAATGCAGGGATCACCAATGACATTATAAACAGGAACTCTGCATATAGTGTCAGTGTACATGTAATACAGTGATCTCTGGTGACATTATACACATGAGCTTTGTATATAGTGTCAATATACTTGTAATGTAGCGATCACCAATGACATTACTGTATACACAGGAGATCTGTATATAGTGTCAGTGTATAGTGTAAGTTTACAGGTAATACACTGACTCACCAGTGATGTCTCTAGTTGAAGATATTCATCTTTGAGTGCTTCTTCATCCAGGACAGACCGCCATCATTTCTTACAGCCATCACTCGTCTATACAGAAAATAACATAGTTATCTAGAGCACATTCTCCAATTTTCCCCCAACTTCTAAATTGCGCAAGATGAAGAAAAAAGTGACAGTTTCACACGTGGCACAGTGGTTAGCACAGCAGCCTTGCAGCGCTGGAGTCCTGGGTTCAAACCCCACCAAGGACTACATCTACAAAGAGTTTGTATGTTCTCTCCGTGTTTGCATGGGTTTCCTACGGGTACTCCTGTTTCCTCCCACATTCCAAAGACATACTGATAGGGAACCTAGATTGTGAGCCCCAACGGGGACAGTGATGATAATGTGTGCAACCTGTAAAGCGCTGCGAAATATGTTAGCGCTATATAAAAATAAAGATTATTATTATTATTATTCTGCACAGTAAAAGGACCCCCACTGAAATAATAATCCTCACAAATAAAATACATCACAACAGTAATAATATCCCTTAATTAGCACCTACAGTGTTGTGAATTCTGTGGCCAAGCTCCCTCCTGTGGTCGTGAGTGGTACTGCGGCTGGTTCTGTCTATAAGCTTCCTTTGGTGGATGAGAGTGGTACTGCGGCTTCTGAGTTTCCTTCCTCAGGTGATGAGGTTGAGTCGTTAGGTGCTGCTCTATTTAACTCCACCTGGTGCTTTGATCCTGGCCTCCAGTCAATGTTCTAGTATTGGTCTTGCTTCCTCCCGGATCGTTCCTGTGGCCTCTCTATCCTGCATAAGCTAAGTTCTGCTTGTGTTATTTTTTGTTTGCTATATTTTCTGTCCAGCTTGCTATATTGGTTTTTTCTTGCTTGCTGGAAGCTCTGAGACGCAGAGGGAGCACCTCCGTACCGTTAGTCGGTATGGAGGGTCTTTTTGCCCCTCTGCGTGGTTGTTTTGTAGGTTTTTGTGTTGACCGCAAAGCTATCTTTCCTATCCTCGGTCTATTCAGTAAGTCGGGCCTCACTTTGCTAAATCTATTTCATCTCTGTGTTTGTATTTCATCTTTACTCACAGTCATTATATGTGGGGGGCTGCCTTTTCCTTTGGGGAATTTCTCTGAGGCAAGGTAGGCTTATTTTTCTATCTTCAGGGCTAGTTAGTTTCTCAGGCTGTGCCGAGTTGCATAGGGAGCGTTAGGCGCAATCCACGGCTACCTCTAGTGTGGTGTGTTAGGATTAGGGATTGCGGTCAGCAGAGTTTCCACGTCTCAGAGCTTGTCCTATGTTTTTGGTAAATGTCAGGTCACCTTGTGTGCTCTGAACTTCAAGGTCCACTGTGGTTCTGAATTACCTGTTCATAACAGTACTGGAGGCCCAAAGTACTAATGCTTCTCAATAGAGGGAAAAGAGAAGTTCTGAGACCATTTTTTTTTCTTTGCACTGTGTTCTGTCTTTCTTTTCCCCTTTACATCAGGGTGGTTCAGAACACAGGTGTGGACATGGATATTCAGGGTCTGTCCTCTTTGATGGATAATCTCACTATAAGAGTACAGAACATTCAAGATTTAGTGGTTCAGAATCCTATGTTAGAACCTAAAATTCCTATTCCTGAGTTATTTTCTGGAGAGAGAGCTAAGTTTTTGAATTTTAAAAATAATTGTAAACTGTTTCTGGCTTTGAAACCCCACTCCTCTGGTGACCCAGTTCAACAAGTTAAAATCATTATTTCTTTATTACGTGGCGACCCTCAAGACTGGGCATTTTCCCTTGCGCCAGGAGATCCTGCATTATGTAATATTGATGCGTTTTTTCTGGCGCTCGGATTGCTGTACGACGAACCTAATTCAGTGGATCAGGCAGAGAAAAATTTGCTGGCTCTGTGTCAGGGTCAGGATGAGATAGAGATTTATTGTCAGAAGTTTAGAAAGTGGTCCGTGCTCACTCAATGGAATGAATCTGTGCTGGCAGCTATTTTCAGAAAGGGTCTCTCTGAAGCCCTTAAGGATGTCATGGTGGGATTTCCTATGCCTGCTGGTCTGAATGAGTCTATGTCTTTGGCCATTCAAATCGGTCGACGCTTGCGCGAGCGTAAATCTGTGCACCATTTGGCGGTATTATCTGAGCATAAACCTGAGCCTATGCAGTGCGATAGGACTTTGACCAGAGCTGAAAGGCAAGAACACAGACGTCAGAATGGGCTGTGTTTCTACTGTGGTGATTCCACTCATGCTATCTCCGATTGTCCTAAGCGCACTAAGCGGTTCGCTAGGTCTGCCACCATTGGTACGGTACAATCGAAATTTCTTTTGTCCGTTACTTTGATCTGCTCTTTGTCTTCCTATTCTGTCATGGCATTTGTGGATTCAGGCGCTGCCCTGAATTTGATGGACTTGGAGTATGCTAGGCGCTGTGGGTTTGTCTTGGAGCCCTTGCAGTGTCCTATTCCATTGAGAGGAATTGATGCTACGCCTTTGGCCAAGAATAAGCCTCAGTATTGGACCCAGCTGACCATGTGCATGGCTCCTGCGCACCAGGAGGATATTCGCTTTCTGGTGTTGCATAATCTGCATGATGTGGTCGTGTTGGGGTTGCCATGGCTACAAGTCCATAACCCAGTATTATATTGGAAATCAATGTCTGTGTCCAGCTGGGGTTGTCAGGGGGTACATGGTGATGTTCCATTTCTGTCTATCTCATCATCCACCCCTTCTGAGGTCCCAGAGTTCTTGTCTGATTACCGGGATGTATTCGATGAGCCCAAGTCCAATGCCCTACCTCCGCATAGGGATTGTGATTGTGCTATCGATTTGATTCCTGGTAGTAAGTTTCCTAAGGGTCGACTGTTTAATTTATCTGTACCTGAGCACGCTGCTATGCGGAGTTACGTGAAGGAGTCTTTGGAGAAGGGTCATATTCGCCCGTCATCGTCGCCATTGGGAGCGGGTTTCTTTTTTGTGGCCAAGAAGGATGGTTCGCTGCGACCTTGTATTGATTACCGCCTTCTAAATAAAATTACGGTCAAATTTCAGTACCCCTTGTCGTTGCTGTCTGATTTGTTTGCTCGGATTAAGGGGACTAGTTGGTTCACCAAGATAGATCTTCGTGGTGCGTATAATCTTGTGCGTATCAAACGGGGCGATGAATGGAAAACAGCATTTAATACGCCCGAAGGCCATTTTGAGTACCTGGTTATGCCATTCGGACTTTCTAATGCTCCATCAGTGTTTCAGTCCTTTATGCATGACATCTTCCGAGAGTACCTGGATAAATTCCTGATTGTATACTTGGATGATATTTTGGTCTTCTCGGATGATTGGGAGTCTCATGTGAAGCAGGTCAGAATGGTGTTCCAGGTCCTGCGTGCTAATTATTTGTTTGTGAAGGGGTCAAAGTGTCTCTTTGTTGTTCAGAAGATTTCATTTTTGGGGTTCATTTTTTCTCCTTCTACTATCGAGATGGACCCTGTTAAAGTTAAGGCCATTTATGATTGGACTCAGCCAACATCTCTGAAGAGTCTGCAGAAGTTCCTGGGCTTTGCTAATTTTTATCGTCGCTTCATCGCTAATTTTTCTAGCATTGCTAAACCGTTGACTGATTTGACCAAGAAGGGTGCTGATGTGGTCAATTGGTCTTCTGCTGCTGTGGAAGCTTTTCAGGAGTTGAAGCGTCGTTTTTCTTCTGCCCCTGTGTTGTGCCAACCAGATGTTTCGCTTCCGTTCCAGGTCGAGGTTGATGCTTCCGAAATTGGAGCAGGGGCTGTTTTGTCGCAGAGAAGTTCTGATTGCTCGGTGATGAAACCATGCGCCTTCTTTTCCAGGAAATTTTCACCTGCTGAGCGAAATTATGATGTTGGCAATCGAGAGTTGCTAGCCATGAAGTGGGCATTCGAGGAGTGGCGTCATTGGCTTGAAGGAGCTAAGCATCGCGTGGTGGTCTTGACTGATCACAAAAACTTGACTTATCTCGAGTCTGCCAAACGGTTGAATCCTAGACAGGCTCGTTGGTTGCTGTTTTTCTCCCGTTTTGACTTTGTGGTTTCGTACCTTCCGGGCTCTAAAAATGTGAAGGCGGATGCCCTGTCTAGGAGTTTTGTGCCCGATTCTCTGGGTTTGTTTGAGCCGGCAGGTATTCTCAAAGAGGGGGTAATTTTGTCTGCCATCTCCCCTGATTTGCGGCGGGTGCTGCAAAAATTTCAGGCTAATAGACCTGACCGTTGCGCAGCGGAGAAACTGTTTGTCCCTGATAGGTGGACGAATAAAGTTATCTCTGAGGTTCATTGTTCGGTGTTGGCTGGTCATCCTGGAATCTTTGGTACCAGAGATTTGGTGGCTAGATCCTTTTGGTGGCCGTCTCTGTCGCGGGATGTGCGTTCTTTTGTGCAGTCCTTTGGGATTTGTGCTCGGGCTAAGCCCTGCTGTTCTCGTGCCAGTGGGTTGCTTTTGCCCTTGCCGGTCCCGAAGAGGCCTTGGACACATATCTCTATGGATTTTATTTCGGATCTCCCCGTCTCTCAAAGAATGTCGGTCATTTGGGTGGTTTGTGATCGCTTCTCTAAGATGGTCCATTTGGTGCCCTTGTCTAAATTGCCTTCCTCCTCTGATTTGGTGCCATTGTTTTTTCAGCATGTGGTTCGTTTGCATGGCATTCCAGAGAACATCGTTTCTGACAGAGGTTCTCAGTATGTTTTGAGGTTTTGGCGAGCCTTTTGGGCTAGGATGGGCATTGATTTGTCTTTTTCCTCGGCTTTCCATCCTCAGACAAATGGCCAGACTGAACGAACCAATCAGACCTTGGAGACATATCTGAGATGTTTTGTTTCTGCTGATCAGGATGATTGGGTGTCCTTTTTGCCTTTGGCTGAGTTCGCCCTTAATAATCGGGCCAGCTCGGCTACTTTGGTTTCGCCGTTTTTCTGCAATTCCGGGTTCCACCCTCGTTTCTCTTCAGGGCAGGTTGAGTCTTCGGACTGTCCTGGTGTGGATACTGTGGTGGATAGGTTGCAGCAGATTTGGACTCATGTAGTGGACAATTTGACCTTGTCCCAGGAGAAGGCTCAACGTTTCGCTAACCGCAGGCGCTGTGTGGGTCCCCGACTTCGTGTTGGGGATTTGGTTTGGTTGTCATCTCGTTATATTCCTATGAAGGTTTCCTCTCCTAAATTTAAGCCTTGTTTCATTGGTCCATATAGGATTTCTGAGGTTCTTAATCCTGTGTCTTTTCGTTTGACTCTTCCGGCTTCTTTTTCCATCCATAATGTGTTCCATAGGTCATTGTTGCGGAGATACGTGGCACCTGTGGTTCCATCTATTGATCCTCCTGCTCCGGTTTTGGTTGAAGGGGAATTGGAGTATATTGTGGAGAAGATTTTGGATTCTCGTGTTTCGAGACGGAAACTCCAGTATCTGGTTAAGTGGAAAGGTTATGGTCAGGAGGATAATTCCTGGGTCTTTGCCTCTGATGTCCATGCTGCCGATCTGGTTCGTGCCTTTCATGTGGCTCATCCTGGTCAGCCTGGGGGTTCTGGTGAGGGTTCGGTGACCCCTCCTCAAGGGGGGGTACTGTTGTGAATTCTGTGGCCAAGCTCCCTCCTGTGGTCGTGAGTGGTACTGCGGCTGGTTCTGTCTATAAGCTTCCTTTGGTGGATGAGAGTGGTACTGCGGCTTCTGAGTTTCCTTCCTCAGGTGATGAGGTTGAGTCGTTAGGTGCTGCTCTATTTAACTCCACCTGGTGCTTTGATCCTGGCCTCCAGTCAATGTTCTAGTATTGGTCTTGCTTCCTCCTGGATCGTTCCTGTGGCCTCTCTATCCTGCATAAGCTAAGTTCTGCTTGTGTTATTTTTTGTTTGCTATATTTTCTGTCCAGCTTGCTATATTGGTTTTTTCTTGCTTGCTGGAAGCTCTGAGACGCAGAGGGAGCACCTCCGTACCGTTAGTCGGTACGGAGGGTCTATTTGCCCCTCTGCGTGGTTGTTTTGTAGGTTTTTGTGTTGACCGCAAAGCTATCTTTCCTATCCTCGGTCTATTCAGTAAGTCGGGCCTCACTTTGCTAAATCTATTTCATCTCTGTGTTTGTATTTCATCTTTACTCACAGTCATTATATGTGGGGGGCTGCCTTTTCCTTTGGGGAATTTCTCTGAGGCAAGGTAGGCTTATTTTTCTATCTTCAGGGCTAGTTAGTTTCTCAGGCTGTGCCGAGTTGCATAGGGAGCGTTAGGCGCAATCCACGGCTACCTCTAGTGTGGTGTGTTAGGATTAGGGATTGCGGTCAGCAGAGTTTCCACGTCTCAGAGCTTGTCCTATGTTTTTGGTAAATGTCAGGTCACCTTGTGTGCTCTGAACTTCAAGGTCCACTGTGGTTCTGAATTACCTGTTCATAACAGTACTGGAGGCCCAAAGTACTAATGCTTCTCAATAGAGGGAAAAGAGAAGTTCTGAGACCATTTTTTTTTCTTTGCACTGTGTTCTGTCTTTCTTTTCCCCTTTACATCAGGGTGGTTCAGAACACAGGTGTGGACATGGATATTCAGGGTCTGTCCTCTTTGATGGATAATCTCACTATAAGAGTACAGAACATTCAAGATTTAGTGGTTCAGAATCCTATGTTAGAACCTAAAATTCCTATTCCTGAGTTATTTTCTGGAGAGAGAGCTAAGTTTTTGAATTTTAAAAATAATTGTAAACTGTTTCTGGCTTTGAAACCCCACTCCTCTGGTGACCCAGTTCAACAAGTTAAAATCATTATTTCTTTATTACGTGGCGACCCTCAAGACTGGGCATTTTCCCTTGCGCCAGGAGATCCTGCATTATGTAATATTGATGCGTTTTTTCCGGCGCTCGGATTGCTGTACGACGAACCTAATTCAGTGGATCAGGCAGAGAAAAATTTGCTGGCTCTGTGTCAGGGTCAGGATGAGATAGAGATTTATTGTCAGAAGTTTAGAAAGTGGTCCGTGCTCACTCAATGGAATGAATCTGCGCTGGCAGCTATTTTCAGAAAGGGTCTCTCTGAAGCCCTTAAGGATGTCATGGTGGGATTTCCTATGCCTGCTGGTCTGAATGAGTCTATGTCTTTGGCCATTCAAATCGGTCGACGCTTCCGCGAGCGTAAATCTGTGCACCATTTGGCGGTATTATCTGAGCATAAACCTGAGCCTATGCAGTGCGATAGGACTTTGACCAGAGCTGAAAGGCAAGAACACAGACGTCAGAATGGGCTGTGTTTCTACTGTGGTGATTCCACTCATGCTATCTCCGATTGTCCTAAGCGCACTAAGCGGTTCGCTAGGTCTGCCACCATTGGTACGGTACAATCGAAATTTCTTTTGTCCGTTACTTTGATCTGCTCTTTGTCTTCCTATTCTGTCATGGCATTTGTGGATTCAGGCGCTGCCCTGAATTTGATGGACTTGGAGTATGCTAGGCGCTGTGGGTTTGTCTTGGAGCCCTTGCAGTGTCCTATTCCATTGAGAGGAATTGATGCTACGCCTTTGGCCAAGAATAAGCCTCAGTATTGGACCCAGCTGATCATGTGCATGGCTCCTGCGCACCAGGAGGATATTCGCTTTCTGGTGTTGCATAATCTGCATGATGTGGTCGTGTTGGGGTTGCCATGGCTACAAGTCCATAACCCAGTATTATATTGGAAATCAATGTATGTGTCCAGCTGGGGTTGTCAGGGGGTACATGGTGATGTTCCATTTCTGTCTATCTCATCATCCACCCCTTCTGAGGTCCCAGAGTTCTTGTCTGATTACCGGGATGTATTCGATGAGCCCAAGTCCAATGCCCTACCTCCGCATAGGGATTGTGATTGTGCTATCTATTTGATTCCTGGTAGTAAGTTTCCTAAGGGTCGACTGTTTAATTTATCTGTACCTGAGCACGCTGCTATGCGGAGTTACGTGAAGGAGTCTTTGGAGAAGGGTCATATTCGCCCGTCATCGTCGCCATTGGGAGCGGGTTTCTTTTTTGTGGCCAAGAAGGATGGTTCGCTGCGACCTTGTATTGATTACCGCCTTCTAAATAAAATTACGGTCAAATTTCAGTACCCCTTGTCGTTGCTGTCTGATTTGTTTGCTCGGATTAAGGGGACTAGTTGGTTCACCAAGATAGATCTTCGTGGTGCGTATAATCTTGTGCGTATCAAACGGGGCGATGAATGGAAAACAGCATTTAATACGCCCGAAGGCCATTTTGAGTACCTGGTTATGCCATTCGGACTTTCTAATGCTCCATCAGTGTTTCAGTCCTTTATACATGACATCTTCCGAGAGTACCTGGATAAATTCCTGATTGTATACTTGGATGATATTTTGGTCTTCTCGGATGATTGGGAGTCTCATGTGAAGCAGGTCAGAATGGTGTTCCAGGTCCTGCGTGCTAATTATTTGTTTGTGAAGGGGTCAAAGTGTCTCTTTGTTGTTCAGAAGATTTCATTTTTGGGGTTCATTTTTTCTCCTTCTACTATCGAGATGGACCCTGTTAAAGTTAAGGCCATTTATGATTGGACTCAGCCAACATCTCTGAAGAGTCTGCAGAAGTTCCTGGGCTTTGCTAATTTTTATCGTCGCTTCATCGCTAATTTTTCTAGCATTGCTAAACCGTTGACTGATTTGACCAAGAAGGGTGCTGATGTGGTCAATTGGTCTTCTGCTGCTGTGGAACCTTTTCAGGAGTTGGAGCGTCGTTTTTCTTCTGCCCCTGTGTTGTGCCAACCAGATGTTTCGCTTCCGTTCCAGGTCGAGGTTGATGCTTCCGAAATTGGAGCAGGGGCTGTTTTGTTGCAGAGAAGTTCTGATTGCTCGGTGATGAAACCATGCGCCTTCTTTTCCAGGAAATTTTCGCCTGCTGAGCAAAATTATGATGTTGGCAATCAAGAGTTGCTAGCCATGAAGTGGGCATTCGAGGAGTGGCGTCATTGGCTTGAAGGAGCTAAGCATCGCGTGGTGGTCTTGACTGATCACAAAAAACTTGACTTATCTCGAGTCTGCCAAACGGTTGAATCCTAGACAGGCTCGTTGGTCGCTGTTTTTCTCCCGTTTTGACTTTGTGGTTTCGTACCTTCCGGGCTCTAAAAATGTGAAGGCGGATGCCCTGTCTAGGAGTTTTGTGCCCAATTCTCCGGGTTTGTCTGAGCCGGCAGGTATTCTCAAAGAGGGGGTAATTCTGCCATCTCCCCTGATTTGCGGCGGGTGCTGCAAAAATTTCAGGCTAATAGACCTGACCGTTGCGCAGCGGAGAAACTGTTTGTCCCTGATAGGTGGACGAATAAAGTTATCTCTGAGGTTCATTGTTCGGTGTTGGCTGGTCATCCTGGAATCTTTGGTACCAGAGATTTGGTGGCTAGATCCTTTTGGTGGCCGTCTCTGTCGCGGGACGTGCGTTCTTTTGTGCAGTCCTTTGGGATTTGTGCTCGGGCTAAGCCCTGCTGTTCTCGTGCCAGTGGGTTGCTTTTGCCCTTGCCGGGCCCGAAGAGGCCTTGGACACATATCTCTATGGATTTTATTTCGGATCTCCCCGTCTCTCAAAGAATGTCGATCATTTGGGTGATTTGTGATCGCTTCTCTAAGATGGTCCATTTGGTGCCCTTGTCTAAATTGCCTTCCTCCTCTGATTTGGTGCCATTGTTTTTTCAGCATGTGGTTCGTTTGCATGGCATTCCAGAGAACATCGTTTCTGACAGAGGTTCTCAGTTTGTTTCGAGGTTTTGGCGAGCCTTTTGGGCTAGGATGGGCATTGATTTGTCTTTTTCCTCGGCTTTCCATCCTCAGACAAATGGCCAGACTGAACGAACCAATCAGACCTTGGAGACATATCTGAGATGTTTTGTTTCTGCAGATCAGGATGATTGGGTGTCCTTTTTGCCTTTGGCTGAGTTCGCCCTTAATAATCGGGCCAGCTCGGCTACTTTGGTTTCGCCGTTTTTCTGCAATTCCGGGTTCCACCCTCGTTTCTCTTCAGGGCAGGTTGAGTCTTCGGACTGTCCTGGTGTGGATACTGTGGTGGATAGGTTGCAGCAGATTTGGACTCATGTAGTGGACAATTTGACCTTGTCCCAGGAGAAGGCTCAACGTTTCGCTAACCGCAGGCGCTGTGTGGGTCCCCGACTTCGTGTTGGGGATTTGGTTTGGTTGTCATCTCGTTATATTCCTATGAAGGTTTCCTCTCCTAAATTTAAGCCTTGTTTCATTGGTCCATATAGGATTTCTGAGGTTCTTAATCCTGTGTCTTTTCGTTTGACTCTTCCGGCTTCTTTTTCCATCCATAATGTGTTCCATAGGTCATTGTTGCGGAGATACGTGGCACCTGTGGTTCCATCTATTGATCCTCCTGCTCCGGTTTTGGTTGAATGGAAATTGGAGTATATTGTGGAGAAGATTTTGGATTCTCGTGTTTCGAGACGGAAACTCCAGTATCTGGTTAAGTGGAAAGGTTATGGTCAGGAGGATAATTCCTGGGTCTTTGCCTCTGATGTCCATGCTGCCGATCTGGTTCGTGCCTTTCATGTGGCTCATCCTGGTCGGCCTGGGGGTTCTGGTGAGGGTTCGGTGACCCCTCCTCAAGGGGGGTACTGTTGTGAATTCTGTGGCCAAGCTCCCTCCTGTGGTCGTGAGTGGTACTGCGGCTGGTTCTGTCTATAAGCTTCCTTTGGTGGATGAGAGTGGTACTGCGGCTTCTGAGTTTCCTTCCTCAGGTGATGAGGTTGAGTCGTTAGGTGCTGCTCTATTTAACTCCACCTGGTGCTTTGATCCTGGCCTCCAGTCAATGTTCTAGTATTGGTCTTGCTTCCTCCTGGATCGTTCCTGTGGCCTCTCTATCCTGCATAAGCTAAGTTCTGCTTGTGTTATTTTTTGTTTGCTATATTTTCTGTCCAGCTTGCTATATTGGTTTTTTCTTGCTTGCTGGAAGCTCTGAGACGCAGAGGGAGCACCTCCGTACCGTTAGTCGGTACGGAGGGTCTTTTTGCCCCTCTGCGTGGTTGTTTTGTAGGTTTTTGTGTTGACCGCAAAGCTATCTTTCCTATCCTCGGTCTATTCAGTAAGTCGGGCCTCACTTTGCTAAATCTATTTCATCTCTGTGTTTGTATTTCATCTTTACTCACAGTCATTATATGTGGGGGGCTGCCTTTTCCTTTGGGGAATTTCTCTGAGGCAAGGTAGGCTTATTTTTCTATCTTCAGGGCTAGTTAGTTTCTCAGGCTGTGCCGAGTTGCATAGGGAGCGTTAGGCGCAATCCACGGCTACCTCTAGTGTGGTGTGTTAGGATTAGGGATTGCGGTCAGCAGAGTTTCCACGTCTCAGAGCTTGTCCTATGTTTTTGGTAAATGTCAGGTCACCTTGTGTGCTCTGAACTTCAAGGTCCACTGTGGTTCTGAATTACCTGTTCATAACACTACAGTAATAATATCCCACATCCTGCCCCTGTGTCTCCCATCCTGCCCCAAGTGTCTTCCATCCTGCCCCAAGTGTCTTCCATCCTGCCCCAGGTGTCATCCTTCTGCTCCATTTGTCATCATCCTGCCCTATATGATCTCCTTTCTTGCCCCATACTGTATGATTTCCCATCTGCCTCAGGTGTCTCCCATCTTGTCCTAGATGTCTCCCATCTTTTCCCAGGTGTCGACCATCCTGTCCCATATGATCTCCCATCCTGTCCCATATGATCTCCCATCCTGCCTCAAGTGTCTCCCATTCTGCCTCAGGTAGCTCCCATCTTGTCCCAGGTGTCTCCCATCCTTTCCCAGGTGTTGACCATCCTGTTCCATATGATCTCCCATCCTGGCCCTTATCATCTCCCATCCTGTCCCATATGATCTCCTATCCTGCCCCAGGTGTCTCCCATCCTGCCCCAGGTGTCGATCATCCTGCCCCAGGTGTCTCCCATCCTGCCCCATGTGTCATCCATCCTGCATAGCATGATCCTCTCCCTTCAGAAAATGGGCTACAGGGTAATATTCCAACATGATAACGGCCCCAAACACATCTCCAAGATGACCACTGCCTTGCTAAAGAAACTGGGGGTTAGGGTGCTGGACTGGCCAAGCATGTATCTAGACCTAAACAATATTGAACATCTGTGGGGCATCCTCAAACAGAATGTGGAGCATCACAAGGTCTCTAACATCCACCATCTCTGTGATGTCATCATGGTGCAGTGGAAGATGATTCCAGTGGCAACCTGAGAAGCTCTAGTGGACGCCATGCCCAAGAGAGTTAAGACAGTAATTCAAAATTATTGTGGCCACACAAAATATTGACACTTTGAGCACAATTTGGCCATTTCCACTAAGGGGTGTACTCACCTTTGTTGGCAGTGGTTTAGGCTGTGTGTTGAGTTATTTAGAGGGCACGCCAACTTTATACTTTTATACAAGCTGTACACTGATTACTTTACTTTGTATCAAAGTGTCAGATCTTCAGTGCTGTCCCGTGAAAAGTTATAATAAAATATTTACAAAAATATGAGGGGTGTACTCACTTTTGTGATATACTGTACACTTGTATCATATAAGCAAACCTGCAACCCCCAGTGTGACTTTGCAAATGGGAAAGAAAGATAGACTAGTTAAAAATGTAAAGGGTAATGGTTAATTACATTTTGTTAGTTTTTTTTTTTTTATGTTTAAGGATCTTTTATTCTGAGCAGATTGGTCGGTGTCTTAGGACTAGGATCTCCACAGATCTGCTCAGAATGAAAGGGCCTAAAATAAATAGAAAATCTCTCAAAAGTATTCACATAAAGTAGGAGTCTACAGTATGTTCAGTGGCTCCATCGGGCTTTTGTCCGAAGCAAAACAGGATTCGAGAGAATGTAGTAACGAGCCCATTCACAGTACTGATGCAGACACAGGGAAAGTGTGCATTGTCGAACATCATTTACCCCTTTTTAAGATGGGCAGCAAAACGTAGACTTTACATGGCTGCAGACTACCTAATTGTATAGTGTGTGGTGCGCAAGCTATTATGATTCCCCGGTATTCACACTACAAGATGGTAGTCACATCACCTCACGTATGCGATTTGCATGCTTTCTATCTTGTGTCTTGCTAGATACAGCTGGATTCCCTGAATTCACTTTTATTAAGAGAAGCAGAATACATTTAGTCAGCATGTAACTGGAGCACTACGTCAGGGCTGTGGGGTACTCGTACCAGGTCCTGCGGTTAACAGGGGGGATGTCACAGTGGCTGACCCGGTCCGTGGCCCTGGGACGTCCGTGTAAAAGGGAAAGGTCTGTAAAGGGAATAAAGTTTATGTTCGTGGTGCGACCTGTGGTATTCGGTCAATGGGGACCGACACTGCTTTAAGGGGTCCTCTGGGGTGATGTTATGGCAGCTAGATGGTATACCTTCCTACAGGTGAAGTATATTCCCAGGGCTTCCCAGTGTGTAGATGGTAGAATGGTAAAAGGTGCAGTAATGAACGAGGACACAGGTTTGCAGTCTCTTTACCTCGTTTACTGAAAATTCAGCAGCCACAGTCCAGGGCATTGGATCACAGGGCAGGTAGAGTCTGTGAGGCAATTTCAGAGTCCCCTTGTCCAGGTGGAAATCAATACCCTTCCTTTGCGCTGTAGTGGTGTAGTCCCTTACTGCATAAGCTTCAAATAAGGTCCTCACAGATGTGGTGTCTTTATCTCTGTCCCCCGTAGTCCGATAGGACAAAACCCATATGACTGGTGGCTTGAGGCTATTTATAGGGACTCTAGCATGCCTCGGCCTCTGAGGAGTGCCACCGTGCCTCCTGGGTGTAAGTGCGGACAAGTAACATGCAATTAGCTGTCCTGCCGGTCTCTGAAGTAAGGCGTAGAGATCCTTACTACCTCGGTGTTCCGGCTACCGGTTATCTGCGCCTCAGAAGGAGGCAGCCTGCTCGGGGCTGGTCCCCTTCTGGTATCCTCTCCTGTGCTTTGCTTTCCTGCACACTCACTGCAACATATTTTGCTTTCTGAAATGCCTCCTTCTGGGAGCTGCAGCTCTTAGGGCATGCACAGCTCCTTGGACCCTCTGTCCTCCTCAGACGGCTGTCTGGAACTTTCTAACTCTCCCTACAGACTACCAGTTATATCTATATATGGGGAGTCACCTAGTAAATAGGATCAAAAGCTCCCCCTGGTGGCCTGGAGTGTGAATGTGTTGCATGCTTGTGGTACCTGGATGCAGTTATCCTTCCTTGCCTCCAAATGTAACATAACTCCCCCCGGGAGGAAAGCAACACTAATGCGATGACCAGGACCCTGGGGCGCTGCATAACTACTGTAGAGATGAAAGAGGTGGAGTAAATCTCCATCGTGAAACTTGGATAAAAGTTCATTTTAATTAGACAAATCCTTTAAAATCCTTGTTTCATAATGGTACAGCAAATGATGGAGTACATGATACAACCAACGGATTTCGACCTGTTAAGGTCTTAATCATGGTATGGCATATGGTCAGAGCAACAAAACATATATAGAAAAAATTAAACACACAACAAGTGATGCAATTAGAATCAAGCAAAAAAAAAAAAAAAAGTGCACTAATTAAAAGTCCCCACATTGGAACACATGCAATTGACATACAATGATTCACAGAAAAACGCAGTAATAACATTAAGGTGCTGTATACAGAGATCCAGATCAAATTAACAATTGAGATATATATATATATATATATATATATATATATAACCTCTAAAGTTTATGCAGAGGAGAGTAAGAAAAGAAAAAAAAAAAGAAGTGAAAAAATATATATTTTAATCGTATTGTAAAATCAAATCTTGCCATTTATTCAGAACCTATGGGGTTCTAGTCTGCAATTTAAAAATCCAGAAGAATTCACAGTTCAAGACCTTACGGCTAAAATCCTCACCTCGACTCGGTTTAAAGACCTTTTCAATGCCCATAACACTAAGAGTATTAGTTTTTCCAGCATGAAATTGTCTGCGATGATAAGATATCGCAGAAATGTTATCAGCATTAGCATTAGACACATCCGACAAATGTTTGCATATTCTTCTTTTAAAAGGTCCTATTGTACAGCCAACATATTGGAGTCTGCAGGCTGTGCATTCAATCAAATAAACAAGACCTTCTGGGCTACAATTCATATATGTATTAATAGTATATGAAATACCTATTACAATAGAAGCAAATTTACTGTTTTTATTAACATCTGAATCATTTTTATTTAAAAAAAAAGGCTGGGTGAAAGAATATCTCCCAATGAAGGAGCTTTTCTGGCTACAAATCGCATGTGCGTATTTTCCCAAATATTCACCAGTTTATTATCACCATATAAAGTTGGGAGATGTTTTTTCACTATTTTAATAATAGTATCAAACTGAGGACTAAATTCTGTAATGAAATTAATGCTGCATGGCTTTTCCAAGTCTCTTGTGGAAACATTGCAAAGAACTTTCAGAGAATTTTTTATAGAATTATTTTTTATAGTTTTTTGGGGGGTTTACCCTCAATAATTAAAGATTGTCTATCTATATTATTCACAATTCGTTTGGCTTTAGACAGAGTCCACTCCTGATAATCTCTGGAGCGTAATCTGTGCAATGTTTTCGAGGCTTCTTTTTCGTATGTTTCTTTAGAAGTGTAATTCCTTTTTAGTCTGATCTGTTCACCTGTGGGTATATTTCTGATAACATGCTTCGGATGCGATGAATTATCATTGATATAATTAATAAATTCACGAATTTCTAAAGGAATACCGTTCCAAATTAACATCAAGTTGTCTATGTAGCAACCAAAAAAAGGAAATATTTGGGGCAAAAAGATTATTTTCATTAAAAATACATTTTTCCTCCCATACTGCAACTGTTATATTTGCCAAGGAGGGGGAGCATTTTCCTCCCATACTTACTCCTTGTTTTTGTAGGAAAAAAATATTATCGAATGAAACAATAATTGTGTGTGAGTAAAAAATGTGTTGCCTCAATAATAATTAATTGAATTTTTTCTTTATAATGGCTGTACTTATTCAAAAATAGGTCAAACTAGAAATGATAATTTTATGTGGAGGGATAAAATCCCACAATATCACGTCATCCATAAATGAGAAGACCAACTTAAACCATCTAAAGCAGAGATGACAGTTCTAGTGTCCCGTATATAACCTGGTAGGTTGACTACTAAGGGCTGTAAGTAATGATCAACCCATTCTCCAAGATGTTCTGAAAAAGAACCTATACCCGAAATAATAACCCTGATCAGTGGTGTGACTACAAAGTTATGGGCCCCGATGCAAACTTTCAAATGGGGCCCCCCCCCCCACCATGCCAAAATATTTTCCACCCAAATTCACATTTTCCCGATTGATTTTGCACACTATAGCTTTATTGCAAAGTTGTATAGTGTGACCTCAGTGGCGTAACTATCCGGTGCCCCATCCTGGTATATATTTGTCCCCCGTACTGCCAATTGTTATGTAATGTATACAAGAAAATAAATCATTATACTCATCAGGGGCTTACATAGAAGTCATGGGGATCCATATAAGAAGTATAATGCACCCCCATAGTCCTCCTTATAATATAATGCACCCCGATAGTCCTCTATATAATATACTGCACAGTTCATAGTCATCCATATAGTATAATACACTGCGAATAGTTCTCCATATAGTATAATACACTCCCATAGTCCTTCATATAATATTATACATTCCCCATAGTCCTCCATATAGTATTATACACTCCCCATAGTCCTCCATATAGTATTATACACTCCCTATAGTCCTCCATACATTATACACTCCCCATAGTCCTCCATATAGTATTATACACTCCCCATAGTCCTTCATATAGTATTATACACTCCTCAGTCCTCCATATAGTATAATACACTCTTCATAGTCCTCCATATATTAAAATACACTCCCCATAGTGCTCCATATAGCATAATAAACTACTCGTAGTGCTCCATCTAGTATAATACACTTCTCAGTCCTCCATATAGTATAATACACTGCTCAGTCCTCCATATAGTATAATACACTCCTCATAGTGCTCCATATAGTATAATGCACAGCCACTGTCATCCATGTCGTACAATTCACTTCCCATAGTATAATGCACCCCATAGTCCTTCATATAGTATAATGCATTCCCCATAGTCCTCGATACGGTATAATGCAGCCCACATATAGTATAATGCAGCCACTCCACAAAAGTATAATGCCGCCCCGCCATACAACCATACAATATAATGCAGCCCCTCTATACAGGGGCAGTGAGAAAGACATGGGTAAACAGTGACTAGGGGACGGGAGAAGGACACAAGGGGGCTAGGGGAGACAGGCATAAGAGTGACACAGGGGAGCAAGGGATCAAGGAAGACAGGCACAAGGGGACACACGGGGGTTAGGAGGCAGGGGAGAAGGGCACAAGGGGACTAGTGGGCACGGGAGACTGACACAAGGCGACAAGGGAAACTGACACAAGGGGACACACAGGGACTAGTGGGCCAGGGAGAGTGACAAGGGGACACACGGGGATTAGTGGGCAAGGGAGACTGACACAAGGGGACTAGTGGGCAAGGGAGACTGTCACAAGGGGAGACACGGGGACAAGGGACACAAGCACAAGGGGACAAGGGCAACAGGCACAAGGGGGCTAATGGGGACTAGGAGGAAGGGGAAAAGGGCACAAGTGGGCAAGGGAGACAGGCACAATAGGACACAAGGAGGCTCTGAGGGCTGAGTAGATATCGACGCAGGAGCAGGGAAGAAGGGGGCACAGGGATTATGAGGACAGGGTAGATGGAGAAAACACGGTGAGAAAGGGGACAGGGGAGACTTGAGAGCAGGGCAGATGGGTCATAGGTGGGCATGGGGAAAGGGGGGTGCAGGAGGACTCAGGGCATGGGAAATGGGGAGCATTGGGGGACTAGGGGAGGAGGGACAAGGTACGTATGGGGACCCGGAGGAGCACAATGACCTGAACCTGGGGACCTATGATGACATGGGGCACGGGAGAGCAGGTAGGAAACGGAGCTGGTGTCACAGGGGGCCACGGACGGCGACACATGGGCAGCAGACACACCTCACTGCTACTGGTCCTGTACACCTCCATATTCCGATCCTCCACATGGCTGAGCTGCTGCAGCATCCCCCTCCTGGGCAGCTCAATCCACGCACCCCCGCCAGCTCTAGAGCCACCTGTTCCAGGTCACAGCAGCTGCCACAGGCTCCGTCAATATGGCGGCCGCCATCACCTGTGCAGACACTGCACTGCCTGGGCCCCACACACAGCAGATGCACAATGAAGTGACATCATCGTGTACCTGCAGTGTCAGAGGCAGAGGGCAATGATGGGAGAGGGAGCATCAGCTGACGCTCTCTCCTCCATCATTGCTTTAAACTGTACCGGCATCTAAGACGCCGGTATAGTTCAATGCGGCGGCAAGGGGGGAGTCCGTTGCCTCTGACCTGCCACGCTCCTGACCTGTCAGGCCTGTGGTAGTAACGCGGCTATGCCCGTGTATAGTATAGGGTAGGTATAGGGTATATATTGGCCATGTATAGGGTAGTTACAGGGTGTGTACACGGTAGTTACATGTCCCATTATGCATCATTCATAGAAAATAACTTCCCCGCACAGCAGCACCAGACAAGGCTGCACTGGCAGAATCCCCCCTAGGAGGAGAGGACGCCACCGGGAGCACACTCACACCTGAATGTCCAGCATGGAAGGTCTGAGAGGCGCTGGCCCCGCCTCCTCCCTGTGACTTTCATCTTCCCCACAGCCTCCTCCTCTCTCCATCCTGACCCTCGGTCTCATCTTGTCCGGTCTCCTCTGCTCGGGTTTCCTCCATGTTCAGTGAGCTGCAGGTGACCGCATCACCGCCGCCTACGGCCCTATGCTCCCTGACATGCCTGTCACCAGTCGGCGCTGCGCTCATCACTATGGTAACCTGTTGGCACAGGCTCCGTTCTGTGCGGGGTTAGACCAGTGAGGGCTGCGGTGATGGCGGCGGTGAGGGCTATGGGGTGCATGGAGAGCATATAGGACGCTACCGCCTGTAATGCGGCCACATTGACAGTGAGGAAGGTTAAAGGGACTCTGTCACCCCCTCCAGCCGTTAGAAACTAAAAGAGACACCTTGTGCAGCAGTAATGCTGCATTCTGACAATGTGGCTCTTTTAGTTATTGGTGCAGTCAAAGCAGAAATAAAGCATTCTATAATTTTGCAAAAATACCTGTCTTCAGTCAAGGAGGCAGGTCTTAACCCCCCTACTGCACATGCCACACTGCCGTCACTTAAGGCTTCTTCGGCGCCGGGCGCCGCCCCCTCCACGCTGTTTTCAAATCAAATCCGGCACCTGCGCTGTTTTGTTCTGCCTGGGGCAGGTGCAGTGAGCGCTGCCCGTCTAACCTCAGATGCAGTCTCGCAGACTGCGCCTGTGCGGCCACCCTGCTTGTGAATCCCAGCCCTGCAGTGTGTTATGCATTATGCACAGTGCAGGGCTGGGATTCACAAGCAGGGCGGCCGCACAGGCGCAGTCTGCGAGACTGCATCTGAGGTCAGACGGGCAGCGTTCACTGCGCCTGCCCCAGGCAGAACAAAACAGCGCAGGCACCGGATTTGATTTAAAAACAGCGCGGAGGGGGGCGGCGCCCGGCGACGAAGAAGCCTTGAGTGATGGCAGTGTGGCGTGTGCAGCAGGGGGTGTTAAGACCTGCCTCCTTAACTGAAGACAGGTATTTTTGCGAAATTATAAAACGCTTTATTTCTGCTTTGACTGCACCAATAACTAAAAGAGCCACCTTGTCAGAATGCAGCATTACTGCTGCACAAGGTGGCTCTTTTAGTTTCTAACAGCTGGAGGGGGTAACAGAGTCCCTTTAACTCTTTCAGGAGCAGTGCCTTACAGCAGTCACAGGACCCTGACAGGAGGATGGTTCCTCCTAAGCCTGTATATGGCATGTAGGTCATAGATGCTGATATAGTTTAATGAGGAAGCGGCAGCGGGAGTCAGGTGCCTCTGACCTGCCGAGCCCCTGACCTGCCAGGCCCGGTCGCAGCGGCGACCGCTGCGACCATGGTAGTTGCGCCCCTGACCCTGATCCAGGCACCTCCGTGCTTGAATTTCATTCTGAGTCAATCAAGACTTTTGTTCCTGAGCAAGCTTGCATACAAGGACTTCTGCTTCAAACTGGTGAGTTGAATTTTTCCCCTTCCCTTTTTTCCTTTGCATACATACTGTAGAGATGGGCGAACCTTGTAAGGTTCGGTTCGATTCGCTGAACGTTTCGACAAACTTCCCCATTAAATTTGATGGGAGGCTAAACCAAACATATATACAATAACTTAAGAGGTGACAAAAAGCTTCCCAAACAGCTAAAATTAGGGGCAGACATCATGAAAAGTGACATTAATTGACCCTTTGCAAATGGCACAGCAGCAGTCAGCCATGGGCCATGCATGAGGTATCAGGGTCTGGGCCAGAATTTACAGCTTGGAATTGAAGTTTCAATGAGCACCTGGTGGTTAAGGGAGTGGTGTAAGCCTCTTTAGCTGGGAGCCTTGATGCCTCATGCATCAGATCCATTTTTTTTCCCAGCCACAACAGTTCTTAGGTTCTTTAGAAGGACGTAGATCTGGGGATTTATTCTGACGGAATATAGGCTCAGCTGTATTGACAAATGTCTTTTTTCGGCCTTGCTAACTATCTTACAATCAGATGGCACATACAGTTTCATACAGTAACAATGGTAGAAAAATGTAAGGAAAGTAACACAGGTAGCTGAGTGAAAGAAAGTGCAGTCCTGCCTGTCTGGGAGTCTTACTTATACAGGCAACCTACCTACATTGCCCTTAAAAATAAGCGTCATTATTATTAAAGGAAAAGTAAAGGAGATCCAGCTCACAGGACGCCGAAATCAGGTAAATTAATGAATTCTTTTATTACAAACTGGTTAAAGACATAAAAAGTCCAGGTGAGTATTTGGGTGCCAATATAGCTAGAATCCATGGTAAAAAAAAAGGGGGGAACATGGGGAGAAAGATAACTATGATTACCAACGCGTTTCGAATGTTATTCACGCTCTTAAACTTGGTATGAATGAGAATTTACTAATTAGAGAAAGCTGTAGGTGTATTATCAGCAAATGCAACACATATAGGTAACATATATATAAGAAGGGCAATAAAAGTGTTAGATTACGAAACTAAACAAATTAAAAAAAAAGTTAGTAGTGCAACCTTATTTTATTTTCTTTAATTTAAACCTTAAGGAACCCTATTGTCCAAGGCAAAGATCCAGTGAGCCTCTCTGTTACTAAGTGTTTTTTCTCTGTTTCCACTGAGAACATGTTTCGGTGTGTGTTCAATGGCAAAGGTGGAAACACTGGCTGTTTGTCTATTGTGGTTAGTTATAAAGTGTTTAGAAGTGTGAGAGATGCTACGATTGGACGGGTGAATGATGTCATATAGATGTTCTCTTATTCTTGCTTTAAATGTTCTTGTAGTAGAACCAATGTATTTTAGTTTGCTTATGGTGCATTCAATTACATAACTTACATGATCTGTTTTGCATGACATCAAGCCAGACATCCTGATGGTGACCTCTCTTCTCAGTCCCTTCCATTCAGATGTCCAAATATTCCTTCTACATGGGACTGTGTGACACAGGTCTGTTTCTCCACCATGGATGGTTCTTTCTTATTTGCATCTCAAAGAACAAACATCACTGTGATAACATGTATCATGGGTTTTATATACTTGTTTCCTCAACATTGATGGAATCCATAATCCCATGTACTGCTACATACGTAGGCAGTTAACTGGTTCATGCAGCTTTACATGAACACCCGAGCCTTACACTATGGCTGGTCCGAATAACTATAGCAATTGTTACCCTCCACCTCTCGTGTCTCCCTTTTCCTCATAGTCTGTAAGCTTGCGAGCAGGGCCCTCATTCCTCTTGGTATCTATTTTGAACTGTATTTCTGTTATGCTGTAATGTCTATTGTCTGTGCAAGTCTCCTCTATAATTTGTAAAGCGCTGCGGAATATGTTGGCGCTATATAAATAAAAATTATTATTATTATTATTATCCCGCTGCTGGATTCCTACGTTATTGCTTTTCTAGTCTACACCTTCACTACTGTACTCCTGCTTTCTTGCTTTGTGCCTTTATATTGTGCATACATGTGCCCATGCTATCACTCTTAGACACAACGTGTATTCTAAGGCCCATAGACTAAGATTTCTAATCTTACAAATCACCTGATGATGTGTGCTTTATATTTATTTTTGGTGACATGAGTTGTTTCTTTATAACTTATGGAATTCATAATCTCACCACTGAATTCCAGACACAATTAGAATTGTACCTCATTATCTACTCTTTAGAGGTTACCACTGTGCTTCCCAGATTCACGTTCTCCACTTTCTCCCACCGATGTGAAATACATGACTTTCGTACCGTGTTTAACTACCTAGGTTTATCCTTGCTTCTATAAACCATTTAATGGGTGTGTATACACATGCTTATTATTTTCATTTTCATTATCTTTATTTGGGCTAATATTTGGTCATTCTTTACACTTAGACATGCACAAGATTAATTCATTAATATGTGCGCCGTCAGCGCATGTGCCAACGCCCTACGTGGTACTAGCAGGGAATCTTGCCCTCACCTAGTTGTCTAGCCTTTTGTGCATGCGTTGTCTATAGGTCCATTTCCAGCAAACACCGATAGTCTATAACAAATGCTTACAGCCTCCCATCCTTCTACGCATGCGCCGACTGCACGCTTTCCTTCAGCTGACTTCCTGTCATCGTGGACTCTGCAAATCACCAATAACAACTCTGTCTCTAAGTACTTATGCATGTGCTTTTACACATTGATCATACTTCCTTTGACGAAGTAACAGCGACACGCATGGGTTTCGCCCTCACTCCTCTATTCTCCTTGGTAACAATCTACCATGGCTTCTTTCCCTACTCCATTGATACACGTGAATGGGTGTCAGCCTTGGATCTTTCTTATAGATAATTTGGGGGATTTTTGTATACCTCTACAGATCTTGTACATGACTTATCTTTGACTGATCTTCTTGCATTTCATTCCATGCATCCTCTCTCTTTCCTCATGGTTGGAGAACTACTGTTTTGGGATAGCCAATTGTTATATATGGCTAGTGCTTGTTTACCCAGATAGTGCAGCCTACATTTACCAGATTATTTGCATTCTAGCCCCTCTTTTGGGAATCTTCATATGTTCTTGGCACTTTGCACCTTATGAGGGATAGTAGAACTGGGTATATAGGTGGCATCTATCTCAAGCCATAGATCACATACTCTGCGGTTGTCTTGTCTAATTCAGACCCAGGGGTGTTTAACTCTTGTTGCCTGATATGTGTTTTTAGATGTTTTTATTATATATGCTTTGTATGTCTCATTTTGTTTAATAAAGACATGGTTTTACATATAATTAGTTGGGTGCATCACTCATGTATTGACCTTTTAGTCCTGTTTTTCCATTTCAAGGTCTAGACATTTCTTGTCCTTTTTTTAAATCTCGGAGAGTTGCACTTATATGTCACCTGTTTTGGTTGACAGCGGCATTAAAACAGCTGATATGCACTGAACAGAACATACTCAGTTACAGCCAGATGCCGAATAGGTAACCCAACCTTTGAACCCGTTCTGTATTCTCCGCAACAGCCACCGATAGTTTGCTAAAATGTTTATATAGAAAAGTAAACATTTGTTTAATTACTTACGGTCTTAAATCCATTATATCGCAAAGAAACATAAGCTGCTGCATACAATAGTTACAAGTGTATGGATGGATGATCAGGTCTACTTCGGGCTTTATGCACAAATTTTGCAGCTGCTTCATCTCATTGAGACATTTTTAAGTGCAAAAAAAGTAATTGCTTTTAGTACGCAAGGCAAGAACCAAAAAAGCCATGAAAAATAAATAATAAAAATTGGACACTAGGTGATGATTTTCCATTTTTCTAATTTCACTGATCCTCCCCCTTGTTCCAAGAGCAAAAACATTTTTTTTCTGATGACATAGCTATGTGATAATTAGTTTTTTGTTTGAAGATTTAATAATAATAGTAATAATCTTTATGTTTATAGCGCCAACATATTCCGCAGCGCTTTACAGTTTAACAGTATCAAACACAACAGTCATAAGTAACAACGTTAACAATCCAATAATTAAAGCAAAATAAGACGACCCTGCTCGTGAGAGCTTACAATCTACAATGAGGAGGGGGAGATGCAAAGTACAGGTGTGTAGTTACAATTATATATTTACAATGATGGTCCAGCCATCTTCAGCGGGTGGGGGATAGATGGAGATAGTGAATGAGCCACACACACACAAACATACAATGACTTTGATTAGTGAATGTGATAGGCCGCTCTGAACAAATGTGTTTTGAGCGAGCGCCTAAAACTATGCAAATTGCGGATGGTCCTAATATCTTGGGGTAGAGCATTCCAGAGGATTGGTGCAGCACGGGAGAAGTCTTGGAGTCGGGAGTGGGAGGTACGGATTAGCGCAGAGTTTAGTCGAAGGTCATTTGCACAGCGCAGTGGTCAGTTAGGCCGATAGGCAGAAATGAGGGAGGAGATGTAAGGGGGTGCCGCACTGTGGAGAGCTTTGTGGGTGAGAACAAGTACTTTGAATTGTATCCTGTAATGAATGGGAAGCCAGTGTAATGACTGACGAAGAGCGGACGCGTCCGAGTAATGATTAGCCAGATGGACAATCCTGGCTGCTGCATTAAGGATGGACTGGAGAGGACAAAGTCGAGTGAGGGGGAGGCCAATTAATAGAGCGTTACATTAGTCAAGGCGGGAGTGGATCAGGGCGACAGTGAGGGCTTTTGTCGTTTCCATGGTGAGAAAAGTGCAGATTATAGAGATGTTCTTTAGGTGTAAGCGGCACGAGCGGGCAAGAGATTGCATATGGGAGGTGAAGGAGAGATCAGAGTCAAACATAACACCCAGACAGCGCACTTGCTGCTGGGGTGTTATTATGGTGCCACCCACAGAGAGGGTAATGCCAGATCTAGGGAGGTTAGTAGATGGTGGGAGCAGAAGAAGTTTAGTTTTGGAGAGGTTGAGTTTCAGATAGAGAGCGGAGATGATGTTGGAGACCGCAGACAGACAGTCAGTGGCGTTCTGCAGTACAGCGGAGGTAAGGTCAAGGGATAAGGTGTATAGTTGTGTGTCATCAGCATAAAGATGGTACTGAAAGCCAAATCTGCTGATGGTCTGTCCAATTGGGGCTGTGTAGAGGGAGAAGAGAAGGGGGCCAAGGACTGAGCCCTGAGGTACCCTGACAGTGAGAGGAAGAGGAGATGAAGTGGAGCCAGAGAACAGAACAGTAAAGGAGCGGTCAGAAAGATAGGAGGAGAACCAGGAGAGAGCAGTGTCCTTAATGCCTAGTAACTGGAGCCTAGAGAGTAGGAGACGGTGGTCAACAGTGTCGAAAGCTGCAGAAAGGGCGAGAAGAATGAGCAGTGAGTGGTCACCATTACGTTTTGCTGTCAGAAGGTCTTTGGTCACTTTGATGAGTGCAGTTTCTGTCGAATGTAGGGGGCGGAAACCGGACTGTGAAGGGTCTAGGAGGGAGTGAGTGGAGAGGTAACGGGTAAGGTGGGAGTATATCAGGGCTCCAAGAGTTTAGAGATGAAGGGGAGATTGGACACTGGTCTGTAGTTGTTTGTGCAGGATGGGTAGAGGGTGGGTTTCTTTAGTAATGGAGTAATGATAGAGTGTTTGAAGGAGGAGGGGAAAATGCCAGAGGAGAGGGAGAGATTAAAGATTGTAGTTAGGTGAGTTGTGATGACTGGAGAGAGAGACTGGAGGAGGTGTGAGGAAATGGGGTCGGTGGTGCATGTAGTCGGATGAGAAGAGGAGAGGAGCCTGGAGACTTCTTCTTCTGTGATGGGATCGAATGTGGAGAGTGAGCCAGGGCTGTTTCACTCTGTGTTTGGAGGTTCTGAGGGTGAGGGGAGCTATTTGGTCAAGGGCTCCTATAAGAGTGTCATTGAAGTGATGTACAGCCACATCAGAACAGGAAAAATAAGACATTGGGGACAATGATGAGTGTAGGGAGTCTGAAAGTGTATGAGGATTAATAGCATGTAGATTTCTGAATGGGTGGTAGGTCGGGGGGTGCTGGGATGAGCGATGATTTGTGAGTGTGAAGGTGAGAATGTTGTGGTCAGAGAGGGGAAGCGGTGAGTTATCTAGGTAGGAGATCGAGCAGAGTCAGGTGAAGACCAGGTCCAGAGTGTTACCGTCTTTGTGTGTTTCAGAGGTTGAGAGCTGTGAGAGTCCAAGAGAAGTGGTTAGTGATAGAAGCTGGGATGCAGATGTGGAAGTGGGTCTGTTAATGGGGATGTTTAAGTCTCCCAGGATAAGGGTTGGTAGTTCTGAGGACATGAAGTGCGGCAGCCAGGCAGCGAAATGGTCCAGGAAGTGGGTGGGTGAGCCTGGGGGTCGGTATATGACCACTACTCTGAGGGAGAGGGGACGAAAGAGCCTGATGGTGTGGACTTCAACAGAAGGGAATGAGAGTGATGGAACTGGGGGGATGACCTGGAAAGTGCATTGTGGGGAGAGGAGTATGCCGACTCCACCACCAGGTCTGTTTGTGGGATGTGAGAATTGTAGGCCACCATGGGAAATGGCAGCAGGAGAGACAGTGTCAGAATCCTGAATCCAGGTTTCCGTGAGGGCCAACAGATTCAGAGAGTTTTTCAGAAAGTAATTGTGTAGGAAAGGAAGCTTGTTGCATACAAACCGTGGATTCCAAAGGGCACAATTACAAGAAGGAGATGAAGGAGTGCAATTAATTTTAGTAAGATTATTAAGATTTTGATGTGAGGTAGGGTAGGGGTTGAGGTTGGTGGATGGCAGACCAGGGTTGGGGGAGATATCCCCTGAAATCAGTAGGAGTAGGAAGATTAAAGGGACACTGTCACCTGAATTTGGAGGGAACAATCTTCAGCCATGGAGGCGGGGTTTTGGGGTTTTTGATTCACCCTTTCCTTACCCGCTGGCTGCATGCTGGCTGCAATATTGGATTGAAGTTCATTCTCTGTCCTCCGTAGTACATGCCGACACAAGACAATCTTGCCTTGCGCAGGCGTGTACTATGGAGGACAGAGAATGAACTTCAATCCAATATTGCAGCTAGCATGCAGCCAGCGGGTAAGGAAAGGGTGAATCAAAAACCCCAAAACCCCGCCTCCATGGCTGAAGATTGTTCCCTCCAAATTCAGGTGACAGTGTCCCTTTAAAAGCAAGTAGTTTTTGGAATTGTATGAAGTTTTTTGTGCAGTGTGTTTGGGCAAGATGGACTGAGGTTTTTCAGGAAGGTGAGAAGTGCATGGGAGCTGTACATGGGAGAAGGAAAGAGAGAGGAGCTGATGTATATGAGTCGTGATGGAGGGGGATTGGGCGGTGAAAGTGGATTGCAAGGGAACACAGGAGGATAGGAATAAAGCACATGGATAGAAGGGAGAGCAGAGTGTGGGATACCTGACTCCTGCCCTGACTGACTGCCATGGAGTAACTGTTGTATCACGACGCTTAGCTTCATGACACTTTGCTTCTGGGACGCTTGCGTGCACCCCCACATGTGTGCACCCCTAAGGATGTTTCTAAATTTATAGTCCAGACTGCTGGCTCAGAAGAGATGGATTGTGGGAACTGGTTGAGGATAATTTGGCAGCTGGGGCCAGCACACCAGGGTTTTTTTTTTTAGATGATCAAAGACATTCAACCTTCCACCAAATAAGATCTACACTGATCCCAGTCATGGATATGCAACAGTGAGTTTTAAGTACAATGCACCAAATGAATTATACCAGTGAATTAGCAGACACATTAAAATATGTTTCTAGATGGTAAAGCAGCAGATGACAGAAAGCAGACAGCAAGCAGAGGTGGGAAGTTATACAATTAGAGTCTATTGCAGCAGATGAGACAGCAAGCAGAGGTGGGAAGTTATACCATTAGAGTCTATTGCAGCAGATGAGACAGCAAGCAGAGGTGGGAAGTTATACCACTAGAGTCTATTGCAGCAGATGAGACAGCAAGCAGAGGTGGGACACCATTCACTTAAACGTACCATGTACGGAAAAGTAAGAAAAAACTCTGCAGTAAAATTGTACAATAAATTCAATTCTACCATTGATTTTTGGGTAAAAAAGAACTTGCCAATATGATTCTCCGGTCAGAATAATTACAGCAATACCACACTTGTCACTCTCTTTTTTTAATTAAGTACTGAAAAAAAAAATCTGAAATTTGTTTACCAAATTTTTTCTATTTTCTGATGAAACTGGGTGACAACTTGCTTTTTGTGCTCCGAGATGATGTTTTATTGATGCAATTTTTAGAGTACATGCCATGATTTAATCGACTCTTATTGAATGTTGGGGTGGATTTTCAACAACCCCCTCTCCCCCCCCCCCCCCCCCAAAAAAAAAAAAAAAATTCTGGAGTTTTGATTATTTTTACTTGCTACTGCTTTTACTGTACTGGTTAATGAATTTTCTATTTTGATATATAGGACCAAAATATACTAGATGTAAAAAATTGTATTTATTCATTTTTCCTGGGGCAGTTATTCCAATTTTTATATATTTTTTTATAGTGCTAAAAATATTTATTAATTTTAAGCTTTACTTTTATAGTCTCCTTAGGGACTGGAATCGTCTAATCACTGATACTCTAAACTGATATACCATATTAGTGCTGTTTATACTGAAAACGGAGGTCTCCTATGAAAGGCATCCAACAGTCTGTGCACCTTAAATTCTGCTGTCATAGATTGACTGCAGTAATTAAGTAATTAACAGCAGTGGGCAGGCCATGGCTTTGCTTGGAGCTGTTAAAGATCATGGTGACAAAGAAATCTAGATTTACCAGCACCCAGGGAAAAAGTTCAGTTTCAATCTTAAACAAACTTGTCATCGGGTTTGACCGATATGAGATACGTCCACCACCTTTCAGGCCCAATATACAGCATCCTATGATGCTGTATATAAGCCCCCAACTCGACTTGCAAGACAAGAAAAAAAGCTTTTATTATACTCATCTGAGGGGTGTTGCTGGTCTTGGACCTGCCCCTTCTTTCCTCTTGCGATGCCATCCTCCTTTTTGCTTCATGTGGATGATGCGTCCTGTTATGATTAGGTAATTCAGAACCACAATGGACCTTGAAGTTCAGAGCACACAAAGTGACCTGACAATAACCAAAAGACATAGGACGAGCTCTGAGACGTGGGAACTCTGCTGACCGCAATCCCTAATCCTATCCAACCACACTAGAGGCAGCCGTGGATTGCGCCTAACGCTCCCTATGCAACTCGGCACAGCCTGAGAAACTAGCTAGGCCTAAGATAGAAAAACAAGCCTACCTTGCCTCAGAGAAATACCCCAAAGGAAAAGGCAGCCCGGCACATATAATGACTGTGAGTAGAGATGAAAATACAAACGCAGAGATGAAATAGATTTAGCAAAGTGAGGCCCAACTTACTGAACAGACCGAAGATAGGAAAGATAACTTTGCGGTCAACACAAAACCCTACAAACAACCACGCAGAGGGGCAAAAAGACCCTCCGCACCGACTAACGGTACGGAGGTGCTCCCTCTGCGTCCCAGAGCTTCCAGCAAGCAAGAAAAACCAATTAAGCAAGCTGGACAGAAAAAAATAGCAAAACAAAAATAACACAAGCGAAACTTAGCTTATGCAGAGCAGACGGCCACAGGAACGATCCAGGAGGAAGCAAGACCAATACTAGAACATTGACTGGAGGCCAGGAGCAAAGCACTAGGTGGAGTTAAATAGAGCAGCACCTAACGACTTCACCACATCACCTGAGGAAGGAAACTCAGAAGCCGCAGTACCACTCGTGACCACAGGAGGGAGCTCTGCCACAGAATTCACAACAGTACCCCCCCCTTGAGGAGGGGGTCACCGAACCCTCACCAGAGCCCCCAGGCCGACCAGGATGAGCCATATGAAAGGCACGAACAAGATCGGCAGCATGGACATCAGAGGCAAAGACCCAGGAATTATCTTCCTGACCATAACCCTTCCACTTAACCAGATACTGGAGTTTCCGTCTCGAAACACGAGAATCCAAAATCTTCTCCACAATATACTCCAACTCCCCCTCAACCAAAACCGGGGCAGGAGGATCAACAGATGGAACCATAGGTGCCACGTATCTCCGCAACAATGACCTATGGAATACGTTATGGATGGAAAAAGAATCTGGAAGGGTCAAACGAAAAGACACAGGATTAAGAACCTCAGAAATCCTATACGGACCAATGAAACTAGGCTTAAACTTAGGAGAGGAAACCTTCATAGGAATATGACAAGATGACAACCAAACCAAATCCCCAACACGAAGTCGGGGACCCACACAGCGTCTGCGATTAGCGAAACGTTGAGCCTTCTCCTGGGACAAGGTCAAATTGTCCACTACATGAGTCCAAATCTGCTGTAACCTGTCCACCACCATATCCACACCAGGACAGTCCGAAGACTCAACCTGCCCTGAAGAGAAACGAGGATGGAACCCAGAGTTGCAGAAAAACGGCGAAACCAAGGTAGCCGAGCTGGCCCGATTATTAAGGGCGAACTCAGCCAAAGGCAAGAAGGACACCCAATCATCCTGATCAGCAGAAACAAAGCATCTCAGATATGTTTCCAAGGTCCGATTGGTTCGTTCGGTCTGGCCATTAGTCTGAGGATGGAAAGCCGAGGAAAAAGACAAATCAATGCCCATCCTAGCACAAAAAGCTCGCCAAAACCTCGAAACAAACTGGGAACCTCTGTCAGAAACGATGTTCTCTGGAATGCCATGTAAACGAACCACATGCTGGAAGAACAATGGCACCAAATCAGAGGAGGAAGGTAATTTAGACAAGGGTACCAAATGGATCATCTTAGAGAAGCGATCACAAACCACCCAAATGACCGATATTTTTTGAGAGACGGGGAGATCCGAAATAAAATCCATAGAGATATGTGTCCAAGGCCTCTTCGGGACCGGCAAGGGCAAAAGCAACCCACTGGCACGAGAACAGCAGGGCTTAGCCCGAGCACAAATCCCACAGGACTGCACAAAAGAACGCACATCCCACGACAGAGACGGCCACCAAAAGGATCTAGCCACTAAATCTCTGGTACCAAAGATTCCAGGATGACCAGCCAACACTGAACAATGAACCTCAGAGATAACTTTATTCGTCCACCTATCAGGGACAAACAGTTTCTCCGCTGGGCAACGATCAGGTTTATTAGCCTGAAATTTTTGCAGCACCCGCCGCAAATCAGGGGAGATGGCAGACAAAATTACTCCCTCTTTGAGAATACCCGCCGGCTCAGACAAACCCGGAGAGTCGGGCACAAAACTCCTAGACAGGGCATCCGCCTTCACATTTTTAGAGCCCGGAAGGTACGAAACCACAAAGTCAGAACGGGAGAAAAACAGCGACCAACGAGCCTGTCTAGGATTCAACCGTTTGGCAGACTCGAGATAAGTCAAGTTCTTGTGATCAGTCAAGACCACCACGCGATGCTTAGCTCCTTCAAGCCAATGACGCCACTCCTCGAATGCCCACTTCATGGCCAGCAACTCTCGATTGCCAACATCATAATTTCGCTCAACAGGCGAAAACTTCCTGGAAAAGAAGGCGCATGGTTTCATCACCGAGCAATCAGAACTTCTCTGCGACAAAACAGCCCCCGCTCCAATTTCAGAAGCATCAACCTCGACGTGGAACGGAAGCGAAACATCTGGTTGACACAACACAGGGGCAGAAGAAAAACGACGTTTTAACTCTTGAAAAGCTTCCACAGCAGCAGAAGACCAATTGACCACATCAGCACCCTTCTTGGTCAAATCGGTCAATGGTTTAGCAATACTAGAAAAATTACAGATGAAGCGACGATAAAAATTAGCAAAGCCCAGGAACTTTTGCAGACTCTTCAGAGATGTCGGCTGAGTCCAATCAGAGATGGCCTGGACCTTAACAGGGTCCATCTCGATAGTAGAAGGGGAAAAAATGAACCCCAAAAATGAAACCTTCTGAACACCAAAGAGACACTTTGATCCCTTCACAAACAAAGAATTAGCACGCAGGACCTGGAACACCATTCTGACCTGCTTCACATGAGACTCCCAATCATCCGAGAAGACCAAAATATCATCCAAGTATACAATCAGGAATTTATCCAGGTACTCTCGGAAGATGTCATGCATAAAGGACTGAAACACCGATGGAGCATTGGCAAGTCCGAAAGGCATAACGAGGTACTCAAAATGGCCCTCGGGCGTATTAAATGCAGTTTTCCATTCATCGCCCCGCTTAATACGCACAAGATTATACGCACCACGAAGATCTATCTTGGTGAACCAACTAGCCCCCTTGATCCGAGCAAACAAATCATATAGCAGCGGCAAGGGGTACTGAAATTTGACCGTGATGTTATTTAGAAGGCGGTAATCTATACAAGGTCTCAGCGAACCATCCTTCTTGGCCACAAAAAAGAACCCCGCTCCCAATGGCGACGATGATGGGCGAATATGACCCTTCTCCAAGGACTCCTTCACGTAACTCCGCATAGCGGCGTGCTCAGGTACAGATAAATTAAACAGTCTACCTTTAGGAAACTTACTACCAGGAATCAAATCGATAGCACAATCACAATCCCTATGCGGAGGTAGGGCATTGGACTTGGGCTCATCAAATACATCCCGGTAATCAGACAAGAACTCTGGGACCTCAGAAGGGGTGGATGACGAAATAGACAGAAATGGGACATCACCATGTACCCCCTGACAACCCCAGCTGGACACAGACATTGATTTCCAATCTCTTACTGGGTTATGGACTTGGAGCCATGGCAACCCCAACACGACCACATCATGCAGATTATGCAACACCAGAAAGCGAATATCCTCCTGATGTGCAGGAGCCATGCACATGGTCAGCTGGGTCCACTACTGAGGCTTATTCTTGGCCAAAGGCGTAGCATCAATTCCTCTCAATGGAATAGGACACTGCAAGGGCTCCAAGAAAAACCCACAACGCCTAGCATACTCCAAGTCCATCAAATTCAGGGCAGCGCCTGAATCCACAAATGCCATGACAGAATAAGATGACAAAGAGCAGATCAAAGTAACGGACAAAAGAAATTTTGACTGTACCGTACCAATGGTGGCAGACCTAGCGAACCGCTTAGTGCGCTTAGGACAATCGGAGATAGCATGAGTGGAATCACCACAGTAGAAACACAGCCCATTCTGACGTCTGTGTTCTTGCCGTTCAACTCTGGTCAAAGTCCTATCGCACTGCATAGGCTCAGGTTTATGCTCGGATTATACCGCCAAATGGTGCACAGATTTACGCTCACGCAAGCGTCGACCGATCTGAATGGCCAAAGACATAGACTCATTCAGACCAGCAGGCATGGGAAATCCCACCATGACATCCTTAAGGGCTTCAGAGAGACCCTTTCTGAAAATAGCTGCCAGCGCACCTTCATTCCATTGAGTGAGCACGGACCACTTTCTAAACTTCTGACAATAAATCTCTATCTCATCCTGACCCTGACACAGAGCCAGCAAATTTTTCTCTGCCTGATCCACCGAATTAGGTTAATCATACAGCAATCCGAGCGCCAGGAAAAATGCATCAATATTACATAATGCAGGATCTCCTGGCGCAAGGGAAAATGCCCAGTCTTGAGGGTCGCCACGTAATAAAGAAATAATGATCCTAACTTGTTGAACTGAGTCACCAGAGGAGCGAGGTTTCAAAGCCAGAAACAGTTTACAATTATTTTTGAAACTCAGAAATTTTGCTCTATCTCCAGAAAACAAATCAGGAATAGGAATTTTTGGTTCTAACATAGAATTCTGAACCACAAAGTCTTGAATATTTTGTACTCTTGCAATGAGATGATCCACACATGAAGACAGACCTTTAATGTCCATCACTACACCTGTGTCCTGAACCACCCAAATGTCTAGGGGAAAAAAAAGGCAAAACACAGTGCAAAGAAAAAAAAATGGTCTCAGAACTTCTTTTTTCCCTCTATTGAGAAGCATTAGTACTTTGGGCCTCCAGTACTGTTATGATTAGGTAATTCAGAACCACAATGGACCTTGAAGTTCAGAGCACACAAAGTGACCTGACAATAACCAAAAGACATCGGACGAGCTCTGAGACGTGGGAACTCTGCTGACCGCAATCCCTAATCCTATCCAACCACACTAGAGGCAGCCGTGGATTGCGCCTAACGCTCCCTATGCAACTCGGCACAGCCTGAGAAACTAGCTAGGCCTAAGATAGAAAAACAAGCCTACCTTGCCTCAGAGAAATACCCCAAAGGAAAAGGCAGCCCCCCACATATAATGACTGTGAGTAGAGATGAAAATACAAACGCAGAGGTGAAATAGATTTAGCAAAGTGAGGCCCAACTTACTGAACAGACCGAAGATAGGAAAGATAACTTTGCGGTCAACACAAAACCCTACAAACAACCACGCAGAGGGGCAAAAAGACCCTCCGCACCGACTAACGGTACGGAGGTGCTCCCTCTGCGTCCCAGAGCTTCCAGCAAGCAAGAAAAACCAATTAAGCAAGATGGACAGAAAAAAATAGCAAAACAAAAATAACACAAGCGAAACTTAGCTTATGCAGAGCAGACGGCCACAGGAACGATCCAGGAGGAAGCAAGACCAATACTAGAACATTGACTGGAGGCCAGGAGCAAAGCACTAGGTGGAGTTAAATAGAGCAGCACCTAACGACTTCACCACATCACCTGAGGAAGGAAACTCAGAAGCCGCAGTACCACTCGTGACCACAGGAGGGAGCTCTGCCACAGAATTCACAACAGCGTCCCTACGTCATCCACACCGTCTCCCCGGTATCATGCTCCTGTGCACACGCACTTCTCTGCCCTGATGAGAGCAGAACAAAGTACTGCAGTGTGTATGTGTCGGGGCTCTTTGACCTTTCCTGACACCTGTGCATTACAGGTTCCCTTTAAGTGGTTACCACTCATATGCGATTTACACCCACAGATGTGTACCGTATTTCTGCACCTAATAATTCTCTGAAGGATCAGTAAAAAAAACGACATCCCCTGCTTCTTTAAAAGAAGTAGGAAGGGAAGCTAGTTAGCACTTGAAAAATACTTTTTCAGTGGTCATGTAACGACCTCTGTAACTGGCAAACAGAGCCATATCCTGACAGTTAGCATATTGCACACTGTTAGGATTGGGCAAGCTACAGTGCTGAATTAAAGGGGTTGTCCAAGTTTTTGATGAAAGTCTAGTCAATCTACGTGACAGCAGACTGCTAATCCTCACAGATTGCACACTGCATGCTGTCAGGATTCTCCAATGCAGAGAGCAGGCAGTCATGTGACCGCCTGTTTACTCAAACATTTCCCCCTGCTCCTAGTCTTATCTCCTCACTAGGGTTGAGCGAAACGGGTCGTTCATTTTCAAAAGTCGCCGACTTTTGGCAAAGTCGGGTTTCATGAAACCCGATCCGACCCCTGTGCGTGGTCGGCCATGCGGTACGCGACTTTCGCGCCAAAGTCGCGTTTCAATGACGCAAAAAGCGCCATTTCTCAGCCAATGAAGGTGAACGCAGAGTGTGGGCAGCGTTATGACATAGGTCCTGGTCCCCACCATCTTAGAGAAGGGCATTGCAGTGATTGGCTTGCTGTCTGCGGCGTCACAGGGGCTATAAAGAGGCGTTCCCGCCGACCGCCATCTTACTGCTGCTGATCTGAGCATAGGGAGAGGTTGCTGCCGCTTCGTCAGAAGCAGGGATAGCGTTAGGCAGGGTCCATTAACCACAAAACCGCTTGTGCTGTAGCGATTTCCACTGTCCAACACCACCTTCGGTGTGCAGGGACAGTGGAGGCAACATTTTTTTTTTTTTTTTGTCAGCGCTGTAGCTCATTGGGCTGCCCTAGAAGGCTCCCTGATATCTGCATTGCTGTGTGTACGCCGCTGTGCAAACCAACTGCTTTTTTCAAAGCACAAATCCTCTTGTTCCTTCCTTTCTGCACAGCTATCTTGTTTGTTTGTCCACACTTTTTATTTAATTTGTGCATCAGTCCACTCCTTATTGCTGCCTGCCATACCTGGCTGAGATTACTGCAGGCAGGGAGATAGTAGCTGCCTGCCATACCTGGCTGAGATTACTGCAGGCAGGGAGATAGTAATTGTAGGACAGTCCCTGGTTTTTTTTTTTTGTTTTTTTTTTTGGTGGGAGATTAAGATTGGCAATTTGGCATTTCTGCTAGAGTGCCATCCCTGTGTGTGCCATCTCTCTCACATAGTGGGCCATAGAAAGCCTTTTCATTTTTCTGTATTTCTTTTGTGGGGTTTATAAATTCTCCCTGATAAAAAAAATACAGTGGGAGATTAATATTGGCCTTTGGGCTTGTGTGCCAGTCCTGAGTGTGCCATCTCTCTCTCAAATAGTGGGCCATAGAAAGCCTATTAATTTTTTTTTATTGGGTTTCTAAATACTCCCAGAAAAAAATAAAAAAAAAATCAGTGGGAGATTAATATTGCCCTTTCTGCTTGTGTGCCACTCCTGACTCCTGGGTGTGCCATCTCTCTCTCTCAACTAGTGGGCAGTCACTGGGCCATAGAAAGGCTATTTTTTTTCTTTTTGTTGATTTGGTTTCTAAATTCTACCTGAAAAAATCAATAAATCAATCAGTGGGAGATAAATATTGGCCTCTGGGCTTGTGTGCCACTCCTGACTCCTGTGTGTGCCATCTCTCACTCAGTGGGCCATAGAAAGCCTATTTTTTGGGGGGGCTTGATTTGGTTTCTAAATTCTACCTGAAAAAATCAATAAATCAATCAATCAGTGGGAGATAAATATTGGCCTCTGGGCTTGTGTGCCACTCCTGACTCCTGTGTGTGCCATCTCTCATTCAGTGGGCCATAGAAAGCCTATTTTTTTTTTGTTTCTAAATTCTTCCTGAATAAATCATTTTATTTAATTTTGTTTCTAAAGTCTCCCTGAAAAAAAAAGTCAGTGGGAGATTAATATTGCCCTTTCTGCTTGTGTGCCACTCCTGACTCCTGGGTGTGCCATCTCTCTCTCTCAAATAAAGGGCACTGGGCCATAGAAAGGCTATTTTCTTTTTTTTTTTGGTTTCTAAATTCTCCCTGAAAAAATCATTTTATTTTATTTTGTTTCTAAATTCTTCCTGAATAAATCATTTTATTTAATTTTGTTTCTAAAGTCTCCCTGAAAAAAAAAAATCAGTGGGAGATTAATATTGCCCTTTCTGCTTGTGTGCCACTCCTGACTCCTGGGTGTGCCATCTCTCTCTCTCAAATAGTGGGCACTGGGCCATAGAAAGGCTATTTTCTTTTTTTGTTTGTTTCTAAATTCTCCCTGAAAAAATCATTTTATTTTATTTTGTTTCTAAATTCTTCCTGAATAAATCATTTTATTTAATTTTGTTTCTAAAGTCTCCCTGAAAAAAAAAAATCAGTGGGAGATTAATATTGCCCTTTCTGCTTGTGTGCCACTCCTGACTCCTGGGTGTGCCATCTCTCTCTCTCAAATAGTGGGCACTGGGCCATAGAAAGGCTATTTTCTTTTTTTTTTTGGTTTCTAAATTCTCCCTGAAAAAATCATTTTATTTTATTTTGTTTCTAAATTCTTCCTGAATAAATCATTTTATTTAATTTTGTTTCTAAAGTTTCCTTAAAAAAAAAAAAACAGTGGGAGATTAATATTGACATTTGTGCTTGAGTGACAGTCCTGCGTGTGTGGCATCTCTCTGATTTAGTGCCACAGAAAACAGAGTGTGTAACATTGTGCCTGATTTTCCTTGCGGTTTCACCAACCTGTAAAGGGATATTGAAATCATACATAAGTTATAGCTCACCGTGTAAGTTGTTTGACAGCAACAAATAAAGTTACTTTGGTCAAGTTTTTAAAACAATGAGGAAGTCTGGTGGAAGAGGTCGTGGCCGTGGGCGTTCATTGTCAGCTGGTAATGATGGTAGTGGTAGTGGAGCATCAGGTGGTCGTGGGAAAAAAATTATTCCACCTAAGTCTGGAGCTATAAGTACAAGTCTCAAAGTACACATTAGTAGCATATTCAAATATTTATACATCCACTATTCCAAACCTCAATAAGGGTATACATCATGTATGCTACGTATGGCGGACTATATAGAGATAGGCCATTCGTTATACAGACTGAAGCAAAAACACACGAGAAAACAACGAACAATAGGCCAGGTATATTGAAAAAGGTATAACAAATCTTTATTTAATTATATACAATAAAACAGGTGAAACAGTGAGTGTCCCTACAGGACATGTATGTTAATAGAGTCAGCATAAACGGGACATGGGAGGTCTGGTGTGAGTACCTACAAAATTGTTCATATATAATAGCTCAATATGCTATATTTCAGTACTAACAAATTATAGTCCCCATTCATATATATAGTGAGCAAAGCAAAAACCACTGTATTTGATATTCCTCCATACAGGATAGTATAGAACACAAAGGAGATTATTCCCAGTATTCAAATATTATAGGGTATCGCCATTGTATTCTTACCAGATAGATGGAATGCAAACGCCCAAATCTTTATGTCAAATTGAATCGGGATATAAAGGATTATGAGACGAATAACGTATTCTTTTGGAAAAAAACATCAGCACCCACACGCAATAGGCGCACTCCATCATTTTCCTCAGTATCATCTGTGAGTGAATTATCTGACTCGGCACCTGTCCCCCACACTACAAGATCAGGAACAAATTATAAAAAAACACGTGAAAGAAACTATCATCCATACAGACGTAATCAACACAGGTCACCTGTAGCATCTCATAATGACAATAAGGTAATTAACCTAAGCGACCATGTGTTCTCTGATATTGATTTATCTATCTTGACTAAAGGGCTCACATTTTCACCTGAGTCTAGATTTGACACGTTTTCTGTGGTGAAAGACCTACATATATTTGCCAGGTCTTTATTATTCAAAAAATATTTTCACGATGGTAATTTGCATATTTTATTTCCTACAGAAGAGGAACAATCCACTTTAAGAACTTTGGAGGAGCTACACATTGAACATAACACTACCATTGATGGTAAGATTCCACCCTCGATTAGACCACGTTCCAAGAAGTTCCCCCCTCTATCCACATGCGCCAATGTTGATCTTTTTGTCCAAATTGTTACCAAGGACTTGATGAAAATACCCAAATACATTAGTAATGACAACTTGACGCATGTGGAACGGGAACGTCTAAAAACACTCCAATCCCTTCCAGATATAATATTCAAACCTGCAGATAAAGGGGGTAATGTGGTAGTGTGGCCAAGAAGTATGTACGAGAAGGAGGTATACCGACAGTTGAATAATGGAGTTTGCTATAAAAAATTAACATTTAATCCCCTCTTAAAATTTAAATCACAGCTGGACTCTATTTTACTAAGGGCCGCTGAAGAAGGTGTAATCACTAAAGAGCTATCATTGTCATTGAATGTGGCAGAACCTACCATCTCAACATTTTACCTCCTCCCTAAAGTGCATAAAAACAGGACTAATCCCCCCGGCCGTCCAATCATCTCTGGAGTGGGGAACTTCTTGGAGCATGTCAATCGTTGGATTGACTCCATCTTGCAGCCATTTGTGGAAAGTCTCCCCTCATTCTTGAAAGACACCACAGCCTTCCTTAAATCAGTTGATGACCTACATATTGATACCGATGCCATCATGGTAGTAGCGGACGTAGAATCTCTCTACACGAGCATTAAGCATTCTGATGGGCTCCGGTCTGTGAAATACTACCTCAACATGTCCAATTTTCCGATTGAATTTCAAAATTTAGTGTTAGAGGTTTTGGAGTTTACATTAACCCATAACTTCTTCACTTTCAAGGGGTCCTTTTTCCTGCAGCTCCAAGGAACAGCCATGGGGGCGGCCTTTGCGCCGTCCTATGCTAATCTGTTCTTGGGGCTGTGGGAGAGGGACCTCCTCCTGACAGATCGGGCCTCATCTATGGACCGCGTCCTTTTATGGACGCGGTACATAGATGATGTTTTCCTGATCTGGCAGGGGTCTATTGAGTCACTGCAGACATTTATGCAGTCACTCAATAATAATGATTGCAATATTAAATTGACGTTTCATTTTGATAATAAAAGCGTGGACTTTCTGGATGTTTTGGTAAAACGTGATCAAGATGATGTTATTCAGACCGATATATTCAGGAAGTCCACAGCAACTAATACATTGCTGCACGCCTCCTCCGCGCACCCAAGACATGTAATTCAGTCGGTCCCACTGAGCCAGTTCCTTCGTATTCGGAGGATCTGCTCCAGCGACGCTGACTTTGAGAAACAGGCACTGGATCTAACTAAAAGGTTTCATGATAGGGGATATAGCCACAGGATGGTGAAACGCGCATACAATCGCGCTAAATATTCCTCCCGCCATGATTTGGTATATAAGTCTACAAACAAACCAACAGGGGAAAAGGTTAGATTCATTACCAACTACCATAATCAGTTTTCACAGGTGAGGGCAGCTCTCACTAAGTCATGGCCTATTCTACAGGCAGACCCAATAATCTCAAAATATATTCCAGAGCGTCCGGCTATTACCACTAGACGCTCTAGGAATCTTCGCGACATGCTTGTTCATAGTCACTACATTGGTGAGAGCAGATCTACATTCCTGGATCTTTTTCCGAAAAAAAGTGGATGTGTCCCATGTGGTAAATGCGTGGCATGTCCTAATGTGGAAAGATGTGACTCGTTTTTCAATTCTGACAGATCCAGAGTATACAGTATAAGAAAATATATAAACTGCACTACGCGATATGTCGTGTACTTTGCTATCTGTCCCTGTGGTCTTATTTACATAGGACTTACCACGCGCCCTTTGAAGGTTAGAATAAGAGAACATGTGCTGGGTATATTAGCAGCCATGGACCACACGGACACATCCACTTTAAAAACTATTCCAAGACACTTTTGGCTCCACCACAATTGTGATGCCACATTACTAAAAATCAGGGGAATTGATTCCCTGGATATCGACATCAGAGGAGGGAAATTGTCACAAAAATTAGCCAGGCTAGAATCTCGCTGGATTTGGACATTAAACACTATACATCCAAATGGCCTGAACGAACAAATCAGCTTTGTCCCATTTCTTTGAACATGGAAAACTGTGTGCTTTCCATCTTGCCGACATGTGGTTAATTTTCTCAGTTTGTTGGTTTTAACTTTTCTTTTAATTTTTATTATAGGTTTCTGTGTTACCAATTAAGGTTACCCGTTATGTATCGATATAATATTTAAATACTGGATGCCGAGTAGTGATCACACCATGAGACGCTGATATATGGACAACTACCATCTTTCTATCAACATCTCGCGTAATGCATGAAAATGGACGCTATTGGAATCGGCTACTATTACTCGCCAGTACAATATTTGGCTATAATATTTAGTAATTGCTTTAATGTTCTTTGCTTCCCCGAAGTTTGTATATTGTAGGTCCAATGATAATAATGTTACTTAATAATTACCTATAGACTATATTTATTGCCATAGTGCTTATAATCTTACTGATGACTATGCATTGTGGGTCCAATGATCTATCTTTATGCCTGGTACGCATGCGCGTTGTCCGGTCTGTGTCGTTCGGCTTTCGGCGGCTTTTGGAGTGACGTGGGTGTGGCACTGGCTGTCACGGTCACGCCCTCTGCTGACGCCGACGCCGTCCGTCAAGGACTGTGATTCAGCGGCGCATGCGTCATTTTCAGAGCATCGATATATCATATGGTCTGGGCTAACTCCGCCCCTATACGGTGCGGTGCCGCGAGCGAAGGAGTCATCTCAAATAAATAGGAACTTTAACATGAATATTGCACTATAGTATCAGCGCTATGATGCGCATCATATGGGGCTGTATTTTAATTATATATATATATTACCACTTCATTTTTCTTAGAGCAACATTAGGTCATGTGATTTGGATTGACTCCGCCCCCGTACTATGCGGCGCTGCGGGTGAAGTATGCGTCCCCAATAAAGAGGAATAGTTACGGGATTATTGTGCTATACTATTGGCGATATGATATGCACCGCATGCAGCGACATTTCAATTTTTGATGGATCAATAGTTTATCATGTTTCTCATGGTGTGGTGTACGCACTGTCACTATGGCAACCACTAGCACTTCCGGGTTTCTTCCTATTGGTTCCGGGTACCTTTTTAAACCGTGCACTTTCGATCCAGACATGCCCCCTGACGAAGGCTATGCCGAAACGCGCGTCGGGGTGACGTGGAAGCCTCTGGTGTGTCCCCTCATAAAGATTTGGGCGTTTGCATTCCATCTATCTGGTAAGAATACAATGGCGATACCCTATAATATTTGAATACTGGGAATAATCTCCTTTGTGTTCTATACTATCCTGTATGGAGGAATATCAAATACAGTGGTTTTTGCTTTGCTCACTATATATATGAATGGGGACTATAATTTGTTAGTACTGAAATATAGCATATTGAGCTATTATATATGAACAATTTTGTAGGTACTCACACCAGACCTCCCATGTCCCGTTTATGCTGACTCTATTAACATACATGTCCTGTAGGGACACTCACTGTTTCACCTGTTTTATTGTATATAATTAAATAAAGATTTGTTATACCTTTTTCAATATACCTGGCCTATTGTTCGTTGTTTTCTCGTGTGTTTTTGCTAAGTCTGGAGCTGTGGAGCCAGGTTCGTCATCTGGCTACACAAGGCCTCGAACGCTCCCTTTTCTGGGAGTAGGAAAACCGCTTTTAAAGCCGGAGCAGCAACAGCAAGTTTTGGCTTACCTTGCTGACTCAGCCTCTAGCTCTTTTGCCTCCTCTTCTGAAACTGGCAAATCTAAAAGCAGCGCGTCGTTAGTGGATGTTCACGGTCAGGGACAAGTCGCTTCCTTGTCCTCTTCAGCAAAAACAACAACAAGAGAGAAGGATGCAGCAGGCGACACAACGGGTTACTCCATGGAGCTCTTTACACATACCGTCCCTGGCTTAGAAAGTGAAACAGTTAACAGGCCATGCCCATTACAAGTAGATTCTGACATGGAGTGCACTGATGCACAGCCACAGCCAGACTACTATGCTGGTCCTTTGACTCAGACCACAACATTGCCCTGTCAGGGTACTGATCCAGAATCAGACCCTGATGAGACTATGTTGCCCCGTCACGAACGCTATACCACCGACCTACACGGTGACACAGACGAAGTTGCACACGAGCTAGAAGAGGAGGTTATAGATGACCCAGTTGTTGACCCCGATTGGCAGCCATTGGGGGAACAGGGTGCAGGCGGCAGTAGTTCTGAAGCGGAGGAGGAGGGGCCGCAGCAGGCATCAACATCGCAACAGGTTCCATCTGCCGGGCCCGTATCTGGCCCAAAACGCGTGGCAAAGCAAAAAACTGTTGGAGGACAGCGTGTCCATCCAATTAAAGCTCAGTCTGCAATTCCTGAAAAGGGATCCGATGCTAGGAAGAGTGCAGTCTGGCATTTTTTTAAACAACATCCAATTGATCAGCGCAAAGTCATCTGTCAAAAATGTTCAACTACCTTAAGCAGAGGTCAGAATCTGAAAAGTCTCAATACAAGTTGCATGCATAGACATTTAACCATCATGCATTTGCAAGCCTGGACTAACTACCAAACGTCCCTTAAGGTTGTAGCACACTCGGCCAATGAAGCTACTCAGCAATGCAACATCCCTTCCGTCACTGTAAGGCCACCATTTTCTTCACCACCGGCAGTATCTGTGCAGGTTTCTTTGCCAGCCCAAAGCAGTCAGGGTCAGGGAATCACCAGTTTCGTTGGAGGAAATACTGCATCTAGGGCACCGGCGGAAACAATACCGTCTCCAACCGTCTCTCAGCCTGCCATGTCCACCGGCACACCCGCTAGTTCCACGATCTCCAGCTCTCAAGTCCAGCTCACCCTACATGAGACTCTAGTTAGAAAAAGGAAGTACTTATCCTCGCATCCGCGTACACAGGGTTTGAACGCCCACATAGCTAGACTAATCTCGTTAGAGATGATGCCCTACCAGTTAGTTGAAAGCGAGGCTTTCAAAGCCCTGATGGAGTACACTGAACCACGCTACGAGCTACCCAGTCGACACTTTTTTCCAGAAAAGCCATCCCAGCCCTGCACCAGCATGTTAAACAGCGCATCGTCCATGCACTCAGGCAATCTGTGAGCACAAAGGTGCACCTGACAACAGATGCATGGACCAGTAGGCATGGCCAGGGACATTACGTGTCCATCACGGCACACTGGGTGAATGTGGTGGATGCAGGGTCCACAGGGGACATCAATTTCGGGACAGTTGTGCCTAGCCCACGGTCTAGGAAACAGTTGGCTGTAGGCGTTCGCACCCCCTCCTCCTCCTCCTCCTCGTCCTCCTGCAGAAGCGACAGCTCTTCCACTGACCGCAGTCGTCAAACCACTCCATCGTCAGCTGTCACTGTTGCACACCAGTTGTCCCATTATGGGGCAGCTACTGGCAAGCGTCAGCAGGCTGTATTGGCTATGAAGTGTTTGGGCGACAACAGACACACCGCAGAAGTTCTGTCCGAGTTCTTGCAGGAAGAAACGCAGTCGTGGCTGGGCACAGTAGATCTTGAGGCAGGCAAGGTAGTGAGTAATAATGGAAGGAATTTCATGGCTGCCATCTCCCTTTCCCAACTGAAACACATTCCTTGCCTGGCTCACACCTTAAACCTGGTGGTGCAGTGCTTATTGAAAACTTATCCTGGTTTCTCCGACCTGCTCCTCAAAGTGCGTGGACTTTGCTCACATATCCGGCGTTCGCCTGTACACTCCAGCCATATGCAGACCTATCAGCGGTCTTTGAACCTTCCCCAGCATTGCCTAATCATAGACGTTGCAACAAGGTGGAACTCAACACTGCACATGCTTCAGAGACAGTGCGAACAGAGGCGGGCTGTTATGTTTTTGTGGGAGGATACACATACACGGGCAGGCAGTAGGATGGCAGACATGGAGTTGTCGGGTGTGCAGTGGTCGAAGATACAAGACATGTGTCAAGTCCTTCAGTGTTTTGAGGAATGCACACGGCTGGTTAGTGCAGACAACGCCATAATAAGCATGAGCATCCCCCTAATGCGTCTGCTGATGCAAAGTTTGACGCACATAAAGGATCAGGCGTCTGCACCAGAGGAAGAGGAAAGCCTTGATGACAGTCAGCCATTGTCTGGTCAGGGCAGTGTACAGGACGAGGTAGCGGGCGAAGAGGAGGTGGAGGACGAGGAGGATGATGGGGATGAGTATATTTTTAATGAGGAAGCTTTCCCGGGGGCACTGGAAATTGGTGGCGTGGCAAGGCCGGGTTCTGGTTTTTTGAGGGACACAAGTGACGTAGATTTGCCTGCAACTGCCCCTCAACCAAGCACAACCGCAGATTTGACAACTGGAACTTTGGCCCACATGGCGGATTATGCCTTGCGTATCCTCAAAAGGGACACACGCATTACTAAAATGATGAACGATGACGATTACTGGTTGGCCTGCCTCCTTGATCCTCACTATAAAGGCAAATTGCAAAATATTATGCCACATGAGAACTTGGAACTAATATTAGCAACAAAACAATCAACTCTTGTTGACCGTTTGCTTCAGGCATTCCCAGCACACAGCGCCCGTGATCGTTCTCATACGAGCTCCAGGGGGTAGCAGACCAGGAGTGTTAGGGGTGCACACATCAGAAGTGGCGTTGGACAGAGGGGTTTTCTGACCAGGTTGTGGAGTGATTTTGCTATGACCGCAGACAGGACAGGTACTGCTGCATCAATTCAAAGTGACAGGAGACAACATTTGTCCAGTATGGTTACAAACTATTTTTCATCCCTTATCGATGTTCTCCCTCAACCGTCATTCCCATTTGATTACTGGGCATCAAAATTAGACACCTGGCCAGAATTGGCTGAATATGCATTGCAGGAGCTTGCTTGTCCGGCAGCTAGTGTCCTATCAGAAAGAGTATTCAGTGCTGCAGGTTCAATATTAACCGAAAAAAGGACTCGTCTGGCTACACAAAATGTTGATGATCTAACATTCATTAAAATGAACCACAACTGGATTTCGAATTCTTTTGCCCCACCTTGCCCGGGCGACACCTAGCTTTCCTATGAAAAGCTCTTGCCTGTGGACTACTGTGAATGACTTTTCAAATGTCTTAATTTGCAGCAGCTGATTGTCCAGCATACGACATGTTTACACCTCCCTAAATGGCCAAACTCCCCACACGGGGCCGTGGTATCGCGACTTGGCGCAATCACCCGTGAGAGTGCTGTTTGTCTGAAGAGGTGGGTGTGCCCGCTTTTGGTCGACAGCACTGCCACTGGGTCCCTCATAGTACAATAAACTGTCTCTGGCGGTGGTGGTGCGCACCCAACGTCAGACACACTGTTGTAACACGAGGGGCCCTGGGCCTGTACCGCCGTCCACAAGAGTTCACCCACCCCCAGGTCAAACATTGCTCTGCCACTTCCACAATTATCTCTCACACTTCCACCAATGTTTAGACTATGCGCTGACATCCTTCCATTCCTGCCACTGACAATACCATTGTGTTGACATGTATAATGGTACTTAACATAGTCAGGGGCAGTGTCCTCTATTTACCCAAGTAAAAACTTTGCACCAAATTAGTAGGTCAGAAACAACGCAGAGGATCCCACCCCTGTACCTAAAGATTGCACCCTTTAGTGTTTTCGCTGGATTTTAATGTGAGACATTCACATTTATGTATTGTTTTGGACTACTAACTGGCAGACACTCATTACAATCATCCTCCGCTGACCAGGCCACTGCTGGCCGTGTTCACCTGGAACCAATTTAAAATTGCCTACAGCCATATGTTATTATGTTAGGCCTTTGATGCCTGTCTGCGGTCACTCCTTCCACTAGGCCTCCACTGACCACACCACTGCTGCCCGTGTACCCCTGGAACCAATGTAAAATTGCCTACAGCCAGCCCAATTTTTTTATGTTAGGCCTTCGAAGCCTGTCTGCAGTCCGTTCTTTCTACTACTACTACACTGACCAGGCCACTGCTGCCCGTGTTCCCCTGGAACCAATTTAAAATTGCCTACAGCCATCTGTTATTATGTTAGGCCTTCGATGCCTGTCTGCGGTCACTCCTTCCACTAGGCCTCCACTGACCAGACCACTGCTGCCCGTGTTCCCCTGGAACCAATTTTAAATTGCCTACAGCCAGCCCAATTTTTTTATGTTAGGCCTTCGAAGCCTGTCTGCGGTCCGTTCTTTCTACTACTACTACACTGACCAGGCCACTGCTGCCCGTGTTCCCCTGGAACCAATTTAAAATTGCCTACAGCCATCTGTTATTATGTTAGGCCTTCGATGCCTGTCTGCGGTCACTCCTTCCACTAGGCCTCCACTGACCAGACCACTGCTGCCCGTGTTCCCCTGGAACCAATTTTAAATTGCCTACAGCCAGCCCAATTTTTTTATGTTAGGCCTTCGAAGCCTGTCTGCGGTCCGTTCTTTCTACTACTACTACACTGACCAGGCCACTGCTGCCCGTGTTCCCCTGGAACCAATTTAAAATTGCCTACAGCCATCTGTTATTATGTTAGGCCTTCGATGCCTGTCTGCGATCACTCCTTCCACTAGGCCTCCACTGACCAGACCACTGCTGCCCCTGTTCCCCTGGAACCAATTTTAAATTGCCTACAGCCAGCCCAATTTTTTTATGTTAGGCCTTCGAAGCCTGTCTGCGGTCTGTTCTTTCTACTACTACTACACTGACCAGGCCACTGCTGCCCGTGTTCCCCTGGAACCAATTTAAAATTGCCTACAGCCATCTGTTATTATGTTAGGCCTTCGATGCCTGTCTGCGGTTACTCCTTCCACTAGGCCTCCACTAACCAGACCACTGCTGCCCGTGTTCCCCTGGAACCAATTTTAAATTGCCTACAGCCAGCCCAATTTTTTTATGTTAGGCCTTCGAAGCCTGTCTGCGGTCAGTTCTTTCTACTACTACTACACTGACCAGGCCACTGCTGCCCGTGTTCCCCTGGAACCAATTTAAAATTGCCTACAGCCAGCCCAATTTTTTTATGTTAGGCCTTCGAAGCCTGTCTGCGGTCCGTTCTTTCTACTACTACTACACTGACCAGGACACTGCTGCCCGTGTACCCCTGGAACCAATTATAAAGTGCCTACAGCCCAATTTTTTTATGTTAGGCCTTCGAAGCCTGTCTGCGGTCCATCCTTCCAATAGTTCTCCACTGACCAGACCAATGCTGGCCGTGTACCCCTGGAACCCAGCTGAAAGTGCATGGAGCCTCCTTTTTTTCTTTGTTTTATATTTACAAAAGCCCAGATGAACTACGCTGTACCACGGTTCAAGCTACCCAGTCGACATTTCTTTTGCGAGAAAAGCCATCCCAGCCCTCCACCGGCATGAAAAAGTCTGCATTGTCATAGCACTCAGGCAATCAAACAGTAGAAAGGTGCACCTGACAAGAGACGCATGGACCAGTAGGCATGTCCACAAAAAATTACATGTCCATTACGGCGCACTGGGTTAATGTGTTGGATGCATGGTCCACATGGGACAGCCTACAAAGTCTGTCTGCAGTCCCTAATTCAAATTTTCCTCCGCTGACCACACCACTGCTGCCCGTGTACCCCTGGAACCATTTTTAAAGTGCCTACAGCCTAATTTTGTTATGTTAGGCCTACTACGCCTGTCTGCGGTCCCTCCTTCCAATACTCGTCCACTGACCACACCACTGCTGCCCGTGGACCCCTGGAACCGATTTTTAATTGCATAGAGCATCCTTTTTTTAATAGTAGGCGTACAAAGTCTGTCTGCGGTCCACTATTGAGATTGTCCTCCACTGCCCAGAGCAATGCTGCCTGTGTAACCCTGTAACTTTTTTAAGCTGCAGTGAGCCACATTTTTGGTTTAAGGCCTACTACCTGTGTCTGTCTGCGCCACTCAATTCAGCTGTGTTCCTTTGAAAAAAGCTGAGCGTCAATAGTCTTGTTTTCAGCCTCTAGGAATTTTAAAACTGCATTGGGGGTACAACTTTGGTAGGGCCTACTAACGGTGTCTGCCGCCCCAAGGTGTGCCCCAGGTTTCGTCCACATTGCTTCGGTCTTCCGACTCTCGTTTAGTAGTTGTAGAAAACTACACTGCATTAGGCCTACAAATTGGGTATGGGGTGTAGAGAGATGGTGTGTTGCACTCCAAGGTGTTCCCCAGGTTTCCTCTCCATTGCTTCGATCTTCATGCTCTCGTTTAGTAGTTGTTGGAAACTACACTGCATTAGGCCTACAAATTGGGTATGGGGTTTAGAGAGATGGTGTGTTACACTCCAAGGTGTTCCCCAGGTTTCGTCCACATTGCTTCGGTCTTCCGACTCTCGTTTAGTAGTTGTAGAAAACTACACTGCATTAGGCCTACAAATTGGGTATGGGGTGTAGAGAGATGGTGTGTTGCACTCCAAGGTGTTCCCCAGGTTTCCTCTCCATTGCTTCGATCTTCATGCTCTCGTTTAGTAGTTGTTGGAAACTACGCTGCATTAGGCCTACAAATTGGGTATGGGGTGTAGAGAGATGGTGTGTTGCACTCCAAAGTGTTCCCCAGGTTTCCTCTCCATTGCTTCGATCTTCATGCTCTCGTTTAGTAGTTGTTGGAAACTACGCTGCATTAGGCCTACAAATTGGGTATGGGGTTTAGAGAGATGGTGTGTTACACTCCAAGGTGTTCCCCAGGTTTCGTCCACATTGCTTCGGTCTTCCGACTCTCGTTTAGTAGTTGTAGAAAACTACACTGCATTAGGCCTACAAATTGGGTATGGGGTGTAGAGAGATGGTGTGTTGCACTCCAAGGTGTTCCCCAGGTTTCCTCTCCATTGCTTCGATCTTCATGCTCTCGTTTAGTAGTTGTTGGGAACTACACTGCATTAGGCCTACAAAATGGGTATGGGGTGTAGAGAGATGGTGCGTTCCACTCCAAGGTGTTCCCCAGGTTTCCTCGCCATTGCTTCGATCTTAATGCTCTCGTTTAGTAGTTGTTGGAAACTACGCTGCATTAGGCCTACAAATTGGGTATGGGGTGTAGAGAGATGGTGTGTTGCACTCCAAGGTGTTCCCCAGGTTTCCTCTCCATTGCTTCGATCTTCAGGCTCTCGTTTAGTAGTTGTTGGAAACTACACTGCATTAGGCCTACAAATTGGGTATGGGGTGTAGAGACGGTGTGTTCCACTCCAAGGTGTTCTCCAGGTTGCCTTTCCTGAGCTTCTATCTTCAGGCTCTTGTTAAATAGTGGTTAAATGGAACAACTGCATTTGGCGTACTAGTTGGTTTGGGGCCTACTAACATTGTCTGCCGCTCCTTGCTGTTCTCCTGGTTTCCTGTCCTGAAATTCCATTTTCAGGCTCTCATTAAGTAGTTGTTAATGTTAGACTGCATTTGGCCTACTAGTTGGGTTGGGGCCTACTATCGGTGTCTGCCACTCCTTGCTGTTCTCCTCCACTGATCAAAGCTGTGCCGCCTGTTTACTACGGTTGCCAATTTTGAACTGCATTTCGACTACTTACTGATTTGGGCCTACTCTCTGTGTCAGCCTCTCATTCCAGTTGTCCTCCACTGCAATGCCCCCTGGTTAGTCCTGTGTTACCAATTTTGAACTGCATTTAGCCAACTTTATTCTTTGGGCCTATATCTGTGTTTCCTCCTCATCCTGCCCATTGCCCAGCCAGTGATAGATGAGTCTGCTGGTACATTGACCCAGAACGCAAAATTCCCCGTGCACGCTACACAGCAAGATTGTGACCCTGCTGAAAGTCAGGTTCCTCTTCCTGCATACCATACCACCTTACACGGGGACAAAGAGGAAGGTGCAGATGAAAGTGCAGGTTCCTTCATCAGGTAGGGGGAGGAATACTAGTTGGCGACGTCACTGGCACAGGGCCTCTCATAGTACGCAAAAGTGTTGCTGCCGGTGGGAGGCGCCCCCGCCGTGCAAACACACCGCTGTACTTTGAGGGGCCCTGTGCCAGTGCCAATGCCAACTAGTGGGCCCCCCCTGCTTGCTCAGGATCACAGCACTTGCAAAGTTTAAATACTTACCTCTCCCTGCTCCACTGCCGTGACGTGTTCCAGATTTCCTGGGCCCACTAATTACTTGAACCAGCCCTACCCCCCACAACTTTAGCCAAATGACCCCCAATTTCAAATGCCTTCCAATTATTATAAGCTAAATTACGATTGACAAGCTTCAGTAACAAGAATGGATGTTTTTGCCATTAAAATGGGTAGTGTAGGTGTTTTCCTGGCCTCCACTCACTGCCGACTATGCTCCCCCATTGACTTGCATTGGGTTTCGTGTTTCGGGCGATACCCGACTTTTCGTGATAATCAGCCGATTCCACTCGACTCGACTTCTAAGATAGTCGGGTTTCGCGAAACACGACTCGACTCTAAAAAGGTCAAGGTCGCTCAACCCTACTCCTCACCTCACACATTCTTCCCTGCTGCCCATAGTGTATCTGCACACATTCTCCCCTTGCTCCCATACTGTTTCCTCACACATTTCCCTCTCCCCGTACTGTCTCCTCAAACTTCTCCCTCCTCATGTATACTTTCCTCTCACAATAAATTATGTTACAATAATTCTTCCAGTTTGAGAGGTCCATTGAAGCGCTTACCGTTCCGATGTTCACCGCCACCGGAGCAGAAGAGTGACGTCAGCAGTGTGATTAGATGACTTGATCATGCTGTTGACATCACCCTTACCGGGAAGTGACGGCAGCCGGGGTTTCAATTGCACCCGCGCCTGAAAGATGTGAGTGCAACTGGAACCTGGTAGATGATGTCTTAGAGACTTAGACCTTCTCTGAGCAAGTTTTCATCTTCATAATCAGCTCAGAAAAAGGGCTGAATTCAACCCCAAGGAGTCGCCTGAGAGACACCTCTGACTGCTGCATCAGGTAGACTGGGGGCGCCAAATGCAAGTTGCAACCAGGGCAAATTCCCTGCCTTTCCCCCAGATACACTATTGTGGAACAGTGTAATAACACCATAATGATCTGCCAGTTATGATGCAGGCTCAGCTCCTGATCCCGCATCATACATAGCAAGCTGACATATGACATAACAGTAAGACAGATGTAGGAAAGGGAACAAGGTACAATTTATGTTACAAAAACTTACCGCATTTTTCCACTGTCTTCTCTGGAGGCTGAAGTCCACTTGCTCTAAAAAATACTGTATGCGACCTTCTAAAAGATACCGCATTCAAACCTGCGACCTCTTCCCAGGCACTTTCTCTACCGATCATTGTCCAATTCTTGGTGATGGTCCCATGCTGCTAATGCACCAATACTTGCAGTTTTTCTACATCTAGCAAATGGGACATAGTGGACTGGCCAGCAGATTCTGGAAATTGTTATAATCAGTGGTGGACACAGACAGAAAAGGGCTACTGTGAAAGAGCAGTGCACTATATGATCCTTTTGCAGTCCAATAGGTCGATCTATGACAGAAGCAAATAGCTGTTTGGAAGTGGAAGTGGACCCCCTTAACAATAGGTCCCTTGTGCAGCTGCACCAGGTTGTACCAATGATGATGCCCGCCCCTGGATGTAATCCACTATATACAATGCACAATATTAGTTTATGCACAGAATCTCCAAAAACAGTATTGTGCACATTGGGAAACACCAGGCACAGGAGGATGTAGTAATCATACTATTAATTTTTCTTAAATGTTTTAATTTAATTTACATTTTTCTCTACCTAATGCATTCATGAGACCTGGAAAAAAATGAGAAGCAAATCGGAAGGCTTTTATTTGCATTCGTGTCTCACAGATCGCCGTAGACTGAAATGCCCTGAATCTTATGAATCTCACACTCAAAACTGTGATTTTCGTCGACATTTAAATAGATCTATGAAACTTTATGGCTCCGTTTGCTGGCCAATAAAAAAAATCAGACAGCATACAGACATTTCATATAGATGTGTGAATGCAGCCTAAAGCCGAATTCATGCATCCTTGTATCATTGTCACAATCCATTTTTTGATGTGGGGAAACTCTGGTTCCACTATAATTTAAATATAGCTTTTTTCCTTTTAGGCCAGCAAGGGTTAATGTCAGTTTCCCTTGCTGGCAACTTGCTGCAACTGCAGAGTTGCTAGGTCAGCTGATGTGGGTGGTGACCACTCCCACCATCTTTTAAATGGTCACCTGATGCATCAGCTGACTGTTGGTGACAGAGTTATTCTATGGAGACCAGTCTTGCAGTTGCAGCTCTCTGGTGTCAGTGCTGTATCAACTATTTCTGGAGTTTGGGGTTCTGTTTCCATGTCCTTTGCAGTGTGGAGCTTGGCAGTGGAGCCTGGAAACTAAGTGTTGTGTTTTTACCCTGCCTGTTTTGTGCTTGTCACCCCCTGTGTTGAACCATGTGCAGTGGTGAGGCTAGCGCCCTTGGCGGCCAGTGCATTGGCCAGGGCAGTGCCAGGTGACAGCGAGGGACGAGGTTTGTGATGGCGGCAGGGGGAAGGACCTGCTTAGGGCGTTAGGGGAGTGCAAGGACAGGCTCAGGTTGGAGCTCAGGTGGTGTCTGGATCCCTCATTGCCTATCGGTAGGGCCTTCCTCTCCCCATTTCCATCCCATTGAGTGTGTGTTGTGCCATCCACTGACTGACCTCCTGTTGGGTTGTGACAGTCATGATGAGTCTACTGACTCCAAAGTGACAGAATTATATATGCTTATGAAGCTGTTGAGTCCCACAGACAGTCTATGAATCACGATCTGTACCCAGACTAGGAAACCCAGAAGTCTTAATGAGGATTAAGGTTGCATTCATACATACATCCGTTTGGAATGTCTGTGTGCTCTCCAGTTTTTTATTGGACAGCACACAGACCTGTTGAGCATGTTCTATTATGATCCTCAAAATTGGAACAGTATAGGATGTTCTTTAAAAAAAAGAAAGCAGCACATGCAAATTTCACCAGGATGTGTGAATGCAGCGTTAGTCCTCCTTCACATGTTGTTCGTATCCATGTGCCATCCATATGTGTGCATATGACATCAGTGTGACATCCGTGCATCTGCTTGCTGTCCGGTGTGATGCATCCTTGTGCTGTCCGTGTGACACATACCAGTGCCTGGGAGGAAGCGGTACAGTTCATGCTGATCAAAGACGCTGGCTGTTTAAGACAGCTCTCATCATTGTCACCTGGTCTCCCTGTGATCAGCGCGACCAGGCAATAGTGATGTGAGTTGTATTCAGCACCCACTGTGTACCTCCTGTGTAAAATTAAGAATTAAATTTAAAAAATGGCATGGGTTCCCATATAATTTTCATAACATATACATATACATACATATACGTAACATGCACAGAAAAATATCAATAATTTGTGATCTAGTGCAGAAGAAGTGGGGTATGACTTCTGTTTTTGTTATTGTGTTCGTTGAACGGCAGGTTTCCATCTAACCCCTGAACCCTGCACAGTATCAGTTTTTTCCCAGAGTGAATTGTGTCTTTCTACATGATAAAAGGTACACTACATGCACAAAATTATTGTCACACGTCTCTTAGGCTATGTTCACTTCGAATGTTTTTTACAAGAATTTTTCTCGCTGAAAAATCCACCTCTAAAAATCCATACTAAAATATGTGGTTTTGGTATGCTTTTATAGGAATACTTTTTTTAATAATAATGTGAGATGCATAAGTAGAGTGTGAGTTTTGATCTGTAAAATCTTTTCCCAAAAATGCAACAGAAAAGGTAAAAATAAAAACTCGGCAAAATGCATGTTTTATGTGCAAAAAAACTTCAAAGAATTGGCCTGACATGTTAAAAATACCTGGAAAATTTATCAAGTGCACTGAAATTAATGGGAAGGTTTCTACAAGTAGATTTGAAGTCTTAGGCTGTGTGCGTTTTTTAAGTGTTTCCGCAGCGTTTTTCCGCTGCGCTTAAAAAACGCTAACAAAACACTAACAAATCCCATTCATTTTAATTGCATTCCGCAATTGATGTGCCCATGCTGCATATTTTTCCGCAGCGGAATCGCATCATGGTAAAATACGCAGCATGTTCATTTATTTTGTGGAATCGCGGGGATTCCGCCACCATAGACTTGTATTGGAACGCTTGAAATCCGCAAATATTAAAAATGTTTGCGGATTTCAAGCGCATTTGCTGAGGTTTTGTAAATCAAAACCGCAGCAAATAGGAAGTGACATCATGGGCATGCCATTATCCAGCAGAATCAGTAATATAAGCAGCAAAATATGCATAATATTCAATAGAAAAGGGGTTGGACTAGGAAATTACCTTATAGGAGCCTTTTTTTTGTCCCAACTTTATTTGTGCTCAAAAATGCTTAATAAAAGCTTACAAAATGCTTAGAAAAAACGCATGAAAAATGCATCAAAATGCACATGCGTTTTCCCTGGCAAGGGTGTGTGGTTTTCATGAGGAAAAATCTGCTTCTATTCTGCAACGTGGGCACATAGCCTTAGGCTGCTTTCACACATCAGGTTTTTGCCTTCAGGCTGAATCCGGCAAATTTAGAAAAAAATGGATCCGTTGCAAATTGTGAAAAACTGATCCGACGGATCCGTTTTTTTTGCCGGATCCAACTAGCTGATATGGCATTGGATCCTAAGGGTATGGTGAGAGATTAGAGAGAGAGATCAGACTGGAAAACGCTACTGAACATACTCTAAAACAAATTGGAGCATACTCAGTTTAAAAAACAGAATCCGTCACCGGATTCCGTAATTTGACGGATCCGGCACCATATACTTTCATTCTAGCAAGCGCCGGATGGCGCCGGATCCATTGCTGTCCGTTTTTTTGACGGACACAAAAAATGTTCCTTTGTGCGTTGTCTCCACCCGCCGGACCGAAAATTTTCGGCGAAAGACGGACGAAACGTGGGGCAATCCGGCGGTAATACAAGTCTATGAGAAAGCACCTGTATTTCACCTATGTAAGTCAAGCAATTCATAAAGAAATGACTTGTTGACTAATGAGGCCAGACACAAATAGTCTGATATAATCAAATAGCTTGGTTTTTCTGAGTGTGTAAAGAAAACCAGGATAGAAAAAGGCGCTGACTGAGAGGCACAAAAGCAGCAGGGAGGTAGAAATACAAAAAAATTGTCTTTTTACTGCAAAATGAAGAGCAATCATATAGAACTGCAGAACCCCAAACAGGGGGCATTATACTAATTATGGTCATAAAAGGGGACAATGTACTAAATGAGGGCCAAAGAGGCAGACATCATATTAGATGAGGGAGAAAGAAGAGGACATTATTATAAGTAAGGGCCAAAGAAGAAAATCTTATCCTCTACGGGGGCCAAACAGGAGGAAATTATACTAAATGTAACTACAGACAAGGAAATCATAATAAATGGGAGTCAAAGAGGAAGATATTATACTGTATTGGGGCACAGAGGATGACATTATTATGACTTTATAAGGGGCTAGAATCAGGGACTTTATACATTTTGTGGGGATATATTAATGGATTTCACCGCAATGGGGCAAATTATGAATGCCCTATTTAAGACCTGATACATTATTTACTTATGTAGCTACAATTTTCAACATTTCAGCTCTATCAAGGCATTATAAGGTGGACACCCACTGTATGGTGTTATGATACTGGACCAGCTAACTCGGAAAAATCAGAAGCAGACTAAAAACTGCAACTGACCTTGCCGATTCCTGCCCAGACTAAAGATCTTCACTCTGCACTTCCTAGTTGTTCCTGCGTGAGCACAGATAGCCCTAACCACAGACAAGATGATGGCAACCCGGACCTATGCTACTTGGAAGGCCGTCGAGCACTTCAGTTCTTCCTAAAGAGCCGAAGAGCAGAGCAGACTGCAAATTACCTACATAAGGGAAAATGTGCTGAACTAGAAAGAGATCCCAGAGTAAGTAAAACCAACCACACAAAACAAAATAAGATATTAAATATGTATTCTTAGAGAATATACCACCTATTTCCTAAAAAGAAACAGAAGATAGATGCAGCATAAAGAACATAAACAAAAAAAGAGATAAACCCTAGCTGGTCTTTCATTGACTGGCTTAAACTACAGCAGAATGGCTGAACAGCCAAATGAGACTATCACCAGCAGGAAATACCAGCAGGGGAAAAGTATATAAAGCCACACCTGAAAGGTAATAAGGCACACAAATATGTAAATAAACACACCTGTTACCCTAAAAGGACTGAAGCAAAGATAGCAGAAACTAAACACCCAAAGGAAAAGGTGTATATGCTGTGGCTCGGTGGACAGAGAAGCTAAACACAGACGCATGGGAAAGGAAAACAAAGGAGCTGTGAAAATATGAGTGTCTTCTAGTCTCTTAGTCCCTTAGTTCCCTGAGTCACAGCACTTGGGGACCTAAGGTAAATATTTTACAGCAAAAACTTCAGCAGTTGGATAGCAAAGAAAAAGAGCAGTAGCTCAACAGGCAGAAGAACCGACCATGGAGCAACAGATCACAAGATTGAATCCCTAAACTGAGACTTGACAAATATATTTTATTTTTTTAGTGCTCATCAACGTGTGTGAGGAAGGGTCCAAAGGCTTAGAAGTCGGCACCTCTGAGAGTGCATTTTACTATTTTACTCCAGTAGGAGGTGTGGGACAGTAAAAACTGAAAGTCAAACGAGAGAAGAACATAAAAGTTCCAGAAATAAGTATGCACTAAAACAATGAACCAAGGGGATATTTTAGTCATGCTGTTGAAGAGGGAGATGGAAGGACGTGGAACCACTGCATGCCTGAAAGCTTCAGACCAATGCAGCTAAGGACCAGGAGCTAGGATGCATTGTGTGGCACAGTGTGGAGGAGTGTCAGGAGTTTATTCAGCTGCTAAACTTTTCTTCAGACTGAGGACAACTTATGCAGAACATCCTAGAGGCTAAGTAATCAGTAAACTCTCTGAACGTTATTGAGCAGCATAGTTTACATATTCACCTTTCTCTACATGAGTACTTTTGCCACATTATATGGTCTGATTCGCCTGAATAAAAGCAGAAATGTGCACTTCATTTCTCCCCACTTTCAATGTGGACATGAATATATTGTTTGCATATCCAGTCACATTTAAATATTTGTAATGTGGCTTAAGGTACGGCCCCAAAAACAAGGAGGTTGTATGAGGAAGTGATAGAGTTTTTAAAAATAATATGTCGAATACACATCACAGAAAACTGTTGACCACAGGCACAGCAGTTAAATTGGACAGCTGTTAGTGTTGCATACTTTGGTTGAAGAAGAAACTTGTGAGAATAGATTATATTGGGTAATTCAACGTTTATCTCGACAGAACATGAGGTACATGCATCAGCTTCTTAATACAGCAAAAAAGGAAGTTTGAAGGACCTTTTACCAGAGAAAAAGTGAAACCAAAGTACAAGTATATGCATTACATTCAACTAGGCATATAACAGTAACAACATCGCCATCTACTGTCAGAAAAGTATAAACTTCTCCTGCACACAAATAAGTCTGTATCTGTTGCATATCTGCCAACACCATTTCTCAACAGTAAGAACTTATTCAGTTAAGCCTAATTTCTTCATCAGTCTCTGATGTCTTTCAGCATTCAATGCCTTTGTGAAAATATCTGCAGTCATATCTTCAGTTGGGCAGTACTCAAAATTTAGGATTCCTTGTTCCTGGTGATCTGTCATGGAACAAGGTTTAGGAAGACAGAAGATTAGGAATCTGGGCCCTTGAACTGCCCCTCAGGGTAGGGGTAGCCTGTTGTGAATTCTGTGGCAGAGCTCCCTCCTGTGGTCACGAGTGGTACTGCGGCTTCTGAGTTTCCTTCCTCAGGTGATGTGGTAAAGTCGTTAGGTGATGCTCTATTTAACTCCACCTAGTGCTTTGCTCCTGGCCTCCAGTCAATGTTCTAGTATTGGTCTTGCTTCCTCCTGGATCATTCCTGTGGCCGTCTGCTCTGCATAAGCTAAGTTTTGCTTGTGTTATTTTTGTTTTGCTATTTTTTCTGTCCAGCTTGCTTAATTGGTTTTTCTTGCTTGCTGGAAGCTCTGGGACGCAGAGGGAGCACCTCCGTACCGTTAGTCGGTGCGGAGGGTCTTTTTGCCCCTCTGCGTGGTTGTTTGTAGGGTTTTGTGTTGACCGCAAAGTTATCTTTCCTATCTTCGGTCTGTTCAGTAAGTTGGGCCTCACTTTGCTAAATCTATTTCATCTCTGTGTTTGTATTTTCATCTCTGCTCACAGTCATTATATGTGGGGGGCTGCCTTTTCCTTTGGGGTATTTCTCTGAGGCAAGGTAGGCTTGTTTTTCTATCTTAGGCCTAGCTAGTTTCTCAGGCTGTGCCGAGTTGCATAGGGAGCGTTAGGCGCAATCCACGGCTGCCTCTAGTGTGGTTGGAGAGGATTAGGGATTGCGGTCAGCAGAGTTCCCACGTCTCAGAGCTCGTCCGATGTCTTTTGGTTATTGACAGGTCACTTTGTGTGCTCTGAACTTCAAGGTCCATTGTGGTTCTGGATTACCTAATCATAACAGTACTGTAGGCCCAAAGTACTAATGCTTCTCAATAGAGGGAAAAAAGAAGTTCTGAGACCATTTTTTTTTCTTTGCACTGTGTTTTGCCTTTTTTTTCCCCTAGACATTTGGGTGGTTCAGGACACAGGTGTAGTGATGGACATTAAAGGTCTGTCTTCATGTGTGGATCATCTCACTGCAAGAGTACAAAATATTCAAGACTTTGTGGTTCAGAATTCTATGTTAGAACCAAGAATTCCTATTCCTGATTTGTTTTCTGGAGATAGAGCAAAATTTCTGAGTTTCAAAAATAATTGTAAACTGTTTCTGGCTTTGAAACCTCGCTCCTTTGGTGACCCAGTTCAACAAGTTAGGATCATTATTTCTTTATTACGTGGCGACCCTCAAGACTGGGCACTTTCCCTTGCGCCAGGAGATCCTGCATTATGTAATATTGATGCGTTTTTCCTGGCGCTCAGATTGCTGTACGGTGAACCTAATTCGGTGGATCAGGCAGAGAAAAATTTGCTGGCTCTGTGTCAGGGTCAGGATGAGATAGAGATTTATTGTCAGAAGTTTAGAAAGTGGTCCGTGCTCACTCAATGGAATGAAGGTGTGCTGGCAGCTATTTTCAGAAAGGGTCTCTCTGAAGCCCTTAAGGATGTCATGGTGGGATTTCCCATGCCTGCTGGTCTGAATGAGTCTATGTCTTTGGCCATTCAGATCGGTCGACGCTTGCGTGAGCGTAAATCTGTGTACCATTTGGCGGTATTATCCAAGCATAAACCTGAGCCTATGCAGTGCGATAGGACTTTGACCAGAGTTGAACGGCAAGAACACAGACGTCAGAATGGGCTGTGTTTCTACTGTGGTGATTCCACTCATGCTATCTCCGATTGTCCTAAGCGCACTAAGCGGTTCGCTAGGTCTGCCACCATTGGTACTGTACAGTCAAAATTTCTTTTGTCCGTTACTTTGATCTGCTCTTTCTCATCTTGTCATATTCCTATGAAGGTTTCCTCTCCTAAGTTTAAGCATAGTATAAGCAGAATAACAAATCTGCAGGTGGTTGGGCATTTAGGAAATAGCGACCACAATATTGTGCAGTTTCACCTGTCTTTCACTAGGGGGACTTGTCAGGGAGTCACAAAAACATTGAACTTTAGGAAGGCAAAGTTTGAACAGCTTAGAGATGCCCTTAATCTGGTAGACTGGGACAATATCCTCAGAAATGAGAATACAGATAATAAATGGGAAATGTTTAAGAACATCCTAAATAGGCACTGTAAGCGGTTTATACCTTGTGGGAATAAAAGGACTAGAAATAGGAAAAACCCAATGTGGCTAAACAAAGAAGTAAGACAGGCAATTAACAGTAAAAAGAAAGCATTTGCACTACTAAAGCAGGACGGCACCATTGAAGCTCTAAAAAACTATAGGGAGAAAAATACTTTATCTAAAAAACTAATTAAAGCTGCCAAAAAGGAAACAGAGAAGCACATTGCTAAGGAGAGTAAAACTAATCCCAAACTGTTCTTCAACTATATCAATAGTAAAAGAATAAAAACTGAAAATGTAGGCCCCTTAAAAAATAGTGAGGAAAGAATGGTTGTAGATGACGAGGAAAAAGCTAACATATTAAACACCTTCTTCTCCACGGTATTCACAGTGGAAAATGAAATGCTAGGTGAAATCCCAAGAAACAATGAAAACCCTATATTAAGGGTCACCAATCTAACCCAAGAAGAGGTGCGAAACCGGCTAAATAAGATTAAAATAGATAAATCTCCGGGTCCGGATGGCATACACCCACGAGTACTAAGAGAACTAAGTAATGTAATAGATAAACCATTATTTCTTATTTTTAGTGACTCTATAGCGACAGGGTCTGTTCCGCAGGACTGGCGCATAGCAAATGTGGTGCCAATATTCAAAAAGGGCTCTAAAAGTGAACCTGGAAATTATAGGCCAGTAAGTCTAACCTCTATTGTTGGTAAAATATTTGAAGGGTTTCTGAGGGATGTTATTCTGGATTATCTCAATGAGAATAACTGTTTAACTCCATATCAGCATGGGTTTATGAGAAATCGCTCCTGTCAAACCAATCTAATCAGTTTTTATGAAGAGGTAAGCTATAGGCTGGACCACGGTGAGTCATTGGACGTGGTATATCTCGATTTTTCCAAAGCGTTTGATACCGTGCCGCACAAGAGGTTGGTACACAAAATGAGAATGCTTGGTCTGGGGGAAAATGTGTGTAAATGGGTTAGTAACTGGCTTAGTGATAGAAAGCAGAGGGTGGTTATAAATGGTATAGTCTCTAACTGGGTCGCTGTGACCAGTGGGGTACCGCAGGGGTCAGTATTGGGACCTGTTCTCTTCAACATATTCATTAATGATCTGGTAGAAGGTTTACACAGTAAAATATCGATATTTGCAGATGATACAAAACTATGTAAAGCAGTTAATACAAGAGAAGATAGTATTCTGCTACAGATGGATCTGGATAAGTTGGAAACTTGGGCTGAAAGGTGGCAGATGAGGTTTAACAATGATAAATGTAAGGTTATACACATGGGAAGAGGGAATCAATATCACCATTACACACTGAACGGGAAACCACTGGGTAAATCTGACAGGGAGAAGGACTTGGGGATCCTAGTTAATGATAAACTTACCTGGAGCAGCCAGTGCCAGGCAGCAGCTGCCAAGGCAAACAGGATCATGGGGTGCATTAAAAGAGGTCTGGATACACATGATGAGAGCATTATACTGCCTCTGTACAAATCCCTAGTTAGACCGCACATGGAGTACTGTGTCCAGTTTTGGGCACCGGTGCTCAGGAAGGATATAATGGAACTAGAGAGAGTACAAAGGAGGGCAACAAAATTAATAAAGGGGATGGGAGAACTACAATACCCAGATAGATTAGCGAAATTAGGATTATTTAGTCTAGAAAAAAGACGACTGAGGGGCGATCTAATAACCATGTATAAGTATATAAGGGGACAATACAAATATCTCGCTGAGGATCTGTTTATACCAAGGAAGGTGACGGGCACAAGGGGGCATTCTTTGCGTCTGGAGGAGAGAAGGTTTTTCCACCAACATAGAAGAGGATTCTTTACTGTTAGGGCAGTGAGAATCTGGAATTGCTTGCCTGAGGAGTTGGTGATGGTGAACTCAGTCGAGGGGTTCAAGAGAGGCCTGGATGTCTTCCTGGAGCAGAACAATATTGTATCATACAATTATTAGGTTCTGTAGAAGGACGTAGATCTGGGTATTTATTATAATGGAATATAGGCTGAACTGGATGGACAAATGTCTTTTTTCGGCCTTACTAACTATGTTACTATGTTACTATGTAAGCCTCGTTTCATTGGTCCGTATAGGATTTCTGAGGTTCTTAATCCTGTATCTTTTCAATTGACCCTTCCAGATTCTTTTTCCATCCATAACGTATTCCATAGGTCATTGTTGCGGAGATACGTGGCACCTATGGTTCCATCTGTTGATCCTCCTGCCCCGGTTTTGGTGGAGGGGGAGTTGGAGTATATTGTGGAGAAGATTTTGGATTCTCGTGTTTCGAGACGGAAACTCCAGTATCTGGTTAAGTGGAAGGGTTATGGTCAGGAAGATAATTCCTGGGTCTTTGCCTCTGATGTCCATGCTGCCGATCTTGTTCGTGCCTTTCATATGGCTCATCCTGGTCGGCCTGGGGGCTCTGGTGAGGGTTCGGTGACCCCTCCTCAAGGGGGGGGTACTGTTGTGAATTCTGTGGCAGAGCTCCCTCCTGTGGTCACGAGTGGTACTGCGGCTTCTGAGTTTCCTTCCTCAGGTGATGTGGTGAAGTCGTTAGGTGCTGCTCTATTTAACTCCACCTAGTGCTTTGCTCCTGGCCTCCAGTCAATGTTCTAGTATTGGTCTTGCTTCCTCCTGGATCGTTCCTGTGGCCGTCTGCTCTGCATAAGCTAAGTTTTGCTTGTGTTATTTTTGTTTTGCTATTTTTTCTGTCCAGCTTGCTTAATTGGTTTTTCTTGCTTGCTGGAAGCTCTGGGACGCAGAGGGAGCACCTCCGTACCGTTAGTCGGTGCGGAGGGTCTTTTTGCCCCTCTGCGTGGTTGTTTGTAGGGTTTTGTGTTGACCGCAAAGTTATCTTTCCTATCTTCGGTCTGTTCAGTAAGTTGGGCCTCACTTTGCTAAATCTATTTCATCTCTGCGTTTGTATTTTCATCTCTGCTCACAGTCATTATATGTGGGGGGCTGCCTTTTCCTTTGGGGTATTTCTCTGAGGCAAGGTAGGCTTGTTTTTCTATCTTAGGCCTAGCTAGTTTCTCAGGCTGTGCCGAGTTGCATAGGGAGCGTTAGGCGCAATCCACGGCTGCCTCTAGTGTGGTTGGAGAGGATTAGGGATTGCGGTCAGCAGAGTTCCAACGTCTCAGAGCTCGTCCTATGTCTTTTGGTTATTGTCAGGTCACTTTGTGTGCTCTGAACTTCAAGGTCCATTGTGGTTCTGGATTACCTAATCATAACAGTATAACAGTAGCACTGTCTTTCCTTAACTTGGGGGTACCCTTGAAGGTAGGGAGGCCCAAGTCACCGACCTGTCCCTGTCTCCTGTTAAACCCAGAACTAAACCCCCAACCCCCACCCCAGGGGGTGAACAGTGTAAACAGCACCACAAAGCAAATAAACAATATAAGAGTGAGGGGAACACGATACCAAAAGGTGAATGCACAAACTACAAAATAACAAAACTCAGAACTTAGCTTGTGCACGCCGCTGCAAACTCCACAGCAAAGATAGTACAGCAACTGAGCTCCAAACACCAGACTTGGCTGACACCAGGGAGCTGCTACTGCCAGGTTGGTCTCCTGAAAGGAACTGTATAACCAACAGTCAGCTGATGCACCAGGTGACCTTATAAAGGATGGTGAGAGTGGTCACAAACATCAGCTGACCCAGCAGCAATGCAATGCAATAACACCAGTGGCCACCGGGGTCGGGGGGGGGCAAACTGCACTAACCCCCAAACACCAGTAAGGAAAAAAGGTTTAAATCAGAGGGAAACCACACCTGACATAGATCCAAACATGGAAGTGAAACTTTGCATCAATGTGTTTATTTCTTGGATTAACTCTTTCCATCTGAGCAAGAACTATAGTAGACATCATTTAATGTCCTCATACATCTTTGTTGGTCCCAATTGTTGTTGTTGTCCTACGTCTGTTAGCAGTTGTCTTAACCATTGTACTTCTTGACTGGCATGTGCTGTGGCAACATATTCTGCTTCTGTCGATGACAGTGTTACTGTAGATTGTTTCTTACTAGTCTAACTAATTGATCTGCCTGAGAGCAAGAAAAGATAGCCACTGGTTGATTTCCTGTCAATTGGATCTCCAACCAAGTCTGCATCAACGTATCAACGTATCCAGTTAAAATGCATTTCTCACTTGCAGGTAATACATATATGCTAGCCACCTTAGGGAGAGACCCAAGTTGGGCTAAATGTAGCGGGATGAAAGAGACTGGGGTGGAAAGAGATGATTTGCATAGCTCCGCCTACTGCAAAGGATTCTGGGTAAACCTGCTATTCTTTGTATTATGCTGCTTGCAAGTACTTTCCATTTCAGGAAAGCATCCACTATGTATTCACTTGCAGGTAGTTTCAGTTTAACACTGCTTGTCACTTTCAAATAATGGATTGCTTTCTTCACTGCATTCTAATCCATTTTGTTTGGCTTTGAAACCTTCTTGCTCAAAATTCCCACTGTTGCTGCAATGTCTGGTCTTGTAATGGCCTTTTCCCATTGCCTTTCTGTATTGGTCATTATTCGGTAACAGATTCTGTTCACTATCTTTTTCCTTCAGATAGCTGGTTTCCATTGGAGACTTTACAGGTTTTGCATCTTTCAATCCAAATGTTTTGATTATGTCTTGAATTATGTGATTTTTATAGAAAAGGAAACCCCGGTCTTCTTCTCTTTCTATCTGTATTCCTAGGTACTGTTTCACATTTCCCAGATCTTTGATCTCGAAGTGTTGATCCAAAGTTTCCACTATCTCCACTTCATCCCTTTCTTTTTCAAAACAAACTAAAATATTTTCCACATATATCAGCACATAGATTCATGTGTCTGTCAGTCTCTTTGCATATAGACAAGGATTCACTTTGTTTCTGTACTTCTGAGATTTTATCATTCCACACTTTAGCGGCTTGTTTTACACAATATATACTTTTGTGTAGCTTACGTACCATGTTTGGTTTCCTTTTACCCTTGAATCCTGGTGGTTATTCAATGTAAATGTTTTTTGTTAAGTCTCTATTAAGAAATTCTGCCTTTACATCCAGATATTTCAACTGCATTTGTTTTGTTGCTGCAAATGCAAAGTTCTGATTGTGGTGTGTTTGACAAATGGAGCAAATATCTCATCATAGTCTTCTCCATATTTCTGACAACAGCCTTTAGCTACGAGTCTTGCTCGGTATTGATCAGCTGTGTCGTCTGCTTGGTATTTTACTTTAAAAACTCATTTACATCCTATAGCTGTTTTTTCTTTTGGTAGTTCTGTAAGTGTCCATGTCTTTGAATCATGCATGGACTTTATTTCTGTTTCTGCAGCCTTTATTCATTTGTTGGCCTCTTCTTCTGAAAGTTGAGATATGTCTTCCCAAGATGTAGGTGCATACATTTTTTTTGTGCTTGCCTTGTATGAAAGATATTGAGGTGGTCTTCCCTTACTTTCTCTTATTGAGCGTCACGGTTCTGTGTCTGTATGCAGCTGTATCTCTTGACTTTCAGTTTTTTGATTTTCATCGATTTCCACTTCTTTCTCATCAGATGTTCCTGCAGTTATATCACTGTCGTTTCACTCATTTTTCATTTCCAGGAAAGTCCAGCACTTTATTTCGTCGCTGGATCTCCCGCTGACATCGCTGGATCGGCGTGTGTGACGCCGATCCAGCGATGTCTTCACTGGTAACCAGGGTAAACATCGGGTTACTAAGCGCAGGGCCGCGCTTAGTAACCCGATGTTTACCCTGGTTACCAGCGTAAACGTAAAAAAAAAAAAAAACACTACCTACTTACCTTCAGCTGTCTGTCCCCGGCGCTCTGCTTCTCTGCACTCCTCCTGCACTGTGTCAGCGCCGGCCAGCCGGAAAGCACAGCGGTGACGTCACCGCTCTGCTTTCCGGCTGATTGGCGCTGACAGTGCAGAGGAAAGCACAGCGCCGGAGGACAGACAGCTGAAGGTAAGTATGTAGTGTTTGTTTTTTTAACGTTTACGCTGGTAACCATGGTAAACATCAGGTTACTAAGCGCGGCCCTGCGCTTAGTAACCCGATGTTTACCCTGGTTACCGGGAAACTCGGGATCGTTGGTCACTGGAGAGCTGTCTGTGTGACAGCTCTCCAGCGACCAAACAGCGACGCTGCAGCGATCGACATCGTTGTCTGTATCGCTGCAGCGTCGCTTAGTGTGACGGTACCCTAACCCTAGCCCTAAGTTTATCCCAACTCAATTTAGCCCAACCCTAACCCTAACTTTAGCCAAACTCACTTTAGCCCAACTAACTTTAGCCAACTCTAACCCTAATGGAAAAATGGAAATAACTATATATTTTTAATTTTATTATTTTTCTCTAACTAAGGGAATGGGTGATAAAGGGGTTTTTGTTTATTTTTTTTTATATTTTGATCACTGTGATCGAGTCTATTACAGTGATCAAAATGAACCAATAGGTAAAATTTCCCATTGTTGCCAGGTTCCGGTTGGCAGATCTCGGTGGGCGCACTGCACATGCGCCCTCAATTATCTCCTGGAAGAAGATGCTGGTGGCCCGCGGGACTTCACAGGGGCATGCAGAGAAACCAGAGGTACCGGGGTGGTGATAGGGGGACCCTATTTCTCTCTCCTCTGATGTGCGATCACATCAGAGGAGAGAGAAATTAAATGGAAAGTCTGACTTTTTTATTCTTTTGCAGTCGCCGTTTTACCATTAGTAACGGCATTCGCACACTGGGGTCGGTAAAAACCAACCTCAATCATGTTCTCTGGGGTCTCAGCTACCCCCGGTAGCCATGACCCTGTAGAAATTCTGACTCTGGGGGGCGCTATACACGTATTCCTCAACGCCAACGGCGCTGTGGTTAAGGTGCCCTTAACTGTCACCGTTAAAAGGTGTATCGGTGGTCGTTAAGGGGTTAAATAAAGCTGCATTGTTTTTGATACTTCCTGGAACTTGGCTTTGACAAAACTTTATTGATATACTTAAGTACGAGGTACATGCTTTTTTGATACGTTTTCACAGTGGAAACACACCAAAACCGAATGTGTGTAATTTGCCTGTAGAATTTTTCTTTGTCTAATGCAAGTCTAAGGGCTCCTTCTCACTTGCTAGAAATATGTCCGAGTCTCGCAGGTTAAAACCCTGCTCTGGTGCCGGCACTCCAGAGCGGAGCGTGCGGCCGCACAGCAATACATGGAGCTACACGCTCCGCTCTGGAGTTTCAGCGCCAGAGCAGGGTTTTAACCTGCGAGACTCAGACGTATTTCTCGTAAGTGAGAAGGAACCCTAAAGGGAAAATCTGCACAGAAAACTTAATGTACCTGCAAGAGAAATTGACATGTTTCGGATTTGAAACACGCACCAGAGGTCAGATTACACTGAGTAAAAAAGAAGCACAGAAATTATAAGATGCTGTGGCAAGGTGCACAAAGAGCTGTTTGCCACTAGTCTAATGCGCCTGATTCATGAAGGGACATACAACTTTATTACTCAGGAGCATCTGACTCCAACACATCTCCTCATCAAGGTGTTGTCCGTGCCGGTTCTGATAAATCAGGCCCCAAGTTTTTTAAAGGGACTCTGTCACCTGAATTTGGAGGGAACAATTTTCAGCCATAGGGGCAGGGCCGCCATCAGTGCATTACAGCCGTGACTGGCGTATGGGGCCCGGTGAGCAGAGGGGGCCCGCATCGGGCCCCCTCTTACCTGCTCACCGGGCCCCTACCGGCAGCCGCAGGCTGAACCGGGCCCTTAGCGGCGGCCGGCGCTACAGCTGTACGCTATTGACGTGTGGGTCCGCAGCTGTACGCTATTGACGTGCGGGTCCGCACCCGCACGTCAATAGTTAACAGCCGCAGCGTACAGGTCGCCGGCGTCTGACGTCATTGTCAGTTGCCGGCGAGTGCACGGTGCAGCTGCGTGGAGAGAGCTGGAGTGCGGCAGGTAAGCAGAACTTTTTTTTATTTTTTATTGAGAGCGGCGATCCGGGGGGGGGGCAGTAAAGCTGGATACAGGGGGGGGGCAGAAAGCTGGATACAGGGGGGACAGAAAGCTGGATACATGGGGGCAGAAAGCTGGATACAGGGGGGGGCAGAAAGCTGGACACAGAGGGGGCAGTAAAGCTGGACACAGAGGGGGCAGTAAAGCTTGACACAGGGGGGGCAGAGTGCTGGACAGAGATGGGGCAGAGTGCTGGACAGAGATGGGGCAGAGTGCTGGACACTGATGGGGCAGAGTGCTAGACAGAGATGGGGCAGGATTGGACACAGATGGGGCAGAGTGCTGGACACAGATGGGGCAGGATTGGACACAGATGGGGCAGAGTGCTGGACACAGATGGGGCAGGATTGGACACAGATGGGGCAGAGTGCTGGACAGAGATGGGGCAGAGTGCTGGACAGAGATGGGGCAGAGTGCTGGACAGAGATGGGGCAGAGTGCTGGACAGAGATGGGGCAGAGTGCTGGACAGAGATGGGGCAGAGTGCTGGACACTGATGGGGCAGAGTGCTGGACACTGATGGGGCAGAGTGCTGGGCACTGATGGGGCAGAGTGCTGGGCACTGATGAGGCAGAGTGCTGGACACAGATACGGCAGAGTGCTGGACAGAGATGGGGCAGAGTGCTGGACAGAGATGGGGCAGAGTGCTGGACAGAGATGGGGCAGAGTGCTGGACACTGATGGGGCAGAGTGCTGGGCACTGATGGGGCAGAGTGCTGGACACTGATGGGGCAGAGTGCTGGACACTGATGGGGCAGAGTGCTGGACACTGATGGGGCAGAGTGCTGGGCACTGATGGGGCAGAGTGCTGGGCACTGATGGGGCAGAGTGCTGGGCACTGATGGGGCAGAGTGCTGGACACTGATGGGGCAGAGTGCTGGACACTGATGGGGCAGAGTGCTGGACACTGATGGGGCAGAGTGCTGGGCACTGATGGGGCAGAGTGCTGGGCACTGATGGGGCAGAGTGCTGGACACTGATGGGGCAGAGTGCTGGACACTGATGGGGCAGAGTGCTGGACAGAGATGGGGCAGAGTGCTGGACAGAGATGGGGCAGGATTGGACAGAGATGGGGCAGAGTGCTGGACAGAGATGGGGCAGGATTGGACAGAGATGGGGCAGAGTGCTGGACAGAGATGGGGCAGAGTGCTGGACAGAGATGGGGCAAAGTGCTGGACACTGATGGGGCAGAGTGCTGGACACTGATGGGGCAGAGTGCTGGGCACTGATGGGGCAGAGTGCTGGACACTGATGGGGAAGAGTGCTGGACACTGATGGGGCAGAGTGCTGGACACAGATGGGGCAGAGTGCTGGACACAGATGGAGCAGAGTGCTGGACAGAGATGGGGCAGAGTGCTGGACAGAGATGGGGCAGAGTGCTGGACAGAGATGGGGCAGAGTGCTGGACCCTGATGGGGCAGAGTGCTGGACACTGATGGGGCAGAGTGCTGGGCACTGATGGGGCAGAGTGCTGGGCACTGATGAGGCAGAGTGCTGGACACAGATACGGCAGAGTGCTGGACAGAGATGGGGCAGAGTGCTGGACAGAGATGGGGCAGAGTGCTGGACAGAGATGGGGCAGAGTGCTGGACAGAGATGGGGCAGAGTGCTGGACACTGATGGGGCAGAGTGCTGGGCACTGATGGGGCAGAGTGCTGGACACTGATGGGGCAGAGTGCTGGACACTGATGGGGCAGAGTGCTGGACACTGATGGGGCAGAGTGCTGGGCACTGATGGGGCAGAGTGCTGGGCACTGATGGGGCAGAGTGCTGGGCACTGATGGGGCAGAGTGCTGGACACTGATGGGGCAGAGTGCTGGACACTGATGGGGCAGAGTGCTGGACACTGATGGGGCAGAGTGCTGGGCACTGATGGGGCAGAGTGCTGGGCACTGATGGGGCAGAGTGCTGGACACTGATGGGGCAGAGTGCTGGACACTGATGGGGCAGAGTGCTGGACAGAGATGGGGCAGAGTGCTGGACAGAGATGGGGCAGGATTGGACAGAGATGGGGCAGAGTGCTGGACAGAGATGGGGCAGGATTGGACAGAGATGGGGCAGAGTGCTGGACAGAGATGGGGCAGAGTGCTGGACAGAGATGGGGCAGAGTGCTGGACAGAGATGGGGCAAAGTGCTGGACACTGATGGGGCAGAGTGCTGGACACTGATGGGGCAGAGTGCTGGGCACTGATGGGGCAGAGTGCTGGACACTGATGGGGAAGAGTGCTGGACACTGATGGGGCAGAGTGCTGGACACAGATGGGGCAGAGTGCTGGACACAGATGGAGCAGAGTGCTGGACAGAGATGGGGCAGAGTGCTGGACAGAGATGGGGCAGAGTGCTGGACAGAGATGGGGCAGAGTGCTGGACAGAGATGGGGCAGAGTGCTGGACACTGATGGGGCAGAGTGCTGGGCACTGAAGGGGCAGAGTGCTGGACACTGATGGGGCAGAGTGCTGGGCACTGATGGGGCAGAGTGCTGGGCACTGATGGGGCAGAGTGCTGGGCACTGATGGGGCAGAGTGCTGGACACTGATGGGGCAGAGTGCTGGACACTGATGGGGCAGAGTGCTGGGCACTGATGGGGCAGAGTGCTGGGCACTGATGGGGCAGAGTGCTGGACAGAGATGGGGCAGGATTGGACACAGATGGGGCAGAGTGCTGGACAGAGATGGGGCAGGATTGGACAGAGATGGGGCAGGATTGGACAGAGATGGGGCAGAGTGCTGGACAGAGATGGGGCAGGATTGGACAGAGATGGGGCAGAGTGCTGGACAGAGATGGGGCAGGATTGGACAGAGATGGGGCAGAGTGCTGGACAGAGATGGGGCAGGATTGGACAGAGATGGGGCAGAGTGCTGGACAGAGATGGGGCAGAGTGCTGGACAGAGATGGGGCAGAGTGCTGGACAGAGATGGGACAAAGTGCTGGACACTGATGGGGCAGAGTGCTGGACACTGATGGGGCAGAGTGCTGGGCACTGATGGGGCAGAGTGCTGGACACTGATGGGGAAGAGTGCTGGACACTGATGGGGCAGAGTGCTGGACACAGATGGGGCAGAGTGCTGGACACAGATGGAGCAGAGTGCTGGACAGAGATGGGGCAGAGTGCTGGACAGAGATGGGGCAGAGTGCTGGACAGAGATGGGGCAGAGTGCTGGACAGAGATGGGGCAGAGTGCTGGACACTGATGGGGCAGAGTGCTGGGCACTGATGGGGCAGAGTGCTGGACACTGATGGGGCAGAGTGCTGGGCACTGATGGGGCAGAGTGCTGGGCACTGATGGGGCAGAGTGCTGGGCACTGATGGGGCAGAGTGCTGGACACTGATGGGGCAGAGTGCTGGACACTGATGGGGCAGAGTGCTGGGCACTGATGGGGCAGAGTGCTGGACAGAGATGGGGCAGGATTGGACACAGATGGGGCAGAGTGCTGGACAGAGATGGGGCAGGATTGGACAGAGATGGGGCAGGATTGGACAGAGATGGGGCAGAGTGCTGGACAGAGATGGGGCAGGATTGGACAGAGATGGGGCAGAGTGCTGGACAGAGATGGGGCAGAGTGCTGGACAGAGATGGGGCAGAGTGCTGGACAGAGATGGGGCAGAGTGCTGGACAGAGGTGGGGCAGAGTGCTGGACAGAGGTGGGGCAGAGTGCTGGACAGAGATGGGGCAGAGTGCTGGACAGAGATGGGGCAGAGTGCTGGACAGAGATGGGGCAGAGTGCTGGGCAGAGTGCTGGACAGAGATGGGGCAGAGTGCTGGACAGAGATGGGGCAGAGTGCTGGACAGAGATGGGGCAGAGTGCTGGACAGAGGTGGGGCAGAGTGCTGGACAGAGGTGGGGCAGAGTGCTGGACAGAGATGGGGCAGAGTGCTGGACAGAGATGGGGCAGAGTGCTGGACAGAGATGGGGCAGAGTGCTGGGCAGAGTGCTGGACAGAGATGGGGCAGAGTGCTGGACAGAGATGGGGCAGAGTGCTGGACAGAGATGAGGCAGGATTGGACACAGATGGGGCAGGATTGGACACAGATGGGGCAGAGTGCTGGACACAGATGGGGCAGAGTGCTGGACACAGATGGGGCAGAGTGCTGGACACAGATGCGGCAGAGTGCTGGACACAGATGGGGCAGAGTGCTGAACACAGATGGGGCAGAGTGCTGGACACAGATGGGGCAGGATTGGACACAGATGGGGCAGAGTGCTGGACACAGATGGGACAGAGTGCTGGACACAGATGGGGCAGAGTGCTGGACACAGATGGGGCAGAGTGCTGGACACAGATGGGGCAGAGTGCTGGACACAGATGGGGCAGAGTGCTGGACACAGATGGGGCAGAGTGCTGGACACAGATGGGGCAGGATTGGAAACAAATGGGGCAGAATGGAGACAGATGGGGCAGGATGGATACGATGGAGACAGATGGGGCAGGATGAGGAGATCATATGGGGCAGAATGGATACTCATGAGGGCAGGATGGGAGAACATATGGCTGGAGCCTGGAATGAGACACACGGGGGCTAGGATGGCGAATATTACCATAGCGGCTAATTAAGGGATATTATTATTGCAGTGATGTATTTATTTTATTTTTTGAGTATACTGTTTTAAATGGGGGGGGTGGTCCTGTTACTGTGCAGAGTGATACTATGTTGCCTTCATGTGGTGTAATGTAGAAGTTGGGAAAATTAAGTAATGTGTTCTACAAGCGGAACTCGAGATAACTGTTTTATTTCCTGCAGAGATGAGTCCTGGCTGGATGAAGTGATGGCGGTCTGTGCTGGATGAAAGATGAAGGACTTCACCTAGAAACGTCACTGGTGAGTCAGTGTTACCTATACACTGACACTATACACTGTATACTATATACAGAGGTTCTGTGTATAATGTCACCGGTGATCACTGTATTACCTGTACACAGACACTGCTTACTAATTACAGATCTCCTGTGCATAATGGCACTGATGGTGATAGTATTGTGGGTTTTTTTTTTATTACTGATCAGTATTGTAGTATTCAGTAATTTGTGGTTATATGCGGTCTGGTCATGGTGTAACGGTATTTGTTCCTTGTATTTTATATTATTCGATCACTGTGGTGGTAATATGTCATCTGGTCATAGTGCGGTGGTATTTGTTCCTTGTATGTAGTATTATAGGTCATTTTAAAAATTGAAAAATAAATAAAAATATACCTAAATTGTATTGCATATTTTAACAAATATTTAATAGGTTACAGCAGAGTAGGGCCCGGCCAAAAGTGTCTACCGTGTTATGGTAGCGGCTTAAAAAACCTTTTGGCCAAAAAAAAAGCTGCCGGCTATATGTGTGATCTGGTGATGGGAACTGTTAATGTGTGATAGGTGAGAAGTGGAGATTTTTCAAGAGAGAGCGGTGGGACTGTGGACAGTTCGTGGGGTGGAGCCTGGAGGCGGGGCTGGGGTGGAGCCTGGGCGGAGTTTCAAGGGGGCCCCAAAAATTTTGCCAGTATGGGGCCCCAAAATTTTTAGTGGCAGCCCTGCATAGGGGCGGGGTTTTGGGGTGTTTGATTCACCCTTTCCTTACCCGCTGGCTGCATGCTGGCTGCAATATTGGATTGAAGTTCATTCTCTGTCCTCCATAGTACACGCCTGCGCAAGGCAAGGCATGATGTTGTTGTACTGGGTTTTCCATGGTTACAGGAACATAATCCGGTGCTGGATTGGAAAACTATGTCTGTGACTAGTTGGGGTTGTCAAGGGGTACATAGGGACGTTCCTTTGATGTCAATTTCCTCTTCCCCCTCTTCTGAGGTCCCTGATTTTTTGTCGGATTTCCAGGATGTATTTGATGAGCCCAAGTCCAGTTCCCTTCCACCGCACCGGGACTGTGATTGTGCTATTAACTTGATTCCTGGTTGCAAGTTCCCTAAGGGCCGACTTTTCAATCTGTCTGTACCAGAGCATGCCGCCATGCGGAGTTATGTTAAGGAGTCTTTGGAGAAGGGGCATATTCGGCCCTCTTCGTCACCATTGGGAGCGGGTTTCTTTTTTGTTGCCAAGAATGATGGCTCCTTGAGACCCTGTATTGATTATCGTCTTCTTAATAAGATCACGGTCAAATTCCAATACCCCTTGCCTTTGCTTACTGATTTGTTTGCTCAGATTAAGGGGGCTAGTTGGTTTACTAAGATTGACCTCCGAGGGGCATATAATCTTGTTCGTATTAAACAGGGTGACGAATGGAAAACTGCATTTAATACGCCCAAAGGCCATTTTGAATACCTTGTGATGCCATTTGGGCTCTCTAATGCTCCATCTGTGTTCCAGTCTTTCATGCATGATATTTTCCGCAATTATCTTGATAAGTTCATGGTCGTATATTTGGATGATATTTTGATTTTTTCCGATGATTGGGAGTCTCATGTGAAGCAGGTCAGGATGGTGTTCCAGATCCTTCGTGATAATGCTTTGTTTGTGAAGGGGTCTAAGTGCCTATTCGGAGTTCAGAAGGTCTCTTTTTTGGGGTTTATTTTTTCTCCTTCGTCTATAGAAATGGATCCTGTTAAGGTCCAAGCTATTCATGACTGGATTCAACCAACATCTGTGAAGGGCCTTCAAAAATTTTTGGGCTTTGCTAATTTCTATCGCCGTTTCATTGCCAACTTTTCCAGTGTGGTTAAGCCCCTTACTGATTTGACGAAGAAAGGCGCGGATGTGACGAATTGGTCCTCTGCGGCTGTTGAGGCCTTTCAGGAGCTTAAACGCCGATTTACTTCTGCCCCTGTGTTGCGTCAGCCGGATGTTTCTCTTCCTTTTCAAGTTGAGGTCGACGCTTCTGAGATTGGGGCAGGGGCCGTTTTGTCTCAGAGGGAGTCTGATGGTTCTTTGATGAAACCGTGTGCTTTTTTTTCCAGAAAGTTTTCGCCTGCGGAACGCAATTATGATGTCGGCAATCGGGAGTTGTTGGCTATGAAGTGGGCGTTTGAGGAGTGGCGACATTGGCTTGAGGGAGCTAAGCACCGCGTTGTGGTCCTGACCGATCATAAGAATCTGATTTACCTCGAGTCGGCCAAGCGGCTTAATCCTAGACAGGCTCGATGGTCCCTGTTTTTTTCCCGTTTTGATTTTGTGGTCTCGTATCTTCCGGGATCTAAGAATGTTAAGGCTGATGCCCTCTCTAGGAGTTTTTCGCCTGATTCTCCTGGAGTCCTTGAGCCGCTTGGCATTCTTAAGGAAGGGGTGATTCTTTCTGCCATCTCTCCTGATTTGCGGCGGGTGCTTCAGGAATTTCAGGCTGATAGGCCTGACCGCTGTCCTGTGGGGAAGCTGTTTGTTCCTGATAGATGGACAAGTAAGGTAGTTTCTGAGGTTCATTGTTCAGTGTTGGCTGGTCATCCTGGGATTTTTGGTACCAGAGATTTGGTTGCTAGGTCCTTTTGGTGGCTGTCCTTGTCGAGAGATGTCTGTGCTTTTGTGCAATCCTGTGGGACTTGCGCCCGAGCCGAGCCTTGCTGTTCCCGCGCTAGTGGGTTGCTTTTGCCTTTGCCGGTCCCTGAGAGGCCCTGGACGCATATTTCCATGGATTTTATTCCGGATCTTCCTGTTTCCCAGAAGATGTCTGTTATCTGGGTTGTTTGTGACCGGTTCTCTAAAATGGTCCATCTGGTACCTTTGCCTAAGTTGCCTTCCTCCTCAGATCTGGTTCCATTGTTTTTTCAGCATGTGGTTCGTTTGCATGGCATTCCGGAGAATATTGTGTCTGACAGAGGTTCTCAGTTTGTCTCTAGATTTTGGCGGTCCTTTTGTGCTAGGATGGGCATTGATTTGTCTTTTTCTTCGGCGTTTCATCCTCAGACTAATGGCCAAACTGAGCGAACTAATCAGACCTTGGAGACCTATTTGAGATGCTTTGTGTCTGCTGATCAGGATGATTGGGTGTCTTTCTTGCCTTTGGCCGAGTTTGCCCTTAATAATCGGGCTAGTTCGGCTACTTTGGTTTCTCCTTTCTTTTGTAATTTTGGTTTTCATCCTCGCTTTTCTTCTGGGCAGGTTGAGCCTTCTGATTGTCCTGGTGTTGATTCTGTGGTGGACAGGCTGCAGCAGATTTGGACTCATGTGGTGGTCAATTTGACGTTGTCTCAGGAAAGGGCTCAACGTTTTGCTAACCGCCGTCGGTGTGTTGGTCCCCGGCTTCGTGTGGGGGATTTGGTTTGGTTGTCTTCTCATCATGTTCCTATGAAGGTTTCGTCCCCTAAGTTTAAGCCTCGGTTTATTGGTCCTTATAAAATTTCTGAAATTATTAATCCGGTGTCGTTTCGTTTGGCTCTTCCAGCCTCTTTTGCCATTCATAATGTTTTCCATAGATCTTTGTTGCGGAGATATGTGGTGCCCGTTGTTCCCTCGGTTGACCCTCCTGCCCCGGTGTTGGTTGAGGGAGAGTTGGAATATGAGGTTGAGAAGATTTTGGATTCTCGTTTTTTGAGGCGGAGGCTCCAGTATCTTGTCAAGTGGAGGGGTTATGGCCAGGAGGATAATTCTTGGGTTGTTGCCTCCGATGTCCATGCCGCCGATTTGGTTCGTGCTTTTTATTTGACTCGTCCTGATCGACCTGGGGGCTCTGGTGGGGGTTTGGTGACCCCTCCTCAAGGGGGGGGTACTGTTGTGAATTCCGCTCTTCGGCTCCCTCCGGTGGTTGTAAGTGGCACTTTTGTGAGTTCTGCTCTTGGGCTCCCTCTTGTGGTTTCAAGTGGTATGGCTGCTCCTTGGAGTTAGCTGTCATCAGCTGCCTCCACTTATCTTCTCTTCTGCTCGGCTATTTAGGTCTGGCTGTTCCTTCAGCTAGTGCCACTTGTAAATGGTTTCTGGTTGGATTCACATCTCTTTGGATTTCCCTGTTTTCCTGACCAGTTCAGCAAAGCTAAGTTTTTACTTGCTCTGTTCTGTTCACAGATTGTGGACTTATCCGTTCAGTGCTTTCCATGTTTGTCCAGCTTATCAGTATGAATTAATTCTGTCTTGCTGGAAGCTCTGGGAAGCAGATTTACCCTCCACACCTTTAGTCAGGTGTGGAGATTTTTAGTAAACTCTGCGTGGATTTTTGTAGTGTTTTATACTGACCGCACAGTATTCCATCCTGTCCTATCTATCAAGCTAGACTGGCCTCCTGTGCTCATCCTGGTTTCATTCTGTGTATGTCTTTTTCCCTCTCCACTTACAGTCATTATTTGAGGGGGGCTAATCTATCCTTTGGGGATTTTCTCTGAGGCAAGATAGTTTTCCTGCTTCTGTCTTTAGGGGTAGTTAGCTCTTAGGCTGTGACGAGATGCATAGGGAGAGTTACACTGCTTCTAGTGTTGTGTTGAGCTTAGGGACTGCGGTCAGTACAGTTACCACTTCCTTCAGAGCTCGTTCCATGTTGGTCCTAGACCACCGCATCATAACACCTATGGCTGAAGATTGTTCCCTCCAAATTCAGGTGACAGAGTCCCTTTAAGGAATTTTTGGAGTAGAACCTCTCCAAGACTATGTACAGATGGAGATTTTCTAGGAGTTTTGGGGTCAAAAACCGATTGGAAACTCTGCAAATCCTTCTCGAAAAACACCTAATAACATGGAGTTTCCACTTCGAAAACTCATCAAAAAAACTCAGTGTTGCCATACCCCAAGGCTATGTTCCCACAATGAGTATTTGGTAAGTTTTTGAGGTAGCAGATCTTCTGAAGCATTTCTGCACCTTTAACCGGGATCACACATATGTGAGATATGGCCGAGTCTCGCAAGTGAAAACTCAGCTCTGCCACCGGCACTCCAGAGCGGAACGTGCGGCTGCATAGCAATACATGGAGCCGCACGCTCCGCTCCAGAGTGCCGGCACCAGAGCTTGGTTTTCACCTGCGAGACTCGGCCATATCTCGCGTATTTGTGATCCCAGCCTTTAGGTAACTTATGTTACATTATGTTTTTTGAGTGCTTTTTTTTTAACATGTGTTTTTGATACCGCAGTTTTTGCCTAATTTTGGCATGTCAAAATTATAAATAAAGGTGTCTTGCTTTTGCTACTTCCTGCTATTTGGCTTTGACAAAACTTTATTGACACATTTATGTGCAGATTGCATGCAGTTTGTAGTGCTTTTCCACAAAATTTTCCACTATATTTGTTTTTTACATCTAGATTTTCCATATCTAATGCAATTTTGTTGGGAAAATCTGCACTGAAAACTCAACGTTCTTGGATGAGAAATTGACATGTTGCAAATTTCAACAGGTCACTTTGCGCTGGATAAAGAAAAAAATATCAAAGTGGGGGCTCCTGCACATGACCGATTTTATGATCCGAGTGCTATCCATGGTGTTCCGAGTGTCAGATCAAAATCAGCAATGCCAGTTTATGGGTCTCTAAAAAAATAAAAATAATTGACCACACTCGGATAATATCTGAGTGATGCCCGATTTTCATGGACTGGCCTTGGCAGTCTTTCCTGAATTGTCTTCGTTGACGGTTTTTGCTGTCATTTTTTTTTTGTAGTTCCATTTTAGCTGGTATGTATGCAAGTTTTTATGAGCAGATTATTCTAAAACCATCTTCAAAAATTGCTTCAAGAACTCTTCTAATTAATTTGTATGAGAAATACACTTCACTGTTTCTATTAGGAGTTTTTTTTAAGCTTTTTTTCCTGAAGGACCATGTTCACAAGATGCATTCCTGAAACGCTATTTTGCCCCAATTTTCAGAAAAAAAAAATTACCACGTTTTTAGAAAATTGCCGAAGAAAATATAACACATTGCACATTTATTGTATGAACACAGCCAAGAGATTGTGAAAAGCACCTGAGAAAAAGTGCATATCATTTCTTTAAAGCAGATCTGGAAGAAAATTTCTCCAATCAAAAGGCTGAAAAAAAACAACTTGAAAACTAATTCATGAAAAACTGCTCTGCAAACAGAAAGTTTCCTAAAGTAGTTTCGATTTGAAAAATTCATTGGTTTTGAAAGCTTCAAAAATGTGCACATAGCCTAAGGCTCTATTTTGCCAGTTTTTGGAGTAGAACTACATTTTTTTAGGATATCTGCGCCCAACGCCTATTTCAGGAAAATTCAACCAGTAATCCACCTGAAAAAAGTGCAGTAAAGAAAATGAACATAGCGCACGGCAATGTAACACCATTTTTTTGGACATGTTCAGTCTTTTGCTTCAGCTTTCAAAGAAGTAACATGTTCATTCTGTGGGCAGCTGCCGCTAGAGAGCCGCTCACTAGTTATAGCGGCCTTTTACTGAAGTGGTTTTGCTGGTGGATATGCCGGCATTATTTTCTACAATTTTTTCTTACATTCGCTTTGTGGTTACCGAACCTGAAGCAGTTAAGGTACCTTCACACATAACGATTTTGTTAACGATATCGTTGCAACGTCACGCTTTTTGTGACGTAGCAACGATCCCGCTAATGATCTCATTATGTGTGACAGCGACCAACGATCAGGCCCCTGCTGGGAGATCGTTGGTCGCTGGGGAATGATCAGGACATTTTTTTGGTTGCTGATCACCCGCTGTCATTGCTGGATCGGCGTGTGTGACGCCAATCTAGCGATGTGTTCACTTCTAACCAGGGTAAATATCGGGTTACTAAGTGCAGGGCCGCGCTTAGTAACCCGATATTTACCCTGGTTACCATTGTAAAAGTAAAAAAAAAAACAGTACATACTCACATTCCAATGTCTGTCACGTCCCCCGCCGTCAGCTTCCCTGCACTGTTTCAGCACCGTCCATAAAGCAGAGCACAGCGGTGATGTCACCGCTGTGCTCTGCTTTACGGCCGGCGCTGACACAGTCAGTGCGGGAAGCTGACGGCGGGGGATGTGACAGACATTGGAATGTGAGTATGAACTGTTTTTTTTTTTACTTTTACAATGGTAACCAGGGTAAATATCGGGTTACTAAGCGCGGCCCTGCACTTAGTAACCCGAAATTTACCCTGGTTACCCGGGGACTTCGGCATTGTTGAAGACCGTTTCAACGATGCCGAAGTCGTTCCCCTGATCGTTGGTCGCTGGAGAGAGCTGTCTGTGTGACAGCTCCCCAGCGACCACACAACGACTTACCAACGATCACGGCCAGGTCGTATCGCTGGTCGTGATCGTTGGTAAGTCATTTAGTGTAACGGTACCTTTAAAAGAAGTAACAAAAGACTGAAAATGTGCACAGCAGTGTCGTTTTACATTGCTGTGAATCATGTACATTTTTGGTGCGGTTTCGCCGAGCTTTTTCAGGTGGGATCCAGATAAAGCTGCTTCAAGAAAACGCCATTCTGTTTCGCCTAGGAAAACCCAGTAACTGCATCGACATCTAAAAGAAGCTGTGTGAACATAGCCTTTGGAGGAATTTTTTTTTCCTGAAGTGGTTTTGGAAATGTTGGTTTCCTGATGTGAGTTTTGCAGGCTTTTGATTAAACACTGCCTAGTTTTTGGAGCAGATCAGCTGGAAAGAATCAAAATGTACTTTTTTTTTCTTCCACGCAGTTATGGAAACCTGTAGCAGACAAAAAACCTTAAAAAGACTGAACGTTTGAAGAGCAAAGTGGGTTTTTGCAATACAACTGAGTAGGAAGTGACTTCTAAGCTTTTTTACTTAGCAATTTTAAATTTGGGGGGGGTGTGAAAGTAGGAGAGGGGGCCGTGAAACAGAATATGTATCTATCTACAAAACTGTAGATCCACAATTTAACAGGTGGTTGAACAGTAAGTGTTGAAAAGTTAAATATGTTTTCAATTCTCGTTGAAATTATTATTGAGACAGCAGCCAAAAAAGTTGTTTCAGCCTACACCCGGCTGTATAATTAGTGTATGGAATTAGAACATTTTTCTATCTCAACCCACCTGCTTTCCAACCATTAACCCCATAGTTGCAGAACGAGAACTAACTCGCATGTGACCACATAAAAACATTCATTAAAGGGTAGCATAACAGAAAGGGCTCCTGCAGACGTCCGAGTTTTGCGTCCGAGTGCCAGCCATTATTTTCACAGATGGCACTCTCACCTGTGATAGTCTATGTTGCCATTCACAGGTCTGTGGAAAGTCGCGTACACCTCTGACATTGGATCAATATTGGCAATACAAGTTTCTAGGGCGTGAAAAAATAACATCTGAGTGCGGTCCAATTGTCACGAACTTTGAGAATGGAGAAGGTGCAGATTTTTTTTTTAATCTTTCCGCCTACGAGAAAGTTGGATGACACTCGGACCACCGTCTGGTCAGAATAAACGGTGCGTCTTTCTCGTACGTGGAAAAATCAGACGTCTGAATGAGGCCTAACAGGATGAGGTCCATCAGACTCAGAAAAGTTGATCGGCCGGTTTGCCGCCCGGCTTTCTACGCTCGGCATTTCCAATGTCTTCTTAGAAAGCAGCAGCTGTCCAAACTGGAATTACAAATTCATACTGGCTCCAGCTCCGGGAATGCTCGCCGGCTGAAGTCTGGCAGGCAGCAGTAGCATTCCCCCATCACCTGCACAAGTAGCCTCACCGTGTGTGCCAACCGGCCGACCAGCGGAGGTCATGTTGTGTTGGCTACTCCAGGAGGCTTCTCCGTGAACTCCTGGGTCTAGATGATCTCCGAACTGTATTCGATGTGATCTGCTCGCGACGAGAACACTTCATTATTGCATTTAGCAGATTGTCCAAGAACACAAACCAGCTCTTCAGCTGCAGTTACCTGACATGGATGTAAAGAGTGTGTGGAGACCAAGCGGCCAAATCCGACCCCCCCAGAAATACACTATGAGAAGTTTGTATCTACATGTGAAGGGAGAAAGCCCAGTGAATTCCTGCTGACATGAAATCATTGGAGTAGAGATTAGAGGCGGCCACTCCCTCCCTCCTGTACTGGCTGCTCCTTTATAAATAGACTGCTCGTGGTGTGAGTGTATACGACTTCTCAGTCCGCCGTGGACTTGGTGCAGAAGTGCTGGCCTGAAAGTCCACCTTAGCTAGACTTCTGCTCCCATGGACCTGTCCACATCTCCCGCCTTGTGGGCCTATGGCTCTGTCTGGCTCTTCTTCTCCCTTTTATTGTTTTTTAAGTTCTCCCATTCTGACATGGTCCTCACCCCTGCTCTGTTGCTTTATTTCTTCCTATTGGTGATCTTTGAGTGGTTCTGTCACCTGTATCTCCCAATCCTTCTAGGAATGGTCCTTCTCAGTTCTGCATGTTGGTATGTCCTGACCATTGCTGCCCCGAGAAGAAGGTTACCAGTAGCCGGCAAGGCTGTGTTCATTACAGGTAAGTGACCCGTGCACAGGTCTACGGGGCAGATGAGCTGTCCCCAATCTGTCCCTGGGCAGATATCCCTCCCGGGGGAACAAATCACACCAGCATTGTGCACCTAAGACATGTAGGCTGGTGGGAATGAATCTCCAACATTGTGCAAAGTGACAACAATCCCATTTCTGAGACCCTTCAAGTCTTTAGTGTTCTGCAGAACCTATTTTTTTGGATATTTCAGTGCTAAAATAACTTGTACCAGAGTTATGCTGCCCAATTTCTTCCACATATAGGTGGTGGTCAACTTTTTTTGGATAATTTTTTTTTTTCTGAAAATCACTTGTGCAATTTGATTTAGTTAAAATGTTCTCCTCTCACATTCCTACCATGACTTGGTCCTAAATCAGCTGAGAGGAAAAAGTGAAATTCCCCATCATAGTAGACTGACTGATTCTCAGTTAACTCCTTCTACAGCCGGTACAACAAAAAAGGCTTTAGAAGGTAAATGGTTTAATGAAACCCAGTTTGCCTTCTATAGTCCTTGTGTTGGACAATGTATCACTGGCTGTGGAATGTTAACCCCCAAAACGCATACAATTGCATAAAGGATGGGGGTCTCCAAAAGTGGACAACCCCTAGATCTACAATTCATGCCTCTGCTTAAACTCTATGCATTACGGTAAAAACGTCTATATTATTGTGTGTGTTCTATGAACAGTTGGCTCCATGCAGGGTATGACGAGAACATTAGCGTCTTGTGGAACTGTGACAGAGTGAATGGAGCCCTGTCGCGCGCTCTGCACATGGCTTTGTATATAGCGATCAGCCAATTGGACGCTCTCAGTAGTGGGTGACGTACGGGCTCAGAAACTCTCCGTTCTTTCTGGATGGGTTACACGGGGCTCCATCCAGGGAGACTTTCTTTTGGACGGTTACAGATGTACCTATAAGTGTCAGTGACTGATCCCACCATATGTGATTGTTAGCTTTTACTTTTCTACGAATGTGGACTTTGATATGCGTCTTTGTATCTGTTGGCAAAAAGTCACACATTGCATATACCGTAATTTTATTTTGAAATGGTCTTAAAAAAAAATCTTTATAGCTACCATCATTTCACAGTATTTTGCATATGCTATTTATTAGATCCCAGACCTGGTGAGGCCGGTGTACTTGCTGTGAAAATCCATTTAAGTTCTGCTTAAATTGCCATGAGTAATAACTATGCATGATATATAGTGAATGGAGACTCTTGCTTAGATTTGTTGCCAGCTTTGGACCTAAAGGCGTAAAAAAAAATTTGCACAAACTTTGGGCTGTCTGTATGCGACGGCATATAAACTTGGCATGTGGCGGTAGACCACCCCATCTAACGACCCACCTAGTCTTTATGTATGTGCCAAGGCTAAACCAAATTGGGGGTCGTACATTTTGACTCCAAAAGTTGCTGTTTATGTCCAAAAAATGGCACCGAGCCCCTGATAAAACTCCAAATTGTTAGTAATCCCTTTTGCATCACTTGGCTTTTACAAGCTCTGTTATCCGCACAGTTAATGCAGTCTGTAGTCATAAATCAGCTGAGAGGAGCTCAGGAAAGACCGATGAGTTACAGACGCCCGTCACACCCCAGAGTGGCTTCTGTTAACTCATTCTGCACCAGCTCAGCGCAGCCCCGCAGGTCTAGGAGGCAACAGGTGCAACAGTGTTCACTGCAACTGACCTTCAAAAATTGTATTTTTAACCCAAAATGCATGTAATTTAGTAAGAAAAACATGGTCTCCAAAGGTGGGCAACAGGTGTGTTTTGTTTGTTTTTTCGAAAAGGTAGAAGTCTATTGTATTAAGTGGTGTCAGGGCAATTTGCCGAATTCAGTCTGTGCCACCTGGAAGGTGTGAGCTTCTGCTGTTATGCAGGGTCTGGTGGCGGGCAGCGTCTTTCCCTTCCTCTTTTTGTATGTGGAAAGAGGGTCAGGGTTAGATCCTTAGCTAAATTAGTTCCTTCCATCTTTCACTCTAAGGCTACTTTCACACTTGCGTCGGTACGGGCCCGTCGCTATGCGTCGGGCCGACGCACGTTGTGAAATAAATGAACAACGGGGGCAGCGGATGCAGTTTTTCAACGCATCCGCTGCCCCATTGTAATGTCCAGGGAGGAGGGGGCGGGGTTTCGGCCGCGCATGCGCGGTCGAAAATGGCAGACACGACGCACAAAACAACGTTACATGTAACGGGGTTTTGTGCCGACGGTCCGCCAAAACACGGCGCATCTGTCGCGCGATGGATGCGACGTGTGGCCATACGTCGCTAATGCAAGTCTACGGAGAAAAAAACGCATCCTGCGGGCAACTTTGCAGGATGCGGTTTTTCCCCAAAACGACACATTGCGACTTACGTCACACAACGCAAGTGTGAAAGTAGCCTAACTGTGGAATAAGCTTAAAGGGGTTATCCAGGAATAATATAAATATTTATCGTTCTTCAGTTCAATATAGTAAAAAATTATATATAATATTTATTATTATTCCGAAGAACGATCAGGCAGGTAGTTGCTATATACCTGCCTGTTGTGTCCAATGCCAATCATTGGTGGCAAAGAGCAGTCAGTCTGCTCCTGCTGGCGTCATATTGACTGGCATGACTGCCGACATCATGTTGATTTCCAGATGTTGCCTTGCTGCCTCTCTGGAGAGCCGGCTGTCAATCAGCATGGAGCCGGCTGTCAATCAGCATGACGCCGGCTGTCAATCAGCATGACGCCGGCTGTCAATCAGCATGACGCCGGCTGTCAATCAGCATGACGCCGGCTGTCAATCAGCATGACGCCGGCTGTCAATCAGCATGACGCCGGCTGTCAATCAGCATGACGCCGGCTGTCAATCAGCATGACGCCGGCTGTCAATCAGCATGACTAATCAAGCAGCTCGTTAAAGGAAGAGCTCTTCTATGGATGTGGAGCAGCTGAATCTCCTGCAGGAGCGGAAGGTTAGTGGTCTAAGCTGGAGCCAGGTAGGGCAGGCAGGTAGGTGCCTTTTGTTAGCAAATATATATTGAAATGGCCCTGTACGGTAGGTCCTGGGCTGAAGGTTAAAAATATTACATGCTGATTATCTATAATCTGTAGTTGCCACTGGGGGAGTAACACTTCTATTTCATGTAGAGCATTATGTACCCAGCTCCCTCTAGTGGCTGCTGAATGCTACTAACATGTTGCCTGTGTCTAGTCAGGAGGTTGGGGCTTGATTTCAGAAGGAGCTGGGAGCTTTAAACAATATGACGGTTTAGTAGAGAACTTTGAACCTATTTAAAGGTAAACCTTTCACTTAAAATTACACTGACTTCCTAATCTTGAAAACAACAACCCTGTCCCAGCATTATTAGGCAAAGCTGGCCACGTTGTGCCTCATAACCAGGAGTCGGCAAGTAAGTTTATAACAACCCCCTCTTATAAGGTCTGAGGCGCAAGTGCATCATACATGGAATTAAACTTATAACCTTCTTGGATAAATGGCATTGGAACAATGTAGCTAATTTGCTGATGTTTTGTAAGTATATCATTTTTAGAGGTTCCAAAATCTGCCTATATAGGATGATTCTACGCCTGCTCAAAAATCATTCTACTCATTCATTGGGTGATCAGCGTCTACTTACACTGAAAGATTGTAAAATGAACATTCTTAAAGGGGTTTTGCTATGTATTCTGCATGATGTAGGGACTGAGTCCCTGATTCCAGTGATGTTGTTTATGGGGCTGATTGCCGTCATTTTGCCACAATCCCTTCTTCCTTTGCTGCAGATCTAGCAGTGCTCTGAATGCTGAGCAGTGTTTAGCCCCACCCACACTGCTAATTGGCTGCCTTTTATTCATGCAGTGTACACAAAGCAGCCAATCAGTGGTGTGGGCGGAGTTAAACAGAGCAGTTGATGAGGAGGCACAAGATGCCTACAGTAGTTCTGCAGCGATAATCTCCTGCGGATTAACCACTGACTTTGATACAAAACAGTATCTATTAAATAACATATCGCTGAAATCGGGATCTCCGCCTCTACATCATGCTACTCTCAGATTACATAGCAAAAATTGGTGACAGATTCCCTTTAAGAATGTTTGTTCACAATCCTCTCTCAGTGATAACCGTTTGGTCCCATTCATGTCACTAGGCGTTATGAAAACTGCTTAACATGACTGCATTCAGTTGTTTCCATAGTCTTGGCCACCTGTATCTATCGCATAGAGAGATTCCTAACTCATCCATGACTTGAATGGCTGACATAACTATACCCCTTTTTGTATGTTAAACTGGTGACTCTATGGTAAAGGAAGATCTGAATACAGTGCAGTTTAACTTTTTTTAATTTATATTATTTGTAATTGTAGAGATATTGGCCTCTAAACCTCTAAACTATCAGCCACGCAATATGCTAATTTTCGTTTCAATAAAGCAGGTGTTGGCAGAGACTTTTCTTCAGGGGAGTTTACTTTTTCCCCTGTATGCCACTGCCCAATCATAAAAAGGAAGTGTCGGTGGGGGATAGGAAACAGATTTTTCAGTGAAATGTGGAAAGAATGACTTGTGTAACTTTATCACACCCAGGCCTCCTCCATCCTGGTGCTTTTTAACTTTCTCAAGCTGTGTGAGGAGAGCTGTGCTTTAATGTAATTACATACAATGATCTAGATCTATGAGGGGTATTGGGTAACAATGCCTCAGTACCTGGGAAATATCCAGAGTATTGTAGGTGAAAAATAATGCTCGTATGATCATATTCATCACTGCTCCCCACTGCAGCTCTCCTCTCCGGGCATTAAAATTACATTCATAAAGTAAAGACAAGACCGGATCGGGGGAGGAGAGCTGCAGTGATAACTATCATAAGAGCAGCATCTGTAACACAATACTCTGGATCTATGCCAGGTATGTGACAAATGTTGCTTGCATAATCCTCTTCATAACTGCCCCTCTCTGCAGCTCTCCTCTCCCGGTACTGTCATATGTGTCATTTAACAGTCTGGAGAAGAGGGTTGCAGTGGTGATGATCATGTGAGCAGAATTTGTTGCATACAGCACTGTGGATCTTTCCCAGATATTAGAGGATTATTTCCCAATACCTTGGATAGACCAAGTGTTGTATGTAATTACATAATAGCAAAGTCCTGGCGCAGTGCTGACCATTAATGCCAGGAGTAAGGAGTGTGAGGTTGCACAAATCCGTATTGCTAGATTACACTGAGAAAGCCTCCTGATATTCTCTAGGGGTGTTTGCCAAATCATAAGAGTTGAGCAGAGTTAGGAGGAGATTTAAATTAAAAAAAAAAACCTCTCGAAACTTTGAAGTCAGAATTTCAGCAATGGAAGGAACAAAATGAAGGCAAACTCTTATTTTGCTCCTTGCTTGCAGCTGCATGAAATGTATATGAACACCTGATAACATGACCCTTAATGGCTGAATTTTGATATTTGTTATTCATAACTAATTGCGTAGACATCCGGTATAGTTATACTGATTGGACCATATCCAGGAAGCATTGCTCCCTTTAAAGGTAACCCATTCAATGTGTAGTACATTGTAAGACGATCATGTCCACATATGTTTCAGATTATGGATTTACATTTCACTAAAAAAAAATATTCAATGAATGAAGTGGGGTATAGATCTGACCAATAATGTACAATCTTAGCAGTATTTCCTACGAGAAATACAAAACGCCTTGGCAGGAAATGCAGTCACTGATGGCACACAAGGCCTGCCAATGAATTCTCCATTTTCAGAGCTGTGTGCATTAGACTATGACTGATGACATGTCTGGTTCTGTAGGTGAGCATTTCGCTTCAGACCAATGGTTATATATGTGTCGGTAAAATGCTTCTATCTCCAGTCCATATTGTTTGGCTCAGAGAATAGCCAAGACTGGATGTACTCAGTGCTGGGGCCGTGGTTGGACTAGGAGGCACGATGGCAGTTGTCTTGTAGTGATTATCTCCTGCTGATAAAACACTGATTTGTATTAAAGCAGCAAAACCTCCTAGTAAGTGACATGTGCCTGTAATTTGCCCCTACATCATGCTGCTCCATAGCAAAAACCTGGTGACAGATTCCCTTTTTATCCACTTATTATACTGAAACGGTCTGGATGGCAGTTTGTCACTAGAAAATGGTGTTTAAAGCAATTCTATGGCCTCATCCGAACTGAGGCAGCTGTAGTTCTGATAATATAATGTTTTGTTTGCTGCAGCTCTGCTAGTCCTCTCAGTGAGCTAGGTCTAACTCCACTTTTGGCAGTTTTCTGCCTATGCACAATGTAGCAGACAACTGTCAATCTGTAATGGAGGGCAGGAATAACCAGAGCTCGTGAATATGAAGATGTGGTACGATCAGACCATGTCCCAGTACGGTCAGGCACAGCCATAACACAGTACTGGTGACAGATTTTCTTTAATATGTAACTTTTAAAAGGTGAGGAAACTGACCATCCATAGTTTGGAAACGTGGTATAGCTTTTCTTACTCAGTAATTTAAAAAGGATTACCCTCTTTAGTAGATCCACAGGAGTTTGCTCGCCTGACTCTGAAACTTCTAGTGACCTACATAGTCCTAGCTGCATGGCCACCTAAAGCTCCATGTGACTGCAGCCAGTGGTCTCCTTCTGCAGAACGAGGTCCCAGAGGTCCTGCTCTTCTGCCAGATGTGTTGGAAGTGGTTCAAAGAGCAGAAATATGATCACAACCCTTTTGTAAAAAAAAAAAAGTTTGGCATAAAAATGTTTCCATGCAAATGCATGAGTGTCGAAAGACCTATAAGAAAAAGTGACCTGAACCTGCCAGTGATGCGTTCATCGGCCATCACTTTATTTGCCCCTTATGAGCTACATGTATCCATATAACAGATGAATTCAAGTCGTCTGGTTTTAATTGTCCGAGGCAATATTCCAACATCAACGCAGTAACTCTTACATAACTGTTACCTCTCACTGGACTATCACTTTTTTTTTTCTTTTTTTTTTGTAACTGGCAGTGAAACAAAAAGCGAAATTAACTCTATCCTAAAATGTGGAACAGCTCGCTGGCTGCAAGGCTGGACTAAAATTAGAGAGCCAAGACCTTTTTATGTTTCCCAATGGAATAGTGCGGAAAGTGAGAGATCTGGCTGTGAAATGAGAACCCACAATCTGTACAGACTGGGCCAAATGTATTACTTGATTTCACTGCACCCTGCTCCGTGCAATGCTTTATTTCTTTTTTTTCTGGAGACTGCACCCCCTCATCTATATAAATATTTTGAAAACTTTTTTTAATTTATTTTACTCTTAACATTTAGTTATATACTGACTATCGGTCTACACACAACTCGCAAATTTTTCTGAATTTAACAGCCAAGCCAACCTTTCTGTGCAACAGTATATCAGAAGAAAAAATATGGCACTCACCCCTAGAAATGCTGTGATGAAGTCCTTAATTTGCTACAAACAGCAATCGGGTACACATGGAGAGGCGGCAGGACGTGAACAGGAGAGGGTGCGGGGAATCGGTAAGGACTACGGCCGTTTCGCGCAAAGCGCGAAACGGGTCCAGGTGACCTGGACCCGTTGAAGCGCTTTGCACGAAACGGCCGTAGTCCTTACCGGTTCCCCGCACCCTCTCCTGTTCACGTCCTGCCGCCTCTCCATGTGTACCTGATTGCTGTTTGTAGCAAATAAAGGACTTCATCACAGCATTTCTAGGGGTGAGTGCCATATATTTTTTTTTTTTTCTTCTGATATACCGTCAGTGAAGTCTTTGGTCCTCTGTGGATTGTTCTGTGAGCACCACCCTGAGCTGTTTTCTCTGGATAGTGTTGCAGCCGACGCTGCCGCCGCTCATCCACACACCTGTGAAAAGTTGTGGTTCTAGTGCCGCACGGCTACCATTCTTTGGTTTGGTTCTGGTTACTTTCTGTACAACAGTTGCACTAAAGTCTCTATGCTGTACCAGTCATTGCACTGGTTACCCATCCAGTAGAAAACACAATTTAAGCTTGTCACTTTCACTCAAACTGCTCTTTATAGTGCTGCACCCTCTTGTATCTGTCTACTACTCTATCCATACTCTGTCCTACCAATGATTAAACCTCCTCCATAATCTGAACCTCTTTTCTTATGCTGCACCAGTTCTTTAGAAAACTCTTCCCCCAATCGGGTTAATTTCCAACATTCTAAGTTATAAGCATGCCTTTACGCTATATCATTTTAATCAGGCCTATCCTGTCTCCTATTATCATTCTTCTTCATTTTCCACCCTTTGAAAATGTATTTTTTTTTTATTATTTTTTTTGGTCTTATACAGCATGGGCTGTAAATCAAATTCGTTGCAAAGGTTGTTGCTCTACATGGCAGACAGCCACCATAGTATTCTATTAACTTGAAATTCTTACTTTGTCGTGTATAGTACAGTGTTGGAACACAAAGGTTACATTTCTAATATCAATGTTAATTGCATGTAAGCAGTTTGATGGTCGATCTGGGCCGACTGCCAACTAAAGTCTTAAGCGTTGTTTAGTCACATTGTAGGATGTTGGTTAATATTTCTCTAAATCCTGCCTCTGTACTTTTGGATTACAGCTTTCTGACAACCTATTTAAAATGCTTGCCCAATAAACCATGCATATCTACTATCTTATATCCAAACTGGTGTTCCTTATGTGAGTAAAAGAGGTACTGAGCATGTGCAACTGGGGTGGTCGCACTTGCTCCTTGTCATAGGACTTTTGGAGACCACATAGTACCTCGTCAACCATATGCGCCAGTTTTGGCTACTATGGACAACTGCTACATTTAGTCTTTTTATAAATTGGATTCCCCAAAAAAGGGTAGCTAAAAGTTGAGCAAACCCAGGAGATTGTGTATGGGGCCACACAACTCTGCCCCCCCCCCCCTTCCCAACTATTGATTTGGGAAAAGATAAGGATCCTGCTGTTGAACCTTCAATAGCTGATCTTTTTGTATGGCAGCCGTTCTTTCACAGAGAGCAAGGTAATACAAAGCTGACAGTTATCTTTTGTCTTTACGTGCCTTTAAGGGGGAATTCTCAAATTTGGAGGTTATCCCCTAACACTGGGGGCCTGACTGCAAGGTTCCCCACTGATCCACCAAGAATTTGGGGTCTGAAGAGCCATGTGTGAATGGAGTGGAAGTTGGTTATTCATACTGCCATTTATTCCTGTCACAACTCAGTTAGGTGTCTCAGAACCAGGGTCTCTCTCTTTGTCGCTAATGCTAGGGGCACCCTAGCTCTCCCTGCTCCCTGGATTACTTATGATGGTGAAGACACCGGGGCCATGTACCTTGACTTAGATCCTGAACCACACCCTTAGTCCAGAGGCGTAGCTAGAGCTTTTGCCGCCCGGGGCTGATCCCGAGTTTGGCGCCCCCCCAGCTCAATACAGACAAAGGTTACCAAAAATGGTTTTCCTGTTTTGTAGAACTTAAACTGGGCCTAATGGTGTCACCCCCACATGCCACACCTGTGACTTAATACCACCACACCATGACCAGGCCACATAGTGACCGAATAATACTACATACAAGGGACAAATACCACCGCACCATTTCCAGACCACATATTACCACCACAGTGACTGAATACTACAATACTGATCAGTAATAAAAAAAACCCACAATACTATCACCATAAGTGCCAGTATTCACAGGAGATCTATACTTAGTATGCAGTGTCTGTGTAGAGGTAATACAGAGATCACTGGTGACATTATACACAGGACCTCTATATAGTATACAGTGTATAGTGTCAGTGTATAGGTAACACTGACTCACCAGTGACGTCTCTAGGTGAAGTCCTTCATCTTTCATCCAGCACAGACCGCCATCATTCCTTCCAGCCAGGACTCGTTTCTGCAGGAAATAACACAGTTATCTCGAGCTCCGCTTGCAGAACACATTACTTAATTTTTCACAACTTCTACATTACACCACATGAAGAAAAAAAGGTGATATAGTGTCACTCTGCACAGTAACAGGACCGCCCCCCCATTTAAAACAGTATACTCAAAAAATAAAATAAATACATCACTGCAGTAATAATATCCCTTAATTATCCCCTATGGTAATAATATTCCCCACCCTGGCCCCGTTTATCTCATTCCTGGCTCCAGCCATATGTTGTCGTATCCTGCCCTCATGAGTATCCATTCTACCCCATATGATCTCCCCATCCTGCCCCACCAGCCTCCATCGTATCCGTCCTGCCCCATGATCCAATCCTGCCCCGTGTCTCCAATCATGCCCCGTATCTACATTCTGCCCATGCCTCAAGTCCTGCCCCCAGTGTGTCCAGCATATTACCCCCATGTTGTCCAGCAATCTGCCCCAGTGTGTCCAGCATATTACCCCCATGTTGTCCAGCAATCTGCCCCAGTGTGTCCAGCATATTACCCCCAGTGTGTCCAGCAATCTGCCCCAGTATGTCCAGCATATTACCCCCAGTGTGTCCAGCAATCTGCCCTCAGTGTGTCCAGCAATCTGCCCCAGTGTCCAGCCTTTCCCCAGTGTGTCCAGCAGTCTGCCCCAGTGTGTCCAGCATATTACCCCGAGTGTCCAGCATTGCCCCAGTGTGTCCAGTATATTACCCCCAGTGTGTCCAGCAATCTGCCCCAGTGTCCAGCATTGCCCCAGTGTGTCCAGCAATCTGCCCCAGTGTCTCCAGTATTGCCCCAGTGTGTCCAGCAATCTGCCCCATGGTCTCCTGTATTGCCCCAGTGTGTCCAGCATTCTGCCCCATGGTCTCCAGTATTGCCCCGGTGTGTCCAGCAATCTGCCCCATGGTCTCCAGTATTGCCCCAGTATGTCCAGAAATCTGCCCCAGGGTCTCCAGTATTGCCCCAGTGTGTCCAGCAATCTGCCCCAGGGTCTCCAGTATTGCCCCAGTGTGTCCAGCAATCTGCCCCATGGTTTCCTGTATTGCCCCAGTGTGTCCAGCATTCTGCCCCATGGTCTCCAGTATTGCCCCGGTGTGTCCAGCAATCTGCCCCATGGTCTCCAGTATTGCCCCAGTATGTCCAGAAGTCTGCCCCAGGGTCTCCAGCATTGCCTCAATGTGTCCTGAAATCTGCCCCATGGTCTCCAGTATTCAGTGTGTCCAGCATTCTGCCCCATAGTCTCCTGTACTGCCCCAGTGTGTCCAGCATTCTGCCCCATGGTCTCCAGTATTGCCCCAGTGTGTCCAGCAATCTGCCCCATGGTCTCCAGTATTGCCCCAGTGTGTCCAGCAATCTGCCCCATGGTCTCCAGTATTGCCCCAGTGTGTCCAGCATTCTGCCCCATGGTCTCCAGTATTGCCCCAGTGTGTCCAGCATTCTGCCCCATGGTCTCCAGTATTGCCCCAGTGTGTCCAGCATTCTGCCCCATGGTCTCCAGTATTGCCCCAGTGTGACCAGCAATCTGCCCCATAGTCTCCTGTATTGCCCCAGTGTCTCCTGTATTGCCCCAGTGTGTCCAGCAATCTGCCCCATGGTCTCCAGTATTGCCCCAGTGTGTCCAGCATTCTGCCCCATGGTCTCCAGTATTGCCCCAGTGTGTCCAGCATTCTGCCCCATGGTCTCCAGTATTGCCACAGTGTGTCCAGCATTCTGCCCCATGGTCTCCAGTATTGCCCCAGTGTGACCAGCAATCTGCCCCATGGTCTCCAGTATTGCCCCAGTGTGTCCAGCATTCTGCCCCATGGTCTCCAGTATTGCCCCAGTGTGTCCAGCATTCTGCCCCATGGTCTCCAGTATTGCCCCAGTGTGTCCAGCATTCTGCCCCATGGTCTCCAGTATTGCCACAGTGTGTCCAGCATTCTGCCCCATGGTCTCCAGTATTGCCCCAGTGTGACCAGCAATCTGCCCCATAGTCTCCTGTATTGCCCCAGTGTCTCCTGTATTGCCCCAGTGTGTCCAGCAATCTGCCCCATGGTCTCCTGTATTGCCCCAGTGTGTCCAGCATTCTGCCCCATGGTCTCCAGTACTGCCCCAGTGTGTCCAGCAATCTGCCCCATGGTCTCCAGTATTGCCCCAGTGTGTCCAGCATTGCCCCAGCCCAAGACAGTCAGACATAAAGAAAAAAAAAAAAAGTAAAATCCTCACCTCTCCCGTTCCCAGCGCAGGTCCGGTGCAGTCAGCGTCTCTCCGGCTCTGCGACGCTCAGGACAGAGAGGCAGAGCGGCGCGCACAGTAGTGACGTCATCGCGCCCTCTGCTCTGAGACGTCGCAGAGTCAGAGGACGCTGTAGCTGCCGGCGCCGCAGGAACCAGGAGAGGTGAGTATAGAGCAGGGGGCGGGGGCGGGGGCGGGACCCGGGGGTGGGGGGAGCTGGCCCTGGTCGTGGCGGCGGACGGCGCCGCCCGAAGATTTAAAGGGGCGTCTTTTTTTTTTTTTTTTCCATCTTCTTCTCCTGCAGCGCCGGCCGCCCCCAGCATTGTGCCGCCCGGGGCGGACCGCCCCCCCCGCACCCCCCTTCCTACGCCACTGCCTTAGTCTGTACCCTTCCTCCATCCAGGGAAGAGGGGAGTAGAAGTGTATTGTAATACACCAACCAGGCTAACAAATCAATACATCAAGGATAATGGAAAAAACATGCAACTATACTCACACAGACCACATAGGAATGCACCAGGGAGTGAAGGATGGAGTTAAACCAAAGAAGGAGATGAAAGGGAATTATCACACACTCAAAACATAGCAACAATCACAGATAAATCCTTCAAACACCTTCTACAATAATAACCACCAACAACCTCCAGCCATGCAGCAAAAGCTAGCTCTGGAAATGAGTGCTAACCAAAACTCAGTTTCTATATGAGATGGGAGTGGTTAACAGTGAACAGCCGAGAGCCTTAATGCAGGAAAGCTTGCAGGAGCTCTCTACTGAGCAGATTAACCCCTGCACTGATAAAAGAAATCCGCACCATTTAATATGAAAGTGAAGTGCTTCTAATCAGTGCAGTAGTAGGAAAAATCAGATGCTACGGTTTTCTGGCTCTTCTGTTGCGGTAAACCCGTTGACAATTCCTATGGAAGTGCTAAAGACCAGCTGAGAGCAGTTCTTGCTTATTTCTGGTAATCCATTTACATAGGACCAGTGGGGGTTAGACCCCCACAAACCAAATGTTATCCTTTATCCAACGGATGGACGCTATGTCTCCAACTTGAATGTCCATTTAGAAGGACAGAGTTTCATGAATAAATATTGTTGAGGACCACACTGGTATTTAGGGATATTTACAGACCTCATGTCCAGCCTCATTTGATTGACGCTCAGGATGCATCTAAAGCTTGCAAGAGCTTGGCTACTCCCTCATCTATATGCATGAGATGTGTACTGATTATATCATGTACAGTATTTTATAATATCTGCAGTGTACTCCATTTGGTTTGTTTGCAGGGATCCTACAAAGGAGGACATGTTTTGAAGACTGACTACTTGGACCACAAGCTCAATTTATTATCAGGGCCCTCTATTGTCTAAACAATTTTAATGTTGCTTGCCTTGAGTTGAGGGTGGACAACTTTTGAACGTTCACTTCAGTACATTTTAAAGTGTGGATATCATGAAAAATGTGTTTGTGTTCTATTCATAGATCTTTCTGGGGCAATTCAAAAGGCACAGTACTTCTGAGTCATTCTTGAGTAAATTCTTATTTATGTAATTTTGCTAGAGGTTATAATAACCTATCTGATGAATGCAGGTATGACTCAGGTCCCCGAGTGTTAACATGGGGATACATTATTACAATATTTCATGGTCTGTGGAGGCTTATACAGGTATTGGAAGCAGTCAATAATTATTTTTTTTGCCAAAATTTTGGCCAAGAGATGTACACTTTTTATGGATGCAGTGAAAGCTGCAAGAAATCTATCATGAAACCTTCTGATATACAGCAAGTGAAATAAATATTGAACATGTCACCAATTGTCTAAGTAACTATATTTCTAAAGGTGCTATTGACATGAAATTCTCACCAGATGTCAGTAGCAACCCATGCAATCCATACAGGCAACAAAGAAATCAAACCATAGATGGCGATAAATTATGTGGAATTGTGGAAACTGAGCAAGAGAAACTGGAAAGACAATAAGAAAAATAGTCTTATCCGAGAAGAAGCAGAGACACAGTGCAGTTATGCTCACCAGATATGGTTGTGACTTCACAACCCTGTACAAGCTTAGAATAAGGTGGCTGCAAATCCACGATGTTGAACGAGTGAAACTGGAGAAGAGTGTGTTAAAATTTGCGGCTCCAGTGCTGAGCAGGTTTAGGCCTGTCCCACACTTCCAGATAATTCCGGTACCGGAAAAATCGGTACCGGAGTTGTCCGTGTGCTCACGTGGCACATCAGTGTGGCACACGTGCGGCAGCCGTGTGCCGTCCATGTGCTAACTGGTTACCACACGCACCGTGCAGGAGACAGCGCTAGAGTTAAGCGCTGTCCCCTGCTTTGGGTGCTGAATCCAGAATTCATTCCTTTTTCCCAGCAGCGTTCGCTGGAGAAGGAATGAAAAATATTTTTTTTTTTTTTATTTTTTTGTTTTTAAATAAAGTTACCTCCTATGGGAGGTGGAGCCGCATATTCATCACTGTAATGTGCGGCACCACGTGACCACTCATACAGGAAGAGCTGCGACGCTGAGAGGATGGAAGCGCCGAGGAAGCTGGGTAAGTATTTTAATGCCAGCGGGCGGGCGCACAGGAGGTGGGAGGGGGGCAATTACCGGGAACTTTATTTAAAAAAAAAAAAAAAAAAAAAATTTAAAAATGATTTTTCATTCCTTCTCTCCAGCGAACGCTGCTGGAGAGAAGAAATGAATGGGGCTTCAGCACCACAAGCTGGGGGGCAGCGCTTACAGTAGCGCTGTCTCCTGCACGGCACACGGACTGCACACGGACAGCATCCGTGTGCGGTATGTGTTTTACACGGACCCATTGACTTTAATGGGTCCGAGTGATCCGTGCGTTCCCACAAACACTGACATGTCTCCGTGTTTTTCAAACGGACAAACGGTCCGTGAAAACACGCTGACATGTGCAGAGACACATTGATTTTAATGTGTCTACGTGAGTCAGTGTCTCCGGTACGTGAAGAAACTGTCACCTCACGTACTGGAGACACTGACGGGTGAAACCGACCTTATTGGGTAACTCGTTTTGGAGTTATACTTGTTCATTGGGCCAAACCACAAATTGGTTGTTTCCTTCTATAAACTATGAGCTTTTGTTCCTTCCATAAATTTTCTATTGGATTCAGGTTACGTGATTGGCTGGGCCATTCTATCAGCTTTATTTCCTTTTTTCTCTAAAATCAAATGAGTTTCCTTGGCTGTATGTTTGGAATCATTGTCTTGATGAAATGTCCTTCTTGGTTCCATCTTCATCCTGTTACATGGCGGCAGATTTTTATAAAAAATGTCTTGGTACATTTGTCCATTCATCCTTCCTTCCATTGCATAAAGTTTGACAGTGCCGGATGCTCAGGGCTGCCACTAAAAATTTCGGGGCCCCATAGTGGCAACATTTTCGGGGCCCCTTGAGACTCTGCCCAGGCTCCACCCCAGCCCCACCTCCAGGCTCCACCCCTCGAACTGTCCACAGTCTCACCGCTCTCTTGGAAAAACTCCACTTCTCACCTATCACACATTAACAGTTCCCATCACCAGATCACATACATAGCCGGCAGCTTTTGTTTTGGCCAAAAGATTTTTTAAGCCGCCACCATAACACGGTAGACACTTTTGGCCGGGCCCTACTCTACTGTAACCTATTAAATATTTGTTAAAATATGCAATACAATTTAGGTATATTTTTATTTTTTTAATTTTTAAAATGACCAATAATATCACATACAAGGAACAAATACCGCTACACCATGACCAGATGACATATTACCACCACAGTGATCGAATAATATCACATACAAGGAACAAATACCGCAACACCATGTCCAGACCACATATTACCACCACATAGTGACTGAATACTACAATTCTGATCAGTAATTAAAAAAAAAAGCACCATACTATCACCATAAATGCCATTATACACAGGAGATCTGTACTTAGTATGCAGTGTCTGTGTACAGAATACAGTGATCACTAGTGAAATTATACACAGGAGCTCTGTATACAGTATACAGTATATAGTGTCAGTGTATAGGTAACACACTGACTCACCAGTGACGTCTCTAGGTGAAGTCCTTCATCTTTCATCCAGCACAGACCGCCATCATTTCATCCAGCCAGGACTTCTCTCTGCAGGAAATAACAGTTATCTTGAGCTCCGCTTGAAGAAGACATTACTTAATTTTTCCCAACTTCTACATTACACCACATGAAGAAAAAGAGGCGACATAGTGTCACTCTACACAGTAACAGGACCGCCCCCCCCATTTAAAACCATGTCCTCAAAAAATAAAATAAATACATCACTGCAGTATTAATATCCCTAAATTAGCCCCTATGGTAATAATATTCCCCATCCTGGCCACCGTGTGTCTCATTCCTGGCGTCAGCCACATGATCTCCCCATCCTGCCCCATATGATCGCCCCATGTGATCTCTCCATCCTGCCCCATCTGTCTCCATCATATCCATCCTGCCCCATGATCCTGCACGATCTGTCTCCAATTCTGCCCCCAGTGTCTCCAATCATGCCCCATGTCTCCATTCTGCCCCCTATGTCTCCAACCATGCCCCCATGTCTGCAATCCTGACACTTGTCTCCAATCATGCCCCCTGTGTCTCCATTCTGCCCCATCTGTCTCCAATCATGCCCCCTGTGTCTCCATTCTGACCCGTGTCTCGCATTCTGCCCCAATTTCCAGCATTCTGCCCCCGGGTCTGTCTGCCCCTGTGTCCAGCATACTGCCCCTGTCACTGTGTCCAGCATACTGCCCCTGTCACTGTGTCCAGCATACTGCCCCTGTCACTGTGTCCAGCATACTGCCCCTGTCACTGTGTCCAGCATACTGCCCCTGTCACTGTGTCCATAGCATTCTGCCCCTGTCACTGTGTCCATAGCATTCTGCCCCTGTCACTGTGTCCATAGCATTCTGCCCCTGTCACTGTGTCCATAGCATTCTGCCCCTGTCACTGTGTCCATAGCATTCTGCCCCTGTCACTGTGTCCATAGCATTCTGCCCCACTGTGTCCATAGCATTCTGCCCCCAAACCCCCGCCCCCCGGGATCGCTGCTCTCAAAGAAAAAAAAACAAGAGTTCTTACCTGGCCATGCTCCTGCGCCGGGCGCCGCTACCTCCAGGCTCCACGCAGACGCACTCGCCGGGCCCGGCGGCTGATAGTGACATCAGACGCCGGCGAGTGCGCACTGCGGCCCTATTCAGCTGCCAGCCTCAGACTGGCTGGCGGCTGTTAACTATTGACGTGCGTGCGTGGGCCCGTACGTCAATAGCGTGCCACAGCGCCTGTAGGGGGGGCCCAGTGAGCAGATGAGATGGGACCCGATGCGGGCCCCCTCTGCTCACCGGGCCCCATACGCCCGTCACGGCTGTAATGCCCTGATGGCGGCCCTGCGTATGCTGATGTCAGCCCCACACCATGAAGTTCCCACATCCAGACTTCACTGTTGGTATGGTGTTTCTGGAGTGATATGCATTGCCTTCTGACCTCTAAACATGGTGTGTATTATGGCATCCGAAGATTTCAATTTTGGTCTCTAACCAGACTTTATTCTCCCAATATTTTAGATTTGTTTAAATGTTGTTGGGCAAATGTTAAACGTGCGTGTACATTTTGTTCAGTAACGGAGTCTTGCATGGTGAGCGTGCATACAGGCCATGGAGGTCGAGTGCATTACTTAGTTTTCTTTGAAACAATTGTACCTGCTTATTCCAGGTCATTCAATAGCTCCCCACAGGTGGTTCTTGGCTGTTGGACAACTTTTCTGATAATTCTTTTCTCTCCTGTCTGAAATTGTGCGAACACACACACACACACACACACACACACACACACACACACACACACACACACACACACACACACACACACACACACACACACACACACACACACACCTACACACACACCTATCTTGGTGGACGACAATGGAGAGGAACAACTTAAGATTTCACAATTCAAACAGTATAAATTCACTATCTTTGACATACAGTTCAAAGTTTGGGCACACCTTCTCATTTAATGATTTTTCTGTATTTTCATGACTATGTAAATTCACACTGAAGGTATCAAAACTATGAATTAACACATGTGGAATTATATACTTAACAAAAAAGTGTGAAACAACTGAAATTATGTTCATATTCTAGATTCTTCAAAGTAGCCACCTTTTGCTTTGACTGCTTTGCACACTCTTGGCATTCTCTTCATGAGCTTCAAGAGGAAGTCACCGGGAATGGTCTTCCAACAATCTTGAAGGAGTTCCCAGAGATGCTTAGCAGTTGTTTGCCCTTTTGCCTTCACTCTGCGGTCCAGCTCACCCCAAACCATCTCGATTGGGGTCATCTGGCGTAGCACCCCATCACTCTCCTTCTTGGTCAAATAGCCCTTACACAACCTGGAGGTGTGTTTGGGGTCATTGTCCTGTTGAAAAATAAATGATGGTCCAACTAAACGCAAATTGGATGGAATAGCATGCCGCTGCAAGATGCTGTGGTAGCCATGCTGGTTCAGTATGAATTCAATTTTGAATAAATCCCCAACAGTGTCACCAGCAAAGCACCCCCACACCTTCACACCTCCCCCTCCACGCTTCATGGTAGGAACCTGGAGCCCATCCGTTCACCTTTTCTGCGTCGCACAAAGACACGGTAGTTAGAACCAAAGATCTCAAATTTGGACTCATCAGACCAAATCACAGATTTCCACTGGTCTAATGTCCATTCCTTGTGTTCTTTAGCCCAAACAAGTCTCTTCTGCTTGTTGCTTGTCCTTAGCAGTGGTTTCCTAGCAGCTATATTACCATGAAGGCCTGCTACACAAAGTCTCCTCTTAACAGTTGTTGTAGAGATGTGTGTGCTGCTAGAACTGTGTGGCATTGACCTGGTCTCTATTCTGAGCTGCTGTTAACCTGCGATTTCTGAGGCTTGTGACTCAGATAAACTTATCCTCAGAAGCAGATGTGCCTCTTGGTCTTCCTTTCCTGGGGCGCTCCTCATGTGAGACAGTTTCTTTGTAGCGCTTGATGGTTTTTGCAACTGCACTTGGGGACACTTTCAAAGTTTGCCCAATTTTTTGGACTGACAGACCTTCATTTCTTAAAGTAATGATGGCCACTCATTTTTCTTTACTTAGCTGCTTTTTTTCTTGCCATAATACAAATTCTAACAGTCTATTCAGTAGGACTATCAGCTGTGTATCCACCAGACTTCTGCACAACACAACTGATGGTCCCTACCCCATTTATAAGGCAAGAAATCCCACTTATTAAACCTGACAGGGCACACCTGTGAAGTGAAAACCATTTCCGGTGACTACCTCTTGAAGCTCATCAAGAGAATGCCAAGAGTGTGCAAAGCAGTCATCAAAGCAAAAGGTGGCTACTTTGAAGAACCTAGAATAGAAGACATATTTTCAGTTGTTTGTCACTTTTTTGTTAAGGACATAATTCCACATGTGTTAATTCATAGTTTTGATGCCTTCAGTGTGAATTTACAATTTTCATAGTCATGAAAATACAGAAAAATCTTTAAATGAGAATGTGTCCAAACTTTTGGTCTGTACTGTACATGTACGTCAATGTAGTGTCCCTGCCTTTGATGTGGGTCCACATCTTTCCCTGCACGTGATAACTGATTAAATCAGTCATCAAGTGCCTATAACAGCAGAGGGTGGAGCTCCTTGTTTGCATATATCATTTATATGCATTTATTTCCTTGCTCTGACCTGTGGTTAACCATTTGTTTGCTTTAAGCATAGCAAATTTTTCTCTGCTAATACTGGTGGTGGTAACACTGCAATGATGTTTCAACAGTCTGTAATCTTTTCTTCAAGCAGCTATCCAGTTTGCCTATTCATCATTTTTGCTCCAGAACTGGTTTTATAAGTAAATATTTTTTATATAGTTACCAAAGTGGTCATGTCAGAAGAAATAGCAGCTTTTCTTCAGGAGAACTGGTATTTCTTGCAGTTTTACAGTAATTGCGCCATGTAATTAGCACTGTAATCACTGTATGAATTAAAACATGGCATCAGTCTTGTCTCCAACTATATAGAACTGCGTATTCTCCATGTAGTGGCAGCTCTTGTTGATTACAGTACTGACCTTCTCGTTGCTCTTTTGGTACACCCTGATTGTTCTAGTCTATTGTCTTCCATGTTACTGTTGAGATCCTCCTGATGTCAGCATAACATGACAGTGCGGGATAATTTTAGCTAACGTGCCGTAACAAAGTTGTAGAAGTGTCTGAAAGCGCAGAGTGTAAATACAGATTCAGTCGGGAATGGTACGATGGCTCGCCGCCAATCTGCTGTGTTTGTTGATCGTTCTTGGCTCGTTTCCAAGGGGTATTCTGTCTAGGAACTGGCTGTGAGAATCTAATTGCTGCTGCGCACAGATCCAAGAATACACTTCTATATTACAGAAGTCTATTACCCTCAGTGCCGAAAGCCCTGGCCCTTCATTCCTTTACCAATAACTGCAGGTAGTGTAAGACAGTATTGAATCAGTAATACCAAATATTGATGCTATAGCTAGATTGCATTTTGCAGTCCATATACAAATATATCAATTATTTATAGTTATTGTCAATAGAAAATTGGAGCTGAAAAAAATGGGGATTTGACACCTAAAGATGACCTAATCTATCTGAATTCTAAAAGCGAGAAAGTGCAAAAGCACACCCACGCAGCATTCATTACCAGAACCACCACAACGCACATCAAAATGAATGCTGATACTGGTACATCCAGACTTTCCTTGTAACCGGACATGGCACACTCGGCTCTTCCACCTTTGTAACACCAGTGATAGGCATGACAGGATGCTCGGAACTGAACTGCGGTCACCTCAGTAACTTTTTCTCATGGTGCTGAGGTCACCACAGTTCAGCCTGGCTGGGAACATAGCCTCAGTGACCAGCGGTAACCTCGATGATGTCACTGATGCTGCGCTCGTAGCAGCTCATTCACCAGTGGTTCTCAACCTGGGTGGTTGCATCTTGGTACCATCCAGGTTGAAGACTATTAATCCCCAGACATGGATTAAGCCATGGAACAGAACATCAGCTAGGTGAGGGATATTGTTTTTGTTTAATTACAGGAGACAAGGGCTTCAATTGAATGGGCATTAGGTGAGTGTAACTGGTTGTTAATTTTTAAATAAAAATGGAAACCTGTTTTATTTCTTATAAAGAACTTTATACTTGCGGTGTCTTTATTTACCATGAAACTATAGGATTACTAATGAATAGGTGTCTTATAGATGCCTCTCCATTACTAAGCTGTGGGCTTGATGTCACCTGACAATACAAAGTGACATCAACCCCACAAATATGAACCTCACTTGGTCCTGATACAGGGCAAGTGGGAAGAGCTGGGCCAAGAGCATGTAATAGATGTGCCTTTTCTGGGCAGCTGCGGGCTGCTATTTTTAGGCTGGGGAGGGCCAATATCCATGGACCATTACCAGCCTGAGAATACCAACCCCCAGAGGTCTGCTTTAGCAAAGTTGGTTGTCAACAATGGGGGGGTAGGGGAAGAGGTTAGGGGGACTGCATACTCCCATCAGCAGATGCCTGCTCTCGCTGTTATCAGTTGAATATAACTCTCAACATTCTCCCCTACTAGCACTGGGGAGAAAATAGTGGAAAATATGGTCTTATCCGAAAAACATTAGGGTATTTATATCAAATTATGCTAACCTGATCCATAGAAGTATGTGTTTTGTTTTTTGTGTTGTTGTTTTTTTTAGGTTGCAATGTTCAGCTTCTGCGGATCTACAGGTTAGGATATATTCTTGCCTGAAGAAGGAGCCACTGTGCTCTGAAAGCTTGCAAACATATTATTTCCTCGTTGGCCAATAAAGGTATCACTCCTAGAATACTTTTGTCATCATTGGGCAGAAAAATATTCACAGCTAATATTTAAAATCTCTGACCTACAAAACATCTTGTCTAATCTTGTACTCCTTGTTAAGACTGGAGATGACGGACGAGAATTCCGGTATTGCTTAATGGCAGACTAGAATATAGCAATTAGATGGAATTAATTTCTTATACATAATGTACTATGTACATGCTAATTACAACACATTAAAATAAATCCGATCTTTACCCTCATTAACCTGCCATCATGACGAGTACAGAATGTCTTGCGGAACTGAGTACGAGTCGCACTGAGCTGTATTACCAGCTTTAGTGGTTCTTAACCCCATTACCACTGTCGCTTATGAACAGCCCGAATGTCCATGCAGTTGATATCACATGGCATCCCTAAAGTCCCCATACACAATAAAGAACCGTTGCCTGTACATCTAATAGGTATGAGGGTATTTGGATTATTTTGGGAGGAAGAAGTATAAGGCTTGTTACATGTCAACTCTTCCTACCTTTGTTCTCCCAGGAGATACTAGAAGCCTCCACAAGAGATATCTGGCAGCAGACTCTAGGAATATCGTGCATGTCGGCCTGGACCAAACATACGTATGCATAGAGACCATATGGCCATCTATCAGCTGACACATGTATTCAATCAATAGCTACTTGAGGTTTTAGGCACCTATATTTTTTTTTTTTAGTTTCCTCGATAAAAGAATGCGTCCTGCAAACAGGTTATTTTCATCTTGACACATTCTATCTAATGTAAAGTATGTCACCTCTATTGTCCCCATGTGTCATCTGGCGCCAAAAAAATGCAAAATATATATCTTTTTGCTACACTATTCTGCTGAGTTTGCCACTTATTTCTACTGTATTGTAAGTGGGGATGCGGGAGTAAACGTTTCAATCCTGAAATTGTGTAGGTCTTCATCTACTATGAGCTCATCTTACCTGCTTGGGGTGGAGTTCACAACTTCTTTTGTCATCGGGAACGGAGGGTTGCCCGATCTTAATTGTCATGCCAAGAGAACGCTCTGTACTGCAGTTGTTTGGGCAATATCACATGTCCTGTGTCAGAGCGCTCTGCCAACCTTTTACCTCCGCTGGATGGTTCAGTTAATGAGTTGGCAGTTGCTCATTTGAGGCTTTACATTATTGCAAACTGACTGATTTAAGAAAAAATAAAGCTGGGTGACTTGGTGGAGAAATTGACTCTGTATTTAACTTGCTCAACAGAGTTGTATCAAGATTGATGCATTCATTACACTTGTAAGACGTCATTCATATGCACTTGCTGTGTATGTATATATAATTTGTGTTTTATGAAAAAAAAAAATTACTGATCAGCTTAATTACTATTAATATGTTGATAGATCAGACTTCTACAAACACGGCAGCACCACGTGTGTGTTATTAGCTACAACCAGGTCTCTAGTCCAGCTGTTTGAGACAGATGCCGGCCTTCTATTACAGCCGGCATTTGGAGGGAGCACCTGAGCCCCAGAGACATGGGGTCACATCCATCGGGGGTGCACAGTTACATCCATATGTGCAAAGGGGTTAAACAAGTGTCTATTTTGTTTTTATATGGGCAATCGGCACACATATTTATGGGAAGAGATGGACCTTAATGAGATCCGTCACCAGGATTATCTATCCCTATCCCACATAGTATGGGCAGAAACCTTGATTCAGTGCTGGCTCACTTACTGCACTTTCTGCTGTAGTTCTAATAAAATCACTAGTTTTTCTGCTGCAGCTCTGCTAGTGCTCTCAATGATGGGCTCCTGATATGTAATCCTTGATACTACTAAGCTTCGGCTATACTGACACCCCCCAACACTGACGCTTGCTAATGTGTTCTACAAGCGGAGTTCGAGATAACTGTGTTATTTCCTGCAGAGACGAGTCCTGGCTGGATGAAGTGATGGCAGTCTGTGCTGGATGAAAGATGAAGGACTTCACCTAGAGACGTCACTGGTGAGTCAGTGTTACCTATACACTGACACTATACACTGTATACTATATAATGAACTGAAGGGTAAATTGACTAGCTCAATGGATGTTTGACAGGTTATAGTTTCACACAGCAACTATTTTTTGGGAATAATCTGGTTCAGATATATGATGACCCCCGTCACATTACCGGGGGGCCCACAGTGTCTGAACAGCCTGGGGCCCTGGCTACCCTTAATCCACCCCTGGCTGTTGCTGTCCAGCGTGGGCTCCAATTCAACTTTTTGATCTACTGGAACATGCTCATGACTAGCCTTATAGGAAATCAAATAAGAAAGACTAATGTCTTCAAAGGACCCAAGGGAGTCTGATGGATAAATCAAGATAACAAAGTGCTATCAGGCTTGTAAAACGCACCCTAAAAAGTGAAAGTGAAAACCATGCAAAGTTCATTCTTAATACTTTCTACTTAAGAGAACATGACAACAGCATTCCGCTTTAGAAGTTGGTATGGCCTTCACGTCTTCCTGATAAACTGATGCACCATTCCATATTATTGATGTACTCCGCAGCATATCTGGGGTCATAGCCTAAATTTCTTGCTGTATGTTCTCTCTGTCTGCCTGTAATTGTGGCTTGATGCAGTGCACCTGACCCTTTAAATGGCCCCAGAGTAGAAAAAAAAATCTGATATTAAATCTGGTGATCTTGCAGATTGCTGTCAATTTTCTAGATGAAGTATGCAGATTGTCAGGTGCCCAAAAACCATGTCTTGTGAATTGCCATAGCCTTCATCAGTGTACCACGTATAGTCAAATGTTTTCTTTTTCAGCAAATAAGATCTGGGCCACTGACCATAACCTTCTTTTCTCTAGATTTAGTCCATTTCAGTTTCTGAATGATGGGGAGTTTGTACAGGCAAATACAACCTTTCTTGGCCTCTAGTTGACATGTGGCATTCAATATGCCTGTCTCCTGGGAAAGCCTGTGCAACGATTTATATGGAAGTGCCAGAAGTTGCTGTTTCCCATCTAGAATTGTTGCCTTAGACCTTTTCGGACATCCTTCATCATGCCTATTCAGTAATGTTCCTGATTATTCGCCAATGGCAGAATACACTGTTTGGACTGCTGATTTTCATCTCCAAACCTATTTAGAAACTCACTTTGGCATCTGTTTAAGGACTCCGTTTTCCGATAAGAAGTTTTTTTTTTTGTTGTTTTTTGTTACAATGAAAGCATGCTCCTCCAACTGTATGTGTACATTGTTAACACATGAAGGCATTCGGCAGGAGTGAAATGCAAATGCCACACAAACTCAGGATGAGCAGAAAGGTGATCAGCAAGTGCATCGTGTAGTGGAGATGACCGGTGGGGCAACAAGTTGGTGACACCAGTAGGTTCAAGAATGCTTCTTGTGGTGGTCGTTAAGATTCATTGGACTCTTTTCAACGTACATGTGGTCAAATTTCAGTAGAGTGAACCAATCTTTTAGAATTTACAGCAATTTTTCCTGGTAAAGTAGCAAGGGAATCACCCTGTAGTATGTATGGGGTTTTCTGGACTCTTCTCCAAGGATGGTCTTTACAGCCCATCTGTTGAGGGGGGAAAAGACAAAGCAGAACAGTCAGGTCAGAGGTGTAGGTATGGTTCAGGATGGTTGAAACTTCAAAGTGGGCCCCTAATCAGGTAACCCTGATTGCGTCCATGATGGTTCACCCTAATTTATGTAGGAGAACCTCAGAAGATGACCATATAGTGGTAGGTACCAGTCCTACAGAACATGTAAGATTACAGTGCAGTTAGATGTTGACTTACAGCTGATGTTATTTCTGATGGCATTGTTCACGTTTGCAACTGGCCTAGACCAACATGACCACTTCTTCCATTCCAGCCACAACTCTGCTGCAGAGGTTACACCAAAGACTTGTATGACTTCTCACATTTCCAGCCTGGTCCCCAGCTATTCGCAACCTGCACAAACTCCTCATCCTGCTCTCACCCCAATACTGAGCTGCTGTTGCTGTATGTGTCCCTATTATTGCACCAACTGTGTGGTACTGTGCCTTTATAGATGGTAAAAAAAACTCTAGAATATACACTTCTCAAAAAACATAAAGGGAGCACTAAAACAGCATCTAACTCCAAGTAAATCAAACTTTTATTAAATCAAACTGTCCATTTAGGAAGCAACACTGATTGACCATCAATTTCACATGCTGTTGTGCAAATGGAATAGACAACAGATGGAAATTATTGGCAATTATCAAGACACACAATAAAGGGGTGGTTCTGCAGGTGGGGACCACAGACCACAATGTAAATGTGTCCTGCACGTGCCACACAGCACAGGTCAGTTATTAATCTTTACCTATGTTATGATGAAGCTTATTAAATTAGCTTCACAACCCTAACCATAAACTTACGTCATCTTGTAGAACACAACAGTGTACTTTTCAGACTGTACGGGAATAATTATTTTCAACTCTACAATTCTCTTTACTTCCCCTTCATAAGCCCGTCCTTGAATTTAAAGAGAACCAATCTCCCTTTTTAATATTTTTTTTTTTTTACTTTCAATTAATTTTTTCCCTTTTTAGTCAAGTTTTACCTGATCAATGAACGAACAGTTTATAATTGAACTTACCATAAGTTTGTAATGACTTTATTTTAATAGTAATGTTTTTGTTTCTTTGTTTTAGTCAGGGGAAAAAATGTTACTACTGATGCATTTCGGGCAATCTTTTGGCTTTGGTCAAGTAAAAGTTGCTTGAAACGTGTCCGTAGTAAAATGTATACTTTTATGAATCGGCAAAATCTGTAATTTTTTCCATGGATACGCACTGTTCTGACAGCTTGTGATCAATGCATGTAAAGCGCGTTTTCATCAGTACAGAATTGGCTTTTGAACTGACCAGCAAATATCTATTCCTAGTTTCAAAACTACGTGTCTTGCCCCGGTTTATCGCAGCAGTTGTATCGTCAAAGTCGTTCATTTACAAGTCTACAATAGACACCATTTGAGAAGTTCATTCCCCTTTTCACCAAGACGTTGGCATTATATAGCTTTATTAGCGCTCATGTGTTAGAAAAGCCCCAAGCTAATGTTAAATTGCCCCTCTTACCCTTGGGGTCAACTGTTAGTATGAAACCAATAACGCTGACGTTTAGGTCAATTGTATAACCATGGAATTTTCCTATTCATGATGGCAGAGAAAGATGTATATCTTTACACACAAACCAATACTATTCGCTGTAGAGAACACTCGGAGGGCTATTTGCCACGATGCTACAGGTCATTCTAGACAATCCTCTCCTAGCACAAATGCTCATTATTGTGTGTGAGCAGGATAATAGAAATGCACATCTACAATACGGTAAATTTAATTGAGATAAATCATTAGCCCACATTTAGAAAAACAAAAAACCTGGAGAAATAAAATTTGTGCCTCCATCTTGTGGGCTCTGTTAACATCACATTATGTTCAGCATACCATTTTGGTAAAGAACCAGCATACAGTATGCTGACCTGTACGGTGGCATAAATTTCAGGAGATACACTAAACTTTTACCAGGATTATGACGTGAACAGAAGCTATTACATAGATGCTCTGGTCTCCTTTACATTGTTTAAATAAGTATACATGTTGGTCCACAAAAATAACCTAAACACCATAGGTCACACTCTGTACATGACTGATTTTTCTCAGAACCAATGAAGGCACATGAAGTATATACAAAACAATCAATAAAGTTTTATCTACTATATAATTGTCTAAGGGTCACTTTTGTCTGTCTGTCTGTAACGGAAATCCCAAGTCGCTGATTGGTCACGGCACAACAGCCATGACCAATCAGCGACGGGCACAGTCCGACGGAAAAATGGCCGCTCCTTCCTTCCCGCAGTCAGTGCTCGCTCCATAATCCCCTCCAGTCAGCGCTCACACAGGGTTAATGGCAGCGTTATAGGACCGCGTTATGCCGCGGTGTAACGCACTTCGTTAACGCTGCTATTAACCCTGTGTGACCAACTTTTTACTATTGATGCTGCCTATGCAGCATCAATAGTAAAAAGATCTAATGTTAAAAATAATTTAAAAAAAAAATAAAACATTATATACTCTCCTTCCGGATCCAGCCCAGGCCTTTCCCGCTCCTTGCGATGTTCCGGTGGCCGGTATATGCATTGCGGTCTCGCGAGATGACGTTGAAAAAGGATACTACATCCGAAACATTGCCACGCCATTCAGGCATTAAAGTCCACCTATTTTTTTTTCAATCCTTTTGTGCTGCTTTCCTTTTTTTTTTTTTTTTTTGAATCTACCATTGGTGACCATTGGACTGCTGGTTGGGAGAGCTTTGCATGATTTGCAAGGTAGTGTTTGATGGTGTTCCAATTTTTTTATATAAAATATATATATAATATAGAGAACACATATATAGAGAACACATATATAAAATATATATATATATATATTTATATATTCTCTATCCTAGTTTATACGTGTATTTATCTGTGTGTATATTAGCACTTACATTTCAAAATAATAATTATAATAATCTTTATATTTATATAGCGCTAACATATTCCGCAGCGCTTTACAGTTTTGCACATATTATCACTGTCCCCGATGGGGCTCACAATCTAGAATCCCTATCAGTATCAAATCCAAGATCAATGATGCATCACCACATATATATACAACATCTAACAAATTCCTCCAATCATGATAGACAGATTTAAAACAATCTCCCAAGACATATTGGATCAATTATATATATTTTTTTCTTCAAACGCTTAATCCCTAGTAACTTCAATATTCTCCAAACTATATCATAAATACAAGGTACATGGACTAGTTATAATATTTTACAGGTATATTATAACCCGATGCTATAAAGTCCATAATACATCAACTCTTATCCCGCTAAATAAGTTCTAGGATATTAGTTATACCTCTGATGAAATATACCCGAAAAATTCCAAAAGGAATATCCTCCAAAGTGTCCTCATGAAATACCTCTCCAGGAATTACATTCTCAAATTCTTCCACACCAATGTTGGTCATCCATAACGTTCGAAGACACGATGGAATGGACCCAAAGCCTGAGCAGATAGCAAAACAGGACCATCCAATGTTGACATAAATTTCTGAATGGACAAAGGTATAGCCATTAATATTCAATGAACATTAATAGAAAAGACCACCCTCCCTAAAAACTTCCATGGAGACAATCAATATAAGTTCACAAAAATGCTCCAAAACCAAAGCTCCTTTAACCCCCGAGGTGCTAATGTAATTAAATGATAAATCCACCCGCTTTCTACTGACAGAATTTTGCCCAGTGATAAATCAATACCTTTGATCTTTAAGCCATTTGGATTACACTTGTGATGTTTCTTGAAGTGTTTAGGAAGCGTTTTGAGGTTTGATTCATCCTCTACTGTCATTGCATTTCTAATATCCCTGTAGTGCTCACGAGTCCCAATTTTTATTTCCCTTGTTAAGCCGATGTAGATTTTATTACATGGACACGTGGCATGGTAGATTACACCATGGGGGGTACACATGATGTATTTTCTTATAGTGTACACTTTGGAGTTGTCCAAGTTAGAGAAAGTTTTGGTATGATTAAGGCATGCCTTGCACAATCCACATGGGTAAAAGCCAAAATTAATGGCTTGACTCTAATTGGTATTACATCAAGGCGGATTGTATAAACTATGGACCAAAACGTCATATAGTGCGGTCAATGTCACCATATTTACTTTTGTCTCAGTAATATCACATTTAGGGCACATATTAGGCTTTGGTTAAGTATCACTCCTGTCACCTGCATCTTAAAAACATCCCCAGAATCCGACCTTTTCTCACCTTTGAAACTGCTAAGACTCTTACTGTCGCTCTTATTCATTCTCGTCTGGACTACTGCAACTCTCTTCTGATCGGTCTCCCTCTTTCCAAACTTTCTCTTCTCCAATCCATCTTGAATGCTGCAGCCAGAGTCATATTTCTGTCCAACCACTTCACCGATGCCTCCATCTTGTGCCAGTCATTACACTGGCTACCCATTCGCTACAGGGTCCAGTATAAACTCATCTCTCACCCACAAAGCTCTCCACAGTTCTGCACCGCCTTATATCTCCTCTCTCATCTCCGTCTATCGCCCTACACGTGCCCTCCGTTCTACAAATGACCTAAGACTAACATCCCCCGTAATCTGAACCTCGCACCTCCGTCTCCAAGACTTCTCTCGTGCTGCGCCAGCTCTCTGGAATGCACTTCCCCAGACGATCAGACTGATACCAAGCCCCGACCTATTCAAGCGTGCTTTAAAAACCCATCTCTTCAAACAAGCCTACCACATCAACTACTCAGTAAACTAACTTTGTCCTGTTCCCTCCTTCCAAATATTATCTGCATGTGAATCTGCTCCCTACTATTCATCTGTCTCCACACCCTCCATGCACACGATAACTGCACTTGATACTTGACTATTGCACTTAAACACACGGGCTGATGACCGGATCATGCAGCTTTATATAAAAACCCCTATTTATTATAATTGCCAGACCTGAAGTAACAAGCACTTTTCACCTATTATGTCCCCCCATTTCCTTGTAGATTGTAAGCTTGTGAGCAGGGACCTCACCCCTAATGTCACTGTTTAAATTGTCTTAACTTGTACTGAATTTATTGTCTGTACATGTCTGTTATGGCTGGCAATCAGGCAACACAGCGTGCAGTAATCAGCGCACATACAGAGATCTGGCAATAACCAAAAACAATAGGACAAGCTCTGAGACGTGGAATCTCTGTAGACTGCAGTACCTAATCTATCCTCACACAACTATAAGCAGCAGTGGATTGCGCCTAACAACTACCTATGCAACTCGGCACTGCCTGAGGAGCTGACTAGCCTGAAGATAGAAATACAAGCCTGACTTACCTCAGAGAAATACCCCAAAGGAATAGGCAGCCCCCCACATATAATGACTGTTAGCAAGATGAAAAGACAAACGTAGGAATGAAATAGATTCAGCAAAGTGAGGCCCGATATTCTAGACAGAGCGAGGATAGCAAAGAGAACTATGCAGTCTACAAAAAACCCTAAAACGAAAACCACGCAAAGGGGCAAAAAGACCCACCGTGCCGAACTAACAGCACGGCGGTGCACCCCTTTGCTTCTCAGAGCTTCCAGCAAAAGTTAATAGCAAGCTGGACAGAAAAAACAGAAAACAAACTAGAAGCACTTATCTAGCAGAGCAGCAGGCCCAAGGAAAGATGCAGTAGCTCAGATCCAACACTGGAACATTGACAAGGAGCAAGGAAGACAGACTCATGTGGAGCTAAATAGCAAGGCAGCCAACGAGCTCACCAAAACACCTGAGGGAGGAAGCCCAGAGACTGCAATACCACTTGTGACCACAGAAGTGAACTCATCCACAGAATTCACAACACATGTCCCCGCTTAATTGTAAAGTGCTGCGGAATATGTTGGCGCTATATAAATAAAAATTATTATTATTATATTATTATCACTCCCCTTAGAGTAATTATGCTGCAGATATTAAGTCTTTAATACGTATTTCGCATAACATCCAGTGATTAGGTGCAAATTCCCATGCTGCTTTTGGCAACCAACGGTGGCGTTTGACTTCCACCCTGCTCAAACAGGGTGGAACACTTGCATTTCATGCGCCAGAAGTGGGAGGTCCCATGTCGAGTGATGGGAACACCGGTTGCGCCGTCATGTCTCAGTATGTACGCAGGACCCACGGGCACAGGTGCAATGGTATGGCGGGTTCAGTACATTATACTCTGATAGGACAATGGGCATTTAAAAAGGCCTCCTCACTAATACATGCCCCCGGAAGAAGAATAGGCGAAACGCGCATCGGGATGAGACGCAGCAGTATTGGCGCACCACACAGGTATGATGTAATCCCATGCACCTTATTTTTGGTAAATAGAGTAGCATTATGCACAAACACTTTATTATATTATGTCCATGGATGTTGACTATTATAAATAGATTGTCAATAGGTTGAACAAATTAATTTCTATAAATGGTACTTTGACCCACATTAGGCTAGTTTTGTATACACTTCATGTGCCTTCATTGGTTCTGAGAAAAATTGTTTAAATAAGGTGCTGTGTAATCATATGGCACTAGACACCCTTAAGCCCCCATTATTTATTAGACTAATGATAATGCTCCAATGTGTATGGGGGCACCATTCAACTGATTGCCAGGGTTGATGTTGATCGGACGTGTCCTATTTTGGCTGCCGATTTTCTGTTCTCCCAGAGAGAAGCTGCCACCAGAGATGTCTGTTAGATCTTATGCCTTTTATGAGAAGGTTGCCATCGGCCTAATGAGCGCTCATGCATATAGCATAGACGGCCAAGATGACTGCTGACCGATCAATTAGCGGAAGCATTGTTTGGCCAGCAGCCATATCTAAGGTGTACAGGGGCCTTTAGTGCTAGATAAGACCATTTTTTTTCTAGAATGCAATTTGTTCTGTTTTCTATCTGGACAAAACAGTTGATCTAGACACGATTTTTAAGAGAAAATTGAGACTTGCTGTCCAGTGTACAGCCATATTTTTACAATTGTTCTTTTTAAAATGATGTCCAATTCTTCATCTCTGGTAAGATGACATGCAGGAAAAGGAGCGACAAGTGCTTTCTCCAATCTAGTCAAGGATGACACATGTACGCTGTGTCGAGTGTTATTGATGATGGACTTGGCTGTTGGGGGTGATTTAACAAGACAAAACAGTTCATTTTAGACCTGTGAAAACTGGCCCATGTTGTTAGGGGTCGAGTTCCCGCCTCTGCACAGGGGGAATCTCGGGCCATGTCCACTGCGGTCTCCCATTCTTCTCCTGCCACAGTGGAGCCTGCTCAGCGGAGACATCTGTCCCAGCGTCCCGCTTAGTCTGACTCTGTACAAAGAGTTACTGCTGCTTTTCCTGCTTCTGCCATTGGAGTCAGTGCTGGACAGCAGCGAGCAGACGCTTCTGGGACTAAGTCCTGCTTTTCTCGTTCTGAGCATGCCCAGAGTAAGATCTCTCAGTGGAGATCGAGGGTCACATGATCAGATACTGCAGCTAAGGCCATTAGTCCTTCAGGAAGGTCCTGTAGGTGCTCACGCTCTGTGGCAGCCTCTCATTGGTCCTTCTAGGAAGCTCCTGTATGTGCTGCAACTATTTAAGGCTCACATGGCCGCACGGCCATGCGCTAGTATTGTTCTATGTTATGTGCTTTGCGCCAGTGTGGTCACGTAAGAGTGTGTTCAGGGACCCGGCTGAAATATGCCCCTAGAATGCTGGCACCTCCGGCGAGGAGTTTTGTGTGCATGCATGACCACTGACTGCTCTCAGTTTGGGCAGTTAGCCTGTGCCTCTGTGAAGTCTAACAGGGCACAGTGCTTTGCTTTCACGGCTACTCGGTGAATTAGCTGAGTTAGTCCATACCGCCATATAGTGCCGCTGTTTGCTAGCAGCAGGTTCTCCTGCACGGTGGACCCCGGGCTGCGAACGCACTAAAAACAATAAAAACATCTATATTTACTCGGTGCGTTCCGCTAGCCCGAACACATGTTTGGACCACTATGTCCAGACAGGTTACAGGTCATGTATCCATACTCAACACCTCCATATGGATAAGTGCAGCTGTTCAGGTCTGATCAGGAGACCTGCAGTCTGTACTCCATACAAATGAGGACTTTGAGCTTGAATGTTACACATGTAAAACCAGACTGTTGGAAAAACCAATTTCTTGACCAAATTTGAAAGTGATATGTACTACCATATCTTTATCAACTAAATTGTTTGTTTCCCCCAAATGCCAACTCAAGGAACATAAGCTTCGTTGGTACTCACAGAATGTCCACATTGCTTCAATGGCATCAATGCAAACCAAAAAGCACCTTGAAGCTACCACTATAGATGACAAACAGACTGCGCCATGAGTTTGTTCAATGAAGCCAAATTTCTGTAATGTGGCAAGAACTTTAAGAAGTTCATACCAAGAAAAGAATATTTTAGTGCCTGCTAGGGCCATGGGGTACTCGGGCCTGGTCTGACTGTTCTTAAAAGGGTTGTCACGGCAGCAGTGGCCCTGGGCATCCAATGAAAAATTAATAAAATGAAGGGGAATTAAAGTTTATGGCGAGAATGTTTGTGACGCCACCTGTGGTACTCAGTCAGGGATGGCCGACGCTGCTCAAAGAGACCGCTGGGGCTGATGGTGATGCAACAGTTGTTACAGCTCTCCACAGGTAGAGATTAGTCCTAGGGCATTTAAAGAGTTGAAGTTAATGTTGGTGGAAGTGAATGTTGTAGTGCAGGGTGGATGATGCAGTAATAATTCAGGGGACACAGCAGGATGCGGTTTCCACGCTTTTGCTCAGTTCTTAGATGCAGTCCCCAGCTGGGGTGCTGTGTCCTCCGAGTTTGTGGTCCAGCCAGCTCTCAGATCATTTGGATGCACTTTTCCAGGACCCCTTCTTATGTTCCTTTCCTTCCCTGTGCCTTCACGCAGTGTCCCAAGCCAGCAGCCTCGGATCTTGCCATGCGACGTCTTTCTGGACCCCTTGGTCCTATGTGGCTGCCTTTTCAGCGACTGTGTGGATGGGGCTGTATCCTATAGATACTACAGCCTCCGGCTTGCTAGCTGAGCCTTGTAGTTCTCCAGTAGTCTTGGGGACCGATTCCCCCACTGCAGCCTGGTCCATCCACCCAACTATGGTCGGCATGGATGTGGGCCCCATGGGTGGATTCCTCACTACCCCTAGGACCCCTTATTTCTGTAGCTTCACCTTTTCTCTAGCTCCCTCTCTCTGGGAGCTCCTTTCTGCACGTCTCACTGCATCTACCTCAGTTGCTCACAACTGGTCTGCTCTCCTCCTCCCAACAGACTGACTACTCACTTCCCTCCAACTGTCACCACCCTTCTTGCCTGAGTGAGATTCCGCCCCTTTTTCTAGGGTCTGCCCAACTTGCCAAGCTAAAGTGTTGTGATGTTGGATGCAAGTGTGTGAGCCCTGTATTGTGCCCCCTCCTTACCCAAGAGCGGAGTCCCACACCTCTGGCTGAGGTGCAGTACCTCTGTGGCAACCAGACCTCAGGGGTGCCACAATATTTCTTTATTCAGAGAACGCACCAACTTAATCATGGGCTATACCTTGTTTTGTTGTGTGCTCTACTCGCCTTTGCACCAGTAGATCCTGCCCAAAAGGAAAGATTTGGCTAAGGAACTATTTTCCTAAATTCCTTTACAATGTATTTCTTTCTTTTTACCTTTTCTTCCACAGAGGCCAAATCACTTAACAGGTATGTTCAAGATCCAAACATTGCATAACTGTGACTGTTATGTTACAACTTCCCCCAGGGTCTGGTTGCACTGTCTTTTCTAAGAAAGTAAATAAAATATGTCATTTATGTGGTTACTTGCTTCCATTAGGACTTGCTATGTAAATGGATTACATAAGACCTTGAGATCTACACATGAAACTTTATCTGTTCAAGGAAAACTCTTTATTGTCTGTTCATAATTGATGCTGGGTATTAACAGAATGTGCAGGGATTCCGCTAATCTCCATGTACTGCAGGTTTCCGGAGAAACCCTTGCCTTGATTTTAGATTAAAAAAAAAAACAAAACAAACACAAAGCGGGAAGGATTTTGCCAAGCCTGTCGATCGTCCGAGAAAGCCAGGATAGCTTTAGCTGGTGAGGGCCAATATCCGCTTATGGAGCACAGCAGTAACTGAAAGAAAAAGATATTTGGATCTTCTATCCGGTGGAGGTCAATATAACAAGTATCTTGTTATATTTTCCTCCGACCAGATGGAAGTGCCAAAGATCTTTTTCTTTCTATCTTAAATACTTTCTACTACCGTGGCATGAACATAAAAATGAAATCCTTAAGGTAATGCCCAGGCATTATTTACAAGTTGGACTTGATCATCTCTAACCCAACAAATTTCCAGTTTTGAAATGATTGAACAATATCTTGGGACATAGACTAGTTTGTTATGCTGAGTCCTTGACAAGTTCTTGATTTGGCACTTAGTCATGTTTAGTTACACTGGTTATGTATTGCTAAATAGTGATGAGCCAGTCTGCGAAAACATTGAATTTGGTAGTTGGCTCGCATTTGGACAGGAAGTTTAATTCCCTTCCAACTTGATGCAAATCGAATGTCTTTTACTATGCGCGAGGTCTTTTCTGAGGGGGGGGTGGGAGTTGTATAGATGTATACTCTCATCATCACTTGCCTATCCCACCACAAAAGCTGCAGGTGTGGTGACATCTATAAATACTAGAACAAATGCCCTGGAAAAAGTAATAGGGACCAAAGAACTCCAATAGTACATTAGTAGCAACAGGTGAAAACACACACCAGAAAACGGAGTATAATCCTCAATATAGTTTTATTAAGGTACAAACAGTAACAAATACACCATAAATATTAAAATAAGAATTTGTTACTGTTTGTACCTTAATAAAACTATATTGAGGATTATACTCCGTTTTCTGGTGTGTGTTTTCACCTGTTGCTACTTAGGTGTGGTGACAGATGTTTTTGGTGCCTCAAAACACATGTTGTAATGTCAGCAGAAGAAGCAACATCAGAAACGCAAAAGGAGACTGGGTGGGGAACTGGAGTAAAATGTGAGGATGTCAAGATCTACCGCTACATGATTGTTATACTGCAAACTGGTTTTGTACACTAATCAAAATTGAATTTAGGTCCCTATTAGCGATGAGCGAGTATACTCATTGCTCGGGTTTTCCCGAGCACGATCGGATGGTCTCCGAGTATTTGTTAGTGTTCGGAGATATAGTTTTCATCGCCTCAGCTGAATGATTTACAGCTACTAGCCAGGCTGAGTACATGTGGGGGTTGACAGGTTGCTAGGGAATCCCCACATGTAATTAAGCTGGCTAACAGCTGCAAATCATTCAGCTGAGGCGATGAAAACTATATCTCCGAACACTAACAAATACTCGGAGACCACGCGAGCATGCTCGGGGAAAACCCAAGCAACGAGTATATTCGCTCCTCACTAGTCCCTATTAAAGAGGCACCCCATCAAAGTTTTATCTTAATATGCTTCAGTCATCCTATTATATAGCACTGTGTACTTACAATTGCTCATTTTGTCTTTCTACCCAGCTAATTCTTCTTTTCCATTAGGTCTATGACCTCATGTGAATAAAAGCAGACAAGCTGATTTTGTCTAAGCTCTATGTAAAAACAGGAGGGGTCAATTTTTCCCTTCATGAGTCATCACTAGCCCTACAATTCTACCTGGCAGGTGGGAGGAGCTGATCAGGAGTTGAATAGATGGTTAACTCATGCAGTGAAAATAGACTGCCAGTTTCTACTTAGAGCTTAGAAGGATTCAGCCAGTCATTTTTAATCACATGATGTCATAGACGTAATGAAAAAGAGAAGAATTTTTACTAAGTAGAAAGGCAAAATGAGCAATTGCAAGTACACAATACTATACAATATGCAATATTTTAAGAGGATAAAAATGGCTTCTTTAAATTGCTAACGCTGGTATCAGACAGTCATAATATGCGCATTGTGTCAATAATACAGCTGCAAGGACTTGGCTGTTTCTACTGAACCCAACTCCGATCACCATAAGGTTCAATGTTAAGGAATTTAAAATGTATCCATATTATCTATATCTAGACAGCTTGCATCAGAAGAGAACCAAAAGAAACGCATCTAGATTCCAGGCCGTTATTCTCATTGGTGCAAGGTTATCCTTCAACTGAGATTAGATCTCTGTGAAAGGATATTCATAAAATCCAGTAACGATATTTATTCCTGGACCATAAAATGCTGAAAACCCTTTTGTTACTTATGCAGATTCTTTTCTTTACAGGATGTGATTCTGGTTTTGGAAATGCCGCTGCTCATAAAATGGATCAAATGGGCTTCAGCGTGATTGCAAGTGTGCTGGATCCGCAGAGCCCAGGTGCCAAGGATCTGCAGAAGAGATGCTCGGATCGGTTAACCATAATCCAAATGGACCTGACCAAACCTGAGGACATTAAGAGAGCTTCTCAAATCATAAGGGAGAAAACGGAAGAAGTTGGTATGTTATGAACATGCGCCTGCTTTCATGTCACAGTTTTCGCCTTGCGCTTGTACACCTGTGTAGCTGAAAAAATCAATTTGGACTGGTAGTTTACTGCATTTGGTAATTCACCAACTTTTTTTTTTTTTTTAGTACAATAACAGAATAAGGTGACTGTGAATCTGTGAGTGAACTTGTTTTGATTGGGAGATTTTACTTTTTCTTTGAACTCCCCTGCTGACTTATGACCACATCAAAGCTGAGCTGAACTTGGATGTTGTCAAAAATTTGCTGAGAGGAACTGGTAAACTTTTCATCACACTGATGAACAAGATTGCTGGCAGCTGAACAAGTAATGTGTATAGAATAGTGATGAGCGAGTGTGCTCGTTACTTGGGTTTTCTGAGCATGCTTGGGTGTTCTCTGAGTATATCTTGTGCGTGCTCAGAGATTATGTTTGAGTCCCTGCAGCTGCATGATTTGCGGCTGCTAGACAACATGAATACATGTGGGGGTTCCCTAACAAACAGGCAATCCCTGCATGTGTTCAAGTTGTCTAACAGCCCCAAATCATGCAGCTGCAGGGACACAAACATAATCTCCGAGCACGCCCAAGATACTTGGAGAATACCCAAGCATGCTCGGAAAACTTGAGTAACGAGCACACTCACTCATCACTGGTAGAGAAACAAAAAAGCTTATTAAAGCCAAACGATGCAAAGCAGCAAAAGTTTTTGTTTTTTTTTTATTCTAAAAAATGCATCGAAGTAAATAAAAATTGTGCCCTAAGGTTTCCATGTGTGTCTGAGGTGTTCTCTTGTGCCACCAAAACAGCTCTAATTTGTTGAGAAACTGACTCTAAACTTATTTGGAATCTGCCACCAGGTTATTGGCAGAGGGCCTCCGTGGAGCAGCAAGTCTCCGTGGATAGGACTTATTTGCCACCTTATCTCACAAATGTTACCTTGGTCTTAGAAGTCCCGAGATCTCAGTCCAATCCATCACCTTGAAATCTTTGTTTTGCAAACCATTCCTGTACAGTTTTCACAGTAGAGCACATTCTCCTGCTGAAAAGCCACTGCCATTAGTCTGTAACCGAAGGGGGAGAAAAACATCCAGCACCAAGGAGGCGGTAAAAGTCTAGATTGGCGATAGACACTTGTATTGGAGCTGACTAGTTGCGGATCAATTATGATCCTTAATCGTAACTACGGTAATCCTAAACTTATCAGTTACTGTACTCATATGTATCGTCATCTGTGGGTAATTCCATGAACCAATCTATGATTTTTTTTTTTGGGGGGGGGGGGTTGCTGCTCCTGCACATTCCCTACGTTGTCCATGCATCTGGTGGTGAGTGAGCTGGACTTTCTTGTGGTAAAGTAAAATCCACATTAATTCCAATGCTTGTCTCTTGCCAAAAATACATTGCCCAGTGCATCATACTGCCTTTCCAACATGCTATTTTTAATATAATGCATCCTGGTGCCATCTCTTGTAACACATCAGCCGTCCAAATGATGAAAAATATATTGTGATTATCAGACCTGACAATCTACTGATCCATGGTCCAGCTCTGTAATCTAACCAGATGAGGCACTTTTGACAGTGTAGGGTGGCTGGCATTGGCCGTCTAACCAGTCTGAGGCTAAACCGCCCTATATACCGCAACACAGGATAGTGGAATCTATGAACTTTCTCTCATCTTTCTCTCCCCAACAATTTGTTTTTTTTTTTCTATGGTTTAGGTTCATCTTCCCACATCAATGATCCTTTGGCGGCCATGACCCAGTTAATGGTTTCCAACCCTTACTGCTTCCAATATCTTAATGTTAGGAGCGGACTGTTTCTTTTTGTGCGGTGAGCACATCAGTCATATATATAGTATATCAAGGATGTATAAAGGGGTTTTCAAAGTGTTCTTCCATAGGTCATCATGGGTATAAAGTAACAAACTGAGCATGTTCTCTCCTTCCGCTGCCCTAGCCCTGGCTCTCAACCACTGGTCCAGTAATGGTCCAGTCTGTAGGTACGGAAGGGTAAGGGGCATGGCATTACACAAGTGGGCGTGTCGGCTGGTTCTCCTGCTCTCTGTAGGAAGCAGAGCGTCCCGTGCTGGACAGCGGGGAAAAGGCTCAAAACCGGGACAGTCCCGCACAATGAGGGATGGTTGGGAGCTATGCTGTAGTGGTGACCTCATATCAACAGTGCACATAGCTGCAGCCAGTCACTGATCTCTGAGGCTTGTGTTGTCCACATTGACAGAGCCGCTGAACTCGGTGATCAGCAGAAGCGATGGTGTGCTGTAGGTTTGACATCACTCCTGCGGCCGCTAAGCCATCAACAAAACATCAGTGCTGAGGAACAGGAGGAACAGCTCAGCTGATTTTATGCCTAAACTAGCCTATAGAAAACCCCTTTAAGCACAAAGTCTTTCTGGCTTCAATCTCATGGGTCCTATACCTTATGATTACTACATAATATGCAATTAAAAAAACATTTTTTTGCTACCCCATCAGAGAACAGAGGTATATAGGGGCATTCCAGAACAGTGTCACTTGCTGGGCTGCTTGCAGTAATTTTTATAAAATCACTTTTCTCTGCTGCCGATGTAACAGTACTCTGAATTCTGAGCCCTGTATAACACCACTGGCAGCTTCCTATGTACACTGTGCATAGGCAGAATACAGCCAATTAGTGGTAGGGAAGGGGGTTATCCAAAGCTAATAACTATGGCAGCAGATTTACTACTCATCTAGTGAAAAAATTCTGCTGATTAAAAACTATAGTAAGCAGCCAAGTAAGTGACATATCGCTGGAATCGAGGCGTCTGCCTCTACATTATAGTGCTCTCAGACTAAGAGGCAAAACCTGTTGACTGATAGATTCCCATTTAAAAATGTTGTGATTACAGCTAAAATAATACAAGAAAATGAATATCTTGAATATATTTAGAATACCGTCCATTGTCTCTTGCATAGTAAAGGCTTTGCTCTCAATTTCCGAAATAAACAATATTCTGATGTATGCATTTTTATCCATGCCCCATTCTAGCTAGATTAGAAGTAAACATTTGGTAAGAAGGTAGAATGAGGACAGGACTGCTAACTTGTTTTTCCGCATTTCTTCCCTCCGAGAATGATTCATTAATCGCCTCTTGTCCTATAACTTAATATAGTTTTTTTCTATTCAATCACTTAGTATGGCAGTGCCAGAAGGTTTCCAAATTCTAGCTGTATCCAGCAGGTGTAAAGGAAGCACACTGCGGCCAGCTTCTTGTCAACCTCTCTAACCTTTTGTGGTTTCTGCCATTTTAAGGCTTGTTTTCTTTCTTCTTGCTATTTTAGGGCTGTGGGCACTGGTGAATAATGCTGGATACTGTGCTCACTTTGGAGATGCGGAGCTGTGCCTTATGTCTACCTACAGAAACTGCATGGAAGTTAACTTTTTCGGGACACTCGCAATAACCAAAGCTCTATTACCCATGCTACGTTCATCTAAAGGAAGGATCGTGACTATTAGCAGCCCTGCCGGTAACTATACCCTCTCTTCTCTGACCTACAACGTTAGCCAGCAAAAAGCCCCCATACACATTGGACAAAAGTCCAATATTTCTCCTGAACGTTGATGTTTGACGAAGGAAGGATCCAGCTGGTTTTATTTCCAAAGGTCTATCCATTCATTCTCTGGTAAATAAGCCACTGCCAAAGGACTCTGGCAGCAGCCTTCTCCTAAAGTAGTTCCTATGTTTGGGGGGACTCGAGAGAGCTGTCGGCTGAGTGATCTATGGTGGGCTTAGCACAGCAGGTCCTTTAGCTTGATTTTCCTCTGAGTTTAAGTAGGGTAAATGTTGACTTTGCTCGTACATTTTAACATTGGACCCATGTCCAAAATTTTATCAGAAGATTTGTCTCTATGGCTATTTAAGAGTAATTCCACCTACAGTTGTTTTGACCATACTACTGTATATGGTTACATGAAATGGGGCAAAATATATCTTTTTTGACTTTGTATAAAGATCAAAAATGTTGTGTATTTTGCATTTCTTTATGCTTTGTAATGTCTAATCTGGTCAAAGGTTTCTGGCGGAGAAGGCTGGTAGTGCCTGCCAGTGTTCGTCATCGCGCCTTACAATCCATGCCATTCACATGAAGTCATTACTACCTTGTAATGGAAACTGAGGCTTTGCCAGTTCATACACAATGTGTCACTGTTATCAATCCTACTAAAGGGAGCTGGGCTTTAAAATTCTCACGATGCCAGATATCTCCATTCCATTTTCTTGTCCTCTACCTTTAATATTCTAATGGCTCATGCAGGTCACTGTTGCAATGAAAAAAAAAAAAAACCCAGTGATGATAACCTGTCTGCTGATACGGCAGCTGGGCAATTATAAGAGATTAATTTCTTTGATGTTGCAGTTAATTATTAGGAGAATTGGAGTAATTGTCATGATTTTACATATCTGTGATTTTACAAATGTGCATGATACCGGCCATTGTGTATGCAGTAAAGTAATCTTTGACTAGCATGATACTTGCCAATCGTGCACAAGTACTACAACATGTAGATGTTTTATGGGTGTTGGCAGGTTTGGACCGGCACATGGGAGCAGGTGAATTCCCTGGTAGGCCCCTGTACATGAGTGGGCCTCCCACCCTTCCAGATGAGCAGTGCTTGGCACAATCCTTGATTTATTATGTACAGGCAATGGTGGCATCTCAGAATTCAGCTAACAAACTAGCCAGTTTTATTATATAAACTTGTGAATGTGGGTAATATGTCCACGTAGTTGAACACTAGGCCCCTAAAGTTGATACTGGTGGGCCCTTGGCACCCCAGTCCTGGAGTGTGTGTGTGTGTGTGTGTGTGTAGCTTCCCTCCTAACTCGTGTGGCAACGCTAGTAAAAGGGTCATGCATTACAACCAGCCATACATTGTTTCTTTGTATGTGAGAGATTAGATGGCTGCAACTCGAAGACTCAGCTCGATCAAGAATTTCTGTAAGCTTTGAGGGAGCTGCTGCTAGAAACCAGCCTGCTGAATGAGAGGATCAGGCAATTGAATTCCAACACCCTAATCTGTAGGAGACAGATAAGAGGCCCCTATACTCATTAAAGGTAGTCATTACCACCAAAAGTTGCTGGTTTCAGTTACCGTTTATCTTGTGTTTGGGGGGCCTTGGCTCTAAAGGGTTGCCCAAGAGTCCTGTTCCTACAAGTGGTGACACCCCAAAGAGCCAGCTTTCTTCCTCTAATAGAGCTAATTTTAATATCCCTTTTTCCAGAAAGCATTACCCTACCCATAAGTCTCCTTATACTAGATTGTGGTCTCCACAAAGAAACTTTTTGAACCGCTGTCAGATGGTCATTGCAGACCAAAATGCATTTAGAAGTCAAGATCCTAATTCCTTGTGTCAGTTCCATAATTTGAAACATGTCTTTATTTATCGAGCTTTGTTCTAGAAGTTACTGACATTGAGAAAAGTCTCATTAATGTTTTTTTCTGTATGTATGTGATGAGCAGAATGGTTTTGGGTGAATTTCTACATTTAAGCTAAACCTCTGACACCAAGTGTTTGTATCGATCACCAAATAACCTGTATAACAATGTTCTTGTCCCTTTTTTTAGGTGACCACTCATTTCCATTTTTGGCTGCATATGGTTCCTCAAAAGCTGCTCTGAGTCGAGTCATGGACACATTCCGTCATGAACTGCTGCCCTGGGGAGTTAACGTCAGCGTGATACAGCCAGGGTCCTACAGAACAGGTGTGTACAATTTGGGTTGCATGTGCTAAATACAATTCCAAAATGATGGAATAACTGCATTGATTGTCCGACGTAGACAATAGTTTCTTCTTATGCTATTGGTTTGGCCATGTAGACACTTATTTGTCTACGTTGGAAAGAAATTGACACGTTGGAAAGAAATTGACAAAAAGGCACCCTACATTAGCTCCTTTTATACAACTGCAGAAATGCTAAAAACTGGTTCTCTGCACACCAGGTCAGCTCACAAAAGGACATAACGTTTTTTTTCCTCTCGTATATTTTTTTAATTTATCAGTCAGGTTACAAATGCATTAGCAAGATGCAGCAGACCCCCATGATAAAGGCAAGCACAGCACAAGTGCAAAATACTGAAGAAAAAAACACTCACAAACCTACGAATTCATGGAGGGGATGGCTACCTAGTAAAAAAATGCACACAAATGAGGCTTGCATAGGCCGCCAGACACACAGGTACATGTGATGCAGTGTCTGGCTTATAGCCTATTAATGACTTTCTCTGTTTCTCAGCACACCACCCAGCCAACAGCCCATGCCTACCGATTTGCAGCCAATGTTCATCACAAGCCCATGTCTCTTCCCATTTCTTCCGTGCAGTATCCCTTTAATGGTTTATTCCTGTATTCTGGCCCTAACCGAATGAAAGTAACTAGTTGCCATTCCCTGTACAGCCTGGTGAGTGGGAACACTACTGAGATGAACACAACACCATACTCATTTGTTCTTTGGTTCGTGAAGGTCTTAAAGGCCAAACCCCATCTATTTATACAGTGGTGGCATATCTTTGTAATATGGAAAATTACTTTTAATGGGAACCTGACATTAAAAAAAATGCTATTAAGCTTTGGATATGTGGTTAATGGTGTTCTAAAGCTGTGCATCCACCGCACTAAAAGCTACCGAGAGGAAATTTTAAATTTATTCTTCCGGCTTTCAGTTATAGGTGCGGCTTCAATCACCACTTGGTATAAAGTGAGCACCGGCTGTAGCCTGGCATTGATTGATGCCAGCTCTGCACTGGTGAGCCATCTGTCAGTCTGTGCTGGAGGCATGCTTACAGTCACTGCTCAGAATGTACTGACTGAAAGTTGGAGGCTGCTGAGAGGAAAAATACTAATTTCTTCCCAGTAGCCGGGCTCACAATACAGTGGTTGCACTGCTTCAGAACGCTATTAACCCCCACATCTGCAAGTTAATATCGTTTTGACATGACGGGTGCCTTTTAAAACTTGTCCTCCATTTTTCCTAATTTTTCTTGTGTAGATTTATTTCACCCTTTTAAAATGAACCTGCAGAACTTCAGCCCTTTTTCTTCCCAGTAGCCGGGCTCTCAATACAGTGGTTGCACTGCTTCAGAACGCTATTAACGCCTTTTAAAACTTGTCCATCATTTTTCCTAATTTTTCTTGTGTAGATTTATTTCACCATTTTAAAATGAACCTGCAGAACTTCAGCCCTTTTTCTGCCATACAACAATTCCTATGCCTACAATTACTTAGAAGTCCACACTTGGTTTATCATGAGCCATGAGGACTATATGACGGTGAACACCCCCATCATGATTGGTCCTGTAGTTTATATTTTCTACGTTATTTTTGTTTTCGGAGATCTGTGTATTTATGTTGAACTCCTAATAAACAATGGTCCAGACACTTTAATTAGGCTGGTAGACCACAATATCAGCAGATGTACTGAGCAATATAAGGTGAAATGTCCTCTCCACAGAGCCCTCAATTATTAAGCCTGGGTAATAAAATACTTACAAAAATATTTCTTCAGTTAATTTTTTTTGTAACACGATTATTGGCAGCAGTAGATAGAACAGATGGTTTTCTGTCCCTTTTTAAAACTTCGTTCTTCCAATAAAAGCACTTGTTGTACCTTTTTACCACTTGATGCTCATTTTGCTTTCCACATTCCTGGGCTGGTTAATCTAATAGCCGTAAAATTGGTTAAACAATTTACTATATGAATTGACCATAATTTGGTCATTTCGTATTTTCACTATCTCCTACAATAACATGATTTCGCTGCCATAGGGTAAAGTAACCTAACGAGCAGCACATCCAACCTGGTCATTGCAAAAAGATTAACCCAATAAGGACTTTTTAATTTACCTCCTATTTGACATTTTGTTAGCATATCCCAGCATGCACTGGTATTCTCAAACAAGAGGTCATCAGTGGCGCCCATTTCAGAGGCTGAAGTAGTCGCATGTGCTGGTTGTTAATTCTGATGTATGCTCAGTAGGATTGCACTCGTTGTGTAATAGTCTTGTTTAATACACATAACTTGTGAGGGAGCGCACTGTCTATGATTGGCAAGTGAGTGCACTGTCAGTGTGTATTGTAAGGAGATACTGTAGATGGGTTATCAGGGAGAAAAGAGGGCACCACCACTCCAGAAAGTGAGGTCTCGGCTGAACAGGCACTCCTGTCGGAGAGTCGGCTGACATATATAATATGTATGGCCGGATTTATATTACCATATATTTTAATAGCTCATGTGACCCGTATGTTTTACTTGCATATTGTTTTCCACTTTATCATCTGTCTGTAATTGTTTCTAGGTGCTCTTGACAACACAGCCTACTGGGAAAATCAGCATAAAAAGCTGCTGGCCGGTCTTCCAAGTGAATTGCTCCTGGAGTATGGAGAAGAATATATCTGTGAAACCCAAAACAAGTTTTTCAGCTATGGAAGTACAGCAAGCTCTGACTTCAGCCCTGTGTTGGACAGTATCACAGATGCCGTTCTGTCCGAGACCCCAAAAGTGATATACTATGCTGGCAAAAATACGTGGCTATTGTATTTCATTGGACTTTACTTGCCGCACAGTATCAGTGACAACTTTTTCAAAGGTATATTTCTAAGAAATAGGTGTGTGCCAAGAGCCCTTCAAAAGCAGAAGAACAACGAATAAGGGCACCTCCATAATCCACTTAAGAAATTTGTGAAGGATTTCTCTGGGAACCGATATGGTGACATTCCATCAAGCACCTTCTATACAGAATAGTCCATTTCCTTCTAAGCTGATTTGTTGCTTAAGGAACTCCTGGCTAATTTGCACAATATTGTAGGAAAGAAGAAAAGGCAATGGAAATGTCTCTGCATGATGAAAAGTACTTGGGAACTAAAAAGGTTGTAAACGTTTGCAATGAAACTGGCCTTTGCTGCCTTTGTCGTGCTAATCATTCCAGTGAAACTTTCCACCATTTAATCTTTATTTTTTTCAGCACTCTGCCTTTTCACTGTTCTAAAATTATTCTGGCTTCATCAATACTATATTTATTTCTAGACATCTGGATTGACCAGTGATTAAAACTGGTCCGCACTTATCTTCAAATTGTCTCTTAAGCAGATCTACAGTCTCCTCACTTCCAGGGTGCTTTGGGCATGAGTGCACCTCCTTGAGTGACTGTTCTGCTTAGTAGCTTTATTCTGCTGGAACACGTTAACAGTCTGTTAGGGCTTGTTCAGAGTCTACACTGTTATCACTATATGTAAATATAATAAGTAATTTTTAACAAGCACACCGCTCTTTAAAGTGAGAGCTGTGATTTAGGACTGCTCTAGAAACTGCTGATGCTGGATGGCATGTTAGGAGTTAACTCCACTCATGGAATATAACAACTGAGCATACAAAGCAAAGTTATGTGGGGAAAAAGCTCTACACAATAGAAGATAAAAGCTCTATCACGAAAATGACAGCAGATATAAAAAGCAAGTCAATAGCAAATTTGCTTATTTTCATGCTATCTAACTAAAGCAATACACTAGCATGTGAATATTCATTTAATATCTGAAAAACTATCTTTCAGCAGAGAATTCTTCTGACTTGACCAGTAACAATCTACATTTAGCCTCACCAAAGAAGCATATAATTTCTATGGTAGATGTACGACCAAGCAGCTGTTGGATACCTCCCAGCAAATCTTGTCATCTTGGAGAATCCAAAATTGGACTAGAAAAATCCAACTTGACCATTAAATCTACCCTCAAATGTTAAAACATTCCTAAAACCTTCATGGACAAAAGGCAATTGATGACATTATCTTACCGTACAAGCAAATGAAATTGCCATCTTTCTCTGCTGTTTTTAAAGGTGTGTTCATCAAGTTTTTGCTGTGTTCTCAAAATGAAACCTCTCCAATCAAAACTCGTGGTTTTTAAACTCCTTGTGGTTTTCGGAGAGTTTTTGCTTAAAAAAAAATTCAGCAAAAAAGACCTGATTTGTTAGTCCAAGTTATTTCTTGTTTAAAATACGTCAATCAATGGATCATTTCAAGTTCTTGTTTAATTAAAAAAAAAAAAACACCTCTAGATCAGATTGGATCAGGTTTATATGATTTAGCTATGCCAGATCTGCACTATAAAACTATCTTTTGTAATCGCTATTTACGGTAATTGTTACTTTATATATTTAAATCTGAAGGAAAAGTGAGTTTGGTTTTAATTGCAAGTGTGCAAAGTCTTAAGTGTCTTCACAAAATTGTCGATAGGTCGTAGAACTTCTACATTCAACTCCCATGTGGACTTCTATGTAACATTTCTCGTAAAGAGATTTCCATGTATCCCGTTATGGAAAATGGGTAGACTATGGATGCCAGAGAAGTTTCTGAAAAGTGGTTACATCGACCCAGCGTTCAATGTTGCTCCTTCTTACCTCCGTGGTGTTGGACACACCAGTGGGACTTTGCACTTATCATTATCCATGTTGTGCTCTCATGGTTTTCTGGTCAAACTTAGTCGGCAACCAACTGGTCCAACACCCATAAAGAGAAGGAACTTTACAGCCATGAAATAATTTGCATTTGAGCTTGTTCAGTTTGCAAGAATGTGCCAAATACTCTTATTTTCAGGTACAACATCACTCATGTTGGAGTAAATAAGAAAATTGAAGTGGAAAAATCCTAATCTGCTCCCAAACTTTTCTTACCCACGAGAGTTGATGTTGGTGTACCTACCAGCAGCCATAACTGTCGTGGTATACAGACTACAATCATGAGCAGAATGGACAGTAGAGGACTCTAGTTTTCATCACCTTACAAACTTTATTTAATATTATTTTTTTTGTCTTTGAATATTTTGGATTATTCCTAACCATAAAATTGAATGTTTTGTTACGAGATTAAGGGATTATCTATTTAGTACAATTATCAATTAAATCAGCAGATCAGATAATTTTTATTATGATTTGGTTTCATGCAGTAGTTCTGGGCTATGCAATCCTAGAATAATCTGTTTACTATTGTATTATTACTATTGTGATATATTTACTGCATTGATTTCACTGAAAAGGAATGTCAGAACAATTCATCCTTCCCTACCAAACTGTTAATCTTTCAGTGTGTAACATGATCCCATAATGTCATGTATACCTTTTTACTGAAAAATCAGATTTAATTAACAAATGAGGCATAGGTGCTTTGGGAGTGTCAAAGCACTTCCCAAGTTTCTGCCTCCCTGGCCTTATTCACGACCAAGCCCCATCTTCTGCTGCCTGACTCTTGGCACCTCTATTGTGTAGCCAAGCAGAGGAAGAAGGGCTTTGGGTGAGGAACAAAACCAGAAACTTGACGTGCTTTTCACTGCCAGAGCACTTAAACCTCATTTTCTCACTAACACAGAATTTTTTTATTTTTGTCATTCAGGCATGAATTTCAATTCTATGCTTCACCTTCAATAAAGTTGGAGAAACTGTTCTTAGTCAGGGGTTACATCATTGAGACAACCACTTCTGCAGGGACTTAAAGGGAATCTGTTTGAGGAGTCATTCTGTGCTGACAAAGTCCTGCCACCCAGTGCTTCATGGCAGGGCCAATCCTTTATATAAATCATCCCACCTGCTTGCTTTCCATCTCCTCCCTTCTCTGGCTCTGAGAAGTCAGAGCTGTCAATCAAAGAGGAGATTGGGGGGATGGGGGAAAACGAGTAGGTGGGAAGGTGTATAGAAATGCTTGGCTGTGCCATGGAGCACTGAGCGGTGGGACTTTGTCAGCGCAGAATGACTCTCTTCAAAGTAAGTCCCTTCTTTAAGAGGCCAGTGTTGCTTAATCCTATCTGGACATCTGGAGCGCCCCCGTAGGGCAGTGGGGTACTCGGTACCGGGTCCTTCGGTTCTCAGTTGGGCTGTCACAGTGGCTGATCCAGTCCGTGGCCCTCGGGAGGTCCATTGAAGTTGTGGGGGAAAGGTCTTTTAAGGGATAATGTTCGTGACTCCACCTGTGGTATTCGATTAGGGTGACCAACGCTGCTTAGGGGTCCGCTGAGGTGATGTTATGGCAGCTAGATGGTATACCTTCCTACAGGTGAAGTATGTCCCCAGGGCTTCCCAGAGTGTAGATGGTGGAAGGTGGATGATGTAAGGTGCAGTGAATAACGAGGACACAAGGTTGCAGTCTCTTTACCTTTACTGAAGGCTTCAGCATCCACAGTCCAGAGTAGTGACCACAGGGTAGGCAGAGTCCGGCCGGTCTGAAGGCAAATCCAGAGTCCCCTTATCCAGGTGGAATTAAATAGCCTTCCTCTAGAGCACAGTAATACAGTAGGTCCCTACTTGCATAAGATCCAATAAGGTCCTCACTGTTACTCCTCTCACTGTTCCCCGTGGTCGGAGAGAAAATAACCCGTATGACGGGTGGCCTGAGGCTTTTTATAGGGACCCTAGTGATGCCACGGCCCCCACAAGTTGCCACCCTGCCTCCTGGGTAAATGGTCGGGCAGCTAACGTGGAATTAACTGTCCTGCCAGTCTCTGAAGTAAAGGCATAGAGCTCTTTACTCCCTCGGTGTTCTGGCTACCGGTCCTGCGCTTCAGAAAGAGGCAGCTTGCTTCTAGCTGGTCTCCCTCCGATGTTTCACTCCTGTTGCTATGACTTCGTTGCTCACTCACTGCAACACAATTCCTTTCGTGTCCTTTCCTAGGATGCTGCCGCACGTGGGGCAGGCGCAGCTCCGTGTACCTTCCTTCCGTAGGCCGCAGTCTGGAGCTGGCTGGAACCCAACCCAGCCAGCCTCTGCCAAACTCGGTTAGGACCCACTGGCCATCTCCTTCTCCATCCAGTCAGCTTCTGTCCCTTTCTCTGACTAACTAATCCCCCCAACCCACCAGTTTTACCCAAGTGTGAGGAGTGCCCTAATAGATAAAAGCATGGCTCCCCCTGGTGGACTGGAGTGTGAAGTGTGTGTAGTGGTTGTGATACCTGGGCATAACATCACTCCCCCTGGTGGAAGAATAACATTACTGCAATGAACCAGGACTCTGGGTCGCTGCACATCCTTCTTTCATTCTTTATACCTTATGGGATTTCGGTGGTTGTCTGAATGTTTGCAAAAAAGCCAGATATGTTAATCAGTCAAGGTAGAGAGTTTATCTAATGTCTAGGTACAAGTATTGCTCCAGTGCATCAGAACGATAAAGATAATGTGTAAATAGTCTTTTGGAAACCTATTCTGACTATTGTCTCAGTGGTCACAGACTGCAAGGAAACCTTGTGTGTAGGGTAGATGTAAGACAGGCGACAAACATCGGCTTCTCCTTCCAGGTAACCCACAGATTACACAAGATGTAGAGGTGACCAGATCACAAAATGACATTTTATTCTGAGTTACTATGGTATAATAATGATCAGTTTTCTATATAATGTAGTCTCTTGTCTACTGGCACCGTTATCGGCACTACTGCATGAAACCGCACACTACAAAATGTTTGGTTATAAATCCTACTTCTTGTATGTTAAATCATTCTGTTGTAGCACTTATTATTCTGCTTTAAGAATATTGAGATTATTTTTCCAAATCATTCCAATGACTGTAAAATTGCTTGCCTAGTTTCTAATGAATAAAGGTTTATATTTTTTCATGAATTTAGTTTTTAAATTTGTTTAAGGATCAGGGGCTATCATGGCCATTACCGACTGGCCACCAACTCTAACCCCTTTACCCCCAAGGGTGGTTTGCACGTTAATGACCAGGCCAATTTTTACAATTCTGACCACTGTCCCTTTATGAGGTTATAACTCTGGAACGCTTCAACGGATCCCAGTGATTCTGACAATGATTTCTCGTGACATATTGTACTTCATGATAGTGGTAAAAATTATTTGATATTACCTGCGTTTATTTGTGAAAAAAGCAGAAATTTGGCAAAAATTTTGAAAATTTCGCAATTTTCCAAATTTGAATTTTTATGCCCTTAAATCACAGAGATATATCACGCAAAATACTTAATAAGTAACATTTACCACATGTCTACTCTACATCAGCACAATTTTGGAACCAAATTTTTTTTTGTTAGGGAGTTAAAAGGGTTAAAAGTTGACCAGCAATTTCTCATTTTTTACAAACACCATTTTTTTTTTTTTTTTTTTTTAGGGACTACATCATCACATTTGAAGTCACTTTGAGGGGTCTATACGATAGAAAATACCCAAGTGTGACAACATTCTAAAAACTGCATTCCTCAAGGTGCTCAAAACCACATTCAAGAAGACTATTAACCCTTCGGGTGTTTCACAGGAATTTTTGCAATGTTTAAAAAAATGAACATTTAATTTTTCACAAAAAAATTATTCAGCTCCAATTTGTTTTATTTTACCAAGGGTAACAGGACAAATTGCACAACAACTTTTGGGGTCTAATTTCTCCTGAGTATGCTGATACCCCATATGTGGGGGTAAACCACTGTTTGGGCGCACAGCATAGCTTGGAAGGGAAGGAGCACCATTTGACTTTTCAATGCAAAATTGACTGGAATTGAGATAGGGCGCCATGTCGTGTTTGGAGAGCCCCTGATGTGCCTAAACATTGAAAACCCCCACAAGTGACACCATTTTGGAAATTAGACCCCTAAGGAACTTATCTAAATGTGTTGTGAGAACTTTGAACCCCCCAGGTGTATCACTACAGTTAATAATGCAGAGCCATGAAAATAAAATCTTTCTTTTTTCCACAAAAAATTTTTTAGCCCCCAGTTTCGTATTTTCCCAAGGGTAACAGGAGAAATTGGACCCCAAAAGCTGTTGTCCCATTTGTCCTGAGTACGCTGCTACCCATATGTGGGGGGAACCACCGTTTGGGCGCATGGCAGAGCTCGGAAGGGAAGGAGCGCCGTTTGGAATGCAGACTTAGATGGATTGGTCTGCAGGCATCATGTTGCATTTGCAGAGCCCCTGATGTACCTAAACAGTAGAGACCCCCCATAAGTGACCCCATATTGAAAACTAGACCCCCTAAGGAGCTTATCTAGATGTGTTGTGAGAGCTTTGAATCCCCCAAGTTACAGTTAATAACACAGAGTTAGGAGTCGAGTTCCCGAAGCTGCACAGGGGGAATCTCGAACCTTGTCTGCTGCAGTCTCTCATTCTGCATCAGCCGCAGTGGAGTCTGCTCAGCGGAGACGTCGGTCCCAGCATCTTGCTCAGTCTGATTCTGTGCAAAGGGTTACTGCTGCCTTTCCAGGCTCTGCCATTGTAGCCTGTACTGATCAGCAGCGAGCAGATGTCCTGCTTTTTCCCTTCTGAGCATGCCCAAAGGAAGACTTCTCAGTTGAGGTCTGGGGTCACATGCTCAGATAATGCAGCAGCTCCTATTGGTCCTCTAGGAAGGTCTTGAAGTTGCTCAGTTACTGTAGCAGTTCTCATTGGTCCTCTAGGAAGGTACTGAACTTGCTGCAGCTATGAAAGGTTCGCAATACTCTTGTTTACGTGTGTGTGCTGAGAGTGAAAGTCGCTCTTTAAACATCTCCTCCCTTGTGTTTGAATGCTCACATAAGGAGGATGATTGAAATCTAGAGCCTGACTTGTTACCAACACTAGTACACAAACAGCGTCTATTACTGTGACCGCCAGTACAGCACCGTGCGCTATCTCCGCGCTTCCCTAATCCAAATCTGGGTGGTTGGTGGCATCTGCCAGAGCGGCATTGCATGCAATTTCGTGCTACTTTATTATTTCTGTTACGTTTGGTACTGCAGCCCTGTGACCCAAAAGAATTTGCTTCTTTCACGCAGTGTGAAGCTAACCTGTGTGTCTGTATCCTCATTGTACCGCCATATAGTTTGTCATTGCTTAGCAGCAGGTTCCATCTCTGCACGGTGGCCCCTGGGCTGCGAGCGCACCGTATTTCTTTTCTCTAATTTGGTGCATTCCGCTAGCCCTAACATTATACTAGCGCCAGGGTCTGCCTAAGTAATGACGGACAAATAGCGATTGCAGGGGTACATCCAGCTGCTGGAGGTCAGGTTGGCGGCTCTCGAGCATGCAACCTCAGCAGTGGATGTTACCGCAATAGCCGTTTAGACTGCTAGCGTGGCTGCGGCAGCTTTACCCACTGCAATTTCTGTTCCAACCTTATCTCAGCTCCGGCTGCCAGAGAAATACTCTGGTGACAGTAAATCCTGTAGGGGTTTCGTGAGCCAGTGCGGTATACACCTCGAGCTCCTGGCTGCATGTTTTCCAACAGAGCAGGCAAAGGTGGGATTCATAATTTCTCTGCTGTCGGACAAGGCAATGGAGTGGGCTACGTCACTGTGGGAGTGCGACGATCATGTGGTGCAGAATGCTCCTTGGTTTTTGAGCACTCTGAAACAGGTCTTTTTAGGACCCCAAGTCACTCATAACACGGTGCTCCTACTGCTGGCATTGACTCAGGGTTTGTCCATGGTCAGCCATTTTGCCGTCCACTTCTGGACATTAGCGTCTGAGCTGGAATGGTCGGATAAAGCCCTTATCCCGGTATTTTGGAGAGGGCTGGCTGATTACATGAAGGACGCTTTGGCCGCTAGGGAGATTCCCGCCACTCTGGAGGAGCTCATAGCTATGTCAACCCGCATTGACCTTAATTTTCAAGAGCAATGGTTGGAGCGAGCCCAGTGTAGGCAGAGGTTTTGGCTGGCTCCCACCTTCCCCAAACCTCAGAAATCTCCGATCCAGGTGTCCGAGTCACATGAGGCCATAGAGGTGTTGCGTGCAGGAGTCCCAGCCCGCTCGTGCACTTAAGGTCTGTTATGTTTGCTGGAAGTCAGGACATCTTGCCTCCAAGTGTTCTCAGCGGTCGGTGGAACGTCGGCGTCTAGTGGTAGTTGGAAGAGGTACACTAGACACGGAGACGTTTTCCTCTAAATTTTCCTTCAAGGGGACAATTACCATAGGCCCATCCACTCTTATGGTAGAGCTTTGCCTGGACTCTGGGGCGGAAGGCAATTTCATGTCATCTGCTTTCGCCCAGCGTCACACAATTCCCCTGGTGATGTTCGCCAAACCTGTGACCGTGCGAGTGGTAAATGGGTCGACACTACCCTCACAGATTACACATCAAACCATTTCATTCACTCTTTCTATGTCTCCATCACATCAGGAGATTATCTTCCTATTAGTCATTCCTGAGGGAATTAATGAGGTCCTGTTGGTATACCATGGCTTCGCTATCATTCTACTCATATAGAGTGATCCTCAGGGAAAATTTTGGGATGGAGTAAATCCTGTGAGGGTAGATGTCAGAGGGAGCACGTTCAGGTTGCTACTACAGAGATACCCGCAGATCTTTCCTCTCTCCCCAAGCACTATTGGTCCTATGCGGACGTGTTTTCCAAAAGGGCTGCGGAGAATCTTCCGCCTCACCGCCCCTATGACTGTCCTATTGAACTTTTGCCTGGTGCAGAGCCTCCCCAGGGTCGAGTCTATCCGTTATCTCTTCCTGAGATGGAGGCAATGTCCCAGTACATTCAAGAGAATCTGGCAAGTGGATTCATTAGGAAGTCAGTGTCACCTGCAGGGGCTGGGTTCTTCTTCGTGCAGAAGAAGAATAGAGAACTACGTCCATGCATAGACTACTGGGGTCTTAGCGCCATCACCATTAAGAATAAATACCCACTACCCCTGATATCTGAACTTTTTGATAGGCTACAGGGAGCAAGGGTATTTACTAAGTAAGATCTGCGGGGTGCTTACGTGATTCGTATCCGTGAGGGGGACGAATGGAAGATGGCTTTTAACACCAGGGATGGGCACTATGAATATCTGGTGATGGCATTCGGTTCTGTAATGCCCCAGTCATTTTCCAAGACTTTGTGAACGACATCTTTCGAGAGATGCTCACCACCTCAGTCGTAGTCTATCTGGATGATATTCTCATCTACTCTCCAGATATTGACTCCCATCGGAGAGATGTTCGCAAAGTTTTTGACCTCTTACGGGCAAACTCCCTCTACGCTAAGTTGGAGAAGTGTGTGTTTGAGCAGGAGTCCTTGCCTTTCCTTGGCTAGATCATCTCTGCCCAGGGATAGGCTATGGATCCTACCAAGCTACAGGCTGTGTGTTTGAGCAGGAGTCCTTGCTTTTCCTTGGCTAGATCATCTCTGCCCAGGGATAGGCTATGGATCCTGCCAAGCTACAGACTGTGATGGACAGGCAAGAACCCCATTCTCTTAAAGCGGTGCAGTGCTTTATGGGGTTAATTAATTACTATTGCCAGTTCATCCCACACTTCTCAACTTTGGTAGCTCCCTTGGTTGCCTTCACCAAGAAGGGAGCGAATCCCAAGTTGTGGTCGGAGGAGGTCTCCAAGGCCTTTCTCTTGATTAAGTCACACTTCACTAGCGCTCCCATCCTACATCGCCCCGATGTAGATAAGCCATTTATTATAGAGGTGGATGCCTCTTCCGTTGGTGCTGGAGCAGTGCTCTTCCAAAAGGATGCTCAAAGTCGGAAGTATCCTTGCTTATTCTTCTCCAAGACCTTTTCACGAGCGGAGAGGAATTATTCCATCGGGGACAGGGAGTTGCTAGCCATGAAGTTGGCTTTCTCAGAGTGGAGACACCTCTTGGAGGGAGCTCGCTTTCCCTTCCAAATGTTCACAGACCACAAGAACTTGGTGTACTTACAGATGGCCCAGCGGCTGAATTCTCGCCAGGCTAGATGGTCCCTGTTCTTCTCCCGGTTCCATTTTACTCTTCATTTTCTCTCCGGGGAGAAGAACATTCGTGCTAATGCTCTCTCTCACTCCGTAGTGTCATTGGAGGAGGAGGAGCCTTGGCTTATTGTCCCTTCTGGGAGCCTGAGAACTGTGGCTCTGTTTTGGCTACAGTCTGTGATCCCAGGCAAGACTTTTGTTCCATCTAATTTGCGACCGGAGGTTCTCTTGGGCTCACTCGTCCAGGGTGGGTGGACATTTTGGGACCAAGAGGACATCTGAGCTCTTGGCGAGGACGTACTGGTGGCCGCATATGGCCCATGACATCGGGGACTATATTCGGGCTTGTCTCCTGCGCCAAGAATCGGTCTCCTCGGCAATGGCCTGCTGGGCAGACAGACAGTCCCTGGGAGATGGTCGGAATGGACTTCGTGGTGGGCTTACCCAAGTCTCGTAACTGCACCGTTATCTGGGTTGTCACCGATCATTTCTCTAAGATGGTGCACTTGGTTCCGCTTCCACAGTTACCTTCTGCACGGGCCTTGGCGGCATTGTTCATTAAACACATTTTCCATTTACATGGCATACCTGATAAAATTGTCAGTGACAAGGGTCCCCAGTTCGCGTCTCAGTTTTGGAGGGAGCTCTGTCTTCTACTCAGCATAGAACTAAATCTCTCCTCTGCATATCATCCCGAGACGAATGGGTTGGTAGAGAGGGCCAACCAGACTCTGGTGACATATTTGTGACATTTTGTCTCTGCTAGGCAGGATGACTGGACATCTTTGCTACCTTGGGCAGAATTTGCTCTGAACAACACCGTAGCAGATTCCACTGGGCAGACTCCTTTTCTTCTTAATTACGGCCAGCATCCACATGTCCCTGTGCCCATGCCCGTGTCATCCACTGATTCCAGGGTGGCTGACTGGGCAGTAGAGGCACGTGACATTTGGGACCACACACAGGATGCCTCTCTGCCCGTATTATCAGTCTGCGAGTTGAGTCCACTAAGTTTGCACCACGCTACATTGGTCCTTTCAAGGTTCTGGAACAGGTTAACCCTGTGGTCTACTGTTTGGCTATTCCTCTGTGCCTTGGTATCACCGACACCTTCCATGTTACCCTCTTAAAGCCTGTCTATATGTCCCGGTTTTCTGAGTCATCTGCCAGGACATCGGGTTCGTCCACGGATGAGTACGAGGTGAATGCTATCATGGGGTGCAAGGTAGTACATGGCAAAAAATACTATCTGGTGGACTGGAAGGGCCACAGTCCGGAGGACAGAACCTGGGAACCTGTAGAGCACATTCGGGCTCCGCTGCTCATTGCGGCCTTTGAGCATAGCGAGCCCCAAGGAGGGGGGGGTTATGTTAGGAGTCGAGTTTCCACCGCTGCACAGGGGGAATCTCGAACCATGTCTGCTGCAGTCTCTCATTCTGCATCAGCCGCAGTGGAGCCTGCTCAGTGGAGACGTCGGTCCCAGCGTCTCGCTCAGTCTGATTCTGTGCAAAGGGTTACTGCTGCCTTTCCAGGCTCTGCCATTGTAGCCTGTACTGCAAAAGTCCTGCTTTTTCCCTTCTGAGCATGCCCAAAGGAAGACCTCTCAGTCAAGGTCTGGGGTCACATGCTGAGGTACTGTAGCAGCTCCTATTGGTCCTCTAGGAAGGTCCTGAAGTTGCTCAGTTACTATAGCAGTTCTCATTGGTCCTCTAGGAAGGTCCTGAACTTGCTGCGGCTATAAAAGGTTTGCATGGCCATGCGCTAGTAAACTCTGGTTTACGTGTGTGTACTGTGAGTGAAAGTCGCTCTTTAAACATTCCCTCCCTTGTGTTTGAATGCTCACGTAAGGAGGATGATTACCAACACTAGTACACAAACAGCGTCTATTGCTGTGACCGGCAGTGCGGCGCCAAGTGCTATCTCCGCACTTTCCTAACCCAAATCTGGGTGGTTAGTGGTGTCTGCCAGAGCAGCACTGCATGCATTCTCATGCTACTTTATTATTTTTTCTGTTACGTGTGGTACTGCGGCTCTGTGACACAACAGGGTTCGCTTCTTTCACACGGTGAAGCTAACCCGTGTGTGTATCCTCATTGTACTGCCATATAGTTCATCATTGCTTAGCAGCAGGTTCCATCTCTGCACGGTGAACCCTGGGCTGCGAACGCACCTTATTCCTTTTCTCTAATTATTTGGTGTGTTCCGCTAGCCCTAACACACAAAGCCGTGAAAATAAAAAATCTTTTTTTTCCACAAAAATTATATTTTAGCCCCCAGTTTTGTATTTTCCCAAGGGTAACAGGAGAAGTTGTTGTTCAATGTGTCCTGGGTACGCTGATACTCCATATGTTGGGATAAACCCCTGTTTGGGCGCACAGGAGAGCTCGGAAGGGAAGGAGCACTGTTTTACTTTTTCAACGCAGAATTGGGTGGAATTGAGATCGGACGCCATGTCGTGTTTGGAGAGCCCCTGATGTGCCTAAACAGTGGAAACCCTCCAATTCTAACTGAAACCCTAATCCAAACACACCCCTAACCCTAATCCCAATGGTAACCTGTTGTGAATTCTGTGGCAGAGCTCCCTCCTGTGGTCACAAGTGGTACTTCGGCTGTTTCTCTCTGTGAGCTTCCGTTGGTGGAAGAGAGTGGTACTGCGGCTTCTGAGTTTCCTTCCTCAGGTGATGTGGTGAAGTCGTTAGGTGCTGCTCTATTTAACTCCACCTAGTGCTTTGATCCTGGCCTCCAGTCAATGTTCTAGCATTGGACCTGTTTCCTCCTGGATCGTTCCTGTGGCCTGCTGCTCTGCATAGCTAAGTTCCGCTTTTGCTATTTTGTTTGCTGTTTTTTCTGTCCAGCTTGCTTATTTTGTTTTTTCTTGCTTGCTGGTAGCTCTGGGACGCAGAGGGTGTACCTCCGTGCCGTTAGTTCGGTACTGAGGGTCTTTTTGCCCCCTTTGCGTGGTTTTTGTAGGGTTTTGTGTTGACCGCAAAGTTACCTTTCCTATCCTCGCTCTGTTCAGTAAGTCGGGCCTCACTTTGCTAAATCTATTTCATCTCTACGTTTGTCTTTTCATCTTAACTCACAGTCATTATATGTGGGGGCTGCCTTTTCCTTTGGGGTATTTCTCTGAGGCAAGGTAGGCTTATTTTCTATCTTCAGGCTAGCTAGTTTCTCAGGCTGTGCCGAGTTGCATAGGGAGCGTTAGGCGCAATCCACGGCTGCCTCTAGTGTGGTTGGAGAGGATTAGGGATTGCGGTCAGCAGAGTTCCCACGTCTCAGAGCTCGTTCTATGTTTTTGGGTTATTGTCAGGTCACTGTATGTGCTCTGACTTCTATGTCCATTGTGGTACTGAATTACCTTATCATAACAGTACTGGAGGCCCAAAGTACTAATGATTCTCAATAGAGGGAAAAAAGAAGTTCTGAGACCATTTTTTTTTCTCTGCACTGTTTTGCCTTTTTTTTCCCCTAGACATTTGGGTGGTTCAGGACACAGGTGTAGCGATGGACATTAAAGGTCTGTCTTCATGTGTGGATCAGCTCACGGCAAGAGTACAAAATATTCAAGACTTTGTGGTTCAGAATTCTATGTTAGAACCAAGAATTCCTATTCCTGATTTGTTTTTTGGAGATAGAACTAAATTTCTGAGTTTCAAAAATAATTGTAAACTATTTCTGGCTTTGAAACCTCGCTCCTCTGGTGACCCAGTTCAACAAGTTAGGATCATTATTTCTTTTTTACGTGGCGACCCTCAGGACTGGGCATTTTCTCTAGCGTCAGGAGATCCTGCATTAAGTAATATCGATGCGTTTTTCCTGGCGCTCGGATTGCTGTACGATGAACCTAATTCAGTGGATCAGGCAGAGAAAAATTTGCTGGCTCTGTGTCAGGGTCAGGATGAGATAGAGGTATATTGTCAGAAATTTAGAAAGTGGTCCGTACTCACTCAATGGAATGAAGGTGCGCTCGCAGCTATTTTCAGAAATGGTCTCTCTGAAGCCCTTAAGGATGTCATGGTGGGATTTCCTATGCCTGCTGGTCTGAATGAGTCTATGTCTTTGGCCATTCAGATCGGTCGACGCTTGCGTGAGCGTAAATCTGTGCACCATTTGGCGGTATTATCTGAGCATAAACCTGAGCCTATGCAGTGCAATAGGACTTTGACCAGAGTTGAACGGCAAGAACACAGACGTCTGAATGGGCTGTGTTTCTACTGTGGTGATTCCACTCATGCTATCTCCGATTGTCCTAAGCGCACTAAGCGGTTCGCTAGGTCTGCCACCATTGGTACGGTACAGTCAAAATTTCTTTTGTCCGTTACCTTGATCTGCTCTTTGTCATCTTATTCTGTCATGGCATTTGTGGATTCAGGCGCTGCCCTGAATTTGATGGACTTGGAGTATGCTAGGGGTTGTGGGTTTTTCTTGGAGCCCTTGCAGTGTCCTATTCCATTGAGAGGAATTGATGCTACGCCTTTGGCCAAGAATAAGCCTCAGTACTGGACCCAGCTGACCATGTGCATGGCTCCTGCACATCAGGAGGTTATTCGCTTTCTGGTGTTGCATAATCTGCATGATGTGGTCGTGTTGGGGTTGCCATGGCTACAAGTCCATAATCCAGTATTAGATTGGAAATCCATGTCTGTGTCCAGCTGGGGTTGTCAGGGGGTACATGGTGATGTCCCATTTCTGTCTATTTCGTCATCCACCCCTTCTGAGGTTCCAGAGTTCTTGTGATTACCGGGATGTATTTGATGAGCCCAAGTCCGATACCCTACCTCCGCATAGGGATTGTGATTGTGCTATCGATTTGATTCCTGGTAGTAAATTCCCAAAAGGTCGACTGTTTAATTTATCTGTGCCTGAGCACGCCGCTATGTGGAGTTATGTGAAGGAGTCCTTGGAGAAGGGGCATATTCGCCCGTCATCGTCGCCATTAGGAGCAGGGTTCTTTTTTGTGGCCAAGAAGGATGGTTCGCTGAGACCTTGTATAGATTACCGCCTTCTAAATAAGATCACGGTTAAATTTCAGTACCCCTTGCCGTTGTTATCTGATTTGTTTGCTCGGATTAAGGGGTCTAGTTGGTTCACCAAGATAGATCATCGTGGTGCGTATAATCTGGTGCGTATTAAGCGAGGCGATGAATGGAAAACTGCATTTAATACGCCCGAGGGCCATTTTGAGTATCTTGTAATGCCATTCGGACTTGCCAATGCTCCATCAGTGTTTCAGTCCTTTATGCATGACATCTTCCGAGAGTACCTGGCTAAATTCCTGATTGTGTACTTGGATGACATTTTGATCTTCTCGGATGATTGGGAGTCTCATGTGAAGCAGGTCAGAACGGTGTTTCAGGTCCTGCGTGCTAATTCTTTGTTTGTGAAGGGATCAAAGTGTCTCTTTGGTGTTCAGAAGGTTTCATTTTTGGGGTTCATCTTTTCCCCTTCTACTATCGAGATGGACCCTGTTAAAGTCCAAGCCATCCATGATTGGACTCAGCCGACATCTCTGAAAAGTCTGCAAAAGTTCCTGGGCTTTGCTAATTTTTATCGTCGCTTCATCTGCAATTTTTCTAGTATTGCTAAACCATTGACCGATTTGACCAAGAAGGGTGCTGATGTGGTCAATTGGTCTTCTGCTGCGGTGGAAGCTTTTCAAGAGTTGAAGCGTCGTTTTTCTTCTGCCCCTGTGTTGTGTCAACCAGATGTTTCGCTTCCATTCCAGGTCGAGGTTGATGCTTCTGAGATTGGAGCAGGGGCTGTTTTGTCACAGAGAAGTTCTGATTTCTCGGTGATGAAACCATGAGCCTTCTTTTCCAGGAAGTTTTCGCCTGCTGAGCGAAATTATGATGTTGGCAATCGAGAGTTGCTGGCCATGAAGTGGGCATTCGAGGAGTGGCGTCATTGGCTTGAAGGAGCTAGGCATCGCGTGGTGGTCTTGACTGATCATAAGAACTTGACTTATCTCGAGTCTGCCAAGCGGTTGAATCCTAGACAGGCTCGTTGGTTGCTGTTTTTTGCCCGTTTTGACTTTGTGATTTCGTACCTTCCAGGCTCTAAAAATGTGAAGGCGGATGCTCTGTCTAAGAGTTTTGTGCCCGACTCTCCGGGTTTATCTGAGCCGGCGGGTATTCTCAAAGAGGGAGTAATTGTGTCTGCCATCTCCCCTGATTTGCGGCGGGTGCTGCAAAAATTTCAGGCTAATAAACCTGATTGTTGCCCAGCGGAGAAACTGTTTGTCCCTGATAGGTGGACGAATAAAGTTATCTCTGAGGTTCATTGTTCGGTGTTGGCTGGTCATCCTGGAATCTTTGGTACCAGAGAGTTAGTGGCTAGATCCTTTTGGTGCCCATCTCTGTCGCGGGATGTGCGTTCTTTTGTGCAGTCCTGTGGGATTTGTGCTCGGGCTAAGCCCTGCTGTTCTCATGCCAGTGGGTTGCTTTTGCCCTTGCCGGCCCCGAAGAGGCCTTGGACACATATCTCTATGGATTTTATTTCAGATCTTCCCGTCTCTCAAAAGATGTCAGTCATTTGGGTGGTCTGTGATCGCTTCTCTAAGATGGTCCATTTGGTACCCTTGTCTAAATTACCTTCCTCCTCTGATTTGGTGCCATTGTTCTTCCAGCATGTGGTTCGTTTACATGGCATTCCAGAGAATATCGTTTCTGACAGAGGTTCCCAGTTTGTTTCGAGGTTTTGGCGAGCCTTTTGTGCTAGGATGGGCATTGACTTGTCTTTTTCCTCGGCTTTCCATCCTCAGACTAATGGCCAGACCGAACGAACCAATCAGACCTTGGAAACATATCTGAGATGCTTTGTTTCTGCTGATCAGGATGACTGGGTGTCCTTTTTGCCTTTGGCTGAGTTCGCCCTTAATAATCGGGCCAGCTCGGCTACCTTGGTTTCGCCGTTTTTCTGCAACTCTGGGTTCCATCCTCGTTTCTCTTCAGGGCAGGTTGAGTCTTCGGACTGTCCTGGTGTGGATACTGTGGTGGACAGGTTGCAGCAGATTTGGACTCATGTGGTGGACAATTTGACCTTGTCCCAGGAGAAGGCTCAACGTTTCGCTAATCGCAGACGCTGTGTGGGTCCCCGACTTCGTGTTGGGGATTTGGTTTGGTTATCTTCTCGTCATATTCCTATGAAGGTTTCCTCTCTTAAGTTTAAACCTCGTTTCATTGGTCCGTATAGGATTTCTGAGGTTCTTAATCCTGTGTCTTTTCGTCTGACCCTTCCAGATTCTTTTTCCATACATAACGTATTCCATAGGTCATTGTTGCAGAGATACGTGGCACCTATGGTTCCATCTGTTGATCCTCCTGCCCCGGTTTTGGTGGAGGGGGAGTTGGAGTATATTGTGGAGAAGATTTTGGATTCTCGTGTTTCAAGACGGAAACTCCAGTATCTGGTTAAGTGGAAGGGTTATGCTCAGGAAGATAATTCCTGGGTCTTTGCCTCTGATGTCCATGCTCCCGATCTTGTTTGTGCCTTTCATATGGCTCATCCTGGTCGTCCTGGGGGCTCTGGTGAGGGTTTGGTGACCCCTCCTCAAGGGGGGGTACTGTTGTGACTTCTGTGGCAGAGCTCCCTCCTGTGGTCACAAGTGGTACTTCGGCTGTTTCTCTCTGTGAGCTTCCGTTGGTGGAAGAGAGTGGTACTGCGGCTTCTGAGTTTCCTTCCTCAGGTGATGTGGTGAAGTCGTTAGGTGCTGCTCTATTTAACTCCACCTAGTGCTTCGATCCTGGCCTCCAGTCAATGTTCTAGCATTGGACCTGTTTCCTCCTGGATCGTTCCTGTGGCCTGCTGCTCTGCATAGCTAAGTTCCGCTTTTGCTATTTTGTTTGCTGTTTTTTCTGTCCAGCTTGCTTATTTTGTTTTTTCTTGCTTGCTGGTAGCTCTGGGACGCAGAGGGTGTACCTCCGTGCCGTTAGTTCGGTACGGAGGGTCTTTTTGCCCCCTTTGCGTGGTTTTTGTAGGGTTTTGTGTTGACCGCAAAGTTACCTTTCCTATCCTCGCTCTGTTCAGTAAGTCGGGCCTCACTTTGCTAAATCTATTTCATCTCTACGTTTGTCTTTTCATCTTAACTCACAGTCATTATATGTGGGGGCTGCCTTTTCCTTTGGGGTATTTCTCTGAGGCAAGGTAGGCTTATTTTCTATCTTCAGGCTAGCTAGTTTCTCAGGCTGTGCCGAGTTGCATAGGGAGCGTTAGGCGCAATCCACGGCTGCCTCTAGTGTGGTTGGAGAGGATTAGGGATTGCGGTCAGCAGAGTTCCCACGTCTCAGAGCTCGTTCTATGTTTTTGGGTTATTGTCAGGTCACTGTATGTGCTCTGACTTCTATGTCCATTGTGGTACTGAATTACCTTATCATAACAGTAACCCTAACCACACCCCTAACCCTGATACACCCATTACCCTAATCCCAACCGTAAATGTAATCCAAACCCTAACCCTAACCCTAGCCCTAATGGGAAAATGGAAATAAATACATTTTTTAAATTTTCCTAACTAAGGGGGTGATGAAGGGGGGTTTGATTTACTTTTATAGCTGTTTTTTTAGCGGATTTTTATGATTGGCAGCCGTTACACACTAAAAGACGCTTTTTATTGCAAAAAATAGTTTTTTCGCCTCCACATTTTGAGAGCTATAATTTTTCCATATTTGAGTCCACAGAGTCATGTGAGGTCTTGTTTTTTGTTGGAGGAGTTGATGTTTTATTGGAACCATTTTCGGGCACGTGACATTTTTGGATCGCTTTTTATTCCGATTTTTGTGAGGCAGAATGACCAAAAACCAGATACTTTGCACAGCTCTGTATCATATCAGCGATCTAACAGGCAGTGCTCCTGGCTTACCAGCGCCTGCTCTGAGCAGGCACTTGTAAGCCACCTCCCCGCAGCCCCACAGCCATTTTGGATCCGGGGTCTGCAGGGAGAAGGAGTTGCTCCGAGGGTCTCAGGGAAGCACGCAGGGAGCCCCCTCCCTGCTCGATGCTTCCCTATGCCGCCGGAATGCTGCGATCATCTTTGATTGCAGCGTTTCGGGGGTTAATGTGCCTGGAGCGGTTCGTGACCACTCCAGGCACATAGTACCGGATGTCAGCTGCGATAGACAGTTGACACCCGGCCGTGCTCCCCCCGATCACGCTGGCCGTACTATTCCATCCATGGGAAGTAGGGCCCACCTCACATGGACGGAATAGTACGTTGTTGTGAATTCTGTGGCAGAGCTCCCTCCTGTGGTCACAAGTGGTACTGCGGCTTCTGAGTTTCCTTCCTCAGGTGATGTGGTGAAGTCGTTAGGTGCTGCTCTATTTAACTCCACCTAGTGCTTTGCTCCTGGCCTCCAGTCAATGTTCTAGTATTGGTCTTGCTTCCTCCTGGATCGTTCCTGTGGCCTGTCTGCTCTGCATAAGCTAAGTTTTGCTTGTGTTATTTTTGTTTGCTATTTTTTCTGTCCAGCTTGCTTTATTGGTTTTTCTGGCTTGCTGGAAGCTCTGGGACGCAGAGGGAGCACCTCCGTACCGTTAGTCGGTGCGGAGGGTCTTTTTGCCCCCTCTGCGTGGTTGTTTGTAGGGTTTTGTGTTGACCGCAAAGTTATCTTTCCTATCTTCGGTCTGTTCAGTAAGTTGGGCCTCACTTTGCTAAATCTATTTCATCTCTGCGTTTGTATTTTCATCTCTGCTCACAGTCATTATATGTGGGGGGCTGCCTTTTCCTTTGGGGTATTTCTCTGAGGCAAGGTAGGCTTATTTTTCTATCTTAGGCCTAGCTAGTTTCTCAGGCTGTGCCGAGTTGCATAGGGAGCGTTAGGCGCAATCCACGCCTGCCTCTAGTGTGGTTGGATAGGATTAGGGATTGCGGTCAGCAGAGTTCCCACGTCTCAGAGCTCGTCCTATGTCTTTTGGTTATTGTCAGGTCACTTTGTGTGCTCTGAACTTCAAGGTCCATTGTGGTTCTGAATAACCTAATCATAACAGTACGTCCAATGGTGGAAAGGGGCTAATAATGCAATCTGTTGCTTCACTGATCACCTTGGGAACATCGGCTCCACCATTTATTTTCACTGCAGGTGTAATGTGGTATTACAAGTTTTGTACATCTATCTGCTTTGCAGCAGTTCTCTATATGTGTATATTACTGAAGCCTGTTTTCACTTAACTTACCAGGCCAATCTTTTCAATTCTGACCACTATTATTATTATTATTATTATTATTATAGCGCCATTTATTCCATGGCACTTTACATGTGAGGAGGGGTATACATAATAAAAACAGGTACAATAATCTTAAACAATACAAGTCACAACTGGTACAGGAGGAGAGAGGACCCTGCCCAAGAGACACTTTGAGGTCATAACTCTGGAACGCTTTAATGGTTCCCACTGATTCTGAGTTGTTTTTTTTTCATGATGGTGGTAACATTTCTTTGATATGAAATTTGAAAATTGCAACATTTTAAATTGTTTGCCAAATGTTCCAACTTTTCATTTTTATGCCCTTAAATCAGTCATGTTACACAAAAATGGTTAATTAAATAACATTTGCCACATGTCTACTTTACATAAGCACAATTTTTTGAAGCATATTTTTTGTTAGGAAGTTATAAGGGTTAAAAGTTAACCAGTGATTTCTAATTTTTACAACAAAATTTGCAAACTTTTTTTTTTTTTTTTTTTTACATTCTTAGCATTTCAGATCTATGGCTGCCGTCACACTAGCAGTATTTGGTCAGTATTTTACATCAGTATTTGTAAGCCAAAACCAGGAGTGGGTGATAAATACAGAAGTGGTGCACATGTTTCTGTTATACTTTTCCTCTATTTGTTTCACTCCTGGTTTTGTCTTACAAATACTGATGTAAAATACTGACCAAATACTGCTGGTGTGATGGCAGCCTATTTCTGTATTCTCAGCCTTCAAGATTTTGAATGCCATTTGTTTTAGTCTGATTAAACTTTGTACTTTCTTATTTATTCATAATGGTAATGGTTTCATTCCTGGACATTTTATTACCACATGGGATTCTAGTTGTATATCCTTAAACCCACCCTATTCATAGTCGGTATCCCCAGTTACCATGACATGGTCCCAGTCTACACAATTAAGCTCTTCCCTAATTTGTTGCAAAAACCTAAAACTTTAGGAAAGCTGTTTTCATTTTGAATGTTTGATTGAAACTTATCATATTATGGTCACTGCATCCCAAATGTTCCCTGACCTGAAATTGTATCTAGTTTATTTGACAGAATCAGATCCAGCACATTACCTCCCCTGGTCGGTTCATCTACTTACCGAGAGAGATAATATTCCCGAATAGTGGATATGAACTTGCAGCTTTTAGCACAACCAAAAGATTCTATGTCCCATTGAATGCCTGGATAGTTAAAATTTCCTATAATAAGTACCCTATTATTTGCTGCCTTTTTAATTGGCTGCAGCATTTCCTCCTCTACATGTTCAGCTATATTAGGAGGCTTGTAGCAAACTCCAATTAGCAGCTCTCCATTATAGCCATACCCATGTACATTTACCCACACTGACTCTACATTTTGTCTCAGTTTTTGTACCTATAAACACTTTTGCAGGTAGGATAAAGTGAGACACATTGGTGGAGGATAGGGTTGAGCGAAACGGGTCGTTCATTTTCAAAAGTCGCCGACTTTTGGCAAAGTCGGGTTTCATGAAACCCGATCCGACCCCTGTGCGGGGTCGGCCATGCGGTACGCGACTTTCGCGCCAAAGTCGCGTTTCAATGACGCGAAAAGCGCCATTTCTCAGCCAATGAAGGTAAACGCAGAGTGTGGGCAGCGTGATGACATAGGTCCTGGTCCCCACCATCTTAGAGAAGGGCATTGCAGTGATTGGCTTGCTGTCTGCGGCGTCACAGGGGCTATAAAGGGGAGTTCCCGCCGACCGCCATGTTACTGCTGCTGATCTGAGCTTAGGGAGAGGTTGCTGCCGCTTCGTCAGAAGCAGGGATAGCGTTAGGCAGGGTCCATTAACCACCAAACCGCTTGTGCTGTAGCGATTTCCACTGCCCAACACCACCTTCGGTGTGCAGGGACAGTGGAAGCTACATTTTTTTTTTCCTCAGCGCTGTAGCTCATTGGGCTGCCCTAGAAGGCTCCCTGATAGCTGCATTGCTGTGTGTACGCCGCTGTGCAAACCAACTGCTTTTTTCAAAGCACAAATCCTCTTGTTCCTTCCTTTCTGCACAGCTATCTTTTTTGTTTGTCCACACTTTTTATTTAATTTGTGCATCAGTCCACTCCTTATTGCTGCCTGCCATACCTGGCTGAGATTACTGCAGGGAGATAGTAATTGTTGGACACTCCCTGTTTGTTTGTTTTTTTTTTTTGTTTTTTTTTTGTGGGAGATTAAGATTGACATTTCTGCTAGAGTGCCATCCCTGTGTGTGCCATCTCTCACTCAGTGGGCCATAGAAAGCCTATTTATTTTTTTGCTTAATTTGGGTTCTAAAATCTACCTGAAAAAATCACTACATCAATCAGTGGGAGAAAAATATTGGCCTCAGGGCTTGTGTGCCACTCCTGACTCCTGTGTGCATCATCACTCACTCAGTGGACCATAGAAAGCCCTTTTTTTTTTTTTTTGCTTTATTTGGGTTCTAAATTCTACCTGAAAAAATCAATAAATCAATCAGTGGGAGACTAATATTGGCCTTTGGGCTTGTGTGCCAGTCCTAAGCGTGCCATCTCTCTCTCTCAGATAGTGGGCCTTAGAAAGCCTATTTATTATTTTTTTTATTGGGTTTATAAATTTCCCTGGAACAAAAAAAAAAAAAGTGGGAGATTAATATTGACCTCTGGGCTTGTGTGCCAGTCCTGAGCGTGCCATCTCTCTCACAAATAGTGGGCCATAGAAAGCCTATTTATTTTTTTTTTTTTGGTTTTATAAATTCTCCCTGAAAAAAAAAAGGGAGATTAATATTGGCCTTTGGGCTTGTGTGCCAGTCCTAAGCGTGCCATCTCTCTCCCTCAGATAGTGGGCCATAGAAAGCCTATTTATTTATTTTTTTATTGGGTTTATAAATTTTCCCTGAAAAAAAATAAAAAGTGGGAGATTAATATTGGCCTCTGGGCTTGTGTGGCAGTCCTGAGCGTGCCATCTCTCTCACAAATAGTGGGCCATAGAAAGCCTATTTATGTTTTTGGTTGATTTGTTTTCTAAATTCTACCTGAAAAAATCAATAAATCAATCAGTGGGAGATAAATATTGCCCTTTCTGCTTGTGTGCCAGTCTTGACTCCTGGGTGTGCCATCTCTCTCTCTCTCCAATTGTGGGCCATAGAAAGCCTATTATTTTTTTAGCTTGATTTGGGTTCCAAAATCTACCTGAAAAAATCACTACATCAATCAGTGGGAGATAAATATTGGCCTCTGGGCTTGTGTGCCACTCCTGACTCCTGTGTGCGTCATCTCTCACTCAGTGGGCCATAGAAAGCCTTTTTTTGTTTTATTTGTTTTCTAAATTCTCCCTGAAAAAATCATTTTATTTTATTTGGTTTCTAAATTCTTCCTGAAAAAATCATTTTATTCTATTATTTTTTTTTTCCTAAAGTCTCCCTGAAAAAAAAAAAAAAAAAAAAAATCAGTGGGAGATTAATATTGCCCTTTCTGCTTGTGTGCCAGTCTTGACTCCTGGGTGTGCCATCTCTCTCTCTCTCCAATTGTGGGCCATAGAAAGCCTAATATTTTTTTAGCTTGATTTGGGTTCCAAAATCTACCTGAAAAAATCACTACATCAATCAGTGGGAGATAAATATTGGCCTCTGGGCTTGTGTGCCACTCCTGACTCCTGTGTGCGTCATCTCTCACTCAGTGGGCCATAGAAAGCCTTTTTTTGTTTTATTTGTTTTCTAAATTCTCCCTGAAAAAATCATTTTATTTTATTTGGTTTCTAAATTCTTCCTGAAAAAATCATTGTATTCTATTATTTTTTTTTCCTAAAGTCTCCCTGAAAAACAAAACAAAAACAAATCAGTGGGAGATTAATATTTACATTTGTGCTTCAGTGACAGTCCAGCGTGTGTGGCATCTCTCTCATTTGTTGCCACCAACAACAGAGTGTGTAACATTGTGCCTGATTTTCGTTGTGGTCTCACTCACCTGTAAAGGGGTAGCTAAATCATACTGAAGTTATAGCTCACCGTGTAAGTTGTGTGACAGCAACAAATACCGTTAGTTTGTTTACGTTTTTAAAACAATGAGGAAGTCTGGTGGAAGAGGTCGTGGCCGGGGGCGTTCATTGTCAGCTGGTAATGAGGGTAGTGGTAGTGGTGGAGCATCAGCTGGTCGTGGGAAAAAAAATATTGCACCTAAGTCTGGAGCTGTAGAGCCAGGTTCGTCATCTGGCTACACAAGGCCTCGAACGCTCCCTTTTCTGGGAGTAGGAAAACCGCTTTTAAAGCCGGAGCAGCAAGAGCAAGTTTTGGCTTATCTTGCTGACTCAGCCTCTAGCTCTTTTGCCTCCTCTCGTGAAACTGGTAAATGTCAAAGCAGCGCATCATTAGTGGATGTTCACGGTCAGGGACAAGTCGCTTCCTTGTCCTCTTCAGCAAAAACAACAACAGAGAAGAATGCAGCAGGCGACACAACGGGTTACTCCATGGAGCTCTTTACACATACCGTCCCTGGCTTAGAAAGTGAAGCAGTTAACAGTCCATGCCCATTACAAGTTGAATCTGACATGGAGTGCACTGATGCACAGCCACAGCCAGACTACTATGCTGGTCCTTTGACTCAGACCACAACATTGCCCTCGCAGGGTAATGATCAAGAATCAGACCCTGATGAGACTATGTTGCCCCATCACGAACGCTATACCACCGACCGACACGGTGACACAGACGAAGTTGCACACGAGCTACAAGAAGAGGTAATAGATGACCCAGTTCTTGACCCCGATTGGCAGCCATTGGGGGAACAGGATGCAGGTGGCAGCAGTTCCGAAGCGGAGGAGGAGGGGCCGCAGCAGGCATCAACATCGCAACAGGTTCCATCTGCTGGGCCCGTATCTTGCCCAAAACGCGTGGCAAAGCCAAAACCTGTTGGAGGACAGCGTGGCCATCCGGTTAAAGCTCAGTCTGCAATGCCTGAAAAGGTATCCGATGCTAGAAAGAGTGCAGTCTGGCATTTTTTTAAACAACATCCAATTGATCAGCGCAAAGTCATCTGTCAAAAATGTTCAACTACCTTAAGCAGAGGACAGAATCTGAAAAGTCTCAATACAAGTTGCATGCATAGACATTTAACCACCATGCATTTGCAAGCCTGGACTAACTACCAAACGTCCCTTAAGGTTGTAGCACCCTCGGCCAATGAAGCTAGTCAGCAACGCAACATCCCTTCCGGCAGTGTAGGGCCACCATTTTCCGCACCACCTGCAGTATCTGTGCAGGTTTCTTTGCCAGGCCAAAGCAGTCAGGGTCAGGGAATCACCAGTTTCATAGTAGGAAACACTGCATCTAGGGCACCGGCGGCAACAATACCATCTCCCACCGTCTCTCAGTCTGCCATGTCCACCGGCACCCCCGCTAGTTCCACGATCTCCAGCTCTCCAGTCCAGCTCACCCTACATGAGACTATGGTTAGAAAAAGGAAGTACTTAGCCTCGCATCCGTGTACACAGGGTTTGAACGCCCACATAGCTAGACTAATCTCGTTAGAGATGATGCCCTACCGGTTAGTTGAAAGCGAAGCTTTCAAAGCCCTGATGGACTACGCTGTGCCACGCTACGAGCTACCCAGTCGACACTTTTTTTCCAGAAAAGCCATCCCAGCCCTCCACCAGCATGTTAAAGAGCGCATCGTCCATGCACTCAGGCAATCTGTGAGCACAAAGGTGCACCTGACAACAGATGCATGGACCAGTAGGCATGGCCAGGGACGTTACGTGTCCATCACGGCACACTGGGTGAATGTTGTGGATGCAGGGTCCACAGGGGACAGCAAGTTTGGGACAGTTCTGCCTAGCCCACGGTCTAGGAAACAGTTGGCTGTAGCCGTTCGCACCCCCTCCTCCTCCTCTTCGTCCTCCTGCAGAAGCGAGAGCTCGTCCACAGACCGCAGTCGCACAACCACTCCATCCGCAGCTGCCACTGTTGCACACCAGGTCTCCCATTATGGGGCAGCTACTGGCAAACGTCAGCAGGCTGTATTGGCTATGAAGTGTTTGGGCGACAACAGACACACCGCGGAAGTTCTGTCCGAGTTCTTGCAGAAAGAAACGCAGTCGTGGCTGGGCACTGTAGATCTTGAGGCAGGCAAGGTAGTGAGTGATAACGGAAGGAATTTCATGGCTGCCATCTCCCTTTCCCAACTGAAACACATTCCTTGCCTGGCTCACACCTTAAACCTGGTGGTGCAGTGCTTCCTGAAAAGTTATCCGGGGTTATCCGACCTGCTCCTCAAAGTGCGTGGACTTTGCTCACATATCCGCCGTTCGCCCGTACACTCCAGCCGTATGCAGACCTATCAGCGTTCTTTGAACCTTCCCCAGCATCGCCTAATCATAGACGTTGCAACAAGGTGGAACTCAACACTGCACATGCTTCAGAGACTGTGCGAACAGAGGCGGGCTGTTATGTTTTTGTGGGAGGATACACATACACGGGCAGGCAATAGGATGGCAGACATGGAGTTGTCAGGTGTGCAGTGGTCGAAGATTCAAGACGTGTCAAGTCCTTCAGTGTTTTGAGGAATGCACACGGCTGGTTAGTGCAGACAACGCCATAATAAGCATGAGCATCCCCCTAATGCGTCTGCTGATGCAAAGTTTGACGCACATAAAGGATCAGGCGTCTGCAGCTGAGGAAGAGGAAAGCCTTGATGACAGTCAGCCATTGTCTGGCCAGGGCAGTGTACAGGACGAGTTAGCGGGCGAAGAGGAGGAGGAGGACGAGGAGGATGATGGGGATGATTATATTTTTAATGAGGAAGCTTTTCCGGGGCCACTGGAAATTGGTGGCGCGGCAAGGCCGGGTTCTGGTTTTTGGAGGGACACAAGTGACGTGGATTTGCCTGAAACTGCCCCTCAACCAAGCACAACCGCAGATTTGAGAACTGGAACTTTGGCCCACATGGCGGATTATGCCTTACGTATCCTCAAAAGGGACACACGCATAACTAAAATGATGAACGATGACGATTACTGGTTGGCCTGCCTCCTTGATCCTCGCTATAAAGGCAAATTGCAAAATATAATGCCACATGAGAACTTGGAACTAATATTAGCAACCAAACAATCAACTCTTGTTGACCATTTGCTTCTGGCATTCCCTGCACACAGCGACCGTGATCGTTCTCACACGAGCTGCAGGGGCCATCAGACCAGAGGAGTTAGAGGGGCAGAAATCAGAAGTGGCGTTGGCCAGAGGGGTTTTCTGACCAGGTTGTGGAGTGATTTTGCTATGACCGCAGACAGGACAGGTACTGCAGCATCAATTCAAAGTGACAGGAGACAACATTTGTCCAGTATGGTTACAAACTATTTTTCATCCCTTATCGATGTTCTCCCTCAACCGTCATTCCCATTTGATTACTGGGCATCCAAATTAGACACCTGGCCAGAATTGGCAGAATATGCATTGCAGGAGCTTGCTTGCCCGGCAGCTAGTGTCCTATCAGAAAGAGTATTCAGTGCTGCAGGTTCAATACTAACAGAAAAAAGGACTCGTCTGGCTACCCAAAATGTAGATGATCTAACCTTCATTAAAATGAACCACAACTGGATTTCGAAATCTTTTGCCCCACCTTGCCCGGCTGACACCTAGCTTTCCTATGAAAAGGTCTTGCCTGTGGACTATTCTGAATGCCTTTTCCAATCTCGTAATTTTCTGCACCTGATTGTTCAGCATACGACATGTTTACACCTCACTAAATGGCGAAACTCCCCACACGGGGCCGTGGTATCGACACTTGGCGACAGCACCCGTGAGAGTGCTGTTTGTCTGAAGAGGTGGGTGTGCCCGCTTTTGGTCGACGGCACTGCCACTGGGTCCCTCCTAGTACAATAAAGTGTCTCTGGCGGTGGTGGTGCGCACCCAACGTCAGACACACCGTTGTAATATGAGGGGCCCTGGGCCTGTACCGCCGGCCACAAGACAGTTCCCCCCCCCCAGCTCAAACAGTGCTCTACCACTTGCAAAATTATATCACAGCTCCACCAATGTTTAGTCTATGCGCTGACATCCTTCAATGCCTGCCACTGACAATACCATTGTATTGACATTTTTGTTATGTTAGGCCTTCGAAGCCTGTCTGCGGTCACTCCTTCCACTATGCCTCCACTGACCACACCACTGCTGCCCGTGTACCCCTGGAACCAATTTAAAATTGCCTACAGCCAGCCCAATTTTTTTATTTTAGGCCTTCGATGCCTGTCTGCGGTCCGTTCTTTCTACTACTACTACACTGACCAGGCCACTGCTGCCCGTGTACCCCTGGAACCAATTTAAAATTGCCTACAGCCATGTGTTATTATTTTAGGCCTTCGATGCCTGTCTGCGGTCACTCCTTCCACTAGGCCTCCACTGACCACACCACTGCTGCCCGTGTACCCCTGGAACCAATTTAAAATTGCCTACAGCCAGCCCAATTTTTTTATTTTAGGCCTTTGATGCCTGTCTGCGGTCCGTTCTTTCTACTAATACTACACTGACCAGGCCACTGCTGCCCGTGTACCCCTGGAACCAATTTAAAATTGCCTACAGCCAGCCCAATTTATTTATTTTAGGCCTTCGAGGCCTGTCTGCGGTCACTACTTCCACTAGGCCTCCACTGACCACACCACTGCTGCCCGTGTACCCCTGGAACCAATTTAAAATTGCCTACAGCCATGTGTTATTATTTTAGGCCTTCGATGCCTGTCTGCAGTCACTCCTTACAATATGCCTCCACTGACCACACCACTGCTGCCCGTGTACCCCTGGAACCAATTTAAAATTGCCTACAGCCAGCCCAATTTTTTTATTTTAGGCCTTCGAGGCCTGTCTGCGGTCACTCCTTCCACTAGGCCTCCACTGACCACACCACTGCTGCCCGTGTACCCCTGGAACCAATTTAAAATTGCCTACAGCCATGTGTTATTATTTTAGGCCTTCGATGCCTGTCTGCGCTCACTCCTTACAATATGCCTCCACTGACCACACCACTGCTGCCCGTGTACCCCTGGAACCAATTTAAAATTGCCTGCAGCCAGCCCAATTTTTTTATTTTAGGCCTTTGATGCCTGTCTGCGGTCCGTTCTTTCTACTACTACTACACTGACCAGGCCACTGCTGCCCGTGTACCCCTGGAACCAATTTAAAATTGCCTACAGCCAGCCCAATTTTTTTATTTTAGGCCTTCGAGGCCTGTCTGCGGTCACTCCTTCCACTAGGCCTCCACTGACCACACCACTGCTGCCCGTGTACCCCTGGAACCAATTTAAAATTGCCTACAGCCAGCCCAATTTTTTTATTTTAGGCCTTTGATGCCTGTCTGCGGTCCGTTCTTTCTACTACTACTACACTGACCAGGCCACTGCTGCCCGTGTACCCCTGGAACCAATTTAAAATTGCCTACAGCCAGCCCAATTTTTTTATTTTAGGCCTTTGAGGCCTGTCTGCGGTCACTCCTTCCACTAGGCCTCCACTGACCACACCACTGCTGCCCGTGTACCCCTGGAACCAATTTAAAATTGCCTACAGCCATGTGTTATTATTTTAGGCCTTCGATGCCTGTCTGCGGTCACTCCTTCCACTAGGCCTCCACTGACCACACCACTGCTGCCCGTATACCCCTGGAACCAATTTAAAATTGCCTACAGCCAGCCCAATTTTTTTATTTTAGGCCTTCGATGCCTGTCTGCGGTCCGTTCTTTCTACTACTACTACACTGACCAGGCCACTGCTGCCCGTGTTCCCCTGGAACCAATTTAAAATTGCCAACAGCAATGTGTTATTATTGTTAGGCCTTCGATGCCTGTCTGCGGTGACTCCTTCCACTAGGCCTCCACTGACCAGACCCTGGAACCCAGCTGAAAGTGCATGTAGCCTCCTTTTTTTCTTTGTTTTATATTTAGAAAGCCCAGATTAACTACGCTGTGCAACGGTTCAAGCTACCCAGTCGACATTTCTTTTGCGAGAAAAGCCATCCCAGCCCTCCACCGGCATGAAAAAGTCTGCATTGTCATAGCACTCAGGCAATCAAACAGTAGAAAGGTGCACCTGACAAGAGACGCATGGACCAGTAGGCATGTCCACAAAAAGTTACGTGTCCATTACGGCGCACTGGGTTAATGTGTTGGATGCATGGTCCACAGGGGACAGCCTACAAAGTCTGTCTGCAGTCCCTAATTCCAATTTTCCTCCGCTGACCACACCACTGCTGCCCGTGTACCCCTGGAACCAATTTTACAGTGTCTACAGCCTAATTTTGTTATGTTAGGCCTACTACGCCTGTCTGCGGTCCCTCCTTCCAATACTCGTCCACTGACCACACCACTGCTGCCCGTGGACCCCTGGAACATATTTTTAATTGCATAGAGCATCCTTTTTTTAATAGTAGGCGTACAAAGTCTGTCTGCGGTCCACTATTGAAATTGTCCTCCACTGCCCAGAGCACTGCTGCTTGTGTACCCCTGTAACTTTTTTAAGCTGCAGTGAGCCACATTTTTGGGTTAAGTCCTACTACCTGTGTCTGTCTGCGCCACTCAATTCAGCTGTGTTCCTTTGAAAAAAGCTGAGCGTCAATAGTCTTGTTTTCAGCCTCTAGGAATTTTAAAACTGCATTGGGGGTACAACTTTGGTAGGGCCTACTAACGGTGTCTGCCTCCCCAAGGTGTGCCCCAGGTTTCCTCGCCATTGCTTCGATCTTAATGCTCTCATTTAGTAGTTGTTGGAAACTACACTGCATTAGGCCTACAAATTGGGTATGGGGTGTAGAGAGATGGTGTGTTCCACTCCAAGGTGTTCTCCAGGTTGCCTTTCCTGAGCTTCGATCTTCCGGCTCTCGTTTAGTAGTTGTTGGAAACTACACTGCATTAGGCCTACAAATTGGGTATGGGGTGTAGAGAGATGGTGTGTTCCACTCCAAGGTGTTCTCCAGGTTGCCTTTCCTGAGCTTCGATCTTCTGGCTCTCGTTTAGCAGTTGTTGGAAACTACGCTGCATTAGGCCTACAAATTGGGTATGGGGTGTAGAGAGATGGTGTGTTCCACTCCAAGGTGTTCCCCAGGTTTCCTCGCCAATGCTTCGATCTTCATGCTCTCGTTTAGTAGTTGTTGGAAACTACACTGCATTAGGCCTTCAAATTGGGTATGGGGTGTAGAGAGATGGTGTGTTCCACTCCAAGGTGTTCTCCAGGTTGCCTTTCCTGAGCTTCGATCTTCCGGCTCTCGTTTAGTAGTTGTTGGAAACTACGCTGCATTAGGCCTACAAATTGGGTATGGGGTGTAGAGAGATGGTGTGTTCCACTCCAAGGTGTTCTCCAGGTTGCCTTTCCTGAGCTTTGATCTTCCGGCTCTCGTTTAGTAGTTGTTGGAAACTACGCTGCATTAGGCCTACAAATTGGGTATGGGGTGTAGAGAGATGGTGTGTTCCACTCCAAGGTGTTCTCCAGGTTGCCTTTCCTGAGCTTCGATCTTCCGGCTCTCGTTTATTAGTTGTTGGAAACTACACTGCATTAGTCCTTCAAATTGGGTATGGGGTGTAGAGAGATGGTGTGTTCCACTCCAAGGTGTTCTCCAGGTTGCCTTTCCTGAGCTTCGATCTTCCGGCTCTCGTTTAGTAGTTCTTGGAAACTACACTGCATTAGGCCTACAAATTGGGTATGGGGTGTAGAGAGATGGTGTGTTCCACTCCAAGGTGTTCTCCAGGTTGCCTTTCCTGAGCTTCGATCTTCCGGCTCTCGTTTAGTAGTTGTTGGAAACTACGCTGCATTAGGCCTACAAATTGGGTATGGGGTGTAGAGAGATGGTGTGTTCCACTCCAAGGTGTTCTCCAGGTTGCCTTTCCTGAGCTTCGATCTTCCGGCTCTCGTTTAGTAGTTCTTGGAAACTACACTGCATTAGGCCTACAAATTGGGTATGGGGTGTAGAGAGATGGTGTGTTCCACTCCAAGGTGTTCTCCAGGTTGCCTTTCCTGAGCTTCGATCTTCCGGCTCTCGTTTAGTAGTTGTTGGAAACTACGCTGCATTAGGCCTACAAATTGGGTATGGGGTGTAGAGAGATGGTGTGTTCCACTCCAAGGTGTTCTCCAGGTTGCCTTTCCTGAGCTTCGATCTTCCGGCTCTCGTTTAGTAGTTGTTGGAAACTACGCTGCATTAGGCCTACAAATTGGGTATGGGGTGTAGAGAGATGGTGTGTTCCACTCCAAGGTGTTCTCCAGGTTGCCTTTCCAGAACTTCTATCTTCAGGCTCTCATTAAATTGTGGTTAAACGGAACAACTGCATTTGGCGTACTAGTTGGTTTGGGGCCTACTATCGGTGTCTGCCACTCCTTGCTGTTCTCCTGGTTTCCTGTCCTGAAATTCCATTTTCAGGCTCTCGTTAAGTAGTTGTTAATGTTAGACTGCATTTGGCCTACTAGTTGGGTTGGGGCCTACTATCGGTGTCTGCCACTCCTTGCTGTTCTCCTCCACTGAACAAAGCTGTGCCGCCTGTTTACTACGGTTGCCAATTTTGAACTGCATTTCGACTACTTACTGATTTGGGCCTACTCTCTGTGTCAGCCTCTCATTCCAGTTGTCCTCCACTGCAATGCCCCCTGGTTAGTCCTGTGTTACCAATTTTGAACTGCATTTAGCCAACTTTATTCTTTGGGCCTATATCTGTGTTTCCTCCTCATCCTGCCCATTGCCCAGCCAGTGATAGATGAGTCTGCTGGTACATTGACCCATAACGCAAAATTCCCCGTGCACGCTACACAGCAAGATTGTGACCCTGCTGAAAGTCAGGTTCCTCTTCCCGCATACCATACCACCTTACACGGGGACAAAGAGGAAGGTGCAGATGAAAGTGCAGGTTCCTTCATCAGGTGGGGGGAGGAATACTAGTTGGCGACGTCACTGGCACAGGGCCTCTCATGGTACGCAAAAGTGTTGCTGCCGGTGGGAGGCGCCCCCGCCATGCAAACACACCGCTGTACTTTGAGGGGCCCTGTGCCAGTGCCAATGCCAACGAGTGGGCCCCCCCTGCTTGCTCAGGATCACAGCACTTGCAAAGTTGAAATACTTACCTCTCCCTGCTCCACTGCCGTGACGTGGTCCAGATTTACTGGGCCCACTAATTACTTGAACCAGCCCTACCCCCCACAACTTTAGCCAAATGACCCCCAATTTCAAATGCCTTCCAATTATTATAAGGTAAATTACGATTGACAAGCTTCTTTAACAAGAATGGATGTTTTTGCCATTAAAATGGGCAGTGTAGGTGTTTTCCTGGCCTCCACTCACTGCCGACTATGCTCCCCCATTGACTTGCATTGGGTTTCGTGTTTCGGGCGATACCCGACTTTTCGCGATAATCGGCCGATTCCACTCGACTCGACTTCTAAGATAGTCGGGTTTCGCGAAACACGGCTCGACTCTAAAAAGGTCAAGGTCGCTCAACCCTAGTGGAGGATATACAGTAAGTATTAAACATTACATAAGTATTTGATCCCTTGCTGATTTTGTAAGTTTGCCCACTGACAAAGACATGAACAGTCTATAATTTTAAGGGTAGGTTAATTTTAACAATGAGAGATAGAATATCAAAAAGAAAATCACATTGTATAAACTTACTAGATGGTGGCCCGATTCTAACGCATGGGGTGTTTTAGAATATGCATGTCCACATGCCGCTTGCACTGCCAAGGACAGGGCGCGACGGAGGGTGAGAATAACGTTTTTTTTTAAATTATTATTATTATATGTAACATTAGATATTTTTACTATTGATGGTGCATACGCAGCATCAATAGTAAAAAGTTGGTCACACAGGGTTAATAGCGGCGGTAATGGAGTGCGTTACACCACAGTCCATTAACGCTGGCATTAACCATGTGTGAGGGCTGACTGGAGGGGAGTATGGAGCGGGCACTGACTGCGGGGAGGAAGGAGCGGCCATTTTGCCGGCGGACTGTGCCCGTCGCTGATTGGTCGTGGCAATGGTCGTGGGTGTTTTTCCACGACCAATCAGCAACTTGGATTTCCATGACAGACAGAGGCCGCGACCAATGAATATCTGTGACAGACAGACAGAAGGACAGACAGAAAGACAGAAGTGATCCTTAGACAATTATATAGTAGATTTGCATTTTGCAGTGAAAAATAAGTGTTTGATCCCCTACCAACCATTAAGAGTTCTGGCTCATGCAGACCAGTTAGATGCTCCTAATGAACTCCAATGTTACCTGCATTAAAGACAGAGGTCTTACATAGTCACCTTTATAAAAGACTCCTGACCACAGATTCAATTAATCAGTCAGACTCTAACCTCTACAACATGGAACAAAGAGCTTTATAAGGATGTCAGGGACAAGATCATAGACCTGCAAAAAGCTGGAATGGGCTGGAAAACCATAAGTAAGACGTTGGGTGAGAAGAAGACAACTGCTGGTGCAATACTAAGAAAATGGATGAAATACAAAATGACTGTCAATCAACATCGATCTGAGGCACCATGCAAAATCTCACCTCGTAGGATATCCTTGATCATGAGGAAGGTGAGAGATCAGCCTAAAACTACACAGTGGGAACTTGTTAATGATCTCAAGGCAGCTGGAACCACAGTCACCAAGAAAACCATTGGTAACACATTACGCCATAAAGGTTTAAAATCCTGCAGTGCCCGTATAGTCCCCCTGTTCAAGAAGGCACTTGTTCAGGCCCATCTAAAGTTTGCCAATGAACACCTGGATGATTCTGTGAATGATTGGGAGAAGGTGCTGTTGTCCGATGAGACAAAAATTGAGGTCTTTGACATTAGCTCAACTCGCCGTGTTTGGAGGAAGAGAAATGCTTCCTATGACCCAAAGAACAGTATACCCACTGTTAAGCATGGAGGTGGAAACATTATGTTTTGGGGGTGTTTCTCTGCTAAGGGCACAGGACTACTTCACCGCATCAATGGAAGAATGGATGGAGCCATGTACAATAAAATCCTGGGTAATAACCTCCTTTCCTCTGACCAGGACATTAAAAATGGCTCGTGGATGGGACTTCCAGGAAGACAATGACCCAAAACATACAGCCAGAGTAACAAAGGAGTGACTCAAAAACAAGTACATTAAGGTCATGGAGTGGCCTAGCCAGTCTCTAGACCTTAATCCCATGGAAAACGTATGGAGGGAGTTGAAGCTTCAAGTTGCCAAGCGATAGTCTCAAAATCTTAATGATTTAGAGATGATCTGCAAAGAGGAGAGGACCAAAATTCCTCCTGACATGTGCCTAAACCTCATCCACTTCAAAAAACATCCCACAGCTTTGCTTGCCAACAATAGTTTTGCCACCAAGTATTGTCTTGTTTGCCAGAGGGATCAAATACTTATTTCTCACTGCAAATGCAAATACATTTATGTAGTTTATACAATGTGATTTACTGGATTTTTTTTTTTGATAATCTATCTTGCAATGTTAATATTAACCTACCCTTAAAATTGTAGACTGTTCATGTCTTTCTCAGTAGGCAAACTTACAAAATCTGCAAGGGATCAAATACTTATTTTCCCCACTGTATATAGGCCCAGGTGGTAATTCTCCACACTTTCTGAGGTCAGCAGTTTTCAGATGTTTTCTTGTGTTTAGATATAGATGTACAAACTCCAACCACAGTAAAAGCACACCCATGTTTTGCGGCAAAACACAAGAGACCCATAACCGGGTGAAGCCCTCACTAGCTGAGTAGGTTCTTCACAGCACAAAGGGAGAACTTCAGTCCTAGGAAGTATCACAGCAGGTGGGGTCACTACAGGTCTATCCCTGAGGCATTTATCAATATGTATGGCAAGAGCCATAGCGGCCTCCAATGATGCTGAAGTTTCGTACTGCGCCAATGCAGATTTTAACCGTTCAAGACAGGCCTTGACAAAACTGACTCATAAGGGTAAATCATTCCACTGAGTGTCAGTGGCACATCTACAGAATTCAGAATAAAATTCCTCTGCCCATCAGTCTCACTGCTGGATCTTGCATAGCTTAGATTCTGCGAGGGAGACCCAATCCGGGTCATCATAAACGAGGCCAAGAGCCGCAAAATATTCATCCACTGGCTGGCGTGACAATGGGTCGGAAAAGAGTGAGAAGGTCCAGAATTGAGGTTCTCCTTGAAGGAGGGAGACACAATCCCCACCCTCTGTAACTGTCTCCCAGATGACAGTAGATGAAGCCTGAAATAGATCTTACAGGCTTCCCGGAAAGTGACAAATTTATCTTGATCCTCAGTAAACCTATCTGGGAGTGCTACTTTAGGTTCCGGTTCAGCTATCTGTTGCGAAGAAACCTTAGACCGCAAGTCTGACAGCTCTAAAGACAGACCCTGCAGCTGTATTTGAGACCAATTTTGCTATTATTTGGCCAGTTTCACACGAGCGTATAAAAAATTGACACAATTTCATCCTGAGAACTCTGACTATTTTTTTCTCACTTGTCATCCGTGTGCAGTCCATATACAATCCGATTTTTTAAAGCAGCCGTTATTAATAATTTCTAAGATCATTTACAGATTATTATGTTATAAAATTGCAATGTATCCTCAAAAAAGATGCTGTACTGTGACTCCTTATGGCATCTGATTTTTTATGCGCACCCATTTACACAAGAATATTGTGCATGCTGTTATTTTTTTCACATTCAGATTGAGTCATGTGAACAAGCCCTAAGACTGTTATATTTCATACGTAAATTGCTGAACATGTGTTTTTTGTAACATCAGATCTGCAATGTTTTTATTTTCTCTCTCATTTTCTTCAGGATACTCTGATTTTCTTGTGTAACCCAAAAACAAACTAAGAGATTAATTAGTTTCCTATGAAATTGACCGCAATGTTTTTGTCTAAAATAACAAAAGTACTTTGTGAACCCCATTGGACACGGACTGAATAGTGACAACCTGTGTACAATGCTGTGTTATATGTTGGCATTATATAAGTAACTGGAAATAAGCAAAAAGGTACATTTAGAATGAAAAGAAACCTTTGTCATTGTGTTAGACAAACCTGTTATTCTATTCAATTAATTCTATTGCAATGTAGGTCATAAATCAGAATTGATTGATTCAGTTCTGGCCAAGAAGGTTAATTGTTGCTTTGTATGAAATGCAGGTAATTTTTGCATGAGATTGCCAAGAATATGAAAACTTCAAACAAAGAAGGCCATTACTGACTGGAGAAAAGAAGGTAAACTTGCTCTAAACAGGTTGGAAAAAGGAACAGAAAATTGGACAAGATGATAATGTCGGTGCAGGATGGAAAACACGCACCTTACACATCCTTACTTAGGAGTTTATTTAACCCTTTTTTATCTAGTATTTGGCGTTACTGACCAGACTAGATTTTTTAAATCTGACAAGTGTCTATTAATGTAGAAATAACTTTGGAATACTACATGTCCCAGTGATTCTGAGATTGTTTATTTTGTGACGCATTGTACTTTATGTTTGTGGGAATATTCCATTGATATGTTTTATGTTTAGTTAAAAAAATATCTGAAGTTTAGTTAAATTAGCAACTTCCAAATTTTAAGTATTTATGCTGTAAAATTGGAACTGCTGCAGCAGAACCAGGACCTGTTCTCAGATTTGCCAGGGTGTACAGATGTCATAAAACATGAGGTACTGACAGAACCCCATGTGCGGGTGAACTTGAAGCCCTACTGAACTCCCGAGGCCCAGTGACAACTGATCTACAAGAAAGTGAAGCATATGCTGAATCTCTGAATCATTGAGTAATCTAAGAGCGGGTGGTCTAACCCAACTGTCCTTGTTTCAAAACCAGATAGAGAATGGAGATTCTTTAGTGATTATTGGAAGTTGAACACAATCTAAATGTTCGACTCATAGCCGATGCTGCATGTCGATGAGCTAATCTAGAGACTTAAGGTACCGTCACACATAGCGACGCTGCAGCGATACCGACAACGATCCGGATCGCTGCAGCGTCGCTGTTTGGTCGCTGGAGAGCTGTCACACAGACCGCTCTCCAGTGACCAACGATCCCGAGGTCCCCGGTAACCAGGGTAAACATCGGGTAACTAAGCGCAGGGCCGCGCTTAGTAACCCGATGTTTACCCTGGTTACCATCCTAAAAAGTAAAAAAACAAACGCTACATACTTACCTTCCGCTGTCTGTCCTCGGCGCTCGGCTTCTCTGGTCTGGCTGTGAGCGCCGGGCAGCCAGAAAGCAGAGCGGTGACGTCACCGCTCTGCTTTCCGGCTGACCGACGCTCACAGCCAGAGCAGGAGGAGTGCAGAGCACAGCGCTGGAGGACAGACGGCTGTAGGTAAGTATGTAGTGTTTGTTTTTTTACTTTTAGGATGGTAACCAGGGTAAACATCGGGTTACTAAGCGCGGCCCTGCGCTTAGTTACCCGATGTTTACCCTGGTTACCAGCGAAGACATCGCTGAATCGGTGTCACACACGCCGATTCAGCGATGTCTACGGGGAGTCCAGCGACGAAATAAAGTTCTGGACTTTCTTCCCCGACCAGCGATCTCCCAGCAGGGGCCTGATCGTTGGTCGCTGTCACACTGGACGATATCGCTAGCGAGGACGCTGCAACGTCACGGATCGCTAGCGATATCGTCTAGTGTGACAGTACCTTTAGACTGGCAGGTTACAAAACCACCTTGAATCTAAAACAGGGATATTGGTAAATCCCCATGTCACAAGAAGCCAAGGACAAGACTGCTTTCTCTATGCCAGACTGATGCTTCCAATATGTTTGAATGCCGTTTGGACTGCAGGGATCTCTGACCCCCTTCCAGAGAGCCATGGACCAGATCCTCACACCCCATAGCAAATACGTCGCAGCATACCTGGACCTGGACGATATTGTAATCTTCAGCCCAAATTGGGGAAGTCATCTGGAAAAGGTCCAGACGGGGTTCGATGCTCTCTTTAAGGCCAGGTTTTCTCCAGGAGGAGAAAGGAGGCCAAATACCTTGGATATGTAGTAAGTAGAGACAAAATCAAACACCAGATCAAAAATTCAAAACTGTCCGAAACCCCTCTCAAAAAAACTAGTTAGGGTCTTTCTTGGAATCATGGGGCAATACTGAAGGATCATCCCAAACTTTGAAATGGTGGCTGCAGCCCTAACCAACCTCCTTAAGGGGGTATAGCTAAATGGACTTCTGAGTCGAAGATGGCATTTCAAGAACTGAAAGTAGCTCTCTGTAAACAGCCGGTTCTGCTAGCCCCCGACTTTTAGGAGGAATTTGTACTCAGAAGTTAGATTAGGAGCAGTCCTTTCTAAGGATATACACGGAGAGCAGCATCCTGTTCTCTATCTGAGTAGGAATAATGTGAGAAAATTATTCCATTGTAGAAACAGATACACCTGATAAATGCTGCGATCCAACTACCGCAGCACTACCACTCATAACCACCGGAGGGAGTCCAAGAGCAGAATTCACAACAGTACCCCCCCCCTTGAGGAGGGGTCACCGAACCCTCACCAGAGCCCCCAGGCCGATCAGGACGAGCCAAATGAAAGGCACGAACCAAATCGTCAGCATGAACATCGGAGGCAACAACCCAAGAATTATCCTCCTGGCCATAACCCTTCCATTTGACCAGATACTGAAGCCTCCGCCTCGAAAAACGAGAATCCAAAATCTTCTCAACCACATACTCCAACTCCCCATCAATCAACACTGGGGTCGGAGGATCAACAGAGGGAACAACGGGCACTACATACTTCCGCAACAAAGATCTATGGAACACATTATGGATGGAAAAAGAGGCTGATAGGGCCAAACGAAAAGTCACTGGATTGATAATCTCAGAAATCCTATAAGGACCAATATACCGAGGCTTGAACTTAGGGGAAGAAACCTTCATAGGAACATGACGGGAAGACAACCAGACCAAATCCCCAACCCGAAGCCGGGAACCAACACACCGACGACGGTTAGCGAAACGTTGAGCCTCCTCCTGAGACAACACCAAATTGTCCACCACATGAGCCCAAATCTGCTGCAGCCTGTCAACCACAGAATCCACACCAGGACAATCAGAAGGCTCAACCTGCCCTGAAGAAAAACGAGGATGAAAACCAAAATTACAAAAAAAAGGCGAAACCAAGGTAGCAGAACTAGCCCGATTATTAAGGGCAAACTCGGCCAATAGCAAGAAAGCCACCCAATCATCCTCATCAGCAGACACAAAGCATCTCAAATAAGTTTCCAAAGTCTGATTAGTTCGCTCGGTCTGGCCATTTGTCTCAGGATGAAATGCGGAAGAAAAAGACAAATCAATGCCCAGCCTAGCACAAAAGGCCCGCCAAAACCTAGACTCAAACTGGGAACCTCTATCGGACACAATATTCTCCGGAATGCCATGCAAACGAACCACATGCTGAAAAAACAACGGAACCAAATCAGAAGAGGAAGGCAATTTAGGCAAAGGTACCAAATTAACCATCTTAGAAAACCGGTCACAAACCACCCAGATAACCGACATCCTCTGGGAAACCGGAAGATCTGAAATAAAATCCATAGAAATATGCGTCCAAGGTCTCTCAGGGACCGGCAAAGGCAAAAGCAACCCACTAGCGTGGGAACAGCAAGGCTTAGCCCGCGCACAAATCCCACAGGACTGCACAAAAGAACGCACATCCCGTGATAAAGAAGGCCACCAAAAGGACCTACCAACCAAATCTCTGGTACCAAAAATCCCAGGATGGCCAGCCAACACAGAACAATGAACCTCAGAAATCACTTTACTAGTCCATCTATCAGGAACAAACAGTTTCCCCACTGGACAGCGGTCAGGTTTATCAGCCTGAAACTCCTGAAGAACCAGTCGTAAATCAGGGGAGATGGCAGAAAGAATCACCCCTTCCTTCAGAATGCCGACCGGCTCAAGAACCCCAGGGGAATAAGGAAAATAACTCCTAAAGAGGGCATCCGCCTTTACATTCTTAGTACCAGGAATGTACGAGACCACAAAATCAAAACGGGAGAAAAACAGGGACCATCGAGCCTGTCTAGGATTCAGCCGCTTGGCAGACTCGAGGTAAATCAGATTCTTATGATCGGTCAGGACCACAATACGGTGCTTGGCCCCCTCAAGCCAATGTCGCCACTCCTCAAATGCCCACTTCATAGCCAACAACTCCCGATTGCCGACATCATAATTGCGTTCCGCAGGCGAAAACTTCCGAGAAAAGAAGGCACACGGTTTCATCAAAGAACCATCAGAATTCCTCTGAGACCAAACGGCCCCTGCCCCAATCTCAGACGCGTTAACCTCAACCTGAAATGGAAGAGAAACATCCGGCTGACGCAACACAGGGGCAGAAGTAAATCGGCGTTTAAGCTCCTGAAAGGCAGAAACAGCCGCAGAGGACCAATTCGTCACATCAGCGCCTTTCTTCGTCAAATTGGTCAGAGGTTTAACCACACTGGAGAAGTTGGCAATGAAACGACGATAAAAATTAGCAAAGCCCAAGAATTTCTGAAGGCTCTTCACAGATGTGGGCTGATTCCAATCATGTATGGCCTGAACCTTAACCGGATCCATTTCTATAGATGCGGGAGAAAAAATGAAGCCCAAAAAAGAAACCTTCTGCACTCCAAAGAGGCATTTTGACCCCTTCACAAATAAAGCATTATTACGGAGGATCTGAAATACCATCCTGACCTGTTTCACATGAGACTCCCAATCATCGGAAAAAATCTAAATATCATCCAAATATACAACCATGAATTTATCAAGATAACTCCAAAAGATATCATGCATGAAGGATTGGAACACAGATGGAGCATTAGAGAGTCCGAATGGCATCACAAGGTATTCAAAATGGCCTTCGGGCGTATTAAATGCAGTTTTCCATTCGTCACCCTGCTTAATACGAATAAGATTGTATGCCCCTCGAAGGTCAATCTTAGTAAACCAGCTAGCCCCCTTAATCCTAGCAAACAAATCAGTAAGCAAAGGCAACGGGTATTGAAATTTGACCGTGATCTTATTCAAGAGGCGATAATCAATACAGGGTCTCAAGGAGCCATCCTTCTTGGCAACAAAAAAAAACCTGCTCCCAATGGTGAAGAAGATGGCCGAATATGCCCCTTCTCCAAAGACTCCTTAATAAAGCTCCGCATGGCAGCATGTTCTGGCACAGATAGGTTGAAAAGTCGGCCCTTAGGGAACTTACAACCTGGAATCAAGTCAATAGCACAATCACAGTCCCTATGTGGTGGAAGGGAACTGGATTTGGGCTCATCGAATACATCCTGGAAATCTGACAAAAACTCAGGAATTTCAGAAGAGGGGGAAGAGGAAATTGACATCAAAGGAACGTGACCATGAACCCCCTGACAACCCCAACTAGTCACAGACATAGATTTCCAATCTAACACCGGATTATGTAGCAGTAACCATGGAAAACCCAGCACAATATTATCATGCAAATTATGCAACACCAGAAAACGACAATCTTCCTGATGGGCTGGCGCTATGCGCATGGTCAGCTGTGTCCAAAACTGAGGTTTATTTTTAGCCAACGGTGTAGCATCAATGCCCCTTAAAGGAATAGGGTTCTGCAAAGGCTGCAAGGGGAAACCACAACGTCTGGCAAATTCTAAGTCCATTAAGTTCAGAATCCACAAATGCCATAACAGAAAATGATGATAATGAGCAGATCAAGGTCACAGATAACAGAAATTTAGGTTGTACAGTACTGATGGTAACAGAACTAGAGATTCTCTTTGTACGCTTAGGGCAATCAGAAATAATATGAGCAGAATCGCCGCAGTAAAAACACAACCTATTCTGACGCCTGAATCTTTGACGTTCAGCTTTAGACAAAATCCTATCACACTGCATAGGCTCAGGGCTCCGCTCAGAGGACAACGCCACAGTGTGCACAACTCTGCGCTCGCGCAAGCGCTGATCAATCTGAATGGCCAGAGACATAGAATCACTCAGACCAGCAGGCGTGGGGAACCCCACCATAACATCTTTAATGGATTCAGAAAGACCCTTTCTGAAAATTGCCGCCAAGGCATCCTCATTCCATTTAGTCAGTATAGACCATTTTCTAAATTTCTGGCAATACGATTCTGCCGCTTCTTGACCTTGACACAGGTCCAGCAAGATTTTCTCAGCTTGATCCACAGAATTAAGCTCATCATACAATAACCCCAATGCTTGAAAGAATCAACATTAAGCAAAGCAGGATTGCCAGTTTCCAGGGAAAATGCCCAATCCTGTGGGTCACCACGCAGCAGGGATATGATGATTTTAACCTGCTGAATGGGATCACCAGAAGACCGGGGTCTGAATGCAAAAAACAGTTTACAGTTATTTTTGAAACTCAAAAATTTGGATCTGTCACCAAGGAATAAATCAGGAGTGGGAATCCTAGGTTCTAAGGCAGGAGTCTGAACAATATAATCTGAAATACCCTGTACCCTAGCAGCAAGCTGATCCACACGAGAAACTAACTCCTGAACACTCATGTTATTACTAGGTTCCGCAGCCACCCAGAAATTAAGAGGGAGGAACAGACCAAACAGGCTAAGGAAAAAAAATGGCTCAAAATCTTTCCTCCCTTTTTCTGAGAAGCAATTAACTCATTGTTGGCCAGTTGTACTGTTATGATCTGGTGGCCTTGGAGCAGCATGAGACGTACTGTGGAGAAGGTGGAACCTGTACTGACCGCAAACCCTGAACTTAACAGCGCACTAGAAGTAGCCGTGGGGGGTACCTAACACTCCCTAGACCCCTCGACACAGCCTAAGAACTAACTACCCCTAAAGACAGAAACAGGAAACCTATCTTGACTCAGAGAAAATCCCCAAAGGAAAGACAGCCGCCCCACAAATATTGACTGTGAGAGGAGAGGGAAATAACATACGCAGAAATGAAATCAGAATTTAGCATAGGAGGCCATACTAGCTAAAAAGAAAGAATAGAACAGAGTACTATGCGGTCAGTATTAAAACACTAGAAAATATCCACCACAGAAAATACAAAACACCACATCTGACTAAAGACATGGAGGGTATATCTGCATCTCCAGAGAAATAGCTAGGCTGCAAAAAATCCTTCACAGACTAAGCTGGACAAGACAAAAACATGAAAATGCACAGAACTATAAGGTCCACAGCAGGTGTGTTATGAGAGGCAATTCAGTATCACAATGGACATGGAGGTCAGAGCACATACAGTGCTCTGACAATAACCCAAAATAATAGAACGAGCTCTGAGACGTGGGAACTCTGCAGACCGCAATCCCTGATCCTCTCCAAACACAACTAGAGGCAGCCGTGGATTGCGCCTAACGCTACCTATGCAACTCGGCACAGCCTGAGAAACTAACTAGCCTGAAGATAGAAAAAATAAGCCTACCTTGCCTCAGAGAAATACCCCAAAGGAAAAGGCAGCCCCCCACATATAATGACTGTGAGTAAGATGAAAAGACAAACGTAGGGATGAAATAGATTCAGCAAAGTGAGGCCCGATATTCTAGACAGAACGAGGATAGGAAAGATAACTTTGCGGTCTACACAAAACCCTAAAGAAAACCACGCAAAGGGGCAAAAAGACCCTCCGTACCGAACTAACGGCACGGAGGTACACCCTTTGCATCCCAGAGCTTCCAGCAAAACAAATAGACAAGCTGGACAGAAAAAATAGCAACAAATAGCAAAGAAGCACTTAGCTATGCAGAGCAGCAGGCCACAGGAATGATCCAGAGAAACACAAGTCCAACACTGGAACATTGACAGGAAGCATGAATCAAAGCATTAGGTGGGGTTAAGTAGAGAAGCACCTAATGACCTCACCAGATCACCTGAGGGAGGAAACTCAGAAGCAGCAGTACCAGTTTCCTTCACAAACGGAAGCTCCCAGAGAGAATCAGCCGAAGTACCACTTGTGACCACAGGAGGGAGCTCTGCCACAGAATTCACAACAGTACCCCCCCCCTTGAGGAGGGGTCACCGAACCCTCACCAGAGCCCCCAGGCCGACCAGGATGAGCCACATGAAAGGCACGAACAGGATCGGGAGCATGGACATCAGAGGCAAAAACCCAGGAATTATTCTCCTGAGTGAGCATAACCCTTCCATTTAACCAGATACTGGAGTTTCCGTCTTGAAACACGAGAATCCAAAATCTTCTCCACAATATACTCCAATTCCCCCTCCACCAAAACTGGGGCAGGAGGGTCAACAGATGGAACCATAGGTGCCACGTATCTCCGCAACAATGACCTATGGAAGACGTTATGTATGAAAAAAGAATCTGGGAGGGTCAGACGAAAAGACAGGATTAATAACCTCAGAAATCCTATAAGGACCAATGAAACGAGGTTTAAACTTCGGAGAGGAAACCTTCATAGGAATATGACGAGAAGATAACCAAACCAGATCCCCAACACGAAGTCGGGAACCCACACGGCGTCTGCGATTAGCGAAACGTTGAGCCTTCTCCTGGGACAAGGTCAAATTGTCCACTACATGAGTCCAAATCTGCTGCAACCTGTCCACCACAGTATCCACACCAGGACAGTCCGAAGACTCAACCTGTCCTGAAGAGAAAAGAGGATGGAACCCAGAATTGCAGAAAAATGGCGAAACCAAGGTAGCCGAGCTGGCCCGATTATTAAGGGCGAACTCAGCCAAAGGCAAAAAGGACACCCAGTCATCCTGATCGGCAGAAACAAAGCATCTCAGATAGGTTTCCAAGGTCTGATTGGTTCGTTCGGTCTGGCCATTAGTCTGAGGATGAAAAGCCGAGGAAAAAGACAAGTCAATGCCCATCCTACCACAAAAGGCTCGCCAAAACCTCGAAACAAACTGGGAACCTCTGTCAGAAACGATATTCTCTGGAATGCCATGCAAACGAACCACATGCTGGAAGAACAATGGCACCAAATCAGAGGAGGAAGGCAACTTGGACAAGGGTACCAGATGGACCATCTTAGAAAAGCGATCACAGACCACCCAAATGACTGACATCTTTTGAGAGACGGGAAGATCTGAAATAAAATCCATAGAGATATGTGTCCAAGGTCTCTTCGGGACCGGCAAGGGCAAAAGCAACCCACTGGCACGAGAACAGCAGGGCTTAGCCCGAGCACAAATCCCACAGGACTGCACAAAAGAACGCACATCCCGCGACAGAGACGGCCACCAAAAGGATCTAGCCACTAACTCTCTGGTACCAAAGATTCCAGGATGACCAGCCAACACCGAACAATGAACCTCAGAGATCACTTTATTTGTCCACCTATTCGGGACAAACAGTTTCTCCGCTGGACAACGATCAGGTTTATTAGCCTGAAATTTTTGCAGCACCCGCCGCAAATCAGGGGAGATGGCAGACACAATTACTCCTTCCTTGAGGATACCCGCCGGCTCAGATAAACCCGGAGAGTCGGGCACAAAACTCCTAGACAGAGCATCCGCCTTCACATTTTTAGAGCCCGGAAGGTACGAAATCACAAAGTCAAAACGGGCGAAAAACAGCGACCAACGAGCCTGTCTAGGATTCAAACGCTTAGCAGACTCGAGATAAGTCAGGTTCTTATGATCAGTCAATACCACCACGCGATGCTTAGATCCTTCAAGCCAATGACGCCACTCCTCGAATGCCTACTTCATGGCCAGCAACTCTCGGTTGCCCACATCATAATTCCGCTCAGCAGGCGAAAACTTCCTGGAAAAAAAAGCGCATGGTTTCATCACTGAACAATCAGAACCTCTCTGCGAGAAAACAGCCCCTGCTCCAATCTCAGAAGCATCAACCTCGACCTGGAACGGAAGAGAAACATCAGGTTGACACAACACAGGGGCAGAAGAAAAACGACGCTTCAACTCTTGAAAAGCTTTCACAGCAGCAGAAGACCAATTGACCAAATCAGCACCCTTCTTGGTCAAATCGGTCAATGGTTTGGCAATACTAGAAAAATTGCAGATGAAGCGACGATAAAAATTAGCAAAGCCCAGGAACTTTTGCAGACTTTTCAGAGATGTCGGCTGAGTCCAATCATGGATGGCTTGGACCTTAACAGGATCCATCTCGATAGTAGAAGGGGAAAAGATGAACCCCAAAAATGAAACCTTCTGCACACCAAAGAGACACTTTGATCCCTTCACAAACAAAGAGTTAGCACGCAGGACCTGAAAAACCGTTCTGACCTGTTTCACATGAGACTCCCAATCATCCGAGAAGATCAAAATGTCATCCAAGTACACAATCAGGAATTTATCCAGGTACTCTCGGAAGATGTCATGCATAAAGGACTGAAACACTGATGGAGCATTGGCAAGTCCGAATGGCATCACTAGATACTCAAAATGACCCTCGGGCGTATTAAATGCAGTTTTCCATTCATCGCCTCGCCTGATTCGCACCAGATTATACGCACCACGAAGATCAATCTTGGTGAACCAACTAGTCCCCTTAATCCGAGCAAACAAATCAGATAACAAAGGCAAGGGGTACTGAAATTTAACAGTGATCTTATTAAGAAGGCGATAATCTATACAAGGTCTCAGCGAACCATCCTTTTTGGCTACAAAAAAGAACCCTGCTCCTAATGGCGACGATGACGGGCGAATATGCCCCTTCTCCAGGGATTCCTTCACATAACTGCGCATAGCGGTGTGCTCAGGCACGGATAAATTAAACAGTCAACCTTTTGGGAATTTACCACCAGGAATCAAATTGATAGCACAATCACAATCCCTATGCGGAGGTAGGGCATCGGACTTGGGCTCATCAAATACATCCCGGTAATCAGACAAGAACTCTGGAACCTCAGAAGGGGTGGATGACGAAATTGACAAAAATGGAACATCACCATGTACCCCCTGACAACCCCAGCTGGACACCGACATGGATTTCCAATCCAATACTGGATTATGGGCTTGTAGCCATGGCAACCCCAACACGACCACATCATGCAGATTATGCAACACCAGAAAGCGAATATCCTCCTGATGTGCAGGAGCCATGCACATGGTCAGCTGGGTCCAGTATTGAGGCTTATTCTTGGCCAAAGGCGTAGCATCAATACCTCTCAATGGAATAGGACACTGCAAGGGCTCCAAGAAAAACCCACAACGCTTAGCATATTCCAAGTCCATCAAATTCAGAGCAGCGCCTGAATCCACAAACGCCATGACAGAATATGATGACAAAGAGCAGATCAAGGTAACGGACAAAAGAAATTTTGACTGTACCGTACCAATGGTGGCAGACCTAGCGAACCGCTTAGTGCGCTTAGGACAATCAGAGATGGCATGAGTGGAATCACCACAGTAGAAACACAGCCCATTCAGACGTCTGTGTTCTTGCCGTTCAACTCTGGTCAAAGTCCTATCGCACTGCATAGGCTCAGGTTTAAGCTCAGGTAATACCGCCAAATGGTGCACAGATTTACGCTCACGCAAGCGTCGACCGATCTGAATAGCCAAAGACATAGACTCATTCAAACCAGCAGGCATAGGAAATCCCACCATGACATCCTTAAGGGCTTCAGAGAGACCCTTTCTGAACATAGCTGCCAGCGCAGATTCATTCCATTGAGTGAGCACTGACCATTTTCTAAATTTCTGGCAATATTCCTCTATCTCATCCTGACCCTGACAAAGAGCCAGCAAATTCTTTTCTGCCTGATCCACTGAATTAGGCTCATCGTACAGCAATCCGAGCGCCAGGAAAAATGCATTGATATTACTCAATGCAGGATCTCCTGGCGCAAGAGAAAATGCCCAGTCCTGATTGTCGCCACGCAAAAAAGAAATAATAATCAAAACCTGTTGAACTGGATCACCAGAGGAACGAGGTTTCAAGGCCAGAAATAACTTACAATTATTTTTGAAACTCAGAAACTTAGTTCTATCTCCAAAAAACAAATCAGGAATAGGAATTCTTGGTTCTAACATAGATTTCTGATCAATAGTGTCTTGAATCTTTTGTACTCTTGCCGAGAGCTGATCCACAAATGAAGACAGACTTCTAATGTCCATCGCTACACCTGTGTACTGAACCACCCAAATGTCTAGGGGAAAAAAAAGACAAAACACAAAGCCAAGAAAAAAAAATGGTCTCAGAACTTCTTTTTTCCTTCTATTGAGAATCATTAGTACTTTTGGCTTCCTGTACTGTTATGAGAGGCAATTCAGTATCACAATGGACATGGAGGTCAGAGCACATACAGTGATCTGACAATAACCCAAAAACATAGAACGAGCTCTGAGACGTGGGAACTCTGCAGACCGCAATCCCTGATCCTCTCCAAACACAACTAGAGGCAGCCGTGGATTGCGCCTAACGCTACCTATGCAACTCGGCACAGCCTGAGAAACTAACTGTCCTGAAGATAGAAAAAATAAGCCTACCTTGCCTCAGAGAAATACCCCAAAGGAAAAGGCAGCCCCCCACATGTAATGACTGTGAGTAAGATGAAAAGACAAATGTAGGGATGAAATAGATTCAGCAAAGTGAGGCCCGATATTCTAGACAGAACGAGGATAGGAAAGATAACTTTGCGGTCTACACAAAACCCTAAAGAAAACTACACAAAGGGGCAAAAAGACCCTCCGTACCGAACTAACGGCACGGAGGTACACCCTTTGCGTCCCAGAGCTTCCAGCAAAACAAATAGACAAGCTGGACAGAAAAAATAGCAACAAATAGCAAAGAAGCACTTAGCTATGCAGAGCAGCAGGCCACAGGAATGATCCAGAGAAACACAAGTCCAACACTGGAACATTGACAGGAAGCATGAATCAAAGCATTAGGTGGGGTTAAGTAGAGAAGCACCTAACGACCTCACCAGATCACCTGAGGGAGGAAACTCAGAAGCAGCAGTACCAGTTTCCTTCACAAACGGAAGCTCCCAGAGAGAATCAGCCGAAGTACCACTTGTGACCACAGGAGGGAGCTCTGCCACAGAATTCACAACACAGGTGGATAGCAAAAACAAAGCCAGGACTTATCTTTGAAGAAAAGCACAGCAAACAGGAGAGACCAGAAGGGATGTGAATCCTCCAAAAACAATGGAAAACTGGCACTGACTAACCAAGGCTATATAGCCCAGCCCAAATTGCAAAAAAATAGATACACCTGATAAATGCTGTGATCCAACTACCGCAGCACTACCACTCATAACCACCGGAGGGAGCCCAAGAGCAGAATTCACAACAGGACTGGATACCTTTCTGGAAAAGTATAATGTTACAGGGTATATACACTAGATTCCTTGATAGGGCGTTGATCCAGGGAAGTAGTCTGATGTGGAGTCGTATGTGGAGTCGGGAAGGAATTTTTTTCCCCAATGTGGAGCTTACTCTTTGCCACATGGGTTTTTTTTGCCTTCCTCTGGATCAACATGTTAGGGCATGTTAGGTTAGGCTATGGGTTGAACTAGATGGACTTATATTCTTCCTTCAACCTTAATAACTATGTAACTATGTAACTATAAGAAAGGTTAATCAGCCATGACAGATTGATTGGGAGCAGCTGAAGAGTTGGGAGAGATGGCGTTTCACCATATCTCCACCCTTAGGTGTGGTTCACATTGTAAAATGAGGCCTGTGTGTCTGACATAGTCCAGTGTGTGGAGGCTTGCAGACCTCCAGGATCGTGTGCCTTTGCTAAAGGACTAGGAAGTTGGACTCTATCTCAAGCGAGAGAACTCGCACTATTGTATGGACTTTTTTCTTTATGTTTCACTTTGTGATGGACAAAGGCTATATTTAACTTTTCCTGTGATGTGGTTTATGAGGTCTGAAATAAACAAGCTAGACATTTAAATAGAATTTATTTCTATGATACCTCATCTTGCTGCCAAGTGAGTAGCATTGCTATGATGCTTTATAAATGAGATGCAATCATATCACACAAAATGTTTATGGTAAATTTTAAACTTCCTTTATTTTATTTAGGATGTTAAAAAACTTTAAATTTTGCAGCATCTTTTCAAAACTTACAAAACTGATTTGTTTAGAGATCACTTCACTTTTGAAGTAAATTTGGTTTCATACGTCAGAAAATCCCCAAACAAAACACCTTTTTAAAAACTGCACCCCTCAAAGAATTCAAAACTGCATTCAGGAAATGTGTTAACCATTCAGGCGTTTCTCATGAATAATGATAAGCGAACCCCTGAATGTTCGGGTCCAGTGGGTTCGGCCGAACAGTTAAAAAAATGTTTGGTTTGCGTATCAGTACAGTACCCGAACCCAGACCCCATTCAGATGAATGGGGAGCTTGAACATCCATTGTTTGCCAAACTTCGCTGTGAGCTGTGAACGCAGCCTCAGTGACCTGCAGTAACCTCGATGACGTCACCGCTGCTCACTGATGCTGAGCTTACAGCAGTTTATTCACTTTTGGCTTTCAGCATGGAAACCATTCAGGTTAAAAAACACTTATTGGAGAAATGAATTACGACATGGGACAGTTTGTTGAACAGGTGAGGAATATGGCTGTTTTATATTTATTTTATTTTTTACAGGAGATCAGGGCTTCAATGGAATGGGCATTAGGTGAGTATTATTGTTGATTATTATTTTCTGTTTTTTACAAGTGACGAGGGCTTCAATGGACTGGGCAAATGGTGAGCATAGCTTTGTTTTTAATTTTTAAATAAAAAGGTAAAATGGTGTGCATTTTTATATTAAATGACGGACTTTATTCTGGCTGTGTGGTTATTTACAATATGATTATGGGGTTAGTTAGTTCTTATAGACAACTCTCCATTATTAACTTGTGGGCTTGATGTCAGCAGCCATAAAACAGCTGACATCAACCCCACAAATATTAACCCTACCTGCCACCGCCACAGGGTTGTGGTTATAACTCAGGAGCACTTCAAGAGATCCCACTGATTCTGAGATTGTTTTTTTGTGACATATTTTACTTCATGATAGCGGTAAAATGTGTTCAGTATCACCTGCATTTATTTGTGTAATATAGGAAATTTGGCGAACATTCTGAAAATGTAGCAATTTACAAAATTTAAATTTTTAAGCCTTTAAATCAGAGAGTTATGTTGCACAAAATAGTTAATAATTAACATTTCCGAGATGTCTTTTTTATATCAGAACAATTTTTGAAACATAATTTTTCTTATTAGGAATAGTGATGAGCGAGTAGCATTGTTGCTCAGGTCTCCCTGAGAATGCTCGGGTGATCTCTGAGTATTTTGATGTGCTCGGAGATTTAGTTTTCATCTCCTAAGCTGCATGATTTACGGCTTCTGGATAGCCTGAAAACATGTGAGAATTCCCTAACAAACAGGCATTCCTCACATATATTCAGCCTGTCATGTAGCTGAGGCTACGAAAACTAATTCTCCGAGCACATTCAAATACTCGGAGATCACCCGAGCATGGTCGGGGAGACCCGAGCAATGAGTATACTCGCTCATCACTAGTTAGGAAGTTATTAGGGTTAAAAGTTGACCAGCAATTTCTCATTTTTTCAACAAAATTACAAAACCATTATTTTAAGGAACACATCACATTTGAAGCAACTTTGTGGGGCATATATGACAGAAAATACCCAAAAGTGACACCATTCTAAAAACTGCACCCCTCAAGGTGCTCAAAATCACATTCAAGAAGTTTGTTAACCCTTTAAGTGCTTCACAGGAACTGAAGCAATATGTAAGGAAAAAAATTTACTTTTAACTTTTTATTCACAGCAATTACTTTAGACCCATTTTTTTTTAATTTTTCAAAAGGGTAATAGGAAAAAATGGACCCCAAAATTTATTGGGCAAATTCTATTGAGTACACCGATACTCCATATGTGGGGGGAAACCACTGTGTGACAGAGCCCAGAAGGGAATGAACACCATTTGACTTTTTGAATGTAAAATTTGCCTAAATAATTAGTGGACAGCATGTCGCATTTGGACAGACCCTGATGTGCCTCAACAGTGAAAAAAAAACACAAGTGACCCCATTTTAGAAACCAGATCCCTCAGAGAAGTTATTTACAGTGAAGGAAAAAATTATTTGCTCCCTTGCTAATTTGGTAAGTTTGCCCACCGACAAAGACATGAACAGTCTATAATTTTAAGGGTAGGTTAATTTTAACATTGAAAGATAGAATATCAATAATAAAATTCAGAAAATCACATTGTATAATTTATATAAATGTACTGAATTTGCATTTTGCAGTGAGAAATAAGTATTTGATCTCTCTGACAAACAATACTTAATATTTGGTGGCAAAACCCTTGTTGGCATGCAAAGCAGTCAGATGTTTTTTGTAGTTGTCATTGATGATGAGGTTTGCGCACATGTTAAGAGGAATTTTGGTCCATTCCCCTTTGCAGATCATCTCTAAATCACTAAGATTTTGAGGCTGTCGCTTCACAACTTGGAGCTTCAGTTCTCTCCATAAGATTTCTATTGGATTAAGCTCTGGAGACTAGCAAGGCCACTCCATGACTTTAATGTGCTTCTTTTTTAGCCACTTCTTTGTTGCCTTGGTTGTATGTTTTGGGTCATTGTGTTGCTGGAAGACCCAACCACAACCCATTTTTAATGTCCTGGTCGGAGGAAAGGAGGTTGTCACTCAGGATTTTATGGTACATGGCTCCATCCATTCTCCCATTGATGTATTGAAGTAGTCCTGTGCCCTTAGTAGAGAAGCACCCCCCAAACAAAATGTTTCCACCTCTATGCTTGACAGTGGGGATGATGTTTTTTTGGGTCAAATGCAGCATTTCTCTTTCTCCAAACACGGCAAGTTGAATTAATGCCAAAGAGCTCAATTGTTGTCTCATCTGACCACATGAATCATCCAGGTGTTCATTGGCAAACTTCAGATGGGCCTGCACATGTGCCTTCTTGAGCAGGGGGACCTTGCGGGCACTGCAGGATTTTACATTTTTACGGCGTAATGTGTTACTAATGGTTTTCTTGGTGACTGTGGTCCCAGCTGCCTTGAGATCATTAACATGTTCCCTCCATGTAGTTTTAGGCTGATCTCTCACCTTCCTCATGATCAAGGATACCCCACGAGGTGAGATTTTGCATGGTGCCCCAGATCGATGTCGATTGACAGTCATTTTGTATTTCTTCCATTTTCTTACTATTGCACTAACAGTTGTCTCCTTCTCATCCAGCATCTTATTTATGGTTTTATAGCCCATTGCAGCTTTGTGCAGGTCTATGATCTTGTCCCTGACAGCCTTATAAAGCTTTTTGGTCTTGCCCATGTTGTAGAGGATAGAGTCTGACTGATAAATTGAGTGTGTGGACAGGAGTCTTTTATAAAGGTGACTATGTAAGACAACTGTCTTTAATGCAGATGAGGAGCGTCTAACTGGTCTGTAGGAGCCAGAACGCTTAATGGTTGGTAGGGGATCAAATACTTATTTCTAACTGCAAAATGCAAATAAATTTACTTTTTAACCCCTGAAAATCATCTCAAAAGTCGGGGGTCGCCTTATACGCCGGGTACGGCGTGTGCAGGGAGCGGTCCTGTATGGTTCCCAGGGTCTGAAGGAGAGGAGACTCTCCTTCAGGTCCTGGGATCCATATTCATGTAAAAAAAAGAGAATAAAAATAAAAAATATGGGATATACTTACCCTCCGATGGCCCCCTTCTCTCAGCGGTGCAAGCAGCAGCCTCCGTTCCTAAGGATGCATTGAGCGAAGGACCTTCGATGACGTCGCGGTCGCAAGACCGGTGACAAGAGTGTGCAAAGACGTCATTAAAGCAAAAGGTGGCTGCTTTGAAGAACCTAGAATATAAGACATATTTTCAGTTGTTTCACACTTTTTTGTTAAGTATATATTTCCACATGTGTTAATTCATAGTTTTGATGCTTTCAGTGCGAATTTACAATTTTCATAGTCATGAAAATACAGAAAAATCTTTAAATGAGAAGGTGTGTCCAAACTTTTGGTCTGTAGTGTACATGGGTATAACAGAGGCTCAAGAAATGATCAACTAACAGCAGGGTTATTTAGAAAAACAGCTATAGTAAGGTGCGTAGTGCCATAGTACAGTATAAAGTGCAATATAGTATGGCCGCAATTGGCTGAAAAATTAGAAAGTCTTTTAGTGTAGGGATATTATAAAGAAAACATAGAGATACAAGTAACCTGGTAATAAGGAAAGTCCTGCATCCCTATAGGAAATCCCGCAATAATGAAAGGAGATAAAGTGAGATATCAAATTAGACCAACCTGCAATGGACGTTGAAGGAGGGAGACCCCAACGCGCGTTTCGCACACTGCTTCTTCGGGGGGCATGTTGGTTGCTGGTGCTACTGTGTGCAGCTTGCAAGGTAATAATGTACTACCATGTCCTGCAGTGTCACTGGACTTGACTCCCATCGAGTACATCTATGACATCATTGGTTATCCAGCACAATAAGAGCTGCCAGAAGCAGATCTTGATGATTTGCCCAAATTCAGCATGGCAGAACATTCCTCATACAACTAATAATAACTATATTGATAGCAGCAAAATCTGTAAGTGCCTGCACTTCTGCTAACATAGATTATGCATATATGAGTTATCTCCTTTGAGATGATAATGCCTGGAAAGACTATTATTCCAGACAATTTTGAGTGTTCTAAGAGCTTTTACTGTATCTATACATGTATCCCAAATGAATCGCCTTCAAGCTTTACTGGGTGAAACAGGCCTAAGAATGCAATGAAATGAAATGCATAGAGGTGAAAGAAACATGTAGTGCTGACACAGATTAAGCATGTCTGCACGATATTGATGGTATAGGATGAACTTGTCACTTGGCAATACACGTGACCTGACTAAACTCCCGAGATTATGGTTTAAAGGTCAAAAGCTTCCGAGAGTTAACGGGAAAAAAGTAAGAGGATTTGTCATCAGCCCATACCGAAGCAATGAGAATTATCAAAATGAAAGATCAGCAGAACTCAACATATAGACCCCTTTGAACAGTAAGCAGATTTCAAGTATAGTAAAACCATTCACATGTTAACCCTATGGGTTTAAATTCCTGCAAGTTCTGCATCTAACCAGAGTAGCTCCAGAGCTAGACTAGATACAGGTCTAAAGCTGAGCAGTAGTGATGGGTGAATTCGTGGACATTTGGGTCCGGCAGGTTCGGCTGAACATTTAAAAAAAGTTTGGTTCGGGCACTAGAACGGTACCCAAACACAGACACAATTCATATGAATGAGGAGCCCGAACACCCGTTGGTTCCCATGCTGTCATCAGTGTGACAGGGAGGGAAACAAGGGCTCTGATCAGCGGTAAGATCGTTACCGTTGATCAGAGTAATGCGGTTCCCACGCTGTTAGATGACATGTGAGTCAGGAGCTGTTAACGGCTATATGTAACCAGCTGTCAGCTTTATATTGTCTGGTTATCAAAAATAGAGGGGTTCCCCGTGCTGGGTGAGAATTTTCCCATGATGCGAACGGTGCCGTGAGGTGACCGAGGTTCATCAGCTATGAACTCCGATGACCTTTCTCACGCCAGCGCTACACACTGTAGGAGCGTTCTCACGCTCCTGTCTCAGTGTGTTCTGACTGGCATGGAGAGCAGTAGCATTACTGATGTGACCGCTCTCCAAATCATCCAGATCGTCATGTGACATGGCCATTAAGGGATCATCTGACAGGTGGGACATGGGCATTTATGGATTATTGTTGGACAGGTGAGGAATATGGTATTTTATCATTTTTTGTCTTTTTCAGTGGGACATGGGCATCAAAGGATTATTGGTGGAAAGATGAGTATAACTGATTTTTTATTTTTATTTTTTATGAATAAATTGGTAAAAGAGGGTGGGAAGTTTTAATTTAAAATAAAGGAGTCTCTGTTTCTTTCAATTAAAGGACATTATTCTTGCTGTGTATTTTTTACAATATGACTATGGGGTTTGTAATTGGGGTGTCTTATAGACACCACTAGAGTCTTCACTACAATCCACAGAGCTCGATGTTAGCTGACAATACAAGGCGGACATCAACCCCACCACCATTACCCTATTTGCTATTGCACAAGGGCAAGTGGGACGAGCCAGGCAAAGTGCCAGAATTTATCATTTAATGAATGAGCCTTGTCTTGGGTGGCTTTGGACTGCTATTTTTAGGATGGAGGGGGCAATATCCATGGCCCCCTTACCAGCCTGAGAATACCAGCCCCCAACTGTCAGCTTTAGCTTAGCTGGTTGTCAAAAATGGGAGAGACCCCACACCATTTTTTAATTATTTTTTGTAAATAATTAAAAAATATGGTGTTGGACACTACTATTTTTGATAACCAGACACTATAAAGCTAACAGCTGAGGGCTGCAGCCCACAGCTGTCAGCTTTACATCCACTGTTTATCAAAAATAGAGAGGAACATCGTTTTTGTATGATGTATTTATTGCACTGGCAACAGCTGATGAATACTCCCATAAGCCTTTCCTGCTCTCGTTGCTATTAGCGAGAGCAGGTGTTGGATGATAAGAGTAGCATGCTCATCAGCTGATGACTGTGACCAGCGGTAACCTTTTTACTGCTGGTCACAGCTGCTGGCTCACATGCTGTCATCTGTGATCTGTCATCTGTCACCGGTGTTTCTCGAGATGTCACACAAATGACAGTGTGGGAAATACCCGATGTTCAGGCTGCCGAACCCAATCAGTAACACGGATATCCTGAAGAAGTCTATATCCCGGGTCCGTGCACGGACACTAGGTGTTAGGTAAGGACCCCGAGCTTTGCTGTCCTGGTTCGCCAATCAATACTGAGCAGTCTGAAACTGACATAGAAGAATCAGACCATGGGAGGGAATTTTGAAATAGTGAGAATTAATTTGAACATCTAAAGTATTGAAAAACAAATATCTTGTCAACTCTTAGTTCAAATTATGGACCTTCACGCTATATCAAATACTAAATTGCTAAAGCAGAGAATTGAGTAGGAAGCGGAGGATCTTACAGCCAGTTGACTTTGTAATGTGTCCTGTGTTCTAGCTTAATAATTAAATTGAGTTACACAATTTCTAATATAATTATGCAGAGAACCTTTAAACTTGAGCTATCTGTCAAGCATTCAAAAATGTGTCTAGAAAAACTGTCTGTCTGTTGAAGAAGCTAAAATTTAATTAACTTAAATTAAAGAGTTTTTCTAACAATGTTAATTTTATAGTTGCTTTTAATCAATAGCTCTTTGAATAATAATTTCCACAATTGGATGTGTTTTAAAAAATTGTTTCTGTGCTGATATAATATATTATTATTATAAATTATAAATGTGCCCCTGCTGTGCACTGTGTAATGGCTGTATCTGACAGTGCAGGAACATGATCTGATCATACCACATCTCCTGGGTAGAGGAGGATGTAAAAGAGTATACAGACAGGACAGCATGGTATCACAGCTGATTCTTTTTGTGAGCATTTCCCTGCATGTTTCAACTCAAAGAAAAAATTATGTGTGATCGCATGCTGCGATATCTGTATACTCTTTACTTCCTCACTTGCCCAGGAGCTGTGGCATGATCAGACCATGAACCTGTACGCTCTGACACAGCCATTTATAAGAAAAGCTTCAATAAATACTTAAAGGGGTTGTCTCATGAACAAAGTACATTTTAATCAATAGATCTAGGAATAATAGTAAGTTCCCCCATTGGATGTTTTTTTTTTAAAGTTCCTTTAAAAAACATGCAGTGAAGAGGGCAAAGTGATCCTCTGAATGTGGTGCCAGTTGCTCATTGAGTGTTGCAACTGGCACCACATTCAGAGGATCACTTTGCCATCTTCACTGCATGTTTTTTCCTAAGCAGGATTTGGTGAGTGCCAGTTGATTTCCATAGATACTGCTGCAACCTATGTGGTATTCAATAATCCAATGATTTAAGGTACCATTAGTATTATTTGCTCTATTTTTGCTTTATCTATTTATCAGCATTTGGTTTACTACACCGTGGAAACAGTAACGCTCAACCCCACACAGTTACACTCCAGGTGCAGCCTATATGGTCCTATAAAAGGAGTAAGTGTATTCCACCAATATCGCTGATAATTCATTTATACGGTCAAATCAGTATATCGATTTTTTGTATATTTTATTTTACCTTCCAGCATTGGTTTATCACACCGTGGAAAGAGAAACACTTAACCCCACATAGGAACACCTTATACGGTCTTATAAGAGCAGTGAGTTTACTTAACCAATATCTTTGGTAATTTATTTGTACGGCCCCAATCAATATACCGACCTCCTGTATATTTTTCCTTTCAGTGAATTGCTGTAATTAGGTGTAACCCTTTACCCATAAGGGTCCCCATATAGTACAAAAACAGCCATAACAGAAGTAAGTACATTGATTTTTTTTTTTTTTCTCAGCCTGAGTTTAGCGCGGTGGTTGCAGTATTATTATTTAAATGGGAAAAGTGTCCAAAATTCAACTTCCCATCTGTGTCCTCTATTCTGTTGTGAATAAAATATGACTATAAGATATTTCCATTCATTGCATTCTTGTTTTGTTTTTTTTTTACATTTTACAGATTCACAACCTTTTTTGGGAATGGAGGTTGCCGTTTACATCCAAAAAATACCACAATTTTCCATTTTTTCAGCATTTTTAATTATTTCTATTTGTAACTGCCAAACAAGAAACAATCTTGCATTTCAATGTTATTTTCAGCACCACCACATTATTTAAAATTACTTAATCATATCTCAGTTACAAAAACCTCCTAATTTTGGTAGAACAGTTACCATTTCCTTAAGCACTCTAAGTGGCACCGAGACTAGAACACAGCAATAGGCAGAGGTAGAATATTATAAAGCCTTTTTCTAGTTTGGTCACCTGGACAGTAAATTTTGTGGTCTTGGGCAACTTAACTTAGGATATAGACATAGATATTGTTTGTCTGATAGTCAATGGAGAGTTCCGTGTGTGAAGGGTGAAAACTCCTTACAAGTGGCCTCTTAACATATTGTATGTTTGCAGGTGCAAAATTATTATTATCATTATTATTATCATACATCTAAACTGTGTAGAAAAATGTTTTATAATGATTTCACAGATTGTGATTTATACCCATTTATTTAAAGTTAGGATCAAACTTGACCAAACAGGTAGAAGCAGCACCAAACTTATGCTAGTAGGGGAAGTTGTATGATAAGTTTGGAGCCTCATGCTAGACATATAGATACATATAGACACTATTCCGGATATCACTCAAGTATCTGGGTGCTCGGATGTGCTCGCTACTTGGCGAGCATTTGGCGGTGATCGATTCAAAACTCATGTTTGGCGCCTGTTACATTGCCAATTACCATGTGGTAATTGGTTGTGGCATTACTGTGATTGGCTGGCATTGACATCTTCAATGGTTATAAAAGAACAGGTGCCACCTGGCTCAGCACAATGACACCATTGCACAGCTCTGTGAAACTTTATATTAAAGCAGGGGTGGAGAACCTCAGGCCCCAGGGCCATTTACGGCCCTCTGTGACCTTCTATCAGGCCCCTGAGCAGATTATCAGGGACCGCATTCTTGGGCAGGGAGGTGTATTTTGATTGCCACCAGCTCATTAATTTCTTCTTGTTCTGTTAGCACACACATGCAGTGTTCACTACTGAACACTGAAGGGCATGCAATGAAAGATTACGTTCTGAAATCAGTGCCAGAGTCAAGATGTACTTTGTGGGTGGAGTTTGTATGGCCCCCAATGGATGGTATAAATATCCACATGGCCCTTGGTAGAAAAAGATTCCCCACCCCTGTATTAGAGGGAGAAGCCTTTATGAGTGTAGGTTTACCACAACACCACTTTGTTCATAATATTTCAATGAGGCACTACAGTTGGTGCCTTTAAAGGCTTATGGATGACCCTGCTTGTAATTTTAGGCAGGATTTGCACTTAGTACATAACCTCTGTGAGTCCAGGAGTACCAATACATGAGAATTTGAACAGAATGTGTATGAGGCCTTCCTTTATGTCTAATACAGTGTGCATATGAGTCTCTCTGAGTCCCTATGTAAGGATTCCGGACCTTCCTGGTACCTGTTCGTCCTGATCCAAGATGGAGTTCTGGATCTCGCCCTGTCATGGAACTTCCTGTCTGTCCTGATTATTTAAGTCCGGGTCATGTGTTCTCCTGTGTCTGAGTATTTTGCGCTGCTGGCTCCTGAGCTTCTGCCTCTTTGCTGGTGAGCTCCATGCTTCTGCTGCTCACTACTCGGTGGTCTGCCTCGCCCCTTTCCGCTGCCTCTCGCCTCTGGAACTGCTGTGACGGGCTGCACACCAGTGGAAGGATTTCCCTTGTTTGCAAAACTTTTCCCAGTGTTGTGCCTCTTTGCACAACCACACCAGGTGAGCAAGATTCAAGTTGTGATTTTCTCTCCAAGAAAGATTTACTCATCTACTACGCTTAGATAGCGCTCTCCCTCTTTTTCCCCTCGTCCTCTCTTTCCCAGGACTTCATTCACACAACGCACCACCTGTGAATTATTGGACTCCCACTAGAAAGTACTGTGTGCACGTGTGATCAAGTTTTGCTGAACTTCCTCATTTAAGTACTGTGTGCATTCCCACTAATAACCTTATTAGACTTCCTCGTTTAAGTGTCTTGTTCGCTTCCACATCATTTCCTTGCTGGACTAGTTCGTATTAACGGTCGCGCCCCGCTATTCAGTTTGCTGTGATTTACTATATTGTGCTGAGCACTTCGTTACTATTGCAGGAATATATGTATTATGTCCTGTTTGCTATTACACCCTAATTTTGGGAAGCTCTTGCTTCCTTCATAAATTACACTGAAATTTAATATTTTTTAATTTTAAAAAAATCAATTTTGGTTTACTTAAATTATAATTATTATTTTTAAATCCGAGCATTTTTCCAGCAGACCCTACAAGGAGGTCTGGGGGGGGGATGAGGAAGTGAAAATGTCCAAATGAATGGGAAAAGTGCTGAATGGAAGGGGAATAGCATGGGAAAGACACCTTGGAGGCCCATCTGATTTCCAGATCGCTGCCAAGGTCGATGGTGTCACATTTTTACTCCACTTTAAGGACTGACAATCAAAAATTCCAAATCAACGAGAAATTGCATTTTACAGGAAAAAAAATGTTAAGAAACATTCTTTCCTGTATAATGACTAGTATATAAGGCAAATTTTAGAGGGAATCTGTCACCTCATTTTTTGTATATAAGCTGTTGCCACCACCATCACACAGATGTAGATAAGCCCCCGATGTAACCTGAAAAATAAGAAAAACAAGTTATATTATACTTACCTGGGGGTGCGGTCCGGTCCGATGGACGTCGCGGTCCGGGTCCGGCACCTCCCATGTGATGACCTATTCATGCGATGTCCTCTTCCTTGTTTCTTGTCACGGCTCCTGCAAAGGCGTATTTCTCTGCCCTTCTGGGAAAGGTCCGAGAAGCCTGGTGCCTGCACACTGCAGTTCTTTGCTCTGCCCTCAACAGGGCAAATAAAGTATGCCTGTGCAGGAGCCGCGACAGGAAGCAAGGAAGAGGACGTCATCGCATGTACAGTAGATGGGAGGCGCCGGACCCGGACCGCGACGCTCATCGGACCAGACCTCACCAGACCGCCCCTGGGTGAGTATAATATAACTTGTTGTTCTTATCTGTCAGGTTACATCTGGGGCTTATCTACAGCATTACAGAATGCTGTAGATAAGACCCTGATGGTGGTGGCCACAGCTTATATATGAAAAATGAGGTGACAGATTCCCTCTAAAATTTGCCTTATATACTAGTCATTATACAGGAAAGAATGTTTCTTAACATTTTTTTTCTTGTAAAATGCAATTTCTCGTTGATTTAGAATTTTTGATTGTCAGTCCTTAAAGTGGAGTAAAAATGTGACACCGTGGTCCTCGCCAGCGATCTGGACGTCAGATGGGCCTCTAAAGGGTCTTTCCCATGCTGTTCTCCATCCATTCTGTACTTTTCCCAATCATTTGGACATTTTCACTGCCCCCCAGACCTCCTTGTAGGGTCTGCTGGAAAAATGCTCGGATCTTTCATTGACGTCCATTATACTTGTTACTCGAAACGTGCACCCAAGCATTAGGAAATGTTCAGTACGAGTAACGAGCATCTGAGCATTTTAGTGCTCGCTCATCTCTAGTTACCTTATCCCAGGCATACTTTACATCAATGTTTTATGCCTAAATCATGCCAAACCATTAATATATTTTACTACACATTTCTGGATGCTTTTCAAATGTGTCTAGTGAAGCATAAATTGTGCCTCACACACATACTAAAGTTTCTGCAAGTCATCAGCAGCACTATGTGCAATTTGTGCCACAATTCTGGCAGTAGAGCAATACACATCAGGACTTTGCATCGGAGCATTTGCAACAATAATGTACAGCTGGATCCAAAAGAATTTGGATAGAGAAAGAACTTTAATAATTTGGGCTCTGTAGACCAGTATAATGGATTTCAAACAAGCTATAAAGTTATTTTATCACCTTTAAATCAAGATGTATTACAAAAAAATGTAATCATTCAGAAATACAGTTATTTTTTCATACTGTACTCCGTTTTCACAGATACAAAAGTCATTAGATAAATTATTATTTTGTTCCCTCTAAAGGGTATTCCTTCAAGGAATCTGTCAATAGGATTAATCCTTCTAAGCAATCTATTAGGGCATGTAGGTCATAGGATGCTGAATAAAATGATACCTTGATATCTGCGATTCGGTGTGTTGTTACAGAAAAATCCATGTTTTTCTTATATGTAAATTAGGACTATGGGCCGGACATAGATTTTCCCAAAAATCTGCATGCAGCACTTATTGTAAATGATAGGGGGTGCTACCAGTGTGAGACATGTCACTAACACTTAACGGAAGAGCTAAACTTTGTTTGCTTAGAAACAGCAGCTGCAGCTCTCAGAGCTCTGCTGTATTGTAACACTGGCTGCCTGTGAGATGGAAGCTGGAGCACTGAAAGGATCCTGTAGATGTGTCAGTCAGGTATAATCACACACAACTCTGCAGTAAGATTGGGAGAGCAGACAGTAGCCATTACACATCACACTGGTAACCATTACATGTCTCACACTGGTAACGCCCCATCATTTATAATAAGCTCTGGAGGCAGATTCTCAGGGAGATCAATGTCCAGCCCATAGCCTAAAACAACTCATTTACATGTAATAAATATGTAGATTTCTCTGGAATAAGGCAATGGATAACAGATACAGTGCCTTGTGAAAGTAGTTGGCTCCCTGGAACTTTTCAACCTTTTCCCACATATCATGTTTCAAACATAAAGATACCAAATGTAAATTTTTGATGAAGAATCAACAACAGGTGGAACACAATTGTGAAGTTGAATGAAATTTATTGCTTATTTTAAATTTTTGTGGAAATTCAAAAACTGTGAGGTATGGCATGCAATGCAATATTATTCGGCCCCTTTACTTTCAGTGCAGCAAACTCACTCAAGAAGTTCATTGTGGATCTCTGAATGATCCAATGTTGTCCTAAATGCCTAATGATGATAAATATAATCAAATAAATATGTAAATAGAGTGTACTGTAGGTTGATCATTGACACTGCAGCTTCATTCATTCTTATGAGAGTGCTGAAAACCAGCCAACCACAGCACTTGGCTATCTCCAGCGGTCCCTCAAAGTGAGCAAAATTAACGCACAGCTCGGTAACTGATAGCGTTTCCACTAATGCTATTGTTAGGACTTTAGGTAATATATTGGTGCTGTATGATGAGCGGGGTAGACATGTTTTATTAAGGCAGGGGTGAGTAGAGGTCAGAGGAGCGGCGGAGTGTAATTTTTAAAAAATATACCTTAATGTGTGCACATTCCAGCAGTCAATCAGGGCTCATAAACCATCCACAACATCCAAACACAAAGGCTTCTGTCATTAGCCGCCGAAGTCACAAGTCCCTTTCCATATAAAAAGCAGGCATGTTATTTTGTTGGGGCCCTCTTGTCAGTGTAACAGCCCTGAGAAGCCGCTCTTGCTGCTGAAAGTTGTCATATAGTTAGATAGAATTCTGTCCTTTGTGAAATTAACATTCCAGCATCTAACTAATTTGTGCTAATAGTGCTGTGCAGGCTGGAGTCCACATTTCCAAATCCAAATCTTTTGGGTTAATACTATGTTGCAGTCAGGACGTCACATTTTCTAAAACCAATCATTTGGCTAATATTGGGGCGCAGGCAGGTGGCCCCATTTCCTAATCAAAATAGTTTGGGCTAATATTGGGGTGCAAACAGAGGCCCCATTTCATAATCAAAATTGTTTGGGCTAATATTGGGGTGCAGGCAGGAGGCCCCACTTCCTAATCAAAATTGTTTGGGCTAATATTGGGGTGCAGTCAGAAGGCCCCATTTTCTGATCAAAATAATTTGGGCTAATAATGGGGTGCAGCTACTAGGCCCTATTTCCTAATCAAAAAGGTTTGGGCTCATGATGGGGTGCAAACAGAGGCCCCATTTCCTAATCAAAATTGTCATGGCTAATATTGGAGTGCAGGCAGGAGGCGCCATTTTGTAATCAAAATTGTTTGGGCTAATATCGTTGTGCAAGCACCAGGCCATATTTCCTAGGCAAAATAGTTTGGGCTAATATTGTTGTGAAGGCACACTCTCAGAAAATAAATATTGATTGTTAATTTAGGGTTGTGAAACAGCTGGTTAAAAGAGGGGAAGGGTACATCCAAATGAGTGGGAAAAAGCAAAGTCATGGTGTACGTGGTGTTTGACATGTACGTGGGTTAAGTGGTAATGTTAATGAAACCTCTACTGAACAAAGGTTCATCCTATCCAAAAACAACTGACAACATCTGTAATTAGACGGGCTACTCCACTCCACAATAGGACTATGGGCCAGACATAGATTTTCCCAAAAGTCTGCATGCAGCACTTATTGTAAATGATAGGTGGCGTTACCAGTGTGAGACATTTCACTAACAATTAACAGAAGAGCTGAACTTTGTCTGCTTAGAAACAGCAGCTGCAGCTCTCACAGCTCTGCTGTATTGTAACACTGATAGGGATCTTTAGCAGCTGCACAGAGGTATGCTGGGTAGATGAGGGCCAGAAAGAGCATGTGCTCCAGTGGATGGCAAGCGCTGTATCAAGTGGCCTTTCCTCCTCTTCCTCCACCTTAACATCACACCTAGTACAATCCTCATAGGAGGCACCCCAATTACCCTGGTTTCCCCCACATCACAACTTTCAAATCACCCAACAGACTGTTGAGAACCACAGATGGGAGAGTCTATTCACACATTCTATTCCATGGGCATCTGAGGTCTACTCCAAAGATTCACAGAATCCAGAGGAGGAAAGCATCTGCACCGATGCCCTAAATTGTTCCCTGTTGGATCCAGAGCCAAACAAGGTGGGATCCAAACAGAATCCAGACCCTCATCACCAGACATTAACCACTGGAGGTGATCCTGATAAGACTCGGATACCAAAGATGCACGAGAACTGTACTGTGCTGTCAGAGCGGAAAGAGAACAGAGAGGATGACGATGAGGTTGCAAATCCCACTTGTGAACCCTGAGGTATGCAACCAAGTAATTCAGCAGAGGAGGTGGTTGGAGGAAGATCGGGTTGCGTAGCGGCTTGCCGCACAGACAAGGAGTGAAGCAACCACGACAAACACTGCATCCTCAAACTGTATATTGAGAGCTTCTATAAACAGCTACCAAATGTAAGTTCAACACTTATATTTAAATCCAGACTTAATTGGTCATGAAAAAATAAAGTAACAGGCCATACTGAACCAAAAAATGGCTTATAGGTCAAATGTCCAAATATTTTTGAGCCAGTGAAAATGGAGGACTTATATGAAAAAAAAAATACAGTTGAAGGGTTATTCCCATCTCATCCTGTCATGGCTGCCATGGAATAACTCTCAGGCCACTTATCTGCTCCAACCACTAAAGGCTACTCAAAGTGGCGAGAACAGCTGAGCTGTGCAGTTTCTAAAACTCCCATAAAAATGAATAGAAATGTACAAAAACAGCCAGATTAGCAGAGTTAGCTACATTGTTTCCATATTAATTTCCATGGAATTTCCATGAATGTTACAGATACAGCACAGCTCAGGAGCTCTTGGCGGTTACTGTAGCGCCACCTCCAGTAATTCCCACCTCAGCTATAAAATCTAAAATAGGAATAACCCTTCAATGCAATAATGATATATAAATCAACCTTGGATTAATAGTTTTTCTAAACTTCAATGCATTCTTAATTGTTTTAAATAAATCCAGTTTACTGGTATAAGGAAGGTAATTTATAACAAAAAAATAATTCCACCACGTGTAAATTCTTCGAAACTTGAATGAACAAAAAAGAGAAAAGGGACAATAGACTAATCCAAAAAGAGTAAACAAATTATATATTTTATTATTAAAAGTTTAACAACTGGTGCGAGGGAGGGTGATATACACTACCGTTCAAACGTTTAGGGTCACTTAGAAATTTTCTTATTTTTGAGAGAAAAGCACAGTTTTTTTCCAATGAAGCTAACATTAAATGATTCAGAAATACACTCTATGCATTGTTAATGTGGTAAATGACTATTCTAGCTGCAAACGTCTGGTTTGTAATGCAATATCTTCATAGTTGTATAGAGGACCATTTCCACCAACCATTACTCCAGTGTTCTTATGGTACTTTGTGTTTGCTAACTGTGTAAGAAGGCTAATGGATGGTTAGAATACCCTTCAAAATCCTTGTGCAAGTATGTTAGCACAGCTGAAGACAGTTTGGCTGATTAGAGAACCTATAAACCTGACCTTCCTTTGAGCTTGTTGAGAATCTGGAGCATTATATTTGTTGGTTCAATTAAACTCTCAAAATGCCCAGAAAAAAAGATCTTTCATGTAAAACTCGACAGTCTTTTCTTGTTCTTAGAAATGAAGGCTATTCCATGGGAGAAATTTCCAAGAAACTGAAGGTTTCCTACAACAGTGTGTACTACTCCCTTCAGAGGAGAGCAAAAACTGGTCCTAACCAGAATAGAAAGAGAAGTGGGAGGCCCCACTGCACAACTGAGCAACAAGACAAGTACATTAGAGTCTGCAGTTTGAGAAATCGATGCATCACAGGTCCTCAACTGGCAGCTTCATTAAATAGTACACGCAAAACAACAGTGTCAACGTCTACAGTGAAGAGGCAATATAAAGTGACTAGCACACTCCAGGGTGTTGTGATGCAAAAAAGTGGGGATTTATTACATACAGTAAATCACAAACGTTTCGGTCGATACTGGACCTTCATCAGTGTGCTAGGTATAATTGTATACTTGTATGGCCCCAAAAACAATAGAATACTCGGATTTGCATCAATCAGACATGCTGGAAAAAAAAGGCAACAAGCCGGGAAGAAACAGAACCAGGCTGGTCAACTGACGGTGAGTCAGAATAATAGGTGGCGCTGAGGCTTAAAAGAGCTGTCAGTACGCCGGGACACTAGGGATAAATGCGGTATCCACCGCTAATAGAGTGTGTCACACTCTATTAGCGGTCAGTTGACCAGCCTGGTTCTGTTTCTTCCCGGCTTGTTGCCTTTTTTTCCAGCATGTCTGATTTATGCAAATCCGAGTATTCTATTGTTTTTGGGGCCATACAAGTATACAACACTTTCCACAATAAGGAGGGTTCGAAATCCTATTATATCAAAGATTTTATTAATTGCCATACTAGCAATGTGGTATACAAAATTGATTGTATTTCTTGCAATGTTTCCTACATAGGATGCACCACCAGAAAATTGAAAGTGAGAATATCGGAGCATATAAGGGATGTGGGCAGCACTAGTGCTGGGAATAGAAACATGTCAGCAGTTGCAAGACACTGTGTTACACACCATGAAGGTAACATGTCCAATATGAGGATTCAAGGCATTGAACAGGTTAAAATGTCTCAGCGGGGAGGGGATGTCAAAAGACGGCTTCTCACCAGAGAAGCCTTTTGGATATATAACCTGCAAACAAGATATCTGTTTGGTCTCAACCGAAAAAATGAAATTATGTATCACTACTGTTGAAATATCTATCAATTGTACTATGAAATTGTATTTTAATTGTTATTTTTATGTTTACTTACCTATTTGCAATGTTGTGCTATATGTCAAAGGAGAAATTCTTTGGTCCAGGACCTGTGGCTCCGGTCAGATGACCTGAGCCGCCACTAGGATTGGTCCTGAAGCATTACAAAAGAAGGGTTGTGTCCCTCACTTAACTATGCATTGATTAAGACCGTCTCGGTCAAAACGCGTTGCATATTTCTCTGCACCTGGGCATTCGCATGTACGCAAGGATCCCGCGGTCAATGAACCGCAAAGATTTTATATATCAATAAAGTATCTTGTTTTATGGAGCTGGAACGCCTTTCTTCATTTGCTGAATTATACCTAGCACACTGATGAAGGTCCAGTATCGACAGAAACGTTTGTGATTTACTGTATGTAATAAATCCCCACTTTTTTGCATCACAACACCCTGGAGTGTGCTAGTCACTTTATATTGTATACGTTCAGGTTTGGGCACCTATGACTGTGCACCTCCCCTATTTAGGCTGTGCTTAGCATCTTCTATATTACAGTGAAGAGGCGACTCCCGGATGCTGGCCTTCAGGGCAGAGTGGCAAAGAAAAAGCCATATCTTAGACTGGCTAATAAAAGGAAAAGATTAATATGGGCAAAAAAACACAGACATTGGACAGAGGAAGATTGGAAAAAAGTTTTAGGACAGACGAATCCAAGTTTGAGGTGTTTGGATCACAAAGAAGAACCTTTCTGAGATGCAGAACAACTGAAAAGATGCTGGAAAAGTGTCTGATGCCACCTGTCAAGCATGGTGGAGGTAATGTAATGGTCTGGGGTTGCTTTGGTGCTGGTAAAGTGGGAGATTTGGACAAGGTGATTTTTTGAATAAGGAAGGCTATCACTCCATTTTGCAATGCCATGCTATACCCTGTGGACAGTGCTTGATTGGAGCCAATATCATCCTACAACAGGACAATGACCCTAAGCAAATTATGCAAGAACTATTTAAGGAAGAAGCAGGCGGCTGGTATTCTATCTGTAATGGAGTGGCCAGTGCATTTACCAGATCTGTAGATTGTAAGCTCTCGCGAGCAGCGTTGTCTTGTGTTGCTTTAATTATTGTATTGTTAACATTGTTACTTATGACTGTTGTGATTGAAGCTGTTAAACTGTAAAGCGCTGCGGAATATGTTGGCGCTATATAAATAAAAATTATTATTATCTCAACCCCATTGAGCTGTTGTGGGAGCAGCTTGACCGTATTGTACGCAAAAAGTGCCCATCAAGCCAAACCAACTTGTGGGAGGGGCTTCTGGAAGCATGGGGTGAAATGTCTCCAGATTACCTCAGCAAATTAACTGCTAGAATGCCAAAGGTCTGCAATGCTGGAATTGCTGCAAAGGCAGCATTCTTTTGACGAAAGCAAAGTTTGAAGGAGAAAATTATTATTTCAAATAAAAATCTTTTTTTCGAACCTTGTCAATGTCTGGACTAAATTTTCAATTCATTTGGCAACTCATTTGATCTAGTATGAGTTTTCATGGAAAACACAACACCGCCCAGAGAGGCGCATCTGCCCCGACGCACGTTTCGGTCCTGCTGTCAGGGGGCGGACGCGCATCTCTCTGGGGTGTGGTCTGTGTAGTGACTAGGTAATGACTGCTTTAATATCAATTTGCACTTGGCCAATACATGCTAATTATATTGTATGGACGCTACAGCTATACAATAGTGGCCAGTGCTATTTAGGCCCAGGGAGTTTTACTTTTAGTCACTCACCCTGTGTTGGTATATTTTTTGTCAGTTGTGACATATAGATATATTCCCTAGCAACCAGGCAACCCCCACATGTACTCAGGCTGGCTAGCAGCTGTAAATCATGCAGCTGCGTCAACAAAAACGAAATCTCCGAGCAGTCACAAATACTCGGAGACCACCCGAGCATGCTCGGGAAAACTAGAGGAACGAGTATACTGCCTCATGACTACCGGTCACACAACAGCCATGCTGCCGACAATGTAACCCTCTCTATAGTAATGTATTCATTAATCCTAATAGTTTTACAGTTATATAAAGTTTTATCTGCTCACAAAGTAACAATTAATGATGTGAATCGCTTTGCTAACAGAATACCTAATGGCTTGCAATAAATTGGGATTAAAGTAGTAAGTCTTATTAAATGCTTTCAGACGCTTGTAGACTGCTTCACAGACGAGCCATTCTTAGAAGACAGATTTTCGAAGAGATTATGCTGACTTCTTTGGGGAAAAGTATTTCCTGGGAAGTTAATCTCTTTCTGAGAAGGTGCTCGGTGACCATGCGGCCCCTGAAGTCTGTATTAGTTGGTTCGGTAAAACCACAACTCATAAATCTTTTATTGGGGGAAACAAACCAGCCAGACCCAAGATCTCAAGCTGGTACATTACACTTGTTCCTAAAGAAAACCCCTAATGAGTATACATTGTATCACAGCTGTAAAAACACAGATCTCCTTCACTCCCTATAAATCGTGCTCACACATCCTTATGGTGGGGAACATTACAGAAGTAGATTAAATCTTTTCTATGTACAGTATCAGACTTCAGGAAATGTAACAGTTTACTCTAGGAGAATATGGATCCTATAGAAAAATATATTATTTCCCGTTGTTTTTATAGGGCAAAAAAATGCAATGGCTTCATGAACACGTTGTTATACTTTCTATCAGTACCTGTTTCAAGAAGGGCAATCAGAGGGGTTTTCTATCCCTTTAAAAAAAAGGCTAAATTGGTTCTCAAGCCAAATTCAGACGGCTGTGAAACACAGTGTATTATTTACTGTGATAAACAAACTGGCTGTGGGTCTAAAGTCCCAAAATCAACAACCTCATAAAAGCCTATCAGGCCATCAAGTTTGGGTCACGAGACCCATGGAGGGTCAGTCTGTGCATCATGATCCATACTCTGAATTAGTCCAGTTAGATAAAGGCCAGCGCTCCATCCTTGAGAAATTCTGTGTTTATTGTACCTTTATTCCATAGGTGCTAAAACTACTGAACATTGGTCAGACAACTGACGCGTTTCGGAAATAAACTTTCTTATTTGCAGCTGCTTCATACTGACAAGTTCTGCTCAAGCTGCAGAGTACCTGAATGCACCCATTACAGGTGCGGAGAACTGTTGGCTTTCTTATGTTGGGTATACTCTGAATTAGGCCGTAAGATATAAAGCTTGAATTGTAGACTCTCAACCACCAGCATGGTTTTGTAGAAAGTCCAAACGTTGTCTGCCGCTAACATGCAGCACACGAGCATATGTCATTGCTGTGTAGATCATTGTGATCAGTTAGTTTTTGCAATTCTTATGTAATCTTTTTTGCTAAGAGGGGAATAATTGTGCTTTAAAAATACTAAAGAAAATTAACGATAAACTGTGACTTTTTTTTTTTTGCACACCTGTTTTACATATCAAATTTTAAACAGTATACACCCCACTGATACAGAAGTCTAAAACAGCTGCTTGCTTTTTGGATATGTGTACCCACATACCTCACATTTCTTGTTACATCCTTTTGAGGAGGTGGGACAAATTGTTTTTTTTTTTAAATAGCAAAACAAATTATTAAATATCCTCAAAGAGCTTATCTAGATGTGTGTTGAGCACCTGGAACCCCCAAGTGCTTCACAAAAATGTTAATTTAGCCCCAAATTTAGCATTTTCACAATAGTAGCAGAAGAAAATGAACAGCAAAGAAATTTCTCTTGAGTATGCGGATACCCCATATGGGGGGAAAAGTACTGTTTGTGCGCATGGCAGGGCTCGGTAGGGAAGGAGCAACGTTTGACGTTTGGAACACAAAAATGGCTGGAATCAAGAGCGGACGCCATGACGTGTTTGGATAGTCCCTGATGTGCCTAAACAGTGAAAAAAAAACACAAGTGATCCCATTTTGGAAACTAGATCCCTCAAGGAATGTATCTAGATGTGTGGGAAGCACCTTGCACCCCCAGGTGTATCATAGAAGTTTATAATGTAGAGCTGCAAAAAAAAAAAAACAACATTTTCCCACAAAAATGTTTTTAGGCTCAAATTATTTACTTTCCCAAGGGTAACAGGAGAAAATGAACAGTACAATTGTTTTTTGCAATTTCTTCTGAGTATGCCAATACCCCACATGTGGTGGAAAACTACTTTTGAGGCAAAGTGCAAAGCTCAGAAGGGATGAAATGCTACATTGGAGTTCAGATTTTGCTGAAATGGTTTGATGGTGCCATGTCACATTGGCAGAGTCCCTGAGGTGCCAGAACAGCAGAAACTCTTGATAAGTGATGTCATTTTATGAACTACAATTATTTTAGGGGTGCAGTGAGCATGTTGGCACCACCTTTACCTCACAGCATTTTATACATTTGGACGGTGAAGAAAGAAACATTACATTTTTACCTCTAAATTGTTGTTTTAGCCCCAAATTTTACATTTTTAGAAGGGCTAATAGGAAAAAATGGACCTCACAGTTTTATTTCTTATGCAGTTTCTCCTGATTGTGCCAATATCCTGCATGTAATCGGGAAATAATTTTCACACACAGTACAAAACTCAGAAGGGAAGGAGTGTCATACTATAGTGCAGATTTTACTTTTTGGTTTGCAGATGCCATGACCCACTAGCAGAGCCCTTGAGGTGCCAGAACTAGTGATTGGCAAACTCGAACAGCAAAGTTCAGGGTCCATACGGAACACCTAATGCCAATGCATGGACCCCGAACACTGACTTCTTCTGGTAATGCGTGTTATTGTTCGGGTTCGGCAGCCCGAACATCAGCTTTTTCCCACGCTGTTATCTGTGTGACAGCGTGAGAAACACCGGCGGATATGATCGACGTTAAGTTCGATACCACCTATCAGAGCGCTGTGGTTTGCACGCTCTCACATGACAGCATGTGAGCCAGCAGCTCTTACTGCATCATGCCAACGCTCAACAAATCATCCAGATGTAGCAGAGCTGGACTACTTCAATTAACAGATATGGATTATCTTCTCGTCGGACAGGTGAGGAGTATGGCTTTTTTTATTTAAAAAAAATAGGTAAAAGAGTGAGGAGTTTTATTTCAAATAAAGGACTTTATTACATTCTGACTATGGGGTTAGTAATGGGAGTGTCTTATAGACACCTCTCCATTACTAACTTGTGGGCTTGATGTCAGCGGCAATAAAACTGCTGTCATCAGCCCCACAACTATTAGCTTACTGGTCACCACACCAAAGCAAGAGGGAAGAGCTGGGCAATGCACAATAATTGGCACATCTAATACATGCACTTTTCTGGGGCAGCTGTGGGCTGCTATTTTTAGGCTGGGGAAGGCCAATATCCATGGTCACTGACCAGTCTGAAAATTCCAGCCTCCAGCTGTCCGCTTTAGCTTGGCTGGTTGTCAAAAATGGGGGGACTTGTTTTTAATTATTTTAATAATGAAAAAATTTGGTGTGGAGACCCCTCTATTTTTGATAACTAGTTAATATAAAGCTGACAGCTGGGGTTTGCATGGGAATGCATGATATTTTTTATTTATTGCACAGGTGCCGGCTGATGAATACTCTCATCAGCCTCACCTGCTCTTCCTGGTATCAGTGAGAGCAGGTGTAGGATGATGAGAGTAGTACTCTCATCAGTCGACGCCTGTAACTGGCGGTAACTTTTTTTTTACCGCCAGTCAGAGCTGCTGGCTCACCCACGGTCATCTGACAGCATGGGAAGAACAGTGCTCTGACTTTCTTGCACTGTCACGCAGATAACAGTGCGAGAAACATCAGATCTTTGGGCCCCCCATTTATTTGAATGGGGTTCGGGTTAGAGTTCGGGTGCTAGTCTGATACCTGAATCAAACTTTTCTTTTAAATGTTTGGCTGAGCCCAAACACCCACGGGTTGTCCCATCTCTAGCCAGAAACCCCCATAAGTGACTCGATTTTACAAACTACATCTCTCAATAAATTAATTTAGGGGTGCAGTGATCATATTGACTACATAAGTGTTACAGAATGTTATACCATTGGGCAATGAAGAAAAAATAATTACTTTTTACCACAAAAAAAATTGTTTTAGGGCCAAATTTTATATTTTCACATGGGGAAATGAGTACAAATGGCACCAAAATTTGTCACACAATGTCTGCTAAACGTGGAAATACCCCATATGTAGCTGCCTCCTTGACTGTAGATTTTCCTAGTGCTAGAAGAACAGATTACCCCCTCTAGTGACCCCATTTTGGAAATTACACCCCTGCCAAACATGTGGACACTAAATGTGGATTAGACACGATGTGAGGTGTTGTGAATTCTGTGGCTGAATTCACTCCTGTGGTCACAAGTGGTACTGCAGCTTCTGAGCTTCCTCCCTCAGGTGTTCTGGTGAGCTCGTTAACTGCTTCATTACTTAACTCCGCCTGATGCTGCTATCCTTGCTCCTTGTCAATGTTTCAGTGTTGGATCTGAGCTTCTCCTGATTGTTCCTGTGACCTGCTGCTCTGTATAGCCAAGTGCTTTTTGCTTTTTTGTTGCTTTTTTTTCTGTCCAGCTTGTCTTTTGTTTTGCTGGAAGCTCTGAGACGCAAAGGGTGTACCGCCGTGCCGTTAGTTCGGCACGGTGGGTTTTTTTTGCCCCCTTTGCGTGGTTTTGCTTTAGGGTTTTTTGTAGACTGCAAAGTTCGCTTTACTGTCCTCGCTCTGTCCTAGAATATCGGGCCCCACTTTGCTGAATCTATTTCATCCCTACGTTTTGTCTTTTCATCTTACTCACAGTCATTATATGTGGGGGGCTGCCTTTTCCTTTGGGGAATTTCTCTGGGGCAAGTCAGGCCTATTTTTCTATCTTCAGGCTAGCTAGTTTCTTAGGCTGTGCCGAGTTGCCTAGGTAGTTGTTAGGCGCAATCCACAGCCGCTTTTAGTTGTGTTTAGGATAGGATCAGGTGTGCAGTCTACAGAGTTTCCACGTCTCAGAGCTCGTTCTTGTATTTTTGGGTATTTGTCATATCACTGTGTGCGCTCTGATCGCTAAGCACACTGTGTTTCTGGATTGCCTTCATAACACCTGTCATTAGCAAACATAACAGTACAAGGAGCCCAACTAATGATTCTCAATAGAGGGAAAGAAAAAGTTCTGACATCATTTTTTTTTTTTTTTTTCTGCTCTGTGTTCACTTTTTTTTTTTCCCCTAGACATTTGGGTGATTCTGGACACAGGTGTGGACATGGATATTCAGGGTCTGTGCTCTTCAATGGATAATCTCGTTATAAATGTACAAAAAATTCAAGATACTATTGATCAGAAATCTATGTTAGAACCAAGAATTCCTATTCCTGATTTGTTTTTTGGAGATAGAACTAAGTTTCTAAGTTTCAAAAATAATTGTAAGCTATTTCTGGCCTTGAAACCTCATTCTTCTGGTAATCCTATTCAACAGGTTTTGATTATTATTTCTTTTTTGCGCGGCGACCCTCAAGACTGGGCATTTTCTCTTGCGCCAGGAGACCCTGCATTGAGTAGTATCGATGCGTTTTTCCTGGCGCTCGGATTGCTGTACGATGAGCCTAATTCAGTGGATCAGGCTGAGAAAAATTTGCTGGCTTTGTGCCAGGGTCAGGATGATATAGAAGTATATTGTCAGAAATTTAGGAAATGGTCAGTACTCACTCAGTGGAATGAATCTGCGCTGGCAGCTTTGTTCAGAAAGGGTCTCTCTGAGGCTCTTAAGGATGTCATGGTGGGATTTCCTATGCCTGCTGGTTTGAATGAGTCTTTGTCTTTGGCCATTCAGATCGGTCGACGCTTGCGCGAGCGTAAATCTGTGCACCATTTGGCGGTACTGCCTGAGGTTAAACCTGAGCCTATGCAGTGCGATAGGACTATGACTAGAGTTGAACGGCAGGAATACAGACGTCTGAATGGTCTGTGTTTCTACTGTGGTGATTCCACTCATGCTATTTCTGATTGTCCTAAGCGCACTAAGCGGTCCGCTAGGTCTGCCGTCATTGGTACTGTACAGTCCAAATTCCTTCTGTCCATTACCTTGATATGCTCTTTGTCGTCGTTTTCTGTCATGGCGTTTGTGGATTCGGGCGCTGCCCTGAATCTGATGGATTTGGATTATGCTAAACGTTGTGGGTTTTTCTTGGAGCCTTTGCGGTGTCCTATTCCATTGAGAGGAATTGATGCTACACCTTTGGCCAAGAATAAACCTCAATACTGGGCCCAGCTGACCATGTGCATGGCTCCTGCACATCAGGAAGTTATTCGCTTTCTGGTGTTGCATAATCTGCATGATGTGGTCGTGTTGGGGTTGCCATGGCTACAAACCCATAATCCAGTATTGGATTGGAATTCCATGTCGGTATCCAGCTGGGGTTGTCAGGGGGTACATGGTGATGTTCCATTTTTGTCGATTTCGTCATCCACCCCTTCTGAGGTCCCAGAGTTCTTGTCTGATTATCAGGATGTATTTGAAGAGCCCAAGTCCGATGCTCTACCTCCGCATAGGGATTGTGATTGTGCTATCAATTTGATTCCTGGTAGTAAATTCCCTAAAGGTCGATTATTTAATTTATCCGTGCCCGAACACGCCGCTATGCGCAGTTATGTGAAGGAATCCCTGGAGAAGGGACATATTCGCCCATCGTCATCACCACTGGGAGCAGGGTTCTTCTTTGTAGCCAAGAAGGATGGTTCGCTGAGACCGTGTATTGATTACCGCCTTCTTAATAAGATCACTGTTAAATTTCAGTATCCCTTGCCATTGTTATCTGACTTGTTTGCTCGGATTAAGGGGGCTAGTTGGTTCACTAAGATAGATCTTCGTGGTGCGTATAATCTGGTGAGAATCAGGCAAGGAGATGAATGGAAAACTGCATTCAATACGCCCGAGGGTCATTTTGAGTATCTAGTGATGCCGTTCGGACTTGCCAATGCTCCATCTGTGTTTCAGTCTTTTATGCATGACATCTTCCGTGAGTATCTGGATAAATTCCTGATTGTTTACTTGGATGACATTTTGATCTTCTCAGATGATTGGGAGTCTCATGTGAAGCAGGTCAGAATGGTTTTTCAGGTCCTGCGTGCTAACTCTTTGTTTGTGAAGGGATCAAAGTGTCTCTTCGGTGTGCAGAAAGTTTCATTTTTGGGGTTCATCTTTACCCCTTCTACTATCGAGATGGATCCAGTTAAGGTCCAAGCCATCCAGGATTGGATTCAGCCGACATCTCTGAAAAGTCTGCAAAAGTTCCTGGGCTTTGCTAATTTTTATCGTCGCTTCATCTGTAATTTTTCTAGCATTGCCAAACCATTGACCGATTTGACCAAGAAGGGTGCTGATTTGGTTAATTGGTCTTCTGCTGCTGTGGAAGCTTTTCAGGAGTTGAAGCGTCGTTTTTGTTCTGCCCCTGTGTTGTGTCAGCCAGATGTTTCTCTTCCGTTCCAGGTCGAGGTTGATGCTTCTGAGATTGGAGCAGGGGCGGTTTTGTCACAGAGAGGTTCTGATTGCTCAGTGATGAAACCATGTGCTTTCTTTTCCAGGAAGTTTTCGCCCGCTGAGCGTAATTATAATGTGGGCAATCGAGAGTTGCTGGCCATGAAGTGGGCATTCGAGGAGTGGCGTCATTGGCTTGAAGGAGCTAAGCATCGCGTGGTGGTATTGACTGATCATAAGAACTTAACTTATCTCGAGTCTGCCAAGCGCTTGAATCCTAGACAGGCCCGTTGGTCGTTATTTTTTGCCCGCTTCGACTTTGTGATTTCGTACCTTCCGGGCTCTAAAAATGTGAAGGCGGATGCTCTGTCTAGGAGTTTTGTGCCCGACTCTCCGGGTTTATCTGAGCCAGCGGGTATCCTCAAGGAAGGAGTCATTGTGTCTGCCATCTCCCCTGATTTGCGGCGGGTGCTGCAAAAATTTCAGGCGAATAAACCTGATCGTTGTCCAGCAGAGAAACTGTTCGTCCCTGATAGGTGGACTAATAAACTTATCTCTGAACTTCATTGTTCGGTGTTGGCTGGTCATCCTGGAATCTTTGGTACCAGAGAGTTAGTGGCTAGATCCTTCTGGTGGCCATCTCTGTCACGGGATGTAAGTACTTTTGTGCAGTCCTGTGGGATTTGTGCTAGGGCTAAGCCCTGCTGTTCTCGTGCCAGTGGGTTGCTTTTGCCCTTGCCGGTCCCAAAGAGGCCTTGGACACATATTTCGATGGATTTCATTTCTGACCTTCCCGTTTCTCAAAAGATGTCAGTCATTTGGGTGGTCTGTGATCGCTTTTCTAAAATGGTCCATCTGGTGCCCTTGGCTAAATTGCCTTCCTCCTCTGATTTGGTACCTTTGTTCTTTCAGCATGTGGTTCGGTTGCATGGCATTCCTGAGAATATTGTTTCTGACAGAGGTTCCCAGTTTGTTTCAAGGTTCTGGCGAGCCTTTTGTGGTAGGATGGGCATTGACCTATCCTTTTCCTCGGCTTTCCATCCTCAGACTAATGGCCAGACCGAACGAACCAATCAGACCTTGGAAACATATCTGAGATGTTTTGTTTCTGCAGACCAGGATGATTGGGTGTCCTTTTTGCCGTTGGCTGAGTTCGCCCTTAATAATCGGGCCAGCTCGGCTACCTTGGTTTCTCCATTTTTTTGCAATTCTGGGTTCCATCCTCGTTTCTCTTCAGGACAGGTTGAGTCTTCGGACTGTCCTGGTGTGGATTCTGTGGTGGATAGGTTGCAGCAGATCTGGACTCAGGTAGTGGACAATTTGATCTTGTCCCAGGAGAAAGCTCAACTTTTCGCTAATCGCAGACGCCGTGTGGGTCCCCGACTTCGTGTTGGGGATCTGGTTTGGTTATCTTCTCGTCATATTCCTATGAAGGTTTCCTCTCCTAAATTTAAACCTCGTTTTATTGGTCCGTATAGGATTTCTGAGGTTCTCAATCCTGTGTCTTTTCGTTTGACCCTCCCAGACTCCTTTTCCATACATAATGTATTCCATAGGTCGTTGTTGCGGAGATACGTGGCACCTATGGTTCCATCTGTTGAGCCTCCTGCCCAGGTTTTGGTGGAGGGGGAATTGGAGTATATTGTGGAGAAGATTTTGGATTCTCGTGTTTCTAGACGGAAACTCCAGTATCTGGTTAAATGGAAGGGTTATGCTCAGGAAGATAATTCCTGGGTTTTTGCCTCTGATGTTCATGCTTCCGATCTTGTTCGTGCCTTTCATGCGGCTCATCCTGGTCGGCCTGGGGGCTCTGGTGAGGGTTCGGTGACCCCTCCTCAAGGGGGGGGTACTGTTGTGAATTCTGTGGCTGAATTCACTCCTGTGGTCACAAGTGGTACTGCAGCTTCTGAGCTTCCTCCCTCAGGTGTTCTGGTGAGCTCGTTAACTGCTTCATTACTTAACTCCGCCTGATGCTGCTATCCTTGCTCCTTGTCAATGTTTCAGTGTTGGATCTGAGCTTCTCCTGATTGTTCCTGTGACCTGCTGCTCTGTATAGCTAAGTGCTTTTTGCTTTTTTGTTGCTTTTTTTTCTGTCCAGCTTGTCTTTTGTTTTGCTGGAAGCTCTGAGACGCAAAGGGTGTACCGCCGTGCCGTTAGTTCGGCACGGTGGTTTTTTTTTGCCCCCTTTGCGTGGTTTTGCTTTAGGGTTTTTTGTAGACTGCAAAGTTCGCTTTACTGTCCTCGCTCTGTCCTAGAATATCGGGCCCCACTTTGCTGAATCTATTTCATCCCTACGTTTTGTCTTTTCATCTTACTCACAGTCATTATATGTGGGGGGCTGCCTTTTCCTTTGGGGAATTTCTCTGGGGCAAGTCAGGCCTATTTTTCTATCTTCAGGCTAGCTAGTTTCTTAGGCTGTGCCGAGTTGCCTAGGTAGTTGTTAGGCGCAATCCACAGCCGCTTTTAGTTGTGTTTAGGATAGGATCAGGTGTGCAGTCTACAGAGTTTCCACGTCTCAGAGCTCGTTCTTGTATTTTTGGGTATTTGTCATATCACTGTGTGCGCTCTGATCGCTAAGCACACTGTGTTTCTGGATTGCCTTCATAACACCTGTCATTAGCAAACATAACAGTGAGGCTCAGAAGGGAGGGGGGCGTTTGTATTTGGGAGCACGACGTTTGTATATGGGGGCGTAGAATTCAATAGATTTCTTTTGGGGGTGTGGGAGGCTTAGCCCTTTCCAGAGCCTTTGCACTACCAGTAAAGTGGAAGCCCCTTATATTTCCATTGACAGATGATGGACCTGAGTGGGTACTCGCTTTTTTCTGGATTGATTTGAAGCTTTTATTGGAAACATTTTACATAACCTATGGGTCAGTTATCCTGCACGCTATGCTGAGCACTTACTCTGTGGTTTCCATCTAAATCTCAGAGTGACGAGATTCAGATGAAACGCCATAGGGATCCATTTACTATAATGAGGCAGCAGAGTTACTCTGGACTCAGTCTGGCCTCTGTTCAGCGATGTCTTTCTTTTTTGAAGTGCACAATACTGTGGCAGACCATGCTTTCATCCACGCCTAAAAGGATAGACACTGTTGGATCACAGACCAGATGGTGTTCACAGTGTCCCTCATCTGCCTCACTACAGGGAATCCACCGGGTGTTCCATCTGAATCACGTATTTCCAAGATTTACACGGAATCCCCAGTGTAAGCGATCAGCATAGAGTGCAAGATAAATGTGAACTGATCCTCACTGCGATCTTTGGAAGGAAGAATGAAAAAAATCAACAGCAGGTGAAGAATTGGTTTCATTTATTTTTTACGCCGTTCCTAGTGCGGTATAAGTGATTGCACAAGTTTATTCTTCAGGTTGGTGCGATTACAGCGATACCAGATTTTTTATGGATTTTACTGTTTGGCAGCAGTCACACACTAAAAGACTCTTTTTTTTGGCTGAAAACTAGTTTTTGTAAGCTATAATGTTTCAATATTTCTGCCAGCAAAGTCACGCGAGGGCTTGTTTTTTGTGGGACAAATTGACATTTTTATTGGTATCATTTTTGGGCACGTGAAAGTTTTTGATAGCTTTCTATTCCGATTGTTGGGAGGCAGAATTAACGAAACAACAGCAATTCAGGAATTTTCTTTTTTTTTTTTTTATGACGTTCTGCATCTGGTAAAATTGTTGAGGCAGCATTATTTTTCAGGTCACTAGGATTACAGCGATACCTAATTTATGTAAACTTTGTCACTTTCATTTTTGGGCACGTGAAAGTTTTTGATAGCTTTCTATTCCGATTGTTGGGAGGCAGAATTAACGAAACAACAGCAATTCAGGAATTTTCTTTTTTTTTTTTTTTATGACGTTCTGCATCTGGTAAAATTGTTGAGGCAGCATTATTTTTCAGATCACTAGGATTACAGCGATACCTAATTTATGTAAACTTTGTCACTTTTCCACAATAAAAATTATTTTGTAGAAAAAAAATTTTTTTTGCATCATTTTATTCTGAGAGCAATAACTTTTTTATTTTTCTTCTGATGGAGCTGTATAGCGCTTGTTTTTCGCAGGAAAAGATGATGTTTTCAGCTATATAATTTTGTATTTACATTTGTCTTTTTTATTGTGTTTTATTCTACTTTTTTCCAGCAGTATGATGAAAAAGCATAGTTTGCCACGTTTTCATATTTGGCGATGTCTCAATTAATTTTACTTTTATTGGTATCTATTTTTACTTTTGACATTTACCGGTAGCTGCTGCATTTCCCACCCTAGGCTTATACTCGAGTCATTAAGTTTTCCCAGTTTCTTGGGGCAAAATTAGGGGGGTCGGCTTATACTCTAGTATATACGGTATATACTTAACAAAAAAGTGTGAAACAACTGAAATTATGTCTTATATTCTAGGTTCTTCAAAGTAGCCACCTTTTGCTTTGATAACGGCTTTGCACACTCTTGGCATTCTTGATAAGCTTCAAGAGGTAGTCACCGGGAATGGTTTTCACTTCACAGGTGTGCCCTGTCAGGTTTAATAAGTGGGATTTCTTTCCTTATAAATGGGGTTGGGACCATCAGTTGTGTTTTGCAGAAGTCTGGTGGATACACAGCTGATAGTCCTACTGAATAGACTGTTAGAATTTGTATTATGGCAAGAAAAAGCAGCTAAGTAAAGAAAAACGAGTGTCCATTATTACTTTAAGAAATGAAGGTCAGTCAGTCCGAAAAATTGGACAAACTTTGAAAACGTCCCCAAGTGCAGTGGCAAAAACCATCCAGCACTACAAAGAAACTCGCTCACATGAGGACTGCCCCAGGAAAGGAAGACCAAGAGTCACCTCTGCTTCTGAGGATAAGTTTATCCGAGTCACCAGCCTCAGAAATCGCAGGTTAACAGCAGCTCAGAATAGAGACCAGGTCAATGCCACACAGAGTTCTAGCAGCAGACACATCTCTACAGCAACTGTTAAGAGGAGACTTTGTGCAGTAGGCCTTCATGGTTAAATAGCTGCTAGGAAACCGCTGCTAAGGACAGGCAACAAGCAGAAGAGACTTGCTTGGGCTAAAGAACACAAGGAATGGACATTAGACCTGTAGAAATCTGTGCTTTGGTCTGATGAGTCCAAATTTGAGATCTTTGGTTCCAACCACCGTGTCTTTGTGCGATGCAGAAAAGGTGAACAGATGAACTCTACATGCCTGGTTCCCACTGTGAAGCATGGAGGAGGAGGTGTGATGCTGAGGGGGTGCTTTGCTGGTGACACTGTTGGGGATTTATTCAAAATTGAAGGCATACTGAACCAGCATGGCTACCACAGCCTCTTGCAGCAGCATGCTATTCCATCCGATTTGCGTTTAGTTGGACCATCATTTATTTTTCAACAGGACAATGACCCCAAACACACCTCCAGGCTGTGTAAGGGCTATTTGACCAAGAGGGATGGGGTGCTACACCAGATGACTTGGCCTCCACAGTCACCAGACCTGAACCCAATCGAGATGGTTTGGGGTGAGCTGGACCGCAGAGTGAAGGCAAAAGGGCCAACAAGTTCTAAGCATCTCTGGGAACTCCTTCAAGATTGTTGGAAGACCATTCCCGGTGACTACCTCTTGAAGCTCATCAAGAGAATGCCAAGAGTGTGCAAAGCAGTCATCAAAGCAAAAGGTGGCTACTTTGAAGAACCTAGAAAATAAGACATAATTTCAGTTGTTTCACACTTTTTTGTTAAGTATATAATTCCACATGTGTTAATTCATAGTTTTGATGCCTTCAGTGTGAATGTACAATTTTCATAGTCATGAAAATACAGAAAAATCTTTAAATGAGAAGGTGTGTCCAAACTTTTGGTCTGTACTGTATATATACAGTGGGGCAAAAAAGTATTTAGTCAGTCAGCAATAGTGCAAGTTCCACCACTTAAAAAGATGAGAGGCGTCTGTAATTTACATCATAGGTAGACCTCAACTATGGGAGACAAGCTGAGAAAAAAAAATCCAGAAAATCACATTGTCTGTTTTTTTAACATTTTATTTGCATATTATGGTGGAAAATAAGTATTTGGTCAGAAACAAAATTTCATCTCAATACTTTGTAATATATCCTTTGTTGGCAATGACAGAGGTCAAACGTTTTCTGTAAGTCTTCACAAGGTTGCCACACACTGTTGTTGGTATGTTGGCCCATTCCTCCATGCAGATCTCCTCTAGAGCAGTGATGTTTTTGGCTTTTCGCTTGGCAACACGGACTTTCAACTCCCTCCAAAGGTTTTCTATAGGGTTGAGATCTGGAGACTGGCTAGGCCACTCCAGGACCTTGAAATGCTTCTTACGAAGCCACTCCTTCGTTGCCCTGGCGGTGTGCTTTGGATCATTGTCATGTTGAAAGACCCAGCCACGTTTCATCTTCAATGCCCTTGCTGATGGAAGGAGGTTTGCACTCAAAATCTCACGATACATGGCCCCATTCATTCTTTCATGTACCCGGATCAGTCGTCCTGGCCCCTTTGCAGAGAAACAGCCCCAAAGCATGATGTTTCCACCACCATGCTTTACAGTAGGTATGGTGTTTGATGGATGCAACTCAGTATTCTTTTTCCTCCAAACACGACAAGTTGTGTTTCTACCAAACAGTTCCAGTTTGGTTTCATCAGACCATAGGACATTCTCCCAAAACTCCTCTGGATCATCCAAATGCTCTCTAGCAAACTTCACACGGGCCCGGACATGTACTGGCTTAAGCAGTGGGACATGTCTGGCACTGCAGGATCTGAGTCCATGGTGGCGTAGTGTGTTACTTATGGTAGGCCTTGTTACATTGGTCCCAGCTCTCTGCAGTTCATTCACTAGGTCCCCCCACGTGGTTCTGGGATTTTTGCTTACCGTTCTTGTGATCATTCTGACCCCACGGGGTGGGATTTTGCGTGGAGCTCCAGATCGAGGGAGATTATCAGTGGTCTTGTATGTCTTCCATATTCTAATTATTGCTCCCACTGTTGATTTCTTCACTCCAAGCTGGTTGGCTATTGCAGATTCAGTCTTCCCAGCCTGGTGCAGGGCTACAATTTTGTTTCTGGTGTCCTTTGAAAGCTCTTTGGTCTTCACCATAGTGGAGTTTGGAGTCAGACTGTTTGAGGGTGTGCACAGGTGTCTTTTTATACTGATAACAAGTTTAAACAGGTGCCATTACTACAGGTAATGAGTGGAGGAAAGAAGAGACTCTTAAAGAAGAAGTTACAGGTCTGTGAGAGCCAGAAATCTTGATTGTTTGTTTCTGACCAAATACTTATTTTCCACCATAATATGCAAATAAAATGTTAAAAAAACAGACAATGTGATTTTCTGGATTTTTTTTTCTCAGTTTGTCTCCCATAGTTGAGGTCTACCTATGATGTAAATTACAGACGCCTCTCATCTTTTTAAGTGGTGGAACTTGCACTATTGCTGACTGACTAAATACTTTTTTGCCCCACTGTATATACTGTGACAGAGTCACTGGTAACTTGCTGGAGGGGAGATATGTTTCTCTATGCCTAATGAGGTCAGTGATATAAAACCCATAGTTTTTCCTCCAGCACACTAAGTATTGTGAGGGTTAAGCTAAGTTGCATAATGGACTGGCTGATATGTAGAAATCCATAGAGTGGGTGGATGTCCACCTTATCTCCACCTGCAGAGCCGGCATCACCGTGTGCTGACAGAAGCTGTGTGGTGTCACATGATCAGTCACATGGGAGGTGACACAGTCTGGGACTTAAGTAGCTAGCCTCCAAAGGCAGAAGGGGGTTCAGTGTCTGGAGATGAAGCACTCCAGGGAATTGTTTGTGCCCATATTAAAAGGACCTGAACAGAGGACATCACTAACCTTAGAGGATGAGCCCAGCTAGAAGGACTGCGTCTTGTTTTGCCCAGAGGGCCGTGATTATTTTCCCAGCTTGGTTTATGCTTTGACTAAGAAACCCTAAAGTTTTAATTTTGTTTCTTTAAGCCATTCGGAGGTGGACTTGCTGGTGTGTTTTGGATCATTCTCCTGCTGCGTAACCCAAGTGTACTTCAGCTGGACGTCACAAACAGATGGCCGGACATTCTCCTTCAGAATTTTTTGGTAGACAGAAGAATTCATGGTTCCATTTACTAAAGCAAGTCTTACAGTTCCTGAAGCAGCAAAACAGCAACAGACTGTCACAATACAACCCTATTTTACTGGTGGTATGATGTTCCTTTTCTGAAATGCTGTTACTTCTATGCCAGATGTAATGGGACATACACCTTCCAAAAAGTTCAACTTTTGTCTCATGAGTCCAAAATTATTCTCCCAAAAGTCTTGGTCATCATCAAGATGTCTTCTGGCAAAACTGAGCCATGACTTTTTGTTATTTCTCAGCCATGGAAGAAAAAAGGCAATCGACGTCCAGGCTCGAATAGAGTAAGAACTATGGCTCTCCATCAGCAGATGATATGACAGCACCTGATCATTTGGACATAGCAATCTAGTCAGCTCTATGAGCAAGACTCACGCGGTTACTCTCACACTCATCTTTCTGATAGCGAGGCCACATCAAGTATTACCTGGACGGTAAGATCAAGTAGTGCTTGTTGTACTCAAGACTACTAATCCTTCTCCTTCTTGGCACTGTCAGATATCAATCCCTGATTGTCAAGGAAACAGGCATGTTTCAAATAATTTGTTTGTGTCAACTCAACTCCCACCTAGTCAAACTACCTTGATTTTTGAGAAATTATGATGCGTGCTGAGCCTTACTGAAAGATACCTAGTTACCATTATTTCTTCCAGCTGGGAAGATTCTTCTCCGCTTTGTGCTCACACATGTAGGAGAGATTGAGTTGCTCTCCTTGGCATTGAGCTTACATAGACACATGGAGCAACAACTATGGTCAGGGGCAGTATATGTCCATCATGGCCCAGTGGGCGAATATTTTTAATGGCAGTTACGTCAATAAAATACTACATTTCTTTAAAAGATTGCAAAAAAAAAAAACAATGGCTATATGCCTTTACAAAATAGTATGGGACAAAAAAAGCTAGGACGATTCAGGACCCAAAAGCAAAAACCTGCAACAGGCTGCTGCATTCAGATGGAGTTTACAGGTCTAATATTGAAATGTTAGGCTATGTGCCCATGTTCAAGATTTCATGTTTTTTAGCATTTTTGCGGCGGTTTTCCGCCTAAAAAACGCTTACATTAAGCATCCCATTATTAGAATGCATTCCGAAATTTTTGTGCCCATGAAAAAAAAGCATCGCGGAAAAACACGCAGCATGTTGATTAATTTTGTGGAAAATCTGCTGGGGGATTTGCCGCTATATTATTGCATTGGGAAGCTCCGGAAAAAAAATGCAAAAAAACCATGTGCGGATTTCCTACGAAAGGAGTTCTGTTTTGATCAGGAAAATTCTGCCAACAATCCTGAACGTGGGCACATAGCCTTAGAAGAAAATGTGCAAGGAAAAAAATATAATGAGATTACATTTTCTGGATTAAGGAGATCATTCTTTAGAATGTTAAAATAAAACTGACAAAGAAACAATGGCTTTCCCGTCTTACAATGAAGGAAACATACTTTCTGCGACACACAAGTCTTGGATACAGGATTCATCAAAATTAGCACTGAGGGGTTTAATACTACCCTCATTGTTTGTAGTGTGTGAAAAATAAAACAGGTTGTTATATAGGTGCTGTCACTGCAGTATTTACTGAATCCAGCGTGTCTGATAAGTGGTGTGCACCGCGCCACAATTCTTACTCCAGACGGGTAATTCCAAGGTTTGTTTTTTTTTTTTTAAAAAACAAACAAACATGGATCATCCAGCTGAATCTTACGATGCTGTAGAATGTATATAGCTGTTATTAAGAAATGTCTGTACTCAATAAAAGATTTAGATAGTTCATACATGACAAGTGTGATGAGTGAACGTGCTCGAAGAAAGGCTGGGATGAGGGGGTGTCCGCCGCCGCTGCGGCCCGCCACCGCTGTCACCTCGCCCGCCACCGCTGCTACCCCGGGTGATGCTGGAGGCTCTGGTGCTGCGGGGGGCTCTGGCGACATTTTGTGAAAGACCAGAGCCCCCCGGCACTTCTTCCATGCGTTCCTGTATGACTGACTCCGGGAAAATGGCCGCCAGAATCTCGGGAGATGAGATTTCAGCGCTGAGATCTCATCTGTTGAGATTCCGGCGGCCATTTTCCCGGAGTCAGTCATACAGGAACGCATGGAAGAGCTCATCTCCTGAGATTCCGGCAGCCATTTTCCCGGAGTCAGTCATACAGGAACGCATGGAAGAAGTGCCGGGGGGCTCTGGTCTTTCACAAAATGTCGCCAGAGCCCCCCGCAGCACCGGAGACAGCCCTGCAGCACCGGAGCCCCCCTGCAGACCCCCTCATCCCAGCCTGCAGCACAGGAGCCACCTGCAGACCCCCTTATCCCAGCCTGCAGCACAGGAGCCTCCTGCAGCACTGGAGCCCCCCTGCAGACCCAGTCATCCCAGCCTGCAGCACAGGAGCCCCCTGCAGCACAGAAGCCCCCTGTAGACCCCCTCATCCCAGCCTGCAGCAATGCTCCACTCTTGCCTCCAGCAACGACCCTGGGACCCTGATCCACCGCAGCCACAACCCCTGGTAAGTAATAAGACGCATGGATTATAAGACGCCCCACCAATTTATTAAAAACAAAAATCCTATTTTTCTCCTCAAAATTTGGGGTGCGTCTTATAATCCGGAGCGTCTTACAAAGCGAAAAATACGGTATATATATATATATATATATATATATATATATATAATAAAACTGGATTATCCTTTTGCTCCCTTTGGGTCTAGCAACTGAAGTGTCAGGCGATCATCTCTTAATGCCAGGGGAAGAAGTAGATTTGGGGACACCAAGGGGAAATGTGTTGTTTTTCGGAGGTGTTTAAGTGAATGTTCTCCATTTAATTAATGGTCACTCAATCCTCCAGTGATGGGTTGTTGTCGCACTGGCTCGCAGAAGAGAGGTCCTGAGTTCCCATTATACAGTTAGGGCCAGAAATATTTGGACAGTGACACAATTTTCACGAGTTGGGCTCTGCATGCCACCACATTGGATTTGAAATGAAACCTCTACAACAGAATTCAAGTGCAGATTGTAACGTTTAGTTTGAAGGGTTGAACAAAAATATCTGATAGAAAATGTAGGAATTGTACACATTTCTTTACAAACACTCCACATTTTAGGAGGTCAAAAGTAATTGGACAAATAAACATAACCCAAACAAAATATTTTTATTTTCAATATTTTGTTGCAAATCCTTTGGAGGCAATCACTGCCTTAAGTCTGGAACCCATGGACATCACCAAACGCTGGGTTTCCTCCTTCTTAATGCTTTGCCAGGCCTTTACAGCCGCAGCCTTCAGGTCTTGCTTGTTTGTGGGTCTTTCCGTCTTAAGTCTGGATTTGAGCAAGTGAAATGCATGCTCAATTGGGTTTAGATCTGGAGATTGACTTGGCCATTGCAGAATGTTCCACTTTTTGGCACTCATGAACTCCTGGGTAGCTTTGGCTGTATGCTTGGGGTCATTGTCCATCTGTACTATGAAGCGCCGTCCAATCAACTTTGCAGCATTTGGCTGAATCTGGGCTGAAAGTATATCCCGGTACACTTCAGAATTCATCCGGCTACTCTTGTCTGCTCTTATGTCATCAATAAACACAAGTGACCCAGTGCCATTGAAAGCCATGCATGCCCATGCCATCACGTTGCCTCCACCATGTTTTACAGAGGATGTGGTGTGCCTTGGATCATGTGCCGTTCCCTTTCTTCTCCAAACTTTTTTCTTCCCATCATTCTGGTACAGGTTGATCTTTGTCTCATCTGTCCATAGAATACTTTTCCAGAACTGAGCTGGCTTCTTGAGGTGTTTTTCTGCAAATTTAACTCTGGCCTGTCTATTTTTGGTATTGATGAATGGTTTGCATCTAGATGTGAACCCTTTGTATTTACTGTCATGGAGTCTTCTCTTTACTGTTGACTTAGAGACAGATACACCTACTTCACTGAGAGTGTTCTGGACTTCAGTTGATGTTGTGAACGGGTTCTTCTTCACCAAATTAAGTATGCGGCGATCATCCACCACTGTTGTCGTCCGTGGACGCCCAGGCCTTTTTGAGTTCCCAAGCTCACCAGTCAATTCCTTTTTCCTCAGAATGTACCCAACTGTTGATTTTGCTACTCCAAATCATGTCTGCTATCTCTCTGATGGATTTTTTCTTTTTTTTCAGCCTCAGGATGTTCTGCTTCACCTCAATTGAGAGTTCCTTTGACCGCATGTTGTCTGCTCACAGCAACAGCTTCCAAATGCAAAACCACACACCTGGAATCCACCCCTGACCTTTTAACTACTTCATTGATTACAGGTTAACGAGGGAGACGCCTTCAGAGTTAATTGCAGCCCTTAGAGTCCATTGTCCAATTACTTTTGGTCCCTTGAAAAAGAGGACGCTATGCATTACAGAGCTATGATTCCTAAACCCTTTCTCCGATTTGGATGTGGAAACTATCATATTGCAGCTGGGAGTGTGCACTTTCAGCCCATATTACATATATAATTTTATTTCTGAACATGTTTTTGTAAACAGCTAAAATAACAAAACTTGTGTCACTGTCCAAATATTTCTGGCCCTAACTGTATGTGTTCATATACCAGATTATTATATACTAGCTATTGAACCCGTTCTACGCCCGGGTGGCGAGCATTTATATTGGTATATAGTCTCCATCATGTGCTGCTGCCATCCTGCGCCCGTTCTGTCATGTGCTGCTGCCATCCTGCGCCCGTTCTGTCATGTGCTGCTGCCATCCTGCGCCCGTTCTGTCATGCGCTGCTGCCATCCTGCGCCCGTTCTGTCATGCGCTGCTGCCATCCTGCGCCCGTTCTGTCATGCGCTGCTGCCATCCTGCGCCCGTTCTGTCATGTGCTGCTGCCATCCTGCGCCCGTCCTGTCATGTGCTGCTCCCATCCTGCGCCCGTTGTCATGTGCTGCTCCCATCCTGCGCCCGTTGTCATGTGCTGCTCCCATCCTGCGCCCCCGTTCTTTCATGCGCTGCTGCCATCCTGCGCCCGTTCTGTCATGCGCTGCTGCCATCCTGCGCCCGTTCTGTCATGCGCTGCTGCCATCCTGCGCCCGTTCTGTCATGCGCTGCTGCCATCCTGCGCCCGTTCTGTCATGTGCTGCTCCCATCCTGCGCCACTATTGTATTATATGCCCCCATAAGACGCTCCAGTGTGTATACCCCCGTATGCTGCTGCCATATAAAAAATAAAAAAAATACCATACTCACCTATCGTCCGGCTCCACTGCAGGTGTGTCTTCAAGAAAATGGCGCCGGAAAGCGCGGACTGCGCAGGCGCCGATTCCGGCAGCAGGAATCGGCGCCTGCGCAGTCAGCGCTTTCCGCCGCCATTTTCTTGAACACACACTCCGGCTCCACTGCCTGTGACTGGACTCTGTCACAGCAGATGAGCCGGGAGACGGAGCCGCACGCAGCGCTGGAACGGAGGACAGGTGAATATACTTACCCTCCCTCCTGGCGCGTCCACGGTCCCTGACTCTCCGGTGGAGATCGCGGTATGCGTTCAGTGCTTACGCATACCGCGATCTCCTGGGAGCGTCACTCTGTGGGGGCCAGACTGCGCCGGCGCTTGCGCCTGCGCAGTCTATAAAGGCTTCGGACAGAGTGACGCTCCCAGCGTTATATTATAGATGGGCATTTTTTGTCCTGAAATATTACAAATTTTGGAATTACAATATGGTAAATGTGACCATATACCGGAGATAAAAATTTAAATGACAGCACTTCTGACAACTTGATCTTGTTTGATGAATGTGATAAAAGTAAAATCAGCAAATCATGTTGTTGTACCCTTGAAAATCCACTCCAAACAGCTCCCACTAAGTGTTTCTCATCTGTCTTATGTGCTCTCTTCTGCTGAAGACAGATTGTGCTTGACAACAGGCAGTAAAGGATGTCAAGATGGTTTACATTCTCTTTTGACTGAAAAACTGCTTATGGGTAAAAGGGCTTGTGGGAAAAATGCAGTGTTTTATAGTACTCAACGTGTGCGCCCTAACAGAGAAGTGGTCTTTTAGCTTGGGACAGGCAGGGCACTGAATAATGGATGTTGGGAAGTGATAGAAAGAAGGGGTCAGCACTAGTGATGAGAGAGTGTACTCGTTGCTCGGGATTTCCCTAGCACGCTCGAGTGACTTCGGAGTATTTATGACTGTTCGGAAATTAAGTTTTCATCGTCTCAGCTGAACGATTTACAGCTACTAGCCAGGCTGAGTACATGTGGAGGTTGCCTTGTTGCTAAGGAATCTCCACATGTATTCAAGCTGGCTAATAGCTGTAAGTCATTCAGCTGCCGCGATGAAAACAAAATCTCCAAGCAGTCATAAATACTCGGCGGTCACCCGAGGGTGCTCGGGAAAACCCGAGCAACGAGTACACTTGCTCATCACTAGTCAGCACCTATAGTGCTAGGAACCACTAAAAATAGTGCATGAAACGGTACAAAGCATAATAGCAAAAAGCAAAAAAAAATAGCCTAACGCAACATTTTACAGATTAGTCATTAAAATTGGAATTGTGACAATTGACCAATGTAAGAAACATAGAACCAAATTATGTAATTGAGAGCAGAAAGTTCAGACACTGAACAGTAGACGTGAGCATGGAGGTAAACACTTTATTACCATATACATATATATTTATTCATATATTGATCAGAGCATCCATTCACTGAAACAAAGGGAACTGTAAAACATATTCATCGTTCACGTAAGAGGAAATCAGACAACAGATTCTTGGAAAGTTCAGCTCCTTAACACTGAAACATTGGAGTCTAAAAATGTCATTCTTGAGGAGTCCAGCATAGGAATAAGAGTGGGTGGAATGCCAAATAAGTTATGAGATGGAGGCAGAACTGAAAGGTTCAAGAAAAAGACTTTACGTCATAAAAAACTACCAGATGGGCAATGAAAGTAAGAAACTGGATGGAGCCGGCGCTCAGTAAAGCATGCACCATTGGCTAGGGTGATCGAATATTGTGTCGGAGTCACGTGTACTAAAGTGCTTCATATTTTATTACTCTACCTGCGCATAAAACAGGAATGTTCTGCTTGGATTCTTTGCCAACGTCATGCATTAAGATTTTAAAGAGCAAATATCACCGAGGCCCAAGGTTTAGAACAGTAGAAGATGCCTGAACCGTCATTCTCCTATGGATGGATCAATGGTGGGAGGTAGGGGTGGATTCACCGGTCTTGGTCCAGTAGCCACATCCGTTATCTGAGCCCATGGGATGGAAACCCTCTTACCGGTAGCATCTGTCTTCTCTTATGGTTTGTCAGCCTGGTGTATGGTGCACATATACCATGCCATGCCAGCTAATCAAAAGTAAAGCCTCAGATGTCAGCAGTTCTCTCAGAGCTCCCGGCCGACGGCCATGGATCACTGACCTGGTCGCTCGACTGGGTCCCGCTAAATTATTCGCACCTTCTCACATAATGCAAAGGAGTGTTAAAGCTTGGTATGATGCCTACTACTCTACTATAAAGGCCTTCCACTGAAGGACCATAGGGACTCTGACGCCAAGAGGTGAACAGGGTTCTTTTCCCATAAAATGAGAAGATACTGGGATGGGGATTATGGAGGGAACAGCTTCACTGGTGGAAACGACTGCATCCATCAGTGCAACTCTATGTTCTGAGAAGAGGTTCTTCAGTAGGCCATATTCCCGTATGACTTCAGGAAAGACTATTACAGGGTTTCATAGTATTGCACCTTCTAGCTGACATAAACCAGCCCCTTTCGGACACATCCATACCTTCATATGGATCAAATATGCATCACGGCTCCATCACTTGTGTTACCTGCCAAGCATCAGGCTGCCAGAGACAGTAATGAGCAAAAATACAAGTTTGCACAGAGGAGCGTCAAATATTAGAAACGGCCAAAAATGATGCTGGTACACACAACAAAAGTGCAACATGTACACCGCCCATTCCCCATTTTAGTGGGCCGGACAGGTTTTGTGGGGGTTTATCTACCTTTTAGTTTCAGGTTAGGAGAAAACGAATTTTAGCTGTGACTTTTCGTATAGCTGGTGGAGAGCGACATTTTTATTAGTGTAAACATCTATAATTATACAGTGAGAAGTACAACATATTACAATACTACACAGGGTCCCATCCTACGGGACTGCCATTAACATGCCGCGTCACACCAAGATCAGCTCTGCGACCACTTCACATCGTCTTTATATGCCATTGTGCCACATCCCGACAGTCTGGAAGGTCCGGACCCCTAGCCCGGCCCCCATCTGTAAGTATGGGCTTGTGTTCACAGACAGAAATTACTGACAGGTAAGTGATCATCGAAAAATTACATTGCTTTTGGGTTAAATGTATTTTTTTTAAATTTGTAGGCAATTTAATTTTTCACATAACTATCTTTTTTGGAAAACAAAATTAGTCACCTTGCAATTCTCCCAACAATTTTTTTTAGACTCTTATTTTACCTACTTTCAGAAACTTTTCAGCAGGCTCATTATCATCAGAGGCAGGTTTACAACGAAAGGTTACGCCTCTATACACAACTGATAGGCTAAGTCACAGCTGATCCTGCTCCCCTGCTTTCATAATGAACTTGTGGCTTGCATTGTGGTTAATGTATATGTGTTGTTTCCTAAAACAAGAAGTTAAGAGTCTAAAAAAGCCTCAGTGGTCAGTGGGCAAATTTCAAGATTACTATTTTTTATTTTAATGCAAATTGTGGTTTATGAGCAAAAAAATAAAAAATAAACAGCAAAAAATTAAAAGAAAAATACGCGATTTAATCAATAAGTCAATTTCTGATGACAGATTCTCTTTAAAGGGGTTTTTCAACTTAAAAATAAATAAAAGGCCTTTAAACAGTAATTTATATAACTTATCAATGTAGTTCAATTATCTCGGACTCCAGGTCCTCTGGTAGCTCCTCTGGTTCCAGCATCTCCATCTCATGTCTCGTGCTTAAAACATGACCGTGTTTCATATGTCCACAGATGACTACAGCACTGCATGAAGGGACAAGCTGACTGTTAATTTCAATACCTAAGCCAGCACCCTCCTCTGGTACCGCTTACGCATAGACAGAGGAGGTGGGCGGCTCAGCTGCTGAAATGATTCAGCCAGCCCCCTCCTCTGAAACAGCTTATGAATAGACAGAGGAGATGGACAGCTCAGTTGTTGAAATGAGACAGTCAGCCAGCCCTCTCCTTTGATAAAAGTTTATGCATAGACAGAGGTGGTGTGCAGCTCAGCAGCTGAAATGAGAGTCAGCCAGCCCCCTCCTCTAATACAGCTCATGCATAGACAGAGGAGGGCGGCACAGCTGCTGAAATGAGAGTCAGTCAGCCCCCTCCTCTGATACAACTTATGCGTGGACAGTTCAGCTGCCGAAATAAGACAGCCAGCCCCCTCCTCCGATAAAGCTTATGCATAGACAGAGGGCAAATCAGCAGCTGAAATGAGAGTTAGCCAGCCCCCTCCTCTGATAAACCTTATGCATGAACAGAGGAAGTGGACGGCTCAGCTGCTAAAATGAGACAGCCAGCCTACTCCTGTGATAAAGCTTATGCATGAACAGAGGAAGTGGACGGCTCAGCAGCTAAAATGAGACAGTCAGCCATCCCCCTTTATATACAGCGTTGAGAACAGAAAGTGAAGTAGCCAGTACCCAGAGAGCAGAGCATTGGGCCACCTGTTGTATTTGAACTATCTTAAGAATAAAGTATATAATTTACTAAGCTTATTCTCATGTATTTTTAGTTGCCTGAACAACCCCTTTAAGAATTAGAACATATGAGACGATAACAAGAACACTGTGGCAAAACTGTCATAACCTGGTATAACCACTAAAGGAAAATAAACCATAAAGAAGGTCCAATGAAAGAAAGCATGAGAACATATATAGAAAAATGCACATAAAGAACCAAAGAAGTAGTAAAATAATGTTTATTACAAAATATTAAAACAGTGTTAAAAATGTATTAGAATCCAGAGCAGACGAAAGGGGTGAACAGACAATAAAGCACCAAAAGAGTGGAACCACAGGTGTGAGGCAATATCATAAATCCAAGACCCCTCAAAAACCATAGAACGTTCACATAATATTAAAATAATTCATGAGGATAAACCTGATGAGACCTAAATCAGAATTGTATAGAAGAAGGAGCCAGAAAAACCAAGAGTAGAAGTAATTTACCTCAGACCTGCGATTCCACAGCCCTTACGCACGTTTCGGCTTTGTGCCTTCTTTCCCGGAAGAAACGCGCGTAGGGGCTGTGGCACCGCAGGTCTAAGGTAAATTACTACTACTTTTGTTTTTTCTGACTCCCTCTTCTATACAATACTGATTTTGGTCTCATCAGGTTTATCCTCATGAATTATTCAATATTATGTGAATGTTCTATGATTTATTGAGGGGTCTTGGATTTAGGATATTGCCTCGGACTTGTCTTTTGGTGCTTTATTGTCTGCTCACCCCTTTCGTCTGCTCTGGATTCTAATACATTTTTAACACTGTTTTAATATTTTGTAATGAACATTATTTTACTACTTCTTTGGTTCTTTATGTGCATTTTTCTATAAATGTTCTCACCCGTTAGGAATTACAACGCACTAAATTTTAGTAATAAGCAACAATGGAAATTTAGATAAAGAGAGTCAATTTGGACATAGATACAGCACCCGTAGTATCTTTGAACATTCACTCACATCTAGAGCTATTCATAGAGGATTTAGAAGGGCTACACTGATCCCTAGTGGTCACAGCCGGAGGGAAGGCCTTGCTGGCCGCTCAGCAGTTGTCTGCCATACACCTAGCAAAACCAGCTGCTGATCGGCTAAATAAACTCTGCGGAATCTTATGTGGCACCTCCCCGTGGACTGACCAGACCATAAGGCAGAGGACGTATCTGCAGGGGGTTCAGGGGGAGACGAGTAAGCTGGAAATGTCTCTTATTTTTTTTTAGAAGATCGGAATGTAGTTGTCAATCTTGGCCCGATGCCGCTGGGCGATGCACTCCGCGATCCACACAATATTCCGGCATTCCTGCTCCTTTAGCTTCACAAAGGCATAAAACACACCAAAGTGGAACTGGTTTAGAAAGGCCAATTTATTCAATTTCACCTGTAAATGGGAAAAAAATATGAACAATCAGAAGGAGACATAAGATGGAACACGATTTTTTTTAACAGGTTTCATAAAAAAGTTGTATGTGACTAATACAAAATACGGTACATCCATTTAAAGGCAGAGTTCTTCTCCCAGGACATGGACTGCAACCTATATATACAGTGAATATAATATAAAAAAGTCTACACACCCCTGTTAAAATATTAGGATTTGGTGATGTAAAAAAAAAAAAATGACCAAGAAGATTCATTTCAGAACATTTTCTACCTTGAATGTCACCTATAATCAGGACAAACACATTGAGAAAAACAACAAAAATCATGTTGGGGGGAGGGATAAAAGTTAAAAAAAAAAGGGTTTGCTTAAGTGTGAACATCCTATTATTGCTGGGGATGTGGCCGTATTCCAAGTTAGCCAATCATGTAACATAGAGTTACATGAAAAAAGGCCAAGAAAGCAAAAATTCTGCCGGGGTATGTAAACTTTTGAGCACAACTGTAGTAGTCATTACATAGCTGTTAATATGTACATTGATTCTGATTAGCCCCTATAAAGATTAATTGCTTTAGTAGGATTTCCTCTACATTTTCTTTGTTGCATTTTACAGGAAAAGCCATGGTCTGTAAACAGCGTACAACACAGCAAAAGGATCTAATTGTTGAAAGTCAGGAAAGGGGTACAAAAACATTTTCAAGGCATCAGATATACAATGGAACACTGAACACGTCATCAAGAAGTGACTTAAAATCGTCGCAATAGTAACATTACCTAGAACTGGAAGTCCCTCAAAGTTTAATAAAAAGACAAGAAGAAAATTATCCTAGTAGGCTGCCATGAGGCCTATAACAAAAATAAAGGAACTGCAGGATTTTTGGTAAGTACTGGTTGTGTAATGAACGTGACAACAATCTCCTCTATTCTTCATATCTCTGACCTGTGGGGTAGTGTGGCAAGATGGAAGCCTTTTCCGACAAAAAACACAACCAAGCACAGCTATGTTTTTGGAAAACCTATATCAAGTCTGCCAAAACGTGTTACGGTCTGATAAGACCAAGGTTGAACTTATTGGCCATAGTTCCAAAAGGTATGTTTGGTGCAAAGCCAACACTACGCATCACTAGAAAAACACCATGCCCACAGTGAAGCATGGTGGAGGCAACATAATGCTTTGTGTTTTTTTGGCAATTAACTGTGACTTAACCTGGAGTGCGTTCTGAACAGTTACAAATATCAATCAATTTTACATCAAAACCTTCAGGCCTCTGATAAAAATCTGGAGATGAAAAATAATTTCAACTTACAGCATGACTACAATCCTCACAGTGGGGAAAGATCATCACAGGGCAACACAGGCAGGCAAATAACAGCTACCTGCCGATAAGTGTTTAATCCCACAGGGATAATTTAAAAAAACAAAACAACTCCTGGATAACCCTTTTTATATATTTTAGTCTAGATAGTCATCTGCAGCACTGTGTCATTACTGTTCCTTTAAATGCCGTTCCCTGAAACATCTCTGTAAAGTTGATAGAAAACATGCATGACCGTCTTGTCCGCGATCCCAAAGCTATATAGTTTAATTACACTGAAATCTGGCACAAACTCCGAGACCTTATCAACCTGTAAATGTTTTATGCACAAAGACTGAACCCTTTCTTTTAATTGAATGGAAAGACACAATATCAGCACACTGGCAAAAACCAGTTACTAAACTCTTGGCAAGGCAGCCTGCCCTTTAGCTTAAAAGATTGTTATTCTATTGAGCACACGGGTATTGGCACAGGATCACTTACATGGGGCGGCTGTGTAGTCTGTATGTGAAATGCTGAATGTAAAGCCTCTCCACGATGATGGATCCTGCGTATGTGTGGGTTGCGTGACCCCAAACCTATACCCGATAGCCCACACTATTAGGCTTTAAAGGGAACCTGTCAATGGGTTTTTGCCACCTAATCAGAGCAGCATGACGTAGGGCCAGACATCCTGATTCCAGTGATGTGTCACTTATTGGGCTGCTTGCTGCAGTTTTGATTAAAAAAAAAAAAATCACTGTTTTCTCTCCAGTTCTCGAATTCAGGTACCCTCCCCTGTCCGCTTCAACTGAAAAAGAGCTAAGCTACAGTTCACACTTACATCTATCCACCGTCGGATCTGAAATAGGTGGGGGTGCCATCAATATCGTAACCCCCTTTAAGTCAATTAAAAACCTATTTTGATGTGGAATGGGTTGTTTTTAATGCGCAGAGCCCCATTAGTATATAATAAATAGATAATTCAGACTCCAGTCTTAGTGATAAAACAGACCCCCTTAATTAAACGTGATTTCCGCAATCACCGATACGCTCATGACTCTTCTTCTATATCAGAATGGAGGCAGTGTTGAGTCCCGGATCGCTCACATTTGGATGCAGAACTGGCACCTGGACTGCGCGCCTCGCTCCCTCTGGGATCAGAAAAGAGCACTCCGATCCTCGCTGCAGCCAAGAGCTTGTGTGCGAAGAGGGAAGACTGAAGTAGCAGCCACCAACCAAACATCTGCTCGTAATGGCCGTTATCAGACTTCGTGGGGTCGGGTGTTCCAGCGAGTTTCTATAACCCTCAGACAGCAGGGTCGGTTCAGTCAGGGAAGAATATAAAGTCATATAGATAGACCTGGTGTAAAATAAATGTGTAAAAGGGGCACATATAGTATCACTGCTGGTCACCGCTGCAGACAGTGACTGGCTGCAGCTGTCTTGTGCCATGATCACCAGAAAAGATATGGAATCGGTAGAGTACTTCCTAGGGGATGGATGGAGGGGATTAGTAGGAGAGAATTCATTATTTTTTTTACCAAGCAACTAGACTATAATTAGGATATTTAGCTCATATTCCGAGATGTAATGCTGGGTCAGTATAGTCTTCTGATTAAAGGGCCATATAGTGTGTATTAACCGCTTAAAGGATATGGACAGTAGGGTGTGGTAGATCGGCTCACTCGGCAGCCCACCGAGGTAGACACAGGAACGGTTCTTCTGCTGGTTTATTTAAAACAAAGCATAAATTAGTGCAGGAACAACAAAATAAACACGGCCTTTCTGGCATAACGGGAAAACAAGAGATGGCTTAAAGCACAGTCCGTATACCAGCGGGGATCCAACCACTCAGGATACAACCAGGTTCAGTATGGCTTAAGATAAACACTTCTCTGGAGCGGTCTTCTCCAGACACACCGAACACCAAACGACTCAGATGGCTGACTATTTACTTTCTAAACCCCACCCTGGGGAGGAGAAATGGTGAACAGCCTTCTTCAGCTGTTCACTTAAAAGCCTAGCCCTTAAAATGTCCGATTAACCCCTCTCAGCACTTAGTGTGCTGGGGCAAACGTCCAAGTTTTAAATCACTGAAGCCATTAGCCTCAGTGAAACTATATCTCTTCTCCAGTACTTTGCCAGTCTCTTTGTCACATATCCCACCCTTCTGCCCAAAGCCATGGTTTTGGCACCTTCAGTCATCAAATAGGGAAGTCTGGACAGGGCATCTACATTACCCTGTAGCTTCCCAGGCCACATGAAAACTAAAGTCCTGGACCTCTGGAAGCTACGTAGTCACTAGTGCACTCTTCCCGTTACTTTCCCTCATCCATCTCAGGAACGCATGATCTGAAATTAGCCTGGACTTCTGGCCTAACAAGTAGTACCTCAGCATGTCAATTGCCCATTTGATACCCAAGCACTCTTTCTCCAAGATGGCATAGTTCTTTTCACAGGAATAGAGTTTGGATGTTTGTCCCCATCTATTTTCTGGGATAACACCGCTCACAAATGACATTGGAGACATGCGCATGTACCACAATCTCCTTAGGGTGCTTTCACATTGCATTTGTGTCCCCGTTGGGGCATACGTCCGAAATACTTCACAAAACGAGGCCCGGATGCAGGCGCCGACTGTTATGTAGGCAATCCAGTAACACAGTGTGCCAGTAATCAGAGCACATACAGTGATCTGACAATAACCCAAAAACAATAGAACGAGCTCTGAGACGTGGAATCTCTGTAGACCGCAATACCTGAACCTATCCTAAACACAACTAAAGGCAGCTGTGGATTGCGCCTGACACTACCTATGCAACTCGGCACAGTCTGAGGAACTGACTAGCCTGAAGATAGAAATACAAGCCTGACTTGCCTCAGAGAAATACCCCAAAGGAAAAGGCAGCCCCCCACATATAATGACTGTTAGCAAGATGAAAAGACAAAACGTAGGGATGAAATAGATTCAGCAAAGTGAGGCCCGATATTCTAGATAGAGCGAGGATAGCAAAGAGAACTTTGCAGTCTACAAAAAACCCTAAAACAAAAAACCACGCAAAGGGGGCAAAAAGACCCACCGTGCCGAACTAACGGCACGGCGGTACACCCTTTGCGTCTCAGAGCTTCCAGCAAAAACGAATAGATAAGCTGGACAGAAAAAACAGCAACAAAAGCAAAGAAGCACTTATCTAAGCAGAGCAGCAGGCCACAGGAAAGATCCAGAAGCTCAGATCCAACACTGGAACATTGACAAGGAGCAAGGAAGACAGAATCAGGTGGAGTTAAATAACAAGGCAGCCAACGAGCTCACCAGAACACCTGAGGGAGGAAGCCCAGAAGCTGCAGTACCACTTGTGACCACAGGAGTGAATTCAGCCACAGAATTCACAACAGTACCCCCCCCTTGAGGAGGGGTCACCGAACCCTCACCAGAGCCCCCAGGCCGACCAGGATGAGCCACATGAAAGGCACGAACAAGATCTGGAGCATGGACATCAGAGGCAATAACCCAGGAATTATCTTCCTGAGCATAACCCTTCCATTTAACCAGATACTGGAGTTTCCGTCTAGAGACACGAGAATCCAAAATTTTCTCCACAATATACTCCAATTCCCCCTCCACCAAAACAGGGGCAGGAGGCTCAACAGATGGAACCATAGGTGCCACGTATCTCCGCAACAACGACCTATGGAATACATTATGTATGGAAAAGGAGTCCGGGAGGGTCAGACGAAAGGACACAGGATTGAGAATCTCAGAAATCCTATACGGACCAATAAAACAAGGTTTAAATTTAGGAGAGGAAACCTTCATAGGAATATGACGAGAAGATAACCAAACCAGATCCCCAACACGAAGTCGGGGACCCACACGGTGTCTGCGATTAGCGAAAAGTTGAGCCTTCTCCTGGGACAAGGTCAAATTGTCCACTACCTGAGTCCAGATCTGCTGCAACCTGTCCACCACAGAATCCACACCAGGACAGTCCGAAGACTCAACCTGTCCTGAAGAGAAACGAGGATGGAACCCAGAATTGCAGAAAAATGGAGAGACCAAGGTAGCCGAGCTGGCCCGATTATTAAGGGCGAACTCAGCCAACGGCAAAAAGGACACCCAATCATCCTGGTCTGCAGAAACAAAACATCTCAGATATGTTTCCAAGGTCTGATTGGTTCGTTCGGTCTGGCCATTAGTCTGAGGAAGGAAAGCCGAGGAAAAAGATAGGTCAATGCCCATCCTACCACAAAAGGCTCGCCAGAACCTTGAAACAAACTGTGAACCTCTGTCAGAAACAATATTCTCAGGAATGCCATGCAAACGAACCACATGCTGGAAGAACAAAGGCACCAAATCAGAGGAGGAAGGCAATTTAACCAAGGGCACCAGATGGACCATTTTAGAAAAGCGATCACAGACCACCCAAATGACTGACATCTTTTGAGAAACGGGAAGGTCAGAAATGAAATCCATCGAAATATGTGTCCAAGGCCTCTTCGGGACCGGCAAGGGCAAAAGCAACCCACTGGCACGTGAACAGCAGGGCTTAGCCCTAGCACAAATCCCACAGGACTGCACAAAAGTACGTACATCCCGTGACAGAGATGGCCACCAGAAGGATCTAGCCACTAACTCTCTGGTACCAAAGATTCCTGGATGACCAGCCAACACCGAACAATGAAGTTCAGAGATAAGTTTATTAGTCCACCTATCAGGGACGAACAGTTTCTCTGCTGGACAACGATCAGGTTTATTAGCCTGAAATTTTTGCAACACTCGCCGCAAATCAGGGGAGATGGCAGACACAATGACTCCTTCCTTGAGGATACTCGCCGGCTCAGATAAACCCGGAGAGTCGGGCACAAAACTCCTAGACAGAGCATCCGCCTTCACATTTTTAGAGCCCGGAAGGTACGAAATCACAAAATCGAAGCGAGCAAAAAATAACGACCAACGGGCCTGTCTAGGATTCAAGCGTTTGGCAGACTCGAGATAAGTAAGGTTCTTATGATCAGTCAATACCACCACGCGATGCTTAGCTCCTTCAAGCCAATGACGCCACTCCTCGAATGCCCACTTCATGGCCAGCAACTCTCGGTTGCCCACATCATAATTACGCTCAGCAGCAGAAAACTTCCTAGAAAAGAAAGCACATGGTTTCAACACTGAGCAACCAGAACCTCTCTGTGACAAAACCGCCCCTGCTCCAATCTCAGAAGCATCAACCTCGACCTGGAACGGAAGAGAAACATCTGGTTGACAACACAGGGGCAGAACAAAAACGATGCTTCAACTCCTGAAAAGCTTCCACGGCAGCAGAAGACCAATTAACCAAATCAGCACCCTTCTTGGTCAAATCGGTCAATGGTTTGGCAATGCTAGAAAAATTACAGATGAAGCGACGATAAAAATTAGCAAAGCCCAGGAACTTTTGCAGACTTTTCAGAGATGTCGGCTGAGTCCAATCCTGGATGGCTTGGACCTTAACCGGATCCATCTCGATAGTAGAAGGGGAAAAGATGAACCCCAAAAATGAAACTTTCTGCACACCGAAGGGACACTTTGATCCCTTCACAAACAAAGAGTTAGCACGCAGGACCTGGAAAACCATTCTGACCTGCTTCACATGAGACTCCCAATCATCTGAGAAGATCAAAATGTCATCCAAGTAAACAATCAGGAATTTATCCAGATACTCACGGAAGATGTCATGCATAAAAGACTGAAAAACAGATGGAGCATTGGCAAGTCCGAACGGCATCACTAGATACTCAAAATGACCCTCGGGCGTATTAAATGCCGTTTTCCATTCATCTCCTTGCCTGATTCTCACCAGATTATACGCACCACGAAGATCTATCTTAGTGAACCAACTAGCCCCCTTAATCCGAGCAAACAAGTCAGAAATCAATGGCAAGGGATACTGAAACTTAACAGTGATCTTATTAAGAAGGCGGTAATCAATACACGGTCTCAGCGAACCATCCTTCTTGGCTACAAAAAAGAACCCTGCTCCCAGAGGTGATGACGATGGGCGAATATGTCCCTTCTCCAGGGATTCCTTCACATAACTGCGCATAGCGGTGTGTTCAGGCACGGATAAATTAAATAAACGACCTTTAGGGAATTTACTACCAGGAATCAAATTGATAGCACAATCACAATCCCTATGCGGAGGTAGGGCATCGGACTTGGGCTCTTCAAATACATCCTGATAATCAGACAAGAACTCTGGGACCTCAGAAGGAGTGGATGACGAAATAGACAAAAATGGAACATCACCATGTACCCCCTGACAACCCCAGCTGGATACCGACATAGAGTTCCAATCCAATACTGGATTATGGGTTTGTAGCCATGGCAACCCCAACACGACCACATCATGCAGATTATGTAGCACCAGAAAGCGAATAACTTCCTGATGTGCAGGAGCCATGCACATGGTCAGCTGGGCCCAGTATTGAGGTTTATTCTTGGCCAAAGGTGTAGCATCAATTCCTCTCAACGGAATAGGACACCGCAAAGGCTCCAAGAAAAACCCACAACGTTTAGCATAATCCAAATCCATCAGATTCAGGGCAGCGCCTGAATCCACAAACGCCATGACAGAATACGATGACAAAGAGCATATCAAGGTAATGGACAGAAGGAATTTGGACTGTACAGTACCAATGACGGCAGACCTATCGAACCGCTTAGTGCGCTTAGGACAATCAGAAATAGCATGAGTGGAATCACCACAGTAGAAACACAGCCCATTCAGACGTCTGTGTTCTTGCCGTTCAACTCTGGTCATAGTCCTATCGCACTGCATAGGCTCAGGTTTAATCTCACACAATACCGCCAGATGGTGCACAGATTTACGCTCGCGCAAGCGACGACCGATCTGAATGGCCAAAGACATAGACTCATTCAAACCAGCAGTCATAGGAAAACCCACCATGACATCCTTAAGAGCCTCAGAGAGACCCTTTCTGAACAAAGCTGCCAGCGCAGATTCATTCCACAGAGTGAGTACTGACCACTTCCTAAATTTCTGACAATATACTTCTATATCATCCTGACCCTGGCACAAAGCCAGCAAATTTTTCTCAGCCTGATCCACTGAATTAGGATCATCGTACAGCAATCCGAGCGCCAGGAAAAACGCATCGACACCACTCAATGCAGGGTCTCCTGGCGCAAGAGAAAATGCCCAGTCCTGAGGGTCGCCGCGCAAAAAAGAAATAATCAAAACCTGTTGAACTGAATTACCAGAAGAATGAGGTTTCAAGGCCAGAAATAGCTTACAATTATTTTTGAAGCTCAGAAACTTAGTTCTATCACCAAAAAACAAATCAGGAATAGGAATTCTTGGTTCTAGCATAGATTTCTGATCAATTGTATCTTGAATCTTTTGTACATTTATAACGAGATTATCCATTGAAGAGCACAGAGCCTGAATATCCATGTCCACAGCTGTGTCCTGAAGCCCCCTTATGTCTAGGGGGAAAAAAAGACTGAACACAGAGCTGAGAAAAAAAAATGATGTCAGAACTTCTTTTTTCCCTCTATTGAGAATCATTAGTTTGGCTCCTTGTACTGTTATGTAGGCAATTTAGTAACACAGTGTGCCAGTAATCAGAGCACATACAGTGATCTGACAATAACCCAAAAACAATAGAACGAGCTCTGAGACGTGGAATCTCTGTAGACCGCAATACCTGAACCTATCCTAAACACAACTAAAGGCAGCTGTGGATTGCGCCTGACACTACCTATGCAACTCGGCACAGCCTGAGGAACTGACTAGCCTGAAGATAGAAATACAAGCCTGACTTGCCTCAGAGAAATACCCCAAAGGAAAAGGCAGCCCCCCACATATAATGACTGTTAGCAAGATGAAAAGACAAAACGTAGGGATGAAATAGATTCAGCAAAGTGAGGCCCGATATTCTAGATAGAGCGAGGATAGCAAAGAGAACTTTGCAGTCTACAAAAAACCCTAAAACAAAAAACCATGCAAAGGGGGCAAAAAGACCCACCGTGCCGAACTAACGGCACGGCGGTACACCCATTGCGTCTCAGAGCTTCCAGCAAAAACGAATAGATAAGCTGGACAGAAAAAACAGCAACAAAAGCAAAGAAGCACTTATCTAAGCAGAGCAGCAGGCCACAGGAAAGATCCAGAAGCTCAGATCCAACACTGGAACATTGACAAGGAACAAGGAAGACAGAATCAGGTGGAGTTAAATAACAAGGCAGCCAACGAGCTCACCAGAACACCTGAGGGAGGAAGCCCAGAAGCTGCAGTACCACTTGTGACCACAGGAGTGAATTCAGCCACAGAATTCACAACAGCCGACAGGGTCAGTAGACTGTAATAGTGACGGCAGAGCTCACGTTCGCTTTGACGTGCACTTTATTGAGAGTGTATGCCTGAAAGAGGCAAACATTCAAATGTAGTAGACTGCGTCCGAGTGTCCGCCTCCTGTAGGCGTACACTCCTGAAAAAAACATGAGCGCCCTTACTGAAGTCAGGAGCGACCAAAACCGGCTGTTTACATAGGGCGAGCTTCAACTCCTGGAACACCATCTCCGCTTCAGAGGACCATTAGTCCATTGACGTATTCGTGCTCTTAAGAATATCAGTCAGGGGGCGGTCTGCAAGACGAAATCCTGGATAAATCACTGATAGTATCCCACATGTTCCCAGAAACTCCCTAATCTGCTTCTTAGAGACCGGTTGTGGCCAATTCTAGGAAGCCTTAGGAAGCATTTGTATGTGTTTTTTGTTAATTATTGTAATTTACTGAGATAATGACTTTTGGATTTTCATTGGCTATTAGCAATAATCATCAATATTAACAGAAATAAACACTTCAAATAGATCACTCTGTAATTACTCTATATAGGAGTTTCACTTTTTGTGTTTAAGAATTTAAATAAATTAAATTTTTTGATGATATTCTAATTTTGTGAGAAGCACCTGTAGGTGGGGCTCCTGTCAGCCTGAAGGGTATCTTGGTATAATGGAAGCAACAGTCAGGTGTCGAGAAGTCAATCTTCTCCTTGGCACTCTGGGACAGGAGAATTTGCCAGGACCCTTTCGTTAGGTCCAGAGTCTTGATGTATCTGGTTGACCCTAGCTTCTCAATGGAGTTCATCAAACCAGGGCATCTGATACACATCAAATTTGCATTTCCTCGTTCAGCTTCCTGAAATCGTTACACAAGTGCCATTCTCCATTAGGCTGGGGTACCAGAACAACAGGGCTGGACAAACCGCTCTTTGATTCCTTGATGACGCCCAGACTCAACATTCTCCTCACCTCCTTCGAGATCACCTCATGGTGGGCTTTGGAAATCTGACACAGCTTTTGTTTCACCTGCATATACGGTTCTGTCAGGATTTCATGCTACACAACCTACATACATCCTGGCAACTCCGAAGGCAGGTCCCATTTCCGCTGAAGTAGTTCTTGGCACTGTTGCTTCTGGGGCGGTGATAGTGACACTACCACTGTGACATCCTCGACTCTGTCTTTGTCTCGTCACGGTTTGAACAGGTTAATGTGGTACACTTGGTACGGCTTTCTTCTCCCCGGCTGGTGGACCTTGTAGTTTAGGTCACTCAATTTTTCACTCATTTCATATGGCTCCTACCACTTGGACAGAATATTGTTTTCGAAAGTGGGTACCAACACCAATGCCCGGTCTCCAGGGCTAAACGGTTTCAACCTCGCTGCCTGATTGTAGATCCTTGCCTGGGCCTATTGTACTTGAAGGAGGCTCTCCTACACAATCAGCATTACCCTCACGATTCCGTCCTGCATCTGGGCCACATGCTTGAAGATGCTCCGGTGTGATGTAACTTCCGCTTCCCAGGTTCCTTAGTAATATTCAGAAGTCACCAAAGTATCCAGAAGCAGCTCGAATGGCGAGAACACTTTAGAGGTTTGTGGGACTTCCCTAATAGAGAACAGCAGGTACGGCAGTGGGTAATCACAGTCTCGGCCATCCTTCTCCCCAACCTTCTTAAGCATGGATTTCAAGGTCTTGTTGAACCTCTCCACGAGTCCGTCCATCTGTGCATGGTACACCAATGTCCAGAGTGGTGTAATCTAGAGAGCCTTACACAACTCCCTCATCACTTTGGACATAAAAGGAGTTCATTGGTCCGTTAGAATCTCCTTAGCCAGGCCCGTATGCAAAATATATTTAGATCTCACAGTTCTCTGTGTAACCCCAACCACACCATTTATTGGTAGCTTACTTACTTACTTATAGGCAGTGTAAGCGGTTTATACCTTGTGGGAATAAAAGGACTAGAAATAGGAAAAACCCAATGTGGCTAAACAAAGAAGTAAGACAGGCAATTAACAGTAAAAAGAAAGCATTTGCACTACTAAAGCAGGATGGCACCATTGAAGCTCTAAAAAAACTATAGGGAGAAAAATACTTTATCTAAAAAACTAATTAAAGCTGCCAAAAAGGAAACAGAGAAGCACATTGCTAAGGAGAGTAAAACTAATCCCAAACTGTTCTTCAACTATATCAATAGTAAAAGAATAAAAACTGAAAATGTAGGCCCCTTAAAAAATAGTGAGGAAAGAATGGTTGTAGATGACGAGGAAAAAGCTAACATATTAAACACCTTCTTCTCCACGGTATTCACGGTGGAAAATGAAATGCTAGGTGAAATCCCAAGAAACAATGAAAACCCTATATTAAGGGTCACCAATCTAACCCAAGAAGAGGTGCGAAACCGGCTAAATAAGATTAAAATAGATAAATCTCCGGGTCCGGATGGCATACACCCACGAGTACTAAGAGAACTAAGTAATGTAATAGATAAACCATTATTTCTTATTTTTAGGGACTCTATAGCGACAGGGTCTGTTCCGCAGGATTGTCGCATAGCAAATGTGGTGCCAATATTCAAAAAGGGCTCTAAAAGTGAACCTGGAAATTATAGGCCAGTAAGTCTAACCTCTATTGTTGGTAAAATATTTGAAGGGTTTCTGAGGGATGTTATTCTGGATTATCTCAATGAGAATAACTGTTTAACTCCATATCAGCATGGGTTTATGAGAAATCGCTCCTGTCAAACCAATCTAATCAGTTTTTATGAAGAGGTAAGCTATAGGTTGGACCACGGTGAGTCATTGGACGTGGTATATCTCGATTTTTCCAAAGCGTTTGATACCGTGCCGCACAAGAGGTTGGTACACAAAATGAGAATGCTTGGTCTGGGGGAAAATGTGTGTAAATGGGTTAGTAACTGGCTTAGTGATAGAAAGCAGAGGGTGGTTATAAATGGTATAGTCTCTAACTGGGTCGCTGTGACCAGTGGGGTACCGCAGGGGTCAGTATTGGGACCTGTTCTCTTCAACATATTCATTAATGATCTGGTAGAAGGTTTACACAGTAAAATATCGATATTTGCAGATGATACAAAACTATGTAAAGCAGTTAATACAAGAGAAGATAGTATTCTGCTACAGATGAATCTGGATAAGTTGGAAACTTGGTCTGAAAGGTGGCAGATGAGGTTTAACAATGATAAATGTAAGGTTATACACATGGGAAGAAGGAATCAATATCACCATTACACACTGAACGGGAAACCACTGGGTAAATCTGACAGGGAGAAGGACTTGGGGATCCTAGTTAATGATAAACTTACCTGGAGCAGCCAGTGCCAGGCAGCAGCTGCCAAGGCAAACAGGATCATGGGGTGCATTAAAAGAGGTCTGGATACACATGATGAGAGCATTATACTGCCTCTATACAAATCCCTAGTTAGACCGCACATGGAGTACTGTGTCCAGTTTTGGGCACCGGTGCTCAGGAAGGATATAATGGAACTGGAGAGACTACAAAGGAGGGCAACAAAATTAATAAAGGGGATGGGAGAACTACAATACCCAGATAGATTAGCGAAATTAGGATTATTTAGTCTAGAAAAAAGACGACTGAGGGGCGATCTAATAACCATGTATAAGTATATAAGGGGACAATACAAATATCTCGCTGAGGATCTGTTTATACCAAGGAAGGTGACGGGCACAAGGGGGCATTCTTTGCGTCTGGAGGAGAGAAGGTTTTTCCACCAACATAGAAGAGGATTCTTTACTGTTAGGGCAGTGAGAATCTGGAATTGCTTGCCTGAGGAGGTGGTGATGGCGAACTCAGTCGAGGGGTTCAAGAGAGGCCTGGATGTCTTCCTGGAGCAGAACAATATTGTATCATACAATTATTAGGTTCTGTAGAAGGACGTAGATCTGGGGATTTATTATGATGGAATATAGGCTGAACTGGATGGACAAATGTCTTTTTTCGGCCTTACTAACTATGTTACTATGTTACTTTGTCCATGGCCAGTGTCAGCAGAAATCTGACAGTGGTGGGGGGTGGGTTGCACTACCTGACAGCAGGTTTTCTAGTCCTCTAATGATAATCTCCTGCTGATAAAACAGTGATTTTACCCAACTACAACAAGCAGTCCAGTAAGTGACAACACTGGGATCAGGGTCTCTACTGCTATATTATGCTACTCTCAGATTAGATGGTGAAAAACTGGTGACAAGATTCCCTTTAAACTAATGTACTACAATAAAATTAAAATGTGTATGGTCCTGAAAAACAAAAGTTCCCCAGACACGAATGTAAAAAGACTGAAATCTCGGAGTCATTAGTCTATGTGGCACCATTGGACAGTCTTGTTATCTGTCACGTGAGTGACCCATCAATCCGATGTGATTTTCTGTATAGAAGGGAACCGTGATGTAAGTAAGAACATGGAAAAACACCAAAATAATGACATTCTACTTCTATGGCCGTTATATAGTACTGTTCCTTGGTAGAGAAATCCCTGGAGTGAGCCCTAATCCATACTGATGATTAAACCCTGCTGTACGGAGGTGTCCCCGCCATTCCCAGGCCTTGCAGCAATGTACAGATCACATATAGAATGGTAATGAGCCCGAATACCCCCAGAGTACAGAAACATTGGCCAACAGTCGCACATTCCTGACCTCGATGTAATGCAGGTGCAAAAGGCACAACGTTTCCAAATGATCAGAACAGACATTCAATACTGGAGAAGGAAAAAAAGCCCACACTCAGCAAAGAAGCAGATGGATCTTTATATACCATGACAACCAGGGGTAACGACGAAAATGAGATTTCATAGTACAAAACCAGCTGCAAAAAAAAAATAAAGCTGGATTGTAGGCCAAGAGCAGAAATAGCGAGAAGGATAAAACCCTTCATCTGGATCTCATCATTTCCTAATGAAGAACCAGAGAAGTTCGGCCGCAGCTATGCCAAATCTTAATGGGTCTGTCGTACTAGACATTGAGCGGATTTTTTTTCCCTCCAGCTGCCGGCGCTGATGCTACATGGAACATTGCTTCCCTCATCCTATGGTTACCTCGTGTTCGAAGAACTTGTCTTCCAGCGTTTTATCTCCAGGGTTGTTTCCTGCGCCTTCAAACAGCAGCTTGTACTCCTGAGAAAAGAAAAGTGCGCGTGAAGCGGAAGCCACACGGTACAATATGCACACAAATACCTGTATCCTGATCTACAGTAATTATCACTTATATTGTTAGATCAGAGCGGGACCCCCATCAACGTCTAGAACAGGAGAGTAGTCTAGTGTGTGTCCTGCTCCTTCCTAAAGGCCCCCAAACACATTAGGCTGGTTTCACATTTGCGTTTTTTGGCGCTGCGTTTTAACGCAAAAAAACGCATGCTTTTCCCCCCCTATATTTAACATTAAAAACGCATGCTTTTTTTTGTATGCGTTTTGCCGCGTTTGACGACGCATGCGTCGTTTCTATGCTTACGTTTTGTGGCGGAAATGCAAAAAAACGTATTGCTGTCTATGTAAACGCATGCGTTTTTAAACGCATGCGTTTCCATAGAAAAAAACAAATCTACACACTGATAAGCCACCCCCCACCATCAAGGTGATAAAGGGATGCAAACCCTAACGCAAACCCTAACCCCCCACCATCAAGGTGATAAAGGGATCCTAACCCTAACCCTAACCCTAGAGATCCAAACCCTAACCCTAGGGATCCAAACCCTAACCCTAGGGATCCAAACCCAAACCCTAACCCTAGCTATTTCTATTTATAGTAGGTTTTCTAGTTGATTTTGATGATTGGCAGCTGTCACACACTTCTCATCATGCGTTTCAAAAATGCAAACGCTGGAAAAAAACGCATGTAAACGCGTGCAAACGCTGCGTTTTTGTAGACGCATGCATTTTCGCATGCGGTAAAAAAAAGCGGCGTTTTGACGCGTTTACATGCTTGTTTTCCTGCGTTTGCGTTTTTGAAACGCATGATGAGAAGTGGTTTTTTTTCACCACCTGCGTTTGCGTTTTAAATGCTGCGTTTTTAAATGCAAATGTGAAACTAGCCTAAGGGTACCGTCACACAGTGCAATTTTCATCGCTACGACGGTACGATCCGTGACGCTCCAGCGTCGTAACAATATCGCTCCAGCGTCGTAGACTGCTGTCACACTTTGCAATGTACGACGCTGGAGCGATAATTTCATGACGTATGTGCGATGTAGAAGCCGTTGGTTACTATGCGCACATCGTATACGATATATGTTACACCATGCGATCATGCCGCCACAGCGGGACACTAGACGACGAAAGAAAGTTTCAAACGATCTGCTACGACGTACGATTCTCAGCGGGGTCCCTGATCGCAGGAGCGTGTCAGACATTGCGATATCGCTCGAACGTCACAGATATATCGCTCGAACGTCACGAATCGTGCCGTCGTAGCGATCAAAATTTCACTGTGTGACGGTACCCTTAGACTAACATTTGCCAATCCAGCTGGCAGTCTATTGTATACGGAGATCCCCGACAGATAAGGATCAGGCATGTCCAATTTTGTATTGTCGATCCTTTTGTTTTCTATGATATAAACCACAACCATGGGAGCCTTTATTCACGGGTTTGTCTGACAGACTATTGTCCCGAATCTCCAACAACAGATGATGTCGGGGGAGATAAAGATCCAGCATGTCTGATTTTGGACCGCTGATCCTTTTGCTCCCCACGATATAAGCCGCCACCAGCAGAGATTTATGGGAAAGTCGGGAGAGATAGCTGCCAGCCCAATGACTGACCAAACAACGCTATGTAAAGTGCACGAGGGGGATTTACACCCTGTCTTGTGAGTCCATGCCAGTGTCCTGCAGGCCTTAGCAGCAGCTGACTGACATTGAGCGGTTTAGCCTATGTACATAACATATGTCCATGGTAAAGATCTATACGTATGCTGCCAAGACAGTAGAGAGATGTTAGAAATATCTGGAATGTAGCATGTACTTACAGGGTAGTAGTCAGCTACTGTTTTGACCTGTTCGTAGTCATCTGCTCTCGCCAACTGGGCCAACCCTTCAGGGTACAATTTACCGCAGTGTGGGAACAACTTGGCACGGTCTTCTTTCGAGAGCTCGGTGCCAAATGAATTAATTGTGATTATAAACGCCCGGCGGTCCGCTTCAAACTGTAGAACAAACATCATCATATCATGAGGCTCGATGCTTGCAGGCACCACTACTAAAATTTACTATGACAACACTTCCAGACATCTTACATGGCTTGTATTGTCACATGCGTCTCCTGGATTTCTTCCCACAATAGTTATACAGAACATGTGACAGACGGGCAGGATTAGTCTAGAATTTGTGCAATACGGATCAGGCCTACAATCAGCATATCCACCAGTATAAGGCCAGATTCCGAACGTGTCATGGTCAGTATATGGACTGCATTGCCTGGACTTTCTGTTGGTCTCTTGACCCAAACTTATAAGAATGTATAACATGGCACAACCTATCTGTTGGTACTCAAGTAAGGTCCCTGACCTTTACACTTGACTGGATAAAACTTGGCAAAGAAGTGGATGAAAATTGAACAATTTAATGTGGTCCAAAAAGTTACAACTCCACATAATCCAGTAGAAATGATGTAAACGTTTCGGTCATACAACAGCGACCTTCATCAGTGTACCGACTGCTTCAATATTCGTATGTGTAGGTTGTAAGAAAATAATGGCCCAGTAGCGTCCTGGGGCTCAAAGGGAATCAGTCACCAGGTTTTTGCAACCTCATCAGAGAGCGGCATAATTTAGGAAACAATGCCCTGATTCCAAAGATGTATCACTTAGCTGACTAGGTTCAGCAGTTGTGGCCCAATCAAGAGTTTTTAGAGGTCTCAGAGCTTAGAAAGCTAACCAAGCCCACACCAGCTATCCATGTACAATGTCTATTGATAGGAAGTTCTATCAAAGTAGGGGGCGTGGTCAGACTAGGGCTCACATGAGCTGTAGTCAAGGCTGTGATTATCACCTGGTGATAAAACATTCATTGTAAGGAAAGAACAGCACAGAGACTAATAAGGGACACATCCATGATACAGTTAGGGCCAGAAATATTTGGACAGTGACACAATTTTCGCGAGTTGGGCTCTGCATGCCACCACATTGGATTTGAAATGAAACCTCTACAACAGAATTCAAGTGCAGATTGTAACGTTTAATTTGAAGGGTTGAACAAAAATATCTGATAGAAAATGTAGGAATTGTACACATTTCTTTACAAACACTCCACATTTTAGGAGGTCAAAAGTAATTGGACAAAGAAACATAACCCAAACAAAATATTTTTATTTTCAATATTTTGTTGCAAATCCTTTGGAGGCAATCACTGCCTTAAGTCTGGAACCCATGGACATCACCAAACGCTGGGTTTCCTCCTTCTTAATGCTTTGCCAGGCCTTTACAGCCGCAGCCTTCAGGTCTTGCTTGTTTGTGGGTCTTTCCGTCTTAAGTCTGGATTTGAGCAAGTGAAATGCATGCTCAATTGGGTTAAGATCTGGAGATTGACTTGGCCATTGCAGAATGTTCCACTTTTTGGCACTCATGAACTCCTGGGTAGCTTTGGCTGTATGCTTGGGGTCATTGTCCATCTGTACTATGAAGCGCCGTCCAATCAACTTTGCAGCATTTGGCTGAATCTGGGCTGAAAGTATATCCCGGTACACTTCAGAATTCATCCGGCTACTCTTGTCTGCTCTTATGTCATCAATAAACACAAGTGACCCAGTGCCATTGAAAGCCATGCATGCCCATGCCATCACGTTGCCTCCACCATGTTTTACAGAGGATGTGGTGTGCCTTGGATCATGTGCCGTTCCCTTTCTTCTCCAAACTTTGTTCTTCCCATCATTCTGGTACAGGTTGATCTTTGTCTCATCTGTCCATAGAATACTTTTCCAGAACTGAGCTGGCTTCTTGAGGTGTTTTTCTGCAAATTTAACTCTGGCCTGTCTATTTTTGGTATTGATGAATGGTTAGCATCTAGATGTGAACCCTTTGTATTTACTGTCATGGAGTTTTCTCTTTACTGTTGACTTAGAGACAGATACACCTACTTCACTGAGAGTGTTCTGGACTTCAGTTGATGTTGTGAACGGGTTCTTCTTCACCAAATTAAGTATGCGGCGATCATCCACCACTGTTGTCATCCGTGGACGCCCAGGCCTTTTTGAGTTCCCAAGCTCACCAGTCAATTCCTTTTTTCTCAGAATGTACCCAACTGTTGATTTTGCTACTCCAAGCATGTCTGCTATCTCTCTGATGGATTTTTTCTTTTTTTTCAGCCTCAGGATGTTCTGCTTCACCTCAATTGAGAGTTCCTTTGACCGCATGTTGTCTGCTCACAGCAACAGCTTCCAAATGCAAAACCACACACCTGGAATCCACCCCTGACCTTTTAACTACTTCATTGATTACAGGTTAACGAGGGAGACGCCTTCAGAGTTAATTGCAGCCCTTACAGTCCATTGTCCAATTACTTTTGGTCCCTTGAGGACGCTATGCATTACAGAGCTATGATTCCTAAACCCTTTCTCCAATTTGGATGTGGAAACTATCATATTGCAGCTGGGAGTGTGCACTTTCAGCCCATATTATATATATAATTGTATTTCTGAACATGTTTTTGTAAACAGCTAAAATAACAAAACTTGTGTCACTGTCCAAATATTTCTGGCCCTAACTGTATGTGTCTCAGCTTCTACCTCATGCTGCCCTCAGATTTCATAGCAAAAGCTGCTGACACATTCCCTTTAAGATGCCATTTTAGAGGGCAGTCAACCAAAAGCATCTCCCCTGACCTACACCTGTAAATGTTCGACTTGGCACAGCGTTCCAAGTGTTTACCATGGTGAGAGGCACTCAGACACTTCTCTCCCACTGACAAAAGAATCTGAGGCTTGAATTCAAACATGCTGATCCTCATCTCCACTGACCTCACCTGTGGGAGGAGAGGTGGGAAATTCCACTACTTATATTAAATGATCGGGCAATCCTGGCATGTTCACTAAAATTTATTCTATAGTACACAGCGGGTAAAATAAGCATTGAACATGTCACCAATTGTCTAAGTAAATTTTTTTCTAAAAGTGCAATTGATATGAAATTCTCAGCAGATGTCAGTATCAACCTATCCAATCCACACAGGCAAAGAAATCAACCCATAGATGTCCATAAATTAAGTTATGTAAAATAATGAGAAATGACACAGGGAAAAAGTATTGAACACGTAAAGCAAGAGAGGTGCAAAAAGCCATGGAAAGTCATGACACCAGCTGAAATTAGTACCGTATTTTTTGGACTATAAGATGCTCCGGACCATAAGACGCACCCCAAATATTTTTTCTTGTGTCATTTCTCATTATTACATACACATAACTATTATGGACATCTGTGGTTTGATTTCTTTGCCTGTGTGGATTGGATGGGTTGTTATCAACATCTGGTGAGAATTTCATGTCAACAACACCTTTAGAAATATATTTACTTAGAAAAATGGTGACGTGTGATTTCACCTGCTGTATCTTTATACTTAAGGCCCGAGGAAAGGGAAATCAATAAATTGGAGAAATTATAGTGGCGAAGTTTACTGATAGGCGACTTCAGGATCTGTATCACCAAGGCTTGCTTGTAGTCTGCAACAATGGACACACATCAACATGCACTAGAGCGGTGTTCACCAAAAGTGAAAAAGGTACTTGGAAAGGTTATTTTTTTCATTGTACAGTACAGACCAAAAAGTTTGGACACACCTTCTCATTTTAAAATTTTTCTGTATTTTCATGACTATGAAAATTGTACATTCACACTGAAGGCATCAAAACTATGAAAGAACACATATGGAATTATATACTTAACAAAAAAGTGTGACAACTGAAAATATGTCCTATATTCTAGGTTCTTCAAAGTAGCAACCTTTTGCTTTGATGACTGCTTTGCACACTCTTGGCATTCTCTTGATGAACTTCAAGAAGTAGTCACCGGGAATGGTTTTCACTTCACAGGTGTGCCCTGTCAGGTGTGACAGCTCTCCAGCGACCACACAGCGACGCTGCAGCGATCGGAATCGTTGTCTAGATCGCTGCAGCGTCGCTTAATGTGACGGTACCTTAAGTTTACCGAGTCACCAGCCTCAGAAATCGCAGGTTAACAGCAGCTCAGATTAGAGACCAGGTCAATGCCACACAGAGTTCTAGCAGCAGACAGATCTCTACAACATCTGTTAAGAGGAGACTTTGTGTAGCAGGCCTTCATGATAAAACAGCTGCTAGGAAACCACTGCTAAGGACAGGCAACAAGCAGAAGAGACTTGTTTGGGCTAAAGAACACAAAGAATGGACATTAGACCAGTGGAAATCTGTGCTTTGGTCTGATGAGTCCAAATTTGAGATCTTTGGTTCCAACCACCGTGTCTCTGTGCGATGCAGAAAAGGTGAACGGATGGACTCTACATGCTTGGTTCCCACCGTGAAGCATGGAGGAGGAGGTGTGATGGTGTGGGGGTGCTTTGCTGGTGACACTTTTGGGGATTTATTCAAAATTGAAGGCATACTGAACCAGCATGGCTACCACAGCATCTTGCAGCGGCATGCTATTCAATCCAGTTTGCGTTTAGTTGGACCATCATTTATTTTTCAACAGGACAATGACCCCAAACACACCTCCAGGCTGTGTAAGGGCTATTTGGCCAAGAAGGAGAGTGATGGGGTGCTACGCCCGATGACCTGGCCTGGCCTCCACAGTCACCAGACCTGAACCCAATCGAGATGGTTTGGGGTGAGCTGGACCGCAGAGTGAAGGCAAAAGGGCCAACAAGTGCTAAGCATCTCTGGGAACTCCTTCAAGATTGTTGGAAGACCATTCCCGGTGACTACCTCTTGAAGCTCATCTAGAGAATGCCAAGAGTGTGCAAAGAAGTCATCAAAGCAAAAGGTGGCTACTTTGAAGAACCTAGAATATAAGACATAACAAAAAAGTGTGAAACAACTGAAATTAAGTGTATAATTCCACATGTGTTAATTCATAGTTTTGATGCCTTCAGTGTGAATGTACAATTTTCATAGTCATGAAAATACAGAAAAATATTTAAATGAGAAGGTGTGTCCAAACTTTTGTTCTGTACTGTACATGGAAATTAACAAAAAATAAAATGCTTTCAATGTTCTCAAGCGCACTGTAAATTGTAATAACACTTTCCAACATTTATCATCTCAGTCACTCGAAATTAATAGTATCATAGCCTGTACCTCAAGAATAGGACACATGACGTCTGCGGTTGTGCCTCCGAGGTTATCACAGAATTTGTAGAAGGACTCCAAGTAAGCCTGGAAACCAAAAAAACAATCTATAATACGGAGTCAACTGGTAATCATCGACAAGGGCAGCCGTATACTGCCCCCCGGAACATCTTCTACCTCTCTCATGGTCAACATTTCCTTTGGTTTCCCTGCTCCATTATAAATTATATTTATTATCTAACTGAAGGTTCGCCACACACTTTAAGGAAACAGACATGAATGGAGATGACTGAAAATAGAACTAACGAGGATTGTCATTGCTAACAGGTCCGACCCAGCCCCGTCCACCTCTACTTTCATTTAAATTAAGCCCTGGAGGTAGATTCTTAGGGAGAGCTATGTCCCACCCATAGATCTTAACATATCATTTACATATTGAAGAAAACGCGGATTTCCCTAGAATAAGACATCTCAGACATCGAAACATCATTTTATTCCGCTTCCTATGACCTGCATGCTCATATACATGTTTTAGGAGGGTTGGTCCTAATGACAGATTCCTTTAATTAGCAAATTATGTTCACTTTATCTAGAGAAGTAATCATAGAAGTAAAATGGCAGCAGACACTAAAATAATCTGTCCTAAAGTGATAATTGGACCGGTACCTATGAACACGTGAAGTATGAAGCTCCGCTGCTGTGACCTGGAGTTAACCTATACCATGCACGGTTGGGCTATCCTACAGGTCACAGCAGCGGAGCTTCTACTGCACATGCTCCTAGTAACATTCTAGGACAGTAGTGCCAGAGGGGGCATACTGAGCCCTCCCTGTGGGCACACACGCCATGCCGGGGTGACGCCGCTAACTTCTTCCCATGTTAAAATGTATTTGTGTTTTTTTAAACATGAATACATTTGAGCAGTGCTGCGCCAGGACCGGGCAGAGGAGCGCCTGTCAGCCCCGGGACCAAGAGCAGCAGAGTGATTAGGTCAGCACGCTACTGACCTCATCACACTGCTGCCTGCACCGGGGCCGCAGAGGAGCACGGACAGCACGGGCACTGGTAGGAGCCCAACATTAAATGTATCATGGGTGCGGGAGGGACAATTGTGAAAGGGGGCACAGTTTTGCTACAGACAGTGTGTGGGAATGGGGGGTTGCCTTATTCAGAGGGTCAGTGTGTGTGTGTACATTTTGCAGAGGGTCAGTGTGTGTGTGTACGTGTGTGTGTGTACATTTTGCAGAGGGGCAGTGTGTGTGTGTGTACATTTTGCAGAGGGTCAGTGTGTGTGTGTGTGTGTGTGTGTGTGTGTGTGTGTGTGTGTGTGTGTACATTTTGCAGAGGGGCAGTGTGTGTGTGTGTACATTTTGCAGAGGGGCAGTGTGTGTGTGTGTGTGTGTGTGTGTACATTTTGCAGAGGGGCAGTGTGTGTGTGTGTACATTTTGCAGAGGGGCAGTGTGTGTGTGCGTGTGTACATTTTGCAGAGGGGCAGTGTGTGTGCGTGTGTACATTTTGCAGAGGGGCAGTGTGTGTGCGTGTGTACATTTTGCAGAGGGGCAGCGTTCGTGTGTACATTTTGCTGACGGGCAGTGTGTGTGTGTGTACATTTTGCAGAGGGGAAGTGTGTGCGTGTGTACATTTTGCAGAGGGGAAGTGTGTGTGTGTGTGTGTGTGTGTGTGTGTGTGTGTGTGTGTGTGTGTGTGTGTGTGTGTGTTCATTTTGCAGAGGGGCAGCGTTCGTGTGTACATTTTGCTGACGGGCAGTGTGTGTGTGTGTGTACATTTTGCAGAGGGGAAGTGTGTGCGTGTGTACATTTTGCAGAGGGGAAGTGTGTGCGTGTGTACATTTTGCAGAGGGGAAGTGTGTGTGTGTGTGTGTTCATTTTGCAGAGGGGCAGCGTTCGTGTGTACATTTTGCTGACGGGCAGTGTGTGTGTGTGTACATTTTGCAGAGGGGCTGTGTGTGTGTGTATTGTGCATGCTTCCTGCAATGTCCGCACCAGCCACAGGTTACATTGCCGTGTGGGCACTCAGTGTGGGTGTTGGGTTGCCGTTTGGGCACTCAGTCTCTTGAAGCTTCACCATCACTGCTCTAGGACAATGTGAATGTGAGTTACGGATTAAAGCTCTTTAGGGATTCATAATATCATCTTCTTTCTTTTTTCCCCAGAGTAAACCCAGGAGAGAACACTATCTGCACTCACCTTGTACAGTGTGTTCCTGATTATTTCAATGTTCATTTCATCCAGATCTTGCTCCGAAATGCAATCCTGAAAAAATGCAGCTAAAGACAAAACATGCAATGTCCTTAATGGAGATCAGTGATAAGATATGTAAAGCAATCAGTCCTCAGGAGGCATCTAATCATGCAGTCCCCGAAAATGTCACTTCTATATTCCAGCACGGATGCTGTCGAGGAGGTATGAAACTGAAATAGTGATAGAGAAAATGCTCTCTTTGCCATCGTTATTAACAAAAAAATATATATATTTAAATCTTCAGACCCTTCATGATCACCCGCATTATAAAAAAAACAAACAAAAAAAAAAAACACACAACAACAACAACAACACACCTGTAAAGGGTGGTCCAAGTAGCCAGAAGAAAAGATGGTAAAAATACTGCTCCACTGCCAGATTCAATTTTTTTACATTTTAAAAGGGTTATTTGGGATTTCCAAAAGCTTGCAGTTATTGTTATAAAACGATAAAAGAGCCATTAGTTACCAGATAAGTCCCCTGTTATGTATATGAACACTGCAGTCAATCATTGACCTCAGCCATCACGGGCTGTACCAAACAAGCGTCCGTGCTGAGGCCAGGGGAAGACGGCAGCGGTCACATCATTGCTACATCAAAACTGGGGATTAAGAATAACAACATTATTTAACAATTATTAATACTGTTGTGCAACTTTTTTTTAATGATTTTTTAAGCCCCTTTCAGTGGGCTCTCTCATCAGAGACAATTCCTTTAATCCTAGCTACCAAGATCTTGGCATAAAAAAACCTATGCCCATAACCCCCATTAGGATTTATGGGAGTCAGTAAAAGAGAGGTTAAAGGGGTTGACCATTACTTGGACAACCCCTCCTGAATCCCCATGTTTCCTCCTAGAAAAATAACACCTATATTCACATCCGGTGTCGGCCCTGTTCCAGCTGTCTCAGCCCTGTTCCAGCAGTGTCGGCCCGGTTCCAGCTGTCTCGGCCCTGTTCCAGCTGTCTCGGCCCTGTTCCAGCAGTAATGGCGCTGGTTCTCCCAGGGCTCACATGACATTATGTCACGTGGTGTCTGTGGCCAATCAGCGCTAGTGTCACTCTCACGTCCTTCAGACAAATCTAGACATCTGTAGGGAGAAAGCAGACGTAGCTGTCACTTCCTCCGGATATCAATGATGTCAGTAGGAGAGATCAACTGATTGGATGCAGGGATCTCGTGACACTGCCAGAATGGCGCCAGCACCAGAGGCAAGGATAAGTGTTATTGTTTTACGGGGAGAAACCATAGGTGTTGAGATGGGGTTGTAGAAGTGGTGGACAACCCCCTTAAAGAAGAGTGGCTCTAAGTTGGACAAACTTCAAGCAATCTTACAGCAGATAGTATATTTTCTGATAAAATCCGCTGCTCATGGGGGTGGTCGCCTTTCTGACACATTAACACACTACATAAAACTTACCTAAAGGAGTGTCCACAAGTATGGCGTTGTAGAGTTCTGCTGGGGTCTGGGCGATGTTCACGGCCTCCATCTGTTCAAACCTGCCCAAGGGGTGGCATTTGGGCACAAGCTCAGAAATTGACCGCTGGTGCAAGGTCCCCGTAATCAGAAGAATAACATTATCTATCATGTAGCTGTACCTGGAAGGAAGAGGAGAAAGGTTCAGAGGACTTCACTGATCACCGGCATAGCTCGTTATGGAGAGCTGTTAGAGACAGGAGAACCGATTCAGACTCATGACATCGGCCAGGTCAGTAATCTGTGACTGCTGATCTGGAGGCCCGGTGACTGCTTACCTCCGGGCATTCCCAGGATGGCGCAGTCATCACTGCGGAGTGACGCACACAACGGGTATCCTCCGAATCCATTCTACCATCTCTATTACCTATAGATGACGTGCTGCCAACAGGATGACGCCAATTTTACCGAAATCATTAACGCCCCTTCTTGGAGAGTTGGCCTTTTATTTATTTATTTTTTTTTTTTATATTTCTCCCTCATCGGGCAAGAGCCATAAGTTTATTTTTTCCATCCATGGGTCCCTTACTTCTGCCACTCTGAGCTGTAGAATAGTGATAAGCGGTATATGACTGCAGGGCGAAATGATAAGCCTATAACCGTGGAGACACAAAAGGTCTGCATAGGAGCTGCATACACAACACGATGTGATATGATGCTGGCCTGAAGCTGGCCAACATGTGAGGAACATCTAAAGTAGGACATCGCTGGGGTCATTCATATTAAGAGGGTGCTCTATGCTGAACACTTGTGTCAAGGACTTGTGTTATGCCGTGAAAAATTGGATTCAGACAGAACCCCCCATCTGTAGATCAGTAAGGGCGGTGAACACCTAAAAACAAAAAATCTAAAGACATGAAAAAAAAAAAAAAGGTCAAACCAAGTCCAATAACTGAATGACTCAATTGGGTGTTCCGTCAACTGTGCCTTATTTGCATTTACTGTGGATTATAGCCTGCAAAATAGTCAAGAGCTGCAATCACAATTCTGTTTCTTACAGAAGCAAGTCAACAAACTCAACTATCGACATCTGATCAATTAAAAGTAAAGGAGGGATTAACTTTTTCTTACTTGCAATAAAAGCACTGGAGATGTGACCCTTAGAAGCACTAGCCTCACCAAAATGAATATCGCCTGAAAAAGCTATGTGCATATACTGAAAAAGCGCAAGGGATGCAAGAAAGTGCTGCACTAAACATGAACTTACAGAGTCACTCTTTCACACAGATTCATTTCACACAAAAGCTGTAAATCATCATTTAAAGGCCTTCTGATGAAAAGTAAAGGTTTGGACATGCTCTCCTTCCGACACTCCGACGGACACGCTCGCAGTCCGACGCTCCGGCGGACACGCTCGCAGTCCGACGCTCCGGCGGACACGCTCGCAGTCCTACACTCCGGCGGACACGCTCGCAGTCCTACACTCCGGTGGACACGCTCGCACTCCGACGGACACGCTCACAGTCCTACACTCCAGTGGACACGCTCGCAGTCCCAACACTCTGGTGGACACGCTCGCAGTCCCGACACTCCGGTGGACACGCTCGCAGTCCCGACACTCCGGTGGACACGCTCGCAGTCCCGACACTCCGGTGGACACGCTCGCAGTCCCGACACTCCGGTGGACACGCTCGCAGTCCCGACACTCCGGTGGACACGCTCGCAGTCCCGACACTCCGGTGGACACGCTCGCAGTCCCGACACTCCGGTGGACACGCTCGCAGTCCCGACACTCCGGTAGACACGCTCGCAGTCCGACACTCCGGTAGACACGCTCGCAGTCCGATGCTCCGGTGGACATGCTCGCAGTCCCGACACTCCGGTAGACACACTCGCAGTCCGACACTCCGGTAGACACGCTCGCAGTCCGACGCGCCAATGGACACACTCGCAGTCCTACACTCCGGTGGACACGCTCACAGTCCCGACGCTCCGGTGGACACACTAGCAGTCCAACGCTCTGGTGGCCACACTCGCAGTCCTACACTCCGGTGAACACAATGCCGGTCTATCGGAGATGAATGCGATATGGAGTTCCGGATGATCTATGCAAAGTGAGCTGCTTAGAAAGTCTGCAGCCATCGCGGCCATTCTGCGGACAGTCAAACTGTGCTGCACCACGAAGGAACGGCGGTGGCCGCTTGTGAAAGCAAAATGCCAGGTATGCGTTTTATACTTTGGAAACAAGTGATTACATTTTTACTTTAAGCCCGAGTCTCACCTTAAAGGAGTTGTCCAAGCATAGTTATTTGATGAACCACCTAAATGATAGGTCATCGATATCAGATTGGTGGTGGTCGGACACCAGGAGCCCCCATTGATGAGCTGTTTTTAATTAGTTACGATGGCTATTTACATCCTGCTGATTCCTGATGGAACCTACTGATCTGATAGTGATGCCCAATCTAAAACCTATGCCCACACAACTCCTTTAAGAGGAGGCTTTGGTTTTATTTAAGGGTTATCCCACCACAAACGATTATCATCTACCCGAAACATAGATAATAAATGTACGATTGTGGAAGACGCCATTGCTGTGTCCCCAACTATTCAAAGTGCCATGACACCGATGTGTATGGAGTGGTGGTGTGCATGCGCGACTTGTCACACACGTGCACTGCAGCTCCCATAGATGTGAATGGAGCCGCGTTCAATTGACTCCTTCCCAAACCTTTTTTTGCATTTTCATGAGAGATGGGGTCATAGAAAATCAGATCTACGAACAGGGCAGCAGGGCATCCTACAGCACATGTATGTATCGTGCGCTGACATGTCCTCGCAGGGAAACAATCCAGAAGACAGATCACAGGCCGGGGACTGAGAAGACACAGCGCCGAGGATTTTAGCACTTGGAATACGACCATGTGTATCTGACGGTGGATTTTTCCATAAACATCTGAAAGGAACATTTGTGCTTGTTGACACTAATCTGCGGACATGGATATTATCCGTTCCTCGAGAGATCAGCTGAGCAGGCACAAAAGCAGACAGCGAGCAGGACGCTCGATCTGTACGAGGACGGCGAGAGACCTGTCAACTAGCGCAAGCGAGCACGGTGACACAAGCCGAAGAGCGAGACGGACAGTCATCGGGGGCTGGGGCTCAGCGTGAACTCTACTGAGAGTTATGCAACCCTGGGCACAATGCCCGTCATCCCTCCGCCGTGCCAGGGCGATCGTAGGACTGCTGCCAAACATTGCGCCAACCAGTAAATAAAGACCAGACACGTTGTAGCCAGCAGAAAATTACCTATGGTTTAAATCAGATTTAAAATTGATTTAAAAAAAATCTTTTTCAATTTTTTTTTTTTCAAATCACAATCTGTATTAAAAAATAAAATTAGCAATCTTGCAATTTCCCACTGGGGCTATTTCAGACTCTCACTTCCTATTCTTTCCCAAAGAGTTTTCAGCAGGCTCCTTATCATCAGAGGCAGGAAGACAATGACACCTCTATACACAGCTGATAACACAGAATCCCCCAATCATAATAGGTGATGTCACAGCGGACCTGCTCCCCCTACCTTCACAATCATCTTTGCACATGCGATTTAAAGTGGTTGTCCGGCCTCAGGCTACAAGTCTGCAGTCACTCTATGTGACTGCAGACTTGTGGATCCTCACATGGGGCATACTGCACACTGTGAAGATTCCCACTGCCATAGCTGTGAGCGGTGGATGCGTGACTGCAAGTATGTGATTTGCATACAAGGGGTTACATGCAGACTAGACGTGTGTGATTAATGCAAGTGTACTGAACGAGGCTGGCTACAGTCTAGTCGGGATGTGGCCGGAGTACACATACTTCTGGCCAAAATCCGACCGGACATGTCCAGCCTTGTTCGTGCACGTTTAGTTGGCATGTGACCCCATATATGCACACTGTGTACCAGCGTCACTCACCTGCCGCTGGCGGCACCGGAGAATCCTCACATAATGCAGTGCGCGCTGTAAGGATTCCCAAGTCTGCAGTCACAGAGAGTGACTGCAGACCTGTAGCCCTTCAAATGATTCAATACAAACAGAAGATTTGGAGTCCGTGTATTGCTGCTAATGTACATGTATTATTTCCAGGAAAAAGGAAGTCAAGAGTCTAAAATCGCCATAAACAACATATTTTCTGATGATAAAAATACGTCTTTAAAGGGATTGTATCTAATTTACACCACACAAAAAAAAGATAAATCTCTATATGTCGGGTATCTTCTTATTTGTACTAACCTAGAATCATGGTTTCAGGTCATTTTACCTGTGCAATAAACATGGTAAAATGCACCATCCAAAAAAACTATAACTATATATATATATATATATATATATAATAATAATTATTTTATTTTTATTTTTTTCACCACTTCATCTCACTTACCCGGCTTTCCCTCCTCCTCTTTTCATAGAATTTTATGAGCACCAAGTGCAATGTTTCATCTCAGTAATGGAAACATTGGTCTTCACTAAATACAGATTCTAACCCTGAATTGAGAAATTATGAAACAGATTGCTCTGTGAAGATATATTATAAACCGTATTACTTTCACGTGATCTATGGATTTAATAAATAAAAATTAAGACAATTGTTGCACAAGTGACTCCCTTTAAAGGGAACCTGTCACCCTGTTTTTGCGATATGAGATAAAAATATCGTTCAATATGGCCTGAGCTCTGCTTTACAATAGTGCCTTTATTATCTCCCGATTCCCTACCTTTGCAGAGAAAATACCGTACTAATCTCGCCGTTTTCTGCTGTCAATCACCCCGGTCTGTCCGATGGGTGGGGCTTAATCGCAGATTCTCCCCACCTCCGGCTTTCACTATGAATTTTCGTCCCGGCGTTGTATTTAGTGCCTGCGCATTAAAGTGTCATCTCGCGCCTGCGCAGTATGTATTGCTCAACTGTGGGCAAAGCATACAACACATCATTGCGCATGCGCCGGTTTTTCACTGTAACCTCTGTTACCCGGAAGTCTTGATATGCAAATTTGCATACTGAGACTTCCGGGGCATAGAGGTTACAGTAAAGAAAAACTGCGCATGCGCAATGATGTGTTGTATGCTTTGCCCACAGTTGGGCAATACATACTGCGCATGCGCTAGTGGCAAATGCACTGCGCAAACGCAAAAAATGAGCGTGATCTGTGCTATTCACAGATCGAGTTACATCTGACACGCCGAGGAGCGGGGGGAGAGACAGCGATTAGGTCACGCCCATCGGACCAGACCGGGGTGATTGACAGCAGAAAACAACGAGATTACTACGGTACTTTTTCTGCAAAGATGGGGAATCAGAGGATAATAAAGGCACTCTTAAAGCAGAGCTCAGGCCCTATTGAATGATATTTTTATCTCATATCGCAAAAACGGGGTGACAGGTTCCCTTCTTATCTATAGAAAAGTGGAAATGTTCCATGAAGACACCGACTTGAAAGAAACAAGGCTTCAGTACTGCTGCTTTCATAATCCTGTATGGTGACCATAATAATAATAATTACTGTATGTTGTGTTTCTAAATATGACTGGTTATACTGGCTTAAAGGGAATATGTCAGGTTTTTGCCATGTAATCTGAAAGCAGCATGATGTAGGGACAGAGACACTGATTCTGGTGATGTGTCACTTAATTTACTGGGTTCAGCAGTTTGTGATAGAATCACAGTTTTCTCTGCTGCAGATCTAGCAGAGTGCTGAATTCTGAGCCTTGTATAACTCCGCCCACACCACTGATTGGCAGCCAATTAGTGGTGGGGGTGTGGTTGGACCAGGAGGCACGAGAAACCTAGTCCTGTAGTGATAATCTTCTAATAAAACACTGATTTTAGTGAAACAGCCTAGTAAGTGACACATCGCTGGAATCAGGATCTCTGACCACATAGTAACATAGTAACATAGTAACATAGTTAGTAAGGCCGAAAAAAGACATTTGTCCATCCAGTTCAGCCTATATTCCATCATAATAAATCCCCAGATCTACGTCCTTCTACAGAACCTAATAATTGTATGATACAATATTGTTCTGCTCCAGGAAGACATCCAGGCCTCTCTTGAACCACTCGACTGAGTTCGCCATCACCACCTCCTCAGGCAAGCAATTCCAGATTCTCACTGCCCTAACAGTAAAGAATCCTCTTCTATGTTGGTGGAAAAACCTTCTCTCCTCCAGACGCAAAGAATGCCCCCTTGTGCCCGTCACCTTCCTTGGTATAAACAGATCCTCAGCGAGATATTTGTATTGTCCCCTTATATACTTATACATGGTTATTAGATCGCCCCTCAGTCGTCTTTTTTCTAGACTAAATAATCCTAATTTCGCTAATCTATCTGGGTATTGTAGTTCTCCCATCCCCTTTATTAATTTTGTTGCCCTCCTTTGTACTCTCTCTAGTTCCATTATATCCTTCCTGAGCACCGGTGCCCAAAACTGGACACAGTACTCCATGTGCGGTCTAACTAGGGATTTGTACAGAGGCAGTATAATGCTCTCATCATGTGTATCCAGACCTCTTTTAATGCACCCCATGATCCTGTTTGCCTTGGCAGCTGCTGCCTGGCACTGGCTGCTCCAGGTAAGTTTATCATTAACTAGGATCCCCAAGTCCTTCTCCCTGTCAGATTTACCCAGTGGTTTCACATCATGCAAGAAACCTAGTTTTATAAATGGCGTCATTATAGATAGTAAGTTATCACATTGATACCCTTGTACCACTGTTGCATTTTGTATGTTTATAAAAGCTCTTATTAATGGGTTACTAAGTACGATCCGGCTTCCCGGAACACTCTATCTTGCGCCTAAGTCTACATGCTTTGTCCATCCTTGACCTATGTCCTCCACCAAAAATAGACAGGATGAAATGTGAGGATCCCAAAATAACCACTTCCAAGTTAGTGTAACCTTCTTCTTGGGCTATATTCAGCCAAAAAAATAAATAGAACTTTAATAAGAAAACAAACCAAGTTCTAACTAGAGAGAAAGGCCCGATAAATGAAAGCGGAGGACTTCACGAGCTTCACCGGCCTTCTGAGAGCTGGCAGATGCCAGGAGAGCCTGAAGATCTAGGGCCAAATAGTAAGATCTTGCTCTTCGGCAGGGTTTGAGGAAAGGTACACGTTAATAAAGTTTAGTGTAATATATTACGGTATCGTTTTGCTTAAATCCTGGAAGATTGTGATCTGAGATCAGCCTTTTTCTTTTTTTGGGTCTGTTTTGGCCGCACGCTTTCACTCTGTTCTTATACAAATGTACTTGCCAGGAAAGGTCAGCAAAGAGTGAGTTTCTGCAGAAATCGGAATGGTGTCTATTTTCCTGCTGGTGAAATCGCAGTAAACCTTTTTCCAATCAGGACAACCTCTTTGTAGATGTCCTGTGAGGGCAAATGATCATGAATGGAGAGGAGAAATGGTCTCTCGAGAAAACCCTTGTATGGCCTCTGACGTTCTCCATCCCGATGCTCCTTCTCCTGCTTACACCAAAGACCCAGACCCATTATATCTCATTCTCTAAGTTGTACTTGGGGTATGCTCTTTAAACAATTTTGAAAAATATTTAAAAAGAGGTGGGGGTCATCCCTAAAAGCACTAACCAAGATGCGGTTGGATGATTCAGCCGCCAAAATCTGGCTGAAGAGCCTCGTTCTAGAAAATGAGTGGTGGACCCAAGGGTTGGTTCCCCAGCAATCAGGAAGTTATCCCACATCTTGTTGATTGGCAATAATTCATCATCTTGGTACAAACTCTTTAAACAGACACCTTTGTTAACTTGAGACACATGTTCAGCTCTGAGTCATGGTCGTGAGCAACATTCGGGCCCTACCCCCCAAATTAGTGACACCAAGAACACTCATTACTGGTGTAATAACAGTCAAAGCTTCAGAACAGAAAGCAGACCGTCTTGGTCATGGGGATACCACAACAGAGCGGAGCCAGAAGACCGCGATGTCTGGTTTAATAAACTTTAGCACTGGTTAGAAGTACTTCACCTTCGAATTAAGCAGTACAAGGGTTAATATGTTTAGTTGAAGCTCCAGGAGCTTTCCTACTTGGTTTGTCTTAGCTGTTCAGTGTTGGCCACTCCCCTCTGCTACATATGCTCTCCTCTGGCACTTAGGGATTGCCAGTGATAGTTCTTACTGCCTGGTTCTGGAGTTGGATCTGTTGTTGTTTTGTCTGTGCACACAACCTCATCCTCTCCTATTTGGTTTCTCTTTCCTTGAACTCCCCTATGTCCTTCTCTGTTTGGGGAGCGTATTCATTTATCCCAGTCTGTCTTTCTTTGTCTGGTTAGTGTGTTCCTATACATTTCAGCTTTCCACTGCTCTGGGTAGGTGAGGGGACAGATCAGGATACATATAGGAGCATAGCAAGGCACGAGAACCCAGTGTCTCCACCTTCAGGAGTAATCCGGAGGACAGGGATAAACTAGAGCACCACTAGTTCTTGGGACCTGGTAAGCTCCCAAAGTCCCAGCACCTGTGTGATAAAGACTTTTCGACCCTCTCTTATAGGCAGTATACTTTTACATCTAGGGGTTCCTACTTTACCTCCATTCGGTATTCTCACATCAAGCACACTCACCACACTGTCCCAATCAAAATTCACCATCTGGAGAGCTATGTATCATAACAAACACTTCCAGATCTCATCCACACTGACTGCTGTGAGATGAGATCTGGAAGTGTTTGTAATGATACATTATTCAGCTCTGCTGTATGTCTACACAATAGTTGCAGAGATAAATTAGAGGGCGTGTTCTTTTCTCTCCTACATGACACTTTCTGCTTATGATTGGTTAACCTCATGCAGGGGAAGAAGAACACGCCCCCAGATACAAATCTCTAGTAATGCCAAGTTGAACATAAATTATAACCTAAACTTTACAAGCTAATTTCTCTGCAACGGAGAGGAATAATAATAAAAAAAAATCATTTTACTTAGCTATGCAGCCACTACTTCATGCTGTGGCCAGTTCAACATGCTCAAACTAGTAAAAAGTCCTATTTAAGGAAGAACAAGGTTGAATTGCAGAAGTGAAGACTTAACCATTTATAACTAAACTGTTTACAAAAAAAAGAATAACCCATAAACCTTATAATGTAACCCATTGAAATAAAGACATTGATACTGCGCAGCAGTCAGCCATGGCGCTCTGTTTCCAATCATAGCCAGGATTATTGCTTCATGTTTTGTTACAAGATACAATGTGTTGTAATCACCATGTAAAAAATACAGGAGCTGGCAACATGAAGTAAATACAACGCAGGAGGTAAATTGCACTCAAAGTTAAAAAAAAAAATAGTTTATATGGGAATATGAAGCAGCGGACATGGACGGGAATTAGAATTTGCCGAAAAAATGAAACAGGCTGTTCACTTGACTATAAACTAACCAGACCAGAAGATCACAGCTTCAAGTCTCCTAAGGAGACTATTAAAGCCAGTAAAAAGTGTAAAAAAAAGTTTTTCAAAATATTTAAAAAATATAAACTTTCAAAATCACCCCCCCTTTTTGTCTCATTCAAAATTAAATTAAAAAAAATAAAAAAAATCACATTTGGCATTGCCATGTTCAGAAACGCCCAATCTATCAAAATCTAAAAAGAATTAATTGGCAACGAGAGAAAAAAAATGTAAAAACGTCAGATTTTTTGGTCGCATAAACAATGTAATAAAAGGTGATCAAAAGATCATATCTATCCCAAAATGGTATCAATAACAACGTCTGATCGGCGCGTAAAAAATAAGCCCTCACCCAGCCCCAGATCCCAAAAATTGGAGACAATAAGGGTTTCAGAAAATTTATTTTTATACACCGTATGTATATGTATATATCATATTAGCAGGTCAGTTTAGGTTTAGTGAACCTATGCTCATTTCTGCCAATCACACACACACACGAGGGAGCAGTAGGGCTGCCCTCCCATACACACTGGATGGTTGCTTCCTGCCTTACCCAGCACAAGCTAGTCACTCATGATGGTCCACTGCTACAGGAGAGGGTCACCAACATTTTCCATTATTTGGAGGGTTCATCCAGCGTATGACTGTTATAAAGAGGTTGTATGGTACTTTTATATTGATGGCCTATCTGTATGATAGGCCATCAATATCTAGATGGGGTGTGACACCAGGCACCCACACAGTGCCGGCATGATGTGTTCAGTTACGTAGCAAAACAGCATAATTCCATCAAATGTTTGGTGGCCACAGCCGGGTAATGCAGATCCAATACACTCTATAGAATTGATGAGCAGGGTGAGAAAACAAGCAGAGGCAGAGAGATTGTGCTGAGGTTATTCAGCGCTTCTAGTTATTTCAAAGCTGGATTCACAGCTGCAGTGCTCAGTACTGCTATACAGTCTCCTCCATGCTGCTTCTGATCATGAAGCCCTCGCTGTACTGTGTGTGGAGAAATTATGGTGGCTCGTATATGCCTACCAGCTCTAAGAAGCTGGCAATTATAGATGGAGCATGCAAAGGAGAAAATTGAAAAGAAAAAAAAAAAAAAAAAAAAAATCAGGCTTTATTCACTAAGCAATGGACAAAAATGGTGTTATTCCTCATGTTCACACGTGACCGCCAATTCTGATATGCTTTAATGGGCAGATAAAAAAAATGTTCAGCATGGGACTTTGCCTGCAATGCTCAAATTAATAAATTAAGTTTTATAATATATTTTTAATTACTCTTTTTCATTTTTCCCCCCTAACATTTCACTGCAGAAGGAAAATCAGCCAACACAAAGCTATTTCTAGGAGGCAGGTTTGCTCTCGGATGTTCCCTTGTCAAGCAGTATATTAGGCGGTATAGTGCTGACAGGTTTATGGAGCAGGATGCCCAGATCCCTATAAAACAGTCACCATGTTCCTACAGAGCAGGAGGAAATGAGGTGTTAGTAAGGGACATGCACCGCAGGCACTGAGTAGGGTGGTCATTCACTCCTAGAAGCCCCCTGAAGAATCTCCACAAGCAGGACAAATAAATGAAAAGCAATTCCATCAACAGCTTTATAAACACGCATGCAGTAAAGCTATAATAGACGGCCCGAAAATCCAAAAGAATCACAAACCGCAGCAAAATAACATAGCAAAAACACAAGAAAAACAAGCTTTTTTTTCTGCAGCCTTCCTGCCAAAAGACCAGGTTTTGCTACAGAAAAAAAAACGCCAAGTGTGAACTTTCCCTTAAAGTCCTGTAGCAGACATGAAACAGGTAAAATCTTTATTATCGTAATGAAGGCAGATAGTCCTATAACTGAGAAAGGAGAGGACATTTGGTGCTTTTCACACACTCCATAGATGCTTCAAAATTAAACATAGTCAGCCTGTTCATTGTGGCTATGTACATGTGTTGTTTCCTGAAACAGGAAGTTAGTGTCCAAAATGACCCCAGTGGTCAGTGTGAAAATTGCAATATTTTTTCATTTATAATGCAATTTTTTATTATTTTAAAAAAAAAAAAAAAAAACTACAAACACCTCAATTAAACAATACTTAATTTCTGATATTAGTTTCGATTTAATGCACGTCAGGAATAAAGTGGTGTGACATGCTGGTAAGAAACGGTGAACAAGGTAGACAATGATACTGAGTTAACAACCGTTCTATCTCCTGCTGAAAAAGTGGCCACACAAAGTGCTTTTTTACAGTTTTCTTTGGCATTTTTTTTTTACTCCTTCCTTACACGCTACATACAAAAGGCAAACATTCTCCATTTTGACTGAAAACACAGTCATCTATATCCAGCCTAAAGTGCATTGCATAGTGGACTATATGTGGCCCTCCCGTTGCCCAGTACCATGTACTATTTCTGTTTCCTGCAGGCCCCTAATGTCCATCCGAATATTCTTATCGCCAGGGCTGTGGAGTCGAAGTCCGAGCCCATTTTGGTGGAGTCGGAGTCATGGAAATTGAGGAGTCGGAGTCCATTTTGGTGGAGTCGGTGTCATGGAAATTGAGGAGTTGGAGCCCATTTTGGTGGAGTCGGAGTCGGTGTCATGGAAATTGAGGAGTCGGAGCCCATTTTGGTGGAGTCGGTGTCATGGAAATTGAGGAGGCAGAGCCCATTTTGGTGGGGTCGGTGTCATGGAAATTGAGGAGGCGAAGTTCATTTTGGTGGGGTCGGTGTCATGGAAATTGAGGAGGTGGAGCCCATTTTGGTGGAGTCGGAGTCATGGAAATTGAGGAGGCAGAGCCCATTTTGGTGGAGTCTGAGTCATGGAAATTAAGGAGTCAGAGCCCATTTTGGTGGAGTCGGAGTCATGGAAATTAAGGAGTCAGAGCCCATTTTGGTGGAGTCGGAGTCATGGAAATTAAGGAGTCAGAGCCCATTTTGGTGGGGTCGGTGTCATGGAAATTGAGGAGTTGGAGTTTTGGCTTACCGACTCCACAGTCCTGCTGATTGCATGCCCAGATTTTGGAAAGAACACATACTAGGTAGGTGATTTGGATGAGGGTATTACACCATATGATTTCACAGTGATGGGGTCGGAGAAACCCTCATGTGGTCTTATTAAATCTATCACCAAACAGGATTTCATTTATTTCAGAGTCACAGAACCCTGGGTCTTGGGTCCAATGATCATAAAAGTCCTAATCCCCGAGCAGCAGGAGACCTTTTCTTCAAACACATTACCATCCTGCCAAAAACCAACCCTTTTTCTTTCTGTGGTCTGGAACCATTTAATCCTGTGGGCTTGGAACTCGAAACCGTTAATTATCTTCCTTGGCAAGTAACCTGGGATAAGGAGAAGTTGTTAGATAGATGAGGTGCTAGAACTGAACTGAGAAACCCATTTGTGCGCTTTGCTTTCTGTTAGCAAGCAGTAAAAGCAGCAGATCACCAGGCGAAGCCGTGGAAAGCCGAGATCACTGACATTAAGGACACTTGCTGCTTAGCGGTAACTATCACGTCAGTCCGAGGTCTCCAGGCATCAGGAATAACAAAATTGTAAAAACCTGTAATGAGGTATACGTGCACAAAAGGCTGATGGAAGACAAGTGGAAAACAGCAATTACATCTATTTAAAGGGCACCTGTCAGCAGATGTTGTATTTTATACACACAGCATTGATCCCTATAATCACTGTTTTATGAGTAAGCAATATTGATACTAGCACGGAAATGGCCTCTGGTCAACAAACCTTCCTACTATGTGTTCAGCCTGACGCCAGGCCGCCACTTACCTTTATGTCTCTACACGGGCAGCTGTTGCCATGAATAATGGATTATGTCTAAAAGGTGAGTTTTTGCAGGATTTTTTTTATATATAAATTCAATGCCTCCTCCGACTCGTCCGGATCCACTGATTCTGGAACAGTTTTTCTTTTTCTTCTATGCCCCTCCGTTCCAAAGTTATGCCCTCCCATAATAGAGATGCAAGTATTCCCATGAACTAACTGGGCATGTGCAGCAGAACTTCTGTGGGCGTTTCTGTGTTCTGATTGGCCAGCATCAGAGGGGAAAAGGCAAACGCCCACAAAGCTCTGCGGTATGTGCAGGGTTGGTTGAAGGGAAAATTTGCCCTATTATTACCAGGAGCGTAACTTTGGAACAAAGGGGCACAGAAGAAAAAGAAAAACTGTTCTAGAATCAGGGGAGCAGCAACAATTGGAGGAGGGCCTCTGTATAAATTAAAAAATACAATGAAAGGTCATCTTTACAGGGAATCTGTGAGCGGGATATCTCCAAACAAATCAATGGACACGTTGGTGGAACGCAATGGAATCCAATATCAATGTGATCCGCCTGGTTTTCCAGTGGTGGATATAGCCAAGTGTTACTGAAGACAACACAGGTTTGGACTTGGGTATCCAGGAGTAGAAAAGAAGATCAACCCCACAGATACATGTGACAGCGTCCAGCTCATTCAAGGAAATAGGAATGGAACATATCGCCCGCACAGACAAGGAAACGTTTTCCATATACCTCAAAAGTCACACTGAACAAAACTAAACTTAATAGTGATCTCCGCTATTAAAAGGGAATAATTCGCCCATCTGAGAGCAGCATTATGTAGGGGTAGATACCCTGATTCCAGCGATGTGTCACTTACTGGGCTGCTTGCTAAATGAGGAGCCCTGCATAACCCCGCCCACACCACGGTGACTGCTTTCTGTATACACTGTGCATAGGCAGAAAGCTGCCAATCTATGGTGGGGTTATACAGAGGTCATGAAAATGTAGGACTGCATGGCAACACTTACTAGTCCTTTTCATTAAATCACTTTTTATCAGCAGACTATCACTAAACTACAGCAAGCAGCGCTGTAAGTGACAAATTCCCTTTAAGAGAAGGCAAACAATGAAAGTATCCACCAAGTAAATAACTTATCAACTAGGAACCATAATTATAAGAAACTAAATTGGGAGGTTTAATCAAGAGTACACAGATTGGGGCAGTACGGTGGCTCAGTGGTTTGCACTGAAGCTTTGCAATGCTGGGGTCCTGGATTCAACATCTGCAAGGAGACTTAATAACTAAGTAGGAGACCAACTTTTTAGTGATCTGCTCATCGATCATTATTAGGGATACCCAAGCCCCTGCACACACGAACAGCATGTTCCTCGCAGCGCAGTGTGCATTACTCTATCACTGTCCGCACCTGTAACTTTGCTCCCAGAAGCTTTCACAATGTTTGTCTAAGCCATAAATGTCTCCGGACACGTAGATCTATCTGTGCTTAAAGTACACACTAAAACAGCACTTGGCAGGATGCTCACTACTCGGGACACTCTCCGCACCCGGCCAGGCGGTGGGGAGCAGCGCAGTGAAACTGCGGCTAATTATGAACCACGACTATAAAACGTTTGTCAGTGAATAACTTGTAGTCCTGCCAGCTGGACGGGCCTGCCAAGCTGTGGGAAACGCAGATCATTTACTCCAGCCTTCACCGGAGCAGTTGGCTTTGACCCTCTTGGGATTTCAGGCATCCAGATTACATATGTACTTACATAACAGAGTCTGGGGACAAGACATCGGTCTTCACACTCCACTAGTAGCATTCTGTGCACATCACAAGAGGCGTGTAGGGGACGTTGTGGCTAATGCGACTCTAAACAGGAGTTTACTACTTTCCTACTGCAGTTCTGAAAACTGAGGCCCATTACCACTGATACCAGAAGTACGCGCAACACCTGTCTGGGTCTATGAAATGGCACAAATCTGTATAAAAACATTAATGTGGTGTTAAAAAAAACAAAAAAACATTTTTCAGACCATAAGACGCACCTAGGTTTTGGAGGAGGAAATTAGGAGATAAAAAATTTGAAGCAAAAAATGTGGTAAATTCTGTACTTAATGTCCCCAATCCTGGTAAATACTGTCCCCTCATCCCCATTGTGGTAATCATGGCCCCCTCATCCCTATCCTGATGCACATGGCCCCCTCATCCCCATCCTGGTAGGAATGGTCCCCCTCATCCCTATCTTGGTATGCACGGCCCCATCATCCCTATCCTGGAATGCATGGCCCCCTCATCCCTATCCTGGTGTGCATGGCCCCCTCATCCCTATCCTGGTGTGCATGGCCCCCTCATCCCTATCCTGGTATGCATGGCCCCCTCATCCCTATCCTGGTATGCATGGCCCCCTCATCCCTATCCTGGTATGCATGGCCCCCTCATCCCTATCCTGGTGTGCATGGCCCCCTCATCCCTATCCTGGTATGCATGGCCCCCTCATCCCTATCCTGGTGTTCATGGCCCCCTCATCCCTATCCTGGTGTGCATGGCCCCCTCATCCCTATCCTGGTGTGCATGGCCCCCTCATCCCTATCCTGGTGTGCATGGCCCCCTCATCCCTATCCTGGTGTGCATGGCCCCCTCATACCTATCCTGGTGTGCATGGCCCCCTCACTCCTATCCTAGCATACATGGCCCCTGTTGTGAATTCTGCTCTTGGGTTCCCTCCAGTGGTTGTAGGTGGGAATGCAGTTGTCTCTGAGTCGCAGTCCTGGCCAGGTGTATCTGCTGATTGCAGTTCTGACTGGGATATTTAGGTGTGCAGGATTCATTAGTCCTTGCCAGTTGTCAATGTTTCTTCTGAAGTGTTGGATCACTTTCTGGCTTCTCCTGCTCAGCTGTCAATTCAGCAAAGATAAGTGTCTGGTTTTGTTTCTGTGGCACACATGCACTGTGCTTATATTCTGTGCTATTCATTTGTTTTTCTCTTGTCCAGCTTAGACTGTGTCAGTGTTTTCTCAGTCTTGTTGGATTCTCTGGAGTTGCAGATATACGCTCCACATCTTTAGTTAGATGGTGGAGTTTTTGTATTTTCTGCTGTGGATATTTTTGGAAGGATTTTTAATACTGACCGCTTAGTATCCTGTCCTATCCTTTCCTATTTAGCTAGTGTGTGCCTCATTTGCTAAATCCTGTTTCCTGCCTGCTTGTGTCTTTTCCTCTACTACTCACAGTCAATATTTGTGGGGGGCTGCCTATCCTTTGGGGTTCTGCTCTGAGGCAAGGTAGAAATTCCTATTTCCATCTATAGGGGTATTTAGTCCTTCGGCTGTGTCGAGGTGTCTAGGTTTTGTTAGGCACACCCCACGGCTACTTCTAGTTGCGGTGATAAGATCAGGGTTTGCGGTCAGTATAGTTACCACCTACTCCAGTGAAAGTTTCCATGTTGCTCCAAGGTCACCTGATCATAACAGGCCCCATCCCTATTCTGGTATGATTGGCCCCCATCCCAGTCCTGGTGTACATGGCCCCATCCTTATTATTGGCCTCCACCTCCATCTTGGTATGCATGGCCCCATCAGAAAAAAGAAAAGAAAAAGAGCAGTGAGTATTCATTGCTCTTCAGTAGCGTGCACAGTGTCAGCCGGAGCCTTCCTGCAGCTGCTGGCGGTCACGTGTGCCACTACTTAAGAGAAATGAATATTCACCTCTCTGGGCGTGGAGAGAGGTGAATATTCATTTCTGGTGTGCATGGCCTCCTCATCCCTATTCCTGGTGTACGTGGCTCCTCATCCCCATCCTGGTAAGCATGCCTCCTCATCCCTATCTTGGTGTGCATGGCCCCCTCATCCCTATCCTGGTGTGCATGGCCCCCTCATCCCTATCCTGGTGTGCAAGGCCCCCTCAGTGTCAGCCGGAGCCTTCCTGCAGCTGCTGGCGGTCACGTGTGCCACTACTTAAGAGAAATGAATATTCACCTCTCTGGGCGTGGAGAGAGGTGAATATTCATTTCTTGTATGTAGGGGCAAACGTGACTGCCTGGCAGCTGCAGGAAGGCTCCGGCTGACGTTGTGCACGCTACTGAAGAGCAATGAATACTCTCTACACGCACAGTCCGGGCATTGGGAGCAGTGAGTATTCCGACAGCTGTGCTCTGCTTGTGAGCAGTGCATGACGTCCCTGCCATGCGCTGCTTACAAGCATAAATCAGCCTCTGGCATCTGAACAACATGCTGTGAGGGAGCGCCGGGAAGGTAAGTGTAATTTTTTATTTTTTTTGTTAATGTTTTCTGATGGGGCCATGCATACCAGGATGAAGGTGGGTGGGGGCGAATCATACCAAAATGCTATTAAAGAGAAATGAATATGAATTGCGCTCCATGCCCATGGGTGTGGAATGCAGTGAATATTCATTTCTCTCTAGCAGCGGGCACAGGAGTTAGCTGCAGACGTCAGCTCCTGCCTCCTGTGACCCGCTGCTCCGCAGATGCCACTTCCCCGTCTCCCCACCACAGCCAAAGTCGGTATCCGGACTGTAAGACGCTCCCCCCCCCCCCCCCCTTTTTCCTCTATATTTTTGGAGGAAAAAAGTGCATCCTATAGACTGAAAAATACGGTATGTAAATAAGTAAATGTCACTTTATTGATTCCCCCTTCTCTCTCATTCCTACACTTTCCATAGTGCTGTACTTCTCTGCGTTCCCTGGACAAACATGTGAGAGCTGCAGCCAATCACTGGCTGCAGAGGGGATGAGTTGCTCATTTCTGTGGCCAGTGATTGGCTGCAAGAAATAAAGAGACCAGCTGGGGGAAGGGGAAATGTTTAGAACGGGAGCAGCACAGAATAGGTAGGGCAAGGATGACTTCAGTTGGTACTTTACATTATTCTGAAGAGATTTGTTTTTTTATAATTAGAGGGATTGTCCGATGAAAATAAATTATAATCTGTTGGCTAGGTGATAATTTACTGATTGGTGATGGTCTGACTGCTGGGACCAGAATTTATCAGCACAAAAGAGAATTTTTATCCCCAACTGGGCACTTTTATTCTAGCTACAAAAAAATAGCGGAAGATCAGATGCTGAAAGGCCGTTCAATTTTTATCCAATGGGGCTGCAGAAAAAGAGGAGCCTCGTTCCTGCCGGTCAATGCAAAAAATTAAAGTTAAAAATCGTCCTCGATAAAAATAGTGTAATTTGTTGAAGGCAATCAACGGAAGCCAAAAACAATCAACCAACTGAAGGTTGGTTTCCAAATCACCCCAAAAATCAAAGGAAAATGACAGGTGGAGCCAATTTATTGTAAATTTCAACATGTAAGTCATAATTTGATTCTGTAGTGTGTGGCCCCCGCGTGCCTGTATACACTTCTAACAACGTCTAGGCATGGTCCTGATGAGATGTGGGGTGGAGTCCTGGAGAACCTCCTCCAGCACCAGGATTAGGCTATCAGTGAGCTCATACAATGACTTGTGACACTTGGCGGTGTTAGATGCACTGGCACACAATGTCCCAAAGGTTCTCCAAGGATTTACGTCTGGGAAAAGTACAGAGCCAGTCAGTGGCATCAACGCCTTCATCATCCAGAACCTGCCTACATACTTAGGCCACATGAGACCTGCCATTATTTCTCCACCAGGGTTTCACTGATCATCACATGAAGGTTAGTGCAACCTTAGATGGACCCACTGCTCAGACCATCACTGACCCACTTCCAAAGAAGTCATGCTGGATGATGAGGCACGGCTTCACGACTGTCACACGTGCTCAGCGTGAACCTGCAGTCATCTGTGAAGAGATTGGGGCACTAATGGCTGACCTGTGAATTCTAGCGTTCAATCAAGAGGTACAAAGCAAGGCTATGAGTACAGGTCTCATTATAGGTCTTCAGGCAATCATGGAGTAATTTTTGAAAGTTTGGTCAGAAGCACACCAGTAGCACGCAGGAGCTCATTTTGTAGGACTCAAGCTCTGCCCAACCGGTTCCTCTTCACGCAAAGAAGGAAATAAGGATCTTAGTTTTGGGTTGATGCCCTTCTACAGCCCTGTCCTGTTCTCCTTGTATTTTGGTATCTGTATCATACTCTTGAGACTTTGCTGGGAAACACAACAAACCTTCTTGTGTTGGCATGTAAAGATGTACCATCCTGGCGGAGCTGGACTACCTGTGCAACCTCAATGGCCTCCAGGAACCGCCTCACGCTGCCATTAGTGACATGGACAAGAACAAAACGCTAAACTAGAGAATATCAGTTGTGAAGACACAAGAGAGCAGTTGTCTGTGGCCACCACCTAAAAACCGTTCTTTCTTTAGGAGTCCTCTCTAGTGCTCACTTTTATTTGCACCATATCGGACGACAATGAGTCACCATCACTTTTACCTCCCGACTGGAGACACCGATATCTCTGAAGATTCATTGACTTGGGGTTATCAATTCACAACATGAAATATTCAACATCAGAAAAATAGCTGTAGACTTACGTGATGAAATCTAGGAAACTGGCAAGAGGCTCGTAGGACTGATTCCTCATGTGTCTGAACTCGACCACCATCTTTTCCTTCAGCTTGTCGTCAATAACAGAGACCGCCAGTGGCGAGGCTTCATTAGCCAGAAATGTCCCATAGTCTGTACTCTGAAGATGGAGCTTGAGATCTGCAGGACAGAACAGAGGAGAAAGGCACATCACAGAGAGTCCGTCACTACATTCCTGCCATGTTTTCTTCAGTAACGAGCCATATTCCCAATGAAATAATCATTCCGGTGCGTCGGATCTCGGAGCGCAGCATTCTGCAATCCTGGATATTCCCACCAGGAACGTATAAAGAAGGTGACAACTGAGTGTTATTAGTTGGTGGTGTCCATATATACCCCACCCCATCAGTGCTTTTATAACCAGACTCCGTAGGGACACACGCCTCGGACAAGCGGTTGGTAACACCCAGTTGTCAATTATTCTTACATTTCTAGGAAGATTAACAGAGGAAAAGCACCATGCATTGTTCTAGAAAATATGAGTTATACAAGTATTTACTATAAAGGACAAGTCTGCAGTGGCCACAGATCAAAAAGAGTAACCGCCATTGTAATTTTTCCATTTCCATAATCAATATTACAGGAGAAAATGTAAAAATAAAAATGTTGTAATATATCTTCTTAGAGAAATCCGCTGCCTCCTGGACAAGTGCAGTGAAAAGGTGGAAATCTGCAGCAAACTCGAGACAAATCCACAAAAAGCCGAACAAGTGCTCCCATGGATGGGAGAGTCGGGAAAGATGGCTGATGGCCAAAAGTCGGCCGAAACATTGTTCAGACAACAGCCATCTAATGTGCATGGCAGGCTAAAGATGACTGCTTTACATAAAGGGTTGTCCGGTTCAAATCAATCAGTCTGCAGTCACACTGCGTAGCTACAGACTTAAGAATCCTCGCAGCGCCGTTTTCCGACCCGGGACCTGAGGGTATGTATGCGTTATACATACTCCCGGCCAGTGGGTGTGGCCTCGCTCATATACCTGTATGGAGCGATGCCACACCCTCTAGTCGGACACGCCCACTGGCCGACCGCGTCACTGAGGAGGAGCAACACCTTGAAATACGTGTCCGTAAACTGAGATTCTGGTTTGGTTTTTATTACACGTCATATGGCACGGATGAACGTCAGCTGAACCCATTGATATTTATGGGATCAGTCAACAGTTTAATGTACGGGGGCTCCTGACAGATGATGCCGGGGCAGATATGTATCCAGCAAGTGCAATCTTTGACGGCAGGTCTTTTAGAGATAAGCCACAGCCAGAGATGTCTGACAATGGCTCCCTGATACAGAACAAAGAATTGGGACGTGGGTGATTGCTGCCGGCTGAACTAACCAGTGAACCATTGTTCCTATAGCTATAAAAAGTGTAAGGGTGGCTTCAGCCCGCAGTTGTGCTCAGCAGTGCATTGACCGCTTCCACAAGCTGATGAGCTGCTTAGAACGATGATCTTAAGCAAACAAAAAGATAATTCCACCCGACAAGCGGACAACTGACCCCTCATCTCCTTACCCGACAGGCGAGCGGGTGCTCCCATCACCCGCCAAGCGGGCGCCTGATCCCAACACCTGGCAAGCGGGCGCCTGCTCCCAACACTCGACAAGCGGGCGCCTGATCCCATCACCCAACAAACGAGAGCAGTGTGATCGGCCGCCTGTTTACAATGCAGATTCGGATCATGTAAAGGTAGAGCAATGAAATCTAATCTGTTCTGATGGATTAGATATTCTTTTCCTTATTTGGATGGCCCGATGTGGGAATTCTATTTGGCAGAAAGATAGCGGCATATATGGGAAGGAGGCAGTACAGTCAGAAACTCCTCACTGCACATCAACGTGAAAACACCATCCTCATCATCAAGCATGGTGGTGGCAGCATCATGCTGTGGGGATGCTTTTCTTCAGCAGGGACAGGGAAGCTGCTCATAGTTGATGTGAAGATGGAGCTAAATAAAAGGCTATCCTGGAGGAAAACCTGTTAAGAGAATGCACAAGACCAGAGACTGGGGCGTAGGTTCACCTACCAGCAGGACAACGACCCTAAATATACTGCCAGAGCCACAATGGATGATAATTTGGATGATCAAAGCATATTCATGTGTGTGAATGGCACAAAGTCCAAACCAATTGCTGTTCACAGACACCTCCATCCAATCTCCTGAGCTAGAGCGAGAGTGCAATGAATGGACAAAAATGTCACCTCCAGAAGAGCAAAGCAGGTAGGGACAGACCCCAGAAGTATTACAGCACTAAAGACGGTCCTACAAAGTAATGACATGTAAAGTTTGTGGATGTAACGTGAAAAAAAGTGTGGAAAAGTTTATGGGGTATGAATAATTTTTCAAGACAGTATAATACCATGAATCACATATAAGATATTGGACAGACCCTGTACAGATCAGATGGCCCCGTCTAGATGGCACAAGATGATCAGTGATGTTTGCAAACAAGCGGCAAGAATAATTAAACGCAAACGAAGTTCTAGGAAAGATTAATATCAAACCGGTTGGCACGCAACACTGGCTCCACCGCGCACGTCTACTGAAATACAATCAGACGCTGGGCCTAGAACGCTAGAAATATATACAAAATATTCCTCGATGGACCATTACAAGGAGATGGAATTGCCTGGCTGATTTCTACAAGTTAATGAGGCAGATCTTGTCTCGTTCATACACGGGTGACTATTAATTGCATTCTTTCTTGATACTTATCAAGGAACAGGTATGTCATCTGCAAACAGCACTTATTAACGGAAAATTACTGAATAAAACAACCATGGGAACCAAGAAGAGAAATTAATAGTGAGGATCTTACAAGGTGCCACAGACAACAGCACTGCTAGCTGCATAGATCCGGAGGTCATTTAAAGGGCTGCTCCACTACTTTTAAATTGATGCAGCACCTGGCATCAGTGTAACAGTAATCTTAATGAATCACTAATAGGAGTGGCTCAGCAGTGCCTGGCAACTTTCCGCATCCCTTAAATAAGTGGACAACCATTTTAAGATTGTGAATTCTATGTTATTTCCAGCTGAACTGACACAGAGAACCTGTGTCTGGTGTCAGGATTTTGCAGAAAGAAACATAGGAAATAAGTGTTACCAACAAAAGGAAATAAAAGGCCATGATACATGTCATTATACGACAGCGTATGTCACTGCGTAATATAAACCATACCCCGCTCCTAGAAGCCATGCTTTTCAGCATTGGAGGTAGCATGGGAAAAAAAGCCTGGAACAAAATGTTCTTAGTTTGAACAGGCTTCACTCCCCGAGGGAAAGTGATGGAGAGAGGAGGTCAGCAATCTCACGTCAGTTGCACCAGATGTCAGGCGAGAAACGTCCAAAGGATCTGGTCTCGGAAAACTTAAGAAACGGGAGCGTTAGACCTGGGAAGCGTAGCCAAATAATGCCGTGATGACAGCTCATCAAGTGGAAGTGTCAAAAGTTTACACACGTCTACTCCTAACAGGACACACAATTAACACAGCCTCAGCCGAGAGGGGAAAAAAACTGCTCAGAAGGCAATTTTGTGCAATTTCTAGACCTTGCAAGACGCAGCCTATCCTCCTGATTGACAACTAAGCGGGCATTCCTATTCCCCCAGGACACAAGGGTGTGGTAAGACCCCCATCAAATTACATCAATCTCTGCTGATATAAACTGTCTAATGGGTTTAGCCCCGACAACCGATTGCCAGGGGAGTTAAGGATCCGGCACGTCTGATTTCAACCTGACGTTCTTTTTATTCTACGGGATAAGATGTATAGCTGCTCTCAAACAACACAGGAGCATTTGGTGTAGTGAGCGAGGGCTCCCATGCGTGGGAGAGGCGGCCGAGCGAGGGCTCCCATGCGTGGGAGGGGCGGCCGAGTGAGGGCTCCCATACGTGGGAGAAGCAGCCGAGCGAGGGCTCCCATGCCTGGGAGAGGCGGCCGAGCGAGGGCTCCCATGCGTGGGAGAGGCGGCCGAGTGAGGGCTCCCATGCGTGGGAGAAGCGGCCGAGTGAGGGCTCCCATGCGTGGGAGAAGCGGCCGAGTGAGGGCTCCCATGCCTGGAAGAGGCGGCCGAGCGAGGGCTCCCATGCGTGGGAGAAGCGGCCGAGCGAGGGCTCCCACACGTGGGAGAAGCGGCCGAGTGAGGGCTCCCACACGTGGGAGAAGCGGCCGAGTGAGGGCTCCCACACGTGGGAGAAGCGGCCGAGTGAGGGCTCCCACACGTGGGAGAAGCGGCCGAGTGAGGGCTCCCATACGTGGGAGAGGCGGCCAAGCCAGCTCTCCTGTGTATGAGGGATATGGTCTAACAAGCATTCCCGTAAATGAGGCGGCCTAACCAGCGCCGTCACAGACGGGAGAGGCGGCCTAACCCACGTCGCCATGGACAGGGGAGGCGGCCTAACCAGCGCCGCCACGGACGGGTGAGGCGGCCTAACCAGCGCTGCCACGGACGGGTGAGGCGGCCTAACCAGCGCCATCACGGACGGGTGAGGCGGCCTAACCAGCACTTCCACGTATGGGGGAGGTGGCTTTACTAGCACTTACATGTAAGAGGGAGATGGTCTAACAAGCGCTCGTGTACAGAAACGCCAGTCGAAAAGCATCATTTAGCAAAACCCATGTCATATGTATGGTGGACCTTAACTTTCAGACAAAAAGCCAAACTTCAACTGGATCTCCTCTGCACCCTTCAGAGCTGCTTCAAAGGCATTTCAAGCTAGGGCCCTGCTCTCTAATGAGAAAGGGCAAGAACCTCAAACAGCTGTCTACAGATGGATATCCCCGGTTTGGCTAATATCAATAATCATGTTTCAAGGCCCTATTACAGGTGACATGTTGACTTACAGGAAAGCTACCTATAGATGCCACACCTTCTTGAGAACTAATTTACATACTTCTTTCCAGGGTTGTGGCGTCAGTAACCCAAACCTCTGACTCCACAGCACTGGTCACTACTGAGCATGTACATAAAGTGCAGCACAGATTCATCTCAACTAAAAGCCGAGATCCTTAGATCAGGAACAGAACAGAAATTTATAGGACATTTCATAACTTTCCTAAATTCTTATGAATAAATTTACAGCGCATCCTACATTGTACTACTGTACCCAATGTATTATATATTTTAGGAGTTGGTCCATTTTATTCCAACTCCACCAAAAAAGACACCGACTGAATCCACAGCCCTGCTTCATCCCATAGAGCACTGCCTGTAAGACTCCATAAACCAGCTAGACGTGAGAATACCCCAGAGCAATTCCAGGCCTGTGGAAGGATGATCAAGCCCATGACCAGCTCCCAGCCGACCAGGACCAGCTCCCAGCCGACCAGGACCAGCTCCCAGCCGACCAGGACCAGCTCCCAGCCGACCAGGACCAGCTCCCAGCCGACCAGGACCAGCTCCCAGCCGACCAGGACCAGCTCCCAGCCGACCAGGACCAGCTCCCAGCCGACCAGGACCAGCTCCCAGCCGACCAGGACCAGCTCCCAGCCGACCACGACCATCTCAGAGCCGCCCACGACCATCTCAGAGCCGCCCACGACCATCTCAGAGCCGCCCATGAACATCTCAGAGCCGCCCATGACCATCTCAGAGCCGCCCATGACCATCTACTAGCCCATTGATATTGTCAATGTGAACAGAGAGCATCAATGGTTGTGACTTACATTGTACCCAAATGGTCTTCCAAAGTTGAATATCTGGCTCCATCACCACAGATGGACACTATATGGACAAAAGTATGGGGCCATGAACATGTTACACACACAGTATCTTCTATGACAGAGCTCATTCTATATCCACAGGAGTTAATGGGAACCCATCATCAGATTCATGCTGCCCAAACCACTGTCTGCACTATTAGGCAGTGTGTGCTCCACTCCAGCCAGATGTTTCTCTCTGAAACGCCCCAGCACACCGACAGCTCTCTGCCTATGTGTGCACTTAGTAAGAGACCCGTCAGTCACTGGGGTCAGGGTACGCGTCACGATGGTGGCTTCCTATTACGGGACCACACTGGTATCACCTCTAGAACAGGCCATTCTTTCCCAAAAGTCTGTAGAGTCCGATGACATGGCGCGCAGCTGGACCCGGGGCAATGGGACTGAACGAGTAACCTGAATTCAGTGGCTAAGTGTCCATATACTAGGGTCCACCATCGGCTGTTAGTGAAGGAGCCCATCAAGTATTACTAATGGGGCACATTTTTTCTTACCTTAAATTTCGTTCTGAACTCCAATAATATAAAACCAGTAAATTCTGTGCCATTCAGTTTAAGAAAAAACAGTCTACTGCATTTATCTACATGGGAGCGTATGGGGCGACAGACTTCTCCCAACGTTTCCATGCCTAGAAGGACCCCTTCATCAGTAATTAGTGAAACCCCAACATTTTGCTGAGGAATGTCATAAACCAATCCAATGTTATATTTCCACATTTATTGTAAGTATTCTACTTGTGTCGATAAAACACTGAGAGGCAAGTCCAATAGTAAGTCCAATAGTAACATCTGGCACTAGCTCATTGCCATGTATAAAATCCTGTAACATGTCACTTTAACTGAAGCAGTAGGAACACGAGCGTAGAGCTTTTCTGGACAATTTTGCTCAGTGCCAATATCCTGCCAAGTACAAGATCAGCAAACGGCTCCACGTTTCCTCTTTAAATCCAATTCCTAATCTTGGCTAATATAAAACATGTGTCCCCTGCATTATCTAATTGTACTGTGGATATATGATGTAGCAATACGGACCAATTCACACACCGTGCAATTCTGCCAAATGTCACACAAGAGGCCCAAATGAACACTGCTTCCTGCTAAAAAAAAAAAAAAAAAAAAAAAAAAAAAAAAAAAAAATCGCACCGCTACGTCAAGGTGCACCCAAATCGAGACGGTAAGGTTTTAATATTAGATCCATTTTTGGTGCACCTTGTTGTGGTTGGATGGCTTTTACTTGGTTTTGCTTCGTATAATTACCCAAAGCGAGTCACACCCCCTTGTAAGGACCATAAAAATTAACACTAAATAAAAAGGCCGCTCTCTGAAACCATATTGCAGAGTTTTAAAAAAAAAAAAAAAGGGAATACTTAGGGGGAACAGTGGGAATAAAATAAGATAAAAAATGGCCACTTATGACCTGGTGACTGTTCCTCTTTAACTTAAATGGTCAATTAGTACATTTACTATTTTGTCAGTCAGATTTTAAACTACTGAGAAATGCTGCATTTACACTAAGTCCTGTATAGCACGATTTGGAGGGGTCACCCTATGAGATGGATGAGGGTCCAACAGCCCAGTGATCAGCTGCTCGCAGGTCCTACAACAGCCAAAAGCTGGAAGATCACAGTTCCACACACTATAGTGACTGCTCTCTGGTGCTGCAGCTCAGCTCTGGTTCACTTTAATAGAAGCTGAGCTGCAGTATCCGAGCTCACTACACAACACAACCAGTCGATCCGTAGGGCTTGACAGGTGTTGAAACGACGCTGATCTGATGCCTAAGGGAAGAGTCAGAGGGCCGTATAGCTTGCACAAGGATCGCAGTGCAATGCTCGGAATAGCCGGCGGCTCTACTGGCCAGAGCATGAGAACATGTATTTCTATGTAGCTGTCATACTCGGGTCGGGAGAGCCGCCAGCCAGTCCGAGCACTGCGATGAGATCCTCGTCCAAGAACTGCGATGAGATCCTCGTCCAGGCACTGCGATGAGATCCTCGTCCAGGCACTGCGATGAGATCCTCGTCCAGGCACTGCGATGAGATCCTCGTCCAGGCACTGCGATGAGATCCTCGTCCAGGCACTGCGATGAGATCCTCGTCCAGGCACTGCGATGAGATCCTCGTCCAGGCACTGCGATGAGATCCTCGTCCAGGCACTGCGATGAGATCCTCGTCCAGGCACTGCGATGAGATCCTCGTCCAGGCACTGCGATGAGATCCTCGTCCAGGCACTGCGATGAGATCCTCGTCCAGGCACTGCGATGAGATCCTCGTCCAAGCACTGCGATGAGATCCTCGTCCAAGCACTGCGATGAGATCCTCGTCCGAGTTATATGGTAATCATAGCTCATCAATATCCAAGTCTTGGAAACTGCTTAGATGAGATTTTGAAACGGAAACTCCAAGTGTTTGAGAAGGATTTGGAAAGTTTCTGCCACAAGAACTTCATGGGAACATGCTCTTAAAGGGAAAACTTCAATGAAGCGAGCCCGAACCCACTAGTCTGGTTCCGCCCAGGAGTAAGCTCGTCGCACACTTGACCGCCATTCTTAGGGCACACACCGGCAAATCGTCGCAACCCCAGTGCGTGTTTTGGGGGGTTAAATAAGTCCGCAGCACACAGAGTGACTGCAGACTTGTAATTTTAGACCAGACAACCCCTTTAAGAGTAGTTACAATGCCAACTGTGCCCGTTTGTTAGGCAATCACAGCATGTGTTGCAGCTGTCGACCAGCCGCGAGACATGCAGCTGCGGGGACTAGAACATGCTATTTGAGCACGCAAAATTACCCAGTCAGCACCTGAGCATGCTCAGATAACACCTTACCCGATCATGGTCGCTCATCACTACTCATAGGATCTCCTGACACCGTAATTTATTAAAAGAAAAAGCGGATACAAAGTATATGTTATAAAATATATCCTTTTTTTTTCAGATGCCACCGTTTGCATCAGTCTTTTTTTTACAATATATGGAACTAGATACAAGCCAAGGATGTAAGTCATCTCAAGGTGGTAAATGCTGTCGGACCCAAATCCTGACTAGCAATTGTTGGAAAGGACTGCACAAGGCTAAAAGGGCTACTCTCATCATAGGTGGATATCATCGGATACAGCTAGTGAAGACAAGCAGTTTTTTGCAGCCGTTCTTGGCTTTTGAACACTTTTTCTCGGCTGGTTCAGGAGACAGACCAGACGAGAAAAAGCTGATGTCTAGCTGTCAAGCCCCGCGCTGAACATGGCCGGGATTAGAAGGTAACTGCTCACTCCAGCGATCCTGGTCGGCTTCAGGACAGTGCCAACAAGCTCAATAGAAAAGAAATGATGTGAAGCTGCGGTGGTCGGTCTCCTAGGCAACAAGCTGTAAACTAAAGTATCTCAATAACGACAGAACATTTTAATCCAACACACCCACAGATCAGCTGTTCGGGCAGTGGCCGGATGGAAGCCGTGTACAGCAGCCATAGCTTAGTAGTCGCAGACGAGTACTGCACTTTATCTCCCATTCCAATGAACTTTTTTGCAGCAGCCACAAAGCAATTTACAGTGCTGCTCTGTTCCACCCGTTTAGTTCCAGTCCATTGTTGGGTGTGCTGAACCCCCACAGATCTCATATCAATGAGTGATCCTAGGAATAGGTCAGCAATTGTTACCCCTTTACGTCAGATCTTGTTCAACCAATTGAAAATAATACAGGTCTTTATATCCCCCCGATCCATAAAATGATACTGGGAACATTGCGGCGAAGCTCGGGTCTGAATGTGATGCCCCCCCCATAGGCGCAGAGACCAGACCAGTCACAACGGGCTCCCAGGCAGACTTGGCACAATTCACAATGCTTAGGTGCAGCAGCTCCCTGATTTTCCCCTTTAACCCAATGCTCTGGTCTTTGTTGCGGGGCAGATGGGTCACATCTGAAAAGTGGGGTGACAGACGCAACCAAATCAGCCGACGAAAAGATAGAATACGATCCAAATGTGTAGTCAGCATAAGATGGGTCAAATCCAGAGATCAGCTTGTAAGCTGGGCAGGAGTACACCTTCAATACGAATAGTCAGGAGGAGGGCATCTTGGGATCAGCAGGTGGCCAGACCAACTACTTGGCCTAAACTAGTCAGGTTTGAAGTAAGGTCTCTGGCAGCGACACCGCCAGGTAGGTGGCAGTGGCCTCTGGCAGCGACACTCAGTGCTGCAGCAGTGAAGTCAGTATGCGCCAAGGGGACAACCCGCGCTCTGAAGAAGGTGGCTGCTACTCCAACAAGCCACTGAGACCCCGCCATGACTCTTCACAGCAGATTTGTCCAAACCATCTTAAAAGGTAAATATGCCCATAACGATAATGATAGAAAGCTTTCACTTATCAAGAGCAGCTTAAAATGGGATCAGAGCATGGGCAACAAGGCGAGTCTCACTTTTCAGCAGTTCTGTTGCTCAATGATCCTGAGAACTAAGGTTCTGGAGATCCCATTGTGGGTGGAGCGGAGGTCGATCATGCTCCCTTCCTTTAATGAGGGCGCCGGGGGGATAGAGCGCAGTGCTCAGCTGGTCTTTGGCACTCTAACTGATCGATCTCCACTTTATTCGCTTCTCTGTACTGGGGGGCTTCCAGTGGTCAGACAAGCGGGATTAGGGGATAAGTTCCAAACTTAAGAATACCCCTACGGACCAAGGCCGGGGCAGATGATCACTGCACCCACGTGATGAGATCACCGGTGTTTGGGGAAATATCCCGTGATTTACGAAGCTCTTGGGAAAACACCGGCCCAAAATCTGTTTAGGAAATAAATATTACATGATCATCTACGCCCATAAGATGTTTCACAAATACGAAGCCAAACACAATGAGATAACATTGTGACCCAGAAATATAACCATCATCTATAAATGCATCGTAAACTGATTTACCCTGAGGGCAAAGCCATTACTTCATTATGGAAGAGGAGAGGTCAGCACAGGATAAGCAGAAGCACGGGGAGCATCAATACACAAGGGCCCACATCTGGTTCATCTTGGGGGCAGAGGGCCACAGCCCGACCTTAAAGCAGGCACCTGGAGAAGAGCGCAGACGTACAGGACTCTGCTGCCATCTGGTGTTCACAGAAGGATACAGCAAGGATAAAGAAGAATGTGCTCCAGACACAATTTATGTGCAGCCCTGCCACCTAGTGCTAAAAAACGGCATCACAATTCAAGGCCGATATCACAGATCTAATGCGGAAAAGTTGTCCAGTGTTTCACATCACAATAGTAACACACATCATGGATCTTTTTGTTGTGTTCCCAGTGTGTTTTGGTAACATATTTACGAACCAAAGAACCCCTCTGAAATTAGCAACGCATTCATCAATATCCTGCTTGGAAACTTCTAAGCTCCAGCTGAAACATGCTCCTGTGCCTCCAAGAAAAGAGAAGGCCGTGAAGGAAAAGTGGTCCTGGGGCTCCTGCCCCAACCTATAGCACAGGAGGGATGACAGGCCCCACATGGTCAAGAGGCCAACGACTGGGTAACAAATAAACAGCCGTCTATAGATGGTGGTCTTCTATGTGTGGGACAGCCACTGCGGAAGCTTCCTGGACTTCTGAAGCTAAGCCTTGGTTGGAAGGTCCATGGTGCCCAAGCTCTAGCTTCCTCATGGAAGGCATGACATCTTCGCCTAGGACCTCCTGATACTTGCGTGCATCCACCTTGTCTTCCACATGCTGCAGGGTTAGAGGAAGCAAAGCGGCCACAGAGCGTCCCTGGCTAGGTCAACCGAGAGGACATCTTGGAATTTGAGTATGGAGACCGTCAGGGTTTAGCAAGCTCCTTACTGTGCAAACTCAGACCCCTGGGCTTACTGCTGCCACATCTCGCTGCGGGGCTTTTGCAGTGGCTCGACAAGTGTCCCCAGCTGCTCCTCTCTTTTTCGGTGATTACTTGGTATCTCCAGTCATACTGCACCCACACACACAAATGATAAACCATTTGAAAGGTAAACTTGCCCCCTTCAGCAAGAAAATAGCCAAACAAACCACACATCCACGATGTGATCACAAAATACACTTCAAACATTCATTTTCATAAACCTGCAGTAAGGAAAAATAACCTGCAGGTGGCACCACACTACCCCAAAGCACACTACCACAAAGCTGAAACAAATGCTTACGTTTGCCTTGGGGGCTTTCCAGCTTGCTGAACTCCTTGCCCAGCCGATTTCAGGCAGGTACATGTAAAATATTTGCTACAAATGTGGAAGTAGAATAAAAGTAAAACTTTACCCGTTTAAGACTTCAGCTTTAAAACTGAAGATATAAATGAATACAGCCTCAAAGGGACCGGACAGGTTCTGAGCCATCAGATTTTCCGTATTATTGGACCGTCATTGAAAAGTCTATCTTCCTTCTAAGGTTGCAGCTTATTGGTGACCTGGAGTCACCTCTGGTTCCAAGTAAAAAAACTGCAGCGTTGACATAACTCAGGCTGTACATTGTTTCCGATGGGAGAGATTTGTGGAAACAAACTTGCAAAAACTGAAAAAAAAATCCAACCGTAGGGAAAAAAAAAAAAAAGGTAAAATAATTTGCAGATATTTTTTTTTAAAGGGATATTCCCAATTATTATACAATGGTGTATATAAGCTCAGTTATGGGGTCAATTCTCCATCATTTTTACTGTCAAAGTGGCACTGCTGTACAGGGAGCTGCTCCGTTCACATACATAGGGATGTGTTGCACTTCCCTACACTGCAGATAGATAGCAGTGCTGCTGTGGAGGGGAAAAATGCTGCTGCCCCTGTTGTTCTGCAAGGTCCTGACAGCCAGACCCCTTCTGATCAGTAAGTAAAATACCATTATGTTTAATGTTGGGGGATCTCCTTTAGGCTGGAGTCACACACAACATATAAAACGTCAGTCCGTTTTACGCAGACGAGAATCGCAGAAATGTTCCCTGAACAGTGATCCGCATGTCATCCGTGTGCAAAGCAGCCACCCACAGAGCGTCCCCGGCCGGGCACAGACTGCGGGGAGTATGGAGTGGGCACTGACTGCGGGGAGTATGGAGCGGGCACTGACTGCGGGGAGTATGGAGCGGGCACTGACTGCGGGGAGTATGGAGCGGGCACTGACTGCGGGGAGTATGGAGCGGGCACTGACTGCGGGGAGTATGGAGCGGGCACTGACTGCGGGGAGTATGGAGCGGGCACTGACTGCGGGGAGTATGGAGCGGGCACTGACTGCGGGGAGTATGGAGCGGGCGCCGGGCACTGACTGCGGGGAGTAGGGAGCGGGCGCCGGGCACTGACTGCGGGGAGTAGGGAGCGGGCGCCGGGCACTGACTGCGGGGAGTAGGGAGCGGGCGCCGGGCACTGACTGCGGGGAGTAGGGAGCGGGCGCTGACTGCGGGGAGTAGGGAGCGGGCACCGACTGCGGGGAGTAGGGAGCGGGCACCGACTGCGGGGAGTAGGGAGCGGGCACCGACTGCGGGGAGTAGGGAGCGGGCACCGACTGCGGGGAGTAGGGAGCGGGCACCGACTGCGGGGAGTAGGGAGCGGGCGCCGACTGCGGGGAGTAGGGAGCGGGCGCCGACTGCGGGGAGTAGGGAGCGGGCGCCGACTGCGGGGAGTAGGGAGCGGGCGCCGACTGCGGGGAGTAGGGAGCGGGCGCCGACTGCGGGGAGTAGGGAGCGGGCACTGACTGCGGGGAGTAGGGAGCGGGCACTGACTGCGGGGAGTAGGGAGCGGGCACTGACTGCGGGGAGTATGGAGCGGGCACTGACTGCGGGGAGTAGGGAGCGGGCACTGACTGCGGGGAGTAGGGAGCGGGCACTGACTGCGGGGAGTAGGGAGCGGGCACTGACTGTGGGGAGTAGGGAGCGGGCGCCGGGCACTGACTGCAGGGGAGTATGGAGGGACTAATTGGACTCTGGCCGTCGCTGATTGGTCGCGGCAGCCATGACAGGCAGCTAGCGAGACCAATCAGCGACGCAGGATTTCCATCACAGACAGAGGCCGCGACCAATGAATATCCGTGACAGACAGACAGACGGAAGTGACCCTTAGACAATTATATAGTAGATATCTATAATATAACGCTGGGAGCGTCACTCTGTCCGAAGCCTTTATAGACTGCGCTGGCGCAAGCGCCGGCGCAGTCTAGGCCTCACAGAGTGACGCTCCCAGGAGATCGCGGTATGCGTTCACACTGAACGCACACCGCGATCTCCAACAGAGAAGCAGGGACCGCCAGGAGGGTGAGTATCGGCCATATTCACCTGTCCTGCGTTCCACCGCTGAGCGCCGCCATCTTCCCGGTCTTCGGCCTGTGACCTTCAGTTCAGAGGGCGCGATGACGCGCTTAATGCGCGCCGGCGCCGCCCTCTGACTGAACAGTCACAGCCAGGAGACCGGGAAGATGGCGGCGCGCAGCGCTGGAACGGGACAGACAGGTGAGTATAGTAAGTGCTGGGGGGCCTGGGCTGGCGGCGATACCGCACCTGACCCCCACAGCGCGCCGGTGTCCCCGCCTGCTCAGGCCCGCGGATGGGTGCAGCACATGACAGGATGGGGACGCAGGATGGTTGCAGCACATACCAGGATGGGGACGCAGGATGGGGACGCAGGATGGTTGCAGCACATACCAGGATGGGGACGCAGGATGGGGACGCAGGATGGGTGCAGCACATACCAGGATGGGGACGCAGGATGGGTGCAGCACATGACAGGATGGGGACGCAGGATGGGTGCAGCACATGACAGGATGGGGACGCAGGATGGTTGCAGCACATACCAGGATGGGGACGCAGGTTGGTTGCAGCACATACCAGGATGGGGACGCAGGATGGGGACGCAGGATGGTTGCAGCACAAACCAGGATGGGGACGTAGGATGGGGACTGTTATGACCTGGTGGTCAGGACAATAATGGACCTGGTGGTTAAGAGCACACGAAATGACCTGATAGTTACTGATAATAAAGGACGAGCTTTGGGACGTGGGAACTCTGCTGACCGCAATCCCTAATCCTATCAAAACACACTAGAAATAGCCGTGGATTGCTCCTAACGCTCCCTATGCAACTTGGCACAGCCTAAGGAACTAACTAGCCCTGAAGATAGAAAAATAAAGCCTACCTTGCCTCAGAGAAATTCCCCAAAGGAAAAGGCAGCCCCCCACATATAATGACTGTGAGTAAAGATGAAAATACAAACACAGAGATTAAATAGATTTAGCAAAGTGAGGCCCGACTTACTGAACAGACCGAGGATAGGAAAGGTTGCTTTGCGGTCAGCACAAAAACCTACAAAAAGACCACGCAGAGGGCGCAAAAAGACCCTCCGCACCGACTCACGGTGCGGAGGCGCTCCCTCTGCGTCCCAGAGCTTCCAGCAAGCAAGACAACAATAAAAATAGCAAGCTGGACAGAAAAATAGCAAACCAAAGAAATACAAGCAGGAACTTAGCTTCTGCTGGGAAGACAGGTCACAAGAACGATCCAGGAGTGAACTAGACCAATACTGGAACATTGACAGGTGGCATGGAGCAAAGATCTAAGTGGAGTTAAACAGAGCAGCCAGCTAACGAATTAACCTCGTCACCTGTGGAAGGAAACTCAGAAACACCCACCAGAGGAAGTCCATGGACAGAACCAGCCGAAGTACCATTCATGACCACAGGAGGGAGCCCGACAACAGAATTCACAACAGGGGACGCAGGATGGGTGCAGCACATACCAGGATGGAGACACAGGATGGGGACGCAGGATGGGTGCAGCACATACCAGGATGGGGACGCAGGATGGGGACGCAGGATGGTTGCAGCACATACCAGGATGGGGACGCAGGATGGGGACGCAGGATGGTTGCAGCACATACCAGGATGGGGACGCAGGATGGTTGCAGCACATACCAGGATGGGGACGCAGGATGGGGACGCAGGATGGTTGCAGCACATACCAGGATGGGGACGCAGGATGGGATGGGTGCAGCACATGACAGGATGGGGATGCAGGATGGGTGCAGCACATGTCAGGATGGGGACGCAGGATGGAGCAGCACATGACAGGATGGGGACGCAGGATGGAGCAGCACATGACAGGATGGGGACGCAGGATGGGTGCAGCACATACCAGGATGGGGACGCAGGATGGGGACGCAGGATGGTTGCAGCACATACCAGGATGGGGACGCAGGATGGGGACGCAGGATGGGTGCAGCACATACCAGGATGGGGACGCAGGATGGGTGCAGCACATGTCAGGATGGGGACGCAGGATGGTTGCAGCACATACCAGGATGGGGACGCAGGATGGGGACGCAGGATGGGTGCAGCACATACCAGGATGGGGATGCAGGATGGGTGCAGCACATGTCAGGATGGGGACGCAGGATGGAGCAGCACATGACAGGATGGGGACGCAGGATGGAGCAGCACATGACAGGATGGGGACGCAGGATGGGTGCAGCACATACCAGGATGGGGACGCAGGATGGGGACGCAGGATGGTTGCAGCACATACCAGGATGGGGACGCAGGATGGGGACGCAGGATGGGTGCAGCACATGGCAGGATGGGGACGCAGGATGGGTGCAGCACATGGCAGGATGGGGACGCAGGATGGAGCAGCACATGACAGGATGGGGACGCAGGATGGGTGCAGCACATGACAGGATGGGGGCGCAGGATGGGTGCAGCACATGACAGGATGGGGACGCAGGATGGAGCAGCACATGACAGGATGGGGACGCAGGATGGGTGCAGCACATGACAGTATGGTTACGCAGGATGGAGCAGCACATACCAGGACAGAGACCATATACCAATATAGATGCTAGCCACCCGGGCGTAGAATGGGTTCAATAGCTAGACTCATACCTCTCTGTGTTCATCATCTCATTAAATACAATTAGATTTGACCAGCTTAATTTTCCTGCGCTCCCGACAACCAATGTGCGAAACTTTCCCACGGGCCAACTAGTAATACAAACTAGTATTATGAAGGCCAGTGCTGCCTCCTTGTGTCACAAGATGGTAATGCAGAGCATGGAAGTATACATGAGAGCTGGCTTTCTCTAGTTGCTATTCACGAGCGTCTTATTATTAGAAACATCTGACTAAAGATTGAGGCTATGTGCACACGATGCGGATTTTGCTGTGGATCCGCAGTGTTTCCGCAACAGTTTCCCATGCGTTTACAGTTCAATGTAAACCTATGGGAAACCAAAAACGCTGTGCCCATGCTGCGGAAACAAACGCGCGGAAACGCAGTGGTTTACATTCCGCACCATGTCACTTCTTTCTTTGGATTCCGCAGCAATTTTACAACTGCCCCCTATAGAAATCCGCAGTTGTAAAACCGCAGTAAAATCGCGGTAAATCTGCAGTGGTTTTCCACTGCGGATTTATCAAATCTGCTGGAATCCGCTGCAGAAAAATCTGCAGTGGACCCAGAATACGTGTGCACATACCCTGAAAAGTAGCTAAGCCACAAACTATGAAATCCAACATTTATGTGAGTCTGAAGAGCTTTTAGCCAAAACAAGTTACACGTGAAGTAACCACATGTTCCCACAAGGTGGCAGCAGCGCACCATTCTCAGACCTGCAAGAATCTGGCTACTGCTAAAGTCTGACTTCATGTGAAATTTTTTGTTAATTTCCCTTAAAAAATAAATAAAAGTAGACTGAAGGTGCTGTGAACGCACTGGTACATCGGATGGGCCACCTGCAAGAGGCAGCCATGCTTGACAGTCGGCACACAGCGATCACATTATCTCATGGGTGGGCCACTGCCCTCCGGCAATGAGAGATGGTGACAACTGTACGATTTGACAGTTTTAGGAAAACAATCAGCAGCCAGAACGGTCCTGTGCGGTGCCCTGAGCCAACTCTCCAGATTAACCTCACAGCCAGTAATGCACTGGAAGACAACTATTCTGATGGATTACAGTAATGGGAGGAAGCTGATCGCAGCGTTCCGGGGCATAGGGAAGCATCGCGCAGGGAGTGGGCTCCCTGTGTGCTTCCCTGAGACGATCGGTACAAGGCGATGTGCTCATCTTGTACCGAGCGTCTCCTCCCTGCAGGCCCCGGATCCAAAATGGCCGCGGGGCTACTTCCATGTCCTGCAGAGAGGTGGCTTACCAAGTGCCTGCTCAGAGCGACTGTAAGCCTGGAGCAGTGCACGTCAGATCGCTGATCTAACACAGTGCTCTGCAAAGTGTAAGATCAGTGATCTGTCACTATACAGTCATGGCCAAAACTATTGAGAATGAGACAAATATTAATTTTTCCAAAGTCTACTGCTTCATTTTTTCTAATGGCAATTTGCATATACTCCTGAATGTCAGAGTGATCAGCTTAACAGCAATTACTGTACTTGCAAAGTCAATATTTGCCCAGAAAATGAACTTTAACTCCCAAAACACATTTCAACATCATTGCAGTCCTGCCTTAAAAGGAGCAGCTAACATAGTTTTAGTGATTGATCCATTAACACAGGTGTGGGTGTTGATGAGGACAGGGCTGGCGATCAATCAGTCATGATTAAGTAAGAATAACATCACTGGACACTTTAAAAGGAGGCTGGTGCTTGGTATCATTGTTTCTCTTCAGTTAACCATGGTTATCTCTAAAGAAACAAGTGCAGCCATCATTGCACTGCACAAAAATGGCCTAACAGGGAAGAGTATCGCAGCTACAAAGATTGCACCTCAGTCAACAATCTATGGCATCATCAAGAACTTCAAGGAGAGAGCTTCCATTGTTGTCAAAAAGGCTCCAGGGCGCCCAAGAAAGACCAGCAAGCGCCAGGACCGTATCTTAAAATTGTTTCAGCTGCGGGATCAGACTACCAGCAGTGCCGAGCTTGCTCAGGAATGGCAGCAGGCTGGTGGGAGTGCTTCTGCACGCACTGTGAGGCGGAGACTCTTCGAGCAAGGCCAGGTTTCAAGGAGGGCAGCAAAGAAGCCACTTCTCTCCAGAAAAAACATCAGGGACCGACTGATATTCTGCAAAAGGTACAGGGAGTGGACTGCTGAGGACTGGGGCAAAGTCATTTTCTCTGATGAATCCCCTTTTCGATTGTTTGGGACATCTGGAAAACAGCTTATTCAGAGAAGAAGAGGTGAGCGCTACCACCAGTCTTGTCTCATGCCAACTGTAAAGCATCCTGAAACCATTCATGTGTGGGGTTGCTTCTCAGCCAAGGGAATCGGCTCACTCACAGTCTTGCCTAAAAACACCATGAATAAAGAATGGTACCAGAATGTCCTCCAAGAGCAACTTCTCCCAACTGTCCAAGAGCAGTTTGGCGCCCAACAATGCCTTTTCCAGCATGATGGAGCACCTTGCCATAAAGCAAAGGTGATAATTAAATGGCTCATGGAACAAAACATAGAGATTTTGGGTCCATGGCCTGGAAACTCCCCAGATCTTAATCCCATTGAGAACTTGTGGTCAATCATCAAGAGACGGGTGGACAAACAAAAACCAACAAATTCTGGCAAAATGCAAGCATTGATTATGCAAGAATTGACTGCTATCAGTCACGATTTGGTCCAGAAGTTGATTGAGAGCATGCCAGGGAGAATTGCAGAGGTCTTGAAGAAGAAGGGTCAACACTGCAAATATTGACTTGCTGCATTAACTCATTCTAACTGTCAATATAACCTATTGGTACTCATAATATGATTGCAATTATATTTCTGTATGTGATATAAACATCAGACAAACACTAATAAAAACCAGAGGGCAGCAGATCATGTGAAAATATAATTTTGGTGTCATTCTCAAAACTTTTGGTGGCCATGACTGTACAGTGAAGTCGCCCCTGGGACGTTATAAAGTAAAAAATAAAATATTTAGATGTGTAAAATATATATATATATATATATATATATATATATATATATATATATATATATATATATATATATATATATATATATAAAATTTTCATAAAACTTACAGTTAAAATGGAGATTCTTAGCGCATAAATTGGCCAATTCATGTGTGCCCATCAACCATGGCAAGGTGATCTCCCTCTGATGGGTCCTACTCTACTGTAAATGCCACTCTTGGGCCACCAGCCTACAACTTCGGACAAACATGTCACTCTGGGCTAAACCTACAATTTATGGGCAGGTAGAGTTGATTACCGCCACCTGCAAGGTCAATGGGGGGAAGTGCAAGATAAGTCTGGATGTTGCCACATGTACTGCTGTGGTCTTTTTTTATCTGTGTGTTGCAGTTTGCACGTGTTCACATTGGAAGTGCTGATTTGTATATATATATATATATATATATATATATATATATATATATATATATATATATATATATATATATATATATATATATATATATATATATATATATATATATATATATATATATATATATATATATTTCTTTATAGTTTCTTTATCTAAATAAAAACAATAAAAGTACACATATTTAGTATCGCCGTGTCCGTAACAACCCGACCTATAAAACTGGCCCACTAGTTAACCCCTTCAATGAACGCCGTAAACAAAAAAACGAGGCAAAAACAACGCTTTATCATCATGCCGCCAAACAAAAAATGGAATAACACGCGATCAAAAAGACGGATCTAAATAACCATGGTACCGCTGAAAACGTCATCTTGTCCCGCATAAAACGAGCCACCATACAGCATCATCAGCGAAAAAATAAAAAAAGTTATAGTCCTCAGAATAAAGCGATGAAAAAATAATTATTTTTTCTATAAAATAGTTTTTATCGTATAAAAGCGCCAAAACATAAAAAAAATGATATAAATGAGGTATCGCTGTAATCGTACTGACCCGAAGAATAAAACTGCTTTATCAATTTTACCAAACGCGGAACGGTATAAACGCCTCCCCCAAAAGAAATTCACGAATAGCTGGTTTTTGGTCATTCTGCCTCACAAAAATCGGAATAAAAAGCGATCAAAAAATGTAACGTGCCCGAAAATGTTACCAATAAAAACGTCAACTCGTCCCGCAAAAAACAAGACCTCACATGACTCTGTGGACCCAAAATGAAAAAATTAAAGCTCTCAAAATGTGGAGATGCAAAACTGTTTTTTGCAATAAAAAGCGTCTTTCAGTGTGTGACGGCTGCCAATCATAAAAATCCGCTAAAAACCCGCTATAAAAGTAAATCAAACCCCCCTTCATCACCCCCTTAGTTAGGAAAAAATAATAAAATTAAAAAAATGTATTTATTTCCATTTTCCAATTAGGGTTAGGGCTAGGGTTACGGCTAGGGTTAGGGTTACGGCTAGGGTTAGGGCTAGGGTTAGGGCTAGGGCTAGGGTTAGGATTACATTTACAGTTGGGATTAGGGTTATGGTTGGGATAGGGTTAGGGGTGTGTCTGGGTTAGAGGTGTGGTTAGGGTTACCGTTGGCATTAGGGTTAGGTGTGTTTGGATTAGGGTTTCAGTTATAATTGGGGGGGCTTCCACTGTTTAGACACATCAGGGGCGCTCAAAACGCGACATGGCGTCCGATCTCAATTCCAGCCAATTCTGCATTGAAAAAGTAAAACAGTGCTCCTTCCCTTCTGAGCTCTCCCGTGCGCCCAAACAGGGGTTTACCCCAACATATGGGGTATCAGCGTACTCAGGACAAATTGGACAACAAATTTTGGGGTTCAATTTCTCTTGTTACCCTTGGGAAAATAAAAATTTGGGGGGCTAAAAAAACATTTTTGTGGGAAAAAAATTATTTTTTATTTTCACGGCTCCGCGTTATAAACTGTAGTGAAACACTTGAGGGTTCAAAATTCTCACAACACATCTAGATAAGTTCCTTGGAGGGTCTAGTTTCCAATATGGGGTCACTTGTGAGGGGTGTCAACTGTTTAGGTACATTAGGGGCTCTGCAAACGCAATATGACACCTGGACACCATTCCATCTAAGTCTGCATTCCAAACGGCGCTCCTTCCCTTCCGAGCCCTCCCATGCGCCCAAACGGTGGTTCCCCCCCACATATGGGGTATCAGTGTACTCAGGACAAATTGGACAACAACTTTGGGGGTCCAATTTCTCCTGTTATCCTTGGGAAAATACAAAACTGGGGGCTAAAAAACATTTTTGTGGGAAAAAAAATGATTTTTTATTTTCACGGCTCTGTGTTATAAACTGTAGTGAAACACTTGGGGTTCAAAGCTCTCACAACACATCCACATAAGTTCCTTAGGGGGTCTACTTTCCAAAATGGTGTCACTTGTAGGGGGTTTCAATGTTTAGGCACATCAGGTGTTCTCCAAACGCAACATGGCGTCCCATCTCAATTCCTGTCAATTTTGCATTGAAAAGTCAAATGGCGCGCCTTCCCTTCTGAGCTCTGCCATGTGCCCAAACAGTGGTTTACCCCACATATGGGGTATCAGCGTACTCAGGACAAATTCAACAACAACTTTTGGGGTCCAATTTCTTCTATTACCCTTGGGAAAATAAAAAATTAGGGGCGAAAAAATATGATTTTTTATTTTTACGGCTCTGCATTATAAACTTCTGTGAAGCACTTGGTGGGTCAAAGTGCTCACCACACATCTAAATAAGTCCTTAGGGGTCTACTTTCCAAAATGGTGTCAATTGTGGGGGTTTCAGTGTTTAGGCACATCAGTGGCTCTCCAAATGCAACATGGCGTCCCATCTCAATTCCTGTCAATTTTGCATTGAAAAGTCAAATGGCGCTCCTTCCCTTGCAAGCTCTGCCATGCGCCCAAACAGTGGTTTACCCCCCACATATGGGTATCGGTGTACTCAGGACAAACTGTACAACAACTTTTACCCTTGGTAAAATAAAACAAATTGGAGCTGAAGTAAATTTTTTGTGAAAAAACGTTAAAATGTTCATTTTTCTTTAAACATTCCAAAAATTCTTGTGAAACACCAGAAGGGTTAATAAACTTCTTGAATGTGGTTTTGAGCACCTTGATGGGTGCAATTTTTAGAATGGTGTCACACTTGGGTATTTGCTATCATATAGACCCCTCAAAATGACTTGAAATGTGATGTGGTCCCCCCAAAAAATGGTGTTGTAAAAATGAGAAATTGCTGGTCAACTTTTAACCCTTATAACTCCCTAACAAAAAAAATTGTGGTTCCATAATTGTGCTGATGTAAAGTAGACATGTGGGAAATGTTACTTATTAAGTATTTTGTGTGACATATCTGTGATTTTTTCTCAATTTTTGCCAAATTTCCATTTTTTTCACAAATAAACGCAGGTAATATCAAATAAATTTAACCACTATCATGAAGGACAATATGTCACGAGAAAACAAGGTCAGAATCATCAGGATCCGTTGAAACGTTCCAGAGTTATAACCTCATAAAGGGACAGTGGTCAGAATTGTAAAAATTGGCCCGGTCATTAACGTGCAAACCACTCTTGGGGCTTAAGGGGTTAAGGACCGGCAAAAAAACATTCAAAATTGATGAGAAATGGCATTTTACGGGGGAACAAAATGTGAAGAAACATTCCTTCCTGTATAATGACTTGAACACAAGGCAAAATTTAAAAAGGATTAAAAATAAATATATAATTTAAGTAAACCAAAAAAGACGAATATGGTACCACTGAAAATGTCATGTTGCCCTGCAAAAAATACAGCGCTATCAGCGGAAAAATAAAAAAAAGTTAGTTATAGCTCTCAGAATACAGCAGTACAACAATTTATTATTTTTTCTCTAAAACCGTTTTTATTGTGTAAAAGCGCCAAAACATAAAAAGATATAAATGAGGTATCGCTGTGATAGTACTGACCCAAGGAATAAAACTGCCTTATCAATTTTACCATACACAGAAAGGCATATAAAAAAAAAATCCTGAATTGCTGATTTTTCTCATTCTGCCTCCCAAAAAATCGAAAGAGATCAAAAAATGTCATGGAAAAAAAAAAAAAGAGTCACAAAAAACAAGACATCACATGACTGTGGGCTGAAATATGGAAAAATTAAAGGTCTCAAAATATAGCAATAGTTTTTGCAATAAAAAGAATTTGACAGCTGCCAAACATAAAAAAGTTATAAATCTGTTATCGCATCGACCCGAAGAATAACGTTGCCTAATAACTTGTACCGCACAGGGAACGGTGTAACAAATAAATAAAATGAAATTTTCACCTGCTGTTGATTTGTTCATTCTGCCTCCCAAAGATCACAGTAAGGCTCGGCACACATTTATCCTGCGCTATGCACTGACTGTTTACAGCGGGCTTTCCATGTAAATCTCCGAAATACATGATTCAAACGGAACCCCCGGTGGAAGATTCCCTATAATGAGGCAGATGAAGACACTGTTGACGCCGTCTGACCTATGATCTGTTGATGTGCTTCTTTTTATTAGGATTGCATAAAAGTTCCATCGGCCACAGTTTTGTGCACTTCTGAATAAAAGGACACAACTGAACAGAAGCCAGAAGGAGTCCAGAGTAATTCTGCTGTCATATTATAGTGAATGGATCCCTTGGGGGTTTCATCCGAATTACATCACTCGGAGATTTAAAGGGAAATCCCAATGTAAGTGCTCAGTGTAGAATAAAAATGTTCCCAATAAAAGCAAGTCCCCACTCAGGTCCGTCATCTGTTAACAGAAATATAGGAGGTTTCCACGTTACTGTTCGCACAAAGGCTCGGATAAAGTGAAATGACCCCTCACCCTTCAAAAGAAATTCAGCAAATTCTGTGCTCCCAAATCCAAATGCTCCCCTCTCTTCTGATCCCCAGTGTACCTAATCCACATATTGCGCCCACGTTTGGCATGTCTGTAGCCATGAGAATCCGCCTAATTTACTGGTGCATGTATGAGGTGGGCATAACGTACTGGTCACTACAACGTACTGGTCACTACAACGTACTGGTCACTACAACGGCAGTTTGCAATTTTCACTCAGCAACATCCACTGCTGAATAGGTTTCTGGAAAACACCCAGGTAGTCAAAATAGTCACGACACCTGTAGATAAATTCCCAAAGGGGTATAATTTCCAAAATGGGGTCACTTGAGGGGAGATTCTGCTCCTAAGGAACTTAGTGGCTCTGTGTATGGAGTCTGGAAACTATTATAGGAAATTGTGCACTTCAGAATGCCTCCTGTATAACAGTACTGCTTAGCTATATGGCGAGACTAGTGATGGACAAAGCATTATTTGCCGATAGCGCTCACTCCCTCCCGAGTCTCGCCGTTTGGCTAAGCAGTATTGTACAGCCACATTTGGGGTATTTCAACATTCAGTAGAAATTGTGGGATGAGTTTTGGTGCCATTTTTACCCATTGTCCTGTGTTAAAATGTAAATTCTGGGGCTTAAACTAAATTTTGGTGGTAAAAATTTAATTTTTTTCTTCACTGCCCAATGGTATGATGTTCTGTGACACCTGTGGTGTCAACATGATCACTTCTAGATGAATTCATTGAGAGGTGTAGTTTCTAATCTGGGGGTCACGTATTGGGGGGTTCTGCTATTGTGGCACCTCATGAGCTCTGCCAATGTGGCACCCTCAAACCAGGCCAGCAAAATGTGAACTTCAATAAGGCGCTTCTTTCCTTCTGAGCTTTGAACTGTGCATCAAAAGTAGTTTTGACCACATACGGGACATTGGCGTACTCAGGAGAAATTGCACAACAAACAATGGGGTCCACTTTCTCCTGCTATCCTTGTGAAAATAAAAATTTGGGGCTAATTTTGTTATTTTCACTTCTCTACGTAATAAACTTCTGTGAAACAGCTGTGGGTTCAAGGTGCTCACCACACATCTAGATACATTCCTTGAGCAGTCTAACTTCCAAAACGGGGTAACTTGTGGGGGTTTTCCATTGTTTAGGCACATCAGGGACTCTTGAAAGGAGACATGACACCGGCAGACCATTCCATCAAAGTCAGTGTTCCAAACCATCACTCCTCTTCTGATCCCTGCTGTGAGCCCAAACAGTAGTTTACCCCCCATATGGGGTATCAGCATATTCAGGAAAATTGGACAGCAGAATGTATGGCGGAATTTCTATTACCCTTATGAAAATGCAAAATTCGTGGCTAAAATAAAATTTTTGTGGGAAAAAAAACTGCTTTTTTTTTATTTTCACACCTTAATGTTATAAACTTCTGTGAAGCACTTGGGAGTTTGTAGTGCTCACCACTAGGGTTGAGCGACCTTGACTTTTTTAGGGTCGAGCCGGGTTTCGCGAAACCCGACTATCTCAAAAGTCGAGTGAAATTGGCCGAATAAAGTCGAGGATCGACCGAAACACAATGCAAAGTCTCTCTCTCTCTCTCTCTCTCGTCCCTGAACAGAAAAGCTGGTGTTACACATTCCAAATCGCTGCTGCGCACAATGGACAAAATGACGATAGGCGTCCACGCCCCTAAGACCTATGTCATCACTCTGCCCACGCTCCTTCATTGGCTGAAAAAATGGCGCCGAGAGCGTCATACGAAACGCGACTTTGGCGCGAAAGTCGCGTACCGCATGGCCGACCCCACACAGGGATCGGGTCGGGTTTCATGAAACCCGACTTTGCCAAAAGTCGGCGACTTTTGAAAATGAACGATCCGTTTCGCTCAACCCTACTCACCACACATCTAGATAAGTTCCCTGAGGGGTCTAGTTTCCAAAATGGTGTTCCTTCCCTTCCAAGCCCAGCCGTGCGCCCAAACAGTGGTTTCCCCACATATGGGGTGTCAGCACACTCACTAGACATTGCACAACAAATTTTAGAATCCATTTCATCCTGTTACCCTTACAAAATTAAAAAAATTGGATCTAAAGTGAATTTTTTGTGACAAAGTTAAATGTTCATTTTGCATCTCGGCTTTGGGAAAATGGCCGCCGCGATCTCTTCTGCGCACGCGCGGCATCCCGCGGCCATTTTCCTGAAGCCCCGTGCAGCAGAGCACTCCATCTGCGCACGCGCGGCCCCAGGAAGATGGCCGCCCCCACCGATGACAGGGGGTAACAGCGCAGATCGCGCGCTGCTTCTTCACGTGCGCACAGTGGATTCATCACTGCGACATGCGCACACCACTACGCCACCAACGGAAAGCTGGGGAAGAAAAGAGCGATGTCACCACGCCCACCTGACCTGACCTGCCTGATTGACAGGCGAAAACGGCGACTTTGGTAATGTATTTCTCAGCATAGGTGGGGAATCAGGGTACACTACATACACTATAGTAACGCACAGCGCAGGCCCCATTTAACAGTATTTATATCTCAATCTGAAAAAACGGAGTGACAGGTTCCCTTTAAGGGCATAAAATTAAAATATTGAAATTTGCAAAATTTTCATTTTTTTAACAAATAAATGCAAGTCATATCAAAGAAATTTTACATGATAAAGTAGCACTGATCAGAATTGCAAAATTTGGCCTGGTCATGAAGGTGAAAACTGGATTGGGAGCTGAAAGTGGTTACATTTTTATTAAAAAAAAAATGGAAATTTCTTTTTCATTTATGAAGGAAGTAAGAACCACCAAAAATTTGATGGAAGAGGGACTCGTACACATTCTGTTCAAATAGTCATGTAGTGGTACTCCTTCACTCATAAAGGCTCTACACACAGTGCAAAGCCTACCAAAAATTACAAGCAGGGTCATCTATGCAACCTTTAAGACACCAACTAGAATGCCTCATTCAAATATTAAGAAAAGTATAGTTGTGGTTCTTTTACACTCACAAAGGCTCTGCACACAGTGCAAAGCCAGAAAAAAAACCAAAGAGGGTAATCCAATCATCCATACACCAATGAAGTCACCAACTGGAGAGGGCCTCATTCAAATACTGAAGATTAAAAACACTATGTGCTGCTGTCATGACTGTTGATGATGACTCTACCTATCCTCCTCATTCCCCTCCTCAGCACATCCACGTAGGAGAGAAGGGAAGCTTGTGTGGGTAGTAGCCTCTGTTGCGCTAGCAAACAGCTCCTGTTTCTCCTCCTGTTCCACCTCCTCATTGTTACCCAATCCAGGCTGAGCAAATGAGATGAGGGTTGGCTGGTTAGTATCTCCCTGTCTCATGTCTTCCTCCATCTCCACATGTTCCACATGCAAAGCTTCATGTTTGTCAGCAGCTACTGTTTAAGTAGGCCCAGAAGCAGGATAATTGCACGGATTATGGCATCATCGCCGCTCACCATCCTTGTGGAGTCCTCAAAGTCTTGGAGAGCAGCGCAAATGTCAGACATCCATGACCACTCTTCAGCTGTTATGTGTGGAGGCTGATCAGAGTACACACGGGCGTGTTGGAGCTGGTATTCCACAACTGGCCTCAGCTGCTCGCAAAGCCTTGCCAGCATGTGCAATGTTGAGTTCCATCGTGGTGATGTCGCACACCAGTCGGCGAGCTGGCACTTGCATGCGCTACTGCAGCACAGTACGTGTGTGAGCTTGCCAAGATTCACAGACGACACCAGGTTACAGCAATTATCACACATGACCATGGCTGGTTGTAGTGTAAGCATTGAGAGCCACTGATCTGTCTCATCTGTTATTCCTTTCAATACCTTTGCCGCGGTGTGCAGTTTGTCTCCTAAACAAATTAACTTCAGCAGAGCCTGTTGCTGCTTCGCTGAAGCAGTGCTTAAGAGCTTACAGCTTCCGGTTGATGTGGACGACCTTATCTGAGATAACAAATCGGAGATGGAAGATGATGAGTGCAAAAACTAGTGTAGGAGGGGGAGGAATCCCTGAGAAAAGTAGGGCCAGCAGGCCTCGGCATCGGTAGCACATGTGCCTAACCAGGGTGAGACTCCACAATGTTCACCTAGTGCACTTGTCCACGTGCTGGTTGTTGAGTGGACAATCCCAGAAGATGCGTTGGCAAGGGTACCGATGATGTTTCTGGACATGTGCTGGTATAAGGCGGGGACACCATACCGGGATAAATAGTGGCGGCTGGCCATGAGACACCGGAAATCCTCCATGCCTACCAGTCGAAACGGCAACACTTCCACGGTAAGCAGCCTGGAAAGTGCCCGTTTAGCGTTTGGGCCTGTGGGTGGGTGACTGGGAACGTTCTTTTTTGTTCCAAGCCTGGGATAGGGATAGTTGAAAGCTGTGCTGAAACAAGGATTTGGAAGTGCCTGATGATGGTGCCACAGAATGTACAAGGATAGTTGCAGGGCAGGAGGCATCTCTGCCAGCGTTATGGACAGTAGATAGTCAAGCACCTAGCACAGGGGAAGAAGAAGTGGTGTCACCAGCTGCCAAAAATTATGGACCGAGGCGCTCGGCCCACCGTGTCGGGTGCTTAGATGACATCTGCCTGATCATGCTGGTGGTGGTTAGGTTTGTACTGGTCTGGCCCCTGCTGATCTTGACATAGCACAGGTTACAAATTACCATTTTTTTTTTTGTTTCAGAACTTTCTTTAAAAAAGTCCCGGACTGGGGAACACCCAACTCTTTAACGGGGAAATTCACAAGTGTCGGTTTTCCACCATGTTCCTCTGGTTACCCCACTGCCTATTCCTGCCTAATTCAGTGCTGCCAATCCCTAACCCTTTCCGCTGCTGGACTCGCTCTGCAAGCTAGCTTCCCAGGTTGGGTCAGTGACGTAGTCATCCACCACCTCTCCTGACTTGGTGACTTAACAACAAGCTGACTTATTGGCAACAGTGTCTGATCATTATCTACCTGCTTAGACAGAATATGCCATTCCCGACCATCATCTACTTGTGACCGTGGTTGCTCTAAGTTTTGTGCATCACTAAACAAAATGCCCTCTTGTCCCTCTTGGAACATGAAGGGTGAGAGGCCAGAATCAAGAAAGAGCTCCGTGGAGTGACCTAGTGTGGGATCAGTGGTCTCCTGGAACGTGACATGGCGAGAGGAAGGAGGATCAGGGTGAGGATTAAGTGAGCCAGACTAAAGGGTGGTGAGACTGGACATTGTGGAAGACTGGGTGGTGCTGGCAAGCCTGCTGGAAGCATTATCTGCTATTCCACCAACCACCTGTTCGCACTGGTGTGGCTTCAGAAGTGGTGTACCGTGCCTCCCTGCAAAGTGGGACAAGAAGCTATGTGTCGTGGATGGGAGAGCTCTTATGCTCCAGCAACAAGCACAGTCGCACCTGTCCTACATCCTCGCCGTCTGCGCACATCATCATCAGCACTTCCACCTCCCTGTCCCTTACACATTTTTCTGATTGCTAGGTCTCTTTTTCTGATTGCTAGGTCTCTGGAAAGCAAGTTTCCTTGATTAATTGAAACTAACTATTTTAATTAAAAAAAACAATGTGGTCACCTGTAGCAGGCTGAGCAGTTTTTAAACATTTAAACCACCATAATTTTACACAAAGCAGAATAAACTGTATGTACAACAATAGTCTACTTCTGGAACAAAAACAAATGTGGTCACCTACAGCAGATATGTATTTAACAATGGATGGCAAAGCCCTAAGCCCTGCCTAGAGGCTGTACTCAGCCATTCTCCCTGCTCCAGCTGTTATCCCTAGGTTATATGCAGAATGTATCACATAGAAACAAAGCACAATATTACCTCTAAGAAGGACTGCAAGTATGATGGTTCAGGATCAGCACCAGTATCAACACTAGGGGACTGCGATTACTAAACTGGGCACACACAGGTCTAGACAACCACTCCTCTTCCACCATTCTGTCAGGGCTTATAAATCGGACGAATGCTATCTGACCAATGTCATTCTATAGGGCTGTGCGCACAAAGCGGATTACACTCACCCATACAAGTCTAAGGGTGAGTGGAAAACACTGGACTGCACTTGCATGGCATCCGAGTGCAGTTTGATTTCCACATACTGACACGATGGAGGAATTAAGTTCTCCATCTTCTCCACACCTGTGTTATGATTCTGTCACCTGAGGATTGGCTCACACTAAGGCCGGCTTCACACTTGCGAGTTTTACGGACGTAAGAGCGCAGAAACTACGTCCGTAAAACTCGCAAAAAATACGGCACAATTATTCTCTATGCCTCTGCTCCTATCTGCCGTATTTTACTGATCAGTATTATACGGCTTTCTACGGCCGTACAAAATCGCAGCATGCTGCGTTTGTCACCGTACTGCGCAAGAAATACGCCAATGAAAGTCTATGGAAGCGTGAAAAATACGGATTACACACGGACAAGCAGTGTGACTTGCGAGAAATACGCAGCGCTGTTAGAGAGAAAAGCCGGCAATTCAGTGCGGTGTACAGTAAAATCACACTGACAGCTTACAGTCCAATAGGTAGAATAAATGTGTACACATAGAATAGGTATAATTATATATATATATACAGTGGGGCAAAAAAGTATTTAGTCAGTCAGCAATAGTGCAAGTTCCACCGCTTAAAAAGATGAGAGGCGTCTGTAATTTACATCATAGGTAGACCTCAACTATGGGAGACAAACTGAGAAAAAAAAATCCAGAAAATCACATTGTCTGTTTTTTTATCATTTTTTTTGCATTTTATGGTGGAAAATAAGTATTTGGTCAGAAACAAACAATCAAGATTTCTGGCTCTCACAGACCTGTAACTTCTTTAAGAGTCTCCTCTTTCCTCCACTCATTACCTGTAGTAATGGCACCTGTTTAAACTTGTTATCAGTATAAAAAGACACCTGTGCACACACTCAAACAGTCTGACTCCAAACTCCACTATGGTGAAGACCAAAGAGCTGTCAAAGGACACCAGAAACAAAATTGTAGCCCTGCACCAGGCTGGGAAGACTGAATCTGCAATAGCCAACCAGCTTGGAGTGAAGAAATCAACAGTGGGAGCAATAATTAGAAAATGGAAGACATACAAGACCACTGATAATCTCCCTCGATCTGGGGCTCCACGCAAAATCCCACCCCGTGGGGTCAGAATGATCACAAGAACGGTGAGCAAAAATCCCAGAACCACGCGGGGGGACCTAGTGAATGAACTGCAGAGAACTGGGACCAATGTAACAAGGCCTACCATAAGTAACACACTACGCCACCATGGACTCAGATCCTGCAGTGCCAGACGTGTTCCACTGCTTAAGCCAGTACATGTCCGGGCCCGTCTGAAGTTTGCTAGAGAGCATTTGGATGATCCAGAGGAGTTTTGGGAGAATGTCCTATGGTCTGATGAAACCAAACTGGAACTGTTTGGTAGAAACACAACTTGTCGTGTTTGGAGGAAAAAAAATACTGAGTTGCATCCATCAAACACCATACCTACTGTAAAGCATGGTGGTGGAAACATCATGCTTTGGGCCTGTTTCTCTGCAAAGGGGCCAGGACAACTGATCCGGGTACATGAAAGAATGAATGGGGCCATGTATCGTGAGATTTTGAGTGCAAACCTCCTTCCATCAGCAAGGGCATTGAAGATGAAACGTGGCTGGGTCTTTGAACATGACAATGATCCAAAGCACACTGCCAGGGCAACGAAGGAGTGGCTTCGTAAGAAGCATTTCAAGGTCCTGGAGTGGCCTAGCCAGTCTCCAGATCTCAACCCTATAGAAAACCTTTGGAGGGAGTTGTAAGTCCGTGTTGCCAAGCAAAAAGCCAAAAACATCACTGCTCTAGAGGAGATCTGCATGGAGGAATGGGCCAACATACCAACAACAGTGTGTGGCAACCTTGTGAAGACTTACAGAAAACGTTTGACCTCTGTCATTGCCAACAAAGGATATATTACAAAGTATTGAGATGAAATTTTGTTTCTGACCAAATACTTATTTTCCACCATAATATGCAAATAAAATGTTAAAAAAACAGACAATGTGATTTTCTGGATTTTTTTTTCTCGGTTTGTCTCCCATAGTTGAGGTCTACCTATGATGTAAATTACAGACGCCTCTCATCTTTTTAAGTGGTGGAACTTGCACTATTGCTGACTGACTAAATACTTTTTTGCCCCACTGTGTATATATATATGTATATATATATATATATATATATATATATATATATATATATATATATATATATATATATATATATATATATATATATATATATATATATATATATATATCTATCTATCAGTGAGACACATATATGTATATATATTAATATTTTTTCCAGCGCTATACAGCTTGAAAGCCGGTAATTCAATTACCGGCTTTTTCCTTCTCCTTCCTAAAACCCGACATGATTTGAGACATGGTTTACATACAGTAAACCATGTCTTCTCTCCATTTTTTTTGCAGATTCCACACTACTAATGTCAGTAGAGTGTATCTGCAAAATTTGGCCGTTCTAGCTCTTAAAATAAAGGGTTAAATGGTGGAAAAAATTGGCGTGGGCTCCCACGCAATTTTCTCCGCCAGAGTAGTAAAGCCAGTGACTGAGGGCAGATATTAATAGCCTGGAGAGGGTCCATGGTTATTGGCCCCCCCCTGGCTAAAAATATCTGCCCCCAGCCACCCCAGAAAAGGCACATCTGGAAGATGCGCCTATTCTGGCACTTGGCCACTCTCTTCCCATTCCCGTGTAGCGGTGGGATATGGGGTAATGAAGGGTTAATGCCACCTTGCTATTGTAAGGTGACATTAAGCCTAATTAATAATGGAGAGGCGTCAATTATGACACCTATCCATTATTAATCCAATTGTAGTAAAGGGTTAAATAAAACACAAACACATTATTTAAAATTATTTTAATGAAATAAAAACAATGGTTGTTTGAGTATTTTATTCTACGCCCAATCCAATCACTGAAGACCCTCGTTCTGTGAAAGAAATAACATAATAAACCAACAATATACTTACCCTCCGCAGATCTGTAACGTCCAACGATGTAAATCCTTCTGAAGGGGTTAAAACATTTTGCAGCAAGGAGCTTTGCTAATGCAGGCTGCTCCTCGCTGCAAAACCCCGGGGAATGAGTCTAAATATAGATCAATGAGCTATATTTAGCTTCATTTGCGGTGAGGCGCCCTCTGCTGGCTGTTCATAGATCGTGGGAAATTTCCTAGAAAGCTCCCAGGCTTTCTAGGCAAGTTCCCACGATCTATAAACAGCCAGCAGAGGGCGCCTCAACGCAAATGAAGCTAAATATAGCTCATTGATCTATATTTAGACTCATTCCCCGGGGTTTTGCAGCGAGGAGTAGCATTGCATTAGCAAAGCTCCTTGCTGCAAAATGTTTTAACCCCTTCAGAAGGATTTACATCGTTGGACGTTACAGATCTGCGGAGGGTAAGTATATTGTTGGTTTATTATGTTATTTCTTTCACAGAACGAGGGTCTTCAGTGATTGGATTGGGCGTAGAATAAAATACTCAAACAACCATTGTTTTTATTTCATTAAAATAATTTTAAATAATGTGTTTGTGTTTTATTTAACCCTTTACTACAATTGGATTAATAATGGATAGGTGTCATAATTGACGCCTCTCCATTATTAATTAGGCTTAATGTCACCTTACAATAGCAAGGTGGCATTAACCCTTCATTACCCCATATCCCACCGCTACACGGGAATGGGAAGAGAGTGGCCAAGTGCCAGAATAGGCGCATCTTCCAGATGTGCCTGTTCTGGGGTGGCTGGGGGCAGATATTTTTAGCCAGGGGGGGGCCAATAACCATGGACCCTCTCCAGGCTATTAATATCTGCCCTCAGTCACTGGCTTTACTACTCTGGCGGAGAAAATTGCGCGGGAGCCCACGCCAATTTTTTCCACCATTTAACCCTTTATTTTAAGAGCTAGAACGGCCAAATTTTGCAGATACACACTACTGACATTAGTAGTGTGGAATCTGCAAAAAAAATGGAGAGAAGACATGGTTTACTGTATGTAAACCATGTCTCAAATCATGTCGGGTTTTAGGAAGGAGAAGGAAAAAGCCGGTAATTGAATTACCGTCTTTCAAGCTGTATAGCGCTGGAAAAAATATTAATATATCTACATATATGTGTCTACTGACATTATATATATATATATATATATATATATATATATATATATATATATATATATATATATATATATATATATATATATATATATATATATATACAGTATATATATATTTTTTTTTCTTTTTGGGACACATGGATCACTTCTATAGCGGTATGTTGGTTTTGCAAGCCTGCGAGAAAACCACGCAGTACGGATACCATACGGATTACATACGGAGGATGCCATGCGCAAAAAACGCTGACACACCCTGCCTACGGAGGAGCTACGGACCACTATTTTCGGGACATTTCAGCGTATTACGGCCGTAATATACGGACCGTATTTTCATACGCTGAGTGTGAAGCCGGCCTAAGCAGACACTCGTATCAAACCTTTTTTTTTTGTGGAGGAAACTGTGGAGGGTCACTAGTCAATACGTATGGGGGAGAGTTGTAAGGACATCATACCACATTAGTTGAGGATGGGGGAAGGCATCAGCCTGATATGTGGCATTTCGGTAAAATGAATCCCCCCCTGCTGTAGATTATCCTGCACTGGTGAAAAGAGAAACTAATGATCTACAAGTGACAACTCTGACCCAGGTCCACAGCTTCATTCTCACCAATGTCCTGAGTCACCAGACAATGGGGATTTCCTGGATTCACAATTTCGACATAGAGAGGGTTTTCTCAATCAGAAATGTGTAGAATTGCCACAAGCTCAAGTAAAAACAAACGAGTCTTACTAAAAATCCATCAGAGGTGGTCGGCTGCATTCTGCATGGAGCGTGCGCCTGGTAGTACAGCACCATAGAGCTTGTAAGCGCTGCTCTGGCAGTGATCAGATCACTAGATCCGGCGCTGCTCTGTGGCTGCAGAGGCTACGCTACCTCTGCAAGCAGCACTGAAGAGCGGGCGACGTGATCCAGGGGCTCAGCCTGGTCTGAGCTATCAATGCTCGGGAGCGCGCGGCCCCCCAAGCAAGGAAGTCCGGAGGCAGAGGAGCGGAGAGCTCCTTAAGACAGATAACAGAATAACTCTTTAAGGCCGGGATCACACATGCGAGAAATACGTCCGAGTCTCGCATGGTAATACGCGGCATTGCCACCGTCTCTCTGGAGCGGAGAGTGCGGCCGCATGTATTGCTATGCAGCCTTAAGGGTTAATTATAACCGCGATAGGGGGGTTATCGCCCCACCTGGCAACCCTGATAAGGGGGTAATCGCCCCGCCTAACAACTCTGATAAGGGGGTTATCGCCCCGCCTGACACCCCCGATGGGGGGGTTATCGCCCCACCTGACAACCCTGATAAGGGGGTAATCGCCCCGCCTGACATCCCTGATAAGGGGGTAATCGCCCCGCCTAACAACTCTGATAAGGGGGTTATCGCCCCGCCTGACACCCCCGATGGGGGGGTTATCGCCCCACCTGACAACCCTGATGGGGGTTATCGCCACGCCTGACATCCCTGATGGGGGTTATCGCCCCGCCTGACATCCCTGATGGGGGGTTATGGCCCCGCCTGACATCCCTGATGGGGGTTATCGCCCCGCCTGACATCCCTGATGGGGGTTATCGCCCCGCCTGACATCCCTGATGGGGGTTATCGCCCCTCCTGACATCCCTGATGGGGGTTATCGCCCCTCCTGACATCCCTGATGGGGGTTATCGCCCCTCCTGACATCCCTGATGGGGGTTATCGCCCCTCCTGACATCCCTGATGGGGGTTATCGTCCCACCTGACATCCCTGATGGGGGTTATCGCCCCGTCTGACATCCCTGATGGGGGTTATCGCCCCTCCTGACATCCCTGATGGGGGGTTATGGCCCCGCCTGACATCCCTGATGGGGGTTATCGCCCCGCCTGACATCCCTGATGGGGGTTATTGCCCCGCCTGACATCCCTGATGGGGGTTATCGCCCCTCCTGACATCCCTGATGGGGGTTATCGCCCCTCCTGACATCCCTGATGGGGGTTATCGCCCCGTCTGACATCCCTGATGGGGGTTATCGTCCCACCTGACATCCCTGATGGGGGCCTGACAATGATGGGACGCAGGATGGAGGACATGGCCCTGTACACAGCAGGAGAGCTGACATTACGCTGCTGTCCTCACCGATCACATAACGGGTGACTGCCCGATACCAGGATGATGGGCAGCAGCGGTCACCGTCCTCAGCACACACCGGAAGCCGCAATCCTCCCGCACATCACTCACCCTCCAGGGTCTCGCACTGCACCAGGTTCAGGTAGTCTCCCTGGGACAGGATCCCGGCCTTGAATCCGCGGACCAGGCCTTCCAGGTAGCCGCTGTCCACATTGAAGTACAGCTCAGAGAAGGCCGTCATGACGGAGGCGATGGCGGCGGAGAGGGAGAGATCGGTCTCCGTTCAGAAGGATGGCTGACGTCACTGCAGCGGCTACCAGGGCCCGAGCGGAGTCACGTGAGCTCAGCGCCACTTGTCACATGACGAATCTCCTGTCATGGTGGAGAAAGAGCGAGCGATTAGGAAGAGCCAATCAGCGGCCTAGCTTTAAGTGTGACGTCAGGAGAATGACCCTATCAGGGACGCGGACTTAAACGAGGCTTGAGACGCAGGAGGAAAATCTGGAAAGTACAGTGAAAGGGATTGTGGGTAACGAAAGCTGAACGGTTCAATGCTTATGGCTTGAATTGTCGCAGGCAGGGATTACTTGTGTCGCATGTGTGTGTTCAGACACTATCGTGACGGATGAGACGAGAACACGTGACCGTGGCGGTGGTCAGAGTACTGAGCTGGTATCCTCGCTGCGGGGGGCAGTGTGGTTATAAGGGGTCCACAACATGTAGATATATCGGTCTCCTGCTTGGTTTTATTTCTATGATAGATACTATTTCTATGATTTCTGCGGCTGTTTTTAAAGATTTGTTTTTCTATATATATTTTCATTTATTAATAATACTATATTTATTATTATTAAATCCCTTAGGAGACATGCACCTGTCAGCACGTGATCACCGACCAACTAAAAATCATCAATACCGTAACATTACTGTGTGATGATAAAGGAAGCCGAGCCGTGGCCCCCAGGGGTCAGAGTGACCCATCAGCACCCTGTGTTGTGCATGAGGTGGTGGCTGGCTCCTTCTGAGTGATGGCTCCGCTCTGCGGACCCCAGAAGTGTCTCACCATGTAAGTGTATGGAGGGCCAGACCGAGGCGCCATAGACTTACACTGTAAGACACTTCCAGGCCACACACGGTGAGCTAGGCGGTCACAACTGTGGTGACGTCACTGGAGCAATAGGTGAGTATATTAACCCCTTAAGCCCCGAGGGTGGTTTGCACGTTAATGACCGGGCCAATTTTTACAATTCTGACCACTGTCCCTTTATGAGGTTATAACTCTGGAACGCTTCAACGGATCTTGGCGATTCTGACATTGTTTTCTCGTGACATATTGTACTTCATTTTAGTAGTAACATTTATTCGATATAACTTGCGTTTATTTGTGAAAAAAACGGAAATTTGGCGAAAATTTTGAAAATTTCGCAATTTTCCAACTTTAAATTTTTATGCCCTTAAATCACAGAGATATGTCACGCAAAATACTTAATAAGTAACATTTCCCACATGTCTCCTTTACATCAGCACAATTTTGGAACCAAAATTTTTTTTTGTTAGGGAGTTATAAGGGTTCAAAGTTGACCAGCAATTTCTCATTTTTACAACACCATTTTTTTTTAGGGACCACATCTCATTTGATGTCATTTTGAGGGGTCTATATGATAGAAAATACCCAAGTGTGACACCATTCTAAAAACTGCACCCCTCAAGGTGCTCAAAACCACATTCAAGAAGTTTATTAACCCTTCAGGGGTTTCACAGGAATTTTTGGAATGTTTAAATAAAAATGAATATTTAACTTTTTTTCACACAAAATTTATTTCAGCTCCAATTTGTTTTATTTTACCAAGGGTAACAGGATAAAATGGATGCCAAACATTGTTGTACAATCTGTACTGAGTACGCTGATACCCCATATGTGGGGGTAAACCACTGTTTGGGCGCATGGCAGAGCTCGGAAGGGAAGGAGCGCCATTTGACTTTTAAATGCAAAATTGACAGGAATTGAGATGGGACACCATGTTGCGTTTGGAGAGCCACTGATGTGCCTAAACATTGAAACCCCCCACAAGTGACACCATTTTGGAAAGTAGACACCCTAAGGAACTTATCTAGATGTGTGGTGACCACTTTGACCCACCAATTGCTTCACAGAAGTTTATAATGCAGAGCCGTAAAAATAAAAAATCATATTTTTTCACAAAAATGATCTTTTCGCCCCCAATTTTTTATTTTCCCAAGAGTAAGAGAAGAAATTGAACCTCAAAAATTGTTGGCCAATTTGTCCTGAGTACGCTGATACCCCGTATATGGGTGTAAACCATTGTTTGGGCGTATGGCAGAGCTCGGAAGGGAAGGAGCGCCATTTTACTTTTCAATGCAAAATTGACTGGAATTGAGATGGGATGCCATGTTGAGTTTGGAGAGCCCCTGATGTGCCTAAACATTGAAATCCCCACAAGTGACACCATTTTGGAAAGTAGACCCCTTAAGGAACTTATCTAGAGGTGTGGTGAGCACTTTGACCCAACAAGTGCTTCACAGAAGTTTATAATGCAGAGCCGTAAAAATAAAAAATCATATTTTTTCACAAAAATAATCTTTTCGCCACCAATTTTTTATTTTCCCAAGGGTAAGAGAAGAAATTAGACCACAAAAGTTGTTGTGCAATTTGTCCTGAGTGCGACGATACCCCATATGTGGGGGTAAACCACTGTTTGGGCGCATGGCAGAGCTCGGAAGGAAAGGAGCGCCATTTGACTTTTCAATGCAAAATTGACTGGAATTGAGATGGGACGCCATGTTGCGTTTGGAGAGCCCCTGATGTGCCTAAACATTGGAACCCCTCACAAGTGACACCATTTTGAAAAGTAGACCCCTTAAGGAACTTATCTAGATGTGTGGTGAGCACTTTGACCCAACAAGTGCTTCACAGAAGTTTATAATGCAGAGCCGTAAAAATAAAAAATCTTATTTTTTCACAAAAATGATCTTTTCGCCCCCAATTTTTTATTTTCCCAAGGGTAAGAGAAGAAATTAGACCACAAAAGTTGTTGTGCAATTTGTCCTGAGTGCGACGATACCCCATATGTGGGGGTAAACCACTTTTTGGGTGCATAGCAGAGCTCGGAAGGGAAGGAGCGCCATTTGACTTTTCAATGCAAAATTGACTGGAATTAAGATGGGACGCCATGTTGGTTTGGAGAGCCCCTGATGTGCCTAAACATTAAAAACCCCCACAAGTGACACCATTTTGGAAACTAGACCCTCTAAGGAACTTATCTAGATGTGTTTTGAGAGCTTTGAACCCCCAAGTGTTTCACTACAGTTTATAACGCAGAGCCGTTAAAATAAATTTATTTTTTTTTCGCAAAAATTTTTTAGCCCCCAGTTTTGTATTTTCACAAGGGTAACATAATAAATTGGACCCCAAAAGTTGTTGTCCAATTTGTCCTGAGTACGCTGATACCCCATATGTGGGGGGGAACCACTGTTTGGGCGCATGGCAGAGCTCGGAAGGGAAGGAGCGCCATTTGGAATGCAGACTTAGATGGATTGGTCTGCAGGAGTCACGTTGCATTTGCAGAGCCCCTGATGTACCCAAACAGTACAAACCCCCCACAAGTGACCCCATATTAGAAACTAGACCTCCCATGGAACTTATCTAGATGTGTTGTGAGAACTTTGAACCCCTAAGTGTTTCACTACAGTTTATAACGCAGACCCGTGAAAATAAAAATTCTTTTTTTTTTCACAAAAATGATTTTTTAGCCCCCAGCTTTGTATTTTTACAAGGGTAACAGAATAAATTGGACCCCAAAAGTTGTTGTTCAATTTGTCCTGAGTACGCTGATACCCCATATGTGGGGGGGAACCACTGTTTGGGCTCATGGCAGAGCTCCGAAGGGAAGGAGCGCCATTTGGAATGCAGACTTAGATGGATTGGTCTGCAGGCGTCACGTTGCATTTGCAGAGCCCCTGATGTACCCAAACAGTAGAAACCACCCACAAGTGACCCCATATTGGAAACTAGACCTCCCATGGAACTTATCTAGATGTGTTGTGAAAACTTTGAACCCCCAAGTGTTTCACTACAGTTTACAACGCAGAGCCGTGAAAATAAAAATCCTTTTTTTTCCCACAAAAATGATTTTTAGCCCCCCAAATTTTTATTTTCCCAAGGATAACAAGAGAACTTGGACCCAAAAAGTTGTTGTCCAATTTGTCTCGAGTACGCTGATACCCCATATGTTGGGGTAAACCCCTGTTTGGGCGCACGGGAGAGCTCGGAAGTGAAGGAGCACTGTTTTACTTTTTCAATGCAGAATTGGCTGGAATTGAGATCGGACGCCATGTCGCGTTTGGAGAGCCCCTGATGTGTCTAAACAGTGGAAACCCCCCAATTATAAATGAAACCCTAATCCAAACGCACCACTAACCCTAATCCCAACTGTAACCCTAACCACACACCTAACCCAGACACACCCCTAATTCTAATCCCAACCCTAATCCCAACCGTAAATGTAATCCAAACCCTAACCCTAGCCCCAACCCTAGCCCTAACCCTAACCCTAACCCTAACCGGAAAATGGAAATAAATACATTTTTTTTAATTTTATTATTTTTCCCTAAGGCTAGGTTCACATTGCGTTAGGGAAATCCGTTTAGCACTAGCGGATTGCGCTAACGCAATGTCTTTTTAGGTGTCGTGTTTAGTGGTCGCGTTAACGTCCCCGCTCTGGAAGATCGGGGATCGGACCTCGGGCGCGCCGCGGACGCTGCAAGCAGCGTCTGAGGCGCGCCACAAAAGAATGGCACCTTGCTAGCGCGAGCCGAAAATGGCACGCTCTAGCGATGCGCTACACCTGAAAATCACATTGCTGTCAATGGTTGTGCTAACGGACCCGTTGCACGGCGTTAATTGTGACATTTTCGCCGTGCAACGCTGTCCGTTAGCGTTAACCCATTAACGCAATGTGAACCTAGCCTAACTAAGGGGGTGATGAAGGGGGGTTTGATTTACTTTTATAGCGAGTTTTTTAGCGGATTTTTATGATTGGCAGCCGTCACACACTAAAAGACGCTTTTTATAGCAAAAAAGTTTTTGCGTCTCCACATTTTGAGACCTATAATTTTTCCATATTTTGGTCCACAGAGTCATGTGAGGTCTTGTTTTTTGCGGGACGAGTTGACGTTTTTATCGGTTACATTTTCGGACACGTGACAGTTTTTGATCGCTTTTTATTCCGATTTTTTTGTGAGGCAGAATGACCAAAAACCAGCTATTCATGAATTTCTTTTGGGGGAGGCGTTTATACCGTTCCGCGTTTGGTAAAATTGATGAAGCAGTTTTATTCTTCGGGTCAGTACGATTACAGCGACACCTCATTTATATCATTTTTTTTATGTTTTGGCGCTTTTATACGATAAAAGCTATTTTATAGAAAAAATAATTATTTTGGCATCGCTTTATTCAGAGGACTATAACTTTTTTATTTTTTTGGTTATGATGCTATATGGCGGCTCGTTTTTTGCGGGACAAGATGACGTTTTCAGAGGTAACATGGTTATTTATATCCGTCTTTTTGATCGCGTGTTATTCCACTCTTTGTTCAGCGTTATGATAATAAAGCGTTGTTTTTTGGCTCGTTTTTTTTTTTTTTTTCTTACGGTGTTCACTGAAGGGGTTAACTAGTGGGCCAGTTTTATAGGTCGGGTCGTTACGGACGCGGCGATACTAAATATGTGTACTTTTATTGTTTTTTTGTTTTTTTTTATGTAAAGAAATGTATTTATGGGAATAATATTTTTTTTTTTCTGCTTTATTTAGGAATTTTTTTTTTATTTTTTTTTTTACAAGTGTGGAAATTTTTTTTTTTACTTTTTCACTTTGTCCCAGGGGGGGACATCACAGATCACCGATCTGACAGTGTGCACAGCACTCTATCAGATCGGTGATCTGACATACAGCCGGGCAGGATTAGAGCTGCAGCTGCAGCCTGATCCTGACCCGGAAGTGCTCCCTGCAGGACCCGGATGCAGCCCGGCGGCCATTTTGGATCCGGGGACTGCAGGGAGAAGACGCTCGGTACACGGTGAGCACATCACCGTGTACCGATCGTCTCAGGGAAGCCCGCAGGGAGCCCCCTCCCTGCGCGATGCTTCCCTGCACCGCCGGCACACCGCGATCATCTTTGATCGCGGTGTGCCGGGGGTTAATGTGCCGGGAGCGGTCCGTGACCGCTCCTGGCACATAGTGCCGGATGTCAGCTGCGATAGGCAGCTGACACCCGGCCGCGCTCCCCCCGTGAGCGCGGCCGATCGCATATGACGTACTATCCCGTCCATGGGAATTAAGTCCCAGGTCACCTGGACGGGATAGTACGTCATATGGGATTAAGGGGTTAACACGCTCACACTACTGACAAGAAAATCATGGCAGGGCTTTAAGAGGTTAAACTGTTGTGTCGGGTGACACGGCTGCCACCGGCCCTATAGGACTCCGGCTCGTCTCCATACAATTTATCCAGTAGCGTCCGTTATTAGACTATGGCACGTCCAACAATACGTAACCAAATTCGGACTTATATTAGAGACGAGCCGAAAGAAGACACCCACATGTGAAATAAAACTTTATTATAGAATAATAAAAACATTGATTAAAATGACTCAAAACAAACAACAGTCCGCAGTAGGGGGAACTCCAATCCTCTCCACACAATAATGGGCTAATACAATACAGTAACCAGAAGGATACCCTTGTTTATAAATATGCGTAAGGTAAGTAGCCATATAGAAATTACAATGGGGTATATCCCATAAGACAAAACGCAAGGGCCCGATATGTGGCCCTATCCTGGATCTCATCATGTCTAACATACCGGACATTCAGTGTCTCCCTCCCCCACACCACCTCCTCACCTCGCCCCTTGTCTGTTTGGGTTCCCCAAGGCTCTGTTCTAGGACCCCCTACTCTTCTCCATCTACACCTTCGGCCTGGGACAGCTCATAGTGCAGAACGTGGGATTCTATCATCTCTACGCCGATGACAAGCAGATCTACCTATCCGGACATCACCTCTTACCAAAATCCCACAATGTCTGCTATCTCAACCTTCTTTTCTGCTCGCTCTCTAAAAACTGAACATGGACAAAACAGAATTCATCATCTTTCCCCCATCTCACTTTACCCCTCCACCAGACCTATCCATCAATGTCAATGGCTGCTCACTTTCCCCGTTCCCGCATGCTCGATGCCTCGGGGTGATCCTCGACTCTGCCCTCTCTTTCAAGCCACATATCAAAGCCCTTGCCTCCTCCTGCCATGTCAAACTCAAAAATATTTCCCGGATCCTCTCATTCCTTGACCACAAAAACCATAGTCCATGCCCTTATCATCTCCTGCCTTGACTACTGCAACCTCCTACTCTCTGGCCTCCCCTCTATCACGCTGGCACCACTCCAATCCATCCTGCACTCTGCTGCCTGACTAATCTACCTGTCTCCCCGCTATTCCCCTGCCTCTCCCCTACGCCAAGCCCTTCACTGGCTTTCTATTGTCCAGAGGCTCCAGTTCAAAACCCGAACTATGACTTGGGCCGGGATCACACATGCAACAAATATGGCCGAGTCTTGCATGTTAATACCCGGCATTGCCACCATCACTCAGGAGTGGAGCGTGTGGCCACATAGCAATAAATGGAGCCGCATGCTCTGTTCCTGAGTGACGGCGGCAATGCCGGTATTAACATGCAAGACTCGGCCGTATTTCTTGCATGTGAGATCCCGGCCTTTGTCCAGAGGCTCCAGTTCAAAACCCTAACTATGACGTACAAAGCCATCCACAACCTATCTCCCCCATACATCTGTGACATGGTCTCCCGGTACTTACCTACACGCAACCTCTGATCCTTACAAGATCTCTACTCCCCTCTCATCTCTTCCCACAACCGCATCCAAGACTTCTCCCATGCTTCCTCTTACTCTGGAACTCTCTACCCCAACACATCAGACTCTCGCCTACCATAGAAACCTTCAAATGGAACCTGAAGACCCACCTCTTCCGACAAGCCTACAGCCTGCAGTGATCCTCAACCGCCACACAACCAGCTCTACCCTCTCCTAGTGTATCCTCACCCATCCCCTGCAGACTGTGAGCCCTCGCGGGCAGGGTCCTCTCTCCTGTACCTGTGTGTGCCTTGTATCGCTCATGTTTATTGTCCTTGTGTATGTATGCCCCTTTTCACATGTAAATTTAAAAAACCCAGCGCCATTTTTCAGCCAATGAAGGAGGACGCAGAGTGTGGGCAGCGTGATGACATAGGTCTCGGTCCCCACCATCTTAGAGGAGGACATGACAGTGATTGGCTTGCTTTCTGCAACATCACAGGGGCTATAAAGGGGCATGCACGCCGACCGCCATCTTACTTCTGCCGATGTTAGCATAGGGAGAGGTTGCTGAAGCTTCATCAGAAGAAGGGACATAGGGAGGGAAGATTAACCCCGAAACTGCTTGTGCTGTAGCGATTTCCACTGTCCAACACCACCATTTCTTTGCAGGGACAGTGGAGGCTATATTTTTGTGCATCAGCTCTGTAGATTATTAGGCTGCCTTATAAGGCTCCTTGATAGCTGCATTGCTGTTTGCACTCCGCTGTGCAAACCAACTGCTTTTTTAAAAACAAAAATCCTGTTGCTCCTTTCGGCACAGTTATCTTGTTTATTTGTCCACACTCTTGTGTGCAGCAGTCCTTTTTATTGCTGCCATACTTGTCCTGAGATCATTGTAGGGAGATTGAAATTGTACTACAGCCCTTGTATTTTTTTCATATATCTTCCAGCCACTTTCTGCCACTTACATTGTGTTGTTTTATACACTGGGCCCGAGTTTTGGTTAAGTCTCCCCCCAAAAAAAGTGAGATTCAAATTCTCACAAAGTGGATATACTTCAGTTCTGTTAGTTTGTTGTATATCAGCCAGCCACTTTCTACCACTTGCATTGTGTTGTTTTATACACTGGGCCTGAGATTTGGTTCAGTCTCCCAAAAAAAGGGAGATTTAAATTTTCTACAAGTTTATATACACCTTCTACCTTGTTTTACAGTACCATATAACGGTTGTTATTTTGATTAGATTTTCCAAAAAATGAGGAAGTCTGGTGGAAGAGCCCGTGGGCGGTGGTTGCCAGCTGGTACTGATGGTGGTGGTGGTGATGCATCTGGTGGTAGTGGCAAAAGCACAATAGCACCTAAGGCTGGAGATGTTGAGCCAGCGTCATCGTCTGGCTACACAAGGCCTTGAAGGCTCCCTTATCTGGGAGTAGGAAAACGGCTTTTAAAGCCGGAGTCGCAGGAAAAAGTTTTGGCTTTCCTTGCTGACTCAGCCTCTAGCTCTTTCGCCTCCTCTTCAGAAAGTTCCAAATATAAAAGCAGCGAGTCGTCAGTGGATGCTCCTGGTCAGGAACAAGACGTTTCCTTGCGTCCTTCACCCAAACCAAAAGTGAAGGATGCGTCAGGTGACACTACAGGTTACTCCATGGAGCTCTTAACACATACCGTGCGCCTGGGTTAGAAAGGGAAATTGTTAACTGCCCATTACAAGATGAATCGGACATGGAGTGCACAGATGACTACATTGCCCTCGCAGTGTACTGAGCCAAAATCTGACCCTGCTGAGACTATGGTGCCCCGTCCCGAACGCTATAGCACCTTACACGGTGACACAGAGGAAGGTGCACATGACATTGAAGAGGAGGTGATAGATGACCCAATTGTTGACCCAGAATGGCAGCCATTGGGGGAAGAGGGTGCCGCTACCAGCTCTGGAGCGGAGGAGGATGATCCGCAGCAGGCATCTACATCGTAACAGCTGTCATCTGGCAGGCCCGTATCAGGCCAAAAACGTTTGTCAAAAACAGTTTTAGGACAGCGTGGCCATTCGGTGAAAGTAGCACAGCGTGCAATGCCTGAAAATGTATTCCATAGTAGGAAGAGTGTAGTGTGGCAATTTTTAACCAAGATCCGAATGATCAGTCAAAAGTTATCTGTAAGAAATGCTCAAAGACATTTAGCAGAGGGAAAAATCTTCAAAATTTAAATACAACGTGCATGCTTAGACATTTAACCAGCATGCACTTGCAAGCCTGGACTAACTACCAAACGTCCCGTACCATTGGTGCACCTGCTCAGAATGAAGGTAGTCAGCAATGCTACATTGCTTCCCTCACTGTAAGCCCACCGGTTAAGACACCACCAGCAGCAAATGTGGAAGTATCGTCACAAGGCCAAAGCAGTCAGGGAATCACAAGGTAATTGGTAGGAAACACTATGTAGGCCAACATCAAGAATACCATCACCAATCCTCTCTCAATCCGCCATGTCCACCACCACCGCTAGTTCCACCATATGTAGCTCTCCAGTCCAGCTCACCCTTCAAGAGACTATCGTTAGGAAAAAAAAGTACTCATCCGTTTACACAGGGTTTGAACGCCCACATTGCTATACTAATCTCGTTAGAGATGATGCCCTACCGATTGGTTGAAAGCTAAGCTTTCAAATACCTGATGGCCTACGCAGTACCACGCTATGACCTACCCAGTCGGCACTTCTTTGCGAGAAAAGCCATCCCTGCCCTCCACCAGCATGTCAAAGACCGCATTGTCCATGCACTGAGGCAATCAGTCAGTGGAAAGGTGCACCTCACAACAGATGCATGGACCAGTAGCCATGGCCAGGGACGTTACATGTCCATCACGGCGCACTGGGTTAATGTGGATACAGGGGACAGCCATAGTGGGACAGTTCTGCCTAGCCCACGGTCTAGGAAACAATTGGCTGTAGACGTTCTCCACCCCTCCTCCTCCAAGAGCGTAGTCGCATAACCACTCCATCCGCAGCTGCGAGTGATGCATACGAGGTGTCCCATTATCGAACAGCTAGTGGTAAGCGTCAGCAGGCTGTGTTACAAATTAAGTGTTTGTGTGACAACAGACACACCGCGGAGGTACTGGCTGAGTACTTGCAGCAACAAACTCAGTTATGGCTGAGCAGTGTACATCTTGAGGCAAGCAAGGTAGTCAGTGATAACGGAAAGACTTTTATGGCTGCCATAGCCCTTTCAGAACTTAAACACATACCTTGCCTGGCTCACACCTTGAACCTGGTGGTGCAGGGCTTCCTCAAACATCCAGAGTTACCAGCCCTGCTCCTGAAGGTGCGAAGACTTTGATCGCACATCCGCCGGTCGCCCGTACACTCCAGCCGTATGCTGAACCATCAGCGATCGCTGAATCTTCCCCAGCACCGCCTAATAATCGACATTGCAACAAGGTGGAACTCTGTACATGGTTCAGAGGCTGTGCGAACAGGCATGCTGTAATTAATTTGTGGGAGGATACACATACATGGGCAGGCACTTGGATGGCAGACATGGAGTTGTCTGGTGTGCAGTGGTCGAAGCTACAAGACTTCTGTCAAGTTCTTCAGTGTTTTGAGGAATGCACATGGCTGGTAAGTGCAGACGACGCCATCATAAGCATGAGCATCCCACTAATGCGTCTGCAGATGCAAAGTTTGACGCACATTAAGGAGCAGGCATCTGCAGCCGAGGAGGAGGGAAGCCTTGATGACAGTCAGCCATTGTCTGCTCAGGGAACTCCTGGATGAGGTGGCGGAAGAAGAGGAGGAGGATGATGGGGATAAATATCTATGGGAGGAGGATGCTTCTCAGGGGGCAATACATACTGGTGGCGTTGCAAGGTCAGATACAGGGCTTTTGCGGACACAACTGATGTTGATTTGCAAGAAAGTGCTCCTCAACCCAGCACAAGCAGTGATTTGACACCTGGAACATTGGCCCACATGGCAGAGTATGCCTTGCGTATCCTAAAAAGGGACCCCTGCATTATCAAAATGATGACCGATGACGATTACTGGTTGGCCTGCCTCCTGGATCCACGATATAAAGGGAAATTACAAAATATCATGCCACATGAGAACCTTGAGCAAATATTGGCTACCAAACAAGCAACTCTTGTAGACCGTTTGGCTCAGACATTCCCTGCACACAGCGGCGGTGATGGTTCTCACACGAGCTGTAGGGGGCAACATGGCAGAGGTGTTAGAGGTGCACAAATCCGAAGTGGCGTTGGATAGAAGGGTTTTATGACCAGGTTGTGGAGTGATTTTGCAATGACTGCAGACACGACAGGTACTGCTGCATCGATTCAAAGTGACAGGAGACAGCATTTGTCCAGTATGGTTACGAACTACTTTTCCTCCCTTATCGATGTTCTCCCTCACAGGTCATTCCCTTTTGATTACTGGGTGTCACGATATGGTATGAAATATCATATAAATTTAGTTGCTCGTCTGCTCATGAGGTGGGCTAAACCCCCCCTTCACTAGCTGACTCAACTTGTTTCTCTCTGGGCTACGGACTGTATGCTAGAAGGGGGTTTTATTGCCCTGGGGTCGTAAATTCCAGGCTCAGAGGAAAGTCCCTCACCCCTCCCACCTTCACTAGTCAGAACTGGTAAAGTGGCTCCAAAATTCATGAAAGATCCTTTGTTTGGTTTTGGTATGATATTATGCACAATGTTTACGGTAAGAACACGAAAATATATATTCGTATTCCCACTCGGTGTAGGTACCCATCCCTTGAAACTCGGGCTTCTAACTCCGTCTGGTAAAGAAGTAGGGTTTTCTCTGTAAATATGTATCCCAGATAGGACATATTTGATCTCATTAGAATGCTCACGTTAACCCGAGATGATTGATGGGTTTGTTAGAACTATGACGTGTTTTGTAGTGAAGTTATAGAAATTAGAGAGAATAGTTTAAAGTTTAGGCAGAATGTAGAGAGAGGAGGGTCTGGATAAGCCAGCCGTTCTGTGATGTCACAGCCTTAAGGGTTTAAGTGTCTGGCAGGCTCTGAGGAGGTACCCTTCTGCTGGATTTCTTCTTCTGGACTCCTTGTCCTATTGTTCTGGAAGAGCTGAGTACATCCCATGGACTGGGATGTATGGAAACTGCACTAGCCTGGGGTGCCCGCCATGTTTTTAACATGTGAGTGTTATCTTTTCTCTTTTATTCCCTTTATGTTATAATTACCCATGTACATATTTGCAATTGTCTCATTTGTAACATCTTTATAAACTATTTTTGATAAAGCACTGCCTAATTATTTTTAATGGGATATACTATTATATGTTAGTTCTTCTCCATGCTCTAAAAACCGTACCCTAAGTCTTCTGAAGGGAAATACGCTACTGTTACTGTTGTGTTGGGTTAGCTTCGGACCCGTTTAATCGAAGCTGGTGGCAGCGAGAAGTGTGCAGACTTTTGGGTTATGTTGTAGTGGCTGCGGCGTTAATAATTATTGTTCCTGCCTGAGTGGGAGTAGTTATCGCGTCGCTGCAGCGTGCCCAATAGCCAGTACATAGCAGGCAGCCTTTCTGGCGACTAATTACCCAGGGTGCAGTACCTAATCTGACCTGAGAGTAAGGGGGGCGCCAGAGAGCTGCAAGTGTTAAGTGGAACTGTAAGCGGGATATACATAAATCCCTGCAGTTCGTGGTATATAGAAAAGCAGTGGGATACCTAGAATAAGCCCCTGCTGTAAACTGAGAGGTCAATAGCCTTGTGTGTGGTTTTTCATCACATCGTGGAGTGGAGGGATAACTAAGATAAGCCCCCCTGCACATGTGATAGCCGTCTGTTGGCCTAAAGTCACCTCAATCCGTGACGTAGGGGTGACGGTCACGGTGTGAATCCTGACACATTGGTGACAGCGGTCAGGGGAATCGTGACAATTGGTGGCAGCGGTGGGATATCTTAGAGCATTAGTGATTTGGTTTGAGTAATCATTCCTCTCACTAAAAACTTGCAGAAAGTTCTTGCGAGGACTCTGCGCAAATAAGTTTGGAGAACGAACTCAGTGCTTTTTAGTTGTGAGACAATTGTGTACTGGTAATTATCCCCTCCCTTTCTCTTCGTTTTTCTATCCTATCTTTTATTTGGCAACCATGGCTGCGAAAGGGGAAGCCTGGTACAACCAGCAGAAGAAGGACTTTCTTGCTGGGATATGCACGTGCCATGGCCTGAACCCCCAGGACAAGTCCAAGGCTCAAATGGTCGCTGACCAGGTTCAATGGGAAGCCGACCAAGCCAGGCCACAGAGGCCAGCACAAGCGAACATGGTGCTGCAGCAGAGGTCCAACCACTGAATACGGGCCCTACTGGCAACCAGGGGGGCGCAGACCTCCTCCTGCAGCTGGCTCTGCAACAATGCTCCGCAGATGACTTTGAGAGACGTCTGCAGCTGATCCAGCAATACCAGGAGCGAGCCGAGCGAGAGGCCCAAGCGGAGCGGGAGTACCAGCTGCAGATGGCCCGACTGCAAATGCAGGGGTTGTCCCAGACCAACCGTGAGCCTAGCAGCGCTCAGACACCGAAGCCCCGGCCTGATCACTTTCCTGTGATGGAGAAGGACGGAGACTTGGACACTTTTCTGCGGGCCTTTGAGAAAGCCTGCAGACAGTATCGGCTGCCTACAGATGAATGGGCCCGATACCTGACACCAGGGCTGAGAGGTAAAGCTCTGGAGGCGTTTGCTGCCCTCCCTCAAGAACAAGATGGTGACTATGAGGCCATCAAGCAGGCCCTGATAGCCAAGTACCAGCTTACACCCGAGGTGTACCGTAGAAAGTTCCGGACCCTCCAGCGTGGCCCACATGACAGTTACAGTGATGTGGTGCATGGACTGGGGACCCACTTTGACCAGTGGACCCAAGGACTGTCAGTGACCACCTTTGCACAGCTGCGAGACCTGATGATCAAAGACCAGTTCTTTCATCTTTGCCCAGCTGAGGTGCGACAGTTCGTGATGGACAGAGAACCCAAAGACGTGACGAAAGCAGCGCAGATTGCCGATGCCTATGAGGCCAACCGTAGATCGGAAGCGCGGAAGCCAGTCACCACCAGCTGGAGAGGGGGTAAGCCTGCAACCAACGCCAGTACCCCTGCCAGCCAGCACACCAGAGGTCCTGTCCCCGTAGCCAACAGCACCAGACCTACCACCGAACCTCGCAAGTGTTACCACTGCAATCAGACTGGTCATATCAGTACCTACTGCCCAGCCAAGCAGAAGAACACCCAAGCCAAGGCCCCAGGGCCTAATGCAGCAGTTCTTTTGGTGGGTGGTGTGGTTGGGCGGGTGTGTGACAACGTACAGCCCGTCACTGTGGGAGGCCATGTTGCTACAGGCCTCAAAGACACCGGGGCTGAACGAACCCTCATCCGACCCGAACTGGCGGCCCCTGAAGAAATCATTCCGGGGAAAACCCTAACTGTCACTGGGATTGGGGGCATCAGCTGTCCCTTACGGATGGCCCGGGTTTTTATTGATTGGGGTGCCGGGAGCGGGGTGAAGGAAGTGGGGCTGTCTGATAATTTGCCCACTGATGTTTTGTTGGGGACTGATTTGGGGAGGATGTTTGCATACTACGTTCCTGACACCCCTCCCCAATCTACTAATGCGGGTAAAGTTAACCCTGATGATGATGATGGGAAATCGCATGTGTTACCTGACCATGCTTTATCTTGTAATGATGCATCGAATAACCATTTTTTCCCTAGGATTGATGGTGAAAATGTTGTACCTGTGCCAGCTGAACCTGATAATGATTCTTCTGTGAAGGTTAATGTGTCCATAGGTACAGGCGTGCCCAGCCACGTCGCTCTGCGGAGTGAGACGGCTGAGGAACCCCTAACAGGGGCAAGTGTCTGTGCTACCGGAAATGGGGAGATGCATGGGAACCGTGAGGAAGGTGATGCCATGAAAGTGACCAGTGCCACCGAGGAAGGTAACTGGCCCATAAGTAGCACTGCCCCTGGAGTGTTGGGGGTGGATGGGGAGGTAGAGCCCATAGCAGCGCCGGCTGATGGGTCTTTAGAAATCCCCGGGGAGACAGCCTACGTAGCTGCTGTCACCCGCAGTCAGAGTGCCCGGAACGCAGATAGCTGTCAGCCTTCCGGACCCTCCTCAGTCACCGCTGTGACTGAACCAGAGGTGGACCCAGAGCAGGTCCAAGAGGGTTCCCGTGGGGAAGGGACCCTGACATCGCTTTTGGCTTCCCCTAGCCAGGAGTTTCAGGCCGCTCTGCACACAGATGCGAGCCTAGAGAGTTTGCGACAACTCGCCGGGACGCGCTTCTCTGAGACTGATAAGGAGAAGGTGTTCTGGGAACAAGGAAGGTTGTACCGGGAGACAGTACCCGGAGAATCACAAAAGGAGTGGTTGAGGGAAAGACAGCTGGTCGTCCCGCAGCAATTCCGGGGTGAGTTGTTGCGGATTGCCCATGAGATCCCGCTAGCTGGACACTTGGGGATCAGCAAAACTAAGGCCCGGCTGTCTCAACACTTCTATTGGCCTAAGATGGGGACAGATGTGTCAAACTACTGCCGCTCCTGTGTCACCTGTCAAAGGGTGGGGAAAGCGGGGCCTGCTCTTAAGGCACCCCTGATCCCTTTGCCAGTGATAGAGGAGCCTTTCCAGAGGATCGCGGTGGACATTGTGGGCCCGCTGGCCGTCCCCAGCAGCTCTGGAAAGCAATACATCCTTACTGTGGTAGACTACGCTACCCGGTACCCAGAGGCAGTAGCTCTGTCCTCAACTAGGGCAGATAAGGTGGCAGATGCCCTGTTGGCCATCTTTTCACGTGTAGGGTTTCCCAGGGAAATGCTTACTGATCAAGGGACCCAATTTATGTCTCGCCTAATGGAGGCTCTCTGTAAGAGAATGCAGGTGAAGCACCTGGTATCGAGTGCGTATCACCCACAGACCAATGGCTTGTGTGAACGCTTCAATGGTACCCTCAAACAGATGCTACGCATGCTGGTTGAGACCCAAGGGCGCGACTGGGGAGCGGTACCTCCCACACCTGCTGTTCGCTTACCGAGAGGTTCCGCAGGCCTCGACGGGGTTCTCCCCCTTCGAGCTCCTGTACGGCAGGCGAGTCCGGGGACCCCTTGGGTTGGTAAGAGAATCCTGGGAAGAGGAGCCGAACCCTTCTGAAGTGTCCATAGTGGAGTATCTCATGCGCTTCCGTGACAAGATGCAGACCTTGATGCAGTTGGTGCATGACAACATGACGCAGGCTCAGGCTGACCAGAAGCACTGGTACGACCAGAACGCCCGGGAGCGGACCTACCACATGGGTCAAAAGGTGTGGGTGCTGGTCCCCGTACCAACGGATAAGCTTCAGGCAGCCTGGGAGGGCCCGTACGTCGTCCACCAACAGCTCAACCCGGTCACGTACGTGGTCACGCTTGACCACGCTCGGGGTAGGCGAAAGGCCTTTCACGTCAACATGATGAAGGCTCATCACGAACGTGAACCTTTTGTCCTACCGGTCTGCAGCTTGCCCGAAGACGGTGAGGAAGACACCCTCCTGGACTTGCTGGCCCAAGCCAAGGCCAATGGGTCCATCGAGGATGTGGAGGTAAGCGCCTCGTTAACTGAACCCCAGCGGGTGCAGTTGCAAACCACACTGGAACCCTTCCGGGTCGTATTCTCCAACCGACCTGGGAGGACTGAGTTAGCAGTCCACGAGGTGGACACCGGGAATCACGCCCCACTACGGCGAACACCCTATCGAATCTCTGACCAGGTGCAGCAGACTATGCGCCAAGAGATCGATGAGATGTTACAGCTGGGGGTGATTCGACGGTCAAAGAGCGTGTGGGCATCACCTGTAGTTCTCGTGCCAAAGAAGGACCGGACCACCCGGTTCTGCGTGGACTACAGGGGGCTCAACGCCATCACAGCCTCGGATGCGCACCCAATGCCACGCATGGAGGAGCTGCTTGAGAAGTTAGCTGGCGCAGATTACCTAACAATAATGGATCTGAGTCGAGGATACTGGCAGATTCCCCTGAGCCCCGAGGCGCAGGAAAAGTCCGCCTTTATCACACCCTTTGGACTGTACGAGTCCACGGTCATGCCCTTCAGCATGAAGAATGCCCCTGCCACTTTCCAGCGGATGGTCAACCTCCTGCTTCAGGGACTGGAGACGTACGCCGTGGTGTACTTGGATGACATTGCCATCTTCAGTCCCTCCTGGAAGGAACACCTGCAGCATCTCGAGGAGGTGCTCAGGCAAATTCACCAAGCAGGACTGACTATCAAGCCGGGAAAGTGTCAGATGGGCATGAGGGAGGTTCACTACCTGGGGCACCGGGTAGGCGGGAACACCCTGAAGCCAGAGCCTGACAAAGTGGGAGTGATCGTGAACTGGCCCACTCCCGTGACCAAGAAACAGGTGATGTCCTTCTTGGGCACTGCAGGGTACTATAGGCGCTTCGTAAAGCACTATAGTAGCCTGGCAAAACCTTTGACGGACCACACCAGGAAGAAGCTACCTCACATTGTCAACTGGACAGATGGCTGTGAGGGGGCCTTCCAGGCGTTGAAAACTGCACTGTGCAACGCCCCTGTGTTGAAAGCAGTCGACAGCAGTCGACCGTTCTTGGTGCAGACCGACGCCAGCGAGTTTGGCCTTGGTGCTGTACTCAGCCAGGTTGACTCGGAGGACCAAGAGCACCCCGTGTTATACCTGAGCCGGAAACTTTTGCCGAGGGAAGTGGCCTACTCCACCATCGAGAAGGAGTGCCTGGCCATAGTCTGGGCCCTGCAGCGCTTGCAGCCCTACTTGTACGGTCACACCTTCACTGTGGTGACCGACCACAACCCTCTGCGCTGGCTAAATGCCATGTGTGGAACCAACGGCAGGTTGCTACGCTGGAGCCTTGCCCTTCAGCAGTTTGACTTCACCATTGAACATAAAACGGGCAAAGAGCATGGGAATGCAGATGGACTCTCCCGCCAGGGTGAACCTACTGAGGTGCCCATGGAGGCATACCGTGGGGTACTGCCTCCCTAGCGCACACCAAAAGGGGGAGGTGTCACGATATGGTATGAAATATCATATAAGTTTAGTTGCTCGTCAGCTCATGAGGTGGGCTAAACCCCCCCTTCACTAGCTGACTCTACTTGTTTCTCTCTGGGCTACGGACTGTATGCTAGAAGGGGGTTTTATTGCCCTGGGGTCGTAAATTCCAGGCTCAGAGGAAAGTCCCTCACCCCTCCCACCTTCACTAGTCAGAACTGGTAAAGTGGCTCCAAAATTCATGAAAGATCCTTTGTTTGGTTTTGGTACGATATTATGCACCATGTTTACGGTAAGAACACGAAAATATATATTCGTATTCCCACTCGGTGTAGGTACCCATCCCTTGAAACTCGGGCTTCTAACTCCGTCTGGTAAAGAAGTAGGGTTTTCTCTGTAAATATGTATCCCAGATAGGACATATTTGATCTCATTAGAATGCTCACGTTAACCCGAGATGATTGATGGGTTTGTTAGAACTATGACGTGTTTTGTAGTGAAGTTATAGAAATTAGAGAGAATAGTTTAAAGTTTAGGCAGAATGTAGAGAGAGGAGGGTCTGGATAAGCCAGCCTTTCTGTGATGTCACAGCCTTAAGGGTTTAAGTGTCTGGCAGGCTCTGAGGAGGCACCCTTCTGCTGGATTTCTTCTTCTGGACCCCTTGTCCTATTGTTCTGGAAGAGCTGAGTACATCCCATGGACTGGGATGTATGGAAACTGCACTAGCCTGGGGTGCCCGCCATGTTTTTAACATGTGAGTGTTATCTTTTCTCTTTTATTCCCTTTATGTTATAATTACCCATGTACATATTTGCAATTGTCTCATTTGTAACATCTTTATAAACTATTTTTGATAAAGCACTGCCTAATTATTTTTAATGGGATATACTATTATATGTTAGTTCTTCTCCATGCTCTAAAAAACCGTACCCTAAGTCTTCTGAAGGGAAATACGCTACTGTTACTGTTGTGTTGGGTTAGCTTCGGACCCGTTTAATCGAAGCTGGTGGCAGCGAGAAGTGTGCAGACTTTTGGGTTATGTTGTAGTGGCTGCGGCGTTAATAATTATTGTTCCTGCCTGAGTGGGAGTAGTTATCGCGTCGCTGCAGCGTGCCCAATAGCCAGTACATAGCAGGCAGCCTTTCTGGTGACTAATTACCCAGGGTGCAGTACCTAATCTGACCTGAGAGTAAGGGGGGCGCCAGAGAGCTGCAAGTGTTAAGTGGAACTGTAAGCGGGATATACATAAATCCCTGCAGTTCGTGGTATATAGAAAAGCAGTGGGATACCTAGAATAAGCCCCTGCTGTAAACTGAGAGGTCAATAGCCTTGTGTGTGGTTTTTCATCACATCGTGGAGTGGAGGGATAACTAAGATAAGCCCCCCTGCACATGTGATAGCCGTCTGTTGGCCTAAAGTCACCTCAATCCGTGACGTAGGGGTGACGGTCACGGTGTGAATCCTGACCCATTGGTGACAGTGGTCAGGGGAATCGTGACACTGGGCATCTAAAATAGACACCTGGCCAGAAATGGCAGAATATGAATTACTGGAGCTCGCTTGCCCTCCTGCTAGTGTGCTATCAGAAAGAGTCTTCAGTGCTGCTGGTTCAATACTGACCGAAAAAAGAACACATCTGGCTACCCAGAATGTTGATGATGTAACCTTCATTAAAATGAACCAATCATGGATTTCAAATTATTTTGCCCCACCTTCCCCTGCTGACACATAGCTTGCCGGAAAAATGTCTTGCTTTTGGCCTCCTCTTACTGACTTCTCCAATTCCCCCATTTGCAGCTGCTGAATGTCCACCATAGGCCATTTTTATACCTCCCTAAATGGGATGACTCCCCCCACAGGGCCGTGGTCACCACCTGGCGCAAGCATCCGTGCGAGTGCTGTTTGCCTGGACAGGTGGGTGTGCCCACTCTTGGGCGGCGACACTGGCACAGGGTCCTTCATAGTACAATGAAGTGTCTCTGACGGTGGTGGTGCACAACCAACTTCAGACACACCGTCGTAATATGAGGGGCCTTGTGCCAGTACCGCTGCCCACGAGAGTGTTCCCCCCAGCTCAAACAGTGCTCTACCACTTGCAATACTTACCTCTCCCTGCTCCACCACTGTGTAGTCTGTGCTGTTAAATCCTTCAATGGCACTGCCAATACAAATTTGTTGAAATGATAGATGATAGTTAAAATATAGAGGGGCCCTGGCCTCCATTTTGACCAGTTAATACTTTTTGCCTGCTACCACTGTATGCTACTCAGGAGAGGTGCCCACCCCAGTACCTAGCTATGCCGCTTGTTTAGTCCTGTTACCAATTTTGAACTGCTTTTAGCCTACTTTTGTATTTGGGCCTACTGACTGTGTCTGCGCTGCTCATTACAGTTGTCCTCCACTGAACAAAGCAATGCTGCCCGTTTAGTCCTGTTACCAATTTTGAACTGCATTTAGCCTACTTTATTATTTAGGCCTACTAACTGTGTCTGCCACTCATTACAGTTGTCCTCCACTGAAAAAAGCAATGCCGCCCATTTAGTCCTGTTACCAATTTTGAACTGCATTTAGCCTACTTTATAATTTGGGCCTACTAACTGTGTCTGCCACTCATTACAGTTGTCCTCCACTGAACAAAGCAATGCCGCCCGTTTAGTCCTGTTAACAATTTTGAACTGCATTTAGCCTACTTTAGTATTTGGGCCTACTAACTGTGTCTGCCACTCATTACAGTTGTCCTCCACTGATCAAAGCAATGCCGCCCGTTTAGTCCTGTTACCAATTTTGAACTGCATTGAGCCTATTTTATTATTTGGGCCTATATCTGTGTTTCCTCCTCATCCTGCCCATTGCCCAGCCACTGCTAGATAAGTCTGCTGGTACATTGACCCAGACCACTACATTCCCCTTGCACTCTACACAGCCAGAATCTGACCCTGCTGAAAGTCGGGTTCCCCTTACCGCATACTATACCACCTTACACGGGGTCAAAGAGGAAGGTGCAGATGAAAGTGCAGGTTCCTTCATCAGGTGGGGGGGCATACTCGTTGGCAACGTCACTGGCACAGGGCCCCTCATAGTACGCAAAAGTGTCACTGCCAGTGGGAGGCGCCACCCGTTGTCAAACACACCGCCGTACTATGAGGGGCCCTGTACCAGTGCCAACGAGTTGCCCCCCCCCCTGCTTGCTCAGGATCACAGCACTTGCAAAGTTGAAATACTTACCTCTCCCTGCTCCACCGCCGTGACGTATTCCGCGTTTCCTGGGCCCACGAAAATCTTGAGCCAGCCCTACCCCCCCACAACTTTAGCCAAATGACCCCCAGTTTTCAATGCCTAACTATTATTATAAAGTAAATTAAGATTGACAAGCTTAAGAAATAAGAATTGATGTTTTTGGCATTAAAATGGGCACTCTAGGTGTTTTCCTGTCCTCCACTCAATGCCGACTTTGATTCCCCATTGACTTGCATTGGGTTTCGTGTTTCAGTCGGCCCCCGACTTTTCGCAATAATCGGCCGATTTCACCCGACCCGACTTTTGACAAAGTCGGGTTTCGCGAAACCCGACTCGATCCGAAAAAAGTAAAAGTCGCTCAACTCTATTTATGATGCCCCATACTTAATGATGCCCCACAATGCAACATACTTTATGATGCCCCCACAATGCACCATACTTTATGATGCCCCCACAATGCACCATACTTTACGATGTCCCCACAATGCACAATACTTTACGATGCCCCCATACTTTGATGCCCTCACAATGCGCCATATTGTATGATGCCCCCACAATGCACCATACTTTATAATGCCCCCACAATAGAGGCTGCAGAGAACAATGCATAAAATCTGCTGTGTGCTTGTTGGTCCAGACATCACAGGACAATTCAGAGATCTCGTGGAATCCTTGTCTTGATCTTCTGTGAGTGCGACCTACACAATCTTAGGAAGCGCCGCAAAGTTGGAAATAACGCATTGCACAGTGTCCATGTAATGTGGGGTCTGTACTGTATGGCTAAAAGATGAGAGTACTGATCAAGATACCCCCTTATTAACACAGATTCGGGTCTTCTCTAACAATAGGGCTGACTGGGAGCACAAACAACATCCAACAGGGTCGACATCTCACTAGACGGAGACTATGGGCACAGACCAGTAGTTACCCCTTGGCAGCAGACCCAGGTGTTTCTGTTCTCCAGGAAGTAAAAAGCCCTGTTCGGCAAGTGATGAAACGTACGTTTAGCCCCTCCATCTCCCTGCGCTATCTCTACTTGCAACTTCCTGTCCCATCTATATCTCCATGGTAACAAGGTGCAGCCTGTGCACCAGGAAATGGTGTCCTGCCAGAAATGTTGCTGCCATATAAATGGTCCATCTAGTGGCGGCGCTGGGACTCTGATGTCCTCCAGTGCTTCTGTCATCCTGTAGACCGTAGGCTTAACATAACCTGCGGTCTACAGAACAGAGAGCGGTAGTGCAGGGAGAACGTGTCTCCTTACTCTATGGTTCAGCTTAACAATATCGGCGAGCTGCGCATGTCTAGATAGTTAAGGGTAGCGTAGATACAGGTGGGCCCCTCTGAACGCGGGGTCTGGGGCAACCGCATTCTTCCCCATCCCCCCCAGGTTTGTAGGTGCGCTTGGAACACAAGTTCTTAGGATTTTTTTTTATATCATACACAAAATAGTATTTTCCAAAACCATAAACATAAAATTCCTAGTCTTGTCCAGGTGCTAAATAAATACTATCCTGGCTACAAATACAGTGGCATGTAAAAGCTTGGGCACCCCCGGTCACAATTATTCAATTATTGTTATTGAGAACAGTTAAGCTGAAGATGAAATGATTTCTAAAAGGCCTAAAGTTAAAGATGACACATTTCCTTTGTATCTTAGGGAATATATATATATATATATATATATATATATATATATATATATATATATATATATATATATTACAGTACAGACCAAAAGTTTGGACACACTTCATTTAAAGATTTTTCTGTATTTTCATGACTGAAAATTGTACATTCACACTGAAGGCATCGAAACTATGAATTAATACATGTGGAATTATATACTTAACAGAAAAGTGTGAAACAACTGAAATTATGTCTTATATTCTAGGTTCTTCAAAGTAGCCACCTTTTGCTTTGATCACTGCTTTGCACACTCTTGGCATTCTCTTGATGACCTTCAAGAGGTTAGCATCGGGAATGGTTTTCACTTCACATCTTCACATGTGTGCCCTCCGGAGGCTCGGCTTGTTACTTGGCAGTGGAATCTTTGTGGGACTCACGTTGAGGTAATATGTGGAGGATCTGACTTTGTGCACTTCATATTTTGTGAGAGATGGAGGAACTATATAGCATTAGTTTGATTAGGGGCATCTCACTGATAGGGGTAAATTGTGTCCTCAGCACCTGCTCTAAATTGTGCATATGATTTCCGGTCTTATGATTTCCTCCCTTCCAATGCTTATGCGGACAATGTGTTTGGCATAGTGATTTCACTAATAATATTGAAAGAAAGAAGATTGCAATTTGTAATTTATTAGACTTATATTTATATGCCTCTATAAATTAAAAAAAAAAAATGTATCCGTGAAAAAAATATTTTCTATTCAAGTTCGACGCTGCCTGCCTGGCCTTCGGTTTGCTTGGTTTGAGGCACCATCTGATTTTAATGTCTATGTTTTACAAAAATTGTGTTCGGTAACACCTCTTGATCCTTTGATAGGGGTCGTTATTTTTGAACATGTGTGCCCTGTCAGGTTTAATAAGTGGGATTTCTTGCCTTATAAATGGTGTTGGGACCATCAGTTGTGTTGAGCAGAAGTCTGGTGGATACACAGCTGATAGTCATACTGAATACACTGTTAGAATTTGTAATATGGCAAGAAAAAAGCAAATCAGTAAAGAAAAACTAGTGGCCATCATTACTTTAAGAAATGAAGGTCTGTCTGAAAAATTGGGAAAACTTTGAAAGTGTCCCCAAGTGCAGTGGCAAAAACCATCAAGCGCTACAAAGAAACTGGCTCATATGAGGACCGCCCCAGGAAAGGAAGACCAAGAGTCACCTCTGCTTCTGAGGATAAATTTATCTGAGTCACCAGCCTCAGAAATCACAGGTTAACAGCAGCTCAGATTAGAGACCAGGTCAATGCCACACAGAGTTCTAGCAGCACACACATCTCTACAACAACTGTTAAGAGGAGACTTTGTGCAGCAGGCCTTCATGGTAAAATAGGAAACCACTGCTAAGGACAGGCAACAAGCAGAAGAGACTTGTTTGGACTAAAGAACACAAGGAATGGACATTAGACCAGTGGAAATCTGTGCTTTGGTCTGTTGAGTCCAAATTTAAGATCTTTGGTTCCAACCACCGTGTCTTTGTGCGACGCAGAAAAGGGGAATGGATGGACTCTACATGCCTGGTTCCCACCGTGAAGCATGGAGGAGGAGGTGTGATGGTGTGCGGGTGCTTTGCTGGTGACACTGTTGGGGATTCATTCAAAATCGAACGCATACTGAACCAGCATGGCTACCACAGCATCTTGCAGCGGCATGCTATTCCATCCGGTTTGCATTGCATGCTATTCCATCCGGTTTGCGTTTAGTTGGACCATCTTTTATTTTTCAACAGGACAATGACTCCAAACACACCTCCAGGCTGTGTAAAGGCTATTTGACCAAGAAGGAGAGTGATGGGGTGCTACACCACATGACCTGGCCTCCACAGTCACCAGACCTGAACCCAATCAAGATGGTTTAGGGTGAGCTGGACCGCAGAATGAAGACAAAAGGGCCAACAAGTGCTAAGCATCTCGGGGAACTCCTTCAAGATTGTTGGAAGACCATTCCCGGTGACTACCTCTTGAAGCTCATCAAGAGAATGCCAAGAGTGTGCAAAGCAGTCATCAAAGCAAAAGGTGGCAACTTTGAAGAACCTAGAATATAAGACATATTTCAGTTGTTTCACACTTTTTTGTTAAGTATATAATTCCACATGTGTTAATTCATAGTTTTGATGCCTTCACTGTGAATTTACAATTTTCATAGTCATGAAAATACAGAAAAATCTTTAAATGAAAAAAATAAAAATGGACCAATGCAAAAGTTTTGGACACCCTTGGAGATTTGTGTGCACTGCTAAGATAACTTTATCCAAGGTTCCAGATCTTAATTAGCCTGTTTTTATTCTCAGATGCACTCCCAGTTTGCTGTGATTATTTTCTCATGCTGATTCGACATGAAAAAACAATCTCAGATCTGAGCTGTCCCATAGAATAACATAGGGCCGAGTGCTATGGGACGTTTTATCCCATAGCCCTCGGCCATGTTATACACCCGTGTGAGTGTAAGGCAGAGTTCTAAGACGATACTCCAAAATATTCCAAAATGTCTCAGTTTTGGATCTAGTTATAGCCTAATTAGTGCCTGAATAATAATTCATTATTTTTTTGTAATTTGGTTTTGTAATAAGTTTTGTCAGCATTTCGTACACTTAATAATAATAATAATAATCTTATTTTTTTTATATAGCGCTAACATATTTTCTCAGTTTATTTAAAAATAAAGGACCACTCATTGTATAAATCCTTTAATTCTACTAAGACAGAGAAATTACACTAAGATGACAACTGCATATAATCGTATCATAGAGAGAGTAATAAATTCTTGTAGAGAAAATATGTAAATATACAGGTTGATATTCTTACATAGCATCATATAGTGAGATATCTTTCCGGCCCTCTATCAAATCCAAGTAGCGCTAGTTTTTTCCCTGCTGACAGTTGGTGCTAGTTTTTCTGCAGTAGCAAATTGCATTGAAGAAACGGCAGTAACAGGTTGCACAAGGGCTGCAGCAGGGCAGGTGTCCGACGCACGACTCCAGCAGCTGGACACATCGCCTGGGTGAACGCTCCTCTCGGGAGGATACCTCCAGTGACAGCGCCTGAGGGAGGGGAACACAAAATATTTGTAACCAGTACAGGATCTGTATATATCGCCATCATTTAAATAGCTGGTAACCGCAGAAAATTAGGCCAAAAAAAGTGAGTCTCAAATTTCATGCACATGTTGCTTATTTTTTTCCTTGGATTTAACCCCTTTACCCCCAAGGGTGGTTTGCACGTTAATGACCGGGCCAATTTTTACAATTCTGACCACTGTCCCTTTATGAGGTTATAACTCTGGAACGCTTCAACCGATCCCGGTGAATCTGACATTGTTTTCTCGAGACATATTGCACTTCATGATAGTGGTAAAGTTTCTTTGATAGTACCTGCGTTTATTTATGAAAAGAACGGAAATTTGTCGAAAATGTTGAAAATGTCGCAATTTTCCAACTTTGATTTTTATGCAATTAAATCACAGAGATGTGTCACACAACATACTTAATAAGTAACATTTCCCACATGTCTACTTTACATCAGCACAATTCTGGAACCAAAATTTTTTTTTGTTAGGGAGTTATAAGGGTTAAAAGTTGACCAGCAATTTCTCATTTTTGCAACACCATTTTTTTTTAGGGACCACATCTCATTTGAAGTCATTTTGAGGGGTCTATATGATAGAAAATACCCAAGTGTGACACCATTCTAAAAACTACATCCCTCAAGGTGCTGAAAACCACATTCAAGAAGTTTATTAACCCTTCAGGTGTTTCACAGGAATTTTTGGAATGTTTAAAAATGAACATTTAACTTTTTCACAAACAAATTTAATTCAGCTCCAATTTGTTTTATTTTACCAAGGGTAACAGGAGAAAATGGACCCCAAAGGTTGTTGTACAATTTGTCCTGAGTACGCTGATACCCCACATGTGGGGGTAAACCACTGTTTGGGTGCATGACAGAACTCGGAAGGGAAGGAGAGCCATTTGACTTTTCAATGCAAAATTGACAGGAATTGAGATGGGACGCCATGTTGCGTTTGGAGAGCCACTGATGTGCCTAAACATTGAAACCCCCCACAAGTGACACCATTTTGGAAAGTAGACCCCCTAAGGAACTTATCTAGATGTGTGGTGAGCACTTTGACCCACTAAGTGCTTCACAGAAGTTTATAATGCAGAGCCGTGATACCCCATATGTGGGGGAGGGACCACCGTTTGGGCGCATGGGAGGGCTCGGAAGGGAAGGAGCGCCATTTGGAATGGTCTGCAGGCGTCACATTGCGTTTGCAGAGCCCCTAATGTACCTAAACAGTAGAAACCCCCCACAAGTGACCCCATATTGGAAACTAGACCCCCCAAGGAACTTATCTAGATGTGTTGTGAGAACTTTGAACTCCCACGTGTTTCACTACAGTTTAAAATGCAGAGCCGTGAAAATAAAATATCTTTTTTTTTCCACAAAAATTATTATTTAGCCCCCAGTTTTGTATTTTCCCAAGGGTAACAGGAGAAATTGGACCCCAAAAGTTGTTGTCCAATCTGTCCTGAGTACGCTGATACCCCATATGTTGGGGTCAACACCTGTTTGGGCACACGGGAGAGCTCGGAAGGGAAGGAGCACTGTTTTACTTTTTCAACGCCGAATTTTGTCCTGCAAAAAACGAGCCACCATGCAGCATCATCAGCGGAAAAAAAAAAAAACTTATAGTCCTCAGAATAAAGCAATGAAAAAATAATTATTATTTCTATAAAAATGGTTTTTATCGTATAAAAGCATCAAAACATAAAAAAAAATATAAGTGAGGTATCGCTGTAATTGTACTGACCCGAAGAATAAAACTGCTTTATCAATTTTACCAAACGTGGAACGGTATAAACGCCTCCTCCAAAAGAAATTCATGAATAGCTGGTTTTTGTTCATTCTGCCTCACAAAGATCGGAATAAAAAGCGATCAAAAAATGTCACGTGACCGAAAATGTTACCAATAAAAACGTCAACTCGTCCAGCAAAAAACAAGATCTCACATAACTCTGTGGACCAAAATATGGAAAAATTATAGCTCTCAAAATGTGGAGACGCAAAAACTATTTTTTGCAGTAAAAAGCGTCTTTCAGTGTGTGACGGCTGCCAATCATGAAAATCTGCTAAAAAACTCGCTCTAAAAGTAAATCAACCCCCCCTTCATCACTCCCTTAGTTAGGGAAAAATAATAAAATTTAAAAAAAAATGTATTTATTTCCATTTTCCCATTAGGGTTGGGGCTAGGGTTAGGGTTGGGGCTAGAGTTAGTGGTGGGACTAGGGTTAGGGGTGGGACTAGTGTTAGGGGTACAGTTAGGGTGGGGGCTAAAGTTAGGGTTAGGGCTGGGGCTAAAGTTAGGGTTAGGATTGGGGGGTGTTGCAGTTAGGTGTGTGGTTAGGGTTGGGATTAGGGTTAGGGCTGTGTTGGGGTTAGGGGTGTGGTTGGGATTAGGGTTAGGTGTGTTTGAGTTAGGGTTTCAGTTACAATTGGGGGTTTCCACTGTTTAGGTACATCAGGGCTCTTCAAACATGACATGGCGTCTGATATCAATTCCAGCCAATTCTGCGTTAAAAAAGTAAAACAGTGCTCCTTCCCTTCTGAGCTCTCCCGTGCGCCCAAACAGGGGTTTACCCAAACATATGGGGTATCAGCATACTCCGTACAAATTGGACAACAAATTTTGGGGTCCAATTTCTCCTGTTACCCTTGGAAAAATTCAAAACTGGGGGCTAAAAAATAATTTTTGTGGAAAAAAAATGATTTTTTTATTTTTACAGCTCTGCATTATAAACTTTACTAAAACACTTGGGGGTTCAAAGTTCTCACAACACATCTAGATAAGTTCCTTGGGGGTCTAGTTTCCAATATGGGGTCACTTGTTGGGGGTTTCTACTGTTTAGGTACATCAGGGGCTCTGAAAATGCAACGTGACGCCTGCAGACCAATCCATCTAAGTCTACATTCCAAATGGCGCTCCTTCCCTTTCGAGCTCTGCCATGCGCCCAAACGGTGGTTCACCCCCACATATGGGGTATCAGCGTACTCAGGACAAATTGGACAACAACTTTTGGGGTCCAATTTTCCTGCTAACCTTGGAAAAATACAAAACTGGGGGCTAAATATAATTTTTGTGGAAAAAATAATAATTTTTTATTTTCACGGCTCTGCGTTATAAACTGTAGTGAAACACTTGGGGGTTCAAAGCTCTCACAACACATCTAGATAAGTTCCTTAGGGAGTCTACTTTCCAAAATGGTATCACTTGTGGGGGTTTTAATGTTTAGGCACATCAGGGGCTCTCCAAACGCAACATGGTGTCCCATCTCGATTCCAGTCAATTTTGCATTAAAAAGTCAAATGTCGCTCCTTCCATTCCAAGCTCTGCCATGCACCCAAACAATGGTTTACCCCCACATATCAGGTATCAGCGTACTCAGAACAAATTGCACAACAACTTTTGGGGTACAATTTCTTCTGGTACCCTTGGGAAAATAAAAAATTGGGGGCAAAAATTCATTTTTGTGAAAAAATATTTTTTATTTTTACGGCTCTACATTATAAACTTCTGTGAAGCACTTGGGTCAAAGTGCTCACCACACATCTAGATAAGTTCCTTAGGGGGTCTAATTTCCAAAATTTTGTCACTTGTGAGGGGTTTCAAGGTTTAGGCACATCAGTGGCTCTCCAAACTCAACATGGCATCCCATTTCAATTCCAGTCAATTTTGCATTGAAAAGTCAAATGGCGCTCCTTCCCTTCCGAGCTTTGCCATGCGCCGAAAGAGTGGTTTATCCCCACATATTGGGTATCAGTTGTCATGCCGCCGCTGCCGCCATCCTCCTTCCCGCCCTGTCATGCTTACCTGACTTTGGCGTCCCGGCGCGCCTCACCCTCTGCAGCATCCTCTCCTCGGCGCTCGCTCCCGGTCTCTGCTGCTCGCACGGGCACTTTAGATTCAAAGCGGCGCGTGCGCACTTCTTACTTCCGGTCGGCGCTCCTTTTGTCCTCTCTATGGTTCAGGAGGACTTGTTCCCGGAAGTCCCATGCTGCATCAGGTACTTAAACGGTTTCCTGCCGCCCCTCTGTGCCTGATGATCATTTGTGCTTTGCAAGTGCTCGTGGCCCTCCTAGGTCTTTGTGTGTTCTATTTCCTCTGACTTAGGCTTGTTCTTGTTTCCGCAGAATCTCGCCGTTTGCCGTGTCTCTGCTGTGCCGCTGCAGTTCCAGGTCTCTTCCTGTGCCACTGCAATCCCTGTGTCTCAGTACTATTCCTGTCTGTCCATGTGCCGCTGTTATACCTGGTCAGTCTCTGATCCGCAGCTATACCTCAGCAGCTCCTGTGTCTCTGTAGTGTTTCTGTCAGTCGCTGAGTTGCAGTAGTTTTTCCTGTTTGTCTTTTTGTCTCTGACATCCTCGCCAGTTCCGTTTTTTACTTTACCTCTCTATCCAGAGTTTGTACCGCTCCACTGGTCCTTAGTTTTTTCCGTCCTGGCCCCCCAGCTTCCGTGGCGATAGTCCCTCATGGGCCTGCCCCTAATTCTCCCTGTATAGGGGCGGTCCACCTGGTTAGCTCGTCCGTGGGGGGTTCATCGTCACGTTCCAGAGGGTCCACCTTTTTGTTTAGAACTGTCACATCAGTATACTCAGGATGAATTGCACAACAACTTTTGGGGTTCAATTTCTTCTCTTACCCTTTGGAAAAAAATTGGGGCCGAAAAATTATTTTTGTGAAAAAGTATTATTTTTTATTTTTACGGCTCTGCATTATAAACTTCTGTGAAGCACTTGGTTGGTCAAAGTGCTCACCACACATCTAGATAAGTTCCTTAGGGGGTCTACTTTCCAAAATAATGTCACTTGTGGGGGGTTTCAATGTTTTGGCACATCAGGGGCTCTCCAAACGCAACATGGCGTCCCATCTTAATTCCAGTCAATTTTGCATTGAAAAATTAAATGGCGCTCCTTCCCTTCTGAGCTCTACCATGCGCCCAAATAGTGGTTTACCCCCACATATGGGGTATTGGCATACTCAGGACAAATTGTGCAACAACTTTTGGGGTCCATTTTCTCCTGTTACCCTTGGTAAAATAAAACAAATTGGAGCTGAAGTAAATTTTTTGTGAAAAAAAGTTAAATGTTCATTTTTAAACATTCCAAAAATTCCTGTGAAACACTTGAAGGGTTAATAAACTTCTTGAATGTGGTTTTGAGCACCTTGAGGGGTACAGTTTTTAGAATGGTGTCGCACTTGGTTATTTTCTATCATATAGACCCCTCAAAATGACTTCAAATGTGATGTGGTCCCTAAAAAAATGGTGTTGTAAAAATGAGAAATTGCTGGTCAACCTTTAACCCTTATAACTCCCTACCCCAAAAAAATTTGGTTCCAAAATTGTGCTGATGTATAGTAGACATGTGGGAAATATTACTTATTAAGTATTTTTTGTGATATATCTCTGTGATTTAAGGGCAATAAAATTAAAAGTTGTAAAATTGCAAAATTTTCCCAAAATTTCCATTTTTTTCACAAATAAACGCAGGTAATATCAAAGAAATTTTACCACGATCATAAAGCCCAATATGTCACGAGAAAACAGAATCACCGGGATCCGTTGAAGCGTTCCAGAGTTATAACCTCATAAAGGGACAGTCGTCAGAATTGTAAAAATTGGCCCGGTCATTTACGTGCAAACCACCCTTGGGGCTTAAGGGGTTAATGCAACCAAGAATAGTGTGTGCCTTTTTGCTGCTGCGTCACGCTGCCGACTCATGTGCAGTCTGTAATCTATTAGTACACTCAAGTCTTTTTCACACTTGCTGTTGTTTAGTCCTATCCTTCCCATTCTGGGTATGCTTTTTTCATTTTTCTGTCTCAAATGTAGGACTTTGTATTTCTCCCTTTTAAAAACCATTCTGTTACTTGCTGCCCACAGATCCAGGTTGTTTAGATCTTTTTGAACCCTCTCTCTTTCCCTTCTCTAGTATTAGCTATCCCTCCTAGCTTTGTGTCATTAGCAAATATTATCAGTTTACCCTCAATTCTTTATCGATATTATTGTAATGATATTGAACAACACAGGGCCCCGGACAGAGCCCTGTGGTACCCCACTTCAGACGTTCTTCCAACTGGATTTGCAGCCATTTATGACCACTCTTTGGGTCCTATCACTAAGCCTGTTATGAATCCACCTAACAGTTGCCTCGTCCATTCTATACTTGGTAATTTTTTTTCAACGAGTAAAGTGTGAGCTACTTTGTCAAATGCTTTGCTGAAGTCAAGATCTACATCTATATCTACAGCATTTCCCTGATCCACCCAGTCAGTGATTCTGTCATAGAAGGAAATTAAGTCTGACATGACTTATTAGTTATAAACCCATGCTGGCTCTGGTTAATCATTTCTAAATATGTGTTTTCCAGTCTTGGTAAGGTGCAGTCCATCTCTAACAAGTAGCATCCATCTTTAGCAAGTAGTCCACTGTAAAGGTAATTCACTCCGTGATCCAAAAATTGCTGATGGTACCATCGATGTAGCCATTTGTTTACCTGTAGAATCTTGCTTCACCTCCTTGTTTCATAGCCATCCACTGGAAGGATGGATGAGAAGACCACCTGCAATCATCATATTATATAGCACTGTGTACTTACAATTGCTCATTTTCCCTTTCTCCCAAGTGAATTCTTCTCTTTTCCATTAGTTCTATGACATCATGTAATTAAAAACTGACGGGCTGATTCGTTCTAAACTCTGTAGAAACAGCAGGTCAATTTTCCCTGCATGAGTCATTGCAAAAGTCCCTGGCAGGGGAGGAGGGAGCAGGGGGGTCAGGAGTTGAAGAGGGAAATGATTCCTGCAGGCAGTGGCGTAACTACAAAGTTATGGGCCCCAATGCAAACTTCCATATGGGGCCCCCCCCTGCAGCCCTACCATACAATTCAATGTAACCCCGATAGAATACAATGCAGCCCCCCTCATAGTATAATGCAGCCCCTCCATACAGGGGCAGTGAGAAAGACCCGAGCAAATGGTGATGGGGGGCAGGGGAGAGGGCACAAGGGGGCTAGGGGAGACAGGCACAAGGGTAACATAGGGGGGCTAGGGAGCAAGGAAGACAGGCACAAGGGGACACATGGGGGCTAAGGGGCAGGGGAGAAGGTTACAAGGGGACTAGTGGGCAAGGGAGACTGACACAAGGGGACTCGTGGGCAAGGGAGCCTGACACAAGGGGCACACGGGAACAAGTGGGCAAGGGAGACTGACACAAGGGGGACACAGGGACTAGTGGACAAGGGAGACTGGCACAAGGGGACACAGGGACTAGTGGGCAAGGGAGACTGACACACGGGGACTAGTGGGCAAGGGAGACTGATACAAGGGGACTAATGGGCAATGGAGACTAACACAAAGGGGACACACGGGGACAAGGGACAAGCACAAGGGGACAAGGGAGACAGGCACAAGGGGACACACAGGGACAAGTGGGAAAGGAAGACTGACACACAAGGACTAGTGGGCATGGGAGACTGACACAAGCACAAGGGGACAAAGGAGACTGACACAAGCACAAGGGGACAAAGGAGACAGGCACATGGGGACACACAGGGACTAATGGGCAAGGGAGACTGGCACACGGGGACAATTGACACAAGCATAAGGGGACAAGGGAGACAGGCTCAAGGGGACACACGGGCCCCTGACCTGCCAGAGCCGCTTGCAGCGGCGTCCGCTGCGACCGTGGTAGTTACGCCCCTGCCTCACACACTACAGATATCGCACACACTACAGATATCACACACACATACTACAGATATCACACACACACACTACGATATCACACACACACATATACTACAGATATCACACACATACTACAGATATCACACACATACTACAGATATCACTCACACATACACACAGGGCCGCCATCAGGGCATGACAGCCATGACTGGCGTATGGGGCCCAGTGAGCAAAGGGGGCCCGCATCGGGCCCCGTCCCATCTGGTCACCGGGCCCCCCCTGCAGGCGTTGCGGCAGCGGCACACTATTGACGTGCGGGCCCGCACGTCAATAGTTAACAGCCGCCAGCCAGTCTGAGGCTGGCAGCTGAATAGGGCCGCAGTGCGCACTCGCCGGCGTCTGACGTCATTGTCAGCCGCCGGGCCCGGCGAGTGCGTCTGTGTGGAGCCTGGGGAGATCTTCGCCCGGCGCAGGAGCATGGCCAGGTAAGAAGTCGTGGTTTTTTTTTTTCTTTGAGAGCTGCGATCCAGGGGAGCCCGGGGGGCAGGATGATGGACACACAGGGGCAGAAATTCTGGACACAGTGGGGCAGAAATTCTGGACACAGTGGGGCAGAATGCTGGACACACAGGGGCAGAAATGCTGGACACAGTGGGGCAGAATGCTGGACACACAGGGGCAGAAATGCTGGACACAGTGGGACAGAATGGTGGACACACAGGGGCAGAAATGCTGGACACAGTGGGACAGAATGGTGGACACAGTGGGGCAGAATGCTGGACACAGTGGGGCAGAAATGCTGGACACAGTGGGGCAGAATGGTGGACACACAGGGGCAGAAATGCTGGACACAGAGGGACAGAATGGTCGACACAGTGGGGCAGAAATGCTGGACACAGTGGGGCAGAAATGCTGGACACAGTGGGGCAGAATGGTGGACACACAGGGGCAGAAATGCTGGACACAGTGGGACAGAATGGTGGACACACACAGGGGCAGAAATGCTGGACACAGTGGGGCAGAATGCTGGATACAGTGGGGCAGAAATGCTGGACACAGTGGGGCAGAATGCTGGACACACAGGGGCAGAAATGCTGGACACAGTGGGGCAGAATGCTGGACACACAGGGGCAGAAATGCTGGACACAGTGGGACAGAATGGTGGACACACAGGGGCAGAAATGCTGGACACAGTGGGACAGAATGGTGGACACAGTGGGGCAGAATGCTGGACACAGTGGGGCAGAAATGCTGGACACAGTGGGGCAGAATGGTGGACACACAGGGGCAGAAATGCTGGACACAGAGGGACAGAATGGTGGACACAGTGGGCAGAAATGCTGGACACAGTGGGGCAGAAATGCTGGACACAGTGGGGCAGAATGGTGGACACACAGGGGCAGAAATGCTGGACACAGTGGGACAGAATGGTGGACACACACAGGGGCAGAAATGCTGGACACAGTGGGGCAGAATGCTGGATACAGTGGGGCAGAAATGCTGGACACACAGGGGCAGAAATGCTGGACACAGTGGGGAAGAATGGTGGACACAGTGGGGCAGAAATGCTGGACACAGTGGGACAGAATGGTGGACACAGTGGGGCAGAAATGCTGGACACAGTGGGGCAGAATGCTGGACACACAGGGGCAGAAATGCTGGACACAGTGGGACAGAATGGTGGACACACGGGCAGAAATGCTGGACACAGTGGAGCAGAATGCTGGACACAGTGGGGCAGAAATGCTGGACACAGTGGGGCAGAATGCTGGACACACAGGGGCAGAAATGCTGGACACAGTGGGACAGAATGCTGGACACACAGGGGCAGAAATGCTGGACACAGTGGGACAGAATGGTGGACACAGTGGGGCAGAATGCTGGACACACAGGGGCAGAAATGCTGGACACAGTGGGACAGAATGGTGGACACACAGGGGCAGAAATGCTGGACACAGTGGGACAGAATGGTGGACACAGTGGGGCAGAATGCTGGACACAGTGGGGCAGAAATGCCGGACACAGTGGGGCAGAATGGTGGACACACAGGGGCAGAAATGCTGGACACAGTGGGACAGAATGGTGGACACAGGGGCAGAAATGCTGGACACAGTGGGACAGAATGGTGGACACACAGGGGCAGAAATGCTGAACACAGGGGGGCAGAATGCTGGACACACAGTGGGGCAGAATGCTGGACACACAGTGGGGCAGAATGCTGGACACACAGTGGGGCAGAATGCTGGACACACAGTGGGGCAGAATGTTGGAGACAGTGGGGCAGAATGCTGGAGACAGTGGGGCAGAATGCTGGACACAGTGACAGGGGCAGAAATGCTGGACACAGTGGGGCAGAATGCTGGACACAGTGACAGGGGCAGAATGCTGGACATTGGGGCAGAATGCTGGACACAGTGGGGCAGAATGCTGGACACAGTGGGGCAGAATGCTGGACACAGTGGGGCAGAATGCTGGACACAGTGGGGCAGAATGGTGGACACACAGGGGCAGAAATGCTGGACACAGTGGGACAGAATGGTGGACACACAGGGGCAGAAATGCTGGACACAGTGGGGCAGAAATGCTGGACACAGTGACAGGGGCAGAATGCTGGACACAGGGGCAGACTGTGAGACCCAGGGGCAGAATGCTGGACATTGGGGCAGAATGCGAGACACGGGGCAGAATGGAGATACGGGGCATGATTGGAGACACGGGGCAGGATGAAAGACATGGGGGCATGACTGGAGACAGATGGGGCAGGATTGGAGACAGATGGGGCAGAATGGAGACACAAGGGGCATGATTGGAGACAAGTGTCAGGATTGCAGACATGGGGGCATGGTTGGAGACATAGGGGGCAGAATGGAGACATGGGGCATGATTGGAGACACTGGGGGCAGAATTGGAGACAGATCGTGCAGGATCATGGGGCAGGATGGATATGATGGAGACAGATGGGGCAGGATGGAGAGATGACATGGGGCGATCACATGGGGCAGGATGGGGAGATCATATGGGGCAGAATGGATACTCATGAGGGCAGGATGGGAGAACATCTGGTTGACGCCAGGAATGAGACACACGGGGCCAGGCTGGGGGATATTATTAATACCATAGGGGCTAATTTAGGGATATTATTACTGCAGTGATGTATTTATTTTATTTTTTGAGTATACTGTTTTAAATGGGGGGCGGTCCTGTTACTGTATAGAGTGATACTATGTCGCCTTCTTCATGTGGTGTAATTTAGAAGTTGTGAAAAATTAAGTAATGTGTTCTGCAAGCGGAGCTCGAGATAACTGTGTTATTTCCTGCAGAAAGAAGTCCTGGCTGGATGAAATGATGGCGGTCTGTGCTGGATGAAAGATGAAGGACTTCACCTAGAGACGTCACTGGTGAGTCAGTGTGTTACCTATACACTGACACTATACACTGTATACAGAGCTCCTGTGTATAATTTCACTAGTGATCACTATATTATCTGTACACAGACACTGCATACTAAGTACAGATCTCCTGTGTATAATGGCACTTATGGTGATAGTATGGTGCTTTTTTTTAAATTACTGATCAGAATTGTAGTATTCAGTCACTATGTGGTGGTAATATGTGGTCTGGACATGGTGTTGTGGTATTTGTTCCTTGTATGTGATATTATTCGATCACTGTGGTGGTAATATGTGGTCTGGTCATGGTGTTGTGGTATTTGTTCCTTGTATGTGATATTATTCGATCACTGTGGTGGTAATATGTGGTCTGGTCATGGTGTTGTGGTATTTGTTCCTTCTATGTGATATTATTGGTCATTTTAAAAATTGAAAAATAAATAAAAATATACCTAAATTGTGTTGCATATTTTAACAAATATTTAATAGGTTACAGTAGAGTAGGGCCTGGCCAAAAGTGTCTACCGTGTTATGGTGGTGGCTTAAAAAATCTTTTGGCCAAAACAAAAGCTGCCTGCTATGTATGTGATCTGGTGATGGGAACTGTTAATGTGTGATTGGTGAGAAGTGGAGTTTTTCCAAGAGAGAGCGGTGGGACTGTGGACAGTTCGAGGGGTGGAGCCTGGAGGCGGGGCTGGGTGGAGCCTGGGCGGAGTCTCAAGGGGGCCCCGAAAATTTTGCCAGTATGGGGCCCCGAAATTTCTAGTGGCAGCCCTGCATACACACACACACTACAGATATCACACACACACTACAGATATCACACACACACACACATACTACAGATATCACACACACACTACGATATCACACACACATATACTACAGATACCTCACACACATACTACAGATATCACACACACACACTACGATATCACACACACATATACTACAGATATCACACACACATACTACAGATATCACACACACACACACTACGATATCACACACACACACATACTACAGATATCACACACATACTACAGATATCACACACACACATACTACAGATATCACTCACACATACACACACACACACTACAGATATCACACACACACTACAGATATCACACACACACATACTACAGATATCACACACACTACGATATCACACACACATATACTACAGATATCACACACACATACTACAGATATCACACACACACACTACGATATCACACACACATATACTACAGATATCACGCACACATACTACAGATATCACACACACACTACAATATCACACACACACACACACTACAGATATCACACACACATACTACAGATATCACACACACTACAGATATCAGACACACCAGATACCAGCTCATATACACAACTCACAATCTCCTCTCTGGTACAGGGGTGGCTGATGTAAATTGGCTGCAGCTCCTCAGCTTCTGCAGCTCCTCAGCTTCTGCAGCCCCTCAGCTTCTACAGCCCCTCAGCTTCTACAGCCCCACAGCTTCTACAGCTCCTCAGCTTCTACAGCTCCTCAGCTTCTGCAGCTCCTCAGCTTCTGCAGCTCCTCAGCTTCTGCAGCTCCTCAGCTTCTGCAGCCCCTCAGCTTCTACAGCCCCTCAGCTTCTGCAGCCCCTCAGCTTCTACAGCTCCTCAGCTTCTGCAGCTCCTCAGCTTCTGCACTGCAGCTCCTCAGCTTCTGCAGCTCCTCAGCTTCTCCTGATTAAGCGGCTCTGTCCGGCACCTCCCCCCTGCTCTTGCCTTCTGTCCCGGGGTTATTTTGGCTTTCTCTTAAATACGATCTCATTCAGATGTACATGAGATGTATGAGGGGGGGAAAATACAGACTGAGAAGCTGTCTCACCGTGATGACTGGAGCTGCTTCCTGTCTCTCACGTGCCCCAGCTGCCCCCTCCCCCTAGATACGCCTCGGACTGTTGCCGTGCAGGAGGAATCTCCTGCACTGCAACATGGTGTTGGGTGCCTCTGACCTGCCGGGCCCCTGACCGGCTGGGCCCGGTCGCACTGGCGACCGCTGCGACCGCGGTAGTTACGCCACTGCCTGCAGGGACAATATACAGTGGAGAAAATAAGCATTTGATACACTGCCAATTTTGCAGGTTTTACCATCTACAAAGAATGGAGAGGTCTGTAATATTTATCATAGGCACACTTCAACTGTGAGAGACAGAATTTACAAATAAAAGACAGAAAAATCACATTGTATGATTTTTACATAATTAATTTGCATTTCATTGCATGAAATAAGTATTAAACACAAAAAAAAACAGAACTAAATATTTGGTACAGAAATAACGCCAATATACATATACGGGATGTATTAACAATTTCAATCCATACACCCTTTATATCAAGGAGATGACCTCATTCCAAAATGGGATTATCTGTCTACATTCCCACAACATATGCATCAAGTCTGCCTCATCCACCCCACACCTAGGTCATTTTCCATCATGGCGATATCCAATCTTGTGTAAAAAGATATCAGTATTGTGCACTCTGTTAATTAACCCCTAATGACCAGAGTTATTTTTGATTTTGCATTTTCATTTTTCGCTTCCCTTCTTCCTAGAGCCATAACTTTTTTATTTTTCCATGAATATGGCCGTGTCAGGGCTTATTTTTGTGGGACGAGTTGTTCTTTTGAACTACACCATTAGTTTTACCATGTCGTGTACTAGAAAACGGGAAAAAAAAATCCAAGTGAGGTGAAATTGCAAAAAAAAGTGCAATCCCACACTTGTTTTTTGTTTGGCTTTTTTGCTAGGTTCACAATATGCTAAAACTGACCGGCCATTATGATTCTCCCGGTCAAATCAACATAGAACTTAAGGCCCCTTCACATTAATCGACGCTGCAGCGATACCGACAACAATCCGGATCGCTGCAGCGTCGCTGTTTGGTCGCTGGAGAGCTGTCACACAGACAGCTCTCCAGCGACCAACGATCCCGAAGTCCCCGGGTAACCAGGGTAAACATCGGGTTACTAAGCGCAGGGCCGCGCTTAGTAACCCGATGCTTACCCTGGTTACCAGCGTAAAAGTAAAAAAAAAAAAACAGTACATACTTACCTACCGCTGTCTGTCCCCGGCGCTCTGCTTCTCTGCACTCCTCCTGCACTCACTGTGAGCACAGCGGCCGGAAAGCAGAGTGGTGACGTCACCGCTCTGCTTTCCGGCTGACCGACGCTCACAGCCAGAGCAGGAGGAGTGCAGAGCACAGCGCCGGGGACAGACAGCGGTAGGTAAGTATGTAGTGTTTTTTTTTTTTACTTTTACGCTGGTAACCAGGGTAAACATCGGGTTACTAAGCGCGGCCCTGCGCTTAGTTACCCGATGTTTACCCTGGTTACCAGTGAAGACATCGCTGGATCGGTGTCACACACCAGCGATGTCCACGGGAGATCCAGCGACCAAATAAAGTTCTGGACTTTGTTCAGCGACCAACGATCTCCTAGTAGGGGCCTGATCGTTGGTCGCTGTCACACATAACGATTTCCTTAACGATATCGTTGCTACGTCACAAAAAGCAACGATATCGTTAACGATATCGTTATGTGTGAAGGTACGGTACCTTTAGCACTCAACTTGGGATGCTTGAACAGAAGAATTTTATTTTGCAGTATACTCAAAACGTTTCGGTTCAACATGAACCTTCTTCTTCTTGTCAAACAAGCGGTGGACTCCGTGTCTGGTGGTATACACGCCTTTACCCTATTCATCTAAAGTACCTCTATCCGCATATCACGGCTGCATCTAACTGAAGAAGGTTCATGTTGAACCGAAATGTTTTGAATATACTGCAAAATAAAATTCTTCAGTTCAAGCATCCCAAGTTGAGTGCTAAGTTCTATGTTGATTTAGTATATTGCGTGGGAGCCTAACTATAGCACCACTTAGTAGCTGTGCTCACGGTGTTGTTTCAGTTATGAGATCATAGACACCAAACATGTCTAGGTTTTTTTTTTATCTAAGTGGTGAAAGAAAATTCCAAACTTTGTTAAAAAAAAATTGCACCATTTTACGATACCCGTAGCGTCTACATTTTTCGTGATCTTGGGTTGGGTGAGGGCTTATTTTTTACACATTGAGCTGACATTTTTAATGATGCCATTTTGGTGCAGATATGATCTTGTGATCACCCGTTATTGCATTTTAGTGCAATGTCGCAGCGACCAAAAAAGCGTAATTCTGGCGTTTTTACTTTTTTTTCACTATGCTGTTTAGCGATCAGGTTAGTCCTTTATTTTGTTGATAGATCTGAATACGGCGATACCAAATATGTGTAGGTTTGATTTTTTTTAATTGTTTTGTTTTGAATGGGGTAAAGGGGGGGTGATTTGAACTTTTATTTTTTTAATTTCTTTAAAAACATTTTTTACCTTTCAATAGACTCCATGGGAGTGCAGGCATGTACTACAGAGGACAGAGAATGAACTTCAATCCAATATTGCAGCCAGCATGCAGCCAGCGGGTAAGGAAAGCGTGAATCAAAAACCCCGCCTCCATGGCTGAAGATTGTTCCCTCCAAATTCAGGTGACATGACAGTGTCCCTTTAACAGGTTAAATCGGGTCACGATTCCACCCACGGCTTTTCTGGGCAGATGTCAGCTGTTCAAAACAGCGGACATGTGCTGGGAAAGATGTGGCCTCACCGCCAGAGCCCACATCAAAGGGAGGGAGTCCGATATTGGTGTACTATTACGCCCGATGTCGGAAAGGGGTTAAATATAGTTGCTAGAGCCTTTGGGCCTCACAAGGAGAAAATTTGGGAATTGTTTCTACAATCTCCATCGATATAGGGCAGTACAAAAATTATATTATAAAGAAAAAGGAAGAAAAATCAAGATGTGTAACATGTAATCCCTTAAAAAATAGTACATTTTTAAGGACAAATTGGTTAAAAATACCTTCCCAGTGCAGACATATCAATAGATTAATAAAAATATAGGTCTTATACCAATAACCTATCAATTCCCTACGCTTGCCTACTATCCCTTCCTAGCAGTGGCGGTTGGCACCCTAGTAGGCACGATTGTTTGGCGCCCCCACTCCACGATGGCTGTCCTTGACTAGCCCTAGTACATACTATTATGCTAAAGGTTGGAAAACGATGAGCACTAAAAGACATGAAGGGTTAGAACTTATCAATACATAGAGAAGAGCTTATTCCAAATGTTGTGCACCCACATATAGTCACTCTGCAATAGTCAAGTTTGAGTTAATAAGTATGTCCTGTTAAGACCATATACAATAACGGTACAATTTAAATAAGATTACCCCAATAAATCAATATAAATAACCGAAAATTGTGAGGACTCAACAATTGAACAAAGATAATCGTCCCCTCACAGTTTCCACCTGGACTTGCAGACACAATAAGAGGGACTGCACAAACTAGTTAAACAGCATGGTTCATACAAAGACAATTACCTACAACAGGACAAATAAAGACACATAAATACAAAATTAGTGGTCATTATCAAGAGTTAAAGAAAAAGCCTAGCTGTGAATTAACCCAGAGAACTTCGCTTCCAGCCTCGACACGTTTCCCCGTTCGTGCGGTTCATCAGGAGGCGCAATATGGAACCAGGTACTCCATAGATGTGAGGTGCCACGATGCAGAGACAGACCTGTCAAGACCTACACAGGGTTGATTTAAATATCCCTAAACGGAATCCGAGGGCCAATCATGGTCCACTAATGAGAACACGCCCCATTTCCCAGGGTGCACCGGGTGTTTGCTTAAAGATAACCCTTATAATCAGGTACGCTGAACCAGTCCATCAGCAGGAACGCATCCCTGGCTGGCCCCACTATGAGATCGGAGAACAGCATAACAATATATAAGTAAAGTTAAAGGACGAATACCTCAGCATACACATAGCGTTCCAGCCAGGAACACAAGCCATACTGCCCAGATAGACGTCACTAAGCCTCCCACTTCCAGGACTTTCCCCTTATGCTCTAGCGTGTGACGTATACACTTCCCACTACAGCGCAGAAATGCGCATGCGCCGCATTAGGCTGTTACTAAACATCTTATGGGGGTACGTGGCGCAGATAGGCGTAACAGAGCTTACCATCTCTGGGACTTACCCCTGTTCTCTGGCGTGTGACGTATACACTCCCCAGTAGGGCGCGACAATGCGCGCATGTGCCACGTTGGGCTGTAAGTGGCGCAGTATCTCAGAGCGCTAACGTAAGGGCTATAGATCTCTATTGTTTTATATATTATTAGGCGCCAGATTCTTGATCTTAACTGGCGCAACAACAAAGCCTCAAAATGATTATGGGGAGAGTTATAACAGTTGGGTTAAAGCAATGTTGTAAGGACTAAAGCTCATATTTTTCAAAACTGCCCAAAGGTAACTCCACTCTACACTGTGAAATGCTTTGGCAGCACCAATGACATACCGTAACCGCCCTTGTACCATCTTCCTGAAGAATTGACGTCTCATATTTATAGCAGTAGATGCATTTGGCATGAATCCAGATTGATCTTCGTGTACTACTTCTCTAATAACTTTAATCAATCTATTGCCTAAAACCTTAGCTAGTAGTTTACTATCTACTGAGGGCACAGAGATTGGCCTATATGAGTCAGATTTTGACATATCTTTCCCGAACTTTAGTATTTAACCTATTATGGCTTCATTCATGGAAACTTCCAGAGAGCCTATTTTCTTGTGCCTCCTTAAAGACATCTAAGAGCTTTGGCAACAGTACCTCTTTATTGAGTTTATACAATTCTCCTGGGAGACCATCGGCACCGGGTGCTTTCTCATTTTCCAGTTATTGTAATGCATCATCTAGTTCCTTCATGTCCAGTCGCTAATCCAAAGCCTCCCTTATAGCTCCAGATGGCCTTGGAAGAGCAATTCCATCTAGGTAAGATGTGATATTTCCCTCCAAAGCATTTGTACATGTTTGTAGAATAAAAATGGAGAAGTTTAATTACCTCATCAGTGTCCGTAACCCCCCATTTTCTAATAATTGTGCCAACAGTTGTTGCCATCTCACCAAGCTGCTTGCCTATTGTCCGGTGACCCATCCCAGCCTTGTGCAGGTCTACAATTATGTCCCTAGTGTTCTTAGACATCTCTTTGGGCTTGGCCATGGTGGAGAGGTTTTAGTGTGTGCACAGGTGTCTTTTATACAGGTAAAGAGATCAAACAGGTGCAATTAATGAGTGCAGAGTAGGAGGACTTCTTAACGAAAAAACAGCAGGTCTGTGAGAACCAGAATTCTTGCCGGTTGGTAGGTGATCAAATACTTATTTCATGCAATTATATCCAACTTAGTTATTTAAAAATCATACAATTTTTTCAAGATTTTCAGGTTTTAATTTTAGATTCTCACAGTTAAGGTGTACCTATGATAGCAATTACAGACCTCTCCTTTTTTTGTAGGTGGGAAATCTTGCAAAATCAGTAGTGTGCCAAATACTTATTTTCCCAACTCTACTTCCTGTTTGTACATAGAGCAGAGAAAAGAGAAGAATTATCTGGGTAGAAAGGAAAAATGAGCAATTGTAATTACACCCTACCATATAATATGATGTTTGCAATACATTAAAAATCTTTGATAGGAGGGCTTCTTTAAACAACACTGTGACCATTCTTGGTTGACAGAATGTAGAAGGTCTTTGTGTGAGCTGGGCATATATTTTTCAGAATGTGATCTATCAATTTACTAGTAAAAGTAATGTAATAGACAACTGATGAACTCTAGACCATACAATGGATGTATCTACTGTTTGTAGGTCAATGTTCTTAAATTCTTTTGCTGCTCACTAGTCGGCTTACCCTCGGGTCCACCATGCTGTAGTCTTCCATCAGACTCTCTTCAGCGGCCCCGGTATCAATTCTAAAGACATCTGATCTTGCAAAGTTTGCTACAAAGAGAAAATAGAATACTTACTGCATAATACATTGGCATGTTAAAGTTTGGGCACCCCTGATCAAAATTACTGTTATTGTGAACAGTTATGCAAGTTAAAGATAAAACTATCTCCAAAAGGCCTAACGTTAAAGATACAAAACCTACAAGAAACAAAATGGTCATATACCCTGCTCTAAATAAGTAAAAAAGCAAAAGTGCATCTGTCAGCATAGGATGACTGTTCAACCCAAGCACAGGCGCTCGGTGCATCATGACGGGGCCAATCATTTACATATACCTTCCTACCGGTTTGTTTTTCATCGATCTCCGCCCTTGCGGGGCTCCATCAGAGATGCCATTTAAAGAAGAGGGGGGTATATAAGTGATTGGCACCAACATGTTCCATTAACTTGGTTTCAACAGTCATTCCTTTAAAGAGGACCTGTCACTTGCCATAAATATGTAGATGTTGTAGATACCGCTGATTTCCTGATCCTTGTGACGTTTTTCTTTTGTTCCTGAGCTATGGCTCCTTCTGCCCTGTACAGCCAAGTAGACATAGTCATCAAACCTTCTCTGTGGACATATTCTTGAGGACCACGTCCAGTTGACTATAAATATTGATGTACAGGAAAGAAGGGGCACATCTCAGGAAGGAAGAGGAGCAATAACAACTAAGAAACAGGAGAACATCGGCATTTACACTGAGTAAAAAAAATCCTATTTATGTCAAGGAACCGGTTCTCCACTAGACATTAGTGGGAGTCCCAAAGCTCCGAAATATTCCTATTGTAATCTAATACAATATGTCATCCATACAAATGTATAATAACCGCTGCTAGGACTTATCGGCAGTATGTAGGAGGGGGGTTCATATATAGTCAGGAAGAGAAGCCGAAATACAAATAGTCTTCGTATAGGGACACGGGACAGACGAGTCCTACCTGGCATAAGTATCCCGGACTCCTTGACTTTATGCAGTAATCCTGGGTAGCTGTATCGTCCGGTATTTGCACCAGAGTTGATGTCTTCAAGCCTCCCCTTGCTGGAGTCTGAGCTCAGTATGGCCTGAATTGCCTGAACCATAGCCACACAATGCAGGACTGTATTAAACATCATGAGTGACGATATCTATATAAATGGAAAAGATATGGACAATCTAGATCGGATGGCTTTAATCAAATGAATGTACATTTCTGTACAGTAACTGAGTAAAGTATGCTTTATATAGAAATATCAATTGTTTTGGTTTCGACCTTGATTTACATCTAAATGTGACTCAAAAGTAAAAAAAAGTTTGGACCCTACAAACACAGAAGGGCCATGTCTACTGCCCCCTAGTGGGCATATACCCCGCTGGGGAGCGGAGAAACAACAGGAAAGTTATTTGTACATATAACGTGGCGGGTGATCTTACTGTACACTGAATCTAATATTTACTGGTGCAATTATTGTAAATCTACGTTTATAATTCTGTACTGATTTTTCATTATTTTTATATATATTTTTTGGTCTAAAGGTTCTCGGCGCACACGTCTGGCCATACAGTACAGCGCACCTTCCCACCTGCTTGATTTTCATCTATCTCTGCACTTCTCTGGCTCTATAAAGCCAGAGCTGTCAATCAAAGAAGAAGGGGCGGAGATAGAGGGAAAACAGGCAGGTGGGCGTTACACTTAAATGTTTGACCCCATTGTGATGTTTGAACGGTCAATCTGTGCTGACAAAGTCCCTTTAAGTAGAATGCTTTAAAAATAAAGCCTACCATTTTTACATGCTATTTTTTTTTTCTTGTATTTTTTCATTTGGTTTATATTCATGTTATATTATCTGTGGCTTTTTTATTTTGTTTTCACCAATATAAGTCATGTGGTTCATAGATCATGTGATTCTAAACGTTAAAAAAAGCCTCCAAAAAACCAAACACACAATAAAATTAGATTGTCAATACATTCATGCTACCCAAACCACGGGCAGTATGAGGACGCGATCAGATGGCCGTATAACATCGCATCGCAATGCTCGGACTGGCCAGTGGCTCTCCTGACAAGAGCGTGACAGCTTGTATTTCTATTTCGTGCAAGGAGAGCAGCCAGCCAGTCCGTACACTGCGATGCAAGCGTCATCTGTGTTATACGGCTGTCTTAGTGTACCCTGAAACAGAACCTGCTTGCACAATTGTTCTAACCTCAAACGATCAATTGTTTCAGAGAAGACATAGTTTGAAAAGTCGGCCGGGGACAACAGAAAGAGACGACTCCAGACAAAAAGAAAAACACCTCCGCTCTCCTGCTATCAGTTAGACTCAAATACCTCTGCCTTGCTGAACTGTGCGGCCGCAATGTCGCCCTTCAATGATTAACCGGGTGCTGCATCCACAAAAACAGTCATCATAAATCAATCCAAAGATAAAAAACTGGAGCGCACTCACCGGTATTCAGATGTCAAACTTTATTCGGACATAACGTAGTGCAGCAGGAAGGAATGTGGATGCAGATGGACGACAGCCGTTTCGTGCACAAGGCACTTCAACAGGTCCTCCACCTGTTGAAGTGCCTTGTGCACGAAACGGCTGTCGTCCATCTGCATCCACATCCTTCACTGCTGCACTACGTTATGTCCGAATAAAGTTTGGCATCTGAATACTGGTGAGTATGCTCCAGTTTTTTATCTTTGGATTGAGAAAGAGACGACTAGTTCGGCACAATCCCCAGCCAGTAGGTCTCTCTCTAGGTTAGTGAAAAAAGGAGATGTTCCAGCTTCAGAAATTGTGACGCGTTTTGACCATCCATTGCGTTCTTTTGAGCTTTGTTAAAGAATGCAATGGATGTTCAAAAAGCGTAGCTGTGTCTACACTCATGATGGAAACTTATTTTTAATCCAATAAATTTTGCAATTTCTGAAGCTGGAACATGTCGACATCCCTGCATGTAACTAATGTCGACATCCCTGTGTGTCCGATCTCGCTCCTCCTGGCAGGGTCGCCAACATATTCACCACCCCGGCCACACTCTACACGGCAGTGGTTCCCCTGGGCCTGTGCACGCCACGCAGGTCTCCTGGTGGCTTTTCTAGTGCACATGTGAGCTCCCCGATTCTTATATACTGTATGCAGAATGAGCACTTTGGAAATGCCCCCAGCCAATTGGTAGGAGGAATCAAGTATATAAGGCACACACGTCTGCACGGAGGTACCTGAGCAATGTTCCCCTATTTAGTAGTGTTGTGCAACTTGTGAGTTGCCTAGTCCCTGTATCCTGTGTTGCAGGAATCTGAACCTTTTACTATATGCCGTGTTGTATGGTCCTGAATTCTGAAGCCTCACCTGCTGTACCTGAACCCTGAGGCTATACCTGCATTACCTGAATCCTGACACCTCTCCAGCGATACTCTAACCCTGAAGCCGCAACTGTAGAATCTGAATCCTGACACCGCTCCAATGATATATGAACCCTGACACTGCACCTGCGCTACTTGAGCCTGACAACACACCTGGGTACCTGAACCCTGACACTGCACCTGCGGTACCTGAGCCTGACATCACTCCTGTGGTACCTGAACTCTAATGCCACTCTGTCGGTACCTGAGCCTGACTCTGCACCTGCGATACCTGAGCCTGACACTGCTACTGTGGTTCCTGACCCTGACTCTGCACCTGCGATACCTGAGCCTGACACTGCTCCTGTGGTTCCTGACCCTGACTCTGCACCTGCGATACCTGAGCCTGACACTGCTCCTGTGGTTCCTGACCCTGACTCTGCACCTGCGATACCTGAGCCTGACACTGCTCCTGTGGTTCCTGAGCCTGACTCCGCTCCTGCCGTAACAGAACACCGGAGCTACTCCGGCGGTACCTGGGCCTGAAGCCGCATGAGCGGTACCTGAACCTGAGACCTCCCCCACAGTCCCCCAACTTGTAACCATTCCGGTAGTGATAAAACCAATGCCAGTGACTATCCTGGTTAGGGTTCCAGAGTCTGTACTGTTGGAGCATGTTCCAGTATCCAAATTCAGTCCTGCTAGTGACTCAGAGTTGTGTCTGTGCTGCCCGATGACCAAAAACTTGTGTTGTCTAAACAGTGTCTGAATCCTATCCTATCAGAGCCTCTGTCCATGTCTGTGATCCTGACCCATGGGGTCAGTAGCTGCTGTCCTGGGGACTGTCTAGTAGTGGTCCCTGGTAGCTAACTGCAGCTCAAATCTAACTCCACTATCAGGAGCTCAAGTGAAAACCAGGTAGCTATTTAACTACGCCTCTTCTAGGTAAGCCCGGCCTGTGGCACAGTGGGTCAACTATCCACGTGTGTGACATCAGGTCTCTCTCTCTGCTGGCTCTTCAAACTATGTTTTCTCTGAAACAGCCCAGCATTTCACAGTAAAACACTCCTGGTTATTGGTTGCAGTCACATGAATCTAATGACAGGTTCCCTTTAATTAACGCATCATGCATTTTTTTAACAGATGGAAGAAAATAAGGAATATTTGTAATGGGAAAATGCAACAAACTACCCCCAAAAATTGTCATACCTAGTGCCTTCCTTGTGTAAACAGTGTATATTTAAAGATGTTTTCAAGTTTTATGTAAAAAAAGATAAAAAAATCTTAAAGGGAATCTGTTAGCAGAATTTCACAGCCCAAGCTATTTATATGCACATGTATCTCTTACAGACAAGTCCAGTGATACCCTTACATTGCCAGTTCGTTATTCCATTACTGAGAAATCAGTATAAACTTTTATCACTTGCTGCCTCCTTTGGCCTCACTCAATGGTCCTCTGCAGCCACTCACAAAGATGGCCACATGCTGGACCTTATGTTCACCCACCTCTGTTCCCTTACTAATCTCACCTCTCCCCCTGTCTGACCACAACCTACTGTCATTATCTTCTCTCTCCTCTCCTAGTGTGCAACCCCCACGCCACAAACTCAACCACCCCTGCAGAAATCTCAAACACCTCAATTTACACTCACTCTCTGAGTCCCTTCTCCCGCTTCCCTGCATGACACAGATGCTGCTGCCACTTTTTATAACACCACAATAACAGCAACACTTGATTTGGTTGCCCCCCCTCACACATAGCAAAAATCGTACAATCAACAGGCAGCCCTGCCTAACCAGCCTGACCAAAGAACTGAGATGGGCTTCCAGGGTCGCTGTGCGGAGATGGAAGAGATCCCACTCTACCGAGCACTTCATCGCAAACAAGCAGTCCCTCACCAGCTTCAAGTCCATGCTCACTGCCGCAAAACAAACTTACTTCTCATCCCTTATATCCTCCCTGTCTCACAAACCTTGACAGCTTTTCAACACTTTCAATTCTCTACTCCATCCCCCGGCACCTCCTCCCTCTCCTCTCATTTCTCCTGAAGACTCTGCCTCTTTCTTTAAACAGAAGATTGATACGATCAGAGAAAGCGTTGGCCCACAGCGCCCAATGTCCCTCTTAGCTGTTCAGCCCTGTTCCTCCAAAACCACCTTCTCAACCATAACCAAAGATCGGTTCTCCACCCTCCTGTCAAGATCACAAATCACCACTTGCACGCTTGACCCGCTCCCATCCCACCTCATCCCTAACTTCACCACAGTCTTCATCCCTGCTCTAACACACCTCTTCAACCTCTCACTTACAAATGGTGTCTTTCCCTCATCCTTCAAACATGCCTCGATCACACCCATCCTCAAAAAGCCCTCCCTCGACCCATCCTCTGTGTCTAGCTATCACCCAATATCTCTTCTCCCTTATGCCTCAAAACTACTGGAACAGCATGTTTATCTTGAACTGTCCACCCACCTCTCCTCCTGCTCCCTCTTTGACCGGTTACAATCTGGCTTCCGACCGCATCAGTCAACTGAAACTGCCCTAGCTAAAGTCACCAACGACCTACTAACCACCAAGAGCAAGCGACACTACTCTGTCCTTCTCCTGGACCTGTCTTCTGCCTTTGACACTGTGGACCACTCCCTCATGCTACAAATTCTCTCATCTCTTGGCATCACAGACTTGGCCCTTTCCTGGATCTCGTCATATCTAACAGACCGGACATTCAGTGTCTCCCTCTCCCACACTACCTCCTTACCTTGCCCCTTGTCTGTTGGTGTTCCCCAAGGCTCAGTTCTAGGACCCCTACTCTTCTCCATCTACATTTTTAGCCTGGGACAGCTCATAGAATACCACAGTTGCAGTATCATCTCTACGCCGATGACGCGCAGATCTACTATCTGGACCTAACCTCACCTCCTTACTGACCAAAATCCCACAATGTATGTCTGCTATTTCATCTTTCTTTTCAACTCGCTTTCTAAAACTGAACATGGACAAAACAGAATTCATCTTACCCCCTTCTCACTCTACCCCTCTACCAAACCTATCCATCAATGTCAATGGCTGCTCCCTTCCCCAGTCTCGCATGCTTGGTGCCTCAGGGTGATCCTTGACTCTACCCTTTCATTCAAGCCACATATCCAAGCCCTCGTCTTCTCCTGCTATCTCAAACTTAAAAATATTTTCGCGGATCTGCGCATTCCTTGACCACGAAACCACAAAAACACTAGTGCATGCCCTTATCATCTCCCGCCTCGACTACTGCAACCTCCTACTCTCTGGCCTCCCCTCTTGCACTCTGGCACCACTCCAATCCATCCTACACTCTGCTGCCCGACTAATCCACCTGTCACCCCACTATTCCCCTGCCTCTCCCCTATGCCAAACCCTTCACTGGCTTCCTATCGCCCAGAGACTCCAGTTCAAAACCCTATCTATGACGTACAAAGCCATTCACAACATCTCTCCCCCATACATCTGCGACATGGTCTCCCGGTACTTACCTACACGCAACCTTCATTCCTCTCAAGACCTCCTTCTCTACTCCCCTGTCATCTCTTCTTCCCACAACCGCATACAAGACTTCTCCCATGCTTCCCCCATACTCTGGAACTTTCTACCACAACACATCAGACTCTCGCCTACCACGGAAGCTTTCAAAAAGAACCTGAAGACCCACCTCTTCCGACAAGCCTACAGCCTGCAGTGATCCTCAGTCTGCTGAACTGCCGCACAACTAGCTCCACCCTCTCCTAGTGTATCCTCACCCATCCCCTGCAGACTGTGAGCCCTTGTGGGCAGGGTCCTCTCTCCTTCTGTACTTGTGTGTGCCTTGTTTTTGCTCATTTTTATTGTACTATATTTGCCCCTTTTCACATGTAAAGCGCCATGGAAAAAAGTGTGCTATAAAAATGTCTAATAATAATAATAAAAATAAGAAGAAGAAAATGAGGCTGAAGGGATATTTGTAGATCTGAAGCCTCTGTCACTCCAGCTCTATTCCCCATCCAGAGCCACCTCCTTCTGATTGACTGATGGCTCTTTTGCATGAAATCACACATAATAAAGGCTGTCAGTCAAGCAGCAGGCGACGGTGCTGAGAGGGGAATAGAGCCGGAGTGACAGAGGTTTCAAATCTACAAATAGCTCTTCAGCCTCATTTGCTTATCCATTGGCCATGTAAAGGTATCGCTGGACTTGTCTGTGAAAGAGCTACAAAAGAGCTACATGTGCATATAAATAGTTTTAGGGGGGGGGGGGGTGAAATTCCGAAGACAGATTTCCTTTAACCATTCGGGAACTTTTTAAAATACTTCATATTTCAATTCCTTCCCATTTTGGTAAAATGTGCTTTGCATAAGTGATTGGAATTGTCTTCTTATACCACGAGATGTAGGATTTGATCATGTTCAACTCCACAGATGAGCAGCTCATTGGGTTATAGCTGCACCTACACAATCCAAACCTCATCGTAATCTGTTGCTGGATTTCACAAAATAAATGACATATATTATTAAATAGATATCTGACCAAATGAGGCTGGTGTACTCACTTTGAAAATCCATATTTAGATGGCTGTGTAAGGAAAGCGGTTTCCACTACAGCCAAAGCCCTAAGGTGTACTATCTTAATTACTCTATTAGGTTCTCATAGTGTATAACAACATCAAACATATGGTCAATTCCTTTACTGGAACATGGAAAAATAAATGAATAAATTGCCTTCATCTTATCACCTAAATCCTTTGTCAAAAAATATTAAACAGTTAAGAATGTAAAAATATTTGGTTTGGCCACAACAGTAATAATTTGTGCAGTAAACACTGTAAAGATTTTTTTTTTAAATGCTATTTTCTGCGTTTATTTTATAGTGATTTTATTGTACTAAAGTGATGAATGTAAGAATATATCATTTTGGTAATGATAAAATTGCACTGACCAGTAGATTAACGTGACCATGTTATGTATGCTGCACGTTGAACTCTCAAAATATAAAAATAAGTGACAGATGTTTTTTTCCTTCTCCCCCATCACGAACAAAGAACATGGTTAGCTTTCACATGGCAAAATAATTTTTACATATTAGTATAATAAAGATTAATTCCTGCTTCTATCCTGCACTACTCCACTCTTCAGGTGCTTTGCTCCTTTTCTACAGTCTGTTTTTTTTTCTGCCCTCCCTGAAACTGTACATGCTTTCTACACAGTCCACATTGTGGAGATCTGTGTGCAAACTTTTCTCTCCCTGTTCTCTCTAGAGGGATGGGGAGAATAGATATGTGCATTTTTGATGGGTGGACAGCTCCAATAATAACACGTTGATTCGCCTAGCATTTCCTTTAAAACACAATGCCTTTAATTTTCTATTATATAAAGAGAAGAGAATGAGAAGACATGTATTTAGTAATCATAGTAACTTACATGCACGGGACAGTCACCAGGTAAAGCCAAAAGATGATGGTACAGACGAGCACAAGACACTTATATAGAGAACTTTGGTCTATTGTGGTGACACGTGTGGACAACAACGAGTAGGAGGACGCTACTGAATGGCAAACAGCGGAGCAGATTAAGGAGTCATTTATAAATTCCACTCAGAACTCATAATATTCATTACTTGTCATTTATGGTAAAAGCTCCGGTAGTGGCTCCTTCATCCTGATTGCATTTGCTGTCACTGTTAGTCGGCCACATACTGCTTCATTTGGTCAGTAGCTTGTTTTGACTTTGTGATGGATAGTGACGCGAGGACATTTGTGCCTGCAGATTCCTACTTCTGTTAGTTTTTTTGGTCAGATAGGATCTGTGGTCATAGACTACAGTACTTAAAGGGGATCTATCACCAGGAGATGGCTCCTCTTAAGGTACCTTCACACATAACGATTTCGTTAACGATATCGTTGCTTTTTGTGACGTAGCAACGATATCGTTAACGAAATCGTTATGCGTGACAGCGACCAACGATCAGGCCCCTGCTGGGAGATCGTTGGTCGCTGGGAATGATCAGGACCTTCTTTTTGGTCGCTGATCACCCGCTGTCATCGCTGAATCGGCGTGTGTTCACTGGTAACCAGGGTAAATATCGGGTTACTAAGCGCAGGGCGCTTAGTAACCCGATGTTTACCCTGGTTACCATTGTAAAAGTTAAAAAAAACAAACACTACATACTTACATTCCGGTGTCTGTCCCCCGGCGTCAGCTTCCCTGCACTGTGTAAGCGCCGGCCGTAAGGCAGAGCGGTGACGTCACCGCTGCGCTCTGATTTACGGCTGGCCGGCGCTGACACAGTGCAGGGAAGCTGACGCCGGGGGACGCGACAGACACCGGAATGTAAGTATGTAGTGGTTTTTTGTTTTTTTTTACATTTACAATGGTAACCAGGGTAAATATCGGGTTACTAAGCGCGGCCCTGCGCTCAGTAACCCGATGTTTACCCTGGTTACCAGTGAACACATCGCTGGATCGGCGTCACACACGCCGATTCAGCGATGTCAGCGGGTGATCCAGCGACGAAATAAAGTTCTGGCCTTCTAGCTCCGACCAGCGATGTCACAGCAGGATCCTGATCGCTGCTGCGTGTCAAACACAACGATATCGCTATCCAGGACGCTGCAACGTCACGGATCGCTATCGTTATCGTTCTAAAGTTGGTCAGTGTGAAGGTACCTTTAGACGAGTCTGGCCAGAAGTGGTTTTCGACAAAGAAACAAAGCCAAGTGACTCAACTATGAGAAAAGAACATAGCAACTGGGGTGCTGAGAAATGGCAGCAGGTGCTTTGACTGACACCTTGAAATTTGACACATTTGACTGTGGCAGAAGGCAGTAAGCAAAGAGCTGAAGAATGGCATAATAATGAGATTCTGGTGCCCCGGGGCGGGCCTGTGGGCGTGGCTGAGGGCAGGGCTGTAGGCGACTGGTAGGCGGGGCTGTGGGCGGCCGGTTGGCAGGGCTATAGGCCGACTGGTGGGGGGGCTGTGGGTGGCCTGTGACCTTGGCTTTGCCTGGTGCTCGGGTTACATATTCATCATTATGGGCTTATGACAAGTCACTGACCCCTCTCTGACCTGCCGCCTATTTTACATATCACATAGAATTTTGTGTGGAAAAAAATTACCATTCATCAGGCAGGCGCCTGCGCTGTGGCATGCTACAATGGATAATATGCATGTTTTCATTTATGATCTAGTCATATAGTTTTGTGGGGAGAAAAAAAAGGTTCCTCATTAAAATGGCGCCGGCGGCCACGCCTGCACAGTAGCATCTATCGGATCGCCAATAGATGCTACTGTGTAGGCGCCACCACCAGCGTCATTTTGACTGAGCCAATTTTTTTTCTAGCAAAATGTCACTGGCGCCTGCGCAGTACCATCTATCGCATTCCATGGTATCATGCTACAGCTCCTGCCTAATGAATGTTAATTTTTTTTTTACACAATATTCTATGTGTTATGTAAAATAGGTGGCACTTAAGGATCAGTAAGTCCATACAGATGTATATGTAAGCAGAGCACCACATAAAGCCCCGCCCACAGGCCGCCCACTCATGTGTCCTAGCACTAAGCCCTCCCCCTGTGTCTGTTGCTGGGGAAACCCTTTCACCTACATTCTATGCAAACACTACCCTATGTATTAAGTCCTAACCTATGTCTTTCATGCATCACACGAATACCTCACATTATCACATTACATAGTCAAACATCTTATACTTCACATGACATAAGATTTAAACAAGACACAGGACATTATTCAGATTGCATCTCACATTATAAAAAGCGTTGATGTCTTCAAGGGGGAGCAGGGCAATATGTCCATCTCCTTACATTTCCCCCATCTTTAATGATGGTCATGCAGCGCCGCAGAGTCCTGGTCATTGCAGTAATGTCGCTCTGCCACTAAGGGGAGCGATGTTATGTCTGATTGCACTAAAGGAGTTCACTTGACCAGGTATCACAGTCACACACTACAATTCACACTCCGGCCACCAGGGGGAGCAAAAGGCACTATGTACTAGGCCACTCCTCACACTGGTAAAACTGGGGGTTGGATAGGAAGTTAGGTCAGAACGCAGCCTGGGAGAGCTCCAGGGAGGATCTGTCAGAACTGGGAATCTGGCAGGTACCTAGCAGAAAGGACAGATTGTTACGGGACCGCGCCTGCAATACCTTGCGGCGGTATCTCAAGGAAGGACACGAAGAGAAGGATATTGTGGAGAAGTGAGAAGTGGGATCATAGTACGATGGAGAACCAGAAGGAGTCATGCCCCGAGATTGGCAACATCCTTCTGTGGCGCGTAGCCGGTGGCCGGAGCACCGAGGAAGTAACAGACTCCATGCATTACTTCAAACAGCGGCAGGACAGTTAATTACAGGTTGGCTGTCTACCATACATCACCTAAGAAGACATAGGAGGCAATCGTGGGAGAGGGGCGGCTCTAGGGTCCCAGAATAACTACAGGCCTACCTGTCATAAAGGTGCGTCCTAGCCATATAATCTGGGGAACGGAGAGAGAGAAGGAACAGATACGACAGTTGTGAGAATGATCCCGTGGTGCTCAGCAGGGAAGGACTACAACACACAGGCGCTAGAAGGTAGACACTGATTCCCACCTGCAAAGAAAACTCTGGATGTGCCATCGGACCGGCCGGTCTCAGCCAGCCCCATTAGCAGTGCTCTGGACTGCGGACCCCGAAGCCTTCAGTAAAAAGGTAAAGAGACTACAACCCTGTGTCCTCGTTATTGCTCGCACCTTGCACCACGCACCATCACCTTTCATTGGACGCCCCTTAGCAGGATCACGGACCGAGTCTAGCCACCGTGACAACCCCGGATCGAGTACCCCATGGCCCTGTGTCTGGGGGCGCTCCAACTATCCTCGACCATCCAAAACACCTGGAAAACACCAATGCACTATACCACACATATAACATTTTAACAGCTTTGTCCTTCTTTCTTCGAGAGTGACACGCAAGCAGTCCTACTCGGTTAGGACTCTGGAACTACAACTGCCCAAGTCTCTTTAACCTGACAGCAATCCTTCGGGTTAACATTGGCCCTGGGTTTGCAAGGGCCCACAAGCCAACAACATGATCCCATCAATTCGTGGGCGCAGTCCATTTGCCTTCAACCTGTTTGGGACATCGGGTCATCCACTTGTCTCCATGGGTCCGCATGACCCTGTTCTTCCCAGTGTGGAGACTTTCTAGCTTGTTCATAACCTGTTATAATTCTCTATATTGTTAAATTGCATATTTACTAACCCTAAATGTTAAGAAATTATCATTATATAAAAATACCAATATATCAAGCCCTGTCTGTTTCTGCCTCGTAATCTCTGTACATTGCATCCAGGCACCTGCATTACAACAGCAAAATGATTCTGTGAGTTATTAGGCTACTTTCACACATCAGGTTTTTTGTTTCAGGCTAAGTCCGGCTCTTTAACCCCTTTCTGCCATTAGACGTACTATTGCGTCCATGTGGGGTGGGCTTTACTTCCCAAGGACGCAATAGTACGTCATATGCGATCGGCAGCGCTCACGGGGGGAGCGCCGCCGATCGCGGCCGGGTGTCAGCTGCCTATCGCAGCTGACATCCGGCACTATGTGCCAGGAGCGGTCAAAGACCGCCCCCGGCACATTAACCCCCGGCACACCGCGATCAAAGATGATCGCGATGTGCCGGCGGTGCAGGGAAGCACCGCACAGGGAGGGGGCTCCCTGCGGGCTTCCCTGAGCCCCCCGCAGCAACGCGATGTGATCGCGTTGCTGCGAGGGTCTTACCTCCCTCCCTCCCTGCTCCAGGCCCGGATCCAAGATGGCCGCGGATCCGGGTCCTGCAGGGAGGGAGGTGGCTTCACAGAGCCTGCTCAGAGCAGGCACTGTGAAGCAGCTTGCACTCCTATCATATTATTCCCATAATATTATTCCCATAAATACATTTCTTTATCTAAATAAAATAAACAAAACAATAAAAGTACACATATTTAGTATCGCCGCGTCCGTAACGGCCCGACCTATAAAACTGGCCCACTAGTTAACCCCTTCAGTAAACACCGTAAGAAAAAAAAAAAAAAACGAGGCAAAAAACAACGCTTTATTATCATACCGCCGAACAAAAAGTGGAATAACACGCGATCAAAAAGATGGATATAAATAACCATGGTACCGCTGAAAGTGTCATCTTGTCCCGCAAAAAACGAGCCGCCATACAGCATCATCAGCAAAATAATAAAAAAGTTATAGTCCTGAGAATAAAGCGATGCAAAAATAATTATTTTTTCCGTAAAATAGTTTTTATCGTATAAAAGCGCCAAAACATAAAAAAATGATATAAATGAGGTGTCGCTGTAATCGTACTGACCCGAAGAATAAAACTGCTTTATCAATTTTACCAAACGCGGAACGGTATAAACGCCTCCCCCAAAAACGCCTCCCCCAAAAGAAATTCATGAATAGCTGTTTTTTGGTCATTCTTCCTCACAAAAATCGGAATAAAAAGCGATAAAAAAATGTCACGTGCCTGAAAATGTTACCAATAAAATCGTCAACTCGTCCCGCAAAAAACAAGACCTCACATGACTCTGTGGACCAAAATATGGAAAAATTATAGCTCTCAAAATGTGGTAACGCAAAAAATATTTTTTGCAATAAAAAGCGTCTTTCAGTGTGTGACGGCTGCCAATCATAAAAATCCGCTAAAAAACCCGCTATAAAAGGAAATCAAACCCCCCTTCATCACCCCCTTAGTTAGGGAAAAATTACAAAAATGTATTTATATCCATTTTCCCGTTAGGGCTAGGGTTAGGGCTAGGGTTAGGGCTAGGGTTAGGGTTAGGGCTAGGGTTAGGGCTAGGGTTAGGGTTAGGGTTGGGGCTACAGTTAGGGTTGGGGTTTAGATTACATTTACAGTTGGGAATAGGGTTGGGATTAGGGGTGTGTCAGGGTTAGGGGTGTGGTTAGGGTTACCGTTGGAATTAGGGTTAGGGGTGTGTTTGGATTAGGGCTTCAGTAATAATTGGAGGGTTTCCACTGTTTAGGCACATCAGGGGCTCTCCAAACACGACATGGCGTCCGATCTCAATTCCAGCCAATTCTGCGTTGAAAAAGTAAAACAGTGCTCCTTCCCTTCCGAGCTCTCCCGTGTGCCCAAACAGGGGTTTGCCCCAACATATGGGGTATCAGCGTACTCAGGACAAATAGGACAACAACTTTTGGGGTCCAATTTCTCCTGTTACCCTTGGGAAAAAACAAACTAGGGACTAAAAAATAATTTTTGTGGGAAAAAAAAAAAGATTTTTTATTTTCACGGCTCTGCGTTATAAACTGTAGTGAAACACTTGGGGGTTCAAAGTTCTCCCAACACATCTAGATGAGTTCCCTGGGGGGTCTAGTTTCCAATATGGTGTCACTTGTGGGGGGTTTCTACTGTTTAGGTACATTAGGGGCTCTGCAAACGCAATGTGACGCCTGCAGACTATTCCATCTAAGTCTGCATTCCAAATGGCACTCCTTCCCTTCCGAGCCCTCCCATGCGCCCAAACGGTGGTTCCCTCCACATATGGGGTATCAGCGTACTCAGGACAAATTGGACAACAACTTTTGGGGTCGAATTTCTCCTCTTACCCTCGGGAAAATACAAAACTGGGGGCTAAAAAATAATTTTTGTGGGAAAAAATGTTTGTTTTATTTTTACGGCTCTGCATTATAAACTTCTGTGAAGCCCTTGGTGGGTCAAAGCGCTCACCACACATCTAGATAAGTTCCTTAGGGGGTCTACTTTCCAAAATGGTGTCACTTGTGGGGGGTTTCTACTGTTTAGGTACATTAGGGGCTCTGCAAACGCAATGTGACACCTGCAGACCATTCCATCTAAGTCTGCATTCCAAATGGAGCTCCTTCCCTTCCGAGCCCTCCCATGCGCCCAAACAGTGGTTCCCCCCCACTTATGGGGTATCAGCGCACTCACGACAAATTGGACAACAGATTTTGGGGTCCAATTTCTCCTGTTACCCTCGGGAAAATACAAAACTGGGGGCTAAAAAATAATTTTTGTGGGAAAAAATGTTTGTTTTATTTTTACGGCTCTGCATTATAAACTTCTGTGAAGCCCTTGGTGGGTCAAAGCGCTCACCACACCTCTAGATAAGTTCCTTAGGGGGTCTACTTTCCAAAATGGTGTCACTTGTGGGGGGTTTCAATGTTTAGGCACATCAGTGGCTCTCCAAACGCAACATGGCGTCCCATCTCAATTCCTGTCAATTTTGCATTGAAATGTCAAACGGCGCTCCTTCCCTTCCGAGCTCTCCCATGCGCCCAAGCAGTGGTTTACCCCCACATATGGGGTATCAGCGTACTCAGGACAAATTGTACAACAACTTTTGGGGTCCAATTTCTTCTCTTACCCTTGGGAAAATAAAAAATTGGGGGCGAAAAGATAATTTTTGTGAAAAAATATGATTTTTTATTTTTACGGTTCTGCATTATAAAGTTCTGTGAAGCACTTGGTGGGTCAAAGTGCTCACCACACCTCTAGATAAGTTCCTTAGGGGGTCCACTTTCCAAAATGTTGTCACTTGTGGGGGGTTTCAATGTTTAGGCACATCAGGGGCTCTCCAAACGCAACATGGTGTCCCATCTCGATTCCAGTCAATTTTGCATTGAAAAGTCAAATGGCGCTCCTTTGCTTCCGAGCTCTGTCATGCGCCCAAACAGTGGTTTACCCCCACATATGGGGTATCGGTGTACTCAGGACAAATTGTACAACAACTTTTGCGGTCCATTTTCTCCTGTTACCCTTGGTAAAATAAAACAAATTGGAGCTGAATTAAATTTTTTGTGAAAAAAAGTTAAATGTTCATTTTTATTTAAACATTCCAAAAATTCCTGTGAAGCACCAGAAGGGTTAATAAACTTCTTGAATATGGTTTTGAGCACCTTGAGGGGTGCAGTTTTTAAAATGGTGTCACACTTGGGTATTTTCTATCATATAGACCCCTCAAAATGACTTCAAATGAGTTGTGGTCCCTAAAAAAAATGGTGTTGTAAAAATGAGAAATTGCTGGTCAACTTTTAACCCTTATAACTCCCTAACAAAAAAAAAATTTGGTTCCAAAATTGTGCTGATGTAAAGTAAACATGTGGGAAATGTTACTTATTAAGTATTTTGTGGGACATATATCTGTGATTTATTTGCATAAAAATTCAAAGTTGGAAAATTGCGAAATTTTCATAATTTTCGCCAAATTTCCGTTTTTTTCACAAATAAACGCAAGTACTATCAAAGAATTTTTACCATTGTCATGAAGTACAATATGTCAAGAGAAAACAATGTCAGAATCACTGGAATCCATTGAAGCGTTCCAGAGTTATAACCTCATAAAGGGACAGTGGTCAGAATTGTAAAAATTGGCCCGGTCATTAACGTGCAAACCACCCTTGGGGGTAAAGGGGTTAAAGAAAAACCGGAACTGGAAAAAAAAATGGAACCGGTTTTTCCCCCATTGACTTGTATTAGCGCCAGATCGCGCCGCATGGCCCAGTGTTTCTTCCGTTTTTTTCCAGATCCGGCAAAAATTCCGATTCCGGCGGCTGGAAAAAACATCTACTGTAATGTTTTTTGTCTGCGGCGAAATAGCCAGAAGGGCCGCATCCGGCCCTTACGGCTTTTTGCTACAATGCATGTGTATGGACGCCAGATAGCGCCGGATCCGGAAAAAGGCGGATCTTGCGGCCTGATCCAGCTTTTTACACTGAGCATGCTCAGAACCTATTGGCCTGCCCCCAGGACACATATATAAAGCATTTCCAGCCATACTGCCAGCCAGAAAGCCCACACCCTGCCAAGATTGAAGAACATGACAAAAGAGCCAGAGAGCAGAGCCTGCCACAGAGCCCAGCCAGCCAAGCCTGAGAGAGCGGAGCCTGCCACAGAGCCCAGCCAGCCAAGCCTGAGAGAGCGGAGCCTGCCACAGAGCCCAGGCAGCCAAGCCTGAGAGAGCGGAGTCTGCCACACAGCCCAGCCAGCTATAAACCTGCCACAGAGCCCAGCCAGCTATAAACCTGCCACAGAGCCGAGCCAGCCAAGCCTGAGAGAGCGGAGCCTGCCACAGAGCCCAGCCAGCTATAAACCTGCCACAGAGCCCAGCCAGCTATAAACCTGCCAAGCCTTAGAGAGCAGAGCCTGCCACAGAGCCCAGTCAGCCAAGCCTGACAGAGCGGAGCCTGCCACAGAGCCCAGCCAGCCAAGCCGTACCAGAGCAGCCATGTCTTCTTTTTGGAGCCCTTGGCAGCGCACTGAAGTAAATATATATGTTTTTACATAGTTTTGCTCCCTCTCGCTCTCTCTCCCTCTCTCGTGTGTGTGTGTATTTGTGTATGTATCTGTATATATTAATGTACTAGCTATTGAACCCGTTCTACGCCCGGGTGGCGAGCATTTATATTGGTATATGGTCTCCATCCTGGTATGTGCTGCTCCATCCTGCGCCCCCATCCTGTCATGTGCTGCTCCCATCCTGCGCCCCCGTTCTGTCATGTGCTGCTCCCATCCTGCGCCCCCGTTCTGTCATGTGCTGCTCCCATCCTGCGCCTCCATTCTGTCATTTGCTGCTCCCATCCTGTCATTTGCTGCTCCCATCCTGCGCCCGTTCTGTCATTTGCTGCTCCCATCCTGCGTCCCCGTTCTGTCATTTGCTGCTGCCATCCTGCGCCCGTTCTGTCATGTGCTGCTGCCATCCTGCGCCCGTTCTGTCATGTGCTGCTGCCATCCTGCGCCCGTTCTGTCATGTGCTGCTGCCATCCTGCGCCCGTTCTGTCATGTGCTGCTGCCATCCTGCGCCCGTTCTGTCATGTGCTGCTGCCATCCTGCGCCCGTTCTGTCATGTGCTGCGGCCATCCTGCGCCCGTTCTGTCATGTGCTGCGGCCATCCTGCGCCCGTTCTGTCATGTGCTGCTGCCATCCTGCGCCCGTTCTGTCATGTGCTGCTCCCATCCTGCGCCACCATTGTATTATATGCCCCCCGCTCCAGTGTGTATGCCCCCGAATGCTGCTGCCATATAAAAAAAAAAAAAAATACCATACTCACCTATCGTCCGGCTCCACTGCAGGTATGTCTTCAAGAAAATGGCGCCGGAAAGCGGGGACTGCGCAGGCGGCGATTCCGGCAGCAGGAATCGGCGCCTGCGCAGTCCGCGCTTTCCGGCGCCATTTTCTTGAAGACACACCTGCAGTGGAGCCGGAGTGTGTCTTCAAGAAAATGGCGCCGGAAAGCGCGGACTGCGCAGGCGCCGATTCCGGCAGCAGGAATCGGCGCCTGCGCAGTCCGCGCCCTCCGGAGCCGGGAGCAGAGGAGCCGGGAGACGGAGCCGCAAGCAGCGCTGGAACCGGGAAAGGTGAGTATACTTACCCTCCCTCCTGGCGGTCCCTGACTCTCCGGTGGAGATCGCGGTATGCGTTCAGTGCTTACGCATACCGCGATCTCCCGGGAGCGTCGCTCTGTGAGGCCCAGACTGCGCCGGCGCTTGCGCTTGCGCAGTCTATAGAGGCTTCGGACAGAGTGACGCTCCCAGCGTTATATTATAGATTTTGCCATTTTTCTTCTTTGTAGGAAGCTGCTGCCGCAGTCCAAGAGGTGCTCCCAGAAGAAGAGGGAAGGGGTGGAGAAAGACCTGGAGCGGGATCACAATTGGTATGTTTCTTTCATGTATCGCAGGACCACAACCTCACACTACACACAACACATAACAACACAAGATACTTACAGATAGAACACAACACATAAAAAGGCTACATACAAACACATAATTGTTATGTTTTTTTTTCTTCTAGAGTTCGGATTCTGGTGCTCAATCCAGAGGTCCTCCCAGTGGCTCCCAGGGTCATCGGCGTGAGAGTCATGGCGGCCGTCATCGTGTAAGTGCAGCGCCCCAGAGTCCTGGTCGTTGCAGTAATGTTATTCTTCCACCAGGGGGAGTGATGTTACGTCTAAAGGCAATGAAGGAGATCTTCTGTCCAGGTATCACAACCATAATACACACTTCACAGTCCAGGCCGCCAGGGGGAGCCATGCTTCTATCTATTAGGGCACTCCTCATGATTAGGAAAAAACTGGGAGTACGGGCAGAACGTTAGAAGGAGGAGAGGAGAGCAGACGGAAGGTCTGTGGGAGAATGAGGGTTCACGGAGCTGCGCCTGCCCCATGTGCGGCAGCATCCAAACAAAGAGACATTGAAAGGAATTGTGTTGCAGTGAGTGAGAAACGAAGTCATAGCAAAAGGAGAGGAACATCAGGGGGAGACCAGCTAGAAGCAGGCTGCCTCCTTCTGAAGCGCAGTACCGGTAGCCAGAACACCAAGGGAGTAAGGATCTCTATGCTTTACTTCAGAGACTGGCAGGACAGTTGATTCCACGTTGGCTGCCCGACCATATACCCAGGAGGCACGGTGGCAACTTGTGGGGGCCGGGGCTTCTCGAGGGTCCCTATAAAAAGCCTCAGGCCATCAGTCATATGGGTTTGTCCTATCCATCAGGGGGACAGAGAGAAAGAGACTTAACACCAACAATAATTGTGAGGACCTCACCGAGGAGCTCAGCAGGGAGGTACTACAACACTCAGGCACTAGAGGAAGGCTATTGAATTCCACCTGGATAAGGGGACTCTGGATTTGCCTTCAGACCGGCCGGACTCTGCCTACCCTGTGGTCCCTACCCTGGACTGTGGATGCTGAAGCCTTCAGTAAAGGTAAAGAGACTGCAACCTTGTGTCCTCGTTATTCACTGCGCCTTACATCATCCACCATCCACCATCTACACTCTGGGAAGCCCTGGGGACATACTTCACCTGTGGGAAGGTATACCATCTAGCTGCCATAACATCACCCCAGCGGACCCCTAAGCAGCGTCGGTCACCCTGACCGAATACCACAGGTGGCGTCACGAACATTATCCTATAAACTTTTGTCCTTTAATTGGACGCCCCTCAAAGGGCCACGGGCTGGGCCCAGCCACCGTGACATCCCTGACCAGAACCGAAGGGCCCGGTACCGAGTACCCCATTGCCCTAACGTGGGGGCGATCCATAAGCACATATGTTTTTTGTTTTTTTTTAGGTTTATTCTTTATGTTGTTAAAAATTTTGTTTTCATTTTTTTTTCCCTTTTTATAACAGGCTTCACAGCGTGCTCCTGATTCTGACGGTGAGGAGGTCGGCATCGATATTGACCTCCTCATCAATCTTATCCGAGACAGGGAGCTGCTGTGGAACATGGGTGACCGCCGCCATGCTGATCTCATCATGACCCTGCGACTCTGGGAGCAAGTCTGCCATAAGCTTATAGAACAGGGGGGGAGAATAAACTCCAGGAGATAGCCAAAGTCCATAAAAATGCTTTATTGTGCAGGGCATAAAGATGGTGACAGCAACAGGTGATCACCAGACATAGTAAAAAAGCAGGGGCACTGGGAGCCCACAGATGCCATTAAAGTATATAGAACATAGTCATAATAAACATTGCTGGGCGAAACGTATATACAGCGGCTTCTTTAGAAAACAACATAGGTAAATGTCATACAGAAAAAACACATAGATGTAAATCATCCCAGCTCAGCAGAATAAGAGCTGGATGTATAACCAGATACAATTAGTATGACATACAGCACACCAAAAATAATAGATACATCACCCAAGCAATATCGGCAGGTGCAGGTAGATAGAGGGATCCCAGCGCCCGCCCCAACGCGCGTTTCGGGAAACCTTCGTCAGGGGGCACGCTGAATAATGATTAAGCAGAGGTTTAAAAGGCCGTGTACCGGAAGTGCAGGGGCTGTGGGCGCCGGAAATGCTAGAACGCTCCCTAGCAACCAAATAAAGCGTGCTCCATGCTATGTATGCGGTAAGCGGTGTACCGGAAGTACTGAAGCTGTGAGCACAGGAAGTACTCAGGCGTCACCAAGCAACCAGGCAGAGCGTCATCCAGGCTGTGTGTGCGGAAATCACGCTGGGCCCCACGTGATCCGCAAACAACAAAACCCAGGACGGCGCCATCCACCAAGGCCGGTAGGTAAGGGCATGCGCACTAGTGTGGAGAACGGTACAGTCCGCCATGGAGACTAGGGGCAGCAGAGTGATGGAATAGCAGAGAGCATCACCCACAGAGCGATATAGACAGATGAATATCAGGAAAAGGGGGGACACATGGGAATAAGTATGGGAGCACAAGAAAACGCATGATAATAATTTGGACAAGTGTACATCCAGAATAATCAAGTGGCATACCGTGAATAAATCACACAATTATGGATAATACACTAAAAAAATTCAATACAGATATGACACAGGATCTGGGAAAATACAATAATGCATGATTAATATACAGTTTCTCTGGAGTCTGGACATAAATAAATATAGAAGTATACAATAATACACAGTTAATAAGTCATACTCCAGAGTATATATACACACACATATGCCTCATGAATCCGAAAATAATGCAGAGTAAACGGATCTTGTTCCAAGGTATATAGTCCCAACTGATGAATATATCCCAGAATCCATATTCCATAGTCCACAGACAGAGCAACGTTCCATTCGCACGACCAAAATAGAGAAATAGAAATCTAAAAATATAAAAAAAGGAATTAAAACAGGTCCGGCGAAAACCCGCAGCCAGCAGAGCCACACAGCCAGATGATCACAAGAAGGGGGCAAAACTAAGGTTCTCATTTAGTTCAAGGGGGTGCACAGTCCGCAGTGTCCAAATCCACCTTGCCTCGAGGCGAGCCAATTTGGAGGTAAGTTTACCGCCCCGTATACCTACATTCAAGGCATCGATCCCACGAAAACGGATGAGTCTCCCATTACTCCCATGAAAAGATTTAAAATGTCTTGGGAGCGTTTTTAAAATAGAAGAGTCAGTACAACCCGCCGCAGATTCAATTCCCAGCACATGTTCGCGTATGCGCACTTTAAACTGGCGGGTCGTAAGGCCGACATAAATAAGGCCACAAGGGCATGTGGCATAGTAGATAACAAAACGTGTGTTACAAGTAATCTCTTTTTTGATCTTAAAGATCTTACTGCCCCCAGAGTCACAGAACGTGTCTATCCGATCCATGTTGGGACATGTCACACAGCGGCCACACGGAAACGAGCCACAACGAGAAGGGAAACCATCTAAAAATGTAGTTCTCGGTATACCCTCATAGTGGCTCCGCGTTAGATGGTCCTTTAAATTTCTAGCCCTTCTGAAGGACATAAGGGGACGCTCTGGGAGGGATAACCTCAGTCGTGAGGAAAGGTCGAGGCTCCAGTACTTGAAAGGCATCCAAGATATCGTTCTGAAACCGGCCGACAAGGGAGTTAATGTGGTCATTTGGCCCAAAGCCATGTACGAGAAAGAGGCCTATCGGCAATTAAACAACGCCGTTTGTTATAGAAAATTGACCTTTAATCCCTTGTCGGCCTTCAGTTCTGAACTGGATGAGATTCTTGATTCTGCCGTTGAGGGTGGTGTTATCTCAAAGGAACTTGCCTTGGCCCTCCGTGTGACAGAACCTGCAGCCTCGACCTTTTACCTCCTTCCCAAGATACACAAGGATGCCAGGGTGCCACCTGGCAGACCTATTATTTCTGGGAATGGAAACTTTCTCGAAAACGTTAATCAGTGGATAGATTTCCATCTACAACCCCTTGTTGAGGATTTACCCTCCTTTCTGAAGGACACTGGAGAGCTTCTCAAGAAAGTTGACTCCGTCCATTTGGACGGAGACGCCATCTTGACTACAGCTGATGTTGAATCACTGTACACTAACATTCGACATCAGGATGGCCTGAATGCAGTACGTTTTTTCCTCAGCATGTCCAGTTCTTCCTCTGAATTTTGTAATCTGGTACTTACCTTGTTGGAGTTTGCATTAACACATAACTTTTTTATTTTTAAGGGGTCCTGTTATGAATTCTGTGGCTGAATTCACTCCTGTGGTCACAAGTGGTACTGCAGCTTCTGAGCTTCCTCCCTCAGGTGTTCTGGTGAGCTCGTTAACTGCTTCATTACTTAACTCCGCCTGATGCTGCTATCCTTGCTCCTTGTCAATGTTTCAGTGTTGGATCTGAGCTTCTCCTGATTGTTCCTGTGACCTGCTGCTCTGTATAGCTAAGTGCTTTTTGCTTTTTTGTTGCTTTTTTTTCTGTCCAGCTTGTCTTTTGTTTTGCTGGAAGCTCTGAGACGCAAAGGGTGTACCGCCGTGCCGTTAGTTCGGCACGGTGGGTTTTTTTTGCCCCCTTTGCGTGGTTTGGCTTTAGGGTTTTTTGTAGACTGCAAAGTTCGCTTTACTGTCCTCGCTCTGTCCTAGAATATCGGGCCCCACTTTGCTGAATCTATTTCATCCCTACGTTTTGTCTTTTCATCTTACTCACAGTCATTATATGTGGGGGGCTGCCTTTTCCTTTGGGGAATTTCTCTGGGGCAAGTCAGGCCTATTTTTCTATCTTCAGGCTAGCTAGTTTCTTAGGCTGTGCCGAGTTGCCTAGGTAGTTGTTAGGCGCAATCCACAGCCGCTTTTAGTTGTGTTTAGGATAGGATCAGGTGTGCAGTCTACAGAGTTTCCACGTCTCAGAGCTCGTTCTTGTATTTTTGGGTATTTGTCAGATCACTGTGTGCGCTCTGATCGCTAAGCACACTGTGTTTCTGGATTGCCTTCATAACACCTGTCATTAGCAAACATAACAGTACAAGGAGCCAAACTAATGATTCTCAATAGAGGGAAAGAAAAAGTTCTGACATCATTTTTTTTTTTTTTTTTCTGCTCTGTGTTCACTTTTTTTTTTTCCCCTAGACATTTGGGTGATTCTGGACACAGGTGTGGACATGGATATTCAGGGTCTGTGCTCTTCAATGGATAATCTCGTTATAAATGTACAAAAAATTCAAGATACTATTGATCAGAAATCTATGTTAGAACCAAGAATTCCTATTCCTGATTTGTTTTTTGGAGATAGAACTAAGTTTCTAAGTTTCAAAAATAATTGTAAGCTATTTCTGGCCTTGAAACCTCATTCTTCTGGTAATCCTATTCAACAGGTTTTGATTATTATTTCTTTTTTGCGCGGCGACCCTCAAGACTGGGCATTTTCTCTTGCGCCAGGAGACCCTGCATTGAGTAGTGTCGATGCGTTTTTCCTGGCGCTCGGATTGCTGTACGATGAGCCTAATTCAGTGGATCAGGCTGAGAAAAATTTGCTGGCTTTGTGCCAGGGTCAGGATGATATAGAAGTATATTGTCAGAAATTTAGGAAATGGTCAGTACTCACTCAGTGGAATGAATCTGCGCTGGCAGCTTTGTTCAGAAAGGGTCTCTCTGAGGCTCTTAAGGATGTCATGGTGGGATTTCCTATGCCTGCTGGTTTGAATGAGTCTTTGTCTTTGGCCATTCAGATCGGTCGACGCTTGCGCGAACGTAAATCTGTGCACCATTTGGCGGTACTGCCTGAGGTTAAACCTGAGCCTATGCAGTGCGATAGGACTATGACTAGAGTTGAACGGCAGGAATACAGACGTCTGAATGGTCTGTGTTTCTACTGTGGTGATTCCACTCATGCTATTTCTGATTGTCCTAAGCGCACTAAGCGGTCCGCTAGGTCTGCCGTCATTGGTACTGTACAGTCCAAATTCCTTCTGTCCATTACCTTGATATGCTCTTTGTCGTCGTTTTCTGTCATGGCGTTTGTGGATTCGGGCGCTGCCCTGAATCTGATGGATTTGGATTATGCTAAACGTTGTGGGTTTTTCTTGGAGCCTTTGCGGTCCTATTCCATTGAGAGGAATTGATGCTACACCTTTGGCCAAGAATAAACCTCAATACTGGGCCCAGCTGACCATGTGCATGGCTCCTGCACATCAGGAAGTTATTCGCTTTCTGGTGTTGCATAATCTGCATGATGTGGTCGTGTTGGGGTTGCCATGGCTACAAACCCATAATCCAGTATTGGATTGGAATTCCATGTCGGTATCCAGCTGGGGTTGTCAGGGGGTACATGGTGATGTTCCATTTTTGTCGATTTCGTCATCCACCCCTTCTGAGGTCCCAGAGTTCTTGTCTGATTATCAGGATGTATTTGAAGAGCCCAAGTCCGATGCTCTACCTCCGCATAGGGATTGTGATTGTGCTATCAATTTGATTCCTGGTAGTAAATTCCCTAAAGGTCGATTATTTAATTTATCCGTGCCCGAACACGCCGCTATGCGCAGTTATGTGAAGGAATCCCTGGAGAAGGGACATATTCGCCCATCGTCATCACCACTGGGAGCAGGGTTCTTCTTTGTAGCCAAGAAGGATGGTTCGCTGAGACCGTGTATTGATTACCGCCTTCTTAATAAGATCACTGTTAAATTTCAGTATCCCTTGCCATTGTTATCTGACTTGTTTGCTCGGATTAAGGGGGCTAGTTGGTTCACTAAGATAGATCTTCGTGGTGTGTATAATCTGGTGAGAATCAGGCAAGGAGATGAATGGAAAACTGCATTCAATACGCCCGAGGGTCATTTTGAGTATCTAGTGATGCCGTTCGGACTTGCCAATGCTCCATCTGTGTTTCAGTCTTTTATGCATGACATCTTCCGTGAGTATCTGGATAAATTCCTGATTGTTTACTTGGATGACATTTTGATCTTCTCAGATGATTGGGAGTCTCATGTGAAGCAGGTCAGAATGGTTTTTCAGGTCCTGCGTGCTAACTCTTTGTTTGTGAAGGGATCAAAGTGTCTCTTCGGTGTGCAGAAAGTTTCCAGGAAGTTTTCGAGATGGATCCAGTTAAGGTCCAAGCCATCCAGTATTGGATTCAGCCGACATCTCTGAAGAGTCTGCAAAAGTTCCTGGGCTTTGCTAATTTTTATCGTCGCTTCATCTGTAATTTTTCTAGCATTGCCAAACCATTGACCGATTTGACCAAGAAGGGTGCTGATTTGGTTAATTGGTCTTCTGCTGCTGTGGAAGCTTTTCAGGAGTTGAAGCGTCGTTTTTGTTCTGCCCCTGTGTTGTGTCAGCCAGATGTTTCTCTTCCGTTCCAGGTCGAGGTTGATGCTTCTGAGATTGGAGCAGGGGCGGTTTTGTCACAGAGAGGTTCTGATTGCTCAGTGATGAAACCATGTGCTTTCTTTTCCAGGAAGTTTTCGCCCGCTGAGCGTAATTATGATGTGGGCAATCGAGAGTTGCTGGCCATGAAGTGGGCATTCGAGGAGTGGCGTCATTGGCTTGAAGGAGCTAAGCATCGCGTGGTGGTATTGACTGATCATAAGAACTTGACTTATCTCGAGTCTGCCAAGCGCTTGAATCCTAGACAGGCCCGTTGGTCGTTATTTTTTGCCCGCTTCGACTTTGTGATTTCGTACCTTCCGGGCTCTAAAAATGTGAAGGCGGATGCTCTGTCTAGGAGTTTTGTGCCCGACTCTCCGGGTTTATCTGAGCCAGCGGGTATCCTCAAGGAAGGAGTCATTGTGTCTGCCATCTCCCCTGATTTGCGGCGGGTGCTGCAAAAATTTCAGGCGAATAAACCTGATCGTTGTCCAGCAGAGAAACTGTTCGTCCCTGATAGGTGGACTTATAAACTTATCTCTGAACTTCATTGTTCGGTGTTGGCTGGTCATCCTGGAATCTTTGGTACCAGAGAGTTAGTGGCTAGATCCTTCTGGTGGCCATCTCTGTCACGGGATGTACGTACTTTTGTGCAGTCCTGTGGGATTTGTGCTAGGGCTAAGCCCTGCTGTTCTCGTGCCAGTGGGTTGCTTTTGCCCTTGCCGGTCCCAAAGAGGCCTTGGACACATATTTCGATGGATTTCATTTCTGACCTTCCCGTTTCTCAAAAGATGTCAGTCATTTGGGTGGTCTGTGATCGCTTTTCTAAAATGGTCCATCTGGTGCCCTTGGCTAAATTGCCTTCCTCCTCTGATTTGGTACCTTTGTTCTTTCAGCATGTGGTTCGGTTGCATGGCATTCCTGAGAATATTGTTTCTGACAGAGGTTCCCAGTTTGTTTCAAGGTTTTGGCGAGCCTTTTGTGGTAGGATGGGCATTGACCTATCCTTTTCCTCGGCTTTCCATCCTCAGACTAATGGCCAGACCGAACGAACCAATCAGACCTTGGAAACATATCTGAGATGTTTTGTTTCTGCAGACCAGGATGATTGGGTGTCCTTTTTGCCGTTGGCTGAGTTCGCCCTTAATAATCGGGCCAGCTCGGCTACCTTGGTTTCTCCATTTTTTTGCAATTCTGGGTTCCATCCTCGTTTCTCTTCAGGACAGGTTGAGTCTTCGGACTGTCCTGGTGTGGATTCTGTGGTGGATAGGTTGCAGCAGATCTGGACTCAGGTAGTGGACAATTTGATCTTGTCCCAGGAGAAAGCTCAACTTTTCGCTAATCGCAGACGCCGTGTGGGTCCCCGACTTCGTGTTGGGGATCTGGTTTGGTTATCTTCTCGTCATATTCCTATGAAGGTTTCCTCTCCTAAATTTAAACCTCGTTTTATTGGTCCGTATAGGATTTCTGAGGTTCTCAATCCTGTGTCTTTTCGTTTGACCCTCCCAGACTCCTTTTCCATACATAATGTATTCCATAGGTCGTTGTTGCGGAGATACGTGGCACCTATGGTTCCATCTGTTGAGCCTCCTGCCCCGGTTTTGGTGGAGGGGGAATTGGAGTATATTGTGGAGAAGATTTTGGATTCTCGTGTTTCTAGACGGAAACTCCAGTATCTGGTTAAATGGAAGGGTTTTGCTCAGGAAGATAATTCCTGGGTTTTTGCCTCTGATGTTCATGCTTCCGATCTTGTTCGTGCCTTTCATGCGGCTCATCCTGGTCGGCCTGGGGGCTCTGGTGAGGGTTCGGTGACCCCTCCTCAAGGGGGGGGTACTGTTGTGAATTCTGTGGCTGAATTCACTCCTGTGGTCACAAGTGGTACTGCAGCTTCTGAGCTTCCTCCCTCAGGTGTTCTGGTGAGCTCGTTAACTGCTTCATTACTTAACTCCGCCTGATGCTGCTATCCTTGCTCCTTGTCAATGTTTCAGTGTTGGATCTGAGCTTCTCCTGATTGTTCCTGTGACCTGCTGCTCTGTATAGCTAAGTGCTTTTTGCTTTTTTGTTGCTTTTTTTTCTGTCCAGCTTGTCTTTTGTTTTGCTGGAAGCTCTGAGATGCAAAGGGTGTACCGCCGTGCCGTTAGTTCGGCACGGTGGTTTTTTTTTGCCCCCTTTGCTTGGTTTTGCTTTAGGGTTTTTTGTAGACTGCAAAGTTCGCTTTACTGTCCTCGCTCTGTCCTAGAATATCGGGCCCCACTTTGCTGAATCTATTTCATCCCTACGTTTTGTCTTTTCATCTTACTCACAGTCATTATATGTGGGGGGCTGCCTTTTCCTTTGGGGAATTTCTCTGGGGCAAGTCAGGCCTATTTTTCTATCTTCAGGCTAGCTAGTTTCTTAGGCTGTGCCGAGTTGCCTAGGTAACATAGTAACATAGTGACATAGTTAGTAAGGCCGAAAAAAGACATTTGTCCATCCAGTTCAGCCTATATTCCATCATAATAAATACCCAGATCTACGTCCTTCTACAGAACCTAATAATTGTATGATACAATATTGTTCTGCTCCAGGAAGACATCCAGGCCTCTCTTGAACCCCTCGACTGAGTTCGCCATCACCACCTCCTCAGGCAAGCAATTCCAGATTCTCACTGCCCTAACAGTAAAGAATCCTCTTCTGTGTTGGTGGAAAAACCTTCTCTCCTCCAGACGCAAAGAATGCCCCCTTGTGCCCGTCACCTTCGTTGGTATAAACAGATCCTCAGCGAGATATTTGTATTGTCCCCTGATATACTTATACATGGTTATTAGATCGCCCCTCAGTCGTCTTTTTTCTAGACTAAATAATCCTAATTTCGCTAATCTATCTGGGTATTGTAGTTATCCCATCCCCTTTATTAATTTTGTTGCCCTCCTTTGTACTTTTAGGTAGTTGTTAGGCGCAATCCACAGCTGCTTTTAGTTGTGTTTAGGATAGGATCAGGTGTGCAGTCTACAGAGTTTCCACGTCTCAGAGCTCGTTCTTGTATTTTTGGGTATTTGTCAGATCACTGTGTGCGCTCTGATCGCTAAGCACACTGTGTTTCTGGATTGCCTTCATAACACCTGTCATTAGCAAACATAACAGGGTCCTTTTTCCTGCAGCTCCAGGGAACAGCCATGGGGGCGGCCTTTGCGCCCTCCTATGCTAATCTGTTCCTGGGGCTGTGGGAAAGGGACCTCTTCTTGTCAGATCAATGGGCGTCGATGGACCGGGTCCCTCTTTGGACCCGGTACATCGACGACATATTTTTGATCTGGCAGGGTTCCCCGGAGGAGCTTTCCACATTCATGGCTTTTCTGAATGATAACAGTTTAAACATCCATTTAACTTTTAAATGGGATCCTGTTAATGTTGAATTTTTGGATGTCATGGTGAGGAAGGACTCTTCTGGGTTTATCCAAACTGATCTATTCCGTAAACCTACCTCTACAAATACTCTATTACATGCATCCTCCTGCCATCCCTCCCACATTATTAGAGCAGTACCCACAGGTCAATTTCTCCGCCTACGTAGGATATGCTCATCTGAGTCGGACTTTGAACGACAGGCGAAGGAACTACAGACACGATTTCTTAACCGTGGTTACAGTAGGCGGTCCATTAAAAAGGCCTATAATCGGGCTAGGGCCACTACACGTGCATCCCTACTTTATAACAATGCAGATAGTAGAACCATGCATTCAAGTCAGCAACTGCGGTTTGTCACTAATTTCAACTCTCAGTCTGTTAAAATCCGTGAGGCACTACAGAAATCCTGGCCCATCCTGAAGGTCGATAAGACTATCTCTAAAATCTTACCAGAGCGTCCCCTTATGTCCTTCAGAAGGGCGAGAAATTTAAAGGACCATCTAACGCGGAGCCACTATGAGGGTATACCGAGAGCTACATTTTTAGATGGTTTCCCTTCTCGTTGTGGCTCGTTTCCGTGTGGCCGCTGTGTGGCATGTCCCAACATGGATCGGATAGACACGTTCTGTGACTCTGGGGGCAGTAAGATCCTTAAGATCAAAAAAGAGATTACTTGTAACACACGTTTTGTTATCTACTATGCCACATGCCCTTGTGGCCTTATTTATGTTGGCCTTACGACCCGCCAGTTTAAAGTGCGCATACGCGAACATGTGCTGGGAATTGAATCTGCGGCGGGTTGTACTGACTCTTCTATTTTAAAAACGCTCCCAAGACATTTTAAATCTTTTCATGGGAGTAATGGGAGACTCATCCGTTTTCGTGGGATCGATGCCTTGAATGTAGGTATACGGGGCGGTAAACTTACCTCCAAATTGGCTCGCCTCGAGGCAAGGTGGATTTGGACACTGCGGACTGTGCACCCCCTTGGACTAAATGAGAACCTTAGTTTTGCCCCCTTCTTGTGATCATCTGGCTGTGTGGCTCTGCTGGCTGCGGGTTTTCGCCGGACCTGTTTTAATTCCTTTTTTTATATTTTTAGATTTCTATTTCTCTATTTTGGTCGTGCGAATGGAACGTTGCTCTGTCTGTGGACTATGGAATATGGATTCTGGGATATATTCATCAGTTGGGACTATATACCTTGGAACAAGATCCGTTTACTCTGCATTATTTTCGGATTCATGAGGCATATGTGTGTGTATATATACTCTGGAGTGTGACTTATTAACTGTGTATTATTGTATACTTCTATATTTATTTATGTCCAGACTCCAGAGAAACTGTATATTAATCATGCATTATTGTATTTTCCCAGATCCTGTGTCATATCTGTATTGAATTTTTTTAGTGTATTATCCATAATTGTGTGATTTATTCACGGTATGCCACTTGATTATTCTGGATGTACCCTTGTCCAAATTATTATCATGCGTTTTCTTGTGCTCCCATACTTATTCCCATGTGTCCCCCCTTTTCCTGATATTCATCTGTCTATATCGCTCTGTGGGTGATGCTCTCTGCTATTCCATCACTCTGCTGCCCCTAGTCTCCATGGCGGACTGTACCGTTCTCCACACTAGTGCGCATGCCCTTACCTACCGGCCTTGGTGGATGGTGCCGTCCTGGGTTTTGTTGTTTGCGGATCACGTGGGGCCCAGCGTGATTTCCGCACACACAGCCTGGATGACGCTCTGCCTGGTTGCTAGGTGACGCCTGAGTACTTCCTGTGCTCACAGCTTCAGTACTTCCGGTACACCGCTTACCGCATACATAGCATGGAGCACGCTTTATTTGGTTGCTAGGGAGCGTTCTAGCATTTCCGGCGCCCACAGCCCCTGCACTTCCGGTACACGGCCTTTTAAACCTCTGCTTAATCATTATTCAGCGTGCCCCCTGACGAAGGTTTCTCGAAACGCGCGTTGGGGCGGGCGCTGGGATCCCTCTATCTGCCTGCACCTGCCGATATTGCTTGGGTGATGTATCTATTATTTTTGGTGTGCTGTATGTCATACTAATTGTATCTGGTTATACATCCAGCTCTTATTCTGCTGAGCTGGGATGATTTACATCTATGTGTTTTTTCTGTATGACATTTACCTATGTTGTTTTCTAAAGAAGCCGCTGTATATACGTTTCGCCCAGCAATGTTTATTATGACTTTGTTCTATATACTTTAACGGCATCTGTGGGCTCCCAGTGCCCCTGCTTTTTTACTATGTCTGGTGATCACCTGTTGCTGTCACCATCTTTATGCCCTGCACAATAAAGCATTTTTATGGACTTTGGCTATCTCCTGGAGTTTATTCTCCCCCCCTGTTATATGTATTGTTTGATAGCTAGTCTATCACTATATTTGATATCCATGGCTAAAGTACTTTTTTGGACAAGTATTTATTAATTTTTTATATTGTTTTACCTTTACAATTGTCCTAAAACCATGCTGCCCTATGTCGCCCTCTTATTTATTTCATCAGCTTATAGAGAAGTGGGAGGACCTCGATGTTTGGGCCCAGAATCAAGAACGTAAGTATACACAGTTCAGTTTTGTTGATGCATTCTAAGTATTGTTTCTAACCAATTCGTGCTTCTCCTTTTTTAACAGGTGAGAGGATTGTGAAAAGGTGGCGGTCGATCAGGGATCACTTTAAGAAGGAATTCAACAAAGAGATGCGGGCCCCGTGTGGATCTGTAGGACGCAAGAGCAAATACAAGTATGCCCAAGCCCTGTCGTTCCTCAGGTCAACGATGGTGACACGAAGGTAAATATTACCCACCACATGTAATAACCAATTTTTAACATGTCTAAACCTCTTTTGCTCTTTCTGCCAGGGCCATGCAATTACAGTATATTAATTGTTTGTTTTTCTCTTTTGTTCCACAACACCGTCAGGAGCACTCGGGAGCCTGCAGCACAGTTGAATCCTCCTGGGGCGATCCCTCAGGAGGCCGCCACCAAGGGACACTTTGGCAGTGCCGGCCCCTCTGCACCTTCCCACTCTGCATCTTCCCCCGACTCTGCACCTTCCCACACATCGGATCGCTCTGTCCCATCCGCGAGCGCTGGAGCATCCTGGCCGGTTCCATTGCATGTATCTGCTGGTGAGGATATAGCGTTTCCTGTACCCCACCCCTCTGCTGCTGCCACCTCTAGTACACCAGTAGCATCGGGGCGCCATCGGCAGAGGGGTCAGGTACAGAGTTATGCGCCCGAGTTCTTACACCTGAACGCATCCTTCCAGAACTGTCTGACAGTTTTGTCCGAGCAAATGGCTGCAGGTTTTAATTTAATAAATAAAAGTATACTCGAGATGCATACACTTCTGTTAACGATGCGTTCAGAGGCAAGACAGTCACAGAACAACACTTTTTTCCAGGCGGTACTTGAGCAAATGGAGACGCTATCTGCTTCTCAGCAGATGCAAGTAATGGAATCCTGCCAGTCTACTCTAGCGCTCATTGCCTCACGAGCAGAGACTCTAGCCACCCATGCTGCACTTGCCCCCCCTTCCTCCACTGTCCATCACTACAGCCACTACCATCCTCCTGACCCGTACCACAAACCTGCCCGTGCCTCATCTCACCAACCTCACCATCACACACATCGTGCCCGTGCCCCGTCCCACCAGCCACAACACTTCCAGCGTTCCCGTGCCCCTTCCCACCAGCCACACTACCAGCGTCCCGCCCGTGCCCCTTCCCACCAATATGATGATCCCGACCCATACAACTTCCCATCTACTTCATCCGCGCCTCCTCTACCTGCCCATTACCACCAGCCTCTTTCACCTCCTTCCCAACCCTCTTCTCCACCCATCACTGCTTCTGCCTCCCAATCCTCCCAAAACATCATCTATACCCCTCCATCCTACCAAATTCCTAACCCCAATCCCACTTTCCCGTCCACCTGCTCAATTGCCTTCTCCACTCCTTCACCACTACCTATTGATCCTTCCCCACCACCAACACATTCTTCTCTCCACTCTCCCACTGTCGAAGTGTCCCTATCTGACAGCCCCTCCAGTACTATCTCCACCCCGACTTATTCAAATCTATAGAGTTTTGTGTTCAGCAAAATCAAGTTTATTTTTGTGTTGCAAAATAACAGTTTATTTTTGTTTAAACAAAAATTGTAATAAAACTGTGTTGTTTACAGCAATTTTGTATTTTCTTTATAAGGTATAGATAACACTTTGGTTAAACAAGGTTTATTGGTCAGAGGTAAAATACTTTGGGTACAACCCAAACGGGTACACAACTTGGGTAAAAGGTAAAATCAACCAGGTACACAATTTGGGTAAAAGGTAAAATCAAACAGGTACACAACTTGGGTAAAAGGTTAATACTTTGGGTACTACCCAAACAGGTACACAACTTGGGTAAAAGGTAAAAAAAACTTGTTACCAGGTTCAAGACAAATTGTTCAAACTCTCTCATCCTGCCAGTCTATTCTTTCTTCGGGTGAAATAAATATTCTGCTAATTGATCCAGAATTCGGGAAACAGTCGCAGAACTTCTATACGTTATGTTGCTATAAAAAGCCAAGTTGGTTTCTTCAGAGTGGTCCTCAATGGAAAGCTGTTCCTTAGATATAACATAATTGTGCAGGACAACACACGCTTTCACTACCTCATCCACAGTGTGTGTCTTCAAGTTAATAGATGTCAGTAGAACTCTCCATTTGGCGGTTAAGATCCCAAACGCACACTCCACCATTCTCTGTGCACATGCGAGTCGGTAGTTAAAAATTCTTTTAGTTTGGGTTAATCCACGGCTGGAATAGGGTTTCAAAAGATGTTCTGAAAGCTGGAAGGCTTCATCCCCAACACAAACAAAAGGCATTGGTGGCTCAGAGGTTTGAGGCAGTGGTCTTCGGGGAGGGGGGGGGAATTGAAAGGTTTTTCCATACAAGTGCCGCCCCATTGAAGACAGTTTGAAAACTTGTGAATCATTTGTGCGGCCATACGCCCCATTATCCACCGCTACAAATTTGTAATCCGCATCGACGATGACCATCAGCACGATGGAAACTTTTTATAGTTGAAATACTCGGATCCAGAACCAGCCGGTTTCATGATACGGATATGTTTCCCATCCACCGCGCCCAAGCAATTGGGAAACTGACACACTTCCTGGAATTTGTCTGCTACTTCCAACCAAGTCTGCATTGTGGGATGTGGAATAAAATCATCGTGCAAGTCCAGAGATGGTTGAAATTCCCAGTCTGAACTGGAAATGTAGTGACGAAAGGGATTCTCCAGTAGCTAGGAATCTGTGATCAAAAGCAAGGCAGAAATTACTACAAATTCAAAATATCACTCGATGAAAGTGCGCTACAAGAGTACATAAAAAAAGAATGCTTACCGAAGAGTGACCATCAGACGCTCAGCCGGGGTAATGGAGAATCGGCAATAGGTATCACTCCTTCTTATCAGATGTTCAATCCGCTCCACCAATAAATCAAAGTTCTCCGCTTTCATCCACACATAGCTGAAAAACTTCTCTGGCTCTACGCGTAGCTCCATGTATAAAGTTGAAAAGACTCCCCGCGTCATTCTCTGTGCCGTGATGGGGTGGATCCACAAACGGCATCGGCACAGACGCATGATGCGCTGTCTCTCTCGCTCCTTCTCAAGAACAATTGTTTTCAATCGATTCGCCTCCACGATGAAATCCACGTTGTTCTGCAGAATCTTCGCAATAATGCCGTCCATCTTGCTCTGTATCTTGCTCCTCTCAAACCTGTCATTGATGGGCTGTAGGAACACTGTATATATAGTTTTCAGGGGGCCAATCACATTTTTAGCCTGTCAGGGGGCGTTTTTAAAAACCTGATCCGTCTAAAAAAGGATGGAAAAACTGCCGAAACGGATGTAAACCGGAAGGAACGGATCCGCTTTACCGCCGGATCCGGGCATCGGATCAGGCAGAAAACCGGATCCGTTGCTTCCGGTTTTCACATATTACGCCGGATCCGACTCTGCGGCGCGATGCCGGAATCGGCATGGCGCCAAAAGAAGGATGTGTGAAAGTAGTCTTAGTGTGTATGTCCTCCACATGCCTGCATGCCCTCCTGCCTATGTCAGGACATGCTCCTGATGAGACTGCAGTTGATGATGTTGGGATCCTCTATCAAATCTGGTTCAGTGCATCAGTGATATACTGGTCTGTGTTTGGTGCTATGATTTACTGGTACATGATGTCCCAGAGATTTTCTTTTGGAGAATGTGAGGGTTAGACAATATTATCAATGTGTCTGCCTTTAAGGAACTGCTTACACACTCTGGCTACATGAGGCTGGGCATTGCTGCACACCAGGAGGAATCCAGGGCCCACTGCACCAGTGTAAGGCCTGACAGTGGATCTGAGGAATTCATCCCGCGACCTAACAGCAGTCAAGGTACCATTTGCTATCAAGTGGACGTTTGTGTAATCTCCAAAGTTATTCCTCCCCAGACCATCAAGAACCTGAAACTTAACCAGTCATTGACCCCGTTCTCGTTTGTGAAGACAATGAAGCAGCAGTAGCAGACTATGCCTATTGAGTCTTCAGGATGCAGGGCTATAAGCACAGGTCCACAAGATGTTGGGCCCTCAAGTCACCATCATGGAGCCTGTGTGTGACAGTTTGGTTTGAAATGTGGGCACAATGAGGTCAAGGTGGAAGTAGTTTTGCAAGGCTATGGAGGTGCTCCTCCTGTTCTTCCTTGCACAAAGGAACAGATACTGGTCCTACCGTTGGGTTCATGCCATTCTATAGCCCTTTCCTGTTTTTCTCATGTTACAGTCTATATCCTGATATCTGTTCAATGCTCTTGAAACTGTGCTGGGAGACGCAGCAAACCTTGCCTCAGAACATATAGATGTGCCATTTTGAGGAAACTGGACTACTTGTGCAACCTAAATGGGCTGCAGGTACTGCTTCATAGTACAGTTGTGAGAAGGACACTTGCAGAAAACAAAATGGATGAAGAATTAGTCAGGAAGGATAAGACGATTGGACCTGTCTGAGGCCACCACCTCCTAAACCTTCCATTTTTGGGGGTTGTTTTGCTGTTGCCTCCAGGGTTCCTGTTCTCACCTTCACTTGCACCAAAGCAGGTGATACAGGTCCTTCTCAAAAAATTAGCATATAGTGTTAAATTTCATTATTTACCATAATGTAATGATTACAATTAAACTTTCATATATTATAGATTCATTATCCACCAACTGAAATTTGTCAGGTCTTTTATTGTTTTAATACTGATGATTTTGGCATACAACTCCTGATAACCCAAAAAACCTGTCTCAATAAATTAGCATATCAAGAAAAGGTTCTCTAAACGACCTATTACCCTAATCTTCTGAATCAACTAATTAACTCTAAACACATGCAAAAGATACCTGAGGCTTTTATAAACTCCCTGCCTGGTTCATTACTCAAAACCCCCATCATGGGTAAGACTAGCGACCTGACAGATGTCAAGAAGGCCATCATTGACACCCTCAAGCAAGAGGGTAAGACCCAGAAAGAAATTTCTCAACAAATAGGCTGTTCCCAGAGTGCTGTATCAAGGCACCTCAATGGTAAGTCTGTTGGAAGGAAACAATGTGGCAGAAAACGCTGTACAACGAGAAGAGGAGACCGGACCCTGAGGAAGATTGTGGAGAAGGACCGATTTCAGACCTTGGGGAACCTGAGGAAGCAGTGGACTGAGTCTGGTGTGGAAACATCCAGAGCCACCGTGCACAGGCGTGTGCAGGAAATGGGCTACAGGTGCCGCATTCCCCAGGTAAAGCCACTTTTGAACCATAAACAGCGGCAGAGGCGCCTGACCTGGGCTACAGAGAAGCAGCACTGGACTGTTGCTAAGTGGTCCCAAGTACTTTTTTATGATGAAAGCAAATTTTGCATGTCATTCGGAAATCAAGGTGCCAGAGTCTGGAGGAAGACTGGGGAGAAGGAAATGCCAAAATGCCTGAAGTCCAGTGTCAAGTACCCACAGTCAGTGATGGTGTGGGGTGCCATGTCAGCTGCTGGTGTTGGTCCACTGTGTTTCATCAAGGGCAGGGTCAATGCAGCTAGCTATCAGGAGATTTTGGAGCACTTCATGCTTCCATCGGCTGAAATGCTTTATGGAGATGAAGATTTCATTTTTCAGCACGACCTGGCACCTGCTCACAGTGCCAAAACCACTGGTAAATGGTTTACTGACCATGGTATTACTGTGCTCAATTGGCCTGCCAACTCTCCTGACCTGAACCCCATAGAGAATCTGTGGGATATTGTGAAGAGAAAGTTGAGAGACGCAAGACCCAACACTCTGGATGAGCTTAAGGCCGCTATTGAAGCATCCTGGGCCTCCATAACATCTCAGCAGTGTCACAGGCTGATTGCCTCCATGCCACGCCGCATTGAAGCAGTCATTTCTGCCAAAGGATTCCCGACCAAGTATTGAGTGCATAACTGAACATTATTATTTGATGGTTTTTTTGTTTGTTATTAAAAAACACTTTTATTTGATTGGATGGGTGAAATATGCTAATTTATTGAGACAGGTTTTTTGGGTTATCAGGAGTTGTATGCCAAAATCATCAGTATTAAAACAATAAAAGACCTGACAAATTTCAGTTGGTGGATAATGAATCTATAATATATGAAAGTTTAATTGTAATCATTACATTATGGTAAATAATGAAATTTAACACTATATGCTAATTTTTTGAGAAGGACCTGTATGTATTCACAATCACAATTACTTCCTAACTGGACAGACTGATATCCCTGAAGTTTCATTGACTGGGGTTAAGACGAATTCCAATGTCCATGGCCACGTTCGAACTGCAATGCGATGAACTGGCCATGGATCTGAGTTGCAAGTGTTGTCCCCTGTAAGATAACTGACGTGTCTACTCTATGTAATGTTACTATATGGTTACTGTATAGAGAGAGTGTAACCTAGACCAGAAATGTGTCCAAGACTATAAATATATTATGTTCATTTTGTAATCAACTGATAATATGAAATCTATTTTTTAATAGTCTTCGGAATAAATTAGTTTTTAATCAGCTATTTCCACCGTAAACAAGCAAGCGGAGTGGATTTCATTACAACCCTATTTATGCTCCACCAAAATATCCTGTTCCATACTATTCATTGCTCAGTAATTAGAAGAATAATGGAAATCCTGCTGCTGGAAATGAGGGAAAATGGTGTACGTATGTAAACAGCACGTCAGCTATGTCCTCTTATGTGTTTACAAGTGTATAGTTGTAAGTGGGAGAGCCAGTGACATGTATTTTGAGTTTAATGACCAAACATTTTTACCATGTGCTGATTTAATCCCTTTACAACCTTGTACGTATAGGTACATCTGAGGTCGCATTCCCCTGTTTGATGCAGGCTCCGGCGCTGAGCCTGCGATTTTTCCAGCACATGTCAGCTGATTTCATCAGTTGGCATGTGCCCCTAATAGGAGTGGGTGGAATCGCGATCCACCCGCAACTGTTAGTATGTTAAATGCTGCAGTCAATCTCTGACAACGGCAATTAACATGATCGTGTTGGAACCGCGTCACAAACCCCGCCCATAGGCACCTGTGTCTCATTACCGTGGGTTGCCCATTTGTTGGAATGACAACCCAGGGTCTGCAGGAGACCTCTGTGGTCAACATCACCGAACTGCTATGAGCGTCGCCCAGTGGCGCTATTAGCAGATGAGCATAGCTATGTGCAGCCCTGCTGTGTGCATCACAATCAATCAGAAGATCACAACTTCGTCTCCTAAGGAATCTATTGAAGCCAGTAAAAAGTTAAAAAAATAATGGTTTTAAAAATATAAAAAATATATAAAAATTTTAATTACCCCCCGATCGCCCCATTCAAAGTAAAACAAAACAAAAAAAAGACATATTTGGTATCGCCGAATCCAGAATCGCCCGATCTATCAAAATATAAAAAGAATTAATCCGATCAGTAAACGGTGTAGCAAAAAAAAAAAATAATATGCCAGAATTCCGTTTTTGGCCGCCGCAATATTGCATTAAAATGCAATCAAAAGCTTGTATCTACACCAAAATGGTATCAATAAAAATGTCAGCTTGGCACGCAAAAAAGTAAGGCCTCAACCAGCTGCAGATCATTAAAAATGGAGACGCTACGGGTCTTGGAAAATGGCAATTTTTTTTTTTTTTTCATCACTTAAATGAAAAAGAATCTAGACATGTTTAGTATCTATGAACTCGTTATGACCTGGAGAATCATAATCACAGGTCAGATTTAGCATTTAGTGAACATGGAAAAAAAAAACAAGTAACAATTGTGGAATGTGACTGTGAAGTCAGTCACACATCTGAGATATACAGCAGCAACCTCACCTTAATAGCTGCTTTTTTCACACAATCAGCATGCAAGGGTAGTATTAGCCCTTATTGACCCAGCCAATTCTAACCTTAATGACAGGTCAATTTTTTTAAATCTGACCAGTGTCACTTCATGTGGTATTAACTCTGGAACGCTTCAACGAATCCCAGAAATTGTGATGTTGTTTCATGACACATTGTCCTCTATGTTAGAAAATATTTAAATTTTAAAAAATTTGCAATTTTTGACATTTTCAATTTATATATCCTTAAACTGGTTAGTCATGCTGTACAAAATATTTTTAAAAATTACATTTCCTATATGTCTACTTTACATCTGAATCATTTTTCAAACATCATTTTATTTTGTTAGGATATTAGAAGGGCATTTAGTATTAATTTCACTTTTTTTTTTTCCAAAAAATGCATAAAACCTGTTTCTTTAGGGACCTATTCAGATTTAAATGGACTTTGCAGGGCCTGTATTTCAGAAACTCCCAAAAAGTGATATCATTTTAAAAACTGCACCCCTCAAATACTTCAAAACTGCTGTTAGAATGTTTTTTAACCCTGAAGATGCAAACAGGAATTAATGCAAAGTGGAATGAAAAAAAAAATTGTAATCTTGCCTGTAAAATGTTGCTTTAGCCTAAATGTGTTCCCTTTTACAAGGAATAGTGCAGCACCTGCTAGGGCCGTGGGGCACTCAGAACCGGCTTGGACGGTTCTTAAAGGGGTGGTCACGGCATAGGTGACCCAGTCCGTGGCCCTGGGTGCGCAATAAAAGGGAATGAGGGAATGTTGGTGATAAAGTTTGTAGGGGATAAAGGGGAAATGTTTGTGACACCACCTGTGGTACTCGGCCAGGGATGGCCAACGCTGCTTAAAGAGACCACTGAGGCTGATGGTGTTGCAGTAGAGTTGGTATGGCTCCCCACAGGCAAAGCGGGGGCCCCAGGGCTACCAGACCAGTCTATGAGGGATTATGGATGTTGGGGTGCAGGAATATTTGGAGGAAACGGGGACTGTTGTTTCTTTACCTTTAATTGTAGGTGCAGTCCGGAACACAGGTAACAGGTGGTAATGGAGATCCGGGCAGCCTGGAAGCAGTTCAGAATTCCCCTAGCCAGGTGAGGTTAGAAGCCTCCCTACTGCGCTGCTTTGTGGGTTTCTGATGCTTGTAGTTCTCCTCAAGTCCCTCTCTCAGTCTGTCCAATTGGTAAAACACTACCCGCATGGCAGGCAGCTTGAGCCTGTTCACAGTGTCACTCCCTTGTGGTGACCCCAGGCTCTGATATGCGGCTGCGCCTTCAGGTGTCAGTTGTGGCCAGGAGACCTGCAATATCCTATCCTACGGATTTGGCTGCTGGGCCTGCAGCTCCCACACAACCACGGACTCCGGTGTCCGCTCTATTGCGCTCAATCCTGGGGTAAGCTCAGTCGCAGCTCCACTCCCAGGCTTCTCCTCACATGCTTCCTCTCTCTTCACTGTCTCACACTACTCTCTGAACTGACAAACCCCGCCTCCAGGCCAGAATTAATAGGGAAGCAACCCAGAAACCGGGTGTAGAGCTCCCCCTTCTGGTCTGGAGTCAGGAAAGGTGTTGTATGCCAGCGTACCTGCTAAGGGAATCCCTTCTTGCTTCCAGGCATGGCATCACCCCCTGTGAGGGAGACATAGCCACTGTGGCATCCAGACTCCTGGGGTGCCACATTCCCCCCTAGTGAAATCCAGTACTCCTGGACTGGGGAAATATAAACAGGTTAAACAGGTGAACAATTACAAAAGTTTACAGTATTTCAAAAATATAAAAATTACAAAAACCCAAAAGAACGATATGAAATTGACAATTAAGTTCCTGAGGGCAACACTGGTCCATTTGCGTTAGCCTCTGGGCTTTTAAGTTTCCTCAGTGGGAACCGCTCCAACCCACCTTTGCTTCGTTCCCAGGCATGGCTGCGGGACTCTAGACCTGACATTATTTGGCTCTTCGGCCACGCCGACGGTTTATATTTACATCAGGTCGGAGAACTTCTGGAACACTTCTGCCTCAAAGGCTGGGCCTTGGTCGGTGAGTACTTGTTCAGGGTAACCTGCGATCGACAAAAATGTTCTTGAAATGCCTTGGCTGCCGTCTTCCCTGTCTGGTCTTTTGACAGGCACGCCTACCAGGAAATTTGAGTAATGGTCCACTATGGTGAGGGCATAGACATAGCCTGACTGACTTGGGGCTAGCTTCATGTGGTCCAAGGCTACCATTTCAAGCGGCTGCTTCGTGATGATTAACTGTAATGGGGCTCACTGGCTGTTACGGTCTTTCCTGCGCAGGATGAATGGGCCACATTCTTGGCACCACTTCTCAATGGCTCTCCTCATGCCAATCCGGTAGAATCTCTCAGGAAGTAGTACTTCCAGCTTCTTCCATCCGAGGTGTCCTGCTCCATTGTGGTACGCTTCTAAAGACCATTGGCACATCCCGCTTTGGGACTACCACCTTCAAGACCAGTTCATAAGTGCGTGAGTTGATGTTCCTCCTACACAGCTTTCCCTCATAGATAAACAGCTTGCTCTTCTCCTTCCACAACTGTTGGGTCTCTCGTGGAGCATCTGAACCAGGGTGTGAATCAGCTTGCGTCAACAACTCCTTTACTAGACGGACGTCCGGGTCGCTGTCTTGCGTCTCTGCCCATCCATGGTGGGGTAACGGGTTAAGCGTGGCCTCTTGCATGACATAGCGCTTGTTCCTCACTCAATGGGAGCACTGGGCCGCCTCGGGGTGGTGGAAGGCTGGTAACTCGATTTCTTCTAGCTCCTCTGGGTCTTCTCCCTCGTCTGGCAAATTGGGCATCCTGGACAGCACATCAGCATTAGCTTTCTTATGCCCCGCTCAGTACTTGATGGTAAACTCATAGTTGGACAGCCGGGCCATCCATCAATGTTCCAATGCAAGTAGCTTTGTGGTTTCCAAGTGAGTCAGCGGGTTATTTGTTGTGAATTCTGTTGTCGAACTCACTCCTGTAGTCGTGAATGGTACTTCGGCGAGTTCTGTCCATGGACTCCCTCTGGTGGCTGTGAGTGAAGCTGCTGCTTCTGAGGTTCCTTACACAGGTGACGTGGTTTATCCTTTGGTTGGCTGCTCTATTTAACTCCACTCAGATCGTTACTCCATGCCAGCTGTCAATGTTCCTGCATTGGTTCAGTTCGCTCTTGGATCTTTCTGGTGACCTGTCTTCTCCTGCAGAAGCTAAGTTCCTGATAGTTCTTATTTGTTCATTGTTTCCTTGTCCAGCTGGTTATCATGATTTTGTCTTGCTAGCTGGAAGCTCTGGGATGCAGAGTGGCACCTCCGCACCGTGAGTCGGTGCGGAGGTCTTTTTGCACACTCTGCGTGGTCTTTTGTAGTTTTTGTGCTGACCGCAAAGATACCTTTCCTATCCTCTGTCTGTTTAGTAAGTCTGGCCTCCCTTTGCTGAAACCTGTTTCATTTCTGCGTTTGTGACTTTCATCTTTACTCACAGTCAATATATGTGGGGGGCTGCCTTTTCCTTTGGGGAATTTCTCTGAGGCAAGGTAGGCTATATTTTCTATCTCTAGGGCTAGCAAGCTCTTAGGCTGTGAAGAGGCGTCTAGGGAGAGTCAGGAACGCTCCACGGCTATTTTTAGTTGTGTGATAGGATTAGGGGTTGCGGTCAGCAGAGCTCCCACATCCCAGAGCTTGTCCTGTGTGAGTTTAACTATCAGGTCGTGCCGGTTGCTCCTAACCACCAGGTCCATAACAGTTATTGTCTGTGAAGACAGTAAACTTCGCTGAAGCTAGGTAGTGTTTGAATTGCTCAGTCACAGCCCAGACTATAGCGAGAAACTCAAATTTGAAGGAACTATAGTTGTCGGGGTTCCTTTCTGTGGGACAAAGCTTCCTGCGGGCGTAGACAATCACTCTTTCTCTGCCTTTCTGCCCTTGTGACAGCACTGCTCCTAATCTCACATTGCTGGCATCTGTGTAAAGTACAAATGGTTGGTCATAGTCAGGGTAGGCCAGGACTTCATCTCCTGTGAGAGCCAACTTTAACCGAGTGAAGGATTCTTCCAGCCTGCTGTTCCACTCAAACGGAGGATTCTTGTTCTTGGCCTTCTTGAATTAGCCCACTAGCAGGTCTTGCATGGGTGCGGCTATCTTGGTGAAGTCATTGATGAATCTCCAGTAGTAGCCTACCAACCTGAGAAACTGCTGTACGTCATGAATGGTGTTGGGTTTTGGCCAGTCCCTGATAATGGTGACTGTCAGGATCTGGTGCCACACCTTCGGTGCTTACCACATGACCTAAGCACTGCACCTTGGGCTTCAACAGGTGACACGTGGACGGCTTCACTTTCAGGCCACAGTTGGATAGGGCTTCAAACACCTCGACCAGGTGCTTCAAGTGATCTTCATAGGTGTTAGAGAAGACGGTCACGTCATCCAAGTACAATAGAACGGTTTCAAAGTTCATGTGCCCGAGGCAACACTCCATCATCCTTTGGAACATCCCGATGCGTTGCTAAGCCAGAATAACATGTAGTTGAACTTGCTTAAGCCCATGGATCTTCTCTCTATCTGCCTCTGCCATGGGAACCTGCCAATACCCACTAGTGAGATTTAAGGTGGAGAAATAGATAGCGGATTTCAGTGCAGCTAATGATTCCTCTATTCTGGGTAACGGATAGGCGTACTTATGTGTAATGCGGTTAATCTGCCTGTAGTCAACCCACATCCTTATTGTACCATCTGTCTTTCTGACTAGGACTAATGGAGCTGCCCAGGGGCTACAACTGTCTCTGATCACAAGAGCCTCCTTCATCTCCCGCAACATACCCTTGGCACATTGTTAATGAGCTGGAGGTACAGGCCGGTACCTCTCATTAATGGGAGGATGATCTCCAGTGTGGATATGGTGTTGGACCAATTTTACCTGCCCAAAGTCTAGTGGGTGTTTGCTAAAGACCCGCTCATATTCCTGGACCACCCAGTAAACACCATGCTTTTGGTGCAATGGAGTAGAGTCAGTGCCTACGTGTAACTTCTGACACCAATCCTCCAACTGCCCCTCAGAGCCATTGTCTTCCACCGTGTCAGATGGAAGCAAGGGTTTTACTGCCTGTATTGCGTTGTTATTTACAGTGAACAGCTTAGCAAGGGTGGCATATTGGGGTAAACGGACCTCTTTCTCCCCACAATTTAGGATGCGTATCGGTACCCTCCCCTTGCAGACATCGACTACCCCCCGGCTGTCAGGATAGTGGGCCTACTATCAGAGTACACTGGTTTTACCAGGGCCTGGTAGTCTTGACCCCTGAGGCCTATTGCTGCCTGACACCAAATTAACATTTCACTCCTTGGAAGTACTGCAGTGGGGAACAGATCACTCACTCTGACACTGCCGACTTCTCTACCAGACAACTCTACCTGTTGTCTTTTTATCAGTGCTTTGATCTCCTTTTGCAGAACTCACTGCTGACTGGAACTGGCTTTCTCGGCAACCTGTTGCAACAAAACAATAATTTCTGCAAGACAATGTTCTATTACATTGGTGCCTAAAGTGATCATAGGATGGCATTCTCGTTTGTCAATATCAAGTATAATCAAACCTTGTGACTGCAAATCCAATCTTAATGGTCACCTCCTTATACCCCACTTGTGGCAAAGGCTGACCATAGCTGGCAACTATTGTCAGATCATTATCTGGGCAGCAGGTAATATGAGTCAGCCCAGTACCGTCTGTAAAGAATATATGGCATAGTCGTCACCTGGGAGCCAGTGTCCATCAGGATGCCATCGATCACAATGGGCAGGACTGGCCATCCTCCCACGTACTTCTCTCTCCAGGTTTGTAGGCCTGCTCATCTTACTCCTGGGGGTTGGCCCTCTGCCCCAGGGGTTGCTCGTTTAAATTGCAGAATCTTGCGATGTGCCCTGCCTTGCTGCAGTGGTGGCAAATGGCCCATCCATCCTGGTCATAGCGATCGTGGTCTCTCCCTCTGGTCAGTGGCATCCTCTTCTGCTGTCTCCACGAGACGTCATATGGACGGAAGCCAGCTGGATCTTCTCCTTTGGGGACACTTGCATGGACTACACGGTTTTTGGTTAGTGCAGCCACACTTTTGGTCAGTTCGTGGACCTGGAGACGCAGTCCTGCAGCAGGTTAATTATCTAGGGTCTGCGCGTCGGCCTCAACGGGGGCCTGTGGAAAGGATGCCGATTCCGAGTGGTATGTAAACGCTGGGCACCTAGGGGGCGCTCTGCGGCTGGAATTTGGTTCATGCAGCACCCGGATAGCCCTATCTTTAAAGTGTGCAAAGTCCAGGTCAGGGTTTTGTAGGGCCAAGATACGCAACTGTGCACCCTTTGTTTACACGCAAATAATCTCATTTTAATCTCTGCTGCAGTGTGGGTGTCAAAGGTGTCCGTCAGCCTGGCCAAAAGTTGCTTAACAGTTATTTTGTCTGTGTCCAACCAGGACTTTACCTCCCTCTGAGCTGCACCAGTTAACTGGCCAGTGAGTATGTTGACCTTTTGATTCTCAGACAGGGGGTACACTTCAAACAAAATGCAGAGCCTCTCCTTAAAATCGCTCAGGGTGTGTGATTCCCCCAAGTACTGCAGCAAACAGGCTGCTCCCGGTATGGACGGCATTGATAACGGCATTATGGAAGCTGTGGCTGCGGCTGTCACTGGATCCGGCCGCTTTATGGGGGCTTTGGCCCATGCTGGATCTGGCTGCATCACGGGGGCTGCGGCCGCCGCGGAATCTCCAACCGGATTGGACATTTTCTCCTCCCCCCTTAGTGAACCTCAGCCAGGCCCTGTGTTTCGTTACCGGAATCAGCAGCTGCTCCACCGGCGGTCTGGATGGTGCTCTTTCCGGTTTTCAAGTCCGGGGCCTCATGCTTTTCATCCGCTGACAGCAATCCACGGAGTACAGCTCCTCTTCACGCTCTTTCTTTGGCTCCACCCACGAAGAAACACCTTCTCTGCTCCTCACACACCGCGTCATGTAAAATGGCAGATGTCATACAGTTCAACAAAGTCTATGGCGCACAGGACCCAGGGTCGGTCCATCCTGTTTGTGACATCAAATTTGCAGCACCCGCTAGGGCGGTGGGGCACTCGGAACCAGGTCGGACGGTTATTAAAGGGGTGGTCATGGCAGTGATGACCCTGTCCGTGGCCCTGGGCGTGCAATAAAAGGGAATTTAGGGAATGTTGATGATAAGGTTTGTAGGGGATAAAGGGGAAATGTTTGTGACGCCACCTGTGGTACTCGGCCAGGGATGGCCGACGCTGCTTAAAGGGACCACTGAGGCTGATGGTGTTGCAGCAGAGTTGGTATAGCTCCCCACAGGCGGAGCGGGGGGCCCCAGGGCTACTAGGACCAGTCTATGAGAGATTGTGGATGTTAAGGTGCAGGAATATTTGGAGGACACGGGGACTGTAGTTTATTTACCTTTAATTGTGGGTGCAGTCCAGAGCACAGGAAACAGGTGGTATTGGAGATCCGGGCAGCCTGGAAGCAGTTCAGAATTCCCCTAGCCAGGAGTGGTTGGATGCCTCCCTGCTGCGCTGCTCTGTGGGTTCCTGATGCTTGTAGTTCTCCTCAAGTCCCTCTCTCAGTCTGTCCAATTGGTAAAACATTACCTGCATGGCAGGCAACTTGAGCCTGTTCAAAGTGTCACTCCATCATGGTGACTCCGGGCTCTGGTTTGCGGCTTTGCCTTCAGGTGTCAGTTGTGGCCAGGAGACCTGCAATCTCCTATCCTCAAGATTTGGCTGCTGGGCCTGCAGCTCCCACACAACCATGGACTCTGGTGTCCGCTGTATGGCGCTCAATCCTGTGGTGAGCTCAGTCACAACTCCACACCCAGGCTTCTCCTCACATGCTTCCTCTCCCTTCACTGTCTCACACTACTCTCTGAACTGACAAACCCCGCCTCCAGGCCAGAATTAATAGGGAAGCTACCCTGAAACGGGTGTAGAGCTCCCCCTTCTTGTCTGGAGTCAGGAAAGGTGTTGTATGCCAGCGTACCTGCTAAGGGAATCCCTTCTTGCTTCCAGGCATGACATCACCCCCGTGAGGGAAGCATTGCCATTGTGGCATCCGGACTCCTGGGGTGCCACAATGGCATGAGAAAATGGACCCCACACTTTGTTACCCAGTTTCTTTTGAGTGCACTGATACCCCAAATGTGATCTGAAACCTCTGTTTGGACAGATGGCAGGGCTTGAAAATGAAGGAGCATCAGTTGAATTTTGGAAACACAAATTTGGATGAAATACATTGCAGATGCCATTTCACATTTACAGAGCCCTTAAGGTGCCCAAACCGCAGAAACCTCCCATACGTGAAACCATTTTGAAAACTCCACCCCTCACAGATTTTATCAAGGGATATAGTGAGCATTGTGAACTCAAAGGTATTACACAGAATTTGAAACCATTCGGTTGTCGTCTCTTTTTAATGTGAGACATTCTGAGACATTGTGCATGTTACAAATTAAATTGTAAAATCCAAGTATGTACAGGGAGAGAGGTACTACGCTGACACTCAAGTATCACAACAGAACTCTGTTTATTACATCATCGGTCAAACTTTATGTAGGACATACATTTGACATACATTGTAGCAATATTATTGGCTAAGCTTATCTCCACAAATGTGCTGGCATTAAGATATATGTATGTCATTGACTAATGTTAATTTCATCTACACCCACCGTTTAAGGGACTTAGGTGTGGCTCTTACTTCTTTACTTTTACTTTCCTACCTTTTTTTCTCTAGGTCACTAGACAAAACAATTCCTGTGACTATCTCAAAACATACACAGTCAGACTGAATTTCACAAAGCAGAAGATGCACATAGAATAACCAAAATGGAGTCAAACTGGAAAATATATCCTCCTCTCACAATTCTCTTCTCTTGTGCCAGTGGGTGGATGTTCCAGTCGAAGTACACACCAACAGACTCCCCCAGATACATTCTCCTCCCTCAATAGAAGTATCCGCCTAAGGCCGGCGTCACACTCGGCGTAAGACAATACGGTCCGTATATTACGGCCGTAATACGCTGAAAAGTATAGTATAGTGGTCCGTAGCTCCTCCGTAGGCAGGGTGTGTCAGCGTATTTTGCGCATGGCATCCTCCGTATGTAATCCGTATGGTATCCGTACTGCGTGTTTTTCTCGCAGGCTTGCAAAACCGACATACGGCTATACAAGGGATCCATGTGTAAAAAAAAAACATATATACTGTCTATATATATAAATATATATATGTCAGTAGACACATATATGTATATATATTAATATTTATTCCAGCGCTATACAGCTTGAAAGCCGGTAATTCAATTACCGGCTTTTTCTTTCTCCTTCCTAAAACCCGACATGATATGAGACCTGGTTTACATACAGTAAACCAGGTCTTCTCTCCATTTTTTTTTGCAGATTCCACACTACTAATGTTAGTAGTGTGTATCTGCAAAATTTGGCCGTTCTATCTACTAACTTAAAGGGTTAAATGGCGGAAAAAATTGGCGTGGGCTCCCGCACAATTTTCTCCGCCAGAGTAGTAAAGCCAGTGACTGAGGGCAGATATTAATAGCCTGGAGAGGGTCCACGGTTATTGGCCCCTCCCCTGGCTAAAAACACCTGCCCCCAGCCACCCCAGAAAAGGCACATCTGGAAGATGCACCTATTCTGGCACTTGGCCACTCTCTTCCCATTCCCGTGTAGCGGTGGGATATGGGGTAATGAAGGGTTAATGCCACCTTGCTATTGTAAGGTGACATTAAGCCTAATTAATAATGGAGAGGCGTCAATTATGACACCTATCTATTATTAATCCAATTGAATGAAAGGGTTAAAAAAAACACACACACAATATTAAAAATTATTTTAATGAAATAAAAACAAAGGTTGTTGTAATATTTTATTTAACGCCCAATCCAATCACTGAAGACCCTCGTTCTGTAAAAGAAAAAACATAATAAACCAACAATATACTTACCTTCCGCAGATCTGTAAAGTCCAACGATGTAAATCCTTCTGAAGGGGTTAAAACTTTTTGCAGCAAGGAGTTCCGCTAATGCAGGCTGCTCCTTGCTGCAAAACCCCGGGGAATGAAGCTAAATATAGGTCAATGATCTATATTTAGCTTCATTTGCGGTGAGGCGCCCTCTGCTGGCTGTACATAGATCGTGGGAACTTACCTAGAAAGCCTGGGAGCTTTCTAGGAAAGTTCCCACGATCTAGGAACAGCCAGCAGAGGGCGCCTCACCGCAAATGAAGCTAAATATAGGTCATTGACCTACTTTACCTTCATTTTCCGGGGTTCTTGCAGCCATGAGCATCATTGCATTAGCAAAGCTCGTGGCTGCAAAATATTTTAACCCCTTCAGATGGATTTACATCGTTGGACGTTACAGATCTGCGGAGGGTAAGGATATTGTTGGTTTATTATTTTTTTTACTTACAGAACGAGGGTCTTCAGTGACTGGATTGGGCGTAGAATAAAATACTCCAACAACCATTGTTTTTACTTCATTAAAATAATTTTAAATAATGTGTTTGTGTTTTATTTAACCCTTTACTACAATTGGATTAATAATGGATAGGTGTCATAATTGACGCCTCTCCATTATTAATTAGGCTTAATGTCACCTTACAATAGCAAGGTGGCATTAACCCTTCATTACCCCATATCCCACCGCTACACGGGAATGGGAAGAGAGTGGCCAAGTTCCAGAATAGGCGCATCTTCCAGATGTGCCTTTTCTGGGGTGGCTGGGGGCAGGTGTTTTTAGCCAGGGGGGGGCCAATAACCGTGCACCCTCTCCAGGCTATTAATATCTGCCCTCAGTCACTGGCTTTACTACTCTGGCGGAGAAAATTGTGCGGGAGCCCACGCCATTTTTTTCCGCCATTTAACCCTTTAATTTAGTAGATAGAACGGCCAAATTTTGCAGATACACACTACTGACATTAGTAGTGTGGAATCTGCAAAAAAAAAGGAGAGAAGACATGGTTTAATGTATGTAAACCATGTCTCAAATCATGTCGGGTTTTAGGAAGGAGAAAGAAAAAGCCGGTAATTGAATTACCAGCTTTCAAGCTGTATAGCGCTGGAAAAAATATTAATATATATACATATATGTGTCTACTGACATATATATATATATATATATATATATATATATATATATATATATATATATATATAGACAGTATATATATATTTTTTTTTCTTTTTGGGACACATGGATCACTTCTATAGCGGTATGTTGGTTTTGCAAGCCTGCGAGAAAACCACGCAGTACGGATGCCATACGGATTACATACGGAGGATGCCATGCGCAAAAAACGCTGACACACCCTGCCTACGGAGGAGCTACGGACCACTATTTTCGGGACTTTTCAGCGTATTACGGCCGTAATATACGGACCGTATTTTCATACGCTGAGTGTGAAGCCGGCCTAAGGGTGCCACATTCATGTACTGATCAGAGATAACATCCAACAGTTGGTCATAGTACTCATCATCTTTCACTATCACAGGGTGCAGTCTAGGAACAGATGTTGTCTATAGATTACAAAACAATGCCCCGAACACTGCGTATGAGGCAGCAATCAAAAACCGCAATGGCAACCAGATCTATCACCAAGCTCCAATAGTTTCGATGTACTTGAGAGGATCGATTGAAGTAGGAATGCTGATGTCACGCTTGTGTCTCTGGTTTTCCGTTGAATATTCATGAAGCTTCTCTGTATTTGGGGTCACAACCTGAAATGGTAGCAGTAATTTAACAATAGAACATGCACCCTTCCATCCCACTAGCCGTACTGATTCTGGAGGGCAGATACAAAATCTCAGAAACAGAAGACAGTCCGAAGGTCGGCAACCAGGACTAACATAGATAATATCCAATGGAGCTCCCAAGCAACATGTAATTACCAACTAAATGGAGCATATCACCACAAAAGAACAATGTCATAAAAAAATAACACATTTTATTTCACAATACATTATGACACATTATAAATATAAGTCACAGAGTAATCATTTAGAAACAGAGCAATTTGACTATGGTTAAGGGTGCACCAAAAACAAGGTGTTACCCCAAAGACACAAACAATGGTCCCAACTAGGGTTGAGCGAAACGGGTCGAACATTTTCAAAAGTCGCCGACTTTTGGCTAAGTCGGGGTTTCATGAAACCCGATCCGACCCCTGTGCGTGGTCGGCCATGCGGTACGCGACTTTCGCGCCAAAGTCGCGTTTCAATGACGCGAAAAGCGCCATTTCTCAGCCAATGAAGGTAAACGCAGAGTGTGGGCAGCGTGATGACATAGGTCCTGGTCCCCACCATCTTAGAGAAGGGCATTGCAGTGATTGGCTTGCTGTCTGCGACGTCACAGGGGCTATAAAGAGGCGTTCCCGCCGACCGCCATCTTACTGCTGCTGATCTGAGCTTAGGGAGAGGTTGCTGCCGCTTTGTCAGAAGCAGGGATAGCGTTAGGCAGGGTCCATTAACCACAAAACCGCTTGTGCTGCAGCGATTTGCACTGTCCAACACCACCCTCGGTGTGCAGGGACAGTGGAAGTTTTTTTTTTTCCCCTCAGCGCTGTAGCTCATTGGGCTGCCCTAGAAGGCTCCCTGATAGCTGCATTGCTGTGTGTACGCCGCTGTGCAAACCAACTGCTTTTTTCAAAGCACAAATCCTCTTGTTCCTTCCTTTCTGCACAGCTATCTTTTTTGTTTGTCCACACTTTTTATTTCATTTGTGCATCAGTCCACTCCTTATTGCTGCCTGCCATACCTGGCTGAGATTACTGCAGGCAGGGAGATAGTAGCTGCCTGCCATACCTGGCTGAGATTACTGCAGGCAGGGAGATAGTAATTGTAGGACATTCCCTGTTTTTTTTTTTTTTTTTTTTTGGTGGGAGATTAAGATTGGCAATTTGGCATTTCTGCTAGAGTGCCATCCCTGTGTGTGCCATCTCTCTCACATAGTGGGCCATAGAAAGCCTTTTCATTTTTCTGTATTTTTTTTTGTGGGGTGTATAAATTCTCCCTGATAAAAATACAGTGGGAGATTAATATTGGCCTTTGGGCTTGTGTGCCAGTCCTGAGTGTGCCATCTCTCTCACAAATAGTGGGCCATAGAAAGCCTATTTTATTTTTTTTGGGGTTTTATAAATTCTCCCTGAAAAAAGGGAGATTAATATTGGCCTCTGGGCTTGTGTGCCAGTTGTGAGCGTGCCATCTGTGCCAGTCCTGAGCGTGCCATCTCTCTCACAAATAGTGGGCCATAGAAAGCCTATTTAAATATTTTTTTGGTTTTATAAATTCTCCCAGAAAAAAAGGGAGATTAATATTGGCCTCTGGGCTTCTGTGCCAGTCCTGAGCGTGCCATCTGTGCCAGTCCTGAGCGTCCCATCTCTCTCACAAATAGTGGGCCATAGAAAGCCTATTTAATTTTTTTTTTGGTTTTATAAATTCTCCCAGAAAAAAAGGGAGATTAATATTGGCCTCTGGGCTTCTGTGCCAGTCCTGAGCGTGCCATCTGTGCCAGTCCTGAGCGTCCCATCTCTCTCACAAATAGTGGGCCATAGAAAGCCTATTTAATTTTTTTTTTGGTTTTATAAATTTTCCCTGAAAAAAGGGAGATTAATATTGGCCTCTGGGCTTGTGTGCCAGTTGTGAGCGTGCCATCTGTGCCAGTCCTGAGCGTGCCATCTCTCTCACAAATAGTGGGCCATAGAAAGCCTATTTAATTTTTTTTTTGGTTTTATAAATTCTCCCAGAAAAAAAGGGAGATTAATATTGGCCTCTGGGCTTCTGTGCCAGTCCTGAGCGTGCCATCTGTGCCAGTCCTGAGCGTCCCATCTCTCTCACAAATAGTGGGCCATAGAAAGCCTATTTTTTTTTTGGGGGGGGTTTTAGAAATTCTCCCTGGAAAAAAAAAGGGAGATTAATATTGCCCTTTGGGCTTGTGTGCCAGTACTAAGCGTTCCATCTCTCTCTCTCTCTCTTAGTCAGTGGGCCATAGAACGCCTATTTTTGGTTTTATTTGTTTTCTAAATTCTCCCTGCAAAAAATCATTTTATTTTATTTGGTTTCTAAATTCTTCCTGATAAAATCATATTTTTTTTATTATTTTTTTTTCTAAAGTCTCCCTGAAAAAAAAAAAAAAAAAAAAAAAAACAGTGGGAGATTAATATTGGCCTTTCTGCTTGTGTGCCAGTCTTGACTCCTGGGTGCGTCATCTCTCAGTCAGTGGGCCATAGAACGCCTATTTTTGGTTTTATTTGTTTTCTAAATTCTCCCTGAAAAAATCATTTTATTTTATTTGGTTTCTAAATTCTTCCTGATAAAATCATATTTTTTTTATTATTTTTTTTTCTAAAGTCTCCCTGAAAAAAAAAAAAAAAAACAACCAAAAAAAACAGTGGGAGATTAATATTGGCCTTTCTGCTTGTGTGCCAGTCTTGACTCCTGGGTGTGCCATCTCTCTCTCTCTCTCTCTCTCTCTCTCTCTCTCTCTCTCTCTCCAATTGTGGTCCATAGAAAGCCTATATTTTTTTTCCTTGATTTGGGTTCCAAAATCTACCAGAGAAAATAACTACATCAATCATTGGTAGAAAAATATTGGCCTCTGGGCTTGTGTGCCACTTCTGATTCCTGTGTGCGTCATCTCTCAGTCAGTGGGCCATAGAACGCCTATTTTTGTTTTTATTTGTTTTATAAATTCTCCCTGAAAAAATCATTTTATTTTATTTGGTTTCTAAATTCTTCCTGATAAAATCATATTTTTTTTATTATTTTTTTTTCTAAAGTCTCCCTGAAAAAAAAAAAAAAAAAACAGTGGGAGATTAATATTGGCCTTTCTGCTTGTGTGCCAGTCTTGACTCCTGGGTGCGTCATCTCTCAGTCAGTGGGCCATAGAACGCCTATTTTTGTTTTTATTTGTTTTGTAAATTCTCCCTGAAAAAATCATTTTATTTTATTTGGTTTCTAAATTCTTCCTGATAAAATCATATTTTTTTTATTATTTTTTTTTCTAAAGTCTCCCTGAAAAAAAAAAAAAAAAAAAAAAAAACAGTGGGAGATTAATATTGGCCTTTCTGCTTGTGTGCCAGTCTTGACTCCTGGGTGCGTCATCTCTCAGTCAGTGGGCCATAGAACGCCTATTTTTGGTTTTATTTGTTTTCTAAATTCTCCCTGAAAAAATCATTTTATTTTATTTGGTTTCTAAATTCTTCCTGATAAAATCATATTTTTTTTATTATTTTTTTTTCTAAAGTCTCCCTGAAAAAAAAAAAAAAAAACAACCAAAAAAAACAGTGGGAGATTAATATTGGCCTTTCTGCTTGTGTGCCAGTCTTGACTCCTGGGTGTGCCATCTCTCTCTCTCTCTCTCTCTCTCTCTCTCTCTCTCTCTCCAATTGTGGTCCATAGAAAGCCTATATTTTTTTTCCTTGATTTGGGTTCCAAAATCTACCAGAGAAAATAACTACATCAATCATTGGTAGAAAAATATTGGCCTCTGGGCTTGTGTGCCACTCCTGATTCCTGTGTGCGTCATCTCTCAGTCAGTGGGCCATAGAACGCCTATTTTTGTTTTTATTTGTTTTATAAATTCTCCCTGAAAAAATCATTTTATTTTATTTGGTTTCTAAATTCTTCCTGATAAAATCATATTTTTTTTATTATTTTTTTTTCTAAAGTCTCCCTGACAAAAAAAAAAAAAAAAAAAAAAAACAGTGGGAGATTAATATTGGCCTTTCTGCTTGTGTGCCAGTCTTGACTCCTGGGTGTGCCATCTCTCTCTCTCTCTCTCTCTCTCTCTCTCTCTCTCTCTCTCTCCAATTGTGGTCCATAGAAAGCCTATATTTTTTTTCCTTGATTTGGGTTCCAAAATCTACCAGAGAAAATAACTCCATCAATCATTGGTAGAAAAATATTGGCCTCTGGGCTTGTGTGCCACTCCTGATTCCTGTGTGCGTCATCTCTCACTCAGTGGCCCATAGAAAGCATATAGTTTGTTACATTTGTTTTCTAAATTCTCCCTGCAAAAATCAAATTTCTTTTTTTTTTGGGGGGGTTTCTAAAGTGTTCCTGAAAAAAATAAAAATAAAAAACAAATAATAGTGTGACATTAATATTAACATTTGTGCTTCAGTGACAGTCCTGCGTGTGGGGCATCTCTCTAATTTGCAGCCACCAAAAAAAGAGTGTGTAACATTGTGCCTGATTTTCGCGGTGGTCTCACCAACCTGTAAAGGGGTAGCTAAATCATACTGAAGTTATAGCTCACCGTGTAAGTTGTGTGACTGCAACAAATAACGTTAGTTTGGTTACGTTTTTAAAACAATGAGGAAGTCTAGTGGAAGAGGTCGTGGCCGGGGGCGTTCATTGTCAGCTGGTAATGAGGGTAGTGGTAGTGGTGGAGCATCAGGTGGTCGTGGGGAAAAAAATATTGCACCTAAGTCTGGAGCTGTGGAGCCAGGTTCGTCGTCCGGCTACACAAGGCCTCGAACGCTCCCTTTTCTGGGATTAGGAAAACCGCTTTTAAAGCCGGAGCAGCAAGAGCAAGTTTTGGCTTATCTTGCTGACTCAGCCTCTAGCTCTTTTGCCTCCTCTCGTGAAACTGGTAAAAGTAAAAGCAGCGCGTCGTTAGTGGATGTTCACGGTCAGGGACAAGTCACTTCCTTGTCCTCTTCAGCAAAAACAACAACAGAGAAGAATGCAGCAGGCGACACAACGGGTTACTCCATGGAGCTCTTTACACATACCGTCCCTGGCTTAGAAAGTGAAGCAGTTAACAGTCCATGCCCATTACAAATTGAATCTGACATGGAGTGCAGTGACGCACAGCCACAGCCAGACTACTATGCTGGTCCTTTGACTCAGACCACAACATTGCCCTCGCAGGGTGCTGATCAAGAATCAGACCCTGATGAGACTATGTTGCCCCATCACGAACGCTATACCACCGAACGACACGGTGACACAGACGAAGTTGCGCAGGAGGTACAAGAAGAGTTATTAGATGACCCAGTTCTTGACCCCGATTGGCAGCCATTGGGGGAACAGGGTGCAGGCGGCAGCAGTTCTGAAGCAGAGGAGGAGGAGGGGCCGCAGCAGGCATCAACATCGCCACAGGTTCCATCTGCCGGGCCCGTATCTTGCCCAAAACGCGTGGCAAAGCCAAAACCTGGTGGAGGACAGCGTGGCCATCCGGTTAAAGCTCAGTCTGCAATGCCTGAAAAGGTATCCGATGCTAGAAAGAGTGCAGTCTGGCATTTTTTTAAACAACATCCAATTGATCAGCGCAAAGTCATCTGTCAAAAATGTTCTACTTCCTTAAGCAGAGGTCAGAATCTGAAAAGTCTCAATACTAGTTGCATGCATAGACATTTAACCACCATGCATTTGAAAGCTTGGACTAACTACCAAACGTCCCTTAAGGTTGTTGCACCCTCGGCCAATGAAGCTAGTCATCAACGCAACATCCCTTCCGGCAGTGTAGGACCACCATTTAGCGCACCACCTGCTGTATCTGTGCAGGTATCTTTGCCAGGCCAAAGCAGTCAGGGTCAGGGAATCACCAGTTTCGTAGTAGGAAACACTGCATCTAGGGCACCGGCGGCAACAATACCATCTCCCACCGTCTCTCAGTCTGCCATGTCCACCGGCACCCCCGCTAGTTCCACGATCTCCATCTCTCCAGTCCAGCTCACCCTACATGAGACTATGGTTAGAAAAAGGAAGTACTTAGCCTCGCATCCGCGTACACAGGGTTTGAACGCCCACATAGCTAGACTAATCTCGTTAGAGATGATGCCCTACCGGTTAGTTGAAAGCGAAGCTTTCAAAGACCTGATGGACTACGCTGTACCACGCTACGAGCTACCCAGTCGACACTTTTTTTCCAGAAAAGCCATCCCAGCCCTCCACCAGCATGTTAAAGAGCGCATCGTCCATGCACTCAGGCAATCTGTGAGCACAAAGGTGCACCTGACAACAGATGCATGGACCAGTAGGCATGGCCAGGGACGTTACGTGTCCATCACGGCACACTGGGTAAATGTGGTGGATTCAGGGTCCACAGGGGACAGCAAGTTTGGGACAGTTCTGCCTAGCCCACGGTCTAGTAAACAGTTGTCTGTAGCCGTTCGCACCCCCTCCTCCTCCTCCTCCTCCTCGTCCTCCTGCAGAAGCAAGAGCTCGTCCACAGACCGCAGTCGCACAAACACTCCATCCGCACCTGCCACTGTTGCACACCAGGTCTCCCATTATGGGGCAGCTACTGGCATACGTCAGCAGGCTGTATTGGCTATGAAGTGTTTGGGCGACAATAGACACACCGCGGAAGTTCTGTCCGAGTTCTTGCAGCAAGAAACGCAGTCGTGGCTGGGCACTGTAGATCTTGAGGCAGGCAAGGTAGTGAGTGATAACGGAAGGAATTTCATGGCTGCCATCTCCCTTTCCCAACTGAAACACATTCCTTGCCTGGCTCACACCTTAAACCTGGTGGTGCAGTGCTTCCTGAAAAGTTATCCGGGGTTATCCGACCTGCTCCTCAAAGTGCGTGGACTTTGCGCACATATCCGCCGTTCGCCTGTACACTCCAGCCGTATGCAGACCTATCAGCGTTCTTTGAACCTTCCCCAGCATCGCCTAATCATAGACGTTGCAACAAGGTGGAACTCAACACTGCACATGCTTCAGAGACTGTGCGAACAGAGGCGGGCTGTTATGTTTTTGTGGGAGGATACACATACACGGGCAGGCAGTAGGATGGCAGACATGGAGTTGTCAGGTGTGCAGTGGTCGAAGATTCAAGACATGTGTCAAGTCCTTCAGTGTTTTGAGGAATGCACACGGCTGGTTAGTGCAGACAACGCCATAATAAGCATGAGCATCCCCCTAATGCGTCTGCTGATGCAAAGTTTGACGCACATAAAGGATCAGGCGTCTGCACCAGAGGAAGAGGAAAGCCTTGATGACAGTCAGCGATTGTCTGGTCAGGGCAGTGTACATGACGAGGTACCGGGCGAAGAGGAGGTGGAGGATGAGGAGGATGATGGGGATGAGTATATTTTTAATGAGGAAGCTTTCCCGGGGGCACGGGAAATTGGTGGCGTGGCAAGGCCGGGTTCTGGTTTTTTGAGGGACACAAGTGACGTAGATTTGCCTGCAACTGCCCCTCAACCAAGCACAACCGCAGATTTGACAACGGGAACTTTGGCCCACATGGCGGATTATGCCTTGCGTATCCTCAAAAGGGACACACGCATTACAAAAATGATGAACGATGACGATTACTGGTTGGCCTGCCTCCTTGATCCTCGCTATAAAGGCAAATTGCAAAATATTATGCCACATGAGAACTTGGAACTAATATTAGCAACAAAACAATCAACTCTTGTTGACCGTTTGCTTCTGGCATTCCCTGCACACAGCGCCCGTGATCGTTCTCACACGAGCTCCAGGGGCCAGCAGACCAGAGGTGTTAGAGGGGCAGAAATCAGAAGTGGCGTTGGCCAGAGGGGTTTTCTGACCAGGTTGTGGAGTGATTTTTCTAGGACCGCAGACAGGACAGGTACTGCAGCATCAATTCAAAGTGACAGGAGACAACATTTGTCCAGTATGGTTACAAACTATTTTTCATCCCTTATCGACGTTCTCCCTCAACCGTCATTCCCATTTGATTACTGGGCATCCAAATTAGACACCTGGCCAGAATTGGCAGAATATGCATTGCAGGAGCTTGCTTGCCCGGCAGCTAGTGTCCTATCAGAAAGAGTATTCAGTGCTGCAGGTTCAATACTAACAGAAAAAAGGACTCGTCTGTCTACCCAAAATGTAGATGATCTAACCTTCATTAAAATGAACCACAACTGGATTTCAAAATCTTTTGCCCCACCCTGCCCGGCTGACACCTAGCTTTCCTATGAAAAGGTCTTGCCTGTGGACTATTCTGAATGACTTTTCCAATCTCGTAATTTTCTTCACCTGATTGTCCAGCATACGACATGTTTCCACCTCACGAAATGGCCAAACTCCCCACACGGGGTCGTGCTATCGCCACTTTGCGCTTGGACCCTTGAGAGTGCTGTTTGTCTGAAGAGGTGGGTGAGCCCGCTTTTGGTCGACGGCACTGCCACTGGGTCCCTCATAGTACAATAAAGTGTCTCTGGCGGTGGTGGTGCGCACCCAACGTCAGACTCACCGTTGTAATATGAGGGGCCCTGTGCCTGTACCGCCGGCCACAAGCCAGTTCCCCCCCCCCCCAGCTCAAACAGTGCTCTACCACTAGCAAAATTATCTCTCACAGCTTCACCAATGTGTAGTCTAGGCGCTGACATCCTTCAATGACTGGCACTGACAATACCATTGTTTTGACATTTTTGTTATGTTAGGCCTTCGAAGCCTGTCTGCGGTCACTCCTTCCACTAGACTTCCACTGACCAGACCACTGCTGCCCGTGTACCCCTGGAACCAATTTAAAATTGCCTACAGCCATGTGTGATTATTTTAGGCCGTCGATGCCTGTCTGCGGTCACTCCTTCCACTAGGCCTCCACTGACCACACCACTGCTGCCCGTGTAACCCTGGAACCAATTTAAAATTGCCTACAGCCAGCCCAATTTTTTTATTTTAGGCCTTCGATGCCTGTCTGCGGTACATTCTTTCAACTACTACTACACTGACCAGGGCACTGCTGCCCAAGTACCCCTGGAACCAATTTAAAATTGCCTACAGCCATGTGTTAATATTTTAGGCCTTCGATGCCTGTCTGCGGTCACTCCTTCCACTAGGCCTCCACTGACCACACCACTGCTGCCCGTGTAACCCTGGAACCAATTTAAAATTGCCTACAGCCATGTGTTATTATTTTAGGCCTTCGATGCCTGTCTGCGGTCACTCCTTCCACTAGGCCTCCACTGACCACACCACTGCTGCCCGTGTAACCCTGGAACCAATTTAAAATTGCCTACAGCCAGCCCAATTTTTTTATTTTAGGCCTTCGATGCCTGTCTGCGGTACATTCTTTCAACTACTACTACACTGACCAGGGCACTGCTGCCCAAGTACCCCTGGAACCAATTTAAAATTGCCTACAGCCATGTGTTAATATTTTAGGCCTTCGATGCCTGTCTGCGGTCACTCCTTCCACTAGGCCTCCACTGACCACACCACTGCTGCCCGTGTAACCCTGGAACCAATTTAAAATTGCCTACAGCCATGTGTGATTATTTTAGGCCGTCGATGCCTGTCTGCGGTCACTCCTTCCACTAGGCCTCCACTGACCACACCACTGCTGCCCGTGTAACCCTGGAACCAATTTAAAATTGCCTACAGCCATGTGTTATTATTTTAGGCCTTCGATGCCTGTCTGCGGTCACTCCTTCCACTAGGCCTCCACTGACCACACCACTGCTGCCCGTGTAACCCTGGAACCAATTTAAAATTGCCTACAGCCAGCCCAATTTTTTTATTTTAGGCCTTCGATGCCTGTCTGCGGTACATTCTTTCAACTACTACTACACTGACCAGGGCACTGCTGCCCAAGTACCCCTGGAACCAATTTAAAATTGCCTACAGCCATGTGTTAATATTTTAGGCCTTCGATGCCTGTCTGCGGTCACTCCTTCCACTAGGCCTCCACTGACCACACCACTGCTGCCCGTGTACCCCTGGAACCAATTTAAAATTGCCTACAGCCATGTGTGATTATTTTAGGCCGTCGATGCCTGTCTGCGGTCACTCCTTCCACTAGGCCTCCACTGACCACACCACTGCTGCCCGTGTAACCCTGGAACCAATTTAAAATTGCCTACAGCCATGTGTTATTATTTTAGGCCTTCGATGCCTGTCTGCGGTCACTCCTTCCACTAGGCCTCCACTGACCACACCACTGCTGCCCGTGTAACCCTGGAACCAATTTAAAATTGCCTACAGCCAGCCCAATTTTTTTATTTTAGGCCTTCGATGCCTGTCTGCGGTACATTCTTTCAACTACTACTACACTGACCAGGGCACTGCTGCCCAAGTACCCCTGGAACCAATTTAAAATTGCCTACAGCCATGTGTTAATATTTTAGGCCTTCGATGCCTGTCTGCGGTCACTCCTTCCACTAGGCCTCCACTGACCACACCACTGCTGCCCGTGTAACCCTGGAACCAATTTAAAATTGCCTACAGCCAGCCCAATTTTTTTATTTTAGGCCTTCGATGCCTGTCTGCGGTACATTCTTTCAACTACTACTACACTGACCAGGGCACTGCTGCCCAAGTACCCCTGGAACCAATTTAAAATTGCCTACAGCCATGTGTTAATATTTTAGGCCTTCGATGCCTGTCTGCGGTCACTCCTTCCACTAGGCCTCCACTGACCACACCACTGCTGCCCGTGTACCCCTGGAACCAATTTAAAATTGCCTACAGCCATGTGTGATTATTTTAGGCCGTCGATGCCTGTCTGCGGTCACTCCTTCCACTAGGCCTCCACTGACCACACCACTGCTGCCCGTGTAACCCTGGAACCAATTTAAAATTGCCTACAGCCATGTGTTATTATTTTAGGCCTTCGATGCCTGTCTGCGGTCACTCCTTCCACTAGGCCTCCACTGACCACACCACTGCTGCCCGTGTAACCCTGGAAACAATTTAAAATTGCCTACAGCCAGCCCAATTTTTTTATTTTAGGCCTTCGATGCCTGTCTGCGGTACATTCTTTCAACTACTACTACACTGACCAGGGCACTGCTGCCCAAGTACCCCTGGAACCAATTTAAAATTGCCTACAGCCATGTGTTAATATTTTAGGCCTTCGATGCCTGTCTGCGGTCACTCCTTCCACTAGGCCTCCACTGACCACACCACTGCTGCCCGTGTAACCCTGGAACCAATTTAAAATTGCCTACAGCCATGTGTTATTATTTTAGGCCTTCGATGCCTGTCTGCGGTCACTCCTTCCACTAGGCCTCCACTGACCTGTCTACTGCGGCCCGTGTACCCCTTGAACCAACCTAATAAAATATTTAAAAAATTAATTTGATTATAAAAAATAAGATCGTGTTGAGATCTCAAATGCAGACATTTTAACATTAAAAACAAACACACAACAAAAATCTGGAACTGTACTAAAAAGGTCCACCAGCTACAATTACTTTCTCCTGCAAGAAGTTAACTGAAAGGTTTTTTTGGAGTTGTTAACACAGATATGGCATCCACCGAGTGTTGTCCTGTCGCGTCTCCTTTAAATTATTTCCAATAAGATGTTAAACTATTAATTTAATAAAATCAATAATTAAAAAAATAATTGAGTAAGTCAAAAGCACATTGCAAATAAACATTAATTACAAATCAAGAAGCATGGCGCGTCCGAGGGTGAGTAGATACCGAATAAGAATATAATCACCCTCGGGCGCGCAATGCTTATTTACAACAGCCTTCCTTCCTAAGAATCAGCCCTTCCGTGGTGTAGAGAGAGGTTGTTGTTACACTCCAAGGTGTTCCCCAGGTTGCCTTTCCTGAGCTTCGATCTTCCGGCTCTCGTTTACTAGCTGTTGGAAACTACGCTGCATTAGGCCTACAAATTGTGTATGGGTGAAACAGTGGCGCATCTGCGGTCCCTCCTTCCACTAGGCCTCCACTGACCTGTCTACTGCTGCCCGTGTACCCCTTGAACCAACATCTTAAAATAAAAAAATAATTATTTTGATTATAAAAAATAAGATCGTGTTGAGATCTCAAATGCAGACATTTTAACATTAAAAACAAACACACAACAAAAATCTGGAACTGTACTAAAAGGTCCACCAGCTACAATTACTTTCTCCTGCAAGAAGTTAACTGAAAGGTTTTTTTGGAGTTGTTAACACAGATATGGCATCCACCGAGTGTTGTCCTGTCGCGTCTCCTTTAAATTATTTCCAATAAGATGTTAAACTATTAATTTAATAAAATCAATAATTAAAAAAATAATTGAGTAAGTCAAAAGCACATTGCAAATAAACATTAATTACAAATCAAGAAGCATGGCGCGTCCGAGGGTGAGTAGATACCGAATAAGAATATAATCACCCTCGGGCGCGCAATGCTTATTTACAACAGCCTTCCTTCCTAAGAATCAGCCCTTCCGTGGTGTAGAGAGAGGTTGTTGTTACACTCCAAGGTGTTCCCCAGGTTGCCTTTCCTGAGCTTCGATCTTCATGCTCTCGTTTAGTAGGTGTCGGAAAGTAGGCTGCATTAGGCCTAAAAAATGGGGAATGGGGTGGAGAGAGATGGTGTGTTACACTCCAAGGTGTTCTCCAGGTTTCCTCGCCATTGCTTCGATCTTCCGACTCTCGTTTAGTAGTTGTAGAAAACTACACTGCATTAGGCCTACAAAATGGGTATCGGGTGGAGAGAGATGGTGTGTTACACTCCAAGGTGTTCCCCAGGTTTCCTTGCCATTGCTTCGGTCTTCCGACTCTCGTTTAGTAGTTGTAGAAAAGTACACAGCATTAGGCCTACAAAATGGGTATGGGGTGGAGAGAGATGGTGTGTTACACTCCAAGGTGTTCCCCAGGTTGCCTTTCCTGAGCTTCTATCTTCAGGCTCTCATTAAATTGTGGTTAAATGGAACAACTGCATTTGGCGTACTAGTTGGTTTGGGGCCTACTATCGGTGTCTGCCACTCCTTGCTGTTCTCCTGGTTTCCTGTCCTGAAATTCCATTTTCAGCCTCTCGTTAAGTAGTTGTTAATGTTAGACTGCATTTGGCCTACTAGTTGGGTTGGGGCCTACTATCGGTGTCTGCCACTCCTTGCTGTTCTCCTCCACTGAACAAAGCTGTGCCGCCTGTTTACTACGGTTGCCAATTTTGAACTGCATTTCGACTACTTACTGATTTGGCCCTACTCTCTGTGTCAGCCTCTCATTCCAGTTGTCCTCCACTGCAATGCCCCCTGGTTATTCCTGTGTTACCAATTTTGAACTGCATTTAGCCCACTTTCTTCTTTGGGCCTATATCTGTGTTTCCACTTCATCGTGCCCATTGCCCAGCCAGTGATAGATGAGTCTGCTGGTACATTGACCCATAACGCAACATTCCCCGTGCACGCTACACAACAACATTGTGACCCTGCTGAAAGTCAGGTTGCTCTTCCCGCATACCATACCACCTTACACGGGGACAAAGAGGAAGGTGCAGATGAAAGTGCAGGTTCCTTCATCAGGTGGGGGGAGGAATACTAGTTGGCGACGTCACTGGCACAGGGCCTCTCATAGTACGCAAAAGTGTTGCTGCCGGTGGGAGGCGCCCCCGCCGTGCAAACACACCGCTGTACTTTGAGGGGCCCTGTGCCAGTGCCAATGCCAACGAGTGGGCCCCCCCTGCTTGCTCAGGATCACAGCACTTGCAAAGTTGAAATACTTACCTCTCCCTGCTCCACTGCCGTGACGTGGTCCAGATTTACTGGGCCCACTAATTACTTGAACCAGCCCTACCCCCCACAACTTTAGCCAAATGACCCCCAATTTCAAATGCCTTCCAATTATTTTAAGGTAAATTACGCTTGACAAGCTTCATTAAGAAGAATGGATGGTTTTGACATTAAAATGGGCACTCTAGGTGTTTTCCTGGCCCCCACTCACTGCCGACTATGCTGCCCCATTGACTTGCATTGGGTTTCGTGTTTCGGTCGATCCCGACTTTACGTCATAATCGGCCGATTTCACTCGACCCGACTTTGGACATAGTCGGGTTTCGCAAAACCCGGCTCGACTCTAAAAAGGTCAAGGTCGCTCAACTCTAGTCCCAACCATTAGTTCTTACCCATATTAGCTTCCATGGGTACAAACACGAGGCCACCAGGTCACCCTGGCCCCTGAAAAAGCTGTTGTGAAACGTACGTAGTGGCACATGTTTATCCCCATGGAAGGTAATATGGGTAAGAACTAATGGTTGGGACCATGTTTTTCTTTACTATTTATGCTAAAATAGTTAAATTGTCACTGACCAGTGATAATTCTTATGACAATACTTTAGTTAATTAATAATTTGGTCCATTTCTTTTAGGATTTTATAGCTTGGATAAAACTCAGTGCACAGTCACTTTACATATTGCATCTAAGCAGGGGCTTTTTTGTCCTGTGAGATATTTTCTCTCAATGTTTGTGTCTTTGGGGTAACACCTTGTTTTTGGCGCACCCTTAACCGTACTCATATTGCACTATTTCTTAATTATTACTCTGTGACTTATATTTATTACGTGTCATACTGTATTGTAAAATAAAAATGTGTTATTTTTTATGACATTATGTGGTGATATGCTCCATATTGCTGATTCAGAAGGGCACTGCCTTGTACCAAGTTGGTTGTGAGACTGCAGTATGTGGAACCTAAATGCTTAGGTCAATGGTACCTGTTAAACTCTGGAAACAAGTGTGATTCCTGGGATAGAGGCTAACTCAATTGGCCTTTACCTGTGTATGGGGGATTAAAATGCTGGAGCAGAATACACTCCAAAGTAGTATCAGCCATCTCGCTGCCATTTGTAGCCCAAATAAATAATTTTTCAGGACCACAGTCTGTTTTTTAGTAATCTGAGAAATAAATAATTGGCATCAGCCGTCTCATTACCATTTGTAGGCCAAATGAATAATTTTTCATGACTGCTTTCTGTTTTCTAGTAGTCTGAGAAATAAATAATTGGCATCAGCCATCTCGTTGTCATTTGTAAGCCAAATAAATATTTTTTTTAGGACAGTTGTGTGTTTTCTAGTAGTCTGATTAATAAATGTCATCAGCTGCTCGTTGCATTTTTAGGGCAAAGAATTTTTTTTTGAACCGCTATCTGTTTCCGAATAGTGTTGCAAATAAAAATAATTGGCATCAGCCGTCTCATTGCCATTTGTAGGCCAAAGAAATATTTTTTCCGGACCGCTGTGTGTTTTTTAGTATTCTAAGAAATAAATAATTTTCATCATCTGTCTTGTTGACATTTGTAGGCCAAAGAAATAAGTTTTCAGGACCGCTGTATGTTTTATAGCACTCTGGTAAATAAATTATTGGCATCAGCAATCCATTTGCCATTATTAACCCCTTAATCCCATATGACGTACTATCCCGTTGAGGTGACCTGGGACTTAATTCCCAGTGATGGGATAGTACGTCATATGTGATCAGCCGTGCTCACGGGGTAGAGGGGGGGGGGGCGTCCAATCACGGCTGGGTGTCAGCTGACTATCGCAGCTGACATCCGGCACTATGTGCCAGGAGCGGTCACGGACCGCCCCCGGCACAATAACCACCGGCACACTGCGATCGAACATGATCGCAGTGTTCCGGTGGCATAGGGAAGCATCGCGCAGGGAGGGGGCTCCCTGCGTGCTTCTCAGAGACCCTCGGAGCAACGCGATGTGATCGCGTTGCTCTGAGGGTCTCCTACCTTCTTCTCCCTGCAGGCTCCGGATCCAAAATGGCCGCGGGGCTGCATCTGGGTCCTGCAGGGAGGTGGCTTACCAGCGCCTGTTCAGAGCAAGTGCTGGTAAGCCTGCAGCCCTGCATGTCAGATCGCTGATCTGACACAGTGCTGTGCAAAGTGTCAGATCAGCGATCTGTCCCTATAACACGATGCCCCTCCTCCCCCCCCAATACATTTATTGTTCCCATAAATACATTTCTTTATCTAAATAATAAAAAAAACAATAAAAGTACACATATTTAGTATTGCAGTGTCCATAACGACCCCACCTATAAAACTGTCCGGCTAGTTAACCCCTTCAGTGAACATGGTAAAAAAAAAACGAGACAAAAAACAACGCATTATTATCATACCGCCGATCAAAAAGTGGAATAACACGCGATTAAAAAGACAGATATAAATAATCATGGTACCGCTGAAAACGTCATCTTGTCCCGCAAAAAAACGAGCCTCCATACAGCATCATCAGTGAAAAAATAAAGTTATAGTCCTCAGAATAAAGTGATGCAAAAATAATTGTTTTTTCTATAAAATAGTTTTTATCGTATAAAAGCTCCAAAACATAAAAAAAAGATATAAATGAGGTATTGCTGTAATCGTACTGACCCAAAGAATAAAACTGCTTTGTCAATTTTACCAAATGTGGAAAAAGAAATTCATGAATAGCTGGTTTTTCGTCATTCTGCCTCACAAAAATCGGAATAAAAAGCGATCAAAAAATGTCACATGCCCAAAAATGTTACCAATAAAAACGTCAACTCGTCCCACAAAAAACAAGACCTCACATGACTCTGTGGACTAAAATATGGAAAAATTATAGCTCTCAAAATGTGGAGATGCAAAAACTATTTTTTGCAATAAAAAGCGTCTTTTAGTCTGTGACGGCTGTCAATCATAAAAATCCACTAAAAAACGCTATAAAAGTAAATCAAATGCCCCTTCATCAGCCCCTTAGTTAGGGAAAAATAATAAAATTAAAAAATGTATTTATTTCCATTTTCCCATTAGGGTTAAGGCTAGGGTTAGGGCTATGGCAAGGGTTAGGGCTAGGGTTAGGGCTAGGGTCAGGGGTAGGGCCAGGGGTAGGGTTAGGGGTAGGGTTAAAGCTAGGGTTAGGGTTAGGGCTAAGGTTAGGGATAGTGTTAGGGTTAGGGCTGGGGCTAGGGTTAGGGCTAGGGTCAGGGCTAGGGTTAGGGTTGGGGTTAGGGCTAGGGCTAGCGTTGGGGCTAGAATTAGCGTTAGGGTTGGGGCTAGGGTTAGGGTTTCAGTTAGAATTGGGGGTTTCCACTGTTTAGGCACATCAGGGGCTCTCCAAATGCGACATGGCGTCCAATCTCAATTCCTGCCAATTCTGCGTTGAAAAAGTAAAACAGTGCTCCTTCTCTTCCGAACTCTCCGTGCGCCCAAACAGGGGTTTACCCCAACATATGGGGTATCAGCGTACTCAGGACAAATTGGACAACAACTTTGGGGGTCCAATTTCGCTTGTTCCCCTTGGGAAAATAAAAATTTGGGGGGCTAAATAAACATTTTTGTGGGAAAAAAATGATTTTTTATTTTAACAGCTCTGCGTTATAAACTGTATTGAAACACTTCGGGGTTCAAAGTTCTCACAACACATCTAGATAAGTTCCTTGCGGGGTCTAGTTTCCAATATGGGGTCATTTGTGGGGGGTTTCTACTGTTTAGTTACATCAGGGGCTCTGCAAATGCAAGGTGACACCTGCAGACAAATCCATCTAAGTCTTCATTCCAAATGGTGCTCCTTCCCTTCCGAGCTCCTCCATGCGCACAAACGGTGGTTCCCCCCCACATGTGGGGTATCAGCGTACACAGGACAAATTGGACAACAAATTTTGGCATCCAATTTCCCCTGTTACCCTTGGGAAAATACAAAACTGGGGGCTAAAAAATCATTTTTGTGGAAAAAAAATAATTTTTTATTTTCACAGCTCAAAGCGCTCATAACACATCTAGATAAGTTCCTTAGTGGGTCTACTTTCCAAAATGGTGTCACTTTTGGGGGGTTTCAATGTTTAGGCACATCAGTGGCTTTCCAAACGCAACATGGCGTCCCATATCAATTCCTGTCAATTTTGCAGTGAAAAGTCAAATGGCGCTCCTTCCCTTCCGAGCTCTGCCATACGCCCAAACAGTGGTTTATCCCCACATATGGGGCATCAGCGTACTCAGGACAAATTGCACAACATCTTTTGGGGTCCAATTTCTCCTGTTACCCTTGGGAAAATAAAAATTGGGGGCGAAAAGATTATTTTTGTGAAAAAATATGATTTTTTATTTTTACGGCTCTGCATTATAAACTTCTGTGAAGCACTTGGTGTGCCAAAGTGCTCACCACACATCTAGATAAGTTCCTTATGGGGTCTACTTTCCAAAATGGTGTCAATTGTGGGGGGTTTCAATGTTTAGGCACATCAGGGGCTCTCCAAAATCAACATGGTGTCCCAGCTCAATTCCAGTAAATTTTTGCTTTGAAAAGCCAAATAGCGCTCCTTCTCTTCCGAGCTCTGCCATGCGCCCAAATAGTGGTTTACCCCCACATATGGGGTATTGGCATACTCAAGACAAATTGTACAACAACTTTTAGAGTCCATTTTCTCCTGTTACCCTTGGTAAAATAAATCAAATTGGAGCTGATGTAAATTTTGTGTGAAAAAAAGTTAAATGTTCATTTTTATTTAAACATTCCAAAAATTCCTGTGAAGCACCAGAAGGGTTAATAAACTTCTTGAATGTGGTTTTGAGCACCTTGAGGGGTGCAGTTTTTAGAATGGTGTCACACTTGGTTATTTTCTATCATATAGACCCTTCAAAATGACTTCAAATGAGATGTGGTCCCTAAAAAAAAATGGTGTTGTAAAAATGAGAAATTGCTGGTCAACTTTTAACCCTTATAACTCCCTAACACAAAAAATTTTGGTTCCAGAATTGTGCTGATGTAACATAGACATGTTGGAAATGTTACTTATTAAGTATTTTGTGTGACATACCTCTGTGATTTAAGGGCATAAAAATTCAAATTTGGAAAATTGCAAAATTTTCAAAGTTTTCACCAAATTTCCATTTTTTCACAAATAAACGCAAGTCTTATCGAAGAAATTTTACCACTATCATGAAGTACAATATGTCACGAGAAAACAATGTCAGAATCATCAGGATCCATTGAAGCGTTCCAGTGTTATAACCTCATAAAGGGACAGTGGTCAGAATTGTAAAAATTGGCCCGGTCATTAACGTGCAAACCACCCTTGGGTCTTAAGGGGTTAAACCAAAGAAATATTTTTTCTGGACCGATGTATGTGTATAATAGTAGTCTGGGAAATAAATTATTGGCATTGCCATTTGTAGTCAAAACACGTCAAAACCTCCCATAGGGGTGGAGCCGCATATTCATGACTGTAATCGGCGGCCCCACGTGACCGCATACAGGAGAAGATGCGGCCAGACCAGGAAGCAGCGACAGCCAACAAGGGAGGCGGTTGAGTATTTTCAGAACAGCGGGGGGGGGGGGGCGCACAGGGGGTGGGAGGGTGGGGGACAGATAGATCTTTATTTTAAACACTATTATTCATATCTTCCCTGCAGCAAACGCTGCTGCAGGGAAGATATGAATCGCGGATTCAGCACGATGCAGGGGACAGCGCTAAACTTTAGCGCTGTCTCCTGCACGGTGCGTGTGGTACCCAGTGGGCACACGGGCGGCACACGTGTGCCACACTGATGTGCCACGTGAGCACACGGACACGGATAACTCCAGTACCGATTTTATACGGTACTGGAATTATCTGGACGTGTGAAACCGGCTTTAGGCTTAGTTCAGACGCTGCGTTTTTGATGCGTTTTTCAACTTTAACATTGCTTTCAACCACTACAAATGCATTCACTGGGAAATGTCATTGTAACATGTAACACCCCTAGCTGGCCATGTGGTGTGTGACACATAAGCAGACCCATCTTGTTTCATTTACGGAGGGACTCTTAAAGTCACACAGCCTATTTTTACTGGTGCATCAGGCGGCATTAATCATCTTAAAGGACCATTATGAAACAGTGGGTGTCCCAAGGTGTTGTAGCCTATGCTGTGAGTGGATGGGCTGCCAAAAATTACGACGCACCACAATACCCCTTTCATAAGATGTCCAGGGAACTCCTGAAAAAATGTTGCTACCACTTCATATGCACCCCAATAAGCCTTTGAACCCACATAGCGGATGGGCCCATGAAAATCCACTTCACAATATGCATTTTGTGCTCCATACTCCTTTGTTTTACACATTGGCACTAAAGCGAGCCCTGCTGCATAATAATCTTTTTTTATATAGCGCCAACATATTCCGCAGCGCTTTACAGTTTAAGTTTCAAACACAACAGTCTTAAATAACAACGTTAACAATACAATAATTAAAGCAAAATAAGACGACCCTGCTCGTGAGAGCTTACAATCTACAATGAGGTGGGGGAGATACAAAGTACAGGTGTGTATTTACAATGATGTATTTACAATGATGGTCCAGCCATCTTCAGGGGGTGGGGGATAGATGGAGATAGTGAATGGGCTACACACATAAACATAAAATGACTAGTCAGTCATATGCACCCCATTAGGCCTTGGAGCCCACATACTGGAAGGGCCCATGAAAATCCACTTCACAATATGCATTTTGTACTCCCGTACTCCTTTGTTTTACACATTGGCAGGAAGGCGAGCCCTTTTTTTTTTAAGTTAAGTTAATTTATGCAAAATAGTGCTGTATAGAATTTGAGTATCATACAGCCAAAAAATAAGTACACCGGCCTCCAATGACCAAACTTGGAGCACGCAGATATATGAGGCCTTTTTTGGTGAATTTAAAACACCACAAAAAAAAAAAGGCGCACAAGGGTAGCACACACAACTATGCTACGTATGCCTGAAAAACTATAACTTTTCAACAGACTGTATATTTTTTTTGAAGGGGGGGGATTTTTGAAAAAAATAAATAAATAGGTATAGAGACAGTAAAGAAGCTGCAGCAGCAGGCAGTTATGGAGCTTTGGGAAGGATGCAGTGGGACCAGTGGACGCACATACAGTGCCTGCAGGCCTTGCACTGGTGTGGATATGCTGTGCCCTGCCTACCTAGCGCTGCAATATCGGGACCCACGAATTATCCCTAAAAAGGACTGTTGGTTTCTCAGGAGTTGTGGATGTAAGAGTTGCAGACCTACACTAAAGGTACCTTCACACATAACGATATTGTTAACGATATCGTTGCTATTTGTGACGTAGCAACGATATCGTTAATGAAATCGTTCTGTGTGACAGCGACCAACGATCAGGCCCCTGCTGGGAGATCGTTGGTCGCTGAACAAAGTCCAGAACTTTATTTCGTCGCTGGACTCCCTGGAGACATCGCTGGATCGGCGTGTGTGACACCGATCCAGCGATGTCTTCACTGGTAACCAGGGTAAACATCGGGTAACTAAGCGCAGGGCCGCGCTTAGTAACCCGATGTTTACCCTGGTTACCATGCTAAAAGTTAAAAAAAACAAACACTACATACTTACCTAACGCTGTCTGTCCTCCAGCGCTGTGCTCTGCACTCCTCCTGCACTGGCTGTGAGCCGGAAAGCAGAGCGGTGACGTCACCGCTGTGCTTTCCGGCTCACAGACAGTACAGGAGGAGAGCAGAGAAGCAGAGCGCAGCGCTGGAGGACAGACAGCTGTAGGTAAGTATCTAGTGTTTGTTTTTTTTTACTTTTAGCATGGTAACCAGGGCAAACATCGGGTTACTAAGCGCGGCCCTGCGCTTAGTTACCCGATGTTTACCCTGGTTACCGACAGCGACGCTGCAGCGATCCGAATCGTTGTCGGTATCGCTGCAGCGTCGCTTAATGTGAAGGGGCCTTAACTCTAAAAACCACGATTCTGATCCTATCTTGGCAACAGCTTTCCCTACTCTCTCTGAATCAGGAACAGAATGTGGTGATTAGGGCGGCGCCAGGTCTCTTATACTCGGGATGATCCTGTACGGCCCAGCCAATCACTGCACGACCACAACAAAGATGGCTGTGGCGTTTCATGGCCTGGCAGACAATCCCTGCACCTTGATTGGGTCTCTAAATTCTGCCAAAAACGCTGGGTGGGGACACCAGTTACCGCCGAATAATCTCAGAAATGCTCGATGCTCGCCGAGTACACCGAGCATAGCGATACTCGGGCAAGTAATGAGTAGTGGCGAGCACGCTCGCTCATCACTAGTAGAGGCTGAACCAAGTAGCCCCACAAACAATAAACCAGTGCAAAGTTGTGTTAATGATACTGGTTGATCTGAAAGAAAAGGAAATGTATAATTAGTTTGTTCAAATGCATTGTGGAATTGATCAATTTCAATATTATATTCTTATAAAAAATTTTGACAGTTATCATATTTCTAAGTGTCCTTGCAGAGTCTGCAGGTGCAGGAGTAAAAAGTCAGAGATGGTTTATTACCGTTTCTTCCTTCCTGATCACTGTGGGTACAGTGCAGAACAAGGGCTAAAAATACAGATCATGAAGGAGCTATGACGCTCCCTGGTCATGTCATAACAATAGGGTGATGAACGGGTCCTATAATCTGCAGGAATCACTGTGTGTTAGTAGGGTCGTGGGTAGCTTCAAGAACTGGTCATACCCCAATCAGCTCTGTAGAGTATGCTAGTAGGTATGAGCATTTCCCCTGTAACTTGAGCTTATATGTCAGCCCGGTACGTAAAAAATAAAAGCTAAAGAAAGCCCAAATTGTAACTTCTAGCCTTTCTCCAAAACAGTATAAAAGCAACCATAACAGAAACAAGATATCATTTAAAAATGTATTTTAATGACGCATTGTAACTTCTTAAAAATGTGCAAAACAAACTTTTCCCCTTGATATCACAATTGATACAAGATAATATAAAAATGACAAAAATAAACACCACAAAATATTTGTTTTTCAAAAATGCGCTTTCAGATATGAAGGAGAATATGTCTGGCCTTGAACTGGTTAATAGCCCGTTACATTTCAGAGAAATCCGGATCAGTTTGTACTGTTATGTTTATTACGAGCTGATAGAACCAGTCTTCTGACAAATACAGTTTTTAGGAAATGTTATAATAAATTAAGACCATTGTAGCTGCAGGAATTAGGTGTAATCGGTTGCTTGGTCACTGAATGGCTTTCTTTCTGCCGGACTTACTCCAGCCAGCGCCGGTAACCTCCGAGAAGCACTTTCTATGATTGACTCTATTAGCGGACTAAAGCTTCGAATACCCCTCCAGGCATCACATGCACTTCCTCAATTACCTTTGTTCCTTTGTATGGACGTCATATATATTTTTCTTTCTATCTTCCAGGTATTCAAGGGCCTCTTCATACTAATTGTTTTTTGGAAGTGAAAAAAACACTCGAGAACATTTTAATTAAGCAATGCCTAACAATGACATCCAAACATGGCCATCTTTGTAAAATACAATACCACAGAAAACAAGAGGGTCCCTTTTTAGCCCTTTAGTTTGGTTGCTCCATAGAAACACTCGTCGTTTATCATCAATTGCTCGCTATTTCCACAAGTTTTTAGGGAAGGAATATATATATATGTTAGGGTCTATATATACTGCATTTACAGCACATGTGTCAAACTCAATGCCAGAGGGACAAATCTGGCCCTACACATAGTTTTATGTGGCCCATAAGGTCCCAAGGTAGAAAGACCATCTCTCTACTTTCCCCTTACTGGAAAGTGGATTGCCGGTCCTTCTCGATCCACTGAGTTGTTGGAGCAAATTCCACAGAATTGAAACTATAAAAATGGAAGGCCATTAACAAATCACGTAAAGAACCAGTCAGAAGGGATAAAAGAAGGAGACTGTGGAGAGCCTGTTAAGGTACCTTCACACATAACGATATTGTTAACGATATAGTTGCTTTTTGTGACGTAGCAACGATATCGTTAATGAAATCGTTATGTGTGACAGCGACCAACGATCAGGCCCCTGCTGGGAGATCGTTGGTCGCTGAATAAAGTCCAGAACTTTATTTCGTCGCTGGACTCCTGCTGACATCGCTGGATCGGCGTGTGTGACACCGATCCAGCGATGTCTTCACTGGTAACCAGGGTAAACATCGGGTAACTAAGCGCAGGGCCGCGCTTAGTAACCCGATGTTTACCCTGGTTACCATCCTAAAAGTAAAAAAAAACAAACACTACATACTTACCTACCGCTGTCTGTCCTCCAGCGCTGTGCTCTGCACTCCTCCTGCTCTGGCTGTGAGCGTCGGTCAGCCGGAAGGCAGAGCGGTGACGTCACCGCTCGGCTTTCCGGCCGCTGTGCTCACAGCCAGTACAGGAGGAGTGCAGAGCCCAGCGCTGGAGGACAGACAGCGGTAGGTAAGTATGTAGTGTTTGTTTTTTTTTACTTTTAGGATGGTAACCAGGGTAAACATCGGGTTACTAAGCGCGGCCCTGCGCTTAGTTACCCGATGTTTACCCTGGTTACCGGCATCGTTGGTCGCTGGAGAGCGGTCTGTGTGACAGCTCTCCAGCGACCAAACAGCGACGCTGCAGCGATCCGGATCGTTGTCGGTATCGCTGCAGCGTCGCTTAGTGTGAAGGGGCCTTTAGAGGGTGTACCTGTGTAGAAATGTCGTGGGGTACCGACACCTGTTTTTATCACCTCTTACAGTAAGACCATTGATATCAAAGTGTTGAAACCTCCATTTAAAGGGGTTGTCCATTACTCAGAAAACCCTGTCTCAATCACCTTCGGTGCTGAAGCCTTTTCAGCAATGTTGGCATTGGCTCTCCCAGGGATCGATTGACATTGTTGTGTCACACAATCACTGTGGCCAATCAGCACTGGCTTCACTTTTATCTCCAACAGATGAATCTGACATCAAGTGGACATTAGAGCTGCGGTTGTATGCTCACTTCCTCTTGATGTCTGATTCTTCTGTAGGAGGGGAAAGTGAATCCGGTACCGATTGGGCACAGGGAGCACATGACATACTGGTAACAATGTGACGTGATCCCCAGGAGAGCCAGTGCCAACATCACTGGATTTGTTCCAGCACCCGAGGTACTGTAAGTATAAGTGTTCTTATTTTATTGTGGGCAAATATAGGGATTTAGAAAGAATTGCTTGAGTAGTGGTGAACCGTTATAATGTTTTCGAAGGGTAGTATTTTTTGCTGACAGGTGACAACTGTTCATCATAAACATAAGGCATTAGATGCATCATGATAATAGCTTGGAAATTCCTTTGACATTATTGGAGCCCGTAATCTTCTTGAAATAATTCCTGTGGACACAGAAATGCAAATAACACTCCAATCCAAAGTGCTTTACAAACATCATCATCAACCCTGTCCACATTGGGGTTCCCTATCAGTATGTCTTTCGAGGGTGAGCGGAAACCGAGACAAACATGGGGAGAACATACAGAAGAAGAGTTATGATAACCTTTTTTATCTTTTTTGTATTTTCTCATCATGTTTTTAATTGTACATTAAAAGTTATGTTTTATCATATTCTAATTGATGCTGGAGCCCAGTCCTCATGAGCAAAATAATCAGCTCTGAGCTGAGCGACTATTCCCTAATCCCATTATGGGCCAATAGTTAAGGGTCAACGGATTATGTCTGGAGTTATTATCAAGTGAAAATACTTATGTGCAACAACATGGATACATCAATGTGCGCTTTACCAGTCTATGTTATGATCAACATAAAGTAGAGTCTCCAGAGTTATTCCAAGAATAAAACAAGGAACCAGTAGTAATCAATTCATAATCAATGGGACCTACATGCACCCAGTCTCAGAAAGGAGACAAACCTCATGGATAATGCAGTGCCGCTTATTAATTAGTCAAATGTACTCCCAAGCCTCATTTAGATGGAAGTGATTTTTCTCATACTTGGGAAAAAACAAACTGATTTTCGTGAGTGTGTCAGTTTTTCCCATGAAAGCTTCATCAGTTATTTTGTCGTATGCAAAAAAAAAAAAATGGTACGCTTCTTGTACCAATTGCATTGTTGATCATGGACAGCATACAGGTTAAATGTCAATGTGTTCTGTCAAGTATTTTCATAGATCCATAGATTTGTACAGGTGATTTTAAACTCTGATTCAGATCAAAAATGACATGTTTCACGGGTTTACCATGACAGAGAGGAGTCAGAAGACCACAGCATCTGATTTCTCCTACTCCCGCACTGATTACAAGCACTTGGCCTTCTTATTCAACGTTGGCAGTGCAGGGGTTAATCTGTTCAGTTGAGAGCTCCTGGAGCATTAAGGCTCTCAGCTGTGCACGGTTAGCCACTCCCATCTCCCATATAATCTGGGCCCTGGCTAGCACTCATTGTCAGAGTAGCTTATGCTGCATGGCTGGAAGTTGTTGGTGGTTATTGTTGGAGAAAGGCATTTGATGGATTTATCTGTGACTGTTGCTAGGTTTTGAGTGTGTGATATTTCCCTTTCTTCTACTTTGGTTTAACCACATCCTCCACTCCTCGGTGCATTCCTCTGTTAAATGTGTGAGCATATTTGTATGATTGGTATTTTCCTTTATCCCTGTTTATTACCTTGTTAGTCTGGTTGGTGAATTATGGTACACTACTACTCCCCTCTTCCCTGGGTGAGGGAAGGGAAGAGACTGAGAGTGGATTCAGGAGCTAAGGCAAGGTATGTGGCCCCGGTGTCTTCGCCATCAGAAGTAATCAGGGGAACAGGGCGAGCTAGAGCGCACCTATCGTTAGGGACAGGGAAGGAGCCCCTGGTTCTGGGACACCCGACAACATGTCTCAGTGATTTTTTTTTAAGGACAGTTTTAAAAAAAAAAAAAAAAAGACATTTGAACAGCACCAAAGAACCATAGGCTATAATGGGTACATGTCCGATCCATGAAAAACATAGACAGAACAAATAAGTGACATAACAGATGTCTGAAGGTGGCCTACCTAGTAGTGATGTTTTCTATCTCCACCCTACTCTGACTCCTATAATATCAGACCTGTACCTGTCAATCAAAGAAGAGGAGGTTGAAGAAGAATACAAAAGATGTAAGTGGGAAGGTGCTCTGAACTGTTTGGTCACGCCAAGGGTGCACCAAGTGCCTGTGCTTGGTCTTCATAGTCATTTTGTGCTTACAAACTCCCTTCAGTAGAGTTAATGTTTCATAATGTTGTATGTTGACCACTATTGATCAAGTAATTTAATATTTTGAACCTAAAGCTGAGCACACAGCAGTACCCTATCGTGCGGTGTTATTATTATTCAATGTGGAGTCTTTCAAGTTTTTTTTTGTTTTTTTTTGCCCCCTTTCTTCACTATGCACAGATACAAAAACTGGTATCATGTCACCAGAGAGGCTGATAGGGATTATTGACATGACCATCCGGTCCTTATGGAATCTGTGGCTGTAGCAGTAAGATATCTGCCTATTCCTGAGGCTGGAGCCAGGATTTCTTCAATGTTATTTTTTAATATAGCGATTATGAAGAAGACTGGAGGAAATGGAGACTGGAATCGATTTTTATTCAAAGTGAAACATTGAACAGCAATACAATGATAACTCTTATTTAGTTGGCAGCAACAGTTTGGTCAATAAAGTTTCTGAGTTCAGTGACCCGAGCGTACACCCCGGGAGATGATGGAGAGCAGGTACCGCTTCCCCAGGATACTATTCCAACCAAAGTCCAGCTTCCATCCTTCTGACATACAAGAGGACCTCCAGAGTCACCCTGAAATTCATAAAATGGGATATTCAGTAACTCACTGACAGGGCCTATTGCATAGCTCTGTGGGTGCTGGAACTTATATTGTCCCCTGAACTATACTGCTATCCCCTGGCCTAGAGCAGGAGAGGCTACTCTTATTCAATATCTGCCCTTTGTAGAGCCTGAGATACTTGGTGAGGACCAGGGACAGACACGCGATGACAGGAGGATGCTGCTAGAGTCTTTTGGCTTGCCCCTTTTTTTAAATGGTTCAGTACCCCTTAACAAAGGTAACATCTACAGCTGGATATTCATGTACTTCCTTCAAGGCCATGACTGTGCTGTGAATGCTATGGCAATCTGCAATAATAATATACAACCGCAATTCCAAAAAAGTTTGGAGCTGTGTAAAATGTAAAGAAAACAAGAATGCAATGGTTTGGAAACCTCTTGTAGCAGTTCTCCACGCAATCCACAAATACAAGTTAAAGCTTTAGCTTTCAAAGGAGAAGCTGAATGTCAACACAATCCAGAAATGCTGCCATCTTCTTTTGGTGAAAGCTCAGGTATAATGAACTGAGGCAAAATAAAAAACTGTTCTGAGGTGGGATGAATCAAAATACAAAATTGTTTATGGAAACCACAGACATCATGTCCTGCAGATTTGGAGTAGAGGGACCATCCAGCTTGTTATCAGCTCATAGTTCCTGCATCTCTAATGGTATGGGGCTGCATTCGTGCCTTTGGCAAGGGCAGTTTATACATCTGGAGAGGTACTATCAGAACTGAGTATATATTGATGTGTTAGAACAACATATACTCCAACCAGACAAAGTCTGTTTCCGGGAAGACCTTATATATTCTAGGAAGACAATGTTAAACCCCATACTAGATCATTACACCAGCATGGCTTCACAGAAGAAGAGTTAGGGTGATGAACTGGACACCCACAGTCCAGATTTTCACCAAGAGAAAAAAATTGACACATTATGAAATGAAAAATCTGGAAAAGACCCCGACGTGTGGAACAGCGAGAATCCTCCATCAGACAAGAACGGGACAACATTCCTCTCCCAAAAGTCCAGCAAGTGTCTCCTCACTCCCCAGACATTTAGAGATTGGTGAAGAGGAAGGGAAACTACACCATGGTTGACATGGCCCAGTCACAACTTTTTTTTGTGTTATGTGGCTGTCACCAATTTTCCAATGAAATGTAAAATTGTCCAAGTTCAACTTCGGATCTGTGGCCTCCCTTGTGTTGTGAATAAATAATGACTAGAAGAGATTTCCAATCATTAAATTCTTGTTTTTTTTCACAGCGTCCCAACTTTTTTGAAATTGGCGTCGTATCTGGACTTTATGATCACCACTATTTGCATAGTGTAGCCATAACATGTGGTAGTACACATACGGAGGCTACATCTGTACTTTTCCGCTCAGCACAACTCTTTGATAGATATTAATTATCCATCAGGCAGTGTATGAGATCCATGCCAAGTAATAGATCAGGTCCAGAATATAGGTCCCTGTACAATGCACCACTGGGGAGGAAGAGTTCCCACAGTGTTGAACCCGCCACTGCCCTGGACCATGAGTGGAAGCCTTTCCATCACTTTATGCTTACCATGCAGGAGGAGGCTCCATCGGCTCCAGCGCAGATCATGACATCGTGGATCTTGTTACCCCAATATTTCTTGCATTCGGTGTTGGTGAGGAGAGGCAGCGCTACCTGTTGCAGCCTAGCAGGGGTTTGACTTGCTGAAATAATATTTAAAAATAAAGTAATTTATGTTATTTATCATATAATGCCTTATTATTCTGATTATAATTATTGAAGTGATGGCTAATCTTGGCTATATATAGCACAATTTTTCCTGACCGTCTTGGGTAAGCCATACATGTTCATCCATACCTGAGGAGTCTGTCAGCCCCCATCCTGTGGTGACACACTTCAGACCACCTTCATAGTTGTCAGTAGCCATTGCCACGCAAACAGGGGACACATCGGCTCGTGTTTTAATGGGGGAAGACAATTTGATCAGCGTAATGTCATTTTTTATAGTGAAAGTACTGTAGTTCGGGTGCTTGAAGACCTTGAATGAAATTCAGACAAGTGCATGTTATATTGATCATTATTATGTGGCTCAGTTGGTAGCACTATTGCTGGGGGCCCTGGGTGCAAATCCCACCAAGGACAACACCTGCCAGGATTTTGTATGTTCTCCTTGTGTTTTGTCGGTTTCCTCCCACACTCCAAAGACATACTGATAGGGAATCTAGATTGCGATCCCCAATGGGGACAGTGAAAATAATGTTTGTAAAGCGCTGTGGAATATGATGGCGCTATATAAGCAATGCATAATAAATAACAATTATTATCTATATTCTGCAGTGTAGAGCACAGATTGTAATCACCCACATCAGTTCTCATCCCCAATGGTTCGTACGTAGAATACATCTAGATCCACTTTCTGCTTTGTAGAAACTGTACAATTAATTTACCAAATTCAAGATGGTAAATTTTCTCCCACCGCCTCTTTTCACAGTAAACTGTACATGTGTCACAACACTGACATCCAGTCTGCAGTCGCTCTGTATGACTGCAGACTTGTGAATCCCCCCAGCGCACGCACCGTGCCGGTTTCCGACCCGGGATCGGAGGGTATGTATTAGTTATACATACTCCCGGGCAGTTGGCCAAACTAGTATGGAGCGATGCTACGCCCACTGGTCCGCTCCGTCACTGAAGTGTGTATGAAGCGAGGCTTCGCCCACCGGTCAGGTGTATGTAACACTCATACATACCCTCCAAACAATCTGTATGACTGCAGACTTATTGATTAGGACCGGACAACCCCTTTAATAGCTTCATATTAGGAGAAAAATTCCTTCCCATCTTCATATACGGCAATCAGACTAGTTCCCTGGATTATAACATCTAGTGCCCTAACCTGTAATATTACATTACATAGAAAGGCAACTTTTTTTTTTTGGGGGGGGGGGGGTGGGAGCATGAAAAATTTTATTCCATTTTGGTCTCAATGTTTCAATTCCTACATTTGTACATTAAAAATAAAAAATAAATTTACTGTTCAACATGAAAAAAGAGATAGTTCTGTGGGTTGGTACAATTATGGTGGTCACAAATATTTATAGTTTTCCTATATTTTACATGTATTACACACTAATATCATACTTGGCAACAAAGTTTTGATGTCACCAAATTCCAAGGTCTACTTGATATAGCTGTATGACGATTTGTTTCCCCCACGAAAAATCATAATTTCTTTAAATAAGTTTTAGTATTTTGGCCGTACACTCTTTGATTTCAGTGTAGGCCATATTTTATTATACATATCAGTACAATCAAGGCTGGGATCATTACCTGACGCACCAGGGCAAGTGCCGGGGCCCAGACGAATGATGGGGGGCACTCTCCTTTGGGGACACCGGCACACTATGAGGCCCGTGAGCGGCTCTATTCAAATCCTCATCTCTCCCCGTTCCTTGAAGCTCCAGTATCTTCAGTGTCTTCTGACTCTCTGTGACATCTCAGGGCAGATGGCGTGATGACGTCACTCTGCAGAGCAGTGCAGGGTCAGAAGACACTGATTAGACCGGAGCTACAGGGAACAAGGAGAGTATTTGATTATTGATTCTTTTATGTGTGAAGCATTATATGGGGCCATTATATACTGTATGGAGCACTATATGGGGCCATTATTTTGTATGGAGCAATATTTGGGGCCACTATACCGCAAGGACCATTATATGTTGCCCATTTTCGTGTATGGAGCATTATATGGGGCTTTTATATACTATGTGGAACATTATTTGGGGCCATTACACTGTATGGACCATTATATGGGGCCCATTATACCATATGGAGCATTATATGGGGCTATTATATACTATATGGATCATTATTTGGGGCCATTTTACTATATGGACCATTATATGGAGCCCATTATACTGTATTGAGCATTATATGGGGCTATTATATACTATGTGGAACATTATTTGGGGCCATTACACTTGTATGGAGCATTATATGAGGCCCATTATACTGTACTAGACTGTGGCCCGATTCTAACGCATCGGGTATTCTAGAATATGCATGTCCCTGTAGTATATGGACAATGATGATTCCAGAATTCGCGGCAGACTGTGCCCGTCGCTGATTGGTCGAGGCAACCTTTGACATCATCGTCGCCATGGCAACCATTATGACATCGTTGCTGTGCCGGTTGCTGATTGGTCAAGGCCTGGCGGCCTCGACCAATCAGACGCGGGATTTCTACGTCCTTTATGACATCATCGTCGCTGTGCCCATTGCTGATTGGTCGAGGCCTGGCGGCCTCGACCAATCAGAGAGCCGGGATTTCCAGGACAGACAGAAAGACAGACAGACAGACAGACAGACAGACAGACGGAAAAACCCTTAGACAATTATATATATAGAAGATGGAGCATTGTATGGGGCCATTAAATACTGTATAGAGCACTATATGGGGCTATTATTTTGTATGGAGCAATAGATGGGGCCATTATACTGTATCGAACAATATATAGGGACATTATATACTATATGGAGCATTATTTGGGGCCATTACACTTGTATGGAGCATTATATGAGGCCCATTATACTGTATGGAGCATTGTATGGGGCCATTAAATACTGTATAGAGCACTATATGGGGCTATTATTTTGTATGGAGCAATAGATGGGGCCATTATACTGTATCGAACAATATATAGGGACATTATATACTATATGGAGCATTATTTGGGGCCATTATACTATATGGAGCATTATATGGGGCCATTATATACTGTATGGAGCAATATATGGGGCCATTATTTTGTATGGAGCAATATATGGGGCCATTGTACTGTATGGAGCATTATATGGGGCCATTATATACTACATGAAGCATTATATGGGGCTACTAAACTGTATGGAGTAATACTGTATATGGGGCCCATTCAACTGTATGGAGCATTATATGGGGCACATTATACTGTATTAAGCATTACATGGGGCCCATTATACTGTATGGAGCAAGATATGGGGCCCATAATAATGTATGGAGGACTATGTGGTGCTCATAATACTGTATGGAAGACTATGTGGTGCCCATAATACTGTATTGAAGACTATGCAGTGCCTATAATACTGTATGGAAGACTATGCGGTGCCCCTAATATTGTATGGAGGACTATGGGGTGTCCCCAATATTGTATGAAGGACTATGTGGTGCCCATAATACTGTATGGCAGACTATGTGGTGCTCATAATACTGTATGGAGGACTATGTGGTGCCCATAATACTGTATGGAGGACTGTGTGGTGTCCATAATATTGTATGGAGGACTGTGTGGTGCCCATAATACTGTACGGGTGACTATGTGGTTCCCATAATATTATATGAAGCACTGTGTGGTGCCCATAATACTGTATGGAGGACTGTGTGGTGCCCATAATATTGTTTGGAGGACTATTTGGTGCCCATAATACTGTATGGAGGACTATGAGGTGCCCATAATACTGTGTGGAGGACTATGTGGTGCCCATAATTCTGGGACTATACTGTCCGATATAAAATGAAAAGTCTGCAGTCACTGTGTGCTGAAAACCTGGATCTGGCCCTAATTACAATTATGACAGTATCATGTATGGTAATATTTCACTATTATTAAATAAAAATAAAATATAAAATCTTTTTTAAATATTTGCTTAGTCTCAAAAAAGGGCCTTTACAATACCATCTGCTGATTTCCTTCCAATTCTTTCCAATACACTGTTTTCCATAGGCTATGGCTTAGTGTTATAGCCAGAGGCATAGTCTAATATGTATATTGCCATAGCATAGTCTTATAGCCAGAGGCATAGCCCAATAGACATATAGCTATAGCATAGTCCTATAGCCAGAGGCATAGCCTAATAGATATATAGCTATAGCATAGTCTTATAGCCAGAGGCATAGTCTAATATGTATATTGCCATGGAAAAGTCATATAGGCATAGCCTAATAGGTACAAGTATGTAGCTATAGCATAGTCCTATAGCCAGAGGCATAGCCTAATAGGCATATAGCTAACAGACAATTCTCTATACTCCTCCTCCTAGACCTGTCCTCTGCCTTCGACACAGTTGACCACTGCCTTCTACTACAGATCCTCTCTTCCTTTGGGGTCAAAGACCTTGCTCTATCTTGGATCTCCTCATACCTTGCCAACTGCACATTTAGCGTTTCCTACTCCCATACTACCTCTTCATCTCACTCCCTTTCTGTTGGAGTCCCCCAAGGCTCTGTCCTAGGACCCTTACTCTTCTCAATCTATACACTCGGCCTGGGACAACTCATAAGGTCCTATGGCTTCCAGTGCCATCTATATGCCGATGACACTCAGATCTACCTCTCTGGCCCAGATGTCACCGCTCTGCTCTCCAAAATCCCAGAGTGTCTATCAGCCATATCTTCCTTCTTCTCCTCTCGATTCCTCAAGCTCAATGTGGACAAATCTGAACTCATTATCTTTCCTCCATCACGCATATCCTCCCTACCTGATTTATCTATCAAAATAAATGAAATCACTCTTTCCCCAGTCCCCAAAATCCGCTGCCTCGGAGTAACCCTTGACTCTGCCCTGTTCTTCAAACCGTACATCCAAGCTCTCGCCACCTCCTGTCGCCTCAAGCTCAAAAATATTTCCAGAATCCGTCCTTTCCTCAACCCACACTCTACCAAAATGCTCGTGCATGCCCTAATCATCTCCCACCTCGACTACTGCAACATCCTCCTCTGTGGCCCACCTTCTAACACTCTCGCACCCCTCCAGTCCATCCTTAACTCTGCTGCCTGACTAATTAATCTCTCTCCTCGCTACACTCTTGCTTCCCCTGTTTGCAAATCCATTCACTGGCTTTTAATTTCCCAGCGTATCCAGTTTAAACTACTATCACTGACCTACAAAGCCATCCATAACCTTTCTCCTCCATATATTTCCACACTAATCTCTCAAATTCTTCCCCCACGTAATCTCCGGTCCCCCCAAGACCACCTCCTCTCCTCCACGCTTATTCGCTCCTCACCCAATCGCCTCCAAGACTTCTCCCGAATATCACGCATCCTCTGGAATTCAGTGCCCCAACACATCCGGTTATCCACTACTTTTGGATCCTTCAAAAGAAACCTGAAAACCCACCTCTTCAAGGAAGCTTACAGCCTGTAAAGACCACACAGCCACCTCAACACCATTGGAGCTACTGCAACCCTCGACCTACTGTCTCCTTCCCCATAATCCTGTAGAATGTAAACCTGCAAGGGCAGGGTCCTCTTCCTTCTGTACCAGACTGTCATTGTTAGTTTTGTTTACTGTAAGTGATATTTGTATTTTGATGTAAGCCCTTCTCATGTACAGCACCATGGAATTAATGGTGCTATATGAATAAATAATAATAAATAAATAATAATATAGCTATAGCATAGTCTTATAGCCACAAGCATAACCTAATAGGTAGGTAGTTGTGGTATAGTTTTATAGTCATAGCCTAATAGGCGTATGATAGTCCTGGTGGCTTTGGTTAGACTCACTCCTACCACAGCAACCATTTCCTGTGCACTTTCAGTACAGCAGGATTCATGGTGCCCAGCAGCACCACCTACATTAGAATCTACACGGAAAACAAGGAATTGCTTGGAGATGCTGGGAAACATGAAGGTTTATAGGTAGATTTACGGTCACTTTATTTAGCCTACTGTATGTGCTTCAACACTGAACAGGTGCCTTCATCAGGCTAGGCACCACCTGATAATATCACACTTGAGGGTTTTTCAAAGTGACCACATTGTTGGGATACTTACAATAGAAATAACCAAGTCATACTTACCACCAGAATCCACCCACCCCATCTCCAGCTTCGCAACGATCTCTGCCAGAATCGAAGCGACCTGGCCACTGATTCACTGCGTGGTCAAATGACTAGTGACTATAATGTCATCACTTGCGGTCCAGTGGAGACCATAGGAGCAACAGCAGCTTAGGAAGTATGGCTTGTGTCTTTCATTTGTAAGTATCCCAATACTATTGAAAATGGCGCCGAAGAGATAACAAGGGTCAGTAGTTGTAGCATTTAATAAATTAGATCCCTAGATATTTTGGGGACAACTTTTTACTATATTTAAAAGATTTCAAAAGCAAATTAGTCAGACAAGTAATATTAGGTAAGATATCTTGTCCTGTTAGCAGTTCCAAACATGCATGGTTGGGGTCAAACTGAATGATATTGGGGGAATCGTGAATCTTGTGTCTGCCACTTCTTCTGTCTATAGTCATCTTTATATGGCCACTGTATTCTGCAATTCTAGACTCGAGCCATGGATAAGAATAACTTTGTTTCTGAACACAAAAATCACTTTAAGAACTCAATATACCATTATTTCTAATTCTCTACAGTTATATTATAATAAGATGAGGACATACCTTGGCAATGGTTTTCACCTGAGTGTCTTCAGAAGATGAACTCTGGTCAAATTCACCTAAAACAACCTTATGTGAAGTCCTGCGGGGAAGAGATACAAATGTATTTCACACTATATGCTCGATTTATTTGGAAAACACAAACTGTATACTGATTGTGAAGAAGGAAGCAGAAAAGAGGTTGTAATTGCATTTTAGCACTGTTTTCTAATCAGTGCCTACATGGGCAAAGTGCAGGAGAAAATATAGGTAGACCATGTCTCAAAATACTCCATGATCCAGTGATCCAGAAGAGGTTATTAATTGAAATTACAGATCTCAGTAGACCAAACTAGATTGACCCTGTATGTGGACCATACATAAATGTTCCACACAAACTCCTATATGTAGGGATTTATGTGGAACCTCAGGGTTCCTCAGAATTGGGTTAGCAGTTCCTTTGAGACTTATTTTAGGGATAATCGTGAGCGGTTCCCTTGAAATTTCAGGGGTTTTCTCTTCTGGTAAATAAAAAAGTAGGAAATTACTCATCTAAACCAACCATATTACCATTTTGGAGCAAATGAGAAATGGTTAGAACGGTTGGAAAGCCTAGTTCCAGTTTCCACCTTTAAAAACCTTTCCGAATTAGTTGGTTTTGGCCAACCATTTGTTGTAAATTTTATGCCATTGACCGATCGCGATGGCTGATGCCAGACTTTTGCCTGCTGAAATATGTTTTACCAGAATCTGCTGTTCATTTGGAATAGAGAAAATTGAGAAAATTGGTGTGTACTGAGTAATAAAAGAGAGGATGTGCTGCTTGATCGGGATGATGTCTCCGCGCTGTAGACCATAGAGAAATCCACTGCACTCTGCGGGTTATGAGATACAAATTATTTATCGAGCCAAGGTTCATTTAGAAAACACTTACCTGACACTACAGTGAGCAGCAGTTATGACCCATTCATCACTGATAAGGGATCCACCACAGAAGTGAAATCCAGTATTGTCCTGCGAAGAGTCAACGTACCCATTTATAGAGATTTCGAATATCGGCGCATGCCCACCCTTACACCAGAGAAGACACATGCTAACGTATTTATTACAATCTTTCCTGTAAAAGTTGCTTACTGTAATACATTTTAAAATGTCTATTGTAAATTTTTGTGACTTTTGTGCAATTCTTCTCCAATTTCAAGATCGGTGAATGAGAACATTACTGTTCATGTCTGCAACCTAACAGCCATTAACCTCTCTGCCTTATTTTGGCTTTGCATAGGCTATGAGTACGATAGACCCTAATACAACACCCACAGAAATCTATCATGTATTCAGATTCTTTAATTCCGTACAAATCCAACAAAAAGAAAATAGTTCCTTGTTCTGTCCGACACAGCGTTATGAATGCTACACTGTACAGACAGGGGCGCTGCTACCATGTGGCAAGTTGAGTGCTTTTCCTCAAGCGTCACTGCCTTCAATCAACAGAATAATACCAACAATTGTAATAATAATAGATCCATCAAAAACCACCCGGAGTAATGTAATCTATATTAAAAATACATTTTTATTATAGGTAATAATAATATAATAATAATAATTTTATTTATATAGCGCCAACATATTCCGCAGCGCTTTACAAATTATAGAGGGGACTTGTACAGACAATAGACATTACAGCATAACAGAAATACAGTTCAAAACAGATACCAGGAGGAGTGAGGGCCCTGCTCGCAAGCTTACAAACTATGGGGAAAAGGGGAGACACGAGAGGTGGATGGTAACAATTGCTTTAGTTATTCGGACCGGCCATAGTGTAAGGCTCAGGTGTTCATGTAAAGCTGCATGAACCAGTTACCTGCCTAAGTATGTAGCAGTACAGACACAGAGGGCTATTAACTGCATAAAGTGTATGAGAACATGATGCGAGGAACCTTTTTTTTTTTTTTTTTTTATTATAAATAGGCCACACAGGGATCGTTAGGTTAATGCATTGAGGCGGTAGGCCAGTCTGAACAAATGAGTTTTTAGGGCACGCTTAAAACTGTGGGGATTGGGGATTAATCGTATTAACCTAGGTAGTGCATTCCAAAGAATCGGCGCAGCACGTGTAAAGTCTTGGAGACGGGAGTGGGAGGTTCTGATTATTGAGGATGCTAACCTGAGGTCATTAGCGGAGCGGAGGGCACGGGTAGGGTGGTAGACTGATACCAGGGAGGAGATGTAGGGTGGTGCTGAGCCATGGAGTGCTTTGTGGATGAGGGTAGTAGTTTTGTACTGGATTCTGGAGTGGATGGGTAGCCAGTGTAATGACTGGCACAGGGTAGAGGCATCGGTGTAACGGTTGGTGAGGAATATGATCCTGGCTGCAGCATTCAGGACAGATTGGAGCGGGGAGAGTTTTGCAAGAGGGAGGCCGATTAGTAGAGAGTTACAATAGTCCAGACGAGAATGAATAAGTGAAACAGTCAGAGTTTTTGCAGAGTCGAAATTAAGAAAAGGGCGAATTCTAGAAATGTTTTTGAGATGCAGGTAAGAAGAGCGAGCCAGTGATCGGATGTAGGGGGTGAATGAAAGGTCAGAATCAAGGATGACCCCAAGGCAGCGGGCATGTTGCTTTGGAGTAATGGTGGAACCGCACACGGAGATGGCAATGTCAGGCAAAGGTAGGTTAGTAGAGGGAGAGAACACGAGGAGTTCAGTTTTTGACAGGTTTAGTTTCAGATAGAGGGAGGACATGATGTTAGAGACAGCGGTAAGACAATCACTGGTGTTTTCTAAAAAGGTCGGTGTGATATCGGGAGCAGAAGTGTATAATTGGGTGTCGTCAGCATAGAGATGGTACTGGAAACCAAATCTACTGATTGTTTGTCCAATAGGTAATTAAAATGTCTAAAAAAAATAATGTAATCATTGATAAAAGGGTAAGAGAAGAACATGGCCGTAGCTGGAGCTAGTACAAGTCACCGGTGATGAACTATAAAAAACAAGTAGAGTATCCAGTAACAGCTGGCAGAATATGTATCCAAGGGGAAGAAATAAATGACTATTTAAATATTGCAAAATAATATGAAATAGTGCTAAACTCCACTTCACAGTACCTAGACAGTTTTAGACAAGCAATTATAAAGGTCACTCACAAAGGTAACAGAGAAAATATCCTACTTCCAATGTGCGTTTCGCCTATCTTTGTCAGGAGGCAATCAACTAGTCTCATCTGGTGTCTTTCAGTTCTCGTTTATTGAAAAAAGTCAGGTAAGACTAGTTGACCGGTGAGCACGAGTGTGCAAAATCACATACATACGGTCGCCTAACTACGCACTCGCTCAAGGCATAGAGTGGAATCGTGACAGTGAAGGCATTGGACATTGTGGAGGATCTTGCTTTGAAGGAGTTAAAATGTTTTGATATTACCTGAAGGGAGACCTGCCATGGCCAGGATCCTGGGATAGCTTCCTCCCCATTCACAATTCTAGAATATCCTGTAAGGACCGGCTGGATAGCTGGTCTTCCACATCCTAAAAAAGTTAAAATATAGAAAAATGACTTACAACTACTTCATAATGAGTTCCGTTTTCCATGATTGATCCATGTATAGAATATATGTTTTGTGCAGGAACAACTACTAGACCTAATTCTTTAGAGAGCAACAACGCATCAACACCATCACCATGTTTTCTAAAATGTCACATTGTTTCCAAAAAAACAAAGATTGAATTTCAGTTTCCGATATAAACCTTAAGGAAAAAGGACAGAGATAATAATGAAACTAGTTCCTATAGCCAAATATTTACGTACCATAGGTTGTGCCCAAAAGGGCAATGAAAGACAGGAGACAAAGTATTGCCATTTCGCTTCAATATGAGCTGTGCGAGACCCTCCAACTTGGGAAGAAGGATTTTATTCACATTGCTCACCAATGAAAACATGGATCCTTATCTACTGCGTGGAAACTGTCCAGGGAAAATAGCATTTGGTTATCAAAAAACCTTGGATAACTACGGCACTGCTGGAGAGACAAGTGAATGAGTATCAATTAGAGCAAAACGACTATGGCCGGTGCTCAAGATAATACTGGGAACATGTAAATGATAAGTCCCTTAAAAATGTAAAATTTGAAATGAAATTGTAAAAAAAATATAAAGTCAACATAACATTGAATTATGCTCGTATTATACATGGAATTAGCATCGGCGGGACCTTCACAGAGCAAAAGAATACAAACTAAATCTGATATTAATGATTTTTGTCACGATTACCTTTCAATACTCTTAAAAATTCTAAAAAAAATTTATCAAGGGCACTTGATAATTTAAAAGAATTCAGTCAGCCAGTGGTGTATCTAATTTTGGATGCAACCCAGGGCAAAATTTGGACCTGAGCCCCACCTGCATGTTCTTCAGATATATTGGCCCTTGTAGTGTTCCAGATACTGTGAAGATACACGTGTTCACCCCTCATGTAACAGTGTCTCGTCCTCTAATAATGTTCTCGATCCTTGCCCCTTTCTGTAATAACATTCTGTGCCCCTTTTCTGTAATAGTGGCCCTCATCCTGACCTTTTCCTGTAATAATGTCTCCCATCCTGGGCCCCTTATAGCAATATATGTCCCCCAGGGTCACTTTCGCCTTTCTGTCTGTCCTTCTGTCTGTCACAGTTATTCATTGGTCGTGGCCTCTGTCTGTCATGGAATCCAAGTCACTCATTGGTCTTGCCAGCTGCCTGTCATGGCTGCCACGACCAATCAGCGACGGCCACAGTCCGATTAGTCCCTCCCTACTCCCTGCAGTCAGCGCCCGGCGCCCGCTCCATACTCCCCGCAGTCACCGCTCAAACAGGGTTAATGCCAGCGGTAACGGACCACGTCATGCCGCGGGTAATTCACTCCATTACCGCCGCTATTAACCCTGTGTGACCAAGTTTTTACTATTGATGCTGCCTATGCAGCGTCAATAGTAAAAACATCTAATGTTAAAAATAATTTAAAAAAATAAAAAATCATTATATACTCACCTTTTGCGACGCTCCGGTGACTGCTCCATGCAAGCGGCAGGTTCCGGTGGCAAGGATGGTATGGGAGAAGGACCTGCCATGACGTCACGGTCATGTGACCGCGACATCATCACAGGCCTTGTGCGCCTGCGCGAGAAGGACCTACCATGACGTCACGGTCATGTGACCGCGACGTCATCACAGGCCCTGTGCGCCTGCGCGAGAAGGACCTGCCATGACGTCACGGTCATGTGACCGCGACGTCATCACAGGCCCTGCGCGCCTGCGCAAGAACGACCTGCCATGACGTCACGGTCATGTGACCGCGCCGTCATCACAGGTCCTGTGCGCCTACGCGAGAAGGACCTGTCATGACGTCACGGTCATGTGACTGAGCTACAAGGGGCCCTCGGGTGGTGAGTATATGTTTATTTTTTATTTTTTAACCTGTGACATACGTGGCTGGGCAATATACTACGTACCTGGGCAATATACTACGTGACTGGCCAATATAGTACGTTGCTGTGCAATATACTGCGTGGCTCTGTGCTGTATACTACATCACAGGGCAATATACTACGTAACTGGGCAATATACTACGTCACTGGGCAATATACTAAGTGGCTGGGCAATATACTACGTAACTGGGCAATATACTAAGTGACTGGGCAATATACTACGTAACTGGGCAATATAGTACGTAACTGGGCAATATACTACGTGGCTGGGCAATATACTATGTCACTGGGCAATATACTAAGTGGCTGGGCAATATACTACGTGGCTGGGCAATATACTACGTGACTGGGCAATATACTACGTGACTGGGCAATATACTATGTGGCTGGGCAATATACTACGTGGCTGGGCAATATACTACGTGGCTGGGCAATATACTACGTGGCTGGGCAATATACTACGTGGCTGGGCAATATACTACGTGGCTGGACAATATACTACGTGACTGGGCAATATACTACGTGGCTGGGCAATATACTACGTGGCTGGGCAATATACTACGTAACTGGGCAATATACTACGTGGCTGGGCAATATACTACGTGACTGGGCAATATACTACGTGGCTGGGCAATATACTACGTGACTGGGCAATATACTACGTGGCTGGGCAATATACTACATGGGCTGTGCAATATACTACGTGGACATGCATATTCTAGAATACCCGATGCGTTAGAATCGGGCCACCATCTAGTACTGGTATAATCTCTCCCATCCTGGGTCCCTTCCTAATATAATGTCTACCTTTCCAGGTCTAATGACCTCCATCCTGGGCCCTTGCCTGGTAAAATGTCTCCCTTTCCTGGTATAATGCCCGCCCCCATCCTGAGCCCCTTTCTAGCAATATATGTCCCCCATCCCTACATAATGGCTCCCCATCCTGAGCCCCTTCTAGTAATATATGTCCCCCCATCCTGGTATACTGTCTTCCATCCTGGTTCCTTTCCTAATATAAAGTTTCCCTTTCCAGGTCTAATGAGCTCCATCCTGGGCCCTTTCCTGGTATATTGCCCACTCCCCCATCCTGGGCCCTTTTCTAGCAATATATGCCCCCCATTATGGCATAATGTTCCCCATTCTGAGCCCCTTCCAGTAACATACGTCCCCCATCCTGGTATAATGTCTCCCATCCTGGGCCCCTTTCTGCAATATATGTCCACATCCTGTGTAAGATTGCACTTACTGAGTGTATTGGGGGACACTCATTTGGCAGTGGATTAATGTAGTCAGGCACGGGTTTTCCCTTTAACAGTCCATGTGGTTTATTATGGAGTCATAAGCCACAGAAATATGAACAACAAGCAAACAGTCTTTACATCAATCTTCACATCATAGTATACTTTGAAATGTGGTCACTAAACACGCCAAACCTCTGTGTCCAGTTATCGTGGGTGACCGCACGCCATACACTTCATTAATGTCCATGGAGCACAACAGGCACCAACATACGACATTACGGTTGCAGTCTCTAATCGTGTTGGACCTTACTCCGTCCAGTTACCATGGGTGACTGCACTGTTCCCCATAGATGGGTTACCTTCCAGGAGCTCCTACTCCATATGCTGACTCCTGTCAGCATTCTCTCTCTCAGGGAAGCTGCTGAACTGGGATCACCGTCCCGGGCAATGCCTTGCTCTCCAGGCTACCTGACAGTCCAGATCCTCAGATGGGCTGTAGCTTCCCCAAACGCAGTGCCATCACGGACTCTGCATACACGTCCTCTCTGTGCGCTATTTAGGACCTTGATCCCCATCTGGGACCGTCCAGCACACAGGCCCCCAGGTCCAAGGCCTCCCCCATGTGCTCTTCAGGGATCTAGTCCTACTCCCAGGACCTCCCAACACAGAGGCCCTCCAGGAACTGGCACACAGACCACTCAGGTCCATCCATCTTTTTCCCATGTGAACACACGGTCACATTATATACTTGTAACCACTCCCATAGGTGGGAGGTGGTTAGTTCAACCATTATAACCACAGACAAGCCTCCATGCATATCCTGAGGAGCAAAATGCAGTGCCCCCTAGGTGTAACAGGGGTCACTGCATCACACCTGGTATAATGTGCCCTATCATGGGCTTCTTTCACTAATAATATCCCTGCTCAGCAACTCTTCTCCATCAAATGTAAAAAAAATAATGATTCTACTCACCTTCACCCCACTCCCACAATGTGCGGCGTCCTCTTCTGTGGCCGGCACAGAAGCTGACAGCTGTCTTAGTCATAAAAGCGACGGGCAGCTCATGATGTCACTGCCATGCGTCAACAGTGACTTGCAGGCTGACGTCAGCTGCTAGCTTCTGATTGGCCGGCAGCATGTATAGCAGAGCAGGGACCCGGTGGGCCTCTGTGCTGCAATACATTTCAGCTGAACGTGCATCATCAGACGTACATCCAGTTGAAATAGCTGCTGGCATCAGAGGGCTCCACTCCTGCCCAGGCCGATTGCATTTGCACGCTCTGTGACCGCGATTGTTACGCCCCTGCTGTCATCATATTAACAGACAATGGGATAGTATCTATTGGCCGGGGCAATATCCCAGAAGATCGAGTTTAATATTGACACTAAATGATTTTTTTTATCCTATGAGGGTTCCACAGGTGCTAGCTACATGTACATGAATTGTTTTATGGGACAGTACATATTGACCATTTAAAGGGATGCTATCAAAAGCATTTACTCACTCAAACAATTAAAGATCGCCTAGCCCTTTAAAAGAGAAGACAACGACCCCTTTATTACTCTAAAGTACTGCTCCATCAGTGAGAAATCGTGCTTTGAAGTTCAGTCTGGAAGTGCATGGGGCGTGACAATGCCCTTCTAGCTTCTCGTACTCTATTTCCTACCTTGCAGCACCTTCCTTGACAGGTTGTTTGTGCTTTTAGTTTCCTATGGACGGTGGATGCTGTAAAACATATCTCTGAGTACTGGTAACAGAGATATGATATAATATGTTGTCTCACATGACCCCCGACTTTTCGCCTTCCAGTGGTGTAACTCAATTCATTGGCAGAGACTTATGAGGTGCGCACGCGGACAACTCCACTTTCACAAGAAGTAAAGTTAATAATAAATGAAACATTGGAAACAGATTTTATTTTTCCTACAGTCTTGCCAGTTATTGACTTAACCAGTAAGTTCACATCCAAAGAATACTTGAGGGTGGGAAAGTTATCACTTTTCACAGCTTCCACCTGTATTTGTGCCAGTATCAGCCGGCATTTCTGCCAACGGAGAGAGTTTGATTATTTTTACCAGCTTTGTCACACAAGCTGGTGAATATATATGTAAATGTATGTAACTATATGTATGTGTATGAACACACACACACACATATATATATATCATATATTGTATATAATGTAGGGATTCGCTCTCTCAGGTAGGCATTAGGTAGTCTTCGCACAGGCAATGCTGTTTGGCCCAAACAGGTACAGATTTGTTGCTGCATATAGGAGGGGGGCGCCAAACTGAAGTCTCGCCCTGGGTGCAGGAAAACCTTGATACACCTCTGGGATAAACTTAAATGCTAATTCTGAACACCCCACGAAATGGAGATTGTTGACCTGATGACAAAGTCTACAACAATTGGATAGAATTACACAATAAAGCATTCAGGAGAACAGACAGAATGAAAGATTTTGCTAAGATGGAGAGAAAAGATCGCTATTATCCAAGTGTTACTTTATTTAATGACAAAATTGCAAACTGAAGTCCTGGTATAAAGACGCCTTTGCAACCACATGAAGAGAAAATAGAACCCTAGTCCAATGACATCACAAATACATGTCACAATTGATGTGATGATGGATCGCCCCCATGGGGCCGTGGGGTACTCTGTACTGGGTCCTGCGGTTCACAGGGGGATGTCACGGTGGCTGACCCGGTCCGTGGCCCTGGGATGTCCGTGTAAAAGGGAAAAGTCTTTAAAGGGATAAAGTTTGTGTTCGTGGCGCCACCTGTGGTATTCGGTCAGGCCTGACCGACGCTGCTTTAAGGGGTTTGCTGGGGTGATGTTATGGCAGCTAGATGGTATACCTTCCCACAGGTGAAGTATGTCCCCAGGGCTTCCCAGTGTGTAGATGGTGGATGGTCAGAGGTACAGAGAAGTACGAGGACACAGGGTTGCAGTCTCTTTACCTTTACTGAAGACTTCAGCATCCACAGTCCAGGGCACCAGACCACAGGGCAGGCAGAGTCCGTCCGGTTTGGAGTCAAATCCAGAGTCCCCTTTGTCCAGGTGGAAATCTGTAGCCTTCCTTTGCGCTGTAGTGGTGTAGTCCCTTACTGCTTCACATAAGGGTCTCACAGGTGTTGTGTCTTTCTCTATGTCCCCCATATAGGATAGGACAAACCCGTATGACTGGTGGCTTGAGGCTGTTTATAGGGACTCTAGCACGCCCCGGCCTCCATGGGTTGCCACCGTGCCTCCTGGGTGTAGGACGGACAGGTAACTTGCAATTAGCTCTCCTGCCGGTCTCTGGAGCAAAGCATAAAGGCCCTTACTCCCTCGGTGTTCCGGCTACCGGGATTCTGCGCCTCAGAAGGAGGCAGCTTGTGCAGGGCTGGTCCCCTTCTGGTATACTCTCCTTTGCTACAACTTCCTTCACGCTAGCTACAATTCAGTTTTGCCTTCTGTGTGTCTCTTTCTGGGAGCTGCAGCTCTGAGGGCATGCATTAGAGATATATAAATAAAATCTATATAGCAGAGACGTGTGTGTAAATAAAATCCTACATACTATGTTTAAGAAAATGGAGTGCTGCCTGTTTTCTTGGAAAATATATATATATATATATTTTGTGACCTAATAAATAGGAGCAGAAGCTCCCCCTGGTGGTCTGGAGTGTGAAATGTGTTGCATATTTGTGATACCTGGATGACGTTATCGTTCTTTGCCTCCAAACGTAGCATCACTCTCCCCGAGAGAAAAGCAATACTACTGCGATGACCAGGACCCTGGGGCACCACAATGACATCATCACCTTCTGTAGCCCAGTGTTCCGGCCTAAGAGAAGTCACTCTTTGCAGAGTTTCGAGGGTGAGGTGGTTGTTATACGTTTTGTGCTAAACAAAGCAAAAACTGATTTTATAATGGAGGAAGAGAGGAGAAAAGCCCAAAGAGATCGGGTTCTGTTCGCTTTAGGGCGAAAAGACTTTAAATTTACCGGATATGGACACTGACGCCTCAGAATTGTCGTCCAAAAGGCAGAATCTGGAGAAAATGAAGCAGATCGAGAGACAGGAGATCCTTACAGAGAGAAGGAAAATGGAGACCCTCAAGGAATCTCACTCCGCAGACTCCATCGATGATGAACTTCACAGGGCCATTCCTATCTCCATGAAAAAAAAATGGAGAACTGGTCATGCAATTAGGAGGAAGAACAAAGATGCCATCATCAATAAGAGAAGAAATATCATCAGCGCAGAGTTAGGGTACTTTCACACTAGCGTTTTTTTTAAATCCGTCACAATGCGTCGTTTTGCAGAAAAAACGCATCCTGCAAAAGTGCTTGCAGGATGCGTTTTTTCCCTATACACTTCTATTGACGACGGATTTGCACACTTCGCATCCGTCTTGCGACGAATGCGTCGTGCTTTGGCGGACCATCGGGAGAAAAAAAACCCTACATGTAACTTTTTTTCTCCCGACGGACCGCTTTTTCCGACCGCGCATGCGCGGCCAGAACTCCGCCCCCACCTCCCCGCACCTTACAATGGGGCAGCGGATGCGCCGGAAAAATGCATCCGCTGCCTCCATTGTGCAATGCAGCAAACGCTAGCGTCGGAATCTCTCCCCGACGCATTGCGACGGGGAGATTCCGACGCTAGTGTGAAAGAAGCCTTAGAGCTGGAGGAGGTCGTCCAAGAAAGACCTAGACATGTCTCATTCTCCAGCTCTGAAAGCCAAGAGACTCCAAACCTAGAAAGAGCAGCAGCCCAGAAGAGAATCAGGAACAACCGAGATTGAGATGTCTCCTACATTACATAGTTACATAGTTATTAAGGTTGAAGGAAGACTATATGTCCATCTAGTTCAACCCATAGCCTAACCTAACATGCCCTAACATGCCCTAACATGTTGATCCAGAGGAAGGCAAAAAAACCCCATGTGCAAAGAGTAAGCTCCACATTGGGGAAAAAAATTCCTTCCCGACTCCACATACGGCAATCAGACTAGTTCCCTGGATCAACGCCCTATCAAGGAATCTAGTGTATATACCCTGTAACATTATACTTTTCCAGAAAGGTATCCAGTCCCCTCTTAAATTTAAGTAATGAATCACTCATTACAACATCACACGGCAGAGAGTTCCATAGTCTCACTGCTCTTACAGTAAAGAATCCGTGTCTGTTATTATGCTTAAACCTTTTTTCCTCCAACCGCAGAGGATGCCCCCTTGTCCCTGTTTCAGGTCTATGATTAAAAAGATCATCAGAAAGGTCTTTGTACTGTCCCCTCATATATTTATACATTAAAATGAGATCACCCCTTAGTCTTCGTTTTTCCAAACTAAATAGCCCCAAGTGTAATAACCTATCTTGGTATTGCAGACCCCCCAGTCCTCTAATAACCTTGGTCGCTCTTCTCTAGGTCGCTCTAGTTCAGCTATGTCTTTCTGATACACCGGAGACCAGAACTGTGCACAGTATTCTAAGTGTGGTCGAACTAGTGACTTGTATAGAGGTAAAATTATATTCTCCTCATGAGCATCTATGCCTCTTTTAATGCATCCCATTATTTTATTTGCCTTTGTAGCAGCTGCCTGACACTGGCCACTGAATTTAAGTTTGTCATCCACCCATACACCCAGGTCTTTTTCATTGACGGTTTTGCCCAGAGTTTTAGAATTAAGCACATAATTATACATCTTATTACTTCTACCCAAGTGCATGACCTTACATTTATCCCCATTAAAGCTCATTTGCCATTTATCAGCCCAAGCTTCTAGTTTACATAAATGATCCTGTAATATAAAAAATTGTCCTCCTCTGTATTGATTACCCTGCAGAGTTTAGTGTCATCTGCAAATATTGAAATTCTACTCTGAATGCCCCCTACAAGGTCATTAATAAATATGTTAAAAAGAAGAGGGCCCAATACTGACCCCTGTGGTACCCCACTGCTAACCGCTACCCAGTCCGAGTGTGCTCCATTAATAACCACCCTTTGTTTCCTATCCCTGAGCCAGCTCTCAACCCACTTGCACATATTTTCCCCTATCCCCATTATTCTCATTTTATGTATCAACCTTTTGTGTGGCACCGTATCAAAAGCTTTTGAAAAGTCCATATACACTACATCCACTGGGTTCCCTTGGTCCAATCCGGAACTTACCTCTTCATAGAAACTGATCAAATTAGTCTGACATGAACGGTCCCTAGTAAACCCGTGCTGATACTGGGTCATGAGGTTATTCCTCTTCAGATACTCCAGTATAGCGTCCCTTAGAATGCCCTCCAGGATTTTACCCACAGTAGAGGTTAAGCTTACTGGCCTATAGTTTCCGAGTTCAGTTTTTGTTCCCTTTTTGAATATTGGCACCACATTTGCTATACGCCAGTCCTGTGGCACAGACCCTGTTATTATGGAGTCTTTAAAGATTAAAAATAATGGTCTATCAATGACTGTACTTAATTCCTGCAGTACTCGAGGGTGTATCCCATCCGGGCCCGGAGATTTGTCAATTTTAGTGATTTTTAGACGCCGCCGCACTTCCTGCTGGGTTAAGCAGGTGACATTTAATTGGGAATTTTTATCACTAGACATTTTGTCTGCCATGGGATTTTCTTGTGTAAATACTGATGAAAAAAAGTCATTTAGCATATTGGCTTTTTCCTCATCCTCATCCACCATCTCACCCAGACTATTTTTAAGGGGACCAACACTATCATTTTTTAGTTTCTTACTATTTATGTAGTTAAAGAATATTTTAGGATTATTTTTACTCTCTCTGGCAATGAGTCTCTCTGTCTCAATCTTTGCTGCCTTGATTTGCTTTTTACAGAATTTATTTAATTTTCTGTATTTAATGCCTCCTCACTACCTACTTCCTTTAATTCTCTAAATGCTTTCTTTTTGTCCCTTATTGCGCCCCTTACAGCTCTATTTAGCCATATTGGTTTCCTCCTATTTCTAATATGTTTATTCCCATACGGTATATACTGTGCACAGGTCCTATCCAGGATGCTAATAAACGTATCCCATTTTCTCTGTGTATTTTTGTGTCTCAGGATATCGTCCCAGTTAATTGCACCAAGATCCTCTCTCATCCGTTGGAAATTTGCCCTCCTGAAGTTTAGTGTCCTTGTAACCCCTCTACTACACATCTTTTTAAAGGATACATGAAAACTTATTATTTTGTGATCGCTATTTCCCAAGTAACCCCCAACCCTTATATTTGATATGCGGTCTGGCCTGTTGGTTAATATTAGGTCTAGCAGTGCCCCCCTTCTTGTTGGGTCCTGAACCAGTTGTGAAAGGTAATTGTCTCTCATAATTGTCAAAAACCGATTACCTTTGCTGGAACTGCAGGTTTCTGTTCCCCAATCTATTTCAGGGTAGTTGAAGTCCCCCATAATAATGACTTCTCCTTGAGTCGCAGCTTCATATATTTGCTTTACGAGGATATTCTCCATTGCTTCCATTATTTTTGGAGATTTATAACAAACCCCTATCAGTAATTTATTATTTTTTCCCCCTCCCCTTATCTCCACCCACAGGGATTCTACATTTTCATTAAATTCACCTATATTATCGCGCAGGATGGGTTTTAAGGATGATTTTACATATAGACACACCCCTCCCCCTCGCTTATCTGTACGGTCATTTCTGAACAGGCTATAGCCCTGCAAGTTAACAGCCCAGTCATGGCTCTCATCCAGCCACGTTTCAGATATCCCCACCATGTCATAATTATGCTCCAACAACATTAGTTCTAATTCGTCCATTTTGTTGGCGAGGCTTCTGGCATTAGTATACATGCACTTTATGTTCCTCTCTGTACTTCTATTTCTTAAATTATTAACTGTTCTGACCCCACCCCCCATGCCACCGCCACCCCCAACTTCCTTATTTGTGCCCAGGACTCTGTCTGCACTATCTTCCCCTCCTATAAAATGAATACCCTCCCCCCCAATTCCTAGTTTAAACACTCCTCCAACCTTCTAGCCATTCTCTCCCCCAGCACAGCTGCACCCTCCCCATTGAGGTGCAGCCCGTCCCTAGCGTAGAGCCTGTAGCCAACTGAGAAGTCGGCCCAGTTCTGCAGGAACCCAAACCCCTCTTTCCTACACCAATTCTTGAGCCACTTATTAACCTCCCTAATCTCCCGTTGCCTCTCTGGCGTGGCACGTGGTACCGGCAGTATTTCGGAAAATACCACGTTGGAGGTCCTTGCTTTCAGCTTGCAGCCTAATTCCCTGAAATCATCTTTAAGGACCTTCCACCTACCTCTAACTTTGTCATTAGTGCCAATGTGCACCATGACCGCCGGGTCCTCACCAGCCCCTCCCAATAATCTGTCCACCCGATCAGCGATGTGTCGGACTCGAGCGCCAGGTAGGCAGCACACCGTTCGACGATCCCTGTCTTTGTGACAGATTGCCCTATCTGTTCCCCTAATAATTGAGTCGCCCACTACCAGCACCTGTCTGGCCTGCCCTGCTCTCCTATTTCCCTCCTTACTGGAGCAGTCACTCCTCCGGCTTTCAGAGGACATGCCTGGCTGCAGCAGTGCTACCCCTGTACTGGCACCCCCCTCATCTGCCAACTTAGCAAACTTATTGGGGTGTTCCAGATCAGGACTAGCCTCCCTGGCACTCTTCCCTCTACCCCGCTTCCTAACTGTCACCCAGCTTGCTACTTCATTGTCCTGCAGCTCCATCCCACCATCCCCCCCCTCATCTGTCCCATTGAGCGTCTGCTCCGTGAGCAGAAGACTCCTCTCCATGTTGTCTATGGATCTCAGTGTTGCCAGCTGCACATTTAGAGTCAGAATCTGGGTTTCCAAATGCACAACGTGCTCACATCTCGCACAGCAGTATGCACCCTCGATCGGCTGCTCAAGGACTGCATACATGTGGCAAGATGTGCACTGGATGGCATTAACAATCGTGGAGCACATTTCCTAATGGGGATTGCACCAGACAGAACAGTTCAATTAAAAAAAATATAAATAAATACAAAGTATTAATAAAAATCAGACAGCAATTCAGTAATTCCTCCCCTGAAAACTCCCTGACTCCAAAGTCACTGAATCACAAGTCACACTTACCGCCGTCCACACTTACACTCAGGCCACACTCAGCTCGCTCACACTCGCTCTGCTGAAGATTTATAGAGATTTTTTTTTTTTTCCTAGTTCCCCTCAACAGCAATCAACCTTGCTGTTCAAATGCACTTCCAAAAAGGACTTGAGCCCCAAACAGCTGCCCCTTATAAACCCTTAACTATGAGCCCCCACCCTAAGTTAACACTTATGAATATAGCTACCCCCAATTCAGCAACTCACACCAATTCACACAGGTATTTGTTAAAGGCTTTCCAAATACCTCTTCACTGAATCACAAGTCACACTTACCGCCGTCCACACTTACGCTCTGGTCACACTCAGCTCGCTCACACTCGCTCTGCTGAAGATTTATAGAGATTTTTTTTTTTTTCCTAGTTCCCCTCAACAGCAATCAACCTTGCTGTTCAAATGCACTTCCAAAAAGGGAAGACATTGGACAACACTTCTATGCCAAACCCATTGTCAATGGGAATGGTGCTTTACAAAGGGCCAGGGCACCAGATGAGAACTTCTCCATCCCTGAAACCAAACACCTGAGTGTTTCTCCACCACACACTTCACTGGATAAAGATGCTCCAGGTAAGAAGGAAACAATTTAGAATAAGACTAAGGGGTGACAGGCCTTGACTTTCAAAATTGCAGAAATACTTTCCTTGTTACCACAGCAACCCATCACAATGCACCTTTCACTGTTACATGGAATGTGAAGAAATGGAATTTGAGCGGTGATTAGTTTCTATGGGCAACAGGGACAATTTGGATGATTCAGGGCCCAAATATTAGACATTTCTTAATTACAGAAATCTAGTTACAAATGTAATGTATTTCTATGTATTAATTACTCTTGTATCATCTCAGCAGATGGAAGCGTTGAGACACCCTCTGTCACAGCGGTCATGCCAGTACAAGACCTTGATAATGCCAGTTTCCATATTATACCCCTTAGAGAAGTGGTCTACACAGAAAATCATATTGACCTTTCCAATCTCAAATTCCATAAACATCTTGAAGAGGGAATCACCGGAAAAGTGTGTATTTCTACTCCTCCATGTTCCCCAATGTATCCTGCTCAATATTAATATTAACGTATTAATTATAATTATTGTTCAATATTAATATTATCAATTAATATTGATCAAAATTAAGTATGCGGACATCCCCCTATATACCCCATGAGTTCGATAAGTCACCTATATACAGTATGAATCCCCACACAGCTTCCTATATACAGTATTAGCCCCCACATTGCTTCTATATACAGTATGAGACCCACATAATGCCCTATATACAATATCAGCCCCCACATAGCTCCTCTATATAGAGTATAAGCCCCCACATATTCCCCTATATACACTATGAACCACAAATATAGCCCCTTATTTACAGTATGAGCCCCCACATAACCCAGTATGTACAGCTGAAGCCTCCACATAGCCTCTATATACAATATGAGCCCTCACATACCCCTATATACAGTAAGAAGCCCCATATTTCCTCTCTATATACATTATGAGCCACAGAACATCTCCTATATGTAGTATGAGCCCACATTGCCTCATATATACAGTATGAACCTCTACATTGCCTCCTATATACAGCATGAGCCCCCACAAAGCCTCTTATATACAATACTAGATGGTGGCCCGATTCTAATGCATCGGGTATTCTAGAATATACAAGTCCACGTAGTATATTGCCCAGTCACGTAGTATATTGCCCAGTCACGTAGCATATTGCCCAGACACGTAGCATATTGCCCAGACACGTAGCATATTGCCCAGACACGTAGCATATTGCCCAGCTACGTAGCATATTGCCCAGACACGTAGTATATTGCCCAGTCACGTAGTATATTGCCCAGTCACGTAGTATATTGCCCAGACACGTAGCATATTGCCCAGTCACGTAGTATATTGCCCAGACACGTAGCATATTGCCCAGACACGTAGTATATTGCCCAGACACGTAGCATATTGCCCAGTCACGTAGCATATTGCCCAGTCACGTAGTATATTGCCCAGTCACGTAGTATATTGCCCAGACACATAGCATATTGCCCAGACACGTAGCATATTGCCCAGACACGTAGCATATTGCCCAGACACGTAGCATATTGCCCAGACACGTAGCATATTGCCCAGACACGTAGCATATTGCCCAGACACGTAGTATATTGCCCAGTGACGTAGTATATTGCCCAGTGACGTAGTATACAGCACAGAGCCACGTGAATTCATCCAAGGGTGCAGTGATCATGACGACACCACAGGTGAAATCACAAAATTTTATACTATTGGGAAGTGAAGAAAAAAATATTTTTACCACAAAATAAAAAAATAGTTTTAGCCACAGTTTTACATTTTCACATGAGGAAATAAGTAAAAATGATCCCAAAATTTGTCACAATTTCTACCCCCATATGTGGCTGTACAGTACTGCTTAGCCACATGGCGAGACTCGGGAGGGAATGATAACTATTTTACTCTTGGAAAACAAATTCTCTTAGAATAGTTTGCAGACTCCATATATAGAGCCCCCAAGTGCCAGAAGAGCAGAGCAAGCGACACTACTCTGTCCTCCTCCTCCTGGACCTGTCGGCTGCCTTTGACATAGTGGACCATTCCCTATTATTACAGACCCTCTCATCCTTGGCATTGCAGACTTGGCCCTATCCTGGATCTCATCATACCTAACAGACCAGACATTCAGCACCTCCCACACCACCTCCTCACCTCGCCCCCTATCTGTCGGAGTCCCACAAGGTTCAGTCCTAGGGCCCCTGATCTTCTCCATTTACACCTTTGGCCTGGGACAGCTCATAGAATTTCATGGCTTTCAGTATCACCTCTATGCTGATGACACACAGATCTACATCTCTGGACTAGATATCACCTCCCTTCTAACCAGAATCCCTCAATGTCTGTCCACTATTTCATCCTTCTCCGCTAGATTTCTGAAACTTAACATGGACAAAACAGAATTCATCATCTTTCCCCCATCTCACACGACTTCCCCAACGAACCTTTCCATTACAGTAAATGGCTGCCCACTCTCCCCAGTCCCACAAGCTCGCTATCTCGGGGTAATCCTTGACGCTGATCTCTCCTTCAAACCACATATCCAAGCCCTTTCCACTTCCTGCCGACTTCAACTCAAAAATATTTCACGAATCCGTTCCTCAACCATGAATCTGCAAAAACCCTAGTCCATGCCCTCATCATCTCTCGCCTTGACTACTGCAACCTCCTGCTCTGTGGCTTCCCCTCTAACACTCTCGCACCCCTCCAATCTATTCTAAACTCTGCTGCCCGACTAATCCACCTGTCCCCCCGCTATTCCCCGGCCTCTCCCCTCTGTCAATCCCTTTACTGGCTCCCCATTGCCCAGAGACTCCACTACAAAACCCTAACCATGACGTACAAAGCCATCCACAACCTGTCTCCTCCATATATCTGTGACCTCGTCTCCCGGTACTTACCTACACGCAACCTCCGGTCCTCACAAGATCTCCTTCTCTACTCCCCTCTTATCTCCTCTTCCCACAATCATGTACACGATTTCTCTTGCGTATCACCCCTACTCTGGAACCCTCTACCACAACACATCAGACTCGCGCCTACCACCGAAACCTTCAAAAAGAACCTGAAGACCCACCTCTTCCGACAAGCCTACAACCTGCAGTAACCACCGATCGACCAAACCGCTGCACGACCAGCTCTATCCTCACCTACTGTATCCTCACCCATTCCTTGTAGATCATGAGCCCTCGCGGGCAGGGTCCTCTCTCCTCCTGTACCAGTTGTGACTTGTATTGTTTAAGATTATTGTACTTATTTTTATTATGTATACCCCTCCTCACATGTAAAGCGCCATGGAATAAATGGCGCTATAACAATAAATAATAATAATAATCCCACCTCAAGTGATCCTATTCTAAAGCTTACTCCCACAGGTGAAGTGATTATTTAGATTAAGTAGGTGTTTTTCAGAAAAACAGTAATGGATGTTGCCTGGTGAAAATTGCAAATCTGCCAGTGTAGTGCCTGTACGTTGTAGTGCCCATACATTATGTCTAGCTCGTGCTTCAGAAGACACGCACCCGTAAACTAAGCAATCTCTAATCACTACAGAAATGCGAAACATGTGGATGCTAAATGTGGTTTAGGCACACTGGGGCTCAGAAGGGAGGGGGCATCTTACTTTGGAAGAGCAGAATTTGACGAATTTCTTTTGGGGGCGAGGAGCCATTTCGTTTTCCAGAGCCTTTGTGCTACCAGTAACATGGAAGCCCCTCATATTTCCATTGACAGATAACGGACCTAAGTGAGGGCTTGTTTTTTTGTGGATTGATTTGAAGCTTTTGGTGAGAATTTTTTTCTTCTTAATCTTGGGATCTCATTTATCCTGTTCTCTACGCTGAGCACTTACATCAGGGTTTCCATTTAAATCTGAGTAACTTGATAGTGAATGGACCCCTCGGGGGAATTCATCTATGATGAGGCAGCAGATTTGCTCTAAACTCCATCTGGCCTCTGTTCAACTGTGTCCTTTTCAGAAATGCACAAAACCTGTGCAGGACCTTGCTTTTATGCACGTTTGAAAAGACAGCCAGTACCAGAGAGCATAGGCAGGACAGAATCCACAGTGCCTCCATCTGCCTTATTATAGGGAATCTTCTGCCAGGGGTTTCATCTGAATCATGTATTTTAGGGATTTACATGTGTAAATTGTCTATTTAGAGAGGAAGAGAACTTGAACTCTAGTGCCACCTACTAGAAGTAGCAATCATAAGTCAATATTGACCCTTTATCGAGCCTTGCAATATGATGATTTGGTATAAAAGGCAAAGACGAATCTCAATTTGCATATACGGTGTTTCGGGGTACTCCCTCTCATCAGTGCAAAGTGTTAGATCTGATTTGGCTATGTGAGAGTCAGACTGGGATCTAAGAGGTAAGGTTTCTCCTTGTGGAGAGTGACATGCCAGTATGAAGAGACTGAAACACCTTGCTCCACTGGGAAACTAAATATGCAATTGTCTCTTTAGATAGAGGAAGGGGACTTGAACTCTAAAGGCCCCTTCACATTAAGCGACGCTGCAGCGATACAGACAACGATCCGGATCGCTGCAGCGTCGCTGTTTGGTCGCTGGAGAGCTGTCACACAGACCGCTCTCCAGCGACCAACGATGCCGGTAACCAGGGTAAACATCGGGTAACTAAGCGCAGGGCCGCGCTTAGTAACCCGATGTTTACCCTGGTTACCATCCTAAAAGTAAAAAAAACAAACAGTACATACTTACCTAACGCTGTCTATCCCCGGCGCTCTGCTTCTCTGCACTCCTCCTGTACTGGCTGTGAGCGCAGCGGCCGGAAAGCAGAGCGGTGACGTCACCGCTCTGCTTTCCGGCTGACCGACGCTCACAGCCAGTACAGGAGGAGTGCAGAGCACAGCGCTGGAGGACAGACAGCTGTAGGTAAGTATGTACTGTTTGTTTTTTTTACTTTTAGGATGGTAACCAGGGTAAACATCGGGTTACTAAGCGCGGCCCTGCGCTTAGTTACCCGATGTTTACCCTGGTTACCAGTGAAGACATCGCTGGATCGGTGTCACACACGCCGATCCAGCGACGAAATAAAGTTCTGGACTTTGTTCAGCGACCAACGATGGCCCAGCAGGGGCCTGATCGTTGGTCGCTGTCACACATAGCGATTTCCTTAACGATATCGTTGCAACGTCACCAAAAGCAACGATATCGTTAACGATATCGTTATGTGTGAAGGTACCTTAAGGGTATGTGCACACGTTGCGCTTTTTGCTGCGGATCCGCAGCGGTTTTCCATGTGGTGTGCAGTACAATGTTAACCTATGGAAAACAAAAACCGCTGTGCACATGCTGCGGAAAAAAACGCGCAGAAACGCTGCGGTTTATTTTCCGCAGCATGTCAATTCTTTGTGCGGAATCCGCAGCGGTTTGGCACCTGCTCCATATTAAAAATCCGCAGGTGTCTAAAACCGCAGTTGAAACCGCACAAAAAAACTGCGATAAATCCGCAGTACTTTTTGCACTGCGGATTTAATCAAATCCACTGCGGAAAATTCCGCAACGGAATCATCAGCGTGTGCACATGGCCTAATAATACCATCTATTAGAGTAAAATACATTTTTGAAAATGGAAAATCTTTCTATATTTTCATCAAATTTCCAATAAGTTCAGTGACGGTTCAGTTACCATTACCAAGATTTGACAATATGTAAGCAAGGCTGAGAGCCGGGCTGGAAAATATCACACAATGGGGGAGAGGCTGGTTACTAATTCAAAGACCTATTTTTGAAATCATTTTCATTATTATATTTTTATGGAAATATACAGAGATAAACAAGAAAAGACAAGGAGTAAAATGCCTACAAGAAATGTGCGAATAAGTGTCTCATTCAGCCCATATGGGGCCATAGTGCCCATCATAGAAATGCACATTACCCCATACTTCCGGCTCTTGGAACGCATATTCTCTCCATGGAGCGCACTAACTACTTCTGGCACGCACAGCCATCTACATCCGGTGACGTCATGTCCATACTGGACGCCGATTGGCCCTACGCCGCCATTGGGTCCCACTGCACGATGCCTGCCTACACACACGTATATAGCTACGTCCACACTTCCCTCCTCCCGATCTGCAGCGTTTTGCGCAGGCACATCCGCAGATCATGTTAAATCTGCAGTTTTGCCCGACTCAATAGAAGTCAATGGGTGCAGAAATGCTGCAGATCCGCAAAAAGAATGCACATGCTGCGGAAAACAAACGCTGCATTTCTGTGCGGATTTTTCTGCAGCATGTGCACGACAAATCTCCATTTCCTATAGATTAACATTGGCTGTGCACTACACTGCGGATTTGATGCAAATCCGTGCGGCTAGAAAGGCTGCGGATCCGCATCTAAATCTGTAATGTGTGCATGTAGCCTTAACCCTTAAATCAAAGATGAAGGCAGCTAGAGTAATCTGAAGTGGGTAGACCTTAATCTTTTACTTATTGAGAACACTTGTGACTGGAGGTACCTTCCATAGGAAGCTCTGAAGAACCTGGACTTTGTCTATTTGTATTGGCCTAAATACTGCATTAATCAAATTATACCAGAATAAAAAGTAATCCCTTAGTTCCTTTATAGTGGGTGACTCCCTCTGTCTTTAAGATCCATTGGTATAGTCACTGGTGAGGTTCGGGTCACACTACAGCATTCACCCGGCTGTCATTCTGCCAAACCAGAAGACTCCAAAATCCAGAGGATCCATTTACCCTGCAACAGGAAATACCTTCTAGTCTCAAAATGTGTTTCAGTCTGAAAAGAGATCATACTGGGGCAAACTCCACAGGTGAGGACCAAGCAGACGTCTGATGCTTGAGGCAACTAGGTTCTGAATGAGATCTGGGCTGTAAGGAGCAGAGAGCCCTCAGCCAGAAGGAAGCTGCTAAATAACCTGGAGCCAACTCCTTCCAGGCTCCACTGATTACATGGCTAAGATCTCTTTAGAGGAGTCTGCCTAGGACAGGGATGTCACAGATCGACGAGATTAAAAACATGGATAAAGTCACGGGCCTGCCTTCATATTAAAAAAGTCTAGAATTGAGGAAGCATTTCCTTATCAAATATAATAATGAGCCTTTTCATATAGAAACAAACCTAATTTATGTAATAAAGGAAAAAAACCTTAAATACAGATAATTAAAGTATGATCCCAACAAGAGTGCCCCTAAACAGTTTGTGAATGAATTAACTGATGGCGTCAAACATGGTATGATGACCCTACTGTACCTGCCCCAGCAGAGTATGGTGATCCCAGCACCGTATCATGCCCCAACTGTGATCCCTGCATAGTCCACCATACAGTGTAATGGCCTCACAATCCTCCAAGAATAATACTCACCTCTCCACCGCTGCTCTGGTGTCAGCAGGTCTTCACTGCTCGGCAAAGCAGTAAATCATGACGGCATCGTGCTCACTGAACAGAGACATCAGTAGAAAATGCAATGCTGGGCTGGGGCGGTTCATCACGTGCCAAATATCATCATCATGAGGCGCATACATACAGCGCCTCTCGACACAGTGAGGACATAGGTACTGGACAGGACATTGTACTTAATTACAAGCTGCTTTATTGGAAACAAAATCCACCAGTAAAGATGGAATCATGAACAAAATTACAAAAAAAACATTTATAAAAATAAAAGTCACCGATTTGGGGGTAAACATCCTTTTTAAAATGACACCTCTGGATTTGGTTTGCCGAGCACAAGTCTTCTAATATTGCATTTGCCCCAGAGTCCCTTTTTGGTTGTGAGAAGCCCTTACATAAGAAGGGATTTATTTTACTCAATAAATATATAAAAGAAGCAAATCCTACCAATGTCCAGTTTGGTCAGAGAACCTAGAATAAAAGTTTGTTTCGGAGCAGAGATCGCCATCTTTGAGATCAGATGGCGTATCAGCCGTAGCTCAGACAGATGGAGTCTTTGGTTGTTGGAACTGTTGAATAATCTGAGGTCGCTTGACTCGAGGCTTCCGTCTTTTTGGCTTGCTCTTGGCTTTGTTGATCTGTACCACAAAAAAAGCCAGAACTACCATGGCGCCAAGAAAAGCGAAGACTGGAATGGTCTGGCCCACATCCTGGTTATAACGTCCGGGCATAATGCCTGTCAGGAGAGGAACACACAAGCCATCATTTCCCAAAATATAGAGGACCATTCCTACAAATGCCACTTTACAAAGAGTCCCAACGTTAGTAACGTGAGGAGTTTCATATTAAACTTGGGAGAGATCTTGCAATTTAATCTAGATAATGTACAAAAGGGATGTTCACCTAATACAAGGATTATAACAAATTAGGATTTGTGCTGCTAGGGCCCCAAAATTAGTAAGGCACAGGGGATCAGTCCTATAAATCGTCCACAGAGGACCAGTCTTACATGACCAACTTCAATGTACACCATGTGTCACAGAAAGACAATGACAAGGCTCTCCTCACGGTTGCCTTTTCCTTTAGCCAGCCATCAGTCTGAGGCTATCCAAACCCTGGTCAGCAAAACAATTAGGAAGGTTTTATAACCCAGACACCTTCATTCATTCTATAAATCAGTGACATTATGTACCTTTAGCTAGTTTTGTAGACATACCACTAAGCCATCAAGAACTTAAGCAGGAGAGCAAAAATTACCACAACATAAATGTTGAGTTAGAAGTTTATGCCTATGCAGCATCAATAGTAAAAACATGTCAAAAATTATATAAATTTAATTTTTTTTTTTTTTAATTCTCACCTTCCGGCATCCGCCTTTCTCCCTCCTCGCGACGCTCCGGTCCCAAGAATGCATTGCGGCAATGACCCCAGATTATGTAGCAGTCTCGCGAGACCGCTACATCATGGGTTATTGCCGCAAGGCATTACTGGGAATGGAGCGTCGCGAGGAGCATCGCTAAAGGCCTGGGCTGGATCCGGGGGCCGCCGGAAGGCGAGTATACCACTTTTTTTATTTAAATTTTTTTTTTTTTTTTTTTAAACAGGGATATGGTGCCGGCTGTGCTATATACTACGTAGGCTGTGCTATATACACACTACGTGGGCTGTCAGACTCTTTCGCCCGGGGCCCTCAAAAACCTGGAGCTCGCCCTGGCATCGCCAATTGGTCGCGCCCGACCGGCCAAATCCTGTGTATTCATTGCATTATTCTGAAATCTTCATAAATAAACTACATACATATTGTAGAATACCCGATGCGTTAGAATCGGGCCACCATCTAGTGTTGTATATCTGCCCCTAACCAGACCTGTAAGAAACAGCTTTTATTATACTCACCTGTGGGGCACTCTATGATCTTGGTCCGGCGCCTCCCTTTTTGTGATGGCATCCTCCTTGTGGATGATGCGTCCTACATCATCCAGTCTTCCTGGCATCGAGCTCCTGCGCAGGCGTACTTCTCTGCACTGTTGAGGACAGAAGTACGCCTGCACAGGAGCGCAATGAAGGAAAGACTGATGTACCACGCATCTTCCACATGAAGCAAGAAAAAGCCGGATTACGTACCGGTAATGCTCTTTTAATGAGTCCACGACAGCACCCCACATGAGAGAGAGGGATCCGCCCATAGGAACAGGAAACCTACAGAATAAAAGGAGGCGGTCCCCTCTCCTCCTCAGTTTAGTTACAGAGTATAAAAAGGGGAACCGCAAAAGTGTTAGTATTCATTCTTATTCAGTCACATAAATTTCTTAACTCTATACAACCATTATTTGTGACCTTAAAGGAAAGAGCTGTGCATAATTTAGGGAGGGTAATACATGGGTGCTGTCGTGGACTCATTAAAAGAGCATTACCGGTACGTAATCCGGCTTTTTACCCTTCGCCACGACAGCACCCCACATGAGAGATTTTCAGAGAGTCATTATTTGGGTGGGATTACTGTATTAAGAACAGCTCTACCAAAGGTCAGATCAGAAGACGTGGACAGATCAAGTCTATAATGGTTGTAGAAGGTAGAAGGTGTAGACCAAGTTGCAGCCTTACATATTAAATGGATCGGTACATCTGCTTGTTCCGCCCAGGAGGAAGCCATGGCTCGTGTTGAGTGCGCTTTTATACCCACTGGAGGAATCTCGCCTTTTGACGTATAGGCCAAGCAGATAGCCTCTCTGATCCACCGAGATATGGTAGCTCTCGTGACCCCATGTCCTTTCTTGTGGCCCTGAAAGGAGATAAACAGAGCCCTACTCTCCCTCCATGTCTGACACCTTTGTATATAAGTCAGGATGGCTCTTCTGACATCTAAGGTGTGGAACTTATGATGTTCTGGAGTTACAGGTGAATCAAAAAAGGAAGGGAGAAATATTTCTTGTGACCTGTGGTAGGTGGACGCTACCTTAGGGAGGTATGAGGGGTCTGGTTTCAGGACTATCCGATCATGAAATATCAGTAAGAAAGGTGGGTCTACTGATAGGGCCTGGATGTCACTAACCCGTCTAGCTGAGGTTAGGGCTACTAGTAAGGCTACTTTATATGTTAGGATTTTTAAAGGTATTGAATCTAATGGTTCAAATGGAGAGCTTGTTAAGGCCTCTAATACTAGATTTAAATCCCACGGAGGTAGACGGGGAATATGGACCGGTTTACTACGTTCACAAGATTTTATGAATCTGGAGATCCACCTATTAGCTGCTATATTGCATCCATATAGGGCTCCTAATGCCGAGACCTGAACTCTTAAGGTATTTACAGATAGTCCTAACTCTCGGCCTTTTTGCAAGAACTCTAGGATAGGTGTGAGTGGAACTTGCTTAGTGAACGGTACCGTGTAGAAGTCTAAAAATTTATTCCATACCCTACTATATATTAGGGTGGTAGATCTTTTCCTGCTCAATAAGAGGGTGTTTACTAGTTCTGTTGAGAACCCTCTGGAACTTAATAGTTGCCTCTCAAATTCCACGCCGTCAAGTGAAGACCTTTCACTTGCGGGTGGAAAAAGGGGCCTTGGTACAGCAGCTCCTTGTCTGATGGGAGGATCCAAGGATCGCATAGGCACATGGTCTGGAGACAAGAGAACCATGGTCTTTTCGGCCAGAATGGTGCAATGAGGATTACTCTTGCCTGTTCCCTCCTGATCTTTCTGATCACTAGAGGAATCAGAGACATTGGAGGAAAGGCATATGCCAGTCTGAACCGCCAAGGATGGTGGAGAGAGTCCAACATATCTGGGTGATCCCTGGTGTTCAGGGAAGCGAACCTTTGTACTTGCCGGTTGTCTCTTGTGGCAAATAGGTCGATTTGTGGTATCCCCCATGCTTCTGTTATCCTTCTGAATATGGATTTGTTTAAGGTCCATTCTCCTTGACGCAACTCGTTTCTGCTGAGGTAGTCTGCCCTGATGTTCTCTACACCTTTGATGTGCAGGGCTGTTAAGGATGTTAGATGAGCCTCTGCCAGCTGAAAGATGTTTGCAGCTATGGTCATCAGACTTCCTGACTTTGTACCACCCTGACGGTTCAAGTATGCCACTGCGGTGGAATTGTCTGAGTAAATTCTTACATTTGTTCCATGAATCTGCGGAAGAAAATGATATAAGGCACATTCTATTGCTTTTAACTCCTTCCAGTTGGAGGAACATATTAATTCTGTCTGATCCCAAGTATTTTGGGCCAGATTGTCTTCCATATGTGCTCCCCACCCAATAGGGCTGGCGTCGGTGGTAATTATTTTAGACGGGTCTATTATCCATGGCACACCTCGTGATAGGTGGTCCATGTCTAGCCACCAGGATAGCGATTCTAAGACATTACTGGAAAGAGTTATTCTACTTTCTAGATAACCGTCTTTCCCCTGAGCCGACAATACTTCGTACTGCAATTGACGGGTATGGAATTGTGCCCAAGGTACAGCAGGGATACATGATGATAATGACCCCAGTAAGGACATGGCCTTCCTTAGTGTCATGTAGGGTTTGCGTATTGCGTCTGATACCTTTGATTGTATAGTCAACCTCTTTGACTGAGGAAGAAAGCATTTCTGACTTACGGAGTCTAGCTGGATTCCTAGAAATGTCTGAACGGTTTCTGGATTCAGCCGAGATTTTTCGAAGTTGACGATCCAACCTAACTCCTGTAGGGACGAGATCGTATTAGATAAACGAGTTTTACATTGAAGTGCAGAGCTTCCTACCACTAGAAAGTCATCTAGGTAGGGTATTATCAAGGTATCTCGTTGGCGTAGATGAGCCATCACTTCTAGTATCACCTTAGTGAAGACGCGGGGAGCCATAGAAAGCCCAAATGGCATTGCAACATATTGAAAGTGACGAACCTTTCCCTCCAGGGTGACTGCTACCCTTAGGTACTGCTGATGTTCGGTATGGTAGAACTAATGGATTCCATTTTGAAGGTATGATTACGCAGGAAAGAATTTAATTTTTTAAGATTTATGATGGTTCTAAATGAACCATCTGGTTTATTAATCAGGAATAAAGGGGAGTAGAACCCTTTCCCTTTTTGATCCTGGGGAACTTCAATCAGGACTTTCTTAGATAGAAGAGATAGGATCTCTATTTCTAGAGCCCTCTGTTGGTCCTGACCTTTTGGAGATGTTATTATGAAGGAATCCCAAGGGATTCGATCAAATTCTAATTTAAGGCCGTATTGCACAATGTCCAGAATCCACTGGCTGGATGTTATCTGTTCCCATTGGGGAAGAAAAAATTTTAATCTGCCGCCTACTTCCTGGTTAGCGGTATTTACGTCTCGGATTATGGGACCCGCTAAAAAAGGCACCTTTTTGCTTTGGGTCCTTCGACTCCCATCGCTCTCTTTGTTCAAGCGGCTTGTTTCTAGTAAAGGGGCGTCTCCTGAAGGCTCTCCTGTAGGATGGAAGATACTGGTTAGGGAAGCCTTTCTTCCTTTCACCTGCTTTATTCAGGAGTTCATCCAGCGTCTTCCCAAAAAGGAACTCACCCTGACAGGGAATCGCACAAAGTTTTGCTTTAGCTTGTGCGTCCCCCTTCCAATTCTTTAGCCAGAGTGCACGCCGGGCTGTGTTGACTAGGCCGGCTGACCTGGCTGCAAGACGTAGCGAGTCCACTGAGGCATCAGCTAGGAATGCTACTGCTTCTTTAATTTGAGGCAATTTCAGCAGGATAGATTCCCTCGAAGTTTTGCCTCTAATCTGTTCCTCCAATTGCTCCGTCCATACTAGTAGAGATCTTGCAGTACAGGTACTAGATATGGCGGGCCTGAACGCCCCCGTATTGACTTCCCATGACCTCTTTAGTAAAGCTTCTGCTTTACGGTCCAGCGGGTCTGTCAGGACCCCTGAATCCTCCACTGGTAGGACCGACTGTTTGGTTGTGGAGGCTACCGCAGCATCAACTTTTGGCACCTTTGACCAGGTGTTTAGGTCTTCATCGCTGAAGGGATAGCGCCTTTTAGAGGATGATGGTAAAAACCCTCTATTCTGCTTGTCCCACTCCTTTTTGACAATATCTTTGATGGTTTGTATGACGGGGAAGGACCTACGTTTCTTCTGTCCTAACCCCGCAAACATTATGTCCTGTGCTGATTTCTTTTCTTTCCCATCTGGGCACCCCATCGTGCTCCTGACAGATTTTATTAAATTGTCCACATTACTGTTGGGAAGACAAAGTCCCCCTTCAGTCTCGGATGAGCTCGGCTGAGATCCCTCTTCGTCTGAAGAAATACATACACCCTCTGACTCCGAACTAACCGGAGACCGGGACCTGCTAGGCTGACGGGTACTGGCGCTACTTGTCTGCGCCAAACCCTGCATCTCTTCTCGGATAATAGCTCTGACATCTGAGGGAGTCATGATATTTTCCTGCCGTAGAGTTTGCATGATACACTCTGCACACAGTTTTTTGGCATAATCATCCGGGAGGGGCTGCGTACATAAAGCACACTCTTTATGCTTAGATTTGTGTGTCCTTTTCTTAGTCTAGAGGAAGGATACAGGAGGAACATATATCAGCATATAGGAAGAGACTCTTTCAAAAACTCACCCAGTGAAGCTGACAGGTACCGGTTCTGGAGGCGGAATTCGTTTGGTGGTAGAACTCTTCTCTGGAGGTCGGCCACCACTCTTTGTGCTGCTCCTCGTGCTTCTCTCCCTGCTGGGAGAGCGCTGTTGCACTGCGGGCAGGTGCGCTTCGTCGGCCGGTGAAGCCATTTCACACACACCGGCCCGACGCTAGCGCTGCATTTTTAAACTTGCCGCCCATTCTCCTGCCTCCCCGGACCAACCCGGAAGTGCTCCCGCGACTTCCGGGTTAGACGCGCCGCTCTCACTCACCATGCGGCCGCCAGAGGCTATTAAGCCGGCCGCTGCAGCGCGCGCGTCCTCACAGTGCCGGCCGGACCTACGGTGACCGGACCCGGACCGTGGATGTTTGGCCAGACGAGGGGGGAGGCTGCAAGCAGGGGCTCCCCCGCCGCTGCTTCTGGTACCGCAGCCCCTGCCGTTCCCACAGAAACCGGCGCAGGCGGGTGCATGGCCCAGGGATCCTCTTCATCTGTAGGTAAGCCGGGTCCCTGTAGGAACAGGAAACCTAAACTGAGGAGGAGAGGGGACCGCCTCCTTTTATTCTGTAGGTTTCCTGTTCCTATGGGCGGATCCCTCTCTCTCATGTGGGGTGCTGTCGTGGCGAAGGGTAAAAAGGATGGTGATCGCAAGAAGATTGGAGGCACCAGACCAAGAACATCGACAGCACTTACAGGTCTGGTTTGGGGCAGACATACAGCATTATAGGAGGCTGTATATCAGACCTGAAAGATGGTGGCCGTATCTCAGATCGGCCAAACCTGGTGACTGGTTCCTTTTAATCCAGTCACACATATTTCATGACAGAATTAGTTTGGAAAACAAACTAAAATAAATCTACATTAACATTTTTTTTAAAGATATTTTTCCAGAAGGAAGAGGCATCAAGTATTTTAAATCCTGCCGACCGAGATAACATTCAGTCTCATGTGTCGGCTAAAAAAAAAAAAAAGAATCCAAACAGATCACATGTGGCTGTAATGAGTTGGTTGGAATCTTCTGCAGGACAATGCTAGTGTGTACAGATGGCTACAGAGGACCTGCAATGGGTCACCAGGTCAGAGACCATAACATGTCACAATGAAAAAAAACCATATTTAAGAATTTGGTGGACTAAGAAATGGTGCAGTTTTCAGGAGAGCAGCATGGAGGCAAGAGCAAAAACTGGACACTATTTTAAAAATAGGGTTTTAAAAATAGAACGTCATTTTTCCTGCTCCCTTATACAGAACAATTGGTAATCTTTCAGTTTTCGTGCTGGGGCTCCTCATACTTCCTATCCTGTCAATTTTCAGCAGGCTCCTTATCATCAGAGGCAGGATGACCGCGACAGGTAACACCTCTATGCACAGCTGATATCACCTATGGTGACTGGTGGATCCTAGGTTATCAAAGATTAGATTTTTATTATCAGAGGGTAAGAGAAGTTGCCAAGAATGCTTTAGAAGAATACATTTAACTCAATGACCTATGGTCTAAATCTGTTTTTTTCTGATTGCTTCCTTTTCAGGGGAAAGTTCTAGAAGCTTGGCAGGTGACCACAACCTTTACCGTCTACTCTCCTCCTGTGCAGCCGTCAGTAACCTCCGGAGGGCGATACAGGAACACCGTACAAAGCAATATACACCAACCTCCAGGTATATCCCATGCTCCGCTTTCACCAGGCGATAAGGGTCTCACTTGTGGCCGATTTTGGCGGATGTTGGGTAGAGCCACTTTATCCAGATCTATTGAAAGCAGCTTCTGATGTTTCCACAGGTTACTGGAGAGAGATGAAAAGTAATCAATAGCCTTCATTATACAGTCTGGATTTATGAAGAGGAGACGTGTAGGGATGATAACTGCGGAGGGGTTTAGGGTTTAGCACAAATGTTAGGACAAGTAACTTTAGCACGTCGCTCCTGTACAAGCTGATGCTTTGGCTTACATACCTAGGAGCAGTTTCATTGAGTGGCAGTGGTTTGGCCCAAGACAGATGAGGACATGCGGGCAATGGCCGAGGTTTAGGATCTCCCAGATGCGCTTCTAACACTTTGGAGTAACGATGAAGATGATTTCCTGAGAAGAGAATTGAGGAAGGATTGGAAAGTGGAGTGTTACAGTCACATCTACCAGCAGCCCCAGTGGGACCAGTGTCCCTGCAGAGCTTGGTCCGATACTTTGTACGGTGAGATATCCATCAGGAACTCCATGGAAATCAGACAAGAATCTACAAAAATAGGGATTTTTGTGTTACCGTAAAATCCTTTTCTCCGAGACACTCATTGGGGGACACAGGACTGTGGGTGTATGCTTCTGCCGCCAGGAGGCTGACACTAAGTAAACTTGAAAAAAAAAAAAAAGTTAGCTCCTCCTCCATCGTATACACCCTGACACCGGCTACCAGAGACTCCAGTTTGGTGCAAAAAGCAGTAGGAGAACAAAAACACAAAAAAATAATGTAACAGCATAAATACAGAAACTTTATGTCTAGAAAAGATCCTACTGACTAATGTAATCAGATATAACCAAAGCAGCCATAAGGCTACCAGGGAGGGAGCTGTGTCCCCCAATGAGCGTCTCGGAGAAAAGGATTTTACGGTGAGTAACACAAAAATCCCTATTTCTCCTTCGCCTCATTGGGGGACACAGGACTGTGGGATGTCCTAAAGCAGTCCCTGGGTGGGAAAAATAACTCACCAGTCAAAAGACATCCAGATGATGGTTGTCTATAAATGCGCCACTGCCGCTCGAAGAATCCTTCTACCCAGACTTGCATCTGCAGAGGTCTGGGAGTGGACATTATAATGTTTTGACAAACGTATGCAGACTAGACCAGGTCGCAGCTTTGCAAACCTGTTCTGCTGAGGCCTGGTGCCGAACGGCCCAGGAAGCCCCCACTGCTCTTGTTGAATGAGCCTCGATTCCGGCCGGAACCGTCATGCCCATGGTGCGATAAGCCTCCTGAATGGTCGCCCTTATCCACCTGGCCAGGGTAGATTTTGAAGCAGCGTATCCCTTCCTGCGACCCTGCGGAAGGACAAATAGAGCATCTGTCTGGCGAAAAGGAGCCATACGGGAAATATACCTCCTCAGAGCCCTCACCAGATCCAACGTATGGAGAGCTTTTTCTACACGGTGCGTAGGTGCCGGACAAAAAGAGGGCAGAACAATATCTTCATTGATGTGAAAAGATGAAACAACTTTTGGCAAAAAGGACGGTGCCGGTCTGAGAACTACCTTGTCCTGATGAAATTGCAGAAAAGGGGGACGACAAGAAAGAGCTGCCAGCTCCGATACCCGTCTAATGGATGTTATAGCCACTAAAAATACAACTTTCCAGGAAAGAAACATCAAAGAAACATCTTGCAGGGGCTCAAAAGGAGCGTTCTGTAAAGCCCTTAAGACCAGATTAAGGTCCCAAGCTTCCAAAGGAGTCTTATAAGGAGGGACCTTATGAGCGACTCCCTGGAAAAAAATCCTGACCTGACGATTAGTAGCAATCTTGCGCTGAAAAAGGACAGATAAAGCCGAAATCTGCCTTTTAAGGGTACTTGGAGCAAGCCCAGAATCAAGGCCTGCTTGAAGGAAGGCTAGAATGTTAGGAATGGAAAAACGCAGAGGAGGCAGCCCGCGCACTCTACACCAGGAAAGGAAAACCTTCCAAGTGTGATAGTAAATCCTGGCCGAGACGGGCTTACGTGCACTGATCATGGTATCAGCTACTTTTTGAGAAAACCCTGCCTGAGTTAAAACCCAAGATTCAACGGCCAGGCCGTCAAACGTAGGACCCCTGAGTTCTGGTGGTAGATCGGCCCTTGAGATAGAAGATCCGGCCGATCGGGGAGCCGCCATGGAACCCCGGCGAGAAGTTGTAACAGGTCTGCATACCAGGTCCGTCGTGGCCAATCCGGAGCGATCAGGATGGCCGGCACTCTCTCCGATTTGATCTTCTTGATTACCCTCGGGAGCAGTGCCAGAGGAGGGAACAGATAAGAGAGATGAAATTGGTTCCAAGACAGTACCAGCGCATCCACGGCGATAGCCTGGGGATCTCGGTACCGAGAGACAAAACTGGGCACCTTGGCATTCACCTTGGACGCCATTAGATCCACGTCTGGAGTTCCCATTCCCCGGAGGCTAGACCCTGACGGCTTAGGAAATCTGCCGCCCAGTTTTCTTCGCCCGGAATGTGGACCGCTGAGATCACAGAGTGATTTCTCTCCGCCCAGAGTAGAATCAGTTTTACCTCCTGCATGGCTGCCTTGCTGCGGGTGCCCCCCTGGTGATTTATGTAAGCTACCGCTGTGGCGTTGTCCGATTGAATTCGGACAGGGCGACCCGCCAGAAGATGGTGAAAACGTAACAAGGCTAGCCGAACTGCTCGAATCTCTAAGATATTGATGGGAAGATCTGATTCCCGAGGAGACCAGCGTCCCTGAGCTGTGTGATGGAAGAACACTGCTCCCCAACCCAGGAGACTGGCATCTGTTGTGACCACTAGCCAATTCGTTGGGGGAAAGGGCTTCCCCCTGAGTAGAGATGGGCTGTTTAGCCACCAAGAGAGCCTGCTTGATCTGGAAAGACAACCGAAATCTGCGGTTGAGAGAGAGAGAGAGGATTTCTGTTTCACACTGATAGGATTGCTCGTTGGAGGGGTCGAAGATGAAGCTGTGCAAACGGAACTGCCTCTATGGTTGCAACCATCTTTCCTAACACCCTCATCCCGAACCGAATCGTATGAGGGTATGGTTGTATAAGATCCCTCACTTCCCGCCGAAGGGCTAGGACCTTGTCCTGGGGAAGGATTGATAGGGCTTGAGAGGTGTCGAAGATCATGCCTAAAAAAGAGATTTTCCGAGACGGCTGTAGGGATGACTTCCTTAAATTTACCAACCAACCTAGACGGGAAAGGGTGTCCAGAGTGATGCCGACATTTTCCCTGCAAGACTGAAATGTCGGTCCCTTGATCAGCAGATCGTCTAGGTATGGCAAGACGACTATACCTCGGGAGTGCAGAATGGACACCACAGTCGACATGACTTTTGTGAACACCCTGGGAGCGGAGGCCAGTCCGAAAGGTAAAGCCGTGAACTGGAAGTGTAGATTGTTTACGGCAAAGCGGAGAAATCTTTGATGGAGCAGAAAGATGGGAATATGAAGATAAGCATCCTGAATGTCTACTGAGGCCAAAAATTCTCCCTTTTCCAGAGAAGCGATGACCGACCGCAGCGACTCCATCCGAAAGTGTCGAACGCGGACAAACCTGTTTAAGAGTTTGAGATCTAGGATAGGCCTCACTGCTCCGTCCTTTTTGGGCACTACAAAAAGATTGGAATAAAAGCCCTGAAACCTTTCTTCCTTTGGAACAGGAGAAATGACACCGCTGATACGGAGAGACTCTATGGAATTGAACAAGCTTTGATGGAGAGATTTGCACCTGGGAAGACGGGATGGGAAGAACCGGGAAGGAGGAAGACGGACCAGCTCTATCTTGTAACCTGAAGATACGAGCTCTGCCACCCACTGGTCGTGAATTACCTGAAGCCAAACCTGGCGAAATAAAAGTAGACGTCCGCCTACTTTTTTGGAGACAGCCGGAGGAGGCCTCCAGTCACTTGGCCGAAAATCTTTGAGTCCTAGATCCTCTGGATCTAGAAGACTGGGGACGCATTCTTCCCCCTTGGCTGGCTGTATAAGAGATCCGACCGTCTCGGTCCTGATTGGGCCGACCCTGCGCAGGAGAGCCTGATGCTGGGGCCCATCTGACATAGCGAAAGGTTCTAAAACAGGCCTGAAATTGGCGCCGAAAAGGCTGTCTAGCCTTCTGCTGAGGAAGAAACTTGCTTTTCCCTCCTGTGGAGTCGGAAATGAGCTGATCCAGCTTTTCTCCGAACAAACGACCACCCTGATACGGCAGGGATGTAAGAGATTTTTTAGAGGTAGAATCAGCCCGCCAGGACCTTAACCAAAGGGCCCTTCTGATGGCAATAGCATTAGACGCAGCCGAATAAGCACAATCTGCCGCATCCAGAGATGCGTTAATCAGATAGCTACCAGCCATAGCTACTTGAGACGACATTTCAGCCAATTCCGCTGCCACATTACCTTCTTGGAGAGCCTTAGATAACGAATCTGACCAAGATATCATAGCCCTGGCAACCCAAGTTGCTGCAAAGGAAGGAAAAAGTGCTGAGCTTGAGGCCTCAAAGACGGAACGAGCCAAACTCTCTATAAGACGATCCGTAGGATCCTTAATTGATGAGCCATTAGGGAGAGATAGCAACGTGTTAGAGGCTAAACGGGACACCGGAGGATCTACAGAAGGATTTTCTGCCCAATCACTACAAAGTTCCGAAGCAAAAGGATACCTAGCCTTCAGAGCTCTTTGCCCTGAAAAACGTTTGTCCGGGTGCTCCCGATTGCGTCGAATCAGGTCCTCGAACTCAGGGTGAGAGGATAAGACCCTATGGGCCTGTTTAGTCCGCTTAAATGAGACCTTATGGTCAGAGGAAGAGGAGAGCTTGTCTTCTATCCCCAAAGACTGATTGACAGCTTCAATTAGGCTGTCTACTGACTCCTGAAACCCAGGTTTATCAAAATTAAGAGACCCTTCTGACTCGTAGTCTGTCTCAACTTCCCCGCTTTCTGCAGGGGAAGGAGAGCGAGATACGGAACTCCAGGATGCGGAAGCACCTGAGTGCCTGGGCGACGCTTTGCGATTCCGCTTTCCATGCGTCTGTCGAGTGAGAGCGCGGCCCCTGCAGGCCGAAGACTCCTGAGACCCCGAGGCCCTCTCTGAGACAGGCGGATTACCGGTCCCGACCGCCGGGGTCTGCAGAGATTTGATCGCTTCAGTAAGGGACGCCATGGATTTTGACAAGGACGTGACCCATTCTGGTGGAGCTACCCCAGCATCTGCTTGAGGGACCGGAGCCGGAGAGACTACTGGAGAACTGGCAGGGGGGGGGGCTCCTGGACGCGTTCTGAGTCACAGGCCTCGCAGAGGCGATTACTTTGGGCGTGCGGAAAAAGGGCACTACAAGATACACAACTGGTAAAAAGAACCGTGTGCGTCTTAACCCTTCTAGACATAATGATCCGTAATGCTATACCCAGGGCCAGAGACTGGGAAAAAAGGAATGCTTCAGCCAGATGGAGGGAGAAGCACTTACCCCAGTCCTGTGTCCCCACGAGTACCGAGATGGATCCTGAGAGCACGATGCGGAGCCCAAAAACGCTGTCTTATATGCATAGCAGGCCTTAGGGGGGAGGGACCGCCAAACGATGCTGCGGCCTGGAGCAGGCCCGAAGCCGGGGCCTCAATTTTTCCCCCCTTAGAGTGAAAAGAGCCGGAACCGGAAGTGACGCGCCGGAGGGGGCGGAGCCTCACAGCGCGGTCCGATGGCCGGAAGTCCCGGCTCCAGGAAGCTGCTCCACGCCCGAAGCGGCCAGGCAGGGCCAAAACCTCTGGGGGGACAGCGGCGCTGATCCTAACGCCGCGCGCCGCTGGACCACGCTGCAGCGTAGCTGCGCCACAGCGTCACCCGACATAACGCCACAGCGCCGGATCACGCTGCAGCGCAGCAGTCCTAACGCAGCAGCGCCGGATCACGCCGCAGCGCCGCCGTCCCAACGCCGCAGCGCCGGACCACGCCGCAGCGCTGAAAAAAAGGCACCGCACTCCCGGAGGACACAGCCGCAGGTAATGCCAGGAGCCCCCCTTATCATACCACACTATCGAGGGGTAGAACCAATGACGGTGCAGGAACCCTATCTCCATTATCCCCAGGATAAGGAGAGGGACTGTCCACCACCCCAGCTAACACCGCAGGGGTGTAGAATTCAGGGGGGAACACACGGACATCTTATGGGCACCTGTACAGCCTGGAGTCTAGCTACCTCAGGGTGGTCAGGGCTAGTCCGGTGAAGAATCCCACGTCGCGGGGAAGGATACGTGGAGAAACATCGCACGTACTTGCCCGTTGATGGTTTGGGGAGATCGGACCCTCAAAAAGGTCCGTCGCCCCTTCAATCCAAAGATGTTGAAAAATCGGGTCCAACGATCCAGGACCCAGAGATGTGCCTCCTTGAGACACTAAGCATAAACTGGAGTCTCTGGTAGCCGGTGTCAGGGTGTATACGATGGAGGAGCGAACTTTTTTTTTTTTCAAGTTTACTTAGTGTCAGCCTCCTGGCAGCAGAAGCATACACCCACAGTCCTGTGTCCCCCAATGAGGCGAAGGAGAAATATGACGTTACATATCCAGAAGTTTTAATTGGAAATAGGAATCTATCAGATCAACAATGTAACGTAAGTTTTGAGTATAAACCAGAAAAACAGCTACAATTTCAGTGTGTCCTATTACAAAGGTTAGAGCTGGTGCAAATGTCTGACGTCACAATGTCAGCAGCGTTCTGTGTGACATGGGAGAAGAGGACCACCTCTTGGCCACTACTATGGATTAGCGGGCATGGGGTAATGTCATTGTTACAGTGTGAGATGTACGTGACATCGCTCCAGAACGGCTGCGGACTACGGCAGGTAAGAAGCGGTGAGCTGCCTCCAGTGCACCAGCCACAGACCACCACCAGTGGTGTGCTGCTCTCAGATTCACCAGACATTGCGGGTCCAGGAGCTTATAATGCAGTAGGAAGAGACACGGCCGTCTGTCAGTGACATGTTTTACCCCACATCTTTCTCCCTTTCTCTCCTGCCTAATAGAGTGTGTGCGTGCGTGCGTGCGTGCGTGCGTAGCAGATCCCCGTTAGGAGTTTCCTATCTGCCAAGACAGCTGCTTGTCGTTTCCCCTTGTAAAGCTTAGGCGCTTCCTCCGGTGACATCTATGGCACTTACCTTCCATTCTCTCTGCTGGGGAGAGACCTTCACCGTTTGGAGGCTTCTGTCTGTTTTCAGAGTGACTGAGACTTGCCGGCAGCACTCCATAAGAAGTGTACTGGAGTAAGGAGTCCAGAAGCCAGAAGCAATCTGCAATGTTAAGGAGGAAGGCTCTAATGTAAAAAGTATTAGCAGGTCATCCTGCAGCACGAGTGCAGCAATGTGCAGACATCTGTAGTAGGAAAGTAACGAGCTTCGGTTACATGGTGTGAGCTTTAGAGTGAAGGTAATGCACTCTACTTAGAGGGAACCTGTCACCAGGTGTGGCCGATACACAGCATTCTATAATGTTGTGGATAAGCCCCCGATCTGACCTGCAAGAGAAGGAAAATAAATTATACTCACCTGCGAGGCGGTCCAGTCCGATGGGTGTAGCAGGTCTTGGTCCAGCACCTCCCATCTTCTTGTGATGCTGCCCTCCTGCTTCCTTCATGGCTCGCCAGCATTGCGCTCCTACGCAGGCGTACTTTTTCATCTCTTGCAGGTCGGATCGGGGGCTTATCTACAGCATTACAGAAATCTGTATATAAGCCCTGAAGGGCGATGGCCATAACTCGCATTGGCCAAACCTGGCAACAGGTTCACTTTAAGGGGGTCTGTCAGCAGGACTGCAAGCCCCTCATACTAGTTATATGCACATGCAGCTTTTTGTGAAGATGAATCCAGCATTCCCTTTCCCCAGACTGTCTGTTCCTCTGTTACAGAGAAATCCACCTCTGACCTTCTATACAAATAAGGGTGAAGTACTGTCACCGAGTAGTAACTCATCCCAATCCAGTCACTCCGGCTCTACTACCCACCCAGTGCCGACAGGTTCTGTCCTCTGTTGGATAGTTAAGCAGGTGGAGTTAGCATTGTTTGGTTAATAGAGCCGGAGTGACGCAGGCTTGAGGAGAGCGTCCATTCACTGAAAGCACTGGAGCATTAGTAGCTTATCAGTTCAAAGTCTGATATCTTCATAACAGAGGAACAGACTGTCTATGTAAAAGGATTGCTGGACTCCACTATGAAAGCTACATGTACAATACTTTAGGCGAGGAGGCTGAAATGTTGAATTTTATTTCCCTTAATTGTATTAAGCTGACCCTAAATAAGGCTGATTAGATCAGTACCTTTCTGGCGGTGGCTGTCATCCAAGCAGTTGGAGTCTCCATAAAGCACAATTCTGCCTCCGCCCTCGGTCTGCGTCTGGTAGAGTCCTAGCACCGGGACATTCTCAACCAGAAAGGTTTCTTGCTTTAGCACTTCAAGTCCTGTGCAGTCAAGTGGGTTCATTGGCACTTTGTCTCACATTATCGGAAGATAAGCCAAGATTAAAAACGCACAGGTACAGGTGTAATATACCCTTATAATGGGATGGGGTCGCGTTGTAGATGCTTGAATTGAACTTCCAATGTGGTAACAGACCCCACGTACTGATCAGCTCTCTCCGGGTCACAGCACAGAGCGTGTACTGCACAGGTCCTGGGACGCTAATACCATCAGTGGAACATTCCCGCCAGTCATTTTAATTTTATAGCTAAAATTACCGCCCTAGACAAAAATCAAGTAATTTGCCCAGAGCCAACCAACACACAAGGCCAATATATGTGAGCCCAACTGCAATGTCAAGGCATCCTTCAAAAGTGGTGCCCCTGTCCTCATGTCACCTCTCCTGGCAAAAAAAAAAAAAAAAGAAATACAATTTATGGGGCAGGAATGGACCAGCTAACCACTTAAACATCACCTGTGGCTGATGGGAGTGGGAGTGCAAAAGTCCAACAAGGGTTTGATATACACTACGGTTCAAAAGTTTAGGGTCACCCAGACAATTGTGTTTTCCATGAAAACTCATTTTTATTAATCAAATGAGTTGCCAAATGAATTGAAAATCTAGTCCAGACATTGACAAGGTTCGAAAAAAAAAAAAAAAGAAAAAGAAAAAAGTTTATATTTGAAATAATAATTTTCTCCTTCAAACTTAGCTTTAATCAAAGAATGCTCCCTTTGCAGCAAAAAGAGAATTGCAGACCTTTGGCATTCTAGCAGTTAATTTGCTGAGGTAATCTGGAGAAATTTCACACCATGCTTCCAGAAGCCCCTCCACAAGTTGGTTTGGCTTGATGGGCACTTTTTGCTCACCATACGGTCAAGCTGCTCCCACAACAGCTCAATGGGGTTGAGATCTGGTGACTGTGCTGGCCACTCCATTACAGATAGAATACCAGCCGCCTGCTTCTTCCCTAAATAGATCTTGCATAATTTGGAGGTGTGCTTTGGGTCATTGTCCTGTTGTAGGATGAAATTGGGTCCAATCAAGCGCTCTCCACAGGGTACAGCATGGCATTGCAAAATGGAGTGATAGCCTTCCTTACTCAAAATCCCTTTTACCTTGTACAAATCTACCACTACCAGCACCAAAGCAACCCCAGACCATGACATTACCTCCACAATGCTTGTCAGGTGGCTTCAGGCACTCCTTCAGTATCTTTTCAGTTGTTCTGCATCTCACAAAGGTTCTTCTGTGTGATCCAAACACCTCAAACTTGGATTCGTCTGTCCATAACACGTTTTCCAATCTTCCTCTGTCCAATGTCTGTGTTCTGTTGCCCATATTAATCTTTTCCTTTTATTAGCCAGTCTCAGATATGGCTTTTGCTTTGCCCCTCTGCCCTGAAGGCCAGCATCCTGGAGTCGCCTATTCACTGTAGACGTTGACACTGGTGTTTTGCATGTACTATTTAATGAAGCTGCCAGTTGAGGCGTTGATTTCTTAAACTACAGACTACTGTACTTGTCTTGTTGCTCAGTTGTGCAGCGGGGCCTCCTACTTCTCTTTCTACTCTGATTAGAACTTGTTTGTGCTCTCCTCTAAAGGGAGTAGTACACACCGTTGTAGGAAATCTTCAGTTTCTTGGCAATTTCCCGCATGGAATAGCCTTCATATCTAAGAACAAGAATAGACTGTCGAGTTTCACATGAAAGTTCTTTATTTCTGGCCATTTTGAGAGTTTAATGGAACCAACAAATGTAATGCTCCAGATTCTCAACTAGCTCAAAGTAAGGTCAGGTTTATAGGTTCTCTAATCAGCCAAACTGTTTTCAGCTGTGCTAGCACACTTGCACAAGGGTATTCTAACCATCCATTAGCCTTCTTACACAGTTAGCAAACACAAAATACCATAAGAACTCTGGAGTGATAGTTGTTGGAAACGGGCCTCTGTACACCTATGAAGATATTGCTTTACAAACCAGATGTTTGAAGCTAGAATAGTCATTTACCACATTAACAATGTATAGAGCGTATTTCTGAATCATTTAGTGTTAGCTTCATTGAAAAAAAAAAAATGCTTTTCTTTCAAAAATAAGGAAAGTTCTAAGTGACCCAAAACTTTGGAACGGTAGTGTAAGCTGAGAGAAGAAAAAAAAAAAAAAAAAAAAAGCCCGAGAGAGGCGACATCAAGACAGGGACCCAACTTTTGAAGGACGCCTTGACATGGCAGATGGACTCATATCTTGGCCAATCTATGCACCAAGTTCATTCTTTTTACTGTATTTGCATAGCAAGTTTGCAGATGAAGATTTCATATATACATTATAGCGCTTCTCCCCCTCCCCATTTTCTATAGCAGTAATGCAGTGTCAGTGTTCTAGAGTAATCAACATTCTTAGTAAATCCTGGTGCAACCTTTATCGTTTATGAACATGCCGCCGGCACCACGACCAACACACAAGGCCGCCGCCGGCACCACGACCACCACACAAGGCAGCCGCCGGCACCACGACCAACACACAAGGCAGCCGCCGGCACCACGACCAACACACAAGGCAGCCGCCGGCACCACGACCAACACACAAGGCCGCCGCCGGCACTACGACCAACACACAAGGCCGCCGCTGGCACCATTACTAATACACAAGGCCGCTGCCAACCTTTTTTTTTTTTTTTTTTTAATGGTTGCAAAACAGATGCAAAAGTTCTAAAAATAAATCTAAGAACTACAAGATGTGTGACAATGTGTTGAGGAATGAAAGGGTGGTTGATAATAGGAGTGTGTGTGACCTGCCCGCCATGTAACTCCTGGCCACAGCTTTACAGCGGTGGAGGAATGGAGGGGAGTGTGGAACAGGACACCTACTGTGCATCTGGGCTACATGTGGGGTGAGACACACCCATTACATGGGGGACATGTGATATTCCACCGGGAATCACAGCTACACGAGTTGGAGAAAGATCAGCAGGAATATGTTACATAGCTCCATTACCAACACAGACGCACAAACCTAAAAGCTTGGAGCACATAGAAGCCGAGCGAGACTGAATTAGGGATAGAAAGATGTTCCAATAGATCAGAAGGCAGAGGCCACGCTAAGGGAATATGTCGTACCTTGGTCTTTCAAGGTTTGTGACAGCACAGCACCATCTTCTGGGAACCGAGCTATGCTGCAGCCAGATGCATAATACACTAACGGGAAAAAAAAAAAAAAGAAGTGAATATGCAAGAATAAAATATTAAAGAAACAGGAGGATGGGGGAACAAGCAGTCATGTACTCACTGTCATGATTAGCCATGGTAAAGTCTCCTTCATATATGCCATCACTGAAAGCCATATTCCACACTGACAGCAGATCATTTAAGGCTGGAATATTAGCACCTCCTGTATCCGGCATCCACCACTGCCTGGAGGAAGGAAGACAAGAGTTTATCAACCTAAACCAGGAAAAAACCAACGGGAGAACAAGTATTAAAGGGAACCTGTCAGCAGGATGGTGCACAGTAACCCACACTGTCAGGTCGGCGCCGTTATACTGATTCCAATGATACGTCCTGTGGTCGTTCTTTAATCTTTATTTTCAGTTTTGTGTTAATGATATACTCGTGCCCTAAGGTGGGGCTGGGGCATGTGATAGATCGAGTATGTATATATGTATATGTGTATATATATATATATATATATATATATATATATATATATATATATATATATATATATATATATATATATATATATATATATATATATATATATATACATATATACACACACACACACTGTATATACTCGAGTATAAGCCATATATACTGTATATACTGGAGTATAAGCCAAGATTTTCAGCCCAAAATTTTGGGCTGAAAGTGCCCCTCTCGGCTTATACTCGAGTCACGGTGGGTGGCAGGGTCGGCGGGTGAGGGGGAGAGGGCGCTGAGGCATACTCACCTACTGTAGTCCCGGCGGTCCTGACGCTCCCTCTGCCCGTCACATGGTTGTCGGTGCTGCAGTTCTTCTCCTCTTCAGCGGTCACGTGGGACCGCTCATTAGAGAAATGAATACACGGCTACACCTCCCATAGGGGTGGAGCCGCCTATTCATTTCTCTAATCAGCGGTGCCGGTGACCGCTGATAGAAGAAGAGGCTGCGGCACCGAAGACCGTGGGACAGGCGGGGAGCGCCAGGATCGCTGGGACTAGGTAAGTATGTCATATTCACCTGTCCACGTTCCAGCCACCGGGCGCCGCTCCATCTTCCCGGCATCTATCTGCACTGACTGTGCAGGTCAGAGGGCGCGATGACGCATATAGTGTGCGCGCCGCCCTCTGCTTGATCAGTCAGTGCGGAGAGACGCCGGGACCGGACGCTGGGAGCTGCAAGCAAGATAGGCGAGTATGGCTTTTTTTTTTTTTTTTATTGCAGCAGCAGCAATGGCACAGCTTTCTATGGCACAGCTATGGGGCAATACTGAACGGCGCAGAGCACTATATGGCAGCTATGGGGCAATACTGAACGGTGCAGAGCACTATATGGCACAGCTATGGGGCAATACGGAACGGCGCAGAGCACTATATGGCAGCTATGGGGCAATACTGAACGGCGCAGAGCACTATATGGCAGCTATGGGGCAATAATGAACGGCGCAGAGCACTATATGGCAGCTATGGGGCAATAATGAACGGCGCAGAGCACTATATGGCACAGCTATGAAGCAATAATGAACGGCGCAGAGCACTATATGGCACAGCTTTATGTGGCACATCTATGGGGCAATAATGAACGGTGCAGAGCACTATATGGCACAGCTATGGGGCAATAATGAACGGTGCAGAGCACTATATGGCACAGCTTTATATGGCACATCTATGGGGCAATAATGAACGGTGCAGAGCACTATATGGCACAGCTTTATATGGCACAGCTATGGGGCAATAATGAACGGTGCAGAGCACTATATGGCACAGCTTTATATGGAGCATCTTATGGGGCAATAATGAACGGTATGGAGCATCTATTTTTATTTTTGAAATTCACCGGTAGCTGCTGCATTTCCTACCCTAGGCTTATACTCGAGTCAATAAGTTTTCCCAGTTTTTTGTGGCAAAATTAGGGGGGGGGTCAGCTTATACTCGGGTCGGTATATATTTCCCATAATGTAATGATTACAATTAAACTTTCATATATTATAGATTCATTATCCACCAACTGAAATTTGTCAGGTCTTTTATTGTTTTAATACTGATGATTTTGGCATACAACTCCTGATAACCCAAAAAACCTGTCTCAATAAATTAGCATATCAAGAAAAGGTTCTCTAAACGACCTATTACCCTAATCTTCTGAATCAACTAATTAACTCTAAACACATGCAAAAGATACCTGAGGCTTTTATAAACTCCCTGCCTGGTTCATTACTCAAAACCCCCATCATGGGTAAGACTAGCGACCTGACAGATGTCAAGAAGACCATCATTGACACCCTCAAGCAAGAGGGTAAGACCCAGAAAGAAATTTCTCAACAAATAGGCTGTTCCCAGAGTGCTGTATCAAGGCACCTCAATGGTAAGTCTGTTGGAAGGAAACAATGTGGCAGAAAACGCTGTACAACGAGAAGAGGAGACCGGACCCTGAGGAAGATTGTGGAGAAGGACCGATTCCAGACCTTGGGGAACCTGAGGAAGCAGTGGACTGAGTCTGGTGTGGAAACATCCAGAGCCACCGTGCACAGGCGTGTGCAGGAAATGGGCTACAGGTGCCGCATTCCCCAGGTAAAGCCACTTTTGAAACATAAACAGCGGCAGAGGCGCTTGACCTGGGCTACAGAGAAGCAGCACTGGACTGTTGCTAAGTGGTCCCAAGTATTTTTTTCTGATGAAAGCAAATTTTGCATGTCATTCGGAAATCAAGGTGCCAGAGTCTGGAGGAAGACTGGGGAGAAGGAAATGCCAAAATGCCTGAAGTCCAGTGTCAAGTACCCACAGTCAGTGATGGTGTGGGGTGCCATGTCAGCTGCTGGTGTTGGTCCACTGTGTTTCATCAAGGGCAGGGTCAATGCAGCTAGCTATCAGGAGATTTTGGAGCACTTCATGCTTCTATCGGCTGAAATGCTTTATGGAGATGAAGATTTCATTTTCAGCACGACCTGGCACCTGCTCACAGTGCCAAAACCACTGGTAAATGGTTTACTGACCATGGTATTACTGTGCTCAATTGGCCTGCCAACTCTCCTGACCTGAACCCCATAGAGAATCTGTGGGATATTGTGAAGAGAAAGTTGAGAGACGCAAGACCCAACACTCTGGATGAGCTTAAGGCCGCTATTGAAGCATCCTGGGCCTCCATAACATCTCAGCAGTGTCACAGGCTGATTGCCTCCATGCCACGCCGCATTGAAGCAGTCATTTCTGCCAAAGGATTCCCGACCAAGTATTGAGTGCATAACTGAACATTATTATTTGATGGTTTTTTTGTTTGTTATTAAAAAACACTTTTATTTGATTGGATGGGTGAAATATGCTAATTTATTGAGACAGGTTTTTTGGGTTATCAGGAGTTGTATGCCAAAATCATCAGTATTAAAACAATAAAAGACCTGACAAATTTCAGTTGGTGGATAATGAATCTATAATATATGAAAGTTTAATTGTAATCATTACATTATGGTAAATTATATATATATATATATATATATATATATATATATATATATATATATATATATATATATTCTAACGCATCGGGTATTCTAGAATATGCATGTCCCCGTAGTATATGGACAATGATGATTCCAGAATTCGCGGCAGACTGTGCCCGACGCTGATTGGTCGAGGCACCCGCCATGGCAACCATTATGACATCTACGTCGATACTGTGCCCGCCGCTGAATCAGAAACGTGAGATGTCTACGTCCTTTATGACATCATCGTCGCTGTGCCCGTTGCTGATTGGTCGAGGCCTGGCGGCCTCGACCAATCAGAGACGCGGGATTTCTACGTCGATGCTGTGCCGGTCTCTGATTGGTCGAGGCCGCCAGGCCTCGACCAATCAGAGAGCCGGGATTTCCAGGACAGACAGACAGACAGACAGACAGACAGACAGAAAGACGGAAAAACCCTTAGGCAATTATATATATAGATCATTCAGAGGAATCAAATTTTAGAAGACGAAGACAGTTGGAGCATATGGGGGGGGTGGAGGAAAAAAAAAAAAAACTTAGTCCCAAAACAGGACTAAATGTTTATTACCTGACCAGAGGTATAATGCATACACGTCAGTGACTGACAAAATGCCTTTTAGACCCTGCTCCTGGTGTGGTCCAACAAGTCATTACATAACAATGATTGGCAGCTCGCGGTTACATTGTGTGGCTCCTCCCTAGTCTCCTAAATGCAGAGATCACCATTGATCCCACCATTTAGTGGGGGGTCAAACAGCTGAGCGGGTGCAGGCACCACCCCTGGATGTGACAGCCTGGGCTCTACCATCACTTAAGCCAAGCTCCCCGCATGACTGACATAACTGTAGTCATCACAAGGAAACCCCATCTTGACCATGATGTAGGGTTTATCAAAGGTCATGAAGGGGTTAAAGTGGTTGTCTCAATAGATAGCTAGATCACCACGGTGTAGGTCCAGCACTCCATCCGATCAGCCTTCATTCAGCTCTGGCAGTGGACTGGTTTACACCGCGCATAGAGGGGGCACAGCACAGCTTTGCACACTGAAAACCATTGCTGAGAAGACCAGCTGCTCCTCAGGGGCGGGGAGTGGAATATTAAAACCCACCTGGTGTTTTCATCATAGAACTTGACTTTTCTCATAACAGATGTGTTGTACCAGTCGCTGAAGACCATTAGTGACAGACCGTTGCCCACGTCCCTGCGGAGCTTAGATATTTCCTCAGGGAAAAATTCTTCTTCACTGTCTACAATAAGCAGAGTTCCTAGAGGCCAAATCAAATAGTTACATGAATGACCCGATTAATTAAAACGTTAATTATCTTGCATGTTTTATTGGTTTTCTTGTGTAAAAAAAAAAAAATCTGTTTTTACCATATTGGCTGGCATCAAAGCATGTTAAGGGCGACCCCAATACTTCTACAAAGTAGCCCATACTTCTCAGGTGTTGGTACATGTCTCTGAAGTTGGTGTGAACGTGGTCACCATTCCTGTAAGAGACCAGTGTTTAAGAAGCCGCATCGACATCCAGGACTACAGAACCCAAACATTCAGCCAGAAAACTACATCCTGAAGAATGACCACAACTTTACAGATGCAGGAACACCCAGGGCATTGCTTCAGAAGAGAGGAGGCTGACATGGCCACAATGCAAGAAAGGACCTGTCACCAGAGACCATCCTCCACTTCAAGAGAGGCCATGCACATACACCCATTTTAAAGGAAGTCCTGTACGCCCCACAGGTGTCTTATTTTGGTCTACAAAATTGGTAAAAATCAGTAGGTAAATGCAGTATCCAGAAGAATGTCTAGTAGGTGGAGAATGGCTGTAGTGTCTCCAATACACCGTGCACGTCAGAAGGAAGCAGGGACCTCCGTGTCAGACATCACCATCGTCCACGACTGCCGTGCCGTTACCTTTCAGAAGCTGCAGTGTGGAAGCCATCTTTAGGAGCCAGAAGAGGCCAGCAGTACCGGACCGTAGGGCTGGGACTCCAGTACGGTATGGAAAGGTTTGATGATGGGGCCAGACTAAAGAATAACCATAGCGTGATGTTACAGCACAAGTCTGCGTGGCTTACTGCGAGTGCTCCTCACTTATCTGGTTTCACCAAGATGGATTTGAGTTGTTTTGGAGGGAATTGCTTTCAGAAAGCAGGAAAATAATGTAGTGGTCTCAAAAGTGGAGAAATGTGGATTTCTGAGACGAGGTGTTTTACATAGTTTCTTATATTCAGATGCACCACTGACTTATGCAAAGCTTAGTATTTAAAGAACTCAAAATACGTTATCCAAAAGGCAAAGACCAGAAGCAGTGTGATCTCACCAATCCAAAGGGTCATTCTTCATCCTCAGGTTGTCCCTTGGGAAGTAGCCTGGTGGGTAACGGAGATTGTGGTACTGATCCCACAGAACCCTCTTACTACGTGGCGGCGTGGGAATGATCTTCACCTTGATTGGGAGTTTAATTGTAGAAAATTGCTCTGCTCCATTCTTCTGCTTCAAAAAGATAAGAGGGAAAAAAAGGGATTAAAAGCACTGTCCCAGCAGATAGATAAGTAACGCCAACTTGGTCCCTCATTACCAGCATGGCCGCTGTGGTTTGCACAGGGAAGGAGGGGCGTTATCCCCACTGCACCAGCCTCCAGAATGTGATCAGGCGACGTGGAGCCATCATAAAACCAACAATGACTCTGCAGCGGTCCAGCAGGTGGAGGAATGGCGACATCACCCCTTACTGCAGGGGTGGGGGGGCAATCCTCAGTGACCCTTTACCTGGCCCCTGGGCAGACTCCCGGGGACTACAGCGCTCGGGCCAGCAGCTGTATTCTGACATCCACCAGCCCTTTATATTTCTTCTCTCTAAGAGCACATGCACGCAGTGTTCACTACTAAACGTTGAGGCCCGTGCAAATGAAAGAGTATGTCCTGACACCAGTGCCAGGATGCACCTTGTCAGTGTGATGTATACGGCCCCTGAAGAAAGGTATAAATATCCAAATGGCCCCACCCCTGCCTCACCGTCCCTGCTGGACTGAGGAAACTAGCACAGGAGAGATTCTTGGAAAAGAAAGTCACCTTTCACTTCTGCCACTAGAGGGAGCCGACACTAATTGCCTGTACACTGGGAGCTCCTGCACCCCCTGTAGTGCCTGCAGATAAGCGTGGCGCGCACACAGTATAGAATATACGACACTCTTGAAGGATGCATGTAAAGAAGCTGCGGAGACACCATCACGTGTTTCTCGACGCAAGCAGTGAATAGCCAGGCCTTTCCCCGGGAAGGAACAACCACGGGAAGGGCAGCATCCTATGAAGGAAAGCCACCTATGCCAAGCATGGTATCCATCCACAGACAGTTGTTTCGGGGTTTTTGCCCCTCATCAGTGTGGAGTAGGAATCTGGCTATTAGGAGCAGTGCCTAGTAAAAGTCTATAAAGGCACAGATGATTGGTTGTTCCTTCCCGGGGAAAGGCCTGGCTATTCACTGCTTGCGTCGAGAAACACGTGATGGTGTCTCCGCGGTGTTGGATGTTTTGGTCTCCCCGAGGCCAATCATCTGTGCCTTTATAGACTTTTACTAGGCACTGCTCCTAATAGCCAGATTCCTACTCCACACTGATGAGGGGCAAAAACCCCGAAACAGCTGTCTGTGGATGGATACCATGCTTGGCATAGGTGGCTTTCCTTCATAGGATGCTGCCCTTCCCGTGGTTGTTCCTTCCCGGGGAAAGGCCTGGCTATTCACTGCTTGCGTCGAGAAACACGTGATGGTGTCTCCGCAGCTTCTTTACATGCATCTGCATATTTCCCATAAGGGATGGGGGCAGTGTTCTGGAATCACTGTGTTGAGAAACATGTGATGGTGTCTCCGCGGTGTTGGATGTTTTGGTCTCCCCGAGGCCAATTATCTGTGCCTTTATAGACTTTTACTAGGCACTGCTCCTAATAGCCAGATTCCTACTCCACACTGATGAGGGGCAAAAACCCCGAAACAGCTGTCTGTGGATGGATACCATGCTTGGCATAGGTGGCTTTCCTTCATAGGATGCTGCCCTTCCCGTGGTTGTTCCTTCCCGGGGAAAGGCCTGGCTATTCACTGCTTGCGTCGAGAAACACGTGATGGTGTCTCCGCAGCTTCTTTACATGCATCTGCATATTTCCCATAAGGGATGGGGGCAGTGTTCTGGAATCACTGCGTTGAGAAACAGGTGATGGTGTCTCCGCGGTGTTGGATGTTTTGGTCTCCCCGAGGCCAATCATCTGTGCCTTTATAACTCTTGAAGGATGGGTTGTGGTGCTCAAGTAGGGTGTCAATACATTGTCAAATAAACTTAGCACTCAAACTGTAGGTTCATTTTAATCAGCTTTCATTATTGTGTAATGTTTTCGGTCCTACTAGGGACCTCCTTCATCAGAACTGAATGCCTATGGAGGAGGAACCCTGGTGATGCAGCACATGTGCTTGTGAGCGGTGTCACAGGGAAGAGCGCTCTTTCCCGTGACACAGCTCAAAAGCGCTGGATCACCAGGGTTCCTCCTCCTTAGGCATTCAGTTCTGATGAAGGAGGTCCCTAGTAGGACCTAAAACATTACACAATAATGAAAGCTGATTAAAACGAACCTAGTTCTCAAAGAAGTCACCAGTGACGCTGTACGCACCTCGCTTTCTTCTGGAGAGGCCACTGTAATCATCACGTGTCCCTGGGCAATGCCTTCCCATGAAGCGGCCTTCTTGGTTACAGAGATGGAGATGGCCAGATACCCAGACCAAGGCCACAGCACAGACGAGTAGGAGAAGGCAACGTCAATGTTGTCACCATTGTGCGGGAGGTACGGCTGCCAGTCAGGCTGCAAGAAATAAGGAAAACATGAGTCTAAAATGCTCATTACTATTAGAATCTAAAGCTTAACCCCTTCCCAACCAGGCAATTTTTTTGGGGGGGATGTCAGTATCAGGCCTGATTTCTGGTGGAAGCTTTGGTCATCGATACACCATCAACAGTGTGGGTGACCCTTTCACTGTAATGGATATCCCCTTTAATGTGGGATCACCCCTGCAGGGTCAGCCAAGGCTTACCTTGTCCACGACCCTGCCAGTGACTCCCATCCCGTTGAGAATGGTTATGTTCACAATGGTTGGCATCCCGCCATAGTAAATGGGCTGAGAACAGTAGGGCCACATGTAGGGACATTCTGTGAGGTCCACATAGCTGGGACTCAAACTGGAGACAAAACAGAAATGATCATGCCTTCTCCGTACAAACACGGGGTCATTACAGGTTAGTCTACACCTCGTGAAGGAGACTTACCTGGCCTGAGGCTTGTAACTGTTCAGGATCTGGTAGGCCCGGAGTAGATCTAGTTTACCATGTCCTTGCTCAAACATATTGACCCCCGGGAGTCGGCGTGCTGAAGCGATGAGCGCCTGTTTCATGCTGGCTGGATTCACCATCTCCCTCCTCTGCACAGTACTAGAGAAAGACCATTATAAGAAAAGCATCCACCCTCTGGCTTACCCGACATGTGTCAGAGCCTTACATTGGGGGCTGTGTTCTGGGGGCAGTATAGGTCATGGACCAGAAGAGGTCGAGGAGTTAAATATACCAAGGACCCTCCCCTCTGGAGGTAGACTGCCATTTTAATAAAGCCAAGAAATAGGACTTCAAAGAAAAATGTAATTTAGTGCTTTATATTAAAGTTACCTAACAAGCAGAGTCACTGCTCCGGCCACCACAGGAGAAGCAACACTTGTGCCGGACAAGGAGCGACAGCCACCCTTCATGCCAGATCCTCGCACCCCAGAGCCGTAGGTGACAATGTCCGGCTTCATCCTGCCATAACCTCCAGGCAGCTCCTATCATGTACAATGAAAATACAATATTACTCATCAACGTTGCGACTCGATCACCAGAATTGTGGCACAAAACAGTCGGAAAAGGATGTTAGATAAATCTGTGTGGAACAAGTAAATACACAGATTTTGTTACTCCTTTATTACTCCAGCGCCCCCATCTGAGGCGTAGCGATAGAATGGGTACAGGCAGTTCTGGCTTCAGTGCAGACCTAATGCTGCAATATTTATACCATTTATAGATTACATTACCCATGTGGTCATCCCTCTGGAAGAAAATCTAGCTATGTTGTCCTCAAAATCAATGCCACCGACTCCTATCACATCCATTTGGTCTGCTGGATTGTTCAGGGTCCTAAACAAGACAAAGTCAATTTACCAAAAGATGTCCAGATACTTCCATGCAAATCATGGACCATGTAAGTGATCTATTCCTGCAGGGACTCCTAGTAAATGCAGTATGTGATATACATAAGAACCAAAACAAGAGCTTTAAATTCCCAAATGTAACTCAATAATAATGAAAAATTAATCACAAATGCCCAAAAGAAATTCTATACAAAATATATCTTTATTGGTAATTAAGTACAAACAAGGCTTCTTCGGAAGCAGCAGCAGCGAAACGCGCGTTGGGGTACCTGTGCAGCAGCTCTCGGCATCCTATGGGTGAGATATGTTTACCTTGGATATTTATGCACTATTAGCACTTTATTTCCACCCTGAAGGAATGCGGGGGATTTGTGTTAACCCTATACTGAATGATAATACATATCTTGCCTATTTTCATTAAGCTTTCAATGAGGCCACTCATCTCTATACGCACACATGTGGGGTATTTTGAGTGCTCTCATTTTTATGGATTGCCTGCCCCTGCCAGTTTGCATCATTGTTCACTAGATCGGTCCAGTACTTTTTGCTTTTTATTATGAGCACTGTTTTGCCTTGTTTGTGCTTAATTACCACTGAAGATATACTTTGTATAGAATTTCTTTTGGGCATTTTTTATTAATTTTTTTATTATTATTAAGGTACATTTGGGAATTTAAAGCTCTTGTTTTGGTTCTTATGTATGTCATATAGCTTTATTAGAGTATGCTTTATGAATATGGTCACTTTATATGATTGGTTCTGGCATGATATTATAAAAGCAGTATGTGTCCCATCTCTAGACATAACATATGGGACAGGGGTGCGGGCATGTGGGGGGGGGGGGGGGTGTCACTGGGAGCAGACAATACATTACACGACCGAGTCCGTACCCATAGAGAGGTCCGTCATTTCCGATAGCAGAAATCATGATCACATTATTGGCTGTTAACTCCCAAACCTGTAATGTAGAAGAGAGTCAGTCTTTACAATCATTATACAGTTTTAGAGGTTAAAGAGGGGTGTACTAGAGCCAAAATGAGGCGCAGGTCAGCGGCGAGGCGCCAGAGCCATTAATGAGGTGCAGGTCAGTGGCGAGGCGCCAGAGAGCCATTAATGAGGCGCAGGTCAGTGGTGAGGCGCCAGAGCCATTAATGAGGCGCCAGAGCCATTAATGAGGCGCAGGTCAGCGGCGAGGCGCCAGAGAGCCATTAATGAGGCGCAGGTCAGCGGCGAGGCGCCAGAGAGCCATTAATGAGGCGCAGGTCAGCGGTGAGGCGCCAGAGAGCCATTAATGAGGCGCAGGTCAGCGGCGAGGCGCCAGAGAGCCATTAATGAGGCGCAGGTCAGCGGCGAGGCGCCAGAGAGCCATTAATGAGGCGCAGGTCAGCGGCGAGGCGCCAGAGAGCCATTAATGAGGCGCAGGTCAGCGGCGAGGCGCCAGAGAGCCATTAATGAGGCGCAGGTCAGCGGCGAGGCGCCATAGCCATTAATGAGGCGCAGGTCAGCGGTGAGGCGCCAGAGAGCCAATTATGAGGTGCAGGTCAGTATTTCTATAAGGCTGCAGCATACTAGGCTTGAGGAAAAATGAGGATTTACTAAGAGGAATAAATCAATATTCAAAAAACTAATCTTATTGGGTACAAAAACATAATAGGTGTGTAACAGGTCTCCTGGGTAGTGCAAGCCTGGGATCTATGCAGTATGGAATATGAGGTTACAGGTACATGTACATTCATATAAAAAAGGCGAGTATTGGGCTCCTCATTCTTGTTAGATGGAAAATGAACGAGTCATATATGTAGTTTATATAGATCGTGTGTTGCACTATAAACACATGTATATTGAAGGCCAAGTGGGAGCTGCTCATTCCCACCAGTGAGGAAGCCTGGGAGGTGGTTTTGGAATCCCCTTTGTTTCCCCCTCTGAACAATAAAATGACTCCACTACACATTCACCACCAAGCTTCCTTCTCGCCATGAAGGCTGCACATATGGGGAGAGCGTCCTCGTCGGGATGTTTAAGATGTTGTGCTTTTTGTGCAGATTTTTGGCACATTATATGGTCGTGTCCAATTATTAACTCCTTTTGGCAGAGAATAGACCCATTCCAGTCTTTGACATCTATTCTGATTCCCCTAGATCCCATCATCTGTTTATTGGGTTACTATAGGAAGAAGCATGGAACCACCACATTAGAATTTTAGGGAAACTACTTCTTGCCAGATGGATGGGGATTTCTCCAACACTAAAGTGATGGATTGAGTGTAAACACGACGATTACATGAGAAAGCAGTATAATAGAGGTGGTCCTCAGACGTTCTACAAGGTACGGGACATTGGGAACTCTGAGGCCACGGCCTGGAGGTCTGCTATACGCATTAGCTACAGTTAGGACATGCAGATGAATACTTAAGAGTTTGTTATTGCAGGTTTACATGGTGTAAGGTGGGGCACAAACATGGACAGGATAGTAAGGTAACCGTTCCATGTAAATGGGACAAGTGCATGATTGTGTCTTCCCTGGCTGCTGTACTATACTCCAGAGGTGGAGAAGAAAAAACAAACAAACAAAAAAAAAACTTATTTAACTACGCTGTAGATTGTATACGGTAGGGCTTCTGTAACCTCAGATGGTTCACAACCAACCTTATCAACAAAAGGATGATCCATGAAGTCCGGGCCCCCAATGCTGAGGTTCAATACATCTATTTTCTTAAGTATGGCATAATTAAAAGCGTCCAGGAACCATGATGTGTAGGAGACCTGAGAAGAGGATTGAAAGAAGGACTATTACACAAGAAGAGTGTGTACATGTACAGCGATGTCAGCAGATGAGATTAGTCCGATCTCCCGCAGATTAAGGCCTTCTACATACTGCCGTCATGGACACCTCCGACATCCGCTTCCGACTCCTTAGGGCAGGGTCTGATTAGTTATATGACAGACCCTGCCCGCTACATAAACCTTTAGCACACAAAATAAGAATAGAGCTAAATTAAAAGCAAACACATTTATTATTTTGGGTTCCGGCCAAACGTCATCTTTTCCCAACGCCCTGAGCCAAATGCTAAGTACATTCAGCCTCAAGTAATCTGCAGTCTATAAATCCATCGTCCAGCAATGAAACGCGTATTAATGTGCAGACTTCCATCTATACCAACAGCCACATACAGAAGATGGAGGCTTGTGAAGATAGTTTCTCACTTCATCCCTCCAGAGTGGTAAAATGGAGCGTCACCCCCAAACTGGAGGAAAGCCATTGTTTGCCCTCTCCTTTCTGACACAATACGAGCCTGACATTTTAGTCCAATCCTTTATTTGCACCTTTTCAAAATGTTGCTCAGTTTCTTGCACAGTTGTACTTCAGCACCTTACTGGAAAATAAAGCCATTTGTTTGCACAACTGAAGACTAATGTGTGGCATTTTAAATGATCATACAACTTTTTGGCTTGAAGGATACGTTCCTACAATGAGCTTGACGATGTATCTTAAAGTTCCAACACAAGGAAGGGACTTCTAGAAAGCCGTCCCCCCAATACACGCAACGGTCCGCAGTCAAATCACCAACATGACAGTTTTGTCCTGCAAGTATGTAGATTTTATGTACAGATTTTCCCCTATAGATAGGTCTGGTTTAGATGTGGAAAGGCTGCAAGGTTGGGGTGGACGCACATATATCTAGTGTTTCTCTGCATAATAATAATAATAATAAATCAGGTACCTGATTATTGGTGAAGACCCGGTAGATGTGCAACTCAGAATCCGGAGCTAGTCCCTGGCATTCTCGCATGCTGGCAATGACGCCTGCCACAAAAGTCCCATGTCCCAGTCCTTACAAAGCAGAATGACAGGTCACATGAGTGCAAGACTATGGTTACAAGATGGAGAACAAGCAATACACCCCATTAGGACACATGCACCCCGTAGAGCATTAGTTGGGGACCAGCCACCTTGATCTTCCCCCAAGCTTTACACTAACCAGAATCATCATAAGACGCCCCATCTACACAATGCATGTCACGGTGTGCAGACAGTACTGATCTAACCTGTCCTGGAGACTGATCAGTTTTGGGTTCCCTTACTTTCCATCATACAGCACTGAATGGGACATGTATGGCAGTGAGACGGGCCATCATACACCACACTGCAGGAAGGGCTCCCCTCTCCACCATGGTCCAGCAGGAGCTTCCAAGGTGCAGGGAACAGGAAACACCCTGACAAGCGGACATTAGTCCTACTCACCATCATCCAGCGTCTTCTCATTGGTCCAGTTGGTTCGTTCTTTCACGTTTTTAAAGTGTGGATGTCTCTCACTCAATCCAGTGTCAAACACGGCCACTCGTACATGGCTACCTGTTCAGGGAGAGCCCAAGAGCAGCTGTAAGAACCAAACCACCCAAGTAGTGATCAGTCCTCGGCCACACATTGCTACATGGCCATACCCTGCCTCTCTATAGCACCAGATGGCAAGCCACGACACGTCCGTATTCTGCAGCCAGAATCACAGCCATGGTGGAATATGCAGCTCTCATTTGCAAATAATGATCTAGGTTTTTAATGAAAACCCAAGTTCAATTATTTTAGGATAATAATTTTACTCCAAGACTTAAAGGAAGCGAGTCACTGCAGAATACAATACATAATTATATAGGGGCTTAACCACAAAGACTAAAATGATTATTGCAGGGTTTAAGACAAATGCATATGTGAGCGAGGTGGCTTTGGTGTACTGTTGTATGGCCAAGGGCTCAGTAGACCGTTACGGCCCCTGAAATGTCATTTCTAATATCCTCCTGGAAACATGGTGCCTAAACTCCAGCATCAGTGTGTACTGGTACTGAAGGAAAGGGAAGCGATGATCAAGCAGTGACCAGAGGAGAGTGTGGGTCTGGAAGCGGCCCGATGCCAGTCCTCCAACATGTGGGGGAGCAGACCCAGGACCAGCAGAACTTGCCCTGGGGCAGCAATATGGAACGCAGTTGGTGCCAGCATAGGGAGTTTGCACCACAGAGGAGCCACTGGAAAGGGTTTTTTTTTTATATACATAATATCTCTTAAGAAGGGGATGTCCATCTTTGGGGACCCTTAAGTGCAAGCAAATTGGGCTGAAAATTTGGCGTTTCGTTAACATGTTGCAGTTTGCCCCCCATAGTCTACTGCAGAAGGAGACAAAAAGGGGTCAGCCACATTAGTGTTATGTTAGCAGATGCTGAGGACATGATTTGTGGCACTTATTATATAGTTATGATCGCTTCACCTCCCGCTCTTGTTGGTGCAGCGTTCCTCAGACTGCACAGCTCTCCTGTCCATACAATGGCTGCTGGCAGACGTGACCAGACTTCTAGATAAGCAGTTCTCATGTGAGGCCGTGAATTGGACAAGGCTGATGGACAGGTCTGGCCACTGCTCCTCCACTAGCAGCCATTGTATATACACTGATGACAGAAGGGGGGGTGGGAACAACTTTAAAAGTGTTCCTTCTATGGGTAGCTACTTGCTCAAGCACCAACTAGAGAAGGTGCACGGAGACCCCAGTATGGCTGCTGTAGTGTCACTGACCTGTGTATCCCAGCTGCCACAACACATCAGCTTGGAGCGTCTGTGCCACCTGCCGCGGGATGGCTCTCAGGAGGCGACGACTCGAGTGTCTGCCCGTTGCATGCCAGAAGCCAGAGCTGAGGGAGAGGCTGGCCCGTCGGAGCGGGCGAGATGACTGCCACTTCTGACTCCACTTCGTCTCATTGCAGGGGGCCGAGGGGTCGCCTGTGTCAGGAGGGAGGTGGGGAGAACACACCGATGAGCAAGTACTGATAGGAACACACTTGTGTCATGCACAAACCAATCTCTGCTCTTAAGTGTGAACACGAACCAAGTCTGCCTGAGCTCATTTGGCTTCATATATTAGAATTCATTCTAAGGTTCGCCTGTGTCCCTGCTGAAATAAGGTTCCTGCAAAACTTTGCTTTAGTAACATGCAGACGATGGACAGATCTGCTGCTTTTTCATTGGTCATTTCATAGTAGATTTTATAACACTTTTTGTATCTATAATCCTATAAGAGAAGTGCACCCAGTTTATGGCACAGGGGACCCACTACACTGAAAAGACCGTTTTAAGGAAATCCTGAAAACATGACCTGTTGGTGGCTCTTGAGGACCGGAGTTGAGAAACACTGATGTAGTATTACCATTACAAAGGAATTCCTTATAACCAGGTAAAGTATACTGAAGGTCAAGAAATCAATACTATAACCAAGGGTAATAAAAACAAAGAATCGATCCTTCAAGGAAGTACAAGGAGCACCTGGGTCCAAAGGCTCAAAATCCAACACCAACAAGTGAACCCCAGCACGTCTGATTGTTGGGTAGGCTCACACAACCGTATAAATAATGTTTAGCATGTTAGACAAGAGGGAGGCTTTTCTTTTCTCGATCCATGTGCCAGACGTTGACAGTCTCCCATGCTACATAGTTGCAATGCAACTGTAAGAATCCTCCATATGACATGCAGCTTTTTTCTTGCACCCGCACACTTGGATGGGCGACATCCAATTTATTGCGGAAACTAGGGCACACTGCGATTTGTTTTATAGGAGAGCCCTTGGACTGAAGACACGGTTGTGTGAACGAGCCCTTATGGAGAGGCTGGAGACCATGAGTAGAAGGATCCTTGGAGTGCTCGCTGCTGTCCGTGCAGGGAGGAGAAACTGAAGAGTTTTCCCGTCACAGAACAATAAGACCATGCAAATCTAAACATGAAGATTCAAATCAGGGAAGGGTGGTAAGGATAAATAAAGGTACCTTCACACTGAGCAACTTTAGAACGATAGCGATCCGTGACGTTGCAGCGTCCTGGATAGCGATATCGTTGTGTTTGACACGCTGCAGCGATCTGGATCCTGCTGTGACATCGCTGGTCGGAGCTAGAAGGCCAGAACTTTATTTCGTCGCTGGATCGGCGAGTGTGACGCTGATCCAGCGATGTCTTCACTGGTAACCAGGGTAAACATCGGGTTACTAAGCGCAGGGCCGCGCTTAGTAACCCGATATTTACCCTGGTTACCATTGTAAATGTAAAAAAAAAAAAAAAAACAAAAAAACACTACATACTTACATTCGGGTGTCTGTCGCGTCCCCCGGCGTCAGCTTCCCTGCACTGTGTCAGTGCCGGCCGGCCGTAAAGCAGAGCACAGCGGTGACGTCACTGCTCTGCCTTACGGTCGGCGCTTACACAGTGCAGGGAAGCAGAACGCCGGGGGACGCAACAGACACCGGAATGTAAATATGTAGTGGTTTTTTTTTTTTTACATTTACAATGGTAACCAGGGTAAACATCGGGTTACTAAGCGCGTCCCTGCGCTTAGTAACCCGATGTTTACCCTGGTTACCCGGGGACTTCGGCATCGTTGGTCGCTGGAGAGCTGTCTGTGTGATAGCTCTCCAGCGACCACACAACGACTAAACAGCGACGCTGAAATGATCGGCATCGTTGTCTATATCGCTGCAGCGTCGCTTAATGTGACGGCACCTTAAGACTATCCAGGAGGAGAAAACCCCACAATGGTGGACAGAACAGTCAGGGGCGACCTCCACACTGTATAGACCAGGTGTACACAACCACCTCTGCTCCAAGAGCCACCAGTCCCAGGGATGAAGCCTAAGGAGTGACACCATCCGAGACATCTACGGCCATTTTACAGTTCACCTGACTCCAGTGTGTAGAGTAAGTGACTTACGCCTTGGATTCAGACAACTTTCACCAAGGGGGAGAATGGAGGTCTTCCTATCAGCACATTACCTGAAGAACATGGGTGCTACACCAGTGCATTTCACAACTCCCAAGAGTTGACGGCCACCTCCAACTAACCCACTGCTTTCAACTATGCCAAAGGGGTAATGGACCCCATATTCCTGATATATGGGGAACCCACATAGCGCCCCCTTAGTACCTGCTTCTGAGGGGTTCACTTCTCTTGATATGGAAAACAAAGTGTTAACAAAAATGAATGTTTGAAGGCCACACCATGGCATTGCAGGCCCATGTGGTCCCAGGGTAGAACGCCCTTTGGATTACACACACGAGTTCTAGTTCCATTCCCGCGGGATAGGCGAGAATTGTGTGTGCCCCACTCAAGGAAAAGACATGGCACTGCTGGTGGGTGGCACACGAGTAGGAAACAATCTCAATAGTGTATTAAGAGCTTAGCACTCAGATGTGGTGACATTTTATTTTTCAGCAATATCCAGACATAAGGGAGAGACGTCTCCGTCTACAATCGGACCTTCAGGCTCAGGGATAAGGAGGTACTGCTGGAAGGAGCACAATGAAGGGAGATCAGTGGTGTCCACCTCTAGATGTAGACAAGCGCTTCTGCTCCATTCATCGCACTCATCTTCAGATGTGAGGACCGTCAGTAATTTTACCCTGTAGGAATTAGCCACCACTTGTGCCTAATATAGAGTGCAATAATAAAGCAACAGCCATACCATAACACTCACCATCTGTAACCTTCAGGGAGCGGAAAACTCGCCTCTGAGGGGTGACCCGCTTGATGTTTGGGTGATCCTCTAGTGTCAGTATGCCAACTCGCTGCTCAGTCCTGATCTCAATCAGCTCAAAGTCACTGGGGTAATCACTGGCGGGGTTATTCCGCGGGACGATCCTCCAGTCCTCGATGCCTCTGCTCCTCAGTGCACTGGAGATGAACTTGCTTCGTGCGTTTGCTGTGAAGTAGCCTCTGAACGCCACAATGTATTCTGTAGAAGGAAAGAATTCCGCAGATACAGCAAACCACTGACCTGGTGGATCCCTCCTACGAGGACCCAGGCAGGGCTATTAAGGAGAGGAACAAAGCCCCCCCACCCCCTAATCACGTGGCTCCAGTCAGCCGGCCCCCTCCCATCACACGCTCCAGCCGGCCCCCTCCCATCACACGCTCCAGCCGGCTCCGATCAACCAGCCCCCCCCCCCCCCTTCATCCCTTCATATACTCCTCCAGACAGCTTCATACACTAATCTCTAAACTCTTGTTGAACACCAAGCTGGACTGGAGCTGCTGAGACCGGCACCAGTAATGGGAGACCACAGCACCTTTCTGAAGCTGCAATTTTACACACATTTACAGAGAGTTTGCTCCAGACAGATAGAGGGGTTTTCAGACTCACCACGTTCCACCACTGATGAAGAAAAATCCACACGAAGTGTAAGATGAGAGCAGCCATTGCAGGATTCGGGTTCTTGGGACGAGTTTCCCGGCCGAGCGCTCTGGCGCCTCTTCAGACACAGTAATATCACAAGCAGCTGCAGCCAGAACCTGGCAAACCTCATGTTGATAAGACGTGGTGTGAAGTTTCTACGGTGAAGTTGCGGCTTGTGTTCCCGAGGGTCCGATAAGCACAGGGCGGTCACCTGCAGGCTCTGCCTGACAATGTCCAGCCGGGTAACTACAAACAGTTCGAGGAGTTCAGGAAAGTCCGCATGTCAGAGGTCTGGATCCACAACTCTCATTTCTTACGGCGTTTCTTCTCCATGGCGGCTCAGACTCCTCGTTTACTCAGTGTGGGAAGGGAAGAATTCAAGATCCATCATGGAAGAAGACGACCACCTCAAGATGAATTACTACAGGAGACCTTCGCAATATAAAAAATACAAAAGTCAAAAAGTCGGTAAGTTTGCAGGTAGGTTCAGATTATTAGACACCCACTGGCACCAGCATTAACAGCGATGCAACCTCTCAATGGACCTCACGTTATGTCCAGGGAGTCCTAGCGACCCGTTATTAGGAAATGTTGCCTAATGGGCTTTATGCCATATCCCGTGCACCTGTCCACAAAACCAGAAGTGTATCTAAGAGGTGAAAGAAGTTCTAAGATGAGAGGTGGAAATAAAGCCAAGAAATCTAGGTCTGAGGAACGTCCCAAGACCATTGGAGAAAGCCTAGAAAACCAAGATACAAGGCGTGGTAGGTCACGTGCACAGAAGGTCTACCAAGCAGAGCAGACCGATCACACAGGTAAAACTGGACTCATTAATAGATGCAAATCCCAGATCACACACCTATACCTCCAGCCGTGGCCTGGAAGGAGGAAGCCACCGCCATCAATGGATCCGAAGGTGTAGATTAGAAGGACCAGGCATGCTAGCCTCCATCTTGGTCCTCTACCTTTTTTTGATTGACAGCTCTGCCCTTCTCTATAAAGCCAGAGCTAGGGGAACACAAGTCAGTGGAAGGGTCTTCTTCCCCCACCGGGTCATCTTCTTGTATTGCATTTGATATTTATATAGGTTTTAATAAATTGCTAATAAAGAGTGTTCTACTTTTTACTTAAGCTGGAATCTATTTTTACTTTGTTGACAGCCAGGGAAGGAAAAAAAGGCTTTTACCTCATCTTATTCCTTGCCTATTAAACGGAACAAAAGTGTGAAGTAGCACTGCAAGTGTCAGCATGCCCTCACAGTGGGGCACCTGAGTGGAAGGGGCACAAGTGTCAGCATGCCCTCACAGTGGAAGGGGCACAAGTGTCAGCATGCCCTCACAGTGGAAGGGGCACAAGTGTCAGCATGCCCTCACAGTGGAAGTAGCACAAGAGTCAGCATGCCCTCACAGTGGAAGGGGCACAAGTGTCAGCATGCCCTCACAGTGGAAGGGGCACAAGTGTCAGCATGCCCTCACAGTGGAAGGGGCACAAGTGTCAGCATGCCCTCACAGTGGAAGGGGCACAAGTGTCAGCATGCCCTCACAGTGGAAGGGGCACAACTGTCAGCATGCCCTCACAGTGGAAGGGGCACAACTGTCAGCATGCCCTCACAGTGGAAGGGGCACAAGTGTCAGCATGCCCTCACAGTGGAAGGGGCACAAGTGTCAGCATGCCCTCACAGTGGAAGTAGCACAAGAGTCAGCATGCCCTCACAGTGGAAGGGGCACAAGTGTCAGCATGCCCTCACAGTGGAAGTAGCACAAGAGTCAGCATGCCCTCACAGTGGAAGGGGCACAAGTGTCAGCATGCCCTCACAGTGGAAGGGGCACAAGTGTCAGCATGCCCTCACAGTGGAAGGGGCACAAGTGTCAGCATGCCCTCACAGTGGAAGGGGCACAAGTGTCAGCATGCCCTCACAGTGGAAGTAGCACAACTGTCAGCATGCCCTCACAGTGGAAGGGGCACAAGTGTCAGCATGCCCTCACAGTGGAAGGGGCACAAGTGTCAGCATGCCCTCACAGTGGAAGGGGCACAAGTGTCAGCATGCCCTCACAGTGGGGCACCTGAGTGGAAGGGGCACAAGTGTCAGCATGCCCTCACAGTGGAAGGGGCACAAGTGTCAGCATGCCCTCACAGTGGAAGGGGCACAAGTGTCAGCATGCCCTCACAGTGGAAGGGGCACAAGTGTCAGCATGCCCTCACAGTGGAAGGGGCACAAGTGTCAGGATGCCCTCCGTGCCCGCATACAATGTGCAGCTTTGCGCCGTCTGACAGGAGCACACACTGTCACCGCAGGCCTCTCCTCCTCCGCCCGGTCAGGTCCCTCCATCCTCCCGGCAGCGGCAGCACTTACACGGATCCCGAACACGCGCTGCTCCGAGCTACTGACAACTTCCCCCAAGTCCGCTCACTCCCGGCCCCCAGCCGCTGCCATCTTGTGTGTTGTTCTCTGCCCTCCCTTTCATCGGTAACTCCTGACATCACAGGAAGAGGCGTGGCTCCAGGACTGTATGAACAAGAAAAGCTTTGTTGTCCGAGCGGTCCGTATACAAACGGTGTCCGGGGCTAACAGTGCCTGTCTCTCCCGTGACCCGTCCCCTAACCTGACCCGTCCCCTAACCTGACCCATCCCCCTATCTGACCCTTCTCCCCTGACCTGTTCCCCAACCTCACCCATCCCCCTTACATGACCCATCTACCATCTGACCCGTCCCCTTACCTGTCCAGTCCAAGCCTACCTGACCCGTCGCCCTTACATGACCCGTCCCCTTACCTGACCCATCTCCCATCTGACCCATCTCCCTTACCTGTCCAGTGCCCCCTACCTGACCCGTCGCCCTTACCTGACCAAAACCCTTAACTGACCCGTCTACCATCTGACCCGTCCCCTTACCTGTCCGATCCCTCAAACTGACCCGTCATCCTTACCTGACCCAAACCCCTACCTGACCCGTCGCCCTTTACCTGACCCATCTACCATCTGATCCATCCCCTTACCTGTCCAGTCCCCCCTACCTGACCCGTCGCCCTTACCTGACCCAAACCCCTACCTGACCCGTCGCCCTTTACCTGACCCATCTACCATCTGATCCATCCCCTTACCTGTCCAGTCCCCCCTACCTGACCCGTCGCCCTTACCTGACCCAAACCCCTACCTGACCCGTCGCCCTTTACCTGACCCATCTACCATCTGATCCATCCCCTTACCTGTCCAGTCCCCCCTACCTGACCCGTCGCCCTTACCTGATCCAAACCCCTACCTGACCCGTCCCTAAAGGGACGCCTTTACCTGACCTATCTCCCTTACCTGTCCCATTCCCCCTACCTCACCCTTCCGCCCTTACCTGACCCGTCCCCTATCTGACCCATCTCCCCTGACCTGTCCCCCTATATGACCCGTCTCCATTACCTGACCCGTCCCCTTAACAGACCCATCTCCCTTACCTGACCCAAACCCCTACCTGACCCGTCCCCTTACCTGACCCATCCCCCTTACGTGTCCCGCCCCCCTATCTGACCCATCCCCCTTACCTGTCCCATCCCCCCTACCCGACCCATCCCCTTACCTGACCCATCCCCCTATCTGACCCTTCTCCCCTGACCTGTTCCCCAACCTCACCCATCCCCCTTACATGACCCATCTACCATCTGACCCGTCCCCTTACCTGTCCAGTCCAAGCCTACCTGACCCGTCGCCCTTACATGACCCGTCCCCTTACCTGACCCATCTCCCATCTGACCCATCTCCCTTACCTGTCCAGTGCCCCCTACCTGACCCGTCGCCCTTACCTGACCAAAACCCTTAACTGACCCGTCTACCATCTGACCCGTCCCCTTACCTGTCCGATCCCTCAAACTGACCCGTCATCCTTACCTGACCCAAACCCCTACCTGACCCGTCGCCCTTTACCTGACCCATCTACCATCTGATCCATCCCCTTACCTGTCCAGTCCCCCCTACCTGACCCGTCGCCCTTACCTGACCCAAACCCCTACCTGACCCGTCGCCCTTTACCTGACCCATCTACCATCTGATCCATCCCCTTACCTGTCCAGTCCCCCCTACCTGACCCGTCGCCCTTACCTGACCCAAACCCCTACCTGACCCGTCGCCCTTTACCTGACCCATCTACCATCTGATCCATCCCCTTACCTGTCCAGTCCCCCCTACCTGACCCGTCGCCCTTACCTGATCCAAACCCCTACCTGACCCGTCCCTAAAGGGACGCCTTTACCTGACCTATCTCCCTTACCTGTCCCATTCCCCCTACCTCACCCTTCCGCCCTTACCTGACCCGTCCCCTATCTGACCCATCTCCCCTGACCTGTCCCCCTATATGACCCGTCTCCATTACCTGACCCGTCCCCTTAACAGACCCATCTCCCTTACCTGACCCAAACCCCTACCTGACCCGTCCCCTTACCTGACCCATCCCCCTTACGTGTCCCGCCCCCCTATCTGACCCATCCCCCTTACCTGTCCCATCCCCCCTACCCGACCCATCCCCTTACCTGACCCATCCCCCTATCTGACCCTTCTCCCCTGACCTGTTCCCCAACCTCACCCATCCCCCTTACATGACCCATCTACCATCTGACCCGTCCCCTTACCTGTCCAGTCCAAGCCTACCTGACCCGTCGCCCTTACATGACCCGTCCCCTTACCTGACCCATCTCCCATCTGACCCATCTCCCTTACCTGTCCAGTGCCCCCTACCTGACCCGTCGCCCTTACCTGACCAAAACCCTTAACTGACCCGTCTACCATCTGACCCGTCCCCTTACCTGTCCGATCCCTCAAACTGACCCGTCATCCTTACCTGACCCAAACCCCTACCTGACCCGTCGCCCTTTACCTGACCCATCTACCATCTGATCCATCCCCTTACCTGTCCAGTCCCCCCTACCTGACCCGTCGCCCTTACCTGACCCAAACCCCTACCTGACCCGTCGCCCTTTACCTGACCCATCTACCATCTGATCCATCCCCTTACCTGTCCAGTCCCCCCTACCTGACCCGTCGCCCTTACCTGACCCAAACCCCTACCTGACCCGTCGCCCTTTACCTGACCCATCTACCATCTGATCCATCCCCTTACCTGTCCAGTCCCCCCTACCTGACCCGTCGCCCTTACCTGATCCAAACCCCTACCTGACCCGTCCCTAAAGGGACGCCTTTACCTGACCTATCTCCCTTACCTGTCCCATTCCCCCTACCTCACCCTTCCGCCCTTACCTGACCCGTCCCCTATCTGACCCATCTCCCCTGACCTGTCCCCCTATATGACCCGTCTCCATTACCTGACCCGTCCCCTTAACAGACCCATCTCCCTTACCTGACCCAAACCCCTACCTGACCCGTCCCCTTACCTGACCCATCCCCCTTACGTGTCCCGCCCCCCTATCTGACCCATCCCCCTTACCTGTCCCATCCCCCCTACCCGACCCATCCCCTTACCTGACCCATCCCCCTATCTGACCCTTCTCCCCTGACCTGTTCCCCAACCTCACCCATCCCCCTTACATGACCCATCTACCATCTGACCCGTCCCCTTACCTGTCCAGTCCAAGCCTACCTGACCCGTCGCCCTTACATGACCCGTCCCCTTACCTGACCCATCTCCCATCTGACCCATCTCCCTTACCTGTCCAGTGCCCCCTACCTGACCCGTCGCCCTTACCTGACCAAAACCCTTAACTGACCCGTCTACCATCTGACCCGTCCCCTTACCTGTCCGATCCCTCAAACTGACCCGTCATCCTTACCTGACCCAAACCCCTACCTGACCCGTCGCCCTTTACCTGACCCATCTACCATCTGATCCATCCCCTTACCTGTCCAGTCCCCCCTACCTGACCCGTCGCCCTTACCTGACCCAAACCCCTACCTGACCCGTCGCCCTTTACCTGACCCATCTACCATCTGATCCATCCCCTTACCTGTCCAGTCCCCCCTACCTGACCCGTCGCCCTTACCTGACCCAAACCCCTACCTGACCCGTCGCCCTTTACCTGACCCATCTACCATCTGATCCATCCCCTTACCTGTCCAGTCCCCCCTACCTGACCCGTCGCCCTTACCTGATCCAAACCCCTACCTGACCCGTCCCTAAAGGGACGCCTTTACCTGACCTATCTCCCTTACCTGTCCCATTCCCCCTACCTCACCCTTCCGCCCTTACCTGACCCGTCCCCTATCTGACCCATCTCCCCTGACCTGTCCCCCTATATGACCCGTCTCCATTACCTGACCCGTCCCCTTAACAGACCCATCTCCCTTACCTGACCCAAACCCCTACCTGACCCGTCCCCTTACCTGACCCATCCCCCTTACGTGTCCCGCCCCCCTATCTGACCCATCCCCCTTACCTGTCCCATCCCCCCTACCCGACCCATCCCCTTACCTGACCCATCCCCCTATCTGACCCTTCTCCCCTGACCTGTTCCCCAACCTCACCCATCCCCCTTACATGACCCATCTACCATCTGACCCGTCCCCTTACCTGTCCAGTCCAAGCCTACCTGACCCGTCGCCCTTACATGACCCGTCCCCTTACCTGACCCATCTCCCATCTGACCCATCTCCCTTACCTGTCCAGTGCCCCCTACCTGACCCGTCGCCCTTACCTGACCAAAACCCTTAACTGACCCGTCTACCATCTGACCCGTCCCCTTACCTGTCCGATCCCTCAAACTGACCCGTCATCCTTACCTGACCCAAACCCCTACCTGACCCGTCGCCCTTTACCTGACCCATCTACCATCTGATCCATCCCCTTACCTGTCCAGTCCCCCCTACCTGACCCGTCGCCCTTACCTGACCCAAACCCCTACCTGACCCGTCGCCCTTTACCTGACCCATCTACCATCTGATCCATCCCCTTACCTGTCCAGTCCCCCCTACCTGACCCGTCGCCCTTACCTGACCCAAACCCCTACCTGACCCGTCGCCCTTTACCTGACCCATCTACCATCTGATCCATCCCCTTACCTGTCCAGTCCCCCCTACCTGACCCGTCGCCCTTACCTGATCCAAACCCCTACCTGACCCGTCCCTAAAGGGACGCCTTTACCTGACCTATCTCCCTTACCTGTCCCATTCCCCCTACCTCACCCTTCCGCCCTTACCTGACCCGTCCCCTATCTGACCCATCTCCCCTGACCTGTCCCCCTATATGACCCGTCTCCATTACCTGACCCGTCCCCTTAACAGACCCATCTCCCTTACCTGACCCAAACCCCTACCTGACCCCTTCCCTTACCTGACCCATCCCCCTTACGTGTCCCGCCCCCCTATCTGACCCATCCCCCTTACCTGTCCCATCCCCCCTACCCGACCCATCCCCTTACCTGACCCATCCCCCTATCTGACCCTTCTCCCCTGACCTGTTCCCCAACCTCACCCATCCCCCTTACATGACCCATCTACCATCTGACCCGTCCCCTTACCTGTCCAGTCCAAGCCTACCTGACCCGTCGCCCTTACATGACCCGTCCCCTTACCTGACCCATCTCCCATCTGACCCATCTCCCTTACCTGTCCAGTGCCCCCTACCTGACCCGTCGCCCTTACCTGACCAAAACCCTTAACTGACCCGTCTACCATCTGACCCGTCCCCTTACCTGTCCGATCCCTCAAACTGACCCGTCATCCTTACCTGACCCAAACCCCTACCTGACCCGTCGCCCTTTACCTGACCCATCTACCATCTGATCCATCCCCTTACCTGTCCAGTCCCCCCTACCTGACCCGTCGCCCTTACCTGACCCAAACCCCTACCTGACCCGTCGCCCTTTACCTGACCCATCTACCATCTGATCCATCCCCTTACCTGTCCAGTCCCCCCTACCTGACCCGTCGCCCTTACCTGACCCAAACCCCTACCTGACCCGTCGCCCTTTACCTGACCCATCTACCATCTGATCCATCCCCTTACCTGTCCAGTCCCCCCTACCTGACCCGTCGCCCTTACCTGATCCAAACCCCTACCTGACCCGTCCCTAAAGGGACGCCTTTACCTGACCTATCTCCCTTACCTGTCCCATTCCCCCTACCTCACCCTTCCGCCCTTACCTGACCCGTCCCCTATCTGACCCATCTCCCCTGACCTGTCCCCCTATATGACCCGTCTCCATTACCTGACCCGTCCCCTTAACAGACCCATCTCCCTTACCTGACCCAAACCCCTACCTGACCCGTCCCCTTACCTGACCCATCCCCCTTACGTGTCCCGCCCCCCTATCTGACCCATCCCCCTTACCTGTCCCATCCCCCCTACCCGACCCATCCCCTTACCTGACCCATCCCCCTATCTGACCCTTCTCCCCTGACCTGTTCCCCAACCTCACCCATCCCCCTTACATGACCCATCTACCATCTGACCCGTCCCCTTACCTGTCCAGTCCAAGCCTACCTGACCCGTCGCCCTTACATGACCCGTCCCCTTACCTGACCCATCTCCCATCTGACCCATCTCCCTTACCTGTCCAGTGCCCCCTACCTGACCCATCGCCCTTACCTGACCAAAACCCTTAACTGACCCGTCTACCATCTGACCCGTCCCCTTACCTGTCCGATCCCTCAAACTGACCCGTCATCCTTACCTGACCCAAACCCCTACCTGACCCGTCGCCCTTTACCTGACCCATCTACCATCTGATCCATCCCCTTACCTGTCCAGTCCCCCCTACCTGACCCGTCGCCCTTACCTGACCCAAACCCCTACCTGACCCGTCGCCCTTTACCTGACCCATCTACCATCTGATCCATCCCCTTACCTGTCCAGTCCCCCCTACCTGACCCGTCGCCCTTACCTGACCCAAACCCCTACCTGACCCGTCGCCCTTTACCTGACCCATCTACCATCTGATCCATCCCCTTACCTGTCCAGTCCCCCCTACCTGACCCGTCGCCCTTACCTGATCCAAACCCCTACCTGACCCGTCCCTAAAGGGACGCCTTTACCTGACCTATCTCCCTTACCTGTCCCATTCCCCCTACCTCACCCTTCCGCCCTTACCTGACCCGTCCCCTATCTGACCCATCTCCCCTGACCTGTCCCCCTATATGACCCATCTCCATTACCTGACCCGTCCCCTTAACAGACCCATCTCCCTTACCTGACCCAAACCCCTACCTGACCCGTCCCCTTACCTGACCCATCCCCCTTACGTGTCCCGCCCCCCTATCTGACCCATCCCCCTTACCTGTCCCATCCCCCCTACCCGACCCATCCCCTTACCTGACCCATCCCCCTTACGTGTCCCATCCCCCCTATCTGACCCGTCCCCTACTACAACTCACATGCTGGATTTTATCTCCGACGCTTCTTCACATTGTTGTACAGAAGCGGTGTGACTGCTGAATCAAGTTCACACTTTTATTTTGAGGAGGGATTTGTACACACTAGAGCCGGATTGATAGGCTGCTGCGGGCATCTGTGCCATATCCATGGTCGTTACGTCACGAAATGTGGCTTCCTCAGGTGGGAACACTTGTCTCCATAGGAAGCCACATTCTGTTGTGCAACATGTGGGGTTTCCCCATTCTCCTATGGGTTGCTCACCTTGATAGTCACACATCCATCCATGATCTGATCAAATTTGACATACACTGCTCAAAAAAATAAAGGGAACACTTAAACAACAGAATATAACGCCAAGTAAATCAAACTTCTGTGAAATCTAACTGTCCACTTAGGAAGCAACACTGATTGACAATCAATTTCACATGTTGTTGTGCAAATGGAATAGACAACAGATGGAAATTATTGGCAATTATCAAGACACACTCATAAAGGAGTGGTTCTGCAGGTGGGGACCACAGACCACATCTCAGTACCAATGCTTTCTGGCTGATGTTTTGGTCACTTTTGAATGTTGGTTGTGCTTTCACACTTGTGGTAGCATGAGACGGACTCTACAACCCACACAAGTGGCTCCGTGCAGCTCATCCAGGATGGCACATCAATGCAAGCTGTGGCAAGAAGGTTTGCTGTGTCAGCGTAGTGTGCAGAGGCTGGAGGCACTACCAGGAGACAGGCCAGTACACCAGGAGACGTGGAGGGGGCCATGTGTTCTGCCAGAGGTAGCATGACTGCCATTAGGTATCGAGATGAGATCCTCAGACCCCTTGTGAGACCATATGCTGGTGCGGTTGGCCCTGGGTTCCTCATAAAGCAGGACAATGCCAGACCTCATATGGCTGGAGTGTGTCAGCAGTTCCTGCAAGATGAAGGCATTGAAGCTATGGACTGGCCCACCCGTTCCCCAGGCCTGAATCTGATTGAACACATCTGGGACCTCATGTCTCGCTCCATCCACCAACGTCACGTTGCACCACAGACTGTCCAGGAGTTGGCGGATGCTTTAGTCCAGGTCTGGGAGGAGATCCCTCAGGAGACCATACGACGCCTCATCAGGAGCATGCCCAAGCGTTGTAGAGAGGTCATACACGCACGTGGAGGCCACACACACTACTGAGCATCATTTCCTTGTATTCAGGCATTTCCACTGAAGTTGGATCAGCCTGTAACTTCATTTTCCACTTTGATTTTGAGCATCATTCCAACTCCAGACCTCTGTGGGATATTAGTTGAGATTTACGTTGATCATTTTTAGGTTTTATTGTTCTCAACACATTCCACTATGCAATGAATTAAGATTTACAACTGGAATATTTCATTCAGAGATATCTAGGATGTGAGATTTTAGTGTTCCCTTTATTTTTTTGAGCAGTATATATATTTTTCATTTTTATTCATCTACTTTCCTTTTTTCCTACCAAATCTCACTAGGTTTATTTGAGGTATTGCACTGTGCCTTGTGTATATATATATTTCTTTATATATTGTTTTATATTGAGTATTTATTGAATATATGGCATTTGGCAATCCCTATATATCCATATTTTCCACCATACCATGCCACTAGGCTGATTAGGAGATTGGTTTTGTCTCCTTACTTATTTTGTTACGGAGACTGTCTATTCCCCTTACTTTCTGTTTTTGTCTTTTCTATGCACCTTGTTTAAATAAATAATAATTTTATTTATATAGTGCCAACATATTCCGCAGCGCTTTACAATTATAGAGGGGATTTGTACAGACAATAGACATTACAGCATAACAGAAATCACAGTTCAAAACAGATACCAGGAGGAATGAGGGCCCTGCTCACAAGCTTACAAACTATGAGGAAAAGGGGAGACACGAGAGGTGGATGGTAACAATTGCTTTAGTTGTTCAGACCAGCCATAGTGTAAGGCTCAGGTGTTCATGTAAAGCTGCATGAACCAGATAACTGCCTAAGTATGTAACAGTACAGAAACAGAGGGCTATTAACTGCATGAAATGTATGAGAACATGATGCGAGGAACCTGATTATGCTTAAAGTTTTTTGAATGGGCCACACAGGGATAGTTAGGTTAATGCGTTGAGGCGGTAGGCCAATCTGAACAAATGAGTTTTTAGGGCACGCTTAAAACTGTGGGGATTAATCATATTAACCTGGGTAGTGCATTCCAAAGAATTGGCGCAGCACGTGTAAAGTCTTGGAGACGGGAGTGGGAGGTTCTGATTATTGAGGATGCTAACCTCAGGTCATTAGCAGAATGGAGAGCAAGGGTAGGGTGGTAGGCTGAGACCAGAGAGGAGATGTAGGGTGGTGCTGAGCCATGGAGTGCTTTGTGGATGAGGGTAGTAGTTTTGTACTGGATTCTGGAGTGGATGGGTAACCAGTGTCATGACTGGCCCAAGGTTGAGGCATCGGTGTAAAAGTTGGTGAGGAATATGATCCTGGCTGCAGCATTCAGGACAGATTGGAGCGGGAAGAGTTTGGTAATAGAGAGGCCGATTAGTAAAGAGTTAGAACAGTCCAGACGAGAATGAATAAGAGAATCAGTAAGAGTTTTTGCAGAGTCAAAAGTAAGAAAAGGGCAAATTCTAGTAATGTTTTTGAGATGCAGATAAAAAGAGCGAGCCGGTGATCAGATGTGGGGGGGTGAATAAAAGCTTGGAATCAAGTATGACACCAAGGCAGCGGGCATGTTGCTTGGGATAAATAAAGATATTGTCATGACACAGCTGTCGGGTGCCCCGGGACCAGGGGCTCCTTCCCTGTCCCTAACACTAGGGGGCACCCTAGCTCGCCCTACCCTCGGGATACTTCTGTCGGTGAAGACGCCGGGGCCTCCGCCCTTGCCTTACCTCCTGAGATAGCCATCCGTCTGTTCTCTTCCCCCACCCAGTGAAGAGGGGGCGCTACTGTGCATCACAGTACACCAACCCCCAAAAAAAGGTAACACAAACAAAGGTTAACAGAAAACTCCAGGCATACAAATATTCACTCACATATTACAGAGTAATGTACTGGGGCATGGAGGTAGGGGAATAAACCAAAATAGAGAAGGATAAGGAATTACCACACATACAAACCAAGCAACAGTCACTGATAACTCCTCCACCTCTCCTTCTCATGTGTGTTCCTTTCCCACCATTAACCATGCAGCAAATGCTAGCTCTGACAAGGATTTGTATCAGAGCCCAGATTATAAAGGGGAAAAGAGTGGCTAATCAAGCTCAGGTGTACCGTAAAATCCTGAGTGACAACCTCCTTCCCTCCGCCAGGACATTAAAAATGGGTCATGGATGGGTCTTCCAGCAAGACAATGACCCAAAACATACAGCTTAGGCAACAAAGGGGTATCTCAAAAAGAAGCAGATTAAGATCATGGAGTGGCCTAGCCAGTCTCCAGACCTTAATCCCATAGAAAACTTATGGAGGGAGTTGAAGCTCCGAGTTACTAAACGTCAGCCTCAAAATCTTAATGATTTAGAGATGATCGGCAAAGAGGAGTGGACTAAAATTCCTCCTGACATGTGCGCAAAACTCATCATCAACTACAAAAATGTCTGACTGCTTTGCTTGCCAACAAGGGTTTTGCCACCAAGTATTAACTCTTGTTTGCCAGAGGGATCAAATACTTATTTTTCTCTGCAAATAAACTTATATAATTTATACAATGTGATTTTCTGGATTTATTTTTGATATTCTACCTCTAAATGTTAAAATTAACCTACCCTTAAAATTATAGACTGTTCATGTCTGTCAGTGGGCAAACTTACAAAATCAGCAAGGGATCAAATAATTATTTTCCCCACTATATGTACTAAAATATTGAAATCATGATCTCTAAATGATCAAGTGTAGAGACTATGCATACATGGTGAAAAAGTATCTCACACTAAGGTGTCAGCAGGGTGCTCTAGCCCTATAACCTTATACTCAATGAGCACCATCCTAAATGCGGAGGTTGGCACCCTAAATAAAATATCGAGAGATAGCGCCCCACTAATGCTTCGGCTGTCCCTGGGCTAGGACATATATTCCTTAGTAGAGGATGGATAGAAACTGACAAGCCCTATTGTATCTATACCTATCCTGCAGGGTATGGAAAATAGAAACCAGCAACATGTAGTATGCCAGGAAACGTAACTGGTGTGCCCTAGGTGCACAAAGGTGGTTAAGATACCCAGAAACTGATATGCTCAATGGAAACCTCAGTATTCAACCCCAGGACAATGAAATCAGAACCAAGTACCATAAGGACCTCTGACGATCATATACACCTTACTGTAACAGAAGTCCTGACCATACATGTAAGCAGTGCAGGTAGTGGTGGCAACCAGGTGTTGGAAGAAGTGCTCTCTCCCCGATATCTACACCTAGTGCGCACCTTCCTACATGCGGAGGATGGAACCCTAAAAAGATAAGATATGGCGCCCCCGCTCGTGGGTCATCTGTCTCTGGCCTCCCCTACGTAGCCCTGAAAGAAAAGCCGGACAGAACACACGGTGCGAGTCTGCTGTGCTGGGGCCCGATACCCCATGGAGCTACCATGGACCCACTTATGTATTACATGCTGTAATGTGCACGTGTATGTACTGTGAGCCGCTGTCCTCGTACATTTGCATGCAAATAGGGTTTTCTTTTTCACTAGTCAACACTGATCACTTGTTATTTTCTTGTAATATGGGAAGAACCCACTGGTGCACACTCACCCATTACAAGACATTTTTTACACATTGTCATTTTATTACTTTTCACCTTTACACATTTCTTCATCTACACACACTATCATTTATTTATGGTATTATTTTACATGTATGTATGTTTTATCATTCTCTCTTTGTCCCCATTTAGTATGATATTCCTTGCTCTATTGCCATATCTTTATTTTTTTGGCCATTTTCCTGTTGATATAGTTGCCCTTACCAGAGGCGTAGCTAGGGTTTTGATATTACCGCCATATGGTCAGTGGTAGATACCAGCCCTACAGAACATGTAAGAGATCACAGCACAGTTATAGATAGTGACTTACCGCTGACGTCCTTTCTGATGGAATCGTTCACTTTTCCAGTCTTTTCCATTGGCCCAGACCGACATGACAACTTCTTCCACCCAGGACTCTGCTGCAGTAATGACAAGACACATTTCACTTCTCATATTTTCAGCCCCATCACCGTCTATTCCCAACCTGCACAAACTCCCCATCCTGCTGATACCCCAATACTGAGCCGCTGCTGCCGTATGTGACCCTATTACTGCCCCTGATACCCCAATACTGAGCCGCTGCTGCCGTATGTGACCCTATTACTGCCCCTGATACCCCAATACTGAGCCGCTGCTGCTGAATGTGTCCCTATTAGTGCACCTGATACCCCAATACTGAGCCGCTGCTGTATATGTCCCTATTACTGCCCGATACCCCAATACTGAGCCGCTGCTGCCGTATGTGTCCCTATTACTGCACCTGATACCCCAATACTGAGCCGCTGCTGCCGTATGTGTCCCTATTACTGCACCTGATACACCAATACTGAGCCTCTGCTGCCGTATGTGTCCCTATTACTGCACCTGATACCCCAATACTGAGCCGCTGCTGCCGTATGTGTCCCTATTACTGCACCTGATACACCAATACTGAGCCGCTGCTGCCGTATGTGTCCCTATTACTACACCTGATACCCCAATACTGAGCCGCTGCTGCCGTATGTGTCCCTATTACTGCACCTGATACACCAATACTGAGCCTCTGCTGCCGTATGTGTCGCTATTACTGCACCTGATACCCCAATACTGAGCCGCTGCTGCCGTATGTGTCCCTATTACTGCCCCTGATACCCCAATACTGAGCCGCTGCTGTCGTATGTGTCCCTATTAGTGCACCTGATACCCCAATACTGAGCCGCTGCTGTATATGTCCCTATTACTGCCCGATACCCCAATACTGAGCCGCTGCTGCCGTATGTGTCCCTATTACTGCACCTGATACCCCAATACTGAGCCGCTGCTGCCGTATGTGTCCCTATTACTGCCCCTGATACCCCAATACTGAGCCGCTGCTGTCGTATGTGTCCCTATTAGTGCACCTGATACCCCAATACTGAGCCGCTGCTGTATATGTCCCTATTACTGCCCGATACCCCAATACTGAGCCGCTGCTGCCGTATGTGTCCCTATTACTGTACCTGATACCCCAATACTGAGCCGCTGCTGCTGTATGTGTCCCTATAACTGCACCTAATACCCCAATACTGAGCCGCTGCTGCCATATGTGTCCCTATTACTGCCCCTGATACCCCAATACTGAGCCGCTGCTGTATATGTCCCTATTACTGCACCTGATACCCCAATACTGAGCCGCTGCTGCCGTATGTGTCCCTATTACTGCACCTGATACCCCAATACTGAGCCGCTGCTGCCGTATATGTCCCTATTACTGCCCCTGATGCCCCAATACTGAGCCGCTGCTGCCGTATGTGTCCCTATTACTGCACCTGATACCCCAATACTGAGCCGCTGCTGCCGTATGTGTCCCTATTACTGTACCTGATACCCCAATACTGAGCCGCTGCTGCTGTATGTGTCCCTATTACTGCACCTAATACCCCAATACTGAGCCGCTGCTGTATATGTCCCTATTACTGCACCTGATACCCCAATACTGAGCCGCTGCTGCTGTATGTGTCCCTATTACTGTACCTGATACCCCAATACTGAGCCGCTGCTGCTGTATATGTCCCTATTACTGCACCTGATACCCCAATACTGAGCCGCTGCTGCTGTATATGTCCCTATTACTGCACCTAATACCCCAATACTGAGCCGCTGCTGTATATGTCCCTATTACTGCACCTGATACCCCAATACTGAGCCGCTGCTGCTGTATGTGTCCCTATTACTGTACCTGATACCCCAATACTGAGCCGCTGCTGCTGTATATGTCCCTATTACTGCACCTGATACCCCAATACTGAGCCGCTGCTGCTGTATATGTCCCTATTACTGCACCTAATACCCCAATACTGAGCCGCTGCTGTATATGTCCCTATTACTGCACCTGATACCCCAATACTGAGCCACTGCTGCCGTATGTGTCCCTATTACTGTACCTGATACCCCAATACTGAGCCGCTGCTGCTGTATGTGTCCCTATTACTGCACCTAATACCCCAATACTGAGCCGCTGCTGTATATGTCCCTATTACTGCACCTGATACCCCAATACTGAGCCGCTGCTGCTGTATGTGTCCCTATTACTGCACCTGATACCCCAATACTGAGCCGCTGCTGCCGTATGTGTCCCTATTACTGCCCCTGATACCCCAATACTGAGCCGCTGCTGCCGTATGTGTCCCTATTACTGCCCCTGATACCCCAATACTGAGTCGCTGCTGCCGTATGTGTCCCTATTGCTGCACCTGATACCCCAATACTGAGCCGCTGCTGCCATATGTGTCCCTATTACTGCCCCTGATACCCCAATACTGAGCCGCTGCTGCCGTATGTGTCCCCATTACTGCACCTGATACCCCAATACTGAGCCACTGCTGCCGTATGTGTCCCTATTACTGCCCCTGATACCCCAATACTGAGTCGCTGCTGCCGTATGTGTCCCTATTACTGCCCCTGATACCCCAATACTGAGCCGCTGCTGGCGTATGTGTCCCTATTACTACACCTGATACCCCAATACTGAGTCGCTGCTGCCGTATGTATCCCTATTACTACACCTGATACCCCAATACTGAGCCGCTGCTGCCGTATGTGTCCCTATTACTGCACCTGATATCCCAATACTGAGCCGCTGCTGCCGTATATGTCCCTATTACTGCACCTGATACCCCAATACTGAGCCGCTGCTGCCGTATGTGTCCCTATTACTGTACCTGATAACCCAATATTGAGCCGCTGCTGTATATGTCCCTATTACTGCACCTGATACCCCAATACTGAGCCGCTGCTGCCGTATGTGTCCCTATTACTGCACCTGATATCCCAATACTGAGCCGCTGCTGGCGTATGTGTCCCTATTACTACACCTGATACCCCAATACTGAGTCGCTGCTGCCGTATGTGTCCCTATTACTGCACCTGATACCCCAATACTGAGCCGCTGCTGCTGTATGTGTCCCTATTACTGCCCCTGATACCCCAATACTGAGCCGCTGCTGCTGTATGTGTCCCTATTACTGCACCTGATACCCCAATACTGAGCCACTGCTGCCGTATGTGTCCCTATTACTGCACCTGATACCCCAATACTGAGCCGCTGCTGCCGTGTGTGTCCCTATTACTGCCCCGATACCCCAATAGTGAGCCGCTGCTGCTGTATGTGTCGCTATTACTGCACCTGATACCCCAATACTGAGCCGCTGCTGCCGTATGTGTCCCTATTACTGCCCCTGATACCCCAATACTGAACCGCTGCTGTATATGTCCCTATTACTGCACCTGATACCCCAATACTGAGCCGCTGCTGCCGTATGTGTGCCTATTACTGCACCTGATACCCCAATACTGAGCCACTGCTGTATATGTCCCTATTACTGCACCTGATACCCCAATACTGAGCCGCTGCTGCCGTATGTGTCCCTATTACTGCACCTGATACCCCAATACTGAGCCGCTGCTGCCGTATGTGTCCCTATCACTGCCCCTGATACCCCAATACTGAGCCGCTGCTGGCGTATGTGTCCCTATTACTACACCTGATACCCCAATACTGAGCCGCTGCTGCCGTATGTGTCCCTATCACTGCCCCTGATACCCCAATACTGAGTCGCTGCTGCCGTATGTATCCCTATTACTACACCTGATACCCCAATACTGAGCCGCTGCTGCCGTATGTGTCCCTATTACTGCACCTGATATCCCAATACTGAGCCGCTGCTGCCGTATATGTCCCTATTACTGCACCTGATACCCCAATACTGAGCCGCTGCTGCCGTATGTGTCCCTATTACTGCCCGATACCCCAATACTGAGTCGCTGCTGCCGTATGTGTCCCTATTACTGCACCTGATACCCCAATACTGAGCCGCTGCTGCCGTATGTGTCCCTATTACTGCACCTGATACCCCAATACTGAGCCGCTGCTGCCGTATGTGTCCCTATTACTGCACCTGATACCCCAATACTGAGTCGCTGCTGCCGTATGTGTCCCTATTACTACACCTGATACCCCAATACTGAGCCACTGCTGCCGTATGTGTCCCTATTACTGCCCCTGATACCCCAATACTGAGCCGCTGCTGGCGTATGTATCCTTATTACTACACCTGATACCCCAATACTGAGCCGCTGCTGCCGTATATGTCCGTATTACTGCACCTGATACCCCAATACTGAGCCGCTGCTGCTGTATGTGTCCCTATTACTGCCCCTGATACCCCAATACTGAGCCGCTGCTGCCGTATGTGTCCCTGTTACTGCCCCTGATACCCCAATACTGAGCCACTGCTGCTGTATGTGTCCCTATTACTGCACCTGATACCCCAATACTGAGCCGCTGCTGCTGTATGTGTCCCTATTACTGCCCCTGATACCCCAATACTGAGCCGCTGCTGCCGTATGTGTCCCTATTACTGCCCCTGATACCCCAATACTGAGCCGCTGCTGCTGTATGTGTCCCTATTACTGCACCTGATACCCCAATACTGAGCCGCTGCTGCTGTATGTGTCCCGATTACTGCCCCTGATACCCCAATACTGAGCCGCTGCTGCCGTATGTGTCCCTATTACTGCCCCTGATACCCCAATACTGAGCCGCTGCTGCTGTATGTGTCCCTATTACTGCCCCTGATACCCCAATACTGAGCCGCTGCTGCCGTATGTGTCCCTATTACTGCCCCTGATACCCCAATACTGAGCCGCTGCTGCTGTATGTGTCCCTATTACTGCCCCTGATACCCCAATACTGAGCCGCTGCTGCCGTATGTGTCCCTATTACTGCCCCTGATACCCTAATACTGAGCCGCTGCTGCTGTATGTGTCCCTATTACTGCACCTGATACCCTATTACTACACCTGATACCCCAATACTGAGCCGCTGCTGCCGTATGTGTCCATATTACTGCTCCTGATATCCCCAATAATGAGCCGCTGCTGCCGTATGTGTCCCTATTACTGCCCGATACCCCAATACTGAGCCGCTGCTGCTGTATGTGTCCCTATTACTGCACCTGATACCCCAATACTGAGCCGCTGCTGCCGTATGTGTCCCCATTACTGCACCTGATACCCCAATACTGAGCCACTGCTGCCGTATGTGTCCCTATTACTGCCCGATACCCCAATACTGAGCCGCTGCTGCCGTATGTGTCCCTATTACTGCCCCTGATACCCCAATACTGAGTCGCTGCTGCCGTATGTGTCCCTATTGCTGCACCTGATACCCCAATACTGAGCCGCTGCTGCCGTATGTGTCCCTATTACTGCACCTGATACCCCAATACTGAGCCTCTGCTACCGTATGTGTCCCTATTCCTGCCCCTGATACCCCAATACTGAGCCGCTGCTGCTGTATGTGTCCCTATTACTGCCCCTGATACCCCAATACTGAGCCGCTGCTGCTGTATGTGTCCCTATTACTGCACCTGATACCCCAATACTGAGCCGCTGCTGCCGTATGTGTCCCCATTACTGCACCTGATACCCCAATACTGAGCCACTGCTGACGTATGTGTCCCTATTACTGCCCCTGATACCCCAATACTGAGTCGCTGCTGCCATATGTGTCCCTATTACTGCACCTGATACCCCAATACTGAGCCGCTGCTGCCGTATGTGTCCCTATTACTGCACCTGATACCCCAATACTGAGCCGCTGCTGCCGTATGTGTCCATATTACTGCACCTGATACCTCAATACTGAGCCGCTGCTGCCGTATGTGTCCCTATTACTGCCCCCGATACCCCAATATTGAGTCGCTGCTGCCATATGTGTCCCTATTACTGCACCTGATACCCCAATACTGAGCCGCTGCTGCCGTATGTGTCCCTATTACTGACCCTGATACCCCAATACTGAGCTGCTGCTGCCGTATGTGTCCCTATTACTGCACCTGATACCCCAATACTGAGCCACTGCTGCCGTATGTGTCCCTATTACTGCACCTGATACCCCAATACCGAGCCGCTGCTGCCGTATGTGTCCCTATTACTGCACCTGATACCCCAATACTGAGCCGCTGCTGCCATATGTGTCCCTATTACTGCCCCTGATATCCCAATACTGAGCCGCTGCTGCCATATGTGTCCCTATTACTGTACCTGATACTCCAATACTGAGCCGCTGCTGCCGTATGTGTCCCTATTACTGCACCTGATACCCCAATACTGAGCAGCTGCTGCCGTATGTGTCCCTATAACTGCACCTAATACCCCAATACTGAGCCGCTGCTGTATATGTCCCTATTACTGCACCTGATACCCCAATACTGAGCCGCTGCTGCCGTATGTGTCCCTATTACTGCACCTGATACCCCAATACTGAGCCGCTGCTGCCGTATATGTCCCTATTACTGCCCCTGATGCCCCAATACTGAGCCGCTGCTGCCGTATGTGTCCCTATTACTGCACCTGATACCCCAATACTGAGCCGCTGCTGCCGTATGTGTCCCTATTACTGTACCTGATACCCCAATACTGAGCCGCTGCTGCTGTATGTGTCCCTATTACTGCACCTAATACCCCAATACTGAGCCGCTGCTGTATATGTCCCTATTACTGCACCTGATACCCCAATACTGAGCCGCTGCTGCTGTATGTGTCCCTATTACTGTACCTGATACCCCAATACTGAGCCGCTGCTGCTGTATGTGTCCCTATTACTGCACCTAATACCCCAATACTGAGCCGCTGCTGTATATGTCCCTATTACTGCACCTGATACCCCAATACTGAGCCACTGCTGCCGTATGTGTCCCTATTACTGTACCTGATACCCCAATACTGAGCCGCTGCTGTATATGTCCCTATTACTGCACCTGATACCCCAATACTGAGCCGCTGCTGCCGTATGTGTCCCTATTACTGCACCTGATACCCCAATACTGAGCCGCTGCTGCCGTATGTGTCCCCATTACTGCACCTGATACCCCAATACTGAGCCGCTGCTGCTGTATGTGTCCCTATTACTGCACCTGATACCCCAATACTGAGCCGCTGCTGCCGTATGTGTCCCTATTACTACACCTCATACCCCAATACTGAGCCGCTGCTGCCGTATGTGTCCCTATTACTGCCCCTGATACCCCAATACTGAGTCGCTGCTGCCGTATGTGTCCCTATTACTGCACCTGATACCCCAATACTGAGCCGCTGCTGCCGTATGTGTCCCTATTACTGCACCTGATACCCCAATACTGAGCCACTGCTGCCGTATGTGTCCCTATTACTGCCCCTGATACCCCAATACTGAGCCGCTGCTGGCGTATGTGTCCCTATTACTACACCTGATACCCCAATACTGAGTCGCTGCTGCCGTATGTGTCCCTATTACTGCACCTGATACCCCAATACTGAGCCTCTGCTGCTGTATGTGCCCCTATTACTACACCTGATACCCCAATACTGAGCCGCTGCTGCCGTATGTGTCCCTATTACTGCACCTGATATCCCAATACTGAGCCGCTGCTGCCGTATATGTCCCTATTACTGCACCTGATACCCCAATACTGAGCCGCTGCTGCCGTATGTGTCCCTATTACTGCACCTGATACCCCAATACTGAGCCGCTGCTGCTGTATGTGTCCCTATTACTGCACCTGATACCCCAATACTGAGCCGCTGCTGCCGTATGTGTCCCTATTACTGCCCCGATACCCCAATAGTGAGCCGCTGCTGCTGTATGTGTCGCTATTACTGCACCTGATACCCCAATACTGAGCCGCTGCTGCCGTATGTGTCCCTATTACTGCACCTGATACCCCAATACTGAGCCGCTGCTGCCGTGTGTGTCCCTATTACTGCCCCGATACCCCAATAGTGAGCCGCTGCTGCTGTATGTGTCGCTATTACTGCACCTGATACCCCAATACTGAGCCGCTGCTGCCGTATGTGTCCCTATTACTGCCCCTGATACCCCAATACTGAACCGCTGCTGTATATGTCCCTATTACTGCACCTGATACCCCAATACTGAGCCGCTGCTGCCGTATGTGTGCCTATTACTGCACCTGATACCCCAATACTGAGCCGCTGCTGTATATGTCCCTATTACTGCACCTGATACCCCAATACTGAGCCGCTGCTGCCGTGTGTGTCCCTATTACTGCACCTGATACCCCAATACTGAGCCGCTGCTGCCGTATGTGTCCCTATTACTGCACCTGATACCCCAATACTGAGCCGCTGCTGCCGTATGTGTCCCTATTACTGCCCCTGATACCCCAATACTGAGCCGCTGCTGGCGTATGTGTCCCTATTACTACACCTGATACCCCAATACTGAGTCGCTGCTGCCGTATGTATCCCTATTACTACACCTGATACCCCAATACTGAGCCGCTGCTGCCGTATGTGTCCCTATTACTGCACCTGATATCCCAATACTGAGCCGCTGCTGCCGTATATGTCCCTATTACTGCACCTGATACCCCAATACTGAGCCGCTGCTGCCGTATGTGTCCCTATTACTGCCCCTGATACCCCAATACTGAGCCGCTGCTGCCGTATGTGTCCCTATTACTGCCCGATACCCCAATACTGAGTCGCTGCTGCCGTATGTGTCCCTATTACTACACCTGATACCCCAATACTGAGCCGCTGCTGCCGTATGTGTCCCTATTACTGCACTTGATACCCCAATACTGAGCCGCTGCTGCCGTATGTGTCCCTATTACTGCACCTGATACCCCAATACTGAGTCGCTGCTGCCGTATGTGTCCCTATTACTACACCTGATACCCCAATACTGAGCCACTGCTGCCGTATGTGTCCCTATTACTGCCCCTGATACCCCAATACTGAGTAGCTGCTGGCGTATGTATCCTTATTACTACACCTGATACCCCAATACTGAGTCGCTGCTGCCGTATGTATCCCTATTACTACACCTGATACCCCAATACTGAGCCGCTGCTGCCGTATATGTCCGTATTACTGCACCTGATACCCCAATACTGAGCCGCTGCTGCTGTATGTGTCCCTATTACTGCCCCTGATACCCCAATACTGAGCCGCTGCTGCCGTATGTGTCCCTATTACTGCCCCTGATACCCCAATACTGAGCCGCTGCTGCCGTATGTGTCCCTATTACTGCCCCTGATACCCCAATACTGAGCCGCTGCTGCTGTATGTGTCCCTATTACTGCACCTGATACCCCAATACTGAGCCGCTGCTGCTGTATGTGTCCCTATTACTGCCCCTGATACCCCAATACTGAGCCGCTGCTGCCGTATGTGTCCCTATTACTGCCCCTGATACCCCAATACTGAGCCGCTGCTGCTGTATGTGTCCCTATTACTGCACCTGATACCCTATTACTACACCTGATACCCCAATACTGAGCCGCTGCTGCCGTATGTGTCCATATTACTGCTCCTGATATCCCCAATAATGAGCCGCTGCTGCCGTATGTGTCCCTATTACTGCCCGATACCCCAATACTGAGCCGCTGCTGCTGTATGTGTCCCTATTACTGCACCTGATACCCCAATACTGAGTCGCTGCTGCCGTATGTGTCCCTATTGCTGCACCTGATACCCCAATACTGAGCCGCTGCTGCCGTATGTGTCCCTATTACTGCACCTGATACCCCAATACTGAGCCTCTGCTACCGTATGTGTCCCTATTCCTGCCCCTGATACCCCAATACTGAGCCGCTGCTGCTGTATGTGTCCCTATTACTGCCCCTGATACCCCAATACTGAGCCGCTGCTGCTGTATGTGTCCCTATTACTGCACCTGATACCCCAATACTGAGCCGCTGCTGCCGTATGTGTCCCCATTACTGCACCTGATACCCCAATACTGAGCCACTGCTGACGTATGTGTCCCTATTACTGCCCCCGATACCCCAATACTGAGCCGCTGCTGCCGTATGTGTCCCTATTACTGCCCCTGATACCCCAATACTGAGTCGCTGCTGCCGTATGTGTCCCTATTGCTGCACCTGATACCCCAATACTGAGCCGCTCCTGCCGTATGTGTCCCTATTACTGACCCTGATACCCCAATACTGAGCCGCTGCTGCCGTATGTGTCCCCATTACTGCACCTGATACCCCAATACTGAGCCACTGCTGCCGTATGTGTCCCTATTACTGCCCGATACCCCAATACTGAGCCGCTGCTGCCGTATGTGTCCCTATTACTGCACCTGATACCCCAATACTGAGCCACTGCTGCCGTATGTGTTCCTATTACTGCCCCTGATACCCCAATACTGAGCCGCTGCTGGCGTATGTATCCTTATTACTACACCTGATACCCCAATACTGAGTCGCTGCAGCCGTATGTGTCCCTATTACTACACCTGATACCCCAATACTGAGCCGCTGCTGCCGTATATGTCCCTATTACTGCACCTGATACCCCAATACTGAGCCGCTGCTGCTGTATGTGTCCCTATTACTGCCCCTGATACCCCAATACTGAGCCGCTGCTGCTGTATGTGTCCCTATTACTGCACCTGATACCCCAATACTGAGCCGCTGCTGCCGTATGTGTCCCTATTACTACCCCTGATACCCCAATACTGAGCCGCTGCTGCTGTATGTGTCCCTATTACTGCACCTGATACCCCATCACTGAGCCGCTGCTGCCGTATGTGTCCCTATTACTGCACCTGATATCCCCAATATTGAGCCGCTGCTGCCGTATGTGTCCCTATTACTGCACCTGATACCCCAATAATGAGCCGCTGCTGGCGTATGTGACCCTATTTCTGCCCCTGATACCCCAATACTGAGCCGCTGCTGCCGTATGTGTCGCTATTACTGCACCTGATACCCCAATACTGAGCCGCTGCTACCGTATGTGTCCCTATTACTGCACCTGATACCCCAATACTGAGCCGCTGCTGCCGTATGTGTCCCTATTACTGCCCCTGATACCCCAATACTGAGCCGCTGCTACCGTATGTTTCCCTATTACTGCACCTGATATCCCAATACTGAGCTGCTGCTGCCGTATGTGTCCCTATTACTGCCCCTGATACCCCAATACTGAGCCGCTGCTGCCGTATGTGTCCCTATTACTGCACCTGATACCCCAATACTGAGCCGCTGCTGCCGTATGTGTCCCTATTACTGCATCTGATACCCCAATACTGAGCTGCTGCCGTATGTGTCCCTATTACTGCCCCTGATACCCCAATACTGAGCCGCTGCTGCCGTATGTGTCCCTATTACTGCACCTGATATCCCAATACTGAGTCGCTGCTGCCGTATGTGTCCCTATTACTGCACCTGATATCCCAATGCTGAGCCGCTGCTGCCGTATGTGTCCCTATTACTGCACCTGATACCCCAATACTGAGTCGCTGCTGCCGTATGTGTCCCTATTACTGCCCCTGATACCTCAATACTGAGCCGCTGCTGCCGTATGTGTCCCTATTACTGCACCTGATATCCCAATACTGAGCCGCTGCTGCCGTATGTGTCCCTATTACTGCCCCTGATACCCCAATACTGAGCCGCTGCTGCTGTATGTGTCCCTATTACTGCACCTGATACCCCAATACTGAGCCACTGCTGCCGTATGTGTCCCTATTACTGCACCTGATATCCCAATACTGAGTCGCTGCTGCCGTATGTGTCCCTATTACTGCACCTGATACCCCAATACTGAGCCACTGCTGCCGTATGTGTCCCTATTACTGCACCTGATATCCCAATACTGAGTCGCTGCTCCCGTATGTGTCCCTATTACTGCACCTGATATCCCAATACTGAGTCGCTGCTGCCGTATGTGTCCCTATTACTGCCCCTGATACCTCAATACTGAGCCGCTGCTGCCGTATGTGTCCCTATTACTGCCCCCGATACCCCAATACTGAGTCGCTGCTGCCATATGTGTCCCTATTACTGCACCTGATACCCCAATACTGAGCCGCTGCTGCCGTATGTGTCCCTATTACTGACCCTGATACCCCAATACTGAGCCGCTGCTGCCGTATGTGTCCCTATTACTGCACCTGATACCCCAATACTGAGCCACTGCTGCCGTATGTGTCCCTATTACTGCACCTGATACCCCAATACTGAGCCGCTGCTGCCGTATGTGTCCCTATTACTGCACCTGATACCCCAATACTGAGCCGCTGCTGCCATATGTGTCCCTATTACTGCACCTGATATCCCAATACTGAGCCTCTGCTGCCGTATGTGTCCCTATTACTGCCCCTGATATCCCAATACTGAGCCGCTGCTGCCGTATGTGTCCCTATTACTGCCCCTGATATCCCAATACTGAGCCGCTGCTGCCGTATGTGTCCCTATTACTGCACCTGATACTCCAATACTGAGCCGCTACTGCCGTATGTGACCCTATTACTGCACCTGATACCCCAATACTGAGCCGCTGCTGTATATGTATCTATTACTGCACCTGATACCCCAATACTGAGCCGCTGCTGTATATGTATCTATTACTGCACCTGATACCCCAATACTGAGCCGCTGCTGCCGTATGTGTCCCTATTACTGCACCTGATACCCCAATACTGAGCCGCTGCTGCCGTATGTGTCCCTATTACTGCATCTGATACCCCAATACTGAGCCGCTGCTGGCGTATGTGTCCCTATTACTGCACCTGATACCCCAATACTGAGCCGCTGCTGCCGTATGTGTCCCTATTACTGCACCTGATACCCCAATACTGAGCCGCTGCTGCCGTATGTGTCCCTATTACTGCATCTGATACCCCAATACTGAGCCGCTGCTGGCGTATATGTCCCTATTACTGCCCCTGATACCCCAATACTGAGCTGCTGCCGTATGTGTCCCTATTACTGCCCCTGATACCCCAATACTGAGCCGCTGCTGCCGTATGTGTCCCTATTACTGCACCTGATATCCCAATACTGAGTCGCTGCTGCCGTATGTGTCCCTATTACTGCACCTGATACCCCTTTACTGAGCCGCTGCTGCCGTATGTGTCCCTATTACTGCACCTGATACCCCAATACTGAGTCGCTGCTGCCGTATGTGTCCCTATTACTGCCCCTGATACCTCAATACTGAGCCGCTGCTGCCGTATGTGTCCCTATTACTGCACCTGATATCCCAATACTGAGCCGCTGCTGCCGTATGTGTCCCTATTACTGCCCCTGATACCCCAATACTGAGCCGCTGCTGCCGTATGTGTCCCTATTACTGCACCTGATATCCCAATACTGAGCCGCTGCTGCTGTATGTGTCCCTATTACTGCACCTGATACCCCAATACTGAGTCGCTGCTGCCGTATGTGTCCCTATTACTGCACCTGATATCCCAATACTGAGCCGCTGCTGCCGTATGTGTCCCTATTACTGTACCTGATATCCCAATACTGAGTCGCTGCTGCCGTATGTGTCCCTATTACTGCCCCTGATACCTCAATACTGAGCCGCTGCTGCCGTATGTGTCCCTATTACTGCCCCCGATACCCCAATACTGAGTCGCTGCTGCCATATGTGTCCCTATTACTGCACCTGATACCCCAATACTGAGCCGCTGCTGCCGTATGTGTCCCTATTACTGACCCTGATACCCCAATACTGAGCCGCTGCTGCCGTATGTGTCCCTATTACTGCACCTGATACCCCAATACTGAGCCACTGCTGCCGTATGTGTCCCTATTACTGCACCTGATACCCCAATACTGAGCCGCTGCTGCCGTATGTGTCCCTATTACTGCACCTGATACCCCAATACTGAGCCGCTGCTGCCATATGTGTCCCTATTACTGCACCTGATATCCCAATACTGAGCCTCTGCTGCCGTATGTGTCCCTATTTCTGCCCCTGATATCCCAATACTGAGCCGCTGCTGCCGTATGTGTCCCTATTACTGCCACTGATATCCCAATACTGAGCCGCTGCTGCCGTATGTGTCCCTATTACTGCACCTGATACTCCAATACTGAGCCGCTGCTGCCGTGTGTGTCCCTGTTACTGTACCTGATACACCAATACTGAGCCGCTGCTGCCGTATGTGTCCCTATTACTGCACCTGATACCCCAATACTGAGCCGCTGCTGTATATGTATCTATTACTGCACCTGATACCCCAATACTGAGCCGCTGCTCTATATGTATCAATTACTGCACCTGATACCCCAATACTGAGCCGCTGCTGCCGTATGTGTCCCTATTACTGCCACTGATATCCCAATACTGAGCCGCTGCTGCCGTATGTGTCCCTATTACTGCACCTGATACTCCAATACTGAGCCGCTGCTGCCGTGTGTGTCCCTGTTACTGTACCTGATACACCAATACTGAGCCGCTGCTGCCATATGTGTCCCTATTACTGCACCTGATACCCCAATACTGAGCCGCTGCTGTATATGTATCTATTACTGCACCTGATACCCCAATACTGAGCCGCTGCTGTATATGTATCAATTACTGCCCCTGATATCCCAATACTGAGCCGCTGCTGCCGTATGTGTCCCTATTACTGCCACTGATATCCCAATACTGAGCCGCTGCTGCCGTATGTGTCCCTATTACTGCACCTGATACTCCAATACTGAGCCGCTGCTGCCGTGTGTGTCCCTGTTACTGTACCTGATACACCAATACTGAGCCGCTGCTGCCATATGTGTCCCTATTACTGCACCTGATACCCCAATACTGAGCCGCTGCTGCCGTATGTGACCCTATTACTGCACCTGATATCCCAATACTGAGCCGCTGCTGCCGTATGTGTCCCTATTACTGCACCTGATACACCAATACTGAGCCGCTGCTGCCGTATGTGTCCCTATTACTGCACCTGATACCCCAATACTGAGCCGCTGCTGTATCTGTCCCTATTACTGCCCGATACCCCAATACTGAGCCGCTGCTGCCGTATGTGTCCCTATTACTGCCCCTGATACCCCAATACTGAGCCGCTGCTGCCATATGTGTCCCTATTACTGCACCTGATACCCCAATACTGAGCCGCTGCTGCCGTATGTGACCCTATTACTGCCCCTGATACCCCAATACTGAGCCGCTGCTGCCATATGTGTCCCTATTACTGCACCTGATACCCCAATACTGAGCCGCTGCTGCCGTATGTGTCCCTATTACTGCCCCTGATACCCCAATACTGAGCCGCTGCTGCCATATGTGTCCCTATTACTGCACCTGATATCCCAATACTGAGTCGCTGCTGCCGTATGTGTCCCTATTACTGTCCCTGATACCCCAATACTGAGCCACTGCTGCCGTATGTGTCCCTATTACTGCACCTGATACTCCAATACTGAGCTGCTGCTGCTGCCGTATGTGTCCCTATTACTGCACCTGATACCCCAATACTGAGCCACTGCTGCCGTATGTGTCCCTATTACTGCACCTGATACCCCAATACTGAGCCGCTGCTGCCGTGTGTGTCCCTGTTACTGTACCTGATACCTAAATACTGAGCCGCTGCTGCCGTATGTGTCCCTATTACTGCACCTGATACCCCAATACTGAGCAACTGCTGCCGTATGTGTCCCTATTACTGCACCTGATATCCCAATACTGAGTCGCTGCTGCCATATGTGTCCCTATTACTGCACCTGATACCCCAATACTGAGCCACTGCTGCCGTATGTGTCCCTATTACTGCACCTGATACTCCAATACTGAGCCGCTGCTGCCGTACGTGTCCCTATTACTGCACCTGATACCCCAATACTGAGACGCTGCTGTATATGTATCTATTACTGCACCTGATACCCCAATACTGAGCCGCTGCTGCCGTATGTGTCCCTACTACTGCACCTGATACACCAATACTGAGCCGCTGCTGCTGTATGTGTCCCTATTACTGCACCTGATACCCCAATACTGAGCCACTGCTGCCGTATGTGTCCCTATTACTGCCCCTGATACCCCAATACTGAGTAGCTGCTGGCGTATGTATCCTTATTACTACACCTGATACCCCAATACTGAGTCGCTGCTGCCGTATGTATCCCTATTACTACACCTGATACCCCAATACTGAGCCGCTGCTGCCGTATATGTCCGTATTACTGCACCTGATACCCCAATACTGAGCCGCTGCTGCTGTATGTGTCCCTATTACTGCCCCTGATACCCCAATACTGAGCCGCTGCTGCCGTATGTGTCCCTATTACTGCCCCTGATACCCCAATACTGAGCCGCTGCTGCCGTATGTGTCCCTATTACTGCCCCTGATACCCCAATACTGAGCCGCTGCTGCTGTATGTGTCCCTATTACTGTACCTGATACCCCAATACTGAGCCGCTGCTGCTGTATGTGTCCCTATTACTGCCCCTGATACCCCAATACGGAGCCGCTGCTGCCGTATGTGTCCCTATTACTGCCCCTGATACCCCAATACTGAGCCGCTGCTGCTGTATGTGTCCCTATTACTGCACCTGATACCCTATTACTACACCTGATACCCCAATACTGAGCCGCTGCTGCCGTATGTGTCCATATTACTGCTCCTGATATCCCCAATAATGAGCCGCTGCTGCCGTATGTGTCCCTATTACTGCCCGATACCCCAATACTGAGCCGCTGCTGCTGTATGTGTCCCTATTACTGCACCTGATACCCCAATACTGAGTCGCTGCTGCCGTATGTGTCCCTATTGCTGCACCTGATACCCCAATACTGAGCCGCTGCTGCCGTATGTGTCCCTATTACTGCACCTGATACCCCAATACTGAGCCTCTGCTACCGTATGTGTCCCTATTCCTGCCCCTGATACCCCAATACTGAGCCGCTGCTGCTGTATGTGTCCCTATTACTGCCCCTGATACCCCAATACTGAGCCGCTGCTGCTGTATGTGTCCCTATTACTGCACCTGATACCCCAATACTGAGCCGCTGCTGCCGTATGTGTCCCCATTACTGCACCTGATACCCCAATACTGAGCCACTGCTGACGTATGTGTCCCTATTACTGCCCCCGATACCCCAATACTGAGCCGCTGCTGCCGTATGTGTCCCTATTACTGCCCCTGATACCCCAATACTGAGTCGCTGCTGCCGTATGTGTCCCTATTGCTGCACCTGATACCCCAATACTGAGCCGCTCCTGCCGTATGTGTCCCTATTACTGACCCTGATACCCCAATACTGAGCCGCTGCTGCCGTATGTGTCCCCATTACTGCACCTGATACCCCAATACTGAGCCACTGCTGCCGTATGTGTCCCTATTACTGCCCGATACCCCAATACTGAGCCGCTGCTGCCGTATGTGTCCCTATTACTGCACCTGATACCCCAATACTGAGCCACTGCTGCCGTATGTGTTCCTATTACTGCCCCTGATACCCCAATACTGAGCCGCTGCTGGCGTATGTATCCTTATTACTACACCTGATACCCCAATACTGAGTCGCTGCAGCCGTATGTGTCCCTATTACTACACCTGATACCCCAATACTGAGCCGCTGCTGCCGTATATGTCCCTATTACTGCACCTGATACCCCAATACTGAGCCGCTGCTGCTGTATGTGTCCCTATTACTGCCCCTGATACCCCAATACTGAGCCGCTGCTGCTGTATGTGTCCCTATTACTGCACCTGATACCCCAATACTGAGCCGCTGCTGCCGTATGTGTCCCTATTACTACCCCTGATACCCCAATACTGAGCCGCTGCTGCTGTATGTGTCCCTATTACTGCACCTGATACCCCATCACTGAGCCGCTGCTGCCGTATGTGTCCCTATTACTGCACCTGATATCCCCAATATTGAGCCGCTGCTGCCGTATGTGTCCCTATTACTGCACCTGATACCCCAATAATGAGCCGCTGCTGGCGTATGTGACCCTATTTCTGCCCCTGATACCCCAATACTGAGCCGCTGCTGCCGTATGTGTCGCTATTACTGCACCTGATACCCCAATACTGAGCCGCTGCTACCGTATGTGTCCCTATTACTGCACCTGATACCCCAATACTGAGCCGCTGCTGCCGTATGTGTCCCTATTACTGCCCCTGATACCCCAATACTGAGCCGCTGCTACCGTATGTTTCCCTATTACTGCACCTGATATCCCAATACTGAGCTGCTGCTGCCGTATGTGTCCCTATTACTGCCCCTGATACCCCAATACTGAGCCGCTGCTGCCGTATGTGTCCCTATTACTGCACCTGATACCCCAATACTGAGCCGCTGCTGCCGTATGTGTCCCTATTACTGCATCTGATACCCCAATACTGAGCTGCTGCCGTATGTGTCCCTATTACTGCCCCTGATACCCCAATACTGAGCCGCTGCTGCCGTATGTGTCCCTATTACTGCACCTGATATCCCAATACTGAGTCGCTGCTGCCGTATGTGTCCCTATTACTGCACCTGATATCCCAATGCTGAGCCGCTGCTGCCGTATGTGTCCCTATTACTGCACCTGATACCCCAATACTGAGTCGCTGCTGCCGTATGTGTCCCTATTACTGCCCCTGATACCTCAATACTGAGCCGCTGCTGCCGTATGTGTCCCTATTACTGCACCTGATATCCCAATACTGAGCCGCTGCTGCCGTATGTGTCCCTATTACTGCCCCTGATACCCCAATACTGAGCCGCTGCTGCTGTATGTGTCCCTATTACTGCACCTGATACCCCAATACTGAGCCACTGCTGCCGTATGTGTCCCTATTACTGCACCTGATATCCCAATACTGAGTCGCTGCTGCCGTATGTGTCCCTATTACTGCACCTGATACCCCAATACTGAGCCACTGCTGCCGTATGTGTCCCTATTACTGCACCTGATATCCCAATACTGAGTCGCTGCTGCCGTATGTGTCCCTATTACTGCCCCTGATACCTCAATACTGAGCCGCTGCTGCCGTATGTGTCCCTATTACTGCCCCCGATACCCCAATACTGAGTCGCTGCTGCCATATGTGTCCCTATTACTGCACCTGATACCCCAATACTGAGCCGCTGCTGCCGTATGTGTCCCTATTACTGACCCTGATACCCCAATACTGAGCCGCTGCTGCCGTATGTGTCCCTATTACTGCACCTGATACCCCAATACTGAGCCACTGCTGCCGTATGTGTCCCTATTACTGCACCTGATACCCCAATACTGAGCCGCTGCTGCCGTATGTGTCCCTATTACTGCACCTGATACCCCAATACTGAGCCGCTGCTGCCATATGTGTCCCTATTACTGCACCTGATATCCCAATACTGAGCCTCTGCTGCCGTATGTGTCCCTATTACTGCCCCTGATATCCCAATACTGAGCCGCTGCTGCCGTATGTGTCCCTATTACTGCCCCTGATATCCCAATACTGAGCCGCTGCTGCCGTATGTGTCCCTATTACTGCACCTGATACTCCAATACTGAGCCGCTACTGCCGTATGTGACCCTATTACTGCACCTGATACCCCAATACTGAGCCGCTGCTGTATATGTATCTATTACTGCACCTGATACCCCAATACTGAGCCGCTGCTGTATATGTATCTATTACTGCACCTGATACCCCAATACTGAGCCGCTGCTGCCGTATGTGTCCCTATTACTGCACCTGATACCCCAATACTGAGCCGCTGCTGCCGTATGTGTCCCTATTACTGCATCTGATACCCCAATACTGAGCCGCTGCTGGCGTATGTGTCCCTATTACTGCACCTGATACCCCAATACTGAGCCGCTGCTGCCGTATGTGTCCCTATTACTGCACCTGATACCCCAATACTGAGCCGCTGCTGCCGTATGTGTCCCTATTACTGCATCTGATACCCCAATACTGAGCCGCTGCTGGCGTATATGTCCCTATTACTGCCCCTGATACCCCAATACTGAGCTGCTGCCGTATGTGTCCCTATTACTGCCCCTGATACCCCAATACTGAGCCGCTGCTGCCGTATGAGTCCCTATTACTGCACCTGATATCCCAATACTGAGTCGCTGCTGCCGTATGTGTCCCTATTACTGCACCTGATACCCCTTTACTGAGCCGCTGCTGCCGTATGTGTCCCTATTACTGCACCTGATACCCCAATACTGAGTCGCTGCTGCCGTATGTGTCCCTATTACTGCCCCTGATACCTCAATACTGAGCCGCTGCTGCCGTATGTGTCCCTATTACTGCACCTGATATCCCAATACTGAGCCGCTGCTGCCGTATGTGTCCCTATTACTGCCCCTGATACCCCAATAATGAGCCGCTGCTGCCGTATGTGTCCCTATTACTGCACCTGATATCCCAATACTGAGCCGCTGCTGCTGTATGTGTCCCTATTACTGCACCTGATACCCCAATACTGAGTCGCTGCTGCCGTATGTGTCCCTATTACTGCACCTGATATCCCAATACTGAGCCGCTGCTGCCGTATGTGTCCCTATTACTGTACCTGATATCCCAATACTGAGTCGCTGCTGCCGTATGTGTCCCTATTACTGCCCCTGATACCTCAATACTGAGCCGCTGCTGCCGTATGTGTCCCTATTACTGCCCCCGATACCCCAATACTGAGTCGCTGCTGCCATATGTGTCCCTATTACTGCACCTGATACCCCAATACTGAGCCGCTGCTGCCGTATGTGTCCCTATTACTGACCCTGATACCCCAATACTGAGCCGCTGCTGCCGTATGTGTCCCTATTACTGCACCTGATACCCCAATACTGAGCCACTGCTGCCGTATGTGTCCCTATTACTGCACCTGATACCCCAATACTGAGCCGCTGCTGCCGTATGTGTCCCTATTACTGCACCTGATACCCCAATACTGAGCCGCTGCTGCCATATGTGTCCCTATTACTGCACCTGATATCCCAATACTGAGCCTCTGCTGCCGTATGTGTCCCTATTACTGCCCCTGATATCCCAATACTGAGCCGCTGCTGCCGTATGTGTCCCTATTACTGCCACTGATATCCCAATACTGAGCCGCTGCTGCCGTATGTGTCCCTATTACTGCACCTGATACTCCAATACTGAGCCGCTGCTGCCGTGTGTGTCCCTGTTACTGTACCTGATACACCAATACTGAGCCGCTGCTGCCGTATGTGTCCCTATTACTGCACCTGATACCCCAATACTGAGCCGCTGCTGTATATGTATCTATTACTGCACCTGATACCCCAATACTGAGCCGCTGCTCTATATGTATCAATTACTGCACCTGATACCCCAATACTGAGCCGCTGCTGCCGTATGTGTCCCTATTACTGCCACTGATATCCCAATACTGAGCCGCTGCTGCCGTATGTGTCCCTATTACTGCACCTGATACTCCAATACTGAGCCGCTGCTGCCGTGTGTGTCCCTGTTACTGTACCTGATACACCAATACTGAGCCGCTGCTGCCATATGTGTCCCTATTACTGCACCTGATACCCCAATACTGAGCCGCTGCTGTATATGTATCTATTACTGCACCTGATACCCCAATACTGAGCCGCTGCTGTATATGTATCAATTACTGCCCCTGATATCCCAATACTGAGCCGCTGCTGCCGTATGTGTCCCTATTACTGCCACTGATATCCCAATACTGAGCCGCTGCTGCCGTATGTGTCCCTATTACTGCACCTGATACTCCAATACTGAGCCGCTGCTGCCGTGTGTGTCCCTGTTACTGTACCTGATACACCAATACTGAGCCGCTGCTGCCATATGTGTCCCTATTACTGCACCTGATACCCCAATACTGAGCCGCTGCTGCCGTATGTGACCCTATTACTGCACCTGATATCCCAATACTGAGCCGCTGCTGCCGTATGTGTCCCTATTACTGCACCTGATACACCAATACTGAGCCGCTGCTGCCGTATGTGTCCCTATTACTGCACCTGATACCCCAATACTGAGCCGCTGCTGTATCTGTCCCTATTACTGCCCGATACCCCAATACTGAGCCGCTGCTGCCGTATGTGTCCCTATTACTGCCCCTGATACCCCAATACTGAGCCGCTGCTGCCATATGTGTCCCTATTACTGCACCTGATACCCCAATACTGAGCCGCTGCTGCCGTATGTGACCCTATTACTGCCCCTGATACCCCAATACTGAGCCGCTGCTGCCATATGTGTCCCTATTACTGCACCTGATACCCCAATACTGAGCCGCTGCTGCCGTATGTGTCCCTATTACTGCCCCTGATACCCCAATACTGAGCCGCTGCTGCCATATGTGTCCCTATTACTGCACCTGATATCCCAATACTGAGTCGCTGCTGCCGTATGTGTCCCTATTACTGTCCCTGATACCCCAATACTGAGCCACTGCTGCCGTATGTGTCCCTATTACTGCACCTGATACTCCAATACTGAGCTGCTGCTGCTGCCGTATGTGTCCCTATTACTGCACCTGATACCCCAATACTGAGCCACTGCTGCCGTATGTGTCCCTATTACTGCACCTGATACCCCAATACTGAGCCGCTGCTGCCGTGTGTGTCCCTGTTACTGTACCTGATACCTAAATACTGAGCCGCTGCTGCCGTATGTGTCCCTATTACTGCACCTGATACCCCAATACTGAGCAACTGCTGCCGTATGTGTCCCTATTACTGCACCTGATATCCCAATACTGAGTCGCTGCTGCCATATGTGTCCCTATTACTGCACCTGATACCCCAATACTGAGCCACTGCTGCCGTATGTGTCCCTATTACTGCACCTGATACTCCAATACTGAGCCGCTGCTGCCGTATGTGTCCCTATTACTGCACCTGATACCCCAATACTGAGACGCTGCTGTATATGTATCTATTACTGCCCCTGATACCCCAATACTGAGCCGCTGCTGCCGTATGTGTCCCTACTACTGCACCTGATACACCAATACTGAGCCGCTGCTGCTGTATGTGTCCCTATTACTGCACCTGATACCCCAATACTGAGCCGCTGCTGCTGTATGTGTCCCTATTACTGCCCCTGATACCCGAATACTGAGCCGCTGCTGCTGTATGTGTCCCTATTACTGCACCTGATACCCCAATACTGAGCCGCTGCTGTATATGTCCCTATTACTGCACCTGATACCCCAATACTGAGCCGCTGCTGCCGTATGTGTCCCTATTACTGTACCTGATACCCCAATACTGAGCCGCTGCTGCTGTATGTGTCCCTATTACTGCACCTGATACCCCAATACTGAGCCACTGCTGCCGTATGTGTCCCTATTACTGCACCTAATACCCCAATACTGAGCCGCTGCTGCCGTATGTGTCCCTATTACTGCACCTGATACCCCAATACTGAGCCGCTGCTGCTGTATGTGTCCCTATTACTGTACCTGATACCCCAATACTGAGCCGCTGCTGCTGTATGTGTCCCTATTACTGCACCTAATACCCCAATACTGAGCCGCTGCTGTATATGTCCCTATTACTGCACCTGATACCCCAATACTGAGCCACTGCTGCCGTATGTGTCCCTATTACTGTACCTGATACCCCAATACTGAGCCGCTGCTGCTGTATGTGTCCCTATTACTGCACCTAATACCCCAATACTGAGCCGCTGCTGTATATGTCCCTATTACTGCACCTGATACCCCAATACTGAGCCGCTGCTGCCGTATGTGTCCCTATTACTGCACCTGATACCCCAATACTGAGCCGCTGCTGCCGTATGTGTCCCCATTACTGCACCTGATACCCCAATACTGAGCCGCTGCTGCTGTATGTGTCCCTATTACTGCACCTGATACCCCAATACTGAGCCGCTGCTGCCGTATGTGTCCCTATTACTGCCCCTGATACCCCAATACTGAGCCGCTGCTGCCATATGTGTCCCCATTACTGCACCTGATACCCCAATACTGAGCCGCTGCTGCCGTATGTGTCCCCATTACTGCACCTGATACCCCAATACTGAGCCACTGCTGCCGTATGTGTCCCTATTACTGCCCCTGATACCCCAATACTGAGTCGCTGCTGCCGTATGTGTCCCTATTACTGCACCTGATACCCCAATACTGAGCCGCTGCTGCCGTATGTGTCCCTATTACTGCACCTGATACCCCAATACTGAGCCACTGCTGCCGTATGTGTCCCTATTACTGCCCCTGATACCCCAATACTGAGCCGCTGCTGGCGTATGTGTCCCTATTACTACACCTGATACCCCAATACTGAGTCGCTGCTGCCGTATGTATCCCTATTACTACACCTGATACCCCAATACTGAGCCGCTGCTGCCGTATGTGTCCCTATTACTGCACCTGATATCCCAATACTGAGCCGCTGCTGCCGTATATGTCCCTATTACTGCACCTGATACCCCAATACTGAGCCGCTGCTGCCGTATGTGTCCCTATTACTGCACCTGATACCCCAATACTGAGCCGCTGCTGCTGTATGTGTCACTATTACTGCACCTGATACCCCAATACTGAGCCACTGCTGCCGTATGTGTCCCTATTACTGCACCTGATACCCCAATACTGAGCCGCTGCTGCCGTGTGTGTCCCTATTACTGCCCCGATACCCCAAGAGTGAGCCGCTGCTGCTGTATGTGTCGCTATTACTGCACCTGATACCCTATTACTACACCTGATACCCCAATACTGAGCCGCTGCTGCCGTATGTGTGCCTATTACTGCACCTGATACCCCAATACTGAGCCGCTGCTGTATATGTCCCTATTACTGCACCTGATACCCCAATACTGAGCCGCTGCTGCCGTATGTGTCCCTATTACTGCACCTGATACCCCAATACTGAGCCGCTGCTGCCAGGTGTCCCTATTACTGCACCTGATACCCCAATACTGAGCCGCTGCTGCCGTATGTGTCCCTATTACTGCACCTGATACCCCAATACTGAGCCGCTGCTGCCGTATGTGTCCCTATTACTGCACCTGATACCCCAATACTGAGCCGCTGCTGCCGTGTGTCCCTATTACTGCACCTGATACCCCAATACTGAGCCGCTGCTGCCGTATGTGTCCCTATCACTGCCCCTGATACCCCAATACTGAGCCGCTGCTGGCGTATGTGTCCCTATTACTACACCTGATACCCCAATACTGAGTCGCTGCTGCCGTATGTATCCCTATTACTACACCTGATACCCCAATACTGAGCCGCTGCTGCCGTATGTGTCCCTATTACTGCACCTGATACCCCAATACTGAGCCGCTGCTGCCGTATGTGTCCCTATCACTGCCCCTGATATCCCAATACTGAGCCGCTGCTGCCGTATGTGTCCCTATTACTGCCCGATACCCCAATACTGAGTCGCTGCTGCCGTATGTGTCCCTATTACTACACCTGATACCCCAATACTGAGCCGCTGCTGCCGTATGTGTCCCTATTACTGCACCTGATACCCCAATACTGAGCCGCTGCTGCCGTATGTGTCCCTATTACTGCAGCTGATACCCCAATACTGAGTCGCTGCTGCCGTATGTGTCCCTATTACTACACCTGATACCCCAATACTGAGCCACTGCTGCCGTATGTGTCCCTATTACTGCCCCTGATACCCCAATACTGAGCCGCTGCTGGCGTATGTATCCCTATTACTGCCCCTGACACCCCAATACTGAGCCGCTGCTGCCGTATGTGTCCCTATTACTGCCCCTGATACCCCAATACTGAGCCGCTGCTGCTGTATGTGTCCCTATTACTGCACCTGATACCCCAATACTGAGCCGCTGCTGTATATGTCCCTATTACTGCACCTGATACCCCAATACTGAGCCGCTGCTGCCGTATGTGTCCCTATTACTGTACCCGATACCCCAATACTGAGCCGCTGCTGCTGTATGTGTCCCTATTACTGCACCTAATACCCCAATACTGAGCCGCTGCTGTATATGTCCCTATTACTGCACCTGATACCCCAATACTGAGCCGCTGCTGCCGTATGTGTCCCTATTACTGCACCTGATACCCCAATACTGAGCCGCTGCTGCCGTATATGTCGCTATTACTGCCCCTGATGCCCCAATACTGAGCCGCTGCTGCCGTATGTGTCCCTATTACTGCACCTGATACCCCAATACTGAGCCGCTGCTGCTGTATGTGTCCCTATTACTGCACCTAATACCCCAATACTGAGCCGCTGCTGCCATATGTGTCCCTATTACTGCCCCTGATGCCCCAATACTGAGCCGCTGCTGCCGTATGTGTCCCTATTACTGTACCTGATACCCCAATACTGAGCCGCTGCTGCTGTATGTGTCCCTATTACTGCACCTAATACCCCAATACTGAGCCGCTGCTGTATATGTCCCTATTACTGCACCTGATACCCCAATACTGAGCCGCTGCTGCTGTATGTGTCCCTATTACTGTACCTGATACCCCAATACTGAGCTGCTGCTGCCGTATGTGTCCCTATTACTGCACCTAATACCCCAATACTGAGCCGCTGCTGTATATGTCCCTATTACTGCACCTGATACCCCAATACTGAGCCACTGCTGCCGTATGTGTCCCTATTACTGTACCTGATACCCCAATACTGAGCCGCTGCTGCTGTATGTGTCCCTATTACTGCACCTAATACCCCAATACTGAGCCGCTGCTGTATATGTCCCTATTACTGCCCCTGATACCCCAATACTGAGCCGCTGCTGCCGTATGTGTCCCTATTACTGCCCCTGATACCCCAATACTGAGCCGCTGCTGCCGTATGTGTCCCTATTACTGCACCTGATACCCCAATACTGAGCCGCTGCTGCCGTATGTGTCCCCATTACTGCACCTGATACCCCAATACTGAGCCGCTGCTGCTGTATGTGTCCCTATTACTGCACCTGATACCCCAATACTGAGCCGCTGCTGCCGTATGTGTCCCTATTACTGCCCCTGATACCCCAATACTGAGCCGCTGCTGCCGTATGTGTCCCTATTACTGCCCCTGATACCCCAATACTGAGTCGCTGCTGCCGTATGTGTCCCTATTGCTGCACCTGATACCCCAATACTGAGCCGCTGCTGCCGTATGTGTCCCTATTACTGCCCCTGATACCCCAATACTGAGCCGCTGCTGCCGTATGTGTCCCCATTACTGCACCTGATACCCCAATACTGAGCCACTGCTGCCGTATGTGTCCCTATTACTGCCCCTGATACCCCAATACTGAGTCGCTGCTGCCGTATGTGTCCCTATTACTGCACCTGATACCCCAATACTGAGCCGCTGCTGCCGTATGTGTCCCTATTACTGCACCTGATACCCCAATACTGAGCCGCTGCTGCCGTATGTGTCCCTATTACTGCACCTGATACCCCAATACTGAGCCACTGCTGCCGTATGTGTCCCTATTACTGACCCTGATATCCCAATACTGAGCCACTGCTGCCGTATGTGTCCCTATTACTGCACCTGATACCCCAATACTGAGCCGCTGCTGGCGTATGTGTCCCTATTACTACACCTGATACCCCAATACTGAGTCGCTGCTGCCGTATGTATCCCTATTACTACACCTGATACCCCAATACTGAGCCGCTGCTGCCGTATGTGTCCCTATTACTGCACCTGATATCCCAATACTGAGCCGCTGCTGCCGTATATGTCCCTATTACTGCACCTGATACCCCAATACTGAGCCGCTGCTGCCGTATGTGTCCCTATTACTGCACCTGATACCCCAATACTGAGCCGCTGCTGCCGTATGTGTCCCTACCACTGCACCTGATACCCCAATACTGAGCCGCTGCTGCTGTATATGTCCCTATTACTGCACCTGATACCCCAATACTGAGCCGCTGCTGCTGTATGTGTCAGTATTACTGCACCTGATACCACAATACTGAGCCACTGCTGCCGTATGTGTCCCTATTACTGCACCTGATACCCCAATACTGAGCCGCTGCTGCCGTGTGTGTCCCTATTACTGCCCCGATGCCCCAAGAGTGAGCCGCTGCTGCTGTATGTGTCGCTATTACTGCACCTGATACCCCAATACTGAGCCGCTGCTGTATATGTCCCTATTACTGCACCTGATACCCCAATACTGAGCCGCTGCTGCCGTATGTGTGCCTATTACTGCACCTGATACCCCAATACTGAGCCGCTGCTGTATATGTCCCTATTACTGCACCTGATACCCCAATACTGAGCCGCTGCTGCCGTATGTGTCCCTATTACTGCACCTGATACCCCAATACTGAGCCGCTGCTGCCGTATGTGTCCCTATTACTGCACCTGATACCCCAATACTGAACCGCTGCTGCCGTATGTGTCCCTATTACTGCACCTGATACCCCAATACTGAGCCGCTGCTGCCGTATGTGTCCCTATCACTGCCCCTGATACCCCAATACTGAGCCGCTGCTGGCGTATGTGTCCCTATTACTACACCTGATACCCCAATACTGAGTCGCTGCTGCCGTATGTATCCCTATTACTACACCTGATACCCCAATACTGAGCCGCTGCTGCCGTATGTGTCCCTATTACTGCACCTGATACCCCAATACTGAGCCGCTGCTGCCATATATGTCCCTATTACTGCACCTGATACCCCAATACTGAGCCGCTGCTGCCGTATGTGTCCCTATCACTGCCCCTGATATCCCAATTCTGAGCCGCTGCTGCCGTATGTGTCCCTATTACTGCCCGATACCCCAATACTGAGTCGCTGCTGCCGTATGTGTCCCTATCACTGCCCCTGATACCCCAATACTGAGCCGCTGCTGGCGTATGTGTCCCTATTACTACACCTGATACCCCAATACTGAGTCGCTGCTGCCGTATGTGTCCCTATCACTGCCCCTGATACCCCAATACTGAGCCGCTGCTGGCGTATGTGTCCCTATTACTACACCTGATACCCCAATACAGAGTCGCTGCTGCCGTATGTATCCCTATTACTACACCTGATACCCCAATACTGAGCCGCTGTTGCCGTATGTGTCCCTATTACTGCACCTGATACCCCAATACTGAGCCGCTGCTGCCGTATATGTCCCTATTACTGCACCTGATACCCCAATACTGAGCCGCTGCTGCCGTATGTGTCCCTATCACTGCCCCTGATATCCCAATTCTGAGCCGCTGCTGCCGTATGTGTCCCTATTACTGCCCGATACCCCAATACTGAGTCGCAGCTGCCGTATGTGTCCCTATCACTGCCCCTGATACCCCAATACTGAGCCGCTGCTGGCGTATGTGTCCCTATTACTACACCTGATACCCCAATACTGAGCCGCTGCTGCCGTATGTGTCCCTATTACTGCACCTGATATCCCAATACTGAGCCGCTGCTGCCGTATATGTCCCTATTACTGCACCTGATACCCCAATACTGAGCCGCTGCTGCCGTATGTGTCCCTATCACTGCCCCTGATATCCCAATACTGAGCCGCTGCTGCCGTATGTGTCCCTATTACTGCCCGATACCCCAATACTGAGTCGCTGCTGCCGTATGTGTCCCTATTACTGCACCTGATACCCCAATACTGAGCCGCTGCTGCCGTATGTGTCCCTATTACTGCACCTGATACCCCAATACTGAGCCGCTGCTGCCGTATGTGTCCCTATTACTGCAGCTGATACCCCAATACTGAGTCGCTGCTGCCGTATGTGTCCCTATTACTACACCTGATACCCCAATACTGAGCCACTGCTGCCGTATGTGTCCCTATTACTGCCCCTGATACCCCAATACTGAGCCTCTGCTGCCGTATGTGTCCCTATTTCTGCAGCTGATACCCCAATACTGAGCTGCTGCTGGCGTATGTATCCCTATTACTACACCTGATACCCCAATACTGAGCCGCTGCTGCCGTATATGTCCCTATTACTGCACCTGATACCCCAATACTGAGCCGCTGCTGCTTTATGTGTCCCTATTACTGCCCCTGACACCCCAATACTGAGCCGCTGCTGCCGTATGTGTCCCTATTACTACACCTGATACCCCAATACTGAGCCGCTGCTGCTGTATGTGTCCCTATTACTGCACCTGATACCCCAATACTGAGCCGCTGCTGCATGTGTCCCTATTACTGCCCCTGATACCCCAATACTGAGCCGCTGCTGCCGTTTGTGTCCCTATTACTGCCCCTGATACCCCAATACTGAGCCGCTGCTGCTGTATGTGTCCCTATTACTGCACCTGATACCCAATTACTACACCTGATACCCCAATACTGAGCCGCTGCTGCCGTATGTGTCCATATTAATGCTCCTGATATCCCCAATAATGAGCCGCTGCTGCCGTATGTGTCCCTATTACTGCCCGATACCCCAATACTGAGCCGCTGCTGCTGTATGTGTCCCTATTACTGCACCTGATACCCCAATACTGAGCCGCTGCTGCCGTATGTGTCCCCATTACTGCACCTGATACCCCAATACTGAGCCACTGCTGCCGTATGTGTCCCTATTACTGCCCGATACCCCAATACTGAGCCGCTGCTGCCGTATGTGTCCCTATTACTGCCCCTGATACCCCAATACTGAGTCGCTGCTGCCGTATGTGTCCCTATTGCTGCACCTGAAACCCCAATACTGAGCCTCTGCTACCGTATGTGTCCCTATTCCTGCCCCTGATACCCCAATACTGAGCCGCTGCTGCTGTATGTGTCCCTATTACTGCCCCTGATACCCCAATACTGAGCCGCTGCTGCTGTATGTGTCCCCATTACTGCACCTGATACCCCAATACTGAGCCGCTGCTGCCGTATGTGTCCCCATTACTGCACCTGATACCCCAATACTGAGCCACTGCTGCCGTATGTGTCCCTATTACTGCCCCTGATACCCCAATTCTGAGCCGCTGCTGCCGTATGTGTCCCTATTACTGCCCCTGATACCCCAATACTGAGTCGCTGCTGCCGTATGTGTCCCTATTGCTGCACCTGATACCCCAATACTGAGCCGCTGCTGCCGTATGTGTCCCTATTACTGACCCTGATACCCCAATACTGAGCCGCTGCTGCCGTATGTGTCCCTATTACTGCCCCCGATACCCCAATACTGAGTCGCTGCTGCCATATGTGTCCCTATTACTGCACCTGATACCCCAATACTGAGCCGCTGCTGCCGTATGTGTCCCTATTACTGACCCTGATACCCCAATACTGAGCCGCTGCTGCCGTATGTGTCCCTATTACTGCACCTGATACCCCAATACTGAGCCACTGCTGCCGTATGTGTCCCTATTACTGCACCTGATACCCCAATACTGAGCCGCTGCTGCCGTATGTGTCCCTATTACTGCACCTGATACCCCAATACTGAGCCGCTGCTGCCATATGTGTCCCTATTACTGCCCCTGATATCCCAATACTGAGCCGCTGCTGCCATATGTGTCCCTATTACTGCCCCTGATATCCCAATACTGAGCCGCTGCTGCCGTATGTGTCCCTATTACTGCACCTGATACTCCAATACTGAGCCGCTGCTGCCGTATGTGTCCCTATTACTGTACCTGATACACCAATACTGAGCCGCTGCTGCCGTATGTGTCCCTATTACTGCACCTGATACCCCAATACTGAGCCGCTGCTGTATATGTATCTATTACTGCACCTGATACCCCAATACTGAGCCGCTGCTGCCATATGTGTCCCTATTACTGCCCCTGATATCCCAATACTGAGCCGCTGCTGCCGTATGTGTCCCTATTACTGCACCTGATACTCCAATACTGAGCCGCTGCTGCCGTATGTGTCCCTATTACTGTACCTGATACACCAATACTGAGCCGCTGCTGCCGTATGTGTCCCTATTACTGCACCTGATACCCCAATACTGAGCCGCTGCTGTATATGTATCTATTACTGCACCTGATACCCCAATACTGAGCCGCTGCTGTATATGTATCTATTACTGCACCTGATACCCCAATACTGAGCCGCTGCTGCTGTATATGTCCCTATTACTGCACCTGATACCCCAATACTGAGCCGCTGCTGCCGTATGTGTCCCTATTACTGCCCCTGATACCCCAATACTGAGCCGCTGCTGCCGTATGTGACCCTATTACTGCAGCTGATACCCCAATACTGAGTCGCTGCTGCCGTATGTGTCCCTATTACTACACCTGATACCCCAATACTGAGCCACTGCTGCCGTATGTGTCCCTATTACTGCCCCTGATACCCCAATACTGAGCCGCTGCTGGCGTATGTATCCCTATTACTGCCCCTGACACCCCAATACTGAGCCGCTGCTGCGGTATTTGTCCCTATTACTGCCCCTGATACCCCAATACTGAGCCGCTGCTGCTGTATGTGTCCCTATTACTGCACCTGATACCCCAATACTGAGCCGCTGCTGTATATGTCCCTATTACTGCACCTGATACCCCAATACTGAGCCGCTGCTGCCGTATGTGTCCCTATTACTGTACCCGATACCCCAATACTGAGCCGCTGCTGCTGTATGTGTCCCTATTACTGCACCTAATACCCCAATACTGAGCCGCTGCTGTATATGTCCCTATTACTGCACCTGATACCCCAATACTGAGCCGCTGCTGCCGTATGTGTCCCTATTACTGCACCTGATACCCCAATACTGAGCCGCTGCTGCCGTATATGTCCCTATTACTGCCCCTGATGCCCCAATACTGAGCCGCTGCTGCCGTATGTGTCCCTATTACTGCACCTGATACCCCAATACTGAGCCGCTGCTGCTGTATGTGTCCCTATTACTGCACCTAATACCCCAATACTGAGCCGCTGCTGCCATATGTGTCCCTATTACTGCCCCTGATGCCCCAATACTGAGCCGCTGCTGCCGTATGTGTCCCTATTACTGTACCTGATACCCCAATACTGAGCCGCTGCTGCTGTATGTGTCCCTATTACTGCACCTAATACCCCAATACTGAGCCGCTGCTGTATATGTCCCTATTACTGCACCTGATACCCCAATACTGAGCCGCTGCTGCTGTATGTGTCCCTATTACTGTACCTGATACCCCAATACTGAGCCGCTGCTGCTGTATGTGTCCCTATTACTGCACCTAATACCCCAATACTGAGCCGCTGCTGTATATGTCCCTATTACTGCACCTGATACCCCAATACTGAGCCACTGCTGCCGTATGTGTCCCTATTACTGCACCTAATACCCCAATACTGAGCCGCTGCTGTATATGTCCCTATTACTGCACCTGATACCCCAATACTGAGCCGCTGCTGCTGTATGTGTCCCTATTACTGCACCTAATACCCCAATACTGAGCCGCTGCTGTATATGTCCCTATTACTGCACCTGATACCCCAATACTGAGCCGCTGCTGCCGTATGTGTCCCTATTACTGCACCTGATACCCCAATACTGAGCCGCTGCTGCCGTATGTGTCCCCATTACTGCACCTGATACCCCAATACTGAGCCGCTGCTGCCGTATGTGTCCCTATTACTGCCCCTGATACCCCAATACTGAGTCGCTGCTGCCGTATGTGTCCCTATTGCTGCACCTGATACCCCAATACTGAGCCGCTGCTGCCGTATGTGTCCCTATTACTGCCCCTGATACCCCAATACTGAGCCGCTGCTGCCGTATGTGTCCCCTTTACTGCACCTGATACCCCAATACTGAGCCACTGCTGCCGTATGTGTCCCTATTACTGCCCCTGATACCCCAATACTGAGTCGCTGCTGCCGTATGTGTCCCTATTACTGCACCTGATACCCCAATACTGAGCCGCTGCTGCCGTATGTGTCCCTATTACTGCACCTGATACCCCAATACTGAGCCACTGCTGCCGTATGTGTCCCTATTACTGCCCCTGATACCCCAATACTGAGCCGCTGCTGGCGTATGTGTCCCTATTACTACACCTGATACCCCAATACTGAGTCGCTGCTGCCGTATGTATACCTATTACTACACCTGATACCCCAATACTGAGCCGCTGCTGCCGTATGTGTCCCTATTACTGCACCTGATATCCCAATACTGAGCCGCTGCTGCCGTATATGTCCCTATTACTGCACCTGATACCCCAATACTGAGCCGCTGCTGCCGTATGTGTCCCTATTACTGCACCTGATACCCCAATACTGAGCCGCTGCTGCCGTATGTGTCCCTACCACTGCACCTGATACCCCAATACTGAGCCGCTGCTGCTGTATATGTCCCTATTACTGCACCTGATACCCCAATACTGAGCCGCTGCTGCTGTATGTGTCAGTATTACTGCACCTGATACCACAATACTGAGCCACTGCTGCCGTATGTGTCCCTATTACTGCACCTGATACCCCAATACTGAGCCGCTGCTGCCGTGTGTGTCCCTATTACTGCCCCGATGCCCCAAGAGTGAGCCGCTGCTGCTGTATGTGTCGCTATTACTGCACCTGATACCCTATTACTACACCTGATACCCCAATACTGAGCCGCTGCTGTATATGTCCCTATTACTGCACCTGATACCCCAATACTGAGCCGCTGCTGCCGTATGTGTGCCTGTTACTGCACCTGATACCCCAATACTGAGCCGCTGCTGTATATGTCCCTATTACTGCACCTGATACCCCAATACTGAGCCGCTGCTGCCGTATGTGTCCCTATTACTGTACCTGATACCCCAATACTGAGCAGCTGCTGCCGTATGTGTCCCTATTACTGCACCTGATACCCCAATACTGAGCCGCTGCTGCCGTGTGTCCCTATTACTGCACCTGATACCCCAATACTGAGCCGCTGCTGCCGTATGTGTCCCTATTACTGCACCTGATACCCCAATACTGAGCCGCTGCTGCCGTATGTGTCCCTATCACTGCCCCTGATACCCCAATACTGAGCCGCTGCTGGCGTATGTGTCCCTATTACTACACCTGATACCCCAATACTGAGTCGCTGCTGCCGTATGTATCCCTATTACTACACCTGATACCCCAATACGGAGCCGCTGCTGCCGTATGTGTCCCTATTACTGCACCTGATACCCCAATACTGAGCCGCTGCTGCCGTATGTGTCCCTATCACTGCCCCTGATATCCCAATACTGAGCCGCTGCTGCCGTATGTGTCCCTATTACTGCCCGATACCCCAATACTGAGTCGCTGCTGCCGTATGTGTCCCTATCACTGCCCCTGATACCCCAACACTGAGCCGCTGCTGGCGTATGTGTCCCTATTACTACACCTGATACCCCAATACTGAGTCGCTGCTGCCGTATGTATCCCTATTACTACACCTGATACCCCAATACTGAGCCGCTGCTGCCGTATGTGTCCCTATCACTGCCCCTGATATCCCAATACTGAGCCGCTGCTGCCGTATGTGTCCCTATTACTGCCCGATACCCCAATACTGAGTCGCTGCTGCCGTATGTGTCCCTATCACTGCCCCTGATACCCCAACACTGAGCCGCTGCTGGCGTATGTGTCCCTATTACTACACCTGATACCCCAATACTGAGTCGCTGCTGCCGTATGTATCCCTATTACTACACCTGATACCCCAATACTGAGCCGCTGCTGCCGTATGTGTCCCTATTACTGCATCTGATATCCCAATACTGAGCCGCTGCTGCCGTATGTGTCCCTATCACTGCCCCTGATATCCCAATACTGAGCCGCTGCTGCCGTATGTGTCCCTATTACTGCCCGATACCCCAATACTGAGTCGCTGCTGCCGTATGTGTCCCTATTACTGCCCCTGATACCCCAATACTGAGCCGCTGCTGCCGTATATGTCCCTATTACTGCACCTGATACCCCAATACTGAGCCGCTGCTGCCGTATGTGTCCCTATCACTGCCCCTGATATCCCAATACTGAGCCGCTGCTGCCGTATGTGTCCCTATTACTGCCCCTGATATCCCAATACTGAGCCGCTGCTGCCGTATGTGTCCCTATTACTGCCCCTGATATCCCAATACTGAGCCGCTGCTGCCGTATGTGTCCCTATTACTGCCCGATACCCCAATACTGAGTCGCTGCTGCCGTATGTGTCCCTATTACTGCACCTGATACCCCAATACTGAGCCGCTGCTGCCGTATGTGTCCCTATTACTGCACCTGATACCCCAATACTGAGCCACTGCTGCCGTATATGTCCCTATTACTGCACCTGATACCCCAATACTGAGCCGCTGCTGCCGTATGTGTCCCTATCACTGCCCCTGATATCCCAATACTGAGCCGCTGCTGCCGTATGTGTCCCTATTACTGCCCGATACCCCAATACTGAGTCGCTGCTGCCGTATGTGTCCCTATTACTGCACCTGATACCCCAATACTGAGCCGCTGCTGCCGTATGTGTCCCTATCACTGCCCCTGATATCCCAATACTGAGCCGCTGCTGCCGTATGTGTCCCTATTACTGCCCGATACCCCAATACTGAGTCGCTGCTGCCGTATGTGTCCCTATTACTGCCCGATACCCCAATACTGAGCCGCTGCTGCCGTATGTGTCCCTATTACTGCAGCTGATACCCCAATACTGAGTCGCTGCTGCCGTATGTGTCCCTATTACTACACCTGATACCCCAATACTGAGCCACTGCTGCCGTATGTGTCCCTATTACTGCCCCTGATACCCCAATACTGAGCCTCTGCTGCCGTATGTGTCCCTATTACTGCAGCTGATACCCCAATACTGAGCCGCTGCTGGCGTATGTATCCTTATTACTACACCTGATACCCCAATACTGAGTCGCTGCTGCCGTATGTATCCCTATTACTACACCTGATACCCCAATACTGAGCCGCTGCTGCCGTATATGTCCCTATTACTGCACCTGATACCCCAATACTGAGCCGCTGCTGCTTTATGTGTCCCTATTACTGCCCCTGACACCCCAATACTGAGCCGCTGCTGCCGTATGTGTCCCTATTACTGCCCCTGATACCCCAATACTGAGCCGCTGCTGCTGTATGTGTCCCTATTACTGCACCTGATACCCCAATACTGAGCCGCTGCTGCATGTGTCCCTATTACTGCCCCTGATACCCCAATACTGAGCCGCTGCTGCCGTTTGTGTCCCTATTACTGCCCCTGATACCCCAATACTGAGCCGCTGCTGCTGTATGTGTCCCTATTACTGCACCTGATACCCAATTACTACACCTGATACCCCAATACTGAGCCGCTGCTGCCGTATGTGTCCATATTAATGCTCCTGATATCCCCAATAATGAGCCGCTGCTGCCGTATGTGTCCCTATTACTGCCCGATACCCCAATACTGAGCCGCTGCTGCTGTATGTGTCCCTATTACTGCACCTGATACCCCAATACTGAGCCGCTGCTGCCGTATGTGTCCCCATTACTGCACCTGATACCCCAATACTGAGCAACTGCTGCCGTATGTGTCCCTATTACTGCCCGATACCCCAATACTGAGCCGCTGCTGCCGTATGTGTCCCTATTACTGCCCCTGATACCCCAATACTGAGTCGCTGCTGCCGTATGTGTCCCTATTGCTGCACCTGAAACCCCAATACTGAGCCGCTGCTGCCGTATGTGTCCCTATTACTGCACCTGATACCCCAATACTGAGCCTCTGCTACCGTATGTGTCCCTATTTCTGCCCCTGATACCCCAATACTGAGCCGCTGCTGCTGTATGTGTCCCTATTACTGCCCCTGATACCCCAATACTGAGCCGCTGCTGCTGTATGTGTCCCTATTACTGCACCTGATACCCCAATACTGAGCCGCTGCTGCCGTATGTGTCCCCATTACTGCACCTGATACCCCAATACTGAGCCACTGCTGCCGTATGTGTCCCTATTACTGCCCCTGATACCCCAATTCTGAGCCGCTGCTGCCGTATGTGTCCCTATTACTGCCCCTGATACCCCAATACTGAGTCGCTGCTGCCGTATGTGTCCCTATTGCTGCACCTGATACCCCAATACTGAGCCGCTGCTGCCGTATGTGTCCCTATTACTGACCCTGATACCCCAATACTGAGCCGCTGCTGGCGTATGTGTCCCTATTACTGACCCTGATACCCCAATACTGAGCCGCTGCTGCCGTATGTGTCCCTATTACTGCCCCTGATACCCCAATACTGAGCCACTGCTGCCGTATGTGTCCCTATTACTGCACCTGATACCCCAATACTGAGTCGCTGCTGCCGTATGTGTCCCTATTGCTGCACCTGATACCCCAATACTGAGTCGCTGCTGCCATATGTGTCCCTATTACTGCACCTGATACCCCAATACTGAGCCGCTGCTGCCGTATGTGTCCCTATTACTGACCCTGATACCCCAATACTGAGCCGCTGCTGCCGTATGTGTCCCTATTACTGCACCTGATACCCCAATACTGAGCCACTGCTGCCGTATGTGTCCCTATTACTGCACCTGATACCCCAATACTGAGCCGCTGCTGCCGTATGTGTCCCTATTACTGCACCTGATACCCCAATACTGAGCCGCTGCTGCCATATGTGTCCCTATTACTGCCCCTGATATCCCAATACTGAGCCGCTGCTGCCATGTGTCCCTATTACTGCCCCTGATATCCCAATACTGAGCCGCTGCTGCCGTATGTGTCCCTATTACTGCACCTGATACTCCAATACTGAGCCGCTGCTGCCGTATGTGTCCCTATTACTGTACCTGATACACCAATACTGAGCCGCTGCTGCCGTATGTGTCCCTATTACTGCACCTGATACTCCAATACTGAGCCGCTGCTGCCGTATGTGTCCCTATTACTGCACCTGATACCCCAATACTGAGCCGCTGCTGTATATGTATCTATTACTGCACCTGATACCCCAATACTGAGCCGCTGCTGTATATGTATCTATTACTGCACCTGATACCCCAATACTGAGCCGCTGCTGCTGTATATGTCCCTATTACTGCACCTGATACCCCAATACTGAGCCGCTGCTGCCATATGTGTCCCTATTACTGCACCTGATACCCCAATACTGAGCCGCTGCTGCCGTATGTGACCCTATTACTGCACCTGATACACCAATACTGAACCGCTGCTGCCGTATGTGTCCCTATTACTGCACCTGATACCCCAATACTGAGCCGCTGCTGTATCTGTCCCTATTACTGCCCGATACCCCAATACTGAGCCGCTGCTGCCGTATGTGTCCCTATTACTGCCCCTGATACCCCAATACTGAGCCGCTGCTGCCATATGTGTCCCTATTACTGCACCTGATACCCCAATACTGAGCCGCTGCTGCCGTATGTGAACCTATTACTGCCCCTGATACCCCAATACTGAGCCGCTGCTGCCATATGTGTCCCTATTACTGCACCTGATACCCCAATACTGAGCCGCTGCTGCCATATGTGTCCCTATTACTGCCCCTGATACCCCAATACTGAGCCGCTGCTGCCATATGTGTCCCTATTACTGCACCTGATATCCCAATACTGAGTCGCTGCTGCCGTATGTGTCCCTATTACTGCACCTGATACCCCAATACTGAGCCGCTGCTGCCGTATGTGTCCCTATTACTGCACCTGATACTCCAATACTGAGCCGCTGCTGCCGTGTGTGTCCCTGTTACTGTACCTGATACACCAATACTGAGCCGCTGCTGCCGTATGTGTCCCTATTACTGCACCTGATATCCCAATACTGAGCCACTGCTGCCGTATGTGTCCCTATTACTGCACCTGATACTCCAATACTGAGCCACTGCTGCCGTATGTGTCCCTATTACTGCACCTGATACTCCAATACTGAGCCGCTGCTGCCGTATGTGTCCCTATTACTGCACCTGATATCCCAATACTGAGCCACTGCTGCCGTATGTGTCCCTATTACTGCACCTGATACTCCAATACTGAGCCGCTGCTGCCGTATGTGTCCCTATTACTGCCCCTGATACCCCAATACTGAGCCACTGCTGCCGTATGTGTCCCTATTACTGCACCTGATACTCCAATACTGAGCCGCTGCTGCCGTGTGTGTCCCTGTTACTGTACCTGATACACCAATACTGAGCCGCTGCTGCCGTATGTGTCCCTATTACTGCACCTGATATCCCAATACTGAGTCGCTGCTGCCATATGTGTCCCTATTACTGCACCTGATACCCCAATACTGAGCCACTGCTGCCGTATGTGTCCCTATTACTGCCCCTGATACCCCAATACTGAGCCGCTGCTGCCGTATGTGTCCCTATTACTGCACCTGATACTCCAATACTGAGCCGCTGCTGGCGTATGTGTCCCTATTACTACACCTGATACCCCAATACTGAGTCGCTGCTGCCGTATGTATCCCTATTACTACACCTGATACCCCAATACTGAGCCGCTGCTGCCGTATGTGTCCCTATTACTGCACCTGATATCCCAATACTGAGCCGCTGCTGCCGTATATGTCCCTATTACTGCACCTGATACCCCAATCCTGAGCCGCTGCTGCCGTATGTGTCCCTATTACTGCACCTGATACCCCAATACTGAGCCGCTGCTGCCGTATGTGTCCCTACCACTGCCCCTGATACCCCAATACTGAGCCGCTGCTGCTGTATATGTCCCTATTACTGCACCTGATACCCCAATACTGAGCCGCTGCTGCTGTATGTGTCCCTATTACTGCACCTGATACCCCAATACTGAGCCACTGCTGCCGTATGTGTCCCTATTACTGCACCTGATACCCCAATACTGAGCCGCTGCTGCCGTGTGTGTCCCTATTACTGCCCCGATACCCCAAGAGTGAGCCGCTGCTGCTGTATGTGTCGCTATTACTGCACCTGATACCCTATTACTACACCTGATACCCCAATACTGAGCCGCTGGTGTATATGTCCCTATTACTGCACCTGATACCCCAATACTGAGCTGCTGCTGCCGTATGTGTGCCTATTACTGCACCTGATACCCCAATACTGAGCGGCTGCTGTATATGTCCCTATTACTGCACCTGATACCCCAATACTGAGCCGCTGCTGCCGTATGTGTCCCTATTACTGCACCTGATACCCCAATACTGAGCCGCTGCTGCCGTGTGTCCCTATTACTGCACCTGATACCCCAATACTGAGCCGCTGCTGCCGTATGTGTCCCTATTACTGCACCTGATACCCCAATACTGAGCCGCTGCTGCCGTATGTGTCCCTATCACTGCCCCTGATACCCCAATACTGAACCGCTGCTGGCGTATGTGTCCCTATTACTACACCTGATACCCCAATACTGAGTCGCTGCTGCCGCATGTATCCCTATTACTACACCTGATACCCCAATACTGAGCCGCTGCTGCCGTATGTGTCCCTATTACTGCACCTGATATCCCAATACTGAGCCGCTGCTGCCGTATATGTCCCTATTACTGCACCTGATACCCCAATACTGAGCCGCTGCTGCCGTATGTGTCCCTATTACTGCCCGATACCCCAATACTGAGTCGCTGCTGCCGTATGTGTCCCTATTACTACACCTGATACCCCAATACTGAGCCGCTGCTGCCGTATGTGTCCCTATTACTGCACCTGATACCCCAATACTGAGCCGCTGCTGCCGTATGTGTCCCTATTACTGCACCTGATACCCCAATACTGAGTCGCTGCTGCCGTATGTGTCCCTATTACTACACCTGATACCCCAATACTGAGCCACTGCTGCCGTACGTGTCCCTATTACTGCCCCTGATACCCCAATACTGAGCCGCTGCTGGCGTATGTATCCTTATTACTACACCTGATACCCCAATACTGAGTCGCTGCTGCCGTATGTATCCCTATTACTACACCTGATACCCCAATACTGAGCCGCTGCTGCCGTATATGTCCCTATTACTGCACCTGATACCCCAATACTGAGCCGCTGCTGCTGTATGTGTCCCTATTACTGCCCCTGACACCCCAATACTGAGCCGCTGCTGCCGTATGTGTCCCTATTACTGCCCCTGATACCCCAATACTGAGCCGCTGCTGCTGTATGTGTCCCTATTACTGCACCTGATACCCCAATACTGAGCCGCTGCTGCTGTATGTGTCCCTATTACTACACCTGATACCCCAATACTGAGCCGCTGCTGCCATATGTGTCCCTATTACTGCCCCTGATACCCCAATACTGAGCCGCTGCTGCCGTATGTGTCCCTATTACTGCCCCTGATACCCCAATACTGAGCCGCTGCTGCTGTATGTGTCCCTATTACTGCACCTGATACCCTATTACTACACCTGATACCCCAATACTGAGCCGCTGCTGCCGTATGTGTCCATATTACTGCTCCTGATATCCCCAATGAGCCGCTGCTGCCGTATGTGTCCCTATTACTGCCCGATACCCCAATACTGAGCCGCTGCTGCTGTATGTGTCCCTATTACTGCACCTGATACCCCAATACTGAGCCGCTGCTGCCGTATGTGTCCCCATTACTGCACCTGATACCCCAATACTGAGCCACTGCTGCCGTATGTGTCCCTATTACTGCCCGATACCCCAATACTGAGCCGCTGCTGCCGTATGTGTCCCTATTACTGCCCCTGATACCCCAATACTGAGTCGCTGCTGCCGTATGTGTCCCTATTGCTGCACCTGATACCCCAATACTGAGCCGCTGCTGCCGTATGTGTCCCTATTACTGCACCTGATACCCCAATACTGAGCCTCTGCTACCGTATGTGTCCCTATTCCTGCCCCTGATACCCCAATACTGAGCCGCTGCTGCTGTATGTGTCCCTATTACTGCCCCTGATACCCCAATACTGAGCCGCTGCTGCTGTATGTGTCCCTATTACTGCACCTGATACCCCAATACTGAGCCGCTGCTGCCGTATGTGTCCCCATTACTGCACCTGATACCCCAATACTGAGCCACTGCTGCCGTATGTGTCCCTATTACTGCCCCTGATACCCCAATAGTGAGCCGCTGCTGCCGTATGTGTCCCTATTACTGCCCCTGATACCCCAATACTGAGTCGCTGCTGCCGTATGTGTCCCTATTGCTGCACCTGATACCCCAATACTGAGCCGCTGCTGCCGTATGTGTCCCTATTACTGACCCTGATATCCCAATACTGAGCCGCTGCTGCCGTATGTGTCCCCATTACTGCACCTGATACCCCAATACTGAGCCACTGCTGCCGTATGTGTCCCTATTACTGCCCGATACCCCAATACTGAGCCACTGCTGCCGTATGTGTCCCTATTACTGTACCTGATACCCCAATACTGAGCCACTGCTGCCGTATGTGTCCCTATTACTGCCCGATACCCCAATACTGAGTCGCTGCTGCCGTATGTGTCCCTATTACTACACCTGATACCCCAATACTGAGCCGCTGCTGCCGTATGTGTCCCTATTACTGCACCTGATACCCCAATACTGAGCCACTGCTGCCGTATGTGTCCCTATTACTGCCCCTGATACCCCAATACTGAGCCGCTGCTGGCGTATGTATCCTTATTACTACACCTGATACCCCAATACTGAGTCGCTGCTGCCGTATGTGTCCCTATTACTACACCTGATACCCCAATACTGAGCCGCTGCTGCCGTATATGTCCCTATTACTGCACCTGATACCCCAATACTGAGCCGCTGCTGCTGTATGTGTCCCTATTACTGCACCTGATACCCCAATACTGAGCCACTGCTGCCGTATGTGTCCCTATTACTGCCCCTGATACCCCAATACTGAGCCGCTGCTGCTGTATGTGTCCCTATTACTGCACCTGATACCCCATCACTGAGCCGCTGCTGCCGTATGTGTCCCTATTACTGCACCTGATATCCCCAATATTGAGCCGCTGCTGCCGTATGTGTCCCTATTACTGCACCTGATACCCCAATAATGAGCCGCTGCTGGCGTATGTGACCCTATTACTGCCCCTGATACCCCAATACTGAGCCGCTGCTGCCGTATGTGTCCCTATTACTGCACCTGATACCCCAATACTGAGCCGCTGCTACCGTATGTGTCCCTATTACTGCACCTGATACCCCAATACTGAGCCGCTGCTGCCGTATGTGTCCCTATTACTGCCCCTGATACCCCAATACTGAGCCGCTGCTGCCGTATGTGTGCCTATTACTGCACCTGATACCCCAATACTGAGCCGCTGCTACCGTATGTTTCCCTATTACTGCACCTGATATCCCAATACTGAGCTGCTGCTGCCGTATGTGTCCCTATTACTGCCCCTGATACCCCAATACTGAGCCGCTGCTGCCGTATGTGTCCCTATTACTGCACCTGATACCCCAATACTGAGCCGCTGCTGCCGTATGTGTCCCTATTACTGCATCTGATACCCCAATACTGAGCTGCTGCCGTATGTGTCCCTATTACTGCCCCTGATACCCCAATACTGAGCCGCTGCTGCCGTATGTGTCCCTATTACTGCACCTGATACCCCAATACTGAGCCGCTGCTGCCGTATGTGTCCCTATTACTGCCCCTGATACCCCAATACTGAGCCGCTGCTACCGTATGTGTCCCTATTACTGCACCTGATACCCCAATACTGAGCCGCTGCTGCCGTATGTGTCCCTATTACTGCACCTGATACCCCAATACTGAGCCGCTACTGCCGTATGTGTCCCTATTACTGCACCTGATACCCCAATACTGAGCCGCTGCTGCCGTATGTGTCCCTATTACTGCACCTGATACCCCAATACTGAGCCGCTACTGCCATATGTGTCCCTATTACTGCACCTGATATCCCCAATACTGAGCCGCTGCTGCCGTATGTGTCCCTATTACTGCACCTGATACCCCAATACTGAGCCGCTGCTGCCGTATGTGTGCCTATTACTGCACCTGATATCCCCAATACTGAGCCGCTGCTGCCGTATGTGTCCCCATTACTGCACCTGATACCCCAATACTGAGCCGCTTCTGCCGTATGTGCCCCTATTACTGCCCCTGATACCCCAATACTGAGCCGCTGCTGCCGTATGTGTCCCTATTACTGCCCCTGATACCCCAATACTGAGCCCCTGCTGCCATATGTGACCCTATTACTGCACCTGATAACCCAATACTGAGCCGCTGCTGCTGTATGTGACCCTATTACTGCCCCTGATACCCCAATACTGAGCAGCTGCTGCCGTATGTGTCCCTATTACTGCCCCTGATACCCCAATACTGAGCCCCTGCTGCCGTATGTGACCTTATTACTGCACCTGCTGTGTGGTTCTCTGTGACCTCTAAATTCTAAAGCAACTCTAGAATACAGTAATGCCGGGTGCAAGTGCCCTAGAAAACAGAGCCCATATTTTGTCCCCTAGAAATAATCATGCCCTGTGTGCCCCTTTGACAGTCACAGTGACAGTGACCTGAGTTCCCCTATAAGTGCCCACTTTACATTTACCAATGTCCCGAGTGTCCCTCCTGTACAGCTCCCCTATACACAGTATGATGATCTCTTATACACAGTATAATGCCCCTCGTATATATACTGACCCCTTAGTATCCCCCAAACTGTTTGATGGCTCCAACACTGTATGATGGTGCCATCATTGTAATATCCACACTGTATGATGGCCTCCTAGATAGCCTCCATATAGTATAATAAACTAGATAGACCTCAATATAGTAAAATGCATTCCCATAGGCAGACTTTAATATAATGCACCCCCCCCCAAGCAAACTCTAATATAATGCACCCCCCAGGCAGACTCTAATATAATGCAGCACCCCCCAGGCAGACTTTAATATAATGCACCCCCAGGCAGACTCTAATATGATGCAGGCCCCCACAGGCAGACTCTACAGCATAAGGCAGCCCCCATAGGCAGACTCCATAGCACAATGCAGCCCCCCATACGCAGACTCTTTAGCACAAAGCAGAGCCCATAGGCAGACTCTGTAGTATAAGGCAGCCCCCCATAGGTAGACTCTGTAGTATAAAGTAGCCCCCATAGGCAGACTCTGTAGTATAAGGCAGGCCCCCATAGGTAGACTCTGTAGTATAAAGTAGCCCCATAGGCAGACTCTGTAGTATAAGGCAGCCCCCCATAAGTAGACTCTGTAGTATAAAGTAGCCCCCATAGGCAGACTCTGTAGTATAAGGCAACCCCCATAGGCAGACTCTATAGCATAAGGCAGCCTCCATAGGCAGACTCTGTAGTATAAGGCAGCCCCCCATAGGTAGACTCTGTAGTATAAAGTAGCCCCCATAGGCAGACTCTGTAGTATAAGGCAGGCCCCCATAGGTAGACTCTGTAGTATAAAGTAGCCCCCATAGGCAGACTCTGTAGTATAAGGCAGCCCCCCATAAGTAGACTCTGTAGTATAAAGTAGCCCCCATAGGCAGACTCTGTAGTATAAGGCAACCCCCATAGGCAGACTCTATAGCATAAGGCAGCCTCCATAGGCAGACTCTGTAGTATAAGGCAGGCCCCCATAGGTAGACTCTGTAGTATAAAGTAGCCCCCATAGGCAGACTCTGTAGTATAAGGCAACCCCCCATAGGCAGACTCTGTAGTATAAGGAAGCCTCCCCCATAGGCAGACTCCTTAGTATAAAGTAGTCCCCATAGGCAGACTCTGTAGAATAAGGAATTCCCCCTCATAGGTAGACTCTATAGCAGAGGTGTCAAACTGCATTCCTCGAGGGCCGCAAACAGGTCATGTTTTCAGGATTTCCTTGTATTGTACAAGGTGCTGGAATCATTCTATGTAGGTGAATAAATTATCACCTGTGCAATACCATACAATATTTATTATTATAGCGCCATTTATTCCATGGCGCTTTACATGTGAGGAGGGGCATACATAATAAAACAAGTACAATAATCTTGAACAATACAAGTCACAACTGGTACAGGAGAGAGGACCCTGCCCGCGAGGGCTCACAATCTACAAGGAATGCAGTTTGACACCTCTGCTCTATAGCATAAGGCAGCCCCCATCTAATATATAATTGCCAATCGGCTCTGTCACAACTTCCGGCGATTGTGTAGCTACCACAATCCACCGCAGCTGGAAAAGACAAAAACGGCACCGCTATTCCATCCGGAGATCAGCGGCGCTAGCTCATCTCCCGGTTGCTCGCATCGGAACTACGCCGACCGCCATATTGGAACACACAAGTTATGGGTATTCCGATATGGCGGCAAGGACTCATATTCCCCGCCAAGCCGCGTGGCACCGCTCATTGGATGAGCCGCCCGCCGGCTGAGGCTTGTCGGGGGATTCAAATCCCGAGGGGCACTGCTCATTGGCTCAGCGGCGGGGCGGGGGATTTGAATCCTGTGCTGCTCATTGGCTCAGCCGGCGGACGGCTCAGCCAATGAGCGGTGCCGCACGGCTTTGGCGGGGGATTTGAATTCCGCTCCACTCATTGGCTCAGCCGGCAGCAGCTCAGCCAATGAGCAGTGCTGCGCGGCTTTGAGCGGCGCGGGATTCAAATCCTCCGCCAAAGCCGCCTGGCGCTCAGCCAATGAGTGGCACGGGATTCAGGTCCCAGGGGCGGCTCAGTCAATGAGCGGTACCACGCGGCTTTGGCGGGGGATTTGAATCCCACGCTGCTCAAAGCCGCGAGGCACCGCTCATTGACTGAGCCAATGACAGTGACTGACACATTGGCCAATGATGGGTCAGTAGTAGTCCCTGTAGCTTGGCTAAAGGGTGTGTAGTCGACGGGAGGTATATGTCTCACATAGGTGGCTTTTCTCTGTGATGTAGCCCGGAGTATTTCTTTATTGCACATAACCATGTATATATATGTGTTTCAGGACCTGTGGTGATGTCAGACCACTTGTCTAATCATGTGATGGGTTCCTGGGTGTGGTTAGCTCTATATAAGTCAGGCTAATGCTTTACACAGCAGATATGTGTGGAGGTGAAACCCTCCTAAGTGTGTTAAGGCTCCAGGACTGAGCCTGAAGGACTGGACACTTGCTTTTCTTCCCTGGGCCAAAGGCTATTTGTTTTCTGTTATTTTTGCCATGAGGTTTATGAAGCAATAAACCCTGTGAACTTTTAAAGGAACGTGCCTCCTGAATGTCAGCCGTCGCACCTGAGTCAGTGAAATCCCTACAATTGGTGGAGAATGCGGGTAGCGTTCCCAGCGGAGACGTAAATCTATTATTGAATGTCCTGGGTCAAGTCTGTTGCAAGCCAGCAAGCATTGCCGGGGAAAATAGAGGACCTGCTGAAACACGTGGTCCAGATGCAGTCACAGCAGGAGCAAAGGCAGCAAGAGACCAACAGGCTGTTGATGCAGCAGATACAACAGAGCCAGCAGGAGCAACGGCTGAGCCAGCAGGAGCAACGGCAGAGCCAGCAGGAGCAACGACAGCTGATACACCAGAGTCAGCAGCAGATACAGCTTCTGGCAACCGCCATCCAGGGCAAGACGAGCACCCCAACCCCAGGTCTGGCTGATGACACCCATGTCCGGAAGACGGTAAGACGCGCTTTGCAGAAAATGACCCCCGGGGATGATGTTGAGGCCTTCCTGTCGGTGTTTGAGAGGGTCGCTGAGAGGGAAAAACTTCTGCCAGAGCAGTGGGCAGAGGTACTGGCACCATACCTGATGGGAGAACCCCAGAAGGCATACTATGACTTGACCTTGCAGGATGCCAAGGAGTATCACAAATTGAAAGCCGAGATTCTCGCACGTTTGGGGGTGACACTGACTGTCAGGGCACAGCGAATTCACTGCTGGGCCTATCACCGGGACAAACCACCTCGCTCCCAAATGTTTGATCTGTTGCACCTGGTCCAGAAATGGCTGCAGCCAGAGTCATCTATGTTATGATGCGGTGGTCTAGGAGCAACATGGAACGAGCTCTGAAGGAAGTGGTACCTGTACTGACCGCAGTCCCTAAGCTCAACACAACACTAGAAGTAGCCGTGGAATGCTCCTAACTCTCCCTAGGCATCTTGTCACAGCCTAAGAGCTAACTACCCCTAAAGACAGAAGCAGGAAAACTATCTTGCCTCAGAGAAAATCCCCAAAGGATAGATTAGCCCCCCACAAATAATGACTGTGAGTGGAGAGGAAAAAGACATACACAGAATGAAACCAGGATGAGCACAGGAGGCCAGTCTAGCTTGATAGATAGGACAGGATGGAATACTGTGCGGTCAGTATAAAACACTACAAAAATCCACGCAGAGTTTACAAAAAAATCTCCACACCTGACTAAAGGTGTGGAGGGTAAATCTGCTTCCCAGAGCTTCCAGCAAGACAGAATTAATTCATACTGATAACGCTGGACAAACATAGAAAGCACTGAACGGATAAGTCCACAATCTGTGAACAGAAAAGCGCAAGCAAAAACTTAGCTTAGCTGAACTGGTCAGGATAACAGGGAAATCCAAAGAGATGTGAATCCAACCAGGAACCATTTACAAGTGGCACTGGCTGAAGGAACAGCCAGGCCTAAATAGCCGAGCAGAAGAGATGATAAGTGGAGGCAGCTGAAGACAGCTAACTCCAATGAGCAGCCATACCACTAGAAACCACAAGAGGGAGCCCAAGAGCAGAACTCACAAAAGTGCCACTTACAACCACCGGAGGGAGCCCAAGAGCGGAATTTACAACACATCTGCACCTGCACAGATGGTAGAGCGGGTGATGATGGATCGGTTTGTCCATTCCCTCCTGAGGCCTATACAGTCTTGGGTTGCCCAGGGTGATCCCCAGAATGCAGACGAGCTGATCGGACTGGTTGAGAGATACCAAGGGTTGCAAGGCTCCTTCGGGAGGCAGCCCATGCCGTACTGGGGGTCCCAGAAGGCAAAGAAAATCAAATATATAGTAGGGAAAATTATAAACTGTGTAACATGTAATCCCCTTAAAAAATAATTTCTATTAAAGATAACCATAAAAATACCTAATCCCAGTGAAACACAAAAGAAAAAGACCAATGGACAATAGTCCATCAAAAGACTGACATCCACAGTTCTCAGCAATATATAGTACTGTAGATACTAAAAATAAGTGAGAAGGGAGGGGATTTAGCCCAAAAGACACTACGCTGCAAGCTAGTTGCTCAAAATAATTATAGCTGACAATAACTGCTTTCAGCGATATACAGTCTTGACAAGTACAGATAAATGATTCCAAGGAAAGCAAGGGAGGGAATTAGCCCAAAACCACTTAGCTTCCAACCAATCGCCCCGACGCATTTCCCCGTCATACGGTTCCTCAGAAGGCAGAGATGTAGAACCAGTAGTGCATAGATGCAGGTGCCTGATACCTGGGTATACCCTCCCTTGCTTTCCTTGGAATCATTTATCTGTACTTGTCAAGACTGTATATCGCTGAAAGCAGTTATTGTCAGCTATGATTATTTTGAGCAACTAGCTTGCAGCTTAGTGTCTTTTGGGCTAAATCCCCTCCCTTCTCACTTATTTTTAGTATCTATAGTACTATATATTGCTGAGAACTGTGGATGTCAGTTTTTTGATGGACTATTTGTTATCATTGATCATCCATCAATATGTATTAATACTGCATGCTGCTGAAAGCTGTTCAATATTGGTTCCTATGTACAGTCTAGTATTGTTTGAACCAGGGTTTTAATTATTAGGTAATCTTACCTCCCCCTGCTATTTTCCCAATATTTTTGTTTGCAACCCTATTCAGTGCTGGCTGAGTTTGTGTATCGAGTGGCCATCAGAGCCAGTACGTTACGGGCTGTGTAGCTATATGCAAATATTACTGCTGAGCTGCAGTGTATTTTTTTGATGTGGGATACCGCATGGGGGAAGTTATATTGTTTGTGCACTTTAGTTTTTTACCCTATGCTTTCTTTCATCTCTTTTATGCGCTCATTGTTTTCCCACCTACAGCGTGTCAGAAACTTAACAGGGTGAGCTGGGGACAGCCGCCACTGAGTGGGGGCGCCAAAAAAATCGTTTCTATCAGGGTGCCAACCTCCACTGCTAGGAAGGGACAGCAGTTAAGCGTAGCGTCATGTGTTAGGTTAGGTGCACAATTAGGTATTTTTCTTTTGTGTTTCACTGGGATTAGGTATTTTTATGGTTATCTTTAATAAAAATTATTTTTTAAGGGTCCCAGAAGGGAATTGAGTCCCAAAAAGGGGTGGGGCGTCCAAGGTCACAAACGGCGGGGGAGGTGGTGCCCAAGGTCCCTACGGGTGATATTATTTGCTGGAGGTGCCACAAGCCAGGACATATAGCTGCTCGTTGTTCCCAGACCACTGAGCAGATGGACTGCAGCATGGGACGCCGTAGTTCATACTATGCGTATTCAGCCTGCAGTGTGAACTCTCCGCCCAATGAGGGACCTCAAGCGTGTCCCGTAAAGGTGAACGGTCGAGAGGTAATGGTGCTGTTAGACTCGGGGAGCCTAGTGACCCTGGTGAGGGCCACTTTTCCTCTTCACCTGCTCGGGGGAAAAAGGTCAGAGTGCGATACATACATCGTGATGCAAAGGACTATCCTATGGCCAGGGTGGACATTGAAACGGCATTTGGCACTGAGTCCCATATAGTCGGCGTCGTTCGGGATTTGTTGCACCCTATAATTATTGGCCGGGATTTCTGTTTGTTTTGGGATTTGTGGGGAAAAGGTTCTGAGCTCCCTAGCAAGAGTAGGGAACCAATGAACCCTGGAAGGGTGTCACCACACCCAGAGACAGACAGATTTCCTTTTTGTGTTCTGGTTGGGGATGAGGAGGAAGTGTCCCCTGCATCTGACATTCTGGAGTTAGAGGTAACCGGTGAAAATTTTGGAACTGCCCAACATAGGACCCCACTCTGAGGGAAGCCTTTAACAATGTCACAGTTATTAACGGGGTGGTACAGGAGCCAGGGGCAGACACAAGATTTCCCCATTTTTTGATGAGTGGGGAGTTGTTGTACAGGGACACGAAAATAAGGGAGGAGTTGGTAGAGCAGTTGGTAGTGCCGGGTCCATATAGACGGAAGGTGTTAGACAGGGCCCATTCACACATCTTGGGTGGACACCTAGGGGTGGAAAAAACACAGGAACGGGTTGTGCAGAGATTCTATTGGCCTGGGTGTCACCGGGAAATAGTGAACTATTGCAGGTCCTGCCCTACATGTCAGCTAACTGCTCCCACTCCTCATTTCCGGAACCCCCTTGTGCCATTGCCCATTATTGAGGTGCCATTCAAGAGAATTGCCCTGGACTTGGTCGGTCCCTTAGTTAAATCAGCTCCGGGCTATCAGTATATATTAGTTATCCTGAACTATGCCACACACTATCCTGCGGCAATTCCCTTGAGAAATTCGTCCTTGAAGAGTATAGCCCGCGAGTTGGTCCATGTGTTTTCCCGGTCAGGTCTGCCAAAGGAGATCCTGACTGACCAGGGGACACCTTTCATGAGCAAGGTGATGAGGGAGTTATGCAAAGTCCTGAAAATCTCCCAGTTGAGGACCCCGGTGTACCATCCCCAGTCAGATGGCCTTGTTGAGAGATTTAATAAGACACTGAAGAGCATGCTGAGAAAAGCTATAGAGAAAGATGGTAGAGACTGGGATTGTCTCTTACCATATCTGATGTTTTCCATTCGTGAAGTTCCACAGGCCTCCACAGGGTTCTCACTGTTTGAGATTCTATATGGCCAACATCCGCGAGGACTCCTGGATATAGCAAAGGAAACCTGGGAGGCCGAAGACACGCCTCACAGAAGCCTCATTGAGCATGTGGCCCTGATGCAGCAGAGGATTGCAAAGGTGATGCCTATCGTGAAAGAACACCTCCTCCAGGCACAAGACGCTCAGGCCATGGTCTACAACCGGTCTGCAAGAGTTAGGCAGTTCAATCCGGGAGACCGAGTTCTTGTGTTAGTTCCTACGGTGGAAAGCAAGTTCTTGGCCAAATGGCAAGGGCCATATGAGGTCGTCGAGAAACTTGGTGAGGTAAATTATAAAATTCACCAACCAGGAAGATGGAAACCATTCCAAGTTTACCATGTCAACCTCATCAAGCCATGGCAAGATAGAGAGCCGGCAGTAACTCCATCTTTGTTAAGCAACCCAGAAGGTGAGGTTGGAGCGGTTACTATAGCGGAGATGCTATCGAAGACCCAGAAACAGCAGTGCCAAGAGTTACTCCAGAAAAAAAGGGACCTGTTTTCAGAGTTGCCAGGATACACGAACGTCATTGAGCACGAGGTCCTAACAGAGCCACATGTGCGGGTGTACGTGAAGCCCTATCGTATTCCTGAGGCTCGTCGAGAAGTAATCTCCAAGGAGGTGGAGCGTATGTTGAAGCTTGGAGTCATTGAGGAATCCAAGAGCGGTTGGTCGAGTCCAACTGCCCTGGTCCCAAAACCTGATGGAGAGTGGAGGTTTTGCAACGACTATCGGAAGTTGAATGAGGTCTCTAAGTTTGATGCTTATCCCATGCCCCGCGTTGATGAGCTCATCGAAAGGCTTGGGCACGCCAGATATATAACCACCTTGGATTTGACGAAGAGGTATTGGCAGATCCCCATGGCACAGGAAGCCAAGGAGAAGATGGTGTTTTCTACACCAGATGGATGCTTCCAGTATGTCTGGATGCTGTTTGGCTTACAGGGAGCTCCGGCGACCTTCCAGAGGGCTATGGATAGAGTCCTTGCACCCCATAAGCCATACGCTGCTGCGTACCTTGATGATATCGTCATCTTTAGCCCGGACTGGGTGAGTCATCTGAAAAAAGTCCAAGCGGTGGTTGATGCTCTAAGAGAGGCGGAGTTTACAATAAACCCAAAGAAATGTGCCTTGGGTAAGGAAGAAGCTAAGTACCTAGGCTATATAGTGGGTCGTGGAGAAATAAAGCCTCAAATCAGGAAAGTGGAGGCAATCCAAACATGGCCAAAACCACTCTCCAAAAAGCAAGTTAAAGCCTTTCTGGGGATCGTGGGATATTACAGGAGGTTCATCCCGAACTTCGCCACAGTGGCTGCGCCTCTGACCGATCTGCTAAAGGGGACAAAATCAGTGCTGGTTAAATGGTCCGAAGAGACAGAGTCAGCCTTCCAAGAATTGAAAGGGGCTCTATGTAAGCAACCCGTTCTGATGGCCCCAGATTTCAAGAAAGAATTTATTCTTCAGACAGATGCCTCAGATGTTGGGGTAGGAGCAGTCCTTTCCCAAGAGCTACATGGGGAGGAGCATCCTATTCTCTGTCTGAGTAGAAAGCTGTCTTCATCTGAGAAGAACTATTCAGTCGTAGAAAAAGAGTGTTTGGCCATAAAGTGGGCGGTGGACACGTTACGGTACTATCTGCTGGGACGTAAATTCAGACTAATATCCAACCATGCCCCACTTAAGTGGATGAGGGAAACAAAAGGTAGAAATGCTAGGGTCACCCGTTGGTTCTTAGCCCTGCAGGACTTCAGTTTCCATGTGGAACATAGGGCCGGGAAGCTGCACGGTAATGCTGATGCCATATCAAGAATCCCTTGTTTAGTGGGGGAAAGTGCCAAGCCCCACGGCTTTAGGCAGAGGGGGGAGGTATGTAGCATGGCTAAAGGGTATGTAGTCGACAGGAGGTATATGTCACATGGGTGGCTTGTCTCTGTGATGTAGCCCAGATTATTTCTTTATTGCACATAACCATGTATATATATGTGTTTCAGGACCTGTGGTGATGTCAGACCACATGTCTAATCATTTGATGGGTTCCTGGGTGTGGTTAGCTCTATATAAGTCAGGCTAATGCTGGAAACAGCAGATGTGTGGAGGTGAAACCCTCCTGAATGTGTTAAGGCTCCAGGACTGAGCCTGAAGGACTGGACACTTGCTTTTCTTCCCTGAGCCAAAGGCTATTTGTTTTCTGTTATTTTTGCCATGAGGTTTATGAAGCAATAAACCCTGTGAACTTTTAAAGGAACGTGCCTCCTGAGTGTCAGCCATCGCACCTGAGTGAGTGAAATCCCTACATCCCATGTACAGTACATACAACATACAGTACAAACAACATACAGTACATGCAACATACAGTACATACAACACACAACATACAGTACATACAACACACAACATACAGTACAAAGTACATACAACATATAGTACATACAACATACAGTACATACAACATACAGTGCCTTGCGAAAGTATTTAGCCCCTGGAACTTTTCAACCTTTTCCCACATACTGTATCATGCTTCAAACATAAAGATACCAAATGTAAATTTTTGGTGAAGAATCAACAACAAGTGGAACACAATTGTGAAGTTGAATGAAATTTATTGGATATTTTAAATTTTTGTGAAAATTCAAAAACTGAAAAGTGGGGCGTGCAATATTATTCGGCCCCTTTACTTTCAGTGCAGCAAACTCACTCCAAGAGTTCATTGTGGATCTCTGAATGATCCAATGTTGTCCTAAATGCCTAATGATGATAAATATAATCCACCTGTGTGTAATCAAGTCTCCGTACAAATGCACCTGCTCTGTGATAGTCTCAGGGTTCTGTTTGAAGCACAGAGAGCATCATGAAGACCAAGGAACACAACAGGCAGGTCCGTGATACTGTTGTGGAGAAGTTTAAAGCCGGATTTGAATACGAAATGATTTCCAAAACTTTAAACATCCCAAGGAGCACTGTGCATGCGATCATATTGAAATGGAAGGAGTATCTTACCACTGCAAATCTACCAAGACCCGGCCGTCCCTCTAAACTTTCATCTCAAACAAGGAGAAGACTGATCAGAGATGCAGCCAAGAGGCCCATGATCACTCTACATGAAATGCAGAGATCTACAGCTGAGGTGGGACAGTCTGTCCATAGGACAACAATCAGTCGTACACTGCATAAATCTGGCCTTTATGGAAGAGCGGCAAGAAGAAAGCCATTTTTCAAAGATATCCATAAAAAGTGTTGTTTAAAGTTAGCAACAAGCCACCAGGGAGACATACCAAACGTGGAAGAAGGTGCGCTGGTCAGATGAAACCATAATCGAACTTTTTGGCAACAATGCTAAATGATATGTTTGGCGTAAAGACAACACAGCTCATCACCCTGAACACACCATCCCCACTGTCAAACATGGTGGTGGCAGCATCATGGTTTGGGCCTGCTTTTCTTCAGCAGGGACAGGGAAGATGGTTAAAATTGATGGGAAGATGGATGGAGGCAAATACAGGACCATTCTTGAAGAAAACCTGTTTGAGTCTGCAAAAGACCTGGGACTGGTACGGAGATTTGTCTTCCAACAAGACAATGATCCCAAACATAAAGCAAAATCTACAATGGAGTGGTTCACAAATAAACATATCCAGGTGTTAGAATGGCCAAGTCAAAGTCCAGACCTCAATCCAATCGAGAATCTGTGGAAAGAGCTGAAAACTGCTGTTCACAAACGATCTTCATCAAACCTCACTGAGCTCGAGCTGTTTGCCAAGGAAGAATGGGCAAGAATTTCAGTCTCTCGAGGTACAAAACTGATAGAGATATACTCCAAGCCACTTGTAGCTGTATTTGCAGCAAAAGGTGGCGCAACAAAGTATTAAGTTAATGGGGCCGAATAATATTGCACGCCCCACTTTTCAGCTTTGAATTTCCACAAAAATGTAAAATAACCAATGAATTTCATTCAACTTCACAATCGTGTTCCACTTGTTGATTCTTCACCAAAAATTTATTTTTGGTATCTTTATATTTGAAGCATGATATGTGGGAAAAGGTTGAAAAGTTCCAGGGGGCCGAATACTTTTGCAAGGCACTGTTCAGTACATACAACATACAGTACATAGAGTACATACAACATAAAGTACATACAACATACAGTACATACTCACCAATCACCTTGATCCCGAAGCCATCGATCACCTGTAAAAAATATTAAAATAATAAACCAACAATATTCTCCCTGATTCGCAGTAATTCAATTAATACAATTCCCATGGAGAGCTGCCACATCAGCTGATGCGACCGCTCTCCAGGGGCTCTGGGATACAATGACAGAAGGTATCCTTCCGCACTGTGTCCCTCCGCCGCTGAGAGTGTAGTTCATACTCTCCCTTGTGGCACTGCTGTGTAGGAAAATTCCAACACAGTATTACCATAAAGTGAGAGCCAGTGAACTCAAGTAACCTCAGTGATGCACTGCAGGAGCCATTGTCTCCTGTCAGTTCATAACTGGGAGGCCCTATAGAGCAGTGACATCACCCGATGTCACTGTTCTATATGGGAGATCGTCGTGGGACACTCGCTATTAATTGGACTGCGTCGGACAGGGAGTATATGGTTGGTTTATAATTTTTTGCAGGCGATCAAGGGCGTCACAGGAATTAGGCGTTGTTGTAAGTATGGTGAAATTAGACTATTAAAATACTTTATTCTTAGGCTCCTTTCACACTAGCGTCGGAATCTCCCCGTCGCAATGCGTCGGGGAGAGATTCCGACGCTAGCGTTTGCTGCATTGCACAATGGGTGCAGCGGATGCATTTTTCCGGCGCATCCGCTGCCCCATTGTAAGGTGCGGGGAGGTGGGGGCGGAGTTCCGGCCGCGCATGCGCGGTCGGAAAAAGCGGTCCGTTAGGAGAAAAAAATGTTACATGTAGCGTTTTTTTCTCCCGACGGTCCGCAAAAGCACGACGCATCCGTCGCTCGACGGATGCAACGTGTGGCAATCCGTCGCAAATGCAAGTCTATGGGGAAAAAACGCATCCTGCAAGCACTTTTGCAGGATGCGTTTTTTCTGCAAAACGACGCATTGTGACGGATTGCAGAAAACGCTAGTGTGAAAGTAGCCTTATGTGTGTGCTTTTTTTAACCCTTTCCTACTATTGGAATAATAATGGATAGATGTCTTATTGACGCCTCTCCATTACTTAATGTCATCTTACAATATAAAGGTGACATGAACGCCGATACGGTGTGGCTCCTTTATGACGCACATTATTGGCACACCTGCCTTTACCTAATAAGAATACTGGTGGAGCGCATGCTGACTGTGCCTTACATCAACATTACACACTCTTGTTGGGGACATGCACATGATAACACCTGGTGTCACCAGTTTTATCCAATCAGATATGGGCAGCCTCTGATTAATTCTTACATGCACATGTGGATCTTTGATCCTGTTGGCCTGTGGTCATTATGGGTTCCTCCTCCCATCTATTTATACTTCATCTCAGCCATTCCATTGCTCAACCCCTTGAGTAAGCTGACTGCGAAACACACGTAGGGTTTCTTCAATATACATTCAAGATTTATGTATTGATGCTCTTGCACTTAACTTCTCTGCTCAAATATATTTTTATTATAATACTGCCTCCTGTTGACTATTGTAAGATTGCTCTCACTAAATGTATTGGGGGACACTCGCTTGGCACGGGATTAACGTAGTCGGGCACGATTTTTCTCTTAAACACAGTCTATACGGTTTATTAAAGTGTCATAAACCGGCTTGTGCACAGTTCACATTATACATTTCATCAAACACAATAGGCACCAACTGGTGATATTAACTTGCAGCTTTGTCTTAAACACTTCATTTACGGCTTTGTCTCACAGACACTAAACATGCTGGTCCTCTCACTTCGCCCAGTTACCATGGGTGTCTGTACGCCGTACACTTCACCAATGTCCCAAGTCACATACTGCACATATGACACTGGGTCGCGGTCTCTAAACACGCCGAACCTCACTCCGTTCAGTCACCGTGGGAGACCACACAGTTCATAGAACATTACAAGCACCAACAGTCTGTAGAGGTACCTGACGGGAGCTCCTACTCCACCTGCTGACTCCTTGTCAGTCCACTCCTCCGGGAAAGCTGCCTCACAGGGATCACCAACTTGCCTGGGCGCAATATCTTAGTCAGTCCAGACCCACCGAAGAACGGTTGCTTCCCCCACATAGACCATCCAGAATCATAGTCTTTCTGTGCGTTATTCAGGGATCCGGTCCTACTGCCAGGACCTCCCAACACACCAGCATGAGCTCTTCAGGAAGCCTCCTCCCAGGTCTTCCAACAGGTTGCCCAGTGTGCTATTCAGGATTCCTACTCCCAGGAAATCCAACACACTGGCATCTCCTCCTCAAATGAACCGCACATGTGACCTGTCCAGGTGCTATTCAGGACCTCGTCCAACACCCCAGGCATATGACCTGTCCAGGTACTATTCAGGACCTCGTCCAACACCCAGGCCACTAGCAAGTCCAAAGCCCCACCATGTGCTCTTCAGGACTCCTACTCCCAGGAAATCCAACACAGGTTGTTCAGTGTGCTATTCAGGACTCCTAATCCCATGAAATCAAACACAATAGCATGTGCTATTCAGGGATCCGGTCCTACTCCCAGGACCTCCCAACACACAGGCTCTCCAGGACCTTTCACTGGAACCACACAGGAACATGTGACCCACACCCTGGTCACATTATATAACCTTAACCACTCCCCTGGGTGGGAGTGTGGATATGTGGCTAGTTTGTCCCGCCCATCTCACACAACTAGCCTAGTAAGTCTTCCTTACAACTACACCATACATATACACACTCTTGAGGGACTACAGGTCCCAGAACAACAACATTGCCTCAGACTTACCACGCAGTCTCCCTCTGCGACACATATCGGCCATTCACAACACAGCCAGTCACTGTTTCACCACGATTACCACAATAGATATGCCTCCTTGCATATCCCAAGGAGCACTCACAGCGCCCCTTAGCTGTCACAGGGGTCACTGAATCACACTATTTATACTAAATTATTTCATTCTATGAATTCAATCTTAGATTTTTACAGAGACCACCATTCTTTTTTTGTGTTTGCTTTTCTCATTTTATAGCTCAGTAGGTTCTTGATGCAGGAATACCAAGTATGTGTACTTTCTTTTTTTAATACATAAAAATGTCCATTATAATGGCAAAAAAATGACCCAAATTTTTTTTCTTGCTTTATTTTTTTTCAAAATTTATTGAGATTTTTTTTTTACATTTTTAGGCTACTTTCACACTTGCGTCGTGCACTGCACATCGCAATGCGTCATTTAGGAGAAAAAAACGCATCCTGCAAAAGTGCTTGCAGGAGGCGTTTTTTCTCCATTGACTAACATTAGCGACGCATTGCCACACGTTGCAACCGTCGTGCGACGGTTGCGCCGTGTTGTGGTGGACCGTCGGCAGCAAAAAACGTTACATGTAACATTTTTTGCAGCGTTGTGTCCGCTATTTCCGATCGCGCATGCGTGGCTGGAACTCCACCCCCACCTCCCCGCAACTCACAATGGGGCAGCGGATGCGCTGGAAAAATGCATGTGCTGCCTCAGTTGTGCGGCGCTTGCACAGTATGCGTCGGTACGTTGGGCCGACGCAGCGCGACGGCCCCGTACCGACGCTAATGTGAAAATAGCCTTAGTTAGTCCTACTACTGGACTGAAACATTAAATTGGCTGATTGCTTTTCTAATACACTGCAATAGCGGATTCCAGGGCATGAGACCTGTCAGTTTTACATTGACTAACATGGCTAGTTTGACCCTGCAACGTAGCTGGTAGACCCAAAGGCCATAACAACCATTGTGACAATGCCTTGCATTCAGATTGGCGGTGGGCAAGGGATGAAGATGGAGGCACCACAGTGATCCAATCACTGCCATCGCAGCTGGTATCTGCAGCTAATGCCACCAACTCAGCTCTGGAGGCAGCAACAACACTGCACCATATACATGGATGACGCTTTGACGGAACTTATTGCTCACTGCACCACATATAGAGTGGCTATTGGGAAGGGGTTAAAGGGTATTCCCATTTTGTAAACCTATGATCTATCCACAAGATATGCTATAAATGTATCGCAAGTCCTACCAAAAATGGTCTTAAGAACGGGGCCATGACAAGCTCCACTGTCTTTACAGAAATGGTCGGACATCCCATTCATTTGTATGGGAATTGCAACCACCTCCTCCCTGAAAGCAGCAAGTGTTATAGACATAGATGCAATTTCCAGTGGCGGGATAAGCTTCTACTATACATTTATTGTCTCACCAAAAAAAACAACTAATACCATAAAAATAATTTTTATTAATTTACTCTTAAAAATAACCAATGACCTAAAAACAAATGACACCAAGCAATAATTAATTCACTATATGTAACAACCCTGCCGGCATCACTGCATGGCCTTCCATTCCCCACCTGCCTGTTACATCTACTCGCTCACCCAGTGCCATGCTGTGAGATCTGTCTGCTGCCGGCTCCATGCCATGTGCTCCATGGCGGCCTGCTCTGTGTACACTTCCTGGCTGTGTGCATAGGGGGGCGGCGCCAGCCACTCCAGATTCTTATTGAGACTGTGTGCACCTCCCTAAGGTGCTTCTGGCCAATAGCCTTGTGGCCTCTGATACTTAAGGCATCCTCACCCATTGGAGGATGCCTGAGCAAACTATTCCCCTCAGTTAGCACTTGCTACTGTGCTGCCAGGTCGTGTTTGCCTCAGAGGGCTGCAATACTGCAGGCCTTCATCTGTGTTCTGTTTGTGTATCCGTGTCCGTTCCTGTCTGAACTCTGGTCTATGTCCGTCCCTGCTCCTCCTTTGTCAGTAGTCATTTCCCACTCTGCTGTGTGTACCTCCGCCTTATCTTTCTGCTCTGTTCGCCACTGTCTGTGGTTCTGCTTCTCTCTGCTCAGTTCTACCACAACCTGTGGCTCTGTGTCTCTCAGCTTTTCTCTCAGCTCTGCTCTCTGACCTTGCTTTACACTCTGTGGCTTTGCTCTCAGCTCCACACTCTGACCTTGCTCTGCACTCTGTGGCTTTGCTCTGCGGCTCTGCCCTGCTCTCACTGAGGCTCCGCTCCTTGCGGTTCTACCTGGCTCCGCTCCTTGCGGTTCTACGTCTTTAGCTCTTGGCTCCGCCTCCAGCGTGTCTGCTCTTGGCTCCGCCTCCAGCGTGTTTGCTCTTGGCTCCGCCTCCAGCGTGTCTGCTCTTGGCTCATAGCTCTGCCTTCCTCTTCTCTTAGCTCCACCTCCTACTCTTACTCCGCCTCCTGTGATTCAGCTTTGCTTCTACTCTTGCTCTATCTTCACTCTGCAACTTCCATACAGGTCTCTACCTGTTCCTTTATATTCTCCAGTCTGAACAGGTTCTTACCTGTTTCCACACATCCATCTGAATACCAGTTCCTACCAGAGTATCAGTCCTGTCTGCCTGCCTGTATCTCCGTCAAGCAAGTCCGCCTGTCAGGGCCTCTGCCATACCCGTCTGTCAGCCAGTGTCACAGCCGTGCCTGCCTGCCCGTGTCTTGTCCCCGGTGGGACCAGCATCCACGGACTGACTCCACCCTGGAGTGGCACCTGGTAGCTTCCTATTGCACAAGTCTGACTTCACCATCAGAGGCTCCAGCGAACACCTAGGAGGCTACTTAGTTACGCCCCTTCCAGGGAAGTTCGGTCTGTGGTCCAGTGGGGCCACACCCCCAGGCGCCCGCGCCAACCAGTCTCGGCGTGAGCGTTACACTATACTAGACAACACTCACGGGTGGGCTGGGGGATGGGTATCCCTGTTACACCCTTATAATCCCTACCTGAACCCTGTCTGTGGAGGTTGGCACCCTCTTGGACGCAATGTGGCGCCCCTGCTCCTCGGCAGCTCGCCCTTATCTCCCTAGCAAATCTCTAGTATATACACTAATAGGGGATTCACAAAAAATGCCCCTTACACAGTGATACAACACACAATGGCTGATCTAGATTATAACCAAAAAACAGGGGGAGTAGGACAAAAAAATCCAAAACCAACCAAAAAACTAGTGCAGTGAATAAACTGTGTTTTCATATTTTTGAGCTGGAGATCCCTGAGCGTTGTCTCTAATTTGGAATGCAGAAGATTGATGGCTTAGGATTGCCTTGTTTCTGGGTGTATATTTGATATTAGCTATAACCCAGGAGATTTTTAGGGACATGAGGGCGAGCCGCCGAGGAGCGGGGGCGCCATATTGCGTCCAAGAGGGTGCCAACCTCCGCTGACAGGCAAGGATTACTCTAGGGATCTGATAGGCAAGATATCTCTATATTTATGCTCCCAGAATATCAGATTGGTTTCATTCACTGCACTAGTTTTTTGATTGATTTTGGATTTTTTTTGTCCTACTCTCCCTGTTTTTTGGTTATAATCTAGATAAGCCATTGTGTGTTGTATCCCTGTGTAGGGGCATTTTTTGAGAATCCCCTATTGGTGTATATACTAGGGATTTGCTAGGGAGATAAGGGCGAGGAGCGGGGGCGCCACATTGCGTCCAAGAGGGTGCCAACCTCCGCGGACAGGTAGGGTTCATGTAGGGATTATAAGGGGGTAACAGGGATACCCATCCCCCAGCCCACCTGTGAGTGTTGTCTAATATAGTGGATTATTTATTGCTTGGTGTGGTTTGTTTTGAGGTCATTGGTTATTTTTAAGAGTAAATTAATAAAAAATATTTTTATGGTATTAGTTGTTTTTTTTTTTGGGTGAGACATTGTTTACACTAATCCAGCAATATAGTGAATATACTTTTTTTTACTATACATTTATTGCATATCCACACATGTACAAGATCAGAATATCCCTCTAAGTCTTCATTTTAGATGATATTAAATTACAAATCCAAAGAACAAGAACAAAGAACACAATTCAAGAACTAGCACCACGGTGGGTGAAAGACTTCATCTTGGTCACAAGGTCACATCCATTTATCACTGCTGGGCAAATCTTCCTATTGATCTACATAACCAGCCAGGAAACCATCGGCCTGCGAAAAGCTGTAGGAGATAGAGAAAAGCTGTATTAACTCACATAAAGATACTTCCGTTTCAGACAGTAGAGTTAAGGTACTGTCACACTAGACGATATCGCTAGCGATCCGTGACGTTGCAGCGTCCTCGCTAGCGATATCGTCCAGTGTGACAGGCAGCAGCGATCAGGCCCCTGCTGGGAGATCGCTGGTCGGGGAAGAAAGTCCAGAACTTTATTTCGTCGCTGGACTCCCCGTAGACATCGCTGAATCGGCGTTTGTGACACCGATTCAGCGATGTCTTCACTGGTAACCAGGGTAAACGTCGGGTAACTAAGCGCAGGGCCGCGCTTAGTAACCCGATGTTTACCCTGGTTACCAGCGTAAAAAAACAAACACTACATACTTACATTCAGCTGTCTGTCCCTTGCCGTCTGGTTCCTGCACTGACTGCTGGCCATAAAGTGAAAGCAGAGCACAGCCACAGCGGTGAGTCACCGCTGTGTGACTCACCGCTGTGCTTTCACTTTCACTTTATGGCCAGCAGTCAGTGCAGGAACCAGACGGCAAGGGACAGACAGCTGAATGTAAGTATGTACTGTTTGTTTTTTTACGCTGGTAACCAGGGTAAACATCGGGTTACTAAGCGCGGCCCTGCGCTTAGTTACCCGATGTTTACCCTGGTTACCGGGGACCTCGGGATCGTTGGTCACTGGAGAGCTGTCTGTGTGACAGCTCTCCAGCGACCAAACAGCGACGCTGCAGCGATCCGGATCGTTGTCGGTATCGCTGCAGCGTCGCTAAGTGTGACGGTACCTTAAGGTACAAAGTAGACATCTTAAATAGGACATTTCCCATTTTCCTTGTAGGTATTTTGGGACACTGATGCATCAGATGATAACTTTGGTGAAGGTCCGTGAGCTAAGACTCCACCAGATCACAACAAGAAGAGCGCACAGGATTCATGGCAAGGTCTCCTGTATCTGATTTTAGTTTTACTGATTAGATGGAAGTCTGGGGAAGAAGACAATGTGGACAGAAGACAACATTCCCCATTTTACAGGAATTCCGAAGGAAGCGAAGTTGAACTACAGATGGTAGCCCCATAGTATCGAGCAATGAATCTTACATTGTGGGCCACAAGTGGTGAGTTTTTATGTGGGAAAATACTGAAAAGATTTACACTGTGGCAAGAATTATTGGGCACATGAGTAGTTTGACCAGATCATCATTTTTATGCAGATTTTCCAACTCTGCCATGTATAAACTTCAATGCTTATTGGATTTATTATTAAATTAAAATTATTAGGCAGCTTGTTTTTCTCATGGAAAATGGGCCAAAAAAGATTTAGCTGACTCTGAAAAGTCAAAACCAGCTACAAGTCTTACAGAAGGAGGCAGCACAATCTAAATTGCTAAGATCTTGGGGCGCGATCATGGAACCATCAAAAGTTTTGTTGCAAATACACAGCATAGTCACAAAAAATGACAGAGATTAACTGCTAAAGATTTGAGAATACTAAAAAGTGACCACGAAGCCATTATTCTTCAGTGCGGTCATATTCCAGAACTGCAACCTCCCTGGAGGCCTAGAAGTACAAGGTGCTCAGAGACACGGCGGAGGTAAGGAGGACTGAAATCCTGACCACCACTGAGCAACACACAGAAGCGGAGATATAAAGTGTCACGGGGTTACTGTAACAGAGAGGAGCCAGGAGACCGCAGCATCTGGTGGCTCCTAGTCCTGTGCTGAAAAGAAGCACTTCACCTTCTTTGTAAACGGTGTAATTTCTTGGGGCAGTACAGGGGTTAATCAGCCATGTTGGGAGCTCTGGGAGTATGAGCTCTCAGCTGAGCATGGTTAGCCACTCCTATCCCCTATATAACCTGGGTCCTGACTGACACACATTGTCAGACATAGCTTATGTTGCATGGCTTTCGAGGACAGGAGTTCATCTGAGAAGGCGTTTAGTGGATTTATCTGTGACTGTTGTGTGGGTTTGTGTGATAATTCCCTTTCCTCCTCTTACTTTGGTTTTTCCCCATCCTCCACTACCCATTGCATTCCTCTGTTATATGTGAGTGAATATTTCTATGCCTGGTATTTTCAGTTACCTCTTGTTTGTGTTGCCTTGTTCATCTGGTTGGTGTACTGCTGTGCATGACAGCGCCCCTCTTCCTTGGGTGGGTAAAGAGTACAGATGGAGGGCGAATACAGGAAAAAAGGCAAGGTTGGTGGCCCTAGCATCTTCACCTTCAGAAGTATCCCGGGGAATAGGGCGCCCTAGTGTTAGGGACAGAGAAGGAGCCTCTGGTCCCAGATCACCCCACATGAGTTGTGACATCAAGACTGGGCCAAGAAATATCTGAAGATGGATTTTTCAAAGGTTATATGGACTGATAACAATGAGAGTGACTGTTGATGGACCCATGGAAGGATCAGTAATGGGCACAGATCTCCACTTCCACTCAGATGTCAGCAGGGTGGAGGTGGGCACTGCTATGGGCTGGTATTATTAAAGATGGGCTGGTTGGACTTTTTTGAGTTGAAGATGGACTCAAAATCAACTCCCAAACCTACGGCCAGTTTTTAGAAGACACTATATTGCTCATTGATATATTCTTTTGAAATGTCATAAATGTTTGTTTCTACATTTTGAGTCGCTTGGATATTAATATTCTCACTTTAACAGATGAAAATAAATACGGTAACGGAGATGGAAGATGTGCAATTTTTATTTAGTTACATAATAATACTGCACAGTAATAGTTGCCCAAAAATTTTGCACACACAGATATTCTCCTATGAAAGATAAAATATCACTTTTACTTTCCTAAACATTCAGGTTTATTAACCTTTTGTTTTGACTGACAGCATTGTAGGTGTTCAATAATAAAATGAATCATAAAATTACAAATTGCCTAATATCTGTGCATACAGTGTATTCCAGGCACCCCACCCCCTCAAGTATTGTGGGTTTTTATTTTTGTAATCCACCACACTGTTCCAGAGATATGGCTCTTTATATTCAGTGTTAGATTTGTATGGGCTTTACTAAGGGGGCGTGTCTCACACATTTGGGGCGTGTCTCACACATTATTTGGGGGCGTGGCTCACACATTATTTGGGGTGTGGCTCATACATTATTTGGGGGCGTGGATCACACATTTGGGGGTGTGGCTCACACACTATTGGGGAGCATGGCTCACACATTCTTTGGGAGCGTGTCTTACACACTAATAGGGACATGGTGCATACATTATTTGGGGGCGTGGATCACACATTTGGGGGTGAGACTCACACATTATTTGGGGCATTGCTCACACATTATTTGTGGGTGTGGCTCACACATTTGGGGCGTGGTTCACACATTATTGGGGAGCGTGGTTCACACATTATTTGTGGTGTTGTTCACACATTATTTGGGGGATGTGGGTCACACATTATTTGGGGGTGTGGGTCACACATTATTTGTGGCGTGGCTCATACATTATTTGTGGAATGGGTCACATTATTTAGGGACGTGGGTCACACATTTGGGGGCGTGGGTCACACATTATTTGGGGGTGTGGGTCACACATTATTTGTGGCGTGGCTCATACATTATGTGGGGGTGTGACTCAAATTCTTTGGGGCATGTCTAACATTATTCGGGGGCGTGGTTCACACATTATTTGTGGTGTTGCTCACACATCATTTGGGGGTGTTGGTCACACATTATTTGGGGGGTGTGGGTTACACATTATTGGGGGTGTGGGTCACACATTATTTGGGGGGTGTGGGTTACACATTATTGGGGGTGTGGGTCACACATTATTTGGCTCATACATTATTTGTGGAATGGGTCACACATTATTTAGGGGCGTGGGTCCCACATTATTTGTGGTGTTGCTCACACATGATTTGGGGGTGTTGGTCACACATTATTTGTGGGGTGTGGGTTACACATTATTGGGGGTGTGGGTCACACATTATTTGTAGCGTGGCTCATACATTATTTGTGCAATGGGTCACACATTATTTGTGGCGTGGGTCACACATTATTTGGAGGTGTGGGTCACACATTATTTGGGGGTGTGGGTCACACATTATTTGTGGCGTGGCTCATACATTATTTTGGGGTGTGATTCAAATTATTTGGGGCATGTCTAACACATTATTCGGGGGCGTGGTTCACACTTTATTTGGGGGCATGGCTAACACATTATTTGGGGCGTGTTGTAAGCTACTCTACTCTATCAGCAATGCACCCTTGTATGGTCCATAAAAAGTTGCACTAATTACAAAGGCTCATATCTCTGGAACCATATGGCGGATTTTGAAAAAACAAAAAATAGAGTACTCAGAGGAACAATGGAAATACTGTAAAATAAGAGCAAAAACCAGTCCATTTTGACCTGGTGATTGGTCCACTTTAAGGGATGAGGTCCCTTCCCTTTAATAAATTGCTTTTTCAAACAAAATGCTTCAGGAAAGTACAGTAAAGTAACACTTCTAACATTTACATAAATGGAGCAAAAAGACGTACTGGTATATCAACTAAATATAAGCTACCTGTAAAGAATGAGCCCAATATCCTGTGGTCCTGGTGGAGAACCCCAATGTTCTCACAGCATGACGGGCATAAACTTCAGGAGATGGAGCAAACATTGATAAGGGTCCGTAAGATGATGTAGATTTGCTTCCCACACAAAAAGGAGTCAAGCATTGCACAAATATCCCACAGGAGGACACCTCAGAAGCCAGCTGTTGGCTGAAGGTTTCCAGATGAGCCTGGAGGAGGAAAGCACCACATTTACATGGGGAGGATTCAATGTCTAATATGGCTCCACCACCATGACACTGCAGTGTGCACCAAGATATAGTGTGGCCCGAGACAGCCATGGGGCTGAAAACCTGAGGTCTGCGGGCCACACCGTGCCTGCCCGCTCACTCCTGCAGTCAGCATTGGTGGAGGAGGGGCCTCCAGCCACTTCCTCCACCAATCGGCGTGTGAAACAGCTGACAAGGTGACATCATGTGTACCGAGGGAAAGTCAGGGTATCGGAGACATCAACCGAACCAGAAGCAGGGCACCTGGGAACGGGACAGAGGTGAGTATGTGGTGTTTTTTTGTTTTTTTCATGTCTATGAACATGGAGATTCTATGGGGTGAACATGAGGATTCTATGGGGGTGGACATGGGGATTCTATGGGGAGAACATGGGGATTCTATGGGAGTAAACATGGGGATTCTATGGGGAGAACATGGGGATTCTATAGGGAGAACATGGGGATTCTATGGGGGTGAACATGGAGATTCTATGGGGTGAACATGAGGATTCTATGGGGTGAACATGGGATTCTATGGGGTGAACGTGGGGATTCTATGGGGTGAACATGGAGATTCTATGGGGTGAACATGAGGATTCTATGGGGTGAACATGGGATTCTATGGGGTGAACGTGGGGATTCTATGGGGTGAACATGGGATTCTATGGTGTGAACGTGGGGATTCTATGGGGGTGAACGTGGGGATTCTATGGGGTGAACGTGGGGATTCTATGGAAGTGAACGTGGGGATTCTATGGGGTGAACGTGGGGATTCTATGGGGTGAACATGGGATTCTATGGGGTGAACGTGGGGATTCTATGGGGGTGAACGTGGGGATTCTATGGGGGTGAACGTGGGGATTCTATGGGGTGAACGTGGGGATTCTATGGAAGTGAACGTGGGGATTCTATGGGGTGAACGTGGGGATTCTATGGGGGTGAACATGGGATTCTATGGGGTGAACATGGGGATTCTATGGGGGTGAACATGGGATTCTATGGGGTGAACATGGGATTCTATGGGGTGAACGTGGGGATTCTATGGGGTGAACGTGGGGATTCTATGGGGTGAACGTGGGGATTCTATGGGGGTGAACGTGGGGATTCTATGGGGTGAACATGGAGATTCTATGGGGTGAACATGGGGATTCTATGGGGTGAACATGGGATTCTATGGGGTGAACGTGGGGATTCTATGGGGGTGAACGTGGGGATTCTATGGGGTGAACATGGGGATTCTATTGGGTGAACGTGGGGATTCTATGGAAGTGAACATGGGGATTCTATGGAAGTGAACGTGGGGATTCTATGGAAGTGAACGTGGGGATTCTATGGGGTGAACATGGGATTCTATGGGGTGAACATGGGGATTCTATGGGGTGAACATGGGATTCTATGGGGTGAACGTGGGGATTCTATGGGGGTGAACGTGGGGATTCTATGGGGTGAACATGGGGATTCTATTGGGTGAACGTGGGGATTCTATGGAAGTGAACATGGGGATTCTATGGAAGTGAACGTGGGGATTCTATGGAAGTGAACGTGGGGATTCTATGGGGTGAACGTGGGATTCTATGGGGTGAACATGGGGATTCTATGGGGTGAACGTGGGGATTCTATGGAAGTGAACATGGGGATTCTATGGAAGTGAACGTGGGGATTCTATGGAAGTGAACGTGGGGATTCTATGGGGTGAACGTGGGATTCTATGGGGTGAACATGGGGATTCTATGGGGGTGAACATGGGGATTCTATGGGGTGAACATGGGGATTCTATGGAGTGAACATGGGGACTCTATGGGGTGAACATGGGGATTCTATGGGGTGAACTTGGGGACCATGGGGTGAACATGGGAATTCTATGGGGTGACATGCAGCACATGGGGAGGCTATGAGGTTGTCATGCTGCACAAGGGGAGGCTATGGGGTATCATGCTGCACATGGTGAGGCTATGGGAAGGCTGTATACTGTCATGCAATATATGGGGAGGCTGTGTGGGGCCGCATTCAGTATGTGGAGAGACTGCGGGGCTCATGCCGTAGATAAGAAGGCTGTGTGGGGCTCATGCAGTTTATAGGGAGGCTGTGTGGGGCCTCTTGCAGTATATGGGGAAACTGGGGCTCACGCAATACATGGGGAGGCTGTGTGGGGCTCATGCAGTACATGGGGAGGCAGTGTGGGGCCCATGCTGTACATGGGGAGGCTGTGTGGGGCTCATGCAGTACATGGGGAGGCAGTGTGGGGCTCATGCTGTACATGGGGAGGCTGTGTGGGGCTCATGCAGTACATAAGGAAGCAGTGTGGGGCTCATGCTGTACATGGGGAGGCTTTGAGGGGCTCATGCTGTACATGGGGAGGCTGTGTGGGGCTCATGCAGTACATGGGGAGGCTTTGTGGGGCTCCTGCTGTACATGGGGAGGCAGTGTTGGGCCCATGCTGTACATGGTGAGGCTGTGTGGGGCTCATGCTGTACATGGGGAGGCTTTGTGGGGCTCATGCTGTACATGGGGAGGCTGTGTGGGGCTCATGCAGTACATGGGGAGGCTGTGTGGGGCTCATGCAGTACATGGGGAGGCTTTGTGGGGCTCATGCTGTACATGGGGAGGCAGTGTGGGGCCCATGCTGTACATGGGGAGGCTGTGTGGGGCTCATGCAGTACATGGGGAGGCAGTGTGGGGCTCATGCTGTACATGGGGAGGCTGTGTGGGGCTCATGCAGTACATGGGGAGGCTGTGTGAGGCTCATGCAGTACATAAGGAAGCAGTGTGGGGCTCATGCTGTACATGGGGAGGCTGTGTGGGGCTCATGCAGTACATAAGGAAGCAGTGTGGGGCTCATGCTGTACATGGGGAGGCTTTGAGGGGCTCATGCTGTACATGGGGAGGCTGTGTGGGGCTCATGCAGTACATGGGGAGGCTTTGTGGGGCTCATGCTGTACATGGGGAGGCAGTGTCGGGCCCATGCTGTACATGGTGAGGCTGTGTGGGGCTCATGCTGTACATGGGGAGGCTTTGTGGGGCTCATGCTGTACATGGGGAGGCTGTGTGGGGCTCATGCAGTACATGGGGAGGCTGTGTGGGGCTCATGCAGTACATGGGGAGGCTTTGTGGGGCTCATGCTGTACATGGGGAGGCAGTGTGGGGCCCATGCTGTACATGGGGAGGCTGTGTGAGGCTCATGCTGTATATAGGGAGGCTGTGTGGGGCTCATGCAGTACATGGGGAGGCAGTGTGGGGCTCATGCTGTACATGGGGAGGCAGTGTGGGGCTCATGCTGTACATGGGGAGGCTGTGTGAGGCTCATGCAGTACATAAGGAAGCAGTGTGGGGCTCATGCTGTACATGGGGAGGCTGTGTGGGGCTCATGCAGTACATGGGGAGGCTTTATGGGGCTCATGCTGTACATGGGGAGGCAGTGTCGGGCCCAAGCTGTACATGGCGAGGCTGTGTGGGGCTCATGCTGTACATGGGGAGGCTGTGTGGGGCTCATGCAGTACATGGGGAGGCTTTGTGGGGCTCATGCTGTACATGGGGAGGCAGTGTCGGGCCCATGCTGTACATGGTGAGGCTGTGTGGGGCTCATGCTGTACATGGGGAGGCTTTGTGGGGCTCATGCTGTACATGGGGAGGCTGTGTGGGGCTCATGCAGTACATGGGGAAGCAGTGTGGGGCTCATGCTGTACATGGGGAGGCTGTGTGGGGCTCATGCTGTACATGGGGAGGCTGTGTGGGGCTCATGCAGTACATGGGGAAGCAGTGTGGGGCTCATGCTGTACATGGGGAGGCTGTGTGGGGCTCATGCTGTACATGGGGAGGCTGTGTGGGGCTCATGCAGTACATGGGGAAGCAGTGTGGGGCTCATGCTGTACATGGGGAGGCTTTGTGGAGCTCATGCTGTACATGGGGAGGCTGTGTCGGGCTCATGCAGTACATGGGGAGGCTGTGTGGGGCTCATGCAGTACATGGGGAGGCTGTGTGGGGCTCATGCTGTACATGGGGAGGCTTTGTGGAGCTCATGCTGTACATGGGGAGGCTGTGTCGGGCTCATGCTGTATATAGGGAGGCTGTGTCGGGCTCATGCAGTACATGGGGAGGCTGTGTCGGGCTCATGCAGTACATGGGGAGGCTGTGTGGGGCTCATGCTGTACATGGGGAGGCTTTGTGGAGCTCATGCTGTACATGGGGAGGCTGTGTCGGGCTCATGCTGTATATAGGGAGGCTGTGTCGGGCTCATGCAGTACATGGGGAGGCTGTGTGGGGCTCATGCAGTACATGGGGAGGCTGTGTGGGGCTCATGCAGTACATGGGGAGGCTTTGTGGGGCTCATGCAGTACATGGGGAGGCTTTGTGGGGCTCATGCTGTACATGGGGAGGCTTTGTGGGGCTCATGCTGTACATGGGGAGGCTGTGCGGGGCTCATGCTGTACATGGGGAGGCTATGTGAGGCTCATGCTGTACATGGGGAGGCTATGTGAGGCTCATGCTGTACATGGGGAGGCTGTGCGGGGCTCATGCTGTACATGGGGAGGCTATGTGAGGCTCATGCTGTATATAGGGAGGCTGTGTGAGGCTCATGCTGTAAATAAGGGGCTGTGTGGGGGGTTCAAAGTTATATAGGGGGGTGTCAGCATACTTAATCATGCTCAATATTAAGTGATACAATTAATATTAATAAATTAATACTGAGTAGAATTAATTTCACGCTATTAGTTCGACCCTCCACAACAGTCATGGTCTCCCATGTGGCCCCTCGGGATAATTAATTGCCCACCCCTGGGCTAGAGTATTGTCCTATGCGCTCGCTCACCTGACACGGGGTATGGGGAGGCGCTGCTGAGCTGGAGAGGCGGGGATCACACACATTTTACTCCTATTATTAGGACATGTGACTTTTTTTTAGTCCCATGAAGTGACATGAACGTCCACTTGTTTGATCACTTCTTCGATACGACCGTTCTGCTGTAGAGCGGCCATGTGCGGGACATACTCACCTTACAGGCAGCTGTGTGGGGGCCACTCGTGCCGCCAGATGCCGGTATCACATTGATGATGGCTCCTCGCTTCTTCTGCACCATTCCCGGGAGCACCACGTGAACCATCATTACAGCCGCAGCTATGTTGACATGAAGGGTCTCCCAAACTTTATCCTCTGGAACCTCAGCGACCCGCTGTGCACCCTCGGCGAACACTCCAGCGTTATTCACTAAAATGCCGACATCCAAACTCCTCAATGTTTCCCTAATGCAAGGATACACCTCACGACCCAGGCTGAAATTGACCTCGATAAAGGAGGTATTAACTCCGTACGTTCCACTGAGGGCCTCGGAAACCCTGCGCAGCTGCGCCCTATTGCTGCAGATCAGCAGCACATTCATGCCGCGCTTCGCCAGCTCTTCCGCATAAGCTTCGCCTATGCTATTGGTGGCACCTAGGAGGAAAATGGAAAAAAAATCAGCCTGCATCCTCCTTACATTTCTCTTTTCCTACAGTCAGATTTTTCGGATTTAGTCCTAACCATGTCCCTGGGCAAACCCTCACTCTAGAAGTCAGACCTTCCAAGATGGCACCAAGATCACTTCTGACAACAACTTTTATTTAGTACTCACAAGTCTGGGCTCATTAAATAAAAAGGACACCCCACATTGGTGGAGGTACTCGTTATGGTCCCCACATTGGTGGAGGTACTCGTTATGGTCCCCACATTGGTGGAGGTACTCGTTATGGTCCCCACATTGGTGGAGGTACTCGTTATGGTCCCCACATTGGTGGAGGTACTCATTATGGCCCCCAGATTGGTGGAGGTACTCCTTATGGCCCCTACATTGGTGGAGGTACTCGTTATGGCCCCCACATTGGTGGAGGTACTCCTTATGGCCCCCAGATTGGTGGAGGTACTCGTTATGGCCCCCACATTGGTGGAGGCACTCGTTATGACCCCCACATTGGAGGTACTCCTTATGGCCCCCAGATTGGTGGAGGTACTCCTTATGGCCCCTACATTGGTGGAGGTACTCGTTATGGCCCCCACATTGGTGGAGGTACTCCTTATGGCCCCCAGATTGGTGGAGGCACTCGTTATGACCCCCACATTGGTGGAGGTACTCGTTATGGCCCCCAGATTGGTGGAGGTACTCGTTATGACCCCCACATTGGTGGAGGTACTCGTTATGGCCCCTACATTGGTGGAGGTACTCGTTATGGCCCCTACATTGGTGGAGGTACTCGTTATGGCCCCCACATTGGTGGAGGTACTCGTTATGGCCCCCACATTGGTGGAGGTACTCGTTATGGCCTCCACATTGGTGGAGGTACTCGTTATGGCCCCCACATTGGTGGAGGTACTCGTTATGGCCCCCACATTGGTGGAGGTACTCGTTATGACCTCCACATTGGTGGAGGTACTCGTTATGACCCCCACATTGGTGGAGGTACTCGTTATGACCCCCCACATTGGTGGAGGTACTCGTTATGACCCCCACATTGGTGGAGGCACTCCTTATGGCCCCCGCATTGGTGGAGGTACTCGCTATGGCCCCCACATTGGTGGAGGTACTCGTTATGGCCCCCGCATTGGTGGAGGGACTCATTATGGCCCCCACATTGGACTATAATTGGCAGCCAGCCCCCTCTCTGTGGCTCCCCCTGGTATCCGGGCCAGTGACAGTGGGACATCGGTGATGCTTTATGAAAGTCTATTAGTAAATTGTAGAAATGTTAATTTTTAACAAATGTAAACCATTTTGTGTCTTCCGCTGTGATAATAAGTGAGCCGAGTTTACTACTTACCAGTCACCACGGACCATTCTCCATACTGCTGGACAAGGTCCTTCTTACGGAGCAGGCATGGGGCAACATGGAGCTGGATCAGGCTGTAACAATCACACAAGATGCACAGGCCTGTCCGAGCCGTGTACAGGGCGCCAACCACAGCCCAAAACTCCAACTGGTGGCGACAGGATCTCGCCACTTCTCTGTATAAAAGATGAAAGCTGTCCACTGCCGCCATCTAAAAGAAATCATACATTACAGAAAAGATCTGCACACAAAGTTGCTTTTACTGCCTACTGCCGGATCAGACCCTTTTTGTGTACACCAATATACAGTGCAGGGGTACGCATATCAATTAGATTTCTATACATCCCACCACTGTGCCTGTAGATCGCACACTCTGGAGCTCTGGAGGCAGATCGCACACTCTGGAGGCAGATCACACACTCTGGAGGCAGATCGTACACTCTGGAGGCAGATCGCACACTCTGGAGGCAGATCGCACACTCTGGAGGCAGATCGCACACTCTGGAGGCAGATCGCACACTCTGGAGGCAGATCGCACACTTTGGAGGCAGATCGCACACTCTGGAGGCACATCGCACACTCTGGAGGCACATCGCACACTCTGGAGGCACATCGTACATTCTGGAGGCAGATCGTACATTCTGGAGGCAGATCGTACACTCTGGAGGCAGATCGTACACTCTGGAGGCAGATCGTACACTCTGTTGGCAGATCGCACACTCTCGAGGCAGATCGCACACTCGAGGCAGATCGCACACTCTGGAGGCCGATCGCACACTCTGGAGGCAGATCGTACATTCTGAAGGCAGATCGTACACTCTGGAGGCAGATCGTACACTCTGGAGGCAGATAATACACGCTGGAGGCAGATCGTACACTCTGGAGGCAGATCTTACACTCTGGAGGCAGATCGTACACTCTGGAGGCAGATCGTACACTCTGGAGGCAGATCGCACACTCTGGAAGCAGATCGAACACTCTCGAGGCAGATCGCACACTCTGGAAGCAGATCGCACACTCTGGAGGCAGATCGCACACTCTGGAGGCAGATCGTACACTCTGGAGGCAGATCGCACACTCTCGAGGCAGATCGCACACTCTCGAGGCAGATCGCACACTCTGGAGGCAGATCGTACATTCTGAAGGCAGATCGTACACTCCGGAGGCAGATCGTACACACTGGAGGCAGATCGTACACGCTGGAGGCAGATCGTACACTCTGGAGGCAGATCGTACACTCTGGAGGCAGATCGTACACTCTGGAGGCAGATCGCACACTCTGGAAGCAGATTGTACATTCTGAAGGCAGATCGTACACTCCGGAGGCAGATCGTACACACTGGAGGCAGATCGTACACTCTGTTGGCAGATCGTACACTCTGGAGGCAGATCGCACACTCTGGAGGCAGATCGTACACTCCGGAGGCAGATCGTACACACTGGAGGCAGATCGCACACTCTGGAAGCAGATCGTACACTCTGGAGCCAGATCGTACACTCTGGAGGCAGATCGTACACTCTGGAGGCAGATCGTACACTCCGGAGACAGATCGCTCACTCCGGAGGCAGATAGCACACTCCGGAGGCAGATCGTACACTCTGGAAGCAGATCGTACACTCTGGAGGCAGATCATACACTCTGGAGACAGATTGCACACTCTGGAGGCAGATCGTACACTCTGGAGGCAGATCGTACACTCTGGAGGCAGATCGTACACTCTGGAGGCAGATCGTACACTCTGGAAGCAGATCGTACACTCTGGAGGCAGATCGTACACTCTGGAGGCAGATCGTACACTCTGGAGGCAGATCGTACACTCTGGAAGCAGATCTTACACTCTGGAGGCAGATCGTACACTCTGGAGGCAGATCGTACACTCTGGAGGAAGATCGTACACTCTGGAGGCAGATCGTACACTCTGGAGGCAGATCGTACACTCTGGAAGCAGATCGTACACTCTGGAGGCAGATCGTACACTCTGGAAGCAGATCTTACACTCTGGAGACAGATCGCACACTCTGGAGGCAGATCGTACACTCTGGAGGCAGATCGTGGCATGCAGCCTCCAGAGGCCCCATCAGAAGTGACCCGCTATCCTGCGCACAGCCCCCCTCAGCATGTCACCCTGCTGCCCCCTGTGCTGCGCTGTTTCCATTACTCCCATTCATTTCTATGGGGATATGAAAATAACAGTTGCACAGCAGCCCCCGGGGACTCCAGCCTCTGTGGTAATAACCCCTACTGACACATTAATAGCACACACAGGACTGGTTACTATGGGAACTTTCCGTCTACTTCTCTGGTTGTAATCTCACGACAATCTGGTTATTTTACGTGCAAAACAAGAGTGGCGTTGCCCATAGCAACCACTACAGCCTGCCCCCAGGCCATACAGTCACGTGTCTACTCTACAGTACAGGAGGGCGCGCTGACCTGCACCTCTGCTGGTAGATGGTGAATCCAAGCGGCCAGGACCCAGGAGGACCTCTGCTGACGTCACGCCCATGTGACCATGTGAGGGGATGATGTCACAGGAAGGGGCGGCGCCTCTTCTTCAATAGCTTAGAGCAGGCACGAGGAAGCTGCGGGTGTTGTGGCGGGAGCTGGAGTGATTTGGGGGTCACATAACAAGTAAGTGGATGTTCGTGCACGTGCTGGGGGTCTGCCTGGGGAACGGAGTGATGCTTCTATGGGACTGTGTGCTGGAGGTCTGCCTGGGAAAATGAATGATGCTTGCATGGGACTGCGTGCTGGAGGTCTGCCTGGGAAAAGGAATGATGCTTGCATGGGACTGCGTGCTGGGGGTCTGCCTGGGGAACGGAGTGATGCTTCCATGGGACTGCGTGTTGGAGGTCTGCCTGGGGAACGGAGTGATGCTTGCATGGGACTGCATGCTGGGGGTCTGCCTGGGAAAAGGAATGGTGCTTGCATGGGACTGCGTGCTGGCGGTCTCCCTGGGGAACGGAGTGATGCTTCCATGGGACTGCGTGCTGGGGGTCTGCCTGGGGAACGGAGTGATGCTTCCATGGGACTGCGTGCTGGGGGTCTGCCTGGGGAACGGAGTGATGCTTCCATGGGACTGCGTGCTGGGGGTCTGCCGGGGGAACGGAGTGATGCTTCCATGGGACTGCGTGCTGGGGGTCTGCCGGGGGAACGGAGTGATGCTTCCATGGGACTGCGTGCTGGGGGTCTGCCGGGGGAACGGAGTTTTGCTTGCATGGGGCTGTGTGCTGGAGGTCTGCCTGGGAAAAGGAACAATGCTTGCATGGGACTGTGTGCTGGAGGTCTGCCTGGGAAAAGGGATGATGCTTGCATGGGACTGCGTGCTGGCGGTCTCCCTGGGGAACTGAGTTTTGCTTGCATGGGACTGTGTGCTGGAGGTCTGCCTGGGAAAAGGAACAATGCTTGCATGGGACTGTGTGCTGGAGGTCTGCCTGGGAAAAGGAACAATGCTTGCATGGGACTGCGTGCTGGGGGTCTCCCTGGGGAACGGAGTGATGCTTGCATGGGACTGTGTGCTGGAGGTCTGCCAGGGAAAAGGGATGATGCTTCCATGGGACTGCGTGCTGGAGGTCTGCCTGGGGAACGGAGTGATGCTTCCATGGGACTGCGTGCTGGGGGTCTGCCTGGGGAACGGAGTGATGCTTCCATGGGACTGCGTGCTGGGGGTCTGCCTGGGGAACGGAGTGATGCTTCCATGGGACTGCGTGCTGGGGGTCTGCCGGGGGAACGGAGTGATGCTTCCATGGGACTGCGTGCTGGGGGTCTGCCGGGGGAACGGAGTGATGCTTCCATGGGACTGCGTGCTGGGGGTCTGCCGGGGGAACGGAGTGATGCTTCCATGGGACTGCGTGCTGGGGGTCTGCCGGGGGAACGGAGTGATGCTTCCATGGGACTGCGTGCTGGGGGTCTGCCGGGGGAACGGAGTGATGCTTCCATGGGACTGCGTGCTGGGGTCTGCCTGGGGAACGGAGTGATGCTTCCATGGGACTGTGTGCTGGGGTCTGCCTGGGGAACGGAGTGATGCTTCCATGGGACTGTGTGCTGGGGTCTGCCTGGGGAACGGAGTGATGCTTCCATGGGACTGCGTGCTGGGGGTCTGCCTGGGGAACGGAGTGATGCTTCCATGGGACTGCGTGCTGGGGGTCTGCCTGGGGAACGGAGTGATGCTTCCATGGGACTGCGTGCTGGGGGTCTGCCGGGGGAACGGAGTGATGCTTCCATGGGACTGCGTGCTGGGGGTCTGCCGGGGGAACGGAGTGATGCTTCCATGGGACTGCGTGCTGGGGGTCTGCCGGGGGAACGGAGTGATGCTTCCATGGGACTGCGTGCTGGGGGTCTGCCGGGGGAACGGAGTGATGCTTCCATGGGACTGCGTGCTGGGGTCTGCCTGGGGAACGGAGTGATGCTTGCTGGGGTCTGCCTGGGGAACGGAGTGATGCTTCCATGGGACTGTGTGCTGGGGGTCTGCCTGGGGAACGGAGTGATGCTTCCATGGGACTGTGTGCTGGGGTCTGCCTGGGGAACGGAGTGATGCTTCCATGGGACTGCGTGCTGGAGGTCTGCCTGGGGAACGGAGTGATGCTTCCATGGGACTGCGTGCTGGGGTCTGCCGGGGGAACGGAGTGATGCTTCCATGGGACTGTGTGCTGGGGTCTGCCTGGGGAACGGAGTGATGCTTCCATGGGACTGCGTGCTGGAGGTCTGCCTGGGGAACGGAGTGATGCTTCCATGGGACTGCGTGCTGGGGGTCTGCCTGGGGGACGGAGTGATGCTTCCATGGGACTGCATGCTGGAGGTCTGCCTGGGGAACGGAGTGATGCTTCCATGGGACTGCGTGCTGGGGGTCTGCCTGGGGAACGGAGTGATGCTTCCATGGGACTGCGTGCTGGGGGTCTGCCTGGGGAACGGAGTGATGCTTCCATGGGACTGCGTGCTGGGGTCTGCCGGGGGAACGGAGTGATGCTTCCATGGGACTGCGTGCTGGAGGTCTGCCGGGGGAACGGAGTGATGCTTCCATGGGACTGCGTGCTGGGGGTCTGCCTGGGGAACGGAGTGATGCTTCCATGGGACTGCGTGCTGGGGTCTGCCTGGGGAACGGAGTGATGCTTCCATGGGACTGCGTGCTGGGGGTCTGCCTGGGGAACGAGGCTGAAGTTGGTTTCTTATTCAGCAATGTTTTCTTTTCTGCTTTTTACAGGTTTAACAACCGATAATATCACAACAATGACATCCAATGCAGCGAGGCGCCTTGATGTGAATACACTTAACATCTACAAAAATTATAAAACTGGCACAAAAATGGGCACCAAAGGGCGTTGAGGAAAGGGTTAAATGACTTTGGGCCAGTGATGTCACACTGCAGACATATAGAACAGGGCGCCCCACATCTAAACCACATCTCTGCAGCCTGGCCCAAATGGCTTCTGGGCATCAGAGTGGCATCAGTGGGCAGACAGATGATTTTCCCAAAATTGAATAAGTAACTGGTGTCTTTCAGGGGTTAAATGCCTTTGGGCCACTGATCTCACACTAGGGGTGCACATGTATTCTTAGTGGGAGATCAGTGTCCCAAAGTCATTTAACCCCCTTTCTGCCAGCTGACGGGATAGTACGTCAGCTGGCAGTATCCCTTGCTTTGATGTGGGCTCCGGTGCTGAGCCCACCTCAAAGCCGCGACATGTCAGCTGTTTTTAACAGCTGACATGTGCGCGCAATGGGCGCAAGCGGGATCGCGATCCGCCTGCGGCCATTAATTAGTTAAATGCCGCTGGCAAACTCTGACAGTGCCATTTAACAAGCGCCGCCGGCCAAGTGGCTGGAAGTACGTGCACCGCTGACCCTGTCACATGATCGGGGGTCATTGGTGTGTTGCCATCACAACCAGAGGTCTCCTCGAGATCTCTAAGGTGGTTGGTTGCTATTAGTGCCACCCTGTGGTCGGCGCTCATAGCGAGCCTGTAATTCTGCTCCATAGAGGTGATCTGTGTAGCAGTCAATCGAGTTGTGCCAGCTTCGGGCAGTCTCACACGTCCAGATAATTCCAGTACCGGAATTATCCGTGTGCTGGTGCATTTCTGTGGCACATCAGTGTGGCACACGTGTGCCGCCCGTGTGCCCACTGGGTACCACACGCACCGTGCAGGTGCAGAGCTAAAGTTTAGCGCTGTCCCCTGCAGCTGGTGCTGAAGCCGTGATTCATATCTTCCCTGCAGCAGCGTTTGCTATAGAGAAGATATGAATAATCGTGTTTAAAATAAAGATCCATGACCCCACCCCCTGTGCGCCCGCCCACTGTTCTTAAAATACTCACCCGGCTCCCTCGCTGGCTGGTGCTGCTTCCTGTCCTGGCCGCACCTTCTACTGTATGAGCGGTCACGTGGGGCCGCTCATTTACAGTAATGAATATGCGGCTCCACCTCTATGGGAGGTAATGAACTCGTAATGACCTGGAGAATCATAATTACAGCTACAAAATTTTGCACAGTCACACGTCTGGACCCCGAGAGCGTCATAGGCTATGTTGTGAGGTGAAATTTTAACCCCGCGCGTTCCAATTCACCAAGCAATTTTGCCCCTATCTACATAATGGGGGGAAAAAGTGAAAGGAAAAGTGTTGAAGGCAAATTGACAGCTGCCAGATGTGAACAAGGGGGACTTAAAGAGTGAGAGCGATGGCGCCAAAGAGTATATACCGTACAGTTGCTAAGGTGGGGCCCCGACATGGGATACTCACCACACACGGGGATATGAACACACAAAAGGCGCCACAAACTACCACGTGCTTGAACACATATACCACCCTCAGCACACATTTCACCACACATACACCAACCTCGCCACATAAAAATCGCCGCGCAAAACTCGCCACATGCAAAACTAGGCTCACGCAAAACTCACCTCATGGAAAACTCGCCACACGCAAAACTTGCACACGTGGAAAAATTGCCACATGCACAAAAGTTGCAACACATGCAAAAGTTGCCTCACACAAAACTTGCACATACTCAAAACGCACCACACATAAAACTCGCCACGCGCAAAACTTGCTACACTAACCTGTCACATGCAACTCGACACACAAGTTGCTACACGCATGTCGCCACATGCAACTCAACACACACAACTTGACACATGAAACTCGCCCTAAAACACACACAAGTCTGGTATTATCCTTCAAAAATAAAAATCTGATTAATAAGCAGACAAACTACAAGAGCAACAAATGTACCATATAGGAAATACGGCAGCTGTCAGTCACATGACCTATTATGTGTATGTGTGAGCTAATATATACTGCCAGGGGGGAGAGCTTCCTGTTGGCTGGGGATTTATCAGGCTGCCAATTTAGCTTACAAATACTGAGGTAAAAATACTGAGCAAATAACGTGTGAACGCGGTCTAATACAGGAGGAGATGACACACAGGTATATACTATATACAGGAGGAGATGACACAGGTATATACAGGAGGAGATGACATACAGGTATATACTATATACAGGAGGAGATGACACACAGGTATATACTATATACAGGAGGAGATGACACACAGGTCTATACTATATACAGGAGGAGATGACACACAGGTCTATACTATATACAGGAGGAGATGACACACAGGTATATACTATATACAGGAGGAGATGACATACAGGCATATACTATGTACAGGAGGAGATGACAACCTGGTATATACTATATACAGGGGAGATGACATACGGGTACATACTATATACAGTGGAGATGACACACAGGTATATACTATATACAGTGGAGATGACAAACAGGTATATACTATATACAGTGGAGATGACACACAGGTATATACTATATACAGTGGAGATGACACACAGGTATATACTATATACAGTGGAGATGACAAACAGGTATATACTATATACAGTGGAGATGACACACAGGTATATACTATATACAAGAGAAGACATACAGGTGTATACTATATATAAGGGAGATGACAAACCTGTATATACTGAGGTGAAAATGAGGGGTGTGAGGTGAAAATGAAAAGGTGTGCGTGCAAAATGAGGAGTGAGGGAAAATAGTGGAGTGATTGGAAAATGAGTTAGACGGGAATGAGAGGAGTGAGGGGGAAAATGAGAGGCATGATGGGAAAATAAGAGACGTGAGGTGCTATAACTAACCACAGATATTTACTATGCCCAGGCAACGCTGGGCTCTTCAGCTAATATATATATACTAGATTGTGGCCCGATTCTAACGCATCGGGTATTCTAGAATATGCATGTCCCTGTTGTATATGGACAATGATGATTCCAGAATTCGCGGCAGACTGTGCCCGTCGCTGATTGGTCGAGGCAACCTTTATGACATCATCGTCGCCATGGCAACCATTATGACATGTACGTCGATACTGTGCCCGTCGCTGATTGGTCGAGGCGAATTTGCGGCAGACTGTGCCCGTCGCTGATTGGTCGAGGCAACCTTTATGACATCATCGTCGCCATGCTGTGCCCGTCGCTGATTGGTCGAGGCCTGCCGTCGCTGAATCAGAAACGTGGGATTTCTACATCCTTTATGACATCATCGTCGCTGTGCCCGTTGCTGATTGGTCGAGGCCAGGATTGGCCTCGACCAATCAGACGCGGGATGTCTACGTCCTTTATGACATCATCGTCGCTGTGCCCGTCGCTGATTGGCCGAGGCCGCCAATCAGAGACGCAGGATTTCTACGTCGATACTGTGCCCGTCGCTGATTGGTCAAGGCCTGGCGGGTGGCACATGTTAAGGAGGTGAAACTCCTAAACCCTTCATCCAATTTTAATGTGGATACCCTCAAATGAAAACTGAAAGTCTGAACTTCAACTGCATCTGAATTGTTTTGTTTAAAACTCATTGTGGTAATGTCTATAACCAAAATTAGAAAAATGTTGTCTCTCCAAATATATATGGACTTAACTGTATCTATCTCATGGTCATTGATTCCCGGACTTTATTTTGGCTGCATTATATATTACAGGCCTGTGTTCCATCTACAGGAGACATGTATTATTTTGATTAATGTATACTTGCATCCTTGTTATTGTCTGTGTATTTTTTTAGAAGAAAAAAAATCTGCCTATTTTTCCTCTCAGTTCAGTCTGAGAGCTCACTTATGGAAGTTGAGTCTTTCATCTATTCACCTGGTGTTGGTGCTGTGTGGCGGCCATTTTTTGCTGTGGTTTTGTGCTGGTGGGGCGGCGCGGTCTGGAGTCATGGGGACTCGGCCTTGCAGCATCGGTGCTGTGCGGCACTGGTCCGCTTGCCTTGCGGTTTGCCCACGGTGCCGCACCTTTAAGGCTAGGGACCCACTGTTTTGTTCACTGTGTAGTGGTAGTGGGCTTCATACAATCTGATCAGAATATAAAGTAATAACCTCATGTTCAGTTTGTAAATTTTTGCTGATGGGCATTAGATCAAGGTATGAATATTGGGAGGTGCGGCCATGTCTTTTTGTCCAATTTAGGCAGGATTTTTCTTTAAAAAATGTCTTTTGTTTTATTCTAGGTGTTGTGGATTTCCTCCATCTTTTTTTCACCGTGCCCTCCACCGTAGTGACCACTCTGGATGCCAATTCATCATTTGTCATCTCTTCTCCAAGTGCAGTGCTGATGTCTCCACCATCCATGTTCTGCTAAAATACAACTCTGGCAAAAATTAAGAGACCACTGCACAGTTTTATAAAAAATCACCATCTCTACATGTCTGGCAGCCATTCCATTCCAGTGTCAGTTGAATTCCAACCAGAGTACACCCCATTCTACTTAATGTGCTTCTGATTAGGTGATCATCTGAACCAAATCTTATTTAATGAAGGAAAGCATAAAAAACCCTGCTGTGGTGTTCACAATCCTCTTTCAATATTACAATCTGGGTGGCAAAAGTGCTAGTAATATCCCAAAAGTAATAGGAATGAAAAAATAACTTTTAACCATGTCGGAAGAGTTGAAAAGAAAAATCTTGAGTGAGGAAAAGAAGGGCTCAATTCTGGCTTTACTAGCAGAGGGACACAGTGAGCGTCATGTGGCCTCCATCCTTAAAATTTCTAAGACAGCAGTCCATTACAACAAGGTCAAGAAGCAGACATTGGGGACAACAAAGCTACAGACCGGCAGAGGACGAAAGCGACTCTCCAATGACCAGGCCGACCGTCATCTTATTCGAATGTCGCTCAGCAACCACAGGATGACATCAAGTGACCTACAAAAGGAATGGCAAATGGCAGCTGGGGTGAAGTCCTCAGCAAGAACAGTTCGTAACAGGCTTCTAGAGGCAGGCCTTGAGTCATGTAAAGCTAGAAAAAAGCCTTTAATCAATGAGGAGCAAAGGATAGCCAGGTTGAAGTTTGCCCAAGACCATAAGGATTGGACCATAGAGGACTGGAGTAAGGTCATCTTCTCTGATGAGTGTAATTTTCAGATTTGCCCAACACCTGGTCATCTGATGGATACACAGAGACCTGGCGAGGCGTACAAGCCACAGTGTCTTGCATCCACTTTGAAATTTGGTGGAGAATCGGTGATGTTCTGGGGATGCTTCAGCAAGGCTGGAATTGGGCAGGTTAATCTTTGCGAAGGACGTATGAATCAAGCCGCATACAAGGTTATCCTGGAAAAACACTTGATTCCTTCTGCTCAGGCAATGTTCCCCAACTCTGAGGACTGGTTTTTCCAGCATGACAATGCCCCATGCCACACAGCTAGGTCAATCAATGTGTGGATGAAGGAGCACCACATCAAGACCCTGTCATGGCCAGCTCAATCTCCAGACCTGAACCCCACTGAAAACCTCTGGAATGTAATCAAGATGAAGATGGATAGTCACAAGCCATCAAACAAAGAAGAACTGCTTAAATTTTTGTGCCAGGAGTGGCATAAGGTCACCCAAAAGCAGTGTGAGAGACTGGTGGAAAGCATGCCAAGACGCATGAAAGCTGTCATTAAAAATAATGGTTATTCCACAAAATATTGATTTCCGAACTCTTCTTGAGTTAAAACATTAGTATTGTTGTTTCTACATGAATAAGAACTTGTTCTCTTTGCATTATTTGGAAGTATGAAAGCACTGTTTCTTTTTTTATTTTGTCGATTTCTCATTTGCTGCAAACACTAAATGTTTAGCTTTAAATTTCGGAAACATGTTATCAGTTTATAGAATACTCAAATATACCTGTAAAAGAGAAACTGAAAATTTGGCGGTGGTCTCTTAATTTTAGCCAGAGCTGTAAGTGTGACGCAGCATACCTCTGATGTCAGATGAATCTAATATCTCCGAAATTCCCTCCCCTCTTTCCCCTTCTCATGGCTTGCTAGGGTGGGTCCTAATGGGGGTCTACCACCTTTTCATTTCCTTTGTCCAATATTTTTCTCGCCTTTCCCGTATTTTCTTTACATACTCTGTACTTTCATGCTTCTGTGGCTTCTTTTCAAGGGCTTTGTTTTTTGTTTTTTTTTTGTCATCCTAGGACACTTTATCTATGGCACAGGGCCACCTAGGTCTCCTTTACCCACTCTCGTGTCCTATAGTGTATTCAATGAGAGAGGAAGTTTGTGTTAAGTTCCGCAATACAATTTTTGCCGCTGAAGCACAGGGGACTTTGGTACAAAATGTGTTTTGTTTTTTGTCATTAATCTCTAATGTGGCTTATCAATGTTCTGATTTCTAAAACCCATTATTATTCATTTGTATGCATGCATATATTTATATATTTCTCTTTTTTTACTTAGAACTGTTTGACTTGTAATAAAAGTTTGACAGCTATGAGATGAATTTTCCTTTCTATAATTATAAAGCTCGGGGTGACCTTAGTGGAGTTCTGTATCAGGCTGTATTTACACATTGTGGTTTATTGGGGAAACGATCTGCAAGTCCTCACCAGTAGACCAGACTTGCACTGCCATGTAGTAATATGTGATGTAGGCCGAAAGCCTGAAGATTGAAGCTCAGCTTTGTAAAGTGGAGGAAAACACCAAGCAGCCGCAGACACCATTAGTACGCCCAACCAAACCAGTAGCCCAAATTCAGTGTAATATGTGATGTAGGCTGAAAATTGAAGCTCAGCTTTGTAAAGTGGAGAACACCAAGCAGTCGAAAACAGCCTTAGTACGCCCAATTAAACCAGTAGCCCAAATTCAGTGTAATATGTGAAGTAGGCCGAAAGCCTGAAGATTGAAACTCAGCTTTGTAAAGTGGAGGAAAACACCAAGCAGCCGCAGACACCATTAGTACGCCCAACCAAACCAGTAGCCCAAATGCAGTGTGATGTAGACCGAAAGCCTGAAGATTGAAGCTCAGCTTTGTAAAGTGAAGGAGACACAGTTAGTAGGCCTTAATAAGTAAGTAGGCAAAATGCAGTTCAAAATAGGTAAGTGGAGTACACAGGCGGCATAGCTTTGTTCAGCGGAGGACAACTGTAATAAGTGGCTCAGAGAGACAGAGTAGGCCCACAATTAAAAAAGGTGGCTAATTGCATTTCAGAGTTGGTACGAGGAGTACACAGGCGGCATAGCGTGGTTAAGCGGAGGAGGACAAGTGTAATTAGTGGCTTTGAAACACTGAGTAGGCTTAAAATAAAAAATAAGGCTATATTCTGTTCACAATTGCTAAGAGGACTACAGAGGCGGCATTGCTGGGTTCAGCAGTGGAGGACAACTGTTGTGAGAGTCTGACAGTTACTTGGACAAAATAAGTAAGTAGGCTTAATGCTGTTCTAAATTGGTCAGAGGAGTACACAGGCGGCATAGCTTGGTTCAGCGGAGGACAACTGTAATAAGTGGCTCAGACAGACAGACAGAGTAGGCCTAAAATAAAAAAAGGCTAATGTCTGTTCAAAATTAGTTTGAGTAGTACACGGGCGGCATAGCTTTGTAAAGCGGAGGACAGTTGTAATGTGTGGCACAGACAGACATACAGACAGACAGAGGCCTAAAATTAAAAAAGGTGGCTTCATGCAGTTCGAAACTGCTACCAGGACTAACCAGGCGGCCTAGCTTGTTTCGGGGGGGGGGGGAGAATGTAATGTGTGGCACAGACAGACAGAAGCCTAAAATAAAAAAAAGTGGCAAAATGCAGTTCTAAACTGCAACCAGGACTAACCAGGCGGCCTAGCTTGTTTCAGGGGGGGAGAGTTGTAATGTGTGGCGCAGATAGACAGACAGAGGCCTAAAATAAAAAAAGGTGGCAAAATGCAGTTCAAAACTGCTAGCAGGACTAAACAGGCGGCCTAGCTGGTTTCAGAGGGGGAGAGTTGTAATGTGTGGTGCAGAAAGACAGAGGCCTAAAATGAAAAAGGTGGCTAAATGCAGTTCACAATTGGTAACAGGATTACTCAGGTGGCATAGCTTTGTTCAGCGGAGGACAACTGTTATAAGTGGCTGACAGTTAGTAGGCCAAAATACTAAAGTTGGCTAAATGTCAGCCAATGAATTGGCCATAAATAAACTGGTGGCATAGCGAGGTACAGGGGTGTGCTCCTCTGCAGAGTTGCAGACAGTAGTAGTTGGCGCAAAGCATTAAGGGGTCAAAAAGGAAGCAACGGCCTCTGTATATTTAAGTATCTATCATTGCAACAAATTTGTAATAGCAGTGCCATTTAAGGATTTAACAGCACAGACTACACTGGTGGGGCAGGTAAGTTTTGCAAGTGGTAGAGCACAGTTCGAGCTGGGGGGGAACACTCGGCAGCGGTACTGGGACAGGGCACCTCATATTATGACGGTGTGTCTGATGTTGGTTGTGCACCACCACCGTCAGAGACACTTCATTGTACTATGTGGGACCCTGTGCCAGTGCCGTCGCCCAAGAGTGGGCACACACACCTGTCCAGGCAAACGACACTCGCACGGGTCATCCCATTTAGGGAGTTATAAAAATGGCCTATGGTGGACATTCGACACTGCAAATGGCAGAATTGGAGCAGTCAGTAAGAGGAGGCCAAATACAAGAAAATTTTCAGGCAAGCTACGTGTCTGCAGGTGAAGGTGGGGCAAAATAATTTGAAATCCATGATTGGTTCATTTTAATAAAGGTTAGATCATCAACATTTCGTATTGAATCAGCAGCACTGAAGACTTTCTGAGAGCACACTAGCAGCTGGGCAAGCGAGCTCCTGTAATACATATTCTGCCAATTTGGGCCAGGTGTCTAGTTTAGATGCCCAGTAATCAAAGGGGAATGACCTGTGAGGGAGAACATCGATAATGGCGGAAAAATAGTTGGTAACCATACTGGACAAATGCTGTCTCCTGTCACTTTGCATCGATGCAGCAGTACCTGTCATGTCTGCGGTCATTGCGAAATCACTCCACAAACTGGTCATAAATCCCCTCTGTCCAACGCCACTTCGGCTTTGTGCACCTCTAACACCTCTGCCATGTTGCCCCCTACGGCTCGTGTGAGAACCATCAGCGCCGCTGTGTGCTGCGAATGCCAGAACCAAACGGTCTACAAGAGTTGCTTGTTTGGTAGCCAATATTTGCTCAAGGTTCTCATGTGGCATGATACTTTGTAATTTGCCTTTGTATCGTGGATCCAGGAGGCATGCTAACCAGTAATCGTCATCGGTCATCATTTTGATAATGCAGGGGTCCCGTTGTAGGATACGCAAGGCATACTCTGCCATGTGGGCCAAAGTTCCGTGTGTCAATTCACTGCTTGTGCTGGGTTGAGGAACACTTCTTGAAAATCTACATCACTTGTACCTGACCTTGCAATGCCACCAGTTTCTATTGCCCCCTGTGAAGCATCCTGCTCCCATAAATATTCAGCCCCATCCTCCTCCTCTTCGTCTGCCACCTCATCCAGGAAAGTTCCCTGAGCAGACAATGGCTGACTGTCATCAAGGCTCCCTGTGATGAGGGAACAGCCGCCATCTTGGACGGGCATACTAACAGAGATTGGCGTGACTCCATTTTGTCTCCTGGTCACAGGTCTGCAGAGAGGAGTGCTCCTGGCCCCCACCTTTTCTAATGAATAAAGTTCCTTTCAGTATGTTAATGGGCTGAGCACAATGTGGCAGGCAGATAACATTTCAAAGCCTGAGTGAGGAAGCCACATCAGCAGGGAGCTTGGAAGTGCTTGGGGGCTTAATTAAAGCACGCATGTCAAGTGGCCACAGGATACACAGCTATTATGGCCATCCAGTCGAACCGTCTCCAACATGGAATTGTGAATTATGGACGCATCGTCCGAGGTACCGGCTCATAAAAAATATTCCCCTCGTCCTAAAGAAATTGCGCATCTAACAGTGCGACTCCCGTGTCCGTGGGAGGTCTGAAACTCGAGATATAGGTATCAGCCTCCCACAGGGATCAAATGGGTCCAGGTTTGATACCAGTATGACCGGCAAAACAAACCACAGGCGCTGGTACTGCCCGTGTGCTGACCCAATCCTCCTGAGAGAAGTTATCCCATTTATTAGATATTGGAATAAATCTTGCAGGGTTGCAGAGGGGTGGAGATTGCTAAGCCCACCCAGCTACAGGGGGAGGGTCACAGCAGGGTTAAGAGCTGGGACACTTGGAGAGTGACAGACACACACAGAAGAAGATGACTAACTGAGGAACTATGAAAGGGCAGGCCAGTCAGAGGGGGGCAAACACACGCTTTCTGGGGGCTGCCCAGCAACTAAGCTGTCTATCTGTGGAGCGCCGAGCCCCCTGGCTTCCACAAGCGACCTTCAACCTGGTAAATTGACCTCCAGTTTTATACCTTTAAGCCTTGTATTATTATTGTTATATTGTACTCCGACTGTAACTCTTGATATATTTTGATTGTATATTTCTTGTAATTACCTAGTGCGCCCTTAAGGCAATTAAATCATAAATTAATTTTGGGCTGATCCTTTTACTCTTATTGCGAATCTTAGAATACCCAGCGTGGGTAACAGGGCAGTCTCCTCGGCGGCCATTTGCTCTAGGTGCAGTTCCCTTACTGACCTGAGAGACAAAGGGGGCGCCGGAGAGCTGTGCCTGTGTAGTGACATCACGAATTGGTGACGTGGGAGGAACAGGTGATCCTTCACACTCCCCTCCTCCTCGGCCGCAGACGCCTGCTCCTTGATGTGCGTCAAACTTTGCATCAGCAGACGCATTAGTGGGATGCTCATGCTTATGATGGCGTCGTCCGCACTGACCAGCTGTGTGCATTCCTCAAAACACTGAAGGACTTGACAGAGGTTTTGGAGCTTCGACCACTGCACACCAGACAACTCCATGTCTGCTATCCAACTGCCTGCCCGTGTATGTGTATCCTCCCACAAATACATAAGAGCACGCCTCTGTTCGCACAGCCTCTGAAGCATGTGCAGTGTGCAGTTCCACCTTGTTGCCACGTCGATTATTAGGCGGTGCTGGGGAAGATTCAGCGATCGCTGATGGTTAAGCATACGGCTGGAGTGTACGGGCGACCGGCGGATGTGCGAGCAAAGTCTGTGCACCTTCAGGAGCAGGGCTGGTAAATCTGGGTAATTCTTGAGGAAGCACTGCACCACCAGGTTCAATGTGTGAGCCAGGCAAGGTATGTGTTTCAGTTCTGAAAGGGCTATGGCAGCCATAAAATTCCTTCCGTTATCACGGACTACCTTGCCTGCCTCAAGATGCACACTGCCCAGCCATGACTGAGTTTCTTGCTGCAAGTACTCGGCCAGTACTTCCGCGGTGTGTCTGTTGTCGCCCAAACACTTAATTTGCAGCACAGCCTGTTGACGCTTCCCACTAGCTGTTCCATAACGGGACACCACGGGTGCAAGACTGACAGCTGCGGATGGAGTGGTCGTTGTGCGACTGCGCTCTGTGGATGCACTTTTGCTTCTGGAGGAGGAGTAGCAAACGCCTACAGCCAACTGTTTCCTAGACCGTGGGCTAGGCAGAACTGTGCCAGTATTGTTGTCCCCTGTGGACCCTGCATTCACCACATTAACCCAGTGTGTGGTAATGGACACGTAACGTCCCTGGCCATGCTTACTGGTCCATGCATCTGTTGTGAGGTGCGCCTTTCTACTGACCGATTGCCTGAGTGCATGGACAATGCGTTCTTTGACATGATGGTGGGGTGCTGGGATGGCTTTTCTCGCAAAGAAGTGTCGACAGGGTAGGTCATAGCGTGGTACTGCGTAGGCCATCAGGGCTTTGAAAGCTTCGCTTTCAACCAAACGGTAGGGCATCATTTCTAAAGAGATTAGTCGAGCAATGTAGCCGTTCAAACCCTGTGTACGCGGATGAGAGGAAGAGTACTTTCTTTTCCTATCGATAGTCTCTTTTAGGCTGAGCTGGACTGGAGAGCTGCATATGGTGGAACCAGCGGGGGTGGTGGTGGACATGGCAGATTGAGAGAGGCTTGGCGATGGTATTCTTGATGTGGGCCTACCTACAGTGTTTCCAACCAAGAACCTTGCGATTCCCTGACTGCTTTGGCCTTGCGACAATACCTCCACATTTGCTACTGGTGGTATCTTAACTGGTGGTCTTCCAGTTATGGAAGCAATGTTGCGTTGCTGACTAGCTTCAATATGAGCAGGTGCACCAACGGTACGGGACGTTTGGTAGTTAGTCCATGCTTCCAAGTGCCTGCTGGTTAGATGTCTACGCATGCACGTTGTATTTAAATTTTGAACATTCTTCCCTTTGCTAAAGGTCTTGAAGCATTTCTTACATATAACTTTGAACTGATCATTCGGATCTTGGTTAAAAAATTGCCACACTACATTCGTCCTACTATGGAATACCTTTTCAGGCTTTGCACGCCGTGCTACTGCCACCAGATTGCAACGCTGTCCTACACCTGTTGTGGTTTTTGACACACGTTTTGGGCCTGATGCGGGCCTGCCAGATGACAACTTTTGCGATGTAGATGGCTGCTGCAGATCATCCTCCTCCGCTTCTGAGCTCCAGGCTGCGGCACCCTCTTCCCCCAATAGCTGCCAATCTGGGTCAACAACTGGGTCTTCTTTCACCTCCTCTTCAATGTTATGTGCACCGTCCTCTGTGTCACCGTGTAAGGTGCTATAGCGTTCGGGACTGGGCACCATAGTCTCATCAGGGTCAGATTCGGGCTCAGTACACTGTGAGAGCAAAGTTGTGATCTAAGTCAATGGAACAGCATAATAATCAAGCTGTGGCTGTGCATCTGTGCACTCCATGTCCGATTCTTCCTGTAATGGGCTTTTAACAATTTCCCTCTAACCCAGGCACGGTATGAGTAAAGAGCTCCATGGAGTAAAGTGTAGTGTTGCCTGCCGCATCCTTCACTTTTGTTTTGGGTGAAGGACACAAGGAAGCAACTTTTTCCGGACATGGAGCATCCACTGACGACTCGCTGGTTTTAGATTTCAAAGCTTCTGAAGAGGAGGTGAAAGAGCTGGAGGCTGAGTTAGCAAGGAAAGCCAAAACTTGTTCCTGCTGCTCCGGCTTTAAAAGCTGTTTTCCTACTCCCAGATAAGGGAGCCTTCGAGGCCTTGTGTAGCCAGACGATGACGCTGCTTCTACACCTCGAGCATTTGGTGCTATTTTGCTTTTCCCAGTACCACCAAATGCTCCACTACCACCACCACCATCAGTACCAGCTGGCAACGACCGCCCACGGCCTCTTCCACCAGAATTCCTCATTTTTGCGGAAATGTTACCAAAATAACAAGCGTTATATGCTACTGTTACACAAGGTAGATGGTGTATATTAACTATTGTAGAATTTATATCTTTCTTTTTTTTGGCGGGAAGACAGCAGGAGAAAACAGGCCCTGTGTATTACACCACACAATGGACAAGGCAGAACGTGGCTGGCAGACATACGCCAAACAGAACTCGCGTAGATCCACTTAGTGGCAATGTAAAGCTCCCTTTTTTGGGAGGGACGGGAGACTGCAGGAAAAAACAGGCCCTGTGTATTACACCACACAATGGACAAGGCAGAACGTCTCTGGCAGATATACGCCAAACAGAACTCACGTAGATCCACTTAGTGGCAATGTAAAGCTCCCTTTTTTGGGGGGGACGGGAGACTGCAGGAAAAAACAGGCCCTGTGTATTACACCACACAATGGACAAGGCAGAACGTGGCTGGCAGATATATGCCAAACAATTCACGTAGATCCACTTAGTGGCAATTTAAAGCACCCTTTTTCTGTGGGAGACTGCAGGAAAAAACAGGCCCTGTGTGTTAAACTACACACAATGTACAAGGCAGAACGTGCGTGGCAGATATACGCCAAACAGAACTCACGTTGATCCACTTAGTGGCAATTTAAAGCACCCTTTTTTTGTTTTTGTGGGAGACTGCAGGAAAAAACAGGCCCAGTGTATGGCACCACACAATGTACAAGGCAGAACGTGGGTGGTAGATATAGTAGACTTTCAATCTCCCTACAATGATCAAAGGACAACTATGGCAGCAATAAAAAGGACTGCTGAACACAAAAGTGTGGACAAATAAACAAGATAACTGTGCAGAAAGAAGCAACAGGTTTTTTGCTTTGAAAAAAGCAGTTGGTTTGCACAGCGGCGTACACACAGCAATGCAGCTATCAGAGAGCCTTAGGGTACCGTCACACACTGCCATTTCGATCGCTACGACGGTACGATTCGTGACGTTCCAGCGATATCGTTACGATATCGCTGTGTCTGACAAGCAGCAGCGATCAGGGATCCTGCTGAGAATCGTACGTCGTAGCAGATCGTTTGGAACTTTGTTTCATCGCTGGATCTCCCGCTGTCATCGCTAGATCGGTGTGTGTGACACCGATCTAGCGATGCGATCCAGCATCGTTCACTTGTAACCAGGGTAAACATCGGGTTACTAAGCGCAGGGCCGCGCTTAGTAACCCGATGTTTACCCTGGTTACAAGCGTAAAACTAAAAAAAAAAAAACAGCACATACTTACATTCTGGTGTCCGTCAGGTCCCTTGCCGTCTGCTTCCCGCACTGTGACTGCCGGCCGTAAAGTGAAAGCAGAGCACAGCGGCTGTGCTTTCACTTTACGGCCGGCAGTCAGTGAGTGCGGGAAGCAGACGGCAAGGGACCTGACGGACACCAGAATGTAAGTATGTGCTGTTTGTTTTTTTTAAGTTTTACGCTTGTAACCAGGGTAAACATCGGGTTACTAAGCGCGGTCCTGCGCTTAGTAACCCAATGTTTACCCTGGTTACCCGGGGACCTCGGCATCGTTGGTCGCTGGAGAGCTGTCTGTGTGACAGCTCCCCAGCGACCACACTACGATTTACCTACGATCACAGCCAGGTTGTATCGCTGGTCGTGATCGTAGGTAAATCGTATAGTGTGATGGTACCCTTAGAATACAGCAGCTACAGAGCTGATGCACCCCCCCAAAAAAAAACACTCCCTGCAAAGAAAAAGTGGTGTTGGACAGTGGAAATCGCTACAGCACAAGCGGTTTGGGGGTTAATATTCCCTCCCTAACTATATTCCTGCTTCTGAGGAAGCTGCAGCAACCTCTCCCTATGCTCAGATCGGCAGAAGTAAGATGGCGGTCGGCGTGCACGCCCCTTTATAGCCCCTGTGACGCCGCAGAAAGCAAGCCAATCACTGTCATGCCCTTCTCTAAGATGGTGGGGACCGAGACCTGTGTCATCACGCTGCCCACACTCTGCGTTCACCTTCATTGGCTGAGAAATGGCGCTTAAAGCGCCATACGAAATGCGACTTTGTCGCGCAGATCGCCGACCTCATGGCCGATCCCACAGTGGCATCAGGTCGGGTTTCACGAAACCCGATTTTGCCAAAAGTTGGTGATTTATGAAAATGTCCGATCCGTTTCGCTCAACCCTAGTTTCACAGCCTCTGTGTGAGCTGCCAACAGTCACTTGAGGTGAACTCAAGGAGCACAATGACCGGCAATAACCTGGAGGAATCTCTGTAGTAGGTTGGATTTGCCGCACTGCCCCTGCGTGACACAGCGGCACTACAGTACAGAAGTCCGACAGTGAACAGGTGGAATCATTACAGTGCATCAGAAAAAAAATCTGGTATTACCGTGTTCTGAAATGTCAAATCCATCAAAATAGAATAAATAAATTAATCCAATTGGTAAACGGCGTAACGACGCATTGTTCTGAGGGTCTCGGAATCACGCAGGGAGCGATGCTTAGGGAACACTGCGATCTTGTTTGATCACAGTGTTCCGGGCGTTAATGTGCCGGGAGTGGTCCATGATCGCTTCTGGCACATAGTGCCAGATGTCAGCTGTGATAATCAGCTGACACCTGGCCGCGATAGGCCACGCTCCCCCTCGTCAGCGCGGCTGATCACATATGACGTACTATCCCGTCGATGGTCATACGGGCCCAGGTCACCTCAACAGGATAGTATGTCTAATGTCAGAAAGATGTTAAAATTATGTTATTTGACAGTAGGGATGGTGATCTGTAATGTTTGGGACTAGCCCAGAGTGGGAGTTGTTAACCTGAAGGTAAAGTGGCACTTTCCTGTTAGAAAGTAAGATAGGGCCTGGAGTGCATAAAAAGAGGATGATAGTAAGTGCCTTGCGAATGTATTCGGCCCCCTGGAACTTTTCAACCTTTTCCCACATATCATGCTTTATACATAAAGATACCAAATGTTAATTTTTGTGAAGAATCAGCAACAAATGGAACACAATTGTGACTTTGAACGAAATTTATTGATTATTTAAAGTTTTTGTGGAAATTCAAAAACTGAAAAGTGGGGCGTGCAATATTATTCGGCCCCTTTAACTTAAAGGGAACCTGTCACCCCCAAAATCGATGGTCAGGTAAGCTCACCGTCACCAGGGTCAGAGAGGCCGGAAAGGTCAGAGAGGCCCGGCGCCTGCGCACTGCAGTACTTTGCTCTGCCCTCAACAGGGCAGACAAAGTACGCCTGCGCCGGAGTCGCGGCGTGAAGACCAGAAGAGGACGTCATGGAATGAAGATAGGAGGCGCCGGAGCGGACCTGAGACACCCATTTGACCGGACCGCAGCGGGACCGCACCTGGGTGAGTATAATCTAACCTCTTTTTCTCCTCTTTCAGGTTACATCGGGGGCTTATCTACAGCATTACAGAATGCTGTAGATAAGCCCCTGATGACGGTGAGCTTACCTCACCATCGATTTTGGGGGTGACAGGTTCCCTTTAATACTTTGTTACACCACCTTTTGCTGCGATTACAGCTGCAAGTCACTTGGGGTATGTCTCTATCAGTTTTGTACATCGAGAGACAGAAATTCTTGCCCATTCTTCCTTGGCAAACAGCTCGAACTCAGTGAGGTTTGATGGAGATCGTTTGTGAACAGCAGTTTTCAGCTCTTTCCACAGATTCTCGATTGGATTGAGGTCTGGACTTTGACTTGGCCATTCTAACACCTGGATACGTTTATTTGTGAACCACTCCATTGTAGATTTTGCTTGATGTTTGGGATCATTGTCTTGTTGGAAGACAAATCTCCGTCCCAGTCTCAGGTCTTTTGCAGAATCCAACAGGTTTTCTTCAAGAATTGTCCTGTATTTGGCTCCATCCATCTTCCCATCAATTTTAACCATCTTCCCTGTCCCTGCTGAAGAAAAAGCAGGCCCAATCCATGATGCTGCCACCACCATGTTTGACAGTGGGGATGGTGTGTTCAGGGTGATGAGCTGTGTTGCCTTTAAGCCAAACATATCGTTTGGCATTGTTGCCAAAAAGTTTGATTTTGGTTTCATCTGACCATAGCACCTTCTTCCACATGTTTGGTGTGTCTCCCAGGTGGCTTGTTGCAAACTTTAAACAACACTTTTTATGGATATCTTTGAGAAATGGCTTTCTTTTTCCCACTCTTCCATAAAGGCCAGATTTGTGCCGTGTACGACTGATTGTTGTCCTATGGACAGACTGTCCCACCTCAGCTGTAGATCTCTGCAGTTCATCAGATTGATCATGGGCCTCTTGGCTGCATCTCTGAAAGTTTAGAGGGACGGCCGGGTCTTGGTAGATTTGCAGTGGTATGATACTCCTTCCATTTCAACATGATTTCTTGCACAGTGCTCCTTTGGATGTTTAAAGTTTTGGAAATCATTTTTGTATCCAAATCCAGCTTTAAACTTCTCCACAACAGTATCATGGACCTGCCTGTTGTGTTTCTTGGTCTTCATGATGCTCTCTGTGCTTCAAACAGAACCCTGAGACTATCACAGAGCAGGTGCATTTATGCGGAGACTTGATTACACACAGCTGGATTATATTTATCATCATTAGGCATTTAGGACAACATTGGATCATTCAGAGATCCACAATGAACTTCTGGAGTGAGTTTGCTGCACTGAAAGTAAAGGGGCTGAATAATCTTGCACGCCCCACTTTTCAGTTTTTAAATTTCCACAAAAATGTAAAATAACCAATAAATTTCGTTCAACTTCACAATTGTGTTCCACTTGTTGTTGATTCTTCACCAAAAATTTACATTTGGTATCTTTATGTTTGAAGCATAAAGGCAAGGCACTGTACATAACTTTTGCTAAGCAGGACTGTACTGTAAAGCTGGGGTCTGGTAAAGAAGTGAGAAACAGTGGAGACAGAGGACAAGAAGAGAGTAAAGACGAAAGGAGAACAATAGAGAAATGAAGGCAGGAAACTGTGTGGAAAATGCTTTGAGTTGTAAAGGAAACATTCCAAAGACTGTGCACCCACTATCTTTTGTATATACAGTATTTCCTACCAAGTTCCCATTCAGTAAAATGTTTATTTTTAAATGGGAGAAGGTCTGGCCCATCTTGGGTGTAAAAGAAGAAAAAAGACACAAAGCGTTGTCCAGCCTTTCAGAGGGCCTACAGAAGTGGGTATTGGAACTGGAAGTGCCAGCCTACAACTAGAAGTGGCCGATGTAGGAAACCGAAGTGGAAGGAAAAGGCCTGTCCTGTAAGGTAAAACTGAGCTGCATTGTTGTGAAGTAGTGAGAAACAGTGGAGACAGGACAAGTAGAAAGAGTAAAGGAGAACAATAAAGTTTCTTTTTAAATGGTGGACTCCCTCATTGAACTGTGAAGTATCTGGTACTGGCAAGCCAATGTCATCGGTTCCATCTGGCCTGCAGGGGCATAACACCCCACAGCACAAGTCCACACACCCAGCCAGGACCCCCACTTTCATGTACCGTGCTGGGGCGCAAGAGACAAGTAACTCTCTGACTTCTCCTTGGCAGGTGACGGTGAGTTGGAGGGTTGGTTGCTCACCTGATCCAGGTGTGCATGGCGGAGCTATATAAAGAGAGATGTATAATCCAATCATGGCGGCTGCTTTAGCCGCTGTTCTCACAGTAAATGGAGAGAGGACATAACAAGTAGAGAGATGAATCTGGTGGATCCTGGGCCCTGCAGCTGACAAAGGTTAATTAAGGCAGTAAGCATAAAAAGCATGCAAATGGTTGCACCGCGTTTCGGAGTAGAAGCTGCTCCTTCCTCAGTTATAGTTTGGAGTAGATTGTTCTCAGAAATTTTTTACAATAAATTTGAAGTTTTTCATATTTGCCACCTGGATTAACCTTTGTCAGCGGCAGCGCCCGGAATCCATCGCAGTCTTCTCTCGCTTACAGACAATTTGTGTTTTTTCATGACTAGCATTTTACACAATGTTAGAAGAGCCAGAACTACAGACTACGTGGCTCAAAAACAAGTTTATCTACATTTTGTACAATCCATCAATAGTCAATCCCTCCTACCACTAAGTTATCATGAAAGGTATGCTCAGTAGTTACATGTTCTCCTCATCAGTTCAGCATGGCTTTCCCGGTCTCTCCATTACTGCTCGCAGTTGCCATCCTTGTAGGTAAGTTAAGGGGGTTGTTTCAGGTTTTTAAATGGTCACAGTTGCAAAGTGCTATTAAAAACAATTTACCTCATTAAAAATTCTCAAGAACGGAGGGATTTTTAATTGCGTAGGACCCAGCTCATTGCCTAGGTTACCAGCCACCTCTTTGGTCTTCAATAGCCGATTAAGTAAAGAATGTGCCGCTTGCAGATTGTTTGCTTACTAGCCTGCCCTGAAGCTGCCCAGATCACCCTCATCGCCCCTGCATTGCTCCTATATGAATGGGAGAGTGCATCGTTTGGACCAGCGGCTCAACCACACTGACCAAGATGTCAAAATTCAAGCACGCAAGGCCCCCTGCAAACCAGGATGGCCGGGACTTGTGCGCTCCTGAAGAAAGAAGATGAGAACAACCCTTTAATGGTTGCATGCTAGTCCCAGATCATTGTGTAGTTGTCATGGATCTCTGTGCAGAGCGGTCACTTGTCCTCAATCTCTTCTCTGTCCAGGTGAAGCTTCTTGTGAGACTGACTGCGGTTTCTATGACCTGCTGGCTTCATTGAACATAACTGATCCACCCCCCGATGAGCGTCCGGTCACAGATTGGCGAAACGTGACTACTGTATACCTGGACTTCACGTTGTATGCCATTGTTAAACTGGTGAGAATGACCACTGTGGTTGCGATTTCACTATTTTTTTTTTATTTACCATGTTTGCTATATGGTAAAAGTGACCTGACAATATGATTCTCCAGGTCAATACAAGTTTACCGATGCCAAAATTTTAAATTTAAGTGGTGAAAAACAAATTTGGAAATTTGTAACAATTTTTTTTGCTTGTGTTGCCATTGTACAAGTCCCATAATGTTTTGAAATATGGGGCTGGGTGTGAGCTTATTTTTTGCTCCCGGAGCTGATGTTTTTATTGATACCGTTTTGCAGGAGATACAGTGTTATGATCGCCTCGTATTGCATTTTATTGAAATTTGCGGAAGCCAAAAAAACATAATTGTGGGGGGTTTTTTTGTTACACCACTAACTAATCAGACTCACTTATTTCATATTTTGATAAATCAGACTTTTACAAACGCAGGAATACCAACTATGTGCATATTTTTTAATTGTTTTATTTTTAACGGGTGATTTGAACTTTTGTACTTTTGTGTTTTTTCTTCTTTTTAAAAAAAAAAAACGTATTTTTTTTACTGTATTTAATAGTGCCTTTAGGACTTTTTTTTTTAACTTAAATTATCCATGATGTGTTGGGAAAGATGCGGGCTCAGCATCAAAGGAAGGAGTTAATATTTATTTCATTCATTTCTAAGTTATTTCATTTCTTCTCATTTTGATGCAGATTTCATTCATTCAATGCAAAATTCATAATCAAATTTGCAGCAAAATCAAAAACATGTTACTTACAGTGTCTGGTATTAGCAAATTTTGACAGTAATTTTTCTTTGCTTGTTAACCTTTTTAGATTTTTAATTATTACTATATTTTTATGAGGCTAAGTCCTCTTTTTCTCTGAAGAGGCAGTTTGCATATTGGTCTAAGGAAATCCAATGAAAAATATTGTGCAACTTGCTGTTGCGATAATGCTTTAGAGTTGTAATTTTTACTGAGAATTTGGCAAATCTCAGACAAGTTGTAGTTATATTAAAATCTATGGAAGTAGCGGGAGACTCGTAGCCAATGATAAAGAAATGAGCAAATTTGGTAACAATTGTGACTCTGCATCACTCTTGCATTATGTCGTAGGTCTCCATCCAACATCTACAGAAACATAGTAATGATCTCTAATATTGGAACGCCATCCAGGCCCTTTTTGAACGTTAACTCTCATGTAGCAGAATTCCATAGTCTCATTACTCTTGGGCCGGCATCACACTAGAGAGTTTTACGGACGTATGAGAGGTGCAAAAACTACGCATTGCACATGGACCAATGATTCTCTATGGGGCAGCTCCTATCTGCCGTATATTTCTCAGCCGTATTTTACGGGATGAGAAAATCGCAGCATGCTGTGTTTATCAGCGTATTCCGCAAAAAATCCGCCAATGAAAGTCTATGGGGGCGAGAAAAATACGGATTACACACGGACCAGTAGTGTGACTTGCGAGAAATACGCAGCGGTGTTCTATAGAAAAGCCGGTAATTCAGCGTGGTGTACAGTAAAACCACACTGACAGGTTAGAATAGAATAGCTAAAATAAATGTCTACACATAGAATAGAAAAATATTTAGAATTGAGAGTCCTCAGGGGTTGATACCTTTTAATGGCTAACTGAAAAGATGATAACAAATTGCAAGCTTTCGAGACTACGCAGGTCTCTTCATCAGGCAAAGACTAAAAGAAATTCTGAAGAATCACATATTTATGTACAACATAAATGATGAAGAGACCTGTGTAGTCTCGAAAGCTTGCAATTTGTTACCATCTTTTCAGTTAGCCATTAAAAGGTATCAACCACTGAGGACTCTCAATTCTAAATATTTTTCTATCTACTGGCTAACACGGTACCAAGATATATATCTTTCCTGTACACATAGTATAGGTATATATATATATATATATATATATACAGTGGGGCAAAAAAGTATTTAGTCAGTCAGCAATAGTGCAAGTTCCACCACTTAAAAAGATGAGAGGCGTCTGTAATTTACATCATAGGTAGACCTCAACTATGGGAGACAAACTGAGAAAAAAAAATCCAGAAAATCACATTGTCTGTTTTTTTAACAATTTATTTGCATATTACGGTGGAAAATAAGTATTTGGTCAGAAACAAAATTTCATCTCAATACTTTGTAATATATCCTTTGTTGGCAATGACAGAGGTCAAACGTTTTCTGTAAGTCTTCACAAGGTTGCCACACACTGTTGTTGGTATGTTGGCCCATTCCTCCATGCAGATCTCCTCTAGAGCAGTGTTGTTTTTGGCTTTTCGCTTGGCAACACGGACTTTCAACTCCCTCCAAAGGTTTGCTATAGGGTTGAGATCTGGAGACTGGCTAGGCCACTCCAGGACCTTGAAATGCTTCTTACGAAGCCACTCCTTCGATGCCCTGGCGGTGTGCTTTGGATCATTGTCATGTTGAAAGAACCAGCCACGTTTCATCTTCAATGCCCTTGCTGATGGAAGGAGGTTTGCACTCAAAATCTCACGATACATGGCCCCATTCATTCTTTCATGTACCCGGATCAGTCGTCCTGGCCCCTTTGCAGAGAAACAGCCCCAAAGCATGATGTTTCCACCACCATGCTTTACAGTAGGTATGGTGTTTGATGAATGCAACTCAGTATTCTTTTTCTTCCAAACACGACAAGTTGTGTTTCTACCAAACAGTTCCAGTTTGGTTTCAGCAGACCATAGGACATTCTCCCAAAACTCCTCTGGATCATCCAAATGCTCTCTAGCAAACTTCAAACGGGCCCGGACATGTACTGGCTTAAGCAGTGGGACACGTCTGGCACTGCAGGATCTGAGTCCATGGTGGCGTAGTGTGTTACTTATGGTAGGCCTTGTTACATTGGTCCCAGCTCTCTGCAGTTCATTCACTAGGTCCCCCCGCGTGGTTCTGGGATTTTTGCTCACCGTTCTTGTGATCATTCTGACCCCACGGGGTGGGATTTTGCGTGGAGCCCCAGATCGATGGAGATTATCAGTGGTCTTGTATGTCTTCCATTTTCTAATTATTGCTCCCACTGTTGATTTCTTCACTCCAAGCTGGTTGGCTATTGCAGATTCAGTCTTCCCAGCCTGGTGCAGGGCTACAATTTTGTTTCTGGTGTCCTTTGACAGCTCTTTGGTCTTCACCATAGTGGAGTTTGGAGTCAGACTGTTTGAGGGTGTGCACAGGTGTCTTTTTATACTGATAACAAGTTTAAACAGGTGCCATTACTACAGGTAATGAGTGGAGGAAAGAGGAGACTCTTAAAGAAGAAGTTACAGGTCTGTGAGAGCCAGAAATCTTGATTGTTTGTTTCTGACCAAATACTTATTTTCCACCATAATATGCAAATAAATTGTTAAAAAAACAGACAATGTGATTTTCTGGATTTTTTTTTCTCAGTTTGTCTCCCATAGTTGAGGTCTACCTATGATGTAAATTACAGACGTCTCTCATCTTTTAAAGTGGTGGAACTTGCACTATTGCTGACTGACTAAATACTTTTTTGCCCCACTGTATATATATATATATATATGTCAGTGAGACATATTTATATTTAATACAGCGCTAGATAGCATAAAAGCCGGTAATTCAATTACCGGCTTTTGCTATCTCCATATCAAACCCGACAGGATATGAGACATGGTTTACATACAGTAAACCATTTCATATCCCTTTTTTTTGCATATTCCTCACTACTAATGTTAGTAGTGTGTGTGTTTGCAAAATTTGGGGGCTCTAGCTGTTAAAATAAAGGGTTAATTCAGGGAAAAAACTGGCATGGGATCCCGCGCAATTTTCTCCGCCAGAGTGGGAAAGCCAGTGACTGAGGGCAGATATTAATAGCCTAGAGAGGGTCCATGGTTATTGTCCCCCCCCCCCGGCTAAAAACATCTGCCCCCAGCCACCCCAGAAAAGGCACATCTGTAAGATGCGCCTATTGTGGCACTTAGCCTCTCTCTTCCCACTCTCCTGTAGCGGTGGGATATGGGGTAGTAAAGGGTTAATGTCACTTTGCTATTGTAAGGTGACATAAAACCTGGTTAATAATGGAGAGGTGTCAATGAGACGCCAATCCATTATTAATCCAATACTAGTAAATGGTTAATAATACACACACATTAGGAAAAAAGTATTTTATTGAAATAAAGACACAGGGTGTTGTAATAGGTTATTATACTCTCATTCCAAAAAACGACCCTCGTTCTGTAAAAGAAGAAAAAAGCAACAATATCCCATACCTTTCCAGCGCTCAGTCAAGTCACAAGCTGTAAATCCATCTGAAGGGGTTAAAAAATTTTACAGCCAGGAGCCTGCTAATGCAGCTGCCCCTGGCAGTAAAAACTGGGGAATGAATGGGAAGCAGGGGAACATAGCATCGTAGACTTGCGGTGCTGCACCCCCTGCTGGTATAAACTCATATGAACTCTAGCGTGGGAATTTTTCTGAATAGTTTCTCACGCTAGAGTTCACATGAATTTATACCAGCAAGGAGCGAAGCACCGTAAATCTACGATGCTACGTTCCCCTGCTTTCAATTCATTCCCCAGAGCTGCATTAGCAGGCTCCTGGCTCTAAAATTTTTTAACCCCTTCAGATGGATTTACAGCGTGGGACGTGACTGAGCACCGGAAAGGTATGGGATATTGTTGCTTTTTTCTCATTTACAGAACGAGGGTGGTCGTCATTTGGATTGAGTATAATAAACTATTACAACACCGTGTCTTTACTTCAATGAAATACCTTTTTCTTAATGTGTGTGTGTTTTATTAACCATTTACTACTATTGGATTAATAACACAGGTTTGCAAAAAAAAAAAATTTTTCAAGAGCTGTTTTGGTTATTCCACGCAGTCTTTATGCTTTTAAGTGCGCTGAATCCGAAAATGACCTCCGTTTTGTCATATGGCATCACGTTTTCTGACAATTTAAGTAACTATGTTAAAATTATTATTATTATTATTATTTATTGTTATAGCGCCATTTATTCAATGGCGCTTTACATGTGAGGAGGGGTATACATAATAAAAACAAGTACAATAATCTTAAACAATACAAGTCATAACTGGTACAGGAGGAGTGAGGACCCTGCCCGCGAAGGCTCACAATCTACAAGGGATGGGTGAGAATACAGTAGGTGAGGATAGAGCTGGTCATGCAGCGGTTTGGTCGATCGGTGGTTACTGCAGGTTGTAGGCTTGTCGGAAGAGGTGGGTCTTCAGGTTCTTTTTGAAGGTTTCGATGGTAGGTGAGAGGCTGATGTGTTGTGGTAGAGGGTTCCAGAGTAGGGGTGATACGCGAGAGAAATCTTGTATGCGATTGTGGGAAGAGGAGATAAGAGGGGAGCAGAGAAGGAGATCTTGTGAGGATCGGAGGTTGCGTACAGGTAAGTACCAGGAGACGAGGTCACAGATGTATGGAGGAGACAGGTTGTGGATGGCTTTGTATGTCATGGTTAGGGTTTTGTACTGGAGTCGGTGGGTAATGGGGAGCCAGTGAAGGTATTGACAGAGGGGAGAGGCCGGGGAATAGCGGGGGGACAGGTCGGGCAGCAGATTTTAGAATAGATTGGAGGGGTGCGAGAGTGTTAGAGGGGAGGCCACAGAGCAGGAGGTTGCAGTAGTCAAGGCGAGAGATGATGAGGGCATGCACTAGGGTTTTTGCAGATTCTTGGTTGAGGAATGAACGGATTCGTGAAATATTTTTGAGTTGAAGTCGGCAGGAAGTGGAAAGGGCTTGGATATGTGGTTTGAAGGAGAGATCAGCATCAAGGATTACCCCGAGGCAGAGAGCTTGTGGGACTGGGGAGAGTGGGCAGCCATTTACTGTAATGGATAGGTTCATTGGGGGGGTCACGTGAGATGGGGGAAAGATGATGAATTCTGTTTTGTCCATGTTAGGTTTGAGAAATCTAGCAGAGAAGAAGGATGAAATAGTGGACAATACCTCAAAATAAGACAATACCTCAAAATAAATGAAAATAGACTCATAAAATTAATTTTGTATTACAAATGTTTCATGAAAATCATTTTTTAATTGCAATGAGCTCACTAACACACACTAAAATCGATTCTTCTTCCCTGTGAGGCTTCTCTTGGTACATTTACGCTTGTGAGTAGCATCTGGAATGTCTCTCTGAAACGTCCAACAGTAGTCTGCCATCATTGTAATGCTCCATCTTCCCTGGTTTCTTCTTTCCATCTCTTTAATGTCCTGGTGGAATCGTTCACCTTGCTCTTCATTCACAGCTCCCAAATTTTCAGGAAAGTTGTCAAGGTGGGAATGGAGGAAATGCACTTTCAAACTCACCAGGCAACCTAAAGCTTGAAATGCTTTCGGCATTCAACCGACGATTTTTTTGTAGTCGGGGCCTTTGTTATTGCCTAAAAATTTCTCTACGACCTCTTTAAATGCAAGCCACCCTTCTTTTTGAGGATGCGTCATGGTATTGATAAACTCTTGATCAGCTATAAGCCTTCTAATGTCTGGTCCGACGAACACACCTTCCTTCAACTTTGCCTCCGAGAGGCCTGGAAACTTGGTGACCAAGTATTTGAAGCATTCTCCATCTTTTGGAAGTGATTTTACGAATTGCTTCATCAATCAAAAATTGAGAAAAATATGCTAAATTTGAAGAGAATTTTGCATTTTGTGGCAAATCCTGACGTCCAGGATTTTTTCAATATTTTTGTCATTTAAAGCACACCAAACTACATGGAAAATAGATGAAAATAATCAAACAGCTTTTTAGTCGCAGACCTGTGTAATGAATAAGTGTCTTATTGACACCTCTCCATTATTAACCAGGCTTAATGTCACCTTACAATAGCAAGGTGGCATTAACCCTTTATTACTCCATATGCCACCACTACAGGGGAGTGGGAAGTGCCAGAATAGGCGCATCTTACAGATGTGCCTTTTCTGGGGTGGCTGGGGGCAGATGTTTTTAGCCGGGGGGGAGCAATAACCCAATAACCATGGTCCCTCTCTAGGCTATTAATATCTGCCCCCACGCCAGTTTTTTCCGTGAATTAACCCTTTATTTTACCAGCTAGAGCCCCCAAATTTTGCACACACACTACTAACATTAGTAGTGAGGAATATGCACAAAAAAGGGATATGAAATGGTTTACTGTATGTAAACCATGTCTCATATCCTGTCGGGTTTGGGAAGGAGATAGCAAAAGAATTATCAATTGAATTATCGGCTTTTCTGCTATCTTGCGCTGTATGAAATATAAATATATATATATGTGTCTCACTGACATATATATATATATATATATATATATATATATATAGACTGTATATATGTTTTCATGAATATTTGAGCCCATGGATCCATTCTATGTCCATTTTGCAAGCCGGCGAGAAAATCTCGCTGTACGGATGCCATACAGATTACATATGTAGGTTTTACATGCGCAAACACCATGCCTAGGGATAACATACGGATCACTGTTGTGGGATCATTTCTGCGTATTACGCATGTAAAATACGGACCATATTTCCCTACGCTGAGTGTGACACCGGCCTTATAGTGCTGTCTGTGATGATGGGGATATCTGCTTTCCTCTAGACGTTGTGGATGCCCCCTTGTCCACCTGCAGGCCTAGGCGTAAATAGATCATAAGAAAGATCTTTGTATTTCCCCCCATACACTTGTAAACTGTAATAAGATCGCCCCTAAGCCTTCATTTTACCAAACTGAATAACTCCAAGTGTAATAACCTACCTTGATATTGCTGTCCTCCCATTCCATTAATAACCTTGGTCGCTCTTCTCTGCACCCGCTCTAATTCAGCTCTGACCTTCACTGGAGACCAAGATTGTGCATAGTAATCTAAGTGTGGCTGCACTCGTGGGCTTGCATATAAAGTGAAAACTAAGTTCTCATCATGAGTATCTCTGCCTCTTTTAATGTATCCCTTGCTTTTTTTTGCTATGCTAGCAGCTACCTGACACTGGTCACTAAAGTTGAGTTTGCCATCCACCAATACGCCCAAGTCTTTTTCAGTGACGCTTCCACACAGTGTTTTATCAATCAATAAACAATAGTACATTTTATTTGAAATGCACAACCTTACATTTATCTAAATTAAACTTCAATTGCTATTTCTCTCCCCGACTATCTACCTTCCTGAAATCCATCTGTCATATTAAATTATACTCCTCTGTGTTGATTATGTTCCATTGCCGAAATTAGTTTTATTTAAAGATTGTAAAATTGCCCTTCCTCAGGTCATTAATAATTATATTAAAAATAAGAGGGCCCAATACCGACCCTTGTGGTACCCCTCTGTTAACTATGACCCAATCCGAGTGTGCTCCATTAATAACCACTTCTGTTTCCTATGACTGAGCCAGTTGTTAACCCAATTACACATATTTTACCCTATGGGTCTCATTTTATTAACAAACTTTTTTGTGGCAACGTATCAAAAGCCTTTGAAAATTCTAGAAATACAACATTAATGGCAGTGTCCTGGTTCATCCTGGAACCTACCTCCTCATAGAGGCTGATATGACTAATTATTTAGCAACCAATCTCTAATAAATCATGTTGATGCTGGGTTTTAAGTTTTATTTTTTAATTAAAATGCTATGTAATGGATAATATTTTGTTAATTACAGGATATGAATCAGCAAACTGTTATCTCGTATGTATGGTTTTATATGGTAAGTTCAATGTTATCTGAACTACTTTTTTAAGTACATACCAAAAAGTACACCAAGCTGTGTACGCCAAGATGAGTGTACAAACATTGAATATACAACATTTAAACCGCACTACTGATACAATGCCTACAAGTAGTATTCAACCCCCTGCAGATTTAGCAGGTTTAATAAGATGCAAATAAGTTAGAGCCTTCAAACTTCAAACAAGAGCAGGATTTATTAACAGATGCATAAATCTTACAAACCAAAAAGTTTTGTTGCTCAGTTAAATTTTTATAAATTTTAAACATAAAAGTGTGGGTCAATTATTATTCAACCCCTAGGTTTAATATTTTGTGGAATAACCTTTGTTTGCAATTACAGCTAATATTCGTCTTATGAAAGTAAAGGTACCTTACGGGCTCGTCTGGAACGGAGACCATTGCGGTGGAGTACGTTACTTATGGTATTGACTGAAACCAATGTCCCCACTGCCATGAGATCTTCCCGGAGCTCCTTCCTTGTTGTCCTTGGGTTAGCCTTGACTCTTCGGACAAGCCTGGCCTCGGCACGGGAGGAAACTTTCAAAGGCTGTCCAGGCCGTGGAAGGCTAACAGTAGTTCCATAAGCCTTCCACTTCCGGATGATGCTCCCAACAGTGGAGACAGGTAGGCCCAACTCCTTGGAAAGGGTTTTGTACCCCTTGCCAGCCTTGTGACCCTCCACGATCTTGTCTCTGATGGCCTTGGAATGCTCCTTTGTCTTTCCCATGTTGACCATGTATGAGTGCTGTTCACAAGTTTGGGGAGGGTCTTAAATAGTCAGAAAAGGCTGGAAAAAGAGATAATTAATCCAAACATGTGAAGCTCATTGTTCTTTGTGCCTGAACTACTTCTTAATACTTTAGGGGAACCAAACAGAATTCTGGTGGGTTGAGGAGTTGAATAATAAATTACCCTCTGAAAAGACATTTCACAATTTAAAAAAAAAAAGAAAGAAATAACATTCTTTTTTGCTGCAGTGCATTTCACACTTCCAGGCTGATCTACAGTCCAAATGTCACAATGCCAAGTTAATTCCAAATGTGTAAACCTGCTAAATCTGCAGGGGGTTGAATACTACTTGTAGGCACTGTATATAAAACATAGAATATACTTTATAATATGAAAGTACTTAACACACAAATTTTACAATTCGTGTGTGCTCACCGGCCATGACAAGGCAACCTTATTTCTTATGAGACCTTAATCTTCTCTATCAGACATAATAGAAAAGGTTAGGAATCGTTTCGATCTGAAGTCACTTTGTCACGGCCGATGGGCTCACACAAACTGGCCAATATGAGTGCAAGGTTACATTCATTAAAAAGTCTAGTCTACGAGGCAGTAATTCAGGTAAAATTTCATATACTCAATGTTTGTACCTATCTTGGTTCACACGGTGGCTGCTGCACTTTTCGTATGAATGTATGGTGGTCATAGAAGATTGCGCCTGTTTACACTTCATTCTATTAGAAGGTGCTGGTCAGTTTTTGTTTTTTCTTTGTTAACTATATATTTCACATCTTATTTCCTTTCTTTTACCATAATTACGTTATATTCTAGTATCTTGCTGGACGGCAAGTCTATAATTCATGAAGCTCATACAGCTCTGGAGCGACCTCTAGTAAGAAGAAGCTGCACTTCTTGCCCACCTACCCACTTATACTGTATATCTGTATGCAGTGCATAGGTGCTGCTGCTCCCTCTTCTTTTATTTAAACCAATCGATGTCTAATATGTGCAGTGACCATTCCTTAAAGGGATTGTCCGCCCCTGACTTTCTTTAAAAAAAATGGTGTGTAAAGTGATCCGTTAGTCAATGATTTTCAGCAGGAATAAAATACCTGTAAGGCTGAAAGAGTGAGCATGGAGATCGATGAAAGACCTATACAGCTGTCGAGGAGGAAGCCACCTAGGATCAGTAAGATGCATGTACTACATGTTTATTTTAGATCAGGCTGGCCTTTTTTTTTAAAGCTCCTTTAAGTCAATGCTCCTGGCAAATATTCTACATTGATTCTTGTCAGGATGGAAACTGAATAATGTGTGCAACATGACAAATGTGCATTCAGCCCAGAATGGCCTTGGACACAGTTGCCAGCTATAATGTCTGCCCCTATTGTGGACCCCCAGCTAGTTATTGTCCTGTTTGATCCAGGCTGTCAGCTCCTGCATAGACCTATTTGTCTCCATGACTACAGACTACAAATAAATCTTGAGTGTAGTCAGATCCTGAAGCACATTTACACCAGCAGAATCCAGGCGCCAAATGACATCACAACTGTCCATCTGGAGTCATCAGCTCTGTGCCTAGGCCTATCCGAGAGCACCACACCCTACCAAATCATCCAGATTACTGCTGGAAGCCAGTTATAGTCTTGTACTTCTCTGATTTAGTCCGGCCAGTTAGTTCCTTGTCGTTTCATTGCTCCTTGTTTTGTCCTCATCTTATATTTTCGGACTGTTTTTATGGATCCTGATTTTGTCCTTTACGCGACCTCTTGGCTGTGACCTTGCTTGGCAACCATTCCTGTGCACCTCCGATCAGCAACCCCTCCGTAGTTAATAATAATATTTTGATTTCTATAGTGCCAACATATTCCGCAGCACTTTACACAAGCAGCAATCAAGTGGACCCGGTTGTAAGTCCAGGTGCCTGTATAGGAGTTAAAGGGTCTTAGGGTTTCTGTGGAGTCTGCCAATCAGAGTGGCTTGTGCCAAGTCTGTCCTAGGTAGTCTTTTTGAGCCTGTGGCCTCATTCAGATGTTACAACACGTCGATCATCACTTGATTAAAGACCTTTTCAAATAGTGATGCAAACTTCATGGTAAGAATCATTAAAGGGAATCTGTCAGGAAGTTTACTCCCCCTTTGCTGAAGTATTGGATGCGTCGCCCCAGGTCATTTACACACTTAGCTCCTGCTTCCCTCTTTGGACTGATAGCAGGTTGTCTCGCTAATGTCAGGCGCTGGACAGGAAATCACGCGTGTGCTTACTTTTCCACAGTCCTCGCACCTTCACGGTAAGGTGTCCTCTTGCGGACATTGACTTCACTGTATGCCACCCATTGACCCTTCCGGGTGTACAGTGTTGATGGGACCAGAATGCCCAGCAATATATTTTCCATCAGGAAACCCTACAGTGCATGCATTGCACTTTGTATGACTTGCCATACGCAAGATTTACTATTGCTACACATAGTGATGTCAGCAACTGGAATCTAAAGTATGGCCGTGCATCTTCCAGACTTTATTTTGGGAATATATTAGTAGCACCTCTGACAATAACCTGACAGATTCCCTTTATTATGATCACTAGGCATGTGGTGTAATCAGGAATTATTTCCCATATTCCAGTCTTGGCAAAACGAATTCCTATTATGGGACCCAGACGACTTCTGTGGAATTGAGAGCCTTCTTATCCCCAGCGATTACTTTTGGAAACCAGATCTTTATATAAGTGAAATGTAAGTGTGACAGTGATCACAGCTGCGTCGGCCAGGAGAGTTCTGCAGGAAGGAAAATACTTAAAAAAAGTAATGCCCCTGACGGGCAGAGTATTGATGGTGGGAATATATGCTAGGAGGCATATTATGCTTTATGGTTGCTACTCACACTTGGTAATATATAAATTCTAGCTTTCCAGTCAAATTATTGCTGAAGCCAATCAGTGACTTCATGTGCATCACATGTCTGTTGAGGCCATTGATTGGCTGCAGCAGTCACGAAAATGCTAGACAGGGCCTCATCACTTTGAAAGGACCACTGGCAAGATGGCACTGTAGTGGTGTGGGATTATAGGGAGGAGTAAAGCCTAGTTCTTTTTTTTTTTGTATTATACCCTTTGCCCATTGTATTAAAATCCTTGAAAATACCTCTAAGGCTCCTTTTTATGTTGCGTTTTTAACCATGTTCAGTGGTCAATGTGTGCTCTGATGTGCTGGATTTTCGGGCGTACCTACTAGAGGCAGAGACTCAGAAGCAGTCTACTTCCTCTGGGTGTCCACCTCCAGTAGGCGTATATGCCCGAAAATGATGTACAATGAAGCACACGTTGGCTCTGTTGGCACCATTATAGTCTATAACCCCGTCACCGCATACTTCCGAATCCCGTTTTGCAGGGGGTTCATTTCCAACGGGACTACTGAACATGGGCAAGAATGCAATGTGAAAGGAGCCTATGGGTTAGGTGAGAACACAGTACCCATGGACAGTGGTGATCCCTCCTACCACTCTTCAGTTCCCGCCAATACTCTTGTCAATGTTTCCCAAGAATCAACACCATAGACCCATGCTGAGGGACTTTAACACATTCCTCCTAACTTAGTCCACCTCCTGACGCTTCCCTATAGGCAAGCTACTCCAGGGCTACCTACTACATGGGTTTATTGTAGGTCTTCTAGGCACACTATCCCAACTTGACACTAAACCGTTACGTTTTTTACTTCTTTTCTGCCCCTTCTATCAGCGTGGCCCAGTGTTCCAGCATCTCAACTTGCCCACCAAACTTGGCTCTTCTTGGTCCCGTCCATTATGGAAATCTCACCCCCAATGCCGCTACTGTAATGTGTAATGGTTTTCATCATGCAAAGTCACAGCAGTGGTATGGAACCAGATGTAACGTATATATGTATCTTTACAGGACTGAAGAAGATCACAAATCGCCGGTGATTTCATATTATAACCTGACTAATAATGGAAAAATAAGTAACTCCAAGCCCCTCCGGGTTGTCAGCACGTGTAATTTGGACTTGTACAAATTCCCTTTTGACACACAGACCTGCAGGCTTACATTTCGCTCATATCTTTACACAGGTACAAAGATACAAAATAGGCAGAGTTTACAGTATCACTTTTAGATATGCATGCCTTCTTTCCCAGGACGGTAGTCCCCAACATTCATTTGAATCTACAACTCCCAGCATGGATGGAGAGAGATGATGGAGACCCCTGTCCTAGGATGCACATAAGCATTACGATAAATTGCTTTAAAGGGATGTACAGGTTTCTAAAACCTTATGCTAACTATTGCATTTTCATTACAGTTGTATTTTCTGCATTGAATTAAATATTAATAAAAATAGCACTTTTGCTAAATTTTATTGGCCTGTAAAACCATGCCCCATTCAGCCCCGGATTTTCTCCATTTCTACCCATTTTGATGGAAGTGGTTCAAGCTAGCATAAGAATGCCAAAAGTTGCAAGTTTTTTGGCTCGCCTCCATGTGCAAAAATTTTGTCTTTTCAAAGCTTTTTACACCACAACGTAAAACCTTTGATGAATAAGGGGAACAGTTTTTCCTTTTTGCATAAGCTTGCCTTAATTTTCTTGTCTGTATAGGAATTGATTTTATACTGAATCATTTTGGCCCCAATTTATCAAAGTTTTGGCACCAAAAAAGTGTGGTAAAAGCCTTGAAAAGCTGCAACATTTTTTGCGCAACTCATAGTTGCACCACAATTTTACGATTTTTACAGTTTTCAGGGTAGTTTCTCCCAGCTTTGCCAAAATGGGCCGAGTTGCCAATTTTGGCAACCTTTTGGGTGGAATCTGTGAACCCGGGAGGAATAAATGAACAGTTGAGCTTTGCCAGTTTTATATAGTCCTCTATATGTGTTCAATTAATTCAGGTTTTCTTTATGCATAGTCTTAGCCTAAGCATATAGGCCTTTTTTTAGCCATGCTTTGTTATGCATAATTACAGATGGTTATGTACAAATGTATTACATTTTAATACACTGCTCAAGAAAATAAAGGGAACACTTAAACAACAGAATATAACTCCAAGTAAATCAAACTTTTGTGAAATCAAACTGTCCACTTAGGAAGCAACACTGTTTGACAATCAGTTTCACATGCTGTTCTCAAATGGAATAGACAACACGTGGAAATTATTGGCAATTATCAAGACACACTCAATAAAGGAGTGGGTCTGCAGGAGGGGACCACAGACCACATCTCAGTACCAATGATTTCTGGCTGATGTTTTGGTCACTTTTGAATGTTGGTTGTGCTTTCACACTTGTGGTAGCATGAGACGGACTCTACCACCTACATAAGTGGCTCAGGTAGTGCAGCTCATCCAGGCTGGATATCAATGCGAGCTGTGGCAAGAAGGTTTGCTGTGTCCATCAGCGTAGTGTCCAGAGGCTGGAGGCACTACCAGGAGACAGGCCAGTACACCAGGAGACGTGGAAGGGTGTTGTGAATTCCGCTCTTGGGCTCCCTCCGGTGGTTGTAAGTGGCACTTTTGTGAGTTCTGCTCTTGGGCTCCCTCTTGTGGTTTCAAATGGTATGGCTGCTCCTTGGATTTAGCTGTCAGCAGCTGCTGATTGTCTTTTCTGCTCGGCTGTTATGACCTGGTGGTCAGGACAATAATGGACCTGGTGGTTAAGAGCACACGGAATGACCTGATAGTTACTGATAATAAGGACGAGCTCTGGGACGTGGGAACTCTGCTGACCGCAATCCCTAAACCTATCAAACACACTAGAATTAGCCGTGGATTGCGCCTAACGCTCCCTATGCAACTCGGCACAGCCTAAGAAACTAGCTAGCCCTGAAGATAGAAAAATAAAGCCTACCTTGCCTCAGAGAAATTCCCCAAAGGAAAAGGCAGCCCCCCACATATAATGACTGTGAGTAAAGATGAAAATACAAACACAGAGATGAAATAGATTTAAGCAAAGTGAGGCCCGACTTACTGAACAGACCGAGGATAGGAAAGGTTACTTTGCGGTCAGCACAAAAACCTACAAAAAGACCATGCAGAGGGCGCAAAAAGACCCTCCGCACCGACTCACGGTGCGGAGGCGCTCCCTCTGCGTCCCAGAGCTTCCAGCAAGCAAGAAAACAAATTAAATAGCAAGCTGGACAGAAAAATAGCAAACCAAAGAAATACAAGCTGGAACTTAGCTTCTGATGGGAAGACAGGTCACAAGAACGATCCAGGAGAGAACTAGACCAATACTGGAACATTGACAGGTGGCATGGAGCAAAGATCTAAGTGGAGTTAAATAGAGCAGCAGCTAACGAATTAACCTCGTCACCTGTGGAAGGAAACTCAGAAACACCCACCAGAGGAAGTCCATGGACAGAACCAGCCGAAGTACCATTCATGACCACAGGAGGGAGCCCGACAACAGAATTCACAACACTCGGCTATTTATGCCTGGCTCTTTCCTTCAGCCAGTGCCACTTGTAAATGGTTCCTGGTTGGATTCACATCTCTTTGGATTTCCCTGTTATCCTGACCAGTTCAGCAAAGCTAAGTTCTTGCTTGCTCTTTTCTGTCCACAGATTGTAGACTTATCCGTTCTGTGCTTTCTATGTTTGTCCAGCTTATCAGTATGAATTATCTCTGTGTTGCTGGAAGCTGTGGGAAGCAGATTTACCCTCCACACCTTTAGTCAGGTGTGGAGATTTTTGTAATCTCTGCGTGGATTTTTGTAGTGTTTTATACTGACCGCACAGTATTCCATCCTGTCCTATCTATCTAGCTAGACTGGCCTCCTGTGCTCATCCTGGTTTCATTCTGTGTATGTCTTTTCCCTCTCCACTCACAGTCATTATTTGTGGGGGGCTAATCTATCCTTTGGGGATTTCTCTGAGGCAAGATCGTTTTCCTGCTTCTATCTTTAGGGGTAGTTAGCTCTTAGGCTGTGACGAGATGCCTAGGGAGAGTTAGGAGCATCCCACGGCTACTTCTAGTGTTGTGTTGAGCTTAGGGACTGCGGTCAGTACAGATACCACTTCCTTCAGAGCTCGTTCCATGTTGCTCCTAAACCACCAGATCATAACAGTACAAGTGGCCATAAATGAATTAAATGCATCTCAAAAAGAAGGAAAAAATTCTGAGCCATTTTTTTTTCTGTGCTCTCTTTTTGTCTTTTTTTTCCTCTTGACCTTTGGGTGGTGCAGGATTTGTGCTCTGGCATGGATGTTCAGGGTTTGTTTTCTCGTGTGGATCAACTTGCTGCAAGAGTACAGAGTATCCAAGATTATGTTGTCCAGACTCCGGCTTTGGAGCATAAAATTCCTACTCCTGATTTGTTTTTTGGAGACAGATCCAAGTTTTTGAACTTTAAAAATAACTGCAAATTGTTTTTAGCTTTGAAACCCCGTTCTTCTGGCGATCCCATTCAGCAAGTAAAAATCATCATATCCTTGCTGCGTGGTGACCCTCAGGACTGGGCATTCTCCCTTGAATCAGGGGATCTGGCATTGCTGAATGTAGATGCATTTTTTCAAGCGCTCGGATTATTGTATGATGAACCTAACTCTGTGGATCATGCAGAAAAAACCCTGTTGGCCTTGTGTCAAGGTCAGGAAGCGGCAGAATTATACTGCCAGAAATTTAGGAAATGGTCTGTGCTTACTAAATGGAATGAGGATGCTCTGGCTGCTATTTTCAGAAAGGGTCTTTCTGAAGCCCTTAAAGATGTTATGGTGGGCTTCCCTACACCTACTGGTTTGAGCGAGTCTATGTCTCTAGCCATTCAGATTGATCGGCGTTTGCGCGAGCGCAAAGCTGTGCACCATATGGCAGTGTCCTCTGAGCAGAGTCCTGAATCTATGCAATGTGATAGGATTTTGACTAAAACAGGACGGCAGGAATTCAGACGTCAGAATAGGCTGTGTTTTTACTGTGGTGATTCTGCTCATGTTATTTCTGATTGCCCTAAACGTACTAGGAGGGTCGCTAGGTCTGTTACCATTAGTACTGTACAGCCTAAATTTCTTTTATCTGTGACCCTGATTTGCTCATTGTCGTCCTTTTCTGTCATGGCATTTGTGGATTCAGGCGCTGCCCTGAACCTAACGGGCTTAGAATTCGCCAAGCGCTGTGGTTTTTCCTTGCAGCCTTTACAGAGCCCTATTCCTTTGAGAGGCATTGATGCTACTCCATTGGCCAAGGATAAACCTCAGTACTGGACGTAGATGACCATGTACATGGCTCCTGCACATCAGGAAAATTGCCGTTTTCTGGTGTTGCATAACCTGCATGATGTTGTTGTACTGGGTTTTCCATGGTTACAGGAACATAATCCGGTGCTGGATTGGAAAACTATGTCTGTGACTAGTTGGGGTTGTCAAGGGGTACATAGTGACGTTCCTTTGATGTCAATTTCCTCTTCCACCTCTTCTGAGGTTCCTGAGTTTTTGTCGGATTTCCAGGATGTATTTGATGAGCCCAAGTCCAGTTCCCTTCCTCCACATAGGGACTGTGATTGTGCTATTAACTTGATTCCTGGCTGTAAGTTCCCTAAGGGACGACTTTTCAATCTGTCTGTGCCAGAGCATGCCGCCATGCGGAGCTATGTTAAGGAATCTTTGGAGAAAGGGCATATTTGGCCGTCTTTGTCACCATTGGGAGCGGGTTTCTTTTTTGTTGCTAAGAAGGATGGCTCCTTGAGACCCTGTATAGATTATCGTCTTCTTAATAAGATCACGGTCAAATTCCAATACCCCTTGCCTTTGCTTACTGATTTATTTGCTCAGATTAAGGGGGCTAGTTGGCTAACTAAGATTGACCTCCGAGGGGCATATAATCTTGTTCGTATTAAACAGGGTGACGAATAGAAAACTGCATTTAATACGCCCGAAGGCCATTTTGAATACCTTGTGATGCCATTTGGGCTCTCTAATGCTCCATCTGTGTTCCAGTCCTTCATGCATGATATTTTCTGCAATTATCTTGATAAATTCATGGTTGTATATTTGGATGATATTTTGATTTTTTCCGATGATTGGGAGTCTCATGTGAAGCAGGTCAGGATGGTGTTCCAGATCCTTCGTGATAATGCTTTGTTTGTGAAGGGGTCTAAGTGCCTATTCGGAGTTCAGAAGGTCTCTTTTTTGGGTTTTATATTTTCTCCCTCGTTTATAGAAATGGATCCTGTTAAGGTCCAAGGTATTCATGACTGGATTCAACCCACATCTGTGAAGGGCCTTCAAAAATTTTTGGGCTTTGCTAATTTCTATCGCCGTTTCATTGCCAACTTTTCCAGTGTGGTTAAGCCCCTTACTGATTTGACGAAGAAAGGCGCTGATGTGACGAATTGGTCCTCTGCGGCTGTTGAGGCCTTTCAGGAGCTTAAACGCCGATTTACTTCTGCCCCTGTTTTGCGTCAGCCGGATGTTTCTCTTCCTTTTCAAGTGGAGGTCGACGCTTCTGAGATTGGGGCAGGGGCCGTTTTGTCTCAGAGGGAATCTGATGGTTCTTTGATGAAACCGTGTGCTTTTTTTCCAGATAGTTTTCGCCTGTGGAACGCAATTATGATGTCGGCAATCGGGAGTTGTTGGCTATGAAGTGGGCGTTTGAGGAGTGGCGACATTGGCTTGAGGGAGCTAAGCACCACGTTGTGGTCCTGACTGATCATAAGAATCTGATTTACCTCGAGTCGGCCAAGCGGCTGAATCCTAGACAGGCTCGATGGTCCCTGTTTTTCTCCCGTTTTGATTTTGTGGTCTCGTATCTTCCGGGATCTAAGAATGTTAAGGCTGATGCCCTCTCTAGGAGTTTTTCGCCTGATTCTCCTGGAGTCCTTGAGCCGGTTGGCATTCTTAAGGAAGGGGTGATTCTTTCTGCCATCTCCCCTGATTTGCGGCGGGTGCTTCAGGAATTTCAGGCTGATAGGCCTGACCGCTGTCCTGTGGGGAAGCTGTTTGTTCCTGATGGATGGACAAGTAAGGTGATTTCTGAGGTTCATTGTTCACTGTTGGCTGGTCATCCTGGGATTTTTGGTACCAGAGATTTGGTTGCTAGGTCCTTTTGGTGGCCTTCCTTGTCGAGCGATGTCCGTGCTTTTGTGCAGTCCTGTGGGACTTGCGCCCGAGCCAAGCCTTGCTGTTCCCGCGCTAGTGGGTTGCTTTTGCCTTTGCCGGTCCCTGAGAGGCCCTGGACGCATATTTCCATGGATTTTATTTCGGATCTTCCTGTTTCCCAGAAGATGTCTGTTATCTGGGTTGTTTGTGACCGGTTCTCTAAAATGGTCCATCTGGTACCTTTGCCTAAGTTGCCTTCCTCCTCAGATCTGGTTCCATTGTTTTTTCAGCATGTGGTTCGTTTGCATGGCATTCCGGAGAATATTGTGTCTGACAGAGGTTCTCAGTTTGTCTCTAGGTTTTGGCGGGCCTTTTGTGCTAGGATGGGCATTGATTTGTCTTTTTCTTCGGCGTTTCATCCTCAGACTAATGGCCAAACTGAGCGAACTAATCAGACCTTGGAGACCTATTTGAGATGCTTTGTGTCTGCTGATCAGGATGATTGGGTGTCTTTCTTGCCGTTGGCCAAGTTTGCCCTTAATAATCGGGCTAGTTCGGCTACTTTGGTTTCACCTTTTTTTTGTAATTTTGGTTTTCATCCTCGTTTTTCTTCTGGGCAGGTTGAGCCTTCTGATTGTCCTGGTGTTGATTCTGTGGTGGACAGGCTGCAGCAGATTTGGACTCATGTGGTGGACAATTTGACGTTGTCTCAGGAAAGAGCTCAACGTTTTGCTAACCGCCGTCGGTGTGTTGGCCCCCGGCTTCGTGTGGGGGATTTGGTTTGGTTGTCTTCTCGTCATGTTCCTATGAAGGTTTCTTCCCCTAAGTTTAAGCCTCGGTTTATTGGTCCTTATAAAATTTCTGAAATTATTAATCCGGTGTCTTTTCGTTTGGCTCTTCCAGCCTCTTTTGCCATTCATAATGTTTTCCATAGATCTTTGTTGCGGAGATATGTGGTGCCCGTTGTTCCCTCGGTTGACCCTCCTGCCCCGGTGTTGGTTGAGGGAGAGTTGGAATATGAGGTTGAGAAGATTTTGGATTCTCGTTTTTCGAGGCGGAGGCTTCAGTATCTTGTCAAGTGGAAGGGTTATGGCCAGGAGGATAATTCTTGGGTTGTTGCCTCCGATGTCCATGCCACCGATTTGGTTCGTGCTTTTCACTTGGCTCGTCCTGATCGGCCTGGGGGCTCTGGTGAGGGTTCGGTGACCCCTCCTCAAGGGGGGGCACTGTTGTGAATTCCGCTCTTGGGCTCCCTCCGGTGGTTGTAAGTGGCACTTTTGTGAGTTCTGCTCTTGGGCTTCCTCTTGTGGTTTCAAGTGGTATGGCTGCTCCTTGGATTTAGCTGTCAGCAGCTGCTTCTACTGATTGTCTTTTCTGCTCGGCTATTTATGCCTGGCTCTTTCCTTCAGCCAGTGCCACTTGTAAATGGTTCCTGGTTGGATTCACATCTCTTTGGATTTCCCTGTTATCCTGACCAGTTCAGCAAAGCTAAGTTCTTGCTTGCTCTTTTCTGTCCACAGATTGTAGACTTATCCGTTCTGTGCTTTCTATGTTTGTCCAGCTTATCAGTATGAATTATCTCTGTGTTGCTGGAAGCTCTGGGAAGCAGATTTACCCTCCACACCTTTAGTCAGGTGTGGAGATTTTTGTAATCTCTGCGTGGATTTTTGTAGTGTTTTATACTGACCGCACAGTATTCCATCCTGTCCTATCTATCTAGCTAGACTGGCCTCCTGTGCTCATCCTGGTTTCATTCTGTGTATGTCTTTTCCCTCTCCACTCACAGTCATTATTTGTGGGGGGCTAATCTATCCTTTGGGGATTTCTCTGAGGCAAGATAGTTTTCCTGCTTCTATCTTTAGGGGTAGTTAGCTCTTAGGCTGTGACGAGATGCCTAGGGAGAGTTAGGAGCATCCCACGGCTACTTCTAGTGTTGTGTTGAGCTTAGGGACTGCGGTCAGTACAGATACCACTTCCTTCAGAGCTCGTTCCATGTTGCTCCTAAACCACCAGATCATAACAGAAGGGGCTGTAGGAGGGCAACAACCCAGTAGCAGGACCGCTACCTCAGCCTTTGTGCAAGGAGGAACACTGCCAGAGCCCTGCAAAATGACCTCCAGCAGGCCACAAATGTGCATGTGTCTGCACAAACGGTTAGAAACCAACTCCATGAGGATGGTCTGAGTGCCCAATGTCCACAGATGGGGTTGTGCCCACAGCCCAACACTGTGCAGGATGCTTGGCATCTGGCACAGAACACCAGGATTGGCAAATTCACCACTGGCGCCCTGTGCTCTTCACAGATGAAATCAGGTTCACACTGAGCACATGTGACAGACGTGACAGAGTCTGGAGACGCCGTGGAGCGCGATCTGCGTGCAACATCCTTCAACATGACCGGTTTGGCAGTGGGTCAGTAATGGTGTGGGGTGGCATTTCTTTGGAGGGCCGCACAGCCCTCCATGTGCTCGCCAGAGGTAGCCTGACTGCCATTAGGTACCCAGATGAGATCCTCAGACCCCTTGTGAGATCATATGCTGGTGCGGTTGGCCCTGGGTTTCTCCTAATGCAGGACAATGCCAAACCTCATGTGGCTGAAGTGTGTCAGCAGTTCCTGCAAGATGAAGGCATTGAAGCTATGGACTTGCCTGCCCGTTCCCCAGACCTGAATCTGATTGAACACATCTGGGATATCATGTCTCCCACCATCCACCAACAGACTGTCCAGGAGTTGGCAGATGCTTTAGTCTAGGTCTGGGTGGAGATCCTTCAGGAGACCATCCGCTGCCTCATCAGGAGCATGCCCAGGCATTGTAGGGAGATCATACAGGCACGCGGAGGCCACACACACTACTGAGCATCATTTCCTTGTCTTAAGGCATTTCCACTGAAGTTGGATCAGCCTGGAACCTCTGTGGGATATTAGTTGTGATTTACGTTGATCATTTTCTGGTTTTATTGTTCTCAACACATTCCACTATGTAATGAATATAGATTAACAACTGTAATATTTCATTCAGTGATATCTAGGATGTGCAATTTTAGTGTTCCCTTTATTTTTTTGAGCAGTGTATATTTTGCTATATATCGTTAGGGTACGTTTACCTTGTATATAAGTTGCTTACCTAAGGCCAATTTTTTTACCCCCATGCTCCTAAGTAAAATATATTACCATTGAGGTTCTCCTTTTGCTCCATGACATACATATACTTTATGGTGATTGCTGGGAATTATACCTGCATAACGGACTGCATAATGGAACACATTTGCGTTCCAGAATGACCGGCATCTTTCAGTCATATGTGTGTTTTTTAGGTGAATCACATCTTGGAGCTCATTTGTGTTCCAATGTGACTAACATCTTCCGGTCTCGTGACCGTCCAGATGGTCATGTAACTAATAACTTATAGTCACCGCAGCCCTCGTTCAGCTTCTCCTCCTCCTTCCTAGTCTGCTTCTGCCCAGTGTGTTGAAATGGTGCGCAGATCCCCGGACACTGTGCTTGGGGAGCATGCACGTGTGCTCCCACCCTCCAAAAGGGGCCATGTGCCATCCTAAAGTGTACCCAATGGATAGGAGACACTTACTTTTTAAGGCACCTCCACATACATGGAGGAGCTTGTTCTCAGGTCCCTATCCGATAGTTCTGCTAGTGTCTGTCCATTCCTAACCTCCTTGCCAGTACCTGATTTGTCAGTATGTATATCAGCCAGAGCCATCTGCATCTGTCGTGCTTTTCTGTATATCAGATGTACTCTACTGGCCGATTCCAGCTATCTATCCCTTGAGGGTCAGCTGCCATGCGTCCATGGTATATCTTGGAGTAGCTCCTGGTGTTCATTGAGAGCAGCCTAACCCCACCATCATGGACTTGAGTAGAGTCAGGTGCTCACCTAGCCACGCTTCTCTAGGCTCTCCTCAAACTGCGGCACACTGGTTCCACCACTCCTGTTCCAGTTTGCACAGGCCATGGAATCCGTTGGCTTTCAGGCTTCCCTTTTTTCAGAGCTTTTCAATGAGGTCTCCGGTCAGAAAGAACTGCAGAATAAAATCCTCACCTACCTGCTGTCAGTTACTACCCAACTAGATACGCTGACTACTCCAGCCGCATTTGCACCTACTCAAGCTGCAAAGACCTTGGCCATGACCCTCCAGCCTGCGAGCTTTGCTCCCAATACTGGACCTTGTTTGTTTGCTCTTCCTCGTTTTAGCAGTGACCCTGCCCTATGTCAGGAGTTTATTAATCAGTGCACGCTGCACTTTAAACTTTTGGCTCATCAGTTCCTCTCAGATTGGGCCAAAGTGGCTTTTATCATGTCTCAATGAAAGGGGTTATAAAGACTGGTACACGCCCCTACCCTTTAAGTACGTCCTGGTTCTTGATGCAGTGGGAGTGTGATCGCACTATGTAAATGTGATTTCAATCTGCTATGTGAATGTTATATATTACTGTGTATAGTTTCCCATAGTTGACTAGGGACAGTGTAGTACCTTAGTTGGGCCACTAGATGGATACATGACACCTTAGTATTATCAATAGTTAAACATAGGAGGAGTTAACGGGGATAAGGCAAGGACAGTTTCGTGGTGAGGAGGGGGGCTAGAAAGCCCGGACCGCTAAGGTGGGCTTTAGAGCCCGAGCTACCCAGTAGCTCCATAACTTTCAAAGCTAGGAGCCCGTCCATCCAGGGCCCTGAGGGCCAGAAGAACAACCTTAGAAGCAGTGTGACAGCAGTGGTGGAGCGGAGACTACAGTGGAGGTCACAACAGTACGGGGACGCAGGTGGCGCTAAAATGTGGCAGCTTACTGCATGGACTGTGTCTCTGTTTGTGCTATAACGTATGGAGAAGGCCTTCAGCAACTCAGAGGAGATCCTGAGGGAGCCGAGAGCAGAGAGGCAAGTACATTGATAAAAGGACAATGTTTGTATGTGAAGGGAGACCAGAGCACGCAAGAGCCATTAGTCTCAGCCACGACTATGACCCTGGCACTCGCTCACATCAACTTACTGGCAAAGCTCTGGCATGACTCAGTCCCCTATGGGAGAGAGGGGATAGTCTTGTGTCGAACCTCCAGTCCTTTCTTAAAGCCTTCCGTAAAGTCTTTGACGAGCCCGGATGTTTTCCTCTGCAGTATCTTCTCTTCTCAGACTGCACCAGGGAAATTTCACAGTGAGCCAGTACACTGTTTGCTTCCATACCCTGTCGTCCAAACTCACCTGGAATAATGAGGCTCTGGTGGCCAGCTTCTGGGAGGGCCTTTCTGGGTGAATCAAGGATGAGCTGGCCGGTCGTGATATACCCACCTCACTGGATGACTTGGTGTCTCTGGCAACTCACATCGACATGAGAGTTCAGGAGAATTCCAAGGAAGTGACTAGTAAGAGGAGAACTGCTTTGGCATCCTCTCCGTAGTCTGTGCAAATTGACCAAGTGAAGACGGCTAAGCATCGTCAGGAGGCCAGTCTCGCCAAGAGAAAGTACTTCTATTGTGGCAGTCCTGAGCATGTAATCCATTCCTGTCCAGAGAGACCGGGAATCTCCAGTGCCTAGGGTTGGTTGGAGAGGTCACCCTGGGAGAGAATCACTTTTTTCCATCACTGACTGACAGTATCTATTTCCTATGGCAACATCTGTTTTGTCGACTCGGCCTACCTTGACTCTGGTAATGCAAGTAATCTCATCCAACAGAAAAGGAAAGACTTTTTATGACATTAGAATAAAAGTTTGGAAATAGTATTCAGGTATTTTTAAGTATTTATTTTTGAGTTTCTGGAACCTTGTTTTCTATCTCAATAGTCTTGTAATCTCATCCAACACGCAGTTGTGGAGCGGTATACAATCCTGATCCAACGTCTACAGGATCCTTTGGTGGCTTCATTGGTAGATGGAAAACCTCTTTCCAAGACCATTCTTTTTGCTAGCGAGCCCGTGGAACTTCTGGTAGGAATGCTACATTCGGAGAAGATTCCCCTCTACGTGCTGCTAGGTTTGTCTCACCCTCTGCTTCTAGGTCTGCCATGGCTGCAGAGATACCAGCCTGTCTTCGACTGGAGATCCAGAGAAGTTCTCCATTTGGGACAGGAGTGCCATGAGAATTGCCTAGTTCCCATTCATCCTGCTTGACCCCAGGCTTTTCCATCTAATTTACTTGACTTGCCTGCTACTTATTTGACGTACGCTGACGTCTTCAATAAGAAGGAGGCTGAGACGTTACTACCTCATAGGACGTATGTCTGCCATATCATCCTTTTTCCTGGCTCCTCTCCTCCACGAGGCCATAACTACCCCCTTTCTCAGGCTGAGACCCAAGCCATGTCTAAATACATTAAAGATAATCTAGCAAGGGGATTTATCCGGAAGTCATCCTCCATGGCTGGAGGAGGAAAGGACGTCTCACTTCGATCTTGCGTCGATTATAGGAGACTCAACCAGATTACTGTCAAGAACAAATACCCTCTGCTTCTCTTATCCAAGCTGTTTGATCGTCTCAATCCATATGCGCCAGGGAGACGAATGGAGACGGTCTTTCACATCCGCGATGGTCATTATGAGTACCGTGTTATGCTGTTTGGACTCTGTAATATCCCAGCAGTCTTTCAAGAATTGGTGAATGGCATCTTCCAGGACCCCATCTACATGTGTGTGGTAGTTTACCTTTGTGTTTTCTCCTGATCTGCCCACACATCGATTCTGCTGGGATTAAGGAAGAATCATCTGTACGAAGAGTATGAAAAATGCATCTTCGAGAAGACTTCTTTTCCATTTCTTGGGTACATTATCTCTGAGATCGGCTTGAAAATGGATCTTGAGAAGGTGTCAGTCCCCTTGAAGTGGCCCCGTACTGACAGTTTTAAAGCTCTCCAGCAGTTTCTCGGATTTGCAAACTACTACCACCTGTTCATTCTGCATTTTTCCTCTCGGACTGCTCTTATTTCTGCCTTGTCCTGCAAGGGAGCCAACCCTAAAATATGGAATTCTGAGGCAAGAACACCATTGTGTCATTGAAACAGGTCTTCTCTCATCTCCGGTCCTGCATTGACGGGACAATGATAAGCAGTTCTTCTTGGGAGTGGTTGCTTCTTCCTCAAGAGATAGAGCCGTTCTTTCCCAAAAGTCTCCTTCCGGCCATATGGTGACCTGCGGCTTCCTTTCTAAAATCTTCTCTGCTCTAGAACACAACTATTATATTGGTGATCGAGAACTGTTGGCTATTAAACTGACTCTAGGGGAGTAATGGTTCTTGCGTGAGGGAGCGCTGCACCCGGTGGTCATTTACACTGACCACAAGAATCTAGCCTAACTGCAATCTGTACAGTGGCTGAATCCACAACTATCCAGGTGGTATCTGCTCTTCACCATCTTCAACTTTATTCTCCATTTTCAACAGGCTGTTGTGGCTCCCATCCGGAAAAACTTACGCTGTCGAACCAGACAGGAAGTTGGTTCTTCTGTGGGCTCACTCATCTAAGTTGGCTGGCCATGCCATATGGAAGAAAGCTGCTCTCCTTATTTCCTGACGTTACTGTGGGCGATCCTACGCAATGTTATTGCGGACTCCGTCTCTGCCTGACTCTCTTGTTACCAGAACAAGATTCTGAAACAGCTTCCAACTGGTTGGCTGTACCATCTGCTCCCTGGCAGCATATCGCAATGGATTTCATCACAGACCTACTGGTATCGGCCGGGTGGACCATCATCTGGGTGGTTGAGAATCGCTTATCCAAGATAGCTCATGTCACTCCACTGTCTGGTCTCCCATCTGCGTGCAGAGAAGTTCATTCAACATCTTTTCCACCTCCATGGATTACAGCTCCATATTGTCTCAAATAGAGGTGTCCAGTTTACTTCTCGCAACCTGTAAACTACTAGATGTTATACAGTTACATTCTGTGGCAAAGCAGGGAGAATGGATCTCCCTGCTCTGTCACCCGACTTCTATGGCGCCCCTGAGCAGGAGGGAGGGCCCATCATCGCAGGTTCAACTGTATCAGCTGGATGCTGATACAGCTGACCGCATTGATGAGAGAAGGAGCGTTACATTCCCTCTCCCATTATCCCCCTGCCAGCGTCTGATGTCCCTGACGCAGACAATGACAGGGAGCGTGATGACGTCACTGCCCGGCGCCCGCTGTCCGGAGATGTGCGGGCGCTCGGAGGAACCAGGAGGAAGAGAGGTGAATATTGTATTTATTTTTTATGGAGGTGCATTATATTATTATTGTTATCATTATTATTCATTTTTTATAGCGCCATTTCTTCCATGGCAATTTACATCTGAAAAAGTGGCATACATAGACAAGTACAATAAACATGAGCAATACAAGGCACACACAAGTACAGAGAGAGAGTGAGGACTCTGCCCACGAGGGCTCACAGTCTACAGGGGATGGGTGAGGATACACTAGGAGAGGGTAGAGCTGGTTGTGCGGTGGTTCAGTAGACTGAGGATCACTGCAGGTGGTAGGCTTGTTGGAAGAGGTGGGTCTTCAGGTTCCTTTTGAAGAATTCCGTGGTAGGTGAAAGTCTGATGTGTTGGGGTAGAGCGTTCCAGAGAATGGGGGAAGCACGGGAGACGTCTTATATGCGGTTGTGGGAAGATGAGATAAGCGGGAAGTAGAGAAGGAGATCTTGAGAGGATCGACGGTTGCATGTAGGTAAGTACTGGGAGACCATGTCACTGATGTATGGAGGAGACAGGTTGTTGATGGCTTTGTTGTAGTTAGGGTTTTGAACTGGAGCCTCTGGACAATAGGAATCCAGTGAAGGGCTTGGCAGAGAGGAGGGGCTGGGGAATAACAGGGAGACAGGTGGATTAATCGGGCAGCAGAGTGTAGGATAGATTGGAGTGGTGCAAGAATGCTAGAGGGGAGGCCAGAGAGTAGGAGGTTGCAATAGTTGAGGTGGGAGATGATGAGGGCGTGCACAAGCGTATTTGAAGTTTCTTGGTCAAGGAATGTCCGGATCTGGGGAATATTTTTGAGTTGGAGTCAGCAGGAGGAGGCAAGGGCTTGGATATGTGTCTTGAAAGAGAGGGCAGAGTCGAGGACACCCCCAGGCACCGAGCATGCGGGACTGGAGAAAGTGAGCAGCCATTGACATTGATTATTAGGTCCGGTGGAGGGATATAGCGAGATGTGGGAAATATGATGAATTCTGTTTTGTCCATGTTCAGTTTTAGAAAGCGAGCAGAAATGAAAGATGAGTTAGCAGACAAATATTGTGGGATTTTGGTCAGCAAGGAGGTGATGTCAGGCCCAGATAGGTAAATCTGAGTGTCATCGGCATAGAGATGATACTGCAAACTTTGGGATTCTATGAGCTGTCCCAGGCCAAAGGTGTAGATGGAGAAGATTAGGGGTCCTAGAACTGAGCCTTGGGGAACACCGACAGACAGGAGCGAGGTGAGGAGGTGGTGTGGGAGAGGGAGACACTGAATGTCCAGTCTGTTAGATGCGACGAGGTCCAGGATACGGCCAAATCTGTGATGGCAAGAGATGAGAGAATCTTGAGCGGCTGCGAGAAGATGACCAATTGGCCCAAGACAATCAAATAAATAAGGCAGCACACTGCGGCGCTAAAACATGCAAACATGAAAATTGAACTGCATTACTGCACTAGAAATATGAAAAAATGAGAGCGTTTAGCGCACAAATTGGCCAATTCATGTGTACCTGGTAGCCACATTAGGGCATCTCTCGTATACCAGGTCCTAAACTTTCCTTTCCTCGCTGAGAATAAACGTCTTGATCTGAATGGGTACATGTACGTCTCAGATGAAGACGTTTATTCTCAGCGAGGAAAGGAAAGTTTAGGACCACTATTAGGGTGCTTCACCCAGTTGTAATGAAGGTTATCTGGTTAGGGAAACACTCAGAAGCTTCACCCCCCTGAACCAAAACCCTATCTACGCCTCTGATCTGGAGCATAGAGTACCAGCCATACATTGTGGTTCTGGTGCGGTAACAATGAGCAATTGTAAGTACATGCAACTATGTAATATGATGACTGCAGTGTATTAAGAGGATAAAAATGTTGATAGGAAAAGTTCTTCTTTAACAAAGCGCAGTCTTGTGCTGCCTTCATGGAAATAAGCCCAGATCCGTTGTCAGACCAGAGTGACCCGTACAGAGGAGGGATTGCATCTGACATCTGCCGCCGCATGCCTTGATTATGTGATATATCTTTGCAGTTAGAGATCTGGTCATGGTGCCGAAATCCAACTCATATGAAGTCAATAAAAACTCTCAAGAAGCCTTTGTTCCTAAAGGAGACTGGATTCTGGTAGACATCACAGTGCAGAACCTTACATACGATTTCTTAAACGACGGCTTCAGTCAGGTCATATATGAGGTGAGAATTTTATCAAAAAAGTTGACCTTAAGGGGAACCTACCAGCTAGGGATCGTCTATGGTCTTCTATGGTCTTCTAACTACATTCTCTCTGAAAAGCTCCTGCAATGGCGCAGCCAGGCTCTGATTCATGGCAGGATAAATCAGCTGACTGGTTCCCTTTAACAACATTGCCTTTAATATAATTTATTTACTGTGTGTTTATTTTCTGTTCTAAGTTGTGTCGTATCGCCAGTACATTTATCTCTTTATACTTTTGTTTTTTACTTTTTAGGTCACGTTAAAAAGAGCAGCTGTAATCTATATTATTAACCTCATCATCCCAGCCTGTTTCTTGGTTTTCCTGGACATTGCCAGTATGTTCATTCAGGATTTTGGGGAAAGACTTGGCTTCAAGATCAATGTTATCTTAGGATTCTCTGTGCTTCTGCTGATTCTAAACAACATGCTGCCCCACTCTAATAGCACACCAATGCTAGGTATGTTCTTATTCCTAGAGCAGTCTTGGCCTGAACTCGTTCACCTCTTTTAACATATCAATAGTCCACTTAACTCAGATTTGGTATTCCTTATTTTGTGTGCCTAGTATTATTATTATTATTTATTATTATTATGGCGCCATTTATTCCATGGCGCTTTACATGTGAGGAGGGCTATAAATAACAAAAACAAGTACAACAATCTTAAACAATGCAAGTCATGACTGGTACAGGAGGACAGAGGACCCTGCTGACGAGGGCTCACAGTCTACAAGGATTGTTTGAGGATACAGTAGATGAGGATAGAGCTGGTCGTCCAGAGGTTTGATGGATCGGGGGTTACTGCAGGTTGTAGGCTTGTCGGAAGAGGTCTTCAGGTTCGATTTGAAGGTTTCCATGGTAGGCGAGAGTCTGATGTGTTGGGGTAGAGAGTTCCAGAGTATGGGGGATGTGCGGGAGAAATCTTGTATGCGATTGTGGGAAGAGGAGATAAGAGAGGAGTAGAGAATGAGATCTTGTGAGGATCGGAGGTTGCGTGCAGGAGAGTACCGGGAGACTAGACCACAGATGTTTGGAGGACACTGGTTGTGGATGGCTTTGCATGCCATGGTTAGGGTTTTGATCTGGAGTCTCTGTGCAATATTCTCTAGTACATGTATTCCCAAATGTTTCTGTTCTTTTTGGGCAACACCAGTTTCCATTTCTGTTATTCTTTATCACTTACAGATAAATAGTTCCTATTCATATTTGAAGTTCTGCTTCCATAGAAATTTAATGAGAATCCATGTAGTTAAATACCCTGCAAAAATCGCAGAGCTCCACTGAATTTGCAGCTATTTTCCATATAGAGCTGCGTTGCTCTATTGCAGAGAAATTCACATTTGATTCTTCTGGAGCGCAGTATGTGAAATCTTTGCTTGCAGTCCTACTAGGCATTTCTTCAGAACCTTCTCTTTGGGCCTGCAGTTTCATCCCTCCATCACAGATGCTGCCAGTCACAGCTCAGTAGCTGATCTAGCAATCACAGATGTTGCTGAGCTGTAATTTGTACCGTCTCAGAGTGAACGGGAAAGTGCACGCCCATAGAGAAAACTGAAGAAACGCTCAGTTGGACTGCAAAACATAGATTTCACATGTTATACTCCAGAAGGAACAAATAAGAATGCCTCAGCTAGCCTACACAGTGATTAGCGAATTTCTTCCAACAGGAAAATCCTCTCACTCAAATTTTCTTTAGCTGGAGCAGTCATCTTAAGGGAGCCCGCTCCTTACTAACTAGGTCTCAGTCTGTATTGCTAGAGTTGTGATACGTTTAATGAACCAATCTAATGAATTCCAAAGGGTAAAATGTTTTTTTGTAGGGGGTCTGTCAGTAGCTTGACCATGGAAAGCCAACAGCAATAGATGGAAAACCCAGAAAATAATAAAAACACATGCAGGGTTTTAGTAGCGAGCGGGATAAGTCAGGTTTCAATCTGGTAGTCCCCACTGGATGCTCTCCACACAAGTGACCATGGTTCTTTTCAGCAAGTGCTCCACCAGCCCATCCATCTGCTCTTGAGTGATGAGGTCTCTCATCTATCTGCCAGCAGCTATGTCAAAGCTATTCTCAGAAAATCTACTTAAAGTCTTCATCTGATCTTGATCACTTGTTTGATTTGACATAGAAAGACATATCTGCAATCTGAGAGGTACATCAGCCATACAACATCCAAAGAATATCGAACGGGTACCTGTGCTAATTAATACGACCAGTGTACCATAATCACTGGTATCAACCCTCCAGCATCTAGTTCCCTCTCTCTAATTCCTCCAGTGTAACTTTCCTGCCCAATCTGGCATTGGGCATAAACACATAAAAAACAAGATACACGTTGATTAGATGAAGTAGCAGGCATCTTGGCACCTTCGTTCTGTGGATCCTGGTACTTGTACTTCATAGGATCACATTACGTTTGCTTCTACCAAGGAGAGGACATCAATGTGTTTTCCTGGAAAACACCTTAATACTCTGTCTGTGAATAGAAATTACTTGAAAGTAAGAGAGATAATTTATTGAAAGACATATTCTCGTCAAGTGTCCTTGCCCCTACTGGGCCCTCAAACTGGAAATTCTGCCGTGAGCAGAAAAAGTGAGTAATATGACAAATAGCTCTTGCGCGCTTTTTGCTCAGCCCCCAGCTGTCGTGTTGCTGATAACATATTGTCTAAGCCAGTGTTTCCCAACTCCAGTCCTCAAGAGCCACCAACAGGTCGTGTTTTTAGGATTTCCTTAGTATGGCCCAGGTGATGGAATTGATGCCTGTCTAGATTATGGAGTTCTCACCTGGGCATTACTAAGGAAATCCTGAAAACATGACCCGTTGGTGGCCCTTGAGGACCGAACTTGGGGAACACTGGTCAAAGCTATTGACAAATTTATCAAGCCTTTCCTTAGCAAGACAGATTTCAGTGCAGAACCTCTTTTGAGCCACAGACCAGAGTTTTATATCCTACACATGTTTAACATTCCAACTTAAAGGTCATATTTACCCAAGTGAAGTCGCAAATTATACCAAGAACAGAAACAACTTTAAGTCACCTAGATCTTTAGGCATTGTAGTACATTTGTTACAGTTTGTGGGCATTTTTTGTTGTACTTTTTATTGTTTTAGTTTTTGTCTATTTTTACTTTGATCCTCTTTCCTTTGTACAGGCATTTTTTTCTCTTTTTGTATGGCCATGATGGTCTTCAGTATTCTTGGAAGTGTCTGTTGCTCCTATTTATTTGAGCAGTCAGCTAAACATCCACATGTTCCACAATGGTTGGAGACTACTGTCCTGAAATATCTAGCACATATAATGTGCTTCAAGAAAACATTATATACACAAGAAGGAATTGCTAATGGGTCAATGCCTAAAGGTTTGTATATGGAAAATTAATATTTAAGTTTGATATTTTCTATGGCATGATTGCTTCCTAAGGTATGTGTATAAAGAGGAATGGCATGCATGAGAAAAGAGCAGGTCTGGATGGATTAAGTTATTTTTTAGAGAGGTTGTTCTTAAATTGTGTAGAGCTACTGGATCGCCCGCCAGGGCAGCGGGGTACTCGGTATCGGGTTCGGTATTTAAAGTGGATGTCACGGTGACTGCGACCCGGTCCGTGGCCCTGGGCGCTCAATTAAAGGGAAAGGTCTTTAAGGGGATTTGTAATGTCTATGTTCGTGATGCCACCTGTGGTGTTCTGTCAGTGGGGACCGACGCTGCTTAAAAAGGTCCTCTGAGGTGATGGTATGCAGCAAGATGGAGACGCTTCCCACAGGTGAAGCTGGGTCCCCAGGGCTTCACAAGTGTATGGCAAGATGGTGTAAGCCGATAAATGAGCAAAGAATGAGGACACAGGTTTGCAAAGTCTTTACCTGGTTTACTGATGGTAGTAGTAGTCCTCAGTCCAGGGTACCAAGTGCAGAGTAGCTGTCCCAGGTGAGGTCCATAAGCCGTTCCTACTTGCGCTGTTTAGTTGGTTAGGTCCCTGCCGCTTGAAGCTCAGTGCAAGTCCCCTCTCTCCTGTCCTAAGACAGATGTCTGTACGATAGGCAGTTCGAGCCTGTTTATAGGGACTCTATCATGCCCCGGGCTCTAAAGTTACTGCTTCACCTCAGACTTGATGCAGGCAATTGACATAAAGTCCTATGCCCTCTGGTTCTGCTAAGTGTCCCACTATATCCTCGGGCCCAAGTACACGGTTCTACGCTCTGGCTCCCAGGTTGTCCTTCCGCTGTTCCCCTGCTGAGCCTCTTCCTCCTCTGTGCTTCTTCCCTCTAAGCTCCTCCACAATTCAACTCTCCTTCTGCTTCTCTCACTCTTTTCAGGGGTAGCAGCTCCCTCGTGGCTGCTTGGCCCCTACGTCTGCTCCAGACGTCCTTCTACTCTCCTCTCCTCTCTCAGACTGGCTGGCTCCTCCTCCGGACCAGGATACATAAAGTGTAAGGAAGCTCCCCTGAATTTGGGTCATGAGCTCCCCCTTTTGGCCTAGATTCAGATGTGTTGAATGCGAGTGCCTTACCTGATAGATAGGATCCCCTTTGCCTCCAAGCGTGATATCACCATCCCCGAAAGGAAGGCAACATCACTGCAACAACTGGTTACCTGGAGTGTTACACTACACATCTCTATAGATGCTGCAAGGACAAGCGAGTCATTGGAAAATAGACCCCAGTGTTATTACTCGTTCTTGCTTTATGTGGATAACACATCTTATGACATCCCCCGAGTGTCCTCCATTGTGCCCCTGCCAGGAGTACCTCTCTCTGCCCTGCCAAGGACAAAGCATAGTAATGTCATGCGCATGTGCAGGGAAAGGGCGAAGCGTGCCAGCGCATGCTCGCTACAATCCTTTGATCTGCCCTCGACAGGTCAGAGAGAATTGTGTTTGTGCAGGAGCAGACACTGTGGGTGATATAAGACGCTTCATCCACGTGAAGGAGGACAGGAATTGAAGGAAGGGAGGAGGCGCTGGATTAAGACTAGAGATGCCTATCGGACTGGATCGCGCCATAGGTAAGTATAATAAAAGCTCTTTTTGTGTTATGCAGAGTGCATTGGGGGCATACAGTTGTGCTCAAAAGTTTACATGCCCGGCAGAATATTTGCTTTCTTGGCCTTTTTTCAGAGAATATGAATGATAACATCAACACTTTTTCTCCACTCTTGGTTAGTGGTTGGGTTTTCTCTTTTTAAATCATAATGACAAGCCAAAACATCCAAATGACCCTGATCAAAAGTTCACATACCCTGGTGATTTTGGCCTGATAACATGCACAAAAGTTGCCCAAATGGGTCTGAATGGCTACTAAAGGTAACATCCTCACCTGTCACCTGTTTTCTTGTAATCAGTGTGTGTGCATAAAAGCTGAGTGAGTTTCTGGGATCCAGACAGACTCTTGCATCTTTCATCCAGCCACTGACGTTTCTGGATTGTGAGTCATGGGGAAAGAAAAAGAATTGTCAATGGATCTACGGGAAAAGGTAGTTGAACTGTAAAAAACAGGAAAGGAATACAAAAAGATATCCAAGGAATTGATAATACCAGTCAGCAGCATCCAAACTGCGATTAACAAATGGAAAATCAGGGGCTCTGTAAAAACAAAAACCATGGTCAGGTAGACCAACAAAAATGTCATCCAGAACTGCCAGGAAATTTGTTCGGGGTGCAAAGAAAAATCTATAAATAACATCAGCTGAAATACAGGACTCTATGAAAACTAGCGGTGTGGCTGTTTTAAGATGCACAATAAGGAGGCACGTGAAGAAAAATGGGCTGCATGGTCGAGTCGCCAGAAGAGAGCCATTACAGCACAAATGCCACAAAGTATGTCGCCTACAATATGCAAAACAACACAGAGAAAAGCCTCAAAACTTCTGGAAGAAGGTAATTTGGAGTGATGAGACCAAAATTGAACTTTTTGGCCACAACCATAAACGTTACATTTGGAGAGAGGTTAACAAGGCCTATGATGACAGGAACACCATTCCTACTGTAAAACGCGGAGGTGGATTGCTGATGTTTTGGGGATGTGTGAGCTACAAAGGCACAGGAAACTTGGTCAAAGTTGAAGGAAAGATGAATGCAGCACGTTATCAGCAAATACTAGAGGCAAATTTGCACTCATCATTCTGGAAGCTGCGCATGGGACGTACTTGGACATTCCAACATGGCAACGATCCAAAACACAAGGCCAAGTCAACCTGTCATTGGCTACAGCAGAACAAAGTGAAGTTTCTGGAGTGGCCATCTCAGTCTCCTGACCTCAATATCATTGAGCCATTCTGGGGAGAGCTCATGCGCACAGTTCATGCTAGATAGCCAGGAATTTACAGGAACTGGAGGCTTTTTGACAAGAAGAGTGAGCAGCTTTACCATCTGAGGAAATAAAGAACCTTATCCACAATTACCACAAAAGACTTCAAGCTGTCATTGATGTTACAAGGGGCAATACATGGTATTGAGAAATGGTGTATGTAAACTTTTGATCAGGGTCATTTGAATGTTTTGGGTTGTTATTATGATTTAATAAAAAAAAAACAGTAGTTTGACAATAAATGGCTTCACCCAACCACTAACCATGAGTGGAGAAAAAGTTTTGGTGTTATCATTCATATTCTCTGAAAAAAGGCCCAGAGAGCAAAAATTCTGAGTATGTAAACTTTTGAGCACAACTGTATATACATTATTCTAGAATGCTGTATATGAGGGCATATAGATGCGGGCCCTACTCTATTTAGGAAAAACCTGGTGCAGGTTTGCTTTAGTGTGGTGAATAGGCGCTGGGTTAATCGGTACAAAAATGGATGGTGTGGTGGCATCAACCCCTAATAGCCGATAGAGTTTTTTATATAAGTTTCTATTTAAGCCTTAATCATTTTGATTAAAATGAATGTTCTGTCCTTTATGTTAAAGGTCCAGAAGAGAAGCCATCTTCTAATGTAGAAGTTGAAAAACTAAAACATGACTCAGAAAAAAAGCAAAACGACAATGTGAGGGTCAAGATATTAAAAAGACTTTTGCTAGAAGTCCTAAAGTTTCACCAGCAATTAGCCCTTGTGAAAAATGCGGAAGAATCCAAATCATTGTGGCATAAGGTGGCCTATGTTGTTGACCGTTTCATTCTCATCTTGTATTTGATCATAGTGTCTATAGTATTCATTTCTATGATTGTTGTTTGGGCAATATAAATTCTATTTCTTAATTGTATCAGAGATCTGATCATTTATAAGTTTGGCATTGTTATCAAAAGTATTTAAATTAATAAAAAGTATTTTGTGCAAGTATATAAGAAGCTTGGAATTAGGTCTTGGGATGCTGGTGATACCATAAGGAGGATAGCACAAAAACCCACATGGACAACAAGCAAACTTAACTTTACTTCAGGAGCAGCCCAAATCCTGATGTACCAACAATGGCACAAAAGCTTTGTGATTTCAGTGTACACTCACAGAAACACACCATCACCATGTCTGTACACTGTGAAGGCTCAGGTTAGTCTCTCTAGCTTCTGCCTTCATTCTGTAAGGGATGAGGAGGCCATGCATACCAGGGTAGGGATGAGGAGCCATGCATACCAGTATAGGGATGAGGAGCCATGCATACCAGTATAGGGATGAGGAGCCATGCATACCAGGATAGGGACGAGGAGGCCATGCATATGAGGATAAGGAAGAGGGACCATGCTTACAAGGATAGGGATGAGGGGGCCAACAACACCAGGATAAGGATGAGGAGGCCATACATAACAGGATAGGGATGAGCTCGCCATGCATACCAGGATAGGGATGACGGGGCCATGCATAAAGGAATAGAGATGAGGGGCCATGCATACCAGGATAGGGATGAGGAGCCATGCTTACCAGGATGGGGATGAGGGGGGGCATGCATACCAGCATAGGGATGAGGGAGCCATGTTTACCAGGATAGGGATGAGGTGACCATGCATACCAGGATAGGGAAGAGGGGGGCATGCATGCCAGGATAAGGATGAGGAGGCTGTGCATACCAGGATATGGTGAGGAGCCATGCTTACCAGGATAGGGATGAGGGGGCCATGCATACCAGGATGGGGATGAGAAGCCATGCTTACCAGGATAGGGATGAGGGGGCCATGCATACCAGGATAAGGATGAGGAGGCCATGCATACCAGGATAGGGTAGAGGGGGGCATGCATACCAGGATGGGGATGAGGGAGCCATGCTTACCAGGATAGGGATGAGGGGGCCATGCATATCAAGATTTGTATGAAGGGGGCATATATACCAGGATGGAGATGAGGGGGCCATGCATACCAGGATGGAGATGAGGGGGCCATGCTTACCAGGATGGGGATGAGGGGACCATGCTTATCAGGATGGGGATGAGGGGGCCATGCATACCAGGATGGGGATGAGGGGGTCATGCATACCAGGTTAGGGATGAGGTGGCCATGCATACCAGGATAGGGATGAAGAGGCCATGCATACCAGGATAGGGATCAGGAGGCCATGCATACCAGGATGGGGATGAGAGGGTCATGCATACCAAGATAGGGATGAGGAGGCCATGCATACCAGGATAGGGATGAGGGGGCCATGCATGCCAGGGTAGGGATGGGGAGGCCATGCATGCCAGGGTAGGGATGGGGAGGCCATGCATGCCAGGGTAGGGATGGGGAGGCCATGCATACCAGGATAGAGATGAGGGGGCCATGCATACCAGGATAGAGATGAGCGGGCAATGCATACCAGGATAGGGATGAGGAGCCATGCTTATCAGGATGGGGATGAGGGGGGCATGCATACCAGCATAGGGATGAGGGAGCCATGTTTACCAGGATAGGGATGAGGTGACCATGCATACCAGGATAGGGAAGAGGGGGCATGCATGCCAGTATAAGGATGAGGAGGCTGTGCATACCAGGATATGGTGAGGAGCCATGCTTACCAGGATAGGGATGAGGGGGCCATGCATACCAGGATGGGGATGAGAAGCCATGCTTACCAGGATAGGGATGAGGGGGCCATGCATACCAGGATAAGGATGAGGAGGCCATGCATACCAGGATATCACGATGAGGAAGGTGCTTCACTAGTCGGAGGTGCTCAGGAGAAAAAACAATCAAATATACAAGAAACTCCGGCACACTAAGAGTCCAAAAAGAATTCATATATTTCATATATTTTATTGATCAAAATAGGATTTCCAAAAGCAAAAAAGAAATCGTTCTGTACACTCTGATGGGACATATATAATTTTTCTCAACGTTTCGGCTAAAGAGCCTTTCTCAAGAGATGTCCGTCTGAAACACATATATATACAAAAGAATAAATCAATACAGAAACAAAAATAACATAAAAGAAACAGGAAAATAACCCCATATATGCATCCTGTGAGGTATAACATGATCTTATATGTATAGGATAAAAAGCAAAAAACGTCATCTGACCGAATAGGGATTCGGAAGAGGCTAACAACCCCAATAAAAGAAACCTTTCATCTATGAATATAACGGGACTCTCAGAAAAAGCCACCAAAAAATGCAAACATGAAAAAACGGATCCAAAAAAGGAACAGAAAAAAACCAGATTAGATCCCATTCTAAGAAGAAAATGTGCACCATATCGCCATATAACAGTGTAAATGGACCGGCGCTCTAGAAATGCACCCCAAATACTAATCCACCACCACCATAAGTGAGTATAAAGTGAAAGACCATACTTGCTGGTACGCAGAACTTGGCAGGGAAACCCACTGTAGGAAATGAGCAAAAAGATGATATCTATCGGGCACCTGTATCTGATCCGTAGATAAGCGCCAGAGAAAACCCCCAAGTAATTACCTTGCCAAAATGTCACCAATGAATACCGCATCTAATACAGATGGCCAAGGAACTGTGACCGCTGTGTGAGAGGCACAAATGTGAAAGAACCGGTGTGCGGACGGCTTTTACCTTATCCGGTGAAAGTACTTCCGGTTTAAAGGTCTGTATACAGACATGCGCCGTGAGATCGGGTGAAAGCCGAAGGGACCGAGTTGTGCCGGAAACTGCCGAGATAGTGCGCACGCACTGGGGAAACCCCGCCCAGACATTACATGCCGCTGGTATGCTGAAAAAAGAAAAGAAAAAGAGGGGGGGTAAATAAACACTAGACCACTCTAAAATCTTAATTAGTAGAATACTCCATGGGCATATGTAAAGAACCAATTACAGGATCTGGTAAAATAAAAATGTATATCTATTATCCAGGTTCACATTACTATACATAAATATACATAGATGCCAAGCAACCTAGAGGAACTTCAACATTTATATAATTGAATACAAGGAAGGAATCCATATAGAACGGTGAAAACAATTCAATACATCACACTTCCATATAAGAATATAGGAATTTAAAGACCACATAAGTTTTTTGCTTTTTATCCTATACATATAAGATCATGTTATACCTCACAGGATGCATATATGGGGTTATTTTCCTGTTTCTTTTATGTTATTTTTGTTTCTGTATTGATTTATTCTTTTGTATATATATGTGTTTCAGACGGACATCTCTTGAGAAAGGCTCTTTAGCCGAAACGTTGAGAAAAATTATATATGTCCCATCAGAGTGTACAGAACGATTTTTTTTTTGCTTTTGGAAATCCTATTTTGATCAATAAAATATATGAAATATATGAATTCTTTTTGGACTCTTAGTATGCATACCAGGATAGGGATGAGGGGGGCATGCATATGAGGATAAGGAAGAGGGGCCATGCTTACAAGGATAGGGATGAGGGGGCCAACAACACCAGGATAAGGATGAGGAGGCCATACATAACAGGATAGGGATGAGCTCGCCATGCATACCAGGATAGGGATGACGGGGCCATGCATAACAGAATAGAGATGAGCGGGCAATGCATACCAGGATAGGGATGAGGAGCCATGCTTACCAGGATGGGGATGAGGGGGGCATGCATACCAGCATAGGGATGAGGGAGCCATGTTTACCAGGATAGGGATGAGGTGACCATGCATACCAGGATAGGGAAGAGGGGGGCATGCATGCCAGGATAAGGATGAGGAGGCTGTGCATACCAGGATATGGTGAGGAGCCATGCTTACCAGGATAGGGATGAGGGGGCCATGCATACCAGGATGGGGATGAGAAGCCATGCTTACCAGGATAGGGATGAGGGGGCCATGCATACCAGGATAAGGATGAGGAGGCCATGCATACCAGGATAGGGTAGAGGGGGGCATGCATACCAGGATGGGGATGAGGGAGCCATGCTTACCAGGATAGGGATGAGGGGGCCATGCATATCAAGATTGGTATGAAGGGGGCATATATACCAGGATGGAGATGAGGGGGCCATGCATACCAGGATGGAGATGAGGGGGCCATGCTTACCAGGATGGGGATGAGGGGACCATGCTTATCAGGATGGGGATGAGGGGGCCATGCATACCAGGATGGGGATGAGGGGGTCATGCATACCAGGTTAGGGATGAGGTGGCCATGCTTACCAGGATAGGGATGAAGAGGCCATGCATACCAGGATAGGGATCAGGAGGCCATGCATACCAGGATGGGGATGAGAGGGTCATGCATACCAAGATAGGGATGAGGAGGCCATGCATACCAGGATAGGGATGAGGGGGCTATGCATGCCAGGGTAGGGATGGGGAGGCCATGCATGCCAGGGTAGGGATGGGGAGGCCATGCATGCCAGGGTAGGGATGGGGAGGCCATTCATACCAGGATAGAGATGAGGGGGCCATGCATACCAGGATAGGGATGAGGGGGCCATGCTTACCAGGATGAGGATGAGGAGGCCATGCATATCGGGATGGGTATGAGGAGGCCATGCATACCGGGATGGGGAAGAGGAGGCCATACATACCGGGATGGGGATGAGGAGGCCATGCATACCAGGATGGGGATGAGGAGGCCATGCATACCAGGATGGGGATGAGGAGGCCATGCATACCAGGATGGGGATGAGGGGGCTATGCTTACCAGGATGGGGATGAGAGGGGCCATGCATACCAGGCTTATACTAGAATCAATAAGTTTTCCCAGTTATTTGTTATAAAATTAGGTGCCTCGGTTTATATTTGGGTCGGCTTAAACTCGAGTATATACGGTACTTTTTTAAATTTGTTTTCATTGGGTTTTCAGTAGATAAGAAAATACTCAATGACATAAGCAATAGTAAGTATGATTTTGTTTCCTAGATAAATGCTGTGTCTCGAGCAGGAGTCAGTTGTAGTAAGCTGAGTCTCCGATAGAGGCCTAAAGGATTATCCCAACACTGCACCCCGGAGTAGTTGAAAAGAGAATGCCGAACTTGTGGAAAACGCTCCCCAGGATGCCCACTCCCCGAGAAGCCAGGAAAAGACAATAGCATATAAACTTATGTAGTTTCATTAACATCTGTCAATTAGATTAGAAAAAAACAGTCTTTAATAAATAGTAAAAATAGAGAAAATTCTACAAAATAATTGAAAACTATAAAAACACTTCGAAAATTGACACAATTTATAATGTTTGTAAAATTCCTATATGTCACTATTTTTGGGTACAAACTGGCTTATACATAAGACCTGATGGTTGTACCAAATATCTCTCAGGTCATCATTGCCAACTTCTTGTTGCTGTTATCAGTTGACATAAGTCACACATTGTGTTCAATGAAAGTGCAAAGAAAGATTAAAGCCATTGAAAATTATGATAATAAGCAAGAGTTACAAAGAAAAGCGGTCAAAGCAGATAGCCCAAGTGTCCGCGACTTTGTCCAAGCTTTTAATTTTGCCTTTCTGTGTTTTTAAGTTTGACATCCCTGACACAAATGCTAAATATTCCGATGTATGTCACTTAAAGTCTAGTTTATAGTCTAAAAGGAAGCCTGTCACGTCAGGTAAGCGCTGTTTACCTGCAAATACAGGGTTAATCTGCAGGTAAATAGTATTAAAATCCAGTCTTTACTGAAAGTGTGACTACAGGTAGAAAATGAGCTTATATCTTCCCTGCAGCCGCTCACTTTCAGTGATTGGGGCGGTGAAGGGCTTGTAACAGTCACTGGTTACTATACTGTGAGTGCGGCTGTCATCAGTCCACAACACATTGATTGACAGCCTGCTCTGCACACAAACACTGCACACACACGCTGCACAGCCAGCTGCCAATCAATGTGTCGGGAGTGATTACAGTCGCGCTCACAGTATAGTTGAGAGTTCAGAGCTCCCGCACTCCTGCAATGCTGCAGAAGAGAAATAGCCTGTGTCTGAAGCATGGGTGACTGCACAATTAGGACAAGGGATGTGAAAAATCTTCAAGAGCTTCATCTCCTGGGAGGCAGCAGAGGGATGCACTCCGGATGAAAGAGGATTAGAGAACCCCTTTAAAAGTTGGGGCGTAGGCATTTTTGCACTAGGTACAACACAATCTTCTTTTAAAGTGTGGGCATTTGAGAAAGAAGGGCACCACCAAGCAATGAGGAAAAGGGGATCACCTAAAGCATGCATGCTGACACTTGGGAATCACTGAATGAAAATTTTATTTGGTGATCCCTATTTGTCAGCATGCATCTTTTCTCTACTTTCCCATTCATCTTCTTTTAAAGCGTTGCAGTAAAAGGCGGCATTGTTGAATGAGGACCATTAATGATTATCATAAAAAGGAGTATCAGCAATCATTGAGGGATTATTAAAAATATATTAACACCACCGGTAGTGACCAGAGGCAAACCATGTATGGAAAAAAGACATCAATAAATATGATGATTAAGCCAATATATCAATGAAAACTATGATAAAACAAATAAAATTTATTTATCAAGTAAATAAGTAAGGTGGACATACAAGTGGGGAAAAGGGTGAATATCACAAGTACTGATGGTAAAACAGTATGTCCCAAAAATGCAAAAAAAAGATACGCCCACCAAGGAGTTCCTGACGGATGTTTAGTATGTACCTTATTTTTCGGACTATAAGATGCACTGGACCAAAAGACGCACCTAGGTTTTAGGGGAGGAAAAAAGAAAAAAAAATTGAAGCAAAAACTATGGTGAAGAAGCACTGTTATGGGAGGGGGGATCTGCTGCTGACACGGCTATAGGTGTAATGTCCCCCATTTCTGTACTAATATTCCCCATCCTGGTATATATATAAGCCCACAATCCAGGTATACATGGCCACCTCATCTCCATCCTGGTATACCTAGTCACCTCATCCCTATCCTGGTATACATGGCCACCTCATTCCCATCCTGGTATACATGGCCCCCTCAGCTCCATCCTAGTATACATGGTCCCCTCATCCCCATCCTTGTATACATGGCTACCTCATTCCCATCCTGGTATACATGGCCCCCTCGTCCCCATCCAGGTATACTGTACATGGCCCCCCATCACCATCCAGGTATACATGGCCCCCATCACCATCCTGGTATACATGGCCCCCATCACCATCCTGATATACATGGCCCCATCACCATCCTGGTATACATGGTCCCCTCATCCCCATTCTGGTATACATAGTCCCCTCATCCACATCCTTGTATACATGGCCACCTCATTCCCATCCTGGTAATCATGGCCCCCTCATCCACATCCTGGTATGCATGGCCTCCTCAGCCCCATCCTGGTATGGATGACCTCCATCAGAAAAACATAAAAATAAAACACAAACCATTCTACTTACGTTCCCTGCGCTCATTCGCAGTATCCTATTCTAATGCCAGCAGCTGATTTATGCTGGTAAGCAGTGCATGGCAGTGACGTCATATGCTGCTTACAAGCAGAGGACATCTGACAGAATAATCACTGCTCCCCATGCCGGGACTATGGGCATATGGAGCTGTGAATATTCATCTTGTTTAATAGCAAGCACACTGTTAGGCTACTTTCACACTAGCGTCGGAATCTCCCCGTCGCAATGCGTCGGGCAGAGATTCCGACGCTAGCGTTTAACGCACTGCACAACGGAGGCAGCGGATCCATTTCTCCGGCGGAACCGCTGCCGCATTGTGAGGTGCGGGGAGGTGGGGGCGGAGTTCCGGCCGCGCATGCGCGGTCGGAAAAAGCGGTCCGTCAGGAGCAAAAAACGTTACATGTAGCATTTTTTGCTCCCGACGGTCGGCCAAAGCACGATGCATCCGTCGCACGACGGATGCGATGTGTGGCAATCCGTCGCAATGCGTCGTCAATACAAGTCTATGGGGAAAAAACGCATCCTGCAAGCACTTTTGCAGGATGCGTTTTTTCTGCAAAACGACGCATTGTGACGGATTGCAGTTAACGCTAGTGTGAAAGTAGCCTAAGCCGCAGCTTCCTGCAGCGGCTGGGCGATTACCCACTACTAAAGAGAATAAATATTCACTGCTCTCCACTCCCATGGATGTGGGGAGCAGTGAATATTCATTTTCTTTAATAGGGGGAATGCGTGATCTCCCGGCATCTGCAGGAGCCAGCGGCTGTGGCTAACAGTATGCCTGCTATTAAAGAAGATGAATATTCACTGCTCCACACACAAACACTTCAAATTTTGAATTTGGATAGGGGGGCCCTGTCCAAATCTTGCACTGGGGCCCATCAGCCCATCAGACTCTAGTTATGCCACTGATCACAGGGGTCCCATCATTATGACTGAAGATAGTAGAGGCTTGAAGGAACCGAAATCAGTCATGCCCCCTACTGCTCCATTCACACTTCAGTGATAGTGACAGAGACAAAATGAAAATCCAGCACAGCCATGTTCTTTATGATCCACAGACTTTAATAATAAGGGAGAAACCCACAGACTGTGTCCACATTGTTATAATAAAGCTCCAGATCTCCAGGGACATTGAGCTGCCGGATTCTCCTGTTTCCACGTTATACTGACACATTTACCATCATGGACACATTACAAGGAAGATTTCAGATTTATAATGAATGAATTAAACATCTACGGATCTCTCCGGATTCTCCGGATCTCTGGATTCTTCTCATTATAAAGGGTGATGGGCAGAAGGTTACATGTAGTGAGATGCGTTTATCAAGAAGGCATCTTCTACTTCTTCTCGGTAGTAATAAGCTGCACATAACCCAGAGGTCAGACCTGTGCAATCACTGGGCCGGCGTAATATCAGACCATGGTGGCCATGATAAGATAACCCCATTCCCAACAGTAGTGACAGTGGTACACAATGATCTGATGACACTATTGAGATAACGGTGCCCCAATATGTCCGCTGCTATATAATCACACATGTATCAGGCTCACAGAGCAGCTTCCCATGTAACATGCCGATATCTGGTGACTGTACAGCCGGCGTATACAGGCAATGAAGGGAAGAACTAGAAGGGAACTGATGATAGAGGTATAGAACTGGTGATCAGTACAGAACTGATGATGTCATAATAGAACTGATGATGTCACAGACAGAACTAGCCGACACACCTACCCGCGCAGCTGATTTCTGCTCACTTTGCTCTTGGTGTTAGATCGGTGTGAATCCTATAGTTCGCTGTGCAGGATTTTTCTAGAATTTCTGACTACAACTTCTGGACCAGGACTGGAATTGACTGTTTGGCTGACAGGTAAGATGCCGCATTCATCATTTGTCAGATATGATAACAGTTAATCTTTCATGAGTTATTTACAAGTTTATGACCACTTATAAAATGTGTTTAAAGTGCTGCCCATTGTGTTGGATTGTCAATGCAACATTCTTCTCCCGCTCTTGACACAATGATCGCAACACTGCAGAAGAAATGCTAGCACAGGCTTCCAGTACCCTTTGTTTCAGATGCTGCACATCTCGTATCTTCACAGCATAGACAATTGCCTTCAGATGACCCCAAAGATAAAAGTCTAAAGGGTTCAGATCGGGAGACCTTGGTGGCCATCCAAAAGGCCCACGACTAATCCACTTTCCAGGAAACTGTTCATGTAGGAATGCTCGGACCTGACACCCAAGATGGTGCACCACTTCCCCTGCTTCCCCCTCCATGGGCGATGCCATCTTCTCCCAGGAACAAAATGATGGGCGCATGCACAGTGCGCCTGCCGAGATCTGCCGGGGGTAGCCGAGACCCCAAAGAACATGATTTCGGTCAGCTTTTACCGACCCCCGGGTGGCGATCGCCGGTATTACCGGTGACTGCAAAAAAAAAAGTCTGATGTGCCATTTAATTTCTCTGTCCTCCGATGTGGTCGCACATCAGAGGACAGAGAAATAGGGTCTCCGATCGCTCTCTGATACTTACCAGTGTCTCCTGGTGCTCTTCGGCCCTCCCGCTTCCACCCATGCGCCTGCCAAGATCTGCTGGCCACCTCCCGGCAACAATAGGAAGATCTTTCCTATTGGTTCATTTTGGTCACTGTGATAGAACCTATCACAATGCTCAACGTGGTACACACAAGGACACAGGACAGAGGTTGAGTCAACTTTAATCCATGTCAACTGGCTGCAAGTGTGATTTAGTTTTGACAAACACCTGTTAGGTGCCACAGGTAAGTTACAGGTGCTGTTAATTACACTAATTAGAGAAGCATCACATGATTTTTCGAACAGTGCCAATACTTTTGTCCACCCCCGTTTTTATGTTTGGTGTGGAATTATTTCCAATTTGGCTTTAGGACAATTCTTTTTGTGTTTTTTCATTTAAGACAAATTAAATGAAGATAATAATAACAAAGAATTTGTGACTGCAATCATTTTTAGGAAGAAACTGAGTATTATCTGACAGAATTGCAGGGGTGTCAATACTTTTGGCCATGACTGTAAATGACCATATAATGGTATATCGTTAGAAAGCCAAATGAGGCAAATAATAACGGACACTCCACTTAATGTGCGACCTATAAGAGACTAGGAGTCAAAGTCCTCAGAGTTTTTCTTTAGAAAAATATCAAAAAGTTATTACAGAAAAGGGGGTTACAAAAGTAATAACAAAATAGAGGAGAGAAGATGCATCATAAAAAGGACATCTTACCCATGTACCCCGTTTGAAAATGTGCAAAAACTGCCAGTTTTTGCACAATTTCACATGGCTTCCCATGGGTAAGATGACCTATTTATGATGCATTTTTTCTCCTCTATCTTATTTTTGCAGGCGGCTCTCCATTTGCACATTTTTGCGCAGGATTGACTGTTTTGTGCCACCTGCAAACGGCTAGTTACTTTACATTGGAGACTAGATGATGAACGTTTAGTCTATTTAACACAGTGGTCAGAGACCTACACACGTAACATTTATGAGATCTTTTGTTATCTTTATGTAGATGTCTCTGCACTGTGGAAACTATGTTTTTATATATCCTGTACATGCACATATAGGTGTTAACACTTTCCTGTACCCTTTATTTCTTTGTGGATTTGCAGCATTATAACATCCTGTGCCATCACCATTTACTGTTTTATTTTTATTATCTTTACTTTCCTCTTGTTATTGCTTTTGTAACCCCCTTTCTGTCATAAACTTTTTGATATTTTTCTAAACAAAAAATATCTGGACTTTGACTCATAGCACAGGTCCTCATTAATTTTAGCATTATTGACGCCGTGTACACAGCACTTTCTTCTGTGTAATATATAGAAGGATCTGAATTAATTTCTCCTCTATTATCTTTTCAGGCAGCTACAACATTTTCCTCATTTTATCCTGTCTTATTATCGGTGGTGTGAGTATCTTTCCAATTGTTCTTCTCTTTTCTCCCTATTACTAATATTTCTTTCCTTTGTCCCAGTTCTCTTAGTTTTAGGGGCCTGAGATACCAGATCTGATCTGGAGGACAATTATGGATCCTTTGATCACTGATTCACCATAAACCCTGAGGTATCTACGGTATTTCTCCATCCACTGAACTTCTAGAGTCTCTTTTCTTCCTTTCAATAATGTTCCTTTCTTTTTCCCGCTCTCTCAGGAATGGTTTCAGGGGCCTGAGACATCAGATCTGACCTGGAGGCCAAATCTGAATTCTAATTTGATCACTGGTTCATCATAAACCCTGAGTTATCTTTCTACCAAACCAGGACCTTCAGTAGGAGAGTCCGAGGTCAGTGCAGGATATGGTTTATACCTCGGCTCACACACAGATATCACATGGCCACTTGGCTGATTTTTGGTATTTTATGTGTATATACTGAAGTCTTTCTGTATTTTACAGACATATAAAGATGTGAATGTGCGGCCTCAGTGACAGCTGACATGCGGGACACTCCTCATTATATATGTAAGTATTATAATAAATACCAATCTTTATAATTATCCCATCTCCTACCCTGAATGCTCCTATACAGACTGATATGACGTACAAGGAGGCTTATTACATAACTAGATTGTGGCCCGATTATAACGCATCGGGTATTCTAGAATATGCATGTCCCTGTAATATATGGACAATGATGATTCCAGAATTCGCGGCAGACTGTGCCTGTCGCTGATTGGTCGAGGCAACCTTTATGACATCATCGTCGCCATGGCAACCATTATGACATCTACGTCGATACTGTGCCCGTCGCTGATTGGTCGAGGCCTGGCGGCCTTGACCAATTAGACGCAGGATGTCTACGTCCTTTATGACATAATCGTCGCTGTGCCCATCGCTGATTGGTCGAGGCCTAGCGGCCTCGACCAATCAGAGGCGTGGGATTTCTACGTCGATACTGTGCCCGTCGCTGATTGGTCGAGGCCTGGCGGCCTCGACCAATCAGAGACGCAGGATTTCCTGGACAGACAGACAGACAGACAGACAGACGGAAAAACCCTTAGGCAATTATATATATAGACTAGATTGTGGCCCGATTCTAACGCATCGGGTATTCTAGAATATGCATGTCCCCGTAGTATATGGACAATGATGATTCCAGAATTCGCGGCAGACTGTGCCCGTCGCTGATTGGTCGAGGCAACCTTTATGACATCATCGTCGCCATGGCAACCATTATGACATCTACGTCGATACTGTGCCCGTCGCTGATTGGTCGAGGCGAATTCGCGCCAGACTGTGCCCGTCGCTGATTGGTCGAGGCAACCTTTATGACATCATCGTCGCCATGCTGTGCCCATCGCTGATTGGTCGAGGCCTAGCGGCCTCGACCAATCAGAGACGCGGGATTTCCAGGACAGACAGACGGAAAAACCCTTAGACAATTATATATATAGATAATACTGATATCCTTTTCTTCCAGAAAACCTTACGATCGGCTGCCTGCTGCCAGGGGGACTCTCTGAAGCGATACGTCACTTATATACAGGTATGGCATCATCAGTTACTATATACAGGACCCGCCAGTTGTGCTCTATACAATGTTGAGGACGGGTCTCTGTTCTACATGAAAATGTTTCTGATGATTGAGGTTTATAATATTTTGTCGTTTTTCTTAATCCTAGAATGAATTCTTCATAAGGTTAGATGGCAACCACATATGCACGGATGATGCACTAGTGAGCTATATCTGAGAATCCTACAGGAGGAGTTACTTCTCACACTCGAGTACTATGGGTATGAAAAGGACGACATAGTGTTCCAGCAGGACAACGACCCGAAGCATATGTTGAGATTGGCCCCACAGTCTCCAGACCTCAACCCAATAAAACACTTGCGGATAGAGTTGAAGAAAAGCTTTATACATCCCCAAGTGAGTCGACTAGTATACATCAACTTTGGGAATGTGTAGAAGAGACCTGGGATCAGTTTTCGGTTGAGATATGCTTGAACCTGATTGAGATCATTCCCAGAAGGATTCAGGCAGTGTTGAAAGAAAGGGTGGATTTACAAAATAAAAACAAAATAATAAAGATTAAAATTTACATTTTTAGGAGCAAAACAGTAACAATGCAGTGACATGACAAGAATCTGCATAACTAATCATATGCTAAATATTTGCCAGTCAGATTTATGTGTGAGATAGCCAAGATGATTGTCTATCAAATGATGGTAGTCTCATTTACGAAGCAGTAGTGGATGGTGAGATATGGGACCTGAAAGTCAAAAGTTCACAACATTGTTCCCCTTTTGCTCGTCAATGTAGATAGAGGACGCTGGGGCATTATCATATGGAAAAGAGGCTCCAGCATTGTTATGTTATAGAGAACGCATTTGTTACTAAACCAGACCTATTAGGAGAGCGGATAGGGCCTCTTTATTTTTAGCATTATTGACGCCGTGTACACAGAACTTTCTTCTGTGTAATATATAGAAGGATCTGAATTAATTTCTCCTCTATTATCTTTTCAGGCAGCTACAACATTTTCCTCATTTTATCCTGTCTCAGCTGACATGCAGTACACTCCTCATTATATATGTAAGTATTATAATAAATACCAATCTTTATAATTCTCCCATCTCCTACCCTGAATGCTCCCATAGAGACTGATGTGATGTACAAGGAGGCTTATTACATAATACTGATATCCTTTTCTTCCAGAAAACCTTACGATCTGCTGCCTGCTGCCCGGGGGACTCTCTGAAGCGATACGTCACTTATATACAGGTATGGCATCATCAGTTACTATATTCAGGACCCGCCAGTCGTGCTCTATACAATGTTGAGGACGGGTCTCTGTTCTACATGAAAATGTTTCTGATGGTTGAGGTTTATAATATTTTGTTGTTTTTCTTAATCTTAGAATGAATTCTTCATAAGAGTAGATGACAATCACATGTGCACGGATGATGCACCCATTCAGTCACATGACTGCTACAGCCAATCACAAGCCCCAAAAGGTCAGTTAACCAGAAAAGATGGCGTCATCACTAGAGTTGAGTGACTTTTACTTTTTTAGGATCGAGTTGGATTTCGCGAAACCCGACTTTGTCATAAGTTGGGTCGGGTAAAATCGGCCGATTATTGCGAAAAGTCGGGGGGCCGACCGAAACACGAAACCCAATGCAAGTCAATGGGGAATCAAAGTCGGCAGTGAGTGGAGGACAGGAAAACACCTACAGTGTCCATTTTAATGCCAAAAACATCAATTCGTATTACTGAAGCTTGTCAATCTTAATTTACTTTATAATAATAGTTAGGCATTGAAAACTGGGGGTCATTTGGCTAAAGTTGTGGGGGGTATGGCTAGCTCAAGATTTTCGTTGGCCCAGGAAACGCGGACTACATCACGGCGGTGAAGCAGGGAGAGGTAAGTATTTCAACTTTGCAAGTGCTGTGATCCTGAGCAAGCAGGGGGGGCCCACCCGTTCGCATTGGCACTGGCACAGGGCCCCTCAAAGTATGGCGGTGTGTTTGACGGCGGGGGTGCCTCCCACTGGCAGAGACACTTTTGTGTACTATGAGGGGCCCTGTGCCAGTGACATCGCCAATGAGTATGCCCCCCCACCTGATGAAGGAACCTGCACTTTCATCTGCACCTTCCTCTTTGTCCCCGTGTAAGCTGGTATAGTATGTGGGAAGGGGAACCAGACTTTCAGCATGGTCAGATTCTGGCTGTGTAGAGTGCAAGGGGAATGTAGTGGTCTGGGTCAATGTACCAGCAGACTCATCTATCACTGGCTGGGCAATGGGCAGGATGAGGAGGAAACACAGATATAGGCCCAAAGAATAAAGTAGGTTAAATGCAGTTCAAAATTGGTAACAGGACAGGCGGCATTGCTTTGTTCAGTGGAGGAAAACTGTAATGAGTGGCAGACACAGTTAGTAGGCCCAAGTAATAAATTTGGCCAAATGAAGTTCAAAATTGGTAACAGGAGTAAACAGACGGCACTGCTTTGTTCAGTGGAGGAGAACAACAAGCAGCGGCAGACACCGTTAGTATGCCCAACCAAACAAGTAGGCCAAATGCAGTTTAATATTTGATATAGGCTGAAAGCCTGAAAATTGAAGCTCAGATTTGTTCAGTGGAGGAGAAAAACAAGGAGCGGCAGACACCGTTTGTAGGCCCAAGCAAACAAGTAGGCCAAATGCAGTTTAATACTTTATATAGGCTGAAAACCTGAAAATTGAAGCTCAGATTTGTTCAGTGGAGGAGAAAAACAAGGAGCGGCAGACACCGTTAGTAGGCCAAACCAAACAAGTAGGCCAAATGCAGTGTAATATCCTAATCAGGATAAAAACTATTTTATAGAAAAAATAATTATTTTTGCATCGCTTTATTCTGAGGACTATAACTTTTTTATTTTTTGCTGATGATGCTGTATGGCAGCTCGTTTTTTTGCGGGACAAGATGTCGTTTTCAGTGGTACCATGGTTATTTATATCTGTCTTTTTGATCGCGTGTTATTACACTTTTTGTTCGGCGGTATGATAATAAAGTGTTGTTTTTTGCCTCGTTTTTTTTTCTTACGGTGTTTACTGAAGGGGTTAACTAGTGGGACAGTTTTATAGGTTGGGTCGTTACGGACGCGGCGGTACTAAATATGTGTACTTTTATTGTTTTTTTTATTTAGATAAAGAAATGTATTTATGGGCATAATATTTTTTTTCTTTATTTAGGTATTTTTTTTATTTTTACACATGTGGAAATTTTTTAAAAACTTTTTTACTTTGTCCCGGGGGGGGACATCACAGATCGTTGATCTGACAGATTGCACAGCACTCTGTCAGATCAGCGATCTGAGTTAGAGCACTCCAGGCTTACCAAGCGCCTGCTCTGAGCAGGCACTTGGTAAGCCACCACCCTCCCTGCAGGGCCCATCTTGGATCTGGGTCCTGCAGCGAGGAAGGAGGTAGGAGACCCTCGGAGCAACGTGATCACATTGCGTTGCTCCGGGGGTCTCAGGGAAGCCCGCAGGGAGCCCCCTCCCTGCGCGATGCTTCCCTATACCGCCGGCACACCGCGATCATGTTTGATCGCGGTGTGTCGGGGGTTAATGTGCCGGGGGCAGTCCGTGATCGCTCCTGGCACATAGTGCCGGATGTCAGCTGCGATAGACAGCTGACACCCGGCTGCGATCGGCCGCGCTCCCCCCGTGAGCACGGCCGATCGCGCTGGACGTACTATTCCGTCCTTGGGAATTAAGGCCCACCCCACATGAACGGAATAGTACGTCCAATGACAGAAAGGGGTTAAAGGGACTGCTGGGGGTGATGGTGACATAGCTGGGATGGTTCTGCTCCCCACAGGTGGATCGGGGCCCCAGGGCTACCGGTATAGTTGGTAAGGGATCATAGACAATGGGGTGCAGGACTGAGAGTGCGGGGAATGACTGGAGGACACAAGGATTGCACATTTCCTTTACCTTTACTTGTTAGTTGCAGGTGCAGTCCAGGGCACAGGTAACAGGTGATGATGGGGTCTGGGCAGCCTGGAAGCAACTTAGGATCCACTTGGCCAGGTGGGTTTGGAGGCCTTCCTTCTGCGCTTTTCTTTTAGGTCCTTGCTGCTTTAAGCTCTGCTCAGGTTCCTCTCCTGTGTGCTGCTTCTAACCTGAATGGCAGACAGCATGAGCCTATAACGGGCACTGCCTTTTCACTGGCAGCCCCGGCTCTTGGTCTGCTGTGGTGCCTCCTGGTGTTCAGTGTGGCCACGGAGCTTGCAGTTCCCTGCCCTCCAGATTGGGCTGACGGAGCGTACAGCATCCACACAGCCAAGAACTCTGGCATCCTCTTTTTCAGTGCTCTCGTCTGAGGTGAGCTTGGTTACAGCTCTACTCTCCAGGTTCTCCTCGACTTCCCTCCTCGCCTCTCACTCTCAGAATACTCACAAGACTTCTAACTCCACCTCCAGGCCAGAACTTATAGGGAAGCTCCCCTGAAACCGGGTGTTAGAGCTCCCCCTTCTGGTCTGGAGTAAGGAAGGTGTTGGATAAATGACACGGCAGATAAAACAGGAACAAAAAAAGAGGGAGGGTGGGAGGGATCTTCAATCTTCTTGCGACAACTGATCTGGACCATTCAAAATAGCTGATTTTTATATTTAATTTCTTCCCGCACTTTTCTATATCAGACAATTAAATTCAAACAAAAAAAGCAGGAAGCCAGCCAGCTAGAACCAGATAGAACCTGGTTGTGCATGGAACAGCTTACCCAGGATTCGTTAACCCTTTCAAAACTCTTCTAGAAAAATGAGAATCCTATAAAAGCATGTTTTACAATTATGGGGCAGTGTTCTCATGAGACCCCCCTTGTAAATTCTCTAGGAGACGGCTTCCATGGTAACACAACCCCACTTGACAATAAATAAATACACAAGAATACCATATGTTGTGGAATAAAATGGCCATGGCATTTATTTTTGAGTTACTTTGAAAATTATTTTATTCACTCGTAAAATGATAAACCATTTAAAATTCATAAACTGAAGTTAATCATGACCAACATATCCAAATACCCCCGGAAAACTGGGTGATTTTCCCAAATGCCAGGCCTTATCAAGACATGGCCCCCTCAAAACACCAGAGCCATTTTTCGATAATGGCTTGGAGATCTGTTGTGAATTCTGTTGTCAAGCTCCCTCCTGTGGTCATGAATGGTACTTCGGCTGGTTCTGTCCATGGGCTTCCTCTGGTGGTTGTGAGTGGGGCTGCGGCTTCTGAGTTTCCTTCCACAGGTGACGAGGTTAATTCGTTAGCTGGCTGCTCTATTTAACTCCACTTAGATCTTTGCTCCATGCCACCTGTCAATGTTCCAGTATTGGTCTAGTTCACTCCTGGATCGTTCTTGTGACCTGTCTTCCCAGCAGAAGCTAAGTTCCTGCTTGTTTTTCTCTTGTTTGCTATTTTTCTGTCCAGCTTGCTATTTTGATTTTTGTCTTGCTTGCTGGAAGCTCTGGGACGCAGAGGGAGCGCCTCCGCACCGTGAGTCGGTGCGGAGGGTCTTTTTGTGCCCTCTGCGTGGTCTTTTTGTAGTTTTTGTGCTGACCGCAAAGTTACCTTTCCTATCCTCTGTCTGTTCAGTAAGTCGGGCCTCTCTTTGCTTTATCTATTTCATCTCTGTGTTTGTAATTTTCATCTTAACTCACAGTCATTATATGTGGGGGGCTGCCTTTTCCTTTGGGGATTTTCTCTGAGGCAAGGTAGGCTTTATTTTTCTATCTTTAGGGCTAGCTAGTTTCTTAGGCTGTGACGAGTTGCATAGGGAGCGTTAGGAGCAATCCACGGCTATTTCTAGTGTGTGTGATAGAATTAGGGATTGAAGTCAGCAGAGTTCCCACGTCCCAGAGCTTGTCCTGTATTATTAGTAACTATCAGGTCATTCCGAGTGCTCTTAACCACCAGGTCCATTATTGTCCTAACCACCAGGTCATAACAGTACAGGTGGCCCAAAGTACTAATGCATCTCAATAGAGGGATAAGAGAAGTTCTGAGACCATTTTTTTTTTCTTTGCAGTGTGTTTTGTCTCTCTTTTCCCCTTTACCTCTGGGTGGTTCAGGATACAGGTGTAGATATGGACATTCAAGGTCTGTCCTCTTGGATGGATAATCTCACTGCAAGGGTACAAAACATTCAAGATTTTGTGGTTCAGAATCCGATGTCAGAGCCTAGGATTCCAATTCCTGATTTGTTTTTTGGGGATAGATCTAAGTTTCTGAATTTCAAAAATAATTGTAAATTGTTTCTTGCTTTGAAACCTCGCTCCTCAGGTGACCCTGTTCAACAAGTGAAAATCATTATTTCTTTGTTACGTGGCGACCCTCAAGACTGGGCATTTTTCCTTGCGCCAGGAGATCCGGCATTGCGTGATGTTGATGCGTTTTTTCTGGCGCATGGATTGCTTTATGATGAACCTAATTCAGTGGATCAGGCAGAGAAAATCTTGCTGGCTCTGTGTCAGGGTCAGGATGAGGTATAGATATATTGTCAGAAGTTTAGGAAGTGGTCTGTACTCACTCAGTGGAATGAATGTGCCCTGGCAGCAATTTTCAGAAAGGGTCTCTCTGAAGCCCTTAAGGATGTCATGGTGGGATTTCCCATGCCTGCCGGTCTGAATGAGTCTATGTCTTTTGCCATTCAGATCGATCGACGCTTGCGTGAGCGTAAAGCTGTGCACCATTTGGCGGTATTAGCTGAGCATAGACCTGAGCCTATGCAATGTGATAGGACTTTGACCAGAGCTGAACGGCAAGAACACAGACATCGGAATGGGCTGTGTTTTAACTGTGGTGATTCCACTCATGCTATCTCCGATTGTACTAAGCGTTTCGCTAGGTCTGCCACCATTGGTACGGTACAGTCGAAATTTCTTTTGTCCGTTACTCTGATTTGCTCTTTGTCATCCTATTCTGTTATGGCATTTGTGGATTCAGGCGCTGACCTGAATTTGATGGACTTGGAGTTTGCTAGCCGCTGTGGTTTTTTCTTGGAGCCCTTGCGGTATCCTATTCCATTGAGAGGAATTGATGCTACGCCTTTGGCCAAGAATAAGCCTCAGTACTGGACTTAATTGACCATGTGCATGGCTCCTGCACATCAGGAGGATATTCGCTTTTTGGTGTTGCATAATCTGCATGATGTGGTCGTTTTGGGGTTGCCATGGCTACAGGTCCATAATCCAGTATTGGATTGGAAATCTATGTCTGTGTCCAGCTGGGGTTGTCAGGGGGTACATGGTGATGTTCCATTTTTGTCTATTTCGTCATCCACCCCTTCTGAAGTCCCGGAGTTTTTGTCGGATTACCGGGATGTATTTGATGAGCCCAAGTCCAGTGCCCTACCTCCTCATAGGGATTGCGATTGTGCTATTGATTTGATTCATGGTAGTAAGTTTCCTAAGGGCCGACTGTTCAATTTATCTGTGCCAGAACATGCCGCTATGCGGAGTTATATAAAGGAATCCTTGGAGAAGGGTCATATTCGCCCGTCGTCGTCACCATTGGGAGCAGGGTTCCTTTTTGTGGCCAAGAAGGATGGTTCTTTGAGACCTTGTATTGATTACCGCCTTCTTAATAAGATCACAGTCAAATTTCAGTACCCTTTGCCGCTGCTGTCTGATTTATTTGCTCGGATTAAGGGGGCTAGTTGGTTCACCAAGATAGATCTTCGTGGTGCGTATAATCTTGTGCGTATTAAACAGGGCGATGAATGGAAAACAGCGTTTAATACGCCCGAGGGCCATTTTGAGTTCCTGGTTATGCCATTCGGGCTTTCCAATGCTCCATCAGTATTTCAGTCCTTTATGCATGACATCTTCCGAGAGTACCTGGATAAATTCCTGATTGTATATTTGGATGATATTTTGGTCTTCTCGGATGATTGGGAGTCTCACGTGAAGCAGGTCAGAATGATGTTCCAGGTCCTTCGTGCGAATTCTTTGTTTGTGAAGGGTCAAAGTGTCTCTTTGGAGTTCAGAGGGTTTCATTTTTGGGTTTCATTTTTTCCCCTTCTACTATCGAGATGGACCCTGTTAAAGTCCAGGCCATTTATGATTGGACTCAGCCGACATCTGTGAAGAGTCTGCAAAAGTTCCTGGGCTTTGCTAATTTTTATCGTTGCTTCATCAGTAATTTTTCTAGTGTTGCTAAACCGTTGACTGATTTGACCAAGAAGGGTGCTGATGTGGTCAATTGGTCTTCTGCGGCTGTGGAAGCTTTTCAGGAGTTGAAGCGTCGTTTTTCTTCTGCCCCTGTGTTGTGCCAGCCTAATGTTTCGCTCCCGTTTCAGGTCGAGGTTGATGCTTCTGAGATTGGAGCAGGGGCTGTTTTGTCGCAAAGAAGTTCTGATGGCTCGGTGATGAAACCATGTGCCTTCTTTTCTAGAAAGTTTTCGCCTGCTGAGCGCAATTATGATGTTGGCAATCGAGAGTTGTTGGCCATGAAGTGGGCATTCGAGGAGTGGCGTCATTGGCTTGAAGGAGCCAAGCATCGCGTGGTGGTCTTGACGGATCACAAGAATTTGACTTATCTCGAGTCTGCCAAACGGTTGAATCCTAGACAGGCACGATGGTCGCTATTTTTCTCCCATTTTGATTTTGTGGTTTCGTACCTTCCGGGCTCTAAGAATGTGAAGGCTGATGCCCTGTCAAGGAGTTTTGTGCCCGACTCTCCGGGTGTTCCTGAGCCGGCGGGTATTCTCAAAGAGGGGGTAATTTTGTCTGCCATCTCCCCTGATTTGCGGCGGGTGCTGCAAAAATTTCAGGCTGATAGACCTGACTGTTGCCCAGTGGAGAAACTGTTTGTCCCTGATAAATGGACTAGTAGAGTTATCTCTGAGGTTCATTGTTCGGTGTTGGCTGGTCATCCTGGAATCTTTGGTACCAGAGATTTGGTGGCTAGATCCTTTTGGTGGCCGTCTTTGTCACGGGATGTGCGTTCTTTTGTGCAGTCCTGTGGGACTTGTGCTCGGGCTAAGCCCTGCTGTTCTCGTGCCAGTGGGTTGCTTTTGCCCTTGCCGGTCCCAAAGAGGCCCTGGACGCATATTTCTATGGATTTTATTTCGGATCTCCCTGTCTCTCAAAAGATGTCGGTCATTTGGGTGGTTTGTGATCGCTTCTCTAAGATGGTCCATTTGGTACCCTTGTCTAAATTGCCTTCCTCCTCTGATTTGGTGCCATTGTTTTTCCAGCATGTGGTTCGTTTACATGGCATTCCGGAGAACATCGTTTCGGACAGAGGTTCCCAGTTTGTTTTGAGGTTTTGGCGATCCTTTTGTGCTAGGATGGGCATTGATTTGTCTTTTTCCTCGGCTTTCCATCCTCAGACAAATGGCCAAACCGAACGAACTAATCAGACTTTGGAAACATATCTGAGATGCTTTGTTTCTGCTGATCAGGATGATTGGGTGTCCTTTTTGCCTTTGGCTGAGTTCGCCCTTAATAATCGGGCCAGCTCGGCTACTTTGGTTTCACCGTTTTTCTGCAATTCTGGTTTCCATCCTCGTTTCTCTTCAGGGCAGGTTGAGTCTTCGGACTGTCCTGGTGTAGATACTGTGGTGGATAGGTTGCAGCAGATTTGGAGTCATGTGGTGGACAATTTGACATTGTCCCAGGAGAAGGCTCAACGTTTCGCTAACCGCCGGCGCTGTGTGGGTCCCCGACTTCGTGTTGGTTTGGTTGTCGTCTCGTTATGTTCCTATGAAGGTTTCCTCTCCTAAGTTTAAGCCTCGTTTCATTGGTCCGTATAAGATTTCTGAGGTTCTCAATCCTGTGTCATTTCGTTTGACCCTTCCAGCTTCTTTTGCCATCCATAATGTATTCCATAGGTCGTTGTTGCGGAGATACGTGGCGCCTGTGGTTCCATCCGTTGATCCTCCTGCCCCGGTGTTGGTTGAGGGGGAGTTGGAGTATGTGGTGGAGAAGATTTTGGATTCTCGTATTTCGAGACGGAAACTCCAGTACCTGGTCAAGTGGAAGGGTTATGGTCAGGAAGATAATTCCTGGGTCTTTGCCTCGGATGTTCATGCTGCCGATCTGGTTCGTGCCTTTCATTTGGCTCGTCCTGGTCGGCCTGGGGGCTCTGGTGAGGGTTCGGTGACCCCTCCTCAAGGGGGGGGTACTGTTGTGAATTCTGTTGTCAAGCTCCCTCCTGTGGTCATGAATGGTACTTCGGCTGGTTCTGTCCATGGGCTTCCTCTGGTGGTTGTGAGTGGGGCTGCAGCTTCTGAGTTTCCTTCCACAGGTGACGAGGTTAATTCGTTAGCTGGCTGCTCTATTTAACTCTACTTAGATCTTTGCTCCATGCCACCTGTCAATGTTCCAGTATTGGTCTAGTTCACTCCTGGATCGTTCTTGTGACCTGTCTTCCCAGCAGAAGCTAAGTTCCTGCTTGTTTTTCTCTTGTTTGCTATTTTTCTGTCCAGCTTGCTATTTTGATTTTTGTCTTGCTTGCTGGAAGCTCTGGGACGCAGAGGGAGCGCCTCCGCACCGTGAGTCGGTGCGGAGGGTCTTTTTGCGCCCTCTGCGTGGTCTTTTTATAGTTTTTGTGCTGACCGCAAAGTTACCTTTCCTATCCTCTGTCTGTTCAGTAAGTCGGGCCTCTCTTTGCTATATCTATTTCATCTCTGTGTTTGTAATTTTCATCTTAACTCACAGTCATTATATGTTGGGGGCTGCCTTTTCCTTTGAGGATTTTCTCTGAGGCAAGGTAGGCTTTATTTTTCTATCTTTAGGGCTGGCTAGCTAGTTCCTTAGGCTGTGACGAGGCACCTAGGGAGCGTCAGGAGCGCTCCACGGCTATTTCTAGTGTGTGTGATAGGATTAGGGATTGCGGTCAGCAGAGTTCCCACGTCCCAGAGCTTGTCCTGTATTATTAGTAACTATCAGGTCATTCCGTGTGGTCTTAACCACCAGGTCCATTATTGTCCTAACCACCAGGTCATAACAGAGATCCAAACTAAACATACCCAAGCCAATATCAGACAAATGTACCAAATCCCTCCTGTACATTCCTGGGATAATATCTTCCAGGTCCACATGCCTAAAAGAAAACCCATCATTTAGTGGCATAAATTTTTCCATATTCTTATTTATCTTTTTCATGATTTTTTCCAAAAATAACATGTTATGTTTCAACCATAAAAGCCTTGGAACGATTTGAGAGAAAACAAAAAAAAGAATTAAAATATTCTGCTTTCAACAACAAAACGTCCCTTCTCATAAATGCTAATAAATCAAGAGTGCTAATTTTGCCCAGGTCATTTCCTCCCAAGTGTAAAATTACTAAATCTGGATTAGGCCATATTCCAGCTAATTTATGCATGTCAGAAATTAAGGTCTTCTATAGCATTCCACGCCTACTATGCCAAAAAATCTGAATAGAGGAGATGTTAAAAGAAAGGTTTTCAGTGTAAGATCGCACGATAGCACTCTTTTCTGCCTAAAATATAAAGGAATGTCCGATGATCCATACAGTGACCACACCTATAAAATGAATAACAAGAAAATATTTATACAAATCTGGGCGTATATACAATTTAAATTTGTTTGAGTCCCATCTTCCAATTCTTTTTATGTAACCCTCCTTCAACCCTTTCAAAAAATGTTTAACAGGAAATAAATTAGCTAAAGGGCTTTTAACTAGAAATTTAAGAAAAAATGAAACACCAGCAAAATTTTTAGCTAGAGCTGAATAATATAAGCCCTTTAAAAATAAATGCTCCGCATATAAGCCTCAGGATGAGATTCGTTATGAGGGTAATTGTTTTGCAAACAGAAATTAACCAACATGCACATAGCAACTGAATAATCGGTTTTATTAGCCAAAGATTTCTCAGTAAAATAAATGATTAAACCTGCACTATTTTCCATAGCCTTTGTGGGCATAATGTTCTTTCGCCGTCTGCTTCTGGTACTTGCCTCCGGAACAGCGACCACTGACGGTGACAAATACATTTCGCATTACAATTGCTCATACTGTCAGAAAATGAAGCTTTCAGCCAAATATTAAATTCCAGACAAAGGAGAATCATAGGCCTAAGAATCTGAGCAGCCCATTTATTTTTGGAAGATAATGTATATATAAGAAAAAACAAACCTTGGTTATTAGAACAAAATATTATTCACTTGTTCTTGAGGAGTGGGCCACAAAGGTAAATAGCTAAAATGTTAAAAATAAATCCAACACTGTTGGGTTTTTTGTCATTTTATTTTGAACCCATGCCACTGGCCACTTCTCTGAAGACCTTTGATTGGAAATGATATCCCGAGGCTTTCATGCTCATCTGTAAAATAAGACAATGCTTAAGTGCCTGCAAGGGTAATGGGGCTCTGCCAGACGGCCTTCTCATTGAAATTAGACAGAAAATTCAACCAAGTTTTTAAATCTTCTTTTGATTCTTTGCTTAGCCTTATCTGAGAATTAGGGGAAGAATAACCCGAAGTTGCTTCATAAAGGTGCCTTGAAAAAAACATGGCCTAGTGGAATGATTCTCAAGGCAAAATTTAAGAAACCTAGCAAAGATTGCAGTTCTTTCAGCGTGAGTTTTTCCTTCTTTAAGAAAAGCTTGATAGTGGAGCAAAGCTTAGAAATTTTTTCACGGGGAAGAGAACAAGTCATGTTCTCTGAATCATTTAATAAGACTAAAAACTCAAGAGAAGTACAAGGGGGACAGTTTTTGCCTCCGCAATAGGGACACCGAATTGACTACAGACTTTAAGAAATTTGTTTAATAATAAATAACAAACATCAGAATCACTAGGGCTAAACAGAAAATCATCAAGATAGTGTAAAACTCCCCCACCCCTTGAATCAAATTCAATAACCCAATGTAAAAAAAGAAGAAAATGTTTCAAAATAAAAACAGAATAACGAAAAACCCATAGGAAGACATTTGTCAAAAAAGAACTGCTCATTAAGCACAAAACCTAATGAACTAAAGCCTTCCGGATTGACAGGTAAAAGCCTAAATGCTGACTTGATGTCAGATTTAACCATAAGTGAATTGCGACCAAATTTTTGTAATAACTCAACGGCTATGTCAAAGGAAGCATATTTGATGGAGCATGCATCTTTATTGACTTCATCGCTCAGAGAAAGACCTTGAGGGTAGGACAAAAGACGAATCAACCTAAATGACCCTTCAGCTTTTTTAGGAACTACCCCAAGTGGGGAAATCCTAAAGTCATTAAAAGGAGGAAATCAAAAGGACTGGCAACTCTACCCGACTCTAATTCTTTTAGAATTTTCTCTTCAACAATATGAGGAAACTCTAGCGCTGAAGGCAGATTATCATCTAATGTACATCCAACACCTTTAAAGGGAGGCACATAAAATCTATTATAAAAACCCCCATAGGGTAGGTAGCTACTCTCCTGATCTGGATAAATTTCGTGCCATGGGGCCATTCTTTCCAGATTTACTGGAGTCAGTGCTTTTTGAAAGTGTCTCCCTATTATTTCCTTGTTGCCCATTTGCTTTTTAAAAACTTTTGACATGGGGTGAGCGCCCCACACAAAAGGAGCCCTCATGTCGAAAATGACAGTTATGAGCCCATTTACAATTTGTCTCATTAAATGCAAAATAAACTCCTTTTTTGTTAGGGGCGCTCAAACCATGTCTGTCCACAGGAAATTTCTGGGGTAACATTAAATTAATCCATGAATCCACATCTTTTGTTTCCCAACCTAGATTTGGGTATATGGCCAATTTATGCCTAAATGACTCGTCATAACTTAACCAAGCCATACCCCCAAAATTACGGTATGTTACTAAAATTGTGTCTAAGGGTGGTTTCACATTTGCGTTTTTTTTTTTTGCGTTTTTGCGGTAAAAAACGCAAAAAAATGCATGCGTTTTCCCCCCTATATTTAACATTAAAAACGCATGCGTTTTTTGTATGCATTTTGACGCGTTTTTGCAACGCATGCGTTTTTTTGTATGCGTTTTGACGCGTTTTTGCAACGCATGCGTTTTTTTCCTGCATGCATTGTGTTGCAGAAATGCAACATGTAGTATTTTTAGCGGCTTTTTTTGCCGCAAAAAAACGCATGCTTTTTTTGCGGCAAAAAAATGCATTGCTGTCTATGTAAACGCATGCGTTTTTAACCACATGCGTTTGCATGCGTTTTAAAAAACAAACAAAAAAAAAACACACTGATAAACCACCCCACACCATAAAATTGATAAAGGGATCCTACCCCTACCCCTAACCCTAAGCCTAACCCTAACCCTAACCCTACCCCTACCCCTAACCCTACCCCTACCCCTAATCCTAACCCTACCCCTAACCCTAATTCCTTTAAGGGTAGGGTTAGGGTTAGGGGTAGGGTTAGGGTTAGGGGTAGGATTAGGGTTAGGGTTAGGGGTAGGGGTAGGGTTAGGGTTAGGATCCTTTTAGGGTTAGGGTTAGGGGTAGGGTTAGGGTTAGGATCCCTTTAGGGTTAGGGTTAGGGTTAGGATCCCTACCCCTAACCCTAACCCTAACCCTAGCTCTTTCTATTTATAGTGGGTTTTTTACTTTATTTTGATGATTGGCAGCTGTCACACATTTATCTGCATGCGTTTAAAAAACGCAAACGCATGAAAAAATGCATGTAAACGCGTCAAAACGTTTTTTTCACCACATGCAAAACCGCATGCATCAAAAAAACGCAGCTTTTGCATGCGTTTACATGCGTTTTTTCACCATGCGTTTTTTTAAAAAAACGCATGCGTTTTGAAACGCAAGTGTGAAACCAGCCTTAATTTTGAAAAAGGCCCCAACAAAGATTAGGGTATTTCTTTCCTAACACAGCAGAAAAGATAGAGAAAGCCTGCAGCCAGTTATTAAAGGATTTAACAATGCTGTTTCTCTGTTTATCCTCTGCCTCATCCCTTCTCTCATTTCTATTATGCTGATCCTTAGCTGATGGTAAAAGGGAAAATAAATCTACATAATCCGTATTCCAAATCTGATCCTTAACAGAAGAATTCAAATGAAACCCTAAAAGGGATACGTCACAAGTAATTGACTCTTTCAAGAGAATCTCAGGCAGCCAGGGCCTTAAAACAAAATTACAGCTGCCAAAATTGGGATTGACTCTAGAGGAATTGGGCAGCACAGAAGAATCAATGCTGCTAAAATATTCATTAAAAACTTCCCTTAATAACGATTTTAATTTTAAACAGGGGACAGATGGGGGGCACATTTAAACTCTCACCCCTTGGCTGTTGGCTGTTCTTCTTCCTGGTCAGATGCAAGGGATGCGGTTCTCCAGGATGTGGTAGCGGCAAGATCAGCACGGGATTCAAATGCTACACCCATGCAGGGACGATGCAGTCATGCAGAGCTGTTGCAGGTGGTCACTGGGCCGCCGCAGTGCTTTTTAGGCTGCGGCTGCTAGATGCATCATGAGGACCCCTTCCGTGTGCTGGAACTTCCGGAGCTTCTCCTCAGCGCCACAATTAGGAGCCGTCGGTGGTATATGATGACGACTGGGCGAACTCTTGACCCTGATGGAGATCCCATGGTGAACTGCGAGACTTCCGTTGTGATGATCTCCGGCTTCTGCCGCGCACATCCTGTGCGCTATCATGGACCCTGGAAGATGATGGCAGAGGGGGAATACATAATCTTGGAGCGGCGATTCCTCCTGGAGCTGCGGCTTGACCTTGTCGGGGAGAGCAGACAGGATCGGAGAAGGAAAAGGAGGAGATTGTGCTGCAGAAGCTGCTGGGATTTATAGCAGGTTTAAAGCTCAGCAGCTCTGCAACCATTCAATACTGCCTTTGCGATGCCCACCAGAGCCGTGGGGTATGTGGAACGGGGTCGGACAGTTCTTTGTTGAAGTCACAGGGCCGTGACCCGACTCCATGGCAATGAGCGTGCAATAAAAATGCAAGGGAGAAAAGTTATATGGGATTGATTCGTGACACCACCTGTGGTGTTTGACAAGGGCCGATGCTGTGATTCAGGTCCACTGGGGCTGATGGTGCTGCAGCAAAGATGGCACAACTCCACACGGGTAGAGTGGGGCCCCAGGGCAGATATAACAGTTGGTTTGGGTGCTAGTGAACATTGGGGTGCAGAGAATAAGCAAGGGATGCAAAAAAGTGCAGTTTTCTTTACCTTTACTTCTTGGTATATGAACATGCAATCCGGGGTACCAGTTACAGATGATAGAAGGAGACCGGCTAGCCTGGAAGCCTTTAGGGGGTCCACCCTGCCAGGTGGGATTGGAGGCTTTCCTGCTGCGCTCTGTCTTTGGGTCCCTGCTGCCTGTAGCTAAGCTGCGGCCCTCTCCTGCGTGTTGGCTTTGACCTGTATGGCAGACAGCGCTAGCCTGTTATGGGCACTGCCTTTTCACTAGCAGCCCCAGGCTCTTGGTCTGCTGTGGTGTCTCTGGGTGTTCGGTGTGGCCAGGGAGCTTGCAATCCCCTGCCCTCCAGATTTGGCTGTCGGGACATACAGCACCCACACAGCCGGGCTGCAATTCCCCAGAGCCTTTGTCTCTGCTCCTCTCTCTCCCCTCTCCTCAGACTAGCTCCCTAACAGACTACACTCACCCCTCCTCCTGACAGAAAGAGCAGCTCCCCAGAAGTCGGGTCTAGAGCTCCCACTTCTGGCCTGGAGCAGGAATTCTGATGCATGCTGTGTATTACCTGGCATTGGGACCTCTTCTTGCTTCCAGACATGACATCACCCTTCAGAGGGAGTGGGTGATAAATGCAGAAGTGGTGCATATGTTTCTATCATACTTTTCCTCTATTTGTTCCACTCCTGGTTTTGGCTTACAAATACTGATGTAAAATATTGTACTGACCAAATACTGCTAGTGTGACGGCAGCCTTAAACTCAGCATGGGTCTGACAGATTCACCGCTAGCAGGGGGTAGATTTTCGCGTTCCACTGCAGATGTGGTATCTGTTACTAGAGCTGACAGGTCTAGAGTCTCTGCTGCTTCAGGTGCAGTAGGCTGGCGAAAGATCAGGACAGGTACTATGATGGCTTGAATCACCTGCGTCCAAGACCGGGGAAAGTCTCCAAAAATGGTATGGATCTTCTCTTCCACCTCTTCTATTGCTTGAGGGGCATCTTGGTTTTCCTCTTTGTTTCTCAATTGGTCAGGGTATACCTTCAGATGATCCCTCAACAGTGCTGCTGAGGTTTCTCCTCCATCCTTACTGACGAGGCATTCCTTTATATTATCAAAGTTTGAAGGCATGACGGTGTATGGTTCAGCCTCCCACTGATCGTCCAGTTTGTGCATCTTCCTTTTTCTTTTGAGGACCTGTTCTCCCAGTTCTAAAGGAGTTAGCCAGAGCTTGTTGGTTGTAGCTCTTTTCCTGTCTCTGCCTGGACTGGGACAAACTTTGTTCCACGCACTCTTGCACTTTGCGGTATTGCTGCTGCCACTCTGTATCCCAATCGGCATCAGGTGGTGTCGTCTCAGGTGTTACGACTCCCATTTCCCAGTCAATGGGTAACTTGCCAGGTCTCGCCCTCATCAGGTAGGCTGGGGTGCAGTTGGTGGAGTTTACCGGGATTTGGTTGTATAGATCTACCAGATCTGGCAACTTCTTTGGCCACAGGTTTCGCTCTTCCAGATTCAAGGTTTTCAACAGGTCAATTATCACCTGGTACGTTTTCTCGCACATGCCATTTGTCTGCGAATGGTATGGCATTGTCCTGATTTTCTGCAGCTGTACAGGTTACAAAACTCCTGGAATACTTCTGCCTCAAAGGCTGGGCCTTGGTCGGTGAGCACTTATTCAGGGTAACCATGCGGTCGACCAAAGTGTTCTTGAAACGCTTTGGCTGCTGCCTTCACGGTTTGGTCTTTGACAGGCACGACTACAGGCTTGGACTGGGGAATTCCCCGGTGGGCCTCTGTGCAGATCTAGGCCCCCGACCTTACTGTATGGGCAGTACTTGTCATAACTAATTTGATTCTCTCTGTACAGAAAAAAAACCATCTCATTCATTAACCAAACAACCCAGTTTATTATTATATAGAGCTATAGGTAAATTTGTGAACCAGGGTGATGTAATATTTGTATGCAGATGAAAAGTGGGCCCCCAAGGTCAATGTTACTGGTGGGCCCTTGGCACCCAGTCCGTCACTGCACGACTACCAGGAACCTTGAGTAATGGTCAATGATGGTCAGAGCGTAGGTGTAGCGATTCCTACTCGGAGTCAACTTCACGTGATCCAAAGCTACCAGTTCAAGCGCTTGTTTGGTAACCATGGGCAGTAGGGGAGCCCTCTGGCTATCACAGTCTTTCCATCTCAAGTTGCAAGGACCACATTCTTGACACCATTTCTCAATTGCTTTCCTCATGCCCACCCAGTAGAATCCCTCACATAGCAGGACTTCCAACTTCTTCCACTCGAAATGTCCGGCTCCATCGTGGTATGCTTCTAAGACCATTGGCGCATTCAGGACTACCACCTGCCAGACCAGTCCGTGGGCTCGGGAGTTGATGCTTCTCCGACACAGCTTCCCCTCATAGATGAATAGCTTGCCCTTCTTCATCCACAACTGTTGGGTCTCTTGTGGAGCATTTGGACCACGGTGTCAATCAGCTTGTGTCAGCATTTCCTTTACTGGGCCGACTGCCAAGTCGTTATCCTGCGTCTCTGCCTATCCATGGTGGAGCAACAGGTTAAACGTGACCTCTTGAATGACATAGCGCTTGGCCCACACGCACTGGGATCACTGGGCCGCCTCATGGCGATGGAAGGCTGATAAATCGATTTCTTCTAGCTCTTCCTGGTCTTCTCCCCCGTCTGGTGAATTGGGCATCCTGGTCAGCGCATCATCATAAGCATTCTTATGCCCTGCTCAGTACTTGATGGTAAACTCATAGTTGGACAGCCGGGCCATCCATTGCTGTTCCAATGCACCTAGCTTTGCAGTTTCCAAGAGAGTCAGCGGATTATTGTCCACGAAGATGGTAAACTTCGCTGAAGCCAGGTAGTGTTTGACTCGCTCGGTCACAGCCCAGACTATGGCGAGAAGCTCCAACTTGAAGGAACTATAGTTGTCCGGGTTCCTTTCAGTGGGATGAAGCTACCTGCTAGGGTAGGCAATCACTCTCTCTGCCTTTCTGCACTTGTGATAGCACTGCTCCCCATTCCACGTTGCTGGCATCAGTGTGAAGTATAAATGGTTGGTCATAGTCAGGGTAGGCCAGGACTTCATCTCCAGTGAGAGCCAACTTCAACCAAGTGAAGGATTCTTCTATCCTGTTGCTCCACTCGAATGGAGGACTCTTGTTCTTGGCCTTCTTGGGTTGGCCCACTAGAAGGTCTTGCAGGGGTGCAGCTATCATGGTCAAGCCCTTGATGAATCTCCGGTAGTAGCCTACCAACCTGAGGAACTGCCGTACTTCATGAATGGTGTTGGGTTTTGGCCAGTCCCTGATAGTGGTGGCTTTGTCAAGGTTTGGTGCCACACCTTCAGCGCTTACTATGTGGCCTAGGTAGTGCACCTTGGACGACTTCACTTTCAGGCCAAAGTTGGACAGGGCTTCAAACACCTCGACAAGGTGCTTCAAGTAGTCTTCATAGGTCTTGGAGAAAACAATGACTTCATCCAGGTACAATAGAACCGTTTCGAAGTCCTTGTGCCTGAGGCAACACTCCGTCAGCCTCTGGAACGTCCCCGGTGCGTTGCAAATCCTGAATGGCATGCAGTTGAACTTGCATAAGCCCATGGGTGTCGTGAAGGCGGTCTTCTCTCTATCCGCCTCTGCCATGGGAACATGCCAGTACCCACTGGGAAGATCCAAGTTGGAGAAATAGTTAGCAGATTTCAGGGCAGCTAATGACTCCTCAATGCGTGGTAACGGGTAGGCATCTTTATGTGTTATAAAACCAAAAACACATGGGCCACCTGCATAGCGAACAAGTCTGTAGGAACCTGTTCACACCACCAAAGAACTTGAAAACACAAAAGCGTACAAAGAGGTAAAAAAATACTTTGTTGTAAAAAAGTCACAGTAAATAAGCAAGTGCTAGTCGAAAAAATACAGGGTATTTAGTTAATACGTCTTTTTGCAAAAAAAGTATGTTAAGCTGCTCCACCAATCGCCAAGGTATACCCATAATAGAGCAGTACTTACAAGACTGGGGAGTTCACCACTCCTCTGTGGGTCATTTGCATTGTAGCTGTTCCATCTCGCATGTTCAACGTGGATATTTTCTCTCTGAGCCCTGTTCATACAGGTACTATACAGATGACCAGGTTTTTAAATACATCAGATAGGGATTATATACATTAGACAGGACTGCTCTATTATGGGTATAAATCCAGCAAGGAAAAAGAAAAAAGAAAGTGCACTCACCGGTCCTTCAAAGTAATATGCCTTTAATCAGAACATGTGCAGGAAACTAACAGGAAACTAACACTACGGGTCCCGTAGAAGTGCAGTAGCACGAAACGGCCGTCGTCTGTCATTCCACATTCTCCTGTTAGTTTCCTGCACATGTTCTGATTAAAGGCATATTACTTTGAAGGACCGGTGAGTGCACTTTCTTTTATCTTTTTTCTTGCTGGATTTATGCGATGTCCTGATTAGTGCACCCGGTGTCCTCTCGGCATTTCAGACCCAGCAGCGGCACACAGCAGTGGTTCCCTAAGACTCTAATGTTTTATATGGGAGCAGTGCCGTGTTTTTCTTTTGTCATTTGTGCTCTATTATGGGTATACCTTGGCGATTGGTGGAGCAGCTTAACACACTTTTTTGCAAAAAGACGTATTAACTAAATACCCTGTATTTTTTTCATTTTTTGACTAGCACTTGCTTATTTACTGTGACTTTTTTACAACAGAGTATTTTTTGACCTTTCTGTACGCTTTTGTGTTTTCATCTTTATGTGTTATGCGGTTTATCTGCCTGCTATCCACACACTTCCTCATTGTACCATCTTTCTTCTTAACGAGGACTAACGGAGCTGCCCAGGGGCAACAACTATCCCTAATGACTCCCGCTTATTTCATCTCCCGTAACATGCCCTTGGCACACTGGTAGTAGGCCTGTGGGAACTGGGTGGTAAACTTCTTTAATGGTGGATGGTCTCCAGTGGGGATATGGTGTCGAACCCCTTCTACCTGCCCAAAGTCAAGTGGATGTTTGCTGAATATCCCTTGATACTCTTGAACCAGAGGTGGAGTCAATGCCTATGTGCAGCTTCTGACACCAATCCACTAGCTGTTCTGCAGATCCATTGTCCTTCACTTGGTCGGACGGGACCAAGGGTTCTATTGCCCATATTGGGTTGTTAATGACAGTGAACAGCTTAGCAATGGTGGCATACCGGGGTAGTTTAACTTCTTTAGCCCCACAATTTAAGATGTGTACAGGTACCCTTCCCTTGCAGACACCTACTACCCCTCTGGCTTTCAGGATAGTAGGCCTGCTGTCTGAGTACACAGGTTCTACCAGTACCTGGTAATCCTGACTCCTGATACCTATAGCAGCTCGACACCAAACTAACATTTCAGTTTTGGGAGATATTACAATGAGGAATGGGTCACTCACCCTCACACTGCCGATTTCTCCACCAGACAGCTCTACCTGTTGCCTCTGCATCAGGGCTTTGATCTCCTTCTGCAAACCTCACTGCTCACTGGAACTGGCAGTTTCGGCTACCTGTTGTAATAGAACAATAATCTCGCCAAGACAATTTTCTATCACATTGGTACCTAGGGTCATCATTGGGTTACATTCTCGCCGATCAATATCTACAATTATCAGACCTTGGGCTTTCAACTCTACTCGCCCCACCTTAATATCAGAGTCAACCCAATACCGTTTGTAAAGGAGATATGGTATCATCGTCACCTGGGAGCCGGTGTCCAGTAAAGTGTTCATCGGGATGCCATCAATCACAACTTGGAGGAAAGGTTGTCCTCCGATGTACTTGTCTCACCAGCTTTGTGGGCCCGGTCATCTTACAGTACTTCTGGGGGTTGGCCCTCTGCCCCAGGGGTTGCTTGTTTAAATTACAAAATTTTGCGATGTGCCCTGCCTTGTTGCAGTGGCGGCAGATGGCTCTTCCATCCTGGTCGTAGCGATCGTTATCTCTCCTTCTGGTCGGTGGGATTCTCCTCTGCCGTCGCCATGGGACATCATCTGGACTTGAGGCCAGCTGGATCTTTTCCTTTGGGGATGATACTTGCATGGACTGCACAGTTTGGGTCAGCATAGCCACACTTTTGGTTAACTCCTGGACCCGGAGACGTAGTTCTGCAGAAGGTTCATTATCTAGGGTCTGTGCATTGGCCGCAACCGGGGCCTGGGGAAAGGATTCCGCTTCCTGGTGGTATGTAATTGCTGGGCGCCTAGGGGTGCTGTGCCGCGGGGGTTTTGTTCACGCAGCACCCAGATGGCCCTATTTTTAAAGTGCGCAAAGTCCAGGTCAGGGTTTTGAAGGGCTATGATGGGCAGCTGTGTACTTTAGGTGTTGGACAGGAGCCCTTCAATAAAATGCTCGGTTAGCAGTCTATCCTCGTCTTGTACACTGTCGGAGTCAACCTGCTTAATGGCTCACAGCGCCTCCTGAAGATTAAGGTCATAGTCCCGTATACTGTCCTGCACCCTTTGTTTGCACCCAAAGAATCTCATTTCAATCTCTGCTGCAGTTCAAGTGTCTAAAGGTACCTTCACACTAAACGACGCTGCAGCGATCCAGACAACGATCCGGATCGCTGCAGTGTCGCTGTTTGGTCGCTGGAGAGCTGTCACACAGACCGCTCTCCAGCGACCAACGATGCCGGTAACCAGGGTAAACATCGGGTTACTAAGCGCAGGGCCGCGCTTAGTAACCCGATGTTTACCCTGGTTACCATCCTAAAAGTAAAAAAAACAAACGCTACATACTTACCTACCGCTGTCTGTCCCCGGCGCTTTGCTTCTCTGCTCTGGCTGTGAGCGCCGGGCAGCCGGAAAGCAGAGCGGTGACGTCACCGCTCTGCTTTCCGGCCGCTGTGCTCACAGCCAGAACAGAGAAGCACAGCGCCAGGGACAGACAGTTATTTGACAGTTATTTGACAGTTCTTGTATCAGTGTCCGGAGTTTACCTCCCTCTGGGCCACACCAGTTAACTGGCCAGTGAGGATGCTGACTTTTTGACTCTCAGACAAGGGATACACTTCAAACAAACTACATGGTCTCACCTTGAAATCACTCAGGGTGTGCGACTCCCCAGAGTATTGCGTTAACCAGGTCGCTCCCGGTATGTACGACATTGATAGTGGAATTATGGGGGCTGTGGCTGCAGCCGTCGTTTGGATCTCCACCCGGGTTGGACATTTTCTTTCCCCTAGTGAACCTTAGCCAGGTTCTGAGTTTCTGCTGGCTTATCAGACTGCTGCTCCATAGGCAAGATGAATCAAGCACACAGGGGTCCGGGTCGGGGCCTCCTGCTTCCAGGACTGACGTCGAAGTGCGAGGCAGGGCTTCTCTTTGTGTCCTATCTTGGGCTCTGCCCATGACAACACGCCCCTTCTGCTTCTCGCTTGTCACGTGGCGTGATAATGGCAGTTACCAAACAGTTCAATAAAGTTTATGGCACACAGGACCCGGTGTTACCGGGATACAAGATCCTGTTCGTGACGCCAAGATGCGACACCCACCAGTGCCATGAGGTACTCGGAATTGGGTCTGACAGTTCTTTGGGGAAGTCACGGTGCCGTGACCCGACTCCGTGGCCCTGAGCATGCAATAGAAATGCAAGGGGGAAAAGTTATATGGGATTGATTCGTGACGCCACCCGTGGTGTTCGGCAAGGGATGGCTGACGTGCTGTTCAGGTCCACTGGGGCCGATGGTGATGCAGCAAAGATTGTTCAGCTCCCCACAGGTAGAGCAGGCCCCAGGGCAGATATAACAGTTGGTTCGGGTGGTAGTGAACATTGGGGTGCAGAGAATAAGCAAGGGACGCAGAAAAGTGCACTTGTCTTTACCTTTACTTCTTGGTAGATGAACATGCAATCCGGGGTACCAGTTACAGATTACAGAAGAAGTCCGGCTAGCCTGGAAGCATTCAGGGGGTCCACCCTGACTCTTTTTGGGTCCATGCTGCCTGTAGCTAAGCTGTGGCTCTCTCCTGCTTGTTGGCTTTGACCTGTATGGCAGACAGTGCAAGCCTATCACGGGCACTGCTTTTGGCCTGCTGCGGTGCCTCCAGGTGTTCAGTGTGGTCAGGGAGCTTACAATTCCCTGCCCTCCAGATTCGGCTGTAGGGGCGAACAGCACCCACACAGCCAAGGACTCTGGCGTCCTTCTTGTCAGCTGCAATTCCCCAGAGCCTTTGTCTCCACTCCTCTCTCTCCCCTCTCCTCTGACTAACTCCCTAACAGACTAAACTCACCCCACCTTGTTAAATATTATTAATTGAATTATTCTTATTCTCAATTCTGTACTGAGCACATTACCTCTCGCTGATGTTACAAAAGCTATTTCTGTAGTTAACACCATATAGAGAGGACATGTGATCTGTAGGACACATAAAACTGAGACTCACAGAAGCGTGGGGGCTGTCATGTGGGGGCTGTCATCTCCTGCCTTCACCATCATTCTCCATGGACGTCAGACAAGTCACACAAGGAAGGAACAGCTGGTAGCCATGATTCTACTCCATGAAAATAAAGATGACTTCTACTCCACCTCAGAAACGATGAGTAACAAGCGCTGATATTTACAAATGGGCAATCTGTTCGTAACTATTTCAACTATTTTTATGTTTTGCTGCAATGTAGTTTTTCTGTGGACAATTCAATAAACCACTACATTTTTTATGAAAATATCATGACATTTTTTCTTTAAGACCTGGTGAATAGTCGTGATTAAATAAACGTGCAAAATAAGCATATTTAACACTCCTCCTGACCAGAGAGAGCAGCTCCCCAGAAGTCAGGTCTAGAGCTCTCCCTTCTGGCCTAGAGATGAAATTGTGATGCATGCTGTGTATTACCTGTGATGCATGCTGTGTATTAATGCTTTCAGTCATGACATCACCCTTCAGAGGGAGGCAATGTCACCGTGGCAACCGGACTCTGGGGTGTCACACCTTCATCCTCAGCCCTCTGAATCAGCTGTTGCAGAAGCGGCACTGTTCAAAACAGCTGATTTTTATATCTAACTTCTTCCCGCACTTATCTATAACAGCCAATTATATTCAAACAAAAAAGGCAGGAAGCCAGCAAGCTAGAACCAGATAAAACCTGCTCGTTCATAGCACAGCTTACCCAGGATTCGTTAACCCTTTCAAAACTGTTCTAGAAAAATGAGACACCTATAAAAGCATGTTTAAAATTAAGGGGGCTGTGTTCTCATGAGACTCCCCTTGTAAATTCTCAAGGGGAGGGCTTCTGTGGCACCCCAGGAGTTCGGTTGCCACAATGGCATTGCCTTCCCCATGATGATGGGGGGTGATGTCATGCCTGGAAGCAAGGACTGATCCTCTAATCAGGGACTACTAACATGCAACACCGTCCTGACTCCAGACCAGAAAGGGGAGCTCTAAACCCGATTTCAGGGGAGCTTCCCTATAAAATTCTGGCCTGGGGGCGCTGTTACACAGTCTGTTAGTGAGTGTGTGCAGGGACAGTGAGGAAGAGGAGACAAAAGAGATTAGCCTGGGGTCTGGAGCTGCGGCTGGGCTCACCCCAGAAGAAAGCGCCAAGAGACCGGACACCAGAGTCCGTGGTGGTGTAGGAAATGTGCAGCACCCCAGAGTCCTGGTCGTTGCAGTAATGTCGCTCTGCCACTAAGGGGAGTGATGTTATGTCTGATTGCACTAAAGGAGTTCACCTGACCAGGTATCACAGTCACACATTACACTTCACACTCCGGCCACCAGGGGGAGCAAAAGACACTATGTATTAGGCCACTCCTCACACTGGTAAAACTGGGGGTCGGATAGCAAGTTCGAACAGAACGCAGCCTGGGAGAGCTCCAGGGAGGACCTGTCAGGGGTGGGTTCCTGGCAGGTACCTAGCAGAAAGAGTAGAAAGTGACGGAGCCGCGCCTGTACTACCTTGCGGCGGCATCCTAAGAAAGGACACGAAGAGAAGGATATTGTGGAGAAGTGAGAAACGAGATCAAAGCACAAAGGAGAGCCAGTAGGAGTCGTGCCCCGAGAACGGCAACATCCTACTGGGGCGTGTAGCCGGTGGCCGGAACACCGAGGAAGTAACAGACTCCAAGCATTACTTCAAACAGCGGCAGGACAGTTGATTATAGGTTGGCTGTCTACCATACATCACCTAAGAAGACATAGGGGGCAAGCGTGGAGAGGGGTGTCTCTAGGGTCCCAGAATAGCTCCGAGCCTTCCCGTCAAACGGGTGCGTCCTATCCAGATAAATTTGGGGGACGGAGAGAGAGAGAAAGAACGAATACGAAAGTTGTGAGGACTATCCCGAATGCTCAGCAGGGAAGAACCACAACACACAGGCGCTAGTGGTAGGCACTGATTTCTACCTGCAAAGGGAACTCTGGATGTGCCTTCGGACCGGCCGGTCTCAGCCAGCCCTGTTAGCAGTGCTCTGGATTGCGGATCCCGAAGCCTTCAGTAAAAGGTAAAGAGACTGCAACCCTGTGTCCTCGTTATTTCCCGCGCCTCGCATCATCACCACCTACACCACTGGGAAGCCCTGAGGATATACTTCACCTGTGGGAAGGTATACCATCTAGCTGCCATAACACCACCCCAGTGAGCCCCAAGCAGCGTTGGTCACCCTGACCGAATACCACAGGTGGCATCACGAAACCTTGGCCGACTTTCATCAATTTTCATTGGACGCCACTTAGCAGGGTCACGAACCGGGTCCAGCCACCGTGACAACCTCAGAACCGAGACAGAGAGGAACGGTATCGAGTAACTCGCCCTGCGTCTGGGGGCGCTCCAATTGCATACCCAGCCACTGAACCTGGAGGGCAGGAGATTGCTGGTCTCCTGGCCCACCTGACACCTGGAGGTACCACAGCAAGTCAGGAGCCTGGGGCTGCCAGTGAGAAGGCAGTGCCCATGACAGGCTCAGGCTGTCAGCCATACAGGTTGGGAGCACAGACACTGAGAGGACTTGTGCAAAGCTTCAGGTAGCAAGGGTCAGAGTATACAATTCAGAAGGAAGGCCTCCGAACCCACCTGGCTAGGTGGATCCCAAGCTGTATGCAGGCTGCCCAGACCCCATCATCACCTGTTACCTGTACCCTGGACTGTACCTGCATTTCTCCAGTAAAAGGTAAAGGAAACTGCTATCCCTGTGTCCTTCGATTATTTCCTGCACCTTCAGCCCTGCACCCCACCATCAATCATCCCTCTTACTAACTGTACCAGTAGCCCTGGGGCCCCGCTCCACCTGTGGGGAGCAGAACCATCCTCGCTGCATTACCATCTGTCCTAGTGGTCCCTTTAAGCAGCGTCGGCCATCCTAACCGAACACCACAGGTGGCATCACGAATTATCCCCCATAGACTTTATTTTCCACTTCCCTTCATCATTTTTGTTGGACACCCAGGACCACGGACCGGGTCACCGCTTCCATGACCACCCCTTTAAGTACCGCCAGACCCAGCCAGAGTAACCCATGGTCCTAGCAGGTGCCCCACCTGATCCACATGCCTCAAAAAAATTCTTCTGTTACTAACGTCGTATAGAAGGGGACATCTCACTTTCAAATTGTTTGTAGCACCTATTCTGTTTATAGAGGCCTAATCCACAGGCGGCAAAAAATTCTTCTGTTACTAACGTCATACAGTATGGGAGATCTAATTTTAAAATTGTTTGGAGCATATCTTCTTTGTCATACAGGCATCATCTACACTCAAACAATTCTTTCTTCTGTGACTAACTCGATGCCATATTTCTAAATCTAATTTTTTGTTGCTTACACTGTGTTCCTACCACACTATCTGAGCAACATGACTGGGAAAAATCAAAGTCATGGTGGAAGGAGGATTATACTTGGTGTTCAAGGTATACGTGGGGTAGGTGGTAATGACACAATCAAAGCACTAATGAACCAACAACGTCACGTATTATGCAAAGACAACTGACAACTTCTGTTACTAGATGAGCTACTTCACTACCTTTCTTTGGCAGATGCACAGCGGTACGCCTTGTTGATGAGGTCCAGAAAAAACGTGCTCAAGTGGATGGCAAGCGCAGCTTTAAGTGGCCTTTCCCCCTCTTCCTCCACCTCAACATCACTCCCAGTACAATCCACAGAGGTGGCACCCCAATTACACTTGCTTCCCCCTGCATCCCAACTCTCCAACCATACAACTGACAGTACAGAACAACAGATGGGTGAGTCTGAAGAGCTCCTCACACATTCTATGCCATGGTGTTAGGGTTGGCGGAACGCACCGAGTATATATATGTATAAATAAGTGCGTTCGCAACCCCGGGTCCACCGTGCAGGAGAGGAACCTGCTGCTGGCAAATGGCGTCGCTAGATGGCGGTATAAGGGAACTCTGTTAACTCCACAGAGTCGCTAGAAATAAGATGCTGTGCCCTGTTAGCGTTACAGGGGAACACAGCTAACTGCTGAGCTGGAGGCAGTCAGTGGTCACGCACCCAGAAAAGCATACAAATAGTCCTCACCGGAGGAGCCGGTATTCTAGGGGCTTATTCCAGCCGGGTCCCTGAATACATTCATGCAATACTCCTCACCGGAGGTGCCGATATTCTAGGGGCTTATTTCAGCCGGGTCCCTGAACACACACATACAGGCGCAACCACAATTAACAAGCTCATGAAATGAGGTGATACTAGCGCATGGCCGTGCGGCCATGCAAACCTTTTATAGCTGCAGCATGTACAGGACCTTCCAAGAAGGACCAATGGAAGGCTGCCACAGAACTTGATCAGGTACAGGGCCTTCCTGGAGGACCAATGGAAGTCGCTGCAGTACCTGAGCATGTGACCCTAGACCTCCACTGAGAGATCTTACCCTGGGCATGCTCAGTGTGTGCAAAGCAGGACTTAGTCCCAGAAAAGCCTGCTCGCTGCAGACAATAGCAGAGCCTGAAAAGGCAGCAGTAACCCTTTGCACAGTATCAGGCTGAGTAAGACGCCAGAACCGACGTCTCCACTGAGCAGGCCCCTCCGTGGCTGATGCAGAATGGGAGACCGCAGCAGACACGGCTCGAGATTCCCCCTGTGCAGCGGCGGGAACTCGACTCCTAACACATGGTCATCAGAAGTGTACTCAAAAGCTTCACAGAGTCAAGAAGAGGAAATCTGTACCGATGGGCAAAATTTATTTTAGCTTGGATAAAGGGAAGGATGCAGTTGGGTCCAAGTAGCATCCTGACCCTTGTCACCAGACAATAACTCCCAGGAGGAGAGGTGATCCTGATGGCTCACATGGACTGTACTGTGCTGTCAGGGCTGAAAGAGGAGGAGGGCAACTCCAAGGGTGAGGAATGTGATAACACAGAGGATGATGATGATGATGTGGTAGATCCCAGTTGGTGTGAACACAGAGGCACAGAGCTGAGTAGGTCATCTGTGGAGGAAGACAAGGAGGTTATGTTGCACCGTATGTCACAGACACGTAGTGATTCAGCTACGGTGAGCAATGCATTCTTCAGCAGCGTCTGTGGGTCTGCAGCTCACAGGAGTTGCAAGGGTTGTTTAGCCTAGGCGTTTATTGACACTACAAAGGGTGAGCCAACTTTGCCATAAAAACTGAGTAGAGGTAAAAAGTGCAATAATTTGACTACTACATGTATGGACCTTGACATGAGCAATCAACATGCTTTACTCTGGAAATCCCACTGTGCTAATAGGGGACCAGCGGACCTCAACAACCATCAGCCGCCCCATCAATTTTATCTGCTGCTTCTTCCTTCTCCTCTGTTATTGTGCCAACTATTGAGATGCAGGTCTTCGACCGCAGAACCTCAGGATATTTACCCGCTCCAGTCATGCTGACTGAGAGCCCGCCATTATCTGTAATGGAAAAGGCCATATCTGCTGTTTTTGACCGATCTCAGAGAACGAGCACACCACAACTATCTCAATCCACCGTAATATCTCTGCCTGCACCTACCTCACGGTCCGGCAGTTTGTCCGGTTCACCGTTCTCCGACCTCTCTCAGCACTGCAGCCAGCCCACTGTACCGCAGTTGTGGTCACGTAAAAGATTGTTTCCTCCTATGCATGACAAGACTGTTGACCACAGAAATGATGCCTTTCCTACTGGTAGATACAGACGGTTTCAGAAAGCTGATGGCCGTCGCAGTTCCCCAGTACCAGTTGCCATTACTTTTCTAAGAAAGCTGTGCCTGTGCTACATCAGCATGTCGCAGACAAGATCACCTATTCCTTGACTAAATCTGTGTCTGCTAGGGTGCATTTCACCACACACACTTGGACAAGTAAGCATGGCCAAGGGCATTACATCTTTCTGACTGGGAATTGGGTGACTCTGGTGGCTGCAGGGGCAGGCACTGCTCCACATGTCTTGGAATCCCCAAGGCTTGCAGGACAAACCTCTACATTTAAAACTTCCTCCACTGCTTCTGCCTCCTCTATCTCCTCTAGGGCCTACCCCTGTGCTCTCCACCTCTGCCTTAATGAGACATGCATTTCAACAGTGTAGACCAAATCCCCACCATCTCCGTACTGCGCAGCCAGGGCTCACGACAATCAGGTAGTGTTAAAATTGAGATGCCTTGGAGATTGCAGTCATACTGCTGAAGAGTTGTGGACAGCTCTCCAGACTGAATTTTAGCAATGGCTGTCTCCGTTGAACCTGCATCCAGGGAAGGCCATGTCCAATAACGGTGCAAACCTGGTGGTGACCCTACGGCGAGGCAAGCTCACACACATGCCTTGCAAGACTCACCTCCTCAACCTGGTGGTACAGCATTTTCTCCTCCACTTTCCAGGCCTGGGTGAGCTACTGCAGAAAGCACGGAAGCTGTGTGCTCACTTTAGCTGTTCGCACCCATCAGGTCATCTGCGTGCATCGATACAGAGGTCTTTGTCCATACCAGCTAACAGGTTGATATGCTATGTGCCGACATGGTGGAATTCCACTCTGCACATGTTGCAGTGACTGTGGCATCAGCAACGAGCCCTGACGCAGTATGTCATGTCGTATAGCCTAGGCCAATGCAGTCCAGATATGGCGCATATCATGGAGTGGGCACAGATTTAACCTCTGCACCTTTCTGCACAGTTTTGAAAAGGCCACTAAGATGGTTAGCGCTGACGACGCCATCATCAGCATCACTATTCCAGTCATCTAGGAAGAGGAGTAACATAGTAACATAGTATCATAGTTAGTAAGGCCGAAAAAAGACATTTGTCCATCCAGTTCAGCCTATATTCCATCATAATAAATCCCCAGATCTACATCCTTCTACAGAACCTAATAATTGTATGATACAATATTGTTCTGCTCCAGGAAGACATCCAGGCCTCTCTTGAACCCCTTGACTGAGTTCGCCATCACTACACCCTCAGGCAAGCAATTCCAGATTCTCACCGCCCTAACAGTAAAGAATCCTCTTCTATGTTGGTGGAAAAACCTTCTCTCCTCCAGACGCAAAGAATGCCCCCTTGTGCCCTTCACCTTCCTTGGTATAAACAGATCCTCAGCGAGATATTTGTATTGTCCCCTTATATACTTATACATAGTTATTAGATCGCCCCTCAGTCGTCTTTTTTCTAGACTAAATAATCCTAATTTCGCTAATCTATCTGGGTATTGTAGTTCTCCCATCCCCTTTATTAATTTTGTTGCCATCCTTTGTACTCTCTCTAGTTTCATTATATCCTTCCTGAGCACCGGTGCCCAAAACTGGACACAGTACTCCGTGTGCGGTCTAACTAGGGATTTGTACAGAGGCAGTATAATGCTCTCATCATGTGTATCCAGACCTCTTTTAATGCACCCCATGATCCTGTTTGCCTTGGCAGCTGCTGCCTGGCACTGGCTGCTCCAGGTAAGTTTATCATTAACTAGGATCCCCAAGTCCTTCTCCCTGTCAGATTTACCCAGTGGTTTCCCGTTCAGTGTGTAATGGTGATATTGATTCCTTCTTCCCATGTGTATAACCTTACATTTATCATTGTTAAACCTCATCTGCCACCTTTCAGCCCAAGTTTCCAACTTATCCAGATCCATCTGTAGCAGAATACTATCTTCTGTAGCAGGAGGATGCAGAGGAAGATGCAGAAGAGATAACATTGTCTCAAAGTCCCAGACTGTCGTCACACAGTCAGGTGCCAAGGGAGGGTTGATTACTGCGATCAAATTGGGGTGGTGATAACTGACAAACTGTTAGTGAAGGTGCAAGATCCGAGGAACAAATGGTGGAGGAAAAAGTGATAGGCAAGCAACCGTCAGGAGATGAAGAGGATAATCGTCCCCTCTCTGTTGTTTGTGATTGGCGGGAGGGTGTTGTGAATTCTGCTTTTGGGCTCCCTCCGGTGGTTGTAGGTGGTAATGCAGTTGTCCCTGGGCTGCAGTCCTGGACAGGTGTATCTGCTGATTGCAATTCTGACTGGGGTATTTAGGTTTGCAGGACTCATTAGTCCTTACCAGTTGTCAATGTTTCTTGGGAAGGATTTGATCTCTGTCTGGCTTCTCCTGCTTAGCTGCCAATTCAGCAAAGATAAGTCTCTGTTTCTTTTTCTATGGCACACAAGCTGTGTGCTTGTTTTTTGATTGTATTCCTGCTCTGTGTGTAGGTGTCTCTGGAGTTGCAGATATACGTTCCACATCTTTAGTTAGATGGAGGAATTTTTTGTATAATCTGCTGTGGATATTTTTGGAAGGGTTTTAATACTGACCACACAGAACTCTGTCCTATCCTTTCCTATTTTAGCTAGAGTGGCCTCTTTTGCTAAATCCTGTTTTCTGCCTGTGTTTGTCTTTCCTCTCCTACTCACAGCCAATATTTGTGGGGGGCTGCCTATCCTTTGGGGTTCTGCTCTGAGGCAAGGTAGTATTCCTATTTCCATCTATAGGGGTATTTAGTCCTCCGGCTGTGACGAGGTGTCTAGGGTTTGTTAGGTACACCCTATGGCTACTTCTAGTTGCGGTGTTAAGATCAGGATTTGCGGTCAGTATAGTTACCACTTCCTCCAGTGAAAGCTTTCATGCTGCTCCAAGGTCACCGGATCATAACAGGAGGGGACGGAGGAAACAAGCATCACTGTTATCCAACCACAAACACAGCATGGGCTTGGACCTCATGCTAGAGGCCGACATATGAGTGCCTTCTTGCTGCACTATCTGCAACATGATCCTCAAATAGGTCTCCGAAACTGTCCGGCCTCCACTGCATTGGAGTCAACTACCCGTGTTACTATTCTTAGATTTTTCAGACAATGGAAGTCCAAGAAACGGATATTTGTGCCACCTGAGTATGGCTCAGCATGAAAGCAGGTTGAGCTCTTGTATGTGGTATCAGGGCTCCCAGCAAAGGGGCCCTACTCCGATCCCTCACCCACCTCGTTTTACTGTGATGTTCAATTGAAAGCTGTAAATGCTGTCCCAGACTCTGATACCTCATGCCTGGCTGATTTCTGCAGTTCCATGTTCCTGGTGTCTGTCCCTCATTTGATGTGTTCTCGCAACATTTGGGGCCGTTATAAGGTGTTGCGCATGCGTTTGTTATTATTGCCTCCCACTGAGCTGAATGGCGTTCAGCTATGTTCGGCGAATATTTGACAAATAAATTGGCGAATATTGCAAATTCAGTAATTGTAATCTGAACCGAACAGTGAAATGTTTGCTCATCTCTATAGATCAGTGTTCCCCAACTCCGGTCCTCAAGAGCCACCAACAGTTCACGTTTTCAGTGTTTCCTTAGTATTGCACATTTGATAATTGCATCACCTGCACAGGCAATAATTCCATCACCTGTGCAATACTAAGGAAATCCTGAAAACATGACCTGTTGGTGGCTCTTGAGGACTGGAGTTGGGGAACACTGCTATAGATGATATGCATACATCCGGCCACATTCCAACTAGACATAAAAGGCCTCGCTAAATACAAGTATATGCATATCGTATACCTGCGGCCACATGACTGCCTGGTCTCATCGCTGGTATTGGAGAATCATGACAGTGCTCGCTGTGCGCTATGTGAGGATTCACAAGTCACAAGTCTGCAGTCATGTAGAGTGACTGCAAACTTTTGTGATAAACCTGGACAATCCATTTAACAGAATTGAACCAACTATTTTGTTCACTTGTATATACAGGAATTTATGATTAGAGCCAGGGCCGGACTGGCCATCTGGCAATTCTGGCAAATGCCAGAAGGGCCTGTCTAGTCATGGGCCACCTTGTCTGCAACGTTGTTAACAGAATCCGATGTTATCAAGACACCCATACTGTAAAGAGTTGTGATGGAGCACAAAGTCGCTGACTCCATCACTTACCCCAGCAGGCCACGGGTATCTTTAGAAATATTGGTCTTGTAGTAAATCTTGCTTTCCTCTATCCAGGATAATACATCCTATCTAGTGCTTGGGGACGGGGACAGCATGGGCCTGTGTGATTTCAAATGCCAGGGCTGAATTTCATCCCCAGTCCGTACCTGATTAGAGCCATACTAAAACAAATATCCAAATGCCTTCAGATTGACTGACAGCAACACATCCAAAACAAGTATTTCCACTTTATAAAAAGCTTTTGCATTCTTTTTCCGTTTTCAGTGTTACTACAGTGGTTCCCTCCCACAATCATGTTCAACCGCACAGGAAACCTGGGAATTTGGTGGAGTGCTAAATTCATCCTGGATTCAAGGTGCAGAATGTCCCCTTACCTTGTGCTTCTGCTACTGCCTGTTGTTGCATTCGGTAAGTTATGACATATAACTATCATTATCGAGTCGTCTCCGGATCCTTCCTGACCACATTCAATGTTCTATTGAGAATACAGACAATGATGTCAGTTCTTTGCTTATGTGTTTGTGACCTCTGGGGTATGTGCTAATTTTTTTTCCCTATATATAGGACGGGTGGGCAAAATAATTATTACTATAATTATTGTGAGTTAAGTGATAGAATATCGATGCTATAATCCTCTTATATAATATACTAGCTGAAGAGCCCGGCGTTGCCTGGGCATAGTAAATATCTGTGGTTAGTTATAGCACCTCACTTCTCTTATTTTCCCATCACGCCTCTCATTTTCCCAATCACATCTTTCATTTTCCCCCTCACATCTCTCATTTTCTCCCTCACTCCTCTCATTCCCCCCTAACACTTGTCATTTCAACCTCACATCTGTCATTTTCTGATCACTCCACTATTTTTCCTCACTCCTCTCATTTTGCACTCACACCTTTTCATTTTCACCTCACACCTCTTATTTTCACCTCATCACCTCAGTATATACATGTTTGTCATCTCCCTTATATATAGTATACATCTGTATGTCATCTGTATATAGTATATACCTGTATATCATCTCCCCTGTATATAGTATATACCTGCTGTGTGTCATCTCCCCTATATATAGTATATACCTGAATGTCATCTCCTTCTATATATAGTATATACAGTTAGGGCCAGAAATATTTGGACAGTGACACAAGTTTTGTTATTTTAGCTGTTTACAAAAACATGTTCAGAAATACAATTATAGATATAATATGGGCTGAAAGTGCACACTCCCAGCTGCAATATGATAGTTTCCACATCCAAATCGGAGAAAGGGTTTAGGAATCATAGCTCTGTAATGCATAGCGTCCTCTTTTTCAAGGGACCAAAAGTAATTGGACAATGGACTCTAAGGGCTGCAATTAACTCTGAAGGCGTCTCCCTCGTTAACCTGTAATCAATGAAGTAGTTAAAAGGTCAGGGGTGGATTCCAGGTGTGTGGTTTTGCATTTGGAAGCTGTTGCTGTGAGCAGACAACATGCGGTCAAAGGAACTCTCAATTGAGGTGAAGCAGAACATCCTGAGGCTGAAAAAAAAGAAAAAATCCATCAGAGAGATAGCAGACATGCTTGGAGTAGCAAAATCAACAGTTGGGTACATTCTGAGAAAAAAGGAATTGACTGGTGAGCTTGGGAACTCAAAAAGGCCTGGGCGTCCACGGATGACAACAGTGGTGGATGATCGCCGCATACTTAATTTGGTGAAGAAGAACCCGTTCACAACATCAACTGAAGTCCAGAACACTCTCAGTGAAGTAGGTGTATCTGTCTCTAAGTCAACAGTAAAGAGAAGACTCCATGACAGTAAATACAAAGGGTTCACATCTAGATGCAAACCATTCATCAATACCAAAAATAGACAGGCCAGAGTTAAATTTGCAGAAAAACACCTCAAGAAGCCAGCTCAGTTCTGGAAAAGTATTCTATGGACAGATGAGACAAAGATCAACCTGTACCAGAATGATGGGAAGAAAAAAGTTTGGAGAAGAAAGGGAACGGCACATGATCCAAGGCACACCACATCCTCTGTAAGACATGGTGGAGGCAACATGATGGCATGGGCATGCATGGCTTTCAATGGCACTGGGTCACTTGTGTTTATTGATGACATAAGAGCAGACAAGAGTAGCCGGATGAATTCTGAAGTGTACCGGGATATACTTTCAGCCCAGATTCAGCCAAATGCTGCAAAGCTGATTGGACGGCGCTTCATAGTACAGATGGACAATGACCCCAAGCATACATCCAAAGCTACCCAGGAGTTCATGAGTGCCAAAAAGTGGAACATTCTGCAATGGCCAAGTCAATCTCCAGATCTAAACCCAATTGAGCATGCATTTCACTTGCTCAAATCCAGACTTAAGACGGAAAGACCCACAAACAAGCAAGACCTGAAGGCTGCGGCTGTAAAGGCCTGGCAAAGCATTAAGAAGGAGGAAACCCAGCGTTTGGTGATGTCCATGGGTTCCAGACTTAAGGCAGTGATTGCCTCCAAAGGATTTGCAACAAAAATATTGAAAATAAAAATATTTTGTTTGGGTTATGTTTATTTGTCCAATTACTTTTGACCTCCTAAAATGTGGAGTGTTTGTAAAGAAATGTGTACAATTCCTACATTTTCTATCAGATATTTTTGTTCAACCCTTCAAATTAAACGTTACAATCTGCACTTGAATTCTGTTGTAGAGGTTTCATTTCAAATCCAATGTGGTGGCATGCAGAGCCCAACTCGCGAAAATTGTGTCACTGTCCAAATATTTCTGGCCCTAACTGTACCTGTATGTCATCTCCTCCTGTATATAGTATATACCTGTGTGTAATCTCCCCTGCATATAGTATATATCTGTGTGTCATCTCCTCCTGTATATAGTATATACCTGCATGTCATCTTCTATATATAGCATATACCTGTATGTCATCTCTTCCTGTATATAGTATATACCTGTAGGTTATCTGCTCCTGTATATAGTATATACCTGTGTGTCATCTCCTCCTGTATATAGTATATACCTGTATGTCATCTCCTCCTATATATATATGTACCTGTATGTCATCTCCTCCTCTATATAGTATATACCTGTGTGTCATCTCTCCTGTATATAGTATATATCTGTGTGTCATCTCCCCTGTATATAGTATATACCTGTGTGTCATCTCCTCCTGTATTAGACCTTGTTCAAACGTTATTTGCTCAGTATTTTTACCTCAGTATTTGTAAGCTAAATTGGCAGCCTGATAAATCCCCAGCCAACAGGAAGCCCTCCCCTTGGCAGTATATATTAGCTCACACATACACATAATAGACAGGTCATGTGACTGACAGCTGCCGTATTTCCTATATGGTACATTTGTTGTAGTTTGTCTGCTTATTAATCAGATTTTTATTTTTGAAGGATAATACCAGACTTGTGTGTGTTTTAGGGCGAGTTTCGTTTGTCAAGTTGTGTGTGGTGACATGCATGTAGCGACTTTTGTGAGATGAGTTTTGTGTGGCAACATGCGTGTAGCAACTTTTTGTGTGTCGAGTTGCATGTGACAGGTTAGTGTAGCAAGTTGTGTGCAGCAAGTTTTGCGCATGGCGAGTTTTGCGCGTGGTGAGTTTTATGTGTGGTGCCTTTTGAGTATGTGCAAGTTTTGTGTGAGGCAACTTTTGCATGTGTTGCAACTTTTGTGCATGTGGCAATTTTTCCGCGTGTGCAAGTTTTGCGTGTGGCGAGTTTTCCATGAGGTGAGGTTTGCACTTGTGGCCAGTTTTGCGTGAGCCTAGTTTTGCATGTGGCGAGTTCTGCGCGTGGCGAGTTTTGAGCGGCGACTTTTGTGTTTCGACTTTTATGTGGCGAGGTTGGTGTATTTGTGGTGAAATGTGTGCTGAGGGTAATATGTGTTCAAGCACGTGGTAGTGTGTGGCGCATTTTGTGTGTGTGTTCATATCCCCGTGTGTGGTGAGTATCCCATGTCGGGGCCCCACCTTAGCAACTGTACGGTATATACTCTTTGGCGCCATCACTCTCATTCTTTAAGTCCCCCTTGTTCACATCTGGCAGCTGTCAATTTGCCTCCTACACTTTTCCTTTCATTTTTCCCCATTATGTAGATAGGGGCAAAATTGTTTGGTGAATTGGAAAGCACGGGGTTAAAATTTCACCTCACAACATAGCCTATGACGCTCTCAGGGTCCAGACGTGTGACTGTGCAAAATTTTGTGGCTGTAGCTGCGACGGTGCAGATGCCAATCCCGGACATACATACACACACACACACATTCAGCTTTATATAGTAGATTTGTAAACTGCTTTGGCAAACTTAGCACCGGGACCTCCTTTCATATAAGCCTTTTGACAATCATATTACTTGGCTCCCTAGCAGGTACCCTACTGATCTAAGGCCATAGGGGAAGATTCATTATAGATCATAATCCAAAAATTATTCTGTGACCATGAAAGTGCAGCAGAAGTAGATACCTGTTATTGGCAATCTATTGTCAATGACAAATGCTATGAATAATCGTTACATGATTCTCTCCAGATACAGGTCAATGCCAGTTTGCCTGTAGTTTCCAAAATGTACTGAAAACCTTAAACCTCTCAAGGACCCCTAGTTTGCGTCCAGTGAAGGACTGGAGGACCACATCCATCGTATACCTGGACCTGACATTATACACCATTGTGGACTTGGTGAGATTTATCTTATTAACACACTTGTTTCAGATCTTCTTACTGAGGACATAGAGTTTACACTTTAGGACATAAAGATCAATAATTCCTTCCTTTTTTTAAAGAAGGTAAAACAATAGATATACAGAATTGTATATTAGATATGATATTAGATTATAGTTTTATATTTTAGTATTAGATTCTTTTGTATATTAGATATAGAATAGATATATTAGAGATGTGTTTGATTGCTAGTAATATCGGTATGTAAAAAAATGAAATGTCGGACATCAATTTAAGGGTATGTTCACGTCAGTGACTCTGTGAAGGCTTTCGCCAGTGTCCACCATTTTGAGGTGAGCACAGAGTATGGTCAACTCCGCATTTGTGGCCCCCTCAGGAGGGCGGACACTGTCAAGAAATAGGTCAGACAGAGAACAAAGTGACTCAGTCTGCTTTATTAAAGTCAATGGCCCCATCAACAGTTCCAACTGATTCCCATTTTTCACGGCTTCAGATAGAAGCCCCGACAGTCCGGAGACATTGGAGTGTGGCTAAAATGTGACAAATTTGACACTGTGCCGTCATATTAATGGTTTAGGATCTAATACTTTATCCATTTTCTAGGATATGAAGGAGCAAACTGCAGTAATCTTCATCTGGTTTTATATGGTAAGAGTCCAATATTTCAGCACTTACAGATAGTAATTTACAAGTACACAGACTCACGACTCAAGCTCTTCATAAGTTCGACAGCTTGAAATGTTTCTGATATGAGAAAGATATCACTTTAGCGTAATACTTTTATCTTACAAGTCAATGGTTATTTTCTTTGGTCCCAGAATTTAAGTGTTACCTGCATAAGAGGAAATTAAAGGGGTTGTCTGAAAAAACTGCAGACTTATGAATCCGCCCAACGCGCGTACTTTGCACTGCAGGAATTTGCCAGTTTCAGGCCTGGGAACGGAGGCCTCGCTCCATACACTTGGACTTATTGGTTTTGACTGGACAACCCCTTTAAGGCTTTCTGGAAGTTCTGCTGGAACCCTCAATGGCTATACAGTCTCCTCTCCTGGTTCTATGGAGTGGTGGTCGCTCAAATGCAGTGCCTCGTTATATCAAGGCTTTTTGACTGACTGAAATAGTCAAGTGCAGATACTCCATTCAAACAGATTACCCCTGTTCTTACATGACTTATATGACTCCACCCAGCTGGAGGCCTTGTTCTTTAATAATGGTACTCAGCAGTAACTTCTAATAATATTATCATTTATAGTTAATAATACATTAATCCTTACATAGTCTAAAGCTTATAATATTATATTCAGTCCTATCAGCAGTGCACCTATTCTACTTCCCATCCTGCTATCTATTGAGGCTAACCACCCTTGAAATTTTAGTTTTCGACAGTTCCTAACCATTATATATATCTACTATATAATTGTCTAAGGGTCACTTCCGTCTGTACCTCTTTCTTTCTGTCACGGTTATTCATTCGCTGATTGTTCTCGGCAGCTGCCTGTCATAGCTGCCGCAACCAATCGGTGACGGCCACAGTCCAGAAAAAAATGGCCGCTCCTTCCTCCCCGCAGTCAGTGCCCGGCGTCTGCATACTCCCCTCCGGTCAGCGCTCACACAGGGTTAATGGCAGCGTTGATCGCGGTGTAACGCACTCGGTTAACGCTGCTATTAACCCTGTGTGACCACCTTTTTACTATTCATGCTGCCTATGCAGTATGAATAGTAAAAATATCTAATGTTAAAAATAATACAAAAATAAAAAATAGTTACATACTCACCCTCCGGTGGCCCCCCCGGATCAGGAACTGGCCTTTTCCGCTCCGCGCGACGCCCCGGTGACCGCTGCATGCATTGCGGTCTCGCGAGATGATGACATACGGTCTCGCGAGACCGCTACGTCATCATCGCGTGAGACCGCAATGCACTCTTGGGACCGGACCGCGCGCCAAGCATCAGGAACCGGCCGCTTCGATCCGGAGGCTCCAGGAGGTGAGTATGTAACTATTTTTTATTTTAATTCTTTTTTTTTAACAGGGATATGGTGCATACTACGTGACTGTGCTGTATACTACGTGACTGGGCAATATACTACGTGGCTCTGTGCTGTATACTACGTGACTGTGCTGTATACTACGTGACTGGGCAATATACTACGTGGCTCTGTGCTGTATACTACGTGGCTCTGTGCTGTATACTACGTGGCTCTGTGCTGTATATTACGTGGCTCTGTGCTGTATACTACGTGGCTCTGTGCTGTATACTACGTGGCTCTGTGCTGTATACTACGTGACTCTGTGTTGTATACTACGTGGCTCTGTGCTGTATATTACGTGGCTCTGTGCTGTATACTACGTGGCTCTGTGCTGTATACTACGTGGCTCTGTGCTGTATACTACGTGGCTCTGTGCGTAGCTGGGCAATATACTATTTTTCAAATTTATTGAAAAAGAAAAACTGAAATATCACATGGTCATAAGTATTCAAGACCCTTTGCTCAGTATTGAGTAGAAGCACCCTTTTGAGCTAGTACAGCCATGAGTCTTCTTGGGAATGATGCAACAAGTTTTTCACCCCTGGATTTTGGGATCCTTTGCCATTCTTCCTTGCAGATCCTCTACAGTTTCCGTCAGGTTGGATGGTGAACGTTGAGGGACAGCCATTTTCAGGTCTCTCCAGAGATGCTCAATTGGGTTTAGGTTGGGGCTCTGGCTGGGCCAGTCAAGAATGGTCAAAGAGTTGTTCTGAAGCCACTCCTTTGTTATTTTATCTGTGTGCTTAGGGTCACTGTCTTGTTGGAAGGTGAACTTCGGCCAAATCTGAGGTCCAGAGCACTCTGGAAGAGGATTTCATCCAGGATATCTCTGTACTTGGCCGCATTCATGTTTCCTTCAATGGCAACCAGTTGTCCTGTCCCTGCAGCTGAAAAATACCCCCATATCATGATGCTGCCACCACCATGTTTCACTGTTGGTATTGTATTGGGCAGGTGATGAGCATTGCCTGGTTTTCTCCACACATACCGCTTAGAATTATCACCAAAAAGGGCTATCTTCATCTCATCAGACCAAAGAATATTATTTCTCATAGTCTGGGAGTCCTTCATGTGTTTCTTAGCAAACTCTATGCGGGCATTCATATGTCTTGCACTGAGGAGAGGCTTCCGTCTTGCCACTTTGCCATAAAGGCCCATATATATATACAGTGGGGCAAAAAAGTATTTAGTCAGTCAGCAATAGTGCAAGTTCCACCACTTAAAAAGATGAGAGGCATCTGTAATTTACATCATAGGTAGACCTCAACTATGGGAGACAAACTGAGAAAAAAAAATCCAGAAAATCACATTGTCTGTTTTTTTAACATTTTATTTGCATATTATGGTGGAAAATAAGTATTTGGTCAGAAACAAACAATCAAGATTTCTGGCTCTCACAGACCTGTAACTTCTTCTTTAAGAGTCTCCTCTTTCCTCCACTCATTACCTGTAGTAATGGCACCTGTTTAAACTTGTTATCAGTATAAAAAGACACCTGTGCACATCCTCAAACAGTCTGACTCCAAACTCCACTATGGTGAAGACCAAAGAGCTGTCAAAGGACACCAGAAACAAAATTGTAGCCCTGCACCAGGCTGGGAAGACTGAATCTGCAATAGCCAACCAGCTTGGAGTGAAGAAATCAACAGTGGGAGCAATAATTAGAAAATGGAAGACATACAAGACCACTGATAATCTCCCTCGATCTGGGGCTCCACACATAATCCCACCCCGTGGGGTCAGAATGATCGCAAGAACGGTGAGCAAAAATCCCAGAACCACGCGGGGGGACCTAGTGAATGAACTGCAGAGAGCTGGGACCAATGTAACAAGGCCTACCATAAGTAACATACTATGCCACCATGGACTCAGATCCTGCAGTGCCAGACGTGTCCCACTGCTTAAGCCAGTACATGTCTGGGCCCGTCTGAAGTTTGCTAGAGAGCATTTGGATGATCCAGAGGAGTTTTGGGAGAATGTCCTATGGTCTGATGAAACCAAACTGGAACTGTTTGGTAGAAACACAACTTGTCGTGTTTGGAGGAAAAAGAATACTGAGTTGCATCCATCAAACACCATACCTACTGTAAAGCATGGTGGTGGAAACATCATGCTTTGGGGCTGTTTCTCTGCAAAGAGGCCAGGATGACTGATCCGGGTACATGAAAGAATGAATGGGGCCATGTATCGTGAGATTTTGAGTGCAAACCTCCTTCCATCAGCAAGGGCATTGAAGATGAAACGTGGCTGGGTCTTTCAACATGACAATGATCCAAAGCACACTGCCAGGGCAACGAAGAAGTGGCTTCGTAAGAAGCATTTCAAGGTCCTGGAGTGGCCTAGCCAGTCTCCAGATCTCAACCCTATAGAAAACCTTTGGAGGGAGTTGAAAGTCCGTGTTGCCAAGCGAAAAGCCAAAAACATCACTGCTCTAGAGGAGATCTGCATGGAGGAATGGGCCAACATACCAACAACAGTGTGTGGCAACCTTGTGAAGACTTACAGAAAACGTTTGACCTCTGTCATTGCCAACAAAGGATATATTACAAAGTATTGAGATGAAATTTTGTTTCTGACCAAATACTTATTTTCCACCATAATATGCAAATAAAATGTTAAAAAAACAGACAATGTGATTTTCTGGATTTTTTTTTCTCAGTTTTTCTCCCATAGTTGAGGTCTACCAATGATGTAAATTACAGACGCCTCTCATCTTTTTAAGTGGTGGAACCTGCACTATTGCTGACTGACTAAATACTTTTTTGCCCCACTGTATATATGTATATATGTATTTGTTTAATATATTTACTCAACAAGAAGGAAAAGTTGTGAAATGCCGGCATTAAAAGGATGGATAGACATGTTAATGATATGCAAGTGAAAAAAAGGAGGAAGAAAGCTATTAAAATTTCACATCAAAATACCTTATCATGGAAGAAAGGTTCAAAGTGCTGTGTGTGCAGTTCTCCACCTTTAAAAACATTTTTTTGGCTATACTTAAATGTAAGAAAAACATTTAAATATTAAAAAGGGATATGTAAAAATTGCAACATACAGACACAAAGACAGAATGGTGGCTGAGTCACTGTGGGAACCCCAATAATAAGAGGCACCAAGTATAGAAGATGTATATACAAAATGAACAATAAGAGATATACTAGATGTATGCAGGTGATTATAGTATGATCGCCAGGTATCTATGCCCATACAATGATGATATTTTTATATAGAAACAAATTTATATAGCATTTTTTATCGTTATTATTTTTCCTTTATTGATACCTATGTACAGTCCTGCTCACCATTGCACCCCTTCATTTTTTTCGTTGACTGTACAATGTCTTCAGAAATAAATGGAAATGTCCCAAAGTTATATCCTCAGGATTTTTTTTATTAGTGGTCCAAAGTAATACAACAATAAAACAATAAAACATTGATTTTTAACTTACATGTTGTAATTTCAAAGAAGAAGCAGAATAAACAGCATATGCAGCAATAAAGGTACCCCTAATTAATACTTGGTGTGAAGAATATTAGAGACATAATTCTATGTCAATCATCTACATACTATTGGGCATAGAATTATAAAAAATCCTTCAGCACGTGCTGTGGTAGCATGGCACCTGGCCAGCTTCAAACAAAGAATTCACCCCCCCTCCCCAGCTAGCTGGTATGCAACTTTCCACAAGAAGATCCCCTGTGGATCCAAGCCATGTGTCCTGAGTCCTTTGTTCAGACATCTAGGATTTCATAAAGGAGTTATGGAAATACTATACATCCTAGCTGTACATTGTATATATTTCTGAGAACCCTAGACAAGAGTAAGCGCCTGTCTGGGTCTCGAGTCATTATAACACTCACGGGAAGGGAGATACATAGAACAGTAACTAGCACCTAGGTAGCAAGATTGTGTTTAGTCTCTATGAGTAACCCGGTCAAATCTGATGGTATCAGAACCGCTGCTCTAGGACCGCCCAGAAAGGAGTAATGATCTTTTCTAGGTTTTGGGAGATTGATCTCCAAGCCGCCAGAGGAGGGGATTTAGGTTCAACCCAGAGGACAGGAAGGGATGGACCCAGAGGGTTAAATGCTTGTGTGCAGCATTCCCTATGGCTTTTTCTCTGGGAGGTCGCAACAACACATTGTGTGAGGGCAAGTCACACACAGAGGGGACCACAAGCCTCCCATGTGGCAGCCCCTTCCCCGCATGCCAGGTCTTTCGTCTAACTAGTAACAGACTATTTGTTCAGCTTTTACCTTTTGTCCTACCAGTATTGTATTTGCATGTCTGACCATTATATATGTACTAGATGGTGGCCCGATTCTAATGCATTGGGTATTCTAGAATATGTATGTAGTTTATTTATGAAGATTTAAGAATAATGCAATGAATACACATGATTTTCCAGGTAAAATATTTACATTATCAGTGAAGCGGTTTTTAAATCCCACGCCAATATTGCTGATTGGTTGCGACCAATCAGCGCAGCGGGGTTTAAATCTTGAGCCAATATCGCAGATTGGTCGTGGCTGGCCGGGCATGACCAATCAGTGAAGCGGTGTTTAAATCCCGTGCCAATATCGCTGATTGGTCGCGCCCGGCCGTCCGCGACCAATCAGCAAAGCGGTGTTTAAATCCCGCGCGCAATATCGCTGACTGGTCGCGGCCGGCCGGGCGCGACCAATCAGCAAAGTGTGGTTCAAATCCCGTGCCAATTTGCGGCCGGACTTCGCCTGTCGCTGATTGGTTGCGGCCAGCTGGGTGCGACCAATCAGCGATGCAGGATTTCCATTACAGACAGACAGAATTAGACGATTATATAGTAGAGTAGATGGTGGCCCGATTCTAACGCATCGGGTATTCTAGAATATGCATGTCCACGTAATATATTGCCCAGCAACGTAGTATATTGCCGAGCGACGTAGTATATTGCCCAGCCCACGTAATATATTGCCCAGCCACGTACTATATTGCCCAGCCACGTAGTATATTGCCCAGTGACGTAGTATATTGCCCAGTCACGTAGTATATTGCCCAGCCACATAGTATATTGTCCAGCCATGTAGTATATTGCCCAGTGACGCAGTATATTGCCCAGTGATGTAGTATACAGCACAGAGCCACATAGTATATTGCACAGCGACGAAGTATACAGCATAGAGCCACGTAGTATATTGCACAGCGACGTAGTATATTGCCCAGCGACGTAGTATATTGCCCAGTGACGTAGTATATTGCCCAGCGACGTGGTATACAGCACAGCCACGTAGTATATTGTCCAGCCACGTAGTATATTGCCCAGTGACGTAGTATATTGCCCAGCCCACGTAATATATTGCCCAGCCACGTACTATATTGCCCAGCGGCGTAGTATATTGTCCAGTGACGTAGTATATTGCCCAGTCACGTAGTATATTGCCCAGCCACGTAGTGTATAGCCCAGCCACGAAGTATATTGCCCAGTCACATAGTATATTGCCCAGCCACGTAGTATATTGTCCAGCCACGTAGTATATTGCCCAGTGACGTAGTATATTGCCCAGTGATGTAGTATACAGCACAGAGCCACATAGTATATTGCACAGCGATGTAGTATACAGCACAGAGCCACGTAGTATATTGCACAGCGACATAGTATACAGCACAGAGCCACGTAGTATATTGCCCAGTGATGTAGTATATTGCCCAGCGACATAGTATATTTCCCAGTGACGTAGTATATTGCCCAGCGACGTAGTATACAGCACAGCCACGTAGTATATTGTCCAGCCACATAGTATATTGCCCAGTGACATAGTATATTGCCCAGCCCACGTAATATATTGCCTAGCCACGTACTATATTGCCCAGCGACGTAGTATATTGCACAGCCCATGTAGTATATTGCCCAGCGACGTAGTATATTGCCCAGTGACGTAGTATATTGCCCAGTCACATAGTATATTGCCCAGCCACGTAGTATATAGCCCAGGCACGTAGTATATTGCCCAGCCACATAGTATATTGCCCAGCCATGTAGTATATTGTCCAGCCACATAGTATATTGCCCAGTGACATAGTATATCGCCCAGTGACGTAGTATACAGCACAGAGCCACATACTATATTGCACAGCGACATAGTATACAGCACAGAGTCACGTACTATATTGCACAGCGACGTAGTATACAGCACAGAGCCACGTAGTATATTGCACAGCGACGTAGTATACAGCACAGAGCCACGTAGTATATTGCCCAGCGACATAGTATGTTGCCCAGCGACGTAGTATATTGCCCAGTGACGTAGTATATTGCCCAGCGACGTGGTATACAGCACAGCCACGTAGTATATTGCCCAGTGACGTAGTATATTGCCCAGCCCACGTAATATATTGCCCAGCCACGTACTATATTGCCCAGCGACGTAGTATATTGCCCAGTGACCTAATATATTGCCCAGTCACGTAGTATATTGCCCAGCCACGTAGTATATTGCCCAGCCACGTAGTATATTGCCCAGCCACGTAGCATATTGCCCAGCCACGTAGCATATTGTCCAACCAAGTAGTATATTGCCCAGTGATGTAGTATATCGCCCAGTGACGTAGTATATTGCCCAGCGACATAGTATATTGCCCAGTGATGTAGTATATTGCCCAGCGACATAGTATACAGCACAGCCACGTAGTATATTGTCCAGCCACATAGCATATTGCCGAGTGACGTAGTATATTGCCCAGCCCACGTAATATATTGCCCAGCCACGTACTATATTGCCCAGCGATGTAGTATATTGCACAGCCAAAGTAGTATATTGCCCAGCCACGTAGTATATTGTCCTGCCACGTAGTATATTGCCCTTTGACGTAGTATATCGCCCAGTGACGTAGTTTACAGCACAGAGCCACATACTATATTGCACAGCGACATAGTATACAGCACAGAGCCACGTAGTATATTGCCCAGCGACGTAGTATACAGCACAGAGTCACGTAGTATATTGCACAGCGACGTAGTATACAGCACAGAGCCACGTAGTATATTGCCCAGCGACGTAGTATATTGCCCAGTGACGTAGTATATTGCCCAGCCACATAGTATATTGTCCAGCCATGTAGTATATTGCCCAGTGACGCAGTATATTGCCCAGTGATGTAGTATACAGCACAGAGCCACATAGTATATTGCACAGCGATGTAGTATACAGCACAGAGCCACGTAGTATATTGCACAGCGACGTAGTATACAGCACAGAGCCACGTAGTATATTGCCCAGTGATGTAGTATATTGCCCAGCGACATAGTATATTTCCCAGTGACGTAGTATATTGCCCAGCGACGTAGTATACAGCACAGCCACGTAGTATATTGTCCAGCCACATAGTATATTGCCCAGTGACATAGTATATTGCCCAGCCCACGTAATATATTGCCTAGCCACGTACTATATTGCCCAGCGACGTAGTATATTGCACAGCCCATGTAGTATATTGCCCAGCGACGTAGTATATTGCCCAGTGACGTAGTATATTGCCCAGTCACATAGTATATTGCCCAGCCACGTAGTATATAGCCCAGGCACGTAGTATATTGCCCAGCCACATAGTATATTGCCCAGCCATGTAGTATATTGTCCAGCCACATAGTATATTGCCCAGTGACATAGTATATCGCCCAGTGACGTAGTATACAGCACAGAGCCACATACTATATTGCACAGCGACATAGTATACAGCACAGAGTCACGTAGTATATTGCACAGTGACGTAGTATACAGCACAGAGCCACGTAGTATATTGCACAGCGACGTAGTATACAGCACAGAGCCACGTAGTATATTGCCCAGCGGCATAGTATATTGCCCAGCGACGTAGTATATTGCCCAGTGACGTAGTATATTGCCCAGCGACGTGGTATACAGCACAGCCACGTAGTATATTGCCCAGTGACGTAGTATATTGCCCAGCCCACGTAATATATTGCCCAGCCACGTACTATATTGCCCAGCGACGTAGTATATTGCCCAGTGACCTAATATATTGCCCAGTCACGTAGTATATTGCCCAGCCACATAGTATATTGCCCAGCCACGTAGTATATTGCCCAGCCACGTAGTATATTGTCCAACCACGTAGTATATTGCCCAGTGACGTAGTATATCGCCCAGTGATGTAGTATATTGCCCAGCGACATAGTATATTGCCCAGTGATGTAGTATATTGCCCAGCGACATAGTATACAGCACAGCCACGTAGTATATTGTCCAGCCACATAGCATATTGCCGAGTGACGTAGTATATTGCCCAGCCCACGTAATATATTGCCCAGCCACGTACTATATTGCCCAGCGATGTAGTATATTGCACAGCCAACGTAGTATATTGCCCAGCCACGTAGTATATTATTCCTGCCACGTAGTATATTGCCCTTTGACGTAGTATATCGCCCAGTGACGTAGTTTACAGCACAGAGCCACATACTATATTGCACAGCGACATAGTATACAGCACAGAGCCACGTAGTATATTGCCCAGCGACGTAGTATACAGCACAGAGTCACGTAGTATATTGCACAGCGACGTAGTATACAGCACAGAGCCACATAGTATATTGCCCAGCGACGTAGTATATTGCCCAGTGACGTAGTATATTGCCCAGCCACATAGTATATAACCCAGCCACGTAGTATATTGTCCAGCCACGTAGGATATTGTCCAGCCATGTAGTATATTGCCCAGTGACGTAGTATATTGCCCAGTGACGTAGTATATTGCCCAGTCACGTAGTATATTGCACAGCCCACGTAGTATATTGCCCAGCGACGTAGTATATTGCCCAGTGACGTAGTATATTGCCCAGCCACATAGTATATAACCCAGCCACGTAGTATATTGTCCAGCCACGTAGTATATTGTCCAGCCACGTAGTATATTGCCCAGTGACGTAGTATACAGCACAGAGCCACGTAGTATATTGCCCAGTCACGTAGTATACAGCAGAGCCACATAGTATATTGCACAGCGATGTGGTATACAGCACAGAGCCACGTAGTATATTGCCCAGTTACGTAGTATATTGCCCAGTGACGTAGTATATTGCCCAGTGACGTAGTATATTGCCCAGTGACGTAGTATACAGCACAGAGCCACGTAGTATATTGCACAGCGATGTAGTATACAGCACAGAGCCACGTAGTATATTGCCCAGTGACGTAGTATATTGGCCAGCGACGTAGTATATTGCACAGTCACGTAGTATATTGCCCAGTCACGTAGTATATTGCCCAGTGACGTAGTATATTGGCCAGCGACGTAGTATATTGGTCAGCCACGTATGTCACAGGTTAAAAAATAAAAAACAAACATACTCACCTAACGATCCGAGGGCCCCTTGTAGTGTAACATACTCACCATTCTGGTCGCTGCTCCTCAGCGCCCCGTCTCTCCGCCTCCTGAGATCCAACGGCGCTGTGCCGATGGGCGCGCGGCTGCCGCCATCTTCCATTCCCAGAATGCTTTGCGAAATTATCCAGATGACTTAGCAGTCTTGCGAGACCGCTAGGTCTTCTGGGTAATTTCGCAATGCATCGCTGGGAAAGGAAGATGGCGGCAGGCGCGAGCGGACAACGGAGGGTGAGTATAGCAGGTTTTTTGTTTTTTTACTATTTTTAACATTACTTTTTTTACTATTGATGCCGCATAGGCAGCATCAATAGTAAAAGGTTGGGGACACACTGGGTTAATAGCGACCGTAAAGGAGTGGGTTACCCGCGGTCCGTTACCGCCGGCATTAACCCTGTGTTAGCGGTGACCGGAGGGGAGTATGGAGCGGGCGCCGGGGACAGTGACTGCGGGGAGCATGGAGAGGAGCGCCAGGGACACTGCGGGGAGTATGGACCGGAGCACCGGAGACACTGACTGCCGGGAGTATGGAGCAGAGCGCCGGGGACACTGCGGGGAATATGGAGCGGAGCGCAGGGGACACTGACTGCGGGGAGTATGGAGCGGAGCGCCGGGGACACTGACTGCGGGGAGCGGGACGTATTGAGCAGATCGCCGGGGACACTAACTGCGGGGAGTAAGGAGCGGCCATTTTCTTCCGGACTGTGCCCGTCGCTGATTGGTCGCGGCAGCCATGACAGGCAGCTGGCGAGACCAATCAGCGAATGAATAACCGTGACAGAAGGACAGACAGACGAAAGTGACCCTTAGACAATTATATAGTAGACACCCAATGCGTTAGAATCGGGCCACCATCAAGCACATTGGTGCTTACATTTATATTTTAACCCATTGGACACACTGCCATTGTTTTTTGCCTGTCTTTATTTTAAGAGTCAAAACTTTATTATCTATCGCTGTTTGACAGCTTGTTTTCTACAGGATGACTTATAGTTTTCAAAGACACCATTTATTTTACCATATGATAAACTTAAAAATGGGGAAAATCTTTATTTTCTCCCTTACACACTGTCCTCCATGTTTTTATCTTCCTCGCACACTGTCCTCCATGTTTTTCTCTCCCTCGCAAACTGTCCTCCATGTTTTTCTCTCCCTCACATACTGTCCTCCATGTTATTCTCTCCCTCACAGACTATCCTCCATGTTATTCTCTTCGTCACACACTGTCCTCCTTGTTATTCAATCCCTCACAGACTGTCCTCCATGTTATTCTCTCAAACACACACTGTCCTCCGAATTATTTTCTCCCTCACAGACTGCCCTCCATGTTATTCTCTCACTCACAGACTGTCCTCCATGTTATTCTCTCCCTCACAGACTTTCCTCCATGGTATTCTCTCCCTCACTAACTGTCCTCCATGTTATTCTCTCCCTCACAGACTGTCCATGTTATTCTCTCCCTCACAGACTGTCCTTAATGTTATTCTCTCCCTCACAGACTGTCCTCCATGTTATTCTCTCCATCACAGACTGTCCTCCATGTTATTCTCTCTCTCTCACTGACTGTTCTCCATGTTATTCTCTCCCTCAAAGACTGTCCTCCATGTTATTCTCTCACTCACAGACTGTTTGCCATGTTATTCTCTCCCTCAGAGACTGTCCTCCATGTTATTCTCTCAAACACACACTGTCCTCCATGTTATTTTCTCCCTCAGAGACTGTCCTCCATGTAATTCTCTCCCTCACAGACTATCCTCCATGTTATTTTCTCCCTCACAGACTGTCCTCCATGTTATTCTCTCCCTCACAAACTGTCCTCCATGTTATTCTCTCCTTCACAGACTGTCCTCCATGGTATTCTCTCCCTCAAAAACTGTCCTCCATGTTATTCTCTCCCTCACAGACTGTCCTTCATGTTATTCTCTCCCTGACAGACTGTGCTCCATGTTATTCTCTCCCTCACAGACTGTCCTCCATGTTATTCTCTCCTTCACGAACTGTCCTCCATGTTATTCTCTCCCTCACGGACTGTCCTCCATGTTATTTTCTCCATCACAGACTGTCCTCCATGTTATTCTCTCCCTCACAGACTGTCCTCCATGTTATTCTCTCCCTCACAGACTGTTCTCCATGGTATTCTCTCCCTCACAAACTGTCCTCCATGTAATTCTCTCCCTCACAGACTGTCCATGTTATTCTCTCCCTCACAGACTGTCCTTAATGTTATTCTCTCCCTCACAGACTGTCCTCCATGTTATTCTCTCCATCACAGACTGTCCTCCATGTCATTCTATCCCTCAAAGACTGTCCTCCATGTTATTCTCTCCCTCACACACTGTCCTTCATTTAATTCTCTCCCTCACAGACTGTCCTCCATGTTATTCTCTCCCTCACAGACTGTCCTCCATGTTATTCTCTCCCTCACAGACTTTCCTCCATGGTATTCTCTCCCTCACTAACTGTCCTCCATGTTATTCTCTCCCTCACAGACTGTCCATGTTATTCTCTCCCACACAGACTGTCCTTAATGTTATTCTCTCCCTCACAGACTGTCCTCCATGTTATTCTCTCCATCACAGACTGTCCTCCATGTCATTCTCTGCCTCAAAGACTGTCCTCCATGTTATTCTCTCCCTCACACACTGTCCTCCATGTTATTCTCTCATTCACAGAATGTCCTTCATGTTATTCTCTCTCTCACAGACTGTCCTCCATGCTATTCTCTCCCTCACAGACTGTCCTCCATATTATTCTCTCCCTCACGGACTGTCCTCCATGGTAATCGCTCCCTTACGGACTGTCCTCCATGTTATTTTCTCCCTCACAGACTGTCCTCCATGTTATTCTCTCCCTCACAGACTGTCCTCCGTGCTATTCTCTCCCTCACAGACTGTCCTCCATGGTATTCTCTCCCTCACAAACTGTCCTCCATGTTATTCTCTCCCTCACAGACTGTCCATGTTATTCTCTGCCTCACAGACTATCCTCCATGTTATTCTCTCAAACACACACTGTCCTCCATGTTATTTTCTCCCTCACAGACTGTCCTCCATGTTATTCTCTCTCTCACAGACTGTCCTCCATGTTATTCTCTCCCTCACAGACTGTCCTCCATATTATTCTCTCCCTCACGGACTGTCCTCCATGGTAATCGCTCTCTTACGGACTGTCCTCCATGTTATTTTCTCCCTCACAGACTGTCCTCCATGTTATTCTCTCCCTCACAGACTGTCCTCCGTGCTATTCTCTCCCTCACAGACTGTCCTCCATGGTATTCTCTCCCTCACAAACTGTCCTCCATGTTATTCTCTTCCTCACAGACTGTCCATGTTATTCTCTCCCTCACAGACTATCCTCCATGTTATTCTCTCAAACACACACTGTCCTCCATGTTATTTTCTCCCTCACAGACTGTCCTCCATGTTATTCTCTCCCTCACAGACTGTCCTCCATGTTATTCTCTCCCTCACGGACTGTCCTCCATGTTATTTTCTCCCTCACAGACTGTCCTCCATGTTATTCTCTCCCTTACAGACTGTCCTCCATGTTATTCTCCCCCTCACAGACTGTCCTCCATGTTATTCTCTCCCTCACAAACTGTCCTCTATGTTATTCTCTCCCTCACAGACTGTCCATGTTATTCTCTCCCTCACAGACTGTCCTTAATGTTATTCTCTCCCTCACAGACTGTCCTCCATGTTATTCTCTCCCTCACAGACTGTCCTCCATGTTATTCTCTCCCTCACAGACTATCCTCCATGTTATTCTCTCCCTCACACACTGTCCTCCATGTCATTCTCTCCCTCACAGATTGTCCTCCATGATATTCTCTCCCTCACAGACTGTCCTCCGTGTTATTCTCTCCCTCACAGACTGTTCTCCATGTTATTCTCTCCCTCACATACTGTCCTCCATGTTATTCTCTCAAATACACACTGTACTCCATGTTATTTTCTCCCTCACAGACTGTTCTCCATGTTATTCTCTCCCTCACACAATGTCCTCCGTGCTATTATCTCCTTCACAGACTGTCCTCCATGGTATTCTCTCCCTCACAAACTGTCCTCCATGTTATTCTCTCCCTCACAGACTGTCCATGTTATTCTCTCCCTCACAGACTATCCTCCATGTTATTCTCTCAAACACACACTGTCCTTCATGTTATTTTCTCCCTCACAGACTGTCCTCCATGTTATTCTCTCTTTCACAGTCTGTCCTCCATGTTATTCTCTCCCTCACACACTGTCCTCCATGTTATTTTCTCCCTCACAGACTGTCCTCCATGGTATTCTCTCCCTCACAGACTGTCCTCCATGTTATTTTCTCCCTCACAGACTGTCCTCCATGGTATTCTCTCCCTCACAAATTGTCCTCTATTTTATTCTCACCCTCACAGACTGTCCTTCATGTTATTCTCTCCCTCACAGACTGACCTCCATGTTATTCTCTCCCTCACGGACTGTCCTCCATGGTAATCTCTCCCTTATGGACTGTCCTCCATGTTATTTTCTCCCTCACAGACTGTCCTCCATGTTATTCTCTCCCTTACAGACTGTCCTCTGTGTTATTCTCTCCCTCACAGACTGTCCTCCATGGTATTCTCTCCCTCACAGACTGTCCTCCATGTTATTCTCTCCCTCACAGACTGTCCTCCATGTTATTCTCTCCCTCACACTGTCCTCCATGTTATTCTCTCCCTCACAGATTGTCCTCCATGTTATTCTCTCCCTCACAGACTGTCCTCCATGTTATTCTCTCCCTCACAGATTGTTCTCTGTTGTGAATTCCGCTCTTGGGCTCCCTCCGGTGGTTGTAAGTGGCACTTTTGTGAGTTCTGCTCTTGGGCTCCCTCTTGTGGTTTCTAGTGGTATGGCTGCTCCTTGGAGTTAGCTGTCATCAGCTGCCTCCACTTATCTTCTTTTCTGCTCGGCTATTTAGGTCTGGCTCTGTCTTCAGCCAGTGCCACTTGTAAATGGTTCCTGGTTGGATTCACATCTCTTTGGAGTTCCCTGTTATACTGACCAGTTCAGCTAAGCTAAGTTTTTGCTTGCTCTTTTCTGTCCATAAATTGTGGACTTATCCATTCTGTGCTTTCTATGTTTATCCAGCTTATCAGTGTGTATTGATTCTGTCTTGCTGGAAGCTCTGGGAGGCAGATTTGCGCTCCACACCTTTAGTCAGGTGTGGAGTTTTTTTTTGTAAACTCTGCGTGGATTTTTGTAGTGTTTTATACTGACCGCACAGTATTCCATCCTGTCCTATCTATTTAGCTAGACTGGCCTCCTGTGCTCATCCTGGTTTCATTCTGTGTATGTCTTTTCCCTCTCCACTCACAGTCATTATTTGTGGGGGGCTAATCTATCCTTTGGGGATTTTCTCTGAGGCAAGATAGCTTTCCTGCTTCTATCTTTAGGGGTAGTTAGATCTTAGGCTGTGACGAGATGCCTAGGGAGAGTTAGGAGCATTCCACGGCTACTTCTAGTGTTGTGTTGAGCTTAGGGACTGCGGTCAGTACAGTTATCACGTCCTTCAGAGCTCGTTCCATGTTGCTCCTAGACCACCGTATCATAACAGTTCTCCATGTTATTCTCTCCCTCACAGACTGTCCTCCATGTTATTCTCTCAAACACACACTGTCCTCCATGTTATTTTCTCCCTCACCAACTGTTCTCCATGTTATTCTCTCCTTCACGGAATGTCCTCCATGTTATTTTCTCCCTCACAGACTGTCCTCCATGTTATTCTCTCCCTCACAGACTGTCCACATGTAATTCTCTCCCTCACACACTGTCCTCCATGGTATTCTCTCCCTCACAGAGAGTCCTTTATGCTATTCTCTCCCTCTCAGACTGTCCTCCATGTTATTCTCTCCATCACACACTGTCCTCCATGTTATTCTCTCCCTCACAGACGATCCTTCATGTTATTCTCTCCTTCACAGACTATCCTCCATGTTATTATCTCCATCACACACTGTCCTCCATGTAATTCTCTCCCTCCCAGACTATCCTTCATGTTATTCTCTCCCTCACAGACTGTCCTCCATGTTACTCTCTCAAGCACACACTGTCCTCCATGTTATTTTCTCCCTCACAGACTGTCCTCCATGTTATTCTTTCCCTCACCGACAGTCCTCCATGCTATCCTTTCCCTCACAGACTGTCCTCCATGTTATTCTCTCCCTCACAGACTGTCCTCCATGTTATTCTCTCAAACACACCCTGTCCTCCATGTTATTTTCTCCCTCACAGACTGTCCTCCATGTCATTCTCTCAAACACACACTGTCCTCCATGTTATTTTCTCCCTCACAGACTGTTCTCCATGTTATTCTCTCCCTCACGGACAATCCTCGATGTTATTTTCTCCCTCACAGACTGTCCTCCATGTTATTCTCTCCCTCACAGACTGTCCACATGTAATTCTCTCCCTCACACACTGTCCTCCATGGTATTCTCTCCCTCACAGACAGTCCTTCATGTTATTCTCTCTGTCACAGACTGTCCTCCATGTTATTCTCTCCATCACACACTGTCCTCCATGTTATTCTCTCCCTCACAGACTATCCTTCATGTTATTCTCTCTCTCACAGACTGTCCTCCATGTTATTTTCTCCCTCACAGACTGTTCTCCATGTTATTCTCTCCCTCACAGACTGTCCTCCATGTTATTCTCTCAAACACACACTGTCCTCCATGTTATTTTCTCCCTCAGAGACTGTCCTCCATGTTATTCTCTCCCTCACAGACTGTCCTCCATGTTATTCTCTCCCTCACAGACTATCCTCCATGTTATTTTCTCCCTCACAGACTGTCCTCCATGTTATTCTCTCCCTCACAGACTGTCCTTCATGTTATTCTCTCCTTCACAGACTGTCCTCCATGGTATTCTCTCCCTCAAAAACTGTCCTCCATGTTATTCTCTCCCTCACAGACTGTCCTTCATGTTATTCTCTCCCTGACAGACTGTGCTCCATGTTATTCTCTCCCTCACAGACTGTCCTCCATGTTATTCTCTCCTTCACGAACTGTCCTCCATGTTATTCTCTCCCTCACGGACTGTCCTCCATGTTATTTTCTCCCTCACAGACTGTCCTCCATGTTATTCTCTCCCTCACAGACTGTCCTCCGTGTTATTCTCTCCCTCACAGACTGTCCTCCATGGTATTCTCTCCCTCACAAACTGTCCTCCATGTAATTCTCTCCCTCACAGACTGTCCATGTTATTCTCTCCCTCACAGACTGTCCTTAATGTTATTCTCTCCCTCACAGACTGTCCTCCATGTTATTCTCTCCATCACAGACTGTCCTCCATGTTATTCTCTCCCTCACACACTGTCCTCCATGTTATTCTCTCCCTCACAGACTGTCCTCCATGTTATTCTCTCCCTCACAGACTGTCCTCCATGTTATTCTCTCCCTCACGGACTATCCTCCATGTTATTCTCTCCCTCACAGACTGTCCTCCATGTTATTCTCTCCCTGTTGTGAATTCTGTGGCAGAGCTCCTTCCTGTGGTCACAAGTGGTACTTCGGCTGATTCTGTCTGTGAGCTTCCAATGGTGGAGGAGAGTGGTACTGCGGCTTCTGAGTTTCCTTCCTCAGGTGATGTGGTGAAGTCGTTAGGTGCTGCTCTATTTAACTCCACCTGGTGCTCTGATCCTGGCTTCCAGGCAATGTTCTAGTATTGGACTTGTTTCCTCCTGGATCGTTCCTGTGGCCTGCTGCTCTGCATAGCTAAGTTCCGCTTTTGTTATTTTGTTTGCTGTTTTTTCTGTCCAGCTGGCATACTTGTTTTTTCTTGCTTGCTGGTAGCTCTGGGACGAAGAGGGTGTACCTCCGTGCCGTTAGACGGTACGGAGGGTCTTTTTGCCCCCTTTGCGTGGTTGTTTGTAGGGTTTTGTGTTGACCGCAAAGTTACCTTTCCTATCCTCGCTCTGTTCAGAAAGTCGGGCCTCACTTTGCTAAATCTATTTCATCTCTACGTTTGTCTTTTCATCTTACTCACAGTCATTATATGTGGGGGGCTGCCTTTTCCTTTGGGGTATTTCTCTGAGGCAAGGTAGGCTTATTTTCTATCTTCAGGCTAGCTAGTTTCTCAGGCTGTGCCGAGTTGCATAGGGAGCGTTAGGCGCAATCCACGGCTGCCTTTAGTGTGGTTGGAGAGGATTAGGGATTGCGGTCAGCAGAGTTACTACGTCTCAGAGCTCGTTCTATGTTTTTGGGTTATTGTCAGGTCACTGTATGTGCTCTGACTTCTATGTCCATTGTGGTACTGAATTACCTAATCATAACACTCCCTCACAGACTTTCCTCCATGGTATTCTCTCCCTCACTAACTGTCCTCCATGTTATTCTCTCCCTCACAGACTGTCCATGTTATTCTCTCCCTCACAGACTGTCCTTAATGTTATTCTCTCCCTCACAGACTGTCCTCCATGTTATTCTCTCCATCACAGACTGTCCTCCATGTCATTCTCTGCCTCAAAGACTGTCCTCCATGTTATTCTCTCCCTCACACACTGTCCTCCATGTTATTCTCTCATTCACAGAATGTCCTTCATGTTATTCTCTCTCTCACAGACTGTCCTCCATGCTATTCTCTCCCTCACAGACTGTCCTCCATATTATTCTCTCCCTCACGGACTGTCCTCCATGGTAATCGCTCCCTTACGGACTGTCCTCCATGTTATTTTCTCCCTCACAGACTGTCCTCCGTGCTATTCTCTCCCTCACAGACTGTACTCCGTGGTATTCTCTCCCTCACAAACTGTCCTCCATGTTATTCTCTCCCTCACAGACTGTCCATGTTATTCTCTTCCTCACAGACTACCCTCCATGTTTTTCTCTCAAACACACACTGTCCTCCATGTTATTTTCTCCCTCACAGACTGTCCTCCATGTTATTCTCTCCCTCACAGACTGTCCTCCGTGTTATTCTCTCCCTCACAGACTGTCCTCCATGGTATTCTCTCCCTCACAAACTGTCCTCCATGTTATTCTCTCCCTCACAGACTGTCCATGTTATTCTCTCCCTCACAGACTGTCCTTAATGTTATTCTCTCCCTCACAGACTGTCCTCCATATTATTCTCTCCATCACAGACTGTCCTCCATGTCATTCTCTCCCTCAAAGACTGTCCTCCATGTTATTCTCTCCCTCACACACTGTCCTCCATGTTATTCTCTCCCTCACAGACTGTCCTCCATGTTATTCTCTCCCTCACAGACTGTCCTCCATGTTATTCTCTCCCTCATGGACTATCCTCCATGTTATTCTCTCCCTCACAGACTGTCCTCCATGTTATTCTCTCCCTCACAGACTTTCCTCCATGGTATTCTCTCCCTCACTAACTGTCCTCCATGTTATTCTCTCCCTAACAGACTGTCCATGTTATTCTCTCCCTCACAGACTGTCCTTAATGTTATTCTCTCCCTCACAGACTGTCCTCCATGTTATTCTCTCCATCACAGACTGTCCTCCATGTCATTCTCTGCCTCAAAGACTGTCCTCCATGTTATTCTCTCCCTCACACACTGTCCTCCATGTTATTCTCTCATTCACAGAATGTCCTTCATGTTATTCTCTCTCTCACAGACTGTCCTCCATGCTATTCTCTCCCTCACAGACTGTCCTCCATGTTATTCTCTCATTCACAGAATGTCCTTCATGTTATTCTCTCTCTCACAGAAAGTCCTTCATGTTATTCTCTCCCTCACGGACTGTCCTCCATGGTAATCGCTCTCTTACGGACTGTCCTCCATGTAATTTTCTCCCTCACAGACTGTCCTCCATGTTATTCTCTCCCTCACAGACTGTCCTCCGTGCTATTCTCTCCCTCACAGACTGTCCTCCATGGTATTCTCTCCCTCACAAACTGTCCTCCATGTTATTCTCTCCCTCACAGACTGTCCATGTTATTCTCTCCCTCACAGAATATCCTCCATGTTATTCTCTCAAACACACACTGTCCTATATGTTATTTTCTCCCTCACAGACTGTCCTCCATGTTATTCTCTCTCTCACAGACTGTCCTCCATGTTATTCTCTCCCTCACAGACTGTCCTACATATTATTCTCTCCCTCACGGACTGTCCTCCATGGTAATCGCTCCCTTACGGACTGTCCTCCATGTTATTTTCTCCCTCACAGACTGTCCTCCATGTTATTCTCTCCCTCACAGACTGTCCTCCGTGCTATTCTCTCCCTCACAAACTGTCCTCCATGGTATTCTCTCCCTCACAAACTGTCCTCCATGTTATTCTCTCCCTCACAGACTGTCCATGTTATTCTCTCCCTCACAGAATATCCTCCATGTTATTCTCTCAAACACACACTGTCCTCCATGTTATTTTCTCCCTCACAGACTGTGCTCCATGTTATTCTCTCCCTCACAGACTGTCCTCCATGTTATTCTCTCCCTCACAGACTGTCCTCCATGGTGTTCTCTCCCTCACAAATTGTCCTCTATTTTATTCTCTCCCTAACAGACTCTCCTTCATGTTATTCTCTCCCTCACAGACTGTCCTCCATGTTATTCTCTCCCTCACGGACTGTCCTCCATGGTAATCTCTCCCGTACGGACTGTCCTCCATGTTATTTTCTCCCTCACAGACTGTCCTCCATGTTCTTCTCTCCCTTACAGACTGTCCTCCATGTTATTCTCTCCCTCACAGACTGTCCTCCATGGTATTCTCTCCCTCACAAACTGTCCTCTATGTTATTCTCTCCTCACAGACTGTCCATGTTATTCTCTCCCTCACAGACTGTCCTTAATGTTATTCTCTTCCTCACAGACTGTCCTCCATGTTATTCTCTCCCTCACAGACTGTCCTCCATGTTATTCTCTCCCTCACAGACTATCCTCCATGTTATTCTCTCCCTCACAGACTGTCCTCCATGTTATTCTTTCCCTCACACACTGTCCTCCATGTTATTCTCTCCCGCACAGATTGTCCTCCATGTTATTCTCTCCCTCACTGACTGTCCTCCATGTTATTCTCTCCCTCACAGATTGTTCTCCATGTTATTCTCTCCCTCACAGACTGTCCTCCGTGCTATTCTCTCCCTCACAGACTGTCCTCCATGGTATTCTCTCCCTCACAAACTGTCCTCCATGTTATTCTCTCCCTCACAGACTGTCCATGTTATTCTCTCCCTGACAGACTATCCTCCATGTTATTCTCTCAAATACACACTGTCCTCCATGTTATTTTCTCCCTCACAGACTGTTCTCCATGTTATTCTCTCCCTCACACAATGTCCTCCGTGCTATTCTCTCCTTCACAGACTATCCTCCATGGTATTCTCTCCCTCACAAACTGTCCTCCATGTTATTCTCTCCCTCACAGACTGTCCATGTTATTCTCTCCCTGACAGACTATCCTCCATGTTATTCTCTCAAACACACACTGTCCTTCATGTTATTTTCTCCCTCACAGACTGTCCTCCATGTTATTCTCTCTTTCACAGTCTGTCCTCCATGTTATTCTCTCCCTCACAGACTGTCCTCCATGTTATTTTCTCCCTCACAGACTGTCCTCCATGGTATTCTCTCCCTCACAGACTGTCCTCCATGTTATTTTCTCCCTCACAGACTGTCCTCCATGGTATTCTCTCCCTCACAAATTGTCCTCTATTTTATTCTCGCCCTCACAGACTGTCCTTCATGTTATTCTCTCCCTCACAGACTGTCCTCCATGTTATTCTCTCCCTCACGGACTGTCCTCCATGGTAATCTCTCCCTTATGGACTGTCCTCCATGTTATTTTCTCCCTCACAGACTGTCCTCCATGTTATTCTCTCATTCACAGAATGTCCTTCATGTTATTCTCTCTCTCACAGAATGTCCTTCATGTTATTCTCTCCCTCACGGACTGTCCTCCATGGTAATCGCTCCCTTACGGACTGTCCTCCATGTAATTTTCCCCCTCACAGACTGTCCTCCATGTTATTCTCTCCCTCACAGACTGTCCTCCGTGCTATTCTCTCCCTCACAGACTGTCCTCCATGGTATTCTCTCCCTCACAAACTGTCCTCCATGTTATTCTCTCCCTCACAGACTGTCCATGTTATTCTCTCCCTCACAGAATATCCTCCATGTTATTCTCTCAAACACACACTGTCCTCCATGTTATTTTCTCCCTCACAGACTGTCCTCCATGTTATTCTCTCTCTCACAGACTGTCCTCCATGTTATTCTCTCCCTCACAGACTGTCCTCCATATTATTCTCTCCCTCACGGACTGTCCCCCATGGTAATCGCTCCCTTACGGACTGTCCTCCATGTTATTTTCTCCCTCACAGACTGTCCTTCATGTTATTCTCTCCCTCACAGACTGTCCTCCGTGCTATTCTCTCCCTCACAGACTGTCCTCCATGGTATTCTCTCCCTCACAAACTGTCCTCTATGTTATTCTCTCCCTCACAGACTGTCCATGTTATTCTCTCCCTCACAGAATATCCTCCATATTATTCTCTCAAACACACACTGTCCTTCATGTTATTTTCTCCCTCACAGACTGTCCTCCATGTTATTCTCTCTTTCACAGTCTGTCCTCCATGTTATTCTCTCCCTCACAGACTGTCCTCCATGTTATTTTCTCCCTCACAGACTGTCCTCCGTGCTATTCTCTCCCTCACAGACTGTCCTCCATGGTATTCTCTCCCTCACAAACTGTCCTCCATGTTATTCTCTCCCTCACAGACTGTCCATGTTATTCTCTCCCTCACAGAATATCCTCCATGTTATTCTCTCAAACACACACTGTCCTTCATGTTATTTTCTCCCTCACAGACTGTCCTCCATGTTATTCTCTCTTTCACATTCTGTCCTCCATGTTATTCTCTCCCTCACAGACTGTCCTCCATGTTATTTTCTCCCTCACAGACTGTCCTCCATGGTATTCTCTCCCTCACAGACTGTCCTCCATGTTATTTTCTCCCTCACAGACTGTCCTCCATGGTATTCTCTCCCTCACAAATTGTCCTCTATTTTATTCTCGCCCTCACAGACTGTCCTTCATGTTATTCTCTCCATCACAGACTGTCCTCCATGTTATTCTCTCCCTCACGGACTGTCCTCCATGGTAATCTCTCCCTTACGGACTGTCCTCCATGTTATTTTCTCCCTCACAGACTGTCCTTCATGTTATTCTCTCCCTCACAGACTGTCCTCCGTGCTATTCTCTCCCTCACAAACTGTCCTCCATGGTATTCTCTCCCTCACAAACTGTCCTCCATGTTATTCTCTCCCTCACAGACTGTCCATGTTATTCTCTCCCTCACAGAATATCCTCCATGTTATTCTCTCAAACACACACTGTCCTCCATGTTATTTTCTCCCTCACAGACTGTCCTCCATGTTATTCTCTCCCTCACAGACTGTCCTCCATGTTATTCTCTCCCTCACAGACTGTCCTCCATGGTGTTCTCTCCCTCACAAATTGTCCTCTATTTTATTCTCTCCCTAACAGACTCTCCTTCATGTTATTCTCTCCCTCACAGACTGTCCTCCATGTTATTCTCTCCCTCACGGACTGTCCTCCATGGTAATCTCTCCCGTACGGACTGTCCTCCATGTTATTTTCTCCCTCACAGACTGTCCTCCATGTTATTCTCTCCCTTACAGACTGTCCTCCATGTTATTCTCTCCCTCACAGACTGTCCTCCATGGTATTCTCTCCCTCACAAACTGTCCTCTATGTTATTCTCTCCCTCACAGACTGTCCATGTTATTCTTTCCCTCACAGACTGTCCTTAATGTTATTCTCTCCCTCACAGACTGTCCTCCATGTTATTCTCTCCCTCACAGACTGTCCTCCATGTTATTCTCTCCCTCACAGACTATCCTCCATGTTATTCTCTCCCTCACAGACTGTCCTCCATGTCATTCTCTCCCTCACACACTGTCCTCCATGTTATTCTCTCCCACACAGATTGTCCTCCATGTTATTCTCTCCCTCACTGACTGTCCTCCATGTTATTCTCTCCCTCACAGACTGTTCTCCATGTTATTCTCTCCCTCACAGACTGTCCTCCATGTTATTCTCTCAAATACACACTGTCCTCCATGTTATTTTCTCCCTCACAGACTGTTCTCCATGTTATTCTCTCCCTCACACAATGTCCTCCGTGCTATTCTCTCCTTCACAGACTATCCTCCATGGTATTCTCTCCCTCACAAACTGTCCTCCATGTTATTCTCTCCCTCACAGACTGTCCATGTTATTCTCTCCCTCACAGACTATCCTCCATGTTATTCTCTCAAACACACACTGTCCTTCATGTTATTTTCTCCCTCACAGACTGTCCTCCATGTTATTCTCTCTTTCACAGTCTGTCCTCCATGTTATTCTCTCCCTCACAGACTGTCCTCCATGTTATTTTCTCCCTCACAGACTGTCCTCCATGGTATTCTCTCCCTCACAGACTGTCCTCCATGTTATGTTCTCCCTCACAGACTGTCCTCCATGGTATTCTCTCCCTCACAAAATGTCCTCTATTTTATTCTCGCCCTCACAGACTGTCCTTCATGTTATTCTCTCCCTCACAGACTGTCCTCCATGTTATTCTCTCCCTCACGGACTGTCCTCCATGGTAATCTCTCCCTTATGGACTGTCCTCCATGTTATTTTCTCCCTCACAGACTGTCCTCCATGTTATTCTCTCCCTTACAGACTGTCCACCGTGTTATTCTCTCCCTCACAGACTGTCCTCCATGGTAATCTCTCCCTCACAGACTGTTCTCCATGTTATTCTCTCCCTCACACAATGTCCTCCGTGCTATTCTCTCCTTCACAGACTATCCTCCATGGTATTCTCTCCCTCACAAACTGTCCTCCATGTTATTCTCTCCCTCACAGACTGTCCATGTTATTCTCTCCCTCACAGACTATCCTCCATGTTATTCTCTCAAACACACACTGTCCTTCATGTTATTTTCTCCCTCACAGACTGTCCTCCATGTTATTCTCTCTTTCACAGTCTGTCCTCCATGTTATTCTCTCCCTCACAGACTGTCCTCCATGTTATTTTCTCCCTCACAGACTGTCCTCCATGGTATTCTCTCCCTCACAGACTGTCCTCCATGTTATTTTCTCCCTCACAGACTGTCCTCCATGGTATTCTCTCCCTCACAAATTGTCCTCTATTTTATTCTCGCCCTCACAGACTGTCCTTCATGTTATTCTCTCCATCACAGACTGTCCTCCATGTTATTCTCTCCCTCACGGACTGTCCTCCATGGTAATCTCTCCCTTACGGACTGTCCTCCATGTTATTTTCTCCCTCACAGACTGTCCTTCATGTTATTCTCTCCCTCACAGACTGTCCTCCGTGCTATTCTCTCCCTCACAAACTGTCCTCCATGGTATTCTCTCCCTCACAAACTGTCCTCCATGTTATTCTCTCCCTCACAGACTGTCCATGTTATTCTCTCCCTCACAGAATATCCTCCATGTTATTCTCTCAAACACACACTGTCCTCCATGTTATTTTCTCCCTCACAGACTGTCCTCCATGTTATTCTCTCCCTCACAGACTGTCCTCCATGTTATTCTCTCCCTCACAGACTGTCCTCCATGGTGTTCTCTCCCTCACAAATTGTCCTCTATTTTATTCTCTCCCTAACAGACTCTCCTTCATGTTATTCTCTCCCTCACAGACTGTCCTCCATGTTATTCTCTCCCTCACGGACTGTCCTCCATGGTAATCTCTCCCGTACGGACTGTCCTCCATGTTATTTTCTCCCTCACAGACTGTCCTCCATGTTATTCTCTCCCTTACAGACTGTCCTCCATGTTATTCTCTCCCTCACAGACTGTCCTCCATGGTATTCTCTCCCTCACAAACTGTCCTCTATGTTATTCTCTCCCTCACAGACTGTCCATGTTATTCTTTCCCTCACAGACTGTCCTTAATGTTATTCTCTCCCTCACAGACTGTCCTCCATGTTATTCTCTCCCTCACAGACTGTCCTCCATGTTATTCTCTCCCTCACAGACTATCCTCCATGTTATTCTCTCCCTCACAGACTGTCCTCCATGTTATTCTCTCCCTCACACACTGTCCTCCATGTTATTCTCTCCCACACAGATTGTCCTCCATGTTATTCTCTCCCTCACTGACTGTCCTCCATGTTATTCTCTCCCTCACAGACTGTTCTCCATGTTATTCTCTCCCTCACAGACTGTCCTCCATGTTATTCTCTCAAATACACACTGTCCTCCATGTTATTTTCTCCCTCACAGACTGTTCTCCATGTTATTCTCTCCCTCACACAATGTCCTCCGTGCTATTCTCTCCTTCACAGACTATCCTCCATGGTATTCTCTCCCTCACAAACTGTCCTCCATGTTATTCTCTCCCTCACAGACTGTCCATGTTATTCTCTCCCTCACAGACTATCCTCCATGTTATTCTCTCAAACACACACTGTCCTTCATGTTATTTTCTCCCTCACAGACTGTCCTCCATGTTATTCTCTCTTTCACAGTCTGTCCTCCATGTTATTCTCTCCCTCACAGACTGTCCTCCATGTTATTTTCTCCCTCACAGACTGTCCTCCATGGTATTCTCTCCCTCACAGACTGTCCTCCATGTTATGTTCTCCCTCACAGACTGTCCTCCATGGTATTCTCTCCCTCACAAAATGTCCTCTATTTTATTCTCGCCCTCACAGACTGTCCTTCATGTTATTCTCTCCCTCACAGACTGTCCTCCATGTTATTCTCTCCCTCACGGACTGTCCTCCATGGTAATCTCTCCCTTATGGACTGTCCTCCATGTTATTTTCTCCCTCACAGACTGTCCTCCATGTTATTCTCTCCCTTACAGACTGTCCACCGTGTTATTCTCTCCCTCACAGACTGTCCTCCATGGTAATCTCTCCCTCACAGACTGTTCTCCATGTTATTCTCTCCCTCACACAATGTCCTCCGTGCTATTCTCTCCTTCACAGACTATCCTCCATGGTATTCTCTCCCTCACAAACTGTCCTCCATGTTATTCTCTCCCTCACAGACTGTCCATGTTATTCTCTCCCTCACAGACTATCCTCCATGTTATTCTCTCAAACACACACTGTCCTTCATGTTATTTTCTCCCTCACAGACTGTCCTCCATGTTATTCTCTCTTTCACAGTCTGTCCTCCATGTTATTCTCTCCCTCACAGACTGTCCTCCATGTTATTTTCTCCCTCACAGACTGTCCTCCATGGTATTCTCTCCCTCACAGACTGTCCTCCATGTTATGTTCTCCCTCACAGACTGTCCTCCATGGTATTCTCTCCCTCACAAAATGTCCTCTATTTTATTCTCGCCCTCACAGACTGTCCTTCATGTTATTCTCTCCCTCACAGACTGTCCTCCATGTTATTCTCTCCCTCACGGACTGTCCTCCATGGTAATCTCTCCCTTATGGACTGTCCTCCATGTTATTTTCTCCCTCACAGACTGTCCTCCATGTTATTCTCTCATTCACAGAATGTCCTTCATGTTATTCTCTCTCTCACAGAATGTCCTTCATGTTATTCTCTCCCTCACGGACTGTCCTCCATGGTAATCGCTCCCTTACGGACTGTCCTCCATGTAATTTTCCCCCTCACAGACTGTCCTCCATGTTATTCTCTCCCTCACAGACTGTCCTCCGTGCTATTCTCTCCCTCACAGACTGTCCTCCATGGTATTCTCTCCCTCACAAACTGTCCTCCATGTTATTCTCTCCCTCACAGACTGTCCATGTTATTCTCTCCCTCACAGAATATCCTCCATGTTATTCTCTCAAACACACACTGTCCTCCATGTTATTTTCTCCCTCACAGACTGTCCTCCATGTTATTCTCTCTCTCACAGACTGTCCTCCATGTTATTCTCTCCCTCACAGACTGTCCTCCATATTATTCTCTCCCTCACGGACTGTCCCCCATGGTAATCGCTCCCTTACGGACTGTCCTCCATGTTATTTTCTCCCTCACAGACTGTCCTTCATGTTATTCTCTCCCTCACAGACTGTCCTCCGTGCTATTCTCTCCCTCACAGACTGTCCTCCATGGTATTCTCTCCCTCACAAACTGTCCTCTATGTTATTCTCTCCCTCACAGACTGTCCATGTTATTCTCTCCCTCACAGAATATCCTCCATGTTATTCTCTCAAACACACACTGTCCTTCATGTTATTTTCTCCCTCACAGACTGTCCTCCATGTTATTCTCTCTTTCACAGTCTGTCCTCCATGTTATTCTCTCCCTCACAGACTGTCCTCCATGTTATTTTCTCCCTCACAGACTGTCCTCCGTGCTATTCTCTCCCTCACAGACTGTCCTCCATGGTATTCTCTCCCTCACAAACTGTCCTCCATGTTATTCTCTCCCTCACAGACTGTCCATGTTATTCTCTCCCTCACAGAATATCCTCCATGTTATTCTCTCAAACACACACTGTCCTTCATGTTATTTTCTCCCTCACAGACTGTCCTCCATGTTATTCTCTCTTTCACAGTCTGTCCTCCATGTTATTCTCTCCCTCACAGACTGTCCTCCATGTTATTTTCTCCCTCACAGACTGTCCTCCATGGTATTCTCTCCCTCACAGACTGTCCTCCATGTTATTTTCTCCCTCACAGACTGTCCTCCATGGTATTCTCTCCCTCACAAATTGTCCTCTATTTTATTCTCGCCCTCACAGACTGTCCTTCATGTTATTCTCTCCATCACAGACTGTCCTCCATGTTATTCTCTCCCTCACGGACTGTCCTCCATGGTAATCTCTCCCTTATGGACTGTCCTCCATGTTATTTTCTCCCTCACAGACTGTCCTCCATGTTATTCTCTTATTCACAGAATGTCCTTCATGTTATTCTCTCTCTCACAGAATGTCCTTCATGTTATTCTCTCCCTCACGGACTGTCCTCCATGGTAATCGCTCCCTTACGGACTGTCCTCCATGTAATTTTCTCCCTCACAGACTGTCCTCCATGTTATTCTCTCCCTCACAGACTGTGCTCCGTGCTATTCTCTCCCTCACAGACTGTCCTCCATGGTATTCTCTCCCTCACAAACTGTCCTCCATGTTATTCTCTCCCTCACAGACTGTCCATGTTATTCTCTCCCTCACAGAATATCCTCCATGTTATTCTCTCAAACACACACTGTCCTCCATGTTATTTTCTCCCTCACAGACTGTCCTCCATGTTATTCTCTCCCTCACAGACTGTCCTCCATGTTATTCTCTCAAACACACACTGTCCTCCATGTTATTTTCTCCCTCACAGACTGTCCTCCATGTTATTCTCTCTCTTACAGACTGTCCTCCATGTTATTCTCTCCCTCACAGACTGTCCTCCATATTATTCTCTCCCTCACGGACTGTCCCCCATGGTAATCGCTCCCTTACGGACTGTCCTCCATGTTATTTTCTCCCTCACAGACTGTCCTTCATGTTATTCTCTCCCTCACAGACTGTCCTCCGTGCTATTCTCTCCCTCACAAACTGTCCTCCATGGTATTCTCTCCCTCACAAACTGTCCTCCATGTTATTCTCTCCCTCACAGACTGTCCATGTTATTCTCTCCCTCACAGAATATCCTCCATGTTATTCTCTCAAACACACACTGTCCTCCATGTTATTTTCTCCCTCACAGACTGTCCTCCATGTTATTCTCTCCCTCACAGACTGTCCTCCATGTTATTCTCTCCCTCACAGACTGTCCTCCATGGTGTTCTCTCCCTCACAAATTGTCCTCTATTTTATTCTCTCCCTAACAGACTCTCCTTCATGTTATTCTCTCCCTCACAGACTGTCCTCCATGTTATTCTCTCCCTCACGGACTGTCCTCCATGGTAATCTCTCCCGTACGGACTGTCCTCCATGTTATTTTCTCCCTCACAGACTGTCCTCCATGTTATTCTCTCCCTTACAGACTGTCCTCCATGTTATTCTCTCCCTCACAGACTGTCCTCCATGGTATTCTCTCCCTCACAAACTGTCCTCTATGTTATTCTCTCCCTCACAGACTGTCCATGTTATTCTTTCCCTCACAGACTGTCCTTAATGTTATTCTCTCCCTCACAGACTGTCCTCCATGTTATTCTCTCCCTCACAGACTGTCCTCCATGTTATTCTCTCCCTCACAGACTATCCTCCATGTTATTCTCTCCCTCACAGACTGTCCTCCATGTTATTCTCTCCCTCACACACTGTCCTCCATGTTATTCTCTCCCACACAGATTGTCCTCCATGTTATTCTCTCCCTCACTGACTGTCCTCCATGTTATTCTCTCCCTCACAGACTGTTCTCCATGTTATTCTCTCCCTCACAGACTGTCCTCCATGTTATTCTCTCAAATACACACTGTCCTCCATGTTATTTTCTCCCTCACAGACTGTTCTCCATGTTATTCTCTCCCTCACACAATGTCCTCCGTGCTATTCTCTCCTTCACAGACTATCCTCCATGGTATTCTCTCCCTCACAAACTGTCCTCCATGTTATTCTCTCCCTCACAGACTGTCCATGTTATTCTCTCCCTCACAGACTATCCTCCATGTTATTCTCTCAAACACACACTGTCCTTCATGTTATTTTCTCCCTCACAGACTGTCCTCCATGTTATTCTCTCTTTCACAGTCTGTCCTCCATGTTATTCTCTCCCTCACAGACTGTCCTCCATGTTATTTTCTCCCTCACAGACTGTCCTCCATGGTATTCTCTCCCTCACAGACTGTCCTCCATGTTATGTTCTCCCTCACAGACTGTCCTCCATGGTATTCTCTCCCTCACAAAATGTCCTCTATTTTATTCTCGCCCTCACAGACTGTCCTTCATGTTATTCTCTCCCTCACAGACTGTCCTCCATGTTATTCTCTCCCTCACGGACTGTCCTCCATGGTAATCTCTCCCTTATGGACTGTCCTCCATGTTATTTTCTCCCTCACAGACTGTCCTCCATGTTATTCTCTCCCTTACAGACTGTCCACCGTGTTATTCTCTCCCTCACAGACTGTCCTCCATGGTAATCTCTCCCTCACAGACTGTTCTCCATGTTATTCTCTCCCTCACACAATGTCCTCCGTGCTATTCTCTCCTTCACAGACTATCCTCCATGGTATTCTCTCCCTCACAAACTGTCCTCCATGTTATTCTCTCCCACACAGACTGTCCATGTTATTCTCTCCCTCACAGACTATCCTCCATGTTATTCTCTCAAACACACACTGTCCTTCATGTTATTTTCTCCCTCACAGACTGTCCTCCATGTTATTCTCTCCCTCAAAGACTGTCCTCCATGTTATTTTCTCCCTCACAGACTGTCCTCCATGGTATTCTCTCCCTCACAGACTGTCCTCCATGTTATTTTCTCCCTCACAGACTGTCCTCCATGGTATTCTCTCCATCACAAATTGTCCTCTATTTTATTCTCGCCCTCACAGACTGTCCTCCATGTTATTCTCTCCCTCACGGACTGTCCTCCATGGTAATCTCTCCCTTATGGACTGTCCTCCATGTTATTTTCTCCCTCACAGACTGTCCTCCATGTTATTCTCTCCCTTACAGACTGTCCTCCGTGTTATTCTCTCCCTCACAGACTGTCCTCCATGGTAATCTCTCCCTCACAGACTGTCCTCCATGTTATTCTCTCCCTCACACACTGTCCTCCATGTTATTCTCTCCCTCACAGATTGTCCTCCATGTTATTCTCTCCCTCACAGACTGTCCTCCATGTTATTCTCTCCCTCACAGATTGTTCTCTGTTGTGAATTCCGCTCTTGGGCTCCCTCCGGTGGTTGTAAGTGGCACCTTTTTAGTTCTGCTCGTGGGCTCCCTCTTGTGGTTTCTAGTGGTATGGCTGCTCCTTGGAGTTAGCTGTCATCAGCTGCCTCCACTTATCTTCTCTTCTGCTCGGCTATTTAGGTCTGGCTCTGTCTTCAGCCAGTGCCACTTGTAAATGGTTCCTGGTTGGATTCACATCTCTTTGGAGTTCCCTGTTATCCTGACCAGTTCAGCTAAGCTAAGTTTTTGCTTGCTCTTTTCTGTCCATAGATTGTGGACTTATCCATTCTGTGCTTTCTATGTTTATCCAGCTTATCAGTGTGTATTGATTCTGTCTTGCTGGAAGCTCTGGGAGGCAGATTTGCGCTCCACACCTTTAGTCAGGTGTGGAGTTTTTTTTTGTAAACTCTGCGTGGATTTTTGTAGTGTTTTATACTGACCGCACAGTATTCCATCCTGTCCTATCTATTTAGCTAGACTGGCCTCCTGTGCTCATCCTGGTTTCATTCTGTGTATGTCTTTTCCCTCTCCACTCACAGTCATTATTTGTGGGGGGCTAATCTATCCTTTGGGGATTTTCTCTGAGGCAAGATAGCTTTCCTGCTTCTATCTTTAGGGATAGTTAGATCTTAGGCTGTGACGAGATGCCTAGGGAGAGTTAGGAGCATTCCACGGCTACTTCTAGTGTTGTGTTGAGCTTAGGGACTGCGGTCAGTACAGTTACCACATCCTTCAGAGCTCGTTCCATGTTGCTCCTAGACCACCATATCATAACAGTTCTCCATGTTATTCTCTCCCTCACAGACTGTCCTCCATGTTATTCTCTCAAACACACACTGTCCTCCATGTTATTTTCTCCCTCACCAACTGTTCTCCATGTTATTCTCTCCTTCACGGAATGTCCTCCATGTTATTTTCTCCCTCACAGACTGTCCTCCATGTTATTCTCTCCCTCACAGACTGTCCACATGTAATTCTCTCCCTCACACACTGTCTTCCATGGTATTCTCTCCCTCACAGACAGTCCTTTATGTTATTCTCTCCCTCTCAGACTGTCCTCCATGTTATTCTCTCCATCACACACTGTCCTCCATGTTATTCTCTCCCTCACAGACGATCCTTCATGTTATTCTCTCCTTCAAAGGCTATCCTCCATGTTATCATCTCCATCACACACTGTCCTCCATGTAATTCTATCCCTCCCAGACTATCCTTCATGTTATTCTCTCCCTCACAGACTGTCCTCCATGTTACTCTCTCAAGCACACACTGTCCTCCATGTTATTTTCTCCCTCACAGACTGTCCTCCATGTTATTCTTTCCCTCACCGACAGTCCTCCATGCTATCCTTTCCCTCACAGCCTGTCCTCCATGTTATTCTCTCCCTCACAGACTGTCCTCCATGTTATTCTCTCAAACACACCCTGTCCTCCATGTTATTTTCTCCCTCACAGACTGTCCTCCATGTCATTCTCTCAAACACACACTGTCCTCCATGTTATTTTCTCCCTCACAGACTGTTCTCCATGTTATTCTCTCCCTCACGGACTATCCTCCATGTTATTTTCTCCCTCACAGACTGTCCTCCATGTTATTCTCTCCCTCACAGACTGTCCTCCATGTTATTCTCTCCATCACACACTGTCCTCCATGTTATTCTCTCCCTCACAGACTATCCTTCATGTTATTCTCTCTCTCACAGACTGTCCTCCATGTTATTTTCTCCCTCACAGACTGTTCTCCATGTTATTCTCTCCCTCACAGACTGTCCTCCATGTTATTCTCTCAAACACACACTGTCCTCCATGTTATTTTCTCCCTCAGAGACTGTCCTCCATGTTATTCTCTCCCTCACAGACTGTACTCCATGTTATTCTCTCCCTCACAGACTATCCTCCATGTTATTTTCTCCCTCACAGACTGTCCTCCATGTTATTCTCTCCCTCACAGACTGTCCTCCATGTTATTCTCTCCTTCAGAGACTGTCCTCCATGGTATTCTCTCCCTCAAAAACTGTCCTCGATGTTATTCTCTCCCTCACAGACTATCCTTCATGTTATTATCTCCCTGACAGACTGTGCTCCATGTTATTCTCTCCCTCACAGACTGTCCTCCATGTTATTCTCTCCTTCACGAACTGTCCTCCATGTTATTCTCTCCCTCACGGACTGTCCTCCATGTTATTTTCTCCCTCACAGACTGTCCTTCATGTTATTCTCTCCCTCACAGACTGTCCTCCGTGTTATTCTCTCCCTCACAGACTGTCCTCCATGGTATTCTCTCCCTCACAAACTGTCCTCCATGTTATTCTCTCCCTCACAGACTGTCCACGTTATTCTCTCCCTCACAGACTGTCCTTAATGTTATTCTCTCCCTCACAGACTGTCCTCCATGTTATTCTCTCGATCACAGACTGTCCTCCATGTCATTCTCTCCCTCAAAGACTGTCCTCCATGTTATTCTCTCCCTAACACACTGTCCTCCATGTTATTCTCTCCCTCACAGACTGTCCTCCATGTTATTCTCTCCCTCACAGACTGTCCTCCATGTTATTCTCTCCCTCACGGACTATCCTCCATGTTATTCTCTCCCTCACAGACTGTCCTCCATGTTATTCTCTCCCTCACAGACTTTCCTCCATGGTATTCTCTCCCTCACTAACTGTCCTCCATGTTATTCTCTCCCTCACAGACTGTCCATGTTATTCTCTCCCTCACAGACTGTCCTTAATGTTATTCTCTCCCTCACAGACTGTCCTCCATGTTATTCTCTCCATCACAGACTGTCCTCCATGTCATTCTCTGCCTCAAAGACTGTCCTCCATGTTATTCTCTCCCTTACACACTGTCCTCCATGGTAATCGCTCCCTTACGGACTGTCCTCCATGTTATTTTCTCCCTCACAGACTGTCCTCCATGTTATTCTCTCCCTCACAAACTGTCCTCCATGTTATTCTCTCCCTCACAGACTGTCCATGTTATTCTCTCCCTCACAGACTATCCTCCATGTTATTCTCTCAAACACACACTGTCCTCCATGTTATTTTCTCCCTCACAGACTGTCCTCCATGTTATTCTCTCCCTCACAGACTGTCCTCCGTGTTATTCTCTCCCTCACAGACTGTCCTCCATGGTATTCTCTCCCTCACAAACTGTCCTCCATGTTATTCTCTCCCTCACAGACTGTCCATGTTATTCTCTCCCTCACAGACTGTCCATGTTATTCTCTCCCTCACAGACTATCCTCCATGTTATTCTCTCAAACACACACTGTCCTCCATGTTATTCTCTCCCTCACAGACTGTCCTCCATGTTATTCTCTCCCTCACAGACTGTCCTCCATGTTATTCTCTCCCTCATGGACTATCCTCCATGTTATTCTCTCCCTCACAGACTGTCCTCCATGTTATTCTCTCCCTCACAGACTTTCCTCCATGGTATTCTCTCCCTCACTAACTGTCCTCCATGTTATTCTCTCCCTCACAGACTGTCCATGTTATTCTCTCCCTCACAGACTGTCCTTAATGTTATTCTCTCCCTCACAGACTGTCCTCCATGTTATTCTCTCCATCACAGACTGTCCTCCATGTCATTCTCTGCCTCAAAGACTGTCCTCCATGTTATTCTCTGCCTCACACACTGTCCTCCATGTTATTCTCTCATTCACAGAATGTCCTTCATGTTATTCTCTCTCTCACAGACTGTCCTCCATACTATTCTCTCCCTCACAGACTGTCCTCCATATTATTCTCTCCCTCACGGACTGTCCTCCATGGTAATCGCTCCCTTACGGACTGTCCTCCATGTTATTTTCTCCCTCACAGACTGTCCTCCATGTTATTCTCTCCCTCACAGACTGTCCTTAATGTTATTCTCTCCCTCACAGACTGTCCTCCATGTTATTCTCTCCATCACAGACTGTCCTCCATGTCATTCTCTGCCTCAAAGACTGTCCTCCATGTTATTCTCTCCCTCACACACTGTCCTCCATGTTATTCTCTCCATCACAGACTGTCCTCCATGTTATTCTCTCTCTCTCACTGACTGTTCTCCATGTTATTCTCTCCCTCAGAGACTGTCCTCCATGTCATTCACTCAAACACACACTGTCCTCCATGTTATTTTCTCCCTCAGAGACTGTCCTCCATGTAATTCTCTCCCTCACAGACTATCCTCCATGTTATTTTCTCCCTCACAGACTGTCCTCCATGTTATTCTCTCCCTCACAGACTGTCCTCCATGTTATTCTCTCCTTCACAGACTGTCCTCCATGGTATTCTCTCCCTCAAAAACTGTCCTCCATGTTATTCTCTCCCTCACAGACTGTGCTCCATGTTATTCTCTCCCTTACAGACTGTCCTCCATGTTATTCTCTCCTTCACGAACTGTCCTCCATGTTATTCTCTCCCTCACGGACTGTCCACCATGTTATTTTCTCCCTCACAGACTGTCCTCCATGTTATTCTCTCCCTCACAGACTGTCCTCCATGTTATTCTCTCCCTCACAGACTGTCCTCCATGGTATTCTCTCCCTCACAAACTGTCCTCCATGTTATTCTCTCCCTCACAGACTGTCCATGTTATTCTCTCCCTCACAGAATATCCTCCATGTTATTCTCTCAAACACACACTGTCCTCCATGTTATTTTCTCCCTCACAGACTGTCCTCCATGTTATTCTCTCCCTCACAGACTGTCCTCCATGTTATTCTCTCCCTCACAGACTGTCCTCCATGGTGTTCTCTCCCTCACAAATTGTCCTCTATTTTATTCTCTCCCTAACAGACTCTCCTTCATGTTATTCTCTCCCTCACAGACTGTCCTCCATGTTATTCTCTCCCTCACGGACTGTCCTCCATGGTAATCTCTCCCGTACGGACTGTCCTCCATGTTATTTTCTCCCTCACAGACTGTCCTCCATGTTATTCTCTCCCTTACAGACTGTCCTCCATGTTATTCTCTCCCTCACAGACTGTCCTCCATGGTATTCTCTCCCTCACAAACTGTCCTCTATGTTATTCTCTCCCTCACAGACTGTCCATGTTATTCTTTCCCTCACAGACTGTCCTTAATGTTATTCTCTCCCTCACAGACTGTCCTCCATGTTATTCTCTCCCTCACAGACTGTCCTCCATGTTATTCTCTCCCTCACAGACTATCCTCCATGTTATTCTCTCCCTCACAGACTGTCCTCCATGTTATTCTCTCCCTCACACACTGTCCTCCATGTTATTCTCTCCCGCACAGATTGTCCTCCATGTTATTCTCTCCCTCACTGACTGTCCTCCATGTTATTCTCTCCCTCACAGACTGTTCTCCATGTTATTCTCTCCCTCACAGACTGTCCTCCATGTTATTCTCTCAAATACACACTGTCCTCCATGTTATTTTCTCCCTCACAGACTGTTCTCCATGTTATTCTCTCCCTCACACAATGTCCTCCGTGCTATTCTCTCCTTCACAGACTATCCTCCATGGTATTCTCTCCCTCACAAACTGTCCTCCATGTTATTCTCTCCCTCACACACTGTCCTCCATGTTATTCTCTCCCGCACAGATTGTCCTCCATGTTATTCTCTCCCTCACACACTGTCCTCCATGTTATTCTCTCCATCACAGACTGTCCTCCATGTTATTCTCTCTCTCTCACTGACTGTTCTCCATGTTATTCTCTCCCTCAGAGACTGTCCTCCATGTCATTCACTCAAACACACACTGTCCTCCATGTTATTTTCTCCCTCAGAGACTGTCCTCCATGTAATTCTCTCCCTCACAGACTATCCTCCATGTTATTTTCTCCCTCACAGACTGTCCTCCATGTTATTCTCTCCCTCACAGACTGTCCTCCATGTTATTCTCTCCTTCACAGACTGTCCTCCATGGTATTCTCTCCCTCAAAAACTGTCCTCCATGTTATTCTCTCCCTCACAGACTGTGCTCCATGTTATTCTCTCCCTTACAGACTGTCCTCCATGTTATTCTCTCCTTCACGAACTGTCCTCCATGTTATTCTCTCCCTCACGGACTGTCCACCATGTTATTTTCTCCCTCACAGACTGTCCTCCATGTTATTCTCTCCCTCACAGACTGTCCTCCATGTTATTCTCTCCCTCACAGACTGTCCTCCATGGTATTCTCTCCCTCACAAACTGTCCTCCATGTTATTCTCTCCCTCACAGACTGTCCATGTTATTCTCTCCCTCACAGAATATCCTCCATGTTATTCTCTCAAACACACACTGTCCTCCATGTTATTTTCTCCCTCACAGACTGTCCTCCATGTTATTCTCTCCCTCACAGACTGTCCTCCATGTTATTCTCTCCCTCACAGACTGTCCTCCATGGTGTTCTCTCCCTCACAAATTGTCCTCTATTTTATTCTCTCCCTAACAGACTCTCCTTCATGTTATTCTCTCCCTCACAGACTGTCCTCCATGTTATTCTCTCCCTCACGGACTGTCCTCCATGGTAATCTCTCCCGTACGGACTGTCCTCCATGTTATTTTCTCCCTCACAGACTGTCCTCCATGTTATTCTCTCCCTTACAGACTGTCCTCCATGTTATTCTCTCCCTCACAGACTGTCCTCCATGGTATTCTCTCCCTCACAAACTGTCCTCTATGTTATTCTCTCCCTCACAGACTGTCCATGTTATTCTTTCCCTCACAGACTGTCCTTAATGTTATTCTCTCCCTCACAGACTGTCCTCCATGTTATTCTCTCCCTCACAGACTGTCCTCCATGTTATTCTCTCCCTCACAGACTATCCTCCATGTTATTCTCTCCCTCACAGACTGTCCTCCATGTTATTCTCTCCCTCACACACTGTCCTCCATGTTATTCTCTCCCACACAGATTGTCCTCCATGTTATTCTCTCCCTCACTGACTGTCCTCCATGTTATTCTCTCCCTCACAGACTGTTCTCCATGTTATTCTCTCCCTCACAGACTGTCCTCCATGTTATTCTCTCAAATACACACTGTCCTCCATGTTATTTTCTCCCTCACAGACTGTTCTCCATGTTATTCTCTCCCTCACACAATGTCCTCCGTGCTATTCTCTCCTTCACAGACTATCCTCCATGGTATTCTCTCCCTCACAAACTGTCCTCCATGTTATTCTCTCCCTCACAGACTGTCCATGTTATTCTCTCCCTCACAGACTATCCTCCATGTTATTCTCTCAAACACACACTGTCCTTCATGTTATTTTCTCCCTCACAGACTGTCCTCCATGTTATTCTCTCTTTCACAGTCTATCCTCCATGTTATTCTCTCCCTCACAGACTGTCCTCCATGTTATTTTCTCCCTCACAGACTGTCCTCCATGTTATTTTCACCCTCACAGACTGTCCTCCATGGTATTCTCTCCCTCACAAATTGTCCTCTATTTTATTCTCGCCCTCACAGACTGTCCTTCATGTTATTCTCTCCCTCACAGACTGTCCTCCATGTTATTCTCTCCTTCACGGACTGTCCTCCATGGTAATCTCTCCCTTATGGACTGTCCTCCATGTTATTTTCTCCCTCACAGACTGTCCTCCATGTTATTCTCTCCCTTACAGACTGTCCACCGTGTTATTCTCTCCCTCACAGACTGTCCTCCATGGTAATCTCTCCCTCACAGACTGTCCTCCATGTTATTCTCTCCCTCACAGACTGTCCATGTTATTCTCTCCCTCACAGAATATCCTCCATGTTATTCTCTCAAACACACACTGTCCTCCATGTTATTTTCTCCCTCACAGACTGTCCTCCATGTTATTCTCTCCCTCACAGACTGTCCTCCATGTTATTCTCTCCCTCACAGACTGTCCTCCATGGTGTTCTCTCCCTCACAAATTGTCCTCTATTTTATTCTCTCCCTAACAGACTCTCCTTCATGTTATTCTCTCCCTCACAGACTGTCCTCCATGTTATTCTCTCCCTCACGGACTGTCCTCCATGGTAATCTCTCCCGTACGGACTGTCCTCCATGTTATTTTCTCCCTCACAGACTGTCCTCCATGTTATTCTCTCCCTTACAGACTGTCCTCCATGTTATTCTCTCCCTCACAGACTGTCCTCCATGGTATTCTCTCCCTCACAAACTGTCCTCTATGTTATTCTCTCCCCCACAGACTGTCCATGTTATTCTTTCCCTCACAGACTGTCCTTAATGTTATTCTCTCCCTCACAGACTGTCCTCCATGTTATTCTCTCCCTCACAGACTGTCCTCCATGTTATTCTCTCCCTCACAGACTATCCTCCATGTTATTCTCTCCCTCACAGACTGTCCTCCATGTTATTCTCTCCCTCACACACTGTCCTCCATGTTATTCTCTCCCGCAAAGATTGTCCTCCATGTTATTCTCTCCCTCACTGACTGTCCTCCATGTTATTCTCTCCCTCACAGACTGTTCTCCATGTTATTCTCTCCCTCACAGACTGTCCTCCATGTTATTCTCTCAAATACACACTGTCCTCCATGTTATTTTCTCCCTCACAGACTGTTCTCCATGTTATTCTCTCCCTCACACAATGTCCTCCGTGCTATTCTCTCCTTCACAGACTATCCTCCATGGTATTCTCTCCCTCACAAACTGTCCTCCATGTTATTCTCTCCCTCACAGACTGTCCATGTTATTCTCTCCCTCACAGACTATCCTCCATGTTATTCTCTCAAACACACACTGTCCTTCATGTTATTTTCTCCCTCACAGACTGTCCTCCATGTTATTCTCTCTTTCACAGTCTGTCCTCCATGTTATTCTCTCCCTCACAGACTGTCCTCCATGTTATTTTCTCCCTCACAGACTGTCCTCCATGGTATTCTCTCCCTCACAGACTGTCCTCCATGTTATTTTCTCCCTCACAGACTGTCCTCCATGGTATTCTCTCCCTCACAAATTGTCCTCTATTTTATTCTCGCCCTCACAGACTGTCCTTCATGTTATTCTCTCCCTCACAGACTGTCCTCCATGTTATTCTCTCCCTCACGGACTGTCCTCCATGGTAATCTCTCCCTTATGGACTGTCCTCCATGTTATTTTCTCCCTCACAGACTGTCCTCCATGTTATTCTCTCCCTTACAGACTGTCCACCGTGTTATTCTCTCCCTCACAGACTGTCCTCCATGGTAATCTCTCCCTCACAGACTGTCCTCCATGTTATTCTCTCCCTCACACACTGTCCTCCATGTTATTCTCTCCCTCACAGATTGTCCTCCATGTTATTCTCTCCCTCACAGACTGTCCTCCATGTTATTCTCTCCCTCACAGATTGTTCTCTGTTGTGAATTCCGCTCTTGGGCTCCCTCCGGTGGTTGTAAGTGGCACTTTTTTGAGTTCTGCTCTTGGGCTCCCTCTTGTGGTTTCTAGTGGTATGGCTGCTCCTTGGAGTTAGCTGTCATCAGCTGCCTCCACTTATCTTCTCTTCTGCTCGGCTATTTAGGTCTGGCTCTGTCTTCAGCCAGTGCCACTTGTAAATGGTTCCTGGTTGGATTCACATCTCTTTGGAGTTCCCTGTTATCCTGACCAGTTCAGCTAAGCTAAGTTTTTGCTTGCTCTTTTCTGTCCATAGATTGTGGACTTATCCATTCTGTGCTTTCTATGTTTATCCAGCTTATCAGTGTGTATTGATTCTGTCTTGCTGGAAGCTCTGGGAGGCAGATTTGCGCTCCACACCTTTAGTCAGGTGTGGAGTTTTTTTTTGTAAACTCTGCGTGGATTTTAGTAGTGTTTTATACTGACCGCACAGTATTCCATCCTGTCCTATCTATTTAGCTAGACTGGCCTCCTGTGCTCATCCTGGTTTCATTCTGTGTATGTCTTTTCCCTCTCCACTCACAGTCATTATTTGTGGGGGGCTAATCTATCCTTTGGGGATTTTCTCTGAGGCAAGATAGCTTTCCTGCTTCTATCTTTAGGGGTAGTTAGATCTTAGGCTGTGACGAAATGCCTAGGGAGAGTTAGGAGCATTCCAAGGCTACTTCTAGTGTTGTGTTGAGCTTAGGGACTGCGGGCAGTACAGTTACCACATCCTTCGGAGCTCGTTCCATGTTGCTCCTAGACCACCATATCATAACAGTTCTCCATGTTATTCTCTCCCTCACAGACTGTCCTCCATGTTATTCTCTCAAACACACACTGTCCTCCATGTTATTTTCTCCCTCACCAACTGTTCTCCATGTTATTCTCTCCTTCACGGAATGTCCTCCATGTTATTTTCTCCCTCACAGACTGTCCTCCATGTTATTCTCTCCCTCACAGACTGTCCACATGTAATTCTCTCCCTCACACACTGTCCTCCATGGTATTCTCTCCCTCACAGACAGTCCTTTATGTTATTCTCTCCCTCTCAGACTGTCCTCCATGTTATTCTCTCCATCACACACTGTCCTCCATGTTATTCTCTCCCTCACAGACGATCCTTCATGTTATTCTCTCCTTCACAGACTATCCTCCATGTTATTATCTCCATCACACACTGTCCTCCATGTAATTCTCTCCCTCCCAGACTATCCTTAATATTATTCTCTCCCTCACAGACTGTCCTCCATGTTATTCTCTCCATCACAGACTGTCCTCCATGTCATTCTCTCCCTCAAAGACTGTCCTCCATGTTATTCTCTCCCTAACACACTGTCCTCCATGTTATTCTCTCCCTCACAGACTGTCCTCCATGTTATTCTCTCCCTCACAGACTGTCCTCCATGTTATTCTCTCCCTCACGGACTATCCTCCATGTTATTCTCTCCCTCACAGACTGTCCTCCATGTTATTCTCTCCCTCACAGACTTTCCTCCATGGTATTCTCTCCCTCACTAACTGTCCTCTATGTTATTCTCTCCCTCAAAGACTGTCCATGTTATTCTCTCCCTCACAGACTGTCCTTAATGTTATTCTCTCCCTCACAGACTGTCCTCCATGTTATTCTCTCCATCACAGACTGTCCTCCATGTCATTCTCTGCCTCAAAGACTGTCCTCCATGTTATTCTCTCCCTCACACACTGTCCTCCATGGTAATCGCTCCCTTACGGACTGTCCTCCATGTTATTTTCTCCCTCACAGACTGTCCTCCATGTTATTCTCTCCCTCACAAACTGTCCTCCATGTTATTCTCTCCCTCACAGACTGTCCATGTTATTCTCTCCCTCACAGACTATCCTCCATGTTATTCTCTCAAACACACACTGTCCTCCATGTTATTTTCTCCCTCACAGACTGTCCTCCATGTTATTCTCTCCCTCACAGACTGTACTCCGTGTTATTCTCTCCCTCACAGACTGTCCTCCATGGTATTCTCTCCCTCACAAACTGTCCTCCATGTTATTCTCTCCCTCACAGACTGTCCATGTTATTCTCTCGCTCACAGACTGTCCATGTTATTCTCTCCCTCACAGACTATCCTCCATGTTATTCTCTCAAACACACACTGTCCTCCATGTTATTTTCTCCCTCACAGACTGTCCTCCATGTTATTCTCTCCCTCACAGACTGTCCTCCGTGTTATACTCTCCCTCACAGACTGTCCTCCATGGTATTCTCTCCCTCACAAACTGTCCTACATGTTATTCTCTCCCTCACAGACTGTCCATGTTATTCTCTCCCTCACAGACTGTCCTTAATGTTATTCTCTCCCTCACAGACTGTCCTCCATGTTATTCTCTCCATCACAGACTGTCCTTCATGTCATTCTCTCCCTCAAAGACTGTCCTCCATGTTATTCTCTCCCTCACACACTGTCCTCCATGTTATTCTCTCCCTCACAGACTGTCCTCCATGTTATTCTCTCCCTCACAGACTGTCCTCCATGTTATTCTCTCCCTCATGGACTATCCTCCATGTTATTCTCTCCCTCACAGACTGTCCTCCATGTTATTCTCTCCCTCACAGACTTTCCTCCATGGTATTCTTTCCCTCACTAACTGTCCTCCATGTTATTCTCTCCCTCACAGACTGTCCATGTTATTCTCTCCCTCACAGACTGTCCTTAATGTTATTCTCTCCCTCACAGACTGTCCTCCATGTTATTCTCTCCATCACAGACTGTCCTCCATGTCATTCTCTGCCTCAAAGACTGTCCTCCATGTTATTCTCTGCCTCACACACTGTCCTCCATGTTATTCTCTCATTCACAGAATGTCCTTCATGTTATTCTCTCTCTCACAGACTGTCCTCCATACTATTCTCTCCCTCACAGACTGTCCTCCATATTATTCTCTCCCTCACGGACTGTCCTCCATGGTAATCGCTCCCTTACGGACTGTCCTCCATGTTATTTTCTCCCTCACAGACTGTCCTCCATGTTATTCTCTCCCTCACAGACTGTCCTTAATGTTATTCTCTCCCTCACAGACTGTCCTCCATGTTATTCTCTCCATCACAGACTGTCCTCCATGTCATTCTCTGCCTCAAAGACTGTCCTCCATGTTATTCTCTCCCTCACACACTGTCCTCCATGTTATTCTCTCCATCACAGACTGTCCTCCATGTTATTCTCTCTCTCTCACTGACTGTTCTCCATGTTATTCTCTCCCTCAGAGACTGTCCTCCATGTCATTCACTCAAACACACACTGTCCTCCATGTTATTTTCTCCCTCAGAGACTGTCCTCCATGTAATTCTCTCCCTCACAGACTATCCTCCATGTTATTTTCTCCCTCACAGACTGTCCTCCATGTTATTCTCTCCCTCACAGACTGTCCTCCATGTTATTCTCTCCTTCACAGACTGTCCTCCATGGTATTCTCTCCCTCAAAAACTGTCCTCCATGTTATTCTCTCCCTCACAGACTGTGCTCCATGTTATTCTCTCCCTTACAGACTGTCCTCCATGTTATTCTCTCCTTCACGAACTGTCCTCCATGTTATTCTCTCCCTCACGGACTGTCCACCATGTTATTTTCTCCCTCACAGACTGTCCTCCATGTTATTCTCTCCCTCACAGACTGTCCTCCATGTTATTCTCTCCCTCACAGACTGTCCTCCATGGTATTCTCTCCCTCACAAACTGTCCTCCATGTTATTCTCTCCCTCACAGACTGTCCATGTTATTCTCTCCCTCACAGACTGTCCTTAATGTTATTCTCTCCCTCACAGACTTTCCTCCATGTTATTCTCTCCATCACAGACTGTCCTCCATGTCATTCTATCCCTCAAAGACTGTCCTCCATGTTATTCTCTCCCTCACACACTGTCCTTCATGTTATTCTCTCCCTCACAGACTGTCCTCCATGTTATTCTCTCCCTCACAGACTGTCCTCCATGTTATTCTCTCCCTCACGGACTATCCTCCATGTTATTCTCTCCCTCACAGACTGTCCTCCATGTTATTCTCTCCCTCACAGACTTTCCTCCATGGTATTCTCTCAAACACACACTGTCCTCCATGTTATTTTCTCCCTCACAGACTGTCCTCCATGTTATTCTCTCCCTCACAGACTGTCCTCCGTGTTATACTCTCCCTCACAGACTGTCCTCCATGGTATTCTCTCCCTCACAAACTGTCCTACATGTTATTCTCTCCCTCACAGACTGTCCATGTTATTCTCTCCCTCACAGACTGTCCTTAATGTTATTCTCTCCCTCACAGACTGTCCTCCATGTTATTCTCTCCATCACAGACTGTCCTTCATGTCATTCTCTCCCTCAAAGACTGTCCTCCATGTTATTCTCTCCCTCACACACTGTCCTCCATGTTATTCTCTCCCTCACAGACTGTCCTCCATGTTATTCTCTCCCTCACAGACTGTCCTCCATGTTATTCTCTCCCTCATGGACTATCCTCCATGTTATTCTCTCCCTCACAGACTGTCCTCCATGTTATTCTCTCCCTCACAGACTTTCCTCCATGGTATTCTTTCCCTCACTAACTGTCCTCCATGTTATTCTCTCCCTCACAGACTGTCCATGTTATTCTCTCCCTCACAGACTGTCCTTAATGTTATTCTCTCCCTCACAGACTGTCCTCCATGTTATTCTCTCCATCACAGACTGTCCTCCATGTCATTCTCTGCCTCAAAGACTGTCCTCCATGTTATTCTCTGCCTCACACACTGTCCTCCATGTTATTCTCTCATTCACAGAATGTCCTTCATGTTATTCTCTCTCTCACAGACTGTCCTCCATACTATTCTCTCCCTCACAGACTGTCCTCCATATTATTCTCTCCCTCACGGACTGTCCTCCATGGTAATCGCTCCCTTACGGACTGTCCTCCATGTTATTTTCTCCCTCACAGACTGTCCTCCATGTTATTCTCTCCCTCACAGACTGTCCTTAATGTTATTCTCTCCCTCACAGACTGTCCTCCATGTTATTCTCTCCATCACAGACTGTCCTCCATGTCATTCTCTGCCTCAAAGACTGTCCTCCATGTTATTCTCTCCCTCACACACTGTCCTCCATGTTATTCTCTCCATCACAGACTGTCCTCCAAGTTATTCTCTCTCTCTCACTGACTGTTCTCCATGTTATTCTCTCCCTCAGAGACTGTCCTCCATGTCATTCACTCAAACACACACTGTCCTCCATGGTAATCTCTCCCTCACAGACTGTCCTCCATGTTATTCTCTCCCTCACACACTGCCCTCCATGTTATTCTCTCCCTCACAGATTGTCCTCTATGTTATTCTCTCCCTCACAGACTGTCCATGTTATTCTCTCCCTCACAGACTGTCCATGTTATTCTCTCCCTCACAGACTATCCTCCATGTTATTCTCTCAAACACACACTGTCCTCCATGTTATTTTCTCCCTCACAGACTGTCCTCCATGTTATTCTCTCCCTCACAGACTGTCCTCCGTGTTATTCTCTCCCTCACAGACTGTCCTCCTTGGTATTCTCTCCCTCACAAACTGTCCTCCATGTTATTCTCTCCCTCACAGACTGTCCATGTTATTCTCTCCCTCACAGACTGTCCTTAATGTTATTCTCTCCCTCACAGACTGTCCTCCATGTTATTCTCTCCATCACAGACTGTCCTTCATGTCATTCTCTCCCTCAAAGACTGTCCTCCATGTTATTCTCTCCCTCACACACTGTCCTCCATGTAATTCTCTCCCTCCCAGACTATCCTTAATATTATTCTCTCCCTCACAGACTGTCCTCCATGTTATTCTCTCCCTCACAGACTGTCCATGTTATTCTCTCCCTCACAGACTGTCCTTAATGTTATTCTCTCCCTCACAGACTGTCCTCCATGTTATTCTCTCCATCACAGACTGTCCTTCATGTCATTCTCTCCCTCAAAGACTGTCCTCCATGTTATTCTCTCCCTCACAGACGATCCTTCATGTTATTCTCTCCTTCACAGACTATCCTCCATGTTATTATCTCCATCACACACTGTCCTCCATGTAATTCTCTCCCTCCCAGACTATCCTTAATATTATTCTCTCCCTCACAGACTGTCCTCCATGTTATTCTCTCCCTCACAGACTGTCCTCCATGTTATTCTCTCCCTCATGGACTATCCTCCATGTTATTCTCTCCCTCACAGACTGTCCTCCATGTTATTCTCTCCCTCACAGACTTTCCTCCATGGTATTCTCTCCCTCACTAACTGTCCTCCATGTTATTCTCTCCCTCACAGACTGTCCATGTTATTCTCTCCCTCACAGACTGTCCTTAATGTTATTCTCTCCCTCACAGACTGTCCTCCATGTTATTCTCTCCATCACAGACTGTCCTCCATGTCATTCTCTGCCTCAAAGACTGTCCTCCATGTTATTCTCTGCCTCACACACTGTCCTCCATGTTATTTTCTCATTCACAGAATGTCCTTCATGTTATTCTCTCTCTCACAGACTGTCCTCCATACTATTCTCTCCCTCACAGACTGTCCTCCATATTATTCTCTCCCTCACGGACTGTCCTCCATGGTAATCGCTCCCTTACGGACTGTCCTCCATGTTATTTTCTCCCTCACAGACTGTCCTCCATGTTATTCTCTCCCTCACAGACTGTCCTTAATGTTATTCTCTCCCTCACAGACTGTCCTCCATGTTATTCTCTCCATCACAGACTGTCCTCCATGTCATTCTCTGCCTCAAAGACTGTCCTCCATGTTATTCTCTCCCTCACACACTGTCCTCCATGTTATTCTCTCCATCACAGACTGTCCTCCATGTTATTCTCTCTCTCTCACTGACTGTTCTCCATGTTATTCTCTCCCTCAGAGACTGTCCTCCATGTCATTCACTCAAACACACACTGTCCTCCATGTTATTTTCTCCCTCAGAGACTGTCCTCCATGTAATTCTCTCCCTCACAGACTATCCTCCATGTTATTTTCTCCCTCACAGACTGTCCTCCATGTTATTCTCTCCCTCACAGACTGTCCTCCATGTTATTCTCTCCTTCACAGACTGTCCTCCATGGTATTCTCTCCCTCAAAAACTGTCCTCCATGTTATTCTCTCCCTCACAGACTGTGCTCCATGTTATTCTCTCCCTTACAGACTGTCCTCCATGTTATTCTCTCCTTCACGAACTGTCCTCCATGTTATTCTCTCCCTCACGGACTGTCCACCATGTTATTTTCTCCCTCACAGACTGTCCTCCATGTTATTCTCTCCCTCACAGACTGTCCTCCATGTTATTCTCTCCCTCACAGACTGTCCTCCATGGTATTCTCTCCCTCACAAACTGTCCTCCATGTTATTCTCTCCCTCACAGACTGTCCATGTTATTCTCTCCCTCACAGAATATCCTCCATGTTATTCTCTCAAACACACACTGTCCTCCATGTTATTTTCTCCCTCACAGACTGTCCTCCATGTTATTCTCTCCCTCACAGACTGTCCTCCATGTTATTCTCTCCCTCACAGACTGTCCTCCATGGTGTTCTCTCCCTCACAAATTGTCCTCTATTTTATTCTCTCCCTAACAGACTCTCCTTCATGTTATTCTCTCCCTCACAGACTGTCCTCCATGTTATTCTCTCCCTCACGGACTGTCCTCCATGGTAATCTCTCCCGTACGGACTGTCCTCCATGTTATTTTCTCCCTCACAGACTGTCCTCCATGTTATTCTCTCCCTTACAGACTGTCCTCCATGTTATTCTCTCCCTCACAGACTGTCCTCCATGGTATTCTCTCCCTCACAAACTGTCCTCTATGTTATTCTCTCCCTCACAGACTGTCCATGTTATTCTTTCCCTCACAGACTGTCCTTAATGTTATTCTCTCCCTCACAGACTGTCCTCCATGTTATTCTCTCCCTCACAGACTGTCCTCCATGTTATTCTCTCCCTCACAGACTATCCTCCATGTTATTCTCTCCCTCACAGACTGTCCTCCATGTTATTCTCTCCCTCACACACTGTCCTCCATGTTATTCTCTCCCGCACAGATTGTCCTCCATGTTATTCTCTCCCTCACTGACTGTCCTCCATATTATTCTCTCCCTCACAGACTGTTCTCCATGTTATTCTCTCCCTCACAGACTGTCCTCCATGTTATTCTCTCAAATACACACTGTCCTCCATGTTATTTTCTCCCTCACAGACTGTTCTCCATGTTATTCTCTCCCTCACACAATGTCCTCCGTGCTATTCTCTCCTTCACAGACTATCCTCCATGGTATTCTCTCCCTCACAAACTGTCCTCCATGTTATTCTCTCCCTCACAGACTGTCCATGTTATTCTCTCCCTCACAGACTATCCTCCATGTTATTCTCTCAAACACACACTGTCCTTCATGTTATTTTCTCCCTCACAGACTGTCCTCCATGTTATTCTCTCTTTCACAGTCTGTCCTCCATGTTATTCTCTCCCTCACAGACTGTCCTCCATGTTATTTTCTCCCTCACAGACTGTCCTCCATGGTATTCTCTCCCTCACAGACTGTCCTCCATGTTATTTTCTCCCTCACAGACTGTCCTCCATGGTATTCTCTCCCTCACAAATTGTCCTCTATTTTATTCTCGCCCTCACAGACTGTCCTTCATGTTATTCTCTCCCTCACAGACTGTCCTCCATGTTATTCTCTCCCTCACGGACTGTCCTCCATGGTAATCTCTCCCTTATGGACTGTCCTCCATGTTATTTTCTCCCTCACAGACTGTCCTCCATGTTATTCTCTCCCTTACAGACTGTCCACCGTGTTATTCTCTCCCTCACAGACTGTCCTCCATGGTAATCTCTCCCTCACAGACTGTCCTCCATGTTATTCTCTCCCTCACACACTGTCCTCCATGTTATTCTCTCCCTCACAGATTGTCCTCCATGTTATTCTCTCCCTCACAGACTGTCCTCCATGTTATTCTCTCCCTCACAGATTGTTCTCTGTTGTGAATTCCGCTCTTGGGCTCCCTCCGGTGGTTGTAAGTGGCACTTTTTTGAGTTCTGCTCTTGGGCTCCCTCTTGTGGTTTCTAGTGGTATGGCTGCTCCTTGGAGTTAGCTGTCATCAGCTGCCTCCACTTATCTTCTCTTCTGCTCGGCTATTTAGGTCTGGCTCTGTCTTCAGCCAGTGCCACTTGTAAATGGTTCCTGGTTGGATTCACATCTCTTTGGAGTTCCCTGTTATCCTGACCAGTTCAGCTAAGCTAAGTTTTTGCTTGCTCTTTTCTGTCCATAGATTGTGGACTTATCCATTCTGTGCTTTCTATGTTTATCCAGCTTATCAGTGTGTATTGATTCTGTCTTGCTGGAAGCTCTGGGAGGCAGATTTGCGCTCCACACCTTTAGTCAGGTGTGGAGTTTTTTTTTGTAAACTCTGCGTGGATTTTTGTAGTGTTTTATACTGACCGCACAGTATTCCATCCTGTCCTATCTATTTAGCTAGACTGGCCTCCTGTGCTCATCCTGGTTTCATTCTGTGTATGTCTTTTCCCTCTCCACTCACAGTCATTATTTGTGGGGGGCTAATCTATCCTTTGGGGATTTTCTCTGAGGCAAGATAGCTTTCCTGCTTCTATCTTTAGGGGTAGTTAGATCTTAGGCTGTGACGAGATGCCTAGGGAGAGTTAGGAGCATTCCAAGGCTACTTCTAGTGTTGTGTTGAGCTTAGGGACTGCGGGCAGTACAGTTACCACATCCTTCGGAGCTCGTTCCATGTTGCTCCTAGACCACCATATCATAACAGTTCTCCATGTTATTCTCTCCCTCACAGACTGTCCTCCATGTTATTCTCTCAAACACACACTGTCCTCCATGTTATTTTCTCCCTCACCAACTGTTCTCCATGTTATTCTCTCCTTCACGGAATGTCCTCCATGTTATTTTCTCCCTCACAGACTGTCCTCCATGTTATTCTCTCCCTCACAGACTGTCCACATGTAATTCTCTCCCTCACACACTGTCCTCCATGGTATTCTCTCCCTCACAGACAGTCCTTTATGTTATTCTCTCCCTCTCAGACTGTCCTCCATGTTATTCTCTCCATCACACACTGTCCTCCATGTTTTTCTCTCCCTCACAGACGATCCTTCATGTTATTCTCTCCTTCACAGACTATCCTCCATGTTATTATCTCCATCACACACTGTCCTCCATGTAATTCTCTCCCTCCCAGACTATCCTTCATGTTATTCTCTCCCTCACAGACTAACCTCCATGTTACTCTCTGAAGCACACACTGTCCTCCATGTTATTTTCTCCCTCACAGACTGTCCTCCATGTTATTCTTTCCCTCACCGACAGTCCTCCATGCTATCCTTTCCCTCACAGACTGTCCTCCATGTTATTCTCTCCCTCACAGACTGTCCTCCATGTTATTCTCTCAAACACACCCTGTCCTCCATGTTATTTTCTCCCTCACAGACTGTCCTCCATGTCATTCTCTCAAACACACACTGTCCTCCATGTTATTTTCTCCCTCACAGACTGTTCTCCATGTTATTCTCTCGCTCACGGACTATCCTCCATGTTATTTTCTCCCTCACAGACTGTCCTCCATGTTATTCTCTCCCTCACAGACTGTCCACATGTAATTCTCTCCCTCACACACTGTCCTCCATGGTATTCTCTCCCTCACAGACAGTCCTTCATGTTATTCTCTCCCTCACAGACTGTCCTCCATGTTATTCTCTCCATCACACACTGTCCTCCATGTTATTCTCTCCCTCACAGACTATCCTTCATGTTATTCTCTCTCTCACAGACTGTCCTCCATGTTATTTTCTCTCTCACAGACTGTTCTCCATGTTATTCTCTCCCTCACAGACTGTCCTCCATGTTATTCTCTCAAACACACACTGTCCTCCATGTTATTTTCTCCCTCACCAACTGTTCTCCATGTTATTCTCTCCTTCACGGAATGTCCTCCATGTTATTTTCTCCCTCACAGACTGTCCTCCATGTTATTCTCTCCCTCACAGACTGTCCACATGTAATTCTCTCCCTCACACACTGTCCTCCATGGTATTCTCTCCCTCACAGACAGTCCTTTATGTTATTCTCTCCCTCTCAGACTGTCCTCCATGTTATTCTCTCCATCACACACTGTCCTCCATGTTATTCTCTCCCTCACAGACGATCCTTCATGTTATTCTCTCCTTCACAGACTATCCTCCATGTTATTATCTCCATCACACACTGTCCTCCATGTAATTCTCTCCCTCCCAGACTATCCTTCATGTTATTCTCTCCCTCACAGACTAACCTCCATGTTACTCTCTGAAGCACACACTGTCCTCCATGTTATTTTCTCCCTCACAGACTGTCCTCCATGTTATTCTTTCCCTCACCGACAGTCCTCCATGCTATCCTTTCCCTCACAGACTGTCCTCCATGTTATTCTCTCCCTCACAGACTGTCCTCCATGTTATTCTCTCAAACACACCCTGTCCTCCATGTTATTTTCTCCCTCACAGACTGTCCTCCATGTCATTCTCTCAAACACACACTGTCCTCCATGTTATTTTCTCCCTCACAGACTGTTCTCCATGTTATTCTCTCGCTCACGGACTATCCTCCATGTTATTTTCTCCCTCACAGACTGTCCTCCATGTTATTCTCTCCCTCACAGACTGTCCACATGTAATTCTCTCCCTCACACACTGTCCTCCATGGTATTCTCTCCCTCACAGACAGTCCTTCATGTTATTCTCTCCCTCACAGACTGTCCTCCATGTTATTCTCTCCATCACACACTGTCCTCCATGTTATTCTCTCCCTCACAGACTATCCTTCATGTTATTCTCTCTCTCACAGACTGTCCTCCATGTTATTTTCTCTCTCACAGACTGTTCTCCATGTTATTCTCTCCCTCACAGACTGTCCTCCATGTTATTCTCTCAAACACACACTGTCCTCCATGTTATTTTCTCCCTCAGAGACTGTCATCCATGTTATTCTCTCCCTCACAGACTGTACTCCATGTTATTCTCTCCCTCACAGACTATCCTCCATGTTATTTTCTCCCTCACAGACTGTCCTTCATGTTATTCTCTCCCTCACAGACTGTCCTCCGTGTTATTCTCTCCCTCACAGACTGTCCTCCATGGTATTCTCTCCCTCACAAACTGTCCTCCATGTTATTCTCTCCCTCACAGACTGTCCATGTTATTCTCTCCCTCACAGACTGTCCTTAATATTATTCTCTCCCTCACAGACTGTCCTCCATGTTATTCTCTCCATCACAGACTGTCCTCCATGTCATTCTCTCCCTCAAAGACTGTCCTCCATGTTATTCTCTCCCTAACACACTGTCCTCCATGTTATTCTCTCCCTCACAGACTGTCCTCCATGTTATTCTCTCCCTCACAGACTGTCCTCCATGTTATTCTCTCCCTCACGGACTATCCTCCATGTTATTCTCTCCCTCACAGACTGTCCTCCATGTTATTCTCTCCCTCACAGACTTTCCTCCATGGTATTCTCTCCCTCACTAACTGTCCTCTATGTTATTCTCTCCCTCACAGACTGTCCATGTTATTCTCTCCCTCACAGACTGTCCTTAATGTTATTCTCTCCCTCACAGACTGTCCTCCATGTTATTCTCTCCATCACAGACTGTCCTCCATGTCATTCTCTGCCTCAAAGACTGACCTCCATGTTATTCTCTCCCTCACACACTGTCCTCCATGGTAATCGCTCCCTTACGGACTGTCCTCCATGTTATTTTCTCCCTCACAGACTGTCCTCCATGTTATTCTCTCCCTCACAAACTGTCCTCCATGTTATTCTCTCCCTCACAGACTGTCCATGTTATTCTCTCCCTCACAGACTATCCTCCATGTTATTCTCTCAAACACACACTGTCCTCCATGTTATTTTCTCCCTCACAGACTGTCCTCCATGTTATTCTCTCCCTCACAGACTGTCCTCCGTGTTATTCTCTCCCTCACAGACTGTCCTCCATGGTATTCTCTCCCTCACAAACTGTCCTCCATGTTATTCTCTCCCTCACAGACTGTCCATGTTATTCTCTCCCTCACAGACTGTCCATGTTATTCTCTCCCTCACAGACTATCCTCCATGTTATTCTCTCAAACACACACTGTCCTCCATGTTATTTTCTCCCTCACAGACTGTCCTCCATGTTATTCTCTCCCTCACAGACTGTCCTCCGTGTTATACTCTCCCTCACAGACTGTCCTCCATGGTATTCTCTCCCTCACAAACTGTCCTACATGTTATTCTCTCCCTCACAGACTGTCCATGTTATTCTCTCCCTCACAGACTGTCCTTAATGTTATTCTCTCCCTCACAGACTGTCCTCCATGTTATTCTCTCCATCACAGACTGTCCTTCATGTCATTCTCTCCCTCAAAGACTGTCCTCCATGTTATTCTCTCCCTCACACACTGTCCTCCATGTTATTCTCTCCCTCACAGACTGTCCTCCATGTTATTCTCTCCCTCACAGACTGTCCTCCATGTTATTCTCTCCCTCATGGACTATCCTCCATGTTATTCTCTCCCTCACAGACTGTCCTCCATGTTATTCTCTCCCTCACAGACTTTCCTCCATGGTATTCTTTCCCTCACTAACTGTCCTCCATGTTATTCTCTCCCTCACAGACTGTCCATGTTATTCTCTCCCTCACAGACTGTCCTTAATGTTATTCTCTCCCTCACAGACTGTCCTCCATGTTATTCTCTCCATCACAGACTGTCCTCCATGTCATTCTCTGCCTCAAAGACTGTCCTCCATGTTATTCTCTGCCTCACACACTGTCCTCCATGTTATTCTCTCATTCACAGAATGTCCTTCATGTTATTCTCTCTCTCACAGACTGTCCTCCATACTATTCTCTCCCTCACAGACTGTCCTCCATATTATTCTCTCCCTCACGGACTGTCCTCCATGGTAATCGCTCCCTTACGGACTGTCCTCCATGTTATTTTCTCCCTCACAGACTGTCCTCCATGTTATTCTCTCCCTCACAGACTGTCCTTAATGTTATTCTCTCCCTCACAGACTGTCCTCCATGTTATTCTCTCCATCACAGACTGTCCTCCATGTCATTCTCTGCCTCAAAGACTGTCCTCCATGTTATTCTCTCCCTCACACACTGTCCTCCATGTTATTCTCTCCATCACAGACTGTCCTCCATGTTATTCTCTCTCTCTCACTGACTGTTCTCCATGTTATTCTCTCCCTCAGAGACTGTCCTCCATGTCATTCACTCAAACACACACTGTCCTCCATGTTATTTTCTCCCTCAGAGACTGTCCTCCATGTAATTCTCTCCCTCACAGACTATCCTCCATGTTATTTTCTCCCTCACAGACTGTCCTCCATGTTATTCTCTCCCTCACAGACTGTCCTCCATGTTATTCTCTCCTTCACAGACTGTCCTCCATGGTATTCTCTCCCTCAAAAACTGTCCTCCATGTTATTCTCTCCCTCACAGACTGTGCTCCATGTTATTCTCTCCCTTACAGACTGTCCTCCATGTTATTCTCTCCTTCACGAACTGTCCTCCATGTTATTCTCTCCCTCACGGACTGTCCACCATGTTATTTTCTCCCTCACAGACTGTCCTCCATGTTATTCTCTCCCTCACAGACTGTCCTCCATGTTATTCTCTCCCTCACAGACTGTCCTCCATGGTATTCTCTCCCTCACAAACTGTCCTCCATGTTATTCTCTCCCTCACAGACTGTCCATGTTATTCTCTCCCTCACAGACTGTCCTTAATGTTATTCTCTCCCTCACAGACTGTCCTCCATGTTATTCTCTCCATCACAGACTGTCCTCCATGTCATTCTATCCCTCAAAGACTGTCCTCCATGTTATTCTCTCCCTCACACACTGTCCTTCATGTTATTCTCTCCCTCACAGACTGTCCTCCATGTTATTCTCTCCCTCACAGACTGTCCTCCATGTTATTCTCTCCCTCACGGACTATCCTCCATGTTATTCTCTACCTCACAGACTGTCCTCCATGTTATTCTCTCCCTCACAGACTTTCCTCCATGGTATTCTCTCAAACACACACTGTCCTCCATGTTATTTTCTCCCTCACAGACTGTCCTCCATGTTATTCTCTCCCTCACAAACTGTCCTCCGTGTTATACTCTCCCTCACAGACTGTCCTCCATGGTATTCTCTCCCTCACAAACTGTCCTACATGTTATTCTCTCCCTCACAGACTGTCCATGTTATTCTCTCCCTCACAGACTGTCCTTAATGTTATTCTCTCCCTCACAGACTGTCCTCCATGTTATTCTCTCCATCACAGACTGTCCTTCATGTCATTCTCTCCCTCAAAGACTGTCCTCCATGTTATTCTCTCCCTCACACACTGTCCTCCATGTTATTCTCTCCCTCACAGACTGTCCTCCATGTTATTCTCTCCCTCACAGACTGTCCTCCATGTTATTCTCTCCCTCATGGACTATCCTCCATGTTATTCTCTCCCTCACAGACTGTCCTCCATGTTATTCTCTCCCTCACAGACTTTCCTCCATGGTATTCTTTCCCTCACTATCTGTCCTCCATGTTATTCTCTCCCTCACAGACTGTCCATGTTATTCTCTCCCTCACAGACTGTCCTTAATGTTATTCTCTCCCTCACAGACTGTCCTCCATGTTATTCTCTCCATCACAGACTGTCCTCCATGTCATTCTCTGCCTCAAAGACTGTCCTCCATGTTATTCTCTGCCTCACACACTGTCCTCCATGTTATTCTCTCATTCACAGAATGTCCTTCATGTTATTCTCTCTCTCACAGACTGTCCTCCATACTATTCTCTCCCTCACAGACTGTCCTCCATATTATTCTCTCCCTCACGGACTGTCCTCCATGGTAATCGCTCCCTTACGGACTGTCCTCCATGTTATTTTCTCCCTCACAGACTGTCCTCCATGTTATTCTCTCCCTCACAGACTGTCCTTAATGTTATTCTCTCCCTCACAGACTGTCCTCCATGTTATTCTCTCCATCACAGACTGTCCTCCATGTCATTCTCTGCCTCAAAGACTGTCCTCCATGTTATTCTCTCCCTCACACACTGTCCTCCATGTTATTCTCTCCATCACAGACTGTCCTCCAAGTTATTCTCTCTCTCTCACTGACTGTTCTCCATGTTATTCTCTCCCTCAGAGACTGTCCTCCATGTCATTCACTCAAACACACACTGTCCTCCATGTTATTTTCTCCCTCAGAGACTGTCCTCCATGTAATTCTCTCCCTCACAGACTATCCTCCATGTTATTTTCTCCCTCACAGACTGTCCTCCATGTTATTCTCTCCCTCACAGACTGTCCTCCATGTTATTCTCTCCTTCACAGACTGTCCTCCATGGTATTCTCTCCCTCAAAAACTGTCCTCCATGTTATTCTCTCCCTCACAGACTGTGCTCCATGTTATTCTCTCCCTTACAGACTGTCCTCCATGTTATTCTCTCCTTCACGAACTGTCCTCCATGTTATTCTCTCCCTCACGGACTGTCCACCATGTTATTTTCTCCCTCACAGACTGTCCTCCATGTTATTCTCTCCCTCACAGACTGTCCTCCATGTTATTCTCTCCCTCACAGACTGTCCTCCATGGTATTCTCTCCCTCACAAACTGTCCTCCATGTTATTCTCTCCCTCACAGACTGTCCATGTTATTCTCTCCCTCACAGACTGTCCTTAATGTTATTCTCTCCCTCACAGACTGTCCTCCATGTTATTCTCTCCATCACAGACTGTCCTCCATGTCATTCTATCCCTCAAAGACTGTCCTCCATGTTATTCTCTCCCTCACACACTGTCCTTCATGTTATTCTCTCCCTCACAGACTGTCCTCCATGTTATTCTCTCCCTCACAGACTGTCCTCCATGTTATTCTCTCCCTCACGGACTATCCTCCATGTTATTCTCTCCCTCACAGACTGTCCTCCATGTTATTCTCTCCCTCACAGACTTTCCTCCATGGTATTCTCTCCCTCACTAACTGTCCTCCATGTTATTCTTTCCCTCACAGACTGTCCATGTTATTCTCTCCCTCACAGACTGTCCTTAATGTTATTCTCTCCCTCACAGACTGTCCTCCACGTTATTATCTCCATCACAGACTGTCCTCCATGTCATTCTCTGCCTCAAAGACTGTCCTCCATGTTATTCTCTCCCTCACAGACTGTCCTCCATGTTATTCTTTCCCTCACACACTGTCCTCCATGTTATTCTCTCCCGCACAGATTGTCCTCCATGTTATTCTCTCCCTCACAGACTGTTCTCCATGTTATTCTCTCCCTCACAGACTGTCCTCCATGTTATTCTCTCAAATACACACTGTCCTCCATGTTATTTTCTCCCTCACAGACTGTTCTCCATGTTATTCTCTCCCTCACACAATGTCCTCCGTGCTATTCTCTCCTTCACAGACTATCCTCCATGGTATTCTCTCCCTCACAAACTGTCCTCCATGTTATTCTCTCCCTCACAGACTGTCCTCCATGTTATTCTCTCCCTCATGGACTATCCTCCATGTTATTCTCTCCCTCACAGACTGTCCTCCATGTTATTCTCTCCCTCACAGACTTTCCTCCATGGTATTCTCTCCCTCACTAACTGTCCTCCATGTTATTCTCTCCCTCACAACCTGTCCATGTTATTCTCTCCCTCACAGACTGTCCTTAATGTTATTCTCTCCCTCACAGACTGTCCTCCATGTTATTCTCTCCATCACAGACTGTCCTCCATGTCATTCTCTGCCTCAAAGACTGTCCTCCATGTTATTCTCTGCCTCACACACTGTCCTCCATGTTATTCTCTCATTCACAGAATGTCCTTCATGTTATTCTCTCTCTCACAGACTGACCTCCATACTATTCTCTCCCTCACAGACTGTCCTCCATATTATTCTCTCCCTCACGGACTGTCCTCCATGGTAATCGCTCCCTTACGGACTGTCCTCCATGTTATTTTCTCCCTCACAGACTGTCCTCCATGTTATTCTCTCCCTCACAGACTGTCCTTAATGTTATTCTCTCCCTCACAGACTGTCCTCCATGTTATTCTCTCCATCACAGACTGTCCTCCATGTCATTCTCTGCCTCAAAGACTGTCCTCCATGTTATTCTCTCCCTCACACACTGTCCTCCATGTTATTCTCTCCTTCACAGACTGTCCTCCATGGTATTCTCTCCCTCAAAAACTGTCCTCCATGTTATTCTCTCCCTCAAAGACTGTCCTCCATGTTATTCTCTCCCTCACACACTGTCCTCCATGTTATTCTCTCCATCACAGACTGTCCTCCATGTTATTCTCTCTCTCTCACTGACTGTTCTCCATGTTATTCTCTCCCTCAGAGACTGTCCTCCATGTCATTCACTCAAACACACACTGTCCTCCATGTTATTTTCTCCCTCAGAGACTGTCCTCCATGTAATTCTCTCCCTCACAGACTATCCTCCATGTTATTTTCTCCCTCACAGACTGTCCTCCATGTTATTCTCTCCCTCACAGACTGTCCTCCATGTTATTCTCTCCTTCACAGACTGTCCTCCATGGTATTCTCTCCCTCAAAAACTGTCCTCCATGTTATTCTCTCCCTCAAAGACTGTCCTCCATGTTATTCTCTCCCTCACACACTGTCCTCCATGTTATTCTCTCCATCACAGACTGTCCTCCATGTTATTCTCTCTCTCTCACTGACTGTTCTCCATGTTATTCTCTCCCTCAGAGACTGTCCTCCATGTCATTCACTCAAACACACACTGTCCTCCATGTTATTTTCTCCCTCAGAGACTGTCCTCCATGTAATTCTCTCCCTCACAGACTATCCTCCATGTTATTTTCTCCCTCACAGACTGTCCTCCATGTTATTCTCTCCCTCACAGACTGTCCTCCATGTTATTCTCTCCTTCACAGACTGTCCTCCATGGTATTCTCTCCCTCAAAAACTGTCCTCCATGTTATTCTCTCCCTCACAGACTGTGCTCCATGTTATTCTCTCCCTTACAGACTGTCCTCCATGTTATTCTCTCCTTCACGAACTGTCCTCCATGTTATTCTCTTACTCACGGACTGTCCACCATGTTATTTTCTCCCTCACAGACTGTCCTCCATGTTATTCTCTCCCTCACAAACTGTCCTCCATGTTATTCTCTCCCTCACAGACTGTCCATGTTATTCTCTCCCTCACAGACTGTCCTTAATGTTATTCTCTCCCTCACAGACTGTCCTCCATGTTATTCTCTCCATCACAGACTGTCCTCCATGTCATTCTATCCCTCAAAGACTGTCCTCCATGTTATTCTCTCCCTCACACACTGTCCTTCATGTTATTCTCTCCCTCACAGACTGTCCTCCATGTTATTCTCTCCCTCACAGACTGTCCTCCATGTTATTCTCTCCCTCACGGACTATCCTCCATGTTATTCTCTCCCTCACAGACTGTCCTCCATGTTATTCTCTCCCTCACAGACTTTCCTCCATGGTATTCTCTCCCTCACTAACTGTCCTCCATGTTATTCTTTCCCTCACAGACTGTCCATGTTATTCTCTCCCTCACAGACTGTCCTTAATGTTATTCTCTCCCTGACAGACTGTCCTCCATGTTATTATCTCCATCACAGACTGTCCTCCATGTCATTCTCTGCCTCAAAGACTGTCCTCCATGTTATTCTCTCCCTCACAGACTGTCCTCCATGTTATTCTTTCCCTCACACACTGTCCTCCATGTTATTCTCTCCCGCACAGATTGTCCTCCATGTTATTCTCTCCCTCACTGACTGTCCTCCATGTTATTCTCTCCCTCACAGACTGTCCTCCATGTTATTCTCTCAAATACACACTGTCCTCCATGTTATTTTCTCCCTCACAGACTGTTCTCCATGTTATTCTCTCCCTCACACAATGTCCTCCGTGCTATTCTCTCCTTCACAGACTATCCTCCATGGTATTCTCTCCCTCAGATACTATCCTCCATGTTATTCTCTCCCTCACAGACTGTCCATGTTATTCTCTCCCTCACAGACTATCCTCCATGTTATTCTCTCAAACACACACTGTCCTTCATGTTATTTTCTCCCTCACAGACTGTCCTCCATGTTATTCTCTCTTTCACAGTCTGTCCTCCATGTTATTCTCTCCCTCAAAGACTGTCCTCCATGTTATTTTCTCCCTCACAGACTGTCCTCCATGGTATTCTCTCCCTCACAGACTGTCCTCCATGTTATTTTCTCCCTCACAGACTGTCCTCCATGGTATTCTCTCCCTCACAAATTGTCCTCTATTTTATTCTCGCCCTCACAGACTGTCCTCCATGTTATTCTCTCCCTCACGGACTGTCCTCCATGGTAATCTCTCCCTTATGGACTGTCCTCCATGTTATTTTCTCCCTCACAGACTGTCCTCCATGTTATTCTCTCCCTTACAGACTGTCCTCCGTGTTATTCTCTCCCTCACAGACTGTCCTCCATGGTAATCTCTCCCTCACAGACTGTCCTCCATGTTATTCTCTCCCTCACACACTGTCCTCCATGTTATTCTCTCCCTCACAGATTGTCCTCCATGTTATTCTCTCCCTCACAGACTGTCCTCCATGTTATTCTCTCCCTCACAGATTGTTCTCTGTTGTGAATTCCGCTCTTGGGCTCCCTCCGGTGGTTGTAAGTGGCACCAATTTGAGTTCTGCTCTTGGGCTCCCTCTTGTGGTTTCTAGTGGTATGGCTGCTCCTTGGAGTTAGCTGTCATCAGCTGCCTCCACTTATCTTCTCTTCTGCTCGGCTATTTAGGTCTGGCTCTGTCTTCAGCCAGTGCCACTTGTAAATGGTTCCTGGTTGGATTCACATCTCTTTGGAGTTCCCTGTTATCCTGACCAGTTCAGCTAAGCTAAGTTTTTGCTTGCTCTTTTCTGTCCATAGATTGTGGACTTATCCATTCTGTGCTTTCTATGTTTATCCAGCTTATCAGTGTGTATTGATTCTGTCTTGCTGGAAGCTCTGGGAGGCAGATTTGCGCTCCACACCTTTAGTCAGGTGTGGAGTTTTTTTTTGTAAACTCTGCGTGGATTTTTGTAGTGTTTTATACTGACCGCACAGTATTCCATCCTGTCCTATCTATTTAGCTAGACTGGCCTCCTGTGCTCATCCTGGTTTCATTCTGTGTATGTCTTTTCCCTCTCTACTCACAGTCATTATTTGTGGGGGGCTAATCTATCCTTTGGGGATTTTCTCTGAGGCAAGATAGCTTTCCTGCTTCTATCTTTAGGGGTAGTTAGATCTTAGGCTGTGACGAGATGCCTAGGGAGAGTTAGGAGCATTCCACGGCTACTTCTAGTGTTGTGTTGAGCTTAGGGACTGCGGTCAGTACAGTTACCACATCCTTCAGAGCTCGTTCCATGTTGCTCCCAGACCACCATATCATAACAGTTCTCCATGTTATTCTCTCCCTCACAGACTGTCCTCCATGTTATTCTCTCAAACACACACTGTCCTCCATGTTATTTTCTCCCTCACCAACTGTTCTCCATGTTATTCTCTCCTTCACGGAATGTCCTCCATGTTATTTTCTCCCTCACAGACTGTCCTCCATGTTATTCTCTCCCTCACAGACTGTCCACATGTAATTCTCTCCCTCACACACTGTCTTCCATGGTATTCTCTCCCTCACAGAGAGTCCTTTATGTTATTCTCTCCCTCTCAGACTGTCCTCCATGTTATTCTCTCCATCACACACTGTCCTCCATGTTATTCTCTCCCTCACAGACAATCCTTCATGTTATTCTCTCCTTCACAGACTATCCTCCATGTTATTATCTCCATCACACACTGTCCTCCATGTAATTCTCTCCCTCCCAGACTATCCTTCATGTTATTCTCTCCCTCACAGACTGTCCTCCATGTTACTCTCTCAAGCACACACTGTCCTCCATGTTATTTTCTCCCTCACAGACTGTCCTCCATGTAATTCTTTCCCTCACCGACAGTCATCCATGCTATCCTTTCCCTCACAGACTGTCCTCCATGTTATTCTCTCCCTCACAGACTGTCCTCCATGTTATTCTCTCAAACACACCCTGTCCTCCATGTTATTTTCTCCCTCACAGACTGTCCTCCATGTCATTCTCTCAAACACACACTGTCCTCCATGTTATTTTCTCCCTCACAGACTGTTCTCCATGTTATTCTCTCCCTCACGGACTATCCTCCATGTTATTTTCTCCCTCACAGACTGTCCTCCATGTTATTCTCTCCCTCACAGACTGTCCACATGTAATTCTCTCCCTCACACACTGTCCTCCATGGTATTCTCTCCCTCACAGACAGTCCTTCATGTTATTCTCTCCCTCACAGACTGTCCTCCATGTTATTCTCTCCATCACACACTGTCCTCCATGTTATTCTCTCCCTCACAGACTATCCTTCATGTTATTCTCTCTCTCTCTCACAGACTGTCCTCCATGTTATTTTCTTCCTCACAGACTGTTCTCCATGTTATTCTCTCTCTCACAGACTGTCCTCCATGTTATTCTCTCAAACACACACTGTCCTCCATGTTATTTTCTCCCTCAGAGACTGTCCTCCATGTTATTCTCTCCCTCACAGACTGTCCTCCATATTATTCTCTCCCTCACAGACTATCCTCCATGTTATTTTCTCCCTCACAGACTGTCCTCCATGTTATTCTCTCCCTCACAGACTGTCCTCCATGTTATTCTCTCCTTCACAGACTGTCCTCCATGGTATTCTCTCCCTCAAAAACTGTCCTCGATGTTATTCTCTCCCTCACAGACTGTCCTTCATGTTATTCTCTCCCTGACAGACTGTGCTCCATGTTATTCTCTCCCTCACAGACTGTCCTCCATGTTATTCTCTCCTTCACGAACTGTCCTCCATGTTATTCTCTCCCTCACGGACTGTCCTCCATGTTATTTTCTCCCTCACAGACTGTCCTTCATGTTATTCTCTCCCTCACAGACTGTCCTCCGTGTTATTCTCTCCCTCACAGACGGTCCTCCATGGTATTCTCTCCCTCACAAACTGTCCTCCATGTTATTCTCTCCCTCACAGACTGTCCATGTTATTCTCTCCCTCACAGACTGTCCTTAATGTTATTCTCTCCCTCACAGACTGTCCTCCATGTTATTCTCTCCATCACAGACTGTCCTCCATGTCATTCTCTCCCTCAAAGACTGTCCTCCATGTTATTCTCTCCCTAACACACTGTCCTCCATGTTATTCTCTCCCTCACAGACTGTCCTCCATGTTATTCTCTCCCTCACAGACTGTCCTCCATGTTATTCTCTCCCTCACGGACTATCCTCCATGTTATTCTCTCCCTCACAGACTGTCCTCCATGTTATTCTCTCCCTCACAGACTTTCCTCCATGGTATTCTCTCCCTCACTAACTGTCCTCCATGTTATTCTCTCCCTCACAGACTGTCCATGTTATTCTCTCCCTCACAGACTGTCCTTAATGTTATTCTCTCCCTCACAGACTGTCCTCCATGTTATTCTCTCCATCACAGACTGTCCTCCATGTCATTCTCTGCCTCAAAGACTGTCCTCCATGTTATTCTCTCCCTCACACACTGTCCTCCATGTTATTCTCTCATTCACAGAATGTCCTTCATGTTATTCTCTCTCTCACAGACTGTCCTCCATGCTATTCTCTCCCTCACAGACTGTCCTCCATATTATTCTCTCCCTCACAAACTGTCCTCCATGGTAATCGCTCCCTCACGGACTGTCCTCCATGTTATTTTCTCCCTCACAGACTGTCCTTCATGTTATTCTCTCCCTCACAGACTGTCCTCCGTGTTATTCTCTCCCTCACAGACTGTCCTCCATGGTATTCTCTCCCTCACAAACTGTCCTCCATGTTATTCTCTCCCTCACAGACTGTCCATGTTATTCTCTCCCTCACAGACTGTCCTTAATGTTATTCTCTCCCTCACAGACTGTCCTCCATGTTATTCTCTCCATCACAGACTGTCCTCCATGTCATTCTTTCCCTCAAAGACTGTCCTCCATGTTATTCTCTCCCTAACACACTGTCCTCCATGTTATTCTCTCCCTCACAGACTGTCCTCCATGTTATTCTCTCCCTCACAGACTGTCCTCCATGTTATTCTCTCCCTCACGGACTATCCTCCATGTTATTCTCTCCTTCACAGACTGTCCTCCATGTTATTCTCTCCCTCACAGACTTTCCTCCATGGTATTCTCTCCCTCACTAACTGTCCTCCATGTTATTCTCTCCCTCACAGACTGTCCATGTTATTCTCTCCCTCACAGACTGTCCTTAATATTATTCTCTCCCTCACAGACTGTCCTCCATGTTATTCTCTCCATCACAGACTGTCCTCCATGTCATTCTCTGCCTCAAAGACTGTCCTCCATGTTATTCTCTCCCTCACACACTGTCCTCCATGTTATTCTCTCATTCACAGAATGTCCTTCATGTTATTCTCTCTCTCACAGACTGTCCTCCATGCTATTCTCTCCCTCACAGACTGTCCTCCATATTATTCTCTCCCTCACAAACTGTCCTCCATGGTAATCGCTCCCTTACGGACTGTCCTCCATGTTATTTTCTCCCTCACAGACTGTCCTCCATGTTATTCTCTCCCTCACAGACTGTCCTCCGTGCTATTCTCTCCCTCACAGACTGTCCTCCATGTTATTTTCTCCCTCACAGACTGTCCTCCGTGCTATTCTCTCCCTTACAGACTGTCCATGTTATTCTCTCCCTCACAGACTATCCTCCATGTTATTCTCTCAAACACACACTGTCCTCCATGTTATTTTCTCCCTCACAGACTGTCCTCCATGTTATTCTCTCCCTCACAGACTGTCCTCCATGGTATTCTCTCCCTCACAAACTGTCCTCCATGTTATTCTCTCCCTCACAGACTGTCCATGTTATTCTCTCCCTCACAGACTGTCCTTAATGTTATACTCTCCCTCACAGACTGTCCTCCATGTTATTCTCTCCATCACAGACTGTCCTTCATGTCATTCTCTCCCTCAAAGACTGTCCTCCATGTTATTCTCTCCCTCACACACTGTCCTCCCTGTTATTTTCTCCCTCACAGACTGTCCTCTATGTTATTCTCTCCCTCACAGACTGTCCTCCATGTTATTCTCTCCCTCATGGACTATCCTCCATGTTATTCTCTCCCTCACAGACTGTCCTCCATGTTATTCTCTCCCTCACAGACTTTCCTCCATGGTATTCTCTCCCTCACTAACTGTCCTCCATGTTATTCTCTCCCTCACAGACTGTCCATGTTATTCTCTCCCTCACAGACTGTCCTTAATGTTATTCTCTCCCTCACAGACTGTCCTCCATGTTATTCTCTCCATCACAGACTGTCCTCCATGTCATTCTCTGCCTCAAAGACTGTCCTCCATGTTATTCTCTGCCTCACACACTGTCCTCCATGTTATTCTCTCATTCACAGAATGTCCTTCATGTTATTCTCTCTCTCACAGTCTGTCCTCCATGCTATTCTCTCCCTCACAGACTGTCCTCCATTTTATTCTCTCCCTCACGGACTGTCCTCCATGGTAATCGCTCCCTTACGGACTGTCCTCCATGTTATTTTCTCCCTCACAGACTGTCCTCCATGTTATTCTCTCCCTCACAGACTGTCCTCCGTGCTATTCTCTCCCTCACAGACTGTCCTCCATGGTATTCTCTCCCTCACAAACTGTCTTCCATGTTATTCTCTCCCTCACAGACTGTCCATGTTATTCTCTCCCTCACAGACTATCCTCCATGTTATTCTCTCAAACACACACTGTCCTCCATGTTATTTTCTCCCTCACAGACTGTCCTCCATGTTATTCTCTCTCTCACAGACTGTCCTCCATGTTATTCTCTCCCTCACAGACTGTCCTCCATATTATTCTCTCCCTCACGGACTGTCCTCCATGGTAATCGCTCCCTTACGGACTGTCCTCCATGTTATTTTCTCCCTCACAGACTGTCCTCCATGTTATTCTCTCCCTCACAGACTGTCCTCCGTGCTATTCTCTCCCTCACAAACTGTCCTCCTTGGTATTCTCTCCCTCACAAACTGTCCTCCATGTTATTCTCTCCCTCACAGACTGTCCATGTTATTCTCTCCCTCACAGACTATCCTCCATGTTATTCTCTCAAACACACACTGTCCTTCATGTTATTTTCTCCCTCACAGACTGCCCTCCATGTTATTCTCTCCCTCACAGACTGTCCTGCATGTTATTCTCTCCCTCACAGACTGTCCACCATGGTGTTCTCTCCCTCACAAATTGTCCTCTATTTTATTCTCTCCCTAACAGACTGTCCTTCATGTTATTCTCTCCCTCACAGACTGTCCTCCATGTTATTCTCTCCCTCACGCACTGTCCTCCATGGTAATCTGTCCCATACAGACTGAACTCCATGTTATTTTCTCCCTCACAGACTGTCCTCCATGTTATTCTCTCCCTTACAGACTGTCCTCCATGTTATTCTCTCCCTTACAGACTGTCCTCCATGGTATTCTCTCCTTCACAAACTGTCCTCTATGTTATTCTCTCCCTCACAGACTGTCCATGTTATTCTCTCCCTCACAGACTGTCCTTAATATTATTCTCTCCCTCACAGACTGTCCTCCATGTTATTCTCTCCCTCACAGACTGTCCTCCATGTTATTCTCTCCCTCACAGACTATCCTCCATGTTATTCTCTCCCTCACAGACTGTCCTCCATGTTATTCTCTCCCTCACACACTGTCCTCCATGTTATTCTCTCCCTCACAGATTGTCCTCCATGTTATTCTCTCCCTCACAGACTGTTCTCCATGTTATTCTCTCCCTCACAGACTGTTCTCCATGTTATTCTCTCCCTCACAGACTGTCCTCCATGTTATTCTCTCAAATACACACTGTCCTCCATGTTATTTTCTCCCTCACAGACTGTTCTCCATGTTATTCTCTCCCTCACACAATGTCCTCCGTGCTATTCTCTCCTTCACAGACTGTCCTCCATGGTATTCTCTCCCTCACAAACTGTCCTCCATGTTATTCTCTCCCTCACAGACTGTCCATGTTATTCTCTCCCTCACAGACTATCCTCCATGTTATTCTCTCAAACACACACTGTCCTTCATGTTATTTTCTCCCTCACAGACTGTCCTCCATGATATTCTCTCTTTCACAGTCTGTCCTCCATGTTATTCTCTCCCTCACAGACTGTCCTCCATGTTATTTTCTCCCTCTCAGACTGTCCTCCATGGTATTTTCTTCCTCACAGACTGTCCTCCATGGTATTCTCTCCCTCACAAATTGTCCTCTATTTTATTCTCTCCCTCACAGACTGTCCTCCATGTTATTCTCTCCCTCACGGACTGTCCTCCATGGTAATCTCTCCCTCACAGACTGTCCTCCATGTTATTCTCTCCCTCACACACTGTCCTCCATGTTATTCTCTCCCTCACAGATTGTCCTCCATGTTATTCTCTCCCTCACAGACTGTCCTCCATGTTATTCTCTCCCTCACAGATTGTTCTCTGTTGTGAATTCCGCTCTTGGGCTCCCTCCGGTGGTTGTAAGTGGCACTTTTGTGAGTTCTGCTCTTGGGCTCCCTCTTGTGGTTTCTAGTGGTATGGTTGCTCGTTGGAGTTAGCTGTCATCAGCTGCCTCCACTTATCTTCTCTTCTGCTCGGCTATTTAGGTCTGGCTCTGTCTTCAGCCAGTGCCACTTGTAAATGGTTCCTGGTTGGATTCACATCTCTTTGGAGTTCCCTGTTATCCTGACCAGTTCAGCTAAGCTAAGTTTTTGCTTGCTCTTTTCTGTCCATAGATTGTGGACTTATCCATTCTGTGCTTTCTATGTTTATCCAGCTTATCAGTGTGTATTGATTCTGTCTTGCTGGAAGCTCTGGGAGGCAGATTTGCGCTCCACACCTTTAGTCAGGTGTGGAGTTTTTTTTGTAAACTCTGCGTGGATTTTTGTAGTGTTTTATACTGACCGCACAGTATTCCATCCTGTCCTATCTATTTAGCTAGACTGGCCTCCTGTGCTCATCCTGGTTTCATTCTGTGTATGTCTTTTCCCTCTCCACTCACAGTCATTATTTGTGGGGGGCTAATCTATCCTTTGGGGATTTTCTCTGAGGCAAGATAGCTTTCCTGCTTCTATCTTTAGGGGTAGTTAGATCTTAGGCTGTGACGAGATGCTTAGGGAGAGTTAGGAGCATTCCACGGCTACTTCTAGTGTTGTGTTGAGCTTAGGGACTGCGGTCAGTACAGTTACCACGTCCTTCAGAGCTCGTTCCATGTTGCTCCTAGACCACTGTATCATAACAGTTCTCCATGTTATTCTCTCCCTCACAGACTGTCCTCCATGTTATTCTCTCAAACACACCCTGTCCTCCATGTTATTTTCTCCCTCACAGACTGTCCTCCATGTTATTCTCTCCCTCACAGACTGTCCACATGTAATTCTCTCCCTCACACACTGTCCTCCATGGTATTCTCTCCCTCACAGACAGTCCTTTATGTTATTCTCTCCCTCTCAGACTGTCCTCCATGTTATTCTCTCCATCACACACTGTCCTCCATGTTATTCTCTCCCTCACAGACGATCCTTCATGTTATTCTCTCCTTCACAGACTATCCTCCATGTTATTATCTCCATCACACACTGTCCTCCATGTAATTCTCTCCCTCCCAGACTATCCTTCATGTTATTCTCTCCCTCACAGACTGTCCTCCATGTTACTCTCTCAAGCACACACTGTCCTCCATGTTATTTTCTCCCTCACAGACTGTCCTCCATGTTATTCTTTCCCTCACCGACAGTCCTCCATGCTATCCTTTCCCTCACAGACTGTCCTCCATGTTATTCTCTCCCTCACAGACTGTCCTCCATGTTATTCTCTCAAACACACCCTGTCCTCCATGTTATTTTCTCCCTCACAGACTGTCCTCCATGTCATTCTCTCAAACACACACTGTCCTCCATGTTATTTTCTCCCTCACAGACTGTTCTCCATGTTATTCTCTCCCTCACGGACTATCCTCCATGTTATTTTCTCCCTCACAGACTGTCCTCCATGTTATTCTCTCCCTCACAGACTGTCCACATGTAATTCTCTCCCTCACACACTGTCCTCCATGGTATTCTCTCCCTCACAGACAGTCCTTCATGTTATTCTCTCCCTCACAGACTGTCCTCCATATTATTCTCTCCATCACACACTGTCCTCCATGTTATTCTCTCCCTCACAGACTATCCTTCATGTTATTCTCTCTCTCACAGACTGTCCTCCATGTTATTTTCTCCCTCACAGACTGTTCTCCATGTTATTCTCTCCCTCACAGACTATCCTCCATGTCATTCTCTCAAACACACACTGTCCTCCATGTTATTTTCTCCCTCACAGACTGTCCTCCATGTTATTCTCTCCCTCACAGACTGTCCACATGTAATTCTCTCCCTCACACACTGTCCTCCATGGTATTCTCTCCCTCACAGACAGTCATTCATGTTATTCTCTCCCTCACAGACTGTCTTCCATATTATTCTCTCCATCACACACTGTCCTCCATGTTATTCTCTCCCTCACAGACTATCCTTCATGTTATTCTCTCTCTCTCACAGACTGTCCTCCATGTTATTTTCTCCCTCACAGACTGTTCTCCATGTTATTCTCTCCCTCACAGACTATCCTCCATGTCATTCTCTCAAACACACACTGTCCTCCATGTTATTTTCTCCCTCACAGACTGTTCTCCATGTTATTCTCTCCCTCACGGACTATCCTCCATGTTATTTTCTCCCTCACAGACTGTCCTCCATGTTATTCTCTCCCTCACAGACTGTCCACATGTAATTCTCTCCCTCACACACTGTCCCCCATGGTATTCTCTCCCTCACAGACAGTCCTTCATGTTATTCTCTCCCTCACAGACTGTCCTCCATGTTATTCTCTCCATCACACACTGTCCTCCATGTTATTCTCTCCCTCACAGACTATCCTTCATGTTATTCTCTCCCTCACAGACTGTCCTCCATGTTATTCTCTCAAGCACACACTGTCCTCTATGTTATTTTCTCCCTCACAGACTGTCCTCCATGTTATTCTTTCCCTCACAGACAGTCCTCCATGCTATCCTTTCCCTCACAGACTGTCCTCCATGTTATTCTCTCCATCACACACTGTCCTCCATGTTATTCTCTCCCTCACAGACTATCCTTCATGTTATTCTCTCCCTCACAGACTCTCCTCCATGTTATTCTTTCCATCACACACTGTCCTCCATGTTATTCTCTCCCTCACAGACTATCCTTCATGTTATTCTCTCCCTCACAGACTATCCTCCATGTTATTTTCTCCTTCACAAACTGTTCTCCATGTTATTCTCTCCCTCGCAGACTGTCCTCCATGTTATTCTCTCCCTCACAGACTGTCCTTGATGTTATTCTCGTTTTAGTATTTGTATGTAGTTTATTTATGAATGCTGATTGGTCAAGGCCGGCCAGGCGCGACCAATCAGGGATATGGGATTTCGGTTACAGGCAAAAAGACCCTTAGACAATCTATATATATAATTGTCTAAGGTGTACTTCCATCTGTCTGTCTGTCTGTAACGGAAATCCTGCGTCGCTGACTGGTCTCGCCAGCTGCCTGTCCTAGCTGCCGCGACCAATCAGGCCGAGAATTAGTCACTCCCTACTTCCGTCCAGTCAGTGTCACTCACCCGCTCCATACTCCCATCCAGTCACCGCTCACACAGGGTTAATGCCAGCGTTAACGGACCGCGTTATGCCGTGGGTAACGCACTCAGTTAACGTTGCTATTAACCCTGTGTGTCCCCAACTTTTTACTATTGATGCAGCATCAATAATAAAAAGATCTAATGTTAAAAATAATAAAAAAACAAAAAACCTGCTATTCTCACCTTCCGTCGTCCGACGATGCGCTCGCGCCTGCTGCCAGCTTCCGTTCGCAGAGATGCATTGAAAAATTACCCAGAAGACTTAGCAGTTTCATGAGACCTCTAAGTCATCTGGGTAATTTCGCAATGCATCCTGGGAACGAAAGATGGCAGCAGCCGCGCGCGCATCGGCACATCTTCGCTGGACCCCTGCGGGTGAGTATATAACTATTTTTTATTTTAATTACACGGTGAGTGGCCAGGACCGGGCGTAGTGATCTGTGTCCAGTTTTGGGCACCGGTGCTCAGGAAGGATATAATGGAACTAGAGAGAGTACAAAGGAGGGCAACAAAATTAATAAAGGGGATGGGAGAACTACAATACTCAGATAGATTAGCGAAATTAGGATTATTTAGTCTAGAAAAAAGACGACTGAGGGGCGATCTAATAACCATGTATAAGTATATAAGGGGACAATACAAATATCTCGCTGAGGATCTGTTTATACCAAGGAAGGTGACGGGCACAGGGGGGCATTCTTTGCGTCTGGAGGAGAGAAGGTTTTTCCACCAACATAGAAGAGGATTCTTTACTGTTAGGGCAGTGAGAATCTGGAATTGCTTGCCTGAGGAGGTGGTGATGGCGAACTCAGTCGAGGGGTTCAAGAGAGGCCTGGATGTCTTCCTGGAGCAGAATAATATTGTATCATACAATTAGGTTCTGTAGAAGGACGTAGATCTGAGGATTTATTATGATGGAATATAGGCTGAACTGGATGGACAAATGTCTTTTTTCGGCCTTACTAACTATGTTACTATGTTACTATGTTATGTGTACGGTGGCCCCAGCTGTGCGGAGTAGTCGTGTATCATATGAAGCTGTATGGGACTATTTACTTCTATGGCCAGTAGGGTTGAGCGAAATGGATCGGACAAATTAAAAAATCGCCGACTTTTGGCAAAGTCGGGTTTCATGAAACCCAACCTGATCCTAGTGTGGGATCGACCATGAGGTCGGCGACCTGCGTGCAAAGCCGCGTTTGATATGACGCTTTCAGCGCCATTTTTCAGCCAATGAAGGAGGACGCAGAGTGTGGGCAGCGTGATGACATAGTTCTCGGTCCCCACCATCTTAGAGAAGGGCATGACAGTGATTGGCTTGATTTTTGCTGCGTCACAGGGGCTATAAAGGGGCGTGCACGCCGGCCGCCATCTTGCTTCTGCCGATCTTAGCATAGGGAGAGGTTTCTGCCGCTTCATCAGAAGAAGGGATATAGTTAGGGAGGGAAGATTAACCCCCAAACTGCTTGTGCTGTAGCGATTTCCACTGTCCAACGCCACCTTTTCTTTGCAGGGACAGTGGAGTTTATATTTTTGTGCATCATCTCTGTAGCTTATTAGTCTGCCTTATAAGGCTCCCTGATAGCTGCATTGCTGTTTGCACGCCGCTGTGCAAACCAACTGCTTTTTTAAAAGCAAAAATCCTGTTGCTTCTTTCTGCACAGTTATCTTGTTTATTTGTCCACACTTTTGTGTGCAGCAGTTCTTTTTATTGCTGCCATATTTGTCCTGAAATCATTGTAGGGAGATTGAAATTGTACTACAGTCCTTGTATTTTTTCATATATCTTCCAGCCACTTTCTGCCACTTACATTGTGTTGTTTTATACACTGGGCCTGAGTTTTGGGTCATAAACATACGGATGAATGACCTCGGGGAGATCAAAACATCCAACACCGCAAAGACACCATCACGTGTTTCTCAACGCAGTGATCCAGAACACTGCCCCCATCCCTTATGGGAAATATGCAAATGTATGTAGAAAAGCCGCGGAGACACCATCACGTGTTTCTCAACACAAGCAATAAATAGCCAGGTCTTTCACCAGGAAGGAACAACCATGGGAAGGGCAGCATCCAAAAAGGAAAACCACCTATGCCAAAACATGGTATCCATCCACAGACAGCTGTTTCGGGGTATTTTCCCATCATCAGTGTGGAGTAGGAAACTGGCTATTAGGAGCAGTGCGTAGTAAAAGGGCTATAAACATAAGGACCTGGCTATTGCTTGCGTTGATAAAAAATGTGATGGTGTCCACGGCTTTTCTACACGCATTTGCATATTTCCCATAAGGGATGGGGGCAGTGTTCTGGATCACTACGTTGAGAAACACGTGATGGTGTCTCCGCAGTGTTGGATGTTTTGATCTCCCCGAGGTCATTCATCCTTATGTTTATAGTCCTTTTACTAGGCACTGCTCCTAATAGCCAGTTTCCTACTCCACACTGATGAGAGGCAAATACCCCGAAGCAGCTGTCTGTGGATGGATACCATGTTTTGGCATAGGTGGTTTTCCTTTTTGGATGCTGCCCTTCCTGTGGTTGTTCCTTCCTGGTGAAAGACTTGGCTATTTATTGCTTGCGTTGAGAAACACATGATGGTGTCTCCGCGGCTTTTCTACATGAGTTTTGGTGTTATCATAGTCCTAGTAAGAACACAGGCTGTGAGTCACTTCAACAACTCAAATAAATTACATATTCCGTCGTGTAATACCACAACAGAAACGGAAGTGAAGAAAGAGGGGATGATATGTAAAAGTTATAATTTTATTGAAACACAATTTGAACAGTAAAATAAAACATTAGACAAGGGGAGGGAAAAGAGGGGAAGGATGGGGTTTAAACCACCAAGATAGAGAGAACGAGACTCCACTGAACCAAACAGTGTTTAAACAAGTGTATAAACCACTAACGATAGTATATGATGGTAATAAGGTACAAAAGTTGGGCAGACTAGATGACCACATGCAAAAATATCTAAATGTGAAACAAGGTATGGCCACCTAAGGCATACAGATATATCCCATGGATAGGTAAAATAACCAAGCACCAGGTTAGTATCTATCAATCCCAAATACAAGGCAGGAAAAAACCTGCTACTGTAGAGGTGAGTACTACCAATGTAAGGTGCAGTAATGAAAACCTACCACAGTGGGATAAAATAGCCCAGGAGTAAATTACCTGTGATTCAAATGCAGTGGTGTCTAGTGCAGAGGGAGAGTGCAGCCCCGGTTCCCATGCGCCCGACAAGCGCTGTTTCGCCGTAGCTTCTTCAATGGGGGTGAGTTTTGGCTCAGTCTCCCCCAAAAAAGTGAGATTGAAATTCTCACAAAGTGGATATACTTCAGTCCTGTTAGTTTGTCATATGTCAGCCAGCCACTTTCTGCCACTTAGATTGCGTTGTTATATACACTGGGCCTGAGTTTTGGTTCAGTCTCCCCCCAAAAAAGGGAGATTTAAATTCTCAACAAGTTTATATACACCTTCTAACCTTGTTTTACAGTAGCATATAACGGTTGTTATTTTGGTTAGAGTTTCTAAAAAATGAGGAAGTCTGTTGGAAGAGCCCGTGAGCGGTGGTGGTGGTGGTGGTGCATCTGGTGGTAGTGGCAAAAGCACAATAGCACCTAAGGTTGGAGGTGTTGAGCCAGCGTCATCGTCTGGCTACACAAGGCCTCAAAGACTCCCTTATCTGGGAGTAGGAAAACAGCTTTTAAAGCCGGATGATCTAACCTTCATTAAAATGAACCAATCATGGATTTCAAATTATTTTGCCCCACCTTCCCCTGCTGACACGTAACTTGCCTGAAAAATGTCTTGCTTTTGGCCTCCTCTTACTGACTTCTCCAATTCCTCCATTTGCAGCTGCTGAATGTCCACCATAGGCCATTTTTATACCTCCCTAAATGGGCTGACTCCCCCCACAGGGCCGTGGTCACCACCTTGTGCAAGCACCCGTGCGAGTGCCGTTTGCCTGGACAGGTGGGTGGGCCCATTCTTGGGCGACGTCACTGGCACAGGGTCCCTCATAGTACAATGAAGTGTCTCTGACGGTGGTGGTGCACAACCAACGTCAGACACACCGTCGTAATATGAGGGGCCCTGTGCCAGTACCGCCGCCCACGAGAGAGTGTTCCCCCCCAGCTCGAACAGTGTTCTACCACTTGCAATACTTACCTCTCCCTGCTCCACCACTGTGTAGTCTGTGCTGTTAAATCCTTCAATGGCACTGCCAATACAAATTTGTTGAAATGATAGATGATAGTTAAAATATACAGGGGCCCTGGCCTCCATTTAGACCAGTTAATTCTTTGTGCCTACTACCAGTCTGCTACTCAGCAGAGGAGCCCACCCCTGTACCTAGCTATGCCACCTGTTTAGTCCTGTTTCCAATTTTGAACTGCATTTAGCCTACTTTATTATTTGGGCCTACTAACTGTGTCTGCCACTCATTACAGTTGTCCTCCACTGAACAAAGCAATGCCGCCCGTTTAATCCTGTTACCAATTTTGAACTGCATTTAGCCTACTTTATTATTTGGGCCTACTAACTGTGTCTGCCACTCATTACAGTTGTTCCCCACTGAACAAAGCAATGCCGCCTGTTTATTCCTGTTACCAATTTTGAACTGCATTTAGCCTACTTTATTATTTGGGCCTACTAACTGTGTCTGCCACTCATTACAGTTGTCCTCCACTGAACAAAGCAATGCCGCCTGTTTAGTCCTGTTACCAATTTTGAACTGCATTTAGCCTACTTTATTATTTGGGCCTACTAACTGTGTCTGCCACTCATTACAATTGTCCTCCACTGAACAAAGCAATGCCGCCTCTTTAGTCCTGTTACCAATTTTGAACTGCATTTAGCCTACTTTATTATTTGGGCCTACTAACTGTGTCTGACACTCATTAAAGTTGTCCTCCACTGAACAAAGCAATGCCGCCTATTTAGTCCTGTTACCAATTTTGAACTGCATTTAGCCTACTTTATTATTTGGGCCTATATCTGTGCTTCCTCCTCATCCTGCCCATTGCCCAACCACTGCTAGATGAGTCAGCTGGTACATTGACCAAGACCACTACATTTCCCTTGCACTCTACACAGCCAGAATCTGACCCTGCTGAAAGTCAGGTTCCCCTTCCCGCATACTATACCACCTTACACGGGGTCAAAGAGGAAGGTGCAGATGAAAGTGCAGGTTCCTTCATCAGGTGATGGGGGGGCATACTCGTTGGCGACGTCACTGGCACAGGGCCCCTCATAGTACGCAAAAGTGTCTCTGCCAGTGGGAGGCGCCACCTGCCGTCAAACACACCGCCATACTATGAGCGGCCCTGTGCCAGTGCCAATGAGTGGGCCCTCCCCTGCTTGCTCAGGATCACAGCACTTGCAAAGTTGAAATACTTACCTCTCCCTGCTCCACCGCCGTGACATATTCCACGTTTCCTGGGCCCACGAAAACCTTGAGCCAGCCCTACCCCCCCACAACTTTAGCTAAATGACCCCCAGTTTTCAATGCCTAACTATTATTATAAAGTAAATTAAGACTGACAAGCTTAAGTAATAAGAATTGATGTTTTTGGCATTAAAATGGGCACTGTAGGTGTTTTCCTGTCCTCCACTCACTGCTGACTTTGATTCCCCATTGACTTGCATTGGGTTTCGTGTTTCAGTCGGCCCCCGACTTTTCGCAATAATCGGCCGATTTCACCCGACCCGACTTTTGACAAAGTCGGGTTTCGCGAAACTCGATTCGATCCTAAAAAAGTAAAAGTCGCTCAACTCTAATAGCCAGTGTTAGATACTATGCGGGCTGTGCTATATATTACGTGGGCTGTGTTATATATTACGTGGCCAGTGTTATATACTACGGGGCCTGTATATACTGCGTGGCTGCTGTATATGGCGTGGACTGTGTTATATACTACATGGGCTGTGTTATTTACTGCGTGGCCTGTATTAACGCATCGGGTATTCTACAATATGTATGTATGTATATAGCAGCCACATAGTATATGGTACAGGCCACGTAATACTCCTATATACTACGTGGCCTGTACTATATACTATGTGGCTGCTATATACATACATACCTACATATTCTAGAATACCCGATGCGTTAGAATCGGGCCACCATCTAGTTATATATATAGATGTAATCCTACTACGCATTTCAGATCGCAGTCTTTCGTCCTGAAGCAAGCTATTTGATAGTATTCAATTGTGCTTAAACATATAGGCAGTTTGCATACTCACTCAGTGGCTGCTAAGCTTTATTATTACTTGAGGTCACAGCAAACTATTTGAATATAAATACATTTGGTTAAACATATAGGCAGCCTGCATACCCACTCAGCAGCTGCTGAGTATAGACACTATGCAATACTATACTATTGAATGCCCTCTATCTCTAGTAGGATTACAATATAATATTCTACATTTTAGAAGTCACATTATTTCACCTAGTGGCTCTGTTTTGGCTTTTTATGTATTTTTATTGTGTAACAAATATTTTACCTATTTTCTGTGCGGGCACCCTTGTGTTATGGTGTTACCATTTACCATATTTCTGCATCAATAAAGGTATTTTATTGTAACCTAACTGCGCCCATATTTTTGACCATATATATGGTTCTTTCTCATATTGGTGCACTTACGTTTTCCGAATGGTCTACCATTAATTTCCCTTTTATTATTATTATTATTTATTTATATAGCACCATTAATTCCATGGTGCTGTACATGAGAAGGGGTTACATCAAAATACAAATATCACTTACAGTAAACAAATCTAACAATGACAGACTGGTACAAGACCCTGCCCTTGCGGGCTTACATTCTACAGGATTATGGGGAAGGAGACAGTAGGTCGGGGCTTGCAGTAGCTCCGATGGTGTTGAGGTGGCCGTGTGGTCATTATAGGTTGTAAGCTTCTTTGAAGAGATGGGTTTTCAGGTTTCTTTTGAAGGATCCAAATGTGGTGGATAACCGGATGTGTTGGGGCACAGAATTCCAGAGGATGGGGGATATTCGGGTGAAGTCTTGGAGGTGATTGGGTGAGGAGCAAATAAGTGTGGAGGAGAGGAGGAGGTCTTGGTAGGACCAAAGATTACGTGAGGGAAGATACTGAGACATTAGTTCGGAAATGTACAGAGGAGAAAGGTTATGGATGGCTTTGTAGGTCAGTGTTAGTAGTTTAAACTGGATACGCTGGGAAATTGGGAGCCAGTGAAGGGATTTGCAAAGAGTGTAACGAGGAGAGAGATTAATTAGTCGGGCAGCAGAGTTAAGGATGGACTGGAGGGGTGCGAGAGTGTTAGAAGGTAGGCCACAGAGGAGGATGTTGCAGTAGTCGAGGCGGGAGATGATGAGGGCTATTTTGGTAGAGTGAAGGTTGAGGAAAGGACGGATTCTGGAAATATTTTTGAGTTGGAGGCGACTGTAATTGATGCTATCTAACACTTTGGGTAGGTATGTGTGTATATATTTATTGCAACGTCCAGCACGTGTTTTAAACCATTTTTTTTAAAACACTAAAGTCATCATTTATTGGCTAATTCACGTCACATGGGCACCAACATTTAATCACAGGTGATTCTCATTTGTGATTTACCACAGGTGTGTTTCCATACTAATTTAATGTAAAGTGCGCCAATACCAGTGTCACAGCAAGCTTTAGATTTTTTGCTATTTTTCCCTCCCATTGTTTTTTGTTTCAAATTATTGCTTATCATTTGGTCTTTTCTATTTAACACGAGTGCTCTGTACAAAAAATCAGTTTCACTTGACTCATCTTTTTCAGGAGATATTCCATTTTATGTACTTACACTTCCTGGGTGCCAATAACGATGACCAGAACTGTATATGTACACATTTTTCCTACATGTGTATATTTATCATGTTTTATTACATTCATTCCTATGCATATGTGTGTGTGTGTATGTATGTGTATATACAGTATATATCTATAGTGATATGAATATATAGTTGTTTGTGATGTTTGCAGCATTTTTTCATTCTTTATCTATCGTTCCAGAATAACATGTTTCTATAACACTAATATTGTTTTTTTCTCCCCAACATTGAATTTTCTTATTTTACAGTCTTGGATAGATGAATTTATGTCATGGAACCCAGATGTTTTCTGTGGGCTTAAGAAGATGTTTATCTCGAGTGATTACTTCTGGACCCCAGACTTGTACATCTATGAAATGTAAAGCTATTCTTTAATTTCATGCAGATAAAATAAATATGCTGTGTGTGATCAACTGTGGCAGTAGCCTGGGAACGGGGTGGGTACGGTTCCACGGTGTGCATGGCGCCTGATGGCAAAGACACCGTCCACTAGTGGTGCTGAATTAGGGCACAAGTTTACCAGTACACCTGTACTGAACCACAATTTGGATTGGATCTGATTCAAAATCTTCGCTAAAGAGAACCTGTCGTTAAATTCATGCCACCTGGACTACGTCAGGCAGTATAAATCAGAGCCTGGTTGAGTAATTCCTGCTATGTAGGCATTTCAGATAAAACATAGGTTGAAGACCTGACTAGTCCAGTGCAGTTCTGGCAGTTCCCAATTCTTTGTGTATGCACAAAGTAAAATATACACAGCTGCCATCATGTAGCCAGGGTATGTTTCATGCTGTCCATGGTTCAGGAAACATGGATGTAATAAAGTGGCTCCTTATAAAAGCTCAGTATGAGTATAGCCTAAGGCCGGTTTCACATTTGCATTTACCTGATCTGCGGAGGGCTGCGGACTTCCTCCGTGAAGCCCCGCCCTCGGCCGCACCTCCGCCGCTAGCTCCGCCTACTTCTGCACGCGGCTTGCGTACCTATCTTTAACATTAGGTACGCAGGTCGTGCCGCTATATGCGGATGCTTCCGCATGCGTCGTTTTGACGATGCGGCGTCCAGTGTAGGACGCAGCTTGCAGCAATTTTTTTTTCTCCGCATTGTCAAAACGACCTGCGTACCTAATGTTAAAGATCAGGTAAACGCTAGTGTGAAACTAGCCTTAGTATGAGGTTTCCGTCAGTCAGAGCCTCTCAGTCAGTCCCTATGATCTTACATTTAGGCCACGTTCACACTATCGGTATTTGGTCAGTATTTTACCTCAGTATTTGTAAGCCAAAACCAGGAGTGGAACAATTAGAGGGAAAGTATAATAGAAACATATCCACCACTTCCATATTGTCACCCGCTCCAGGTTTTGGCTTCCAAATACTGAGGTAAAATACTGAACATGTGCACGAGGCCTTAAGATTACACGTTTCACGGAGTGATAACAATAGAGCTTATGATTATTACAATCTGATTTCTTTAAAAAAAATGGCTTCATAGCTAATTAATTTATTGTTCTTGCATTTCATAATAATTACACTCCTTGCATATCAATTTTCCAGGATTGAATCTGATGACAATTCCCCAAATATCCCATATTACAGGATAAGCTACAATGGGAAAATTGTGAATACAATGCCGATGCGGATTGTCGTTAGCTGCAAATTAAACGTCTTTACTTTTCCCTTTGACAACCAAACCTGCACATTATCTTTTGGGTCCTACGTATACACAGGTAGGCTTACATGACTGAAGCAACAGTATACAATGCTGTTCTCTGTACTGCCTAAATAATATGCGGACCAAGTAAGTTATACTCTACAATATATGTGAAAATGTGTAAAAATGATGGCACTTTTTGTTGAAAGTGATGATACTTACCATAGAACATGTACAGTCGTGGCCAAGAATTTGAGACTGACTCAAATTTTGGTTTTCATAATTTGCCGCTTCAGCATTTTTTTATGTTGTATTCAGATATTCCTACGGTTCCTGGAGTACAATTATCAGCATTTCATAAGTTTTTACACTTTTTTTGACAAATATATCAAGTTTATATAAAGACTTGATACTTCCAGTGTTGACCCTTTTTTCCCCAAGACTTCTTGCCTTTGGTTGACAGCTGGATATCGGTTTCTGGGCCAATTCCTGACTGATGACAGCCCATTCTTAACTAATCAGTGCTTGAACCTTATCACAATTTCTGTGATTTTTTTTCCGGTCCAACTGCTTTTGGGGATTAACTAGTGTTAATCTCTAGGGGATAGAGATCTGGGGAGTTTTCTTGCCATGGTCGAAATTTCAGTGCTCCCAGAGCCACTTATTTATCTCTTTTGCTTTGTGACCTGGTCTCCATCATGCTGTAAATTCATTGTCCATCACCAAATTGCTCCTGGATAATTGTGACGAGTTTCTCTTGGAGGATGGTTAGATCCCATTCTTTGTCCATGGCAGTGTTCTTAGGCAAAATTGTGAGTGAAAAGCCAACACATATGAATGTTTTCAAGATGCTTAACAGTTGGCATGACACAGGATGCATGGTAGCCCTCACCTTTTCTTCTCCAGTCAGTCTTTTTCCCAAATTTCCCAAACAGTCTGGAGCGGGCTTCATTAGAGAAAATAACTTTACCCTAGTCTTCTGCAGTCTAATCCCTGTACTTCTTGCAAAGTTTTTTCTCCGATATCTAAAAAAATGTGCCAAGATAACTAGCATATGAAAACTCACTCTAGGGGTGGGGACTGGAGTAGTAGAGCTCCAAATTTCATAAATCTGTTTAAAACATGCGAAAAAGACATATTGATGTTAAAATAAAAAATACAAAATTGTCATAAATCAAAAAGTCACAAATTGAGAGTTATTCACACAGAAACACTGTCATAAATGCACTAATGAATCGGGTCCTAAATCAGTGGTGTATCACCAATGGCAGTAGGCGACACAGCTGCTGAAGGGCCATGAGCCAGGGCACTGGCACAGGACCTCCCCATCCTCTGCCCGTTATCTCAAGTTCAACTGTATCGGTATCCTGGATGCTGATACAGTTGAAAGCAATGATGGAGAAGGGAGCATCAGCTGACACTCCCTCTCACATTATTTCCCCTGTGCATCTGATGGCTCTGCGCTGCAGACATGATGACGTTACTACATGCTGCTGCATGAACTATGGGGTGCATTCACTGTATAGAGGACTATGTGTATGCATTAGACTGTGTGGACTATAGGGTACATTATACTGTATGGAGGACTGGGGAGTGCAGTATAATGTATGGAGGACTATGTTGAGCGCATTATAATATATAGAGGGCTATGTGGGAGCATTTATACTTTATGGAGGGCTATGTGGGGCCATTACACTGTATGCAAGCAATTTTACAATGTGAAAGTTTGCGTGGGGTCCATCATACTGTGTGGAGTTAGGGGATCATACTGCATTAGGGTCACCATACTTTGCTGGGGGAGTTGAGGTGGGGTACAGTAGGGGCCTCATTCTGGTGTGTGCAGGGTACTATCGAGGAATTCACTGTGGTGTTATCATACAGTGTTTGGGGAGCACTTTTGTTGCCATCATACTTTATGGGTTTACGATGAAAAGGGAATTTAGGTGCTTCAGTGGGAGAAAAATTATTTTGTTAAGGCTGCAAAGTTGTGAGATATGCTCTTCTGTGACCCCATCAATTTTTTGTTGTTTGGGGGGCCCAATTAGAACTTCTGCATTTGGGCCACATGATTGGTATGTACGCCCATGCCCAGAGTGTTATGACCTGGTGGTTAGGAGCACCAGGAATGACCTGATGGTTAAACTCACAGGACAAGCTCTGGGAAGTGGGAACTTTGCTGACCGCAATCCCTAATCCTATCACACACACTAGAAATAGCCGTGGAGCGTACCTGACAGGCCTAGACGCCTCGGCACAGCCTAAGAACTAGCTAGCCCTAGAGATAGAAAATAAAGCCTACCTTGCCTCAGAGAAATTTCCCCAAAGGAAAAGGCAGCCCCCCACAAATATTAACTGTGAGTTAAGATGAAAGTCACAAACACAGAAATGAAACAGGTTTAGCAAAGGGAGGCCAGACTAACTAAATAGACAGAGGATAGGAAAGGTATCTTTGCGGTGAGCACAAAAACTACAAAAGACCACCAGAGTGTGCAAAAAGACCCCCGCACCGACTCACGGTGTGGAGGCACCACCCTGCATCCCAGAGCTTCCAGCTAGCAAGACAAAATCATGAAAGCAAGCTGGACTAGAAAACCATGAACAGAAAATAACAAACGGGGACTTAGCTTCTTGCAGGAAGAGACAGGTCTCCAGAAAGATCCAAGAGTGAACTGAACCAGCACAGGAACATTGACAGCTGGCATGGAGTAACGATCTGAGTGGAGTTAAATAGAGCAGCCAACCAAAGGATAAACCACGTCACCTGTGTAAGGAAACTCAGAAGCAGCAGCTTCACTCACAGCCACCAGAGGGAGTCCATGGACAGAACTCGCCGAAGTACCATTCACGACCACAGGAGGGAGTTCGACAACAGAATTCACAACAGTACCCCCCCCTTGAGGAGGGGTCACCGAACCCTCACCAGAGCCCCCAGGCCGATCAGGATGAGCCAAATGAAAGGCACGAACTAGATCAGCAGCATGAACATCAGAGGCAAAAACCCAGGAATTATCTTCCTGACCATAACCCTTCCACTTGACCAGGTACTGGAGCTTCCGTCTCGAAACACGAGAATCCAAAATCTTCTCCACCACATACTCCAACTCCCCCTCGACCAACACCGGGGCAGGAGGATCAACGGAGGGAACCATAGGCGCCACGTATCTCCGCAACAACGACCTATGGAACACATTATGGATGGCAAAAGAAGCTGGAAGGTCCAAACGAAATGACACAGGATTAAGAACTTCAGAAATCTTATATGGCCCAATGAAACGAGGCTTAAACTTAGGAGAGGAAACCTTCATAGGAACATGACGAGATGACAACCAAACCAAATCCCCAACACGAAGTCGGGGACCAACACAGCGCCGGCGGTTAGCGAAACGTTGAGCCTTCTCCTGGGACAATGTCAAATTGTCCACCACATGAGTCCAAATCTGCTGCAACCTGTCCACCACCGTATCCACACCAGGACAGTCCGAAGGCTCAACCTGCCCTGAAGAGAAACGAGGATGGAAACCAGAATTACAGAAAAAAGGAGAAATTAAAGTAGCCGAGCTGGCCCGATTATTAAGGGCGAACTCAGCCAAAGGCAAGAAGGACACCCAATCATCCTGATCAGCAGAAACAAAGCATCTCAGATATGTTTCCAAAGTCTGATTAGTTCGTTCGGTTTGGCCATTAGTCTGAGGATGGAAAGCCGAAGAAAAAGACAAATCAATGCCCATCTTAGCACAAAAGGACCGCCAAAACCTCGAAACAAACTGGGAACCTCTGTCCGAGACAATGTTCTCTGGAATGCCATGCAAACGAACCACATGCTGGAAAAACAATGGCACCAAATCAGAGGAGGAAGGCAATTTAGACAAGGGTACCAAATGGACCATCTTAGAGAAGCGATCACAAACCACCCAAATGACCGACATCCTTTGAGAAACAGGGAGATCAGAAATAAAATCCATGGAAATATGCGTCCAGGGCCTCTTCGGGACCGGCAAGGGCAAAAGCAACCCACTGGCATGAGAACAGCAGGGCTTAGCCCGAGCACAAGTCCCACAGGACTGCACAAAAGAACGCACATCCCGTGACAAAGAAGGCCACCAAAAGGATCTAGCCACCAAATCTCTGGTACCAAAGATTCCAGGATGACCAGCCAACACCGAACAATGAACCTCAGAGATAACTCTACTAGTCCATCTATCAGGGACAAACAGTCTCTCCGCTGGACAACGGTCAGGTCTATCAGCCTGAAACTTCTGCAGCACGTGCCGCAAATCAGGGGAGATGGCCAGCTGTACTGTTATGACCTGCTGGTTAGGAGCACCAGGAATGACCTGATGGTTAAACTCACAGGACAAGCTCTGGGAAGTGGGAACTTTGCTGACCGCAATCCCTAATCCTATCACACACACTAGAAATAGCCGTGGAGCGTACCTAACAGGCCTAGACGCCTCGGCACAGCCTAAGAACTAGCTAGACCTAGAGATAGAAAATAAAGCCTACCTTGCCTCAGAGAAATTTCCCCAAAGGAAAAGGCAGCCCCCCACAAATATTAACTGTGAGTTAAGATGAAAGTCACAAACACAGAAATGAAACAGGTTTAGCAAAGGGAGGCCAGACTAACTAAATAGACAGAGGATAGGAAAGGTATCTTTGCGGTCAGCACAAAAACTACAAAAGACCACCAGAGTGTGCAAAAAGACCCCCGCACCGACTCACGGTGCGGAGGCACCACCCTGCATCACAGAGCTTCCAGCTAGCAAGACAAAATCATGAAAGCAAGCTGGACTAGAAAACCATGAACAGAAAATAACAAACGGGGACTTAGCTTCTTGCAGGAAGAGACAGGTCTCCAGAAAGATCCAAGAGCGAACTGAACCAGCACAGGAACATTGACAGCTGGCATGGAGTAACGATCTGAGTGGAGTTAAATAGAGCAGCCAACCAAAGGATAAACCACGTCACCTGTGTATGGAAACTCAGAAGCAGCAGCTTCACTCACAGCCACCAGAGGGAGCCCATGGACAGAACTCGCCGAAGTACCATTCACGACCACAGGAGGGAGTTCGACAACAGAATTCACAACACCAGAGTCTTTGTATAAACTATGTACTTGTCGATAACTGTTTTAAAAAGCTTAGATCTAAAATTACTGAAGCATAGTCAATGTTGGTCTGGGGTAGCCAGGGCCCACATTTAGAATTATGATATGTGAAAGTATTAGATTGTAAGAAACTATGCACAGCCCTGTATTTTGACCATATCATCATTTTATGCAGATTGTCTAACTCTAGGTTGCACAACCTTGAATGCTTATTGGAAGAAGCTGATCAGGTGATGCGTATTTGTGTATTGAGATAGGTGCAGTCTCAGGATACAACATCCTTTATTAAGGTGCGCAGAATAATTAGGCAGCTTGTCTTAGTCTTGCAAAATTGACCAAAAAAAAGAAATTTAACTGACTCTAAAAAATTAAAAATTGTTAAAAGTCTTAAAGAGGGAGGCAGAACTTTTGAAATTGCTAAGATATTGGAGCAAGGTCACAGAACCATCAGAAGTTTTGTTGCAAAGAGTCTACAGCAGTGGTCCCCAACCTTTCTGACCTTGAGAGCCACATTCAGCTCTTTAAGAGGGTCGCGAGCCACATCCAGCTCCTGTCCCCCCTCACAGTAGTGGCAACCAAAGCCCCCATTACGGGTATAATGATAACCAAAGATTTTCCACACAAATCACCCCGAATCAGTATGCCAAGATCCAGGGTTTTCCACCACACCCCACCACATTCAGCATTCTCCCATCACGCACTCCCAACACAGTCACATCCATCTTCAAGCACCTCCTCTGACTGGTAGTATCATCCTGTCTCCAGCGTACCATACTTAAATTATCTCTAAACCCCCAAGACCAGTAGAAGTGTACCCAAATCTGCTCTTCTGTGCAGGGCTACTCGAAAACTTCACTATTTTGAGATGTGCTCTTCATAACAGTTCACTAAATCTGGAGCTAATGTACCAAGCAGGCAGACAGCCCTGAGTCACAGTTCATGGGACTGCGAGCCACAAATAACTCCCAAGCTACAGGTTGGGGATCCCTAGTCTACAGGGTCGCAAAATACATGTTGCAAAAAAAGACGCACATTAACTGCCAAAGGTTTGAGAAGAATCAAACGTGACCATTACACCATTATCCTCCAGTGCAGTCATTTTCCAGAACTGCAACCTCCATGGAAGCCCAGAAGTACAAGGTGCTCAGTGCTCAGAGACATGGCTGAGATAAGGTAGGCTGAAACCACTGAGCATAGAAGTGGAGACATTAAGACTGCACCAAGAAGTATCTGAAGATAGATATTTCAAAGGTTTTTGGGACTGATGAGATGAGTAAGTAACTCTTGACAAACGAACCAGAATGATGGGCCCATGGCTGGATCAGTAATGGGCACATATCTTCACTTGTACTCAGATTCCACTAATTTAAAGGTGGCCACTGTTATGGGCTGGTATTACTAAAGAGAAGCTAGTTGAACCTTTTTGGATTGAAGGTGGACTCAAAATCAACTTCCAAACCTAATGTCAGGTTTTAGAAGAAACTTTATTCAAGCAGTAGTAAAGGAAAAAGTTTGCATCTTACAAAAAATAAACCATGATGTTTATGCAGGACAATGATCCATTGCAGCATCAAAGTTTCCACTGCTCGGCTGCCTGTAAAGTCCTTAAAGATGAGAGAACAATGACATGACTTCTTCCTCACTTGACCTAAATCCTGATGAGAACTTGTGGGCCCTTCTTCAAAGGGAGATATATGGTGAAGGAAAACAGTCAGCTCTCTGATCAGTGTCTGGGAGACTGTGGTTGGTACGGCCCTAAAAGATTATCATAAGCAGATTAAAAAACTGTCAGACTCCATGGATGGATGGTGTGGGAGTGATATTGAAAAGAAGGAGGCCTATAGTGGTCACTGATGTTTTTAAAAAAAGTCATATATATGTTTATAAATGTTATAAATCCATTTTAGGGGCTGAGGGGCCATCATATTATATACAGTAGGGCTGAGGACCATCATACATATCATATATATATATGCAGTTGGGACATCATACTATATATAGGGCTCCACGGAAGACACAAAGCAGTATTTAAGTATATATGGGGGCCATAATACTATATATGTAATGTGGTGCTGCAGTGCAGTACAGAGCAACCTCCATCAGGGGGTGCTGGTTAAGGAAAAGAGGTTGTACACACAGCGCAGCAACACTGAACAACAACACAGGTGTCACAGGTAATGAAAGAGAAGTCAGACATGCCAAGGTCATACACAGAGATAGCAGCGCGGTACAGAAGGGGTGAGCAGAGAATAGTCGGGGACAAGCAAGAAGTCAGAGCCTGCCGGGAACGTGGTAACCAAAACGTGAGACATAAGATGGAGTCGGGGTACAAGCCAGAGGTCAGAACAAGTCATAAACGGGTGCAGGCAGTCAGAGGCAAAAGGAACACTAGTATAAGTATCCAGGTCAGGTGCTCAAACCGTGCAGCATGAACTATAGCTGACACTGGCCCACAGGCTGCAGAGGACTTAAATAGCTCAGCCAGCTTCAAAGTGAGGCAGAGGGGATTAACTCCCACATGACCAGTCCAGAGATAAGACAGCTGAACACAAACTCAGAACTGGATCATGACAATATAGGGTGCTAGGGGTTCGTAATGCTGTATAAGATGCTGTGAGGGGCATAATGCAGTGTATAAGAGGCTGTTGGGGGCATAATACAGGATATAGGGAGCCATGAGGGCCATAATACGGTATATAACGTGTTGGGGGGGCAATTAGGGCATTATTTGCGCTAAATAAGGCATTTTTAGTTTTAATTGGGCCTCTCAGAGGGGCATTATTACTTTTTTTGGAGCATTGTTACTTTAAGGGGACACTTGCTTGAATGGGCATCTAAGATATTCTAAACTTCATAGGAGCAGATTGGGCATTAAGACTTTCTGGGATGCACAGTGGGGGCAATATCTTCTATCCTTTTATCAGGCACACAGTCTTTAGCATTTTGGGGGAGGATGTAATCATAGCAATGCATGTGTCTTTATTGTAATCTCTGCAGACGAGTCCTGGCTGGAGAAGTTGTCATGTTGGTCTGAGTAAGATGGAAAAGACGGAAAAGTGAAAGACTGTATCACAAAGAAAGTCAGCTGCAAGTCACCAAATATAACTGCAATGTAATCACTTATGTTCTGCAGAACTGATATCTACCACTATATGGCCACTGTATGGTGGTAATATCAGTTTTTTTGATAATTTTGTTTTAATTTTTTTATTTAGTAAGGGCCTGGGCACACATTACAGATTTGCTGCGCTTTTGGTGCGTTTTAGCCATGCAGATTTGTTAGTAAAACCTGAAGCAATCCTGATGCCAGCAAAGTGAGTGAGAAACCTGAAGTGTCATGCACACGTTGTTTATTTGTGACTTGCAGATTTGGTGCAGAAAATAATCTGCAGCATGTCAATTCTCTGTGCTTTTTGACAGCATTTTTCACCATTGACTTCAATCAAATCAATAAAAAACATAGGCAAAATGCACCAAAACGTGCATTTTTCCTGCCAAAAGATACAGAAATGTCTGCGTCCATTTACTCAATATGTGCACATAGTCTAAATGTTAATTGTAGTTCAGTAATGATGTAGTGGAAGGTGTATTGTGATATTATTGTGATATTATTTGCACAGTATGTTTGTTATGTAAAAGTACTGGTCATATTACATAATGTGTATTGTGCATTGTGTAGTGGTGATGGTAGTGGATATTGTGTAGAGGTATTAGTTTGGTCCTATATAGTAGTAATATTGGTAATTGTGGAGACACAGCATTGTATCTTAATTAACCAGACGTCTATTTTTAGCAAACCAAGAAGAGTAGACTGTTATCTGTATGTTGACCTTTGAATTTATGTGTTGGTCAAGAAAACAGACTTTTGTTTGTGTACGCCTGTAATATTGACATTTAATATAACATATTCTTATCCTTGATGACTAGTGATATTTACTGTTATGCTAGTAATTATGCATTGTTTAGTGACTTCGAAAACATAGGAGGAAAAACTACGCAAATAGATTAAATACTCAAGTAATGCTACTTAATCTCATCTCCATTCTTACCCTTTATGTCAATACTGAATGAAGGACACTTGTTAAGAATAAAAATAGGTCACATGCCTCTATAGAAAGACACAGAGAGACTTCCAGAGATTCTGCCAAAACATCTAAATATCCAGGGGACCCTACAGGAATCCTGCCGATATGTCATGGCTCCATCACGAGGGACATGGATCTACCATTCTACACGAAATAACCTATGGGACCTGGACCACGGTTGGAAGAATACAGATCGGTCCATTGACCATCACTAAACAATGGATACGTTTGGAGAAAGACAAGATTGCGACCCGCTGGTCGCCTGGCTCCATGGAGATGTTCGGAGAATCCAGGTTGTGACCCTCGGGTCAACTGGCCTTGTACCTCAATGGACTGTCATCTTCCTAAGCATGTTGTTACCTCCTCTCTGTGTGTATGTGCCACAGGTGGGGTAGTCAACCCTGGGAGCTCTAAAGTAACAGCTGCCATTATCCCGGCGAGTCAGCAGAAGGGTGAGACTTTGTAATGTGCACTGTTGTGAATTCTGTGGCAGAGCTCCCTCCTGTGGTCACAAGTGGTACTGCGGCTTCTGAGTTTCCTTCCTCAGGTGATGTGGTGAAGTCGTTAGGTGCTGCTCTATTTAACTCCACCTAGTGCTTTGCTCCTGGCCTCCAGTCAATGTTCTAGTATTGGTCTTGCTTCCTCCTGGATCGTTCCTGTGGCCTGTCTGCTCTGCATAAGCTGAGTTTTGCTTGTGTTATTTTTGTTTGCTATTTTTTCTGTCCAGCTTGCTTAATTGGTTTTTCTTGCTTGCTGGAAGCTCTGGGACGCAGAGGAAGCACCTCCGTACCGTTAGTCGGTGCGGAGGGTCTTTTTGCCCCTCTGCGTGGTTGTTTGTAGGGTTTTGTGTTGACCGCAAAGTTATCTTTCCTATCTTTGGTCTGTTCAGTAAGTTGGGCCTCACTTTGCTAAATCTATTTCATCTCTGCGTTTTTATTTTCATCTCTACTCACAGTCATTATATGTGGGGGCTGCCTTTTCCTTTGGGGTATTTCTCTGAGGCAAGGTAGGCTTATTTTTCTATCTTCAGGCCTAGCTAGTTTCTCAGGCTGTGCCGAGTTGCATAGGGAGCGTTAGGCGCAATCCACGGCTGCCTCTAGTGTGGTTGGATAGGATTAGGGATTGCGGTCAGCAGAGTTCCCACATCTCAGAGCTCGTCCTATGTCTTTTGGTTATTGTCAGGTCACTTTGTGTGCTCTGAACTTCAAGGTCCATTGTGGTTCTGAATTACCTAATCATAACAGTGCACCATCTTGGGGTATTTTGCCGGGACTGTTCTACATGTTATCTGCTTGTTTTGTGGTTAAATAAAGTATTTCCACACTGTTTTACCCTCACCCTGTGTTGTCTGAGTAGCGCTATAACCACGTTAAATGGAGAGTGGGAGATTGGCGGGATGATCCCTGGTCCATGCAGTTTTGGCTAGCGAACCTAGGCGTCTGCCGACTCCCATGTGTCTCCACACTAATATTGGTCTATGTATAGTGTTAGCAGTGGTATACAATAACTTTATAACTTTATATACCTAGATCATGTATACGTATGGGAGGGAACGTATGAGGACCCATGTACTTTGGGGCTTGAGCCCCGGATTTTTTAGGACCCTAGTAGCACCCCTGTGGAACTATGTTAAATAGTTTAAGGATTTGTAAAAATGTTAACCCTCTTTTATGTTACAGTTTCAGACATCTTCATGTTGCCAAAAAGTAACTCCTCTGTGGTCAACAAAAACGCCTGGGATGTTTTTACCAGCAAAGGTGACTGGGTTCTCGAAGCTGTGACGGTACAAGAAAAGTCGTTTGTGACCGAGGGAGAAGAATATAACCAAGTCATTTACAGTGTAGGAAATTATACATCTGTTAGCTTTTGCTGAAAGAGCTCTCTGATGATGATCCTCTATCTCTGGACATCTCTATTTTGGATCTGGTTTATCTACATGTATTGTGGTGCTTGAAAGTTTGTGAACAATTAAGAGTATTCTGTATTTCTGGATAAATTTGATTGAAAACTACATCAGATTTTCATACAATCCCTAAAAGTACATGAAGAAAAATGAGTCAAAATTATTATATTTTTTTCATTTTTTATTGGGGAAAATCATGCATTGTCAATCTTCTGTAAGTGTCAAAGCTATGTGAAACTTTAGGATAAATTGTAAGGGGAATTGAAGGCTAGTGTTTTCATTTAATGGAAAGACAATCAGTGTGAGTGTGTGACCTGTTTTGTTTAAACAACAGAGATCTATCAAAATTTGATCTTCACAACACATTTGTGAAAGTGTATCATGTCACATACAAAAGAGGTTTCTGAGGACCACAGAAGAAAAATTATTTCTGCTCATCAGGCTGGGAAAGATTACAAGACAGTCTCTAAAAAGGGTCTGGACTCTATCAATCCGTAATCAGGTTATGTACAAATGGAGCAAATTTGTGAACATTATTGCCCTCCTCAGGAATATTTGACCAATGAAGATCACTCAAAAAGCTAGGAATATAATAGTCTGTGAGGTCACAAAGGAACCCAAGGTAATCTCTAGTCAACTAAAGGCCTCTCTCATATTAGCTAATGGTAATATTCATAGGTCCACTATCAGAAGAACACTGAACAACAATGGTGAGCATGGCAGGATTGCAGGAGAAAGTTATTGCTCTCCAAAATGACCATTGCTGCTCATGCACAGTTTGCAGCAAAACAGCAACTCAGCAGGATGAGTTGTCATCATTAATGGAAAAATTAATTCTTAATTATATTAACAAATTGTGACACTAATTAACAATTACTGAAAACAATTAGACACAGTTATTACTTCACGAGGTGACCCCAGATAGTGAAAGCAAAGGGTCACATACTTTTCCCATCCACAGACATGTGATATTGCTTCATTTTTCTAGGGTGGTGTCAAATCGATAGAGCAAGAGTCAGTGAGCTCAGCAACTCTGAAGGGGGAAGTCTATCTACCTGTATAGAGCTGCTGAGCTCACTGATTGGCTGTCGATGTGACGTCACTACCAAGACCAATATCGGACCAAGTGAACAGCCCAGAGGCTTAGTGCTGGATGTGGGAACCATGAGTGCAGCATGGTCTGTTATTTTAGAACAAACTGCAGCCAGGGCGGAACATTTTTTGAAAGAGGACAGCCCCTATAACGTCTAGGTACATCATAGGTCATGTATCCTCCATTGATGTGGGCACCGGCACTGAGCCCACATGTTTTCTGGCATGTGACAGCTGATCTGATCAGCTGTTATGTGCCCCTAACAGCCGCGGGTGGAATTGCTATCCACATGCGGCTGTTCACATTTTTAAATACCGCTGTCAATCTCTGGCTGAAGTCCTGCGATCTGACCACTGCAGCTTCAAGTCTTCTAAGGAGTCTATTGAAGCAATTGATGGGAAAATTTCCAGCTTTTTTTTTTTAACTTGCGGTTTTCTGACCTTTACATTTTTTTCTCATTGGGATATTCAAATAATTTTTTCCTCTTGTTTTTTCTATTTTTTTGTGGCTACATTTTTATGCACATTTTTGTATTTTTTTTCCAATAACGGCAAAAAATGTAAAGTGTTGTGAGTTCTGTTTTTGGGCTCCCTCTGGTGGTTACTGATGGTACTGGGTGACTTGTGTTCTCTGCGGTCTCTGGTGTCCACCTGTTCCATCAGGTTATGGGAGTTTCCTATTTAACCTGGCTTTTTTGTCATTTCCTCGCCGGCTATCAATGTAATCAGCGTGTCTTTTTACTTCTGCTCCCTGCGTCTGTTATCTTCAGGACAAGCTAAGTTTTGATTTTCCTGTTCCACGTTTTGCTTAATTTTTGTCTTAGTCCAGCTTGCAGATATGTGATTCCTTGCTGCTGGTTGCTCTAGTGGGCTGAAATTACTCCTCATGTTCCATGAGTTGGCACATGAGTTCAAGTAATTTCAGGATGGTTTTTTGAAGGGTTTTTCGCCGACCGCGCAGTTCACTTTTGTATCCTCTGCTATCTAGCTTTAGCGGGCCTCATTTTTGCTGATTCTATTTTCATAACTACGTATGTGCTTTCCTCTCATTTCACCGTTATTACATGTGGGGGGCTGCTATTTCTGTGGGGGTTTTTCTCTGGAGGCAAGTGAGGTCTGTGTTTCTTCTAATAGGGGAAGTTAATCCTTCGGCTGGCGCGAGACGTCTAGGAATCATCGTAGGCACATTCCCCGGCTACTGCTAGTTGTGTGTTTAGGTTCAGGATCGCGGTCAGCTCAGGTTCCATCACCCTAGAGCTTGTTTTGTTTTTGTGCTTGTCCTTTTGTGATCCCCTGCCATTGGGATCATGACAGTAAAGCAGAAAAACTTGTTTATTTTTCACATTTATTTTTCTATGTACACAAGAGACTACTAAAATATATTTTAAAACGTGTTCGCCATTCTGTACCAATTATTTTCATATATTAGAATTTGGACTGGCCATGAGTTTCTTAATTTTGTTTTCTTTATTTCTCCAATTTTTTATGAACCTTTCTTTTTACTTTTATTTCACACATTGTGGCACCCATTAGGTCATAAAAAACCTTTAGGGGGGATTTAAAAATGTATGGTAAATACATATTTATTATCACATTTATGCCATCCCCTACAATATTGGAAATGTATCCTCCTGCTTGCATAGCAAAGCTGATCGGAGTCTGCTAAGGTCCAGCAACTACTGATCCTTCCGGAGTCTGCTAAGGTCCAGCAACTACTCATCCTTCTTGGCACCCGGCGATCACATGATTGCTAGGACAGGGAGAGGAAATACTGTGAGTGTTTCCAAAAATATATAAACATTGCTCATTAACTGCAGTGTATACCCTACTCAGGAAGGCAGAGTTGGTTATAAACCACTCCTGCCTTCTTTATAAGGAGTCTGGCTGTTTCTGACTGAGGGTTCCCCAATTTTGAATTGGAGTGATCTGACTCTGCAACGATGTTCCTAAATGTCACTTCAGAGTAATATGGAGACGGCTACAAGATTTGCTTCTCTTGTTTCTGGTTCCATAATTGTTCTCTTGTTTCTACAAGACTGGGGAGTCCACCACTCCTCTGTGGGTCATTTGCATTAAAGCTGTTCCATCCAGCATGTCCACATGGATATTCCTTCTCTGAACCCTGCTTATACAGGTACTATACAGATGATCAGGTTTTTAAATACATCAGATAGGGATTATATACATTAGTTAGGACTGCTCTATATGGGTATACCTTGACGATTGGTGGAGCAGTTTAGTATACATTTTTTTGCAAAAAAAGTATCAACTAAATACCCTGTTTTTTTTCCATCTTCCATCTTTTGACTAGCACTTGCTTATTACTGTGATTTTTTTTACAACAGAGTATTTTAGGCCTCACTGTGCTCTTTTGTGTCTTCAAGTTTCTTGGTGGTGCGTGAACATGTTCCTACAGACGTGTTCATTGTGCAAGTAGCCCATGTGTTTCTGGTTCCATAATATGGAGACGGGCCTGAAGTTTTAAGTTGTTGGGTGGCCTGGGAGCAATTAATCTATTTCATGCTAGAATGCCTTAATTTAGCTCTAGAAATAGATGTGGCTAATGATAATTATTTTATTTTTTTTTCCATTTCCATTCAATGTTGTATGAATAATACAAAGTGCATTTAACTTGTAGGATACATTGTAAGTGCTAATAGATGTTTTCTTTCTCTAGATTTATATTAGTAGAACTCCTATGATTTATATACTCAACCTCATCATCCCAGCATACTTCCTGGTGTTCCTGGACATTGTCAGTATGTTCATCCAGAGTTTCTCCGAAAGGCTTGGTTTTAAAATTACCATTGTTTTGGGGTTTTCTGTACTCCTGCTGATTCTGAACGACATGTTACCCAGTTCTGACAATACTCCTATGTTAGGTATGTTCCTACAAGAACCATTATAGTTTGAAAGTTTCAAATATTGTAATGCTTACGTTATCACAGATTTTAGATTTATTTAATTTTGTTTTGTAAATGAATCATTCTTCTGATTTTGTAATCCTAATCATTTTAGGTATTTTCTGTTGTATTTGTATGGCAATGATGGTCCTCAGCATCCTGGGAACTATTACTACCTTATACATGCTGGAGCAGTCCAACACCAGTGCAATTCTCCCACTTTGGATAAATAAAGTTGTCTTTACGTACCTGGCACAAATATTATGCTTCAAGAAAGCCCGAAGAGCTGAACTCGTCACATTAGTCACCGTAGATAATGGTGAGTGTGAAAAAAAAGGGAAAAAGTTTTTACGTAGAAAAAAAAAATATTGGGTTCATTATAGCTCTTTTTATCATTTTACAGAACCTGAAAGTGCGAAAAAAGTTGTTACAAATGAGGGAAAAAACAGAACGGAAAATAAGCATTTTGAAAAAGAAATGTATATACAAGAAGTTAAACTTCTGAAAAAACTTTTGTCACAAATTTTGAAAATTCGTGATGAATTGAATTTTGCTGAGAAAGAAAAAGAAGCCAAATCAGACTGGTTGATATTAGCACAGATTGTGGATCGACTAGTTCTTGTCTTGTATCTCATTACTGTGTCATTGGTCTTCACAATAATGATTTGTGTGTGGACCTTATGGTGAATGTACTGTATGTACAGATTCAATTGCCCAGATCAAGAACATCATGGGATCTCTGATGCTGTCAGCTCAGTTCATTAAACATAAGGATAGGAATGCCTAGCCATAAAATGGTGCAAAAATGCACCCAAAACCTTAATGACCACACCAAATGTTACAATTCTGCCCACTGTCACTTTATGTCATAATAACTCTATAACGCTTCACTGGATCTCACTGATTCTGAGATTGTTTTTTCGTGACGTATTGCACTTTTTGATAGTGGGATAGGCGCTAAACGGCTGTTGTCCTCCTTCACTTCCCCCACCCCCTGCATGTTAAAGGATTGTCCCGCCACATGGAATAAAGGACATTAACCTTTTTTAAGAAGCAATGGTGAGTGCTGTTTTCATTTTCTCAATATTGAATGCACTTGGTCTTCAACACATTTTTCATGCACCACCTACCTCATTATCAGGTGGTGTGCTTTATACAGAGGCGTAGCTAGAGTTTTGGTTCGGGGGGCGAAGCTTCTGAGTGGGCCTGATTGTAACCAGGTGACCTTAATTACAATTTGGTGATGCGCCCTAATAGTGGAGGAGAACCTCAGCAGATGACAGCGCTGTTACTGAAGATAATCTCTATATAAAGACCAATATGGATATTACCGCCATATGGTCAGTGGTAGATACCAGCCCTACAGAACATGTAACAGATCACAGCACAGTTACAGATAATGTCTTACCGCTGATGTTCTCTGATTGAATTGTTCACTTTTCCCGTCTTTTCCATCTGGCCCAGACCAACATGACAACTTCTTCTAGCCAAGACTCATCTACAGAGGAAACAACAAAGACACATTTCACTTCTCATATTCCAGCCCCATCACCATCTATTCTCAACCTGCACAAACTCCTCATCCTGCTGATACCCCAATACTGAGCTGCTGCTGCCATATGTGTCCCTATTACTGCACCTGATACCCCAATACTGAGCCGCTGCTGCCGTATGTGTCCCTATTACTGCACCTGATACCCCAATACTGAGCCGCTGCTGCCGTATGTGTCCCTATTACTGCCCCTGATACCCCAATACTGAGCCGCTGCTGCCATATGTGCCCCTATTACTGCACCTGATATCCCAATACTGAGCCGCTGCTGCCGTATGTGACCCTATTACTGCACCTGATATCCCAATACTGAGCCGCTGCTGCCATATGTGTCCCTATTACTGCACCTGATACCCCAATACTGAGCCGCTTCTGCCATATGTGCCCCTATTACTGCACCTGATATCCCAATACTGAGCCGCTTCTGCCATATGTGCCCCTATTACTGCACCTGATACCCCAATACTGAGCCGCTGCTGCCATATGTGTCCCCATTACTGCCCCTGATACCCTAATACTGAGCTGCTGCTGCCGTATGTGTCCCTATTACTGCACCTGATACCCCAATACTGAGCCGCTGCTGCCGTATGTGACCCTATTACTGCACCTGATATCCCAATACTGAGCTGCTGCTGCCATATGTGACCCTATTACTGCACCTGATACCCCAATACTGAGCCGCTGCTGCCGTATGTGCCCCTATTACTGAACCTGCTGTGTGGTTCTCTGTGCCTTCTAAATTCTAAAGCAACCCTCTAGAATATAGTAATGCTGGGTGCAAGTGCCCTAGAAAACAGTGCCCGCATTTTGCTCCCTAGAAAGTAATATTGTTCTGTGTGCCCCTTTGATAGTCACAGTAACCTGAGATCTCCTATAACAAGAAGTGTCCACTTTACATTTAATAATGTCCAGAGTCTCCCCCTGTACAGCTTCCCTATACAGTATAATGTCCCCTCACTGTATAGTACCATCCACACAGTATACTGACCCCTTAGTAGCCCCATACTGTTTGATGGCTCCAACACTGTATGATGGCCCCTTCACTGTAATCTCCCCACTGTATGATGGCCCACTAGATGGCCTCCAGAAAATATAATGCACCAGCTCATCTTAAATATAGTATAATGCACTCCCCATAGGTCTCCATATAGTATAATGCACTCCCCATAAGCCTCCATATAGTATAATGCACTCCCCATAGGCCTACTCTATAGCACAAGGCAGTACCCCCATATGCAGACTCTGTAGTATAAGACAGCACCCCATAGGTGACCCTGTAGTATAAGACAGCACCCCATAGGCAGACTCTGTAGTATAAGGCAGCACCCCATAGGCAGATTCTGCAGTATAAGACAGCACCCCATAGGCAGATTCTGAAGTATAAGGCAGAGCCCTATAGGCAGATCCTGAAGTATAAGGCAGCCCCCTTATAGACAGATCCTGAAGTATAAGGCAGCCTTCCTATAGGCAGATCCTGAAGTATAAGGCAGCCCCCCTATAGGCAGATCCTGAAGTATAAGGCAGCACCCTTATAGGCAGATCCTGAAGTATAAGGCAGCCCCCCTATAGACAGATCCTGAAGTATAAGGCAGCACCCCTGTAGGCAAATCCTGAAGTATAAGGCAGCCCTCCTATAGGCAGATCCTGAAGTATAAGGCAGCACCCTTATAGGCAGACCCTGAAGTATAAGGCAGCACCTCTATAGGCAGATCCTGAAGTATAAGGCAGCTCCCATAAAAAAAAAGAAATAAATACTCACCTCTCTTCCTCCTTGTTCCAGCGGTGCTCCGACCTCCCGCTCATCTTCTGACAATGGGCACTGGGTGGTGATGTCATTACGCCCACTGTCAGCATCGGCGTCGGTGATGCCAGACGCTGACAGGGGGATGATGGGAGAAGGAGTTCAGCGCTCCTTCCCTCATCAGTGCGGTGACGGGCGGGGGCCCACTACTGGCACCGGGCCCCCCCAGCCTGCTCAGGGACCCATAGCGGGCTGCAGAGCAGGGAGAGCGATTCTCCCTGCTCTGCCGCAGAAGGTAGCATAGCATAGCTCCGGGTGGGCCCTCTCTGAGCACCGGGCCCGGGGCGATGGCGCCCTCTGCCCCCCTGGTAGCTACGCTACTGCCTTTATACTAAGGACTGATTCAAACTGCAGTCAACAGTTTGGTGCATTTTGTTCTGTTTTTTCACTTAATTCTCTTCATTTTTTGATAGATTCTGCGTTTCTGAACACGGCAATACTAGATATCGGTATTTTTTTAATTGTTTCATTTTGAAGGGGCAAAAAGGGGGTGATTTGAACCTTTATATTTTTTAAATTTTTTAAATATTTTTAAAAACATTTTTTGCACTTTTTACTTGCTTCAATCGTCTCCAGTCTTGAAGCTGCGATCATCCTATCGTTTGTGCTACAACCCTGCTATGTGTAATAGAAATGCTCATCTGCTATGAACGCCGGCTACAGGGGCCACATTACCCCCAAAATACGTTGCAATTTATTCCTTGTTATTTTACAATATATCCTTTGCATACACACGTGGTCAAAATTTAGGTACCCCTCATTTAATGACAGAAAGACCCACAATAGTCACAGAAATAACTTGCATCTGACAAAAGTAATAATAAATAAAAAATCTATGAAAATGAACAAATGAAAGTTAGACATTGCTTTTCAACCGTGCTTCTACAGAATTAAAAAAAAAACAAATCTCATGAAATAGGCCTGGATAGAAATGATGGTGCCCTTAACTTAATACTTTGTTGCACAATCTTTTGAGGCAGTCACTGCAATCAAACGATTTATGTAACTGTCAATGAGACTTCTGCTCCTCTCGACAGATATTTTGGCCCAATCCTCAAGAGCAAACTACTTGTGTTTGAAGGTGGCCTTTTCCAGGTGGCATGTTTCAGCTCTTTCCAAAGATGCTCAATAGGATGTAGATCAGGGCTCATAGGCCACTTCAGAACAGTCCAATGTTTTCCTCTTAGCCATTCTTGGGTGTTTTTAGCTGTGTGTTTTGGGTCGTTATCCTGTTGCAAGACCCATAACCTGCAACTGAGACCAAGCTTTCTGACACTGGATAGCACATTTCTCTCTAGAATCCCTTGATACTCTTGAGATTTCATTGTACCCTGCACAGATTATAGACACCCTGTGTCAGATGCAGCAAAGCAGCCCCAGAACATAACAGAGCCTCCTCCATGTTTCACAGTAGGGACAGTGTTCTTTTTTTGATAGTCTTCATTTTTCCGTCTGTGAACATAGAGCTGATGTGCCTTGCCAAAAAGTTCAATTTTTGCCTCATCCACCCATAGGACCTTTTCCCAGAAGCTTTGTGGCTTGTCAACAATGTTGTTTGGCAAATTCCGGTTTGGCTTTCTTATTTTTATTTTTTTTCAACAATGGTGTCCTCCTTGGTCATCTCCCATGAAGTCCACTTTGGCTCAGACAACAACTGATGGTGCGATCTGACACTGATGTTCCTTGAGCTTGAAGTTGACCTTTAATCTGTTCAGAAGTTTTTCTTTTCTTACCATTCGTATTATCCGTCTCTTTGATTTGTCATCAATTTTCCTCATGCAGCCATGTCCAGGGAGGTTTTCTACAGTCCCATGGATCTTAAATTTCTGAATAATATGTGCAATTGTAGTCACAGGAACATCAAGCTGCTTGGAGGTGGTCTTATACCTTTCACCTTTAACATGTTTGTCTATAATTTTCTTTCTAATCTCCTGATACAACTCTTTCCTTCGCTTCCTCTGGTCCATGATGAGTGTGATACCCACCATGTCACCACACAGCACAGTGAGTATCTGTAGCCCTATATACAGGCCCACTGACCGATTCCTAGATGGTAGACACCTGTGGACACACCTTGATTTAACATGTCCCTTTTGTCACATTATTTTCCGGGGTACCATCATTTCTATCCAGGCCTATTTCATGAGTTTTATTTTTTTTAAATTCTGTAGAAGCACGGTTGAAAATCAATGTCTGACTTTCATTTGTTCATTTTCATAGATCTTTTATTTCTGATTACTTTTGTCAGATTGAAGTTATTTCTGTGACCATTGTGGGTTTTTCTGTTATTAAACGAGGCGTTCCAACAATTTTGACCACGTGTGTTTACATATGTGATAGTACACTTTGCGCACAATATTAGACAATTTATAATTTTGATTATTAATTTTATTATTAAACATCTATAGGGCTGACAGCCATTCAAAATGTTAATAAACCCAAAACCTGAATATTTAAGAAAGTAAAAGTGAGTGTCCAGAAGTGGGTGTGTCCAAAATTATTATGCAACAAAATGAAAAAGCGTAAATTTTACCATCTCAATTGTTTATTTTCATCTGTAAAAGTGAGAACAATAACCAAACATCTCAAAATTTACAAAAATAAATTTCTGATATTTAAAAAAATATATATCAGTGACTGAGATAGCCGTCCTTCTTTTCAATGACAGTCATAAGCTCCTTCTGTGGAGTCTATCAGTATCTTAACCCCTTAATTTATGTTTTTGCTTTTTCTTTTCTTCCTCTCCTTCTTCACAGAGCTATAACTGTTTTATTTTTCTGCCCACATGTTTTTTTGCTGGACGAGTTATAATTTTGAATGACACCATTCATTTTATCACATAGTGTGAACTGTGAAAAAAATACAATTCTGACATTATTTTTTTGGGTGGCAAAAATGACCTTGCAATATGATTCTGATAATCAGTTTGATTACGGCGATGCCAATGTGATGCGATGTTAGTGGTGAAAAAACCCTCAAAGTTTGAAAAAAAATTTGGGGGTTGTGTTGTCATTTTCTAAGACACGAAACGTTTTTGTTTTTTGTTTGATGGAGCTGTGTGAAGGCTTCTCTTTTGTTTGTTTTTATCAATACCATTTTGGGATAGATGTGACGTTTTAATTGCTTGTAACAGCATTTTTTGTGAAATTGCAGCAATCAAAAAACTTAATTTTGGGGTTCTTGATTTTTTTTTTCGTTTATGGTGTTTACAGATCGAGTTGATTATTTTTATATTTTGATAGATCGGACTTTTCTTGATTTGACTTGAATGTGTGATCATTTGATTTTTTGTCCTATATACAGCAATGCTACATCATTGCTTCACATAGAGAAAATCACAGTCTCCTCTGAAGTGGGCCACAGGCTAGGTTTCAAAAGAGCTCTTCAGCAAACCTCCATCTGTCATAGCAACCTGCAATCACGCCAGGGGTGCGCCGGTGGGCGCATAGAATGACGCGCCCCCATGCTGTCGTGTGTTAAATGTCCCTTTGAGAGTTTGACTGCCACATTTAACAGGTTAACAATCATGGGCAGAGGTTCGCTCACTCGTAATTATTAGACACAGGTCCTAGCTTTTATACACAGTCATGATCTGCCTGGTATGGGGCGGGCTCACCCCATGAGCCTGCTCTATATACCCATTTTTTACTTGCACCGTACATGTATGTTGGATGTCGTTAAGGGGTTAATCTATAACTTTTTGGGCAGCACTGACCACAGCCCCCTTCCCCAGACACTGTTCAGAAAGGTGTTTTTCTTCATTGTGCAGGCGTGTACTACGGAGGACAGAGAATGAACTTCAATCCAATATTGCAGCCAGCATGCAGCCGGCGGGTAAGGAAAGGGTGAATCAAACACCCGAAAACCCCGCCCCTATGGCTGAAGATTGTTCCCTCCAAATTCAGGTGACAGAGTCCTTTTAAGGTTAAAGATGACACCTTTCCTTTGTATTTTAGGCAAAAATATATCTATTGTTGTTTTTTTTACATTTTAAAAATAACGAGAAGGAAAATGTACCAATGCAAAAGTTTGTGCACACTTGGAGATTTCTGTGCTGAGATATCTTTGACCCAGGTTTCAGACCTTAATTAGCCTGTTAGGAGTGGTATCCAAACCCAAACCCCATTGAGAAGAGTGGGGGGCCCGAACATCTGCTTGACAGCATGGAAAACACATGACAGCATGAGCCAGCAGCTGTGACTGGGGGTAAAAAGTTTACTGGCAATAGCTGATGAGATGGTACTACTCCCATCAGCTTAGGCCTGCTGTTGCTGATACCAGCAAGAGCAGTGTCGCTGATGGGAGTATTCATAAGCCGACGCCTGTGCTATAAATAAATAAATGAAAAAAAGACATGGGGTATCTTCAACTTTTCACAACCAATGCAGGCAAAGCTGACAGCTGCAGGCTGCCACCCTCAGCTGTCAGCTTTACTATGGCTTCTTATCAAGACTAGAGGGGTCCCAACACCATTTTTAAAAATTATTTAAATAGATCATTTAAAAAACAGCATTGTTTCCCCCCATTTTTGACAACCAGCCAAGCTAAAACAGACAGCTGGGGGCTTGTATTCTCAGGCTGGTAAGGGGCCATGGACATTAGCTCTTCCCCAGTCTTAAAAAATAGCAGCCCAAAGCCATCTATTAGATGTGCCAATTCTGGTGCTTTGCCTGGCTATTCACACATTACCAAGTGTAGTGACACGTGGGGTGATGGTTGTAGGGTTCATGCTAGTTCTTTTATGGCCACTGACATCAAGTCCACAGGTAAGTAATGGAGAGAACTTTATCAATTACTAACCCCATAGTTAAATTGTGAAAAAACACAGCCAGAATAAAATCCTATATTCAAAATAAAGACAAAGACGCCCATATTTGAAATATGATGCGCCTTTTCTGGGGTGGCTGTGGGCTGCTATTTTTAAGCCTATTGCATTAAAGACCTATAAAAAAACAAAAAAAACAGAAAATAATAAACAACCATATCCCTCACCTGTACCCGACCTGAAGATAATCCTCTGATGCCCATGTCCTCTGTAGAAAAATAAAAATAATAAACAACCATATCCTCACCTGTTTGACGATAATCCATACTATCCCACCACGATCTGGATGATTTAGATAGCGGTCACATCAGTTATGCGACCGCTATTCCAGCCAGCCAGCACACACTGACAGGCACGTAATCGCTCCTGCTGTGTCTAGCTATGAGCTCCTGTGAGAAAGTTCACCAGAGTTCAAACCTGATGAATGACGGTGCCGTAAGTCAGTTCACCAGGGTCCACCTGTAAACTTCAGTGAACTTTCTCTCGGGAGTTCAGTGCTAGACACTGATAGGAGCGATTGCGCTCCTGTCTGTGTGTGCTGGCTGGCATAGATAGCAGTCACTATCCAAATCATCCACAACATGGTAGGACAGTATGGATTATCTTCACTTTCCATCAGGTGAGGGATATAGTTGTTTATCATTTGTTGTTTATTATTTTTCTTTTTTACAGGGGACAAGGGCTTCAATGGAATAGGCGTAAGATGAGTATAACTGTGCTTTTTTATTTCAAATAAAGGATTATATTCTGGCTGTATCTTTTTTACAATCAAACTATGGGGTTTGTAATGGAGGTGTCTTATAGGCACCTCTCTATAACTAAACTGTGGGCTTGATATCAGCGGCCATAAAATCCCACAACCATTACCCCACTTGCCACTGCACCAGGGCAAGTGGGAAAAGATGGGCAAAGCACCATCTAATAGATGCACCTTTTCTGAGGTGGCTGTGGGATGCTATTTTTTGGCTGGGGTGTCAATATCCATAGCCCTGTGAGAGCAAGATTTATATTTTTTCTATACTGACTTCAACTTAGTATTTTCTACATGTATTTATTTTCTTCCAAGATGGAGTCCATGATCAGATAAGGTGGACTAAGGGTAGCGTCACACAGTGGCATTTTGATCGCTACGACGGTACGATCCGTGACGCTCCAGCATCGTAACAATATCGCTCCAGCGTCGTAGACTGCTGTCACACTTTGCAATGTACGACGCTGGAGCGATAATTTCATGACGTATGTGCGATGTAGAAGACGTTGGTTACTATGCGCACATCGTATACAATATCGTGCACACCTTTGTTACACCATGCGATCATGCCGCCACAGCGGGACACTAGACGACGAAAGAAAGTTTCAAAGGTTCTGCTACGACGTACGATTCTCAGCGGGGTCCCTGATCGCAGGAGCGTGTCAGACACAGCGAGATCACTGGAACGTCACGGATATATCGCTGGAACGTCACAAATCGTGCCGTCGTAGCGATCAAAATGCCACTGTGTGACGGTACCCTAAGGAATGTCTTTGTGTAAATGTAAGAGGATGAAGGATTATGTTCTTTTCTGATTTTCCTCCTTAAGAGGTCTGGTGTATATACAGTGGGGCAAAAAAGTATTTAGTCAGTCAGCAATAGTGCAAGTTCCACCACTTAAAAAGATGAGAGGCGTCTGTAATTTACATCATAGGTAGACCTCAACTATGGGAGACAAACTGAGAAAAAAAAAATCCAGAAAATCACATTGTCTGTTTTTTTAACATTTTATTTGCATATTATGGTGGAAAATAAGTATTTGGTCAGAAACAAAATTTCATCTCAATACTTTGTAATATATCCTTTGTTGGCAATGACAGAGGTCAAACGTTTTCTGTAAGTCTTCACAAGGTTGCCACACACTGTTGTTGGTATGTTGGCCCATTCCTCCATGCAGATCTCCTCTAGAGCAGTGATGTTTTTGGCTTTTCGCTTGGCAACACGGACTTTCAACTCCCTCCAAAGGTTTTCTATAGGGTTGAGATCTGGAGACTGGCTAGGCCACTCCAGGACCTTGAAATGCTTCTTACGAAGCCACTCCTTCGTTGCCCTGGCGGTGTGCTTTGGATCATTGTCATGTTGAAAGACCCAGCCACGTTTCATCTTCAATGCCCTTGCTGATGGAAGGAGGTTTGCACTCAAAATCTCACGATACATGTCCCCATTCATTCTTTCATGTACCCGGATCAGTCGTCCTGGCCCCTTTGCAGAGAAACAGCCCCAAAGCATGATGTTTCCACCACCATGCTTTACAGTAGGTATGGTGTTTGATGGATGCAACTCAGTATTCTTTTTCCTCCAAACACGACAAGTTGTGTTTCTACCAAACAGTTCCAGTTTGGTTTCATCAGACCATAGGACATTCTCCCAAAACTCCTCTGGATCATCCAAATGCTCTCTAGCAAACTTCAGACGGGCCCGGACATGTACTGGCTTAAGCAGTGGGACACGTCTGGCACTGCAGGATCTGAGTCCATGGTGGCGTAGTGTGTTACTTATGGTAGGCCTTGTTACATTGGTCCCAGCTCTCTGCAGTTCATTCACTAGGTCCCCCCGCGTGGTTCTGGGATTTTTGCTCACCGTTCTTGTGATCATTCTGACCCCACGGGGTGGGATTTTGCGTGGAGCCCCAGATCGAGGGAGATTATCAGTGGTCTTGTATGTCTTCCATTTTCTAATTATTGCTCCCACTGTTGATTTCTTCACTCCAAGCTGGTTGGCTATTGCAGATTCAGTCTTCCCAGCCTGGTGCAGGGCTACAATTTTGTTTCTGGTGTCCTTTGACAGCTCTTTGGTCTTCACCATAGTGGAGTTTGGAGTCAGACTGTTTGAGGGTGTGCACAGGTGTCTTTGTATACTGATAACAAGTTTAAACAGGTGCCATTACTACAGGTAATGAGTGGAGGAAAGAGGAGACTCTTAAAGAAGAAGTTACAGGTCTGTGAGAGCCAGAAATCTTGATTGTTTGTTTCTGACCAAATACTTATTTTCCACCATAATATGCAAAAAAAATGATAAAAAAACAGACAATGTGATTTTCTGGATTTTTTTTTCTCAGTTTGTCTCCCATAGTTGAGGTCTACCTATGATGTAAATTACAGACGCCTGTCATCTTTTTAAGTGGTGGAACTTGCACTATTGCTAACTGACTAAATACTTTTTTGCCCCACTGTATGTTATTATGTTCATTGGTATTGCTACATGGGTACCTGTATTAACGCCTACTTATCATGGTACTGCTACACTCTTAGGCTGTGTGCACACGTTCCGGATTTTTCGCGTTTTTTTTCGCGTTTGTTCGCTATAAAAAGGCGATAAAACCGCAAAAAAACGCTCACATTAAGCATCCTATTAAAAGAATGCAATCCGCATTTTGTATGCATATGCTGCGTTTTTTTCCTGAGCGGAAACACGTTCCGGAAAAAAAATGCAGCATGTCCATTAATTTGCAGAATTGCGGGGATTCCGCACACATAGGAATGCATTGATCCACTTACCATGTGGGAAGTAAGCGGATCATGTGCGGATGGTACCCAGGGTGGAGGAGAGGAAACTCTCCTCCACGGATTGGGCACCACATAATTGTTAATTATGTAGGTGTCACGAAAGCTCTGGGTATATGGTGCTCTGCAATGCGAGCGTATAGCTAGATTTTCATTAAAACAGAAAAAAGGAAAATATGCGGCACTCATACTTCTTTTGCTGTATATTTGTGCTCTTTATTGGAAGAAAATTGGAAGAATGTTCATACATCCATTAGGACAGTGGTTCTCAACCTTTCTAATGCCGTGACCCCGCAATACAGTTCCTCATGTTGCGGTGACCCCCAACCCAAAAAATAATTTTGGTGGCTACTTTAAAACTGTAATTTTATTAGTTATGATTCGGAATGTAAATATCTGATATGCATTATGTATTGTATTCTCATTGCTACAAATCAAACATAATAAATAATCACAAAAACAATTACCGTATATACTCGAGGAGGCTGCGGCACCGAAGATCAGCTGTCCGGGGGAAGGAGCGGGACGCCGGGAGCAGGTAAGTATGTCATATTTACCTTCCCTCGTTCCACACGCCGGGCGCCGCTCCATCTTCCCGGCGTCTCTCCGCACTGACTGTGCAGGTCAGAGGGCGCGATGACGCATATAGTGTGCGCGCCGCCCTCTGCCTGATCAGTCAGTGCAGAGAGACGCCGGGAAGATGGCGCCGAGGAGCTGCAAGCAAGAGAGGTGAGTATGTGTTTTTTTATTTTTTTATTGCAGCAGCAGCAGCACAGATTTATGTGGAGCATCTATGGGGCAATGGTGCAGAGCGCTATATGGCAGAGCTATGGGGCAACGGTGCAGAGCACTATATGGCACAGCTGTGGGGCAATGGTGCAGAGCACTATATGGCAGAGCTATGGGGCAACAGTGCAGAGCACTGTATGGCACAGCTATGGGGCAACAGTGCAGAGCACTATATGGCAGAGCTATGGGGCAACAGTGCAGAGCACTGTATGGCACAGCTATGGGGCAACAGTGCAGAGCACTATATGGCAGAGCTATGGGGCAACAGTGCAGAGCACTGTATGGCACAGCTATGGGGCAACAGTGCAGAGCACTGCATATATGGCACAGTTGTGTTTATGGTACTGGCCACCAGTGTCAAATCTAGATTTCTTGAGTCCATCAGCTTTGCTTCTAAAATAACTGATATCCTTGCTAGCAAAGAGTGGATGCTTGCTATCAAAATGCCGTTTTAGTTTGTTCGGCTTCATAGATTCAGCTGAGAGAACTTCAGTACAAATAACACATTGTGGTTTCTCAATTCCTGCTGAAATTATGGAGGTAAAACCATACTGCAAGAAATCCTCAGTGTATTTTCTTTTCTTAATATTCTTTTCTACACGATTCATTGTCATGAGACGGTTTCCTAAAAAATAAATAAAAGATGGTCGCGTCTAAAGAGCTTGTTAAAGTTTCCTATTATTTACTATTCCCTGTGTTGTTTTCTATTACACACCTGTTACTATGACCAGGGGGCCGTATTCACATGCTTAAAGCGCACCTGTCACCCCCTTTGACCCTATGAAGCTGCTGCCATTACCTTGTGGGTGCAGTGAATAGCATCCTTATACATCTTTTCTTATTTTCTTCATCCTCAGGAATGCTCAGAAATTCATCTTTATAATCTTCTTGGCAGCTCCACAATCCATAACATCGCATTACGTGTGTCCGTCCCCCCCCCCTTAATTAGACATCCTTCCTTATTACAGGGATAATTCTCCATTTGTCACTTCTTTTAGGTTTCCTATAGCTGGGTCAGCAAGCTCCATCCCTCAGCTCCTGGGCACATTTTTCATAGAAAGCCTCCCTCCAGAGTCCACTCCAGATTCATCCAGTTCCCCCCTAGCCCACAGTCAGTGCATAAAAGTATAAAATAGGACATTCTGCTTTAAATGACCAGTTATTGAGCCACAAAAATAACTGGTAGGTTCCCAATGTCTGGGACTCGGAGTCTTACTTGTTACTCCGGAGGGGATGGGGGAGGTGTCTGTCCGGGGGCACACTGTAACACAGTGATGGCGGCGGATCACTGCTGGGTACCGAACGGCTCCTTTATGGCGTGCTCTTCCACAGCCCTTCAAGCCGATTACCGATGCCGGCAGCCGCGTTCTTCCTGCATCCCTGGATTCCGTTGCCAGATACGTGCCACAGATTCCGGATCTGTCCTGGCTGCACCAAACAAGAAGGGGGGACGTCGGAAGTTGGTATCTCCCTAGATCCGATGCGCGATCGATTCATTTTCCTGCGGGGATCCCAAAGCTATGCCGGGAGTAAAGCTAGCAGTCCAGGCATACGGGGGAAGGTGGATGGGGAGGTGAGAGAGGTGGCGACCCCTGTGTTTTGGTCGTTCGACCCCCCTCGGGGTCGCGACCCCCAGGTTGAGAACCGCTGCATTAGGACATCAGGTATATAGGAGGGTGCGGGAGTGGAGAGAGGACGACGGCCGTTTCAAATATGATGGCCACTTGGAGGTTGGAGGGAGAGTAGATGCGGACAGAATGGAATTCAAAAGAGGGGAGGATAAGGGAGGGTAGAGGTGTGATTGGGATAAAGGTGCAGTTTGAAGAAAGAAGACCCACTCCTCCACCAACAGTAAATACTTAACGATAGGAGGGGCTGCTTACTGATAAGCTAGGAACACTTCCTTTAGAGAGTCAGAGGGCTAGGGATGCCTGAACTGTCCATATGGGCTATAGTCCCAGGACAAGACAGCAGTCACGCAACATAGAGAAGAGTACCTCAGTCATACCCATCTACAGTATGGACAAACAGCAGGCTAGAACAGTTGAAGACTCAGAATGTGGCAACTCATGGTCTGGGCAGAAATCCTTAGAACCGGGGCGAATCAGTTAAGGGTCCCCATGGAAGCAGTGAGTGCAAACAGTAAAGACGTGGTACAAAGGCAGAAGGCAAAACAGAAGGGCAGTACTCTCTTTCAGTGGCATTATACTCCGGTGATTAATGATCTCGTGTCTGGTGCGAAACAGACCGAGGGAAACATTCCCGTAGCAGAGCTGCATAGAGAAAATGCTGAGGGACCGTCAGGGATGGTCCGACCCGCGCCCGCACTTTGTGATCATGAGGGAAGTGCAGGGAAAGAAAATAAATGCTATTTTGTGAAACCCGTTGTCAAGAATGTGAAGCTTTTGGATGTGCTATGTAACGGAATCAGTAGAGATGTTATTGTTGAAGTTACTTGGACTGTGTCTTAGTTTCTCCTGACTTATCTGAAAAGGATCTCCCCCAAAAGGAAGGAGAGCCCGAAGCAGCTGGACCTGAAGGTACAGGTATGCTGACAAATAGAGACTGTGTTTCTGTGAGGAGAAGCCAGGGCACTTATGTACCAGAGTGTTTGGCCATGACTACAGCCCTGGCCCAGTACCTTACACTTGGCATAGTGCGGCAGGATGCGACTACCTCTCAATGCAGAGAACCCGTGAAGAAAGAAGTGAATGATGTGCTGAAGGCAGCAAATGATGCCAATGTGATTGAGACTGCGAAAGAGAGAAGCAGTGATGTTCTGCAAGTGGCAGACATAGTCGTGACCGAAACTTTGAATCCAGGAAGAACGGATGCCCTGGAAATGACAAGTAACTTGAATGTAACTGCTGTGATTAGAGAAAGCATTGATGACGATTTTGAGGATGCTTTTGAAATGCTGGAAGTGACTAAAAAACTGGACTTGACTTGTACTATGAAAGAGACTAACCATGTGGATGTGACTAAGATGGTGGCCATGAAGATGGTGGAGAATGGCGCCAAAAAGTAAGACAACAACTTGGACTTTCGTGTGCGTTTCAGTACAGTATTGGTGCAAAAGTCCATCTGTCAATACCCTCCGGTCTGCCCCTGGTGGGTGCGGATAAAGAAAAGAAAACCTCGCCCTCCCCTACAGAATTCAAGTAAATGGGTGAAGTTGTCTACAGCCCTGGCCCAGTACCTTACATAAAGACATAGAAAGCGAGAGAAACTAAACTTAGGGGGGTAATACGACACCCAGACCACAGGCTGGTTGTTACCAGTATTAAATTTTAGAATTTAATTTGGAACAGGCACAACGTCTCAGAACGTCCCACATTATGTGGCGATGACAAAATCTGGCGCAACGAACAGGGACCCGCCAGTTCAAAGGACCGCTTGATCCAAATGTTTTGCTGGCGCTTAGACATACATACAACTCGGGACAGCTGCAGCATTGTGAGAAGCTTTATTCTTACGCTACCTGAACTTGTCTTTCTGTCTTAGCCTCGCTGTGTTTGGCTAAGTGGGTCAGCAAATCACGTGATCTGTTCATAGTAAGTGGGTCCATTATTGTTATGACAAAGAACTCTGATGAGATCTTGTGTACTGTGTTGAGTTCCTGTGTTGTATGCTATATGGGGAGTGTGGATTTGGCATTTCACTGGTCATCTGTGTTGAATTGTAACGACTAGTTGATTGTACCCGGTGGAGCTGGCGTTGGTGATTGTTGGCAGTAACCTCTTGTAATGCTAAGGAAACCCATATGGTTTAGACTCCTAGACGTAGGGGCCGATGTTTTTACTGGCAATAGCTGATGAGATGGTACTACTCCCATCAGCTTAGGCCTGCTGTTGCTGATACCAGCAAAAGCAGTGTCACTGATGGGAGTATTCATAAGCCGACGCCTGTGCTATAATAAATAAATAAAAAAAGACATGGGGTATCTTCTACTTTTCACAACCAATGCAGCCAAAGCTGACAGCTGCAGGCTGCAACCCTCAGCTGTCAGCTTTACCATAGCTGCTTATCAAGAATAGAGGGGTCACAATGCCATTTTTAAAAATTATTTAAATAATTTAAAAACCAGCGTCGTTCCCTTCATTTTTGATAACCAGCCAATCTAAAACAGACACTTGGGGGCTTGTATTCTCAGGCTGGTAAGGGGTCATGGATATTGTAATGCCTCTTGTAATGCTATGGAAACCCATATGGTTTAGACTCCTAGACGTAGGGGCCGATGTTTTTTGCCTGATGATATACATATGTCAGACATGGAGTGACTGAAGGAAACCATAGCGAGTGTGGTTGGAGTCCCTGCTGGTTTGCCTTTTATTCCTGTATACCTGTTTCCAAGGACACAGAAGATGGGTAACCTGTTCAGTAAGGAACGGATGGAGAATGGTTTAGTTGCTGTTAAAAATTGGTGAAACAGAAAGAAAACAAATTTATGCAGAAAATGCAAAGGTTTTGTTCCGTGTCTGGTTGTCCACCAGGTAGACGGTTTAATGAGGGTTTCTGGAAGTGTATTCAAGGAACAGAGAGGATGTATAAATGATGCTGGCTTGTTAGATCAGGCTGAGATATGGTGGAAAAACCTCTGTGCATCTAGAGGTGAGGTGAAGGAAGACAAACATGGTGATAAGTTTTTGTATGGAAAAGTATGTAAAAAAGATTACGCTGATTGGCCTGCCGTTCCCAGTTTGATCCCCTTACATTGTCCATGAAAAATGGACATGTTGTGTATGTAGGAACCAGAATTTAGCTTGGGTGGAGACCTGTTGTCTATTTGGTGCCCCCGTTGGTACATAGGCACATTGAACCTCCTACTCCTAAGACAGGATTGCATCCTTTGTTATCGCCCCACAATCCATTTGCATAGTGTGACCCCCCTGGATAGTGTCCCAAGTGCTACGCCCCATAAGTCTAAGCCATGCCCCCAATGAACATCACCTTGCCCTGCCCTGGGAGTATGTAGCTGCCTGCAGTGTCTGCAAATTCTAAAACATCTCAAACTCATCCGACTGGGTCTCTCCAACCACTGGCGATTCCCAGTAGACCTTGAACTCATTTATAGGTCGATTTTATCACCGATCTTCCCACATCCGCATGTAATACTGGTAACTGGTGGTGGTGGACAGATTCAGTAAAATATCACATTTCATTGCACAAATTTTCATCAGAGATTGTTAAATTACATGGAATCCCTACCAATATTGTTTTTAATCGGGGGTGCAGTTTATTTCCAAAATTTGGAGGGCGTTTTGCACTCGTTTGGGGATTTATCGGACGTTCTCTTCAGCATTTCACTCGCAGTCTAATGGGCAAACTGTATGGGTTAACCAGAATCTTGAGACTTTTCTTAGGACTTTTGTGTCTGAGAATCAGGAGGACTGGATTTACCTACTTACCTCTAGCTGAATTTGCAGTAAATAATCGTTGTCATGAGTCTACTGGTAAGTCTCCATTTTGTGGGGCATACGGGTTCCATCTTCAGTTCAGCTCAGTTAATAAAAATCGTTCTTCTGTAAACCCTGAAGAGGAACGGTTTTCTTCATCTATTACGCCCATATGGCAGGGGGTTACTAATAATTTGAGAAAGTTGGGAGCCAAATATAAGAGTGTGGCTGATCAGGGACATTTGGTGGGTCTGGAACTGTGTGTTGGTGACTTGGTGTGTTTGTCCTCAAGGAACATTAAGTTGAAGGATCCCTCTTAGAAATTGGGTCCCAGGTTCATTGGTCCTTATAAGATTTTGACCGTCCCGTAGCATTCCGCCTTACTTTGCCACCCGCTTTTAGGATCCATAATGTGTTTCATCGATCTCTACTCAAAAAATATGTTGCGTCCTCTGTACCATCACTGCTGCCGCCATCTCCAGTCATTGTGGATGGAAATTTAGAATTTCAAACAGCTAAGATTGTTGATTCTCGCTTAGTTCATCGGTTGCCTCAGTATCTGGTACACTGGAAGGGACATGGTCCTGAAGAGAGAATGTGGGTACCAGCATCTGACGTCCACGTGGCCAGAATTATTCAGTCTTTCCACGTGGCACACACTGATAAACCCAGTTCTGAGGTTCTGAAGGTCCCACGTAGAAGGGGGGTACTGTCACTTGTTTAACGCGACAGAAAAGAGCCATAAGCCTGCAGCGTCTGATTTCTCCGACTCACGCACTGATTAGATGCACTTCACCTTTATATTAAACGGTGCAGGTTTCTTTTAGCAGAGCTGGGGTTAATCTCCTCAGTTGAGAGCTTCTGGAAGCTTTCCTGCATTAAGTCTCAGGTGTTCACCTATATAATCTGGGTCCTGGCTAGCACTCATTGCCAGAGCAAGCTTTCACTGCATGGTTGGAGGCTGTTGGTTGGTGTTTGAGAAGGCGTTTGGTGGATTTATCTGTGACTGTTGCAAGGTTTTGAGTGTGTGCTAATTCCACCTCCTTCACCTACTCTAGTTTTACCCCATCCTCCACTTCCTGATGCATTCCTCTGTTGTTTATGTTTTTTTTCATTTTTATTTTCAAGACTGAGGGCGGATTCAAGAGCTAAGGCAAGATATGTGGCCCTGGCAGCTTCACCATCAGAAGTAACCCAGTGAACAGGGCGAGCTAGGGCGCCCCTAATGTAAGGGACAGGGAGGGAGCCCCTGGTCCCTGGACACCTGACAACAGAGCTGTGACAGTACATTTCTGAACTAATTTCCTGATATCTTCCCTCACGTAATCTCCGGTCCTCCCAAGACCTCCTTCTTGCCTCCACATTTATTCATTCCTCATCCAATTGCCTCCAATACTTTTCCCAAATATACCATCCTCTGGAATTCTGTGCCCCAACACGTCTGATTATCCACCACATTCGGATTCCTCAGACAGAATCTGAAAATCCATCTCCAAGAAAGTTTACAGCTTGCAATAACCACCCCACCACCTCATCCCCAATGGAGCTACTGCAATTCACAATTTAGTGTCTCCTTCCCATCATCCTATAGAATGTAAGCCGGCAAGGGCAGGGCCCACTCCCCTCTGTACTTGTCAATTATTGTTAGTTTGTTTTCTGTAAGTGTTGGAATCAACCGTGCTGTATAAAACAAAAATAACAATCTCAAAACTCAAAGTTTTGAGGACATTTAAGTTTTAACAAAGCCATGAAGCATTTTATAGGTTGCTACATATGTACAGGATCAGAGCCAATGTCAGTACATAAATGCAGCACCAGAACCACCTTCTGTACATGAATAAATCACCAAGTTTAGTATAGTGATCAATTGTAAGGTCAGGTCAGCTCCATGTACAATTGTATCGCTTGAACCTACAATTCCCAATATGTTTTTAACAATGGCATGGAGATACTGAGAATTGTTAACATTTATCATCAGACTGTGGGCCATATAAGAACCACAGCACTGATGATACACAGCCAGTATCACAAATAAACATTTACATCCAGGTAGGTGACATCTTCTCTGATTGAAGACATTCCCATCCCTTTAGTCTCCATGTAGTACAGACGCTATAATGAGCTTTCACACCCCGAGCTCATTTCCGTAAACTTTCCTTTTCTCCCGTCTTCAACAGCATTTCCCGACGTGGTGCCCTTAAAAAAAGTAGCATTATACTGCTCCATGAATAAAAAATATCTCCCATGCTGTGCCCTAGAATTTATAATTGCCTGTGCTCCCTGCACAAAATATCACTGTTCGCTCACTGCCCCACTGCAAAACTTCCTGCGCACATTGCCCATCACCGCAATACACTCCGCCACACTGCCCCTCTGCAAAATATTCCGGGCACACTGTCCCTCTGCAAAATATTCCGGGCACACTGCCCCTCTGCAAAATATCCCTCCACACACACACTGCAATTATTCCCCCCCCACATTGCCTCTCTGCAAAATATGCCGGACACACTGCCCCTCTGAAAAATATTCCCCAGAGTCCTTCTGCAAAATACTCCCCCCCCCACACACACACACTGCCCCTCTCCAAAATACCCCCCGACACACACACTGCCCTTCTCCAAATTATCTCCCTACATACACACACATTGCCCCTCTCCAAAATATCTCTCTACATACACACTGCCCCTCTGTAAGATACCCTCCCCCCACACTGTACCTTGGAATAAAGTACCCCAACACCATCACTGCCTCTCGGAAAACTGTGTCCCCTTTCACAATTGTGCCTCCCATGATGTGCCCTCACTGTATCATTAACCTCTTTTCCCGTCATCCACACTAATAAGGCATCTGTTCTTCAGCTTCCGCTTACTATTGGCTGCGCCGTCTCTTCTCCTTTGCCGCGCTTTCATGCTGGCAGCAGAGCGATGATGTCACCACTGTGCTGACCTCATAACAACGCTGAACATCGGGACTGGGACTGACGAGCGCTCCTCTGCTCCAGTCCTGGCACCAGTGTTCAATATATTAGTGTCTGAAAGGCGCAAATACATTTGAATATAAGAGAGCTGCGTCTCCCAGGCAGCTCCTTCGCTGGGTCATATGTTGTGCAGACCTCCTCCTCGGCCAGAGCCTCCACTAAATACTGTATGTTACTCCGGTCAGACACTGGAATACACTTCTGGCAAAATTTACACTACTAAAGAGGACAGGTGGGTGTAACCCCATGCTTCAACCATACCCTGCTCATTTGGTAAAGAGGGTCAGGACCGGCATGACAACACCAAAAGTCGCCATTTTTTTGCTACCAAGTTGCACAAAAACATTGCAACTTATTAAGGTGTTTTATGCCAGAATTCTGTCATAAACACTTTAATGAACAGGGGTCTTAAAGGGAATCTGTCATCCAGATTTATGCTGCCACTGCTGAGGGTGCATAAACTAGGAGCAGACACCCCGATTCCAGCAATGTACCATTTACTGGGCTACTAGCTGTAATTGTCATAAATCATGGTTCAATCTGCTGCAGAGCTGGTAAAGGGAATCTGTTGCCAGGGTTTGGCTAACTCACTAAAGAGCAGCATAAAGTAGGGGCAGAGACCCTGATTATACCACTTGTGATACAATCAGAGTTTTTAGATGTAGCATGTAGCAGAGCTCTGAAAGCTAACCCCGCACGCACGCCATCTTTCTGTGTCCTTGGTATATTGACAGAGAGCTGCTTATCAGTGTGGGGGTGTGGTTGTACTAGGAGGTATGCAGGTAGCTAGTCCGACAGTGATAATCTCCTGCTGATAAAACACTTACTGTATTGAAACTACAGTGCACTAGTAAGTGACACATCACTGAAATCAGTGTCTCAGGCTCTGTCTCATGCTGCACTCAGATTACATTACACAAATCTGCTGACAGATTCCCTTTAAGTCTCCCATACACATTAGACCAATCTCATTTGAACCTGCTGATAGCAGATGTTGTTGGGGACGATAAGATCCTACATGTCTGATTTTGGACTTTAGGTCCTTTTGCTCTCAATGAGTAGCCACCCAAGGAGTCTAACAGAGGCTGTCTCATAGAGAACACGGAGAGGGAGAGAAGTCGGGAGACATCAGCTAAGCGAGTATATGGCCAACATCTATTGTGAATCAGGGCTTACCGTAAGTCCTATCAATGATGAGCTCCTGCTATACAATCCTCCATAATCATGTACTCTTGCTATCCCGGCCCCCACCACTGATTAGCAGCTTTTTGGCCATGGCCAATACAGGCATGAAGCGGTCACGCAATGCTGGGGGCGAGGCGAGCTGAGCTTTAGAAGACTAGCAGAGCCGCAGCAGATAAAATGTTGTGCTTTTATCAGGCAAGAAGCCCTATAGAGGGGATCAGGGTCACTCACTATTTTATGCTGCCCTCAGATTGGGAAGCATAAACCAGGTGACACCTTCCCTTTAAACATGTTACCGTCACTTAAGGTTAAAGAAAATAATCTGTAGTCGATGACACTGGCGGGTTATTAATGAGAACACATTTTTTTTCAGAACACAAATAGACAAACGTGTTTTATACAGGCAGATGGCATTTCACGCTTCCAAAAAAACTATGAACAGGAGAATCTCTGTGAGATAAGACTTCAGATCAGAATAAAATATCTAGGGTTTTTTTTTTTTTCCAGCAAATTCATTAACGCCGCACCAATATGTTCTGTGCTGACAATATTTTCTTTACCTTACATTCGTTTCTCACATAAAATATATAGCCCTACAAAGAGAAAATCTATGGCATTCATACATCAAAATACGCCGAATTCTCCCAAATAGAACAACACAAAAATTACATCCTAAGAGAATTAGTGTAAAATGGACTGGGGTTCAATCTAACAAATAATCACCTGAAAATGGATTAAGGCATAGTGACAGAGCGATGGACAGCGGGCAATCTGCAGTGTAAGAGGCTGATTAGTTACTGATTCATTCTCCTCTGAGCGGCAAGGCTGATGTGAGGACTGGGATTACAGTCTGGGGTATAATATTATGGGAGGGACCCTGATTCTAGGTATGTATCACTCGTTCACCAGCTTGCTGTAATTTAAATACAATCAGCATTTTATCAGCAGGAGATTATCAGTGCAGGACTAGGTACTGCGTGACAAGCAGTCCAGCTAATCTGTGTAACCCCACCCCCAACTACTGATTGGCAGCTTGCTGACAATGTACACAGAGTGCGACCAATCAGGGTTGTGGGAGGAGTTATACAGGGCTCGGTATTTGAGCACTGCTACCTTTACAGCAGAGAAACAAGAGATTTTGTCACCAAGCAGCCCGGTAAGTGAGACATCACTGGAATCAGGCTCTCTGCCCGTAGTTATTGATGTCTCAACCTTGAAAGGCCTAGATGGGAAGATCCCTGACCAATTATATATAAGGGAATGTTCGCACAGTTTTTTGAGATGGAAAAATCCAACATGTTTTTCAAGAGGAGTCAACTTCAGGAAAAGCTCCGGTTTTGGAGGCTTCCCCCCCCCCCCCCCCCCCACTTTAACGTATGTTCACACTTTGCCTTTTTACACCATTTTTTGAGCATGACAAAAATTTGAGAAAAAGCTCTAACAAAACGATCAAAAGAATGGTCTTATTAATTTGTATGGTAAAAAGACTTGTTTATATGATCAGGCTTTTGAGAAAAGTAGCAACTCCTGCTTGAAAATCAGACATAAAAATATTCACTGTGAACATACCTTAAAGAACCCTGGCTTCGGATTCCTGCTGACCAAATCTCGGTCAATGTCAATCACAGCTGACTACATGCTTTTAGCCACTTCATTTTACTCTGAAACGTTCCGAGAAATTATACTTTAAAGATGGAGCATAGCTGGAGACTGGACCTGTCCGGCTCCGCCCTCATCATACAGGTGATTGACAGGTCTCTCCCTCATGAAATAACTCGGCTTATGAACAGCAAAGTGGATTTTCCATTGAAGAGGAAGCGCATTCAAAGAATATTTTAGGTGGTCTTTGATGCAGATTTCTCTGCAGGATGTGTCCGGTATTGTTGTTCAGTTGAATAAGAATGAGCTGCAATACCAGGCACAACCATAGGACAAGAGTGGCGCTGTCCTAGAATAAAAATGCAAACTTTTTTTTTCCTGAGAGCAGACATCTCCTATGGATATAATAAAAGTCCCGGATTATTGTTTGTCTAAATATATTGCACTATAACCTGCAGTCTCATTTGCCCCCCATATCTTTACAAAGCCACGAATGGATTAAAAAAAAGGCATGGTTTGGACGTCCTGAATCATGGTGTGAGTATGGACCAGGGTGCACAGACTGGGCGCGGGTCTTCTGACCCGAACTTGACAGCCTCATCGGCAGATATCATCTGCTGACTTCAGGTTGGGAGACCACCAAGAATCCATGCACCATGGCCTGTCACTCACATCCAATCCAAAAATGTATCTGCTCCATAACTGAGAATTAAGAACCTCTCCTTCATGTTGATCCAATCTGAGGGTGTGGACAACTCACTTGGATCCCACCTGAAAGAGCACTAAAAACATTGCAAAAAAAGATGAAATGTGAAACCGACATTGATGTCCCGTCTTTTGTCATTGCTTGTAGCCACATCTGGCTTCGACAGTCAGGAGGCGGATAAAAGAAGCAGCATGTTCAACCTTTGGGCGGCTTCCTCTTGGCTATTTAGGGGTGAAATGATAAAAATGACGGAAAAGACGCCAATGAAGACACTTCGGGAAGCACAGCACCGGTGCCTAAAAGACGTCATGTGCACAGGCCTTTAGGCCGAATTCAACCATGGATGTCTGAGTGCGGCCCAACACTGGATCAACATAAAGGACAAGCTATTAGTTCTCAAAGTATGGACTGGAAATGGGAACAATGTTGTGCGATTACGACCCTAAAGAAGTTCTCCGACTGATTAATGACATAGGCTTAGAGGGGAATTACACGTAAGACTGCTGCTGGACTATCTTTCTTCTGCTCTACAAGCATTTAGGACCACCCTTGGGAAAGCTATTAGCCAAGAAGTGAAACGTACGTTGGGGGCTCTGCTGGATCATCTTTGTGCCATTCACCCTGCTCATTATCGGTTTTTGGTAAGCGCTATTTCATATACATTTATCTGAAAGACCACATGGTCATATTATGCTTGCACTTTAGTGATAGAACGCTTTCCACTTTTACTTGTTCTTGTCGATAATGGGGTATGTGGCACTGGTGATCTTTCACATCATCCTTTTTCATCTTTATTTTTGGGCGTTTTGTACTCAGTTTTATTATATATATGTTAATAATAAAATAATCTTTTTTTAACCTAATTACTCCTCTTTCTCCATTTTTTTCAGCATTTAAGACCTCGTAGTTGCTGAGAAAACAACGTCTAATAGCTGCAGCCTTCTACGTCTAGACTGGTTGTCTTTTTCGATCACATAGTGCCATATTAATCAGATATACTCAATGTGTAGTTACATTTCGGGAGAGACAGAGGTTCATAGACAGAAGAGGGCCCAAAGTTAAGATTGGTCCCTCCTGCACTGGTGCTTTTTGACCGGTGCTGGGACTTTTGCCCCTGAAGCCCCATAGCTGCCTTTATCGGTTTTTTTACCTTTGCATGGAAAATCTCTTTAAAAACAGTACAGCACTTTTCTTATTTAAAGCGGCCAGATCTGCTGCTTCCAGGTTATTAGAATTTCTTATCATTTACCCAAAGCTCCAAATATCACAATGGCTCCAATATTTCAGTAACACATGTTGAAGAATTACCAGCCCTTGAAAGGGTTATTCTGGTCTCAACAATCCATCACCTGTCCACCGGATAACTGATAAATGTTAGAGCGCGGAGGTTCAGACTACTGTCCTCCCCACCGATCACCAAAATGAGGTCCCATGCCCCTATCCCCTTAAGTCACAAGACCATGCCTGAAGCAGTTGAATGTAGCGCTGGTTGCACATGCGACCTGCTGCGTGGTTCAGAGACGAGCACACTGATGAAGGTATATAAGCCAATGGGTGCCTCTGGCTTTGGACTACACATGCTTCCCGAAGCAGTGGTGGTTTTCCAGTGGGTAAACCTTTATGGTATTGCAGCGTAAGACATAACGTAAAATAAAATGCATTACCCCAAAAAACGTTCTTATTTTTGACTATTGGGGCCATGGAATGGACAAGTAATAATTCCATCTAAATTCAATGAATGGGTCGGAAATATTTACAAGCTTAGCTAAACAGCTAATTGTGGTTGAACATTCCTCTGGAAATGTAACATAGGCTGTAGTGTCATCTTCGTGACTAAAACCGAGTCCCAGTTCACTTAAAATTCATTTTCCTTTTGTGAGGTGGCATTGAAGTCTATTAGCCATGTGTCTAGAGAATTCGTAGCTGGCTCACTGAGCCGGCCGCTCCGACTCTATCACACCCGGACTAGGTCTCTGCGCCTTCAGATGGCAGCCAGCTGCCCAAGGACCATCCTGAACTGCTGAGTGCTGTTACTGAGGTCTTTCACTCTCTCCACCATATCCTTGGCTGCTGATGGAGACGGGTACTGAAGTGCTGCTGTTTTGGTGGAAAGAACGATCTCCTTGAGCTTGTCACACATAAGGTTGCTGTAGTGGGTGACTTTGTTTCGGATGTCCTGAGCTTTGGCTTGGCGCGACAATGTGTCCCCGATAAATACCAGCTTGTGGGCACTGAGGATAACAAACTTGCTGTGGGCCACAAAAATTTTGGGAGGTTGGTTGCTACTGATGGAGCTGTAAAAGGCATCAATGGCGTTGGTCAGAGTAGTGACGTTGGCCTCGCACTGTTCTTGGTAGAAGAGAAGCAGCTGCCGGTCTGAGTTGCTCAGGGCGCTACGAACTTGGCTGTAGTGTTGAGGTGGCGTCCAGTTGGACAGATCGTTCTCGATGGGTCGTGCAACCTCTTCTTCTAGACGTTCAAACTGCTTCAGCTAAAACATGTAAAACAGAAAGGAAGTATAATTACTTGTCACCACGTCACATTTCTTATTTCTCGAATAAGTTCTTTGAGAATCATAAGAGTTACCGAAAAATGCCATGGGCAAGCCCAGCCCTAATATCGATGTGTGACAAGTTCTCCATGTGGGCAATATAAAGCGGCCTGGCCTCTTAGATGTCCAACACAAAAATCAATGTATACATATTTGGGGGTAAAACCACCTGGAGTGATGTGGGGAACATTTTTTGTGGATTCAATCAGAAACCATGAAAAAACAAAAAAGCCAGAGGCCTAAGTACAAAATCAGAAGCATGCAGAGGAACATTAAGAGTCCAATGTAGGCTACGGGAGCTGAATCACAGATCTGGAGAACGTGTATCCAAAGTACAGACAGTCATGCACATGAACTCTTTAAAAATCCCCTCTTTAAAGAGAACAAATCACCAGGTAAAAGTGGACACTTTTCATTACTATTTTGTTTCCCGCAGTTCCCCTCAGTATATATGGAGCATTTTATATGGCCAATTATATATGGAGCATTATATGGAGCCCATTATACATGGAGCATTTTATATGGCCAATTATATATGGAGCATTATATGGGGCCCATTATACATGGAGCATTTTATATGGCCAATTATATATGGAGCATTATATGGGGCCCATTATACATGGAGCATTTTATGGGGCCAATTATTTTGGGAGCATTATATAGGACCCATTCTGTAAGGAACATTATATAGGACCCATTCTGTAAGGAGTATTATATGGGGCCCATTCTGTAAGGAGCATTATATGGGGCCCATTCTGTATGGAGCAATATATGGGACTCAGTATACTGTATGGGGAAAATCATATACTATATGGAGCATTATATGAGGCCCATTATATATGGAGCAATAGATGGGGCCCATCATATACTGTACGTAGAATTATATGTGGCTCACTATACTGTATGGAGCATTATATGGGGTCAATTCCGTATGGAGCAATATATGTAGCTCATTCTGTATGGAGCACTCTGTGGTGCCCATTATACTGTATGGAGCATTATATGAGGCTCATTTTTCTGTATGGAGCATAATATTGGGCTCATCATTCCTTTTGGAGCAATATATGGGGCTCATTATTCTGTATAGAGGACTATACTGTCCGGTTTCTGAGCTAATGTAGAATGCACAATAGATATCACTCATGTAATGTAAGAAGCATGTGAAATCTTTGGCATTGTACTATAACTATATTTCTCTGCCGTATTCGTGCATTATTCGTCCATAGGGGTGGAGCCGCATATTCATCACTGTAATGAGCGGTACCACGTGACGCTCACACAGGACAAGCTGCGGCGCTGAGAGGAGGCATCGCGGGAGTTGGGTGAGTATTTCTCTGCAAGTGGGCGGACGCACGGGGGGTGGGAGGCGGGAGGTGACCCCAAACTTTATTTTTAAGAAAAAAAAACAAAAAAACCTTGATTTTTCATTCCTTCTCTCCAGCGAACGCTGCTGGGGAGAAGGAATAAATGACGGCTTGAGCACCAAAAGCAGGGGACAGCGCTTAACTGTAGCGCTGTCTCCTGCACGGTCTGTGTGGTCCTCAGTCGGCACACGGCTGCCGCACGTGTGCCACACTGATGTGCCACGTGAGCACACGGACACGGATAACTCCGGTACCGGAATTATCTGGACCTGTGAGACTGGCCTTAGGGGTAGGTCTTAATTTCAGGGAAACATACCAGCTGCAAAGACATTACCTGCTGCTGCTCTAGGTGACCCTTCCCTTGTCGTATAATGTTTCCTTTTTCAAGCAGTTCCTTTTGTGTTTTTTCAAATTCTTCTTTACCCTGCACATGGATGCAAAGGCAATAATGTCACTGTTAATTTCATGCTATTTACCCCCAACAAATCTTATCAGTAAGCAGAAATGAAGCAGTTAGAAGCCCGGCATTGCATGGAACAAGCCACAGGAGCAAAGTATCATGTATTTCCCTTTAGTAACTAGTTCTGTCAGGCATTTTATTAAGGCATCCATTGTGCTCTTAAAAGCGCCCCTTTTAATTAATCAGATACTTATTCTAACATGCGCTATTAATTACATTTGCAGTTTAGTTCTGTAGCAGTTAAGCAGTCTAGTGTTTCCGATTAATTATCCCACAGCTATGGAAGCTATTTATTTTGCCTTTTCTTAGCAATGTTTAATTACACACTTGAACTACAGCCTAGAATTAGAAAATGGCAGTATAGTAAATCACCACTAGGCGGCACTGTTGGATAACAAACTGCGAAAGTAGTAATACCAAACTTGTATATTTTTTTTATTTAAGTGGTAGAACAAAAATCAGAAATTCATTAAAAGTTTAATTTTTTTTTCTTAACACGTATCATTTTCAGCCAAAGGAGCTGTGATCATCTTTTTATTGATATCACGTTAGGATAGATATATAATGAATAAAACGTATCATAATTCTGCCGTTTCATTTTTTTTTTTCCTCTTGATGTTTACTATTCGGGATAATTCATTTAATATTTTGGTAGATAGGATTTTTACATATGTAAAAAAAAAAAATCACATATTTTTTTTTTTAAGTTTTCTCTTTAACGAGGGGAAAGTTGGGGTGATTTTATGTATTTTTTTAGTATTTTCATAATTTAATTTTTTTAACACTTTTGGGATGAACTACTTCAGAGAATGTCTAGTATCAGTGTCTGACTTCACAAATGACTGTATTTTCTGCAAGTATTTTCCAAATTAGCAAAAACAACAACATAAATGACAAAAGACTGACAGAACGGTATGTGCTCTTACAGAAACGATTTCTATTCCAGCCCATGTAGGGGATTATGAGCAAAACCTCCCACCTCAATATTTTTCCTAAAATTGAATATTTCGGCAGTTTAAGTTATGTAATCTGAGACCAGCATGATGCAGGTGAAGAGACCCTGATTCCAGCGATATGTTACTTATTGGACTGTGTGTTGCTGTTTCAATAAAATAAGTGTTTTATCAGCAGGAGATTATCACTACAGGACTAGGCGTCTCGTGTCTCCTAGTCCTTCTGCTCTGTGTAACTCCGCCCCACCACTGATATACCGGGGTTACGCAGAGCTTAGCTTTGAGAGAGCTGCTAGATCTGCAGCAGAGAAAATTGAGATTGTATGAAAATGACAAAAAGCAGCCCAGTAATTGATACATCACCGGAATCAGGGTCTCTGCCCCTACAGTATACATTACACTGCAAAACCTGTAGGCAGATTACCTTTAATAGAGCTTATGAATAGGGATTGTGTCCTTGAAGCAGTCCTTATCATTTTTAAAGGGATTTTAGTAGAAAAAAAATCGTAGTCATTTCACAGGGAAAAGTTATGTAACTGATGCTGTTCCTCTGCTTGGGTAGCCTTCTTAATAAAAAATAAAAAAAACACTTAAAGAAGATAGTTTAATGTCAGCCATGTTTTTCTCAGACTAAACCCCTCCTAACAGAAATATAATCAGGGCTATGACGTAATGTGATAATTGAGCGGAATCTGCGCTGTTAGTTCTTTATGGGCCTCTGACAAGGAATCCATGAGAACAGTGGATGAAGGAGCAGCCGTAAGTGGGATCTGGTTACTTTACTGCTCCTTTGTGATTATTTGGGTGTGAACATTTTTTAACAAATGCATTTTTCATGGCATTAATACTGCACAGGTAACAGACCACCACCGTCGGTAAGAAGATAGTCATGGAGCATTAGGTCCAGGGAACCTGCAGAGATCTGATGACATGCGGACAGGTGGTTGTTCCCGAGTGTGTACAAAAGAGCCCGAAAAATACAAATACCATAAAAATCCTATACAGCTAATACCTAATTTCATAGGTCATTATGATTAAAGGGAATCTGTCAGCAGGTTTTTGCTATGTAATCTGAGAGCACCTTGATGTAGGAGCAGAGACCCTGATTCTAGTGATGTGTCTCTTACTAGGCTACTCTATCATAACTCCTGCACCCATTAAACTAAGTGACACATCACTGGAATCACTGGACACAATCACTGTCTCTTACTCTGCTGCTGTCAGATAATATAGCAGAAACCAGCTGACAGATTCCCCTTAAGCCAACACCAAACTTTTATTTAGGTTTCGTTTCTGAAATAAAAACCCTTTTGCTAATCCCGAGATCAATAATAATTTTACTTTTCATTTTATGGAGGTGTATGAGGTCTGTTTTTGTAAGTTTTGGGCAAATAATAAGATATTTTATAGAGAATGTATTTTTTCGACTATAAAATACATTTTTTAACAAGAAAAACCCTTGCTAAGGCTGGTTTCACATTTTGCGTTTTTTGCCGCTGCGTTTTAGCGCAAAAAACGCATGAGTTTTTTTTTCTATACTTAACATTAAAAACGCATGCGTTTTGCTGCATTTTGACGACGCATGCGTCGTTTCTATGCTTGCGTTTTGTTGCGGAAATGCTAGAGGCGTTTTTTTGCCGCAAAAAAACGCATGCGTTTTTTTGCGGCAAAAATACGTATTGCTGTCTATGTAAACGCATGCGTTTCAATAGAAAAACACAAGAATACACACTGATAAGCCACCCCCCAACCCTAACCCTAGGGATCCTAACCCTAACCCTAGGGATCCTAACCCTAAGGATCCTAACCCTAGGGATCCTAACCCTAACCCTAGGGATCCTAACCCTAACCCTAGGGATCCTAACCCTAACCCTAGGGATCCTAACCCAAACCCTAGGGATCCTAACCCTAACCCTAGGGATCCTAACCCTAACCCTAGGGATCCTAACCCTAACCCTAGGGATCCTAACCCAAACCCTAGGGATCCTAACCCAAACCCTAGGGATCCTAACCCTAACCCTAAGGATCCTAACCCTAACCCTAGGGATCCTAACCCTAACCCTAGGGATCCTAACCCTAACCCTAGGGATCCTAACCCTAACCCTAGGGATCCTAACCCTAACCCTAGCTTTTTCTGTTTATAGTGGGTTTTCTAGTTGATTTTGATGATTGGCAGCTGTCACACACTTCTCATCATGCGTTTCAAAAACGCAAACGCAAGAAAAAATGCATGTAAACGCGTCAAAACGCCACTTTTTTACCACATGCAAAAACGCATGCGTCTAAAAAACGCAGCGTTTGCACGCGTTTACATGCGTTTTTTTTCACCACATGCGTTTGCATTTAAAACGCTGCGTTTTTAAACGCAAATGTGAAACTAGCCTTAAAAGTATGTGCAACTTCTAGAGGCAGGTTACTGTGATGGAGGAGAACGTCACCTGTCTCTCCCCCTTTATTGCAGGGCAAGAAAAGAAGCTACCGGTACCTGAACAGAGGCTGCACGTCCTGAGCGTTCCATACAAGTAATTCAAGGACCTTTCAGGTCCTGTGACTGATCATGGCCTGAAAGGTCCTTGACTTAATTGTGTGGAAGGTCCTACAGCTGCTCAGCTCCTGCAGTCTCCGTTCAGATCCCGTTTAGGAGCCACAACATGTGGTAATGTATAGTGTGTGAGTGTAAATGTGCATGGCGCAGAGCACAGAGCTGTGTGCATATGTTTGTATATACAGTACGTGCAATAAGTATTGAATATGTCACCAATTTTCAAAGTAAATATATTTCTAAAGGTGCAATTAACATGAAATTCTCGCCAGATGTCAGTAACAACCCAACAAAAAATAAGCCCTCACACAGCCTCAGATCCCGAAAAATGGAGATTCTACAGGTCTCGGAAAATGGCGACTTTTTTTTAACAAACTTTCGATTTATTTGCACCACTTAAATAAAAAAGAACCTAGACATGTTTGGTATCTAAGAACTCGTAATGACCTGGAGAATCATAATGGCAGATCAGTTTTAGTATTTAGTGAACACGGTAAAAAAAAAATTGTGGAATTGCATTTTTTTTTCAATTTCACCGTCCTTGGAATTTGTTTTACGTTTTTTTCAGTTCACTTAATGGTAAACTCAATGGTGTTGTTCAAAAGTACAACTCGTCCCGCAACAAAAAAGTCCACACATGGCCATTTTAATGGAAAAATAAAAAAAGTTATGGGTCTGGGAAAAGGGGAGCGAAAAACTAAAACGAGGGGGTTAAAATGAGTGATAATGATAAACCCTATTATATCACTATTTTGTGACAATATGGCTGGACGTTTTCAGGGTTAGGATGTGTTGGGATTGCTCGGGGGTCGCCGGGGCCGCCGTTTCCCAGCCTCTCTATCCCCTACAGACGTGCCGCTTGTATCTCTGCTCATGTATGGGGATTATATCTCTTTTTTACCAGTTATGTCTTTCCCTTTACACGGCAGACATTTGTAGAGCGATATCACATATCAAAGGTGGAGCAGTACAACCGGCTCACTGTGACCGAGCGCCATCAATGATACAGTTGTTCCCAGGCACTGACATCTTCCTTCATGGATGTACAACCCAATCTTCAGATGTCGGGGACTGAAAAGGAAAGGGGGGCAGCTGCTCCATTGTCTCGGCTGTGAGAAATACACCCTGGTCAGGAACCAGCTTTATCTGACACCCATAGGCTGGAGCCTTTCATGTGCCCATAGCGGTTCACTTTCCTTACAGAACCGACGTCCTGTCACTGAAACTGTTAAATAGGGCATGTCCAACAATAGAGAAATTACCGCTACCTACCATTTCATTCCCCCCGCCCTTCAAATTCACCCTGGTCAGGAACCAGCTTTATCTGACACCCGTAGGCTGGAGCCTTTCATGTGCCCATAGCGGTTCCCTTTCCTTACAGAACCGACGTCCTGTCACTGAAACTGTTAAATAGGGCATGTCCTACAATAGAGAAATTACCGCTACCTACCATTTCATTCCCCCTGCCCTTCAAATTCACTCTGGTCAGGAGCCAGCTTTATCTGACACCCGTAGGCTGGAGCCTTTCATGTGCCCATAGCGGTTCCCTTTCCTTACAGAACCGACGTCCTGTCACTGAAACTTTTAAATAGGGCATGTCCTACAATAGAGAAATTACCGCTACCTACCATTTCATTCCCCTCGCCCTTCAAATCCATTGATCATTCATGTGACCACCGCAGCTGCGGGCACAGGACCGCTAAGACCAGTGATGGGCTGCAGTGGTCACATGAATGGTGTAATAGACACCCTCACTTCCGATACTAGCAGAGACCACAATAGCTGAGCTAATTAGATTACTAATATTAACCTCAATACATTTTATCAAGATTGCTACGATTACCCCAGTGAAAAATGTCACATATAAAAAAAAAATAAAAGAAAAAAAAACAAAATATTGTGCATCAACATATAATGGAAAAAAACAAAATCCAACATCAAAAACAGGCAAAAAAAAACAACTGAAAAACAAGACAAAAAATGAAAAAATTAAAAAGGTACAGAATTCACTACACAAATAATACATTATTCAAAATTAAAAAAAAAACCCTTTCAGATGTTTACTATGCATCACTCGATACTGGAAGAATTAAGATGAAAGGTAATCATTCTTTGAATTTTTCTTTCATTAATCAATAGATGTATCATATGTTATCAGAGAAATCGGCTTCTTTCTCCTCCAGGACTGATCATTAATTCTCACTCAGTGATAATGAGATAGGAGATGACAGTTGGTGCCGATGAGATTCTATGGCATGGAGGAGGGGCAATGAACTGGCTCCTCCCCTTCTCCATAGAACTTTATAAGCACCAACTGCCATCTCCTACCTCAGTAATGTAACATTCTGTCTTCACTGAATACAGATTTCACAGATAAATTGAGAATTTTGAGAATTAGAGATCAGATTTCTCTGATGAGATATATTACAAAGTTTATTATTTTTCATGTGTATCATTGATTTATGAACTGAAAAATAAAACAATGGTAACTATTTAAATTCACTGAGTGAAAAAGGAATTAAAAATCAAGAAGCTTATGCAGCAGATGAGAAGAAGTACGTGTCCCCTTTAAGGCATTTTACGGAACAGCTGTGCGCACCTTGCTCAATATGGCGATATTATTCAGTGTTTTACAGTGACAGACCTTTAGCGGCAAAATGTAAATATCATTAAATAAACAGCCTCCCTGCCAACTAAACAGGATACACTGATTTTTAGAAGACGCAGCATTTCTTGAAGATTTCTGCAGTTATCGCCAGATGGCACGAAAGCCTCCCCGCTCCTTTATTGATGTGCGTGAGTTTGCAGAACGATTGAAATAATTAAAGTCTAGATTAATTAAACTTTACTGCCAGGGATGAGAGAAAGTCTCCCATCCTTTATAGAGATGGATGACGCTATGTTCTTATTTTTTCATCCACTCATCATGTAAAGAGTTGGTTCACCTTCTCCTGAACTTACACCAGTATATTAGGGGATTGCTGAAATAACAATTCCTAACTATGGCTCCAGACTATTAAAATCTATAAAAAATCAAGAATACTATATGGTCAGGTCAGAAAATGTGTAGTCTGCCATCTCTTAATAGGGCCCCGGTTACATCCATGGATCTCAGTGGCCAAGGAAGTCAGGGGACGACTCTTCCAGACCCACAGACTCCTGTGGAGATACAAGCAATCATTTACTATAATGATGACTACTGCGCAGCTCCTGTGCATCTAGATACTGGTTTCTACACTGGATTATCGGTTTACATGGCCGGACCAGGTGTTAGCAGTACGTGTCAGGTCAAGTACAACTATTGCCATCTCTGGATATCACTTCTATGTCTCAGAAAAGGTTAGAAAATAACTTTGATTATACTGATGACTACTGCGCGGCTCCAGTGTCTCCAGACACTGTTTTTTAGCACTGGATTAAGGGTTCCAAGTCAAGGATATAATTTACATGGCCGAACCGGGAGGTACTGTATCAGTTAATGTCTGGTCAATTACAACTATTGCCATATCTGGATATCACTTCTATATCTCAGAAAAGGTTAAAAAATGACTTTGATTATACTGATGACTACTGCGCGGCTCCAGTGTCTCCAGACACTGTTTTTTAGCACTGGAGTAAGGGTTCCAAGTCAAGCATATAATTTACATGGCCGAACCGGGAGGTACTGTATCAGTCAATGTCTGGTCAATTACAACTATTGCCATCTCTGGATATCACTTCTATATCTCAGAAAAGGTTAGAAAATGACTTTGATTATACTGATGACTACTGCGCGGCTCCAGAGTATCCAGACACTCTTTTTTAGCACTGAAGTAAGGGTTCCAAGTCAAGCATATAATTTACATGGCCGAAACGGGAGGTACTGTATCAGTCAATGTCTGGTCAATTACAACTTTTGCCAATTTTGGATATCACTTCTATTTTTCAGAGAAGGTTAGAAAAATATTTTGACTATACTGATGACTACTGCACGGCTCCAGAGTATCCAGACACTGTTTTTTAGCACTGGAGTATGGGTTCCAAGTCAAGCATATAATTTACATGGCCGAACCGGGAGGTGTCAGTCAATGTCTGGTCAATTACAACTATTGCCATCTCTGGATCACTTCTACTTCTCAGAATAGGTTAGAAAATGAATTTGATTATATTGATGACTACTGCACGGCTCCATCGAGACACTGTTTTTTAGCACTGGAGTACGAGTTCCAAGTCTAGCATATAATTTACATGGCTAAATCGGGAGGTACCAGTCAATGTCTGGTCAAGTACAATTATTGCCCTCTCTAAATATCACTTCTTCAGAGCAGGCTAGCACATGACTGATTAGTTGCTATCAGCAGTTAGGAGAACCTTTCCTAGATTTTGATACATGAAGCCAATGTCTTACTGACTTTTGATCTCAGGAGCCCGGGGAAAATTAGACTCTTTGTGTTCCTTTTGTACTTTGTGATCTAGATGAAAGAGCTTTTGCCTTGAGTTCTGTTATAGAAATGGTCACCTGAGGAGACCTGAAATGCTTTTTATTAATTTTTTCTTTGAATACTGTCATTACAGCCCAACTTAACCAGATAATTTATTATACGGAAGTATAACAGCAATATCTGTCCTATCTACAAGGAGCCTTAACAGTAAGGTGTCCACAAGCATCCATTTTCAAGCAGAAATCACTCCTTTTCTATGGAGCTTTGTAAAACTAAAGCGTCTTTTTTTAGCATATCTTGTTGTTTCCTGATCATGTTTCATTTTTTCCCCCCATTTTTTGATTATATTTTGGGTGCCTTTTTAAGGTTGCTTTCCAGAAATATTTTAATCCTATTAAACACTGACGAATACATTACTGCTTTTAAACAAATACGCTCAAAAAGCATCTTTCTATCCTTTTCCATTGATTTCTATTATAAAGTATAGAGCGTCTTCCAAGCGAAAAACACCTGAAAAATGATTTGCTCAATTCCTTTAACCGCTTGGTGTTTTTGGAAACTTACAGTGGTTAAACGACGCTCAGACACTTGAACATACGAGTCTTGACAACTTAAAGGGGATCTATTCCAGAATTTCACAATAGAAGCTGGATATAAATATTTTAGACCTGATAAGGCAGGCGTATTTACTTTGAAAATCAATGACTGTCTACATTCATTTTCTGAAAGTTTTCCTTGTGGATATTACAATGATCATTTTAACATTAAAGCTCTAATTGGAGTCAATAATTGGTTATTTTAACATCAGAATTATACAATTATTCTCACCTAGATTTTCAAAGTAAGTACAACCTTCTCCTCAGGACTTCCATTTATTTAATATTTCATAATAATATTTCACATTTGTATTGCTAAATCTAGTGATGGATTATCCTTAAATGCTGGCCCCAGGCTAACTCATCATAAAGAGAATAAAACTTTTGGTCTAGATCAAATGTCCTCAGCTTTTTGTACCTTGTTCAACTTCTCCATTTACGTGAAGGACAGAAGAAAGGTTTAAGGAAAAAATGATAACATATTAAGCATGAGCCACATGTGGATGAAAACCATTGCAGACAGGGGATTGGGGGTTGTTTAGTGGACAGGCATGGACTGAACTCTCTGGGTGCCTCACCTGTAAATGGACATAGTCGTAATCCTCCATCCAGCCACTCTCGTTGTTTTCATACTGGCCTTCGGGGGAATCTTCAGCTACAAATTTGGGTGGGGAAGGCAGAGGACGTGATTGTATATTGGTCTTTTCTGTATGTCCAGCAGACAAATTATTGTTATTATTGGCCAAGTGGTTGCCATTTTCTTGTCCAGGCTGAGAATCTCCCACCGAATGTTGTTGCTTGGTCCTTTTAAAGAGCAACGAAGCATTTCCATGTAGAAACGAAGCCAACTGTTTGGTGTCATCTGGTATCCCCCTCGAATACATGACGAAGCGGTCAAGGTCATCTGAGGAACCTGGTTTGTTTGTAACTAACACATTCAAGGCCCAGTTACAGCTGTCCAAGGCCTGACTATGCTTCAGCAGTTGTTGGTAAACATCTTCCATCTTCTGAAGTTGTTTGCTTAGCTTGGCATGAAGGGTCCGGTCAGATGCTTGAGCTGAATTTACTACTGCCCCCCTGGCAAATTCCAACAATTCCTTAACTGTATTTTTGACTCCCTCTGCTGCGGCCTGGATGCTCTGCACATTGACTTCCATGTGTTCTTGACTTCTCCAAGTGCTACTTATGAAGGACATAAGATAGGAGATTGAGCTATTGACGCCATGTTGTAGCTTTACCAAAAGCTCCATCGCTGCCTCCAAATCAAGATTGAGCTCCTTCCCTGGTGTCTTGGGTGGCACGACTGACGATTCTTTTACCGGGATAACATCAAGTGAAGAGGTGGAAATGTTGCTCCTGGTGCTTCCTGTGCTCGAAGCTGACAGTCTCTTGAAGTTGCCAGTCAATTCCTCAACCACTTTGACCTCCCTGTCTACCTGGGGAGGAACGTCATATATGTAATCGGCCTCAGTCTCTAGTGAGGCTTTTCCACCATGAAACTCTCTCGGAACATCGTATACATCATTGAAGTTCTGTCCAGCAGGCTTTCTTAAGCTGGGGGGAACGTCATATATCTCTTGGGAAAAGGTGGAATCATTGCCCTTAACAGCAGCAGGAGGGATATCATATATATCTTCAGGAATGTATGGCTCCGGGTCATGGATGTGTGTGGGAGCCTTCGGTGGAAGCTGCATTTTATGATTGGAAAAAGCAGGTGGGAAATCATAGGTATCTTCTCTTTGAGGACCATCTGGCACATCTTTGCTTACTGAGGGTGGTATGTCATAAATCTGAAAGAGCAAATTGACAGTGTCACAATAAAGTTACGGGATGTTCATTTTCCAACTAGTAGCAGTAGCGCGAGACGTACATGACAGACCATTATTTCTAATATTAAAGCAGAATTTTCATCTTGGAAAATAATTACATTTGGCTGCAATATGCCAAGGAATTTTGATTTATGGGGGTCCAACCTCTGTACTCCCACCCCCCTGAGAGTGAAGTCTTTGAACGAACGTGTATTAGGAATAATAGACGAAAGAACATTTGGCAGACCGCTATCGAAGGTATAAAGAGTAAGCGTCATTTTCATTTTTATCTCATAAATTAATATTACACCTGAAAATAAGAAATTGTGTAACGTACCTAAGCATAGAAAAGTCTTTGTTTCTACTCCGGATCACTCTCAATTCATGGGTATAATCTGTAAACTGTGAATACAGTTTGTCTCATGATTAAGATAGGATATGGTAGTTGGTGCTCATAAGAGTCGATGGAGAGGGGAGGAGCTAGAAGAAAATACAGATATTCTGCAAGTTCTACTTTACCCTTAAAATCTATGGTGAAAAGAGTAACTGTCATTTCAGGAGAACTTGCAGTAGAACATCTGTATCGGTCTTTAGCTCCTGCCCTCGACTCCCCTCTCCATAGACTCTCAGAAGCACCAACTGTCATCTCCTATCTCTGTCTTCACTGAATATAGCTTGTACAGATTTTACCCATGAAATACGAATAAACTTTTTTATTAGACCTTATTTAAAATTGTGAACACTCATTTAGGTGTCTTTTTTTCCACATACATGTTCCATCTGTGATTTTCAGGAATACAACACATACCCATTATAACCTATGGAGCTGTTTACATTTTTGTGTGTTTTTGCGCACACCGTGTCTGCAAAAAATCACGACAATGTCGCATTTGTTTGAACGGCATCACAGATCAAAATTACGCATACAAGTCTATGGGTCCATGAGAAATCACTGACAGCGCACTTTGCTATGCATGTGCTGCCCGTGAATAACACTGTAATGGGCAGGGGAAGATTAGCAATATTTTCTTTTATGGGATTAAATCACTGAAACACAGATGGTTAAAACTGACTCAGGGAGCAAACACTGATGAGGCTCAGATCCAAAACACTGATGAAAATTTGGGCTGTGTTTTTACATACAAGAAACTCACTAATGGCCTTACTTATTAATATAGTTATTCTAGTGCTTCCTATTATAGAGATGGACACCTGTATATAAAGACATGGAACCTGCCCGTGCGTCCAAATACTGCAGACAATATGTCTGCTAGGTCCGGTCTGTGCAAGACATGAATAATTACAATACATTTACCTAATGAAATGGGCAAGCAGATGACACCACTTGTAGAGTGACCTCAGGAGAGATTAACCTGCTGCACATCATCCCATGAATAGAAACGCACGCCGGCCATCCGTGCATCATATCACCAGAATTGTAATCCAGTGACTCCATTCCTGGGCCTGGACTCTCCGCAATAAAGCACTATAATTATAGTACCGGTGCCTAGGAAAAGCAGCAGTAGTCTAGTGCTAATCTTCATAACCAGCAGAGGGAAAGCCCATGGCTTGATGTTAATAATCTGGGAAAACGGACAATACCCCAAAAGGTTCCCAGGCTATTTATAATCGCTCACAGCTGTTTGCTTAGCCTTTGCTGGTGAATTTACGGAGGATCCCAGAAAATAATGACATAGGGTCCCCCTCATTGAGGTCACCACAGTTCATTGGCTCACGGTGAACTGCCTGTGGAAACGCAGCTTCAGTGACCGGCGGTAAGCTCTATTACGTTCTATTACGTCATCGCTCGTCACTGAAGCTGCTCATTGTGCTCTGGTTTTCAGCATGAATGGCACCGTTCATTTTGAAAATCAGATGTTGCAGAGATGGATTACGGCAAAGGACAATGTGGATTATCTTCACCTCAGACAGATGAGGGATATGGTACTTTATTATTTTTGTTTTTTTCAACAGGGGATATGGGCATCTATGGATTATCTTCACGTTTGACATGTGAGGGATATTGCTGTTTATTATTTTTGTTTTTTTATAGGGGACATGGGCTTCAATGGATTAGGTGTAAAGGTGAGTGTAACTTTTTTTATTTTTAAATAAATGTGTAAAACAGGGTGTTTTGTTTCATTTCAAATAAAGGAGTTTATTCTTGCTGTGTGTGTTTATTTTTAAACTTACCATGGGGCTAGTAATGGGGGCGTGTTATAGATGCCTCTCCTTTACTAACCCCTGGGCTTGATGTCACCTGACAATACAAAGCTGACATCAATCTCACAAATATTACCTCACTTGCTACCACCACAGGGCAAGTGGAAATAGCTAGGTTAAGCGCCAGATTTGTTACTGCTTATGGATACGCCATTTCTGGGGCAGCTAAGGGCTATTGTTGGTAGCCTGGGGAGGGCAATATCTCTGACCACTTCCCAGGGTATTCTTATCAACCCAGAGCTGCCACCACAGGCCAAGTGGAAAGAGCGACGTTAAGCGCCAGATTTGGTGCAGCTTATGGATGCGCCATTTCTGGGGCAGCAAAGGGTTAATATTGGTAGCCTGGGGAGAGCAATATCTCTGACCCCTTCACAGGGTATTCTTATCAACCCATAGCTGTCTGTTTAGCCTTTGCTGGTTTGAATTTATAGGGGGACCCTACGTCATTATTTTGTCATAGCCCCGGTAAATACACCAGTAAAGGCTAAGCAAACAGCTGTGAGCTATTATTAATAGATCTGGGAACCTTTTGGGATATTGTTCCTTTTCCCAGATTATTAACATCACCCCCCAGTGGTCGGCTTTCCCTCTACTGGTTATGAAAATTATGTGGAGAACCCACGTCATTTTTTAAATTTAATTCTTTATGATACACAAGAGGGACACAGTGGGTGCTCCCATCATTGTCACATGGTTGCGCTGATCTCAGGGAGAACAAACAACGAAGAGAGTTGCCTTCATCAGCTGGCACCTGGGAGCAGTGTGAACTGTACCACTTCTTCCCAGGAGATGGTACGGTGTCATCAGTGTGCGGACATATGCGCAACACCATTGAAAACAATGGGTGTGTGTATGTCCGTATTTGCGTCGGTCAAAAAATGGACCCCATACAGACAAAAAAAAAAACAGAAGGGGGCCTTAGAGATATACATTACAGTAGTCCTATGGACTATAGGAAATTATAGACTGGAGATGTTCACTGACGTCTATGGGAGAGTTTCCTGGGCATGCTCTGTGTCCTGTGCAGAGGTTATTGTGCAGGGAGGGGGAGGAAGAGGAGAGCTCTAGCCATCATCTATTATAAATGGTGGATCCTGTGTTATCTGAATATAGGTGTTATATTTCATTGTCACCCTGCTGTGTGATGGTGTTTATATGGCTCTGTTATCCTAATATATGGCTCTTTGGTCAAAATAAAAAAAATTGCAAGTGTTCAGCATGCATATCTAGAAAAAGAAAAATGCACAAAAAAGATTTAAGATAAAAATTTGATTTAAGCAAAATTTAATTTTCTGATGATTGACAGTTCTCCCTGTATCAGTAAGTCTACCTCATGGACTCCTAAGCTCGGAGTTAACAAGGGTTCGCATTAGAAAATAAGTATCAGTGTCATTAAATATCAACTTCCCCAGCTCCTTGTGCTGTAAAACCTGATGTCCACAGACAGGACAGCATGTTCAACATAAGAGATTCACTTTAACAGGGAAAACATTGATGGAATATGGTCAGAACACTGCAAATCAATTTTACATGAAAGAAAAAAAAAATAACTAACATACAAATTTTCCATTTGGCTGGGTTCATATTTTGCGCCCATGGTGTTTTTTAAGTGATTTTTTGGAAATAGCTGTAAAAAATGCACTATGTCTGCAATTTGCCAACCCAGTCTTCGAACTACAACTAAACCAAAGAAATGAGCTGGAGCATAAGTTGGTATACATGGGTACAAGAGAAACAAAATGAGCAAATACCCTGCTGGAAGCAAGTAAATAGTAATAGTGCAAATAAATAACACAGGGTACTTGGTAAACTCTGTTCTTGATTAAAAAAAATCGTAAAAGCAATCCCACCGTGACCAGTCTTAGAACTAATTAAGGGGTTGTCCTCTACTTCAATAACCTTTTCTTATTGCAATAGTGCCAGATAGAAAAAAAAAATACTTATATTCAACTACCACACCGGCGCTGTTCCAGCAGCTATACTGGCGCTGACTCTCCTGTTCCTGCTGTAACATTGTTATGCCACATGCTCACTCCTGCCATTTGGCATCCTCTAATGGGCTAAAATTATCACAAACTCCTCTTACAAACCTAGGACGACCGAGCGAAGAATGAAAACTGTGGCCCAGGAGCATCTGTAGATTGGCTGCAGCGCTGACAACATAGAACAATGTCATGTGAGGGCTATGAGACCCTGTACCAACATCGTTGGTTTAATATTACACTCTTGAATATAGTAATTAAGAAAAGATTGTAAAAGTAATGGACAAATCCCTTTAAGTATTGTAATAAAAGTCTAAATCTCCTACCATTAAATGAGACTGCAGATGCTCCGGGAGATTTTTTTCCACACTGGGAGGGATGTCATATATCTCTTGGGTTTGTTCTCTGCTGACAGGACCTTTTACTGCCATTGGTGGAATGTCGTAGACCTGTGCAAGACCAAAATAAAGTCATCTTAATACCGTAAAACCATATTATTAAATAGGATAGGTGATAATGTATGATTGTGGCAGGGGCTGCTGGGACCCCCAGAGATTGGCAGAATGAGAAAATTGTCGCCCTGTTAGAATGGGTTGGCAGTGCGCATGCTCGATGAGTGCTCCATTCAATCTCTATGGGGACAGCCGAAATAAACTAAGCGCAGCACTTGGGTGTCCCATAGAGAATGAATGTAGTGGCAGTGGAGCATACACCAAACTACCGATCGGTGCGAGTCCCAGTGGTTAAACCCTCACTACTCTAGAAGTTATTATCTATAGAATAACCCTTTATTTTTAGACCTAAAGATTTATCGGATGCTCACAAAAACTCTGATCACATTTTAGTGATGGATATATAAAATAACAGGGATCAAGCACTGCTCCAGGTCTCATTCTGTGCATTTAGCAACAATGGTTATAATGTCAGAATTCAGCAGCTAACAAACCATTCCCCTTTTATATGGCTCAGTGGTGAGTGTCCCATTTCCTTTTTATATGACTCAGTGGTGAGTGTCCCATCCCCCTTTTATATAGCTCAGTGGTGAGTGTCCCATCTCCCTTTTATATGGCTCCGTGGTGAGTGTCCCATCCCCCTTTTATATGGCTCAGTGGTGAGTGTCTCATCCCCTCTTTATATGGCTCAGTGGTGAGTGTCCCATCCTCCTTTTATATGGCTCAGTGGTGAGTGTCCCATCCCCCTTTTATATGGCTCAGTGGTGAGTGTCCCATCTTCCCTTTATGTAGCTCAGTGGTGAGTGTCCCATCCCCCTTTTATATGGCTCAGTGGTGAGTGTCCCATCCTCCTTTTATATGGCTCAGTGGTGAGTGTCCCATCCTCCTTTTATGTAGCTCAGTGGTGAGTGTCCCATCCCCCTTTTATACGACTCAGTGGTGAGTGTCCCATCCTCCCTTTATGTGGCTCAGTGGTGAGTGTCCCATCCTCCTTTTATATGGCTCAGTGGTGAGTGTCCCATCACCCTTTTATATGGCTCATTGGTGAGTGTCCCATCCTCCTGTTATATGGCTCAGTGGTGAGTGTCCCATCCTCCTTTTATATGTGGCTCAGTGGTGAGTGTCCCATCCCCCTTTTATATGGCTCAGTGGTGAGTGTCCCATCCTCCTTTTATATGGCTCAGTGGTGAGTGTCCCATCACCCTTTTATATGGCTCAGTGGTGAGTGTCCCATCCCCCTTTTATATGGCTCAGTGGTGAGTGTCCCATCCTCCCTTTATATGGCTCAGTGGTGAGTGTCCCATCCCCCTTTATATGACTCAGTGGTGAGTGTCCCATCCTCCCTTTATGTGGCTCAGTGGTGAGTGTCCCATCCTCCCTTTATATGGCTCAGTGGTGAGTGTCCCATCCTCCTTTTATGTGGCTCAGTGGTGAGTGTCCCATCCTCCTTTTATATGTGGCTCAGTGGTGAGTGTCCCATCCTCCCTTTATGTGGCTCAGTGGTGAGTGTCCCATCCTCCCTTTATATGGCTCAGTGGTGAGTGTCCCATCCTCCTTTTATGTGGCTCAGTGGTGAGTGTCCCATCCTCCTTTTATGTGGCTCAGTGGTGAGTGTCCCATCCTCCTTTTATATGTGGCTCAGTGGTGAGTGTCCCATCCTCCTTTTATATGTGGCTCAGTGGTGAGTGTCCCATCCTCCTTTTATATGTGGCTCAGTGGTGAGTGTCCCATCCTCCTTTTATATGTGGCTCAGTGGTGAGTGTCCCATCCTCCTTTTATATGGCTCAGTGGTGAGTGTCCCATCCTCCTTTTATATGTGGCTCAGTGGTGAGTGTCCTATCCTCCTTTTTATATGGCTCAGTGGTGAGTGTCCCATCCTCCTTTTATATGTGGCTCAGTGGTGAGTGTCCCATCCTCCTTTTATATGTGGCTCATTGGTGAGTGTCCCATCCTCCTTTTATATGGCTCAGTGGTGAGTGTCCCATCCTCCTTTTATATGGCTCAGTGGTGAGTGTCCCATCCTCCTTTTATATGGCTCAGTGGTGAGTGTCCCATCCTCCTTTTATATGTGGCTCAGTGGTGAGTGTCCTATCCTCCTTTTTATATGGCTCAGTGGTGAGTGTCCTATTCTCCTTTTATATGGCTCAGTGGTGAGTGTCCCATCCTCCTTTTATATGGCTCAGTGGTGAGTGTCCCATCCCCCTTTTATATGGCTCAGTGGTGAGTGTCCCATCCTCCCTTTATATGGCTCAGTGGTGAGTGTCCCATCCCCCTTTATATGACTCAGTGGTGAGTGTCCCATCCTCCCTTTATGTGGCTCAGTGGTGAGTGTCCCATCCTCCCTTTATATGGCTCAGTGGTGAGTGTCCCATCCTCCTTTTATGTGGCTCAGTGGTGAGTGTCCCATCCTCCTTTTATATGTGGCTCAGTGGTGAGTGTCCCATCCTCCTTTTATATGTGGCTCAGTGGTGAGTGTCCCATCCCCCTTTTATATGGCTCAGTGGTGAGTGTCCCATCCTCCTTTTATATGGCTCAGTGGTGAGTGTCCCATCCTCCCTTTATGTGGCTCAGTGGTGAGTGTCCCATCCTCCTTTTATATGGCTCAGTGGTGAGTGTCCCATCACCCTTTTATATGGCTCATTGGTGAGTGTCCCATCCTCCTGTTATATGGCTCAGTGGTGAGTGTCCCATCCTCCTTTTATATGTGGCTCAGTGGTGAGTGTCCCATCCCCCTTTTATATGGCTCAGTGGTGAGTGTCCCATCCTCCTTTTATATGGCTCAGTGGTGAGTGTCCCATCACCCTTTTATATGGCTCAGTGGTGAGTGTCCCATCCCCCTTTTATATGGCTCAGTGGTGAGTGTCCCATCCTCCTTTTATATGGCTCAGTGGTGAGTGTCCCATCCCCCTTTATATGACTCAGTGGTGAGTGTCCCATCCTCCCTTTATGTGGCTCAGTGGTGAGTGTCCCATCCTCCCTTTATATGGCTCAGTGGTGAGTGTCCCATCCTCCTTTTATGTGGCTCAGTGGTGAGTGTCCCATCCTCCTTTTATATGTGGCTCAGTGGTGAGTGTCCCATCCTCCCTTTATGTGGCTCAGTGGTGAGTGTCCCATCCTCCTTTTATATGTGGCTCAGTGGTGAGTGTCCCATCCTCCTTTTATATGTGGCTCAGTGGTGAGTGTCCCATCCTCCTTTTATATGTGGCTCAGTGGTGAGTGTCCCATCCTCCTTTTATATGTGGCTCAGTGGTTAGTGTCCCATCCTCCTTTTATATGGCTCAGTGGTGAGTGTCCCATCCTCCTTTTATATGTGGCTCAGTGGTGAGTGTCCTATCCTCCTTTTTATATGGCTCAGTGGTGAGTGTCCCATCCTCCTTTTATATGTGGCTCAGTGGTGAGTGTCCCATCCTCCTTTTATATGTGGCTCATTGGTGAGTGTCCCATCCTCCTTTTATATGGCTCAGTGGTGAGTGTCCCATCCTCCTTTTATATGGCTCAGTGGTGAGTGTCCCATCCTCCTTTTATATGGCTCAGTGGTGAGTGTCCCATCCTCCTTTTATATGTGGCTCAGTGGTGAGTGTCCTATCCTCCTTTTTATATGGCTCAGTGGTGAGTGTCCTATTCTCCTTTTATATGGCTCAGTGGTGAGTGTCCCATCCTCCCTTTATATGGCTCAGTGGTGAGTGTCCCATCCCCCTTTATATGGCTCAGTGGTGAGTGTCCCATCCCCCTTTATATGACTCAGTGGTGAGTGTCCCATCCTCCCTTTATGTGGCTCAGTGGTGAGTGTCCCATCCTCCCTTTATATGGCTCAGTGGTGAGTGTCCCATCCTCCTTTTATGTGGCTCAGTGGTGAGTGTCCCATCCTCCTTTTATATGTGGCTCAGTGGTGAGTGTCCCATCCTCCTTTTATATGTGGCTCAGTGGTGAGTGTCCCATCCTCCTTTTATATGTGGCTCAGTGGTGAGTGTCCCATCCTCCTTTTATATGTGGCTCAGTGGTGAGTGTCCCATCCTCCTTTTATATGGCTCAGTGGTGAGTGTCCTATCCTCCTTTTTATATGGCTCAGTGGTGAGTGTCCCATCCTCCTTTTATATGTGGCTCAGTGGTGAGTGTCCCATCCTTCTTTTATATGTGGCTCATTGGTGAGTGTCCCATCCTCCTTTTATATGGCTCAGTGGTGAGTGTCCCATCCTCCCTTTATATGGCTCAGTGGTGAGTGTCCTATTCTCCTTTTATATGGCTCAGTGGTGAGTGTCCCATCCCCCTTTTATATGGCTCAGTGGTGAGTGTCCCATCCCCCTTTTATATGGCTCAGTGGTGAGTGTCCCATCTTCCCTTTATGTAGCTCAGTGGTGAGTGTCCCATCCCCCTTTTATATGGCTCAGTGGTGAGTGTCCCATCCTCCTTTTATATGGCTCAGTGGTGAGTGTCCCATCCTCCTTTTATGTAGCTCAGTGGTGAGTGTCCCATCCCCCTTTTATATGACTCAGTGGTGAGTGTCCCATCCTCCCTTTATGTGGCTTAGTGGTGAGTGTCCCATCCCCCTTTTATATGACTCAGTGGTGAGTGTCCCATCCTCCCTTTATGTGGCTCAGTGGTGAGTGTCCCATCCTCCTTTTATATGGCTCAGTGGTGAGTGTCCCATCACCCTTTTATATGGCTCATTGGTGAGTGTCCCATCCTCCTGTTATATGGCTCAGTGGTGAGTGTCCCATCCTCCTTTTATATGTGGCTCAGTGGTGAGTGTCCCATCCCCCTTTTATATGGCTCAGTGGTGAGTGTCCCATCCTCCTTTTATATGGCTCAGTGGTGAGTGTCCCATCACCCTTTTATATGGCTCAGTGGTGAGTGTCCCATCCCCCTTTTATATGGCTCAGTGGTGAGTGTCCCATCCTCCCTTTATATGGCTCAGTGGTGAGTGTCCCATCCCCCTTTTATATGGCTCAGTGGTGAGTGTCCCATCCTCCCTTTATATGGCTCAGTGGTGAGTGTCCCATCCCCCTTTATATGACTCAGTGGTGAGTGTCCCATCCTCCCTTTATGTGGCTCAGTGGTGAGTGTCCCATCCTCCCTTTATATGGCTCAGTGGTGAGTGTCCCATCCTCCTTTTATGTGGCTCAGTGGTGAGTGTCCCATCCTCCTTTTATATGTGGCTCAGTGGTGAGTGTCCCATCCTCCTTTTATATGTGGCTCAGTGGTGAGTGTCCCATCCTCCTTTTATATGTGGCTCAGTGGTGAGTATCCCATCCTCCTTTTATATGTGGCTCAGTGGTGAGTGTCCCATCCTCCTTTTATATGGCTCAGTGGTGAGTGTCCCATCCTCCTTTTATATGTGGCTCAGTGGTGAGTGTCCTATCCTCCTTTTTATATGGCTCAGTGGTGAGTGTCCCATCCTCCTTTTATATGTGGCTCAGTGGTGAGTGTCCCATCCTCCTTTTATATGTGGCTCATTGGTGAGTGTCCCATCCTCCTTTTATATGGCTCAGTGGTGAGTGTCCCATCCTCCTTTTATATGGTTCAGTGGTGAGTGTCCCATCCTCCTTTTATATGGCTCAGTGGTGAGTGTCCCATCCTCCTTTTATATGTGGCTCAGTGGTGAGTGTCCTATCCTCCTTTTTATATGGCTCAGTGGTGAGTGTCCTATTCTCCTTTTATATGGCTCAGTGGTGAGTGTCCCATCCTCCTTTTATATGGCTCAGTGGTGAGTGTCCCATCCCCCTTTTATATGGCTCAGTGGTGAGTGTCCCATCCTCCCTTTATATGGCTCAGTGGTGAGTGTCCCATCCCCCTTTATATGACTCAGTGGTGAGTGTCCCATCCTCCCTTTATGTGGCTCAGTGGTGAGTGTCCCATCCTCCCTTTATATGGCTCAGTGGTGAGTGTCCCATCCTCCTTTTATGTGGCTCAGTGGTGAGTGTCCCATCCTCCTTTTATATGTGGCTCAGTGGTGAGTGTCCCATCCTCCTTTTATATGTGGCTCAGTGGTGAGTGTCCCATCCTCCTTTTATATGTGGCTCAGTGGTGAGTGTCCCATCCTCCTTTTATATGTGGCTCAGTGGTGAGTGTCCCATCCTCCTTTTATATGGCTCAGTGGTGAGTGTCCTATCCTCCTTTTTATATGGCTCAGTGGTGAGTGTCCCATCCTCCTTTTATATGTGGCTCAGTGGTGAGTGTCCCATCCTCCTTTTATATGTGGCTCATTGGTGAGTGTCCCATCCTCCTTTTATATGGCTCAGTGGTGAGTGTCCCATCCTCCTTTTATATGGCTCAGTGGTGAGTGTCCCATCCTCCTTTTATATGGCTCAGTGGTGAGTGTCCTATCCTCCTTTTATATGGCTCAGTGGTGAGTGTCCTATCCTCCTTTTATATGGCTCAGTGGTGAGTGTCCTATCCTCCTTTTATATGGCTCAGTCGTGAGTGTCCCATCCCCCTTTTATATGGCTCAGTGGTGAGTGTCCCATCCTCCTTTTATATGTGGCTCAGTGGTGAGTGTCCCATCCTCCTTTTATATGTGGCTCAGTGGTGAGTGTCCCATCCTCCTTTTATATGTGGCTCATTGGTGAGTGTCCCATCCTCCTTTTATATGGCTCAGTGGTGAGTGTCCCATCCTCCTTTTATATGGCTCAGTGGTGAGTGTCTCATCCTCCTTTTATATGGCTCAGTGGTGAGTGTCCTATCCTCCTTTTATATGGCTCAGTGGTGAGTGTCCCATCCTCCTTTTATATGGCTCAGTGTTGAGTGTCCCATCCCTCTTTTATATGGCTCAGTGGTGAGTGTCCCATCCAGGTTTTTATGGTTACATGTTTTAGTGATATAACAAACCTCTGGGCTGTAGTTGTTCACTAAACACCTGGTGGGAACATCATAGATCTCCTGAGGTCCAGTGGGAAGGAGATGTCGAGGAATGTCATACTCGTCCTGTGGTTCTGGCTTGGGCGAATCATACACATAGACTTGACCTTTCCGAGTAGGAAGAACAACCTGTACAAGGAAAATCACATCAAAATTATATAAATTCATAAATCGAAGATCTCAACATGAATCACTTTATTAAAACAATATACGGTAAGTAAAGAAAATTCACAAATTCGGATTTACCAAAGAGTTTATACACAGTTTGGAGGTCCTGGGTTGTGGGTAGGTAACTAGCAGCCAAAATACATTTCTACAAGGAGTTCAATATGCAAATTGTCTCTTCAGAGAGGAAGAGGACTTGAACTCTATAGCGCCACCTATTGGAAGCAGCAATCCTACAAGTCAATATCAACCCTTTAACAAGCCTTGCCACATGACTTAGGATAAAAGCCAAACCAGAATCCCAATTTTCAGACAGGGTCATTTAAGTCTCCTCATACTGAAATGCCAGGTCTGTCATGTCACTCTTCATAAAACTTACACCTTAGATCCCAGTTTTAGCCTCTGACCCAGCTAAATCATATCTCATACTTTGCACTGATGAGGGGCAACACTCTGAAACACATGTCTGCAAATTAAGCTTCTAATTTGGCTTTTATTCTAAGTCATATGGCAAGGCTTGATAAATTGTTGATATTGACTTATAGGATTGCCAGTTCCATTAGGCAGCCCTAAAGTTCTGGTCCTCTTCCTCTCTGAAGAGACTATTTGCATATTGAGCATGCAAGGCCTTTAAGTCTCCTCATACTCAGACCTGGCATGTCAATCTCCACAAGGAGAAACCTTACCACATGGATGAAGTTCACACATTTGTGTGGTCAAATGTAGTGTAAATTATCATTGCCACCACTAGATGGAGACACATTACAACACAGAAAACCCCGGCCTCCATCCATAGAGGTGTATGGATTAGGCCTGAGTTCACTCTCTACTGGAGTTTCACAAAGTTCCCTGCAGCCCTTATTGCTCAGGCACAGTAGGGTTTATTCCTTTCATTATACCAGACAATTTGTTATTTTATGGCAAGTTATTTCAGAAATTATAAAAATATGCAAGAGAAATAAATACATAAATAAATACCTAAATAAATTAATATTATTCTGTGATGCATAGGGGTATATAATCTGAAACGGAAACAAAAATACTTAGATACATCCTCATGTTACTGTGGATTTGCAGTGCAGTTTTCTAAAGATTTCACCCCTTGATGCTGAATATTCATAGTACAAATTGTAATAAAAACTAATATGCAGCAGATTAAAAAAAAAAAAAAAAAAAATCCCACAAGTGAATTCAGAAATGGCGGCTACTTTCATCTGAAGAAGTTTCTCTTTTCCATGGAGAATCTGCAGAATTTCCATCTCTCGTGTAGGTACCTTAGAAGTAAGGTCAAAAACCATGGCTTGTTGTAGAGGCTGGCAGAACAGGCACTTGCCTAGGGGTCTCTTTATCAGGGGCCACCAAGGACCGGACACAAAAAGGAAGTAAACCTTTCCTGACCGTTGGGGACCTCACCATTAACCCCATCAATAACTGGGTTTTATCGTTATCAGTACTTAGGCTACGTTCACATTTGCGTTCTGCCGGGCTGCGTCGGGCGCAGCCGCGGCGACGCATGCGCCTTGCGCCCCTATATTTAACATGGGGGCGCATGGACATGCGTTTGCATGCGTTTTGTGATGCATGCGTCTTTTTTGCCGCAAGCGTTAGGGCGTCCAAAATCCAGCAAAAAAGGACGCATGCGTCGCAAAACTATGCGTTTTTGCATGCGTTCTTGTTTGCGTTGTGCGTTGCGTCGCCAACGCAGCAGCGCACAACGCAAATGTGAACGTAGCCTTAACTCACTATTCGAGTAGGGCCCTGTGGCAATAGAGTATATTGGACAGATTTTGGGGGGCATTGGTTGCAGTATTGTGGGGGAAATACGCTATACGACAGTGTTATTTGGTCACTATATAATACTATTATTTAAATATTTAATGAGTGTATTATTTAGGCATTATATGGCGGCATTATTCGGTCACTGTATTGTGTGGGGTGTTATTTAGCACTGTATGGAAGTATGGAGTCATAAACATTCAGGTACAACGGGCTTACAGTATCTATCTCTGTTATATATACAGTATGTTCACTATATAGATAGATAGATAGATAGATAGATAGATAGATAGATAGATAGATATAATGTAAAAAACTAACTCAAAAATCCAATGAAAAACCACAAATAACCTAATTTAAATAATAGGGTCAGAAATTCTGCAGCATCAAAAACTCAGCAAACGCTAATCGTGGGACGTAGCCTTAGGCAACGGTCACACATTCAGTATTTGGTCACTTTTTTACCTCAGTGTCTATAAGCCAAACCGGGAGAGGAATAATCAGGGGAAAAGTATAATAGAAACACGTCACCACTTCTGTATTTATCAGCCACTGCTGGTTGTGACTTACAAATACTGAGGTAAAATACTGAGGAAAATTACTGAGGTAAAATACTGACCAAATACTGATCGTGTGAACGTGGCCGTACTGTTGCAGATTGTTGGTGCAGATTGTACGCTTCATTGGTTTGGGACAAGATTCCTATACTCTACCGCAGAATATAAGGTTTAATAAGTAAATCCAGTAATAAGCAGCAGAGAAATGACCTGTAAAGAGAAGGCGTCCTCAGCATTTACTGATATGAATGCGCCATGACAGAATTACATGTTCTTGCTTCAAAGGGGAGAGCGCCTTTAATGTCAGCCATGTGCTTATTATAGGACAATGACCGAGTGGTCAAATTACCTATAAGAAGGCGGCTGAGGGGGCCGCTGCTTTCTAGCAATTCTAAACAAAGTATTTCCACCCTGTTATTCCAAGGTATCATAAAATATTAATAGTGAGAGCATGAAAAGATCATGGGGGAGGGGGACATGGATGGAGGGCCTTTTCCACAGACTTGTAGGGTTTAGCCAGGTGCCCCGGGGGTCTCTTATCCGGCTATTAGCACAGGAGTCCTGCGTATTGCTTTGTCAGGTAGACATTTCTATTATACCACTTGTCTTTATTAGGTTACCAGAACAAAGCGCAGTGCATGGCTAAATAGCCAGCCATTCCCATCAGCCGCCCTCAGGTTACCATAGCAAACACATGGAGTCACTGGGAAGCCATAGCACTGGTGCATGCAATGCAGCTGGCACAGGCCAAGACACATGCGGACCACCCAAAGTTGGACAGGCAGGATTTGTAGCGAAAACATCAGAGGTTTACATAAAAAAAATCACCATCTTGTTCACCAACATTTGCTATAAGAAAAGGTGTTTGCTCCCCCTGAGCTGGCTGTGCGAGCTATAGGAAGAGCACTGGTGCAAGCATGGAAGTCACTGGGATCAGGCGTGCCCACTGAACTGGGCACTTTCATCTGTGCCAGATGAAAGAGTTAAATCTACCCTGAAGTGTGTGGTTTCGATGCACTTTCTTTTTACCGCCCCCGATCTTTGATATTACTTGATATCGGCAGCACCCAAAAACAGCATTTTCATTCTTCACCATCTACCTTGTACCATCTACCTAACATTTGTAGGTAAATAGGGTCACCATGCTGGCCGGCCAGCTAACGGGAGAAGATGAACTTGTTTCTTCCTGGGAGCCCCTGACTTCAGTTATGGGTGCATGCACCGGCTCTTGGCACCGACTGCAAGCACGCCCTGGTACTATGATTGACAACTGACTTTGCAGCACATCTGTGTAGGGCGAGCTGTCAATCAAACTGCCGCAGTGTGCTTACAGGTGCAGCTATCAGTATTGGATCTGACCACTGAGCCAAGGTACATATTTAGTTTTAGTTTTTTAATAAGGATTGTGATATGAAAAAGAAACCTTGACAAAACGGTAGGCCACTTTGTGATGATAGTTTCACTTTAAAGGGGACCTGTAACCTGAAAAAAATGCTATTAACCTGCAGATATGGGGTTAATCTGCAGGTCAATAGCGTTGTGAACATGCCGGTGCCAGCACTTGACCCACACTATTGGGAGGAAATTAACTTTATTCCTCCCAGTAGCATTCTGGTTTCAGTAATGGGGGCGACACCAGTCTCGGGTTCAGTCACAGCTCTGTGTATAGTGAGAGGCGGACAGCAGATCAGCATTAGAGCCGGCTGTCAGTCAGTGCCAGCCCTACGCACTGACAGCAGATCAGCATTAGGGCCAGCTGTCAGTCAGTGCCAGCCCTACGCACTGACAGCAGATCAGCATTAGAGCCGGCTGTCAGTCAGTGCCAGCCCTACGCACTGACAGCAGATCAGCATTAGGGCCGGCTGTCAGTCAGTGCCAGCCCTACGCACTGACAGCAGATCCGCATTAGGGCCGGCTGTCAGTGCCAGCCCTACGCACTGACAGCAGATCAGCATTAGAGCCGGCTGTCAGTCAGTGCCAGCCCTACGCACTGACAGCAGATCAGCATTAGGGCCGGCTGTCAGTCAGTGCCAGCCCTACGCACTGACAGCAGATCCGCATTAGGGCCGGCTGTCAGTCAGTGCCAGCCCTACGCACTGACAGCAGATCAGCATTAGGGCCGGCTGTCAGTCAGTGCCAGCCCTACGCACTGACAGCAGATCAGCATTAGGGCCGTCTGTCAGTCAGTGCCAGCCCTACGCACTGACAGCAGATCAGCATTAGGGCCGGCTGTCAGTGCCAGCCCTACGCACTGACAGCAGATCAGCATTAGGGCCGGCTGTCAGTCAGTGCCAGCGGCGCATTTACAGCTGCCGCTCTTTATACACAGAGCAGTGGCTGAACCTGCGCAGGCACCTCCCCCTTGACTGAAACCGGAATGATACAGGAGGAATAAAGTTAATTTCCTCCTGGCAATTGCCGGCTAAGTGCCGGCCTGAGACAGGTTCAAAATGCGATTAACATGCAGATTAACCCCACATCTCTAGGTTAATAGTGTTTTTTTCAGGTGACAGGTTCCCTTTAAAGTGACACTATCATCACAAAATGGCCAACCGTTTTGTCAATGTTTTTTATTTCATATCACAATCATTATTTTTAAAAAAAGAAAAGGTACTTGGCTAAATGGTTAGATCTTATACTGATAGCGGCAACTGCACGCACAATGCAACAGCAGGGTGGATCTGCGATTATCACTGGTGTTTTGTAGTGTGGAGTCCTGGGTTCAAATCCTACCAAGGACAACATCTGCAGGGAGATTGTATGTTCTCCCCTGTTTGTGTGAGTTTCCTCCAGGTTCTCCCTTCTGCACTCCCAAAGACATACTGATAGGGAATCTAGATTACAGTGATGAAGATGTCTGCAAAGTGCTGTGGAACATAATGGCGCTATATAAGTATAATAATAAATATTGTAAATCAGTGTCCGTACAGTGCTGTGGCCATTTGGGGGCACAGAAGAAGGGGGGCCCAGGAAGTCAATGTCTGTACAGTGCTGTGGCCATTTGGGGGCACAGAAGAAGAGGGGCCCAGGAAGTCAATGTCTGTACAGTGCTGTGGCCATTTGGGGGCAAAGAAGAAGAGGGGCCCAGGAGGTCAATGTCTATACAGTGCTGTGGCCATTTGAGGGCACAGCACAAGAGGGGCCCAGGAAGTCAATGTCTGTACAGTGCTGTGGCCATTTGGGGGCAAAGAAGAAGAGGGGCCCAGGAGGTCAATGTCTATACAGTGCTGTGGCCATTTGAGGGCACAGCACAAGAGGGGCCCAGGAAGTCAATGTCTGTACAGTGCTGTGGCCATTTGGGGGCACAGAAGAAGAGGGGCCCAGGAAGTCAATGTCTGTACAGTGCTGTGGCCATTTGGGGGCAAAGAAGAAGAGGGGCCCAGGAGGTCAATGTCTATACAGTGCTGTGGCCATTTGGGGGCACAGAAGAAGAGGGGCCCAGGAAGTCAATGTCTGTACAGTGCTGTGGCCATTTGAGGGCACAGAAGAAGAGGGGCCCAGGAAGTCAATGTCTGTACAGTACTGTGGCCATTTGGGGGCACAGAAGAAGAGGGGCCAAGGAGGTCAATGTCTGTACAGTACTGTGGCCATTTGGGGGCACAGAAGAAGAGGGGCCCAGGAAGTCAATGTCTGTACAGTGCTGTGGCTATTTGGGGGCACAGAAGAAGAGGGGCCCAGGAAGTCAATGTCTGTACAGTGCTGTGGCCATTTGAGGGCACAGAAGAAGAGGGGCCCAGGAAGTCAATGTCTGTACAGTACTGTGGCCATTTGGGGGCACAGAAGAAGAGGGGCCAAGGAAGTCAATGTCTGTACAGTGCTGTGACCATTTGGGGGAAAGAAGAAGAGGGGCCCAGGAAGTCAATGTCTGTACAGTGCTGTGGCCATTTGGGGGCACAGAAGAAGAGGGGCCCAGGAAGTCAATGTCTGTACAGTGCTGTGACCATTTGGGGGAAAGAAGAAGAGGGGCCCAGGAAGTCAATGTCTGTACAGTACTGTGGCCATTTGGGGGCACAGAAGAAGAGGGGCCCAGGAGGTCAATGTCTGTACAGTGCTGTGGCCATTTGGGGGCACAGAAGAAGAGGGGCCCAGGAGGTCAATGTCTGTACAGTACTGTGGCCATTTGGGGGCACAGAAGAAGAGGGGCCCAGGAAGTCAATGTCTGTACAGTGCTGTGGCCATTTGGGGGAAAGAAGAAGAGGGGCCCAGGAATCGTTAGCAGAAGTGTGCAAAAGGAGACTACCAACATAATTTATCTATAGAACCAGAGAAACCGGAAGAATGATTGCAGAAACCTCTATATACTGTATCAGAATGGAGAATGGGAGAATGGGTTGTTCCTCAACAAATGTGTACATTTCTACCAGCCCAACTCAGATGGATGGGACAGGCACAAATACTTTGCATGCAGGCTACTACATCTTGCCATCTGCCTCTGATATGAGTATACGGCCACAAAATGAAGGACAGTGGAAAAATGTAACTGAGGGAAGAGCGAGCAAGTTCATTCTTGTACATTCTGTACTGAAGAGCTGAATATTAGCACCACATAGATTATTCCGGCTGAATGGGGATAATCCTTGTGTGGAGTTATTGGCGTATCCACAGACACCCAGGGAATTTACTGTGCAGATACAATCAGATATCCTAAGAGGTCTCCTTCCATGACTTTAGATTAGTTTCCAAGAGCAGTAATTTCAGGGCTGCCTGAGTACTAAGTTCTTACAGGTAGTAATCATTCACATGGTGAAGCTCGGGCAACGTTTCGCTGACATTTCATTTACAGCTTTGGCGGCATACTTTATGTTCTATCTGGTGCAATCGTGGACCGTGACACATCCATATCATTAATAGATGGCACCAGGTACATAGCTGGATCATCATGGCTCTGGGATTTCCATATTATTGCCCACCCCAAGACCTTCTTTATGGCATTAAACCTTACGATAGCCTGAAGGTGCAACGTGAAAGGGCAGCGAAACATCTCCTCTTACTAAACTTGTGTGTTGAAGGCTCAAACACCTAAACCCTACCATCTCCTCCTACACGTCCAGATTTTCTAACATCTCCAATAAAGTTGCTACCAGCTCTTGGACGTCACTTTTTCTTCCAGCTGACGAGATGAAATCAGCATTTCCCTGGAGGGTCCCATCGCCGGTGTCCACACCCTCCACACCCAGCATTGTGTCACATCTAATTCTGGATGTAACTTTACACTGAATACAATGCCGGCTGCTTCATCCATAACACAGAATCCTTTATTACACTAAAGTGAAAACACACAGCACAAGATAACTGACTGCAGCAGGAGCCTCCCCCCTCTTCCCTGTCTGTAGTAGGGAGAGGTTTGCTAAGCCATAACCCCTTCATAAAGAGGGATGGCATTTGCCAAACATACAGTTAATCAGCAGATTAAAGGGAATCTGTCACTAGGTTTGTAGGGTCTGAGACCCTGATTCCAACGATGTGTCACTTACTAGGCTGCTTGCTGTCATTTTGATACAATCCCTGTTTTTTCTGCTGCAGATTTAGCAGAACTCTGAATGCCGAGCTCTGTATAATCTTGCCCACACCACTGATTGGTAGCTTTCTGTGGACTCTATACATTGACAGAATGCTACCAATCAGTGATGGTGCCGAGGTTATACAGAACCGCTGACTAGGAGGCACCTAGTCCTGTAGTGATAATCTCCTGCTGATAAAACACTGATTTTATTCAAACTACAACAAGCAGCCCATATCGCTGGAATCAGGGTCTCTGCCCCTACAATATGTTGCTCTCAGCTTACAGATTCCTTTTCACCCTGGTGTTCTTTTGCAGGATTTCTACATGACTGATTGTTTTGGGATCATACAAACTAACAAACAGTGAGGATAACTATACTTCATTTTTATTTTCACATTCATTTCTAGGTTTACAGTTCCCCTAAAGCAGGAAAATGACCAGATTTTTCTGGGCATGAAGTTGTTGTGTTGCAGTTGGCGATGACACTAATCAATAAGACGCCATCACAGAGCTCGGCGCTGACTTGGTGATGCCATGTAATTACATTTCCTGACAAGGAAGACATGTTGATTCATTGTAGCTACCAAATGTAATCTTACGTTTGTAGGCTAGGCACACATTACTGTCTTACCAAGCTGATCGCGCCCGCTGTCCCTGAATGCCCTGTGTCACCGTCGGGGCTCTCTCACACTGGCGGATAAATAGGGCGAGTGCAATACGATAAAAAATGGGATTGCCTCGGACCAATGTTATTCAATGAGGCCGCACAGATCTGCGTATTCTCTCTCAACTGTACTCGGCATGAGAAAAAAAGTCACAGCATGCTGCAATGATGGGGGTGAGAAAAAAAAATTTGAATGCTGTATTTAGCTTCTGAATTTTACAGATACTTTACAATTCTGTAGCATAGGAAACTGGAAATAGTCCTGGAACTGATTAATAGTAAAAAAAAAAGCACACGTACAGAACACGGACAGCACACGTACAGAACATGGACAGAACACGGACAGCACACATACAGAACATGGACAGCACACGGACAGCACACATACAGAACATGGACAGCACACGGACAGCGCATGTACAGAACATAGACAGAACACGGACAGTGCATGGAAAGCACACGTACAGAACACAGACAGCACATGCACAGAACATGGAAAGCACATGTACAGAACATGGACAGCACATGTACAGAACATGGACAGTGCATGGAAAGCACATGGACAGAACACAGACAGCACACATACAGAACATGGACAGTGCATGGACAGAACACGGACAGTGCATGGACAGAACACGGACAGTGCATGGAAAGCACACGTACAGAACACAGACAGCACATGTACAGAACATGGAAAGCACACGTACAGAACACAGACAGCACATGTACAGAACATGGAAAGCACATGTACAGAACATGGACAGCACATGTACAGAACATGGACAGTGCATGGAAAGCACATGGACAGAACACGGACAGCACACATACAGAACATGGACAGCACACGGACAGCGCATGTACAGAACATGGACAGTACATGGACAGAACACGGACAGTGCATGGAAAGCACACGTACAGAACACAGACAGCACATGTACAGAACATGGAAAGCACATGTACAGAACATGGAGAGCACATGTACAGAACACAGACAGTGCATGGAAAGCACATGGACAGAACACGGACAGCACACGTACAGAACATGGACAGTGCATGGACAGCACATGTATAGAACATGGACAGCCCATGTACAGAACATGGACAGCACACGTACAGAACACGGACAGTGCATGGAAAGCACATGGACAGAACACAGACAGCACGCGTACAGAAAATGAACAGCACACGTACAGAACATGGAAAGCACATGTACAGAACATGGACAGTGCATGGACAGAACATGGACAGTGCATGGAAAGCACATGTACAGAACACGGACAGTGCATGGAAAGCACATGGACAGAACACGGACAGCACACGTATAGAACATGGACAGCACATGGACAGAACACGGACAGCACACGTACAGAACATGGACATCACATGTACAGAACATGGACAGCACACATACAGAACATGGACAGCACATGTACAGAACATGGACAGCGCATGGACAGCACACGTGCAAAACACAGACACCGCATGGACAGCACATGTACAGAACACATACAAAACATGGGCAGCACACATACAGAACATGGACAGCACATGTACAGAACATGGACAGTGCATGGACAGAACACGGACAGCGCATGGACAGCACACATACAGCGCATTGGACAGAACATGGACAGCGAATGGTCAGCACACGTACAGAACATGGACAGCGCATGGACAGCACACATACAGCGCATTGGACAGAACATGGACAGCGAATGGTCAGCACACGTACAGAACATGGACAGCGCATGGACAGCACACATACAGCGCATTGGACAGAACATGGACAGCGCATGGACAGCACACATACAGTGCATTGGACAGAACATGGACAGCGAATGGTCAGCACACGTACAGAACATGGACAGCGCATGGACAGAACACGGACAGAATACAGACAGTGCATGGACAGCAAACATACGGGCAGCACGGTGGTGCAGTGGTTAGCACAGCAGCCTTGCAGCGCTGGAGTCCTGGGTTCTAATCCCACCCAGGACAACATCTGCAAAGAGTTTGTATGTTCTCTCCGTGTTTGTGTGGGTTTCCTCTGGGCACTCTGGTTTCCTCCCACATTCCAAAGACATACTGATAGGGATTCTAGATTGTGAGCCCCATCGGGGACAGTGATGATAATGTGTGCAAAACTGTAAAGCGCTGCGGAATATGTTAGCGCTATATAAAAATAAAGATTATTATTATTTACTGAACATGGACAGCGCATGGGCAGCACACAGACAGAACACGGATGAGAATGGGACAGAGGTCAGACGTGTCCCGTAGTTATTGACCAAGTTTCCACACACTGCAGCAGGGATTTTGGCTCACTCCTCCTGTAAGGTCTTGTAGCTGGGAAATGTTGAATTTCTGCTCCTCCAAAAATTTTCTATTGGCTTCAGGTCTGGAGACTGGCTTGGCCACTCCAGCACCTTGAAATGCTTCTTACACAGCAACTCCTTAGTTGCCCTGGCTGTGTGTTTCAGGTCATTGTCATGCTGGAAGACCCAGCCACGACCCACCTTTAATGCTCTTATTTGTTGGCCAAAAAGCTCATGATACATGACCGCATCCATCCTCCCTTCAACAAGACATCAGAACTGCCTATTATTGGCAAATACAAGACTTCTAAATGGTATAAGGCCATCACCAAAGACCTTGGTATCCCAGTTTCATCAGTACACAATGTTATTAGAAGTTTTCCAAGCATGGAACCGTCATGAACCTCCCTGAATGTGGGGGAAAGAGGAAAATTGACAAGAGATGTCTTCGAAGGTCAGTGCAAAAGGTGGAAAAATCAACTTCAAACATCCAAAGACCTGAAGGCCAACGCCAACGAACCTGGAACAGTCTGGGGTCATGATTTCAACAAGTACCATACACTGCACACTAAACCAGGAAGAGCTTTATCGACAAATGGCCAAGGAAGAAACCATTGATGAAGAAAAGACATAAAAATGAACAACTGATCCTTGCCATAGAATACATTGACAAACCACAATCCTTCTGGAAAAATATTCTGTGGACAGATGAAACAAAAACAGAGCTTTTTGGCAATGCAAAGCAACAGTTTGCTTACAGACGGTGCAATGAAGCTTATAAGGAAAAGAACACCCTACCAACAATTAAGCATGGCGGAGGATCCATAATGATGTGTGGTTGCTTTGCTGCATCTGGTACTGGAGGCCTTGACCGTATCACAGGAATCATGAAATCAGAGAATTATCAAGATATTTTAGAGCGAAATGTCCTACCAAGTGTGAGAAAACTTGGTTTGATTCGAAGATCGTGGGTCCTCTAGCAAGACAATGACCCAAAGCACACATCCACATCCAAAAGTACACAGGAATGGTTGAAAAGAAAAACAAATTACTGCTTTAAAATGGCCAACAATGAGTCCTAACCTCAATCCCATTGAAATAATTTATGGTGAGCTGAAATCTGCCATTGGGAAAAAGAACCCTGCAAACATTCAAGAGCTTGAACAAATTGCAAAGGAAGAGTGGGAGAAAATACCAGCTGAGAAGTGCAAGAAGCTTATAGATGGCTACAAGAAACATTTGGAGGCCATCATCAATGCCAAAGGGTGTGCAACCAAGTATGAATTACGGGTGCCTTTACTGCTGCACATGCGGTTTATACTGTTTATTCTTCAAAATAGCAACATGTAAATTGAAAAAATATTTTATTGTTGTATTACTTTGGACCACTAATTAAAACATCCTGAGGATATAACTTTGGTACATTTCCATTTATTTCTGAAGATATTGTACAGTCTAGGAAAAAAATGAAGGGTGCCAATAATGGTGAGCAGCCAATGGCTAATACTACCCTATGACGTTTTGATGCAAAGTCTTTCTTTTTGGCGACATTTTGCGGGCAATGAACCTACTCTTGATCATACACAGAAGACGCTGTTACACGTAAGAAGAGGAGTGTCCTAAAGCTTCTCCTTCCTGCTAGGTTTTGTCATTATTAATACAATCTCAAAGGTCGAGTGGAAAGGGGTGAAGGAGTTTACGCTGTGAAGTCTCTGTAGGACTGACGTCCTAGGCTTATTGTCTGTCTGTGGATAGTAAACTCTGGGATTTTCCGCAGAAGGTGAGCGCCTCCGCAGCACCTGCCAATGTCCTCACATTTTCCTATTTGCCATGGCGGTCTATCCACCTATTGACTTCCTTGTAGGGCAGAGCTGCTCTGTGTTTAGCACGATTCCTGCTAACTTTTTCACTGAAGAACAGAGAAGAGAGACTATCAACCGTGAAAAGGGGTTAAGCTGTGTGTTTGAGAACAAGCTTGTGGTCGGAGATCTGCCTGTACAAGCTGAGGCTTAGACGTTTAATGCTGCGCTGGCAATTGACGTTCCAAAAATACAGTCTCAGGGCAAAGACCCAGCGTACCTCCAGAGGGAAGCCGCCTGGAAAATTCCTGATGCAAGATCCTGTGTCTCGGTCCCAAATGTGGGCTGGATACGTCTGCTGTGATAGGGTTTCTATAGTTATTCACGTTACTAGGTGTAAAGGCTTCCATGCCCATGAGATAACCGTCTGGTTGGGCCGACGCGCCACTCCTGTGTTCTCCGAGAGAAAGTCACCGTCAGGCTCCTCTGGCAATGGCTTAAAGGGAATCTGTCACCCCCAAAACTCCAAAAAAACTGATAGCCCAGTAATATCGGGGACTTAACCACCTATAATAAAAATCATTCCTGTACTGCAGATTTGACTGTTTTTGCTGCCCCCAAAAAACTCAGGTTTGTTTAATATGTAAATCAGGGCTAATCAATGCACTCTTGGGGTGGCCAACGGCTCTGTACATTGTTTCTCCCCCTAGGAACAACACCCCGAAACACTGTTTGCAAATTGAGGTACTGTTTGCCTTTTAGGTAGCAAAAGAAAAGAACTTTTATCCTAAGTCATATGGCAAGGCTCGATAAAGGGTCGATATTGACTTTTAAGATTGCCATTTCCAATAGGTGGCACTATAGTTCTATTCCTCTTGCTCTGTGAAGAGGCACTTTGCATATTTCATTTCCCAGAGGAGCATGTATGGCATATGAGTCTCCTCACTCTGACATACCAGGCTTGGCTTTTCACTGACACAAGGAGAAATGTTACCCCTTTGACCCCCTTTATTAGCATGGGGCACACGGCCATTTCGTCTGATTGACACTGTGCTTGCTGAGAGTTAGCTCTGCCTTATCTCAATCTAGAGTGGGCACTGACACTCCTAGACCCCAGTAAAATGCACATAGTGTGTGTACGCCCTACTTGCCCGCTCCTTACTGTAGCAGCCCCTTGCTGCATGGATAAAATCAATAGTATTGGCATTGCCAAGTCCCCTATGTGACTGTACTAGCGGTTTGATCAGAGTTTTGCGAGGGTGCCAGACTGACTTTAACTCAGCGCAAAATAAAAGGACTGACCATTGTAATTCCAGTGTTCTGATCCATCTTACCTCCAACATCATCTGTTGGGGAGAGTTGGGAGGTCCCCATGTATACAGCAGTAGACTGTGTGCCGATGCCTCCGGGTCAACAGGTAGGGCTGACTTTAGTCTAATAAATACGGGGGTCTAAAGATGAGTGTTTGTAAGTTGTGGGAACCTAAGTGTATAATCCAGCTATGAAGACTGAGGGGTACTACTCCATAAATGTCTGATAGATGTCGGTGTACACCTCTGGTCTCCTAGCCAGGGGTAGCAAAAGTCAGAAGACCTCTGTTCTGGAGTTTGGTGCAGCTCTAAGTGGTGGGGTCCTCTTCTATCCAACATTTAAGGCAAATCTATGGTTGTCTGTACATAAGCTTGAATCTTTAGAATGAAAAGATCTGTCCCTTTGTGACATCCCTACTTCTCTTAATATTCACTCTTTTTCTTGCTGCCAATGAGTGAGCACGTTCCTTACATTCAGAGGATACATATCGATCCTATGGCGGTCCCAATGGCCAGCCCACATGGGCCAGCGGCAGTGGGACATACGGTAATCAGGACGGATGCTCAGCCTATACCATTCCATAGACCTTGGAATCATTAGAAACTGAAATATATAGTAATTTACATATGACGACAGAATGTGGTTGACTACGATCTTGTGCCCCTCTGAATATACGGAGGGGCATCATTGGCCTCTGTCTGTCTCAGTGCTATGAATGGCTCCCTCACGTCTGAATCCCGTTATTTGCTTTATTAAAATTACTATATATTTTTTTATATATTTAATCTCCTCTTTTCTAGCAGTGATGGGCTGTGACTGGTACTGCAGTGCTGTCGCATCTATATTACAGAGGGCCTGACTGCATTACCAGACACGACCATGTGTAGAAGTGGCGCTGTTGAATTAAAAAAAAAGTAGACCATTTTTTTGCATCTATTTTTTTTTTCATACTTAGAAGGAACATTTGGTAGGTTGTATAAATGTATGCCGAATCCCCTTCGCTAATAATGCACACGAGCTAGCGGTATCACACTCCTATTGCAGCGTCTCTCTCTTTCCTATTCAGATTTCTGCTTAGAAAACAAATAATTCATGAAATGTTTTCTTAATGCGTACAAAATGCTGCTAATTTACAAAATAGAAAAATAAATAACAGAATATATTGTATAAATGTCTAAAATCTAAAGGCTGTCCTGCCTAGAAGCCCTTCTCGGCAGCCATTAGCACTGCAGCCGTAGCCTGATCCATGGCCGGATATGTTCTGCGCCCACCACACGTATGTGGGGTATATGGCGGTTTAGCATACACATTGTTTCCACCCTGGACAGCCATTGATCCTACATCACATTTGCAGTCCGATCTGTTTATTTTTGGGGGCAGGCAAACAATGGGGCGATGGGAGGCAGGCGATGACAAAGAAAAAGGACGCGTCTCCAAACAAAGGGCTAGGAAATAACTGTGACACTCACATCTGTGACTGGGACCTTACATCTGTCCACACAAGGGTCAATGTGGGCAGATCCGGACCCCCGAAGCCACAGAAATGAATGAAAATGGTTTTTTGAATAATATAATTGCGGTACCATATAATGAGTGATATTCGTGTGTATATAATAATTAGATATAGTATCGATCTATGAGCCAATATCTACTGTACAGATAATATAAGTGATGATGACAGGAGGCCTATATATTTCTAGCAGCTCTTCCAATACTACATTGATGTTCGTGCAGATGCCATTAAATCCGCACAGCACCTTCCATTGACGGAGAGGGTCTCTTGGGAGAAAAAGCATTACATCAGCCTCTATTTATATCACCAATCCCATTCACCGGGGTAAACAAGATGAGCATGTGTGTGAGAAGGGGAGGCCGGGACCCCCGGGACTGATGAGCAGGGGGATGACAAGTGCACACATCTGATTGGCATGGAGCAGACTGGCTGGCTAATTACAAGGGGCCAGATGTGATGCAGAAAGTCTCCTTACATTGGCGCATTAGTCTGCAGCACCGCAGCGTCTCGCTGTGGAAAGGGGGTCATTACAACAGCGGGTACATCAGAAGGCAGAGCGCACACAATACTGGGCAGTATTCACAGGGTTAATTTAAAGAAACGACAGTGACCAAAATGTCATGTTATTTCATTCTCTGCAATGTAGAATGTTCTACCATGTGTTATTTGTCTTCTCATATGGCCAGCGCGCCCCAGTGTCACCGCTACCCCTGTTCCCTTAAGGTACCTTCACACTGAACAATTTAACAACGATATCGCTAGCGATCCGTGACATTGCAGCGTCCTGGTTAGCGATATCGTTGTGTTTGACATGCAGCAGCGATCAGGATCCTGCTGTGACATCGCTGGTCGGAGCAGAAAGGCCAGAACTTTATTTCGTCGCTGGACCTCCTGCAGACATCGCTGAATGTCGTGTGTGATGCCGATTCAGCGATGTCTTCACTGGTAACCAGGGTAAACATCGGGTTACTAAGTGCAGGGCCGCGCTAAGTAACCCGATGTTTACCCTGGTTACCAGTGTAAATGTAAAAAAAAAACAAACACTACATACTTACCTTCCGGTGTCTGTCCCCCGGCGCTCTTCTTCCCAGCACTGTCAGCGCCGGCCGGCCGTAAAGCACAGCGGTGACGTCACCTCTCTGCTTAACGGCCAGCCGGCGCTCACAGTCAGTGCAGGAAGCAGAGCGCCGGGGGACAGACACCGGAATGTAAGTATGCAGTGTTCTTTTTTTTTTTTACATTTACACTGGTAACAAGGGTAAACATCGGGTTACTAAGCGCGGCCCTGCGCTTAGTAACCCGATGTTTACCCTGGTTACCAGGGGACATCGCATAGTTGGTCGCTGGAGAGCGGTCTGTGTGACAGCTCTCCAGCGACCACACAGCGACGCTGCAGCGATCGGCATAGTTGTCTAGATCGCTGCAGCGTCGCTCAATGTGACGGTACCTTTAATACTTTTCTCTACATTAATGAAGTCAAGACTTTATATAAAAGTTTTGATCATATGTGGAAAGAAATGGAGGCAACGCTGGAGACGGAGAGCTTCTAAGAGCAGAAACCATTTTAATGCTATATTGTAATATTGGACATTTCTTATAGGTACACACACTCGCCCATTACTAAATGCCGTGGGCACACGTTCCAATAATGGAAGCTTCAGCACAGGTGTGAACACAGCTAAAAAGAGTTGTAAAGGTGTATAGCTTCATCTGTCAGATTTATCACTCCTATTAATTTGGCTGTCCTTCTTTGCCGCCCTAAACTAGTCACAGTAAACTAGTAACGGTGGAGTCACACCACTGGAGTGATAGAATACCTTCTTCTCTAGAAGACATGTCTCTCCTGATAAAAGGCAGAAGTTGTGCCACCAATATATATTGTAGCTTTGCCATTTTAGACCATGGTTTTCCAGATCATCAGCCCTCCGGGAGCAGAGGAGCCTGGCATCTACTCCATAAGGCTCCTGTAGGCATTAGAGGAAAATAGGCCAAACGCAACAATGATGGCACAACCGGTCAGCCATCTATTGTGCCGTTTACTGTCCCCAGAAGATGATATGAGAGAAGGGGGATACAAGGATTGACCATGATAAATGCTTTTCTGATAGAATGCTCCTGACAGAGTATTCAGGTAGCACTGTTCACAATATGTGGGGTCAAATGAGAATATATACAGGTATGGAGGGAATAACCGAGAACGAGCATTTAACCTACAGATCAGCCTTCAGGACATTTTATTCTCAAGATAGCCAAATCATACAGACTCAGTAATGTTCACGTCTCCATCTGTCTCCTCCTGGCAATCGTCTTTTTTAACACTGTCCAAGACTCTTCAGTAAGAATAACTGTGGCATCATGGTACTAACTCCTATAACAACATGCCAAATTAGGAGGCTAATGGGGACATCAGGGGATATATCCAAGACACAAATGAAAAACATTATCAAACATATGACAAAATTGTCCATCTGGGTTGAACGTAGTCCATGTCATACTGATGATGAGACTGGCTATCCTCTTTTCTATATACAGTCAGAAGTTGAGTTGGTTTTAAAGTGGTTTCCTGCTTATTTACGCAGCGGCTACAAGGAGAAAATGAACTTATGTTCTCCCTGTAGCCGCTAGCTTCCAATCATCGTGGCTGTGCAGGAAGCTGCGTAGGTATGATCACTCCCCGGCACTTTCATTGACAGCCTGTTCTTTTTTTTCTCCCTGTAGCTACTGTTCCAGTAAGGTAGACATCGTCTGCAATATTCATTCCTTCATTCATTTTCAGATTCACAGATATGTAGTTTGCAGTTTGACCCAAGTTTCACATTTTTCATTTATGGGAGAGGTTCCCAAGTAATACATGCTGGACGTGAGGTCCGTGTGTATCCAGGATCCTGTGGTCTTATATTGCTTTTGTGAAACAGAGGCGATAATGTACTTTCCTGTAACCTATAGTGTCTTTAAACTGATTTCTCCGCTCTGCATAAACCTTCAGCTACTTTTTCCCTTCTCCCCAGCAGATGTGTGTAGAAGCCACTTTCTCCTGCTATCTCTAACACTGAGACAAAGTCAAAAGGAGCAGGAGCTCTGACAGATTTGTAGCAGCTTTGCATAATGTCTGACACATGGAGAAGAACTCAGACAGTAAAACATTTGAAGAATCAATAATTTATGACTTAATACACATTTTTGTTAATATATAAAAGAGCTGTTAAGATCCACGAGCCGGACACTGATCTGCATGAAAATCTGCCTCCAGGGCTTATTATAAATAATAAGGGGCAGAACGCAGTGAGAGACATGTAACTGACAAACACATTTGCTGCAGCTCTCACAGCTCTGCTGTACTGTACTGACCGCCGGTGAGATGGAAGCTGCAGATGTGTCAGGTATAATCACACACAGCTCTGCAGAGAGATCAGGAGAGCATAGAGCGGGCATTACGTATCACACTGGTAACACCCCTGGTCATGTATAATAATCTCTGGAGGCAGATTCTCAGGGAGATCTATGTCCGGCCCACAGAAGTCCAGCATGCTAATAGCGATGTTACCTTTACCAGTAATCCCACCTACGATAACAATGAGAAGGCTAATCAGGACTGACCACTGCAGAACAGGAAATAACAGCTCATGGGAAGGCTCAGCAACCAGCATAAAACAGCAAAATTTAATATATTTATTAAATAAATATATATATATATATATATATATATATATATATATATATATATTTATATATATAACATTTCTGTATGGTGAAATGGAAACATGGAAAATAAAAAACAAACATTTTGTAATGTAAAGTCCTGATTTAACCCCTTCTTTCCACGGCCATTTTTTGTCTTCACTTTCTTTATTAACATCTCCATCTTTTCGCGAACCATAGCATTTTTATGCCTCCTGAGCCTGACCCTTATACTCCCCCAGACATGTGGGGTACATACATGGCACACTGAGGAATGTGTCATCACAAATGACCTATTGTCTAATCCACTTTCAGCTACATACGGACGCTTGTCACTTATATAAGCAGAGGAGCTGCAGGGAATGCTCAAGGTCATATTTGCAGGGAACAAAATGTTAAATTGGTGACGGGCAGCTACTAATTACGGGAAGGAAAAGTTGTCACTGAAGCCATTTGGCTCCAGAAGAAGCCATTGTTTTATTGCAAAAACATCAGTGTTTATGACAATAACAAGGTAACAATGATTAATACTCCGAAAATGCAGCGCCTCTGCTCCATCATGGCTGAGTCACGGGGATTCTGCACTGGTCACCTGTTTTCAATTGTAGATGTCAATCATTTCTCAGTATCAAATGTTATGAGAACATTAAGGAGAGCTTTCGTCTCTGAACTAAATGCAGTGAACCAGTGCTTTGTGGTATGGCCACTTACAACTGAAGTGTAAGGTTTGCTGCAGCCATATATAAGGGGCAACACACCTGTAAGATCAGGACGTACTGAGCCACCTGTGACCCTACAACCTGCAACATGGGATTGTTCATTACATCACAAGAGGTCTGTGCAAATTGGAATTATTACAGAAATGATTTTATGTTTAGGATTTTTATAAATCTTAAAGAAGCACTCGGGAAGTATTTTTGTGGACATAATGGTAACATATCAACAATATTACAGGCTATTCTTGATGATCAACAAATGTGCTCTTCGGAGCCAGACAAATGGGTAGCTTAAAGGGAGAGATCCAGGGCTATTATTAATTTTTAATATGGCCATTAAAATTGACAGAGGCACCTACCTGCCTGTTTTAACTGGCACCGTCTCGGAGCGGTCACCTGCCGCTCCTGCCATCGATTCAGCTGCTCCACATCCATAAAGCAGCTCTTCTCCTTCTCTGTCAATTGGGCGTGACTGACAACATCATGATGAGTGACAGTTAGCTGCCCAGATTTAGGTAACAGAGAGCCGGCTGTCAATCAGCATGACGTTGGCAGTCACACGCTGTCAAAAGAGCAAAGCGTGACTGTCATGATATGTACTTTTGCCCTGTCCTGTATTTGAATAATACACCATTTGATGTATGTAACTGTTCTCTGGTTTCTATTAGCTGTAATTTATGTATTCTCTTGTGCTGGGAGTTCACCTGTAACAATATGTCTCCTTCCCCCAATACTTGCAGCCCTAAGCTCTAATGTAATTAAGCTTTGTCAACATCACTAGTGGAGAAATAGCCATTCTTCCTCACAGCAGGTGGCTAGTCAAATGTACATGCGACATACATTAAGCGGAGCCCACCAGTCTAGAATCTTCTGGTGGACCCAACCATTGAATAGAAGGTGTGACCCCTACCCCCCTTCATGGGCGGATCCCAGGAGCTCAGACAATCCATTCTTATTGTGAGATCAGATGTGAGTTGATCCTTGAAGGAGAAGGAGTGGGGATTCTTAGCTGAGGCAAGACCCCATGTCCATCTGGGACTGCGGAAGCGAACGGGGCGAGACTTGAGCTGAGGACATATCTTGTAATTCGTGAGATTGTTTTGGGATCCCTTGGACTAATTGTGGACTATTGCTTTGTTACCTGGCACAAGGATTATCGGGAGGTGCCCCCGAACCTGTTCCACTGGACTAATTGTGGACTCTGTAGATCTACCTGCATGTGTTGTTCCAGCGTTCTTGATAATAAATCTGTGGAATCATCCCTTGGCCTGTTGTCCCTTCTTGCTCTGCCGTACACCCCGTCACAGATTGGTTGGCCGCAGTGGGATCAGAGCAGAAGGAATGGAGGACAAAGGCCCATCAACATCGGGAACCAACACCGCAGAGTACAAGAACTGGACTTTGGGGAGCCTACAATCAAAGGCCCGTGAAGTAGGAGTCCGTTTTAAGGGACTCTCCAAGGAGCAGCTTATTGAGGCTTTGGAAGGAGTTTGCCTGCAAGATGACGCTGAGGAAGGATCCTCACAGCAAATGGAGGAAAGACTGCAGCCGGAGGTAAATACCCAAAAAAGTCAGTGGGTTATGTGGTACGAGGAGGAGTTGGCATTGCTGGGAGAAGAGGCCACCATAGACTATAAGAAAGAGGCCATTCACCGAGCTCAAGAGAGGGAGAGGGAGGCCATTCACAGAGCCGAGGAGAGGGAGAGGGAGGCCATTCACAGAGCCGAGGAGAGGGAGAGGGAGGCCATTCACAGAGCCGAGGAGAGGGAGAGGGAGGCCATTCACAGAGCCGAGGACAGAGCTCAGGAGATGGCATTGCTGGAGAGGCAGATCGCTTTGGAAGCAGCTAGAAGCTCCAGACAGACTCTAACCCCAGCACCCACCATGAGGGAACTCCCCAGAGTGTCCCGCAAAGACTTCAAGCCCTTTAATGCAGGCGACATTGAGGACTTCTTCCAGGACTTTGAGTATCAGTGTCGATTAATGGAAGTCCGGAAAGGGACCGAGTCCGACATTTGGTGGGGCTCTTAGAGGATGGAGCTGCCGCAGCCTATAGAGCTATGGACCCTCAGGGGAACTGTGAGTATGCGGAGATTAAACGGACTATTCTAGAACATTATGCTGTTACCCCAGACCCTTACAGGACTCAGTTCCGTACTTTAGCCTGTGATGAGGAAGTGTCTTTCAAGATGTATGCCCACAGACTCAAACAAATATGTCATCGCTGGCTGGAGCAGAGGAGGCCTTAACCTGGGAGACCTTCCTCCAGGTTATCCTAAAAGAGCAGTTTTACTTCAAGTGCCCTGCTGAGATCCGGGAATGGGTGCGTGAGAGGAGACCAGCCACTGTGGAGGAAGCTGCAGCTCTAGCTGATGAGGCTCTCACCATCAAGCCTCAGTGGAGGGTTCTGTTGGAGGATGGAGAGAGGCCTACCAGCTCCACAACACCGGTGGCCCCCTGTTCTTCTGTCCCCATTGTTCCCCGTTCCTCTAAGCCACCACCTCATGCTGATACCCGTGTAAATGTGCCTCCAGTTGCTTCTACTGCGTTTTCTGGAATACGACGAGGAGAGGAAGTAGCAGAGCGCAGGTGTTATGGTTGTGGGCATCTAGGGCATCTGCAGGCCTCATGCCCAGCCAGCTCATGGAGAAGTCGTCCTCAAACCCCTACAGCACCTTCAGGTGGGAGCCGGCCTCCAGGTTCCCTTACCCCTCGCCAAAGAGGACGCCTTGGATGGAGTGAGACCCAGCAGAGATGCTATCGATGTGGACAGCCGGGGCATCTGCAAGCCTCCTGCCCAGCTGTTCAAATGAGGATTAATCCTGTACCCAGTCGTATTATTAATTATGTACACCCAAGTGCCATGGAGGACGACGTGTCACCACTACGTGAGGACTGGCCTAGTGCCTCACCCACCCATGTTGCACCACTAGGAGTTTATGGTGTGCAACCTGCAGCTATGACGACTTCTGCTCATCAAGGTAAGCACTTGCAGGAGGTCGTGCTGGATGGACAGAGACTTATTGGATTTTGTGACTCAGGGGCTTTCCTCACACTGGCTGATCCCCGAGTGGTTCAGCCTGAGGCAATCCATCGAGGACCTGGGATTGTCATTGAACTGGCTGGTGGACAATGGAGGACTATTCCCACAGCCACTGTGGATCTGAACTTTGGTTTTGGGGTCAGGCGATGTGTGGTTGGGGTGATGGGTGGTCTGCCTGCAGATGTTCTCCTGGGCAATGATGTGGGAGAGCTACGATGCCAATTCGTGGCTGCATGAAGCCACATGTAAGTTACGCTCTGCCTGTGTGTACTTAACCAGCGACCTGTAGAGGTCCCTGGTACGTACACAAATTGGGAGGGGAAGGGATTGTCATGACATGTACTTTTGCCCTGTCCTGTATTTGAATAATACGCCATTTGATGTATGTAACTGTTCTCTGGTTTCTATTAGCTGTAATTTATGTATTCTCTTGTGCTGGGAGTTCACCTGTAACAATATGTCTCCTTCCCCCAATACTTGCAGCCCTAAGCTCTAATGTAATTAAGCTTTGTCAACATCACTAGTGGAGGAATAGCCATTCTTCCTCACAGCAGGTGGCTAGTCAAATGTACATATGACATAGATTAAGCGGAGCCCACCAGTCTAGAATCTTCTGGTGGACCCAACCATTGAATAGAAGGTGTGACCCCTACCCCCCTTCATGGGCGGATCCCAGGAGCTCAGACAATCCATTCTTATTGTGAGATCAGATGTGAGTTGATCCTTGAAAGAGAAGGAGTGGGGATTCTTAGCTGAGGCAAGACCCCATGTCCATCTGTGACTGCGGAAGCGAACAGTGCGAGACTTGAGCTGAGGACATATCTCGTCGTTCGTGAGATTGTTTTGGGATCCCTTGGACTAATTGTGGGCTATTGCTTTGTTACCTGGCACAAGGATTATCGGGAGGTGCCCCCGAACCTGTTCCACTGGACTAATTGTGGACTCTGTAGATCTACCTGCATGTGTTGTTCCAGCGTTCTTGATAATAAATCTGTGGAATCATCCCTTGGCCTGTTGTCCCTTCTTGCTCTGCCGTACACCCCGTCACAGTGACGTCAGCAGAAGCCGCTGAATCGCTGGCAGGAGCAGTCTGTGACCATCCTGTGCCAGCAGCGATCGGCACTGGACACAATAGGCAGATAGTTAGCAACCACCTGCCTGTTACACCTTAGGTCCATAGTAAAAAAAAAAGCAATAGTCCTGGATAAGCCCTTTAAGAAGTTTTTTTCCCCAATACTAGAGTTACATGATCAATATTAATGTAGTGCATATTCTAAATTGCAGCCTTTCTTCAAGATTGCAGGCCAATGTGGTGAGAATTCATTGTTGTGATCAGCCCCAGAGATCCACGATAACACACTGTAGTCAGAAATCCAAGGGTCTGATTTCGCTGTGCGGCACATACAGGGTCTCTCGGTGGTACAACATAACCTTCCTTTCATGTCATAAACCCGGGATCTCCATACTGACTGCAACGTACTTTACATTTCCGTCCTGGGAGCATAGATTATACTACAAAGCCTACAGTAAATATATCTCTGCCCCTTAAACCCCCAAGGCTTGATCTGTTATCACGAGATTTATCAAGACTACAATTTCCAGGCATACCTGGAAGCAAAGATTAGGGGATTATCTGAAGCTAATTAAATAAACCCTGGTATTAGCCTGTATTCTCACCGGATGACACTTGTTTACTTTCTATAATGCAGACCACCATGTACAGCTCGGCAAACATATACTGGATTCTCATGTAGTGGGGGGAATTTACTGAAGACTTATTGATTTGGACCGGACAACCCATTTGAAGGGGCATTCCCATCTCCAAGATCCTATCTCAAGTAGGTGTAATAATAATAATAATATAATAATAATAACAATTATATTACAAAATATCTCCAATTAGAAATGTAGTATAGTTCTTCTGATTCGCTATGTTGCTTACCCCATGTGCAGGGCATTGCAGTAGCTTAAGAATCCATGGTTACGACCACTAACAACTAGGTAATTAACTGTCACATGGTCGTAACCATGGATACCTAAGCTACTGCAATGCCCTGCACATGGTGTAAGAGACACAGCGAATTAGAAGAACTATACTACATTTCTAATTGGAGATATTTGCTAATATTACTGTTATAATACCTACTACGTATTGTGATAAGATCTTGGAGATGGGAATACTCCTTAAAGGCCCCCATACAAATTAGACTAACATCAGCTGAATCTGCCCATATTATCAGTTTTTCAGTCACCAGTCTAATGTTTATGGGGATTTATGGGGAATGATTTCAGGGTGTGCATCTTTTGTTGTCCCTGAGATAAGCCGGGGAGAGGTTTGGTGGAGGTCTCTCATAGAGACACAGTGGAGCTCAGCAGCTCAAGTTCTCCTGTGTATGGGAGAGTCGGCCAAGATAAATGCTAGGCAAAAGATCAGCCGAACCATTGGGCGAGCACTATATGACTTGTGTGTGGGAGGTTTGGCTTAAACTTATGATGCCCAACTGCTTGAAGAGGACATATGGAGGACTTTCCTGGTGAAGACAGTGAGTAAAAAATGGGCCACTGGGACTATTGGGTAAAAACTATTGACGAGGCAGAGCAACAATATTCCCTCATAATAAACTTGTCTCATTATCAGCAACACAGAATTTGCTGATTTTACAAAAGCCGATCTCAGATTTCGCTTTCCCTATGTGTGGGTTTTGCGCTTGTTTCTCATGCTGGGAGGCAGCGACCCTTTGATTTTCAGCAGAAACCTCACATGTATCATGAAATCTCCTGGGAAAAGATTAATCTCTATTAATTCCTGTTGGCAAATCTCGCTGTAGAAGGGTTTTGTCTACTTCCTTCAGGCAGACACAGATCCTGTGTAACTTGTTTCCTTCATCCCTACAGCTCGGCACCGTCCCTTCTAGGACTCTCCTGTGTTTCCAGCTTCAGTTTTCCATCCGGTGGAATAGTTCTGTAGATGTAACTCCACACGTCTGTGAAGCGGTAATAAGCTCAGGTGTAGTACGCACTGGAACTGGAAGCACCCACAACCCGTTTTCTGGGCACTGGAATGGTTATTTTCTGCACCTTGGCTACCGTATTTTCGGTCCGAGTGCTGTCCGTGGAAAAAAAAGGACAACACTCAGACCAATGTTATGCAATGGGACTGCGCAGATCGCGATGCTTATCATAGACTGAATCTGAGAGTGAAAAAAACCACAGCATGCACTAGTTTCTCCCAGAATGTCACATCAAGAAACCCTATTAACCTGAAGATATAGAGTTAATCCGCAGGTTATTAGCGTCCAGAACCTGCCCGGCGCCTGTACCTAGAGCCCCACTGCTGGGAGGAAATTAACTTTATTACCCACGGCAGCGTTCGGCTTCCTGTCCCGGTTCAGTCACTGCTCTGTGTATAGAGAGAGGCGGCTGTAACCGCGCCCCGGGTACTGAACCCGCGCCGGCCACTGAAACCCAAACGCTGCTGGAAGGAATAATGTGGGGGTCTAAGTGGGGGCACCGGTGAATGGGGGGCTGATGTGGGCAATGATCCCTCGGTCACACACAGTATAGCAGGGGTCAGACGTTACAGCGGCACCTGGAAATGGGGGCCTGATTTGGGCAATGATCCCTCGGTCACAAACAGTATAGCAGGGGGCAGACATTACATTACAGCGGCACCTGGGAATGGGGGCCTGATGTGGGCAATGATCCCTCGGTCACATACAGTATAGCAGGGGTCAGATGTTACAGCGGCACCTGGGAATGGGGGCTGATGTGGGCAATGATCCCTCGGTCACATACAGTATAGCAGGGGCAGATGTTACAGCGGCACCTGGGAATGGGGACCTGATGTGGGCAATGATCCCTCGGTCACATACAGTATAGCAGGGGGCAGACATTACAGCGGCACCTGGGAATGGGGGGCTGATGTGGGCAATGATCCCTCGGTCACATACAGTATAGCAGGGGCAGATGTTACAGCGGCACCTGGGAATGGGGGGCTGATGTGGGCAATGATCCCTCGGTCACATACAGTATAGCAGGGGGCAGACATTACAGCGGCACCTGGGAATGGGGGGCTGATGTGGGCAATGATCCCTCGGTCACATACAGTATAGCAGGGGCAGATGTTACAGCGGCACCTGGGAATGGGGGGCTGATGTGGGCAAAGATCCCTCGGTCACATACAGTATAGCAGGGGGCAGATGTTACAGCAGCACCTGGGAATGGGGGGCTGATGTGGGCAATGATCCCTCGGTCACATACAGTATAGCAGGGGGCAGATGTTACAGCAGCACCTGGGAATGGCGGGCTGATGTGGGCAATGATCCCTCGGTCACATACAGTATAGCAGGGGGCAGATGTTACAGCGGCACCTGGGAATGGGGGGCTGATGTGGGCAATGATCCCTCGGTCACATACAGTATAGCAGGGGCAGATGTTACAGCGGCACCTGGGAATGGGGGCCTGATGTGGGCAATGATCCCTCGGTCACATACAGTATAGCAGGGGGCAGACGTTACAGCGGCACCTGGGAATGGGGGCCTGATGTGGGCAATGATCCCTCGGTCACATACAGTATAGCAGGGGGCAGACATTACAGCGGCACCTGGGAATGGGGGGCTGATGTGGGCAATGATCCCTCGGTCACATACAGTATAGCAGGGGCAGATGTTACAGCGGCACCTGGGAATGGGGGGCTGATGTGGGCAATGATCCCTCGGTCACATACAGTATAGCAGGGGGCAGACATTACAGCGGCACCTGGGAATGGGGACCTGATGTGGGCAATGATCCCTCGGTCACATACAGTATAGCAGGGGGCAGATGTTACAGCAGCACCTGGGAATGGGGGGCTGATGTGGGCAAAGATCCCTCGGTCACATACAGTATAGCAGGGGCAGATGTTACAGCAGCACCTGGGAATGGGGGCCTGATGTGGGCAATGATCCCTCGGTCACATACAGTATAGCAGGGGGCAGATGTTACAGCAGCACCTGGGAATGGGGACCTGATGTGGACAATGATCCCTCGGTCACATGCAGTATAGCAGGGGGCAGATGTTACAGCAGCACCTGGGAATGGGGGGCTGATGTGGGCAAAGATCCCTCGGTCACATACAGTATAGCAGGGGCAGATGTTACAGCAGCACCTGGGAATGGGGACCTGATGTGGACAATGATCCCTCGGTCACATACAGTATAGCAGGGGGCAGATGTTACAGCGGCACCTGGGAATGGGGGGCTGATGTGGGCAATGATCCCTCGGTCACATACAGTATAGCAGGGGGCAGACATTACAGCAGCACCTGGGAATGGGGACCTGATGTGGGCAATGATCCCTCGGTCACATACAGTATAGCAGGGGGCAGATGTTACAGCAGCACCTGGGAATGGGGGGCTGATGTGGGCAATGATCCCTCGGTCACATACAGTATAGCAGGGGGCAGACATTACAGCGGCACCTGGGAATGGGGGGCTGATGTGGCCAATGATCCCTCGGTCACATACAGTATAGCAGGGGCAGATGTTACAGCAGCACCTGGGAATGGGGGGCTGATGTGGGCAATGATCCCTCGGTCACATACAGTATAGCAGGGGGCAGATGTTACAGCAGCACCTGGGAATGGGGGGCTGATGTGGCCAATGATCCCTCGGTCACATGCAGTATAGCAGGGGGCAGACATTACAGCGGCACCTGGGAATGGGGGGCTGATGTGGGCAATGATCCCTCGGTCACATACAGTATAGCAGGGGGCAGACGTTACAGCGGCACCTGGGAATGGGGGCCTGATGTGGGCAATGATCCCTCGGTCACATGCAGTATAGCAGGGGGCAGACATTACAGCGGCACCTGGGAATGGGGGGCTGATGTGGGCAATGATCCCTCGGTCACATACAGTATAGCAGGGGCAGATGTTACAGCGGCACCTGGGAATGGGGGCCTGATGTGGGCAATGATCCCTCGGTCACATACAGTATAGCAGGGGGCAGACGTTACAGCGGCACCTGGGAATGGGGGGCTGATGTGGGCAATGATCCCTCGGTCACATACAGTATAGCAGGGGCAGATGTTACAGCGGCACCTGGGAATGGGGGCCTGATGTGGGCAATGATCACTCGGTCACATGCAGTATAGCAGGGGGCAGACATTACAGCGGCACCTGGGAATGGGGGGCTGATGTGGGCAATGATCCCTCGGTCACATACAGTATAGCAGGGGGCAGACGTTACAGCGGCACCTGGGAATGGGGGGCTGATGTGGGCAAAGATCCCTCGGTCACATACAGTATAGCAGGGGCAGATGTTACAGCAGCACCTGGGAATGGGGACCTGATGTGGGCAATGATCCCTCGGTCACATACAGTATAGCAGGGGGCAGACGTTACAGCGGCACCTGGGAATGGGGGGCTGATGTGGGCAATGATCCCTCGGTCACATACAGTATAGCAGGGGCAGATGTTACAGCGGCACCTGGGAATGGGGGCCTGATGTGGGCAATGATCACTCGGTCACATGCAGTATAGCAGGGGGCAGACATTACAGCGGCACCTGGGAATGGGGGGCTGATGTGGGCAATGATCCCTCGGTCACATACAGTATAGCAGGGGGCAGACGTTACAGCGGCACCTGGGAATGGGGACCTGATGTGGACAATGATCCCTCGGTCACATGCAGTATAGCAGGGGGCAGATGTTACAGCGGCACCTGGGAATGGGGGCCTGATGTGGGCAAAGATCCCTCGGTCACATACAGTATAGCAGGGGCAGATGTTACAGCGGCACCTGGGAATGGGGGCCTGATGTGGGCAATGATCACTCGGTCACATGCAGTATAGCAGGGGGCAGACATTACAGCGGCACCTGGGAATGGGGGGCTGATGTGGGCAATGATCCCTCGGTCACATACAGTATAGCAGGGGGCAGACGTTACAGCGGCACCTGGGAATGGGGACCTGATGTGGACAATGATCCCTCGGTCACATGCAGTATAGCAGGGGGCAGATGTTACAGCGGCACCTGGGAATGGGGGCCTGATGTGGGCAAAGATCCCTCGGTCACATACAGTATAGCAGGGGCAGATGTTACAGCGGCACCTGGGAATGGGGGCTGATGTGGGCAATGATCCCTCGGTCACATACAGTATAGCAGGGGCAGATGTTACAGCAGCACCTGGGAATGGGGGGCTGATGTGGCCAATGATCCCTCGGTCACATACAGTATAGCAGGGGGCAGATGTTACAGCGGCACCTGGGAATGGGGGGCTGATGTGGCCAATGATCCCTCGGTCACATGCAGTATAGCAGGGGGCAGACATTACAGCGGCACCTGGGAATGGGGGGCCTGATGTGGGCAATGATCCCTCGGTCACATACAGTATAGCAGGGGGCAGACGTTACAGCGGCACCTGGGAATGGGGGCCTGATGTGGGCAATGATCCCTCGGTCACATGCAGTATAGCAGGGGGCAGACATTACAGCGGCACCTGGGAATGGGGGCTGATGTGGGCAATGATCCCTCGGTCACATACAGTATAGCAGGGGCAGATGTTACAGCGGCACCTGGGAATGGGGGCCTGATGTGGGCAATGATCCCTCGGTCACATACAGTATAGCAGGGGGCAGACGTTACAGCGGCACCTGGGAATGGGGGGCTGATGTGGGCAATGATCCCTCGGTCACATACAGTATAGCAGGGGCAGATGTTACAGCGGCACCTGGGAATGGGGGCCTGATGTGGGCAATGATCCCTCGGTCACATACAGTATAGCAGGGGCAGATGTTACAGCGGCACCTGGGAATGGGGGCCTGATGTGGGCAATGATCACTCGGTCACATGCAGTATAGCAGGGGGCAGACATTACAGCGGCACCTGGGAATGGGGGGCTGATGTGGGCAATGATCCCTCGGTCACATACAGTATAGCAGGGGCAGATGTTACAGCGGCACCTGGGAATGGGGGCCTGATGTGGGCAATGATCCCTCGGTCACATACAGTATAGCAGGGGGCAGATGTTACAGCGGCACCTGGGAATGGGGGGCTGATGTGGGCAATGATCCCTCGGTCACATGCAGTATAGCAGGGGGCAGACATTACAGTGGCACCTGGGAATGGGGGCCTGATGTGGGCAATGATCCCTCGGTCACATACAGTATAGCAGGGGGCAGACGTTACAGCGGCACCTGGGAATGGGGACCTGATGTGGACAATGATCCCTCGGTCACATGCAGTATAGCAGGGGGCAGATGTTACAGCGGCACCTGGGAATGGGGGCCTGATGTGGGCAAAGATCCCTCGGTCACATACAGTATAGCAGGGGCAGATGTTACAGCAGCACCTGGGAATGGGGACCTGATGTGGACAATGATCCCTCGGTCACATACAGTATAGCAGGGGGCAGATGTTACAGCAGCACCTGGGAATGGGGGCCTGATGTGGGCACTGATCCCTCGGTCACATACAGTATAGCAGGGGGCAGACATTACAGCGGCACCTGGGAATGGGGGGCTGATGTGGCCAATGATCCCTCGGTCACATACAGTATAGCAGGGGCAGATGTTACAGCAGCACCTGGGAATGGGGGGCTGATGTGGACAATGATCCCTCGGTCACATACAGTATAGCAGGGGCAGATGTTACAGCAGCACCTGGGAATGGGGGGCTGATGTGGGCAATGATCCCTCGGTCACATGCAGTATAGCAGGGGGCAGACGTTACAGCGGCACCTGGGAATGGGGGGCTGATGTGGGCAATGATCCCTCGGTCACATGCAGTATAGCAGGGGGCAGACATTACAGTGGCACCTGGGAATGGGGGGCTGATGTGGGCAATGATCCTTCGGTCACATACAGTATAGCAGGGGCAGTAATGTGCCTGTAGGACTAGCACCATTGGATTTTGAACACTTTTACTGACTCCAGCTTCCAGGAAATCCGGGACTCGTTAGTAAATGAGAGCACGGAGTGAGAATAGATCTATACGACCATGTTTATCAAGGGGAATAGCAGGACATACATATTTCACCAGGCTGATTGGGAATTCCAGGTGATCACACGTGTCATTTGTATCAGCCGGTGATGTAGAAGAATGTGACAATTTACCAATACCGGGGCAAGCTCAGCATGATGGACACCAGAGAAATGGGATCTAAATGGATTTTATGGACATCAATTAACCCGAGGTCACACAATTTATTCCTCACCATCCAGCGGCAGAAAGCATCATGAGTCCAGAATCACATGAATGGTACAGCAGATGAACACTGATTTCTCTGAAATTACAATTTATAGATCTCGGAGGCCGCGAGTACATGAATCTGGAAATGTCAACAAATGGATAGAAAGGTATGATGCTCAACCTGATAGTGATGGTTCTATGGGTTTAATATTGAGAGAGTAAAGGAGACCTGTCTGATACACAGAAACATATCGGTACAAGTTACAAGGCCAATCTCACAAACACTTCCTATATTCTGGTTTTAACTTATTATCTATTGTTAATGCAAACCCGCTACTTATTATCTTCAGTACTGGCTGCTTTTTAGCTTTAATCCACTAAATAAAATCTGCTGATGAGTTTTGCTACCCATTCTAGTAGCAGCATGATGTAGGGACAGAGACCCTGATTCCAACCATGTGTCACTTAAGTTTCCTACAGTTTTCTCTGCTGCAGATCTACCAATGCTGAGCTCTATATAACTCCGCCCACAAAATTGATTGGCTGCTTTCTGTGTACACTATAAATTGACAGAAAACAGCCAATCAGAGGTGGGGGCGGGGTTACACAGAGCAGGAGGACCAGGAGGCACCAGACACCTAGTCCTGTAGTGATAATCTGCTGCTGATAAAACACTGATGTTATTAAAACAATAACACAGAGCCTAGTAAGTGGCACATCCAGGGATCAGGGTCTCGGTTCCTATATAATGCTGCTCCCAGATTACATAACAAAACCTTCTTACAGATTCCTGTTTCTATGGGAGAGGTAGTTACACATGCTCACTATCATTTCATCCACACCGGACTTTCCCAAGTTCTAGACATTGGCAGAAGCGTTAGCAGCCAAAACCCCAGCAATCATCCATTTATTATCTATACGATCGATAGGCGATAAATATCTAGAAAAGTAACAAAATGCTAATAATGAATAGGTGATAAATATCAATAAAATAATATTAATAATAGCTGGTGAATATCAATAAAAATAATAATAATAGTAATAATATTACTAAGAATAATAAATAGGTGATAAATATCAATTCAAATAAAATAGTAATACTAAAAAATAAGTGATAAGTATATATGGGACACCCCCTGTAATCGTTGTGCCCCTGTGTCTACAGATTAAGTGAATTCATTACTTGGAATCTGAGCGTCAAAGGCTGCAGAGCGCTACCCTGTTCTTTACACTGCAGCTCTGCTTGGTTACTTCTGCGGTCATGGAGTCGGTACACGGAGAGATAATTTCCTTAATGACTTAATAGCTAGCATGTTTATAAACTAGACACAATTAAACGACCAGTGAGAAAGAGAAGACTACCGGGAAGCTGTCATACAGTTTGCCCAATTTGCCAAATGAGCCTGATCTAATGCATCTTCCTCTGGTATGATTAACACAGATGTATAGTTTACATTAAATAATGCAGCACAAAACAGCAATAGCGAGGATCCAATGCAAACAAAAATATTTATAGTAACTCAAAAATAAAGTATTAATTGATAAACAAAAACAGAATCAGAATAAATATAATAATTTCCCTACTGACAGCCACCCACGAAATATTCACGGGGGTAACCTCTTAACCCAAATAAGCCTCAGAACGGCAGCACAGTTCTTCAGGTCCCCTCGTAGCCCATCTGTATGGGTTGCATGTTAAATGCGCAGTAATTAGAGTTAATTTGTAATTAGTGGCCTGCCAGCTGCAGCCTTTCTCTAGAAAGCAGAGAAACCCTTGCCTTATGTTGGCATATGTGACAGCTACTGCTACATGGCACTGGTCTTATGTTGGTATACTTTTACATCTAGTGTTACATGGCACTGGTCTTATGTTGGTATACTTCTACATCTAGTACTACATGGCACTGGTCTTATGTTGGTATACTTCTACATCTAGTACTACATGGCACTGGTCTTATGTTGGTATACTTCTACATCTAGTACTACATGGCACTGGTCTTATGTTGGTATACTTCTACATCTAGTACTACATGGCACTGGTCTTATGTTGGTATACTTCTACATCTAGTACTACATGGCACTGGTCTTATGTTGGTATACTTCTACATCTAGTACTACATGGCACTGGTCTTACGTTGGTATACTTCTACATCTAGTGCTACATGGCACTGGTCTTATGTTGGTATGCTTATGCATCTAGTACTACATGGCACTGGTCTTATGTTGGTATACTTCTACATCTAGTACTACATGGCACTGGTCTTATGTTGGTATACTTCTACATCTAGTGCTACATGGCACTGGTCTTATGTTGGTATGCTTATGCATCTAGTACTACATGGCACTGGTCTTATGTTGGTATACTTCTACATCTAGTAGTACATGGCACTGGTCTTATGTTGGTATACTTCTACATCTAGTACTACATGGCACTGGTCTTATGTTGGTATACTTCTACATCTAGTACTACATGGCACTGGTCTTATGTTGGTATACTTCTACATCTAGTGCTACATGGCACTGGTCTTATGTTGGTATGCTTATGCATCTAGTACTACATGGCACTAGTCTTATGTTGGTATACTTCTACATCTAGTGCTACATGGCACTGGTCTTATGTTGGTATACTTCTACATCTAGTGCTACATGGCACTGGTCTTATGTTGGCATACTTCTACATCTAGTGCTACATGGCACTGGTCTTATGTTGGTATACTTCTACATCTAGTGCTACATGGCACTGGTCTTATGTTGGTATACTTCTACATCTAGTACTACATGGCACTGGTCTTATGTTGGTATACTTCTACATCTAGTGCTACATGGCACTGGTCTTATGTTGGTATACTTCTACATCTAGTGCCACATGGCACTGGTCTTATGTTGGTATACTTCTACTTCTAGTGCTACATGGCACTGGTCTTATGTTGGTATACTTCTACATCTAGTGCTACATGGCACAGGTCTTATGTTGGTATACTTCTACATCTAGTACTACATGGCACTGGTCTTATGTTGGTATACTTCTACATCTAGTACTACATGGCACTGGTCTTATGTTGGTATACTTCTACATCTAGTGTTACATGGCACTGGTCTTATGTTGGTATACTTCTACATCTAGTACTACATGGCACTGGTCTTATTTTGGTATACTTCTACATCTAGTACTACATGGCACTGGTCTTATGTTGGTATACTTCTACATCTAGTACTACATGGCACTGGTCTTATGTTGGTATACTTCTACATCTAGTACTACATGGCACTGGTCTTATGTTGGTATACTTCTACATCTAGTGCTACATGGCACTGGTCTTATGTTGGTATACTTCTACATCTAATACTACATGGCACTGGTCTTATGTTGGTATACTTCTACATCTAGTACTACATGGCACTGGTCTTATGTTGGTATGCTTATGCATCTAGTACTACATGGCACTAGTCTTATGTTGGTATACTTCTACATCTAGTGCTACATGGCACTGGACTTATGTTGGTATACTTCTACATCTAGTACTACATGGCACTGGTCTTATGTTGGTATACTTCTACATCTAGTGCTACATGGCACTTGTCTTATGTTGGTATACTTCTACATCTACTGCTCCATGGCACTGGTCTTATGTTGGTATACTTCTACATCTAGTACTACATGGCACTGGTCTTATGTTGGTATACTTCTACATCTAGTGTTACATGGCACTGGTCTTATGTTGGTATACTTCTACATCTAGTACTACATGCCACTGGTCTTATGTTGGTATACTTCTACATCTAGTACTACATGGCACTGGTCTTATGTTGGTATACTTCTACATCTAGTACTACATGGCACTGGTCTTATGTTGGTATACTTCTACATCTAGTGCTACATGGCACTGGTCTTATGTTGGTATACTTCTACATCTAATACTACATGGCACTGGTCTTATGTTGGTATACTTCTACATCTAGTGCTACATGGCACTGGTCTTATGTTGGTATGCTTATGCATCTAGTACTACATGGCACTGGTCTTATGTTGGTATACTTCTACATCTAGTGCTACATGGCACTGGTCTTATGTTGGTATGCTTATGCATCTAGTACTACATGGCACTAGTCTTATGTTGGTATACTTCTACATCTAGTGCTACATGGCACTGGTCTTATGTTGGTATGCTTATGCATCTAGTACTACATGGCACTAGTCTTATGTTGGTATACTTCTACATCTAGTGCTACATGGCACTGGACTTATGTTGGTATGCTTATGCATCTAGTACTACATGGCACTAGTCTTATGTTGGTATACTTCTACATCTAGTGCTACATGGCACTGGACTTATGTTGGTATACTTCTACATCTAGTACTACATGGCACTGGTCTTATGTTGGTATACTTCTACATCTAGTGCTACATGGCACTTGTCTTATGTTGGTATACTTCTACATCTACTGCTACATGGCACTGGTCTTATGTTGGTATACTTCTACATCTAGTACTACATGGCACTGGTCTTATGTTGGTATACTTCTACATCTAGTGCTACATGGCACTGGTCTTATGTTGGTATACTTCTACATCTAGTGCCACATGGCACTGGTCTTATGTTGGTATTCTTCTACTTCTAGTGCTACATGGCACTGGTCTTATGTTGGTATACTTCTACATCTAGTGCTACATGGCACAGGTCTTATGTTGGTATACTTCTACATCTAGTACTACATGGCACTGGTCTTATGTTGGTATACTTCTACATCTAGTGCTACATGGCACTGGTCTTATGTTGGTATACTTCTACATCTAGTACTACATGGCACTGGTCTTATGTTGGTATACTTCTACATCTAGTACTACATGGCACTGGTCTTATGTTGGTATACTTCTACATCTAGTACTACATGGCACTGGTCTTATGTTGGTATACTTCTACATCTAGTGCTACATGGCACTGGTCTTATGTTGGTATACTTCTACATCTAATACTACATGGCACTGGTCTTATGTTGGTATACTTCTACATCTAGTACTACATGGCACTGGTCTTATGTTGGTATGCTTATGCATCTAGTACTACATGGCACTAGTCTTATGTTGGTATACTTCTACATCTAGTGCTACATGGCACTGGACTTATGTTGGTATACTTCTACATCTAGTACTACATGGCACTGGTCTTATGTTGGTATACTTCTACATCTAGTGCTACATGGCACTTGTCTTATGTTGGTATACTTCTACATCTACTGCTCCATGGCACTGGTCTTATGTTGGTATACTTCTACATCTAGTACTACATGGCACTGGTCTTATGTTGGTATACTTCTACATCTAGTGTTACATGGCACTGGTCTTATGTTGGTATACTTCTACATCTAGTACTACATGCCACTGGTCTTATGTTGGTATACTTCTACATCTAGTACTACATGGCACTGGTCTTATGTTGGTATACTTCTACATCTAGTACTACATGGCACTGGTCTTATGTTGGTATACTTCTACATCTAGTGCTACATGGCACTGGTCTTATGTTGGTATACTTCTACATCTAATACTACATGGCACTGGTCTTATGTTGGTATACTTCTACATCTAGTGCTACATGGCACTGGTCTTATGTTGGTATGCTTATGCATCTAGTACTACATGGCACTGGTCTTATGTTGGTATACTTCTACATCTAGTGCTACATGGCACTGGTCTTATGTTGGTATGCTTATGCATCTAGTACTACATGGCACTAGTCTTATGTTGGTATACTTCTACATCTAGTGCTACATGGCACTGGTCTTATGTTGGTATGCTTATGCATCTAGTACTACATGGCACTAGTCTTATGTTGGTATACTTCTACATCTAGTGCTACATGGCACTGGACTTATGTTGGTATGCTTATGCATCTAGTACTACATGGCACTAGTCTTATGTTGGTATACTTCTACATCTAGTGCTACATGGCACTGGACTTATGTTGGTATACTTCTACATCTAGTACTACATGGCACTGGTCTTATGTTGGTATACTTCTACATCTAGTGCTACATGGCACTTGTCTTATGTTGGTATACTTCTACATCTACTGCTACATGGCACTGGTCTTATGTTGGTATACTTCTACATCTAGTACTACATGGCACTGGTCTTATGTTGGTATACTTCTACATCTAGTGCTACATGGCACTGGTCTTATGTTGGTATACTTCTACATCTAGTGCCACATGGCACTGGTCTTATGTTGGTATTCTTCTACTTCTAGTGCTACATGGCACTGGTCTTATGTTGGTATACTTCTACATCTAGTGCTACATGGCACAGGTCTTATGTTGGTATACTTCTACATCTAGTACTACATGGCACTGGTCTTATGTTGGTATACTTCTACATCTAGTGCTACATGGCACTGGTCTTATGTTGGTATACTTCTACATCTAGTACTACATGGCACTGGTCTTATGTTGGTATACTTCTACATCTAGTACTACATGGCACTGGTCTTATGTTGGTATACTTCTACATCTAGTACTACATGGCACTGGTCTTATGTTGGTATACTTCTACATCTAGTGCTACATGGCACTGGTCTTATGTTGGTATACTTCTACATCTAGTGCCTCATGGCACTGGTCTTATGTTGGTATTCTTCTACTTCTAGTGCTACATGGCACTGGTCTTATGTTGGTATACTTCTACATCTAGTGCTACATGGCACAGGTCTTATGTTGGTATACTTCTACATCTAGTACTACAAGGCACTGGTCTTATGTTGGTATACTTCTACATCTAGTGCTACATGGCACTGGTCTTATGTTGGTATACTTCTACATCTAGTACTACATGGCACTAGTCTTATGTTGGTATACTTCTACATCTAGTGCTACATGGCACTGGACTTATGTTGGTATGCTTATGCATCTAGTACTACATGACACTAGTCTTATGTTGGTATACTTCTACATCTAGTGCTACATGGCACTGGTCTTATGTTGGTATGCTTATGCATCTAGTACTACATGGCACTAGTCTTATGTTGGTATACTTCTACATCTAGTGCTACATGGCACTGGTCTTATGTTGGTATACTTCTACATCTAGTGCTACATGGCACTGGTCTTATGTTGGCATACTTCTACATCTAGTGCTACATGGCACTGGTCTTATGTTGGTATACTTCTACATCTAGTGCTACATGGCACTGGTCTTATGTTGGTATACTTCTACATCTAGTACTACATGGCACTGGTCTTATGTTGGTATGCTTATGCATCTAGTACTACATGGCACTAGTCTTATGTTGGTATACTTCTACATATAGTGCTACATGGCACTGGTCTTATGTTGGTATACTTCTACATCTACTGCTACATGGCACTGGTCTTATGTTGGTATACTTCTACATCTAGTACTACATGGCACTGGTCTTATGTTGGTATACTTCTACATCTAGTGCTACATGGCACTGGTCTTATGTTGGTATACTTCTACATCTAGTGCCACATGGCACTGGTCTTATGTTGGTATACTTCTACTTCTAGTGCTACATGGCACTGGTCTTATGTTGGTATACTTCTACATCTAGTGCTACATGGCACAGGTCTTATGTTGGTATACTTCTACATCTAGTACTACATGGCACTGGTCTTATGTTGGTATACTTCTACATCTAGTGTTACATGGCACTGGTCTTATGTTGGTATACTTCTACATCTAGTACTACATGGCACTGGTCTTATTTTGGTATACTTCTACATCTAGTACTACATGGCACTGGTCTTATGTTGGTATACTTCTACATCTAGTACTACATGGCACTGGTCTTATGTTGGTATACTTCTACATCTAGTACTACATGGCACTGGTCTTATGTTGGTATACTTCTACATCTAGTGCTACATGGCACTGGTCTTATGTTGGTATACTTCTACATCTAATACTACATGGCACTGGTCTTATGTTGGTATACTTCTACATCTAGTACTACATGGCACTGGTCTTATGTTGGTATGCTTATGCATCTAGTACTACATGGCACTAGTCTTATGTTGGTATACTTCTACATCTAGTGCTACATGGCACTGGACTTATGTTGGTATACTTCTACATCTAGTACTACATGGCACTGGTCTTATGTTGGTATACTTCTACATCTAGTGCTACATGGCACTTGTCTTATGTTGGTATACTTCTACATCTACTGCTCCATGGCACTGGTCTTATGTTGGTATACTTCTACATCTAGTACTACATGGCACTGGTCTTATGTTGGTATACTTCTACATCTAGTGTTACATGGCACTGGTCTTATGTTGGTATACTTCTACATCTAGTACTACATGCCACTGGTCTTATGTTGGTATACTTCTACATCTAGTACTACATGGCACTGGTCTTATGTTGGTATACTTCTACATCTAGTACTACATGGCACTGGTCTTATGTTGGTATACTTCTACATCTAGTGCTACATGGCACTGGTCTTATGTTGGTATACTTCTACATCTAATACTACATGGCACTGGTCTTATGTTGGTATACTTCTACATCTAGTGCTACATGGCACTGGTCTTATGTTGGTATGCTTATGCATCTAGTACTACATGGCACTGGTCTTATGTTGGTATACTTCTACATCTAGTGCTACATGGCACTGGTCTTATGTTGGTATGCTTATGCATCTAGTACTACATGGCACTAGTCTTATGTTGGTATACTTCTACATCTAGTGCTACATGGCACTGGTCTTATGTTGGTATGCTTATGCATCTAGTACTACATGGCACTAGTCTTATGTTGGTATACTTCTACATCTAGTGCTACATGGCACTGGACTTATGTTGGTATGCTTATGCATCTAGTACTACATGGCACTAGTCTTATGTTGGTATACTTCTACATCTAGTGCTACATGGCACTGGACTTATGTTGGTATACTTCTACATCTAGTACTACATGGCACTGGTCTTATGTTGGTATACTTCTACATCTAGTGCTACATGGCACTTGTCTTATGTTGGTATACTTCTACATCTACTGCTACATGGCACTGGTCTTATGTTGGTATACTTCTACATCTAGTACTACATGGCACTGGTCTTATGTTGGTATACTTCTACATCTAGTGCTACATGGCACTGGTCTTATGTTGGTATACTTCTACATCTAGTGCCACATGGCACTGGTCTTATGTTGGTATTCTTCTACTTCTAGTGCTACATGGCACTGGTCTTATGTTGGTATACTTCTACATCTAGTGCTACATGGCACAGGTCTTATGTTGGTATACTTCTACATCTAGTACTACATGGCACTGGTCTTATGTTGGTATACTTCTACATCTAGTGCTACATGGCACTGGTCTTATGTTGGTATACTTCTACATCTAGTACTACATGGCACTGGTCTTATGTTGGTATACTTCTACATCTAGTACTACATGGCACTGGTCTTATGTTGGTATACTTCTACATCTAGTACTACATGGCACTGGTCTTATGTTGGTATACTTCTACATCTAGTGCTACATGGCACTGGTCTTATGTTGGTATACTTCTACATCTAGTGCCACATGGCACTGGTCTTATGTTGGTATTCTTCTACTTCTAGTGCTACATGGCACTGGTCTTATGTTGGTATACTTCTACATCTAGTGCTACATGGCACAGGTCTTATGTTGGTATACTTCTACATCTAGTACTACAAGGCACTGGTCTTATGTTGGTATACTTCTACATCTAGTGCTACATGGCACTGGTCTTATGTTGGTATACTTCTACATCTAGTACTACATGGCACTAGTCTTATGTTGGTATACTTCTACATCTAGTGCTACATGGCACTGGACTTATGTTGGTATGCTTATGCATCTAGTACTACATGGCACTAGTCTTATGTTGGTATACTTCTACATCTAGTTCTACATGGCACTGGTCTTATGTTGGTATGCTTATGCATCTAGTACTACATGGCACTAGTCTTATGTTGGTATACTTCTACATCTAGTGCTACATGGCACTGGACTTATGTTGGTATGCTTATGCATCTAGTACTACATGGCACTAGTCTTATGTTGGTATACTTCTACATCTAGTGCTACATGGCACTGGACTTATGTTGGTATACTTCTACATCTAGTACTACATGGCACTGGTCTTATGATGGTATACTTCTACATCTAGTGCTACATGGCACTTGTCTTATGTTGGTATACTTCTACATCTACTGCTACATGGCACTGGTCTTATGTTGGTATACTTCTACATCTAGTACTACATGGCACTGGTCTTATGTTGGTATACTTCTACATCTAGTGCTACATGGCACTGGTCTTATGTTGGTATACTTCTACATCTAGTGCCACATGGCACTGGTCTTATGTTGGTATTCTTCTACTTCTAGTGCTACATGGCACTGGTCTTATGTTGGTATACTTCTACATCTAGTGCTACATGGCACAGGTCTTATGTTGGTATACTTCTACATCTAGTACTACATGGCACTGGTCTTATGTTGGTATACTTCTACATCTAGTGCTACATGGCACTGGTCTTATGTTGGTATACTTCTACATCTAGTACTACATGGCACTGGTCTTATGTTGGTATACTTCTACATCTAGTACTACATGGCACTGGTCTTATGTTGGTATACTTCTACATCTAGTACTACATGGCACTGGTCTTATGTTGGTATACTTCTACATCTAGTGCTACATGGCACTGGTCTTATGTTGGTATACTTCTACATCTAGTGCCACATGGCACTGGTCTTATGTTGGTATTCTTCTACTTCTAGTGCTACATGGCACTGGTCTTATGTTGGTATACTTCTACATCTAGTGCTACATGGCACAGGTCTTATGTTGGTATACTTCTACATCTAGTACTACAAGGCACTGGTCTTATGTTGGTATACTTCTACATCTAGTGCTACATGGCACTGGTCTTATGTTGGTATACTTCTACATCTAGTACTACATGGCACTGGTCTTATGTTGGTATACTTCTACATCTAGTACTACATGGCACTGGTCTTATGTTGGTATACTTCTACATCTAGTACTACATGGCACTGGTCTTATGTTGGTATACTTTTACATCTAGTGCTACATGGCACTGGTCTTATGTTGGTATACTTCTACATCTAGTACTACATGGCACTGGTCTTATGTTGGTATACTTCTACATCTAGTGCTACATGGCACTGGTCTTATGTTGGTATACTTCTACATCTAGTGTTACATGGCACTGGTCTTATGTTGGTATACTTCTACATCTAGTACTACATGGCACTGGTCTTATGTTGGTATACTTCTACATCTAGTACTACATGGCACTGGTCTTATGTTGGTATACTTCTACATCTAGTACTACATGGCACTGGTCTTATGTTGGTATACTTCTACATCTAGTACTACATGGCACTGGTCTTATGTTGGTATACTTCTACATCTAGTGCTACATGGCACTGGTCTTATGTTGGTATGCTTATGCATCTAGTACTACATGGCACTGGTCTTATGTTGGTATACTTCTACATCTAGTACTACATGGCACTGGTCTTATGTTGGTATACTTCTACATCTAGTGCTACATGGCACTGGTCTTATGTTGGTATGCTTATGCATCTAGTACTACATGGCACTGGTCTTATGTTGGTATACTTCTACATCTAGTACTACATGGCACTGGTCTTATGTTGGTATACTTCTACATCTAGTACTACATGGCACTGGTCTTATGTTGGTATACTTCTACATCTAGTACTACATGGCACTGGTCTTATGTTGGTATACTTCTACATCTAGTGCTACATGGCACTGGTCTTATGTTGGTATGCTTATTCATCTAGTACTACATGGCACTAGTCTTATGTTGGTAAACTTCTACATCTAGTGCTACATGGCACTGGTCTTATGTTGGTATACTTCTACATCTAGTGCTACATGGCACTGGTCTTATGTTGGCATACTTCTACATCTAGTGCTACATGGCACTGGTCTTATGTTGGTATACTTCTACATCTAGTGCTACATGGCACTGGTCTTATGTTGGTATACTTCTACATCTAGTACTACATGGCACTGGTCTTATGTTGGTATGCTTATGCATCTAGTACTACATGGCACTAGTCTTATGTTGGTATACTTCTACATATAGTGCTACATGGCACTGGTCTTATGTTGGTATACTTCTACATCTACTGCTACATGGCACTGGTCTTATGTTGGTATACTTCTACATCTAGTACTACATGGCACTGGTCTTATGTTGGTATACTTCTACATCTAGTGCTACATGGCACTGGTCTTATGTTGGTATACTTCTACATCTAGTGCCACATGGCACTGGTCTTATGTTGGTATACTTCTACTTCTAGTGCTACATGGCACTGGTCTTATGTTGGTATACTTCTACATCTAGTGCTACATGGCACAGGTCTTATGTTGGTATACTTCTACATCTAGTACTACATGGCACTGGTCTTATGTTGGTATACTTCTACATCTAGTACTACATGGCACTGGTCTTATGTTGGTATACTTCTACATCTAGTGTTACATGGCACTGGTCTTATGTTGGTATACTTCTACATCTAGTACTACATGGCACTGGTCTTATGTTGGTATACTTCTACATCTAGTAATACATGGCACTGGTCTTATGTTGGTATACTTCTACATCTAGTACTACATGGCACTGGTCTTATGTTGGTATACTTCTACATCTAGTACTACATGGCACTGGTCTTATGTTGGTATACTTCTACATCTAGTGCTACATGGCACTGGTCTTATGTTGGTATACTTCTACATCTAATACTACATGGCACTGGTCTTATGTTGGTATACTTCTACATCTAGTACTACATGGCACTGGTCTTATGTTGGTATGCTTATGCATCTAGTACTACATGGCACTAGTCTTATGTTGGTATACTTCTACATCTAGTACTACATGGCACTGGTCTTATGTTGGTATACTTCTACATCTAGTACTACATGGCACTGGTCTTATGTTGGTATACTTCTACATCTAGTACTACATGGCACTGGTCTTATGTTGGTATACTTCTACATCTAGTGTTACATGGCACTGGTCTTATGTTGGTATACTTCTACATCTAGTACTACATGGCACTGGTCTTATGTTGGTATACTTCTACATCTAGTACTACATGGCACTGGTCTTATGTTGGTATACTTCTACATCTAGTACTACATGGCACTGGTCTTATGTTGGTATACTTCTACATCTAGTACTACATGGCACTGGTCTTATGTTGGTATACTTCTACATCTAGTGCTACATGGCACTGGTCTTATGTTGGTATACTTCTACATCTAGTACTACATGGCACTGGTCTTATGTTGGTATACTTCTACATCTAGTGCTACATGGCACTGGTCTTATGTTGGTATACTTCTACATCTAATACTACATGGCACTAGTCTTATGTTGGTATACTTCTACATCTAGTGCTACATGGCACTGGACTTATGTTGGTATACTTCTACATCTAGTACTACATGGCACTGGTCTTATGTTGGTATACTTCTACATCTAGTGCTACATGGCACTTGTCTTATGTTGGTATACTTCTACATCTACTGCTCCATGGCAGTGGTCTTATGTTGGTATACTTCTACATCTAGTACTACATGGCACTGGTCTTATGTTGGTATACTTCTACATCTAGTGTTACATGGCACTGGTCTTATGTTGGTATACTTCTACATCTAGTACTACATGCCACTGGTCTTATGTTGGTATACTTCTACATCTAGTACTACATGGCACTGGTCTTATGTTGGTATACTTCTACATCTAGTACTACATGGCACTGGTCTTATGTTGGTATACTTCTACATCTAGTGCTACATGGCACTGGTCTTATGTTGGTATACTTCTACATCTAATACTACATGGCACTGGTCTTATGTTGGTATACTTCTACATCTAGTGCTACATGGCACTGGTCTTATGTTGGTATGCTTATGCATCTAGTACTACATGGCACTGGTCTTATGTTGGTATACTTCTACATCTAGTGCTACATGGCACTGGTCTTATGTTGGTATGCTTATGCATCTAGTACTACATGGCACTAGTCTTATGTTGGTATACTTCTACATCTAGTGCTACATGGCACTGGTCTTATGTTGGTATGCTTATGCATCTAGTACTACATGGCACTAGTCTTATGTTGGTATACTTCTACATCTAGTGCTACATGGCACTGGACTTATGTTGGTATGCTTATGCATCTAGTACTACATGGCACTAGTCTTATGTTGGTATACTTCTACATCTAGTGCTACATGGCACTGGACTTATGTTGGTATACTTCTACATCTAGTACTACATGGCACTGGTCTTATGTTGGTATACTTCTACATCTAGTGCTACATGGCACTTGTCTTATGTTGGTATACTTCTACATCTACTGCTACATGGCACTGGTCTTATGTTGGTATACTTCTACATCTAGTACTACATGGCACTGGTCTTATGTTGGTATACTTCTACATCTAGTGCTACATGGCACTGGTCTTATGTTGGTATACTTCTACATCTAGTGCCACATGGCACTGGTCTTATGTTGGTATTCTTCTACTTCTAGTGCTACATGGCACTGGTCTTATGTTGGTATACTTCTACATCTAGTGCTACATGGCACAGGTCTTATGTTGGTATACTTCTACATCTAGTACTACATGGCACTGGTCTTATGTTGGTATACTTCTACATCTAGTGCTACATGGCACTGGTCTTATGTTGGTATACTTCTACATCTAGTACTACATGGCACTGGTCTTATGTTGGTATACTTCTACATCTAGTACTACATGGCACTGGTCTTATGTTGGTATACTTCTACATCTAGTACTACATGGCACTGGTCTTATGTTGGTATACTTCTACATCTAGTGCTACATGGCACTGGTCTTATGTTGGTATACTTCTACATCTAGTGCCACATGGCACTGGTCTTATGTTGGTATTCTTCTACTTCTAGTGCTACATGGCACTGGTCTTATGTTGGTATACTTCTACATCTAGTGCTACATGGCACAGGTCTTATGTTGGTATACTTCTACATCTAGTACTACAAGGCACTGGTCTTATGTTGGTATACTTCTACATCTAGTGCTACATGGCACTGGTCTTATGTTGGTATACTTCTACATCTAGTACTACATGGCACTAGTCTTATGTTGGTATACTTCTACATCTAGTGCTACATGGCACTGGACTTATGTTGGTATGCTTATGCATCTAGTACTACATGGCACTAGTCTTATGTTGGTATACTTCTACATCTAGTGCTACATGGCACTGGTCTTATGTTGGTATGCTTATGCATCTAGTACTACATGGCACTAGTCTTATGTTGGTATACTTCTACATCTAGTGCTACATGGCACTGGACTTATGTTGGTATGCTTATGCATCTAGTACTACATGGCACTAGTCTTATGTTGGTATACTTCTACATCTAGTGCTACATGGCACTGGACTTATGTTGGTATACTTCTACATCTAGTACTACATGGCACTGGTCTTATGTTGGTATACTTCTACATCTAGTGCTACATGGCACTTGTCTTATGTTGGTATACTTCTACATCTACTGCTACATGGCACTGGTCTTATGTTGGTATACTTCTACATCTAGTACTACATGGCACTGGTCTTATGTTGGTATACTTCTACATCTAGTGCTACATGGCACTGGTCTTATGTTGGTATACTTCTACATCTAGTGCCACATGGCACTGGTCTTATGTTGGTATTCTTCTACTTCTAGCGCTACATGGCACTGGTCTTATGTTGGTATACTTCTACATCTAGTGCTACATGGCACAGGTCTTATGTTGGTATACTTCTACATCTAGTACTACATGGCACTGGTCTTATGTTGGTATACTTCTACATCTAGTGCTACATGGCACTGGTCTTATGTTGGTATACTTCTACATCTAGTACTACATGGCACTGGTCTTATGTTGGTATACTTCTACATCTAGTACTACATGGCACTGGTCTTATGTTGGTATACTTCTACATCTAGTACTACATGGCACTGGTCTTATGTTGGTATACTTCTACATCTAGTGCTACATGGCACTGGTCTTATGTTGGTATACTTCTACATCTAGTGCCACATGGCACTGGTCTTATGTTGGTATTCTTCTACTTCTAGTGCTACATGGCACTGGTCTTATGTTGGTATACTTCTACATCTAGTGCTACATGGCACAGGTCTTATGTTGGTATACTTCTACATCTAGTACTACAAGGCACTGGTCTTATGTTGGTATACTTCTACATCTAGTGCTACATGGCACTGGTCTTATGTTGGTATACTTCTACATCTAGTACTACATGGCACTGGTCTTATGTTGGTATACTTCTACATCTAGTACTACATGGCACTGGTCTTATGTTGGTATACTTCTACATCTAGTACTACATGGCACTGGTCTTATGTTGGTATACTTTTACATCTAGTGCTACATGGCACTGGTCTTATGTTGGTATACTTCTACATCTAGTACTACATGGCACTGGTCTTATGTTGGTATACTTCTACATCTAGTGCTACATGGCACTGGTCTTATGTTGGTATACTTCTACATCTAGTGTTACATGGCACTGGTCTTATGTTGGTATACTTCTACATCTAGTACTACATGGCACTGGTCTTATGTTGGTATACTTCTACATCTAGTACTACATGGCACTGGTCTTATGTTGGTATACTTCTACATCTAGTACTACATGGCACTGGTCTTATGTTGGTATACTTCTACATCTAGTACTACATGGCACTGGTCTTATGTTGGTATACTTCTACATCTAGTGCTACATGGCACTGGTCTTATGTTGGTATGCTTATGCATCTAGTACTACATGGCACTGGTCTTATGTTGGTATACTTCTACATCTAGTACTACATGGCACTGGTCTTATGTTGGTATACTTCTACATCTAGTGCTACATGGCACTGGTCTTATGTTGGTATGCTTATGCATCTAGTACTACATGGCACTGGTCTTATGTTGGTATACTTCTACATCTAGTACTACATGGCACTGGTCTTATGTTGGTATACTTCTACATCTAGTACTACATGGCACTGGTCTTATGTTGGTATACTTCTACATCTAGTACTACATGGCACTGGTCTTATGTTGGTATACTTCTACATCTAGTGCTACATGGCACTGGTCTTATGTTGGTATGCTTATGCATCTAGTACTACATGGCACTAGTCTTATGTTGGTATACTTCTACATCTAGTGCTACATGGCACTGGTCTTATGTTGGTATACTTCTACATCTAGTGCTACATGGCACTGGTCTTATGTTGGTATACTTCTACATCTAGTGTTACATGGCACTGGTCTTATGTTGGTATACTTCTACATCTAGTACTACATGGCACTGGTCTTATGTTGGTATACTTCTACATCTAGTACTACATGGCACTGGTCTTATGTTGGTATACTTCTACATCTAGTACTACATGGCACTGGTCTTATGTTGGTATACTTCTACATCTAGTACTACATGGCACTGGTCTTATGTTGGTATACTTCTACATCTAGTGCTACATGGCACTGGTCTTATGTTGGTATGCTTATGCATCTAGTACTACATGGCACTGGTCTTATGTTGGTATACTTCTACATCTAGTACTACATGGCACTGGTCTTATGTTGGTATACTTCTACATCTAGTGCTACATGGCACTGGTCTTATGTTGGTATGCTTATGCATCTAGTACTACATGGCACTGGTCTTATGTTGGTATACTTCTACATCTAGTACTACATGGCACTGGTCTTATGTTGGTATACTTCTACATCTAGTACTACATGGCACTGGTCTTATGTTGGTATACTTCTACATCTAGTACTACATGGCACTGGTCTTATGTTGGTATACTTCTACATCTAGTACTACATGGCACTGGTCTTATGTTGGTATACTTCTACATCTAGTGCTACATGGCACTGGTCTTATGTTGGTATACTTCTACATCTAGTACTACATGGCACTGGTCTTATGTTGGTATACTTCTACATCTAGTGCTACATGGCACTGGTCTTATGTTGGCATACTTCTACATCTAGTGCTACATGGCACTGGTCTTATGTTGGTATACTTCTACATCTAGTGCTACATGGCACTGGTCTTATGTTGGTATACTTCTACATCTAGTACTACATGGCACTGGTCTTATGTTGGTATGCTTATGCATCTAGTACTACATGGCACTAGTCTTATGTTGGTATACTTCTACATATAGTGATACATGGCACTGGTCTTATGTTGGTATACTTCTACATCTACTGCTACATGGCACTGGTCTTATGTTGGTATACTTCTACATCTAGTACTACATGGCACTGGTCTTATGTTGGTATACTTCTACATCTAGTGCTACATGGCACTGGTCTTATGTTGGTATACTTCTACATCTAGTGCCACATGGCACTGGTCTTATGTTGGTATACTTCTACTTCTAGTGCTACATGGCACTGGTCTTATGTTGGTATACTTCTACATCTAGTGCTACATGGCACAGGTCTTATGTTGGTATACTTCTACATCTAGTACTACATGGCACTGGTCTTATGTTGGTATACTTCTACATCTAGTACTACATGGCACTGGTCTTATGTTGGTATACTTCTACATCTAGTGTTACATGGCACTGGTCTTATGTTGGTATTCTTCTACATCTAGTACTACATGGCACTGGTCTTATGTTGGTATACTTCTACATCTAGTACTACATGGCACTGGTCTTATGTTGGTATACTTCTACATCTAGTACTACATGGCACTGGTCTTATGTTGGTATACTTCTACATCTAGTACTACATGGCACTGGTCTTATGTTGGTATACTTCTACATCTAGTGCTACATGGCACTGGTCTTATGTTGGTATACTTCTACATCTAATACTACATGGCACTGGTCTAATGTTGGTATACTTCTACATCTAGTACTACATGGCACTGGTCTTATGTTGGTATGCTTATGCATCTAGTACTACATGGCACTAGTCTTATGTTGGTATACTTCTACATCTAGTGCTACATGGCACTGGACTTATGTTGGTATACTTCTACATCTAGTACTACATGGCACTGGTCTTATGTTGGTATACTTCTACATCTAGTGCTACATGGCACTTGTCTTATGTTGGTATACTTCTACATCTACTGCTCCATGGCACTGGTCTTATGTTGGTATACTTCTACATCTAGTACTACATGGCACTGGTCTTATGTTGGTATACTTCTACATCTAGTGCTACATGGCACTGGTCTTATGTTGGTATACTTCTACATCTAGTGCCACATGGCACTGGTCTTATGTTGGTATACTTCTACTTCTAGTGCTACATGGCACTGGTCTTATGTTGGTATACTTCTACATCTAGTACTACATGGCACTGGTCTTATGTTGGTATACTTCTACATCTAGTACTACATGGCACTGGTCTTATGTTGGTATACTTCTACTTCTAGTGCTACATGGCACTGGTCTTATGTTGGTATACTTCTACATCTAGTACTACATGGCACTGGTCTTATGTTGGTATACTTCTACATCTAGTGCTACATGGCACTGGTCTTATGTTGGTATACTTCTACATCTCGTGCCACATGGCACTGGTCTTATGTTGGTATACTTCTACTTCTAGTGCTACATGGCACTGGTCTTATGTTGGTATACTTCTACATCTAGTACTACATGGCACTGGTCTTATGTTGGTATACTTCTACATCTAGTGCTACATGGCACTGGTCTTATGTTGGTATACTTCTACATCTAGTGCCACATGGCACTGGTCTTATGTTGGTATACTTCTACTTCTAGTGCTACATGGCACTGGTCTTATGTTGGTATACTTCTACATCTAGTGCTACATGGCACAGGTCTTATGTTGGTATACTTCTACATCTAGTACTACATGGCACTGGTCTTATGTTGGTATACTTCTACATCTAGTACTACATGGCACTGGTCTTATGTTGGTATACTTCTACATCTAGTGTTACATGGCACTGGTCTTATGTTGGTATACTTCTACATCTAGTACTACATGCCACTGGTCTTATGTTGGTATACTTCTACATCTAGTACTACATGGCACTGGTCTTATGTTGGTATACTTCTACATCTAGTACTACATGGCACTGGTCTTATGTTGGTATACTTCTACATCTAGTGCTACATGGCACTGGTCTTATGTTGGTATACTTCTACATCTAATACTACATGGCACTGGTCTTATGTTGGTATACTTCTACATCTAGTGCTACATGGCACTGGTCTTATGTTGGTATGCTTATGCATCTAGTACTACATGGCACTGGTCTTATGTTGGTATACTTCTACATCTAGTGCTACATGGCACTGGTCTTATGTTGGTATGCTTATGCATCTAGTACTACATGGCACTAGTCTTATGTTGGTATACTTCTACATCTAGTGCTACATGGCACTGGTCTTATGTTGGTATGCTTATGCATCTAGTACTACATGGCACTAGTCCTATGTTGGTATACTTCTACATCTAGTGCTACATGGCACTGGACTTATGTTGGTATGCTTATGCATCTAGTACTACATGGCACTAGTCTTATGTTGGTATACTTCTACATCTAGTGCTACATGGCACTGGACTTATGTTGGTATACTTCTACATCTAGTACTACATGGCACTGGTCTTATGTTGGTATACTTCTACATCTAGTGCTACATGGCACTTGTCTTATGTTGGTATACTTCTACATCTACTGCTACATGGCACTGGTCTTATGTTGGTATACTTCTACATCTAGTACTACATGGCACTGGTCTTATGTTGGTATACTTCTACATCTAGTGCTACATGGCACTGGTCTTATGTTGGTATACTTCTACATCTAGTGCCACATGGCACTGGTCTTATGTTGGTATTCTTCTACTTCTAGTGCTACATGGCACTGGTCTTATGTTGGTATACTTCTACATCTAGTGCTACATGGCACAGGTCTTATGTTGGTATACTTCTACATCTAGTACTACATGGCACTGGTCTTATGTTGGTATACTTCTACATCTAGTGCTACATGGCACTGGTCTTATGTTGGTATACTTCTACATCTAGTACTACATGGCACTGGTCTTATGTTGGTATACTTCTACATCTAGTACTACATGGCACTGGTCTTATGTTGGTATACTTCTACATCTAGTACTACATGGCACTGGTCTTATGTTGGTATACTTCTACATCTAGTACTACATGGCACTTGTCTTATGTTGGTATACTTCTACATCTAGTACTACATGGCACTGGTCTTATGTTGGTATACTTCTACATCTAGTGTTACATGGCACTGGTCTTATGTTGGTATACTTCTACATCTAGTGCTACATGGCACTAGTCTTATGTTGGTATACTTCTACATCTAGTGTTGCATGGCACTGGTCTTATGTTGGTATACTTCTACATCTAGTGCTACATGTCACTTGTCTTATGTTGGTATGCTTATACATCTAGTGCTACATGGCACAGGTCTTATGTTGGTATACTTCTACATCTATTGCTACATGTCACTTGTCTTATGTTGGTATGCTTATACATCAAGTGCTACATGGCACTGGTCTTATGTTGGTATACTTCTACATCTAGTGCTACATGGCACTGGTCTTATGTTGGTATACTTCTACATCTAGTGTTACATGGCACTGGTCTTATGTTGGTATACTTCTACATCTAGTGCTACATGGCACTGGTCTTATGTTGGTATACTTCTACATCTAGTGTTACATGGCACTGGACTTATGTTGGTATACTTCTACATCTAGTGCTACATGGCACTGGTCTTATGTTGGTATACTTCTACATCTAGTGCTACATGTCACTTGTCTTATGTTGGTATACTTCTACATCTAATACTACATGGCACTGGTCTTATGTTGGTATACTTCTACATCTAGTGCTACATGTCACTTGTCTTATGTTGGTATGCTTATACATCTAGTGCTACATGGCACTGGTCTTATGTTGGTATACTTCTACATCTAGTACTACATGGCACTGGTCTTATGTTGGTATACTTCTACATCTAGTACTACATGGCACTTGTCTTATGTTGGGATACTTCTACATCTACTGCTACATGGCACTGGTCTTATGTTGCTATACTTCTACATCTAGTGCTACATGTCACTGGTCTTATGTTGGTATACTTCTACATCTAGTGTTACATGGCACTGGTCTTATGTTGGTATACTTCTACATCTAGTACTACATGGCACTGGTCTTATGTTGGTATACTTCTACATCTAGTACTACATGGCACTGGTCTTATGTTGGTATACTTCTACATCTAGTACTACATGGCACTTGTCTTATGTTGGTATACTTCTACATCTAGTACTACATGGCACTGGTCTTATGTTGGTATACTTCTACATCTAGTGTTACATGGCACTGGTCTTATGTTGGTATACTTCTACATCTAGTGCTACATGGCACTGGTCTTATGTTGGTATACTTCTACATCTAGTGTTGCATGGCACTGGTCTTATGTTGGTATACTTCTACATCTAGTGCTACATGTCACTTGTCTTATGTTGGTATGCTTATACATCTAGTGCTACATGGCACAGGTCTTATGTTGGTATACTTCTACATCTATTGCTACATGTCACTTGTCTTATGTTGGTATGCTTATACATCTAGTGCTACATGGCACTGGTCTTATGTTGGTATACTTCTACATCTAGTGCTACATGGCACTGGTCTTATGTTGGTGTACTTCTACATCTAGTACTACATGGCACTTGTCTTATGTTGGTATACTTCTACATCTAGTACTACATGGCACTGGTCTTATGTTGGTATACTTCTACATCTAGTACTACATGGCACTGGTCTTATGTTGGTATACTTCTACATCTAGTGTTACATGGCACTGGTCTTATGTTGGTATACTTCTACATCTAGTGCTACATGGCACTGGTCTTATGTTGGTATACTTCTACATCTAGTGTTACATGGCACTGGACTTATGTTGGTATACTTCTACATCTAGTGCTACATGGCACTGGTCTTATGTTGGTATACTTCTACATCTAGTACTACATGGCACTTGTCTTATGTTGGTATACTTCTACATCTACTGCTACATGGCACTGGTCTTATGTTGCTATACTTCTACATCTAGTGCTACATGGCACTGGTCTTATGTTGGTATACTTCTACATCTAGTGCTACATGGCACTGGTCTTATGTTGGTATACTTCTACATCTAGTACTACATGGCACTGGTGTTATGTTGGTATACTTCTACATCTAGTGTTACATGGCACTGGTGTTATGTTGGTATACTTCTACATCTAGTGTTACATGGCACTGGTCTTATGTTGGTATACTTCTACATCTAGTACTACATGGCACTGGTCTTATGTTGGTATACTTCTACATCTAGTACTACATGGCACTGGTCTTATGTTGGTATACTTCTACATCTAGTGCTACATGGCACTGGTCTTATGTTGGTATACTTCTACATCTAGTGTTACATGGCACTGGTCTTATGTTGGTATACTTCTACATCTAGTACTACATGGCACTGGTCTTATGTTGGTATACTTCTACATCTAGTGCTACATGGCACTGGTCTTATGTTGGTATACTTCTACATCTAGTGCTACATGGTACTGGTCTTATGTTGGTATACTTCTACATCTAGTACTACATGGCACTGGTCTTATGTTGGTATACTTCTACATCTAGTACTACATGGCACTGGTCTTATGTTGGTATACTTCTACATCTAGTGCTACATGGCACTGGTCTTATGTTGGTATACTTCTACATCTAGTACTACATGGCACTGGTCTTATGTTGGTATACTTCTACATCTAGTGCTACATGGCACTGGTCTTATGTTGGTATACGTCTACATCTAGTACTACATGGCACTGGTCTTATGTTGGTATACTTCTACATCTAGTACTACATGGCACTGGTCTTATGTTGGTATACTTCTACATCTAGTACTACATGGCACTGGTCTTATGTTGGTATACTTCTACATCTAGTGCTACATGGCACTGGTCTTATGTTGGTATACTTCTACATCTAGTACTACATGGCACTGGTCTTATGTTGGTATACTTCTACATCTAGTGCTACATGGCACTGGTCTTATGTTGGTATACGTCTACATCTAGTACTACATGGCACTGGTCTTATGTTGGTATACTTCTACATCTAGTACTACATGGCACTGGTCTTATGTTGGTATACTTCTACATCTAGTACTACATGGCACTGGTCTTATGTTGGTATACTTCTACATCTAGTGCTACATGGCACTGGTCTTATGTTGGTATACTTCTACATCTAGTACTACATGGCACTGGTCTTATGTTGGTATACTTCTACATCTAGTGCTACATGGCACTGGTCTTATGTTGGTATACGTCTACATCTAGTACTACATGGCACTGGTCTTATGTTGGTATACTTCTACATCTAGTACTACATGGCACTGGTCTTATGTTGGTATACTTCTACATCTAGTACTACATGGCACTGGTCTTATGTTGGTATACTTCTACATCTAGTGCTACATGGCACTGGTCTTATGTTGGTATACTTGTACATCTAGTGTTACATTGTGATTTCAGACATTCTTTGCCCAGGCTTTGTTACTTTCCCTCTGAGGTTAGTGAGCTGTGTTGGACTGGTGCCCCCATTCTCATCTGTCCTATCTAATGTGGCTGTGACGGAGACCCCCCCTTCAGGTTTGTATCCATGCTTGTGGCCATGTGATATACTTTATGTGCCCTTGTGCAGGATTTGTGCATTCGCCATTGTCCAGCTCACGACTTCCGCAGACTAGAACAAAATACCCAAAAAGCACTTGAATTTGCCCCAATGACTTGCACACGTGCATGCACACAGGCAGACGCACATACAGCCACTTTCATAGCTCATCAGACGCCAGCACTGTATGTTTTCCTGGCAGGCTGCAGTAATTATAAGCAGAGATCCTGGATGTAACACGAAAACCAAATAAGACAGACTTAAACACATCCAAAACCAGTTTCCATGAAAACGTCTTCAAAACAACTAATTTCTCTGTGCCCCTCCCACAGCCCTGTGTAATTACATAGTAAATTATTACCTTCCAGACTGACCAGCTGCTTTTAGTTACCTCTTCTTGTTCAGTAAAAGAATATTTAAAGGCACAAAAATTAAACTTAAAAGTGTCTCTGTCACCACATTTTACAATACAAACTGGATCCATTATCAAAAAGACATGGTGAGACTGGTGTACTTACTTTGAAAATCTATGTCAGAACGGTGGCATTATACCTTTTGAAAGGTTTTTAGCTTGATACTAACAGGAACAACTAGCCCTGGACTCATAAAATTAAGCAAGAAAACGTATACAGCCCTCCTGTCAGACTTTCATAGTAAGTACCCCAGCCTCATTGGGTCAAAACAATCTATTTAATAACATATACAGTTTATATTGTGAACTCTGGAGGCAAATCTCAAATTTGCAAATAAAAATCCTCAGCTGGTTCTCATTTATTTTTTTTTATTATGTTCATTTGTCTATTACAAAAAAGTGTCCCAAGGCACAAAGCAGTTTTAAAGACAAAACAAAACTTTGCTTTTCTCACCCGTTCTGGGTCCGGAAGTGAGTCTCTATCGCTGCTCTTGGTGTTTGTTAGGCCGGCGTCACACACAGCGTAAAACAATACGGTCCGTATATTACGGCCGTAATACGCTGAAAAGTCCCGAAAAAAGTGGTCCGTAGCTCCTCCGTAGGCAGGGTGTGTCAGCGTTTTTTGCGCATGGCATCCTCCGTATGTAATCCGTATGGCATCCGTACTGCGTGGTTTTCTCGCAGGCTAGCAAAACCAACATACCGCTATAGAAGTGATCCATGTGTCCCAAAAAGAAAAGAAAATATATATATACTGTCTATATATATATATATATATATATATAGATATATATATATATATGTGTGTGTCAGTAGACACATATATTAGAGAGAAAAGCCGGTAATTCAGTGCGGTGTACAGTAAAATCACACTGACAGCTTACAGTAGAATAGGTAGAATAAATGTGAAAGCTCCCTGGCTTTCTAGGTAATTTCCCACGATCTATGAACAGCCAGCAGAGGGCGCCTCACCGCAAATAAAGCTAAATATAGATCATTGATCTATTTTTAGCCTCATTCCCTGGGGTTTTGCAGCGAGGAGCAGCCTGCATTAGCACAGCTCCTTGCTGCAAAATGTTTTAACCCCTTCAGAAGGATTTACATCGTTGGACGTTACAGATCTGCGGAGGGTAAGTATATTGTTGGTTTATTATGTTTTTTTACTCACAGAACGAGGGTCTTCAGTGACTGGATTGGGCGTTGAATAAAATACTGCAACAACCATTGTTTTTATTTCATTAAAATAATTTTAAATACTGTGTTTGTGTTTTATTTAACCCTTCACTACAATTGGATTAATAATGGATAGGTGTCATAATTGACGCCTCTCCATTATTAATTAGGCTTAATGTCACCTTACAATAGCAAGGTGACATTAACCCTTCATTACCCCATATCCCACCGCTACACGGGAATGGGAAGAGAGTGGCCAAGTGCCAGAATAGGCGCATCTTCCAGATGTGCCTTTTCTGGGGTGGCTGGGGGCAGATATTTTTAGCCAGGGGGGGGGGGGGCAATAACCGTGGACCCTCTCCAGGCTATTAATATCTGCCCTCAGTCACTGGCTTTACTACTCTGGCGGAGAAAATTGCGCGGGAGCCCACGCCAATTTTTTCCGCCATTTAACCCTTTATTTTAAGAGCTAGAACGGCCAAATTTTGCAGATACACACTACTGACATTAGTAATGTGGAATCTGCAAAAAAAATGGAGAGAAGACATGGTTTACTGTATGTAAACCATGTCTCAAATCATGTCGGGTTTTAGGAAGGAGAAAGAAAAAGCCGGTATTGGAATTACCGGCTTTCAAGCTGTATAGCGCTGGAATAAATATTAATATATATACATATATGTGTCTCACTGACATATATATATATATATACCTATTCTATGTGTACACATTTATTCTACCTATTGGACTGTAAGCTGTCAGTGTGATTTTACTGTACACCGCACTGAATTGCCGGCTTTTCTCTCTAACAGCGCTGCGTATTTCTCGCAAGTCACACTGCTTGTCCGTGTGTAATCCGTATTTTTCACACTTCTATAGACTTTCATTGGCGTATTTCTTGCACAGTACGGTGACAAACGCAGCATGCTGCGATTTTGTACGGCCGTAGAAAGCCGTATAATACTGATCAGTAAAATACGGCAGATAGGAGCAGGGGCATAGAGAATAATTGTGCCGTATTTTTTGCGAGTTTTACGGACGTAGTTTCTGCGCTCTTACGTCCGTAAAACTCGCATGTGTGACGCCGGCCTTATTGTCTGCAGTGCTGCTGTCACATCTACAGCGCTGCAGCCAATAACTGAGCGCAGTGGTTCTGCCTGAGCTGGCAGCACAAGATGCTCAGTACTGGAATGTCAGCGCTGCAGCCAATAACTGAGCGCAGTGGTTCTGCCTGAGTTGGCGGTACAAGATGCTCAGTACACCAACGTCAGCGCTGCAGCCAATAACTGAGCGCAGGGGCTCAGCCTGAGTTGGCGGTACAAGATGCTCAGTACACCAACATCAGCGCAGCAGCCAATAACTGAGCGCAGGGGCTCTGCCTGAGTTGGCGGTACAAGATGCTCAGTACAGCAACATCAGCGCTGCAGCCAATAACTGAGCGCAGTGGCTCAGCCTGAGTTGGCGGTACAAGATGCTCAGTACACCAACGTCAGCGCTGCAGCCAATAACTGAGCGCAGGGGCTCTGTCTGAGTTGGCGGTACAAGATGCTCAGTACACCAACATCAGCGCTGCAGCCAATAACTGAGCGCAGGGGCTCTGTCTGAGTTGGCGGTACAAGATGCTCAGTACACCAACATCAGCGCTGCAGCCAATAACTGAGCGCAGGGGCTCTGTCTGAGTTGGCGGTACAAGATGCTCAGTACACCAACGTCAGCGCTGCAGCCAATAACTGAGCGCAGGGGCTCTGTCTGAGTTGGCGGTACAAGATGCTCAGTACAGCAACATCAGCGCTGCAGCCAATAACTGAGCGCAGGGGCTCTGTCTGAGTTGGCGGTACAAGATGCTCAGTACAGCAACATCAGCGCTGCAGCTAATAACTGAGCGCAGGGGCTCTGCCTGAGTTGGCGGTACAAGATGCTCAGTACACCAACATCAGCGCTGCAGCCAATAACTGAGCGCAGGGGCTCTGTCTGAGTTGGCGGTACAAGATGCTCAGTACACCAACATCAGCGCTGCAGCCAATAACTGAGCGCAGGGGCTCTGTCTGAGTTGGCGGTACAAGATGCTCAGTACACCAACATCAGCGCTGCAGCCAATAACTGAGCGCAGGGGCTCTGTCTGAGTTGGCGGTACAAGATGCTCAGTACAGCAACATCAGCGCTGCAGCTAATAACTGAGCGCAGGGGCTCTGCCTGAGTTGGCGGCACAAGATGCTCAGTACTGGAATCTCAGTGCTGCAGCCAATAACTGAGCGCAGGAGCTCTGCCTGAGTTGGCGGTACAAGATGCTCAGTACACCAACATCAGCGCTGCAGCCAATAACTGAGCGCAGGGGCTCTGCCTGAGCTGGCGGTACAAGATGCTCAGTACTGCAACGTCAGCGCTGCAGCCAATAACTGAGCGCAGTGGCTCTGCCTGAGTTGGCGGTACAAGATGCTCAGTACAGCAACATCAGCGCTGCAGCCAATAACTGAGCGCAGTGGCTCAGCCTGAGTTGGCGGTACAAGATGCTCAGTACACCAACGTCAGCGCTGCAGCCAATAACTGGGCGCAGGGGCTCTGCCTGAGTTGGCGGTACAAGATGCTCAGTACACCAACATCAGCGCTGCAGCTAATAACTGAGCGTAGGCGCTCAGCCTGAGTTGACAGCACAAGATGCTCAGTACACCAACATCAGCGCTGCAGCCAATAACTGAGCGCAGGGGCTCTGTCTGAGTTGGCGGTACAAGATGCTCAGTACACCAACATCAGCGCTGCAGCCAATAACTGAGCGCAGTGGTTCTGCCTGAGTTGGCGGTACAAGATGCTCAGTACACCAACGTCAGCGCTGCAGCCAATAACTGAGCGCAGGGGCTCTGTCTGAGTTGGCGGTACAAGATGCTCAGTACACCAACATCAGCGCTGCAGCCAATAACTGAGCGCAGTGGTTCTGCCTGAGTTGGCGGTACAAGATGCTCAGTACACCAACGTCAGCGCTGCAGCCAATAACTGAGCGCAGGGGCTCAGCCTGAGTTGGCGGTACAAGATGCTCAGTACACCAACATCAGCGCAGCAGCCAATAACTGAGCGCAGGGGCTCTGCCTGAGTTGGCGGTACAAGATGCTCAGTACAGCAACATCAGCGCTGCAGCCAATAACTGAGCGCAGTGGCTCAGCCTGAGTTGGCGGTACAAGATGCTCAGTACACCAACGTCAGCGCTGCAGCCAATAACTGAGCGCAGGGGCTCTGTCTGAGTTGGCGGTACAAGATGCTCAGTACACCAACATCAGCGCTGCAGCTAATAACTGAGCGCAGGGGCTCAGCCTGAGTTGGCGGTACAAGATGCTCAGTACAGCAACATCAGCGCTGCAGCCAATAACTGAGCGCAGTGGCTCAGCCTGAGTTGGCGGTACAAGATGCTCAGTACACCAACGTCAGCGCTGCAGCCAATAACTGAGCGCAGGGGCTCTGCCTGAGTTGGCGGTACAAGATGCTCAGTACACCAACATCAGCGCTGCAGCTAATAACTGAGTGCAAGGGCTCAGCCTGAGTTGGCAGCACAAGATGCTCAGTACACCAACATCAGCGCTGCAGCCAATAACTGAGCGCAGGGGCTCTGTCTGAGTTGGCGGTACAAGATGCTCAGTACACCAACATCAGCGCTGCAGCCAATAACTGAGCGCAGTGGTTCTGCCTGAGTTGGCGGTACAAGATGCTCAGTACACCAACGTCAGCGCTGCAGCCAATAACTGAGCGCAGGGGCTCAGCCTGAGTTGGCGGTACAAGATGCTCAGTACACCAACATCAGCGCAGCAGCTAATAACTGAGCGCAGGGGCTCTGCCTGAGTTGGCGGTACAAGATGCTCAGTACACCAACGTCAGTGCTGCAGCCAATAACTGAGCGCAGGGGCTCTGCCCGAGTTGGCGGTACAAGATGCTCAGTACACCAACGTCAGCGCTACAGCTAATAACTGAGCGCAGGGGCTCAGCCTGAGTTGGCGGTACAAGATGCTCAGTACACCAACGTCAGTGCTGCAGCCAATAACTGAGCGCAGGGGCTCTGCCCGAGTTGGCGGTACAAGATGCTCAGTACACCAACGTCAGTGCTGCAGCCAATAACTGAGCGCAGGGGCTCTGCCCGAGTTGGCGGTACTGCAGACAATAACTGATGCCTGGAGCAGCGGCAGAGACTCTGTACTGGACGCAAGCAGTGAATAGCCAGGCCTTTCCCCGGGAAGGAACAACCACGGGAAGGGCAGCATCCTATGAAGGAAAGCCACCTATGCCAAGCATGGTATCCATCCACAGACAGCTGTTTCGGGGTTTTTGCCCCTCATCAGTGTGGAGTAGGAATCTGGCTATTAGGAGCAGTGCCTAGTAAAAGTCTATAAAGGCACAGATGATTGGCCTCGGGGAGACCAAAACATCCAACACCGCGGAGACACCATCACGTGTTTCTCAACGCAGTGATTCCAGAACACTGCCCCCATCCCTTATGGGAAATATGCAGATGCATGTAAAGAAGCTGCGGAGACACCATCACGTGTTTCTCGACGCAAGCAGTGAATAGCCAGGCCTTTCCCCGGGAAGGAACAACCACGGGAAGGGCAGCATCCTATGAAGGAAAGCCACCTATGCCAAGCATGGTATCCATCCACAGACAGCTGTTTCGGGGTTTTTGCCCCTCATCAGTGTGGAGTAGGAATCTTGCTATTAGGAGCAGTGCCTAGTAAAAGTCTATAAAGGCACAGATGATTGGCCTCGGGGAGACCAAAACATCCAACACCGCGGAGACACCATCATGTGTTTCTCAACGCAGTGATTCCAGAACACTGCCCCCATCCCTTATGGGAAATATGCAGATGCAGGTAAAGAAGCTGCGGAGACACCATCACGTGTTTCTCGACGCAAGCAGTGAATAGCCAGGCCTTTCCCCGGGAAGGAACAACCACGGGAAGGGCAGCATCCTATGAAGGAAAGCCACCTATGCCAAGCATGGTATCCATCCACAGACAGCTGTTTCGGGGTTTTTGCCCCTCATCAGTGTGGAGTAGGAATCTGGCTATTAGGAGCAGTGCCTAGTAAAAGTCTATAAAGGCACAGATGATTGGTTGTTCCTTCCCGGGGAAAGGCCTGGCTATTCACTGCTTGCATCGAGAAACACGTGATGGTGTCTCCGCAGCTTCTTTACCTGCATCTGCATATTTCCCATAAGGGATGGGGGCAGTGTTCTGGAATCACTGCGTTGAGAAACACGTGATGGTGTCTCCGCGGTGTTGAATGTTTTGGTCTCCCCGAGGCCAATCATCTGTGCCTTTATAGACTTTTACTAGGCACTGCTCCTAATAGCCAGATTCCTACTCCACACTGATGAGGGGCAAAAACCCCGAAACAGCTGTCTGTGGATGGATACCATGCTTGGCATAGGTGGCTTTCCTTCATAGGATACTGCCCTTCCCGTGGTTGTTCCTTCCCGGGGAAAGGCCTGGCTATTCACTGCTTGCGTCGAGAAACACGTGATGGTGTGTCCGCAGCTTCTTTACATGCATCTGCATATTTCCCATAAGGGATGGGGCAGTGTTCTGGAATCACTGCGTTGAGAAACACGTGATGGTGTCTCCGTGGTGTTGGATGTTTTGGTTTCCCCGAGGCCAATCATCTGTGCCTTTATAGACTTTTACTAGGCACTGCTCCTAATAGCCAGATTCCTACTCCACACTGATGAGGGGCAAAAACCCCGAAACAGCTGTCTGTGGATGGATACCATGCTTGGCATAGGTGGCTTTCCTTCATAGGATGCTGCCCTTCCCGTGGTTGTTCCTTCCCGGGGAAAGGCCTGGCTATTCACTGCTTGCGTCGAGAAACACGTGATGGTGTCTCCGCAGCTTCTTTACATGCATCTGCATATTTCCCATAAGGGATGGGGGCAGTGTTCTGGAATCACTGTGTTGAGAAACACGTGATGGTGTCTCCGCGGTGTTGGATGTTTTGGTCTCCCCGAGGCCAATTATCTGTGCCTTTATAGACTTTTACTAGGCACTGCTCCTAATAGCCAGATTCCTACTCCACACTGATGAGGGGCAAAAACCCCGAAACAGCTGTCTGTGGATGGATACCATGCTTGGCATAGGTGGCTTTCCTTCATAGGATGCTGCCCTTCCCGTGGTTGTTCCTTCCCGGGGAAAGGCCTGGCTATTCACTGCTTGCGTCAAGAAACACGTGATGGTGTCTCTGCAGCTTCTTTACATGCATCTGCATATTTCCCATAAGGGATGGGGGCAGTGTTCTGGAATCACTGCGTTGAGAAACACGTGATGGTGTCTCCGCGGTGTTGGATGTTTTGGTCTCCCCGAGGCCAATCATCTGTGCCTTTATAGACTTTTACTAGGCACTGCTCCTAATAGCCAGATTCCTACTCTACACTGATGAGGGGCAAAACCCCCGAAACAGCTGTCTGTGGATGGATACCATGCTTGGCATAGGTGGCTTTCCTTCATAGGATGCTGCCCTTCCCGTGGTTGTTCCTTCCCGGGGAAAGGCCTGGCTATTCACTGCTTGCGTCGAGAAACACGTGATGGTGTCTCCGCAGCTTCTTTACATGCATCTGCATATTTCCCATAAGGGATGGGGGCAGTGTTCTGGAATCACTGCGTTGAGAAACACGTGATGGTGTCTCCGCGGTGTTGGATGTTTTGGTCTCCCCGAGGCCAATCATCTGTGCCTTTATAGACTTTTACTAGGCACTGCTCCTAATAGCCAGATTCCTACTCCACACTGATGAGGGGCAAAAACCCCGAAACAGCTGTCTGTGGATGGATACCATGCTTGGCATAGGTGGCTTTCCTTCATAGGATGCTGCCCTTCCCGTGCTTGTTCCTTCCCGGGGAAAGGCCTGGCTATTCACTGCTTGCGTCGAGAAACACGTGATGGTGTCTCCGCAGCTTCTTTACATGCATCTGCATATTTCCCATAAGGGATGGGGGCAGTGTTCTGGAATCACTGCGTTGAGAAACACGTGATGGTGTCTCCGCGGTGTTGGATGTTTTGGTCTCCCCGAGGCCAATCATCTGTGCCTTTATAGACTTTTACTAGGCACTGCTCCTAATAACCAGATTCCTACTCCACACTGATGAGGGGCAAAAACCCCGAAACAGCTGTCTGTGGATGGATACCATGCTTGGCATAGGTGGCTTTCCTTCATAGGATGCTGCCCTTCCCGTGGTTGTTCCTTCCCGGGGAAAGGCCTGGCTATTCACTGCTTGCGTCGAGAAACACGTGATGGTGTCTCCGCAGCTTCTTTACATGCATCTGCATATTTCCTATAAGGGATGGGGGCAGTGTTCTGGAATCACTGCGTTGAGAAACACGTGATGGTGTCTCCGCGGTGTTGGATGTTTTGGTCTCCCCGAGGCCAATCATCTGTGCCTTTAGAGACTCTGTACTGGACCTGGGAAAGGGGAGTAAAGCTAATTTTTTGTGTTTGTTTTTTTTTCACACAAAATGCAGCTGGGTGACAGGGAACACCTTTAAGGTGGTCATAAGAGCCCAAACTTTTTGAATTTAATGGCAAATGATGACTATCTGATGTGACTGTGGCCCCCATCACAGCAGTATATCAGAGGCTTGTGCCTCTTTGCCCATCAAAAACAAATGCATTTTTGGCCATTGTAAGGTTTAGATATTGGAAGATATATAAATGAGTATTTGGGGTTGATGTGCTCCTTTCGCAATGATTTCTTCCATAGTTTTAGAAGAGGCGGCTGCAGATAACATTCTCAGAACAATCAGATGGTTACATTGCATATTCTTCTTTATGTTAGATATACAAGGCTTCGGTTACGGAAATGTATTCAAGATGGGCCTATTTCTGGACTGAGGAAATGCGCTTTACTACGGCGGAGCATTAACACGGCGGAGCATTGCTACAGCGGAGCATTGTGTGCAGCCGTCTGCTTTGTCAGCTTCTGGGTTACACTCTAGAGTAATCCATGTGTCGTCCATAACGGCATTACTTGCTACAGAGTATTATTTCTTTTGTATCTCTGCTAACAATAGAACATTTTTGTTCTCTGGCCGTTTCCCACGTGGGTGTCTACAATTAAGCAAACATTTAGTCCTGCCCCCATCCAGGCCAGAAACACCCAATTGTGGTTGGGGCTTGTGCAAACTCTACCACTACCACTCTTCAGCATGGGACACAACACATTTATTAGGACTGTTTCCAAAAAATGGCGGCAGGTCTGAAAAAAAATTGTGACATTCAGAGAAGAAGAAAGGACTCCGATTTAACAGGGTTCAAAGTTAGCATTTGCCACAGCGCCATGGTGGCTGAGGGGACCCAAAGGTCCCTCTGCCACGTAAGACATCAGTGTCAGGAATAGCACCTGGCAGGTTTGGATTGGGGCTCAGGACCTTTACTTTATCTCCGTGTTCTACCAAGTATCAATGAAAAATAAAGACGTTTGTGCCAGGACTCCTAGAAGTGACAGTCAGGAGTCCTGTTAGACTCCACAGTGATTGACAGCTTTCCTTGTATCATAGATTATGGAACTATAATGTCAGCATGGACTGCTCAATCATTGCTTCCAAATCTCTGCTTTTGACCATTTACTTGCCTTCAGCTGCATTTATACCAGAACACACATATTTGGAGTACAGATGATAGCAGTGATATATCAGCTCAGCACCTGTGTCTCACCATCTCTGGTGATATGCTGCAGGGGACTGTTCTGATAAGCCCGGCACACAGAGGAGGAGACGGGCTGGTCCATCACTGCCATCATCTGTACTCCAAATGAGTACATTCTAATATCAAGGCGGCTAAAGGCAGGAGAATATACTGGGGAAAAGTACATGATCTGTATGCAAAACCACTCATTACCATATGAAGCAAGCAGCAGGATAATCATCCTCACACCACAACAGGAACCCACTAACCAGGGGCGCCCCCAGCACCAAGCAGAGGATCAGGTGCTTGTCCACCTGCAGAAACACGTAAAGACAGTACTACAGGCAGGGAGATGTGGAGCGTCCGCCAGGGCCGTGGGGTACTCGGTTCTTAAAGGGATGTGTCACGCCAGCAGTGACCCGGTCTGTGGCCCTGGGCATCTAATAAAAGGGGATTTGAAATGGGGAATAAAGATCATAAAGTTTGTTCGTGAAGCCACCTGTGGTATTCGGTCAGGGATGACCGACGCTGCTTAAAGGGGTCCTCTGGGGTGATGGTACTGATCACAGGTGGTGGTGGTGAGGTTCGGCCGGCCTGGAAGTGATTCTGAGATCCCCCCCAGTCAGGTGGGGATGGAAGCCTTCCTTTCTGAGCTGTGTTGCAGTTCCTTGCTGCCTAAGGCCTCACACAAGGTCCTCACATTCTCTCTGTCCCTGTTGGTAAAACACTACCCGCATAGCAGGCAACTCAAGTCTTTTTAAAGGTGTCTCTAAGATGACTCTGGGCTCTATGTGTTGCTGTGCCTTCAGGTGTAATGGTGGACAGGTGACTAAAATCTCCTGCCCGCTGGTTTCTGCTATGGGGCATACAGTTACTCCCACAACCTCGGTCTTCTGGCCACCGATTTCATACGCTTCAACGTGGATGAAGCTCAGTCGCAGCTCCCCTCCAGCTCTTCACTTCTCCTTCACTTCTTCCTCCTTCACACTTTCTTCAAACTGTTCTGTCACTCTCTTTCCTTTTCAGGAGCCGCAGATCCACATGTCTGCACAGCCCCAGCTTTCTTCACAGGAGCTGCAGATCCTCACACCTGCACGGCCCCAGCTCTCTTCTTGAATGCTCTGACAGACGGCCTAACTCTCCCTCCAGCCAGAATATATATAGGGGAGCCACCCACAAACTGGATCAGAGCTCACCCTTCTGGCCTGGAGTCAGAACATGTTGCATATATGTTGCCTGTTAAAGTGATCTTTCCTCGCCTCCAGGCATGGTATCACCTTCCCCGTGAGGAAGGCAATACATCTGTGACAACCAAACTCCTGGGGTGTCACAGATGCATTTACTAATAGAGAACCGTGTGCACTACTAAGGAAGGTGGCATAGTAGGATCCACACCATGAGGTAATACAAAATAAACTAGGCACTCAACTTAAGGATGAATTTTTTGAATTTTAATGTAGTCAAGGAAATTGCCTTGACTACATTAAAAGTCAAAAAATTCATTCTACAGATGCATTTACAACAGCTCCATGATATACAGTATGTGCCCTTTATTAACACTCTATCTTTTGGGTAATTGGTAATGCAGAAACAAATCATCATGGACGTGCAAAGATAGAAATGAAAATTGCCTGGAGAATTATTATAATGTGGCACTTCGATAGTTATGAAATATCAACAAATCCAGAAGTAGAATATTCACAAGTGAAAAAACACCATAAACTGAGCAAAACATCTGAGAAATGGGCGAGAGTTCAGGGTGGCAGTGATATGGAGGTGAGCTAGAAACATCCGTAGCGGTGAGTTCAGAGCCATTGGGAGGAGTGATTGAGCTCTGCGGCACGGAGCAGAGGTGACGGTACCGTCACACATATATGCCCCATACTAGTTTTGCTACATTCAATCTACACATAGTAGAGAACATGGGCAAATGCAGATTCTGTATTCCTTCATCCATATGATGAAAAATAAGACAATTGCAATGATGACCCATTCATGCTCTTAGTTGTTAGTATGTGCAAAAACTGGATACCAGAAAATTATGGAGCTGTTCTTAGTAGGAGCATGACTGAGGTTAGGCATTCATTTGTCATGTGCCACAATGCCAAGTGTCTGCTGGGCGTTCCTCAATAGTGAAGGGTCTAACTCCTCCCCTCTGCTCCTGAGTGACAGCTCTACTAGTCTCTGGGAAGGAAGGGGCAAGGTTTACTGAACAAAGCCTAGGAAACTTCAATGTTGTGAAATACCCAGCAGTCACTTGGTGTTGTGGTGCAGATCACCCATCTTGCACCTTCGGCAGTAGTTTTGACCCACTAAACTGCCTTATGCCGTAATGGCATTGTTGCAGAATATTACATATCCCTTAAAAGGGTTATCCAGGACTATTTTATTGTTTTACTACGGGCCTAAGAACCAACAAGGAGGTAATCACATACTATCTGCCTGTTGCGCTCTGCGTCAGCCTCCACGGGCACAGAGTGGTCAAAGACTGCTCCCACCGGCGATTCTGACGTTACATCGACAGACCTGCAGCCAATGTCATGATGATTGAAAGCCAGTTTCCTGCTGCACAACTACAGGAAGATGGCTATCAATCAGCATGATGCCGACAGCCACGTCCTGTCGACAAAGCAGCCCGGAAGAGGAAGAGAGCTGCTCTGTTGAGGTGTAGCAGCAAAATCGCCGGCAGGAGCGGTAGGTGATTGTTCTGAGCCAATGCCGAGTAAAATAAGCAGTTAGTTAGTAACTACCTGCCTGTCAATTCTTAGTCCCATAGTAAAAAAAATAAAATAGTCCCTTTAATATCTAGATGGCGGAAATATTTTAGTACTGAATTGTTGTAAGAATGCAGTCTGATAATTTTTTGGGGAAAAAGTTGTAGTCTCAAATGCAGCCTACCCAGATTAAGAGGGGTCAGATTTTATAAAATGCCAGTGGAACAATAGGTGTTTTATTTGCGGTGGAGGCAAAAAACCGCCACAGTGATTACAACGGATTGTCATTGTGATTAATGTAATGGACAAGATTAACCCTAAGTGTCTAGCCAAACATTGGGCAAAAGGAAGAAGAAATACTGCTGAATAATATCCATAAAATTAAATAAATTATGACAGTCTAGTCTTCAGATTTTACTCTTGAAAATTGGACATTTCGACAATTACGGTATTAGAATATTGCATCTAAAAGTTCTCAGTAGGAGTTAGTCCTCAACAAGATCGACCATAGTGTTAGGCACCCTGTGACCCACTATAGTGGGCTACTTTTTTTTAACATGCATTCATCCCCTCCAGGCAGGGGATTACCAGACTGCAGTTCGATCAAAGCTCATTTTTGATGGATCAATAGCTAATGGATATCATTCAGTGGTGCCGCGTACAACCGCCTAATCTTTAATGCTCATTAGTCTGACAACATTTACGGCCAGATTGATCCCTTTAGAAACACAGACAATGTGGCAGACCTATACAGACACAAGAACCACAGTCTATATTTTTATGTCCTTTATCTTTTAAGCTGATTTTACAATTGGTACAAAGAAAGACTATGAGGTTTAACGAGCATAACGTGAAAGACTTAGAGGATTAGCGATACTTCAAGAAAAGTGGCAAAAAGAATAAAGAATTACGGTAAGTGCAAACATGAAGTGTGCTGTACCTTTCCTGGTGGCTTTCTGAGTTCTCCTCCTCTCATATCCATGGATGGTGGCACTTGATAAATTTCTTGAGATGTGGTCATTGATGGTGGCACCTGGTAGATATCTTGCCCTGTCCCTGCAGAAGGTGGAATTTGATAAATGTCCTGAGACTGAGGTGGGCTGGTGGATCCTACTGGCACTTGGTAGAGCTCCTGCGGTTGATTCATGGATGGGGGAACCTGATATATGTCTTGATTTGTGAACTGATGTTGGGGTAGCTGGTTCTGAAATATAGTAGATTGCTTAGAAGGAGTTGTTTGCCCAGGATGCGGAGAACCCTGTGGGGTCTGGTAATGTGTTTGCTGTCCTTTAGGTGCAGTTGGAACCAAGTAAACACTATCTGCACTCTGGCTCTGGAAAGATGAGTGCATTGGGGGGTACTGATTGGTGGAAAGAACATTGTAGACACTTTGATTGTTATAAGGCAATGGAGTTTGAGGTGGCTGCTGCTGGGCCTGCTGCTGCTGCTGAGGTTTCTGTTGGCTCTGGTCCATTCCTTGCTTCTTATCATACATTCCCACCAGAATTTTCAGCCTGTTTCCGGGGACAATTCCTTGTCTTCCATGGAGTGAACAAAGCCACCAGCCGTCTAGACCTTGAGTGTTACGCTCTAGCACCGTCATGATATCCCCCTTCCTAAAGGATAGCTCATCTGGTGACTCCGCGACATTGTCATACAGAGCTTTGGCCAATACATTCTGTAAAATAAAGAGATATCAAAATATCAATGAAAATATTGTTGGGAAGCTACGACTATCCAATTGTGGTGAAACTATTATTCTCAGCGAGCCTAAGGCTTGGAGTTGTACCAAAACTGATAGACATGATACTCCACGAGCTAAGTATACGTACGGAGAATAGTTGCGATTATTTGTTTTAATTACAGATAACTCAGTTCAGAGAAAACATACAAGTAGTAAACTTTATATTTTGCACAGCTGAGCATTTTAATTATGTAGAAGGTAAGGCGAGCAGGCTTCCCTCTTAACATAAATGAATGCATCTGAAAAACAAACAATAAAATTGCTCCGAAACTCAAAGGAGTAATGTAACGTTGTGAAATATTAATAGTTTAGCCGACCACGCAAGTCAAGGAATGTGAAGTATCTTGTAACAAAGACTTAGAGGTCAGAATGGTCAAGTTCAAAGCTACTAGTGCTAATCTCTCTGTTTGTAAGGGGAGATGAGAAATATTCTCTCCGACCATAAGAGACTCTGGTTAAAAGACCACCACATTCCACCCACAAATGTGGTTCTTTCTTCCCAAGACTCTCCCATGGAAAAACGTCACATAGTGCCAATACAAAGCTGCTAAAGTCTCAATAGTTTCACATATGTGATAGACCATTTCCACGTCCCTGTACTTTGGAATTTAACTGGTAAGTCCTCATGATCTTCATCAACAATTTTTCAAAAATTGATTTCAATGAGCGCCATGTAGTAATATATTTCTATAAAAATCCCAGCTTTTGTGTCCTAATACCTACAAGTAAAGTTTACTCAGGCTGCTTGGTGCCCCCTTAGTGTGGCTAAACTGCTGTGTGCATTGTTCTGCCCATTGGTTTTGCATGTCCCCACCTCCATTACTGGGGCGAGGGCAGAGGAATCCAAGACCAGAGCTTTCAATCACCAATGAGGGAGATGAGACATGCAGAACCACTGGTCGCAGCGGTGCAAGGATGCTCTTGGTCATACCCAGGGTGCACTAGTTTGTTTGCTTACACTTCAGCTTGTGCAGAACGGCGGTAGCAATTAGAGCACCAAAGGCGTCATTTTTATATGGCCAAATCCCCTGATGAGTTAACTCATAATAAAATGTTGATACCTGCCAGCAGTCCTAATTTGTCCCCTAATTCAGACTTGGTGGAGAAGTGGTGGAGTTTCTGCTATTTTGCATTCTAAAGGGCATATTTTGGTGTGAAAATAACATATGATATTTTAACTTTTTTATTTTTTTGGTCAAGTATATGCGTACAAAATAAAGAGTAAAGTTACACTCGGAGCCCCAGATATGTTCTGTGTTTAGGCCAATGCTAGTTACACGGCTGAACGCTTACATAAGTGCCCTACACGTGTTCCTTATGGTGCACATACAGCTGTTGGCGAACGCACCTGTCCACTGACATGTTAAACATTAACTTTCCTGCAATGTCTGTTCAGCATTAGCTTCATTACAAAGTACGGTAAATCTGCATTGCTGCCGGGTTTTTTCGTTACAGAGACACACGTTCTGAAGGTTCCTGAATCAGAGATTAGACGACTTTCTCCAATTAATATGATGGAACGGATATAGATAACAAGACTGAATGAAAGGAACATTTATTACCAGGGTCTGAATAGCATTAGGAAAACATTTATTAGAGATATACCGTCATTATTATTATAAATTATGTATAAAACTCTGATGTTGTTTCCTTCACGTTATTGAATTGGCTAGTTGTTAAAGAATTAATGGGCTTTTTCATGATTATATTTACTAATCTCACAACCGGCAGGGATTTTGGGTGCTTCACACCTTCCTGCTCCCCATTTATAAGATAAAATATTGGTTGTCTAAAGAAAACACGGAGAATACTCTGGGCCCGGAAAGACCACTAGCTCCAGATAAACATGTCTGCTCATTGATTGACACACTAGAAACCCATCAGGGCAGAGATGGCAAAGGCTTAGACTACAAGCTGTGCTAAGGTTTGTAAGGCAACCTTCACACGTTGCATTTTCGCTTTTTTGTGCAAATTAAAAACTCCTTTTTACACTACCAGCCATAGCTATGAGATTTCAGAAATCTCATGCAGACGCATGTTTTTTTTTTGTGCCTAAATTGGAAAACTGCTACGTTTTTTTAAAACTGAAGCATGTCAATTGTTTCAGCATTTTTTCACCCATAGCTTGCAATAAGTTAAAAAAAGCAACAAAAATACAGCGTAAACGCAACTATCAAAAAAAACGCAGGTACAAACCTATTTATTTTTGTGATTTTCACAAGTTTAAACTACAATGTCTTGGTGTCCTCACATGAGCATGAATGTTGGTACAGTATAATTAAATTAGAGACGTGTGAACGTAGACAATGTCTGACCAACCCAATACCCTACCAATGTGTGAAGTTAAAACAGTGTCCTACCAACTGAATGCCCAAGCAATGTTTACAAGTAAACAATGCCCTAACAATGTGTAAAAGTAAACAATGCCCTACCAATGTGTGAAATAAACAGTGTCCTACCAACTCAATGCCCTGCCACTGTGTGAAAGTAAATAACGCTCTACCAATGTGTGAAAGTAAACAATGCCCTACCAATGTGTGAAATTAAACAATGTCCTCCCAACTCAATGCCCAACGATGTGTTAAAGTAAACCACGCCCTACCAATGTGTGAAAGTGAACAATGCACTACCAATATGTGAAAGTGAACAACACCCTACCAATGTGTGAAAGTGAACAACACCCTACCAATGTGTGAAAGTGAACAACGCCCTACCAATGTGTGAAAGTGAACAATGCCCTACCAATGTGTGAAAGTGAACAATGCCCTACCAATGTGTGAAAGTGAACAACACCCTACCAATGTGTAAAAGTGAACAACGCCCTACCAATGTGTGAAAGTGAACAATGCACTACCAATATGTGAAAGTGAACAACACCCTACCAATGTGTGAAAGTGAACAACACCCTACCAATGTGTGAAAGTGAACAACGCCCTACCAATGTGTGAAAGTGAACAATGCCCTACCAATGTGTGAAAGTGAACAACACCCTACCAATGTGTGAAAGTGAACAACGCCCTACCAATGTGTGAAAGTGAACAACACCCTACCAATGTGTGAAAGTGAACAACGCCCTACCAATGTGTGAAAGTGAACAATGCCCTACCAATGTGTGAAAGTGAACAATGCCCTACCAATGTGTGAAAGTGAACAACACCCTACCAATGTGTGAAAGTGAACAACACCCTACCAATGTGTGAAAGTGAACAACGCCCTACCAATGTGTGAAAGTGAACAATGCCCTACCAATGTGTGAAAGTGAACAATGCCCTACCAATGTGTGAAAGTGAACAACACCCTACCAATGTGTAAAAGTGAACAACGCCCTACCAATGTGTGAAAGTGAACAATGCACTACCAATATGTGAAAGTGAACAACACCCTACCAATGTGTGAAAGTGAACAACACCCTACCAATGTGTGAAAGTGAACAACGCCCTACCAATGTGTGAAAGTGAACAATGCCCTACCAATGTGTGAAAGTGAACAACACCCTACCAATGTGTGAAAGTGAACAACGCCCTACCAATGTGTGAAAATGAACACCCTACCAATGTGTGAAAGTGAACAACGCCCCACCAGTGTGTGAAAGTGAACAACACTCTACCAATGTGTGAAAGTGAACAACACTCTACCAATGTGTGAAAGTGAACAACACCCTACCAATGTGTGAAAGTGAACAACACCCTACCAATGTATGAAAGTGAACAACACCCTACCAATGTGTAAAAGTGAACAACACCCTATCAATGTGTGAAAGTGAACAACGCCCTACCAATGTGTGAAAGTGAACAACACCCTATCAATGTATGAAAGTGAACAACACCCTACCAATGTGTAAAAGTGAATAACGCCCTACCAATGTGTGAAAGTGAACAACGCCCTACCAATGTGAGAAAGTAAACAACACCCTATCAATGTGTGAAAGTGAACAACGCCCTACCAATGTGTGAAAGTGAACAACACCCTATCAATGTGTGAAAGTGAACAACACCCTACCAATGTGTAAAAGTAAACAATGCCCTACCAATGTGTGAAAGTGAACAACACCCTACCAATGTGTGAAAGTGAACAATGTCCTACCAATGTGTGAAAGTTAAGAACGCCCTATCAATGTGTGAAAGTGAACAACGCCCTAGCAATGTGTGAAAGTGAACAACGCCCTACCAATGTGTGAAAGTGAACAACACCCTACCAATGTGTGAAAGTGATCAACACCCTATCAATGTGTGAAAGAGAACAACACCCTGCCAATGTGTAAAAGTAAACAATGCCCTACCAATGTGTGAAAGTGAACAACACCCTACCAATGTGTGAAAGTGAACAACGTCCTACCAATGTGTGAAAGTTAAGAACGCCCTATCAATGTGTGAAAGTGAACAACGCCCTAGCAATGTGTGAAAGTGAACAACGCCCTACCAATGTGTGAAAGTGAACAACACCCTATCAATGTGTGAAAGAGAACAACACCCTACCAATGTGTAAAAGTGAACAACACCCTATCAATGTGTGAAAGTGAACAACGCCCTACCAATGTGTGAAAGTGAACAACACCCTATCAATGTATGAAAGTGAACAACACCCTACCAATGTGTAAAAGTGAATAACGCCCTACCAATGTGTGAAAGTGAACAACGCCCTACCAATGTGAGAAAGTAAACAACACCCTATCAATGTGTGAAAGTGAACAACGCCCTACCAATGTGTGAAAGTGAACAACACCCTATCAATGTGTGAAAGTGAACAACACCCTACCAATGTGTAAAAGTAAACAATGCCCTACCAATGTGTGAAAGTGAACAACACCCTACCAATGTGTGAAAGTGAACAATGTCCTACCAATGTGTGAAAGTTAAGAACGCCCTATCAATGTGTGAAAGTGAACAACGCCCTAGCAATGTGTGAAAGTGAACAACGCCCTACCAATGTGTGAAAGTGAACAACGCCCTACCAATGTGTGAAAGTGATCAACACCCTATCAATGTGTGAAAGAGAACAACACCCTACCAATGAGTAAAAGTAAACAATGCCCTAGCATAGTAGCGACACCTAGAGGATACTGCATGGTAGATGTCGCCATGCAGCCACAGCCTTACTCCTCACTGTTTCAGTGGCTGAATGGCACCACGTGGTAGATATGTAGATAACTAAGTACAGCGCTTACGGGAAAAGCTCCATTAATTCTTCTGGAATGGTTGTATGTATGTTGCCAGGTTGACTTTGATCTGAAGCCTGACGCTATGACTGAGCATTAATGCGCCACTTACTACAGATTCACTACAGTGCGGTGTTGAGACTGGATCAAATAAATAAATGAATTGTCTTTAAATTGCATTCATCTGAAATGATTCTGTGGTTTCTTCCTCTCCTGCCAATGTCATATGTGGATGAAAGAGCAGTTACACAATATTTTCTTAGTGGATTAATCAGAGGGCAGTCATCCGTGTTCATACCTCTTGTCCAACCTCATTCCATGTCGGCCGCCCAGATTTCTCCTCTTTCTGTTTATACCACTCTCATTTGTTAAGTGCTAATAATGACAGGTGCTGAAATACAGAATGAAGCCGGAAAGCTACAAACACATCAGCTTCTACGATGGCCGTACACCAGTGACGGACGAATCTGATGGGACTGGCGACTATCTAATCTCATACACATCCGGAGTTCAGCTTCTAATTGTCATGTGAAGAAATGATGGGACATAGTAAATTTAAACATGCCTGATCTTATGTTTTCAAGGGAGAAAAGACACCGGTAAGGGTGTCTGGCAGCAATTTATGCCACGTTTTGAAGATGTGAATGTTGCGAGTGTGCATGAATTTGAGGGGTCAGGAGTGATAGATCTCAAGCAAATGACGGTTAGACTTAAAGCTCCCATACACATTAGATCGCACAATCATTCCACAGAACGCTATCTCTCCCGACTGCCCGATACACAAGAACGAAGTGTTCACAACATCACCATAAGAGAGCCGTGGCCGTATAGCTCTGTCAGGACTTACCTCTGTGCCAAACAAAAGACCAGCCATTGTAATTCAACAAATTAGGTCCTTCTCTTCCCCAACATCAACGTGAGGGGACTGCTCGGAGGCCCCCATGCACATTAGACTATTGGCTGATCCCACTGAAATCAGCATGTTTGGACGACCTTTAACTAAGGTCCATAGTTTATGTGCTTTAGTAAAAAAAATAGTCCTGGATAACCCCTTTAAGCCATGCTGACTAATAAGTCATAAAGTCTCTCAAAAAGGGAGCTGTGAGTGAATGGAAACTCCGACCTATTCACTGGAGCTATGCTGTGCAGATATTAATGGTTCATGTGCTAACGATATGCAAGGGCCACATGCAGAGAGCATGAAGTCGAGACCCATTCGTACTGTAAGATTGATTACCATGATGAATGATTTCCCGATAATCAATCTGAACAGGCTGCCAATCAATCGACAAATGAGCAAAACACCCATTCATCTGGTCAAATTACCTTTTGTTCTGCAAAGATCAGCATTCTCGGCAGCACACCCGCCCTGTGTAAACAAGACCTGTGCTGCCGAGACCAATGGCAGCATATGTGCACAGAACAGAACAGAACAATCCATAACAGATTGTTCAGTGCACATATGAAGAATGGTCTGCCTGTGTAAACAGGTTACTAAACAACACCAGGAAGCAACTTGCCTGCGAATTGCGCAGAGTAGGTATTTATATATATATATATATATTGTAAGGATTTCACTCACTCAGCTGTGACGGCTGACACTCAGGAGACGTGTTCCTTTAAAGTTCACTGGGTTTATTGCTTCATAAACCATGTGGCAAATAACAGAAAGCAAAATGGGCCTTTGGTTCAGGCAAAGAAAAACAAGTGTCCAGTTCATCCGGCTCAGTCCTGAAGCCGTAACACACTCAGGATGGTTTCACCTCCACACATATCTCCTGTGTAAAGGATTAGCCAGTCTTATAAAGAGCTAACCCCACCCAGTAACCCATCACATGATTAGCCATGTGGTCTGACATTACCACAGGTCCTGAAACACATATACAAGATTATGTGCAAGAAAGGAATACTCCGGGCTACATTACAGCAACCAGGCACTTATGTGGCACATACCTCCCATCGACTACAACCCCTTTAGCCATGCTACATACCTCCCCCCTCTGCCTAAAGCCGTGGGGCTTGGCACTTTCCCCCACTAAACAAGGGATTCTCGATAGGGCATCCGCATTACCGTGCAGCTTTCCGGCCCTATGTTCCACATGGAAACTGAAGTCCTGCAGGGCTAAGAACCAACGGGTGACTCTAGCATTTCTTCCTTTCGTTTCTCTCATCCACCTAAGCGGGGCATGGTCAGATACCAGTCTAAATTTACGTCCCAGCAGATAGTACCGCAATGTGTCCACTGCCCATTTTATGGCCAAGCACTCCTTCTCAACGACTGAGTAGTTCTTTTCAGATGAGGACAGCTTCCTACTCAGATAGAGAACAGGATGCTCCTCCCCATGTAGTTCTTGGGAAAGGACTGCTCCCACCCCAACATCTGAGGCATCTGTCTGAAGAATAAACTCTTTCTTGAAGTTTGGGGCCATCAGAACGGGTTGCCTACACAAAGCGTTTTTCATTTCTTGGAAGGCTGACTCTGTTTCTTCGGACCACTTAACCATTACTGATTTTGTCCCTTTTAGCAGGTCAGTCAGAGGCGCAGCCATCGTGGCGAAGTTTGGGATGAACCTCCTGTAATATCCCATGATTCCCAGGAAGGCTTTAACTTGTTTCTTGGAAACTGGTTTTGGCCATGTTTGGATTGCCTCCACTTTATTGATTTGGGGTTTTATTTCTCCATGACCCACTATGTATCCAAGGTACTTAGCTTCTTCTTTACCCAAGGCGCACTTCTTCGGGTTTATAGTAAATCCGGCCTCTCTTATAGCATCCAACACCGCTTGGACTTTCTCCAGATGACTCTCCCAGTCCGGGCTAAAGATGACGATATCATCTAGGTACGCAGCAGCGTAGGCCTTATGGGGTGCAAGGACTCTATCCATAGCCCTCTGGAAGGTCGCCGGAGCTCCCTGTAGGCCAAACGGCATCCGGGCATATTGGAAGCATCCATCAGGTGTCGAAAAGGCCGTCTTCTCCTTGGCTTCCTGTGCCATGGGGATCTGCCAATACCCCTTTGTCAAATCCAAGGTGGATATATATCTGGCGTGCCCAAGCCTTTCGATGAGCTCATCAATACGGGGCATGGGATAAGCGTCGAACTTGGAGACTTCATTCAACTTCCGATAGTCGTTGCAAAACCTCCACTCTCCATCAGGTTTTGGGACCAGGACAATTGGGCTCGACCAACCGCTCTTGGATTCCTCAATGACCTCAAGCCTCAACATACGCTCCACTTCCTTGGAGATAACTTCTCGACGAGCCTCAGGAATACGATAAGGTTTCACATTCACCCGCACATGTGGCTCTGTTAGGACCTCGTGCTCTATGACCTTCGTGTATCCTGGCAATTCTGAAAACAGGTCCCTGTTTTTCTGGAGTAACTCCCGGCACTGCTGTTTCTGGGTCTTTGATAGCGTCTCTGCTATAGTAACCGCTCCAACCTCACCTTCTGGGTTGCTTAACAATGACGGAGTTGCTGTCGGCTCTCTATCTTGCCATGGCTTGATGAGGTTGACATGGTAAACTTGGAATGGTTTCCGTCTTCCTGGTTGGTGAATTTTATAATTTACCTCACCAAGTTTCTCGACAACCTCATATGGCCCTTGCCATTTGGCCAAGAACTTGCTTTCCACCGTTGGAACTAACACAAGAACTCGGTCTCCCGGATTGAACTGCCTCACTCTTGCAGACCGGTTGTAGACCCTGGCTTGAGCTTCTTGTGCTTGGAGAAGGTGTTCTTTCACGATAGGCATCACCTTTGCAATCCTCTGCTGCATCAGGGCCACATGCTCAATGACGCTTTTGTGGGGTGTGACTTCGGCCTCCCAGGTTTCCTTGGCTATATCCAGGAGTCCTCGTGGATGTCGGCCATATAGAAGCTCAAACGGTGAGAACCCTGTGGAGGCCTGTGGAACTTCACGAATGGAAAATATCAGATAGGGTAAGAGACAATCCCAGTCTCTACCGTCTTTCTCTATAGCTTTTCTCAGCATGCTCTTTAGTGTCTTGTTAAACCTCTCAACAAGGCCATCTGACTGGGGATGGTACACCGAGGTCCTCAACTGGGAGATCTTCAGGGCTTTGCATAACTCCCTCATCACCTTGCTCATGAAAGGTGTACCCTGGTCAGTCAGGATCTCCTTTGGCAGACCTGTCCGGGAAAAGACATGGACCAACTCGCGGGCTATGCTTTTTGAGGAAGAATTTCTCAAGGGAATTGCCTCAGGATAGCGTGTGGCATAGTCCAGGATGACTAATATATACTGATGGCCCCGAGCTGATTTAACTAAGGGACCGACCAAGTCCATGGCAATTCTCTCGAACGGTACCTCAATAATGGGCAGTGGCACAAGGGGGTTCCGGAAATGAGGAGTAGGAGCAGTTAGCTGACATGTAGGGCAGGACCTGCAATAGTTCACTATTTCCCGGTGACACCCAGGCCAATAGAACCTCTGCACAACCCGTTCCTGTGTTTTTTCCACCCCCAGGTGTCCACCCAAGATGTGTGAATGGGCCATGTCCAACACTTTCCGTCTATACGGACCCGGCACTATCAACTGCTCTACCAACTCCTCCCGTATTTTCGTGACACGGTACAACAACTCCCCCCTCAACAGAAAATGGGGAAATCTTGTGTCTGCCCCCGGCTCCTGTACCACCCCGTCAATAACTGTGACATTATTAAAGGCTTCCCTCAGAGTGGGGTCCCTATGTTGGGCAGTCCCAAAATTTTCACCGGTAACTTCTAACTCCAGAATGTCAGATGTAGGGGATACTTCCTCCTCATCCCCAACCAGAACACAAAAAGGAAAACTGTCTGCCTCTGGGTGTGGCGATACCCTTCCAGGGTTCACTGGTTCCCTGCCAGGGAGCTCAGAACCATTTCCCCACAAATCCCAAAACAAACAGAAATCCCGGCCAATAATTATAGGGTGCAACAAGTCCTGAACCACGCCGACTATGTGGGACTCAGTGCCACATGCCGTTTCAATGTCCACCCTGGCCATAGGGTAGTCCTTTGCATCACCATGTATGCACCGCACTCCGACCTTCTTTCCTGGGAGCAGGTGGAGAGGAAAAGTGGCCCTCACCAAGGTCACTAGGCTCCCCGAGTCTAACAGTGCCGTTACTGCTCGACCGTTCACCTTTACGGGACACGCTTGAGGTCCCTCGTTGGATGGAGAGTTCACGCTACAGGCTGGATACGCATAGTATGAACAACGGCGTCCCATGCTGCAGTCCATCTGCTCAGTGGTTTGGGAACAACGGGCAGCTATATGTCCTGGCTTGTGGCACCTCCAACAAATAATATCACCCGTGGGGACCTTGGGCACCACCTCCCCCGCCCTTTGTGACCTTGGACGCACCACCCCTTTTTGGGACTCAGCTGCCTTCTGGGACCCCCAGTATGGCATGGGCTGCCTCCCGAAGGAGCCTTCCAACCCTTGGTATCTCTCAACCAGTCCGATCAGCTCGTCGGCATTCTGGGGATCACCCTGGGCAACCCAAGACTGTATAGGCCTCGGGAGGGAATGGACAAACCGATCCATCATCACCCGTTCTACCATCTGTGCAGGCGCAGAGGATTCTGGCTGCAGCCATTTCTGGACCAGGTGCAACAGATCAAACATTTGGGAACGAGGTGGTTTGTCCCGGTGATAGCCCCAGGAGTGAACTCGCTGTGCCCTGACAGTCAGTGTCACCCCCAAACGTGCGAGAATCTCGGCTTTCAATTTGTGATACTCTTTGGCATCCTGCAAGGTCAAATCATAGTACGCCTTCTGGGGTTCTCCCGTCAGGTATGGCGCAAGTACCTCTGCCCACTGCTCTGGCGGAAGTTTTTCCCTCTCAGCGACCCTCTCAAACACCGTCAGGAAGGCCTCAACATCATCCCCGGGAGTCATTTTCTGCAATGCGCGTCTTACCGTCTTCCGGACGTGGGTGTCATCAGCCAAACCTGGGGTTGGGGCGCTCGCCTTGCCCTGGATGGCGGTTGCCAGAAGCTGCATCTGTTGCTGATGCTCCTGCTGGCTCTGCTGCATCTGCTGCCGTTGCTCCTGCTGACTCTGCCGTTGCTCCTGCTGGCTCTGTTGTATCTGCTGCATCAACAGCCTGTTGGTCTCTTGCTGCCTTTGCTCCTGCTGTGACTGCATCTGGACCAAGTGTTTCAGCAGGTCCTCCATTTTCTCCGGCAATGCTTGCTGCCTTGCAACAGCCTTGACCCAGGACATTCAAAAATAAACTCACGTCTCCGCTGGGAACGCTGCCCGCATTCTCCACCAATTGTAAGGATTTCACTCACTCAGCTGCGACGGCTCACACTCAGGAGACGTGTTCCTTTAAAGTTCACTGGGTTTATTGCTTCATAAACCATGTGGCAAATAACAGAAAGCAAAATGGGCCTTTGGTTCAGGCAAAGAAAAGCAAGTGTCCAGTTCATCCGGCTCAGTCCTGAAGCCGTAACACACTCAGGAGGGTTTCACCTCCACACATATCTCCTGTGTAAAGGATTAGCCAGTCTTATAAAGAGCTAACCCCACCCAGTAACCCATCACATGATTAGCCATGTGGTCTGACATTACCACAGGTCCTGAAACACATATACAAGATTATGTGCAAGAAAGGAATACTCCGGGCTACATTACAGCAACCAGGCACTTATGTGGCACATACCTCCCATCGACTACAAACCCTTTAGCCATGCTACATAATATATATATATATATATATATATATATATATATATATCTGAGGTGGACATATCATTGGTGCAATCTAGGCAGCTGCACAAGGGCCCAAGAAGTATGGAGGCACATATCCTCCATCAAAGCAGGTTGAATTGTGAATTATGCTGAGCTATTGCACTGCAAAGGGCCCGTATACTGATCTTGTACAGGGGCCTCTACTGTCCCCCAGTGATTTATATTATATATATAGTGCTACAAATATATACATGTATAAGGGTTAAGGAGAGGATGTGAACCAGTGAAGATCGTGGCCCCTATGTGTACTATGCTGGCCCTTGCTGTGTATGCTTGTGTGATGTCGGGCAGTCTCACAGTTGGACCTCCGCTCTCCTCTGCTCCATGAATAGCTCCCACTTCTCTACATACTGAGTCGGCTGCTACCCGGTACGTGTTTGCAGAAGGAGACAATGGAAGTCTGAGTGCTCCTTCTTCCTTACACTGTTCAACGGCCGGAACTAGGAGCATGAATGGGTGATTTATTGAATTAAACATGTTGTTTCCTCCAAGTCAACACCACCACATTACTTTTTGACCAAGCACTTATTGTAAGTCGTTGCCGGAGTTACTCCCTGCCAAAAATGACTTGGTCGTGATATAGAAACAGAGAACTGGGGAATTGTTCTCTGTGCCCAGTGCACAGCTGCTTCATGGACGCCATGCTTAAATTGGCTAACAAGCTGCCAGTGTTAGAAGAACGCCAAGGCCAATTTTCTTGATTGTCCGGCATAATCGTAAAAACCAATGCTGTGTTATCTTCCCGGTCATAATATTACGTTCTGTACTTCACTGTACATTTGTTGTTTCCCATGGTCACTGAGGACAGAGAAGAATAAAAGAGCCACTGCTTTGTCCAGAAACAGCGCCATTCTTGTCTGCGGAAGGTGTCATTCCAGTAAAGGTAACATCATTATATTTACCTGGGACTTATAGCCATAGCTTTAAAAAAAACACTAGTGCTGTAAGTCTCACACAAGCAGCAGGTCCAAAACCATCTGAAATCAACTTTGTATGGTGAGAAGAAAGACAGGTGGTTTATTGTATCCCAAGCAAAAAACGTTTCGGTCATACAAAGGACCTTCGTCAGTAACAAACACTGGGATAAAGGATGAATATTAATGGCTATAAGCACTGTCTCGATGGAGTCCTGGGAACAGCGCTAGTGTCAGAGGTAGAGGAATGTATCCTGGTGCAGCCTATATAAATGGCCAGTACCGCGGCATCCACCGCTGTGTCAGTCACTGTGTCAGACATCCTTTATCCCAGTGTTTGTTACTGACGAAGGTCCTTTGTATGACCGAAACGTTTTTTGCTTGGGATACAATAAACCACCTGTCTTTCTTCTCACCATACAAAGTTGAGTGCTGGGTTTTTTACTTACTTGATATTACGGTTTGGGAACCTACCCATGCACCTTCGTGGGTTGTGCGCACGTTGATTTACTACCAAAACCATCTGAAAGTCTTGTCTGAGACAATGCAAGGCCGAGAACTGGTTGTAAAAAATCAGCTAAACAGGTCGCATGAGAATTGCAGGTCACATGCAACTTACAATGCAGCCAACAGGCCTAAAGTCACACAAAAATTGCAAACTGCCACCAAACATCCAACGTTGTTAGATTTTCAACAATGGTTGTGTTGTGGTGGGTCACAGATGGAAATACAACCCCCTCAACAATCAGTAGATGCCATCTTTATGTCATGTGCCACGCATAGCTATATCCTGATCCTTCATCTACATGAGTTTCATGATCTCCATACAATTATAAATTTTTCCAAAATTTTGGCCAAACAACAGCTATCTCTCCCGACTCCTCCATACATGGAAACCCTTCGGATCAGCAGAGCTCTCATGTGTTCTCTACGATAGAGCCGCTGCCAGATTATTCCTCCAGGGAAAACAGAAGGATCAGCCCTGAAATTCACAGGCTAGATTCTTTTCTCTTCCGATATCCTATTTCGGGAAAAGTTAGGAGTCTACCATACACATTGGACTGTAGGATGATCCCGCCATAACTAATGTGTTCATTTGCCCTGCAATAGCATAGTGAATGAGAATTTCTGGGACCGTTCGTTTCAAGATAATCTTGCAAATTAAATTGGCTGCCGATCACCCAACGAATTAGCCATTTGTTCGTCAGGTGAAATTATCCTTTTTTCTGAAATGATCGTTCTGTGTAAACAGGACTTGTCCTGCCAAGAACAATGGCAGCCTGTGAGCACTGAGTGATCTGTTACAGATCACATCTGAAGAGGGTCTGCCTCATATTACAAAACCACCGATTGGTGAACATTTATCGATCTGTGGTGCTTTAACACAATTTAAAATTGCCTTAGGCTCCAAAACCAGGATGTGGCCTTATTCACACCACAATACGTGGATTCACCTTTAGGCTGTCTTCCTATAACACTGAATCTACAATGTATGACCATGAATGAGACAAGAAAATAAGATCATGGGTATAACTGGTAATGGTGATAGCCAAATTGTCCCCAAAGGTGGACAACCTCTTTAAAATAGAGTTGACAGCCAAAACGCTATAAATCTGGGTGCGTAATAGAAATCCATGTATGTTTGGTAATGAAATAACTCGGTTAATATAAGATTACTAACAGACCTTATCTCTCACACCAAACACAACCAATCTTTTAATTTTCCAGACTACGACATCTCATCTAGCTATGGTCTTTGACATTGACTTTGTTCCCACTGGCTGATCTGATTCAGTAATGTCACAATCTTTGGCTAATATCACAGAATATGACAGGTTAATTTATATGGATCGCTGCAAGTAAGCTTCACACACAATTATTATTATTCTGAGAATACTCCACCTATCAGCCATGGGCGATCTGTTGATGTGTATTGACATTGCGCAAAGCAATGAAACCGATTATTATCAACTGCATATGCACAATAAAGCCGTCCTTCAGGTGAACGCTCTAGGGGAAATCTGCTGTTCTAAACAGCTTGGAAAGTATAACTTGACATGCTCAGTATATCAGGGCAATGTTCTAGATCACATCCCTGGAATTTTACAATAAGGAACCATTTCTATTCTGTTTCTGCATTACAGCAGGATACTATACTATTGTGCCCGGCTAAAAAGATGGACATCGCCAAAAAGGAGGTCAAAAAGCGTTAACGACCTTAACCTCCATTTGCCTCATTGTATTAAATAGTTTCATGAAGAGTTCCGTATGAATCCCAAAAAATGGGATTCAGACAGAACCCCCAATATAGTCATTAAATGTGGAGCATAAACCTAATGCAGCTTTAATAGCCTAAAATAATTCCACTCCAGCTCTGGAGTGGTGTCACTAATCTAACTTCCCTGTCTTTAGTCTTATACTTACCAGCTGTCGTCTTCACCTGTTATCAGTGCCGCTCTGGTCATCTTCTGCAGGTTGTGACCTGCCGGATGGCTCCAGTGTTCGCTGGGCGAGCCGGAAGTCAAAAAGTCAATGTTAGTCTATGAGAACCAGAATGAGATAGACTTACGCTGAGGGCTTATGACTGTTACCTCTGACTTGGCCTGGGCGTCTTTTGAACATTTTGACAGCATTTTTGTACATGAAAAAATTGTGCCATGCCCCATTGACCGTAACTGTTTGTCTTCAGAAAAGACTAATACAATCTCATCTGTGAGTGTAGATCTGAGGGAAATTCCCACATTGTACAACCAAACATTATTTTCCTTCATTGAATTTCTGGCAAGGTGAACTGGTTATGAAGCAGGTAAATCTGAACTCATACGGTACCCAACGGGAACACCACAGGGAACCTACAGCTAAGTATACAAAGCTCATACAGTACGGAACGACATGTTCGGAACGTTACACGTGTACTGTGCTTCACTAACTGTGTCATCCCTTCCAACTCTGAAGGCACAGCACGTTGGCCAATTATTGTGACAGCTAGGACACACACCTAACCCTGCCCAGTTTTTTTGTACATCCACAGAAAAATAGTACCTCTAATGAAGCCCCTTAGTGTTCCCACACAGTTTAATACGCTCTTTTATAGCCTCCACGCAATATGATGTCCTAAAGATGTCCCCAACACACATTGATAGGCCCACATTTCCATTTCCTCCTTACACACATGCTGTCACGTTGTGACTGTCCTGGTGTGACACGACCTGGCAGGTGGCCAGTCACAAGACGGTGAAACACACAAGGGTACACCGGGGACACTTTAACAACGGTGGGCCCTGTCGGTAGGGGACGGGGAATGGGCACCTCCTGCACTCACCTGAGGCTGTGCCCTGATCTTGCTACTGTCCCTATATGGGTTCTTTCAACCTGTTGCCGACCAGGATACCTAGTCCCTCACTTGTCCTGCTCTAATCCCTATGTAGGGAACTGGCAGGTGAGAGCACTGGTCCCACCGCTGCACTAATACAACACTGGGAAAGTTACAAACAACAAAGGGACAAAGAAACAATAACACCACACTTAGCTTTCTCTGCTGCAATGCACCGCACAGCAGAGTAAGGCACCGGGAATAAGTATTCAGCTGTAGAACAACAGCACTCAGCAAGCTCCTATTCCAGCATGGTTGGTATCCAAAGGACCTGTATAACCAACAGTCAGCTGATGAACCAGGTGACCTTTTAAAGGAAGGTGGGAGTGGTCACCACCCACAACAGCAGAACAAGCTGCAATGCAATTACACCAGCGGCCACCGGGGAAAAACTGCATTAACCCCCGATGACCAGAAAGGAAAAAAGGTTTTAATCTGAAGGAAACCAGATCTGCCACAGACCCAAACATGGATCGTGACACACGCAGTATGATATGCCACAGTGCCCTCATTCACATTTTGATGACTCCAGTTCCCCCCACATTATGATTTCCCTACACAGTATAAATACAGCAAGGTCCAGGGCACCACACATTCTCCTCGAAGGGATCTATTTATTGGTTATTGCATACAAAAGGTAAACAAAAACAATGTTTCGGGACGATATAGGGCCTTTTTCATGCTAAATATAATAGGAGGAGAAAGTCTGGTTTCTTGGACCTTATTTTGTTTTGAATTATCTGGAAACACTGTGGGGAGGTGCACCAAGACTGCATGGACAACGGAGTCCTCCCACAAAATATGATGCCAGCTTTGTCGCCCTGTACGTTACAGTGCCTGCAAATTTCTTACCCCAAATAGTAAGATGCCCCCACACTACCCCCTTAGTATGAAGCCTTCATTGGCCCCTACACACATTATGATGACATCCTCACAATACAAAGAGTTGATCCTCCCAGCTCCACCCTTATAATAATCCTAGAAATGCCAACATACATTCCCCGACATCTCCCTCCCCACATGTTGGAACGTCCCTCTGGATCTGGGACGATTGGCAGGCATGGTATGGTTCATTTTTTTACACTGCCATGTGCATGAGGCCTAATCTGTGGTGTGCTCAGCTTATAAGCATCCTGTGCCACATTATGCATTATCACAAAGCAAGGATCCGCTTTTCAGATTTCCACATCTACCACTGACAAATAAAAATTCGGAATCCAACATGTAAAGGTCCGCCATCACCTCTGTGAACTATTGTGCTCATTAGTGAAGAATCTAGCAATCATAACTGGATTAGCAACTTATTTTTAATAAATTGAGATTTTTTTTCTTCTAAATATGTTTCAAGTGTACGGTTGTTTGATGTAGTGCCAAGACTTTTTCTGACTCCGAGTGCAGCGAACTCGAGTGCAATGAGCAGCTGCAAATATGTTCAAACATTCCAGTCTCACATACACATACAAAGTAAAGGGCCGATCGCCTAAAAACCAGCAACAACTGCATTATCCTTCCAAATATTTTCTCTCTGTCAGTCCAATGACTAGTCAGCCATGTCTATAGCTATATAGAGGGTGTCGATCATGTTCCTCAAAAAGATGTTTGTTATATAAAAAAGTTAATTATTTATTACATATTTAATCCATAGGAAATGAAGGTATTAAACACTGATTTTACAGAAAATCACTCTGCCCGACTGGCACTGAATCACACATTAATTAGTCAGGTCTAGAATTTACCCATTGTTCAAGTTTGTATGAATCACATATGAAGAATGTGAATGGTCAGAGGAGCCATGCTGGTGTCACTGAGTACACAGGGAATTTTACTTGCCCTCTTTTGCAGTAATTTGAGGTTTTCCATCTCTCTCTCGAAAATGAAATTAAATAATTTGTATTGAAACTGTAACAGAAGAAGTGGCAGGGCAGTTTAAGACTAAATGGTTTTCTGCTGAAATGGACAATTTAATTTGGTCTTAAAGGAAAACTGTCATCAGGAAACACTCTACAGGACAGCTGCCAGAACATTATGGCTCCATCACGAGGGACACAGATTTGACATTCTACAGGATACCATCTTAGGGGACTACGGCCCCAGCTGAAAGAATACAGATTTGCTCCATTGACCATCACTGAATCCATGGATAGGACAGGATTTGCACCCACCTGAGCCCCATGGATATGTTTGGGAAAGCCAGGATTGGCACACACCAGTCACCTGGCTCCATGGAGATGTTCACAGAAGCCAGGTTGTGACCCTCTGGTCACCTGGCCTTGAACCTCAATGAATTGTCAGTTTCCTAAGCTTGTCGTTACCTCCTCTTTGTTTGTGCCACAGATTGGGGTAGTCAGCCCTGGAAGCTCTGAAGTACAGCTGCTCTTATCCTGGCAAGTGAGACTCTGTAATTTTGCACAATCTTGGGTATTTTGCTGGGACTGTTGTATGTGTTATTTGTCTGTTCTTTAAGTAGTATTACGCCTATGGTAAAAGGAGGGCGTTCGGTGGGATGAGCCATTGTCCATGCGGTTTCAGCTAGCAGACTAGAGCACCCACTGACCCCCGTTTCCAAACACGTACACGTTAGATTATTGTCGAGTATGTTTTGGAAGGACTGTGATATAGAAGATGCTAAGCACAGCCTAAATAGGGGAGGTGCACAGTCATAGGTGTCACACTCCATTAGCGGTGGATACCGCATTTATCCCTAGTGTCCCGGCGTACTGACAGCTCTTTTAAGCCTCAGCGCCACCTATTATTCTAACTCACCGTCAGTTGATGCAAATCCGAGTATTCTATTGTTTTTAGGGCCATACAAGTATACAATTATACCTAGCACATTGATGAAGGTCCAGTATCGACCGAAACGTTTGTGATTTACTGTATGTAATAAATCCCCACTTTTTTGCATCACAACACCCTGGAGTGTGCTAGTCACTTTATATTGTTTTGGAAGGACTGGCTGAACATATTATGAGTATAGTGGTGTTCTGACTTTCCTCCAATGGCAGAGGTCATTTGGGCTATAATATGCCATGTCCTTTCACTTTTACAGCATATAGTCCACGTCAAAATGGTCTGGCAGGGTTAAAGTGCCCATATTCTTTAGGTAGCTGTTGGACAAATATCCGTTCAGCTGTCCCCTACCTTTCCCGACTTGGCATAGAGATGAACCATTTGCTGAGTGCTCATAATTTTTTGGTGAGAAGGGAGAAAGCAGCTTCCAGACATTTTTGGCACTTACTATCCCAATAAGAGAACAAAGGATTAAACTTTTGAAACTTTTCAGACTGGCCGAAACTTATCTCTTCTGATATCGTCTGGTCAGGAGGCCAGGAGGACCCCATATACATTAGATGGTTGTCCAGTCACGACAGCAGGTTTGGCCACCTTTAATATGCATGGGAGCCTTTTTAATGTCCTCCTATTGAGAACATACAACAAGCTCAGCCATGCATGTGTGTGGAGGGTTTGGGAGGAATAGCTTTTTTGCCAAACCAGAACTGTGCCACCAGCTATCTAAAGATATGGTAAAATTACCGACATATCCTTTTTGAATAGTTTTGCAGCAATTTGATTTTCTATCAGTGTGAGACTGCAATCACACTGGTGCTGTTGGCTGGCTGTTAAATGCCTACTGATCGGCTACATGGTGGCTTATAGTGTTCGTTTAATGGCCGCTCACGGTTGACTGCACTGAACAGAATGATCGGTAATGCGAGTATTCTGGGTCATGTTCTCAAACTGTTCTCGGCAGCACATGTCCTGTTTACACAAGACAATGTGCTGCTGACAACAATGATTGTTTAAGCAAGCATAAAAATCTTTTCACCTTAACAACAAGCATTTTCCTTAATCGCCAGGTGACACACTAGCAAATTATTTGGAACAATAATAGTTTGTTCCAGATAATCGGCCACCATAAGAAAATGGCAACCACTTACGATTACACAGTTTTGTGTAATGCTTGAAACCACAAAACAATCCATTATGACCAAAGCCTATGCCCTTTATTCATACCAAACAGATTACTTTAACATGTGTTGTCTGCCATTAGGGTGTGTACTTACAACAGCATGAAAAGCAAGTGCTGCAGGCTAATAATTTTGGCAGCACTCTGTTTATCTGTGGTCAGTGGAAGCCCAGGGCAGCACACTTTTCGAGCTCATTAACGCTGCCTGTGATATAAGTCTCCTGCACTGCGGCTGTTCTATTGTTCAGATATATTGGAATTCTTTTAATGTGCGTTGATGATAAACTCAGGAATGCAGGGACAGATCAAGCCTGATCTTGCATTGTCTCCATCTGGCCCTGAGTCAGTCGCATAGTGAGTCAATGTGGTTTGGGTCCTCTGCATCCTGCTTGGTATAGTAACCCGTTCTCGCCTTGGGGTAGAGTCAATGTGCTTATTGTTTTACGTATATTGCATAATATGGAAGTGTTCTCTATAGATTATGTCTTGGCCTGTACAAGTGTGGGAGAATCTGGCTCTCTTCCCAGTTCTAGTAACCTCTGACCTGTGACTGACCAATTCTATGAAATCTGTCTCCTATGTTTTCATGAGAAATAGAAAAAAGTTAAAGGGTATTTCCAGAACTTTTCAAAATTTACATAAGTACGACCATTCCAATGTTCTCTAGAAGGACCGTAAGGGATGACTACTTTCTGTCCATACGTCGCCTAACCGTTGGGTCATCAGACTGATCAACGGAACATCATTAAATTATTACAACATGCTTTCTTCAGAACTCTGGGCTTTAATATTGGTGGTGACCGGATAGGTACAAGAAAAGTAATACAGTTTGCTCACAAAGAGACCCAACTTTGGCTTGGTGCACATTTCTACTGTGCTCTTCTACGCCAAGTACCGCGTCAGTGTTTTTGTCTAAATCCCAGAAAAACAGAACTCAGAGTCCCCTACAAGAACCCTGATAGAGCCATTTTTTCTATAATATGGCAGACAGAAGCATTTTTTACTTTATCTGGCCTTTGATGGTGAATCAAAAGTTCATTCTAGCACACTTTTGTGTCTGCCTAAAAAAGAACACAGCTATAAAGGAGGCTAGATGAAGAGGTACAAAATGACTATCTGCTCTTTATAGTGAATGGCTCCATCAGGGCTCTCGTAGGGGTCATAATACTCGGAATAGAGAGCGGTAAGCATGTGATCCAATCCTTTCATGGAATCTGTTTATTATGGTCAAGTGGGCAACACCATAGTTTTTTTATAGAAGCCGAAATATGATTTGTCAATAAAATTTCATAACAACCCAAAATGTAGATCTAAAGTTGTACTTACGTGTTGTAGAAGTACCATGTTTCTTTGTAGTAATTTTTACACAATTGCATGTAATATCAGGCACTGTGACTTGTACAGTGGTGCTTGAAAGTTTGTGAAGTCTTCAGAATTTTCCATAATTCACTATAAAATTTACCTAAAACTACAACGTACATCAGATTTTCATACAAGCTCAAAAAAGTAAATAAAAAAGCCAAATCAACAAATAGGTAAAAATGTTAGATCAATGATCCAATGTCACATGTTTATGAGTGAGAAAAGTATGTGAACCTTTGGTTTCAGCTAATGGGAGACCCACTTGTGTAGCAATAACTGCATCTAAACACTTCCGGCAATTGTTTATTGGTCCTGCACATCAGTTTTGAGGAATTTTTTTAAGCCCATTCATCTGTACAAAACAGCTTCAACTCTGCTGTGTTGGTGGGTTTTGTCCCATGAACTGCTCGCTTCGGGTCCTTCCACAATATTTCTATAGGGTTAAGGTCAGGACTTTGACTTGGCCATTCCAAACCTCATTCCTGTTCAATCATTATTTTATAAAATTACTTGTGTGGTTTGGATCGTTGTTTTTCTGCATGACTCACGTTCTCTTGAGATTCATATCATGGACGGAAGACCTGACATTTTCCTTCAGAATTTGTTGGTATAAATAATAATTCATTGTTTCATTAATGATGTCAGCCATCCTGGCCAAGATGTATCAAACAGCCCAAACCATACTACCACTACCTTTTTGTCCAAATGGAATGAGGTTTTTCTGTTGTAACACAAGATTTTATCCAAAAATGCAGATTCTCATCTAACCAAAAAGCTCTATTTTTGTTAAATCTATTTACAAAATATTGTTCCAGTAGCCTTCTGGCTTGTCTATGTGATCTTTAGCACACAATTTTATTTTTGGAGAGCACAGATTTTCTCCTTGAAATCCTGCCACACGCACCATTGTTGTTCAATGTCCTGATGGTTGACCCATGAATATTAGCAATAGATAACAAGAGAAAGACCTTTGGTTGTTTAGAGGTTACCTTGGGTTCCTTTGTGTCATTGTGGAATATTATACACCTTGTTCTTGGAGTGATCTTTGTTGGTCGACCACTCATAGGAAGGTTTATAATGGTCTTGAATTTCTACCATTTGTACACAATCTATATGACTGTGGATTGGTGGATTCCAAACTCTTTACAGATGATTTTGTAACCTTTTCCAGCCTGATGAGCATCAACAGGTCACCCACTCACACCTGACTGTCATGCCATTGATTAAAGACATGTGATACTGGATCATTTCCTCAGTTAAAAATAATGACAAAGTGTAACATTACTGATTCTTTTGTTTTATTTGGTTCTCTTTATCTACTTTTAGGATTGTGTGAAAATCTGATTCAGTGGAAGGGTTCAAGCATCATAAAATAGACACTTTTATGATGAATGACATTGGCTGCACTTCATTTTTTTACAATGAGCTTCCAAGGAAATATAAACCTCCATATAATTAATACAAAAAAAACTTTACAATCTTTGACTATGTCAAGTTTTAGCACAATCCTCGTGGCTTTTAATATAATAACCGTTAGGAGACTTCTGTTCAATACCATCAAATTTTTTCCTGCTTATTCATTCAAGACGGCCAGAATCTCTCTCTCATTGATTACCACATACTAAAGGAACGCACTTTCTATCAACAAAGCACTTACTCTCATCACCGCCAAGAACCACCTCGAATATTACATAATGCCTCGTTCAGACATCAGTGATTGTTCCTGTACGCAAAAAAATTGACCGTTTTTAATCAGTGATTTGTTAGCGAGTTGCATTTTAAAAATAGTTCAGTTTTTCAAATATTGCATTAAGAAAACTGCATCTGACGTGGCATGTGTAGGATCCTATGAAGACAGGGGCTTGGTTATTAAACGTTAAGTCCTATCCTTCCCCCTCTTCTCTGGTTTGTGTACATATTCACACAGCAGCAGCAGGCCTTGGCATTTCCAGCCAGAATCAGCCCAAATAAGGTTGTTATGTCTACGCTTCCCTGGATCAAAAATCACATTGCGACCAAAGTGGGTCCTGCTGAGGGAGAAGGAGGATCCACGTTACCCTGAAAGTCTTAGACAGGAGGAAAAAACACTCACGCTGTACTATACACACCACTGAACCGAGACATGAATGGAAATCACACCGCCTCATTCCCTAATGATGACTTCTCAAGTACTCAAACATTATCCCTGCAGTAACTAAAATGCAGAGGGCCAGCTGGAGCATTACGTCATCTTCCACCCCCGGCCTGCCCTTTTCTTACCTACATTAAAGCTGTGGGCCTAATTACTGAGATTCTCTATTCACTCGCAGCCTCTTTACAACACTAAATCTGGCCATAGACACAAGATATTTGTCAGCGGATCCCACTCATTTCAATTTCTCATGTCTATAGTGACATTATGGCCCCAATTGACTAAAGCTTTTATTCTTCGGGAGTAAAAAGCTTTGAAAAGATGCAACTTGGAAGTTGCACAAAAATGTTATGGCTTTTGCCGTTTTCACGACAGTTTCTCCCAGCGAAGCACAAATTGACTGAGCGGAGGAGCTGGGGTGTGATAGGAGTGTGATGCCAAGGTCATCTAATTCGTGATGAGTGGTGATGTGCGTTACGCCAGAAATCTCACTCCAGTCGACGACTGAAGTAAGCTTTGTGGAGAAACACATGGAAGCACATGCCACTGGTCAGACACTCCTTATCCATTAAGAAACATGCACCTTATGGGCCCCCTCCGTCTTGTCAGGGCCCCGGCACTTGCCCGGGTACGCCGGGTGCTGATGCCGGCCCTGTCTTTAGGAATCATTATCTATATGTGAAATTGTGAGGGCCATTGAATTGTGAGAAGGCCCATTTTCTAGCTCTTCTCTATTAAACATGGCTACTCCCCCGTGTGCACACTTCCCCCACATAGTAGTCAGAGGTACGCTTCCCTCACGTCACTCATTGTCTTACATAGAATAGCCATGTAAAGCTATTGCGTAGTGGTGGTATACTGGAATATTTCTGAGGGAAGCATTGGGTTAATGTATATAAGATACAGCTGAATACATCAAAGTGTCTTACACATTATGGCGGCTATCTGAAATAACATGATTTATCTTCTCCTAATGACCAAGCGCCTAATGCCTCATTGTGACTTGCATCAGCAGAATGTGAAGCAATTGCCCATTACATCCAGACTACATTGCCATTGCGGGTCAGAAAAATGAAAGCAGTGAAAGGACTTGGATATTCTGGTTACCAGTAAATTAGGAAGCAATACTCAACATCAAGCAGCAGCTGCAAAAGCACGATTGTAGAGTATATAAAAAGAGATAAAAACCTGTGACCCTGGTGTAATGTTACCCATCTATAATCCCTTGTAAGACCGCATGTTGAATATGGTATTTAGTTTTAAACTCCACACTATAGAAGTGATATAGGAAAGCTAGAGATGGTTCAACGATGGAGACTAGAACTGTGAGGCCATGTGCACACGGTGAGTATTTGGCGAGTTTTTTACCTCAATATTTGTAGGCCAAAACCAGGAGTGAGTAAAAAATGCAGAAGTGGTGCACATGTTTCTATTATACTTTTCCTCTGATTGTTTCTCTCCTGGTTTTGGCTTACAAATATTGAGGTAAAAAACTCGCCAAATACTCACCGTGTGCACATGGCCTAAATGAATCAGGGGAGGCATGAAGTGGCATGCGCCTCTGTGTGCACCTCTTCAGCCTCTTCCCCACCCATTCTGTCTGAGCTGGGAAAAAAATGGCGTGAAATCGCCAAGTCACTAAATTCTTGGACAGCCTCACTTTGCACAAAAATGGTGCAACTTTTCAAAGCTTTTCATGGCAGTTTTCTGGTACAAAAGCTTTGACGAATCAAGGCTTTAATATCTAAAAATGGATGTGACACAAATGTCATGAGGATATAAAAAAAAATGGACAAATAGAGAGAATATGGATGAAAAATTTTCTGGATGAAAATTGGACAATTTTTCATCTACTCGTTAGAACTCAGACTAACCAATCAGGAAAGGTTAGATGACAATTTTTGTGGTATCTCCCAACTGGACTTATTGTTTGTCAACCAACTGGTCTTCAAAATAGATATAGCTGTGAAACTGACAAGAAACCGCAACTCCAGGCAGCATGATATGTGATTTTAGTACTATGACAATACAGCAGCGAACACTATGTGACATGTTCCGTCTGACAGTGTTTTGTGGCTTTGAACATTCGCCCTGACATAAAGCAGAGGATTGTAGACTCTTGTGAAATATTCACAGAAGTGTAATCTGACAGACGTGTCCACTCTGAAGCCTTACAGGGTTAAAAGAGGACATCTTGCTTTATCCTTTCTGTCAAAAGTAGTAACAATAATTCCAGATTAATTTCAAATGAAAATGGATCAGTAAAATCAGAACGCAGAGCGTCTGTTTTTTTAAATAATTCTAGTCGGTATCAAGAGCGGTAGATTGACTCATCGTCAGGAGTGAACATGTCTCCTCTCCAGCTGACTCTTTCAATCCTCTCATCTAACAAACTGCTCCATGCTGTGACCGCTGTACACGGAGCTCTGACTGAGTCTTTCCACAACAGGGTTCTCTTCCTGTCAATTTTCCTATTTATCAGCCACCTGAACTCTGTACAGAGCGCTGGCTTAAGCCTATTTCGTCATTTTAACGACACAGTCATACAGGTCATTGCTTAGTCACCAGACAGATCTATTACATATGTAAGATAGTGAGTGATATCAGAGTCACTAGAGTCACACTTGTATGGGCACCATATTACAGCTCTGTGGAAGGCTAAAGACACCTGATCGCTTGACCAACTCAAACGTACACAGGAGGGCGCAGCCGGGTGGTTGCACCTTCGGTATCTATAAGAGCTGCTGCTCTGATTCGCCATCAGATATCTTATAATTATGTATTATTATATCTTATTATTATGATATCTCATCATCCGGCGATAAAAAAGATCAGTCGTCTGAGGGACATGCCGAATCATTATCCCCTCTGTCTGGGGCCCCCATACATGTTAAACTGCCAGCCAATGTTAGGCTAATGTGTATGAGGCCTTTAAGTTTACACATGGGGCTCATTTATGAAAACTATCTAAAAGAAAAAAACTGCATTTCATATTTTCCTATTGACTTATAGCCGACACCTCCTGCAACATTTTAAAGGAAATCTGTCTGCAGGATTTCACTTCCCAAACTATTTCTATGTGCGTGTAGCTCTTCCAAAGACAAGTAGAGCGATATCTTTATATGGCGGCCAGTCCGTTCTCCCATTACTGAGAAATCAGCGTTTGAATTGACGAGCAAATAAGGCTGAAGGGCTATTTGTAGATCTGAAGCCTCTGTCACTCCAGCTCTATTCCCCGTCCAATGTAACCTCCTCTTGCTTGGATGATGGGTCCTTTGTTTGAGGTCACACAGAATAGAGGCTGTCACAATGCTGTCTCTAGCTTGCTTCACTGTGGGTATGATGTTTTTTTTGGGTGATGCATTGCGCTGACTAGGTGTTGAACATACATTTTGGAATTCTGGCCAAAAAAGTTCAAACTTGGTCTCTTCAGACCATAACATGTTTTCGCACATGCTACTGGCAGACTTGATGGCAAAACATAGCCGGGCTTGGATGTTTTTTTGTAAGAAAAGGCTTCCATCTTGCCACCTTACTCCACTGGCCAGATAAATTAAGAATACAGGAGATTGTTGTCACATGCAGTGCACATCCACAATATCATACTATATCATACAATTATTAGGTTCTGTAGAAAGACGTAGATCTGGGGATTAATTATGATGGAATATAGGCTGAACTGGATGGACAAATGTCTTTTTTCGGCCTTACTAACTATGTTACTATGTTAGTTAACCAGGAAGAGGTGGCACTGGACAGGGAATAGAGCTGGAGTGACAGAGGCTTCAGATCTACCAATAGCACTTGAGCCTCATTTTGCTTATCAAACACTGATTTCTCAGTGAAGGAAGGGATTGCTGGACTTGTCTTTGACAGAGCTACATGCACATAAAAATAGTTTAAAGGGGCTGAAATCCTGCTGATAAATTCCCTTTAAGCTTCCCATGTGGAATCTTTCATTTAGGCTCCCAGAAAATAAACTATTTCCACTCAATAGGAACGTAGACTTTTTGCCCTAGGGCAGCTGCTGTAGTTATTTCTGATTTTTACCATTATGCTCAGTTTGAGCTATCCCTTTGGCATCACTGCAGATAAGAGCTATAGATTTATATTTAAGTTACAGATTAAAACGGGTCTCGTCTGATAGCTCATGGAATACATGAATGCAAATTTAGCCAACGAAGCAATTAGCTCTCGCAGGACGAAAAACATATTAAGATATTTATTTTCTGTAGACCCTGGAAGTCTATTTATACAAGCCAGGGGCAATAGCCATATTTAGGGCATGCGACTCTGAGATCCGAATCTCTTTCCATAAAGTCCCCTCCTGGAAACCTTCCACTGGGATTAATTTAAACAATGTACAGAGGCAATGTGTCTGTGACCATTACTCTCAGTGCAAAACTTTGTGACTTTTATTTTCACAGCAAAGCAGATACAGTGAAATGTAAAGCTACATATACACTGATCAGCCACAACATTAAAACCGCTGACAGGTGAAGAAATACCGTAATATTGATTATCTTGCGTGCTGAAAGGTGAAATTCCTCTTCTTCTTCAGCTTTTTAGCAGAGGCATGAAGGATTTGTTGCAAAATTTACCGATATTTGCAACTGTTCATAATTCCCTCCACCTTGGCTTAAGCCCCAGTTCCAGAAACAAAACACAATGCTGCCTCTACCTTGTTTCACTGTGGGTATGATGTTTTTTTTTTTTTTTTTTGGGTGATGCATTGCGCTGACTAGGTGTTGAACATACATTTTGGAATTCTGGCCAAAAAAGTTTAAACTTGGTCTCTTCAGACCATAACATGTTTTCGCACATGCTACTGGCAGGACTTGATGGCAAAACATAGCCGTGCTTGGATGTTTTTTTTTTAAGAAAAGGCTTCCATCTTGCCACCCTACTCCACTGGCCAGACATATTAAGAATACAGGAGATTGTTGTCACATGCAGTGCACATCCACTACTTGCCAGAATTATCTGTGGCTCCTTTAGCACAATAACTCCAGTAATCCTGCTTTATTTGGTGGTATTTTACTATGAGCTCCAGATTGTGGGTGAACTACTGCTTCCAATACCAACAATTAGTATGAAATTCTGATACTGTGTCATAGAAAACAAACAACGCATATCCTTATGTTGTATACAAGGGTCAATTTCCCTCTAGTTTTGTGTTACATATATATTTAATCTATGGGTTAGAGGCTTGCTTGGACCTAGTAGTTTGAGACTGTGCACAGGATTTGGAACAAAGCAAGACATAGAGTTGAACAATAGCTGGCCACAAAAGTTGCTGCAGAGAAACTAATTAGGTCTCCTGTCTGTTAGCACAAGTACTGAGACAATCATGCATTGTCTGTGGCAGAGGAGTCTGGAGAAGTTAACACACAAACAGCCCTGTGTGCCTCTTCTGCCCAACTGCTCTGCACAAGATATACGGGCCTAGCGCCAAGCTTCTCTTCTAGAGCTCACACTACGTCAAATCCCGACTCACGCTACACATTAAGTCCTCAAATAGCCCGAAGATTTCAGTCTTCTTGATGGACAAAATACGGTATCTCTAAAGAGCAAGTTCCATCTATATGAAGCGAAATTCTCTCCAGCCAAATGTATTACGGTATGTGCCCATGATCAAGAACTGCTGTGGGAATGATGCTGCGTATTTATGCAGCGTCAATCCCGCAGTGCCAGATGTCACAACATAGTTGGTGGGATTTCTAGAAATCCCATGTCCACTTTGCGTACATAATCGCCTGCGGATCACCCGCGGACACTGACATGGGGCACGTCTCTCCAGACTGCAGCATGTCAATTTCTCTTGTGGTGATGCTAGTTTCCGCAAAAGAAATTACACCAATAGAAATGTATTGGAAACGGTAAATCAGCACATTTCAGTAAACACCTGCATTCAATAAACGGCAGCGTCCAAAGTGCTGCTAGTTCCGGATCGTGGACATCCGGCCTAAAGAGTTTAGTATGGTAATTGTCCTCCTGTGTTAATAAACGAAAAAACACTGACACTTTATATGGCTAGATGAATTAAAACCCATAATATTAGATGGGTAACCTAGGCAAATGACATTGATGACTTGTTCTTAAGGTACCGTCACACTAAGCGACGCTGCAGCGATACCGACAACGATCCGGATCGCTGCAGCGTCGCTGTTTGGTCGCTGGAGAGCTGTCACACAGACCGCTCTCCAGCGACCAACGATCCCGAGGTCCCCGGTAACCAGGGTAAACATCGGGTTACTAAGCGCAGGGCCGCGCTTAGTAACCCGATGTTTACCCTGGTTACCATCCTAAAAGTAAAAAAACCAAACGCTACATACTTACCTACCGCTGTCTGTCCTCGGCGCTCTGCTTCTCTGGTCTGGCTGTGAGCGCCGGGCAGCCGGAAAGTAGAGCGGTGACGTCACCGCTCTGCTTTCCGGCCGCTGTGCTCACAGCCAGTACAGAGAAGCAGAGCGCCGAAGACAGACAGCGGTAGGTAAGTATGTAGCGGTTGTTTTTTTTACTTTAACGATGGTAACCAGGGTAAACATCGGGTTACTAAGCGCGGCCCTGCGCTTAGTAACCCGATGTTTACCCTGGTTACCAGCGAAGACATCGCTGAATCGGTGTCACACACACCGATTCAGCGATGTCTACGGGGAGTCCAGCGACGAAACAAAGTTCGGGACTTTCTTCCCCGACCAGCGATGGCACAGCAGGGGCCTGATCGCTGCTGCCTGTCACACTGGACGATATCGCTAGCCAGGACGCTGCAACGTCACGGATTGCTAGCGATATCGTCTAGTGTGACGGTACCTTTAGGATAGGTCATCAATATCAAATGTGTGGCGGTCTTCAAGACCCCTACCGATCATCTGACCAACAACACTTGGGACTCTAAAAACATTTGAGAAGAGGCCGCAGCCCTAGACAATGGGCGGAGGCCAGTATGATGAAGGTTTGGAGGGATGTGGCGGCAACTCCTAGTGGAGAGGAGTAGGGCAATTTAAGGCCCTTAATAATGATAGTTTGGGGTGGTGTCGCTCCTTTTCCCACTGACTAGGTCACATCTTGAGATACAACCAGCCTTCCCTTGTTTTCCAACTCAGTCTGAGAGTGATAGTATTTACGGGTCATGTGACTTGTGGCGTTTCATGGGGTCCTTGAAATTTCTTAAATTGGTCTGAGGATTCATCAGAATATGGATCCCTCAATCATAAGTTCATTTATTTGGTCTGGTGATTTGTGGAACTGAGGGGAAGGGAATGTAGGGTTCCTGGGTATTGGTTATCTGTGAAGGAACCCTTTGGGTTATGATGCTCCCGAGTCTGAGGGTTATGGCTTGGAGAAATTATGTTTAGTATGGTTGTTTTGGGATCACCAGATTTTTTAAGTGCATAATATCCACTCCAAATACAGGACCTGTGAAATGGTCTAAAAGCTGTGTTTCCTTACCTAACCTGACATTTGCCATCTGGAGAAAGTTTGGAGGTCCCAATGCACAAGACCTGGCATTAACCTTGCGAAATCCTGCAGTTGTGTATCTGAAGCGTATACCGGGTCTAGGTAATTGTGAATGTGGGTAACATAATATCTGCAGGTAGCAGGATATTCAGCTCAATGTTACTGGTGTCCTCTTGGCACCCTATTATGTCATGGTCAGAAAAACATACGTCAGGATTATAGACCCTGTAGGTTTCTCTGCCATATAAGACGCCAGGACTGAAAATGTCACATAGTAGGGGACAACCTCTTAAACACTGCAATGAGCTTCATTGCACATGCACGATAATGAATTGAAATATGTAATATATGAATTATATTGGTTGTTGTTTTTTTTCTATAGAGGTGGGAATAATTATCAAAAAAACCTGAAGGTGAAATAGGATGAATAAAGTGATGTTCTGCCTGTATAAGTGCAATGCAGTCCTAATCTCTCCAGGCTGGTGAATGTCAGAAAGCAACGCATGCTAGTTCTGATCGGTATTCTGCTGCAGGGTCCACACAGCTGATCCAGCTCAATACACGGGCATTAGCATAGAGCTGCAGGAAACCTTTCAAATCCGCAGATGACTGTGGGATGTGAGGGCAGGAGGAAAAAAAGGCCTCATGCTGACCTGAGCCATTACAGGAGCTGTGTCATGTTCTCTGGGCTCCTGTAGGAGTCCAAGCTCAGCAGGACGCAGTGCAATCAGTCAACACAAACAATGTCATACATCCGCCAGTATTCACACATGGCAGGTGAGGCTGAGACCCAGAGTGACCTTGATTGCAGAGGCCATGTGTGGAAAAAAAAGCAGTTTATCCACACGTCACACCTTTTTAATTTGCTCAAACATCAATCTCTAGTAGGGGTGAGGGCCACTGGCTCCCAAGCAGCTGCAACATGGAAGGAGATCAACCAGGGAAAAATTCCAATGGCAAAAATCACTGTGGATTTTGGTGCAGAAATTCTGCCAACTTGCTGTACCGGACAGGAAAGGGCCCATGTACTGTTCTTGCACCTAACAGTCCAATAGCACATCATAATACACCCCTTTTTGTCTGTAGCAAAAGCTTGCTAGTGCTTTGGAGGTGGAAGTGGCCCCCTTTCATCTCGGTCACTCGGTATGGTTGCTTAGATATGGCGGTATGCAGTGGCGTAACAATGCGAAAGCTCCAAAGGGGCCCCCAAATATTTTAAATCTTTAATAGCAATAGTCTTTTTCTATAGGCCAAAGGGACTTTTAGGGCCCCCTAGGTTCCAGGGCCGGGTGCGATTGCAACCACTGCACCTGTTGTAGTTACGCCCCTGGCCGTATGTCATGTATGTTCACATGAAGTTTTTCTTCAAGCGGGCAAAAGCAACAAGGAAGAGCCAGAGTTTTGTTATTTCTTTTATCCTGAAGAGTTTTTATAAACATCTATTTAACAAAACACTAGCAAAAAAAAAAAACACCCAGGCATCTTTTTAGCCTTTCCATTGACTTCTTTTATAAAGATTTGAGCTTTTTCTAGGAGAAAACGCCTGAAGAATGATATTCTTACTTCTTATTTTTGGAAACCTGAAACAGTTATAAAAAAATAAAGCCTGATCATAGAAAGATAGTTGTTTCTACGTAGAAATGATTAGGAAGATTCTTTTCAAAGATTTTCGGAGCCTTTTTTAAGCATTTTTCTGGAGTGGATGCGCTCAAACAATGCTTGAAAACCACATCACGTGAACAGTGCAAAGTGTGAACTCTGCGTCATAAATTGACCTGCATATATGGCATATTTTGAGAAAGGCCAAAATCAAAAACTCGCTTATGAAAACGAGAAAAAGGAAAAACAGTCTTTGTTGCCCATAGCAACCAATCACAGAACAGCTTACATTTCATTGTCGGCTTTTGAAAAATGAAAGCTGTGCTATGATTGGTTGCTATTGGAAACAAGGCCAGCGCCTTTTCATAAATCTGTGGGCTGAGCGCAAATCCAGCCTACAGGGTTGTAATATGGAGGTATTTTCAGCTTTGATGCCTCCAAAGTATAGCATTTTTTTTTTTAAATGATGGAGTACAGCCTCCATGAAATCGGAAACTGATCATCCTTCTCATAAACCCATTACTGTAACGCCTTCCACCATAGAAAGGGTGAAATAATGTATGTAATAACATTATATGGTTACAACCACTTTATGCCCTTACAGCTAAGTATAGAAGGATGGAAAACTATTGCCGAGTCAGGAAAACATCCGCCCAGGGTCGGACATGACTGATTCTTTCCTGCTCCGCTGCTGTGAACATGTCGCTAAGGCCGTGTGTCAATTTCCATCCTAGTAAAGATCCAGACAAATAAAAATCAGATATGGGCAAATTGCTGCCTGTGACCCAGCGTCACCCCCGTATATACCCACTGACAGCACTAAGGGGGCACAATGTCTGCCCCACACTCACACATTACCGAGTCCTTCTTACAGCGGGATCTCTCCATGGGAATAGGGCGCTCAGAGAAGGTACAATCTGTTGGTGTGGAATGAAGAGTTGCATAGGAAGCAATCAGAATTGGGTTCCTACACCTAAAGGGTCTGCCGACCCATGCCCCTGTATCACAGAAGAAAAGCAGTGTTATACATGAGCGTTATGGAGGAACGATAACAATTTAGTCACGTTAAGCACCACTAATGACAAAACAATGTGCAGGTCTTTAACCCTCCTGCTGTGGGACAAAGGGCCCGACCGTAAGACTTGGACGGGTGCTATCCCTCATTTTAGCATCTGCTCCCATGTTATTCTATGGGGCTGTGAACTGAGTCGGTCCGAGGAAAAAAAATCACAGTATGCTCAACTGGCCACCATGAATTGGATCGCATTGCACATTCAACTCTATGGGACCGTGGAAACAATTAGACCGCAGGGGGATAACATTTCGAGTGCAATTCGATTTTCACGGACTGACATTACAGAGAAATTGTAGAAGCTTTATTTTTCTCTCCACCTCTGAGAAAATCGATTCACACTATGATCTAGGCTCACATTACGTTCTGGCAGTCCATTACACGGACTGCGTTACACCGCGGCATAAAGCGGTGTAACGCAGTCCGTTAACGCTGCCATTGAGCTCTATTTCGGGGCATGCGCTAGTGATGTGCCATCATTGAGTGACGGACTCTGGGATGCAGGCTGCAGCATTTCCGGGTCTATCACCGCTAGCGCAGATAGAGATAGCAGATGCTCTATCTGCGCTAGCGCGATGGCAAGTCGGCAATTGTGTTAACGCAGCCCGTTTAACGCATGTGTTGAACGGGCTGCATTAACGCAATGTGAACCCGGCCTAACTCTGACCAGAGTCTGATGAGAGTGTGATTAGCATAACTGGAGCGATTTTCTTGGATGTGAAGAAAATGGTTCTCTGCACCTGCCCTCACATGTCGGGTTTGGGTGTATCGAGCAGGCTCAGGAACTGAATCCGCTCCATTCACTACAACTTCTACCTGTGTTAAGCCGGCCATACACACTGGGTGGTTGTTGGCCCAATCACGATTTGGTCGATAGTTCACCGGCGGCCATCTCAGTCGGCTCTCATATACACAGGAGCGCTCGTACGTCCGAGTTCTCACCTCCTCCGGATGTATGTGATTTGTCCGAAGACTGGGAAAATGAAGCAGCTGCTAATCAGCCGCAGGGATCGCGTGACTAGCACTGTCATGAGATTGCTGAGAGGGCCAGTGTCATAGCAATGTCATACGATTGCCGAGAGAGCGAGTGTTGAATCCACTGGAATGGCGCTGATTCCAGAGGGGAGTAGAAGTGATATTATTTTACCAGTGACAAACATGCGAATTGAGAATGGGTTGCCTGAGTAGTGGAAAACCCCTTTAAAGGGAACCTGTCATGTTGAAAATGGTATCTGATAGTTTTGATAAAATAACTGTTTAATCATATTTTGCTTTTATCCTAAGTCATATTGCACGACTCGTTAAAGAGTTGATTGTGACTTGTAGGATCGCTACTTCCAACAGGTGGTGCTATAGATTTTAAGTCCTCTTTTTCTCAGAAGAGGCAATTTGCATATTGAGTTTGAATTGTCACTCGGATCAAAATCAGACATGTCCCTGTGACTTATATCGCGAAATACACCTGTGAATAGCACCATAGGCCCTAATCGGCATTAGTTCTATCCATGGCAAGCACGGGAAGAACTCGTACGAGAAATACTGATGTCTGAATGAGGCCCTAATTCAGCTTTAGCTAAATTACAACTACAATTTGCAAAATAAGTGGACAGTGGTGAGTCCTCATACAAATTGTCTTCCATTTGTTCCCAGATACGGCATGAAGATCTATTCAGTTTTAATGAAGAACCTACAAACGTGTTTCCAATGAAATAATGCACCCCTAACATGGTGCACGGTATGTTCTAGAGTAGAGTCCTGTCCTTCCGGTGACAGGAGAGCATTTGTATGTGGCAGCCAGGGCTCTCCATGGTAGCAGGAGAGCAGCTGGGGGTGGTGTAGGGGGCAGGGCGCACATATATAATGCTGACATCTCATTGAGACTTGAATAAGGAAAAGGAAACACATTCTGCAAAGGTCACCTTAAATAAACCACACTATTAACCTGTTCTAAGCCGGGGCTGGAGATAAGACATAATAGTAATACATGCAAAATGTACTATTATTATTATTAACAACATCACCATTTTGTATTAGTATCCAACAATGCAGATAGGCATGAACCCAAAGACAATTACCGTATATCGCAAAGAGTTATACTAGTAAGGATCCCTTTAATTAACTTGAAAAAGAGGACCAAGCACATGGGGTTGTTTGGCTTTGTGATAATAATTTATAGATCCAATTGCATTTTATTCCATGCACTAAAACTATTATCCCACTAACAAGACTCATTACCCATTCATCCACCCTTTACTTAGTCCAATATGACCACTATTTAGCTCCGACGTGGATGCCTCCATATGGAAAACTACATATAGCGGTATAACGTGTCAGACTTAAGACTAAAATAGGCTGAAGTCCTTAAGTAGCATTATTCTAGCATTTTGTGTGTATGTAGATAGTAAGTAATTGTATGGTAGTAGTGGGGACCGCAGGAGAGTCTATGGCACTCTATACTGTTAAGACACTTGTTTACCTCACACCATGAAAAAAAATGTGGAAGGTTAAACCATGTCACTACCCAGAATGCATCGGCAGTTCACCACCGGCAGAAAGGAGAATTTATGAGCTTGCCCTTTAAAAGTCTGACAATGGGCATTCAGTGCATTATGAAATACAACTTTGTCACTCTAATGGCATGAGAAGTCTGTGGTGACTGAGCGGCCATTATCACATTCTAGCAGATTCGTAGTCTTTGACTAGATATACAGTACAGAATAAAAGTTTGGACACACCTTCTCATTTAAAGATCTTTCTGTATTTTCATGACTATGAAAATTGTACTTTCACACTGAAGACATCAAAACTATGAATTAACACATGTGGAATTATATACTTAACAAAAAAGTGTGAAACATCTGAAAATATGTTTTATATTCTAGGTTCTTCAAAGTAGCCACCTTTTGCTTTGATGACTGCTTTGCACACTCTTGGCATTCTCTTGATGAGCTTCAAGAGGTAGTCACCGGGAATGGTCTTTCAACAATCTTGAAGGAGTTCCCAGAGATGCTTAGCACTTGTTGGCCCTTTTGCCTTCACTCTGCGGTCCAGCTCACCCCAAACCATCTCGATTGGGTTCAGGTCTGGCGACTGTGGAGGCCAGGTCATCTGGCGTAGCACCCCATCACTCTCCTTCTTGGTCAAATAGCCCTTACACAGCTTGGAGGTGTGTTTGGGGTCATTGTCCTGTTGAAAAATAAATGATGGTCCAACTAAACACAAACCGGATGGAATAGCATGCCGCTGCCAGATGCTGTGGTAGCCATGCTGGTTCAGTATGCCTTCAATTTTGAATAAATCCCCAACAGTGTCACCAGCAAAGCACCCCCACACCATCACACCTCCTCCTCCATGCTTCACGGTGGGAACCAGGCATGTAGAGTCCATCCGTTCACCTTTTCTGCGTTGCACAAAGACACAGTGGTTGAAACCAAAGATCTTAAATTTGGGCTTATCAGACCAAAGCAAAGATTTCCACTCGTCTAATGTCCATTCCTTGTGTTCTTTAGCCCAAATAAGCCTCTTCTGCTTGTTGCCTGTCCTTAGCAGTGGTTTCCTAGCAGCTATTTTACCATGAAGGCCTGCTGCACAAAGTCTCCTCTTAACAGTTGTTGTAGAGATGTGTCTGCTGCTAGAACTCTGTGTGGCATTGACCTGGTCTCTAATCTGAGCTGCTGTTAACCTGCGATTTCTGAGGCTGGTGAGTCGGAGAAACTTATGCTCAGAAGCAGAGGTGACTCTTGGTCTTCCTTTCCTGGGGCGGTCCTCATGTGAGCCAGTTTCTTTATAGCGCTTGATGGTTTTTGCCACTGCACTTGGGGACACTTTTAAAGTTTTCCAAATTTTTTGTACTGACTGACCTTCATTTCTTAAAGTAATGATGGCCACTCGTTTTTCTTTACTTAGCTGCTTTTTTCTTGCCATAATACAAATTCTAACAGTCTATTCAGTAGGACTATCAGCTGTGTATCCACCAGACTTCTGCACAACACAACTGATGGTCCCAACACCATTTATAAGGCATAAAATCCCACTTATTAAACCTAACAGGGCACACCTGTGAAGTGAAAACCATTCCTGGTGACTACTTCTTGAAGTTCATCAAGAGAATGCCAAGAGTGTGCAAAGCAGTTATCAAAGCAAAAGGTGGCTACTTTGAAGAACCTAGAATATAAGATATAATTTCAGTTGTTTCACACTTTTTGTTAAGTATATAATTCCACATGTGTTATTCATAGTTTTGATGCCTTCAGTGTGAATGTACAATTTTCATAGTCATGAAAATACAGTAAAATCTTTAAATGAGAAGGTGTGTCCAAACTTTTGGTCTGTACTTTATGTAGTTTCCTTAGGTTCATTTGTAAGTCACTTCATTTGTGAGTACTATGTAGCCAGCTGAGGATAGACTGTCCTTTATTTAGTCCGCAATATAAGACAAGAGCTTCACCTGAACTGGAGTCATTGGAACATCTCTGTTATGTTTGCTAATGACAGGTGTTATGAAGGCAATCCAGAAACACAGTGTGCTTAGCGATCAGAGCGCACACAGTGATCTGACAAATACCCAAAAATACAAGAACGAGCTCTGAGACGTGGAAACTCTGTAGACTGCACACCTGATCCTATCCTAAACACAACTAAAAGCGGCTGTGGATTGCGCCTAACAACTACCTAGGCAACTCGGCACAGCCTAAGAAACTAGCTAGCCTGAAGATAGAAAAATAGGCCTGACTTGCCCCAGAGAAATTCCCCAAAGGAAAAGGCAGCCCCCCACATATAATGACTGTGAGTAAGATGAAAAGACAAAACGTAGGGATGAAATAGATTCAGCAAAGTGGGGCCCGATATTCTAGGACAGAGCGAGGACAGTAAAGCGAACTTTGCAGTCTACAAAAAACCCTAAAGCAAAACCACGCAAAGGGGGCCAAAAAAAACCACCGTGCCGAACTAACGGCACGGCGGTACACCCTTTGCGTCTCAGAGCTTCCAGCAAAACAAAAGACAAGCTGGACAGAAAAAAAGCAACAAAAAAGCAAAAAGCACTTAGCTATACAGAGCAGCAGGTCACAGGAACAATCAGGAGAAACTCAGATCCAACACTGAAACATTGACAAGGAGCAAGGATAGCAGCATCAGGCGGAGTTAAGTAATGAAGCAGTTAACGAGCTCACCAGAACACCTGAGGGAGGAAGCTCAGAAGCTGCAGTACCACTTGTGACCACAGGAGTGAATTCAGCCACAGAATTCACAACACATCTCCTTACTTCCATGGCATCTTTCCTCTGTAATTACCATGTGATCAGATCTGCTGTTACTTTCCCAAGATAAATGACAGTGACGTGTATTGATTAAGCTCCTTTTGCTGGAAACACCAATCCATCATACTCTACATTAGTTCAGTCTCATTTAGGGCCCGCTGACATGAGAGCACAGATTGAACGAGTGCTATCTGATGTTTCATACAAGTCTATAGGTGTGTGTAAAACATCGGACTGTACTTTGATGTCATCCAAGTGCAACTCTATTTCCGCACACTCAAGACAATGGAGAAAATTGAGAAATTAAGTTTTCCGTCTTCTCCGCACCTGTGATACGATTTGCAGACTGAAAGCGGATTCAGAAGCTAAGGCAAGGTGGTTCCGGGGTCTTCACCATTAGAAGTAAACCAGGAAACAGGGCAAGCTAGGGTGCCCCTAGTGTTAGGGACAGGGAAGGAGCCCCTGGTCCTGAGACACCCGACAACAGAGTCGTGACAAAGAATTTTTTGAAATTTCATTGAATCTATTCTTCCAGCTAGATGTGAAATGTTTCCCGTGCCGTGGCGTTATGGAAATGAATGGGGTTGCTTTGCGATACCTACACAAATGCAACAGTCTGATTTCTTGAGACTTGCATTCACAATGTGACCATATTGACTTCTAAAGCACCATGATGTATCTTCGGCATCAAGTGATCTTTGGTCACACAATGGCTGTCACAGCCAATGTCGCCATTTAGACCTAGCCTTCACCATGGTAGGTAGTAGATGCCTTACATTTTAGTTAAGAAGTATAATTTGATTAGTAGCTCAACAATTATGTTCCAGATCTGGAGTTTAGAACAGGCCTGCTAGAAACAAGACATGCTTTTTTTTTTAAGAAACTCTGGGGTTACCTATTGGTCCACAAAGTGGCACAAGCTCTACAAACCAAATAGAGATGCAAGATTTGCTCACTTCTATTATCCCAAGTGCCCCGATTATACGGTAGCTTCTCCGGTCCCTGAAGCTTCACTTCCGATGCTTAAGAAAGGGAAAGGTTTCCTACACTGGCATATAACCAGAGCTGTTTGTGAAGGAGACTGGAGGACTGTTAAAGAAACACTCCTTCTATCAAAGTTTTTATCCTCTTAATATATTGCAATCATGTAAAGCACCATGGAATAAATGACGCTATAATAATCATATTATATAGCACTGTGTACTTACAATTGCTAATTTTGCCTTTCTACCCAGTTAATTTTTCTCTTCTCTATGTAGAAACAGGAAGCCTCTTTTGCCTGCAGAAATCATTCCCCTCAGGGACTTTTGCAGTATCTCATGAGTCATACAAAAAAAAATAGACTCCCTTTTTCTACATAGAGCTTAATCTGTTATTGTTCATGTGATGTCATAGACCTAATGGTAAAGAGAATTAACTGGGCAGAAAGGTAAAATGAGCAATTGTAAGTACACAGTGCTATAAAATATGATGAGTACAATATAATAAGATGATAAAAATGTAGAGGGGAGGAGTACTTCTTCTTTTTCAGTAGTTAAGATAGGCCTCTTGTCAAGAGTCAAGACAGCGAAGGGGACGGAGACCAAATATGCCCAAGGTTTCACAAAAACAACAGATTTTGGCACAGGCCTGGAAGTCAAGTGTCTGGGACTTGGAGAAGGAGCAGCTACCTGAAGATCAGGGCATGTGGGGTAATTGAACTATATAAGATTTATATATAAATCAGACTGTTGCAACTATATAGATTTATAAGCTACTCTTTAAAGATCTTCTTTGGGTGGGAAACATTTTTCATAATGACCAAGCCGTGATATTGAGAGCCATGAGGAAGGTAAACTGAAGGAACCAGTAGCGGCGGTGTAGCTTTAGGAGGTGCAGAAGGAGAGCTAAGGTTTTTCCCTTAAATAAAAGGTCAGGAGTCTAATATGGACCACATTGTAGACAGGGAGCCTGTCCAGATTTCACATCCCCATCTTTAATGTGAAATTTACTATATATTTCACAACAATTTCCTATATATTCGGTCTATACGTTTTCATCCATTGATAGAAGCGGAGACCATGGTTCATATCCAGCATTTTGATACCCAACAGTCTACAATCTGCAATAATGCCCATATGTTACCATCTCATAAGTGTATAGGGAACAGCTAATTATTCGATATTGCTGCATATCAGGGTCACAATTTTGCTTCACTACTAAAAGGGTCATTAGACTAAGTAAAAGACAAAGCACAGTATGAAATAAAAAGACAATGGTAAATGTGCTACCAGTGGGGACTTTTCAAAGAATCTGGTGTCGGCAGGAAAATGGTTTAACAAAAAAGTCGGTTTCCCGTAAGGCTTCCAGCTGGACGTCCTATAGCTACTTCCTTGGGTCATAGAGCTCCTGTTGCACCTTCCTTCCTAGCTGCAAAGTTGTGCAGTACATGTACAGAGCAAGGTTATACCAATAAAATAAAATATGCGGCTAAAGAGGAATGTAGGAACAGCGCTTCAGACCGCATCTTGGTTGAGACTTGTCAGAAGACAACACCTGCATGCTCATGTCTTCAAAGTTCCCGAGGGCATGAAAAACCAAACAACCCTGTCTGTATATAGAAATAGTGTAGCATGCCGTAAGAGTTCTTTGTTGCTCCAGGCAATGGTCACTGGTTTCAAAAAAATTCCAATGAGTTACTAGAAGGTTATGTCCTATGTTTAGGAGAATTACCACCATACTCACTAGACTAATGTCAGCTGAACCTGAGAATATAGGTGGGCTCAGCCAACAGTCTAAGGGTTCGCGCACACTAGCGTATAGCACCCGATGATTCTCTCATGTGAGAGAATCGGATGCTACATACAAATGACCATCGGCGCCAACTCTGCTGCGAGCATGAGCCAAGTGTCACTCGCATGTGAGAATCGGATTACAGGTGCGAAGAAGTTGGAGAACTTAGTTTTTCCATCTTGTCCATTCTGTGAGTTGTCGTATATCAGACTGCACTCGGATAATATCCTAGTGCAGTCCGATGTTTTGCATGGACTCAGACTTGTATGGGTGCGCGCTGTCCGATATACTCTGCCAATCGCAGCCTGCAAAAATCTTTTTCTCATGCTGACTCGGCATGAGAAATTAAATGCTAGTCGGCACTGCTCCAAAGTATGATATTGGAGTGAGTGCTAGCCAATGAAACATCCAATAACACTCGTCCGAGTTATCCGCTGGCTACGCGCCAATGTCAGCCAGCCCTAGTGTGTATGGGAGCCATCAGACTCACCTGGAGAGATCATGTCGGGAGAGATAAGGATCCAGCATGCCCGATTTCGCACTGACGATCGTGTATTTTTTGCCGATCATTTTGTTTTTGGCGAGATAAGCTGCCTCCAGAGGAGTCTGGCAAAAGCTCTCCTTGAGAACATAGAAGTGTTTGGAAGAACAAGTGGTCCTGTGTGAGGAGGTGTCGGGAGGGAAAGCTGCTTGTCAAAAGGCACTGTAAACCAGTGGTCATTAACCTAATCACATAATATGCCAGGTAGAGCGTTGTTTTATGGCCCCATGTTACACCACCATGAGCATTTCATCAGAATGATACTTGGAGAGGACAAGATGGTTATATGGGCAATCACTTTTCCATGGTAATGTAACTGGTTGAAGACGATGTACATAGACTGTATGTAAGTAGTACCTCCGCTTTATTCCAGCTACATCCTATTCCGAGTCCTTATGACGTCTGGCTCTTCCTCTCCCCAACACTCATTTTTTTCCCACTTATTTCCTGCACTTCACATTCTGTAGCCGGATTCTGAGCCATTGTTTGGACAGTTTCTGATTTCAGAATTACTGGTTATAACTGACAGCGCCACTCTGGGAACATTACCAAACGCAATATTGATATATTTATATCCCATTAATATTACACGATTCTGGACAAAAAGCCAGAAAGGAGAACCCAACTCAGACAAATGTCTCCAACATAAACACTCCTCATTTTCGTCTTCTATTGTTACATTATTCCCAGAGCGAAGTGACAATGGGCTTATGTGTTGGATATTTGGGGATATTTTTCCCAAACCAAGTTTCGGCTTTGCTAATTATTTCCATAAGAAATGTGCAAATTATTAATATTTATTTGTCACATGTCCCTCTGAATTGTGAAGTGCTGCGGAATATGTTGGTGGTACAGAAATAAAGTGATCATCATTGATGATACATCACTAGGATATTCCATCAATGTCTGATCAATCATTACTGTGAGCCTTGATACTTAGTGAAAAAAGTATTAGTGGTGCGAGGTTGCATGGTTGGTCCGTTACATCCAATGGCCAATCATAGGATCACATACATAGCTTCTATTAGTGCAAATATCTAATCCTGCCTGTGATTGGCGCTGTCAGTCTAACTCTGGAGAAGACTAATGATGTGGATATAAAAGCTAATAATGTGGTATCTTCAATTGTCAATTTTCCAATGTTATGCATTTTTCTAATAAAAGTGAAGCTTTATATATATATATAGCATTGCCGCATACTACGTCATTTATTAGTAGGGTATATTGTTTTCCCTAGTTCTGGGCCAATCCCAGAACAATGATGGAGCTGATTCTGCATTCTACTTCAATAGTGCATTTGCCACTTCATTCCAGAAAACGCCTCGGGTCACAGCTGTCGAATATATGCCATCAGTGCTTCTGAGTTGGCCGGTTTGTCAAGTTGATATATCTGTATTAATGGAAGCTAAAGGATTACCAAAATAGCTGACTTCCAGGTTCCCGTTGAGGTTGACCCACAGCTTTCCCAGAACAGAAAATCTACCTACAGTATGAAAATTAGAATCCAAAAAAGAAACACGGTTAACGAATAAATGGAAACCACTTGATCTTTTACTGATAACGTGTTTTATTAACTACGCGTTTCGAGAGATCACCATCATTCAACGCATAAACAATAACACAAGATACCAGTAAAAGACCCGGTGGTACCATCTATTCATCACGGGAGTTGCAGGATTCTACCAGTCTTGATGAGGAGCTGCCCTGAACAAGGAATCTGTCCTTCCATGAAATAGTCACGTCTAGTCTAGTACAACTCCGGGGGGTGAGCAAAGAAGCCACCGAGGATGAGGGATCTACCACTTACCTTGTAGAACATACTGTTGTGTAGGAGTGCTTCTACTCTTTTTCTCCCACTTTAGCTAACAGTATGAGCATAAAGGATTTAACACATCATCCTTTTTCTGACAACCTATTTAATTTAGATCTATATTTATAATATAGATGTGTCGACTGTAGGATATTGGTATATCAAGGCAATAGAATGGAAAGCCAGATCGACAGGAATGCCTTCTGTGCTCCGGAGCTCAGAAAGTCACCACTGCCTTTGGTGAGACCAAAGGAAATCTGAAAAATATAGATCCAGTTCCAAGATTATCCATATTATCCAACAAACATATTTTACATAAGAAATCACCTAGGCTGCTATATTTAATGATTGTTCTATAGACATTCAAGGTCGTATCACGTTTTTGGAATTTTCCAATACTTTCAGGTACTCTAAACTTTCCGATAGTCTTAATTAACTTAAAACAGACAATGGGTCGTGAGCATAACACAACAATGAATATAACGCAATCATAAATTCCATCAAAGTGATTGAAAGACGGAAGTTTCTATAATAAACTAATCTTTAATACAGGAAATTCCAGACTTTCACTATGATACTGAAGTGCAGGAATAAGTGTCCTGTGACGTCATCACATGAATGACAGTACCGGGGTAATTGGCCACCAATATAAGCTATTGGCTGTAGAATGTTGAGAAATATATCATGTGGCTGGCTACAAATGTACAATTCTTCCACCCACCCACAGATCCTGTTTGCTTTACAGCTTGTTATCTGTTGGTAAATGATTAATGCTCGGCTGCGTCTATACAGTAATCAGCAGTGGGGCCCACTTGCTTCAAGAGGTTAAGCTATGCCGACTATTCTATAATACCAAGATCCGGGCCAATTATTCACAGAGATTTGAGCCAGTGCCAAAAGAAAATTGACTCATTTTTAGCCTCAGTCCAGCTCTGCAATGTAGATCTGTAGTATCTGGATTTTCTAACCACTGTCTATTTCAGTGAGATTAGTATTAATGAAACCACAGTGATATTTCCTACAGCTTTGGGTGTTTTTAGTGAAAAATGTAACACACATAGAACATGTTTGCTTTTGGAATTACCCTTAAAGGGAACCTCTTACCAGGTTTCTACCTTATAAACCTTGCCCATCACCTTTAAAATCATGTAGTGGAAGTTTCTACGACCCCTTTATAACCTTATAGGCAGGCTCATACTGGCCCGCAGGAGAACAGGAGAATCCCCTGGTGGGCCACTGTGCAGGTATGGACCACCACCCATGTGCAGTACTTGGCACAATACACTTGATACACAGGCAAAGCCAACAGCTTATTAATTTAACAAACTATCTAGTTCATTGCTATGAAATTTTGATAATGAGGATAAAGTCTTATTTCCATGTAGCTAAAAAAAAAGTGGGGTCCCGTAGTTCATTTTACTGGTGGGCCCTTGGCACCCCAGTCTGACACTGCTCATAGGTGCTCCTACATACTTCTGAAAAAGTGTTTTATTCAAGTCCCGCATTGCAAAGTTTGTGGTCCGTTTTGAGGGGTGAATCCGGATTGCGCCCAGGTCCCTAGCGCCATCCAGGTCCCTAGCGCCATCCAGGTCCCTAGCACCATCCAGGTCCCTAGCACCATCCAGGTCCCTAGCGCCATCCAGGTCCCTTCAACCACCGCCTTTCCTATCTGGATGGAAGTGGATGATGTCTCCTTCGTCATCCACACAGTGTTCACAGTCCAGTGCCTGCACAGAGGTATCAGATACCGGCATTGCTAGGTCATGTAACGCGCAGGTGCCATCTTTACTTGTACGTCACCAGCTCCCTGGCTGTTGAGCAGGGCAGAGTGAGGCTCCACTGCGTAGGCGCAAGACTTCAAGCACTGTGTGGATGGCATAGAGACATCATCCACTTCCATCCAGATAGAAGGGACCAGGGCGACGCTGAGTACAATCTGGATTCCACAATCAGACCAGACCTTACAATTTGCATGTAGCGTGGGGCATGAATTAGACACTTTTTAGGAAGTAGGCAGGGGCACCTCTGAGGGAATAAAGGGGTTGTAGGAACCCTATCTACATGCTTTTGAAGGTGATGGCCATGGTTTATAAGACAAAAAAAAACTGGTTACAGGTTCCCATTACAATCAAAGGGGATCTGTATATAACAAAACACATTTCCGATCTCTGTTAGCGAGTTCTAAGCTTATGAAGCCTTTCTCATGTTCAGGATCCAACTCTATTAGCCAGAACAGGCACTGAGAATAACATTAGCTCTCATTTCGTAGGACCAAGCTCAAGGGTCTATCAGCTTATGATCAGCGGACTACAGAGATTTATTATTATTTACACATGAGAAAATAATTATGGGTATAGAGGAAAATGGTGCCATGGTTCTTCTTTATGCTTCTTTATGTTACCGTCAGCAGGCTACCAACAGCTCTGATCTTTCATACATTAAAGAAGGGTTCCGCTATCTCTGCGCTGCGTTATTCTATTTTATTGTATATCTATAATGCATGATTGAGGCTCTGGGCATAATAGAAATGCAGCAAAAACTGTAGATGTCAACCCCGACTTCAGACTTGTAGAACTGAAGATCAGTAAAAATAAAATATTTAGAATTTTGAGCTTCCAAAACCTGAGGAAGGTACAAGCAATTATACACAGTGATGTTATCTGAGACTCCATGCAGACAGAACATATATTACAAGCATAGGCCTGTATGGTGCACACACTATTTATACAAACCTCCATTTCCAGTAAGCTTGTATGAGGAGGTATATTTTGAAGCCCAAGAGACCAGGGCACAGGGCTCTCGAAGGGAATCCGGTAGAGTCAGTGCAAATCAATTCGCATGTCTCATTTCATCGGCCATGACAGTGGTCTGTGGAAGGTGCACATGAGAGGGACTACCGACACTTTCCTGCTGACATTCGGGGGCTCTTCTTTTGGTTAGCCGGGCCACAAAGTCATCGTTATGGCATGATGTAAATGAGACGTCTGATCGAAAGAGGAGCCATGAACGTAGGCAGGTAAGAGGTGATACTTCCTCTCCCGTGCAGAAGCCACAAACCACTGTTGTGGCCGATAGGATGGGACGTGCAAATAAAATTGCACCAACTCTAGTGTTCGGGTTTGAAAAGTTATTAAAGAGTTAATAATAACTTTTGGACTGAAAGAGGTCTGAGATCATGCCCGGCCACCACTCCATACTAATGAGGCATAAAGCAAAAGATGCTACTATGGCCGTAAGACGCTTAATGATTTAGTAATAGCGTATTATTACCAATAGATACCTATAGATGGTGATGTCTGATAATCCGACTACCCATCCACGTAGCATGGCTGCAGCCTAAATAGCTATGGCATTGCCACATCTGCCTCTTTGGGACTGCTTGCTGGCGTAGATCTTGCATCTTGATAATTAATTTGCAAAAGACTATCGATTCATGGCCCTAGATGACTCAACTCTTATCAGTGCGCTTGAAAATGCTGATTTCAATGCACCGTTAACAAACGCCATTCAAATTTACACAAGTCGTTCATCTCTCCTTTATCGGCCTTTATACACGGGACTCTGAACAATGCTGGGGACAGAGAGATCATTAATGTGATTGTCCTGTCCTCATACCCTATCATGCTATCAGCAGCTCATCTCCTATTGCATAAATGATACGTTCATCCAACGATCGTGAACTTTGCTCGTTCCTAGGGTGGTCTTCAGCATGTTTACACGGGTGAACAAGTGAAAATGAGTATTCCTAAGAACACAAATTTGTTAAATATCTACTGGTGTAATTGTAAATGGGCCATATGTATGGTCTGTAAAGGGGAGATACCAGTTACTACTGACGGTGACCAACAAGCCATCATTCCACCCCTTTCAGGATCAGTGTATTCCTTTTCTGCACTCCATAAAGTACTCACGGTCCTTACCCATTAACTTCAGCTAATAATCCCAATACCCAGAGGTTGGCATGATATAATAGCTACATTTATGCCCGAAAGTTCTCAGGAACATTAGGTTAGTAGTTGGGGTTCCTTAGACGGGAAACAATTTTCTTCAGGGGTTTCTCCATGGCGAAACATCTGAAAACTGATCACATGTGCTTTAAAACTATTCTTTGTCTCTCGATATCATGGCGACATTTGTAGAGTTCATTACTTTAAATGAATTTTATTTTTTTGTTCCAATTGTAAGGAGAATAGATTGGTGAAACCTGTGGCGGGTGTATAGCGGTCTTCTGTACCCCAGGAAAGCTTGTGACTGCAGTTACCACTACAACCTACAACCATTCTGCTCAGCCAACATTCCTAAAATTCCTTGGACTTCCTTAAAATATGCTGTCCTTTTGTTTCCAAGTGCTAGTGTCTAGCTTAACCCCTAGTCAGAAGTTTACCGCTTTCCCAGGAATTCTACCCTAACTACAAATCCCGGAGAGTTGTGCAGATCTCAGTATATCACGTCAGAAGGTCAAAAAAGGTCTTGGTAACATAATCACATCCCCATTGTGACTACAACAAAGGGCATATGGCTTTATTAGTAGACGACCAGTTTGTACAAGTGGGTTCAGTCCTGGACTATAGCAGTAAGGCTTTGTTGCTCTTAACAACCAATCACAGCATTGCTTTCGTTTTGCCTGAGCAGTTTATAAAATGAAAGCTGGGCTCTGATTGGTTGCTAAGTGCAGCAAACCGTTTTTTCTATTAGGTAGTTTTGATAATTGAGGCTCAAGGCCGAAGTAAAAGCGACTGATTTACATTAATGTCTTGGCTACATGTTTACGTGTCTGGAGCAAAAAGTGCAATAGAACCAACTTCATAATTTGGTTTTTACAACAGCAGATTAGCAGTTGAGTTCTAACATTCTGATTGCTTTAGACTAGAGCCCCCATTCATCTTAGATGGCTGTTGGACGAACGATGCTTCCGACGATCATTTGGCCAGCAGCAATCTCGTCCGTCTCTTCTATAGCGACATCTCTGTTGGTGGCTTATCTCATGGAGAACTGAAGGATCAGCAGTCCAAAATCGCATATGCAGGGTCCTCAAAGGGGTTTTTCCCATGAACAACAGTTGATTTAAATCAATAGATTTTGTAATAATAATAATGTGTTTAAATATAATGTCCCTGTGCTGAGATAATCTTATAAATGTGCCCCTGCTGTGTACTGGCTGTGTCTGACCGTACAGAAACATGGTCTGATCATACCACAGCTTCTGGGCAGGGAGGAACGACAAGAGTATACAGGTATTACAGCACTGGATCACAGCTGATTCTTTTTGTGTGGTAAAACATTTGCCTGCCTGTTTTTAAACAATGTTTTACCTCAAAAAAATTATTATTTGTGATCTTGCGCTATAATGTCAGACACAGCCATAACACAGTACACAGGAGGGTTCACATTTATAAGATTATCTCAGCACAGGGACATTGATTTCATCACATCCAATTGTAGAAATTATTATTATTCCAAGATCTGTTGATTAAAATGTACTTTGTTCGTGGGAAAACCTCTTTAACTCCCCCGACAATAATCAGTCCCATACACATTAGACTGACAGCTGAACCCTTCGATAATGATGGATGGTTTAACATATCCATGAAAAATGGACCATTCTTGAATCAAAGCGCTCAGCTCAACCTCCATGCTCGGCTTAATCTCCACGCTTGGCTCAATCTCCACATCTCCTGACCTGAGCTATCTGCCTCATACGCGTTCAATATATGAGCAGCTAGCTCCAGTTAGGAATCGTCCATAGGTATACTGCTTATGATCAGCTAGCTAGGATCACAAGACCCTCCTGGGTACATATGATCGGCTAGCTCTGGTGAGGAGACCCTTATAGGTGTATATGAGCAGCTAGCTCTGGTGAGGAGACCCTTATAGGTATATATGGGCAGATAGCTCTGGTGAGGAGACCTTTATAGCTACATATGGGCAGATAGCTCTGGTGAGGAGACCCTTATAGGTATATATGAGCAGCTAGCTCTGGTGAGGAGACCTTTATAGCTACATATGAGCAGATAGCTCTGGTGAGGAGACCCTTATAGGTATATATGGGCAGATAGCTCTGGTGAGGAGACCTTTATAGCTACATATGAGCAGCTAGCTCTGGTGAGGAGACCCTTATAGGTATATATGGGCAGATAGCTCTGGTGAGGAGACCTTTATAGCTACATATGAGCAGATAGCTCTGGTGAGGAGACCCTTATAGGTATATATGAGCAGCTAGCTCTGGTGAGGAGACCTTTATAGCTACATATGAGCAGATAGCTCTGGTGAGGAGACCCTTATAGGTATATATGGGCAGATAGCTCTGGTGAGGAGACCTTTATAGGTACATATGAGCAGCTAGCTCTGGTGAGGAGACCCTTATAGGTACATATGAGCAGCTAGCTCTGGTGAGGAGACCCTTATAGGTACATATGAGCAGATAGCTCTGGTGAGGAGACCCTTATAGCTACATATGAGCAGATAGCTCTGGTGAGGAGACCCTTATAGGTATATATGAGCAGATAGCTCTGGTGAGGAGACTCTTATAGGTATATATGAGCAAATAGCTCTGGTGAGGAAACTCTTATAGGTACATATGAGCAGATAGCTCTGGTGAGGAGACTCTTATAGGTACATATGAGCAGATAGCTCTGGTGAGGAGACCCTTATAGGTATATATGAGCAGATAGCTCTGGTGAGGAGACCCTTATAGCTACATATGAGCAGATAGCTCTGGTGAGGAGACCATTATAGGTATATATGAGCAGATAGCTCTGGTGAGGAGACTCTTATAGGTATATATGAGCATCCTCTGGTGAGGAGACTCTTATAGGTACATATGAGCAGATAGCTCTGGTGAGGAGACTCTTATAGGTATATATGAGCAAATAGCTCTGGTGAGGAGACTCTTATAGGTATATATGAGCAGATAGCTCTGGTGAGGCCTTTATAGGTACATATGAGCAGATAGCTCTGGTGAGGAGACCCTTATAGGTATACTAGATGGTGGCCCGATTCTAACGCATCGGGTATTATAGAATATGCATGTCCACGTAGTATATTGCCCAGTCACGTAGTATATTGCCCAGTCACGTAGTATATTGCCCAGTCACGTAGTATATTGCCCAGCGACGTAGTATATTGCCCAGCCACGTAGTATATTGCCCAGTTACGTAGTATATTGCCCAGCCACGTAGTATATTGCCCAGCCACGTAGTATATTGCCCAGCCACGTAGTATATTGCCCAGCCACGTAGTATATTGCCCAGCCACGTAGTATATTACCCAGCGACGTAGTATATTGCCCAGCCACGTAGTATATTGCCCAGCCACGCAGTATATTGCCCAGCCACGTAGTATATTGCCCAGCCACGTAGTATATTGCCCAGCCACGTAGTATATTGCCCAGTTACGTAGTATATTGCCCATTTACGTAGTATATTGCCCAGCCACGTAGTATACATCACAGAGCCACGTAATATATTGCACAGTGATGTAGTATATTGCCCAGCCACGTAGTATACAGCACAAAGCCACGTAGTATATTGTCCAGCCACGTAGTATACAGCACAGAGCCACGTAGTATATTGCACAGCGACGTAGTATATTGCCCAGCCACGTAGTATACAGCACAGAGCCACGTAGTATATTGCACAGCGAGGTAGTATATTGCCCAGCCTTGTAGTATACAGCACAGAGCCACGTAGTATATTGCTCAGTGACGTAGTATATTACCGAGCCACGTATGTCACAGGTTAAAAAAATAAAAAATAAACATACTCACCTAACGATCCGAGGGCCCCTTGTAGTGTAACATACTCACCATTCTCGTCGCTGCTCCTCTGCGTCCCGTCTCTCCGCCTCCTGGGATCCAACGGCGAAGTGCAGATGGGCGCGCTGCTGCCGCCATCTTGCGTTCCCAGGATGCTTTGCGAAATTACCCATATGACTTAGCGGTCTCGCGAGACCGCTAAGTCTTCTGGTTAATTTCGCAAAGCATCGCTGGGAAAGGAAGATGGCGGCAGGCGCGAACAGCTCAGCGGACAATGGAGAGCGAGTATAGCAGGTTTTGTGTTTTTTTACTATTTTTAACGTAACTTTTTTTTACTATTGATGCCGAATAGGCAGCATCAATAGTAAAAGGTTGGGGACACACAGGGTTAATAGCGGCGGTAACGGAATGCGTTACCCGCGGCATAACGTGGTCCATTACCGCCAGCATTAACCCTGTGTTAGCGGTGACCGGAGGGGAGTATGGAGTGGGCGCCGGGGACACTGACTGCGGGGAGTAAGCAGCGGAGCGCTGGGGACACTGACTGCAGGGAGTTGAGCGCCGGGGACACTGACTGCGGGGAGCGCAGCGCCGGGGACACTGACTGCGGGGAGTGGAGCGCCGGGGACACTGACTGCGGGGAGCGGAGCGCCGGGGACACTGACTGCGGGGAGCGGAGCGCCGGGGACACTGACTGTGGGGAGCGGAGCGCCGGGGACACTGACTGCGGGGAGCGCAGCGCCGGGGACACTGACTGCGGGGAGTGGAGCGCCGGGGACACTGACTGCGGGGAGCGGAGCGCCGGGGACACTGACTGCGGGGAGCGGAGCGCCGGGGACACTGACTGTGGGGAGCGGAGCGCCGGGGACACTGACTGCGGGGAGCGGAGCGCCGGGGACACTGACTGCGGGGAGTGGAGCGCCGGGGACACTGACTGCGGGGAGTGGAGCGCCGGGGACACTGACTGCGGGGAGCGGAGCGCCGGGGACACTGACTGTGGGGAGCGGAGCGCCAGGGACACTGACTGTGGTGAGGGGATACACAGATTCCCTCATAATCTGAAGAATGTAAGTCTGCAAGGACAGGGTCCTCTCCCCTCTGTACCAGTCTGTCACTGTAAATTTCCTTACTGTTAACGATATCTATAACCCTGTATGTAACCCCTTTTCACATGTGCAGCACCATGGAATTAATGGTGCTATATAAATAAATAATAATAACTATAGATACACATTCCCTCGCACCTATACACATTCCCCATACTTATAGATACACATTCCCCCATACGAATAGATACATAGATTCCCCCATAACTATAGATACACATTCCCTTATACCTATAAATACGCATCCCCCATAACTATACATGCACATCCCCCATACCTATAGATACATAGATTCCCCCATACATATAGATACACATCCACCATACGTGTTGATACATAGATCCACCATACGTGTAGATACATAGACTCCATCATACCTATAGATACACATTCCCCCATACATGTAGATACATAGATTCCCCCATACCTATAGATACACATCCACCATACGTGTTGATACATAGATCCACCATACGTGTAGATACATAGACTCCATCATACCTATAGATATACATTCCCCATACATGTAGATACATAGATTCCCCCATAATTATACATGCACATCCCCCATACCTATAGATACATAGATTCCCCCATACCTATATATATATAGATCCCCATACGTGTTGATACATAGATCCACCATACGTGTAGATACATAGACTCCATCATACCTATAGATATACATTCCCCATACATGTAGATACATAGATTCCCCCATAACTATACATGCACATCCCCCATACCTATAGATACATAGATTCCCCCATACCTATATATATATAGATCCCCATACGTGTTGATACATAGATCCACCATTCGTGTAGATACATAGACTCCACCATACCTATAGATACACATTCCCCCATACATGTAGATACATAGATTCACCATCTCAATATTACATTAATCCATTCGGAGTCTCGATTTTCCTCACATACTTCTGGCTTCCTTCCTGACTGTGGTGTGTTAGTCACTACCGTCCAAGTATTTCTTGGCCGTCTCTTATGTATGGTCGCCTGGCAGTCTTTGCTGAATCTTCCAAATTCTTTTCTGGCACACTCACTGCTCTTTATTGCAGGCCTTTATGTAGGTCTCCAGACTGATGTCTCTGCCGGCTGTCTCTCTGCCAGCTCTCTACTTCATAGCTCTCTCCCATAGTCTTTCATGGGACACCTTCTAGCCAACATTTGATAGCCCCCCTGTTTTTCATACAACCGGTTATATGTGATATATACGGTGTGTATAGATAGATAGATAGAATGCGATTTCGCATGTTTGTGGTGTCATGTGTATGGTGAGAAAGCAATGCTAACCCTTGATGATAATTATGCTTTTTGACGCTTTGGCGCTATCATTAGGAAGGAGACTGTATATATGGAGCGCTTATGAGAATCTCTGACCCCATATGAAGTGTATACAGCAGTTCTTGACTTTTCATTAGTGTTGAATGATACATGAGCTTGGATACAATATCTTTACATTACATGAGCTTAGATACAATGTTTACATTACATGAGCTTAGATACAATATGTTTACATTACATGAGCTTAGATACAATATGTTTACATTACATGAGCTTGGATACAATAATATTTACATTTATGTATCACAGATGGTTTTATAGGTGCTCCCTAGTAAAAACAAGGCAGGAAGTGATGGGATAATGCTTACCAAATAGTTCATTGTTTCTGATGTAGAGGAATCCACTTGTAATCCAGCGGTTTGGTGGCGATCTGGTCTGATCCGATCCCTAGGCGGTTATGGATGCCAGATCTGGACTTTTCTCCCTGTTACTTTCTGCCAGGCATTTCCCACCAGTGGCTGTCACCAATCTGTTGTATACAATGTGGCTGGAGATGACAGTCTGTCTCTCTGGATCTCTTCTGCTGAGGTCTCGCTGACTGTAGCAATGGCTCATTGGCTTTGGTGACTGGTCATCCTCACCCTGGTGGGTGCAATCCCAGGACCTTGGATCTGCTCTCAGGTGGGCTCTGCAGTCCTCCCTGGATCCAGAGCTGCCAGCACAGTATTCCTGGCCCTTTCCCAGCTAGTTTCCCCTTGTTTCTGTCCACCTTACTGTCCCTGGCTGTCTCCTGACCCTCCAGGTTGTCTCTTTCTGTGGCTGAGGAGCTTCCTGCTCTTTGTGTCTCATGCAGTCTCCCTGGATTCCTGGCTGTCTCTCTTGCAGCCTCTTTCCTGCCTGTCTCTCACACAGACTGAGAGGAGAGAGAGGAGGAGATTCAGGGGAGAGGTAATGCTATCCCATCAATGCCTCAGCCCAGACCCCTCTCTCCAGGAGCTGCTCTCATTGGCTGGCTCTGCTTTCTAATGCTAATGACTGCAGGGGGGGAGGGTAACCCTCTCTCTTTCTGGTGTGAGACTGCCACAGTCTGGTGCTGCAAGGCATGAGATCTCTGGCAGGATTATGACAGCATGGATGAATGAATGAATGGAAGGAACATTGGGGAATATTTGTCCTGGTCCTACAGCTAAAAAAAAAATGCATGCTGTTATCTTTAGTTATCCAGCTGATTTTTAGGAAATCCCAAATAATCCCCTGCCGGTGGCTTGGATTTGGCTGCACGATTGTAGGTTTTCAATAGCGAATAAGAGGTATCAACCACTGAGGACTCTCAATTCGAAATATTCTTCAATTGCGAATAAGGCTTTCCAACGTCAAGTCTCCACGAGTTGTTCCAGAGCTCGTCAGTCTGCTGGCGGCCATCCCACCAGCTTGGAGAAGATGACTGATGAGGAACCATCAACCATATGGAAAAGTCTTTAGGGACATTCCAGCCCCAGGGCAACTAAAGCCGGCCGAGCCATAGACGGAACAATTTTTCCGAAAGGCGAGCCAACATTTTACAGGATTTTACAAGTGAAATAAGCAAATTTATGACAATGCACAATATTAGATATTTATACAGTTCGAGCCAGAAGTTTCCATACGCTATATAAAAAGACACATCTGCATGTTTTTCCCAATATCTGACATAAATCAGAATAAACCTTTCCCATTTTAGGTCAATTAGGATTATCAGAATTATTAATATTTGCCAAATGCCAGAATAATGAGAGACAGAATGTTTTAAGGCATTTTTATTACTTACTGCAAAGTCAAAAATGTATATATCTATATATATATATATATTTTATATAATGCTAGGAGCATCACTCTGTCCAAAGCCTTCATAGACTGCGCAAGCGCGACACGCCTGCGAAATCTGGACCCCACAGAGTGACGCATCCGGCAGTAGCGTAGCTACTGAGGGGGCCCACCCGGAACTACGCTACTGTAACTGTATTGACGTGGACAGTGCACCGATATAGTCACATTCTGCGGCAGAGCAGGTAGAACCGATCTCCCTGCTCCGCTGCCCGGTCGCTATGGACCCCTGAGCAGGCGGGGGGACACCAGTGCCAGCAGTGGGCCCCAGCCTGTCAGCGCAGGGTCAGCTGTATTGGCATCTAGCCAATGCAGATGACCGCATTGATGAGGGACGGAGCACTAAGCTCCTTCTCCCATCATCCCCCTGGCAGCATCTGACGTCACCGACGCCGACACTGATAGGGGGCGCGATGACGTCACTGCCCGGCGCCTGCGGTCCAGAGGTGAGCGGGAGCAGCGCAGGAGCCAGGAAGAAGAGAGGTGAGTATTTATTATTTTTCTTTATGGGGGATGTCTTATATAACAGGGCCTGCCTGTAGGGGGGTTCTGCCCTAAACTACAGAGTCTGCCTGTGGGGGGTGCTGCCTTATACTACAGGGTCTGCCTGTGGGGGGGGGGTGCTGCCTTATACTACAAAGTCTGCCTGTGGGGAGGTGCTGCTTTATATTACAGTGTCTGCCTGTGGGGGGTGCTGCCTTATACTAAAGGGTCTGCCTGTGCGGGGTGTGCTGCCTTATACTACAGTGTCTGCCTGTGGGGGGGTGCTGCCTTATACTGCAGTCTGCCTGTGGGGGGTGCTGCCTAATACTACAGGGTCTGCCTGTGGGCGGGTTCTGCTTTATATTGCAAAGTCTGCCTGTGGGGGGTGCAGCCTTATACTACAGGGTCTGCCTATGGGGTGCTGCCTTATACTACAGAGTCTGCCTATGGCGGTGCTGCATTATACTATAGCGTCTGCCTATGGGCTGCTGCCTTTTACTACAGAGTGTCCCTATGGGTTGCTGTCTTATACTACAGGGTCTGCCTATGGGGTGCTGTCTTATACTACAGAGTTTGTCTATGGGGTGCTCCCTTATACTACAGAATCTGCCTATGGGGTGCTGCCTTATACTATAGAGTCTGCCTATGGGGGGCTGCCTTATACTACAGAGTCTGCCAATGGGGGTTGCCTTATGCTATAGAGTCTGCCTATGGGGGTCCTGCATTATACTACAGAGTTTGCCTATGGGGTTCTGCCTTACACTACAGAGTCTGCCTACGGGGTGCTGCCTTATACTACAGAGTCTGCCTATGGGGTGCTGTCTTATACTACAGGGTCTGCCTATGGGGTGCAGTCTTATACTACAGGGTCTGCCTATGGGGTGATGCCTTATACTACAGGGTCTGCCTATGATGTGCTGCCTTATACTATAGAGTCTGCCTGTGGGGGGCTGCCTTATACTGCAGTCTGACTATGGGGGTTGCCTTAAGATATAGAGTTGACAGAATGGGGGTGCAGAATGGGTGCAGCACATGACAGAATGGAGCGCAGGATGGGAGCAGCACAGTACAGAATGGGGCACTGGATGGGAGCACCACTTGACAGAATGGGGGTGCAGGATGGGAGCAGCATGACAGGATGGGGACGCAGGATGAGAGCACCACATGACAGGATGAGGACGCAGGATGAGAGCACCACCTGACAGTATGGGGGCGCAGAATTGGAGTAGCACATACCAGTATGGAGGCAGCACATACCAGAATTGGGGTGCAGGATGGGAGCACATGACAGGATGAGGGCACAGGAAGAGAGTAGCGCATGACAAGATGGAGGCGCACAAAAGAGGATGAGGGTGCAGGATGGGGGCTGCACATGACAGGAAGGGGCACAAGATGGTAGCAGCACATGACAAGATTTGGGCACAGGATGGAAGCATTACATACTAGGATAGAGACCATATACCAATATAAATGCTCGCCACCCGGGGGTAGAACGGGTTTAATAGCTAGGATATATATAGAGAGAGAGAGAGAGAGAGAGAGAGGAAAAAAAAGGAAAAAAAACAAATCAGCACCCCCAATGTGAACACGTGCAAGCTGCAAACTGCAACACACAGATAAAAAAGACCACAGCAGCACATGTACATGAATCGGCCATGTGAAAACACAGACAAATATATATTTCACAAAAATATTTTTTCATAAAAATTTTCTCAAAAATTTTTTTTCATAAAACTTACAGTTAAAATGGAGATTCTTAGCGCATAAATTGGCCAATTCATGTGTGCCCATCAACCACGGCAAGGTGATCTCCCCCTGATGGGTCCTACTCTACTGTACATGCCACTCTTGGGCCACCAGCCTACAACTTCGGACAAACATGTCACTCTGGGCTAAACCTACAATTTATGGGCAGGTAGAGTTGATTACCGCCACCTGCAAGGTCAATGGGGGGAGTGCAAGATAAGTCTGGATGTTGCCACATCCATACAAATAGAGGAAAAAAAAACAAATCAGCACCCCCACATATATATATGTGTGTAAATATCTATCTTGCAGATCTCGTAGCTCTCTGAATGCTGAGCCCTGTATAACCCTGCCCACACCACTTATTGCCATATTGGCAGCGTTTGTGTATGTTGTGTATTGACAGTAAGCTGCTAATCAATGGTGGGGGTGGGTTTACACAGAGCAGGAGGACTAGGAGGCAAAAAGCACCTAGTCATGTAGTGATAATCTCCTGCTGATAAAACACTGATTTTATTGGAATAGCAACACACAGTCCAGTAAGTGATACATCTCTGGAATTAGGCACTTCATTGTTAGATTACAATTAGATTACATAGCAAAACCTGCTGACAGATTTCTTTATAACTGTCCTAAAGTGTATGGGCATCCTGAAGGCCTTTTTCACATTTATGGGGTAAAAAAAAAACACAAAGTATAGGGAAACACTTACTGTATGCTGTGGGTCTAATAGCACAGGTCCAGTGCTTTGCAGAGACCTACGAGGTGCACATACAGTGGGGCAAAAAAGTATTTAGTCAGTCAGCAATAGTGCAAGTTCCACCACTTAAAAAGATGAGAGGCGTCTGTAATTTACATCATAGGTAGACCTCAACTATGGGAGACAAACTGAGAAAAAAATCCAGAAAATCACATTGTCTGTTTTTTTTATCATTTTTTTTGCATATTATGGTGGAAAATAAGTATTTGGTCAGAAACAAACAATCAAGATTTCTGGCTCTCACAGACCTGTAACTTCTTCTTTAAGAGTCTCCTCTTTCCTCCACTCATTACCTGTAGTAATGGCACCTGTTTAAACTTGTTATCAGTATAAAAAGACACCTGTGCACACCCTCAAACAGTCTGACTCCAAACTCCACTATGGTGAAGACCAAAGAGCTGTCAAAGGACACCAGAAACAAAATTGTAGCCCTGCACCAGGCTGGGAAGACTGAATCTGCAATAGCCAACCAGCTTGGAGTGAAGAAATCAACAGTGGGAGCAATAATTAGAAAATGGAAGACATACAAGACCACTGATAATCTCCCTCGATCTGGGGCTCCACGCAAAATCCCACCCCGTGGGGTCAGAATGATCACAAGAACAGTGAGCAAAAATCCCAGAACCACGCGGGGGGACCTAGTGAATGAACTGCAGAGAGCTGGGACCAATGTAACAAGGCCTACCATAAGTAACACACTACGCCACCATGGACTCAGATCCTGCAGTGCCAGACGTGTCCCACTGCTTAAGCCAGTACATGTCCGGGCCCGTCTGAAGTTTGCTAGAGAGCATTTGGATGATCCAGAGGAGTTTTGGGAGAATGTCCTATGGTCTGTTGAAACCAAACTGGAACTGTTTGGTAGAAACACAACTTGTCGTGTTTGGAGGAAAAAGAATACTGAGTTGCATCCATCAAACACCATACCTACTGTAAAGCATGGTGGTGGAAACATCATGCTTTGGGGCTGTTTCTCTGCAAAGGGGCCAGGATGACTGATCCGGGTACATGAAAGAATGAATGGGGCCATGTATCGTGAGATTTTGAGTGCAAACCTCCTTCCATCAGCAAGGGCATTGAAGATGAAACGTGGCTGGGTCTTTCAACATGACAATGATCCAAAGCACACCGCCAGGGCAACGAAGGAGTGGCTTCGTAAGAAGCATTTCAAGGTCCTGGAGTGGCCTAGCCAGTCTCCAGATCTCAACCCTATGGAAAACCTTTGGAGGGAGTTGAAAGTCCGTGTTGCCAAGCGAAAAGCCAAAAACATCACTGCTCTAGAGGAGATCTGCATGGAGGAGTGGGCCAACATACCAACAACAGTGTGTGGCAACCTTGTGAAGACTTACAGAAAACGTTTGACCTCTGTCATTGCCAACAAAGGATATATTACAAAGTATTGAGATGAAATTTTGTTTGTGACCAAATACTTATTTTCCACCATAATATGCAAATAAAATGTTAAAAAAACAGACAATGTGATTTTCTGGATTTTTTTTTTCTCAGTTTGTCTCCCACAGTTGAGGTCTACCTATGATGTAAATTACAGACGCCTCTCATCTTTTTAAGTGTTGGAACTTGCACTATTGCTGACTGACTAAATACTTTTTTGCCCCACTGTACTTGGCCTCATCTCTAGTCATTGTCAATTGGACTGCTGGTGAAAGCAGAGTATAGTGCTCAGCTATTTCCGGCAGTCCCATTTAGGCTTCTTTCACACTTCCGTCGGTCGTCCTGCGTCAGGGTGCAGTGAACCGACGTCTTGATGGACGTTGCAAAAATAGTTGAAAACGTGTGCAGCACATCCAGTGTTATGACGGATGCGTTGCATGAATTCTGGGCTGAATTTGCAGGTATAAATGGAGAGAGATGCATTTTTTTTCCCATAGACTTGTATTGCTGACGGATCGCGACGTATGGCCATACACGTGCACTGGATGCGTCGTGTTTTGACGGACCGTCGTCACGAAAAAACGTTCAAGGGAACGTTTTTTCATACGTCGGGTCCTGCATTTCCTACCGCGCATGCGCAGCCGGAACTCCGCCCCCTCTTCCCCGGGACATAGAATGGACAGCGGATGCATTGAAAAACTTCATCCGCTGCCCACGTTGTGCCGAATGTTCACATTCTCTGATCCAGAAATTGGAAGCGATCAACAAATAGTATTTTTTACATTCTTTACAATTCCGTTCTTCTTTTTTACATTTAATCTAAAACCCATCTTCAGCTGGTGATTTTATTTATTAAAGGGCTTGTGATAATACAACATTCTAGTTCTCTTTCTGGTTAATTACATTATGGTTTGTTATTACCGCTAATTACACCACATTAAATGCGACCCTATGTGTTGTTGAACATCGGATTCCCCATATAAAGGGCCATTTCTTTTTTAATGAGGTTTTACATTATACAAAGGATTTCAGTTTACATTGTTTAAAGGCTTGTTTATTCAATCTTCACATGTCGGTATAAACTTATACTCTTTATAATATAGAATTGTAGGGTAAATATTGATATTCTCCTTTTCTGACTGTGAAATTTTGTTCTAAGGGCTTTGAAGATTATAAGCAAACAGCGCTAACTACAAAGCTTGGAGATCGGCAGCCTATACATTGGCTTGCAAAAGTATTTCCCTCCCCCCCCCCCAACACGACACTGCCCCTTTCACAGGCATTTTTCGTGTTTTGCTACCTAACAACCTGAAATTTCACTGTTTTTCTTTTTGACGGCTTGCATCAGTTCATGTAAAGAACATGGTTGCAACTGAGAACATTTGGTTTTATTTTTATTTTTAAGCAAACAACAAATAGAGCAAATTAACTGAAAACTTCAGTGTGCATAGCTATTCACCCTCCTAAAAGTCTGTACTTTGTAGAGCCTCCTTTTGCAACAATTACACATATGAGGTTTCCACATCTTGCCACTGGGATTTTTGCCCATTCCTTAAGGCAAAACTGCTCCAATTCCTTCAAGTTAGATGGTTTCCTCTGGTGAACAAGTCTTCAAGTCTGACCACAGATTCTCAATTTGATAATTACATGTTTTCCATTAAACCACTCAAGTTAGTAGTATGCTTTGGGTCATTGTCTTGTTGGAAGGTGAACCTCCTTTCCAGTCTCAGATCACTGACAGACTGAAACAGGTTTTGCTCAAGAATATCCCTGTATTTCGCACCATCCATCTTCTCGAAGAGGACAATTTCCCCTGTCCCTGCTGCTAAAAAACATCCCCACAGCATGATGCTGCTACCACCATGCTTCACTGTTGGGAAGGTGTATATGGGGTAATGAGCTGTGCTGGTTTGGTGATAGACATAGCATTTTCCTTGGTTGCCAAAAAGTTGAATTTTGGTCTGATCTGACCACAACACCTAACTCCATACATTTGTGGAGTCTCCCACATGTCCTTTGGCAAACTCAAAACAAGCCTTACAATTTTCTATATGTAAGTAAATGCTTTTTCTGCCCACTATGCCAAAAAGGTCACCTCTATAGAGTGTACAGCTTATTGTGGTCATATGGACAGTCTCTGGGAACTCTGCAGCTCTTTCAGGGTTACCTTTGGTCTTGGTGCTGCCTCTCAGATGAATGCCCTCCTTGCCCGGACTGTTGTGAATTCTGTTGTCAAGCTCCCTCCTGTGGTCATGAATGGTACTTCGGCTGGTTCTGTCCATGGGCTTCCTCTGGTGGTTGTGAGTGGAGCTGCGGCTTCTGAGTTTCCTTCCACAGGTGACGAGGTTAATTCGTTAGCTGGCTGCTCTATTTAACTCCACTTAGATCATTGCTCCATGCCACCTGTCTATGTTCCAGTGTTGGTCTGGTTCTCTCCTGGATCGTTCTTGTGACCTGTCTTCCCATCAGAAGCTAAGTTCCTGCTTGTTTTTCTGTCCAGCTTGCTATTTTGATTTTTGTCTTGCTTGCTGGAAGCTCTGGGACGCAGAGGGAGCGCCTCCGCACCGTGAGTCGGTGCGGAGGGTCTTTTTGCGCCCTCTGCGTGGTCTTTTTGTAGTTTTTTGTGCTGACCGCAAAGTTACCTTTCCTATCCTCTGTCTGTTCAGTAAGTTGGGCCTCACTTTGCTAAATCTATTTCATCTCTGTGTTTGTAATTTTCATCTTTACTCACAGTCATTATATGTAGGGGGCTGCCTTTTCCTTTGGGGAATTTCTCTGAGGCAAGGTAGGCTTTATTTTTCTATCTCTAGGGCTAGCTAGTTTCTTAGGCTGTGTCGAGTTGCATAGGGAGCGTTAGGAGCAATCCACGGCTATTTCTAGTGTGTGTGATAGGATTAGGGATTGCGGTCAGCAGAGTTCCCACGTCTCAGAGCTCGTCCTATATTATTAGTAACTATCAGGTCATTCCGTGTGCTCTTAACCACCAGGTTCATTATTGTCCTTACCACCAGGTCATAACACCGGACTAAAAGTTCTGGTGGGTGTCTCTCTCTTGGCAGGTTTGTTGTGGTACCATGCTCTTTCCATTTGATGATGATAATGGATTTGATGGTGCTCCAGGGGATCAAGATCATCAGAGATTGGGATTTCTTTTAAAACCCAACCTTGACTTGTACTTATAATTTGGAGATCTCCTTGGTCTTCATGGTGGTATTTGGAGACCCCCTTGGTCTTTGTGGTGGTGTTTGGTTAGTGGTGCTTCTTGATTAATGGTGTTTCAGCCGCTGTGGCTTTTCAGAAAAGATAAAGTGTATATACTGACAGACATGTGACACTTAGATTGCACATAGGTGGACTTCCTTACACTAAGCATATGACTTATGAAGCTACTGTATTTTTTGGACTATGAGCCTCACTTTTTCCCAAAAAAATTGAGGTGAAAATGGAGGTGTGTCTTATAGTCGGAATGTACTTACCATTAATGTGGCAGCAGCAGGAGTTGGGCAATTCTGCCGGCCCTGGGCTGGAAAGAGGGGGTGTTTGGTGGTCCTATGATGCAAGGCGATTATACGATTCCCATCCCAGACTGGTGTGGCAGTATTCAGTGGTGCGGGGTCTCTACCAGCAGTGCTGTGGCCTCCGGGAAAATAGCTGCCGGGAGACGAGATCTTGGAGCAGAATACTGCCGCACCATTCTGGGATTGTATCACCGAACACCCCCTGTGAACCTGCTCCAACAGCACCGCCGAAACCCCCCTTCCCCCCGGTAAGCTGAATTCAGACTGCAAAATGAACACCCATTTGATGCATTAATTTTTTTCCCTATTTTCCGTCTGAAAATTTGTGGTGCGTCTTATGGTCCGTGCATCTTATAGTCTGAAAAATACAATAATTGCTTGCACCAGAACTTTTTAGGGGCTTCATAGCAAAATGGGTGACTAAATATTCTCATTGCCAATTTTTAGTTATTTGATTCCATAAAATTCATTTATGCTTATATTTTTTTCATTTTGCAACTTAGACTATTTAATGCTGATGCATCACACACAAATCAGATTACAAAAGTATTTAAACACATGTTGTAACATAACAAAATAGGTAAAAAGCCAAGGGGGGGGGGGTGAAAACTGACATAAGCCACTGTTTGTGACGCTAGTCACTACTCACGGCAAGATGTGAGGCTTGGGCAGTTAAGAGGTCCCAGGTCAGATACCAGGAGGGTCCGTCATATACAAAGGGGTAAGGCAAAAGGCGTATTCAGGTCACAGTCCAGAGTTCCAAAATCAAGGCAAAAGGGGTAATACAAATGGGTAGTCATTCGGAAAATCCAGGGTTCAACAACAGAAGATCAGAATATATTAATTCAGAGCACAAAGCACAGAGGACAAACTACACAGGACTCAAAGCTATAACTGGCAGCTATCTTGGACAGACAGCTTAGTTACGTAGCTGCTAAGTAATCACTTGGAACAGGGAACGCCTGATGGAAGCTCAGCAGCTCTGTTTCAGAGGGGGCAGCCGAGCTGTCACTCAAAATACCGACTCAGCATGCTCCTGCACTAGATTGGACAACTGAGCTGTCAGTCACTGCATCCAAGACACACTGAGCGGTGGAATCATGACACTATACCTTTCTAAGGCTTGTCACATCATGCAGCATAATTCTTCCTGTAAAATAAAGGACACCGTGATGGAAACCTAATGGAATTGTTATAACTTGTGGGTGTTGTAAGGTGCTGATGGTGCCTACACTTATGTCAAAGATCCAGCACTTCTATATTCTAAAAATGCTAGTGTGTATGTGATTCCAGCCTATCACACATGCTATCCTGAATCTGCATTTGGTTTGGCAATGTTTGTGATTCCAAATCCCCCAAAAAGACATTAGCTAACTCTAAGGCTACTTTCACACTAGCGTCGGAATCTCCTCGTCGCAATGCGTCGGGGAGAGATTCCGATGCTAGCGTTTAACGCATTGCACAATGGAGGCAGCAGATGCATTTCTCCGGCGCATCCGCTGCCCCATTGTAAGGTGCGGGGAGGTGGGGGCGGAGTTCCGGCCGCGCATGCGCGGTCGGAAAAAGCGGTCCGTCAGGAGCAAAAAACTTTACATGTAGCGTTTTTTGCTCCCGACGGTCCGCAGAAGCACGACGCATCAGTCGCACGACGGACGCGACGTGTGGCAATCCGTCGCAATGCGTCGTCAATACAAGTCTATGGGGAAAAAACGCATCCTGCAAGCACTTTTGCAGGATGCTTTTTTTCTGCAAAACGACACATACCCTGGTGATCTTGGCCTCATAACATGCACAGAAGTTGTCCACGGTCAGGTAGACCAACAAAAATGTCATTCACAGCTGCCAGGAAAATTATTTGAGATGCAAAGAAAAACCCACAAATAACATCAGCTGAAATACTGGACTCTCTGGAAACTAGTGATGTGGGTGTGTCAAGATGCACAATAAGGAAGCACCTGAATAAAAATGAGCTGCATGGTCAAGTCGCCAGAAGAAATCCATTACTGTGCAAATGCCACAAAGTATCTTGCCTACAATATGCAAAACAGCACAGAGAAAAGCCTCAAAATTTCTGGAACAAGGTAATTTGGAGGCATGAGACCAAAATTTAACTTTTTGGCCACAGCCATAAACATTACATTTGGAGAGAAGTCAACAAGGCCTATGATAAAAACAACACCATTCCTACTGTAAAGCATGGAGGTGGATTGCATGTTTTGTTGATGTGTGAGCTACAAAAGCACAGGAAACAGTGCAGCATGCAGCATGCATGCAGCATGTTATCAGCAAATACTGGAGACAAATTTCCAATCATCAGTTTGGAAGCTGCGCATGGGATCTACTTGGACATTCCAACAAGACAACAATCCAAAATACAAGGTGAGGTCGACCTGTCATTGGCTACAGCAGAACAAAGAGAAGGTTCTGGAGTGGCCATCTCAGTCTCCTGACCTCAATATCATTGAGCCACTCTGGGGAGATCTCAAGCATGCAGTTCATGCTAGACAACCCAGGAATTTACAGGAACTGGAAGCTTTTTGCCAAGAAGATTAGGCAGCTTTGCCTTCTGAGAAAATAAAGAACCTCATCCACAACTACCACAAAAGACTTCAAGCTCTCATTGATGTTAAAGGGTGAAATACACGGTATTAAGAAATTGGGTATGTAAGCTTTTGATCAGGGTCATTTGGATGTTTTGGGTTGTCATTATGATTTAAAAAAGAGAAAACACAGTAGTTTGACAATAAATGGCTTCACCCAACCACTAACCATGAGTGGAGAAAAAGTTTTGGTGTTATCATTCATATTCTCTGAAAAAAGGCCAAGAAAGCAAATATTCTGCCGGGGTATATAAACTTTTGAGCACAACTGTATTTGATTCTGGCTGATATTTACCTAATGTGCATGGACACCTTAAGGCTAAGTTCAGATGTTGCAAAAAAGTTTTCCTGCGAATTTGGTCACAAATCTTCAATTAATCCACAGACGTGTCACTTTTATTTTTAATTGTGTATTAGGCTGTGGCTTTCACCCTACTCCATTTACTGTGTTGCATTATAAATTTCTGCGGACGCGAACCTATGGTGCGGAATCTTAACCACAGATCCGCATCAAACCCACGAAGTGTGAACTTGGCCTAAGGGTACCGTCACACTATACGATTTACCTACGATCACGACCAGCGATATGACCTGGCCGTGATCGTAGGTAAATCGTAGTGTGGTCGCTGGGGAGCTGTCACACAGACAGCTCTCCAGCGACCAACGATGCCGAGGTCCCTGGGTAACCAGGGTAAACATCGGGTAACTAAGCGCAGGACCACGCTTAGTTACCCGATGTTTACCCTGGTTACAAGTGTTAAACTAAAAAAAAAAAAAACAGCACATACTTACATCTGGTGTCCGTCAGGTCCCTTGCCGTCTCTGCTTCCCGCACTCAGTGACTGCCGGCTGTAAAGTGAAAGTGAAAGCACAGCCGCTGTGCTCTGCTTTCACTTTACGGCCGGCAGTCACAGTGCGGGAAGCAGAGACGGCAAAGGACCTGACGGACACCAGAATGTAAGTATGTGCTGTTTGTTTTTTTTTAGTTTAACGCTTGTAACCAGGGTAAACATCGGGTAACTAAGCGCGGTCCTGCGCTTAGTTACCCGATGTTTACCCTGGTTACAAGCGAACGCATCGCTGGATCGCATCGCTAGATCGCTAGATCGGTGTCACACACACCGATCTAGCGATGACAGCGGGAGATCCAGCGATGAAAGAAAGTTCTAAACGATCTGCTACGACGTACGATTCTCAGCAGGATCCCTGATCGCTGCTGCGTGTCAGACACAGCGATATCGTAACGATATCGCTGGAACGTCACGAATCGTACCGTCGTAGCGATCGAAATGTTATAGTGTGACGGTACCCTAACTCTTCATTCTAGGAGCTTGAGTATTCTGAAAAGGAAGACAAGTTGTAGTAAACGATGATCAGCATGATGATTCATTTTTAACAAGCCTAATTATTTATTAGGCTTTCTCCTCCCTGCTTAGCAGTGTGATGTATGAATGTTTATGAGGATAAAGGAAATCTGTCCTGAGGATTTTCTACTCCAAACTAATGACATGTATGTACAGTGGGGCAAAAAAGTATTTAGTCAGTCAGCAATAGTGCAAGTTCCACCACTTAAAAAGATGAGAGCCGTCTGTAATTTACATCATAGGTAGACCTCAACTATGGGAGACAAACTGAGAAAAAAAATCCAGAAAATCACATTGTCTGTTTTTTTAACATTTTATTTGCATATTATGGTGGAAAATAAGTATTTGGTCAGAAACAAAATTTCATCTCAATACTTTGTAATATATCCTTTGTTGGCAATGACAGAGGTCAAACGTTTTCTGTAAGTCTTCACAAGGTTGCCACACACTGTTGTTGGTATGTTGGCCCATTCCTCCATGCAGATCTCCTCTAGAGCAGTGATGTTTTTGGCTTTTCGCTTGGCAACATGGACTTTCAACTCCCTCCAAAGGTTTTCTATAGGGTTGAGATCTGGAGACTGGCTAGGCCACTCCAGGACCTTGAAATGCTTCTTACGAAGCCACTCCTTCGTTGCCCTGGCGGTGTGCTTTGGATCATTGTCATGTTGAAAGACCCAGCCACGTTTCATCTTCAATGCCCTTGCTGATGGAAGGAGGTTTGCACTCAAAATCTCATGATACATGGCCTCATTCATTCTTTCATGTACCCGGATCAGTCGTCCTGGCCCCTTTGCAGAGAAACAGCCCCAAAGCATGCTGTTTCCACCACCATGCTTTACAGTAGGTATGGTGTTTGATGGATGCAACTCAGTATTCTTTTTCCTCCAAACACGACAAGTTGTGTTTCTACCAAACAGTTCCAGTTTGGTTTCATCAGACCATAGGACATTCTCCCAAAACTCCTCTGGATCATCCAAATGCTCTCTAGCAAACTTCAGATGGGCCCAGACATGTACTGGCTTAAGCAGTGGGACACGTCTGGCACTGCAGGATCTGAGTCCATGGTGGCGTAGTGTGTTACTTATGGTAAGCCTTGTTACATTGGTCCCAGCTCTCTGCAGTTCATTCACTAGGTCCCCCCGCGTGGTTCTGGGATTTTTGCTCACCGTTCTTGTGATCATTCTGACCAAACGGGGTGGGATTTTGCGTGGAGCCCTAGATCGAGGGAGATTATCAGTGGTCTTGTATGTCTTCCATTTTCTAATTATTGCTCCCACTGTTGATTTCTTCACTCCAAGCTGGTTGGCTATTGCAGATTCAGTCTTCCCAGCCTGGTGCAGGGCTACAATTTTGTTTCTGGTGTCCTTTGACAGCTCTTTGGTCTTCCCCATAGTGGAGTTTGGAGTCAGACTGTTTGAGGGTGTGCACAGGTGTCTTTTTATACTGATAACAAGTTTAAACAGGTGCCATTACTACAGGTAATGAGTGGAGGAAAGAGGAGACTCTTAAAGAAGAAGTTACAGGTCTGTGAGAGCCAGAAATCTTGACTGTTTGTTTCTGACCAAATACTTATTTTCCACCATAAAATGCAAAAAAAATGATAAAAAAACAGACAATGTGATTTTCTGGATTTTTTTTTCTCAGTTTGTCTCCCAAAGTTGAGGTCTACCTATGATGTAAATTACAGACGCATCTCATCTTTTTAAGTGGTGGAACTTGCACTATTGCTGACTGACTAAATACTTTTTTGCCCCACTGTATGTAAAGGCGTTGTGATGCTGAATAGAGCTATACCCAGCTTGTAAAATCTTTTTGGCTGTTTTAGAAAAATCCATTGTTAAAATTCTATGTCATAGGTTCCCACAATGAGTTTTGGACACTGCTATGCAAAAAATGCGGTGTCTTACAGTTCTAGCAAAATTTGACTATAGAGTCCATCAGTGAGCAATGTTACATAGGGGGGTGTCACTAATATTTATTCATTTGCTAAAGCATTTTCAGGAAGTGTCTGAAAACAGTGTCCAGAGCCTCTCATCTAGCCAAATCAGTTCTCATGCCTCGCACTGACGAGGGCCAACAGCCCGAAACACTGTGTCTGCGAATTGAGATATTGATTTGGCTCTTATCCTAAGGGTACCGTCACACTATAAGATTTACCTACGATCACGACCAGCGATATGACCTGGCCGTGATCGTAGGTAAATCGTAGTGTGGTCGCTGGGGAGCTGTCACACAGACAGCTCTCCAGCGACCAACGATGCCGAGGTCCCCGGGTAACCAGGGTAAACATCGGGTTACTAAGCGCAGGACCGCGCTTAGTAACCCGATGTTTACCCTGGTTACCAGCGTAAAAAAAAACAAACAGCACATACTTACATTCTGGTGTCCGTCAGGTCCCTTGCCGTCTCTGCTTCCCGCACTCAGTGACTGCCGGCCGTAAAGTGAAAGTGAAAGCACACGTCACCGCTGTGCTCTGCTTTCACTTTACGGCCGGCAGTCACAGTGCGGGAAGCAGACGGCAAGGGACCTGACGGACACCAGAATGTAAGTATGTGCTGTTTTTTTTTTTTTAGTTTTACGCTTGTAACCAGGGTAAACATCGGGTTACTAAGCGCGGCCCTGCGCTTAGTTACCCGATGTTTACCCTGGTTACAAGCGAACGCATCGCTGGATTGCATCGCTAGATCGGTGTCACACACACCGATCTAGCGATGACAGCGGGAGATCCAGCGACGAAAGAAAGTTCTAAACGATCTGCTACGATGTACGATTCTCAGCAGGATCCCTGATCGCTGCTGCGTGTCAGACACAGCGATATCGTAACGATATCGCTGGAACGTCACGAATCGTACCGTCGTAGCGATCGAAATGGCAGTGTGTGACGGTACCCTAAGTCATATTGCAAGACGCCAAGTATGCGTGATATCAGAGATCTTCATATTAACGTATTGAGGCCCCCATGCAAATCGTATGGAAAAACACACATATAACTTTTACAAGTTTATTTTAAAACTGTTAAATAAAATATGATTAGTAAACAAAATTTTAATTAAAATGTTTCACTGAAAACACCCCCCCCCCCCAATTTTTTTTTTCAAAATTTCACACAAACATATGAAAAAATGCATAGAAATCTATTCCAAACTAGCTGCAGCTACATTTCTATTATGTTTCTTTTCTACTATATTAGTCTTCCAAACAATTTTGACAAGTTATTTTTTCGGAAGAATGTTCTTTGCAGACATTTTCCTTACAAATTGAGCAAAATCTCTCAGTTTTCCTTTCTATGTTTCTTGGACACACGAAACAGTGCTTTCTTTTTCTTTCTCCTGGCCCTGGAATCATCTGAAACTGTACGCCACACTGTTTCATTGCTTCTTCAGTTTGCTTTAGCAAGCCTTTCACGTAGCTTTGCTGTATCATGTGAGGCATTACAAGTTCATGACAAAGGTCCTTCAAAAATAGGCGTCTCCTGTCCTTCCTCCGAGCATGGAATTCTGGATGAGTTTCTGTATAAATAATGAATGAATTTAAGGCTTCTACATCAAGCATATTTGAAGAAAGTACTACAGGCCATTGTTTTGTTTGCCTCTTGCATGAATATTCTCCCACCATCTCATCCATTTTGTCTACACCTCCTTTTGTTTTATTGTAATGCAGGATGATTTCTGGTTTTAATTTTCTGTCATTGCTGTCAATAGTGCAATTGTGATGCATGGTACTGAGTAAAATCACTGATTTCTCCTTCTTTGCTTTGAAAGATACCAAAGTTGCTTTGCTATTGAATCCAAAGACACTCTCATAAAGTGCTCGCTGACGATTGAGCTTCACTGCTTCTGGAATTTCTCGTCGGTTTGGCTTGATAGTACCAACAAGTGTAATAGCTTTTCGAAGCAGAAAATTGCCTAGTTCAACATTGGTAAAATAATTGTCCATGGTAATGTTTCTACCTGAATTGAATATTGGAACAGCAAGAGTTTTGACAATTTCAGACCCCAGATCCTTCTGTACTGGTGCACCAACCTCTTTGCCACAGTAGATCATGCCATTTATGCCATAATATTTTGCAGAATCAGACATCCAGAAGATTTTGATTCCATATTTGGCTGGCTTGCTGGGCATGTATTGTATAAACTTGCAGCGTCCTCTGAACGGTACAAGCTGCTCATCTACTGTAACATTAGCATTAAGATTGTAAAGTTTGGTGCAATTTTTGATAAATATGTTCCAGATATAACTGATAGGGGCTAATTTGTCTGTTTCAAACCTCAATGCACATGTTCGCTTATCATCAACTCGAATGTGTCTTCTAATTTCCTCATATCTGTCCACTGACATTGTCGCCTTACAGTGTGGATCAGAAAGTGGGTCCAGAAATAATTCTCGTAATGGAACATCATACGATTTTTGACTCCCTGCCAGCAGTAAAAGTAAAAGTAAATGAGCTCACAGTGTATACTGTCCTCATTACTCTCTACACAGCACATTACTGTGTTCAGAAGGACCTGAGATGATGTCATGGCCTTATCTCTCCCTCCAAAAAGCACATGACATCCTCATATGGCAGTATCCACACCCTGGCCCCTCCACCAGCTTTATATGGCATTATCCACACCCTGGCCCCTCCACCAGCATTACTGAGTTCAAATAAAGTAACTTGAGACACAAACACTACTGAAAACATGATAAAAAATTCATGGGGGCCTAAAAGGCCCCCAATCCGTACAGAAAAAAGCATTGTTACACCGAAATGCCTATGAAAAAAATTATATGAACAACTGGATATTACCAACAACGACATACTTGAGGATTACCTGGAGTTTCAAAATTCTAAGTTAAGTAATTTTGCAGATAATAGCAAAAAAGAAAGCATGGGGGCCTAAAAGGCCCCCAATACGCATGCTACGGTTAAAGGGTTGATTGTGACTTGTAGGATTGCTACTTCCAATAGGTGGCGCTATAGAGTTCAAGTTGTCTTTTTCTCTGAAGAGGCAATTTGAATATGAAAACATTGTAGAATCCTGATGCTTCTGCACATGGCCCAGTGGCTAACACTAGTATGGGACCACTCTTATTTTTATGCTTTTCAGTGGTATGTAGGGTTACAACCCAAAAATAATAATGACATATGTTCCCAAAAGTAAGTGCCCCTGAGAACGTTCTGCGTGTGCCTTTATCGCGGCCATTAGCCCATTGTTTGTTTATGTGGAATCCGTTAACGCTGCTATGATGGTTTGTAAAACACTAATCTTATATATCTATTGCACAGAGCTTGTAAAAAGCTCCCGTGACACAAATGACCTTCAAAAGCATTTTGCTTTAATTAATACCAGCTCAGTAACGGTGACCTGAGATGCTGCCAAGTCTCCCTACTTTTCACTACCAGGCAGACTGTTCTCTGCACAATTTTCATGCAGTTATTTGAGGAATGTGCTGCAGTTTCACATAGCCCCAGGTCATGGAGCTTTTTTTGAAGTAATATTTCCTCCCAGTAAATATCACCCCCTTGGTAAATATTACACATACCAGTTACATACAGCTGCGATTAAAAAAATAGATGAACCCTTTGGAATGACCTGGATTGCAAAAGACCAAATCCTACGTACAACAACAAGAAATGTTTGGTGGAGGTGATTGCTGCTGAAGAGGGATCTACCGGTAATTCGATTAATTGCTTTCACTTATAATATGGTACAAGCTCACAGGTGGAGTTTTATGTGAACACTGTAGTTCTGAAGTCCTCTCAAGCCTTAAGGTACCTTCACACATAACGATATTGTTAACGATATCGTTGCTATTTGTGACGTAGCAACGATATCGTTAATGAAATCGTTCTGTGTGACAGCGACCAACGATCAGGCCCCTGCTGGGAGATCGTTGGTCGCTGAATAAAGTCCAGAACTTTATTTCGTCGCTGGACTCCCTGGAGACATCGCTGGATCGGCGTGTGTGACACCGATCCAGCGATGTCTTCACTGGTAACCAGGGTAAACATCGGGTAACTAAGCGCAGGGCCGCGCTTAGTAACCCGATGTTTACCCTGGTTACCATGCTAAAAGTAAAAAAAAACAAACACTACATACTTACCTACCGCTGTCTGTCCTCCAGCGCTGTGCTCTGCACTCCTCCTGTACTGGCTGTGAGCCGGAAAGCAGAGCGGTGACGTCACCGCTCTGCTTTCCGGCTCCCAGACAGTACAGGAGGAGAGCAGAGAAGCAGAGCACAGCGCTGGTGGACAGACGGCTGTAGGTAAGTATGTACTGTTTGTTTTTTTTTACTTTTAGCATGGTAACCAGGTTAAACATCGGGTTACTAAGCGCGGCCCTGCGCTTAGTTACCCGATGTTTACCCTGGTTACCGGCATCGTTGGTCGCTGGAGAGCGGTCTGTGTGACAGCTCTCCAGCGACCAAACAGCGACGCTGCAGCGATTCGGATCGTTGTCGGTATCGCTGCAGCGTCGCTAAATGTGAAGGGGCCTTTATTCTAACTTGAAAAAGAGTTGCAACTGATTAAATAATGGAAAAAAATGAGTAATACCAGTGACAACCAGATGGCACTCCTCAGTACCTTGGCTTCATTCCCAAATGGCATAGGCAATACAACCACGGTGTTGCACATAAAACTCATTCCTGTCTTGTTGATAAGGTAACAGGTTCCCCTCAGCCTGATGTCAAGATATGCACTAATAAACTGATAAGACACTTACAATTGGCCAAAAAAGGCTTAAGGTACCCAGTGACATACTTATCGTTCTCGCTGGTTGTTCGCTCCATGGAAAAATGTTGCTGGCATCGTTGCTTTTGCTGTCAAACAGGACGAATCACGCTGACCTGACGACCAAATAAAGTTCCGGACTTTCAGCGACGACCAGCGATGTCACAGCGGGATCCTGATCGCTGCTGCGTGTCAAACACAACGAGATCGCTATCCAGGACGCTGCAACGTCACGGATCGTTGTCGTTCTCGTTTGTAAGTTGCTTAATGTGACGGTACCTTTAGTCTCAGGTGTACCATGCAGCTTTGAGGAGATTTGTTTACCTTGCTAGGTCTCTCGGACAATCTGCTAAGGTTTTAATACTTTTGGGTAAAGTGGATTATGTGTGTTTTCTTCAGGAAGAGGAAGTTATCTGTTTTATGAAGGGCACCAGTCCCTCTTGCAGCAAAACAAACCCACAGTATTTTGCTGCCACCCCCATGTTTCACAGTTGGGATGGTGTTCTTAGGCTTCCAAGCTTCTCCCTTTTTCCTCCAAACGTAACGATGGTCATTATGCCCAAAATATTCAATTTTAGTTTCATTAGAACACAGGAATTGTCTCCAAAAATGAAGGTCTGTGTTCCTGTGTGCATTTGCAAACATTTATCTGGCTTTTTTTGTTTATTTTAGAGTAATGGCTTCTTGCTGGCAGAGAGGCCTTTCAGCCCATGTTAATACAGTACTCGTTTAACTGTGGATATTGACACAATCTTTCCAGATTCTGCCATCATCTTCACAAGGTCTTTTGCTTTTGTCCTTGGGATGATATACACATGTCGGACCAAAACGCATTCATCTCTGGGACAAGGAACCCATCTCCTTCCTGAGCGGTATGATGGCTGGACATTCCCATCATGTTTGTACTTGCATATAATTGTACAGATGAACGAGGCACCTTCAGGTATCTTCAAATTGTACCCAAGGATGAGCCAGACTTGTGCAAGTCCACAATTCTCTTCCGGTTATCTTGGCTGAAGCAGTGTGTTTCAGGTGTGCATGAAAATGCATCCACAGGTGTGTCTCTAATTAACTCAGATGTTGCAAAAAAACTATCAGAAACTTCCAAACACATGACATCATCATATGGGCAGTTCAGAATTGTTTAAAGGCATAGTAATCTTTGTGTATGTACTCTTTTGACTTTGCTTTAAGGCATTTTTATTACTTACTGCATTCTCTCACATTATTCTGGCATTTAGCAAATACTAATAATTATGGTAATCCTAATTGACCTAAAATGGGAAGCGTTTATTCTAATTTCATGTCAGATATTGAGAAAAACATGCATATGTGTTTTTATATAGTATATGTAAATCTAGTTTCAACTGTATATATATATATATATATATATATATGTATGTATATATATATATATATATATATATATATATGTATATACACACTAGATGGTGGCCAGATTCCAACACATTGGGTATTCTAGAATTAGAATGTATGTATGTATATAGCAGCCACATAGTATATAGCAGAGGCCATGTAGTAGATAGCAAATACTACGTGGCCTGTGCTATATACTATGTGGCTGCTATATACATACATACATATTGTAGAATACCCGATGCGTTAATACAGGCCATGCAGTATATAACACAGCCCAAACAGTATATAACACAGCCCACATACTATATAACACAACCCAAGCAGTATATAGCAGCCACGAAGTATATAACACAGGCCACGTAGTATATAACACAGGCCATGCAGTATATAACACAGGGCACGCAGTATATCGCACAGCCCACGCAGTATATCACACAGCCCACGGAGTATATAACACAGCCCACGTACTATATAACACAGCCCACGCAGTATATAGCAGCCACAGTATAGTTATATACTCACCCCCTGGGATCCAGCGAAACTCTGACAATGCGCGCGCGGCTGCCGCCATCTTCCGTTCCCAGGATGCATTGCGAAATTACCCAGATGACTTAGCGGTCTCGCGAGACCGCTAAGTCTTCTGGGTAATTTCACAATGCATGTCTGGCTTGAGAAAGGCTCAGTGTGAGCCGAAACGTCACGAGATGTGGGTCTGAAATAAACTTCACAGCTTTTTCACCTTTACAAATTATTGGAGTGCTGCCTTCTTTTTCTGCCTGGTATATATATATATATATATATATATACATACAGTGGGGCAAAAAAGTATTTAGTCAGTCAGCAATAGTGCAAGTTCCACCACTTAAAAAGATGAGAGGCGTCTGTAATTTACATCATAGGTAGACCTCAACTATGGGAGACAAACTGAGAAAAAAAAATCCAGAAAATCACATTGTCTGTTTTTTATCATTTTTTTTGCATATTATGGTGGAAAATAAGTATTTGGTCAGAAACAAAATTTCATCTCAATACTTTGTAATATATCCTTTGTTGGCAATGACAGAGGTCAAACGTTTTCTGTAAGTCTTCACTAGATGGTGGCCCGATTCTAACGCATCGGGTATTCTAGAATATGCATGTCCACGTAGTATATTGCACAGCCCATGTAGTATATTGCACAGTCACATAGTATATTGCACAGTCCACGTAGTATATTGTCCAGCCACGTAGTATATTGCCCAGCCACGTAGTATATTGCCCAGCCACGTAATATATTGCCCAGCCACATAGTATATTGCACAGTCATGTAGTATATTGCCCAGCCACGTAGTATATTGCCCAGCCACGTGGTATATTGCACAGTCACGTAGTATATTGCCCAGTCACGTAGTATATTGCCCAGCCACGTAGTATATTGCCCAGCCACGTAGTATATTGCCCAGTCACGTAGTATATTGCCCAGCCACGTAGTATATTGCCCAGCCACGTAGTATGTTGCACAGTCACGTAGTATATTGCCCAGTCATGTAGTATATTGCCCAGCAATGTAGTATATTGCCAAGTCACGTAGTATATTGCCTAGTGACGTAGTATATTGCCCAGCGACATGGTATATTGCCCAGTTACGTGGTATATTACCTAGTGACGTAGTATATTGCGCAGCCATGTAGTATATTGCCCAGTTATGTAGTATATTGCCTAGTGACGTAGTATATTGCGCAGCCACGTAGTATATTGCCCAGTGATGTAGTATATTGCCCAGTGACGTAGTATACAGCACAGAGCCACGTAGTATATTGCCCAGTTACGTAGTATATTGCCCAGTGACGTAGTATATTGCCCAGTGACGTAGTATACAGCACAGAGCCACGTAGTATATTGCCCAGTGATGTAGTATATTGCCCAGTGACGTAGTATATTGCCCAGTGACGTAGTATACAGCACAGAGCCATGTAGTATATTGCCCAGTGATGTAGTATATTGCCCAGTGACGTAGTATATTGCCCAGTGACGTAGTATATTGCCCAGTGACGTAGTATATTGCCCAGTGACGTAGTATATTGCCCAGTCACGTAGTATATTGCACAGCGACGTAGTATACAGCACAGAGCCACGTAGTATATTGGCCAGTCACGTAGTATATTGCCCAGCCAGGTTTGTCACAGGTTAAAAAAAAAAAATAAACATATACTCACCTTTCCGAGGGCCCCTTGTAGTCTCAGGCCACCACCATATTACGGGTTTGACCTATCCATCTGGGGGACAGAGAGAAGTAACAAGAGTGAGGACCTTATGGTAGCTAATGCACGTAGGGACCTACTACGTTACTGTGCGCAAGGGGAAGGCTACTGATTTCCACCTGGATAAGGGGACTCTGGAATTGCCATCAGACCGGCCGGACTCTGCCTACCCTGTCATCCGGCACTCTGGACTGTGGATGCTGAAGCCTTCAGTAAAGGTAAAGAGACTGCACCCATTGTGTCCTCGTTATTCACCGCGCCTTGCACCATCCACCATCACCATCTACACTTCTGGGAAGCCCTGGGGATATACTTCACCTGTGGGAAGGTATACCATCTAGCTGCCATTCCATCTCCCCAGCGGACCCCTAAGCAGCGTCGGTCACCCTGACTGAATACCACAGGTGGCGTCATGAACACTACTGTTATCTACAAACTCTACCCTTTTATTGGGCGCCCCTCATAGGGCCACGGTCCGGGTCGGGCCACCGTGACATCCCCGCCGAGGGAACTGAAGGACCCGGTACCGAGTACCCCATTGCCCTTACGTGGGGGCGCAGCACTAGTATCCAAGTATACCCACCAATTGTTTTTTCTGTGGTCTCTCACTATTTTTTTTAATGTACTTATAAATGTTGTTAACACTGGTTATATTAAATAGAACAAATTACTTTTATATATAGTTTTTGTTTAAAGCTCTTCCTTGTTGGTGTATTTATGAATTGCCAAATAATTCTGCACACATTGATGAAAGGTGTTGTATCGCTAGACTGCACCTATCTCATTACACAAATACACATCACCCGATCTGCTGCATCCAATAAGTATTCAGGTTTATACAGCTCGGAGGTGAAAATCTGCATAAAATGATGATATGGCCACAATACTCACTGCCTAATACTTCCGCACAAAATGAAGTGTATGTAAATGAACTTTAACCATGGTAGAACATGTGTTATTACTATTTTCTAAAATGACAATGTTCTGCTATATTGAATGAATCTGATAATTAGATATTGGACATATAGCCAATGCTGCCTGTACTGGACCTTCAGAGATGTAAACCTCATTCATAAGATGGGGGGAGGGACGAACCAAGCTCGAGATATTCTCTGATACATGGCTCCAAAAGCAAAGCGCTGCCTCGGGGACCTGTTTGTAGATAGAAATGGCTCAGTATGGGATCTGATAGAAGTGTCAGCATGTTTTTGTTCTTCGACAGTGCAAGCGCCTGTTTACACTCAGATTTCTGGCCAATCAAATTGATCTTCCAGATGATGATTAAATTGATCTGAGTGATCTTCTTTTCACCCACAGATGCTTAGTTAGGATGGAACCAATTCTCATCTTCCTCATCTATTATGATGGTCCTAAAATAAATCTTTCTAATTCCTGTAGATGCTTTTTAGGCTATAACACAATTAACCTATACTCATGAAACATATATATAACAATACCTATTTTATTATTTAAATGAAACCATATAACACAACCACAGACATAACACTACAAACAACCGTGCTCTCTACGTAACCCTATCAAGGGGCCCTCGATGCCCACTACCTATCAGCGGAGGTTGGCACCCTATACATAGTCGAGATTGGCACCCCCGCTCAACGTCGGCTAGCCCTAATTCTCCTGTTGATGCCCTATAAACGTGTCACATTTGGGCCCCCAATTGTTCAACAGGAAACAATTGGGTAAAGATAGATTTCCAGCTGATATAGCCCATAATATGCTGGGCAAAAAAAATATATTTGACAGGGTGAGAGACACAGACATACAAAGTGCAAAACAGTGCAAAAATAAAGTGCTATTGTGAACAAAAAAGTCCTTGCTACACTGCTCCCTATGATCTCGATTCCTGCCTTGCCGCGGGGGTTGGCACCCTACTGTTCAGCGGAAATTGCGCCCCCACTCCACGTCGGCTATCCCTTGGATTCCCTATGGGTAACTTATAGAAATTGGCAGGAAAAAATATATCTTGTTGCTAAGTTGATATATCATAATATAGAAACCAGATTGCTCACAAAACAACAAATAAACTGATAAATACACACGCTAGTTACCATATGCACTAGGTATACATCACAAAATAAGCGAATATCATAGTGTGCCTCATATAGTTAGAGGTCATATATATGACTATTGCCCTAGATAACCTATAATCAGACAATATCTGCATATTTATCTGCAGTAATCTAGCAGTGTGTGCATGAAATATTAGGGCTAAACAGTTAGCAAGGAAACACATGTGACACATACATTACATCAGAGCCTCCTGATGATCCGCTTGGTGAAACGCGTTGAGGCGCATTATGACATCTCTTGAATGATGAGTATCTTTTCCTTGCTAACTGTTTAGCCCTAATATATTGAGTATAGGTTAATTGTGTTATACTATAACTCCTCGGACCTATAATTAGTATAGTTTTTTATGCTTTTTAGGCTACCATCATCTGGATTAGCAGACAGATATTTAAGTAATTATGATCAGTTTCTTAGCAGGCGAGGCAGATTAAAATCACATCAGTTAACCTTTGACACACACAAATTTACATTAATATTGGTCTGATTGCATTACATTGAATCTGTATAAAACACCATTATTAGTATTGTAGCCATTTTTTTTTTCATTTCTGAAAGAAATACATTTTAAAAATCCATGTTTTTTGCATGAACACTGTTTATTCTGGAAAATTGATTTTTTTTCATGGCAAATTTAATTTACAATACAATCTTTGTGGAGTGAAATGGTAACAGTAAAGCAATTCTTGTACCTTGTTTCTTTTAATTTGTGGCATAAATAACACACTTATCGGTCACCTATCACCAAGAGGCTTAGGAACCTTTTACACGGAAAGATTATAGTCCGAAAAATAAATTGCAAGACAGCTCCTAACTGTTGTGCAGTGTAAACTGTTTCAGCTGGAAAACGATCAGCAATTTATTGCTCATTTGTCGTTGATCAAATCTTTATGCTGACCAAAAAATTAGCGTTTTTCAGTGTTGCATCTGCTCATTGAAATCGGCATCTGATAGGCACTTTTACTGGAAAGAGCATGAGTATAGGAAAAACAACCATCTCATATCACCGGTATGACAAAGCATTCAATCTGTATTTCTTCACATTGTTAAAAACGTGCTTTTATCATCACTTGGAGTCTCCAATCTGGTCTCGGTCACCTCCTGTCCCCTAAGAGAAGTCAAACTGAATCTTCTGATTTCATTTGCATACTTTTGTAAGACATGTGGCCAGGGTCGGACTGGGGTGTCTCTACGGGCCCACCCTACAGCTATATGCCAGTACTTGTTAGCTGTTATCCTCGTTGTAGTGGAGCGTCGACTGTAAAACACTGTCGGCTCCTGCACATCTATTGTGCGCCACCATCACTGGGTTGTACAATTATGGTAGTTTGCGTTAAAGGGTAGGGACTCAGGTGGCTCCATTATGTGGCAACTTATCACATGGGCTGATGCCCTAAGATCTGGTGTGAAACAGCTGAGGGAATCTCAGATGCAGTGAGTTCAGACCAGGAGTGCGCTGTGTCACCGCAAACTACAGTACAGATGGGCAGGTGGCTCGCCAATTGGCAACAGACTTCGGAGGCTGATACTCTCATGTCTGCGGCAAAACAGAGTAAGAAAGGTCTAACCATAGCAGAGCTGAACTAGGGGGACACTGAGGAACCGTGCGGTATGGTTCAACCCTGGTATGTGCGGTGTGACAGAAAGGGAAGTTCAGGGAAAGAGGAGGAAATGTGCAATGTGAAACCTGTTGTAAATGCTGTGAAGAATATGGATGTGCTGCGTAAAGAAAATAGTAAAGTTGTTCATTTCAAAGTTGAAATGGACTGTGTCTCAATCTGTGCAAAACCGACTAAAGGAAGCCTAAAGCCAAGCAGAGGAGACCCTGACGGCGCAGAAAGTAGAGCCACAGGTATGCAAAGTAATGGACATTATTTTCATGTGATGGGAGGCCAGGGCACAAAGGCCCCGGTGTCCTCGGCCATGACTACGGCCATGGCCCTTCCTCACAAGTTCACATTCGGCAGATCAGTTCAGGTCCCAGCAGTTAGACCTCCAACATTCTTTAACTTATCACCTATCCTTTGGCCTTGTTCACACGTTCATTATTTGGTCAGTATTTTACATCAGTATTTGTAAGAGAAAAACAGAAGTGAAACAATCAGAGGAAAAGTGTAATAGACATATGTTACCATTTCTGAATTTATCACCCAATCCTGGTTTTAGCTTACAAATACTTAGACAAAATAGTAACCAAATACTGAACATGTGAACATGGCTTTAGGATATGTAATTACTTGTTTTCACCATAGAACCCTGTAAGTGCATATTTTCTACCATGGAATAGTCACAGGACAGGGAAGGGTTAAACGTCCCAGTATTTAATCACCATTGGAAATCAAGAATCTTCCCTTTATGGATGTCAAAGAGAATAAGTGACCGCCATACGCAACACAATCCACTATATTAAGACAAATAATACTAGATACAAGAAACACATACATTCACACCGTGACCAGACAACATATTATCACCATACAGTGACCAAATAATACCACTTACAGGGGATAAATACCACCACACCATGACCAGACCACATATTACTACCATGTAGTGACTGAATAATACCACATACAGGGCAAACATACAATCACACCATGGCCAGACCACATATTACCACCTCATAGTGACCGAATAATACCACAAAAAGAGAAATACCACCACACCATGATCAGATCACATATTACGACCACATAGTGACCAAATACTACAACACTGATCATTATTACTAAAAAACACAATGTTAATAACACTAATATTACCACTGGTGAATTTATACACAGGAGCTCTATATATAGTTTCAGTGTACAGGTAATGATGTGATCACCTGTGACATCATACACAGGAACATAGTATACAGTATATAGTGTCATTGTATAGGTAATACAGTGACTCACCAGTGACATTATACACAGGAACACTGTACCTAGTATACAGTATATAGTGTCAGTGTACAGGTAATACAGTACTCACCAGTGAAATTATACACAGGAGCTCTGTGTATAGTGTACAGTGTATATTGTCAGTGTACAGGTAATGCAGTGATCACCAGTGACATTACACTATATACAGAGCTCCTGTGTATATAGCATACTGGTAATACAGTGATCACCAGTCCATTATACATATAAACTCTGTATATAGTGTACAGGTAACACAGTGACCACCTGTGACATTATACACAGGAGCTCTGGGTATAGTCTCAGGGTACAGGTAACACACTGATGCACCAGTGACATCTGTAGTTTAAATCATTCATCTTCACTTTCCTTCTAAATCCGGTGCAGACCGCCATCACTTCTTTCAGCCAGATGAAGAAAAAAAGCGACATAGTGCCATCCAGCACAGTAACAGAACCCTATATTTGTCCCCCCATGGAAGACAGTATCCTCAAAAGTAAATTAAATTAAAGCAATAATAATGTCCCCTGATTGGCCCCTACAGTAATTATGTCACCACTTACCACCATAAACCAATAATGTATGTTCCTCATTCTGACCAACATACAGTAATTATGTCACCCCTTTATTTAAGATCCAATATCCTGGGTCCCTTTATTTTGCCCCCATCCTTGACCTCTATGTCCACTTTATTAGGTCCCTATCCTGTGCCCCTTTCCGTATTTTTCGGATTATAAGATGCACCGGACCATAAGTTGCCCCCCAAATTTGGGGTGAAAATTGCAGAAAAAGATCTTTTTATGAGATGGGGGTCCATCTTATTGTCTGAATTTACAGTATCTTACCTGAGGGCTGGCAGTTGCAGAGCAGGGTCACAGGAGGCATGGTGTCGGCAGAGATGCGGTGATGCGGTGGGCGATATGGCGTGCACCTGAGCAGGGTCGCTCCCTGTTTAGGTGGGTGATGCCATGGCCTGGTGACCATGGGGGGGTTGCAGCAGTGCTGTGGTGGAGGAAGAGGTGCAGGGATGATGAGGCGCTTTGAGCGGTATGGTGTGAGCAGGGTCCCTTCCAAAGGTGAGGTGACGCATCTTCCTGAGGCCGCGTGTGCGCAGATGAAGTGCTCTGCTTCCTGGCTTCAGGAAAATGGCCGCGGGAGGCCGCGTGTGCGCAGATTGAGATCGCGGCAGCCATTTTCCTGGAACCGAGTTCACAGATTTAGAGCTCGGCTTCAGGAAAATGGTCGCCGCGATCTCCATCTGCGCACGCACGGCCTGCCGCGGCCATTTTCCTGAAGCCCCGGAAAGCAGAGCACTCCATCTGTGCACGAGCGGCCTCAGGAAGATGGCCGCCGCCACCGATAAAGCCATGATTCACCCGACTCTGCTGCTTACCGGGCCGCTGCGTCACCTCACCTGTGGAAGGGACCCCGCTCAATCCATACCGCTCACTGTGCCTCATCATCCCGCACCTCTGTAGCTGCCGCACCTCACTGCCACACCACTGCCGGTAAGCCTGCATCCCAACTATAAGACGCACCCCCCATTTTCCCCCCTTTTTTTGGGGGGGGAAAGTGCGTCTTGTAGTCTGAAAAATACGGTATTTAATAATGTCCCCATCCAGGGACCCTTTATTTAATAATGTCTCCATCCTGGGCCTCTTCAAGTAATAATGTCCCTGTCCTTGGTCCCTTCCTGTAAGTGTAAGAACGTTCCCCTTCTGGGACCCTTCCAGTAATAATGTCACCATCCTGAACCCCTTCCAGTAATATTGTCCCCATGCTGGGCCCCTTCCAGTAATGTTCCCATCATGAGCCCTTCCAGTAATAATGCCCCATCCTGAGCCCCTTTATTTAATAATGTCCCCATCCTGGGCCACTTTATTTAAGGGCCCCATCCTAGGCCCCTATGTTGCCCCATCCTGGACTGCTATGTTGCTCCAATCCTGGGCTCCTATGTTCCCTTTACTAATGTTCCCATTCTGGGCCCCAATATCAGCCCCTATGTCTACTACCCTCCTCAATCACAGATGGAAGGGGCGAGATTATGCTCACCTTCCTGTGCTCCCCTGTGTCCTCTTGCGACTTCATATTCAGCGTGGTCGATAAAATGGAGGCCAACTGCAACTGTGACAGGACGCTCTGCTCTGTGACAGGCCGCACCTTGATGTCACATAGCAGCAACATTGAAAGGCCGCCGGACCATTTAACATCACTGCTTTGTGACTTCGGCACATGGCCTGTCACAGAAAAGAACGCCCTGTCACAACTGCAGCCGGTATTCATCTTTATGTGCGTTGCTGCCAGGGCCAGCTCTAAGTTTTTGTAGGCCCCTGGCAAAAGAGTCTTAGTGGGCCCCTTTAACACATGCAACGAGTTCCAGATAAGAAATCTAGGTATAGCACAATGCCAAAGATTTCACTTACTTCTTACATCACAAGGGTGATATCTATTGTAAATTCTACAATAGCTCAGAAATTGCCAAATCCTCACAGCACACAGAGTGACGGCAGGCTTATAATTTTAGACCGGATAGTATAGTCCTCCATATAGTATTGTGAGCACCACATAGTTATCCATACAGTATTATGGGCACCCATAGTCCTCCATTCAGAATTATGAGCACTACGTAGTCCTGCAAACAGAATTGTGGCCACCACATAGTCCTCCATACAATATTATGCCATATAATGCTCCATACAGTATAATGGGCCTATATAATGCTCCATACAGTATAATTTTCTCCAATAATTGCTCCATACAGTATAATGGGCCCTATATATTGCTCTATACAGTATAATGCGCCCCATATAATGCTCCATATAATATAATGAGTCCCATATATTGCTCCATATAGAATAACTAGCTATTGAACCCGTTCTACGCCCGGGTGGCGAGCATTTATATTGGTATATGGTCTCCATCCTGGTATGTGCTGCTCCATCCTGTGTCCCCATCCTGTCATGTGCTGCTCCATCCTGCGTCCCCATCCTGTCATGTGCTGCTCCATCCTGCGCCCCCATTCTGTCATGTGCTGCTCCATCCTGCATCCCCATCCTGTCATGTGCTGCTCCATCCTGCGCCCCCATTCTGTCATGTGCTGCTCCATCCTGCATCCCCATCCTGTCATGTGCTGCTCCCATCCTGCGCCCCCGTTCTGTCATGTGCTGCTCCCATCCTGCGCCTCCATTCTGTCATTTGCTGCTCCCATCCTGTCATGTGCTGCTCCCATCCTGTCATGTGCTGCTCCCATCCTGCGCCCCCGTTCTGTCATGTGCTGCTCCCATCCTGCGCCCCCGTTCTGTCATGTGCTGCTCCCATCCTGCGCCTCCATTCTGTCATTTGCTGCTCCCATCCTGTCATGTGCTGCTCCCATCCTGCGCCCCCGTTCTGTCATGTGCTGCTCCCATCCTGCGCCCCTGTTCTGTCATGTGCTGCTCCCATCCTGCGCCCGTTCTGTCATGTGCTGCTGCCATCCTGCGCCCATTCTGTCATGTGCTGCTGCCATCCTGCGCCCGTTCTGTCATGTGCTGCTCCCATCCTGTCATGTGCTGCTCCCATCCTGTGCCCCCGTTCTTTCATGTGCTGCTCCCATCCTGTGCCCCCGTTCTGTCATGTGCTGCTGCCATCCTGCGCCCGTTCTGTCATGTGCTGCTGCCATCCTGCGCCCGTTCTGTCATGTGCTGCTGACATCCTGCGCCCCCGTTCTGTCATGTGCTGCTCCCATCCTGCGCTCCTGTTCTTTCATGTGCTGCTCCCATCCTGCGCCCCTGTTCTGTCATGTGCTGCTGACATCCTGCGCCCGTTCTGTCATGTGCTGCTCCCATCCTGCGCCCATTCTGTCATGTGCTGCTGCCATTCTGCGCCCATTCTGTCATGTGCTGCTGCCATCCTGCGCCCGTTCTGTCATGTGCTGCTGCCATCCTGCGCCCGTTCTGTCATGTGCTGCTGCCATCCTGCGCCCGTTCTGTCATGTGCTGCTGCCATCCTGCGCCCCTTCTGTCATGTGCTGCTGCCATCCTGCGCCCCTTCTGTCATGTGCTGCTGCCATCCTGCGCCCGTTCTGTCATGTGCTGCTGCCATCCTGCCCCCGTTCTGTCATGTGCTACTCCCATCCTGCGCCACCATTGTATTATATGCCCCCCGTATGCTGCTGCCATATAAAAAAAAAATATATACCATAATCACCTATCGTCCGGCTCCACTGCAGGTGTGTCTTCAAGAAAATGGCGCCGGAAAGCGCGGACTGCGCAGGCGCCGATTCCGGCAGCAGGAATCGGCGCCTGCTCAGTCCGTGCTTTCCGGCGCCATTTTCTTGAAGACACACCTGCAGTGGAGCCGGAGTGTGTCTTGAAGAAAATGGCGCCGGAAAGCGCGGACTGCGCAAGCGCCGATTCCGGCAGCAGGAATCGGCGCCTGCGCAGTCCGCGCTTTCCGGCACCATTTTCTTGAAGATACACTCCGGCTCCTCTGCCTGTGACTGGTCAGAGGGCGGCACCGGCGCGCATTAAGCGCGTCATCGCGCCCTCTGAACTGTCACAGCAGAGGAGCCGGGAGACGGAGCCGCACGCAGCGCTGGAACGGGGAAAGGTGAATATACTTACCCTCCTGGCGGTCCCTGACTCTCCGGTGGAGATCGCAGTATGCGTTCAGTGCTTACGCATACCGCGATCTCCTGGGAGCGTTACTCTGTGGGGGCCAGACTGCACCGGCGCTTGCGCCTGCGCAGTCTATAAAGGCTTCGGACAGAGTGACGCTCCCAGCGTTATATTATAGATGGCTCAATATTTTGCTCCATACAGTATAATGATCCTATTCAGTGCTCCATACAGTTTAGTGGCCCCATATATTGTGCCATATAAAATAATGGCTCCATATAATGATCTATATAGTATACTGGGCCCTATAAAATGCTCCATACAGTATACTGGGCCCCATAAAATGCTCCATATTGTATAATGGGTCTCATATATTGCTCCATTCAAAATGGTCCCATATATTGCTCCATACAGTGTAATGGCCTCACACAGTGCTCCATACCGTATACTTGGTCCATATATTTCTCCATATAGTACGCTGGGCCCAATATAATGCTCCATATACAGTGAAGGAAATAATTATTTGATCCCTTGTTGATTTTGTAAGTTTGCCCACTGACAAAGACATGAACAGGCTATAATTTTAAGGGTAGGTTAATTTTAATATTGAGAGATAGAATATCAAAAATAAAATCCAGAAAATCACATTGTATAAATTATATACCGTATATACTCGAGTATAAGCCAAGATTTTCAGCCCATTTTTTTAGGCTGAAAGTGCCCCTCTCGGCTTATACTCAAGTCTTTGTCCCAGGAGGTCAGCGTGGGGGGGGGGGGGGAGCGGCAGGAGTGGCAGCTGTCACATCATACTCATCCCCTCCTGACGTGGTCTCTGCACATCACTGCTTCTCAGATGGTCAGCTTGTTCTGGTGTTCAGCGGTCACGTGGTACTGCTCATTAAAGTAATGAATATGGACGTGACTCCACTCCCATAGGCGTGGAGCGCATATTCATTACTTTAATGAGTGGTACCATCTGACCACTGAACACAGGAAGAGCTGCAGGCGCCTGAGACCTGAGATCATATGAAAAGCAGAGGCCGCGCCAGGATGGGGTGAGTATGACGAGGGAGGGTGAGCCTGTTCCCATTCCACAGCCGCGCTGTGTCTTCCGCGTCCTCTGGCTGTGACGTTCAGGTCAGAGGGTGCGATGACGTGTTTAGTGCGCGCCCTCTGCCTGAACAGTCACTGCAGAGACCTGGAAGACACAGCGGCGCGCGGCGGTGGAACGGGGACAGGTGAATATTGCAAGTGCTGGGGGCCTGAGTCAGCGGCGACTCCTGTACCTGGATCTCATATTGCGCCGTTGTCCCTGCCTGATGAGGACCCCGGCACCTCTCCCCCAGCAACGAGAGGTGAGTATGTCAATTTTTTTTAATCGCAGCAGCAGCATATGGGGCATATTATTCTATGGAGCATCTTATGGGGCCATCATTAACCTTTAATGCAGCATTACATGGGGCATATTTTAATATAGAGCATCTTATGGGGCCCATCATGACCTTTATGGAACATTATATGGGGCTCCTGATTCAATATGAATATTCAAAAACATTTAATCTACTGATGTCTAAATTAATTTGACTTTTATTGGTATCTATTTTTATTTTTTAAATTTACCAGTAGCAGCTGCATTTCCCACCCTAGGCTTATACTCAAATCAATAAGCTTTCCCAGTTTTTTGTGGCAAAATTATTGGTCTCAGCTTATACTTGGGTTGGCTTATACTCAAGTATACAGTGGCTTGCGAAAGTATTCGGCCCCGTGGAACTTTTCAACCTTTTCAGTTTTTGAATTTCCACAAAAATTTAAAATAACCAATAAATTTCGTTCATCTTCACGATTGTGTTCCACTTGTTGTTGATTCTTCACCAAAAATTTACATTTGGTATCTTTATGTTTGAAGCATGATATGTGGCAAAAGGTTCCAGGGCGATGAATACTTTCACAAGGCGCTGTATACTGATGAACCCCTTTCTGCCATCCGATGTACTATCCCGTCCATGTGCCCTGGGCCCATATGCCCATGGACAGGATTGTACATCATGTGCGATCGGCCATGCTCACGGGGGGATTGCGGCTGATCGTGGCCAGGTGTCAGCTGATTCCACAGCTGACACCCGGCACTATGTGCCAGGAGTGGTCACGGACCACTCCCGGCACTTTAACCCCCAAAACACTGTGATCAAACATGATTTCAGCGTTCCGGAGCCGGCAGAGGGGCTTAAAGCCCCTTTGCCTTCGGATCATAGACCCCACTGAATGCTGTTGGGTACCGATCTCTACCATGGAGAACCGATGTTGTCATGACGACATCCGGGTCTCCATACCTGAGAGACTTCCTGTCATGTCCATTGATGATCAGGAAGTCTCTCAGGTCAGTGTGCACAGAGTGCAGCGCTGATAGTTTCTATAGCATGCAGATCCTGCTTCATCTGCATGCAATAGAAGCAATCAGCCTGCACAAAATGATTGTCCCATAGTTGGAGAAAGTGTAAAACATAGAATGAAATAAAAAAAATTAAAAAATAATTGTAAAAATATTAAAAAAAAATAATAATAAAGAAATCAATGTTTATTTGATCACTAAATAAATATTTGAATGAAAAAAAATCTAAACAATAAAAGTACACTTATTTGCTATCACCACGTCCATAACGACCCGACCTATAAAACTGTCCCACTAGTTAACCCCTTTTGTGAACCGCATAAAAAAACCAAGGCAAAAAACAATGGTTTATCATACCACCGAACAAAAGTGGAATAGCACACAATCAAAAAGACGGATATAAATAAACATGGTACCACTGAAAACGTCATCTTGTCCCGCAAAAAACGAGCCACAATACAGCATCATCAGGAAAAAAATTAAAAAGTTATAGCTGTCAGAATAAAGCGATGCAAAAACAATTTTTTGTAGTTGTTATTATATAAAAGTGCCAAAACATAAAAAAGATATAAATGAGGTATCACTGCAATCGTACTGAGCCGAAGAATGAAACTGCCTTATCAATTTTACCACACACGGAACGGTTTAAACTCCCCCCAAAAGAAATTCACGAATTGCTGGTTTTTGCTCATTCTGTCTCCCAAAAATCTGAATAAAAAGCGATCAAAAAATGTCATGTTCCCGAAAATGGTACCAATAAAAACGTCAACTCGTCCCACAAAAAAACGATACCTCACATGACTCTGTGGGCCAAAATATGAAAAAATTATAGCTCTCAAAATGTGGTAATGCAAAAACTATTTTTGCAATAATAAGCGTCTTTTAGTGTGTTGTAAGAGGGTGAACTGTAGTCCCACTGAGAGGGCACTAGGACCCTGTGGTTTTTGCCTATTGCAGAAGAGAACAGACCGTGCAAAACTCCCAGAGACAATGTGTGCTGCTGGGTGGGGTCTAGTGTCTCGGGTGTAAAGTGAAACTAGGAAGTGAGAGCTGAGAGAGAAAAAGGCGGGAAGCAAAGGAGAAGCTGCTGTGATATCTTAAAGAGAGACTGTGTGTGGATTTACTGCAAGTGTTTTTGGAGGAAAAGAAGCTTTTGAGAGACTTTTTGTTGCTAACGTTCCCCTGGAGAAGAACTAACCTTTTGTTTAACTCTGTGAGAGACTTGTGAGGCTAACGTTTCCTGGAGAGGAGTTAACCCTTTATTTAACAAAAGACTGAGACTTTACTAAGAACCCAGTACGTATTTGGAAGTCTGTGGATTCCCTGTGCATTGAGTGGAGAACCAAGTCTGGGCAGACTGCTGATACAGAGACGGACGGATTGTCGTGGAAGCATTCCTAGGAGCTACAGAAGCAGAGACAACATCGTGAGACCACTAACTAAGTCCCCGGCGTTTGGGCTCGGCATCAGCCGACAAGACAAGAGGAGTTTGCTGTAACTTATTGGCGCTGAAGATATGAAATGGCTGCAGCCTGTGCGGATTCCTGCCTGAGAGGAAATCCATCTCAGGATACGGTACCATAGTTATAGATACCCGGGTATCTCTGCTCAGAGTGTTAAGTTGTTACTTTAGAGGTGTATCTTATATTAGAGTTGTGTAAGTTATACTCAATGTGCCATTCCAGGGGCTCCCTTAATAACACTACATTCAATTTACACTTGTTCCTGTTTTTAGTTGCCTGTTAGGTAAATTTCTTACTAGTCTGTTGTAGTACACAGTTCTCAGGAGACCTTGGAGTGGCACAGTGATTTCAGCTGCTGCTGAATTAGTGTATCTTTGGGGTGCATCTGTCTTAATATTCTCCATATTACCTTGATTATTTTGCCTTTGAGTAAATACCGTTGGAGATTTCTGCCTTGGTCTTGGTTTGTGACTCACTGGATCTTATTCGGACCTCTGGTCATTACATTTTTGGCGTAGTCGGCAGGATCCAGTGTTTGTCATGGACGAGGGCGAGGGTGGAAATGACCCCGCTGTATCCGCATCCTCCTCGGGGGTTGGGGTTCCCCTGGCAGCCGCGGCGACTTCGGGAGGGTATGTGCCTGTAGGAGCTTTACTTCAGCACATGCCGAAATACGATGGGCGCAATATGGCGTTGCAAGATTGGGCTGAGAGAATCCGGAGTATTCTGCGCATGTGTAATTTGACCCCCGCGTTACGCGCTGAGCTGGCATTAAATGCACTGGAGGGTGATATTAGGCGTATGGTGATGGTGCGCCCAGAATCAGAGAGGGATACATTAGAAAAGATTTTGGAACTGTTAGAGGGGAGTTTGGGGGGCCGAGCGCGCGTGGCCCAGCTTCGGTCCCTATTCTTTAATCGTCCCCAGAGACAGTGTGAGTCCCTGATGCAGTACTCTAATATTTTGCAAGAGATGTTGAATGAGATGCAGCGACTAGACCCGGGGGCCATGGGGGCATTCCGGGAGGTAGACCGCTTGCTCCGGGACCAATTCATCACCGGTGTAGCCAATAGACTTCTCCGGGACAAACTGTTGGAAATGGCCCGGGTTGCACCAGAGTTATCTTTCTGGCAGATTTACCGAGCTGCAGTGGAAAGGGAAGAGAAATCGGCCTATGTTCCCGAGGGGTCAGTGAACAGTGCCCAGCTGGAGGAAGGTGGTTCATCAGGGTCGGGGGGAGAGGGGCTGGTAAGCATGGTACAAGCTCTGCGTGCTGAGGTGAAGGAGTTGAAGCTGAAATTGTCTCAACTGACAGTTGATCCCGCCTCTACCCCCTCGCGGGAACCTCCTGCCTCACCCCCTGGAACGGTGACCCCGCAAATGGCCAGGTCGTCCTATCAGAATGAGTCAAGCCCTCGCCCACGAGGAACAATCACCTGCTGGAAGTGTGGCCGCCAGGGACACATCTCACGTTACTGCCGGGCGCTTACAGCCCCAGAAACCCCGTCGCCGGCTTTAAACTTCCGGCCGCTGCCATGAGAGGGCAAGCAGCAGCGGCCCCACCCACACAAAGCCCTCGACGGAATGAACAAGATTTGTTTGCATGTAGTCCAGTGATAGAAGCAGAGTTTGAAGGGCGGAAGATGAGGTGCTTGGTTGACACGGGATCCGAATGTACTATAATGCCTCTAGAAGTATATGAGAGATACTTCAGTCGACTAGTGATTCCAGAGGATGGCCGAGTGATACGACTGACCGCCGCAAATAATGGTCAATTGTCAGTAAAAGGGATTGTGTGGATGCAACTAAAAATGTTTGGTCAAGAGCTGGGGCAGAAAGGGGTAGTACTGGTGGATCACCCCCCTAGAAGAGGGATGGAAGTGACGCTCGGAATGAACGTGCTGCGAGATTTGAATCACCAGATGTATGCCAGTGAAGGACCCCGATACTGGGCCCGTGCGACAAGACACCGACCCACACAGAGAATTCTACACCGTCTAGTGCTGAGTTGCGACTTGCTGAAAAGTGCGGTCCCAGGTGGCCGGGTGGGCCGGGTCCGAGTGACTTCGAGGGCCCCGATCCTGCTGGGACCCAGACAAGAGGAACTCTTAATGCTGCCTGTGGGAGCTGCACAGAGATTGAATGGGCTTGAAGTGCTACTTGAGCCCGCCCGAGAGGGTTCCTCATTTGCCAAGGTACATGTGGCCCGTTCTTTGGCGATTGTGAAGAATGGACGAGTACCGGTCCGATGCATCAATGTTTTAGATGAAGCTGTTGCAATTCCCGCTGGGACCATACTGGCTGAACTGTTCGTACCGGCAGAGAAGGTGCCGGAAAATGCAGGGTTCGAATTGCGACCAGACCAACAGTCATCCTGGACATTCGCGGTCGAGGTAGGCCGGACTGAACCTCCTACGGAGGAATGGAATGTTCATGTGATCATGGAGCAGATGGGAGTGGATCGGGAGAAGCTGACCCCCGTGCAGTTGGAGCAGTTGGAGAGAGTTTTGTGGGAACATCAAGAGACCTTTTCCCGACATGGAGAGGACTTCGGGTGTACCCAGATGATTGAGCATGAGATTCCAACGGGGGATACTCCACCCATTAGAGAAAGATATCGCCAAATTCCTCCGGCGCTCTATCAAGAGGTGAAGAGCATGGTGGCCAGTATGCTGGACAACCAAGTGATCCGAGAGAGCCGGAGTCCCTGGGCGGCCCCTGTAGTCTTGGTCCGCAAGAAGGATGGGACACTCCGATTTTGTGTGGACTATCGGAAATTGAATGCCCACACCGTACGGGACGCATATCCTTTACCCCGTATTGAAGAATCCCTGTCGGCCCTGGGTCGGGCCAAGTATTTCTCAACGTTGGATTTGGCAAGCGGGTACTGGCAGGTCCCAATGGCTGAAAAAGATCGGGCCAAGACGGCGTTTGTATTGCCAATGGGGCTCTTTGAGTTCAACCGGATGCCCTTTGGCCTCGCTACCGCCCCGGGAACCTTCCAACGCCTGATGGAACATTGCTTGGGCGATCTAAATTTTGAATCAGTCCTGATATATTTGGACGACATTGTGGTGTTCGGAACCTCATTTGAAGATCATCTGGAGAAGCTGCGTCAAGTTCTCCGGCGGCTCAAGAGCTACGGCCTGAAAATAAAGCCAAAAGAATGTCAGCTGTTACGAAACCAGATTGAATATTTGGGGCATCTGGTGACCCCGGACGGGGTACTACCTTTAGCCAGTAAGATTAAGGCGGTACAAGAGTGGCCACCTCCTTGTGACCTGCGAGAAGTGCGGGCCTTCCTGGGCCTAGCAGGATACTATCGGCGGTTTGTGCCTAAATTCTCACAAGTGGTGAGTCCCTTGAATGAACTTTTGAGAGGGACAGCGCTGGGTCCTCGAAATCGCCCCATTCCATGGGGGCCCCTACAGAAAAAGGCATTTGATGGAGTGAAAACCGCCCTAACGAGTGCCCCATTGCTGGCCTACGCCCGGTTTGACACCCCTTTTTTTGTTGTATACCGATGGTAGTCTTCATGGGTTGGGGGCAGTACTAGCACAGGTGCAGGACGGCCGAGAGCGAGTGATTTCTTATGGCAGCAGATCTTTAAGAGACTCCGAGCGAAATCCGGCTAACTACAGCTCATTCCGGCTGGAATTGCTGGCCCTGGTGTGGGCAATGACAGAACGCTTCGCCGAGTATCTAACAGGAGCTGAGGTGCTAGTCATGACAGATAACAACCCGCTAGCTCACTTAGAGAATGCAAAACTGGGGGCGTTGGAGCAGCGGTGGGTCGCCAGACTGGCCAAGTTCAATTACCGCATTAAATTTCGCTCTGGTCGAGAGAACGGCAATGCAGATGCATTGTCAAGAGTGCCCCTTGGGTCATCCGGGGAAGATGTTGATGAACAACTTGAGGATACTGAAACTCCAGCTTTGGGGCAAATACCTATCTTCCAAAGTGTGGTACACTCAAGTGGGGTGGCCACCGGGATGCCCTGTGTCCTGGGTAAAACACCCTCAGATTGGACAAGAGTCCAGGATGAGTGTCCGGACGTTGCACTTGTGCGCCGTTGGGTACAAAACAAGGCCTGGCCCAGTGCAGAGGACAAGGCTCAGTTGTCCATGGAAGGAATGAAACTCCTTCGACAATGGGATAAATTGTGTGTGGAACAAGGTCTTTTGTATCGTAAGGTGTACCTGCCATCGGAGCTGCAGCATCGGTACCAACTGATAATTCCTGTGGGGATGGGGCCGGTGGTCGCTCGTGAGGCGCATGAGAAGGGGGCCCATTTTGGAAGTGAAAAGACACTTCAGTGGTTGCAGCGAGTCCTCTACTGCCCTGAGTTGGGAGGGATGGTGGCCGACGCGTGTCGGCAGTGCCGAATTTGTGGGCTCAACAAAAGCCCTGAGCAGCGGGCTCCCACACAGTCTATTAAGACTTCAGCTCCACTGGAACTACTCATGATTGACTACGTGTTGATAGGGTACTCTACATCAGGGTACTCCTACTGCCTGGTGATGACAGATCACTTTACCAAGTATGCTGTAGCGGTGCCGACAAGAGATCAGACGGCCAAGTCGGCGGCTGAGGCAGTGTGCCGACATTTCTTCCAAGTGTTCGGGTGTCCGCAGAGAATACATTCAGATCAAGGGGCCTGCTTTCAGGGAACGCTGATGAAAGAGTTGCACCAGCTCTATGGTATCGAGCAGTCGAGAACAACGCCTTACCACCCTCAGGGTAACGGGGCGTGTGAGCGTTTTAATTGGACCCTGTTGCAAATGTTGAGGTCCTTAGAGAGTCAGCAACAGACATGCTGGCCTGAGTATCTCCCCGAATTGATGTGGGCTTACAATAACAGGGTGCACAGTACTACTGGTTACTCACCACACATGTTGATGTTTGGTAGACCTGGCCGAGACATTGAGGATTTGAGCATGCCAGATCCCTCCTCCGCCCCCCTTCGGACTGCATCCGAGTGGGTACGAGAGCATCGGCGGCGGTTGAGGGTGGTGCATCAGGTGGTGGGTGACCGCCTTCGCCAGGTGGTCCATAAGGACACGCGACCTGTACAAACAGAGCTGTTCTCTCCGGGAGACAGAGTGTTGGTGAGGACAAAACGACGGTCAGGAAAGCTGAGTGACCGATGGGAGGCGATACCGTATCTGATAAAAAAACAGGTGAACCCTGAGATTCCAGTGTACGAGGTCGAACCGGTGGGGACAGGGGGGCCAACCCGTAATTTGCATCGTAACATGTTACAGCGGTGCTGGTTTGAAGATTCGGCGCCTACCCCCCCTAGAGCCAGAGGCCATGTTTCAAGGGGCGGAAGCTCTGAATGATCTTGAGTTTGATGGTGTGCTTACTCCTGCGCCTGCTTATTTGCCCCCTGTGACCGATCTGGCCTCGGGTGATGAGAATGTTGGGGATATGGAGGATGTTGTTGAGGAGAGTGCATCAGGTCAACTGCTTGGTCCTGACGCTGTATCACAGGACATCGAGCCGCAGGAGGAGACAACTCCACTTACGCCCACTAACACGACCATGGAAGAGACTCTAGCTCCCTCTAAGGTCGCACCTGTTGATGTAGGACTCAGGAGAACTACACGATCTACGGCAGGAATACCGCCTCAGCGATATGCTCAAGATGAATTTGAGTGGGAAGGTATGTCGAGGACGCCAACCTCTAGTGGGGTGGCATGTAAGAGGGTGAACTGTAGTCCCACTGAGAGGGCACTAGGACCCTGTGGTTTTTGCCTATTGCAGAAGAGAACAGACCGTGCAAAACTCCCAGAGACAATGTGTGCTGCTGGGTGGGGTCTAGTGTCTCGGGTGTAAAGTGAAACTAGGAAGTGAGAGCTGAGAGAGAAAAAGGCGGGAAGCAAAGGAGAAGCTGCTGTGATATCTTAAAGAGAGACTGTGTGTGGATTTACTGCAAGTGTTTTTGGAGGAAAAGAAGCTTTTGAGAGACTTTTTGTTGCTAACGTTCCCCTGGAGAAGAACTAACCTTTTGTTTAACTCTGTGAGAGACTTGTGAGGCTAACGTTTCCTGGAGAGGAGTTAACCCTTTATTTAACAAAAGACTGAGACTTTACTAAGAACCCAGTACGTATTTGGAAGTCTGTGGATTCCCTGTGCATTGAGTGGAGAACCAAGTCTGGGCAGACTGCTGATACAGAGACGGACGGATTGTCGTGGAAGCATTCCTAGGAGCTACAGAAGCAGAGACTACATCGTGAGACCACTAACTAAGTCCCCGGCGTTTGGGCTCGGCATCAGCCGACAAGACAAGAGGAGTTTGCTGTAACTTATTGGCGCTGAAGATATGAAATGGCTGCAGCCTGTGCGGATTCCTGCCTGAGAGGAAATCCATCTCAGGATACGGTACCATAGTTATAGATACCCGGGTATCTCTGCTCAGAGTGTTAAGTTGTTACTTTAGAGGTGTATCTTATATTAGAGTTGTGTAAGTTATACTCAATGTGCCATTCCAGGGGCTCCCTTAATAACACTACATTCAATTTACACTTGTTCCTGTTTTTAGTTGCCTGTTAGGTAAATTTCTTACTAGTCTGTTGTAGTACACAGTTCTCAGGAGACCTTGGAGTGGCACAGTGATTTCAGCTGCTGCTGAATTAGTGTATCTTTGGGGTGCATCTGTCTTAATATTCTCCATATTACCTTGATTATTTTGCCTTTGAGTAAATACCGTTGGAGATTTCTGCCTTGGTCTTGGTTTGTGACTCACTGGATCTTATTCGGACCTCTGGTCATTACAGTGTGACAGTTGCCGAACATAATAACCTGCTATAAATAGTCAATCAAACCCCCCCTTTATCACCCCCTTAGTTACGGAAAAATAATAAAATAAAAAAAAGTATTTATTTCAATTTTCCCATTAGGGTTACGGTTAGGGTTATGGCTAAAGTTAGGGTTAGGGTTGGGGCTAAAGTTTGGATTAGGGTTAGGCTTGTGGTTAGGGGTATGGTTAGGTTTGGGATTATGGTTAGGGTTGTGTTGGGGTTAGGGCTCTCCAAACACGACATGGCGTCTGATCTCAATTCCAGCCAATTCTGCATTGAAAAATCAGCGTACTCAGGACAAATTGCACAACAACTTTTGGGGTCCCATTTCTCCTGTTACCCTTGGGAAAATAAAAAATTGGGGGCGAAAAGATCATTTTTGTGGAAAAAATATGAATTTTTATTTTCACGACTCTCCGTTATAAACTTCTGTGAAGCACTTGGGGGTTCAAAGTGCTCACCACACATCTAGATAAGTTCCTTAGGGGATCTAGTTTCCACAATGGGGTCACTTGTAGGGGGTTTCCACTGTTTAGACAAATCAGGGGCTCTCCAAACACGACATGGCGTCCGATCTCAATTTTGCATTGAAAAGTCAAACGGCGCTCCTTCCCTTCCGAGCTCTTATATGCGCTCAAACAGTGGTTTACCTGCATATATGGGGTATCAGCGTACTCAGGAGAAATTGTGCAAAAACATTTGGGTTCCAATTTCTCTTGTTACCCTTGGTAAAATAAAACAAATTGGATCTGAGTATATTTTGAAAAAGTTAAATGTTCATTTTCAAAGTTGGAAAATTGCGAAATTTTCAAAATTTTCGCCAAATTTCCTTTTTTTTTTTTTTTTTTACAAATAAACGCAAGCAATATCAAAGAAATTTTACCACTATCATGAAGTACAATATGTCACGAGAAAACAAACTTAGAATCACCGGGATCCATGGAAGCGTTATTACCTCATAAAGGGACAGTGGTTAGAATTGGAAAACTTGGCCTGTCATTAACATGCATGCTTAGTGTAAAGGGGTTAAAATGATATTTGGGGTGATGAAATCCATCTTGTGGTTCTTGTGTAATCAGCGTTAGAAGATTTCAGTTAATGATATGCTCGTGCTCCGGGGCAGGACTGTTGGCAGAGTCTTATCTTCCTTCTCTAAGCCAGAGAAACCAAGGAAAGATCTGTCCACAGGCCACCCTGAAGCACAAACATGTTCCTCATCATAGAGACAGACTTTGTGCTGCGGGGCAGCCTGTGGGCAGAGTCTTTCCTTTGTTTCTCTGACTTAGAGCAGGAAGATAAGACTCTGCCTACCGTCCCACCCTGGAGCACGAGCATATTATTAACTGAAGACTTCTAACACTGATTATACAAGAACCACAAGATGGATTTCTTCAGCAAAGGTATCAGTTTAATCAGTATAACAGTGGCAACATGACAATGCCTGTAGTTTTTTTAGCAAAATCCTGCTGACAGGTTCGCTTTAAATATGTGTTTTATTGATTGAAATTGTTCCAATCAGTAGATCTCTATCTACCTATCTGTCTATCTATCTATCTATCTATTTATACTGATCACTCTCTCTTCCTCAAAATTATGAAAAAACGGAAACATAATTTTGAAGTCATCTCCATTAATTCAGTAATAAGTATGAGCATCACATGCAAAAGTACACTCACACACCTTGGCTGCTATCAATGAGGTTATGACTGTTTGAAAAATGTTCAGCCGCACTGAATGCATTTGGACACACAAATCATCAAGATCCGCTGCTTGCAGCTCTTTTTGTAATTCCCGACCAACAATGTCACAAATGTGCTTGGGATAAGTCTGTAGATGCTGCAGAACATGGTAGCATGTTAAGGCAATATAGGCTTCTCACAGTAACACAAGCAACATGCGGCCTGGTATGTAGAAAAACTGCTCCTGGTGTAAGCCGTGGACAGAGGTGGGCTTCCCAGGATACAGCAAAGCTATGGACAAGGAAAGTAGTAAACGCTAAACTTGAAAAATGAACTTTTATTGTTAAACTCAGACTGGTTATGCTTCTACCAACCAATAGGTTAGTTCACACACACCAGCTGCAAATTACATGCAGACGGTTAGTGGTAGGTGACGGTCAGCGGCATATTCCCCATCACCTCACACTGGACACTATGGAGAACTGGCCGTACAACTGGTTCCACGATTGATCTATTTTGTACTGTAAGAGAAATTGGACGTTACATATCAAGACTAAGTGCAATCCGATTTCCATGGACTGTCACAATGGAGAAGATGGAGAATATTTTTTATCTTTCTTCTCCTCATCCGAGAGAATCGGATCACACTATGATCACATTCTGATAAAACTCTGATCAGAGTTTAATCAGTGTGATTTTCATAATCGTCCTGATCGTGGATCAGATACACGATCGTCAGCACCTGCTCCAAGGTTGCACACAACTATCCATTAATATCAGAGGAAAGCCAAACAGAACCATTCAGCCACCCTTTCATTTCATGAGCTTTTGGCACCCTATCCCACACCAATAACATTTTGATAGTTTATTATGACATATAAGTAGATTAATGAAATCGCAGTTACCGTTTATATATATATATATATATATATATATATATGGGTTTCAGCGATATCCCCTTATTTCTCTGCCTTCCATGAAGCTTTACTTAATTATGTTTTTCTGAAAGGCTTTAGGCTACTTTACGCTGACAAATGTTCTGCTGCAGAATTTGCTGTAGATCCCTGATAAGAAAACACGTTGGGTTCTGCTTCAGATTTTGATGTGAATTAGTCACAGATTCCATCTTCTGCATTGCAAAAGGGTGAAATCCTCCATGAAAAAGCAGAGCATAAATGGACATGCTGCGGATATAAAATTCACAGCATGGGTCAATTTCTGTTGAGGAGTTTTCTGCAGCTTGTAGATGAGTTCTAGTAAATCCAGTTTGAAAATCTCCAATGTTGTCACAACATAAATTTAAAACAGATCTCTGAATTTGTTTTCTTATCATTATCTATTGTTAGTGAGATTTATTGAATTGAACCCAATATTCTAAATGACGACCGACTAAAGATTCTGACATTGTAATCAAGATTCCCAAATTTTGCTTGAGATTACTGTTAGAATTGTTAGGTGTAGACGTGGATCAGTCATGATAACGAGAGTAACGGCTCATTCCAACTTGCGATGAAATTGGGCAAATGCAATCCGATTAAAAATAGGATTGCATTCAGATCAATGTTAATCTATGATAGTGTGCTCATCTGCGTTTTTTCGGACCATGTGAGTGCTGTCCGATTTTTACACACCGATGTCCTTTGAAAAGCCGGTAATTCATATGCGGGTACAGTAAAAACACAACGGGACTCGACAGGAGAGAATAGATGGATTACATAAAGTATATACACATAGAATAGATAGATATAAAGATATCAGTCATATATACAATCAGTACAGTCCGTGTGCAGCTTACTGTACATGTATCTAATTATTAAAATATTATTTTTCTGTAAAAAATGGCGCAATTTTCTTAACCAGCAGAGGGAAAGCTGACAGCTGGGAGAAGGTGTTTATAGCCTGGGAAGAGGGTAATACCCATAGAGCTTCCTAGGTTATAAATATCAGCTCACAGCTGTATATTAAGCATTTACTGGCTATTAAAATTGGGGAACCCCCTAGAAAATGATGTAGTGTCCCCCTATAATTAGCAACCTGGAAAGGCTATGCAGACAACCATGGGCTGATATTAATAGCCTAGGTAGGGGCCAAGGATACTGCCCCCCCCAGGTCAAAAACAGCAGCTCTCAGCCACCCCAGAAAAGACGCATCTCTAAGATGTGCCAATTGTGGCACTTAGACTCGCTCTTCCTACTTGACCTGTAGCGGTGGCAAATGGGGTGATAGTTGGGGGGTTAGTGTCACATTTGTATTGTCAGGTGACATCAAACTGCGAGGTTAGCAATGGAGAGGTGTCTATAAGATGCCCCCATTACTAACCCCATAGTCACAGTGTAATAAAAACAGACACGCAGAAAAGTCCTTTAATTGAAAGAATGACACAAAGTCCTTTAATAAATCTTAATTAAACCATACTTACATCGCCCATTCCACAGATGCCATTGTCTTCTGCAAAAGAGTTAAAATAAAAAACAATATTCCTCACCTTTCCGCAGAGCAGAAATTTTAAACACCTCGATCTACACTCACTCTCTGAATCCCTTCTCCCTCTTACAGAAAGTTCCCTACACAATGTGGATGATGCTGCCGCTCTGTATAACACCACAATAGCTGTAGCTTTGGAATCTGTTGCCCCTCTCACAGATACGAAAGCTGGAAAAATCAACAGACAGCCCTGGTACACTAGCCTGACCAAAGAACTGAGGCAAGCTTCCAGGGCTGCTGAGCAGAGATGGAAAAGATCCCACTCCAAGGAGCACTTCATTGCATTCAAACAGTCGCTCACTACTTTCACAGCCACACTCCCCACAGCTAAACAAACCTACTTCTCATCTCTCATATCCTCCGTGTCTCACAACCCTAAACAGTTATTCAACACCTTCAATTTTTTCCTCTGTCCCCCAGCACCTCTTCCCTCCCCACTCATCTTAGCTGAAGATTGATAACATCTATCAAAAACAGAAGAAATAGATGTGGCACTCACCCAAGTATTGCTGCAATTCAATGTCCTTTATTCATCTTAAATCGAAACAGACATGGTAAGGAGAGGCGGCTGGTGGGAGTTATGGTGTGGGGAGTGAGAGAAGGACAAGATTGATAACATCAGAGACAGTTTTGGTCGACAACCCCCAGAGCCCTACCTCCCAAATGCCCAGCCCTCCACCTACAAAACCAACTTCTCCACCATTACAGAAGATAAACTCTCCACTCCACTTTCAAGATCGCATCTCACCACCTGTGTACTTGACCCGATCCCTTCCCACTTCATCCCAAACCTCGCAACAGTCTTCATCCCAACCCTAACCCGTCTATTCAACCTATCACTAACAACTGGTGTTTTCCCCTCAAGCTTTAAACATGTCTCAATCACGCCTATCCTCAAAAGTCCTTTCTTGACCATCCTCTGTATCTAGCTATCGCCCTATATCACTTCTCCCCTATGCCTCAAAACTACTGGAACAGCACGTCCATCTTGAACTGTCCTCCCATCTCTCTTTCTGCTCCCTCTTTGACCACTTACAATCTGACTTCCGGTCACACCACTCCATTGAAACTGCCCTAACTAAGGTCACCAATGACATATTAACCGCCAAGAGCAAGCAACACTACTCAGTCCTCCTCCTTCTGGACCTGTCCTCTGCCTTTGACACAGTGGACTATTCTCTATTATTTCAGACCCTCTCATCCCTTGACATCACAGACTTGGCCCTATCCTGGATCTCATCATACCTAAAAGACCGGACATTCAGCGTCTCCCACTCACATACCACCTCCTCACCTCGCCCCCTATCTGTCAGAGTCCCGCAAGGTTCAGTCCTAGGGCCACTGCTCTTCTCTATTTATACCTTTGGCCTGGGACAGCTCATAGAATCTCACAGCTTTCAGTATCATCTCTTTGCTGATGACACACAGATCTACATCTCTGGACCAGATATCACCACCCTACTAACCAGAATCCCTCAATGTCTATCCGCTATTTCATCCTTCTTCTCCACTAGATTTCTAAAACTTAACATGGACAAAACAGAATTCATCATCTTTCCCCCATCTCATGCGACCCCCCCAACGAACCTATCCATTACAGTAAACAGCTGCCCACTCTCCCCAGTTCCACAAGCTCGCTGCCTCGGGGTAATCCTTGACACTGATCTCTCCTCCAAACAACATATCCAAGACCTTTCTACTTCCTGCCGCCTTCAACTCAAATATATTTCACAGATCCGTACATTCCTCTGCTGCCTGACTAATCCACCTGTCCCCCCGCTATTCCCCGGCCTCTCCCCTCTGTCAATCCCACTGGCTCCCCATTGCCCAGAGACTCCAGTACAAAACCCTAACCATGACATGGACATGACATACAACCTCCTACTCTCTGAACTCTCCTCTAGCACTCTGGCACCACTCCAATTTATCCTACACTCTGCTGCCCGACTAATCTACCTGTCTCCCTGCTATTCCCCAGCCTCTCCCCTATGCCAAGCCCTTCACTGGCTTCCTATCATCCAGATACATCAGTTCAAAACCCTTACTATGACATACAAAGCCATCCACAACCAGTCTCCTCCATACATCTGTGACCTCGTCTCCCGGTACTTACCTACACGCAACCTCCGATCCTCACAAGATCTCCTTCTCTACTCCCCTCTTATCTCCTCTTCCCACAATCGTATACAAGATTCTCTTGCGTATCACCCCTACTGTGGAACTCTCTACCACAACATATCAGACTCTCGCTTACCATCAAAATCTTCAAAAAGAAGTTGAAGACCTACCTCTTCCGACAAGCCTACAACTTGCAGTAACCACCGATCGACCAAACCGCTGCACGACCAGCTCTACCCTCACCTATTGGATCCTCACCCATCCCTTGATAGATCCTATTGTAGATTGTGAGCCCTCGTGGGCAGGGTCCTCTCTCCTACTGTACCCAGTCGTGACTTGTATTGTTTAAGATTATTTTACTTGTTTTTATCACGTTTACTCCTCACATGTAAAGCGCCGTGGAATAAATAGCGCTATAATAAAAAAAATAATAATAATCCATTTGTCCCGCGATGGGTCGAGCTCTGCTACATCTGGATGGCAGACTGCATGGTTGCATAATACGACCACACAGACTGTCATCCAGCAGACACTGAGCACCGTGTGCTCAGTGTCTCTCTGTGAACTCCTATTGCCTGCCTGACGGCACCGTGAGCGAGCTATTTGTGCACCACAGTTGAATGCAAGGGTTGTGTGTGTGTCTGTTTTTGCTGTCCTTAAAAATGGACTGCATATGAGCGCACAAAAAGGACGTGTGAAGGGGGCCTAAGTAGCACTGAACAGGAGAGGGCTCCTTCATGTATGTTTGCCTGGGCAGCTGCCCCCTCTGCCCTTCTGCTAGTTAAACAATACAACAAGGGCAATCCTATCAGTAAGGTAGATAGCAGCAAGGATAAATACTAGTGTAGGATAATAAATCCTAACCTTTAATGTATAATCGAATAAAAACAGCAGAACACACATGTAAACAATACCACAAAGAAAATGCTCAAAAACAATACCAATGCAGATAATGAAATGGTTTGGTCTCACCCCTTCGATGTCCTGGAGTAGGTCATACTTCTACTAGGGAAACCGTAGGAAGTGGTATGTAGCAATAGCTTCTCTGTCGTGCAGGTCTCCCGTCGTCCTGTAGAGAATGTCTCTTAGCTCTATCACGACATGTTTCGTCCACCGGTCAAAGTGAACTCATCAGGGAAATGGAAGTATACAGAGAAATTAGGGTTCAAAGTTTCTGAACCATTGTGAAATCTTTGACTCAAAAATGTTTATATATAAAAAGTTAGGGTGTCTCATCATAGGGATACCCTATCTGCAGAGTACCGGGAAAGGTGATACCTAAAGCTCTAGGTATCACCTTGAGTCCACTTTCACTTGTGAACAAAACATGTTGGAAGGAAAACACATGGCCTACTCCAGGACATCGAAGGGGTGAGACCAAACCATTTTATTATCTGCACTGCTATTGTTTTTTATCACTTTGTGGTATTGATTACATATGTGTTCCCCTGTTATACATTAAAAGTTAGGTTTTATTATCCTACTAATATTTATCCTTGCTGCTACCCCCCGGTAGTTACATTACTGTCTGTGTGGATAACATGTTAGTGCAGCGCCCCAGGGTCCGGGTCGTTGCAGTAATGCCATTTTCCTCTAGGGGGGAGTGATGTTACGTTTGGAGGCGAAGAAAGACAACTGAATCCAGGTATCACAAACATACAACACATTTCGCACTCCAGGCCACCAGGGGGAGCTATGCTCCTATTTATTAGGGCACTCTTCACACTTAGGTAAAACTGGTGACCTGGGGAGGAAGTTAGGCAGTTGCTGGCTGAGCTTTGCTCAGGTAGTTGGTCCCTGACAGGGGTGGGATCCTGTCAGAGGCCGAGACAGAAGGACACGGAGCTGCGCCTGCCCTGGTGCGGCAGCTTCCAGAAAGAGACACGGAAAGAGAACTGTATTGTAGAGAGGGTGAAGAAGTCATAGCAAAGGAGTGGATATCAGAGGAGTTCTGACCTACACAGGCTGCCTCCTTCTGAGGCGCAAGATCCCGGTAGCCGGAACACCGAGGGAGCAACAGTCCTTTATGCCTTGTTCCAGAGACCGGCAGGACAGCTAATTTCACGTTACTGGTCCAACCTATACCCAGGAGGCATGGTGGCAACTCTCAGAGGCTTGGGCATGCTAGAGTCCCTATAAACCGCCTCAAGCCACCAGTCATACGGGTTTGTCCTATCCTATATGGGGGACAGAGAGAGAGAGACATAACATCTACAACAGTTGTAAGGACCTTATGAGAAGCTTAGCAGTAAGGGACTACCACACTGCAGCGCAAGGGAAGGCTACTGATTTCCACCTGGATAAGGGGACTCTGGACTTGCCTCCAATCCGGCCATAGTCTGCCTGCCCTGTGGTCTGGTGCCCTGGATCGGGCATCTGCGCTAGCAGGATCGGCAAATCCGATCCCTTTTGGGATTTTGCATTAGCGCAGTCCGTAGCGCTATGCGCTAAACGGACTGCCCTAACGCAATGTGACCCTAGTCTTATACAAGACTGAGCACAGCCAAAAGACACAAGATAGCTGTATTGCATCAGTCTCTCCCTGGCACCAAGAAATGGTAGATTGAGGACTGTAAAAGTAATGGTTGGCCAAAAAGACAGTGCAGCAGATGAAATCCACATCATGCTTGCTCCATTTTGGAATCGGAAAATGACCAGCAGTGCCATCACCAGAACTGTCAGCAATGAGTGGGTTCCAGCTGTACCAATCTGCTGTTGAGAAAAGTCTGTCCAGAAGTGCTCTTCATAGAAAAATTGCATTCAAAATGCCATACCATTGAAGTGGAAACAAGGCAAAGAGATTGAACTATGTATGAAAATGTATGAACAGGAGTCCAGAAAATGATAGCAGATACTCATGAGCGATGAGACAAACCTAGAAACATTTGCTTAACAGTAGGCAGTTTGTTCACCGAAGCTTTGGAGAGCGGTGCAATAATGTTTGCAATAGTGAAACATGATGGAATTTCCTTGCAAGTTTGGGGTGGCATTTCAGCAAATGTATTTGAGGATTTGGTCAGGATGAATTGTGTCTCATTGCTGAGAAATACAGCCAGTTATAACTTATTATCCATCATGCAATACTATCACAGAGGCATACGATTGGCTCTAAATTTATTCTGAACTAGGACATTGAGTGCCAAACATACAGCCAATGTCAATAAGAATTATCTCCTGTATTAAGAAGAACAATTAGTCAAGGAAGTAATGATATAGCCTCCACAGAGCTCCGTTCTTAAGGTACCTTCACACATAACGATATTGTTAACGATATCGTTGCTTTTTGTGACGTAGCAACGATATCGTTAAGGAAATCGTTCTGTGTGACAGCGACCAACGATCAGGCCCCTGCTGGGAGATCGTTGGTTGCTGAGGAAAGTCCAGAACTTTATTTCGTCGCTGGACTCCCTGCAGACATCGCTGGATCGGCGTGTGTGACACCGATCCAGCGATGTCTTCACTGGTAACCAGGGTAAACATCGGGTTACTAAGTGCAGGGCCGCGCTTAGTAACCCGATGTTTACCTTGGTTACCAGCGTAAAAGTAAAAAAACCAAACACTACATACTTACCTACCGCTGTCTGTCCCCGGCGCTCTGCTTCTCTGCACTCCTCCTGCACTGACTGTGAGCGTCGGTCAGCCGGAAAGCAGAGCGGTGACGTCACCGCTCTGCTTTCCGGCCGCTGTGCTCACAGTCAGTGCAGGAGGAGTGCAGAGAAGCAGAGCGCCGGGGACAGACAGCTGTTGTGAATTCTGTGGCTGAGTTCACTTCTGTGGTCACAAGTGGTATTGCAGTCTCTGGGCTTCCTCCCTCAGGTGTTTTGGTGAGCTCGTTGGCTGCCTTGCTATTTAGCTCCACCTGAGTCTGTCTTCCTTGCTCCTTGTCAATGTTCCAGTGTTGGATCTGAGCTACTGCATCTTTCCTTGGGCCTGCTGCTCTGCTAGATAAGTGCTTCTAGTTTGTTTTCTGTTTTTTCTGTCCAGCTTGCTATTAACTTTTGCTGGAAGCTCTGAGAAGCAAAGGGGTGCACCGCCGTGCTGTTAGTTCGGCACGGTGGGTCTTTTTGCCCCTTTGCGTGGTTTTCGTTTTAGGGTTTTTTGTAGACTGCATAGTTCTTTTTGCTATCCTCGCTCTGTCTAGAATATCGGGCCTCACTTTGCTGAATCTATTTCATTCCTACGTTTGTCTTTTCATCTTGCTAACAGTCATTATATGTGGGGGGCTGCCTATTCCTTTGGGGTATTTCTCTGAGGTAAGTCAGGCTTGTATTTCTATCTTCAGGCTCTGTGCTCCTCAATGGATAATCTCGTTGTAAATGTACAAAAGATTCAAGATACTATTGATCAGAAATCGATGCTAGAACCAAGAATTCCGATTCCTGATTTGTTTTTTGGTGACAGAACTAAGTTCCTGAGCTTCAGAAATAATTGTAAGCTATTTTTGGCCTTGAAACCTCATTCTTCTGGTAATCCTATTCAACAGGTTTTGATTATTATTTCTTTTTTGCGCGGCGACCCACAGGACTGGGCGTTTTCTCTTGCGCCAGGAGACCCTGCATTGAGTAGTGTCGATGCGTTTTTCCTGGCGCTCGGATTGCTTTACGATGAGCCTAATTCAGTGGATCAGGCTGAGAAAAATCTGCTGGCTTTATGCCAGGGTCAGGATGATATAGAAGTATATTGTCAGAAATTTAGAAAGTGGTCAGTGCTCACTCTGTGGAATGAATCTGCACTGGCGGCTTTGTTCAGAAAGGGTCTCTCTGAAGCTCTTAAGGATGTAATGGTGGGATTTCCTATGCCTGCTGGTTTGAATGAGTCCATGTCCTTGGCCATTCAGATCGGTCGTCGCTTGCGCGAGCGTAAATCTGTGCACCATCTGGCGGTATTGTCTGAGAGTAAACCTGAGCCTATGCAGTGCGACAGGACTATGACTAAAGTAGAACGGCAAGAACACAGACGTCTGAACAGACTGTGTTTCTATTGTGGTGATTCTACTCATGCTATTTCTAATTGTCCTAAACGCACTAGGCGGTTCGATAGCTCTGCCGTTATTGGTACTGTACAGTCCAAATTCCTTTTGTCCATTACCTTAATGTGCTCTTTGTCATCGTATTCTGTCATGGCATTTGTGGATTCAGGCGCTGCCCTGAATCTGATGGATTTGGATTATGCTAAACGTTGTGGATTTTTCTTGGAGCCTTTGCGGTGTCCTATTCCGTTGAGAGGAATTGATGCTACACCTTTGGCCAAGAATAAGCCTCAGTACTGGGCCCAGCTGACCATGTGCATGGCTCCTGCACATCAGGAAGTTATTCGCTTTCTGGTACTGCATAATTTGCATGATGTGGTCGTGTTGGGGTTGCCATGGCTACAAACCCATAATCCAGTATTGGATTGGAACTCTATGTCGGTAACCAGCTGGGGTTGTCAGGGAGTACATGGTGATGTTCCATTTTTGTCTATTTCGTCATCCATTCCTTCTGACATCCCAGAGTTCTTGTCGGACTTTCAGGATGTATTTGAAGAGTCCAAGTCTGATGCCCTACCTCCGCATAGGAATTGTGATTGTGCTATCGATTTGATTCCTGGTAGTAAATTCCCTAAGGGTCGTTTATTTAATTTGTCCGTACCTGAACACACCGCTATGCGCAGTTATGTGAAGGAGTCCCTGGAGAAGGGACATATTCGCCCATCGTCATCACCATTGGGAGCAGGGTTCTTTTTTGTAGCCAAGAAGGATGGTTCGCTAAGACCGTGTATTGATTACCGCCTTCTTAATAAGATCACTGTTAAGTTTCAGTATCCCTTGCCATTGATTTCTGACTTGTTTGCTCGGATTAAGGGGGCTAGTTGGTTCACCAAGATAGATCTTCGTGGTGCGTATAATCTGGTGAGAATCAGGCAAGGAGATGAATGGAAAACGGCATTTAATATGCCCGAGGGTCATTTTGAGTATCTGGTGATGCCGTTTGGACTTGCCAATGCTCCATCTGTTTTTCAGTCTTTTATGCATGACATTTTCCGTGAGTATCTGGATAAATTCTTGATTGTTTACTTGGATGACATTTTGATCTTCTCTGATGATTGGGAGTCTCATGTGAAGCAAGTCAGAATGGTTTTCCAGGTACTGCGTGCTAATTCCTTGTTCGTGAAGGGATCAAAGTGTCTCTTCGGTGTGCAGAAAGTTTCATTTTTGGGGTTCATCTTTTCCCCTTCTACTATCGAGATGGATCCGGTTAAGGTTCAGGCCATCCAGGATTGGACTCAGCCGACATCTCTAAAAAGTCTGCAGAAATTCCTGGGCTTTGCTAATTTTTATCGTCGCTTCATCTGTAATTTTTCTAGCATTGCCAGACCATTGACCGATTTGACCAAGAAGGGTGCTGATTTGGTTAATTGGTCTTCTGCTGCCGTGGAAGCTTTTCAGGAGTTGAAGCGTCGTTTTTGCTGTGCCCCTGTGTTGTGTCAACCTGATGTTTCTCTTCCGTTCCAGGTCGAGGTTGATGCTTCTGAGATTGGTGCAGGGGCGGTTTTGTCACAGAGAGGTTCTGGTTGCTCAGTGTTCAAACCATGTGCTTTCTTTTCCAGGAAATTTTCTGCTGCTGAGCGTAATTATGATGTGGGCAACCGAGAGTTGCTGGCCATGAAGTGGGCATTCGAGGAGTGGCGTCATTGGCTTGAGGGTGCTAAGCATCGCGTGGTGGTTTTGACTGATCATAACAACCTTACTTATCTTGAGTCTGCCAAGCGCTTGAATCCTAGACAGGCCCGTTGGTCGTTATTTTTTGCTCGTTTTGATTTTGTGGTTTCATACCTTCCGGGCTCTAAAAATGTGAAGGCGGATGCTCTGTCTAGGAGTTTTGTGCCCGACTCTCCGGGGTTATCTGAGCCGGCGAGTATCCTCAAGGAAGGAGTCATTGTGTCTGCCATCTCCCCTGATTTGCGGAGAGTGTTGCAGAAATTTCAGGCTAATAAACCTGATCGTTGTCCGGCCGAGAAACTGTTCGTCCCTGATAGGTGGACTAGTAAAGTTATCTCTGAACTTCATTGTTCGGTGCTGGCCGGTCATCCAGGAATCTTTGGTACCAGGGAGTTGGTTGCTAGATCCTTCTGGTGGCCATCTCTGTCACGGGATGTGCGTGCTTTTGTGCAGTCCTGTGGAATTTGTGCTAGGGCTAAGCCCTGCTGTTCACGTGCCAGTGGGTTGCTTTTGCCCTTGCCGGTCCCGAAGAGGCCTTGGACACATATTTCGATGGATTTCATTTCTGACCTTCCCGTTTCTCAAAAAATGTCGGTCATTTGGGTGGTCTGTGATCGCTTTTCTAAAATGGTCCATCTGGTGCCCTTGGTTAAATTGCCTTCCTCCTCTGATTTGGTGCCTTTGTTCTTCCAGCATGTGGTTCGTTTACATGGCATTCCTGAGAATATTGTTTCTGACAGAGGTTCCCAGTTTGTCTCGAGGTTCTGGCGAGCCTTTTGTGGTAGGATGGGCATTGACCTATCTTTCTCCTCGGCCTTCCATCCTCAGACTAATGGCCAGACCGAACGAACCAATCAGACCTTGGAAACATATCTGAGATGTTTTGTTTCCGCTGACCAGGATGATTGGGTGTCATTTTTGCCGTTGGCTGAGTTCGCCCTTAATAATCGGGCCATCTCGGCTACCTTGGTCTCTCCATTTTTCTGCAATTCTGGGTTCCATCCTCGTTACTCTTCAGGACAGGTTGAGTCTTCGGACTGTCCTGGTGTGGATTCTGTGGTGGACAGGTTGCAGCAGATCTGGACTCAGGTGGTGGACAATTTGACCTTGTCCCAGGAGAAGGCTCAGCTTTTCGCTAATCGCAGACGCCGTGTGGGACCCCGACTTCGTGTTGGGGATCTGGTTTGGTTATCTTCTCGTCATATTCCTATGAAGGTTTCCTCTCCTAAATTTAAACCTCGTTTTATTGGTCCGTATAGGATTTCTGAGATTCTCAATCCGGTGTCTTTTCGTCTGATCCTCCCAGACTCCTTTTCCATACATAATGTATTCCATAGGTCGTTGTTGAGGAGATACGTGGCACCTATGGTTCCATCTGTGGAGCCTCCTGCCCCTGTTTTGGTGGAGGGGGAATTGGAGTATATTGTGGAGAAGATTTTGGATTCTCGTGTCTCTAGACGGAAACTCCAGTATCTGGTCAAATGGAAGGGTTATGCTCAGGAAGATAATTCCTGGGTTTTTGCCTCTGATGTCCATGCCCCAGATCTTGTTCGTGCCTTTCATGTGGCTCATCCTGGTCGGCCTGGGGGTTCTGGTGAGGGTTCGGTGACCCCTCCTCAAGGGGGGGGTACTGTTGTGAATTCTGTGGCTGAGTTCACTTCTGTGGTCACAAGTGGTATTGCAGTCTCTGGGCTTCCTCCCTCAGGTGTTTTGGTGAGCTCGTTGGCTGCCTTGCTATTTAGCTCCACCTGAGTCTGTCTTCCTTGCTCCTTGTCAATGTTCCAGTGTTGGATCTGAGCTACTGCATCTTTCCTTGGGCCTGCTGCTCTGCTAGATAAGTGCTTCTAGTTTGTTTTCTGTTTTTTCTGTCCAGCTTGCTATTAACTTTTGCTGGAAGCTCTGAGAAGCAAAGGGGTGCACCGCCGTGCTGTTAGTTCGGCACGGTGGGTCTTTTTGCCCCTTTGCGTGGTTTTCGTTTTAGGGTTTTTTGTAGACTGCATAGTTCTCTTTGCTATCCTCGCTCTGTCTAGAATATCGGGCCTCACTTTGCTGAATCTATTTCATTCCTACGTTTGTCTTTTCATCTTGCTAACAGTCATTATATGTGGGGGGCTGCCTATTCCTTTGGGGTATTTCTCTGAGGTAAGTCAGGCTTGTATTTCTATCTTCAGGCTAGTCAGCTCCTCAGGCAGTGCCGAGTTGCATAGGTAGTTATAGGCGCAATCCACTGCTGCTTATAGTTGTGTGAGGATAGATAGGTACTGCAGTCTACAGAGATTCCACATCTCAGAGCTTGTCCTATTGTTTTTGGTTATTGCCAGATCTCTGTATGTGCGCTGATTACTGCACGCTGTGTTGCCTGATTGCCAGCCACAACAGACAGCGGTAGGTAAGTATGTAGTGTTTGTTTTTTTTAACTTTTACGCTGGTAACCAGGGTAAACATCGGGTTACTAAGCGTGGCCCTGCACTTAGTAACCCGATGTTTACCCTGGTTACCCAGGGACCTCGGCATCGTTGGTCGCTGGAGAGCTGTCTGTGTGACAGCTCTCCAGCGACCAAACAGCGACGCTGCAGCAATCGACATCGTTGTCGGTATCGCTGCAGCGTCGCTGAGTGTGAAGGTACCTTTAAGATTATCGAGTCTGTGTCTGAGATTACATGAATAGAGAAAAGATTAGCAAAAGCATGCATCCACAAAAGATCAATGGTTACTTCTCCAAGATGTCTGGAACAACCACCCTGCACAGCTCCTTCCAAAACTGTGTGCATGCGTACCTAGAAGAATTGATACAGTTTTGAAGGCAAAGGGTGGTTGATAAAAATGAGCAAATCTTTTGATATTTGAATGTCAATGAATTTTATTTGCTGCAAAATTACATGACTCACATAATTAAAATGCCTGTAATTGCCTGGAAAATATACTGTATGTAGAGCATTGTGCGTTCCCCTTCAAGTCATTTTAACCCATTTTGAGCTCTGTAATGAAAACACAGCATTTTTAATGTACTAATAACTTGAACCAATCTGGCTAGGGGAAAACAGATGGTAATCAGAAGTAACCAACAGCAAATTTACCAACACACTGCAGTATCAGACTGTTTAGGCTACCTATATTGGTCTAAAAATGATCTCTTTTGGGAATACGTAACACCCCAGGAATTTGGTTGTCACAGTGGTATTGCCTTCCTCACAGGGACGGTGATGCCATGCCTGGAAGCGAGGAGGATCCCCTTAAGAGGTAACACTTACGAAAAAACACTTTTCTGACTCCAGGCCAGAAGGGGGAGCTCTAGACCCGGTTTCAGGGTAGCTTCCCTATATATATTCGGGCTGGAGGCGGAGTTAGAGGAGTTAGGATAGAATCATAGAATGTTAGAGTTGGAAGGGACTTTCTGGGTCATCTGGTCCAACCCCCTGCTCAAAGCAGGATTCACTAAATCATCCCAGACAGATATCTGTCCAGCCTCTGCTTGAAGACTTCCATTGAAGAAGAACTCACCACCTCTCATAGCAGCCTGTTCCACTCATTGATCACGCTAACTGTCAAAAAGTTTTTTCTAATATCTAATCGGTGTCTCCTCTCATTCAGTTTCATCCCATTGCTTCTAGTCTTTCCTAGCAGTCGAGGGTCTGTGAGGAAAGCTGGAGCTGAGCAGACGTGCGGTTCAGCAGCTCCTGACAGAAGAGTCTGTAGGAGACAGTGAGGGGAGAAGGAACACAGGAGGAGAGAGAAACTGGAGTGGAGCTGCGAGTGGGCTCCCTCCAGGATTAAGTGCAAGAAACTGGAGGTCGAAAGTCCAAGGTTGTGGGGGAACTGTATGCCCCACGGCAGAAACCGGTGGGCAGGAGTTTCCAAGTCTCCTGGCCACAATTACACCCGAAGGTACAGCAGCATATTAGAGCCCGGAGTCACCACAAGAAGGGACACCTGTAAAAAGGCTTGAGTTGCCTGCCATGCGGGTATTGTCCACCTGAAAGGACGGATTGAGAGAGGACCTTGTGTGAAGCCTCAGGCAGCAAGGGACAGAGAACACAGGGCAGTAAGGAAGGCTTCCAACCCCACCTAGCTAGGGGGATTCCGAATCGCTTCCACGCTGCCCGGATTCCAAAGACTGCCTGTAATCTGTGTACCTGAACATCATTAGTGAAAGGTAAAGAGACTACAACCTTGTGTCCTCCAATTCTTTCCTGCACTTCACCATCTATCATCCTTTCCAATTACACCGGGAGCCCTGGGGACTAAGCTCTACCTGTGGGGAACTATACCAACTCTGCGGCAATAACATCATCCCCAGTGGACCCCTTTAACCATCCCTGGCCGAATACCACAGGTGGCATCACGAAAATTACTACATTAGACTTTATTCCCATATTCATTAACCCCCTTTTACTGGATGCCCAGGGCCACGGACCGGGTCACTGCCACCGTGACCACCCCTTTAAGAACCGAACCGGCCGGTACCGAGTACCCCACGGTCCTAGTGGGCACTCCAAATACAGATGCACAAATTGCTGTTGTTTATAGGCAGGTGATTCAAACAGAATAAGCTGTGGAATTTTCATACGATCTGGTGTAAAAATTATCTCTGTACGTTGAGTACAGTATAAAGAGCATTGCACTCTGCTAAATAAAGGAATGATAGCTTTTACTAAGCTGTCCAAAAATTATCCCTTTAATTAGATAGACAAAACAGGTGAACCATATTATTTTGCATGACAAAAACTAATGTCCTCTCAAATAGAAGTGAAAAAATTATCCCATTTTGGGGGTACACAGCTGATTTCCTAATCAAAAATGAATAGGCAATTACAAAAATATTTAGAATTGAGAGTCCTCAGTGGTAGAGTTGAGCGACTTTTACTTTTTTCTGATCGAGTCGGGTTTCGCGAAACTCGACTTTGTCAAAAGTCGAGTCAGGTGAAATCAGACGATTATTGCAAAAAGTCGGGGGCCGACTGAAACACGAAACCCAATGCAAGTCAATGGGGAATCAAATTCGGTAGTGAGTGGAGGACAAGAAAACACCTACAGTGCCCATTTTAATGCCAAAAACATCAATTCTTATTACTTAAGCTTGTCAGTCTTAATTTACTTTATAATAATAGTTAGGCATTGAAAACAGGGGGTCATTTGGCTAAAGTTGTAGGGGGTAGGGCTGGCTCAAGATTTTCGTGGGCCCAGGAAACGCGGAATACGTCACGGCGGTGGAGCAGGGAGAGGTAAGTATTTCAACTTTGCAAGTGCTGTGATCCTGAGCAAGCAGGGGGGGCCCACTAGTTGGCACTGGCACAGGGCCCCTCATAGTACGGCGGTGTGTTTGACGGCAGGCGGCGCCTCCCACTGCTAGAGACACTTTTGCGTACTATGAGGGGCCCTGTGCCAGTGCCAACGAGTATGCCCCCCCACCTGGTGAAGGAACCTGAACTTTCATCTGCACCTTCCTCTTTGTCCCCGTGTAAGGTGGTATAGCATGCGGGAAGGGGAACCTGAATTTCAGCAGGGTCAGATTCTGGCTGTGTAGAGTGCACGGGGAATGTAGTGGTCTTGGTCAATGTACCAGCAGACTCATCTAGCAGTGGCTGGCCAATGGGCAGGATGAGGAGGAAACACAGATATAGGCCCAAATAATAAAGTAGGCTAAATGCAGTTCAAAATTGGTAACAGGAGTACACAGGCGGCATTGCTTTGTTCGATGGAGGAGGACAACTGTAATGAGTGGCAGACAGACTTAGTAGGCCTAAAATAAAAAAGTAGGCTAAATACAGTTCAAAATTGGTAACAGGACTAAAAAGGCAGCATTGCTTTGTTCAGCGGAGGACAACTCTAATGAGAGTCTGACACAGTTAAGCAGGCCCAAATAATAAAGTGGGCTAAATGTCTGTCAAAAAATTGTTCATAAATAAACAGGTGGCATAGCTAGGTACAGGGGTGGGCTCCTCTGCTGAGTAGCAGACAGTGGTAGTTGGCGCAAAGTATTAACTGGTCTAAATGGAGGCCAGGGCCCCTGTATATTTTTTACTATCATTTCAACAAATTTGTATTGGCAGTGCCATTGAAAGATTTAACAGCACAGACTACACAGTGGTGGAGCAGGGAGAGGTAAGTTTTGCAAGAGGTAGAGCAATGTTCGAGCTGGGGGGGAACACTCTCTCATGGGCAGCAGTACTGGCACAGGGCCCCTCATAATACGACGGTGTGTTTGACGTTGGTTGTGCACCACCACCGTCAGAGACACTTCATTGTACTATGAGGGACCCTGTGCCAGTGCCGTCGCCCAAGAGTGAGCACACCCACCTGTCCAGGCAAACGGCACTCGCACGGGTGCTTGCGCCAAGTGGTGACCACTGCCCTGTGGGGGGAGTCAGCTCCTTTAGGGAGGTATAAAAATGGCCTATGGTGGACATTCAGCAGCTGCATATGGAGGAATAGGAGCAGTCAGTAAGAGGAGGCCAAAAGCAAGACATTTTTCAGGCAAGCTACGTGTCAGCAGGGGAAGGTGGGGCAAAATAATTTGAAATCCATGATTGGTTCATTTTAATGAAGGTTAGATCATCAACATTCCTGGTAGCCAGACGTGTCCTTTTTTCGGTCAGTATTGAACCAGCAGCACTGAAGACTCTTTCTGATAGCACACTAGAAGCAGGGCAAGCGAGCTCCTGTAATGCATATTCTGCCAATTCAGGCCAGGTGTCTATTTTAGATGCCCAGTAATCAAAGGGGAATGTCCTGTGAGGGAGAACATCGATAAGGGAAGAAAAATAGTTTGTAACCATACTGGACAAATGCTGTCTCCTGTCACTTTGAATCGATGCAGCAGTACCTGTCGTGTCTGCGGTCATTGAGAAATCACTCCACAACTTTGTCATAAAACCCCTCTGTCCAACGCCACTTCGGCTTTGTGCACCTCTAACACCTCTGCCATGTTGCCCCCTACGGCTCGTGTGAGAACCATCACCGCCGCTGTGTGCTGGGAATGCCTGAACCAAACGGTCTACAAGAGTTGCTTGTTTGGTAGCCAATATTTGCTCAAGCTTCTCATGTGGCATGATATTTTGTAATTTTCCTTCATATCGTGGATCCAGGAGGCAGGCCAACCAGTAATCGACATCGGTCATCATTTTGTTAATGCGGGGGTCCCTTTTTAGGATACGCAAGGCATACTCAGCCATGTGGGCCAATGTTCCAGGTGTCAATTCACTGCTTGTGCTGGGTTGAGGAGCACTTTCTTGCAAATCAGCATCACTTGTGTCCCGCAAAAACCCTGTACCTGACCTTGCAACGCCACCAGTTTCTCTTGCTCCCTGAGAAGCATCCTCCTCCCATAAATATTCATCCCGATCATCCTCCTCCTCTTCATCCGCCACCTCGTCCAGGAGAGTTCCCTGAGCAGACAATGGCTGACTGTCATCAAGGCTTCCCTCCTCCTCGGCTGCAGACGCCAGCTCCTTAATGTGCATCAAACTTTGGATCAGCAGACGCATTAGGGGGATGCTCATGCTTATGATGGCATCGTCTGCACTTACCAGCCATGTGCATTCCTCAAAACACTGAAGGACTTGACAGAGGTCTTATAGCTTTGACCACTGCACACCAGAAAACTCCATGTCTGCCATCCAACTGCCTGCCCGTGTATGTGTATCCTCCCACAAAAAAATTACAGCACGCCTCTGTTCGCACAGCCTCTGAAGCATGTGCAGTGTGGAGTTCCACCTTGTTGCAACGTTGATTATTAGGCGATGCTGGGGAAGATTCAGCGATCGCTGATGGTTCAGCATACGGCTGGAGTGTACGGGCGACCGGCGGATGTGCGAGCAAAGTCTTTGTACCTTCAGGAGCAGGGCTGGTAACAGGGCTCTCCCCTTGAGAAAGCGAATGCTGACAACGGCGAAACGCGCGTCGGGGCACGTCCAGTTGGCTCCTCAGTTTTAGGTGAGACATGCTCTCCTTTGGTACGCATTTTTATATCCACCAGTCTGGGTGTATGTTACAGTGGCACCTTTTATAAATTACCGGCGGTATGTGGAATGAGCACACCTGGGGGTTACTAAAATTGATGGCTGTTGCCACAATGATCCTGGTTCACATTAATGAAGGTAGTGTATATGCGGTATACCTCTAAGGAGGGGTTCTTTGTCTCAAATAGATCTAACTTATGGTTGCACTGATGTAATTATGTATGTGATATTGTACTGAGGGCTGTTAGGATTTGGTAATTCAGTAGCCCAATGGACATAGAAGTCAGAGCACATACAGTGACCCGACTATAACCCAAAAAACATAGAACGAGCTCTGAGACGTGGGAACTCTGCTGACCGCAATCCCTAATCCTCTCCAACCACACTAGAGGCAGCCGTGGATTGCGCCTAACGCTCCCTATGCAACTCGGCACAGCCTGAGAAACTAGCTAGCCTGAAGATAGAAAATAAGCCTACCTTGCCTCAGAGAAATACCCCAAAGGAAAAGGCAGCCCCCACATATAATGACTGTGAGTTAAGATGAAAAGACAAACGTAGAGATGAAATAGATTTAGCAAAGTGAGGCCCGACTTTCTGAACAGAGCGAGGATAGGAAAGGTAACTTTGCGGTCAACACAAAACCCTACAAACAACCACGCAAAGGGGGCAAAAAGACCCTCCGTACCGAACTAACGGCACGGAGGTACACCCTCTGCGTCCCAGAGCTTCCAGCAAGCAAGAAAAAACAAATAAGCAAGCTGGACAGAAAAAAACAGCAAACAAAATAACAAAAGCGGAACTTAGCTATGCAGAGCAGCAGGCCACAGGAACGATCCAGGAGGAAACAGGTCCAATACTAGAACATTGACTGGAGGCCAGGATCAAAGCACTAGGTGGAGTTAAATAGAGCAGCACCTAACGACTTCACCACATCACCTGAGGAAGGAAACTCAGAAGCCGCAGTACCACTCTCCTCCACCAACGGAAGCTCATAGAGAGAATCAGCCAAAGTACCACTTGTGACCACAGGAGGGAGCTCTGCCACAGAATTCACAACAGTACCCCCCCCCCCTTGAGGAGGGGTCACCGAACCCTCACCAGAGCCCCCAGGACGACCAGGATGAGCCATATGAAAGGCACGAACAAGATCGGGAGCATGGACATCAGAGGCAAAGACCCAGGAATTATCTTCCTGAGCATAACCCTTCCACTTAACCAGATACTGGAGTTTCCGTCTAGAAACACGAGAATCCAAAATCTTCTCCACAATATACTCCAACTCCCCCTCCACCAAATCCGGGGCAGGAGGATCAACAGATGGAGCCATAGGTGCCACGTATCTACGCAACAATGACCTATGGAATACGTTATGAATAGAAAAAGAATCTGGAAGGGTCAGACGAAACGACACAGGATTAAGAACCTCAGAAATCCTATACGGACCAATGAAACGAGGTTTAAACTTAGGAGAGGAAACCTTCATAGGAATATGAAGAGAAGACAACCAAACCAAATCCCAACACGAAGTCGGGGACCCACACAGCGTCTGCGATTAGCGAAACGTTGAGCCTTCTCCTGGGACAAGGTCAAATTGTCCACTACATGAGTCCAAATCTGCTGCAACCTGTCCACCACAGTATCCACACCAGGACAGTCCGAAGACTCAACCTGCCCTGAAGATAAACGAGGATGGAACCCAGAGTTGCAGAAAAACGGCGAAACCAAGGTAGCCGAGCTGGCCCGATTATTAAGGGCGAACTCAGCCAAAGGCAAAAAGGACACCCAGTCATCCTCATCAGCAGAAACAAAGCATCTCAGATATGTTTCCAAGGTCTGATTGGTTCGTTCGGTCTGGCCATTAGTCTGAGGATGGAAAGCCGAGGAAAAAGACAAGTCAATGCCCATCCTAGCACAAAAGGCTCGCCAAAACCTTGAAACAAACTGGGAACCTCTGTCAGAAACGATATTCTCTGGAATGCCATGTAAACGAACCCCATGCTGGAAGAACAATGGCACCAAATCAGAGGAGGAAGGTAATTTAGACAAGGGTACCAAATGGACCATCTTAGAGAAGCGATCACAAACCACCCAAATGACTGACATTTTTTGAGAGACGGGAAGATCTGAAATAAAATCCATAGAGATATGTGTCCAAGGCCTCTTCGGGACCGGCAAGGGCAAAAGCAACCCACTGGCACGAGAACAGCAGGGCTTAGCCCGAGCACAAATCCCACAGGACTGCACAAAAGAACGCACATCCCACGACAGAGATGGCCACCAAAAGGATCTAGCCACTAACTCTCTGGTACCAAAGATTCCAGGATGATCAGCCAACACCGAACAATGAACCTCAGAGATAACTTTATTCGTCCACCTATCAGGGACAAACAGTTTCTCCGCTGGGCAACGATCAGGTTTATTAGCCTGAAATTTTTGCAGCACCCGCCGCAAATCAGGGGAGATGGCAGACACAATTACTCCCTCTTTGAGAATACCCGCCGGCTCAGATAAACCCGGAGAGTCGGGCACAAAACTCCTAGACATGGCATCCGCCTTCACATTTTTAGAGCCCGGAAGGTACGAAATCACAAAGTCAAAACGGGCAAAAAACAGCGACCAACGAGCCTGTCTAGGATTCAACCGCTTGGCAGACTCGAGATAAGTCAAGTTCTTATGATCAGTCAAGACCACCACGCGATGCTTAGCTCCTTCAAGCCAATGACGCCACTCCTCGAATGCCCACTTCATGGCCAGCAACTCTCGATTGCCAACATCATAATTTCGCTCAGCAGGCGAAAACTTCCTGGAAAAGAAGGCGCATGGTTTCATCACCAAGCAATCAGAACTTCTCTGCGACAAAACAGCCCCTGCTCCAATCTCAGAAGCATCAACCTCGACCTGGAATGGAAGCGAAACATCTGGTTGACACAACACAGGGGCAGAAGAAAAACGACGCTTCAACTCTTGAAAAGCTTCCACAGCAGCAGAAGACCAATTGACCACATCAGCACCCTTCTTGGTCAAATCGGTCAATGGTTTAGCAATACTAGAAAAATTGCAGATGAAGCGACGATAAAAATTAGCAAAGCCCAGGAACTTTTGCAGACTTTTCAGAGATGTCGGCTGAGTCCAATCATGGATGGCTTGGACCTTAACAGGGTCCATCTCGATAGTAGAAGGGGAAAAAATGAACCCCAAAAATGAAACCTTCTGAACACCAAAGAGACACGTTGATCCCTTCACAAACAAAGAATTAGCACGCAGGACCTGAAACACCGTTCTGACCTGCTTCACATGAGACTCCCAATCATCCGAGAAGATCAAAATATCATCCAAGTATACAATCAGGAATTTATCCAGGTACTCTCGGAAGATGTCATGCATAAAGGACTGAAACACTGATGGAGCATTGGCAAGTCCGAATGGCATTACAAGATACTCAAAATGGCCCTCGGGCGTATTAAATGCAGTTTTCCATTCATCGCCTCGCTTAATACGCACAAGATTATACGCACCACGAAGATCTATCTTGGTGAACCAACTAGCCCCCTTAATCTGAGTAAACAAATCAGATAACAATGGCAAGGGGTACTGAAATTTAACCATGATCTTATTTAGAAGGCGGTAATCTATACAAGGTCTCAGCGAACTGTTGTGAGTTCTGTTTTTGGGCTCCCTCTAGTGGTTACTGATGGTACTGGGTGATTTGTGTTCTGCTGTCTCTGGTGTCCACCTGTTCTATTAGGATTTGGGAGTTTCCTATTTAACCGGGCTTTCTTGTCATTTCCCCGCCGGCTATCAAGGTTATCAGAGTGTTTTGTTACCTCAGCTTCTGGCTTCAGTAATCTTCAGGACAAGCTAAGTTTTTGATTTTCTTGTTCCACGTTTTGATTTATTTTTGTCTTGTCCAGCTTGCATATAATTGTTTCTTTGCTGCTGGTTGCTCTAGCGGGCTGTAATTGCTCCTCATGTTCCATGAGTTGGAACATGAGTTCAAGTAATTACAGGATGGTTTTTTGAAGGGTTTTTTGCTGACCGCGCAGTTTACTTTTGTATCCTCTGCTATCTAGTTTTAGCGGGCCTCATTTTGCTGAATCTGATTTCATACTGTGTATGTGCCTTCCTCTCATTTCACCGTCATTATATGTGGGGGGCTGCTATTTCTGTGGGGGATTTCTCTGGAGGCAAGAGAGGTCTGTGTTTCTTCTAATAGGGGAAGTTAGATCTTCGGCTGGTGCGAGACGTCTAGGATCAACGTAGGCACGTTCCCCGGCTATTGTTATTTGTGTGTTCAGGTTTAGGGTCGCGGTCAGCTCAGGTTCCATCACCCTAGAGCTCGTTGGTGCTTGTCCTTTTGTGATTCCCTGCCATTGGAATCATGACAGCGAACCATCCTTCTTGGCCACAAAAAAGAACCCTGCTCCTAATGGCGACGATGACGGGTGAATATGCCCCTTCTCCAAGGACTCCTTCACGTAACTCCGCATAGCGGCGTGCTCAGGCACAGATAAATTAAACAGTCGACCTTTTGGGAATTTACTACCAAGAATCAAATCGATAGCACAATCACAATCCCTATGCGGAGGTAGGGTATCGGACTTGGGCTCATCAAATACATCCCGGTAATCAGACAAGAACTCTGGAACCTCAGAAGGGGTGGATGACGAAATAGACAGAAATGGGACATCACCATGTACCCCCTGACAACCCCAGCTGGACACAGACATGGATTTCCAATCTAATACTGGATTATGGACTTGTAGCCATGGCAACCCCAACACGACCACATCATTCAGATTATGCAACACCAGAAAGCGATTAACCTCCTGATGTGCAGGAGCCATGCACATGGTCAGCTGGGTCCAGTACTGAGGCTTATTCTTGGCCAAAGGCGTAGCATCAATTCCTCACAATGGAATAGGACACTGCAAGGGCTCCAAGAAAAACCCACAACGCCTAGCATACTCCAAGTCCATCAAATTCAGGGCAGCGCCTGAATCCACAAATGCCATGACAGAATAAGATGACAAAGAGCAGATCAAGGTAACGGACAAAAGAAATTTAGACTGTACCGTACCAATGGTGGCAGACCTAGCGAACCGCCTAGTGCGCCTAGGACAATCAGAGATAGCATGAGTGGAATCACCACAGTAGAAACACAGCCCATTCTGACGTCTGTGTTCTTGCCGTTCAACTCTGGTCAAAGTCCTATCGCACTGCATAGGCTCAGGTTTATGCTCAGATAATACCGCCAAATGGTGCACAGATTTACGCTCACGCAAGCGTCGACCGATCTGAATGGCCAAAGACATAGACTCATTCAGACCAGCAGGCATAGGAAATCCCACCATGACATCCTTAAGCGCTTCAGAGAGACCTTTTCTGAAAATAGCTGCGAGCGCACCTTCATTCCATTGAGTGAGTACGGACCACTTTCTAAATTTCTGACAATATACCTCTATCTCATCCTGAGCCTGACACAGAGCCAGCAAATTTTTCTCTGCCTGATCCACTGAATTAGGTTCATCGTACAGCAATCCGAGCGCCAGGAAAAACGCATCGATATTACTTAATGCAGGATCTCCTGGCGCAAGAGAAAATGCCCAGTCCTGAGGGTCGCCACGTAAAAAAGAAATAATGATCCTAACTTGTTGAACTGGGTCACCAGAGGAGCGAGGTTTCAAAGCCAGAAATAGTTTACAATTATTTTTGAAACTCAGAAATTTAGTTCTATCTCCAAAAAACAAATCAGGAATAGGGATTCTTGGCTCTAACATAGAATTCTGAACCACAAAGTCTTGAATATTTTGTACTCTTGCCGTGAGCTGATCCACACATGAAGACAGACCTTTAATGTCCATCGCTACACCTGTGTCCTGAACCACCCAAATGTCTAGGGGAAAAAAAAGGCAAAACACAGTGCAGAGAAAAAAAAATGGTCTCAGAACTTCTTTTTTCCCTCTATTGAGAATCATTAGTACTTTGGGCCTCCAGTACTGTTAGGATTTGGTAATTCAGTACCCCAATGGACATAGAAGTCAGAGCACATACAGTGACCCGACTATAACCCAAAAAACATAGAACGAGCTCTGAGACGTGGGAACTCTGCTGACCGCAATCCCTAATCCTGTCCAACCACACTAGAGGCAGCCGTGGATTGCGCCTAACGCTCCCTATGCAACTCGGCACAGCCTGAAAAACTAGCTAGCCTGAAGATAGAAAATAAGCCTACCTTGCCTCAGAGAAATACCCCAAAGGAAAAGGCAGCCCCCACATATAATGACTGTGAGTTAAGATGAAAAGACAAACGTAGAGATGAAATAGATTTAGCAAAGTGAGGCCCGACTTTCTGAACAGAGCGAGGATAGGAAAGGTAACTTTGCGGTCAACACAAAACCCTACAAACAACCACGCAAAGGGGGCAAAAAGACCCTCCGTACCGAACTAACGGCACGGAGGTACACCCTCTGCATCCCAGAGCTTCCAGCAAGCAAGAAAAAACAAATAAGCAAGCTGGACAGAAAAAAACAGCAAACAAAATAACAAAAGCGGAACTTAGCTATGCAGAGCAGCAGGCCACAGGAACGATCCAGGAGGAAACAGGTCCAATACTAGAACATTGACTGGAGGCCAGGATCAAAGCACTAGGTGGAGTTAAATAGAGCAGCACCTAACGACTTCACCACATCACCTGAGGAAGGAAACTCAGAAGCCGCAGTACCACTCTCCTCCACCAACGGAAGCTCATAGAGAGAATCAGCCAAAGTACCACTTGTGACCACAGGAGGGAGCTCTGCCACAGAATTCACAACAGAGGGCCACCTATATCTGGTGTCTTTGTCTACCAACACTTTCATCACTTTGTTTGTGTTTTTAGTTGTTTGTTGATTGGTTTATAATAAAGCTTTTTGTTACTTTTTATACAAAAACTCCTAGTTTTTCTCCAGTTTTTCCATTAGTGCATTATGTGGAGGTATATGTATTGATTTAGTGACTGATTGGAGTCACAAAAATGAATCTGGAAAATGTCTCATATATGGTGGAACTAGCGGGGGTGGTGGTGGACATGTGGCATATTGAGAGAGGGTTGGTGATGGTATTCTTGATGTTGGCCTACATACAGTGTTTCCTACCAAGAACCTTGCGATTCCCTGACTGCTTTGGCCTTGCGACGAGACCTCCACATTTGCTGCTGGTGGTGTCCTAACCGGTGGGCTTACAGTGAGGGAAGCAATGTAGTGTTGCTGACTACCTTCATTCTGAGCAGGTGCACCAACGGTACGGGACGTTTGGTAGTTAGTCCAGGCTTGCTGGTTAAATGTCTAAGCATGCACGTTGCATTTATATTTTGGAGATTCTTCTCTCTGCTAAAGGTCTTTGAGCATTTCTTACAGATAACTTTGCACTGATCATTCGGATCTTGGTTAAAAAATTCCCACTGCGTTCTTCCTACTATGGAATACCTTTTCAGGCATTGCACGCTGTGCTACTTTCACCGGATGGCCACGCTGTCCTAAAACTGTTTTTGTTTTTGACAAACGTTTTTGGCTAGATACGGGCCTGCCAGATGAAAGCTGTTGCGATGTAAATGGCTGCTGCGGATCATCCTCCTCTGCTTCTGAGCTACTGGCAGCGGCACCCTCTTCCCCCAATGCCTGCCAATCTGGGTCAACAACTGGGTCACCTATCACCTCCTCTTCAATGTCATGTGCACCTTCCTCTGTGTCACCGTGTAAGGTGCTATAGCGTTCGTGACGGGGCACCATAGTCTCATCAGGGTCAGATTCTGACTCAGTACACTGCGAGGGCAATGTAATGATCTGAGTCAATGGAACAGCATTATAATCTAGCTGTGGCTGTGCATCTGTGCACTCCATGTCCGATTCATTTTGTAATGGGCTGTTAACAATTTCCCATTCTAACCCAGGCACGGTATGTGTAAAGAGCTCCATGGAATTAACTGTAGTGTCGCCTGCCGCATCCTTCACTTTTGGTTTGGGTGAAGGACACAAGAAGCGACTTGTTTCTGACCGGAAGCATCCACTGACGACTTGCTGCTTTTATATTTCGAACTTTCTGAAGAGGAGGCGAAAGAGCTAGAGGCTGAGTCAGCAAGGAAAGCCAAAACTTTTTCCTCCTGCTTCGGCTTTAAAAGCTGTTTTCCTACTCCCAGATAAGGGAGCCTTCGAGGCCTTGTGTAGCTAGACGATGACGCTGGCTCAACACCTCGAGCCTTTGGTGCTATTTTACTTTTCCCACTACCACCAGATGCTCCACAACCACCACCACCACCATCAGTACCAGCTGGCAACGACCGCCCACGGCCTCTTCCACCAGACTTCCTCATTTTTGGGAAAATCTAACCAAAATAACAACCGTTATATGGTACTGTAAAACAAGGTAGAAGGTGTATATAAAACTTGTTGAGAATTTAAATCTCCCTTTTTTGGGGGGAGACTGAACCAAAACTCAGGCCCAGTGTGTAACACTACACAATGTAAGTGGCAGAACGTGGCTGGCTGATATACGACAAACTAACAGAACTGACATGGATCCACTTAGTGCCAATTTAAATCTCCCTTTTTTGGGGCGTAGACTGCACCAAAACTCAGGCCCAGTGTATTACACTACACAATGTAAGTGGCAGAACGTGGCTGGAAGATATATGAAAAAATACAAGGACTGTAGTACAATTTCAATCTCCCTACAATGATCTCAGGACAAGTATGGCAGCAATGAAAGGGACTGCTGCACACAAAAGTGTGGACAAATAAACAAGAGAACTGTGCAGAAAGGAGCAACAGGATTTTTGCTTTTAAAAAAGCAGTTGGTTTGCACAGCGGCATCCAAACAGCAATGCAGCTATCAAGGAGCCTTATAAGGCAGCCTAATAATCTACAGAGCTGTTGCACAAAAATATAAACTCCACTGTCCCTGCAAAGAAAAGGTGGTGTTGGACAGTGGAAATCGCTACAGCACAAGCAGTTTTGGGGCTTAATCTTCCCTCCCTAACTATATCCCGTCTTCTGATGCAGCTGCAGCAACCTCTCCCTATGCTACGATCGGCAAAAGTAAGATGGCGGTCGGCGTGCACATCCCTTTATAGCCCCTGTGACGCCGCAGAAAGCAAGCCAATCACTGTCATGCCCTTCTCTAAGATGGTGGGGACCGAGACCTATGTCATCACGCTGCCCACACTTTGCGTCCTCCTTCATTGGCTGAAAAATGGCGCTGAAAACGTCATACGAAACGCTACTTTGGCGCGAAGATCGCCGACCTCATGGCCGATCCCACACTAGGATCGGGTCAGGTTTCACGAAACCCGACTTTGCCGAAAGTCGGCAATTTTTCAATTTGTCCGATCCGTTTCGCTCAACCCTAATAATGACCATTGTTACGTTTGGAGGTAAAAAGGAGGAGCTTGGAAGCCTAAGAACACCATCCCAACTGTGAAACATGGGATGGCAGCTTCATGTTGTGGGGTTGTTTTGCTGCAGGATGGACTGGTGTACTTCACAAAATTAGATGGCATCGTGAGAATGGAAGATTATGTGGCAATGCTGAAGCATCATCTCAAGACATCAGCCAGGAAGTCAAAGCTTGGGTGGAAATGTGTCTTCCTAATGGACAATGACCAGAAGCATACTTCCAAAATTGTAACGAAGTGGCTTAAGGATAACAAAGTCAATGCTCTGGACTGGCAATCACAAAGCCCTGATCTCAATCGTATTGAAAATTTATGGGCAAAGCTGAAAAGGCCGATGCGAGCAAGGCGACCTACTAACCTGGATCAGTTACACCAGTTTAGTCAGGAGGAATGGGCCCAAATTCCAACCAACTATTGTGAGACGCTTGAGGAAGGTTTATTCTGATTTAATGTCATATATTGAGAAAAACATGCAGCTGTGTCTTTTTATATAGCGTATGTAAACTTCTGGTTTCAAGTATAAATACACACGGTATATGCACATATGACCTCTGTGACACATTTGTAATGTGTTTTCTGTATTTCTAATGTGAAAACTACCCTCATCATAAGCTCATGACTCAGTCCAGAATACAGGACTTCAGGCTTTATTTCTTTTCAGATGACAGGAGGTCAGCCATACAAATAAATAAAGATGCAATCTCACTCAGCTTAAAAAATAGATGCTTCAGACTTGGCAGCATTCTGCAGGACAGAGATATATGATCAAGACTCATAAGAGATAAGAAAATGAACTTGCAGCATGTGTGTAGACATTCCTCTCTGCCTGTTAATGGCCCACTTATGCAAATAGCCTATTCAAAGAAGAATAGCACTGCAATTCTAAGGCCACCTATTGAATATAGAAATTCTAAAATTCAATATTGTCCCTTTAATGAGCCTTTTCACATGACTTAGAATAAGAAGCCGAAACAGGCACGCCATTCGCAGACAGGTTTTTAGGGGTATTTTCCCCTCATCAGTGAAAAGCTGGAGGTCTAGATTGCCCAAGATCAAACTTACTTTTATTGAACTGCAATCACAGCTATGCCTTTGACTGCAATTCACTCTCGTGGCCTCAAAACACTTCTGTGCACATCCTGGTGGACACCTAGCGACCTTCGCGTATGACACCGGTCACTGCCTCACAGATCATAGTTAGATGGTGGATATGGATAGAGATAAATAGATTGATTTCATATCATCAGATTGGGTTGTATGTATAATGACTTTTAAATCAATGGTTGTAATAAAATCTAAGTATTAGTGTTGAGCATTCTGATACTGCAATATCGGGTATCGGCCGATATTCGCGGTATCGAAGTTCCGATACTGAGTTCCGATACTTTTACAATATCGAATACCGGAATCGGAAGTTCCCATAATGCAATGAGCCAGTTTGATTTTATTCAGCCAATGAGGAATCCTAAGAAGTGTGGGCACATTCTGTTAGGCATTTTAGGCATGTTAACTAATGGCAAGGCTGTGATTGGCTGCTGAAATGATGTCATGATGCACTATAATGGAGTGTGGGCGGTGCATGGGCGGAGACTGCGTGTCTGTGTATGCGGGCGGGGTCTGTGCGGGACCGTCATGGGTCTGTGAGGGCCTCTCAGGGGTCTGTGCAGGCCTCTCAGGGGTCTGTGTGGGCCTCTCATTGGTCTGTGCGGGCATGCCGGGGGACTGTGCGGGCCTCTCGGGGGTCTGTGCGGGCCTCTCGTGGGTCTGTGCGGGCCTGCCGGGGGTCTGTGCGGGCCTCTCAGGGGTCTGTGCGAGCCTCTCGGGGGTCTGTGCGAGCCTCTCTGGGGTCTTTGTGTCTGTGTGCAGGCATCGTCCGATGGGACTACAAGTCCCATCGGGCTATGCCTGCTACAATGACAGTGATTGACACATTAGCCAATGATGGAACAGTAGTAGTCCCATCATCCGGCTAAAGTGTTGAATGTAAAAAAAACCCCCACAAACATGCATACTACATACAACATACATACAACATACTACATACATACAACATACAACATACAATATACATACTACATACTACATACATACTACATACATACTACATACTACATACATACTACATATTACATGCATACATACTACATACATACTACATACAACATACTACATGCATACTACATGCATACATACTACAGACATACAACATACTACATACATACATACTACTTACAACATACTACATACATACTATATACAACATACTACATACATACAACATACATACAACATACTACATGCATACAAGATACATACTACATACATACAACATACATACAAGATACATACTACATATATACAACATACATACAACATACTACAAACATACTACACACATACAATATACATACTACATACAGTACATTCATACATTAGATACAATACATACATATAACATACAGTACATATAACATAGATTACATACTCACCATCACTTGTCACTTTGATCCCCGAAGCCAGTGTCACCTTGTTAGGACTGGCGGAACGCACCTAGTTTAAGATGTAATGGTATTAGGCGCGTTCGCAGTCCGAGGTCCACCATGCAGGTGAAAACCCTGCTGCTAGTAGAGACGGACGATATGGTGGTACAATGTGAATACACACATGGGTTAACTTCACCCTGTGTGAAGGAAGCGAACCCTGTTGCATCACAGGGCCGCGGTACCGCACCAAGAGCGCAAGCAAGGAGTCTCAGAACTCAATCCCAAGACTTAGGATTTGAGTTCATAAAGACCTCATGCGCTCGACACCGCTACTGGGGTGTCAGAGAGACAGAAATAATATTATTTAGGTAGCACGAGACGCCACTAACCACCCAGGCTTGGGTCAGGAAAGCGCAGAGAAAGCGCACGGCGCCGCACTGGCGGTCACAGCAATTAGACACTGTAATGTGTGTAACGTGCTGATGGCTAAGTCGGGCGCTAGATAGCAATCATCCACCTTCCGCGAGCAGTCATCCAATAGGGAGGGGATTTGAAAGAACGACTTTCACTCCCAACACACACACGTTTACAAAAGACAATACTAGCGCATGGCCATGCGGCCATGCGAGCCTTAAATAGTTGCAGCACGTTTAGGACCTTCAGAGAAGGACCAATGGAGTTGCTGCAGTACCTGAGCATGTGACCCGAGATCTTCACTGAGATATCTTGCCCTGGGCATGCTCAGAGTGCAAAGCAGGACTTAGTCCTAGCACCTACAAGAACCTTCCAAGAAGGACCAATGACCTAGCTGCAGTATCTGATCATGTGACCCTCGATCTCCACTGAGAGATCTTACTCTGGGCATGCTCAGAACGTGAAAAGCAGGACTTAGTCCCAGAAGCATCTGCTCGCCGCTGCCCAGCACTGACTTCAATGGCAGAAGCAGGAAATGCAGCAGTAACTCTTAGCACAGAGTCAGACTGAGCGAGACGCTGGGATTGACGTCCCCGCTGAGCAGGTTCCACTGTGGCCGGAGAGGAATGGGAGACCACAGCGTAGATGGCCCGAGATTTCCCCCGTGCAGAGGCAGGAACTCGACCCCTAACACACCTGTGAAAAATATTAAAATAACAATATACTCCCTGATCTGGAGAAATCCATGAGTGTCCCACGATGATCTCCTGTGGAGAGCAGCAGTATCAGCTGATGCGACCGCTCTCTAGGGGCTCCAGGAATACAATGATGGGAGGAAGGTATCCTTCTGCACTGTATTCCTCCGCCAATGTAAAAAAATAGTCCCTAATCTCACTTTTGGCATTGCTGTGTGAGAAAGTTCCCATGCAGCAAATGCCATAAAGAGAGACCAGTGAACTACAGTAACCTCACCAGATGTCACTGTTTTATAGGGGAGATCATCGTGGGACACTCGTTATTAATTGGACTGCGTCGGACAGGGAGTATACGGTTTATTATTTTATGTTTTTTGCAGGCACTGAAGTATGGTAAGTATGGTTAAATTAAGAATAATTAAATACTTTTTTCTGGCTGTGTCTTTATTTTGTTTTTAACCCTTTCACTACTCTAGGATTAATAATGAATAGGCGTCTTATTGACACCTCTCCTTTAGTAACCCAGCTTAATGTCACCTTACAATAGCAAGGTGACATTAACCCCTTATTACCCCATATCCCACCGCTACTCGGGAGTGGGAAGAGAGGGGCTAAAGGCCGGAATTGGCGCATCTTACTGATGCGCCATTTCTGGGGCTGCTGCGGGCTTGTATTTGTAGCTGGGGGGAATATCCATGGCCCATCTCTAGGCTATAAATATCAGCCCGCAGCTGTCTGCGTAGCCTTTCTGGCTATAAAATATAGGGGGACCCCAAGTCATTTTTTTTTGGGTCCCCCTATTTTAATAGGCAGTAAAGGCTACGCAGACAGCTGCGGGCTGATATTCATAGCCTGGGAGGGGCCATGGGTATTAACCCCTTCCCAGGCTACAAATATTGGCCCCCGGCCATCGGCTTTCCCAACCTCTGGCGCAGAAAATTGCGCAGGAGCCCATGACATTTTTTTTCCGTTTTTTTCTTTATGTTCATTAATCAACATCGGCCTATTTATGGATATATCGATCTTTAGACACATATATGTTTCTATCCATATATTGTATCTATCTGGCTAATTTCACACATCAGGTTTTTGCCATCAGGCACAATCCGGCGAATTTTGAAAAAAAACGATCCTTTTTTTTCTGCTGGATCCGTTTTTTCTCATAGAGTTGTATTAGCGCCGGATTGCGCCTGATGGCCACACCTTTCTTCTGTTTTTTGCCGGATCCGTCAAAAAAGCTGTTTCCGCCGGTCGGAAAACACATACAGAGGAACGGTTTTTCTGTCCAGCGAAAAAACGCACAGCGACGGATCTGGCAAAAAACGTATGAAAATTAGATTTGAAATGATGAATCAGGCTTCCAAATCCATTTTTTCATGCATGTTTCCATTCAAATCATGCACATTTTCCTTTTTTTTATTTATTTCTAAAAACTGCATCAAAAACCGCACCAAAAGCTGCATCAAAATTGCACCAAAAACTGCAGTTATTGGTGTGGTTTTTTATGCAGTTTTTGGTGCAGTTATGATGCAGTTTTTGAAGCAGTTTTGATGCAGTTTTTGGTGCAGCTTTTGAAGCGGTTTTTGGTGCAGTTTTGATGCATTTTTTGGTGCGGTTTTTGATGCAGTTTTGGTGCAGTTTTGATGCATTTTTTAGTGCGGTTTTTGATGCAGTTTTTGGTGCGGTTTTGGTGCAGCTACAAATACCAGTCCGCAGCCGCCCCAGAAATGGCGCATCTGTAAGATGAGCCAATTTCGGCACTTAGCCCCTCTCTTTCCACTCCCGAATAGCGGTGGGATATGGGGTAATAAGGGGTTATTGTCACCTTGCTATTGTAAGGTGACATTAAGCCGGGTTAATAATGGAGAGGCGTCAGTAAGACGCCTATCCATTATTAATCCTAGTGTAGTGAAAGAGTTAAAAGCAAAATAGAGACACAGCCAGAAAAAAGTATTTTATTATTCTTAATTTAACCATACGTACCATACTTCAGCGCCTACAAAAAACGTAAAATAATAAACCATATACTCCCTGTCTGACGCAGTCCAATTAATAACGAGTGTCCCACGACGATCTCCCCTATAGAACAGTGACATCTGGTGATGTCACTGCTCTATAGGACCTCCAGTGACACACTGACAGGAGACAATGGCTCCTGCAGTGCATCACTGAGAGGTTACTGTAGTTCACTGGTCTCACTTTATGGCATTTGCTGCGTGTGAACTTTCTCACACAGCAATGCCAAAAGTGAGACTAGGGACTATTTTTTACAGTGGCGGAGGAATACAGTGCGGAAGGATACCTTCCTCCAGACATTGTATTCCTGGAGGCCCTAGAGAGCGGTCGCATCAGCAGATGCTGCTGCTCTCCATGGGAGATCGTCGTGGGACACTCGTGGATATCTGCGACAGGGAGAATATTGTTTGTTTGTTATTTTAATATTTTTTACAGGTGACACTGGCTTTGGGGAACAAAGTGATAAGTGATGATGAGTATGTAATCTATGTTATATGCACTGTATGTTATGTGTATGTATTGTATGAATGAATGTACTGTATGTATGTATGTATGTATGTCTATATGTATGTTGTATGTATGTTGTATGTTCTGTCATATGTTGTATGTACTGTCATATGTTGTATGTTGTGTGTACTGTCATATGTTGTATGTGCTGTCATATGTTGTATGTACTGTCATATGTTGTATGTTCTGTCATATGTTGTATGTTGTATGCACTGTCATATGTTGTATGTTGCATTTAATGTCATACAGTATGTTGTATGATGTATGTACTGCCATATGTTATATGTTGTATGTACTGTCATATGTTGCATGTTCTGTCATATGTTGTATGTTCTGTCATATGTTGTATATTCTGTCATATGGTGTATGTTGTATGTACTGTGCAGTGCCCCAGAGTCCTGGTTCGTTGCAGTAATGTCGTTCTTCCACCTGGGGGAGTGATGTTACATCTGAAGGCAATGAAGGAGATCTTCTGTTCAGGTATCACAGCCACACACACACTTCACACGCCAGTCCACCAGGGGGAGCTGAGGGTTCTATCTATTAGACCACTCCTCACATAGGGTAAAACTGGAGGGTTGGTGAGGAAGTTAGTGAGTATCAGAAGGAGGAGAGGAGAGTTCCTGGCTGGGGACCGACGAGGAAAGGTCTCCCAGTCGAGCTGGCTGGGGTGATCCCTGGTCAGATCCAGCCTGAAGTCTGAGGAGAAGAGAAGGACGGACACGGAGCTGCGCCTGCAACCCATGCGGCAGCATCCTAGGAAAGAACATGAAAGGAATTGTGCTGTAGTGAGTGAGAAAAGAAGTCATAGCAACAGGAGTGAAACATCAGTGGGAGACCAGCTAGAAGCAGGCTGCCTCCATCTAAAGCGCAGATCTGGTGGCCAGAATACCGAGGGAGTAAAGAGCTCTATGCCGTTACTTCAGAGACTGGCAGGGCAGTTGATTCCAAGTTGGCTGTCCGACCTTTATATCTAAGAAGACACAGTGGCAACTTGTGGGGGTCGGGGCGTCTCTAGGGCCCCTATAAACAAGCCTCAGGCCATCAGTCATACGGGTTTTGTCCTATCCGTACCATCTGGGGGACAGAGAGAGAGAAGTAACAACATTGAGGACCTTATGGTAGCTTATGCAAGTAGGGACCTACTACGTTACTGTGCGCAAGGGGAAGGCTATTGAATTCCTCCTGGACAAGGGGACTCTGGATTTACCTTCAGACCGGCCGAACTCTGCCTACCCTGTGGTCCCTACTCTGGACTGTGGATGCTGAACCTTCAGTAAAAGGTAAAGAGACTGCAACCTTGTGTCCTCGTTATTCACTGCGCCTTGCACCATCCACCATCTACACTTTGGGAAGCCCTGGGGACATACTTCACCTGTGGGAAGGTATACCATCTAGCTGCCATAACATCACCCCAGCGGACCCCTAAGCAGCGTCGGTCACCCTGACCGAATACCACAGGTGGTGTCACGAAGATTATCCCTTTAAAGACCTTTCCCCCAAAACTTAAACGTACCTCCCGAGGGCCACGGACCGGGTCAGCCACCGTGACATCCCCATTGACTACAAAAGGGCCCGGTACCGAGTTCCCCATAGCCCTTGGGGGCGATCCATACTGTCATATGTTATATGTTGTATGTACTGTCATATGTTATATGTACTGTCATATGTTGTATGTACTGTCATATGTTGTATGTACTGTCATATGTGGTATGTTGTATGTACTGTCATATGTTGTATGTTGTATGTACTGTCATATGTTATATGTTGTATGTTCTGTCATATGTTATAGGTTGTATGTTCTGTTGTATGTTCGTGTTTGTTTTTTTTTTACATTCAACACATTAGCCGGATTGATGGGACTACTACTGTACCATTATTGGCTAATGTGTCAATCACTGTCACTGTAGCAGGCATAGCCCAATGGGACTTGTAGTCCCATCGGACAATGCCTGCACGCGCACACACCCCCAAAGACCCCCCAACAGCCCGCCGTAGACCCCCACAGCCCACCGACAGCCCGGTACAGACCCCCCACAGCCCGGCACAGACCCCCCACAGCCCGCTGCAGACCCCCCACAGCCCAGCACAGACCCCCCACAGCCCGGCACAGACCCCCCACAGCCCGGCACAAACCCTCCACAGCCCGCCGCAGATCCCCGACAGCCCGGCACAGAACCCCCACAGCCCAGTACAGACCCCCCACAGCCCGGTGCAGCCCCCCCACAGCTCAGCACAGACCCCCCACAGCCCGCCGTAGACCCCCGACAGCCCTGCACAGACCCCCACAGACCAGCACAGACCCCCCCACAGCCCGCTGCAGACCCCCGACAGTCCGGCACAGACCCCCCCACAGCCGGGCACAGACCCCCCACAGCCCGCTGCAGACCCCCGACAGCCTGCTGCAGACCCCCGACAGCCCGGCACAGACCCCCCACAGACCCCCGACAGCCCGCCGCAGCCCCCCCAGCAGCCCCACGATCCCCGCAGACCCTTGCGATCGCTGCACACAGACATGCACATCTTCCCCGCACACACACAGTCTCCGCCCATGCACCGCCCACACTCCGCCCACGCACTCTTCCCCCCTCCCGATCTGCAGCGTTTCTCACAGCAAAACCGCAGATCTTTTTTAACCTGCAAGGAAAGAAAGGGTTTATTTTAATTCTGATATTTGTGTCCCATTGACTTGCATTGGTTTCCGGTATCGGAATCGGAGATATCCGATATTTTTTGGGTATCGGTCCAATCCAATCCGATCCGATATTTCCCGATATCGGAAGGTATCGCTCAACACTAGAAATGATAATTTTTTTTAGCTCCAGACATAATGCCAAGTAAACCATAGGCCAAAAACGTCAGCCTTAACTCCACAGCTCCAATACTCGGCTCCTGTCTTCAATAAATCAGTGCCTTCCCAGAGTTACTCAGCACATCCTTGTCTCCCAATGTCACCATGCCAACAACTCTAAGTTAATAAGAAGGTGTCAGAGGCCGCGTAGGGATGAATGAAGAATCTCACATTTCTGTAAGACTAAACCCCCTGAAGAGCTCAGTTTAGGAATAGCAGAAATTGAACAGAGAGAAGAGGCTTAGAAGGCCGAGATTATTACCGGCCGCTCGGCTCATCTGCGGAATTGGAAAAAGGATTGATAGGAAGCTCACAGCTTTTGAGATTGCAGCAGAGAGCGAAATATTAGAGTATGTGGAGCATCCGATGTGGGACATACAGATTCATGTGCTGTTAATTGCAGGGATCATGACTTGGAGCGCTGATATTTTAGTGTTAGGCGCAGTGGTGGCTGATAATTCAGCTGTGGTAGAAAAAAATGCAGGAAGATATTAGTATAGTATTAGAAATAATGGAGCAAGGTATCATGTCAATGAAATCAATTAATAGACCATACATTTAAGGTTCACATAAATATGGTAGAAAACATCTTATCAAAGCAGTCTCAATGGCACAATATTATTATTATAGTCAGGGCCGGCGTCAGCACCCGGCGTACCTGGGCAAGTGCCGGGGCCCTGGCGAGACAGGGGGGCCCATTCAGGGCTGGCATTAGGGGCAGGCAGCTGCCTAGGGCCCCCGCCCCCCAGGGGCCCTCAACTAGCGGCACATCACGCAGCCGCTATGGGGCCTCTGTGAGGCAGGGGGGCCCGCCTGTCCCCAGCGTCAACTCCCCCGTCACTGCATTGAACTATACCGGCGTCTGCCGGTAAAGTTCAAAGCAAATGTTGGAGGAGAGAGCGTCACCTGACGCTCCCTCTCCCATCATTCCCCACTCTGCCTGTGACACTGCCGCTGCGGGTGCGCGATGACGTCATCGCGCACTCGCTGTGTGTCAGGCAGTGCAGCGGCAGCAGCCGAGATCGGAGCAGGGAGCAGCGCGGGCACTTTGAGTGTTGAGGAGTGTTTTATATTTGTAATTATAACAGTGAGTACTGGACTATGGGGCCATTCTTGGGGGAGGGGGGCTGTGCTGTATACTACATGTCTGTGCTATATAGTACATGGCTGTGTTATATACTATGTGGGATGTGCTATATACTATATGGGCTGTTTTATGCTACGTGGGCTGTGCTATATACTACATGTCTGTGCTATATACTACATGGCTGTGTTATATACTACGTGGGCTGTGCTATATACTATATGGGCTGCTATATGCTACGTGGGCTGTGCTATATACTACATGTCTGTGCTATATACTACATGGCAGTCTTATATACTACGTGGGCTGTGCTATATACTATATGGGCTGTTATATGCTACATGGGCTGTGTTATATACTACGTGGGCTGTGTTTTTTTAATACATGGCTGTGTTATATGCTAACTACGCAAAGAAAAAAGATGATTCACGGCCAAAGTATTAGCAAAAAATGTATAAACTTTATTAATATAAAAAATACACAGGTGTATGGGAAGTGATATGAAAACATGGCGCCACAAAGCTGGACGCTGCAGAAAAAGCAACCGGAGGCACGTACACAGAGAAGACAGTCCACATAATATACTAATCACATACTGCCTATCATAATAAAAGCCAAATTGCACTAAACCAGGAAAAGACCTAAAACATAACAATAATAAATACGGCTATATGTGGCAGAAACCCATTGGAGTGGGAAATCAGATTATCGGCGGTGATACCTACAGGCTACAGTCCCAGGGATACTAATAAATAGTGCAGAGTAGAAGTATAAGTGTAACGGGACCTAGCACTGCCTATCAATACAATAATAGTTAAATCAATGATACGACCAATAGCAAATATCACCGAATAGTACCCACCGCAATGTGGACTGAGGTTCCTGGGGACGTGCCTCCGCCCCAACGCGCGTTTCGGTGCTCACACCTTCGTCAGGGGGCAGATACTGGACGTGAACAACGGATTTAAGAAGAGACGACCCCGGAAGTGTAAGACGGCGTGAACCGGAAATGACCGCACAGCGTCATGGCAACCACAACGCCGGCGCACACCGGGAATAGCCGAAGGACGCCGAAGAGCACAGGGGCCCCATGTGATCCAGAGCGTCCAACGGCCGACCCGGACATGCGCAGGCGCACTATCACCAGACAGCCTGCACGGAGTAGACAGCCACAATAGGTAATACAGCACTTTGCGATCTGAGGACTTAGTAAGTGAAACAACTCTGGGCACAATACATATCGGGGCAGACATAAATAATGCAAAACAGCAAATGACAGTGCTATAGACCGGACATATATATACATGAAATGCACCAAAAATAAATAGGAGTCATTTTAATAGCAAATACAAATAGCTGCCACCAAGATCGCGTACCCAAGAATAGAAACTGAATAAATGGAAGAAACAAACATACAGTCTTATAGACCCAACACAGACATCAGTAGGGAAGATCACAAGTAATCAAAGCTGCCTACATACCCGGTAGACCTTACATATATACTATAAGTCTAGATGCCCCAGACAACTCCCTCCCCCACATATCAATGGAATACCACCAAAGCATAATACATCCACCAATGCGATACATATAGGGAAGAAGTCCATGCAGATCCTCATATTGAAGGCATCCTAATCACGGGGATGATTTCCTTTGCTGGTAGGCAAGACTTGATCCAGGGGATAGGACTGCTCAGGGCAGAAACAAATCCATACGGAGTTAGCTAGTACTAAAAGAAAATAACAGCGGTTAAAAATTAAAAACAATACTAAAAAGCAGCGACCACACCATGGCGCCACCTCAGCAACACCAATGATTATAGGAAAGGGGCATAACTGATGTTATCATTAAGACCTGCCGGCTGGACCGTGTTGAGCGTCCAAATCCACCGTGACTCAACACGGGCCAGCCGCTGGAAAGTACCCCCTCCACGGATACCCACCTCCAAAATATCAATCCCCCTAGCCCTAAGGAGGCCGGCATCACAGCCATGGAACCTTTTAAAATGGCGTGGCAGTGTTTTAAGAGTAGTAATGTCCTCAACCGCGGCCGCCGCGCCAATGCCCAATACATGCTCGCGTATACGTGTCTTAAGATGGCGAGTAGTCATGCCAACATACATCTTTTCACACGGACATGTCACCATATATATAACGTTCTTACTAAGACAGGTGATTTTCTTCTTGATTTTATATTCACGCGTACCATCAGAGCTAGAAAAAGTCATAGCCCTCTCGATGTTTGGGCATGCGACGCAGCGGCCGCAGGGAGAGCATCCCACTCGAACAGGCATAGCATCCAGGAACGTGCCAATACCCTCGCCGGTATAATGGCTATGAACCAGCATATCCCTGAGGTTCCTAGAACGTCTAGCCGCGATGCCGGCCCTCTCAGGTAAGTAACGAGCAATGACAGGGTCCGCCAGTAGGACATGCCATGATCTCTGGAGGATCCTTTGCATCATTGGGAACTGGGAATTAAACGTAGTGACGTACCGGACAATATCATGTGCCTGTTTATCTTTATTTTGATAGAGTAGTGATTCCCTCGAAGTATGCCTCGCTCTATTGAAGGCTCTTTTAATACTACGATTGCTATGCCCTCGAGCAACCAACCTATTTTTTAGGTCATTAGCCTGGCAGAGGAAATCAGCTTCTGTAGAACATAGTCTCCGCAGGCGGAGGAACTGACCCGTAGGGATAGCCTGGATGACATGGCCAGGATGTGAGGAGGAGGCGTGCAACAAAAGATTAGTAGACGTAGGCTTCCTATAAATAACAGTCTGCAGGCATCCACGAACATCACGTCTCAACGTGACATCGAGAAATTCGATGGTGTTACTATCAAATTTGAAGGTCAAAACTATATTACAAGAATTATTATTGAGGGATGTCATGAACTCCTGCAGACCATCCGTGGAACCCTGCCAGATCATCAAGACATCATCAATGTACCGCGTCCATAACAGGACGCGGCACATTGACTCAGGGCGATCTAGCAGGCGGAGGTCCCTCTCCCACAGCCCCAGGAACAGGTTAGCATAAGCAGGGGCAAAAGGAGCCCCCATAGCTGTTCCCTGGAGCTGCAGGAAGAATGACCCCTTAAAAACAAAAAAATTGTGAGTCAGGGAAAACTCCAGTAATTTATAAATCAAATCTCTAATTTCAGCCGAAAAATTGGATGTATCCAAGAAGAATTTAATGGCTCGGAGACCGTCCTGATGCCGTATACTAGTATAGAGTGATTCGACATCAGCCGTCACTAACAGGTCACCATCCTCAAGGTGCACCCCATCAACACGTCTCAAAAGCTCACCAGTGTCCTTGAGATACGAAGGTAAACTCTCCACCAATGGTTGTATTTTAGAGTCAATCCATTGGTTGACCTTCTCGAGGTAGTTCCCTCACCCGGAAATAATAGGACGACCAGGGGGCGTCCTCATGTCCTTGTGGACCTTGGGGAGAAGGTAGAACGTAGGGATAGTGGGATCACGTACAACCAATGCTGATGCCAATTCACTGGTAATGGTCCCCACATCCCTCGCCTCCTTAATAATAACATTAAGTTGTTGTACATAGGCGGACAAGGGGTTAAACGTTAGCCTCTTATAGCACTCTCGGTTATTAAGTTGTCGAAAGGCCTCCTTTTCATACATGGCATTTGGCCAGATGACCACGTTGCCCCCCTTGTCCGCCGGTTTGAAGACTACATCCCCAAGGTCCTGAAGGACACGAAGACGCTCCCTCTCCTCCCTTGACAAATTATCCCTATAGATGTGACAGGGAATCTTAAGAAATTCCTTGGTCACCAATTGGACGAATAAGTCCACATTTGGACATGTGGAGAGAGGAGGAAATTTTTTCGACTTAGGACGAATAGAAGCAGGAATCATACCTCCTTCAGGTGTATCATGTTCTGCAGCCATTTCTTCTAATATGCGTAGGGCTATCTGTTCTTCCTCTGTAGGAAATAATGCAGCCAGATTACCATTAAAGAAATATTTCTTGAAGACCAGTGATCTGGCGAACATATGGAGGTCCTTGACAGCCTCAAACGCATCGAATGGTGCTGCAGGAGAGAAGGAGAGACCTTTCTCCAATAATTTGAGATCAATATCAGTAAAACAATGTGAACTGAGATTAATTACCTTGTTATTATACTTTCTGGGCTCAGAAGAGTAGTCCTCCCGTCTATAAGGATGGAACACAAAGTCTCTCTGGTTCCGTGTTGCCATTCTTGACCTGGTGGTCATAGACGAGACCGAACGATCGGATGTGTCACTAGCAGACGAGATTGACGTATGCGATGGTACACGTCTAATCTGACCGTCGGACTGTCTGCTTTTTCTCCATAGATACACTCTCTTGCCCTCATAATCTTGACGATCTCGGTTTATTTTAGTAGATTGAGTATCCTGAATCTTTTTGACAACGTTCTCAAGTGTTTTCTCAATCTGTTTGTTAGCCAAATCCACTTGCTCAACAGTCCCACTAGATTTCAAATCATCTTCTGTTGTTTTAATGGATACATCCAACTGGGCTATTAATCCCTTATTGTACTCACTTAATAGCTTCATCAGTTGATAAGAACAATTATTGCACGCCTCCTCCCAACCGGCCACTAGGTCAACATCCTCCACAGGAAAGGTCGGTATAACACGGACACGTAGTCCTCTAGGTATCATTTTCCTGACCATATAATTATCCAAGAAGGTACAGTTCCACCATAGCTTTGTCCGCTTCACCACCATATTTTGTAATGTTGTCACTTGGTCATCCCATCTACGATCACTGGTGTGCTGGGAGATGGCAGGATCACTCCCAAACACTTGATCAAAATGTGAGCGCCAGGCTGTCTCCCTGGCCTTGAAGTCCATGCCTATAACAAGATCTGTGCATAACATAGCAGAAGTTAAATACCAAACAATATAGCCAACTAGCATGGTAACGAAAATAGAAATCAGAAATCTGTACCACTAGTAGCACCAAGATCTAAACGGCCTATCACCAAACGCATACCAACTACGCAAAGAAAAAAGATGATTCACGGCCAAAGTATTAGCAAAAAATGTATAAACTTTATTAATGTAAAAAATACACAGGTGTATGGGAAGTGATATGAAAACATGGCGCCACAAAGCTGGACGCTGCAGAAAAAGCAACCGGAGGCACGTACACAGAGAAGACAGTCCACATAATATACTAATCACATACTGCCTATCATAATAAAAGCCAAATTGCACTAAACCAGGAAAAGACCTAAAACATAACAATAATAAATACGGCTATATGTGGCAGAAACCCATTGGAGTGGGAAATCAGATTATCGGCGGTGATACCTACAGGCTACAGTCCCAGGGATACTAATAAATAGTGCAGAGTAGAAGTATAAGTGTAACGGGACCTAGCACTGCCTATCAATACAATAATAGTTAAATCAATGATACGACCAATAGCAAATATCACCGAATAGTACCCACCACAATGTGGACTGAGGTTCCTGGGGACGTGCCTCCGCCCCAACGCGCGTTTCGGTGCTCACACCTTCGTCAGGGGGCAGATACTGGACGTGAACAACGGATTTAAGAAGAGACGACCCCGGAAGTGTAAGACGGCGTGAACCGGAAATGACCGCACAGCGTCATGGCAACCACAACGCCGGCGCACACCGGGAATAGCCGAAGGACGCCGAAGAGCACAGGGGCCCCATGTGATCCAGAGCGTCCAACGGCCGACCCGGACATGCGCAGGCGCACTATCACCAGACAGCCTGCACGGAGTAGACAGCCACAATAGGTAATACAGCACTTTGCGATCTGAGGACTTAGTAAGTGAAACAACTCTGGGCACAATACATATCGGGGCAGACATAAATAATGCAAAACAGCAAATGACAGTGCTATAGACCGGACATATATATACATGAAATGCACCAAAAATAAATAGGAGTCATTTTAATAGCAAATACAAATAGCTGCCACCAAGATCGCGTACCCAAGAATAGAAACTGAATAAATGGAAGAAACAAACATACAGTCTTATAGACCCAACACAGACATCAGTAGGGAAGATCACAAGTAATCAAAGCTGCCTACATACCCGGTAGACCTTACATATATACTATAAGTCTAGATGCCCCAGACAACTCCCTCCCCCACATATCAATGGAATACCACCAAAGCATAATACATCCACCAATGCGATACATATAGGGAAGAAGTCCATGCATATCCTCATATTGAAGGCATCCTAATCACGGGGATGATTTCCTTTGCTGGTAGGCAAGACTTGATCCAGGGGATAGGACTGCTCAGGGCAGAAACAAATCCATACGGAGTCAGCTAGTACTAAAAGAAAATAACAGCGGTTAAAAACAAAAATTAAAAACAATACTAAAAAGCAGCGACCACACCATGGCGCCACCTCAGCAACACCAATGATTATAGGAAAGGGGCATAACTGATGTTATCATTAAGACCTGCCGGCTGGACCGTGTTGAGCGTCCAAATCCACCGTGACTCAACACGGGCCAGCCGCTGGAAAGTACCCCCTCCACGGATACCCACCTCCAAAATATCAATCCCCCTAGCCCTAAGGAGGCCGGCATCACAGCCATGGAACCTTTTAAAATTGCGTGGCAGTGTTTTAAGAGTAGTAATGTCCTCAATCGTGGCCGCCGCGCCAATGCCCAATACATGCTCGCGTATACGTGTCTTAAGATGGCGAGTAGTCATGCCAACATACATCTTTTCACACGGACATGTCACCATATATATAACGTTCTTACTAAGACAGGTGATTTTCTTCTTGATTTTATATTCACGCGTACCATCAGAGCTAGAAAAAGTCATAACCCTCTCGATGTTTGGGCATGCGACGCAGCGGCCGCAGGGAGAGCATCCCACTCGAACAGGCATAGCGTCCAGGAACGTGCCAATACCCTCGCCGGTATAATGGCTATGAACCAGCATATCCCTGAGGTTCCTAGAACGTCTAGCCGCGATGCCGGCCCTCTCAGGTAAGTAACGAGCAATGACAGGGTCCGCCAGTAGGACATGCCATGATCTCTGGAGGATCCTTTGCATCATTGGGAACTGGGAATTAAACGTAGTGACGTACCGGACAATATCATGTGCCTGTTTATCTTTATTTTGATAGAGTAGTGATTCCCTCGAAGTATGCCTCGCTCTATTGAAGGCTCTTTTAATACTACGATTGCTATGCCCTCGAGCAACCAACCTATTTTTTAGGTCATTAGCCTGGCAGAGGAAATCAGCTTCTGTAGAACATAGTCTCCGCAGGCGGAGGAACTGACCCGTAGGGATAGCCTGGATGACATGGCCAGGATGTGAGGAGGAGGCGTGCAACAAAAGATTAGTAGACGTAGGCTTCCTATAAATAACAGTCTGCAGGCATCCACGAACATCACGTCTCAACGTGACATCGAGAAATTCGATGGTGTTACTATCAAATTTGAAGGTCAAAACTATATTACAAGAATTATTATTGAGGGATGTCATGAACTCCTGCAGACCATCCGTGGAACCCTGCCAGATCATCAAGACATCATCAATGTACCGCGTCCATAACAGGACGCGGCACATTGACTCAGGGCGATCTAGCAGGGGGAGGTCCCTCTCCCACAGCCCCAGGAACAGGTTAGCATAAGCAGGGGCAAAAGGAGCCCCCATAGCTGTTCCCTGGAGCTGCAGGAAGAAGGACCCCTTAAAAACAAAAAAATTGTGAGTCAGGGAAAACTCCAGTAATTTATAAATCAAATCTCTAATTTCAGCCGAAAAATTGGATGTATCCAAGAAGAATTTAATGGCTCGGAGACCGTCCTGATGCCGTATACTAGTATAGAGTGATTCGACATCAGCCGTCACTAACAGGTCACCATCCTCAAGGTGCACCCCATCAACACGTCTCAAAAGCTCACCAGTGTCCTTGAGATACGAAGGTAAACTCTCCACCAATGGTTGTATTTTAGAGTCAATCCATTGGTTGACCTTCTCGAGGTAGTTCCCTCTCCCGGAAATAATAGGACGACCAGGGGGCGTCCTCATGTCCTTGTGGACCTTGGGGAGAAGGTAGAACGTAGGGATAGTGGGATCACGTACAACCAATGCTGATGCCAATTCACTGGTAATGGTCCCCACATCCCTCGCCTCCTTAATAATAACATTAAGTTGTTGTACATAGGCGGACAAGGGGTTAAACGTTAGCCTCTTATAGCACTCTCGGTTATTAAGTTGTCGAAAGGCCTCCTTTTCATACATGGCATTTGGACAGATGACCACGTTGCCCCCCTTGTCCGCCGGTTTGAAGACTACATCCCCAAGGTCCTGAAGGACACGAAGACGCTCCCTCTCCTCCCTTGACAAATTATCCCTATAGATGTGACGGGGAATCTTAAGAAATTCCTTGGTCACCAATTGGACGAATAAGTCCACATTTGGACATGTGGAGAGAGGAGGAAATTTTTTCGACTTAGGACGAATAGAAGCAGGAATCATACCTCCTTCAGGTGTATCATGTTCTGCAGCCATTTCTTCTAATATGCGTAGGGCTATCTGTTCTTCCTCTGTAGGAAATAATGCAGCCAGATTACCATTAAAGAAATATTTCTTGAAGACCAGTGATCTGGCGAACATATGGAGGTCCTTGACAGCCTCAAACGCATCGAATGGTGCTGCAGGAGAGAAGGAGAGACCTTTCTCCAATAATTTGAGATCAATATCAGTAAAACAATGTGAACTGAGATTAATTACCTTGTTATTATACTTTCTGGGCTCAGAAGAGTAGTCCTCCCGTCTATAAGGATGGAACACAAAGTCTCTCTGGTTCCGTGTTGCCATTCTTGACCTGGTGGTCATAGACGAGACCGAACGATCGGATGTGTCACTAGCAGACGAGATTGACGTATGCGATGGTACACGTCTAATCTGACCGTCGGACTGTCTGCTTTTTCTCCATAGATACACTCTCTTGCCCTCATAATCTTGACGATCTCGGTTTATTTTAGTAGATTGAGTATCCTGAATCTTTTTGACAACGTTCTCAAGTGTTTTCTCAATCTGTTTGTTAGCCAAATCCACTTGCTCAACAGTCCCACTAGATTTCAAATCATCTTCTGTTGTTTTAATGGATACATAGTTACATAGTTACATAGTTATTAAGGTTGAAGGAAGACTATATGTCCATCTAGTTCAACCCATAGCCTAACCTAACATGCCCTAACATGTTGATCCAGAGGAAGGCAAAAAAACCCCATGTGCAAAGAGTAAGCTCCACATTGGGGAAAAAAATTCCTTCCCGACTCCACATACGGCAATCAGACTAGTTCCCTGGATCAACGCCCTATCAAGGAATCTAGTGTATATACCCTGTAACATTATACTTTTCCAGAAAGGTATCCAGTCCCCTCTTAAATTTAAGTAATGAATCACTCATTACAACATCACACGGCAGAGAGTTCCATAGTCTCACTGCTCTTACAGTAAAGAATCCGTGTCTGTTATTATGCTTAAACCTTTTTTCCTCCAACCGCAGAGGATGCCCCCTTGTCCCTGTTTCAGGTCTATGATTAAAAAGATCATCAGAAAGGTCTTTGTACTGTCCCCTCATATATTTATACATTAAAATGAGATCACCCCTTAGTCTTCGTTTTTCCAAACTAAATAGCCCCTATTGTAATAACCTATCTTGGTATTGCAGACCCCCCAGTCCTCTAATAACCTTGGTCGCTCTTCTCTGCACCCGCTCCAGTTCAGCTATGTCTTTCTTATACACCGGAGACCAGAACTGTGCACAGTATTCTAAGTGTGGTCGAACTAGTGACTTGTATAGAGGTAAAATTATATTCTCCTCATGAGCATCTATGCCTCTTTTAATGCATCCCATTATTTTATTTGCCTTTGTAGCAGCTGCCTGACACTGGCCACTGAATTTAAGTTTGTCATCCACCCATACACCCAGGTCTTTTTCATTGACGGTTTTGCCCAGAGTTTTAGAATTAAGCACATAATTATACATCTTATTACTTCTACCCAAGTGCATGACCTTACATTTATCCCCATTAAAGCTCATTTGCCATTTATCAGCCCAAGCTTCTAGTTTACATAAATCATCCTGTAATATAAAATTGTCCTCCTCTGTATTGATTACCCTGCAGAGTTTAGTGTCATCTGCAAATATTGAAATTCTACTCTGAATGCCCCCTACAAGGTCATTAATAAATATGTTAAAAAGAAGAGGGCCCAATACTGACCCCTGTGGTACCCCACTGCTAACCGCTACCCAGTCCGAGTGTGCTCCATTAATAACCACCCTTTGTTTCCTATCCCTGAGCCAGCTCTCAACCCACTTGCACATATTTTCCCCTATCCCCATTATTCTCATTTTATGTATCAACCTTTTGTGTGGCACCGTATCAAAAGCTTTTGAAAAGTCCATATACACTACGTCCACTGGGTTCCCTTGGTCCAATCCGGAACTTACCTCTTCATAGAAACTGATCAAATTAGTCTGACATGAACGGTCCCTAGTAAACCCGTGCTGATACTGGGTCATGAGGTTATTCCTCTTCAGATACTCCAGTATAGCGTCCCTTAGAATGCCCTCCAGGATTTTACCCACAGTAGAGGTTAAGCTTACTGGCCTATAGTTTCCGAGTTCAGTTTTTGTTCCCTTTTTGAATATTGGCACCACATTTGCTATACGCCAGTCCTGTGGCACAGACCCTGTTATTATGGAGTCTTTAAAGATTAAAAATAATGGTCTATCAATGACTGTACTTAATTCCTGCAGTACTCGAGGGTGTATCCCATCCGGGCCCGGAGATTTGTCAATTTTAGTGATTTTTAGACGCCGCCGCACTTCCTGCTGGGTTAAGCAGGTAACATTTAATTGGGAATTTTTATCACTAGACATTTTGTCTGCCATGGGATTTTCTTGTGTAAATACTGATGAAAAAAAGTCATTTAGCATATTGGCTTTTTCCTCATCCTCATCCACCATCTCACCCAGACTATTTTTAAGGGGGCCAACACTATCATTTTTTAGTTTCTTACTATTTATGTAGTTAAAGAATATTTTAGGATTATTTTTACTCTCTCTGGCAATGAGTCTCTCTGTCTCAATCTTTGCTGCCTTGATTTGCTTTTTACAGAATTTATTTAATTTTCTGTATTTATTTAATGCCTCCTCACTACCTACTTCCTTTAATTCTCTAAATGCTTTCTTTTTGTCCCTTATTGCGCCCCTTACAGCTCTATTTAGCCATATTGGTTTCCTCCTATTTCTAATATGTTTATTCCCATACGGTATATACTGTGCACAGGTCCTATCCAGGATGCTAATAAACGTATCCCATTTTCTCTGTGTATTTTTGTGTCTCAGGATATCGTCCCAGTTAATTGCACCAAGATCCTCTCTCATCCGTTGGAAATTTGCCCTCCTGAAGTTTAGTGTCCTTGTAACCCCTCTACTACACATCTTTTTAAAGGATACATGAAAACTTATTATTTTGTGATCGCTATTTCCCAAGTAACCCCAACCCTTATATTTGATATGCGGTCTGGCCTGTTGGTTAATATTAGGTCTAGCAGTGCCCCCCTTCTTGTTGGGTCCTGAACCAGTTGTGAAAGGTAATTGTCTCTCATAATTGTCAAAAACCGATTACCTTTGCTGGAACTGCAGGTTTCTGTTCCCCAATCTATTTCAGGGTAGTTGAAGTCCCCCATAATAATGACTTCTCCTTGAGTCGCAGCTTCATCTATTTGCTTTACGAGGATATTCTCCATTGCTTCCATTATTTTTGGAGATTTATAACAAACCCCTATCAGTAATTTATTATTTTTTTTTACATCCAACTGGGCTATTAATCCCTTATTGTACTCACTTAATAGCTTCATCAGTTGATAAGAACAATTATTGCACGCCTCCTCCCAACCGGCCACTAGGTCAACATCCTCCACAGGAAAGATCGGTATAACACGGACACGTAGTCCTCTAGGTATCATTTTCCTGACCATATAATTATCCAAGAAGGTACAGTTCCACCATAGCTTTGTCCGCTTCACCACCATATTTTGTAATGTTGTCACCTGACGCTCCCTCTCCCATCATTCCCCACTCTGCCTGTGACACTGCCGCTGCGGGTGCGCGATGACGTCATCGCGCACTCGCTGTGTGTCAGGCAGTGCAGCGGCAGCAACCGAGATCGGAGCAGGGAGCAGCGCGGGCACTTTGAGTGTTGAGGAGTGTTTTATTTTTGTAATTATAACAGTGAGTACTGGACTATGGGGCCATTCTTGGGGGAGGGGGGCTGTGCTGTATACTACATGTCTGTGCTATAGATTCAAAGATTCAGATTCAAAGAAGCTTTATTGGCAGGACCAAATACACATCAGTTTTGCCAAAGCAAGTGTATAGAGGCAATAGGGATAGGGACTGAGGGGATGTTGGGTAGGAGCTGTGGGGGGAGGTGGATGGGGCAGATGCAGGTTGGGGGCTATAGTCCATGGCATAGGGGAGGTGGATGGGGCAGATCCAGGTTGGGGGCTATAGTCCATGGCATAGGGGAGGTGGATGGGGCAGGTTCAGGTTGGGGGCTATAGTCCATGGCATAGGGGAGGTGGATGGGGCAGGTCCATTGTGGGGGCTATAGTCCATGGCATAGGGGAGGTGGATGGGGCAGGTCCAGGTTGGGGGCTGTAGTCCATGGCATCATAGTTCTCTTTCTCGCAGTCTATGACATTCGCTCACATACCGCGCTGCTATCTCCACTGCTCTCTCTTCTTCTCCCAGCAAGATATATGTTTTCTCTTCCTCCTTCATGGTGATGAAGTCTGGGAAGAGATGTGAGAGTCTCCTGAAGTGAGTGTCCCTCACTGCTGAGTATTTGGAGCAGTGTAGCAGGAAGTGGGTTTCGTCCTCTATGGCCTCCTGGTCACAGTGTTGGCACAGTCTTTCCTCCCTGGGCTTGTAGCTCTGCCTGTGTCGGCCACATTCGATGGCCAGACTGTGGGCACTGAGTCTATATCGGCTCAGGATCTGGCGGTCTCTGGGGTCCGGGAGTTTCTCCAGATATGGCGCCAGTCTGTAGTCTCTCTGTAGGCTCCGGTACATGGTCAGTTTCTGTGAGCTGTTGATATCATTCTTCCAGTCACTGACATAACTCTCCTGGCCTTCATCTGCCATCTTCCTAATTCCGGCTTTTGTCAGGTTGTTGTGATTGGTGTTCTGCTCCGGTTGGGTTTGGCTGGGCTGTTCCGGGGGTTCTGGTTTTTCTGTTTCACCTTCATGTATCAGGGCTTTATGGTGATGGGAGCTTGGATTGCTCCTATGCAGGTGAGCCTGGAATGACAGCGCCCTCTTTAGAACTGTTAGGTGTAGAGGGAATCTGCCCAGCTCGGCCCGACAAGCACTGTTGGAGGTGCTCCGATGGACCTGGAGAAGGTGCTTGCAGAATTCCAGGTGGAATATTTCTGTTGGACTGGAGTCCCACTTTGACCAGTCTGGGTAGGTGTGAGGACCCCAGACTTCGCTGCCATACAGGAGGATTGGGGCGATGATGGAGTCGAAGATTTTTAGCCAGACCCTCACTGGTGGCTTCAGATGGTAGAGTTTCCTTCGGATGGCATAGAAGGTTTTGCAGGCCTTGTCTTTCAGGGTCTCTATGGCTTGTTTGAAGTTCCCTGACCGGTGAATCTCTAGGCCCAGGTAGGTATATTTGTCCGTTCCTGTGAGGTCGCAGTTGTTGAGGATAAATGATGGGTGTTGGTCTGATCTTCTCTTTCTCCTCTGGAACACCATGGTGTTGGTTTTCTTTAGGTTGACCGGTAGGGCCCAGGTGGAGCTGAATTTCTCTAGGATTTTCAGGTTGTCCTGGAGGCCTTTCTCGGTTGGTGACAGCAGCAGCAGGTCATCTGCATACAGCAGGAATTTCACCTGAGCGTCGTGGAGGGTGAGTCCTGGTGCTGAGGAGGATTCCAGGGCGGTAGCCAGCTCGTTGATGTAGATGTTGAAGAGCGTTGGGCTTAGGCTGCAGCCTTGTCTTACTCCGCGGCTCTGCTGGAAAAAAGCCGTTCTTTTGCCGCTCACACTCATGCTGCAGCGGTTCTCGGTGTAGGAGCTTTTGATGACATCGTAGGTCTTTCCTCCTATTCCACTCTCCAGCAGTTTCAGGAATAAGCCCGGGTGCCACACTGAATCAAAGGCCTTTTTAAAGTCCACAAAGCAGGCGTATATCTTCCCATTCTTTGTATTGTAGACGTGTCTCTGAATGAGGCTGTGCAGAGTATAGATGTGGTCAGTGGTGCGGTGGTTCGGCATGAACCCTGCTTGGCTCTTGCTGAGGACGTTGTGCTCGGTGAGGAAGGTGAGGATCCTCTTGTTCAGGATACTGTTGAACAGTTTTCCCAGGTTGCTGCTGACGCATATGCCTCTGTAGTTGGCTGGGTCATACCTGTCCCCACTCTTGTGGATGGGTGTGATGAGGCCTTGGTTCCAGGTACGAGGGAAGTAGCCGGCACTCAGTACAATATTGAAGAGTTTAACCATTGCAGCCTGTATTTCTGGTGGGCTGTACTTCAGCATTTCTGGTAGGATTCCATCTAGGCCACCGGCTTTTCTACTTCTTATGGAGGAGAGTCTCTCGGTTACTTCCTGTAGTGTTATAGGTGTATCCACCGGGTTTTGGAAGTTTTTGATTTTTTCCTCCATTGCTTTTAGTTTCGCCATTATGTTTTCCTGTTCTTGGCTTAGTCCTTCCTTTGGAATGTCTTTATAGAGGTCTCTGAAGTATTGGAGCCAGAGGTTGCCATTTTGGATATGGTTGTTGTTTTTCTTGTCTTTGGTGTCCATGTGGTTCCATAGTTCCCAGAAGGAGTGGTCTTGGAGGGCGTCTTGGAGTTGATTGAGCTTCGTAGAGATGTAACTCTGCTTCTTCCTCCTGAGGATGGTTTTGTACTGCTTTTGTATGGAGTCATAGGCTTCCCTCAGACCCAGGTGGTTGGGGTCTCTGTGTTTCTTGTTGGAGGCTGTTCTCAGGGTCTTCCGTACAGCTTTACATTCTCTGTCAAACCAGCCATTGACCTGTGTTTCTTTTGGTCTCTTGTAGTTGACTTTTTTAAGGTCGGACAGTCTGGCCATTGCGTAGAATATATTGTTGAGGTCCTTTGCTGCTTGGTTCACTCCCTCTGGGTTTGGCATGTACTCAAGGTTGTAGAAGTGGTGGAGCATCCGCTGTATTTCAGGTCTGCTGGAAGCTTCTTTATATCTTAGTGCCGACATTTTGGACTATATAGTACATGGCTGTGTTATATACTATGTGGGATGTGCTATATACTATATGGGCTGTTTTATGCTACGTGGGCTGTGCTATATACTACATGTCTGTGCTATATACTACATGGCTGTGTTATATTCTACGTGGGCTGTGCTATATACTATATGGGCTGCTATATGCTACGTGGGCTGTGCTATATACTACATGTCTGTGCTATATACTACATGGCAGTCTTATATACTACGTGGGCTGTGCTATATACTATATGGGCTGTTATATGCTACATGGGCTGTGTTATATACTACGTGGGCTGTGTTTTTTTAATACATGGCTGTGTTATATGCTATCATGAATCGTGGTATGTGTTAAAGGGGGGGGCCCCACTGAGACTCCTTCGCCCGGGGCCCTCAAAAACCTGGAGCCGGCCCTGATTATAATGTAATTGTAACAAGCCTGGTAAACGGTTGGAGCCCCCAAAATGCTGGGCCAGTGTGCACCACAGGCGCTGAGATGAAACTTGGCATTTCCGCATGGATTATACCTATAAGCACTTACAAGCCACAACCTTCACTGCTTTTTGCACTGTTTGGTCTCATGTTTATTAATTTATTGGGATGAAAGGGTTGAAAGAATCTGCATTTTTAAAGGGGTTATCCAGGCTTCAGAAGAAAGTTTATTTGACTGCAGACTTCTGATTCCTGACAGTGTGCGGTGCACACGCTATCAAGATTCTTCGGTATTGCCGGTGAGAGTGTGCGATCATGGTATGCGATTCACATATATGCGGTCACGTGCCGACTAGACATACTTGTCCTCTCTCAATATAAATGTAATGCGAGAGGACGAACATGTCTAGTCAGCATGTGAGCGGAAATATGCAAATAGCAATGCATGCTGTCAGGATTGAGACCTCTGCAGTCACATAGTGTGATTCATCCTAAATGTGGACATCTGGAGCGCCCCATAGGGCCATGGGTTACTCGGTATCGGGTCCGACATGGCAGTTCTTAAAAGGGAAGGTCACGGCAGCAGTGACCTGTTCCATGGTTCTGGGTGTCCATGTAAAATGATGATTAAAGGGAAATAAAGTTTATGGGGAGGTTTGGAAAGGGGAAATTGTTCTTGACACCACCCATAGTGTTCGGCTATTATAGCCGACGCTGCAGTCAGATCCTCTGAGGTGATGGTGGTGCAGCAAAGATGGTGCAGCCCTCCATGGGTACAGCTAGCCCCAGGGCAGTTGTAAAGTTATGTGTTAAGATGGTGGTTGTGGTTATGCCGGGCAGGAATAACTCAAAGGACACAGCAAGGTGCAACTTCCACTTTTACTTACAGTTCCCCAGTCCACAAACGCCAGCCGGATGCTGTGTTCTCTGGGTCAGTGGTCCAGCAAACTCCCAGGTAAAATGGGGTGCACCTATCCAGGACTCCTTTCGTATGCCTTTCTCTGGCCGTCTCGCCACACTGGCTTCGACCTCACCCACAGTGTCCCAAGAACCTGGTCGGGCTACGTCCTCTGAGTCCCCTGGATTCTATTAGGCTGCCTTTTTGGCGAGTTATGGGTGGATGTGACTGTGACTCTTACAGACACCACAGCCTCTGGTTTCTTAGCTGAACTTGAAGATTTCCATTAAGTTGGGCCCGGTCCCCTGACTGTGACCTGGTCCCTTCACCCGACTATGGTCGGCGTGGATGCTGGCCCCACGGGTGGCTTCTGCACTTCCCGTGCCCCTAGAACCTCTTCTGTCCTCCCAGGAGAGTCCTTCTGTCTCTCCCTCATAATTCCCTCCTCAGCTTTGTTCTTCACCCCTCTTTCTTTGGTCTCCTAGGTCCAACTGCTCTAGCACACTCTCCTCCCACTGTCTAAGCTCCTCCCCTCTTTCCTACCTACCCCAGCCACTCCCACCATCCATTCCTATCCAGCCTGGGATGAGGACTTGCTCCCTAAGGGTACGCCCAGGTGCCCTGACTGAACTGGTGTGTGTAGGGTGTGAGTGTTAGAGTCCTGGGTAGTGCCCCCCTCCTTACCCGAGAGTGGGATAAAACACCTCTGGTTGAGGTGCAGTACCTCTGTGGTGACTGGATCCTCAGGGGTGCCACACATCCTCTTTAAGGCCATAGTGCACATGGTGCCCATATATCTCAACTAGACTGATTGCTGCATACGAACTCAGTGTCCATTGAAGGCAAAGATGACAGCTTAGCTTCCTGCTTCTCAGGGCCGGACTGGCGATCTTGCAATTCTGGCAAATGCCAGAAGTGCCTGTCTGGTTGTGGGCCTCCTTGCCTGCTACGTTGTTAACAGAATCGGTGTTCTCAAGACACCAATACTGTTAAAGAGTTGTGACGGAGTACAAAGTCGCTAACTCCGTCACTTACCCCAGCAGGCCACAGGTATCATTAGACATATTGGTCTTGTAGAAAATCTTCCTTTCCTCCATCCAGGGTAATATTAGTAATATATTCCATCTGTTGCTCGGGGACGGGGACAACATGGGCCTGTGTGATTTCAAATGCCAGGGCTGAATTTCAGCCCCAGTCCGTACCTGGTCCTCCTTCACAAATGCGAAGCTGCACAGTGAAAAATCCTTACTTTCTACTTCTTTGATCTGCGATATAAAAGAAAATGTCATAAAAAGAAATATCTTTATATAATATTAGAATCCAGATAGTTTGCATTAACAGCTGGTAATACCCTGCAAGACAGAACTCCCTGCGAACGCCCTGTATAGATCTGAGCACCAAGACCATAACAAGTATCCCTGGGGCCCCATAGCAAAACTTGGTATTGCATCCCATTAGCCAAGTTTACTTTTGTCGCCATTTTTTCAGACTCGTAGGCTTTTCATTTATCGGGATCTTGTGCTGGGTGAGAGTTTATTTTTTGCACAATGAGCTGACATTTTTATTGATACCATTTTGGGGTAGATACGATGTTTTGATCGCCTCTTATTGCATTTTATTGCAATGTTGCTGCAGCCAATAAACGTAATTCTGGCGTTTTGATCTTTTTTCATTACACCGTTTACTGATTTCATTAATTTATTTTATATTTTGAAAGCTTGGACTATTATGAACGCAGTGATACCAAATATGTGTGTTTTTCTTTTTAATAATTTTATTTTAAATAGGGCAATAGCGGGGGGATGTGAACTTGTGTTTTTATTTTTTTCCTATTTTTTAAAACTTATTTTAAAAAATTTAGCATATTTAAGACTTGAAGCTGCGATTGTCTGATCGCTTCTATATAGCAGGGTTCCAGCTCTGCTATGTATGTGGAGTAAAAATCATGATCTCATATGAAAGCCGGCTAAACACGGCTGTCACCGGAGTATGGTAATGACAAGCATGGAGGTCTTCAGCAGACCCCCAACTGTCATGGCAACCCATCAGTGCCATGGGTTGTCATGTACGTCAAAGGTCATGAAGGGGTAAAGGCTTCCTTTACAGTGGAGCAGCAGCCCTTCTCCTGGCCCATGCTCAGCATGCTTTTATAGGGAAGTTATCATAAGATAATTACCTATTGTTTAAATCAGATTTTCTGTTCCATATCACGATCTTTATAAAAAAAAAATTGTAAACTTGCAATTTTCACACTCACCACTGGAACTTACTTTCTTTCTCGAAGAGTTTTCAGCAGGCTCATTATCATCAGAGGCAGGATTACAGTGATAGGTAACACCTCTATACACAGCTGATCGCAGGATCCACCAATCAACTTAGGTTATGTCACAGCTGACCCCGCTTCCCCTTCCTCCACAATGACCTTTAGATGCCTCAAAACAATATGGTCAGGGTCTGTTCATTGTGGCTAATGAACATGTCTTTTTTCCCCTGAAACAACAGGAAGTTAGAGTCTAAAAAAAATCCCCAGTGGCCAGTAGAAAAAAATTAAGATTTTTTTTTAATTTGAAATATGGATTTTGATATGTAAAAAAATTGCCAAATTTTTTAAAACATTTAACAAAAAAAATTAATTTAAGATGACTTACTGATGATTTTTAAAAAATGCAAATTTTGCACTGCAAAGGTTTGGTACGATTGAACCCACACTTTTCATTGGAAATCATTGGTCCCTGAAGTTCTTTGGACTTGGAAATTAGGAAATGCAGTGAAATCATCACTAATTTTCTCATCACCAAGTCTATGGTGCTAACTTTGCAATTAACGCAAAAACTGCAGTAGAAATAAATGGATTTGTTTGATCTTCCTGAGTGCGGAGTAGAACAAAGACATTTGTCAGTGAGATAAACGAGTCAGAGAGTCGCTGGCTTTATCTGCGGCAGACAGAATGTGTTTAGATCAAACAGAACACTTGAATTGCTACTGATTAGCCTTCCAAGTATAGATGGCAAGATTCCTGCGGTTTATCGGGTTTTGCTTTTTTTTTCCTTAATTTTGTAGAAATGCTCATTATTGTCAACAATCCCATCTTCATGTGCATGCTGCAACAAATTGGAGGGTTAGCAGAAAGCAGATGGTAAATATATGTGCAATGGAACTGGGAAAGAAGCAAGGCTATGCTTGACTGACAGGTAATCATTATAGGAGGAGAGACCTATTAGAAATCTTGTGTGCAAACTGGGGATTGTCACAACATCGGAGCATTTGGCCACACACATATGAGATGCTAACGTGTCATGTTTAGGAGAAACCGGTTAAGATCCATCTAGATTAGAGATGAGCAAACCTATTTTTAGGCTGGGGGAGGCAATTTCCATGGCCCCTTACCAACCTGGGAATACCAGCCTCCAGCTGTATGCTTTAGCTTGGCTGGTTGTAAAAAAATATGGTTTGTTTTTTTAAAGTATTTTCTTAAATAATTCAAAAATATGGCATGGGGACCCCTCTATTGTTGATAACCAGCCTTGCTGAAGCTGACAGCTGAGGGGTGCAGCCCGCAGCTGTCAGTTTTGCCTGGCTGGTCATCAAAAATACAGGGGAACCCCACGTCATTTTGTTAAATTATTATTTATTTATAGCACAACCAGCAGCTGATGACTACTCCCATCAGCCATCATCTGCTCTCGCCTTTAACAGTTGAAAACAACTCTCAACATTGTCACCTGCTAGTGCTGATCACGGCCAGAGGAGGGGACCGTGATGTGAGCGGTCTTCACTTCAGCACCTGGCGCTGGGGAACAGCGCCAACAGTACTCTGATTTCCAGGAGTTGGCACATGTCAAACTAATGACAAAGGGTTGTGAACCATGTGTCATTAGTGTGCACATGTGCGGGACGTTTTTGGGCCCATGCTGCTACTGGAAAAACTGACGTCTGAAAGATCCCTTAGTGGACTTTGGCCGACTTTTGCCAATTTCTAGGAAAAATGCTCGGGAATCTGAGCACGAATCCAAATAAGCTACGTTTGTGCCGAATCTGTCATTGGCGAATGTTTTCCGAACAATTATGCTCATCTCTAATCTAGATCACTATCTCATTTCTTCCAGAAAGATAGAAGACCTCCAAGACTCTTGGAATTGATTGCAGATCTCCAAGGGCTACCTAAACCTTCTGTACACCATAGCATCTGGAAGTGGGTGAGGTTGGGATTCTCCATCATTAGGTGTCCAATTACACATTCAGGATATAGAGGACAATGTGGAAGGAGCAGAGCCACAAAAAGGGCTATGGCTGTTCTGAAGGTCCGGGTATCTATCTTTTTGACCACCAACTGTAAAAGTTGGTGACTGTGGTTCACTCAAAAGGGCACTTTAAAGATTTTTTTGCGGTTCAGCTTCATTGGCTATGGAACATCACAATTCTGTATTCTCTATGGGCCGTTGCCAAGAACTGCAACTCTGGCTATTGAATTCTCCTTTTTTCATTAAACCCACGTTTGCATTGGCTTAAAGAATTGCATAAAATAATCCGAGATAGACTAGACATTTGTAAACCTATCTCACTTGAGTCATATGGGACCTGTTACACTTTTTGGGCTCCAACTGTTAGGGTCGGCAAAGATGTATGTGGTCCCCATACAGTAGTAGTCCTTTTGTTCCCCACACAGTAGTCCTCCTAAGTATTTCTCTGCATTAATAGTAGTCTTCTTTAGTAGTCCCTCCAAATTAATAATTACTGATAACTTTCTGCTAATAAAAACATACCATCCGCATTCTCAAGGACATAAATATTAATGTGTAATAATAAAAGAATCATAATTGTGATAAAATAATGAACACAAAGTGATCACATTTGACACATCGGACTCAATGCAGCATATTGAAGTTTCTATTCTCATAGTTTCAAAATAACCAAATTTTTCCTGTCAACCTGATGTACGAGATAATCTAATGTTTAGAGACATTTTACATTCTTCCTGAGTTTTGTTAAATATGGCAGATATTTAGTATGGCAAGCGGGTTCTAGGCAGAATATCATTCAACGTTCTTGAAATCAAGGTGCTCTCATCTCTGCCAACATTATTATCTACGGGGAGAGTGCAGATCGACAGACATAACGACTTTTTATTCAATATGACCAATAATGAATTAAAATGATCAATAAGATTAACAATAGTGATGAGCGAGTGTACTCTTGCTCGGGTTTTCCCGAGCACCCTCGGGTGGTGTCCGAGTATTTGTTAGTGTTCCGAGATTTAGTTTTCATCGCCAAAGCTGAATGATTTGCAGCTACTAGCCAGCCTAAGTACATGTGGGGGTTGCATGGTTGCTAGGGAATGCCCACATGTGATCAAGCTGGCTAGTAGCTGTAAATCATTCAGCTGCGACGATGAAAACTAAATCTCCGAACACTGAAAAATACTCGGAGATCACCCGAGCATGCTTGGGAAAACCCGAGCAACGAGTATACGCACTCATCACTAATTAACAATCATATTGATTAGAATTCATTCAAATATTAAAAAGTATTAGATATATTCAGTCTTGACAGATTACATTTCAAAAACCTGACCGGCACATCCAAACATAGACTAAGTGTGAACAGGTGCTGAACCTAGAGTCGCCAACATGTTAGGGCAAGTTAGGTTAGGCTATAGGTTGAACTAGATGGACTTAAAGTCTTCCTTCAACCTTAATAACTATGTAACTATGTAACTATGTATATAGTTAAATAAATAAGGCAGCACACTGCAGCGCTAGAACATGCAAACTTGAAATACGAAATTTGAACTGCACTACTGCACTGGAAATATGAAAAATGAGAGCGTTTAGCGCATAAAAATGGCCAATTTTATGTGTACCTGGTAGCCCCTTTACGGCATCTCTCTTATACCAGGTCCTACACTTGCCTTTCCTCGCTGAGAATAAACGTCTCCATCTGAATGGGTAAATGTGAAACCTCTTCCTAGACTAACATTCTCTCTCTCTGTGGAGGAGTATTGGACCTGCTGTAATTAAAACACCTGTGGCTAGGAGGCGGAGTGCACGATCAGAAGGCTAAAGAATACATTTCAAAAACCTGACCGGCACATCCAAACATAGACTAAGTGTGAACAGGTGCTGAACCTAGAGTCACCAACTCGTATATAGTTAAATAAACAAGGCAGCACACTGCAGCGCTAGAACATGCAAACTTGAAATACGAAATTTGAACTGCATTACTGCACTAGAAATATGAAAAATGAGAGCGTTTAGCGCATAAAAATGGCCAATTTTATGTGTACCTGGTAGCCCCTTTACGGCATCTCTCTTATACCAGGTCCTACACTTGCTTTTCCTGGCTGAGAATAAACGTCTCCATCTGAATGGGTACATGTGAAACCTCTTCCTAGACTAAAATTCTCTCTCTCTGTGGAGGGGTATTGGACCTGCTGTAATTAAAACACCTGTGGCTAGGAGGCGGAGTGCACGATCAGAAGGCTAAAGAATACATTTCAAAAACCTGACCGGCACATCCACACATAGACTAAGTGTGAACAGGTGCTGAACCTAGAGTCACCAACTCGTATATAGTTAAATAAATAAGGCAGCACACTGCAGCGCTAGAACATGCAAACTTGAAATACGAAATTTGAACTGCATTACTGCACTAGAAATATGAAAAATGAGAGCGTTTAGCGCATAAAAATGGCCAATTTTTTGTGTACCTGGTAGCCCCTTTAAGGCATCTCTCTTATACCAGGTCCTACACTTGCCTTTCCTCGCTGAGAATAAACGTCTCCATCTGAATGGGTACATGTGAAACCTCGACCTGGACTAAAATTCTCTCTCTCTGTGGAGGGGTATTGGACCTGCTGTAATTAAAACACCTGTGGCTAGGAGGCGGAGTGCACGATCAGAAGGCTAAAGAATACATTTCAAAAACCTGACCGGCACATCCAAACATAGACTAAGTGTGAACAGGTGCTGAACCTAGAGTCGCCAACTCGTATATATTTAAATAAACAAGGCAGCACACTGCAGCGCTAGAACATGCAAACTTGAAATACGAAATTTGAACTGCATTACTGCACTAGAAATATGAAAAATGAGAGCGTTTAGCGCATAAAAATGGCCAATTTTATGTGTACCTGGTAGCCCCTTTACGGCATCTCTCTTATACCAGGTCCTACACTTGCCTTTCCTCGCTGAGAACAAACGTCTCCATCTGAATGGGTACATGTGAAACCTCTTCCTAGACTAAAGTTCTCTCTCTCTGTGGAGGGGTATTGGACCTGCTGTAATTAAAACACCTGTGGCTAAAAGGCGGAGTGCACGATCAGAAGGCTAAAGAATACATTTCAAAAACCTGACCGGCACATCCAAACATAGACTAAGTGTGAACAGGTGCTGAACCTAGAGTCGCCAACTCGTATATAGTTAAATAAATAAGGCAGCACACTGCAGCGCTAGAACATGCAAACTTGAAATACGAAATTTGAACTGCATTACTGCACTAGAAATATAAATAATGAGTCTTGACAGATTGTCACGGGGTTACCGCGACAGTGTGGAGCCAGAAGAATGCAGCATCTGATTGCTCCTACTCAGGCGCTGAGAAGAAGCACTTCTACTTCATTTTAAATGTGTTTATTTCTTCTGGAAGAACAGGGGTTAATCGGCCATGTTGGAAATCCCAATGTTCACAGCTGCGCTCACTTAGCCACTTCTTTTCCCTTTATAATCTTGGCTCTGTTACTAATCCTTGTCAGAGCTAGCATTTGCTGCATGGCTAATGGAGGGAGAGGAGTTGGTATGAGAAGGGGAGTTGAAGTGAATTAGTGAATGTTGCTTAGTTTGTATGCGCAGTAATTCCTTATGCTTGACTGTTTTTGTTTATTCCCCTACCTTCACACCCCGGTGCATTCTTCAGTTATATGTGAGTGAATACTTTGTATGCCTGGAATTTTCTGATAACTCTTGTTTGTGTTGCCTTGTTTGTTTGGTTGGTGTACTATGGTGCACAATAGTGCCCCCTCTTCCCTGGGTGGGGGGATAGAACAGACAAAGGGCTAACTTAGGAGATACGGCAAGGGCGGAGGTCCCGGCATCTTCGCCATCTGAAGTATCCTGGGGAGCAGGGCAAGCCAGGGTGCCCCTTAGTGTTAGGGACAGCGAAGTTTTTTGTGTGTAAAAAAAAGGTAATACAAAAACAAATTGCTGTGTAATTTTTTTTTTTATTGGGTAACTTGCTGCATCTCTCATGTTTTATGTAGCGTCTAAGAGGTAAAGTGATTGGTATTTGCAAACAGCTATTTTGGAGTTCTTGCCCATCATCACGGCAATGTAGACGCCTAAGAGACTGGCTGGATGGGTGAGATGCCTTTGACAGGAAGTCTAAAGTGTAAAGATTCTCTTTAAAGCAGTTGTTCATTTTTTTCACTCTCTGTGACTGCAGACTTGTAAATCCTCACAGCGCTTGCATTGCACACTGTGAGGACTCTCTGTTGCCAGTGGCAAGACGGAGCAGTCATGCGTAATGCATACTTCCGGCCACATTCCAACTAGACGTGCTCGCGGCCTCAGTACAAGTAAATTCAGCAAAATTACAAATCTTTCAATTTTTGCTTTCTGGGTCACTTCCTGTAATAATTTGCCCATTCTAGCCCCAGTCTTTAATAATAACTCTCGTTCTGAGACCCTGCCTGTAATGATGTCCCCTCCTCAAAAACATTTAACACAAAAAATAAACGATTATTCTTACCTTTCCTCTCTCCAGCAGTGAGCAGCTCACTTTTCCTCCCAATAGCATGAGCAGGGGGGCGGGTGGTGCATGGCAGTGCCTGCAATAAGCACGCTGATGTAAGTTGCCGACCTTGCATTGGCTGGCAGCTACTACAGCTATAGCGGTGCAGGGAGCTGATGGATCTCTGCACCACAATACATTTCAGCTGAATGTACATTTGAAAATGCATATTCAGGGGAAAAAGGGTGCTGGGGCAGCGGCCCACTGACTGTACAGGTCCCAGTCACACCCTTGGTCACTGTAGTAGTTTTGCCCCTGGTTACTGAGGCATTTTTACACTTTGGATACAGAGTGACTTCTTGCCGAAGCTATGCGAGAAACGCGCATCGGGTGTGGTGCTTTCATTGTCTGGTGAGTCTTCCCCATGCCCCTGTGCATGTGTATTCTCTTTACTTATGGGAGTCATATCTCCATACTCCATGATACCGCTTTGTACTAACTTTTGTTTTGTATACTATACATGATACTCCATGCTAATTGGTATCCGTCTGTAACAATGGGATTATACTTATTATATATTAATATCTATTTCTGATATCTGCTCTTTGGGCACCATATATGCATTTTATACCCACTATTTAGTACCTACGTTCGATCATTGAATATATATGTGGTATATAGTACCCAGTATTGTATTTTTGTATGTATCATGCTGCATTACATGCAATGTCAATCAAAGCAGAGTGGGCATGCTAGCCGCAAGCAGAAAGTAACTGGCCCCCAATGCAGCATCGCCCAGGTGATTGGTAAGAGAAGCCTTGGCCATTTTATAGGTAGTTTTTTCCAAAATGGTAAGCCTGACAGTTTAATCAAGGGCATGATTAGATCTGCATTTGGATGCAACATGGCCATACAAACAGTTATTACAGGTTCCCTTTAATGCATATTGTGGAGTATTGATCTTCAGGACTTATCCTATTTCCAAATATTTCATTAACATTTAATACGGTCAATAAATATGTTAATAATTTAATGAATTATAATCTAATCCATCTGATTGTTTTGATACATTACTGGTCGTATCAATACACAAATCATTATGTATGTGCAGCCGTCCTCGCACCGCGCAGAAAACTGACAGTGATGAAAGGAGAACTCAGACTGTACAATGATTTAAAGGAGCATAGGAAGAAATTCTGCTTGGATCTTGAATAAATCCCCTTGTCATATTAAATGTCTTCCATATTTAATAACACTCGCTATATACTGTATATCCATCACTCGTAATTCAGGAATAGAGGAAAATGCCTCAGAAACGTTATATTCACTGACAATAGTAATGTATCAGGACTAGTCTAGATCTAGCAGTTGTCAGGTAAAATCTGATTAACTTGAACATATGAAACTAGAAACTTCAATGAGTTGTATAAAATCTGACATGTATCAGATATCGCATTGGAAATTCAGTCTTAATAATTTATTCTATTACCTTCACTTCATATACTTATGTTCCCTATGTAATGCTCACAAAGATAATCACAGGGACAACAAATACAGTGAGGTCACAGTATGGAGATAATACGGTGAGGTCCCAGTATGGAGATAATACAGTGAGGTCACAGTGTGGAGATAATACGGTGAGGTCACAGTATGGAGATAATACAGTGAGGTCACAGTGTGGAGATAATACGGTGAGGTCACAGTATGGAGATAATACGGTGAGGTCCCAGTATGGAGATAATACAGTGAGGTCACAGTGTGGAGATAATACGGTGAGGTCACAGTATGGAGATAATACAGTGAGGTCACAGTATGGAGATAATACAGTGAGGTCACAGTATGGAGATAATACGGTGAGGTCACAGTATGGAGATAATACGGTGAGGTCCCAGTATGGAGATAATACAGTGAGGTCACAGTATGGAGATAATACGGTGAGGTCACAGTATGGAGATAATACAGTGAGGTCACAGTATGGAGATAATACAGTGAGGTCACAGTATGGAGATAATACAGTGAGGTCACAGTATGGAGATAATACGGTGAGGTCACAGTATGGAGATAATACAGTGAGGTCACAGTATGGAGATAATATAGTGAGGTCACAGTATGGATATAATATGGTGAAGTCACAGTATGGAGATAATACAGTGATGTCACAGTATGGAGATAATACAGTGATGTCACAGTATGGAGATAATACAGTGATGTCACAGTATGGAGATAATACAGTGATGTCACAGTATGGAGATAATACAGTGAGGTCACAGTATGGAGATAATACATTGATGTCACAGTATGGAGATAATACAGTGAGGTCACAGTATGGAGATAATACAGTGAGGTCACAGTATGGAGATAATACGGTGAGGTCACAGTATGGAGATAATACAGTGAGGTCACAGTATGGAGATAATATAGTGAGGTCACAGTATGGAGATAATATAGTGAGGTCACAGTATGGATATAATATGGTGAAGTCACAGTATGGAGATAATACAGTGATGTCACAGTATGGAGATAATACAGTGATGTCACAGTATGGAGATAATACAGTGATGTCACAGTATGGAGATAATACAGTGAGGTCACAGTATGGAGATAATACATTGATGTCACAGTATGGAGATAATACAGTGAGGTCACAGTATGGAGATAATACGGTGAAGTCACAGTATGGAGATAATACAGTGATGTCACAGTATGGAGATAATACGGTGAAGTCACATTATGGAGATAATACAGTGAAGTCACCATATGGAAATAATGCAGTAATGACATATTATACAGATAATACAATGATGACACCATCCATATGGTGATAATACAGTGATGAAACCATATGGATACAATACAGTGATGACACATTATGGAGCTACAGTAATATGGTGATGTCACAGTGTTGAGATAATACAATGATGACACCATATGGAAATAATACATTGATGACACATTATGGAGCTAATACGGTGATGTCACAGTATGGAGATAATACAGAGATGTCACAGTGTGGAGATAAATACAGATAAATACATTGTATAAAGATAATACAATGATGACACCATAGGGTACTAATACAGTGAGGTCACGGTTATGGAGATAATACAGAGATGTCACAGTATGGAGATAATACATTGATGACACATTATGGAGCTAATACGGTGATGTCACAGTATGGAGATAATACAGAGATGCCACAGTGTGGAGATAATACGGTGATGACACAGTATAAAGTTTATACAATGATGACACCATAGGGTGATAATACAGTGATGACACAGTGTGGAGATAGTACAATGATATAACGATATGGAGATAATACAATGATGACACCATATGGTGATAATACAGTGATGACACATTATGGAGATAATGTTGTGAAGGCACCATTTGGTGATAATGCAGTGATGACACATTATGGAGATAATCTTGTGAAGGCACCATATGGAGATGATACAGTGATGACACAGTATGGAGATAATACAGTGATGTCACAGTCTGGAGATAATACAGTGATGTCACACCGTCAACAAGGTGAACCTAAAAAGCTTGTAATTGCTCAGAAAAATACAAAAGGGAGAAGGAAAGGCAAGTCTTAAAATACTAGAATTGGCGGAGATAAGACTCAACCTTGATCCTCCGCTGATGGATCCACTCTACTATTTACCCGAACATATAAACTGTGACCAAGTCTCATACAGCACAACGCACAGTGCCCCGCAGCCACACTTGTCTTCTGCAGCGACATGGTAATGCGGCCTGACAGAAGTGACGGGTGTCATTGGTAAGACTGAAAACAACAGGAGTGACTGTGGATAAGCACTTAACATAAATTAATCAGCGCTGGGGCCCTTTTCAATAGTAGAAAAAGCTGCACAGCTGGAAACATATTTTCCAGTTGAACATTTGCAAAATTAGCATTCTAATATGTGAGATATGCAAATGTCTTCTACTCAAGTACAAACGTAGACCGAAAGCCTTAACGTTGACATAGAATGCCAGTCCTAATGTATAACTATGCCGGAAACTTTTGTTACTTAGATGATTCTCTTTGTTCTATGGTCAGATGTTTGTGGGACATGCTTCCCTCTCTGCAGCACGACACAAATCCCCTTCTTAAAGAAGCACTCCTCCCATCTAAGATTTTATCCTCTTCATATAATGTAATCATCATATTATACAGCACTGTGTACTGTGAGGCAGCGACACGTGTCACAGGTAGGGGTTGCTGTTTGTTCTCCCCAGGATGCACATGGAGGCGTATTGAGGCCATGGGGGGCCATTGCCAGCGCAGGCGTAGCTGTGATTGCAATGGTGAAGCCGTGACTGATGTCACAGGTAGGGGTCGCTGTGTAGTCTCCCCAGGATATGCACGGAGGTATATGAAAGCCCTAGGAATGCATGACAGTCACGAGTGTAACTATGACTGCAATGCAGACTATAAATAATAAAAATAAGTGTTAGTCTTGGACATGCTAGTGTCCAAGGCAGATGTAGGGTAAAGCTACTCTGGGTATTGTGTTTTTAGACTGACTGCAGTATGTTAATGGTGCAATCTGTTTCATTCCCGGCCCAGGTTTTCCATGTAGCTGAAGGCCACTGGTTTCTATGTTAAAAGCCTTTAGTATAGGGTAGGGGTGTATCAGGTCAAGCCTGTGTCAGGTGTAACATCAGTGTCAGTCTGGTGTGTGCTGTTGTGCAGAGCAGAGGCCCTGTCTGTGTGTGTGAAGCAGCACAGGCCAGAGAAGCCAGCAGCCAGGGCAGCTTAATAGCCTGGCACCTGCAGCGTACACAGTGATGCAAGTCGTCCACGGTAACTGGTCTCGGATGTGGACAGTCCTGTGCCCAGAGGTGAACCAGAGGTGGATGTCCTGTGCCCGAAAGAGGACTGGCGTGTGTAACGATTGCAACCAGGTGGATATGGTGCCCGGCTGCGATGCAGAGGATATCATAGACTGTTTACAACTCTGTGAGTAAAAGAGACATTAACACAGAGGTGCGGTCACCCGCCGTTACAGGTCAGAGATGGACTAGTGTGTGTAGTGACTGCAAACTAAAGGAGGCTGTGATTAAGAGACATTGATATGGCACTGCATTCGCCCACGGAAACTGGACAAAGGGAAGTTCGGCGTGCTTAGTGACTGTGATTTAAAGGATACCATGTACTATGTAGTGCTATGGACTGGTGTGAACTGAAAACTAATGATATGCACTTGTGTGAAGTGAGCATTTAATGCCATGAAGTAATGGAAATAAAAGAACTTAGCATGCTGCTCTTTTTTCTCTGATAAAATGATGGCACTTGCAACAGAGCCTCCTCTTCGAGGTTCCTATGCCAATGGTGTGAATTTTGCCATAAAGGGAAATTATCATCAGAAAATGACCTATTGTTTAAATCAGTTTTTGTGTCACATGTGCTTTTTTCATATGACCATCTCTAGTTAAAAAAAATAGTAATGCTATTTTCACACTGGCCACTGGGGCATTTTTAGACTCATATTTACTGTCCTTTGATAGAGAGATTTCAGTAGTCTCCTTATCATCAGAGGAAGGACGACAATGACAGGTAACACCTCTATGCACAGCTGATAACACAGGATCCACCAATCACAATAGGTGATGTAACAGCTGACTCTGCTTCCCATTCCTTTAAAGTGATCTTCGCTCAATTAATGCACCAATAAAAAATATAGGGTGGGAGTCCGTTAATTGTCACTAATATACCGTGCGTTACTTGTTTCCTCAAACAGGAAATTAGAGTCTTAAAAAGCCCCAGTGGATGGTGTGAAAAGTGCATGAGTACTATTTTTAGTATTTACTTTAGAATGTGACATAAAAAAAATAATTTAACACATAAATTTGATTTAGCAATAGGTCTTATTCTGATGATAACTTCCCTTTAAAATCATATCCAAATACATCAAGCACCGTAAAAATGATTTAGTCGATCATAGTTGGTGACTAGGACACTTTTCATGCCTAATAAGTAATACTGCCCCCCACATAGACCTGAGAACAATATAATAGTCTCCGTTACATAGTCCTGCAGACAGCATAATGCCTCCAATAGTCCTGGAAATAGTATGACATATACTTACAAACAGTATATTGCTCTCCTCTGCAAACAGTATAAGCACCACATCGTATGAGCACCACATCGTCCACCGTACAGTACTATGAGCACCACAAAGTGCTCCATACAGTATTATGAGCACCACATAGTCCACCATACAGTAGTATGGGCCCCATATAGTTCTCCATACAGTGTTAAATGTTCCCATATAGTCCTCTTTACAGTATTAGGGGCACATATAAAGATCCATACAGTATTATGGGCCTCATATAGTCCTCTATACATAAAAAAATAAACAAATACTCTCCTCTCCCCGTTCTTGGTTGCTCTGGTCTCTGACATGCATCTTTTGTACCTCTGCACTGCTCGGCACAGAGGGCACACTGTAGTGACATCATTGTGCCCTATGTGCTGAGATGTCATTGCTCAGATGCAGAAGGGGATGATGGGAAAGGGATTGTCAGCTGATGGCTTCCTCTCCCATCATTGTTTTAAACTATATCGGCATCGAGGATGCTGATACAGTTGAGAGTACGATGGGGGGGCAGTATCGGCGCTGACACTGTGGTCTATTGCATTACGCCACTGGATATAAGCATGTAGAAGAAAAACAAAAGTAATAATAAATAAAACAATAACACTGCCATGTGAAAAAAAAATGGTCAGAGTAAAATACTGATTTTTAAATGTCAGTTTTTAATTATATATTTTCTAGGAAGTATAATTTTATAGTTTTAAAGGGAATCTATCATTTAAAACAACACTGTTAACATGCAGATATGGGTTAGCCTGCCGGTTAATAGCGTTCTGAACCTGCCCAATGCCCACACTGGCAGCCCCGCCGTAGGGAGGAAATTAACTTTATTACCCCCCAGCAGCATTCGGGATCCAGTCATACAGGTGGAGCCGACGCGGCTTCAGTCACCTATCTGTGTATAGGGAGTGATGGCTGTAACCACGCCCCGGCGCTGAGTGTCAGCTCGGTCTAAAGCTGAGCCTGCTGTCTGTCAATGCAGAGGGTGCGGATACAGCAGCCGTTATTTATACATTGAGCTGGGACTGAAATTCAGCTGTCCCCACCTCATTACTGGAAGCCAAACGCTGCCAGGTGTCATGATCCGTTCCTGGGTTTAATAGTGTCTGCCCTTTTTTGGACGGATCATATCAAGGGTTAACTTTGTTCTGCCTCATTCTGGGTTTGGGTTTGCTATTTAGCTCCCATGAATCTTGCGAGCAGTGTCAGTTATAGTTCTGTCTTCGGCTTGTGAACCTCACTCTGGATTCCCTTGGTTTGTCCTGCTGTGAACCCTGACTTGTCCTGTGTCTGTTATCTCCCTCTGTCTGGCCTTTCCCTGCGTTTGTCTGTTCTCATTGATTCTCTGATTCTGATCTCCTGGCTTGGCTATTGACTCTGTCTTGAGTTGTCCCTATTGTACCGTATTTTGCTCGCCCTAGTTTACTGATCTCTTGCTACGTCCTTACTATCCTTTCTGTTTTAATCCTTTTTGTACTGACGTGTTATCTTGTGCCCTGACTCGGCTTTTTCTGACTACTCTCTTGCCACTAGGTGGCATCTGTTCAGCTGCTCAGTGTGTGCAGTCTCGCGTCCCTATTAAACTCCCCCTGGTGAAGGTTGCTCTGTATTGCACCGCAGCTTCATGACACCAGGGGTAATAAAGTTAATTTCCTCCCAGCAGCGGCACTCTTAGTGCTGGCACTGGACGGTGTCATAAAGCTACTAACCAGCAGATTAACCTCATATCAATAGCGTTATTTCACATAACAGGTTGAAGGCAACCTATACCCTAAAGTGTTGATCCAGAGAAAGGCAAGACCCCACGAGGCAGATGCTTATTGCCTTATATTAGGGGAAAATGTTCTTCCTGACTCCACATACAGCAATCAGACTAGTTCCCTGGATTCGCATTACAGTGCTACCCTGTCCTGCAGTGCATCTGTGCAGAGCAAGCTGTCAATCACTTTTACAGTCACTACTCACAGTATAAGGAGCAGTGCTGAGAGCGGTGACAGTAGCGGCTCCCTGCACCACCACAATGACTGAAAGCCTGTAGCTCTCTGGAGTAGATAAGTTCCTTTTCTCACCGCACCTTCAGCAAGCATTTCCATTCAGCATTGAAATCCTATTTACCTGCAGCTTAACCCTATATCTGCAAATAAATTATGTGACTGGTTCCCCTTAATTTTTACATGGGGTCTTCAAAGATGTAGCTTTGTTTATTGAAGTTAAGGGGTAAAAAAAACTATGATTAAGTTTTAAAATATGATATTCCCCAAAAATATCTTTCTTTATGAAGGTAAATTGTTTTCTACAATTTGACCTTAGTTATAAATGACTTAAAGTTAACAAATACGGCCCCATGCAAATGTCCAACTGTTTTTATATTTGCTAAGCTTTCCTGGGATCCTAAATGTAAAATATGGCTGGATATGTAGGGATACATTTGCAGCGCCCCAGAGATCTGGTTGTTGCAGTATGACACTCTGCCACTAAGGGAAGTGATGGTACGTCTGATGGCACTAAAGGAACTCTACTGACCAGGTATCATCAGCACACATTACACTTCACACTCCGGCCACTAGGGGGAGAAAAAGGCTTTATTTATTGGGCCACTCCTCACACTGGTAAAACTAGGGGTTGGATAGGAAGTTAGTCAGAAGCTGACTGGGTTGGATTCAGGCAACATCCCGTGGCAGGGGGTGTTGCAGGGAGAAGATTCAGGGGGGTCCCTGTCGGGCGTGGGAACCTGGCAGGTGCCTAGTGAACAGAGCAGAACGTAACGGAACTGCGCCTGCACACCCCGCGGCGGTATCCTGAGAGAGAGACACGAAGGGAAGGATATTGTCGAACAGTGAGAAACGAGATCAAGCACAAAGGAGAACCAGTAGGAGTCGTGCTGTGAGACCGGGGCAACATCCTACTGAGGCGCGTAGCCGGTGGCCGGAACACCGCGGGAGTAACTGACTCTAGGCCTTACTTCGAACTCCGCAGGACAGTTAATTATAGGTTGGCTGTCTACCTTAAATTTCCTACGAAGACATAGGGGCAACGCGTGGAGAGGGGCGTCTCTAGGGTCCCGGAAGAGCTCCGAGCCTTCCCGTCATACGGGTGCGTCTGTTGTGAGTTCTGTTTTTGGGCTCCCTCTGGTGGTTACTGATGGTACTGGGTGACTTGTCTTTCCTGGGTCTCTGGGTTCCACCTGTTCCATCAGGATATGGGAGTTTCCAATTTAACCTGGCTTTGCTGGCATTTCCTCGCCGGTTATCAATGTATCCAGTGTGTCTTGTTACCTCTGCTCCCTGCTCCTAGAACCTTCTGGTCAAGCTAAGTTTGGATTTTCCTGTTTTGGTGTTTTGCTTTATTTGGTTTTTTAGTCCAGCCTGCAGATATGTGATTCTTTGCTGCTGGTTGCTCTAGTGGGCTGAAATTGCTCCTCATGTACCATGAGTTGGCACATGAGTTCAAGTAATTTCAGGATGGTTTTTTGAAGGGTTTTTCGCTGACCGCGCAGTTCACTTTTGTATCCTCTGCTATCTAGCTTTAGCGGGCCTCATTTTGCTGAAACTGTTTTCATACTGCGTATGTGCTTTCCTCTCATTTCACCGTCATTATATGTGGGGGGCTGCTATTTCTGTGGGGTATTTCTCTGGAGGCAAGAGAGGTCTGTGTTTCTTCTAATAGGGGAAGTTAGATCTTCGGCTGGAGCGAGACGTCTAGGATCATCGTAGGCACGTTCCCCGGCTACTTTTATTTGTGTGTTAGGTTCAGGGTCGCGGTCAGCTCAGGTTCCATCGCCCTAGAGCTTGTTTGTATCTGTGCTTGTCCTTTAGTGATCCCCTGCCATTGGGATCATGACAGTATAACCGGCCCACAAAGTGTTAATTGTATTGGCTGAAGTAGGAGGATAAGTAGTCTGAGGAAGTTTTTTTTTTTTTTTTTTTTTCTCTTTCCCTCAGAGTTTGCTGCCTAGCCTTATTGCAGCCTGGCTACTTCCTCCTCCTCTTAATCTTTGAATGGCTCTGATCCCAGCTGTTTATCATGGACGTCCAGAGTTTGGCTTCCAGCCTGAATAATCTTGCCGCTAAGGTTCAAAATATACAGGATTTTGTTGTACATGCTCCTATGTCTGAACCTAGAATTCCTGTCCCAGAGTTTTTTTCTGGAGATAGATCTCGTTTTCTGAATTTTAGGAACAATTGCAAGTTGTTTCTTTCTTTGAAATCTCGCTCCTCTGGAGACCCTGCTCAGCAAGTCAAGATTATTATATCTTTCCTGCGGGGTGACCCTCAGGATTGGGCATTTGCATTGGCACCAGGGGACCCTGCGTTGCTTAATGCGGATGCGTTTTTTCTGGCATTGGGTTTGCTCTATGAGGAACCTAACCAAGAGATTCAGGCTGAAAAAGCTTTGTTGGCCCTCTCTCAGGGGCAAGATGAAGCAGAAATTTATTGTCAAAAATTTCGGAAGTGGTCGGTGCTTACTCAGTGGAATGAGTGCGCCCTGGCTGCAAAGTTCAGAGATGGCCTTTCTGAGGCCATTAAAGATGTTATGGTGGGGTTCCTTGCGCCTACTGGTCTGAATGAGTCTATGACTATGGCTATTCAGATTGATCGGCGTTTACGGGAGCGCAAACCTGTGCATCATTTGGCGGTGTCGTCTGAACCGTCACCTGAGATAATGCAATGTGATAGAATTCAGTCCAGAAGTGGACGGCAAAATTATAGGCGGAAAAAAAGGTTGTGCTTTTATTGTGGTGATTCAGCTCATGTTATATCAGCATGCTCTAAACACACAAAAAAGGTTGATAAGTCTGTTGCCATTAGTACTTTACAGTCTAAGTTCATTCTGTCTGTGACTCTGATTTGTTCATTATCATCCATTTCCGTTGATGCCTATGTGGATTCAGGCGCTGCCCTGAGTCTTATGGATTGGTCATTTGCCAATCGCTGTGGGTTTAGTCTGGAGCCTCTGGAAGTCCCTATTCCTTTGAAGGGAATTGACTCTACACCTTTGGCTATGAATAAACCTCAGTACTGGACACAAGTGACCATGCGTATGACTCCTGTTCATCAGGAGGTGATTCGCTTCCTGGTACTGTATAATTTGCATGATGTCCTAGTGCTTGGTCTGCCATGGTTACAAACTCATAATCCAGTCCTTGACTGGAAATCGATGTCTGTGTTAAGCTGGGGTTGTCAGGGGGTTCATGATGATGCACCTCCGATTTCTATCGCTTCATCTACTCCTTCTGAGATTCCTGTGTTTTTGTCTGACTATCGGGATGTTTTTGAGGAGCCTAAGCTCAGTTCGCTTCCTCCTCACAGGGATTGCGATTGTGCTATAAATTTAATTCCAGGCAGTAAATTTCCTAAAGGTCGTTTGTTCAATCTGTCAGTGCCAGAGCATACTGCTATGCGGGATTATGTTAAGGAGTCCTTGGAAAAGGGACATATCCGTCCATCTTTGTCCCCTTTGGGAGCAGGTTTTTTTTTTCGTGGCCAAAAAAGATGGTTCCTTGAGGCCTTGTATAGATTATCGTCTTTTGAATAAGATTACCGTAAAATATCAGTATCCTTTGCCATTGTTGACTGATTTGTTTGCTCGCATTAAGGGGGCTAAATGGTTCACTAAGATTGATCTTCGGGGTGCGTATAATCTTATACGAATAAAGCAAGGTGATGAGTGGAAAACCGCATTTAATACGCCTGAGGGCCATTTTGAGTATTTGGTAATGCCTTTCGGACTTTCTAATGCTCCTTCAGTCTTCCAGTCCTTTATGCACGATATTTTCCGTGAATATCTGGATAAATTTATGATTGTGTATTTGGATGATATTTTGGTTTTTTCTGATGACTGGGAGTCTCATGTTCAGCAGGTCAGGAAGGTGTTTCAGGTCCTGCGGGCCAATTCCTTGTTTGTAAAAGGCTCAAAGTGTCTCTTTGGAGTCCAGAAGATTTCTTTCTTGGGGTATATTTTTTCCCCTTCTACTATTGAGATGGATCCCGTCAAGGTTCAGGCTATTTGTGACTGGACGCAGCCTACATCTCTTAAGAGTCTACAGAAGTTCTTGGGCTTTGCTAATTTCTATCGTCGCTTCATAACTAATTTTTCTAGTGTTGTTAAGCCTTTGACGGATTTGACTAAGAAGGGTGCTGATGTTGCTAATTGGTCTCCTGCGGCTGTGGAGGCCTTTCAGGAACTTAAACGCCGGTTTTCTTCTGCTCCTGTGTTGCGTCAGCCAGATGTTTCGCTCCCTTTTCAGGTTGAGGTTGATGCTTCCGAGATTGGAGCGGGGGCGGTTTTGTCACAGAGAAGCACCGATGGCTCAGTGATGAAGCCATGCGCGTTTTTTTCTAGAAAGTTTTCGCCAGCTGAGCGGAATTATGATGTTGGTAATCGGGAACTTTTGGCCATGAAGTGGGCATTTGAAGAGTGGCGTCATTGGCTAGAGGGTGCTAGACATCGTGTGGTGGTCTTGACTGATCACAAAAATTTGATTTACCTTGAGTCTGCCAGGCGTCTGAATCCTAGACAGGCTCGTTGGTCACTGTTTTTCTCTCGTTTCAATTTTGTGGTTTCATACCTGCCAGGTTCAAAGAATGTGAAGGCGGATGCTCTTTCTAGGAGTTTTGTGCCTGACTCCCTTGGAAATTCTGAGCCCTCTGGTATCCTTAGGGATGGGGTGATTTTGTCTGCTGTCTCCCCAGACTTGCGACGTGCTTTGCAGGAGTTTCAGGCGGGTAAACCTGATCGTTGTCCGCCTGAGAGACTGTTTGTTCTGGATAATTGGACCAGTAGAGTCATCTCCGAGGTCCATTCTTCTGCGTTGGAAGGTCATCCTGGAATATTTGGTACTAGAGACTTGGTGGCCAGGTCTTTTTGGTGGCCTTCCTTGTCGAGGGATGTGCGTTCTTTTGTGCAGTCTTGTGAGGTTTGTGCTCGGGCTAAGCCTTGCTGTTCTCGGGCCAGTGGATTGTTGTCACCTTTGCCTATCCCGAAGAGGCCTTGGACGCACATTTCCATGGACTTTATTTCGGATCTCCCTGTCTCTCAAAAAATGTCCGTCATCTGGGTTGTGTGTGATCGCTTTTCTAAAATGGTTCATCTGGTACCCTTGCCTAAGTTACCTTCCTCCTCTGAGTTGGTCCCTCTGTTTTTTCAGAATGTGGTTCGTTTGCATGGGATTCCTGAGAACATCGTTTCTGACAGGGGATCCCAGTTTGTGTCTAGATTTTGGCGGACGTTCTGTGCTAAGATGGGCATTGATTTGTCCTTTTCGTCTGCATTCCATCCTCAGACGAATGGCCAGACTGAACGAACTAATCAGACCTTGGAAACTTATTTAAGGTGTTTTGTTTCTGCTGATCAGGATGACTGGGTTACCTTTTTGCCGCTGGCTGAGTTTGCCCTTAATAATCGGGCTAGTTCTGCTACCTTGGTTTCTCCTTTCTTTTGTAATTCGGGGTTTCATCCTCGTTTTTCCTCTGGTCAGGTGGAACCTTCTGATTGTCCTGGAGTGGACATGGTGGTGGATAGGTTGCATCGGATTTGGAGTCATGTGGTGGACAATTTGAAGTTGTCCCAGGAGAAGGCTCAGCAGTTTGCTAATCGCCGTCGCCGCGTGGGTCCTCGACTTCTTGTTGGGGACTTGGTGTGGTTGTCTTCTCGTTTTGTTCCTATGAAGGTCTCTTCTACTAAGTTCAAGCCTCGGTTCATCGGTCCCTATAGGATCTTGGAAATTCTTAACCCTGTGTCGTTTCGTATGGATCTCCCGGCATCGTTTGCTATTCATAATGTGTTCCATCGGTCGTTGTTGCGGAAGTATGAGGTACCTGTTGTTCCTTCGCTTGAGCCTCCTGCTCCAGTGCTGGTGGAGGGAGAATTGGAGTATGTTGTGGAGAAGATCTTGGATTCTCGTGTTTCCAGACGGAAACTCCAGTATTTGGTCAAGTGGAAGGGTTATGGTCAGGAGGATAATTCTTGGGTGGTTGCCTCGGATGTTCATGCTGATGATTTGGTTCGCGCTTTTCATAGGGCTCATCCTGGTCGCCCTGGTGGTTCTCGTGAGGGTTCGGTGACCCCTCCTCAAGGGGGGGGTACTGTTGTGAGTTCTGTTTTTGGGCTCCCTCTGGTGGTTACTGATGGTACTAGGTGACTTGTCTTTCCTGGGTCTCTGGGTTCCACCTGTTCCATCAGGATATGGGAGTTTCCTATTTAACCTGGCTTTGCTGGCATTTCCTCGCCGGTTATCAATGTATCCAGTGTGTCTTGTTACCTCTGCTCCCTGCTCCTAGAACCTTCTGGTCAAGCTAAGTTTGGATTTTCCTGTTTTGGTGTTTTGCTTTATTTGTTTTTTTAGTCCAGCCTGCAGATATGTGATTCTTTGCTGCTGGTTGCTCTAGTGGGCTGAAATTGCTCCTCATGTACCATGAGTTGGCACATGAGTTCAAGTAATTTCAGGATGGTTTTTTGAAGGGTTTTTCGCTGACCGCGCAGTTCACTTTTGTATCCTCTGCTATCTAGCTTTAGCGGGCCTCATTTTGCTGAAACTGTTTTCATACTGCGTATGTGCTTTCCTCTCATATCTCCTCTGATATTTTTGCATAAGGATTATTGAAATGAAGTTTAACCCCTTCATGACAGGAGGTATTTTCGTTTTTGCGTTTTCGGTTTTCGCTCCCCCTTTCTTCCCAGAGCCATAACTTTTTTATTTTTCCGTCAATGTGGCCACGTGAGGGCTTGTTTTTCTTGCGGGATGAGTTCTACTTTTGAATGACACCATTGTTTTTAACATATCGTGTACTAGAAAACAGGGAAAAATATTCCAAGTGCGGTGAAATTGCAAAATAAGCGCAATTGCACACTTGTTTTTTTTGTTTGGCTTTTTTACTATGGTCGCTAAATACTAAACCTGACCTGCCGTTATGATTCTCCAGGTCATTACGAGTTCATAGACACCTAACATGTCTAGGTTCTTTTTTAAGTGGTGAAAAAAAATTCCATAGTATGTTCCGGTACCCGTAGCGTCTCCATTTTTTGTGATCTCCAGTTGGGGGAGGGCTTATTTTTTGCGTGCTGAGCTGACGTTTTTAAAGATACCATTTTGGTGCAGATATGTTCTTTTGATCGCCCGTTATTGCATTTTAATGCAATGTTGCAGTGACCAAAAAACGTAATTCTGGCATTTTTACTTTTATCCTCGTTATGCCGTTTAGCGATCGGGTTAATTCTTTTTTTATATTAATAGATCGGGCGATTCAGAAACCAAATCAACAAGAGTAAGACTGTAGTTTACAGACTGAACAATAGTAGCAATTGGATACGATAAAACTTGACTTTTATTCAATAATATTAAAAAGTACTAAATAAATGCGACATATATACCAAAACAAAAAAAATAAAAATATGTACACGGAGAAAAGGGACCAAGGTGAGGAAGTGCCCTATACCCTAACACAGAAGGGAAGACAAACATAAACACAAATATAAAATGACAATACTGTTTTTAAGTTGAACAGGTGATATGCCAGCAACCAATGGTAGTGCAGCAAAAACCACACTATTGAAATACAGTAGGGAAGCACTATACCTCCTAATCCCTATGGAGAAAATGCATATATTAAATCAAAAGATTAGTGCATCATAAAACTATCTACCATAAGGGATAACAAAATGTGGACTGATATTTTCTAACTCCTCTATGCAGGCTAATGTCAAGACATGCATGTATCAAAACCACTCGGAGGATACCTGAAAAAAATCAAGTTACAGCCCGCAGTGTTATATCAGGAGGCTTTTTTTATAAGAAATGTGAGGACAGCATAAATCACTAATGCGAGTCCATAGCCTATAATGTCACACCTGGGGACTAAACCACTATATTGTGCTTGTGTGCGTCCCAATTATAAACCATACCACACAGTACTGTCAATTAGTAGCAGCATAGCAACGGGGCTTCAAAGCCAACATTATAATAAATGCATAGTAGTCCAGATTCTTGTAAACATGGAACCATCCTGCCCCCTATAATGTTGGAGGGCGTTCCCTTACAGTAGAACTACAGATGCTAGAAATGGCTTACATGTGTGTACATCATTAGCATTGGTCCAAACCAGCAACCAATGTGTGCACTAAGTATTCCCAAATAATGGGTAGATCTCACCAAAGATATTGGGGAAGTTCCTGACTGTCTGGAGTTCTCCCGTAATGGTGAAACAAAACTAGAAGCCCCGGCTATGGACAGCGTCTCCCGACGCGTTTCTTCCTTATGGAGTCATCAGGGGAGTTCAAAGACCTGTACTTGCCGCTATCGTCGGTCTACTCCCTTCTGTGCCGCTTTATGCCTTCAGATTTCTGGCGCGTCTAAGAGGATCCGCCCCCGGCGTGTGACGCGTGCCTGGTTCAAAGGAGTACTTCCGGTATGCTTGGAACATTTGTCTACATAGAAGAACGCAAGTATCCCAGGGAGGTGGAACGCAAGCGCTCCCCTCCACCAGGTACCGGCGCTTATGAGGGTCATTCTATTAACCCATTCCATACCGAAAAGACTAGGAATGCATAGTGCGCTGCTGAATGCATCAGCGCGCACTGCAAACCAATGGAGGGACACCTGCAAAGACAAAGAGGTCTGAATATGAATAACAGACATTTATGCATGGGCCCAACACTCAAATAAAAGACGAATACAATACATGTTCGCTTCGTCCTTTGTCTATCACCTATGGCATGATACAGGTTTAACTCAACCTCCATATTCAAAGAGTGTTCTCATTGGCGTGAGTGCGTTGTTACAATTATACACGAGACAAATGGAGTGGTGGCTCAGAATTTTAAAGAGAAAATGTATTTATATGTCAGAGGGGCCATACTAATTTATACCTGGGATATAGAAAGAAATCCAAGGCATGATTCTAAAATGTACGGAACACCACTAGATGAAACAAAAAATGAATAGTGAATAGAGAATAGTAGCCTATAAGGCCCTGGAACAAAATTGCCCTAAAAAAACTAATTGCTCCCTGCCTTTTCACTTGCTTAAAAAACAAAAGCTCAAAAATGCCACCACCTATGGGCGATCTGAGTTCCATTGACATCTTTCTGAACTTGGTTACTGAGGACATTATGAAATTGCCTGAAAAACAACTCAGGACCTCATATAATCTATCCAAGATTGAAATGGCATGCTTGTGTGACTTGGAAAAAGATCAGAATATCACCATAAAACCCTCTGATAAAGGGGGAAATGTTGTGGTCATGGACACAACAAATTATCACACTTTATGCCTCTCGTTACTGGATAGTAAAGAGGACTATAAGATCCTCAAAAAGAACCCCCTCAGTGAGCACATGAATGAATTAAAATCTATCGTTGAAAAAGGTTATGACAATGGAGTGGTGGGCAAAGATGAGAGAGAGTTTTTGGTGCCAAAAAATCCAGTTGTTCCAACTTTTTACTGCCTTCCCAAGATTCATAAGGGTACTAATCCCTTAAAAGGCAGACCCATTGTCTCCGGCAATAACAGCCTGACTGAGAGACTGGGTATTTATATTGACAAAATTTTGAAACCTTTTGTTAGTTCTTTGAACTCTTTTGTATGGGACACCACAGATCTTTTGGGCAAACTAGATGGCATTTGTTTAGATCCAGACATGATTCTGGGGAGTATAGATGTCGAGGCACTATACTCATCCATCCCTCATGATAAGGGTCTCATGGCTGTGAACCACTATCTAAGTACCAGAGGTATACAATTTGACAAGCATAACAAATTTGTCTTGGAGGCTTTGGAATTTTGTTTGACCAGAAATGTGTTTCTTTTTGACCGTAAGTACTTCCACCAGCTCAGGGGCACCGCTATGGGTAGCCCATGTGCGCCTTCATATGCTAATTTGCTCCTGGGCTGGTGGGAGGAAACAATGGTCTTTGGGGACGCTATGTCCTGTCCAGATGAGAGAATCGTCATGTGGCTAAGATATATTGATGACGTGCTAGTAATTTGGAGAGGAAACGCCACGGAATTTGGCAACTATGTAGAGAGCCTTAATAACAACAATATAGGCCTACGTTTCACCTATGAAGTAAGTGCAACCAAATTGGCATTTCTAGATATATGCATAGTAAAGAGAGAAGATGGAAAAATAGAAACAAAAACTCATAGGAAAGATACAGCCACTAATTCTCTCCTTCGCTGGGAAAGCAATCATCCCGTCCCCCTAAAAAGAGGGATTCCAAAGGGGCAATATTTGAGAATCCGCAGAAACTGTTCCAACATGGATACCTTTCATGAACAAGCGGCAGACCTAAAAAATAGGTTCTTAGAAAGAGGTTATCCGGAAGGGGTTCTCAAAAAAGCCTACAAAGAATCTGCCAAAAAGGAGAGAAGACACTTGTTAACACCCCGAGAGAGACCAGACGATGAAAATCTTATTCGCTTTATTACTCGTTTTTCTAACGGGGCTGGCGAAATCAGAGATGTTTTGCTCAAACATTGGCCTATTCTCCTAATGGACAATGACATAAAGAAACACATTTCATCCTTTCCTCAAATTACCTACAAAAAAGGTAGATCTTTATCTGATAGATTGGTTCACAGCCACTACCAGCCCACTTGCACACCCACCTTTATGAATCAGGTGAAGGGTTGTTTTAAGTGTGGGGATTGTAAGGCATGTGCCTCAATCACAAACACGAAAGTCTTCCGTGGCAATGTCACAGGCACCACTTACTCCATCCGACATTTTATAAATTGTCGCTCGAAAGGAGTGATATACAAAGCCACCTGTGAATGCGGTTTGGAGTATGTTGGCAAAACTAAAAGAGAGTTCCGTAGGAGAGTTTGCGAGCATCTCCGTGACATTGCCAACAAAAGAGAAACCCCTGTGGCAACCCACATGAATTTGGCCCACCAGGGTAACCCCCAGAAAATTTCTTTTGTCGGGATAGACAAAATTCTGCCGCCAATAAGAGGGGGTGATTGGGACAAACTCATTCTCCAAAAGGAGAGTAGATGGATATTTACTCTCAGAACGGTCCAACCTTTGGGTATGAATGAGATACAGCCGTATAACTGCTTTCTGTAGCCTTATTATTCTTTATTTTATTTTATTTTTTGTCTTTTCCTTGGTTAAACCCCCTTGACACTAGTTATCCCTATATTTTTCATCCCGATGGCATCGGATTGATATTGTATGAACACCAAGATCTAGAGTCAGCCTTCGAGGAGTGGGGGCGCCATTTGCGCAGGAATATAGGGTGCCAACCCCCACGGTAGGCAGGACCCAGATTAAGGGATATCATACCATTTTGCCCTATTGTGTATTTTCCACGTTGTTTACACAATTTTTGTTTTACCTTCATTTTGTTGTTCCTACTTTCTTTTTTCCTCTTTTTAAGTAGGGTTTTTGTAGGGCTTAACAGTTGGGGACAGCCGTCGTTGAGTGGGGGCGCCATCTGCGCAGGGTCTTCTAGGGTGCCAACCTCCGCTGTCAGGCAGGGAGCAATTAGTTAGTTTTTTTAGGGCAATTTTGTTCCAGGGCCTTATAGGCTACTATTCTCTATTCACTTTTCATTTTTTGTTTCATCTAGTGGTGTTCCGTACATTTTAGAATCATGCCTTGGATTTCTTTCTATATCCCAGGTATAAATTAGTATGGCCCCTCTGACATATAAATACATTTTCTCTTTAAAATTCTGAGCCACCACTCCATTTGTCTCGTGTATAATTGTAACAACGCACTCACGCCAATGAGAACACTCTTTGAATATGGAGGTTGAGTTAAACCTGTATCATGCCATAGGTGATAGACAAAGGACGAAGCGAACATGTATTGTATTCGTCTTTTATTTGAGTGTTGGGCCCATGCATAAATGTCTGTTATTCATATTCAGACCTCTTTGTCTTTGCAGGTGTCCCTCCATTGGTTTGCAGTGCGCGCTGATGCATTCAGCAGCGCACTATGCATTCCTAGTCTTTTCGGTATGGAATGGGTTAATAGAATGACCCTCATAAGCGCCAGTACCTGGTGGAGGGGAGCGCTTGCGTTCCACCTCCCTGGGATACTTGCGTTCTTCTATGTAGACAAATGTTCCAAGCATACCGGAAGTACTCCTTTGAACCAGGCACGCGTCACACGCCGGGGGCGGATCCTCTTAGACGCGCCAGAAATCTGAAGGCATAAAGCGGCACAGAAGGGAGTAGACCGACGATAGCGGCAAGTACAGGTCTTTGAACTCCCCTGATGACTCCATAAGGAAGAAACGCGTCGGGAGACGCTGTCCATAGCCGGGGCTTCTAGTTTTGTTTCACCATTACGGGAGAACTCCAGACAGTCAGGAACTTCCCCAATATCTTTGGTGAGATCTACCCATTATTTGGGAATACTTAGTGCACACATTGGTTGCTGGTTTGGACCAATGCTAATGATGTACACACATGTAAGCCATTTCTAGCATCTGTAGTTCTACTGTAAGGGAACGCCCTCCAACATTATAGGGGGCAGGATGGTTCCATGTTTACAAGAATCTGGACTACTATGCATTTATTATAATGTTGGCTTTGAAGCCCCGTTGCTATGCTGCTACTAATTGACAGTACTGTGTGGTATGGTTTATAATTGGGACGCACACAAGCACAATATAGTGGTTTAGTCCCCAGGTGTGACATTATAGGCTATGGACTCGCATTAGTGATTTATGCTGTCCTCACATTTCTTATAAAAAAAGCCTCCTGATATAACACTGCGGGCTGTAACTTGATTTTTTTCAGGTATCCTCCGAGTGGTTTTGATACATGCATGTCTTGACATTAGCCTGCATAGAGGAGTTAGAAAATATCAGTCCACATTTTGTTATCCCTTATGGTAGATAGTTTTATGATGCACTATTCTTTTGATTTAATATATGCATTTTCTCCATAGGGATTAGGAGGTATAGTGCTTCCCTACTGTATTTCAATAGTGTGGTTTTTGCTGCACTACCATTGGTTGCTGGCATATCACCATTTCAACTTAAAAACAGTATTGTCATTTTATATTTGTGTTTATGTTTGTCTTCCCTTCTGTGTTAGGGTATAGGGCACTTCCTCACCTTGGTCCCTTTTCTCCGTGTACATATTTTTATTTTTTTGGTTTTGGTATATATGTCGCATTTATTTAGTACTTTTTAATATTATTGAATAAAAGTCAAGTTTTATCGTATCCAATTGCTACTATTGTTCAAGTATTACTTTTTGGATTATTCACCTTGCTGATACATAGTTTACAGACTGTCCTGGGGCACAAGTCCCAGAAATAAGATAGCTTTGATGCTATCAAGCATCGCCCGCATCAACGGCGCGGAGTCGCTTAACGGCTGAAACAGTAGTGACAATTTCCTGCCGATAAAACACTGATTTTATTAAAACAACAACACACAGCCTAGTAAGTGACATATCACTGGAATCAGGGAGTCTTTACTTAGAAATAAAACTGCTCTCAGATTACATAGCAAACACCTGCTGACAGATGAAGCAGGAAGATATGTGGGGAATCTGGGCAGAGGTATGAGTGCAGTTTCAGGGGATTGGTCGGTATTCATTATTTTTAGAGAAACCTGATTTTTTTTTCAATAGAAAAAGTAGTGGATTAATCTTTTTAGACAAAGCTAAGGTGGCACCTCCAGAGACTGGACCTATTTTTAACGCTGTCACCAGTTGTCTTTCTTTGGCCCACGTTTGATAGGCACCAACCACCATATTCTAGGAACAAACCCCATGTCCTGCAGTTTTGGAGATGTTTGGAATTAGTCATTATCCATCACAATGTTGACCGGTGTTTCCAACACATCACCTTGAAGAACTGACTATTCACTTTCCGCCTAACACTTTCCATCTCTTGGCATGTCCTATTGTCAGATAGGCAATGTTTCTCCCATCCCCTGCCATTGGTTTAATGCTGTGTCTAATCTACATATTTCTAGACATTTATAATGTTCTTAGATCATGTGGAAAAAATAGAATATCATTTGCTTGTGACCTCAATGGTGGTTTGGCAGGTTTTATCTCGAGGTCCGGAAACTAGAACTTGCCCAGATAATTCTGTATTATTTGCACATATGTTATAAAAAAAACAACATTTTTTTCAATTAATGAACAAATTCAATGATAATTTAAATCTAATTGTGAAAAACAGTAATTAGTTTGAATGTAACACTTATGGTAAAGCAGCGCTCCGCATTATGCGGATGACATTATTAGACTCCTCTTTTACTCTCTACAGTCACAAATTTATATGCACATAAAACATCACAAATCAGAAATCCGACTATGAATAATTCTGTGCTAATATCCTCTCTCACATTCCTCTACACTTGAAATCAAATTTAATCTCGGATATAAGTTTTCATTGTCGGGATCACACTCAGTCGGAGCAGCCTTTGGAAGTGGGGAATCACTAGAAATAATACACAAGACACGTCTTGTATAGTGTATCACTGGGAAGTCTCTGAAGCACGCCTGCCTTCAAGGTGCTATCCCTTCTTTATATAGTTGTTTCAGTAGGTTTAGTGGTTATACAAGTTTTGCATGTTTAAACAAAGAGACAAAACAGGAAAGAAAGAAAAGAAAAGAAAACAGTTTCGTGGGCGGCAGTTTCACAACAAACAGTACAAAGGCAATTCCACAGACAAGAAAAACAGGATTTCATACTATAGCTAAAATGTCCTTGAATGGACAGGTCAATATTTATCACAAATTCTTTTTTTTTATTTTTGTTCATTGAGGTAATCATTTTTGTTCTGCTCTTCACAATCCCCCCTTTGACATATTCCATTCAAAACCTTGTCGATCATTTTAGTCATTCTTTTTGTGATATTACAAAAAAAAAACTTTATATTCTCGCATCCATTACACAAAATTTATTTGTGCATACCGAGATACCCTTGAGTACAACCTTGAATAATACATATATAATTACAATAACCATAACTGTATGTATTAGGCTTTGCATAATCCCGGTAACCCACCCACCGATCCCTCTGAACCAATTGGCCGGGTTAAGAAAAGAAAAGGTATCTGACCACCAGCTATCCTTATTTTGGTCATTGTCTTTGTCATACTGATCCCTGAGTCGTTGTACGTCTTTTAATTTAAATCTCATACTCATAGTACTATTCGGGTCTATATAATGACAGCAGGTGGGTCCGATGATTTGACACATACCCCCTTGTGAGGCAGTTAGGTAATCCAATACCAGGGTATGTTGGTTAGTGACTATTATAAGCTGATTCTGTACAGCTATACTAGTATTTAATATGTCCAATATATCCCAAATCTGATCATCTAGATAATCCGTGGCTCTAACTAATTTATCCCACATTTGTGTTAACATAGGATAAATAAAAATGGTACTAGCAATTTTGTTGGGAATTCCCATTTGTACTATATGCGGCCTCCCCAAGGGACGTGGTGAGTTATCTGCAGCTCTTTTATACAGTGTGTGCTTGGGCACGGCTTGCATATTCACTTGTTTATTTGAAATTATGAAAGTAGCCGGGGTTAGGCGTCCTAATGTACAAGTACCCTTTATACCTACGGGAAGCCATTTATATGCTCCTTCTCCGCATATCCAAAATGTACCCTCAGGCAGATCCCACAAAGCTGAGTGCTGCAATACCAATCTGTGAGCCAAATCCACAAAACTAGATACATTCTGAAGCATACACCAAGAGGGTTTTTGTCCCAAGGGGCTACAGTACCCGGCTGCGGGATTCCCACATACAGGCATTCCTTTGATATACTCATTGGATTCATTACAAACCAGGTTCCCCGGCTTACTTGTACAACTGTCTGCATCACCTTGGGGGAACAACTCAGAATGTTCCCATTTTCTATTATGTATGTATCTTTCCAATACTGTAGGTTTGAAAGCATCAGAGGAAGGGGTGGTTGTACTGAAACTGAGCTGTAGATTTTCAGTGGGGACCTGTCCTAAATCAGTTAATCCAGTCTTATTCCTAGGTACCCATTTTCCTCCCTTGAATGCTAAATATTGTAAGTTGTCTATTTTTCCTGTAAGATTGCCCTGCCACCAAGGAAATTCTACCCATCCCACAATTGGTATGGCGATTGTAGTATTCCATAGTCTAGTATTGCCAGGTTGGTTGTTGGCCAGGTTGTCTGAACAATTAGGCCAAGCGAATATTTCTTCAGCTGACACGGGAACTGCTAGAAAAGGTATACTTGTGGCTGATACTGGTGAATGGGTACAGATCCAACAATCTGCCAGGGGTTGCGTATTATTTAACAAGTCATGCACTAATTTTCTATGATGTTGTACGAATCTATTGTTCAAAGGGGCTAGAGAATTCAGTCTTTCCCATGCCTCCGTTGAGGTTAACATTATTAACATCAATATCATGAGTCTTATACTGCTTTTTTTCAATGGCTTGCATGTATCCATGATGCCTTTCCTTCAAGCTTGACTGCTGTTGGAGTTGTTAACAGGACTTGGAAAGGTCCGTCAAATCTCGGTTCCAGAGTCTTTCTGGTGTGTCTTTTCACGTAGACTTGATCACCAGGTTCCAACTTGTGGCCTCCTTCGAGATTTTCTGGATCTGGAAGGGAAGCAAAAACTTGCGAATGCACTTTAGTTAAACGTTTTTGTAATTCTTGTACATAAGCAGTTAAAGTCTCAGTATTCAACATCAGTTGTTGTGGAAAATAACAACCCAAATTTGCTGCTCTACCAAAAAGAATCTCATGTGGTGACAGCTTAGCCTTCCCCCTTGGGGTGTTTCGGATGGAATACAGGGCAAGTGGTAGACACTCGGTCCAAGGCTTTCCTGTTTCTGCCATGGCCTTCTGGATTTTTAATTTTATTGTCCCATTTAATCTTTCCACTTTACCTGAACTCTGTGGATGATATGGAGTGTGAAACTGGTTTTCTACTCCCAACATTTTCATAACATTCTGGAATATTTCCCCAGTAAAATGGGTACCCCTATCTGACTCGATCACCTCAGGCATGCCGTAACGGGGTATCAGTTCATGTGCTATTTTAATGGCAGTAGTTTTTGCTGAGGCTTTACGAACTGGATAAGCCTCTGGCCACCCTGAGAACATGTCCACACACACAAGCACATATTCGTATCCATTGTACCTAGGAAGTTGGATGTAGTCGATCTGGAGTCTTTGAAAGGGACACAGTGGTCTTACATGATGCTTGGTTGGGGTTTTAATGGCCTGACCTGGATTGTGTGCCAGGCATATAGCGCATGCAGCACACATGTTCCGAGCAAAATTACCAAAGCCTGGAGCCAACCACCTTTCTTTTACCTTGAGCGTCATACCATTTGCCGACACATGCGTGGGTAGGTGGAGGTCACTTGCCACTGCGGGGTACCAGGCTCTGGGTAAACACAACAAAGTTCCTTTTTTCCATAATCCTTGCTGATCTTCTGCCCCTTTTTTCTGCCACTGCCCTCGTTCTTCGTCGTCTACCTGTTTCTGAGCTTCCTTCAATCTTTCCTCATCATCTTCAGAGCTATCTAGTGTGTGGGCATGATGTAAGGGTTTACGTGCTGCCTGTTTTGCTGCCTTATCGGCTTTATCGTTACCCCTGGCTTCCTCGGTGTCGAGTCTCACATGTGCAGCTACCTTTATCACCGCTATTTCTTTAGTTTCTTGTGCTGCCTCCAGAATCTGTCTAATGAGGGAGGCATGTTTAACAGGTTGGCCTGAAGCAGTCATATAACCTCTGGCTCTCCATATTACGCCAAAATCGAAAATAATGCCATGTGCATATCTAGAATCAGTGTATATGTTTGCTGTCTGATCTTTGGCTATTTTTAGAGCTTCAACTAATGCCGTAAGTTCTGCTTCTTGTGCAGACTGATTAGCAGGGAGAGGTTCTGCTTTCAGCACTTCATGCTGAGTTACTACCGCATAACCTGTATGAAATTGTCCATTCATATCTGCATATCTACTGCCATCTATGAAAAGTTCAAATGTAGCATTACAGAGTGGCTTGTCACGTACATTACATAAGCCCTGAGTCTCTTGTTCCATTAATTGTACACAATCATGCATTGACTTTGATGGGTCAAAGGAGTTGGAGAGTGCAGTTTCAAAGGAGTTGGAGAGTGCAGTTTCCTCAGGTATGGTACCCCCCTCAGACTCTAAAGGGAGCAAAGACGCGAGATTAAGAGTCTGAATCCTGGCAAAGGAAATGTTGGGCGGCAGTAGTAGGGAACATTGGAGACGGAGGTGTCTGGCCATTGAAATATGTTTAGGTTGGACCTGGTTAAGAATGCCATGTACATCATGAGTGGTCTGAACTAGAAGTGGGTGATCAAGAACAATCTCAGAAGCTTTATCTAATAACAGTGAAATTGCGGCTACTACTCTTACACAAGAAGGTGCGGCTCTAGCTACAGGGTCCAGATGAGCTGATATGTATGCCACAGGTCTCTGTTTGTTTCCATGTTTTTGTGTGAGCACCCCTGTAGCATGTGAGGATATCTCAGCTGCCATCAATTGAAAAGGTTTAGTGTAGTCTGGGAGTCCCAAAGCCGGAGCTGATACCAGTGCTGTTTTCAAAGAGGAAAATGACTGTTTAGCCTCTTCACTGAGTGAATATGGTGTGTTGGCAATACAGTCATATAAAGGCTGCATGAGTTGACTTGCATGTATGATCCACTGTCTACAGTGTGAAACAATACCTAGGAAAGCACGCAGCTGTTTGTGATTCCTGGGTTCAAGCATGTTACGTATGGCTTCCGTACGTTGAGGTGTGAGGTGTCTGATGCCCTGTGATATGCAGTGACCTAAAAACACGACTGTTTGTTGACAAGCCTGGAGTTTCTGTCTATTTACTTTACAGCCTTCTTGCGCTAGGAAAATTAAGAAATTAACAGTTGAGGTAACTGCCGTCTGCTCATCAGGGCAACAAATAAGTAAGTCATCTACATACTGTAGAATGACTACTCCTGGTTCTGGGATGAAATTTTTTAGCACAGTCTGCATTGCTTCAGAGTACAAAGTTGGTGAGTGTACCATACCTTGTGGCAATCTTGTCCATGCTAATTGTTTACCCTTGAATGTAAAGGCAAACAAATGCCAACAGTTCTTATGTAGTGGCACAGAAAAAAATGCGTTTGATAAGTCAATTACCGTAAAATATGCAGCAGTGCTGGGAATTTGAGACAGTAAGGTATGAGGATTCGGTACCACAGGGGTGACCGGTGCCAAAACCTTATTGATTTCCCGTAAGTCGTGCACCATGCGATATTTCACCATAGTTTCTTTGGAGGACACTTTCTTTTTAACAGGATATAAGGGTGTATTGGCGGGTGACCTGATTTCTACCAAAACACCTTGTAACACATAATCCTGAATTTGTTGAGAAATCGCCTGTTCTTGCTGGGCGCTGATGGGGTATTGCCTAAGCTGAGGTAATATGGTTCCCGGGGCAGTTTCTAACAGTATAGGAGCTACTGATAAAAATCCTACATCAGTGTCTCCTTTTGCCCATAGGCTGTCAGGAACCCGAGACAAGTCAATTTTTGCTTGTTGAGTGTAAATTTCGGGAAAATCCTCCATTGCCTGTATTCTAACATATGGTTCCAGAGTTTCTGCATCTTCAGGGATGGTCAGCATAACTGTGCCATCTTCTCTAAAATGGATGTTTGCATGCATTTTACTTAAGACATCAGTACCCAACAAGCAGGTAGGTGCACCTTTAGCAAATAAAAATTTGGATACAAAAGTTTTAGGGCCAAAGCTCACATTTAAAGGTTTTGTAAAGGGCAACGCCTGAATTTTACCATCATACCCTTCTGCATATGTAACCTTTGAGGATATATTGTCAGGATATGGTAAAAAGTCCTGATTTAAAATGGAGGATGTTGCTCCCGTATCTATCAGAAAAGGTACATTTTTACCCTCAACTTCAACTTGTATTATTGGTCTTCTAGAAGGAAGAGAGACCTGCATAACTTTCAGTCATTCTGAGCTGTCTGTTTGATCAGGCACTGGGTTATTTATCCTATTTTTGGGTACAAAGGTTCCTGAATCTATATCTGTTTTTCTCTTCCTACATTCCCTTTGGAAATGTCCTGGCTTCTTACAGTAATGACAAGTAAACTTTTGATTAGCAGAGCCAGTATTAGCCTGTGCAATTCTTACTGGCTTAGAATTTTCTCTTAAGTCCATTTCTATCCCTACAGCTTTCTGTCTAGCCAGGTGTGGGTCTTCCAAGGTTCTCCAATCAGGGGTTGCGGCCTTAAGCTTTTCCTTCACTTTTGGAGACAATCCATCTATAAAGGTTTTTGTAACTAACCTCATCATTCCTGGAGCGGTTAGATCCATGCCTTCATCTCTGAAATTATTTTCTACACTTAGATAATATTCGTCTACTGATTGTCCAGATTTCTGAGCCACCACTCCCGTTGTTCCTCTCTGCCTCTGTCTCTCCCTCATGAAAACCATTAAGTGATCTACAAATTGTGTACCTGATTCTATCGTTTGTAAGGCACCATCTCCTGCTTGGGGCCTATGTACCTGTAGATTTGCTAATAGCTCCTGGAAGAGTCCAGGAGTCATTTTCATTCTACATAATTCTTCTCCATCTGCCCAAACTCCAGCGTGAGTCTGCATAATTTGCTGTATATATTGTGCAAATCTAACTGGACACTGGGTGGGATCTGGTGCGTTATGCAAGAGAGACATGCCTTCAGCGGGGGATCAAGGGAAATATTGTCGAGTTTGGTGATATCTAGTTCCCATTACTCCGTCAGCACCAGGTTCCCTAAAGGGTCTTGGTACTACCCTAACAGGGGCAAGTACAGCGCCATGTCTAGGTGTACCACAGGCTAGGCAATCATTTCTCCAGTCTGGATTTTGTTGTCCACAGTGCGGACATACCCATCCTCCTGGTCCGGCTAAACTTTGAGGTGGTGTTTGGAGAAAAGATGGGGCATGTGGGTTAAGGTATGGGGGTGGGGTATTTTTAGATTCCACATTTTGTTTTTCTCCACAGCCTGTGGGTCTAATACACCACTTTTTACTCTGTTGATTATATGTCCATCCCTCATTTTCTGCTACCCTAGAGACATCAATCAATGCTTGGATCTGATCTATCCATTTCTTGTCTCTGATTATGCCTTTTTTCCTTTCCTGAATTCCTTCCCATAGTTTTCTACTAAAAGCTTCTGCCCTAGTAACTCCAAACTTACTAAAAATCTTTTTCAGCCCCTTAGTGGCATCTTCACCACTTCTCTCCTTTATGATAGTATAGATATCTAATTCTTCTGGTTCCGACTTTGTTTGCTTATTCCCCATTTTCTTATCCTGAGCTTTCTTGCCCTAGGTGGCATTTGGGTATGAGAATACCTCGTTACCTTCTTCCTAAGGAGCTAGGATGTCTTTTTCTTGCCCTAGGTGGCGTTTGGGTATGAGAATACCTCGTTACCTTCTTCCTAAGGAGCTAGGATGTTTAAACTGTGTTGATGTAAGAAAATCCTGATTCCTACACCTATAGCAAACAACACAAATGCAACCAGACAGAAAAAGAAAAAGAACATACAACGTATCTTGTCCCAGGCTAATTTATCTGTCCTGGGCTCATACTATCATACACTTATCCGTCACCAGGTTTTTGTCAAAGACAGGATCAGAGATTGAACATAGGCGCGGAGGTCTCCCCGAAAGGACGCAACCACGTTGCCCAGTGGGACAGTCACTTCTTCTGTTTCAACCCCCTGGGCGGCTTATAGGGCTATTCCCAACTTCCACACACCTTCTATTCACATTCACTCTCATTCAATGCCGTACTCTGTGAGGTGATCAATTCCTAAATAGTTCAAGAACCCGAGCTATAGGTATCCTCCTCTACTAGAACTACTCGCTAAAGAACACGACACAGAAAATCTTACGGACAGTGCAGGGCAGATATAAGAGATCTAACAGTGTCTCTTACCTGGCCAGGTTTTTGTTCATCTGCCGTCCATTATCCCAGATTCTCTTTTCGTTCGTATTCTGCCGGTGTTCTTGAAGGAATACACAGACCTCGGGTCCCTGTTCGGGCGCCAGGAAATGTCGGGATCACACTCAGTCGGAGCAGCCTTTGGAAGTGGGGAATCACCAGAAATAATACACAAGACACGTCTTGTATAGTGTATCACTGGGAAGTCTCTGAAGCACGCCTGCCTTCAAGGTGCTATCCCTTCTTTATATAGTTGTTTCAGTAGGTTTAGTGGTTATACAAGTTTTGCATGTTTAAACAAAGAGACAAAACAGGAAAGAAAGAAAAGAAAACAGTTTCGTGGGCGGCAGTTTCACAACAAACAGTACAAAGGCAATTCCACAGACAAGAAAAACAGGATTTCATACTATAGCTAAAATGTCCTTGAATGGACAGGTCAATATTTATCACAAATTCTTTTTTTTTATTTTTGTTCATTGAGGTAATCATTTTTGTTCTGCTCTTCACATCATTCTTTGAAACTTTCTCTGGCGCTAACATCTGTCATATAAAATCAGCCGTCCCTGACCTATTACCACCAAAAGTAAGGAAGATGAGGGAGATGAAAGGTATTGGTGAGCATGCAATATTCTGTACATGGGGTTACACCGGCTGTATGTGTTTTTCTTACCCTTTCACAGAATCTGCAGGATAAAATTGGACTTCTTACAAAATGTATTGTAACTAGAGATGAGCGAACCCGAACTTAAGAATTCGGCGTTTATACAAGACAGTTAGTGTCCGGTGCTAGATGCCGAACATGGTTTCCTCGGAAGCACATTGCAATGTTCGGAGTTCCGGGGGAAATTCGTTGTAGAGAAAAAGAGAGAGATGATTTTTTTCAAATTCAAAATTTCGAGTCCCTTTATTTTCAATGGGGTTCAGGTTTTGGTTCAAGCTTGGGAACAGTTCTTTGGAACTTTGTTTATCTTTGGAATAAAGTTTGGGTCAGGTAACCAGAACCCGAACTTCCACAGGTCCGCTCATCCATAATTGTAACCACACTTTGGCTCTGTTAGAGAGAGATCATTATGAGACAACTCTTATTATAGGTAAATTAACGGTGCCGCACCATCCCCCATATAAAGGAACTTCATATTATTTTTGTTGTCCTGAATTTGACGGTTTGGGGGGAGCCTCCGGTACATTCTTGGCAATGATGAATGAGAGGGCTCAGTGATGAACCACCCATCTGGCAGTGTCACAGTAGTCCTGCTGAACCATCCATGTTCATCTTCAAAGGAAATCAGTTGTGTGACAATCACTCTTTTTCAATTCAACTTGCATATTTGTCATGGATACAGAGCTGGGGTGGTCACTCAGATTCCTCTACTGTTACCACCATCACAGACGACACTGGAGAGATCCCACAGATCCCACCACTGCCACCAGTTGTCAAGGAAATCCAACTCTCCTGCCTCCAATCATCAGGACAGTTATGCATTTGGCTGACGAGCGATGGACGAGTCCACGGCTGCTTTCACTACTAGGCTGGTTACTGGGGAGCTAACAGTGAGCGTATGACATATATACATTTGAATCCAACACATGGAATATGTGTACAGAATCATATAAAAGTTTGGGCACCCCTGGTGAAAATTACTGTTGTTTTGAACAGTTAAGCAAGATGAATATGAAATGATCTCTAAAAGGCCTAAAGTTAAAAATGACACATTTCCTTTGCAAATTAGGAAAAAAATATTTTCATTTTTTACATTTTAAAAATGTAAAATGTAAAAGGATTAGGGACTGATTGAAAACATTTGGGCACTTTTGGAGATTTGTGGGGTCAGATAACTTTGACCAAGGTTTTAGACCTTAATTAGTCTATTAGGATTATGGCTTGTCATCATCGTTAGGAAAGGTCAGGTGATATAAATTTCTAAGCTTTATAAAAAACCCAGCCTCCTCTAACCTTGTGCCAAAAAATAGAATCCTTGGGTCCTTCTAAGCAGTCTAAAAATGAAAATTGTGGAGGCCCGCAAAGCAGAAGAAAGCTATAATAAGATAGCAAAGCATTTTCAAGTTGCCCTTTCCTAAGTTAAAAATGTAATTAAGAAATGGCAGTTAGCAGGAACAGTGGAAGTCAAAAGGTCTGGAAGATCAAGCAAAATTTCAGTGAGAGCTGCTCGTAAGATTGCAAATCAAGACCTCTTCTTGACTGAAAAGACCTTCAAAAAGATTTAGCAGACTCTGGAGTTGTAGTACATTGTTCTACTGTTCAGAGACCACTACACAAATATGGCCTTCGTGGAAGAGTCATTAGAAGAGAACCTCTCCTGCATCCTCACCATAAAATTCAGAGTCAGAAGTATGCAAAAAAACATCAAAACAAGCCTGATGCATTTTGCAAAAAAGTCCTGTGGACTAATGAGGTAAAAATAGAACAATTTGGCCACAATGATCAAAAGTATGCATGGAGAAAAAGGACACAGAATGTTACTGAAATATCATCTTACCAACCATTAAGCATGGGGGTGCTTCAATGATGCTTTGGGGTTGTGTTGCAGCCAATGGCACAGGGAACATTTCACGGGTAGAAGGAAGGATGGATTCAAAGAAATTTCAACAAATTCTTTATGGAAACATAACACCACCTGTAAAAAAAAGCTGAAGTTGAAAAGAGGATGGCTTCTACAAATACATAATGATCCTAAACACACATCAAAATCCACAACAGACTACCTCAAAAGGCACAAGCAGAAGGTTTTACAATGGCCCTCACATTTCCCTCATCTGAACATTGAAAATCTGTGGCTATACCTCAAATTAGCAGTGCATGGAAGACAACCCAGGAATCTCACAGAAATTAAAGAATTTTCCAAGGAAATGCATGAAAATCCCTAAAGCAAGAATTGAAAGACTCTTGGCTGGCTACGAAAAGAGTTTACAAACTATGATACTTTCAAAAGGGGATGCCACTAGGTACTAACCATGCTGGGTGCACAAACTTTTGCATTGACCCATTTTCATTTTGTAAGTATTAAAATATAAAAGATGAAAATATATATTTTGTTACCTAAAATATAAAGGAAAGTGTCATCTTTAACTTTAGACCTTTTAGAGATCATTTAATCTTCATCTTGCTTAACTGTTCACAATAACAATTTTGACAGGGGGTGCTCAACCTTTTACATGCCACTGTATAGACCCCACCCTTACAGTCACTGACAGTTTCTCAATACCCCAAAAAACTACTACTGCCACCACCAATCATTTATACAGGCTGATTGGACACCCGTTACAGGTAGTGTATGGCTTCATGGGTGCGGTTTACAGAGCAAGAGGAACACAGCTATTACATTTTAGATATTTAATCCAGAAAGATAGGCAGTGTGTATAAAAATATACAAGATGATGCAAAATTAGAACAAAATAATAAAATATATAGAATTACATGAAATAATAAGGAATAATGAAAGAAATCTACTAAACTTGGTCACAGAAATGGCTCAGAGCTTAGCGGAGGGAAGCACTCCGATTGAGAAAATGGACAGAACCCACAGTGAACTATGTCTTCCAAGAACTGACAAATGACCCACACCCAAATACTGCTTTCTATTAGCTCAAAGTTACGCTCACACACATCCCCTTGATGAGCTAATGTGAGGGCAGATTGTGGGATCTGCTGGGTCTGTTAGAATTTTATAAGATCTCCAACTCACTGGATTTCTTATCTTGATTTTACCATTAAATGAAGCTCAAACATGGCCCGGTTTGCCTCAGTTTCTTGGACTGTTAGTAAGATGGGAAGGGTTCTAGTGGCCCCACAAGAGTGTAATTGAATGTGTCAGCTCCGTCCCTTTGCTACAATGCCAAAAAATCTATATCCTATAAATATCGGAACATTTCAAAACCCAAATATTCATATCTGAACAATGGAGATACAAAGTTTGGAAATAATAAACCAAAGTGTGAGTAACACTTCAGGTATGAAAAATTAAAAACATATGATTACCCAAAGGTAAAGGTATCTGCATTAAGTGCTGTTTTAATTAGTTTCTCTCTCTCTAGCTATAATTAATCTCACTTCAAAAGGATTTTGAAGTGTCAGCTCTTCTCCAGTTATAGGTCGTTTTCCCTCTTTCCCATATGTGAAATGTGAGGGGGGAGGGAGTATGTCCCCACCCTGGAGATGTCTTATGGACTTTACAATTCCTCTATGACCATATAAAAAAAAATTAGTCTACATTTATAAAATACCGTATATACTCGAGTATAAGCCGACCCGAGTATAAGCCGACCCCCCTAATTTTGCCACAAAAAACTGGGAAAACTTATTGACTCGAGTATAAGCCTAGGGTGGAAATGCAGCATTTACCGGTGAATTTCAATAATCAAAATAGATCATTATTGCCCTATAGCTGTGCCCCATATAGTGCTCTGCACCGTTCATTATTGCCCTATAGCTGTGCCCCATATAGTGCTCTGCGCCGTTCATTATTGCCCTATAGCTGTGCCCCATATAGTGCTCTGCACCATTCATTATTGCCCTATAGCTCTGCCCCATATAGTGCTCTGCACCATTCATTATTGCCCTATAGCTCTGCCCCATATAGTGCTCTTGCACCGTTCATATTGCCCCATAGAAAGCTCTGCCCCATATAGTACTCTGCACCGTTCATATTGCCCCATAGAAAGCTCTGCCCCATATAGTGCTCTTGCACCGTACATATTGCCCCATAGAAAGCTCTGCCCCATATAGTGCTCTGCACCATTCATATTGCCCCATAGAGAGCTCTGCCCCATATAGTGCTCTGCACCGTTCATTATTGCCCCATAGAAAGCTCTGCCCCATATAGTGCTCTTGCACCGTTCATATTGCCCCATAGAAAGCTCTGCCCCATATAGTGCTCTGCACCGCTCATATTGCCCCATTGAAAGCTCTGCCCCATATAGTGCTCTTGCACCGTTCATATTGCCCCATAGAAAGCTCTGCCCCATATAGTGCTCTGCACCGTTCATAGTGCCCCATAGAAAGCTCTGCCCCATATAGTGCTCTGCACCGTTCATATTGCCCCATAGAAAGCTCTGCCCCATATAGTGCTCTTGCACCGTTCATATTGCCCCATAGAAAGCTCTGCCCCATATAGTGCTCTGCACCGTTCATATTGCCCCATATAGTGCTCTGCACCATTCATATTGCCCCATAGAAAGCTCTGCCCCATATAGTGCTCTGCACCGCTCATATTGCCCCATAGAAAGCTCTGCCCCATATAGTGCTCTGCACCGCTCATATTGCCCCATAGAAAGCTCTGCCCCATATAGTGCTCTGCACCATTCATAGTGCCCCATAGAAAGCTCTGCCCCATATAGTGCTCTTGCACCGTTCATATTGCCCCATAGAAAGCTCTGCCCCATATAGTGCTCTTGCACCGTTCATATTGCCCCATAGAAAGCTCTGCCCCATATAGTGCTCTGCACCGTTCATATTGCCCCATAGAAAGCTTTGCCCCATATAGTGCTCTTGCACCATTCATATTGCCCCATAGAAAGCTCTGCCCCATATAGTGCTCTTGCACTGTTCATATTGCCCCATAGAAAGCTCTGCCCCATATAGTGCTCTGCACCGTTCATTATTGCCCCATAGAAAGCTCTGCCCCATATATTGCTCTTGCACCGTTCATATTGCCCCATAGAAAGCTCTGCCCCATATAGTGCTCTGCACCGTTCATTATTGCCCCATAGAAAGCTCTGCCCCATATAGTGCTCTTGCACCGTTCATATTGCCCCATAGAAAGCTCTGCCCCATATAGTGCTCTTGCACCGTTCATATTGCCCCATAGAAAGCTCTGCCCCATATAGTGCTCTTGCACCGTTCATATTGCCCCATAGAAAGCTCTGCCCCATATAGTGCTCTTGCACCGTTCATATTGCCCCATAGAAAGCTCTGCCCCATATAGTGCTCTGCACCGTTCATTATTGCCCCATAGAAAGCTCTGCCCCATATAGTGCTCTTGCACCGTTCATATTGCCCCATAGAAAGCTCTGCCCCATATAGTGCTCTTGCACCATTCATATTGCCCCATAGAAAGCTCTGCCCCATATAGTGCTCTGCACCGTTCATTATTGCCCCATAGAAAGCTCTGCCCCATATAGTGCTCTTGCACCGTTCATATTGCCCCATAGAAAGCTCTGCCCCATATAGTGCTCTTGCACCGTTCATATTGCCCCATAGAAAGCTCTGCCGTTGTCGCTGCTGCTGCTGCAGTAAAAAAAAAAATAAAACACATACTCACCTCTCTTGCTTGCAGCTCCCGGCGTCCGGTCCCGGCGTCTCCGCTCTGACTGATCAGAGAAAGATGGAGCGGCGCCCGGCGGCTGGAATGTGGACAGGTGAATATTACATACTTACCTGGTCCTGGCGTCCGGCTCCTTCTCCCGCGCAGCTGTCTTCGGTGCCGCAGCTTCTTCCTCTATCAGCGGTCACCGTTACCGCTGATTAGAGAAATGAATAGGTGGCTCCACCCCTATGGGAGGTGGAGCCGCCTATTCATTTCTCTAATGAGCGGTCCCACGTGACTGCTGATAGAGGAAGAACTGCAGCACCGAAGACCGTGGGACGGCAGGGGGAGCGCCAGGATCGCTGGGACTAGGTAAGTATGCTTCAGCGCCCTCACCCCCTCACCCACCGACCCCACCGCTACCGTGACTCGAGTATAAGCCGAGAGGGGCACTTTCAGCCCAAAAATTTGGGCTGAAAATCTCGGCTTATACTCGAGTATATACGGTAATCCCTTACAGGTTGTCTATGTGGCTGCTTTAAAGCAAAAGAACATGTTTTACTATCTGAAAAGATCAAAAGTGAAGAAGTCCAAATCTTATTGTGATGAGGACTTACATCCCTGAAGAAGATTTAATATTCATGGTGATGTAACAACATTGCCAGTTGACGAAAAACTAGAATGGAGATAACTTTGTTAGACTCATCAGATGAGATGGGTTTTCCAAGCCCAAGCTAGAGGTAGGCACATGAGGCACGGACATCAGTGCAGCAGATAGGTGGGGCATATGGGACACAGCTATGGGACAGGAGACTGCAGGCGGATAGGTAGGATGTGGGAAACCACAGGAAGGCCTAATAATGGAGATTGAAGGCTGACAGAGGACATCCAGGAGACCACAGATAAGCATGTGGGAGTCGTCCAGGAAACCACGGCAAAGCAGGCAGGATGCTGGAAATTGATGGCAGGTGGGATATGTCAAGGAGAAACAGGCAAGGGGTAGGAGATGACCAGGAGACCACAGGCATACAGGTAGGATGCTGGAAACCGCTGGCTGGTAGGAGGTGTCCAGCAGACCACAGGCAAGTAGGTGGGAGTAACCCAGTAGAACACAGGCAAACAAACAGGATGCTAGAATCAATGTCAGGTGGAAGACAACCAGGAGACCAAGGGCAAGCAGATGGAAGATGTTCAGGAGACTACAAACAAGCAGGTAGAAGATGTCCAGGAGACTGCAGATAGCAGCTGAGCAGGTCAAGGTGTGCAGAGCAAGCCAAAGTCTAAGAACACAGAAGTCTTAGAACCAAGACACAGGTGTGTGTCTTGGGGAGCCTTATGAAGGCCCAGACAGATGCTCACATGGGATCATGCCAGGTCATCTGCAAAGCCTGACGTGGAGAGCAACAGATTCTAGTGGACTTGAGTGAGGGAAGCAAAGCCTAGATCTGGGACAGGTGTGTAACACTGTGATTAGCTGATTATGGTTGAAAGAAAAGTCTATGGCCCACAGCCCATGGCTCATGGCCATAGACATCCGCGCAAGAAGTAGATTTCATTGTGTATTCAAACTAGAAATGTTAAGGACAAGTTTAAAAGTTTTGGACAGTGACTTCCAAAGAATAGGTACAGCTCAGGAGAAATCTTACAGACAGGAGTAAGAGGGGATAAAAGGAAGGTTTATAACCGAGTTATTGATGGAGCGAAGAGCATAAGGTTAATAGATTTAGATGAGCCTTACTAAGAATTATCTCTTTCCCACATAAATTGAGCATTTTGGGTGATGTTTAGAACACCCCAGAACAAAGCTTTAAAAATATCTTCACCTCAAGGTTGAGTAACAATGTTTTTACTATTATCACTGCTCATAATCCCAAGAGAAATCCACAAATTTTGACTACCCCATAGATAGGCGTTGGCACGTGTCCTGCAGTGTTTTGCGATTTCCTCTTTCAGTCTTCACCTTCTAAGACCATTAAGAACAAAAAGAAAGTTTCTTCACTTTTGCAACCCATGATAATACAAAACAGATGATGCTCCATCTCTATCTGGAAGAAAATGTTCTTAGTTGTGACCTATAGTGAGATATAACCGCTCAGGCGGCATCGATTTCTCATTTGCTATGAATGTAATGGATCCCTTTAATTTTCTCCAGCCTCCACAGTCGCATCGGGCCTGCCAGGGATGTGCCAGTTTGATAATTCAGGAACAACCATTTTCTTTGTCAGTTATAAAATGAAGCAATTAGGAACTAGTGCACCCGACAGAGAGTTCTCGGCGTAGCTTAAATGTGTGGCTGCAATAACATTAATGCTGCGGTGAGTAGACACTCATCATGCTCTGTGTGGATGAGGATGGCACCGCCTGTCATGTCTGTTTTAAAGAGTTAACAATCTGCAGCTAAAGAATCTGAAGCTATGGAGCTTAGCAGCAGATTCGGAGCGAAGTTGTATTCTGTCTGTTAGTCCGTTGTTTGTCTCTTTCCCTGTGCGATATTAGCTGTAGTGGTGAGGCTAGCGTCCTTGCCGGCCAGTGCACTAGCCAGGATTAGTAGAGGTGACAGACAGGGACTAGGCACGTGATGGCAGATCCTGCATAGAGGGCATTAGGGGAGCTTAGGGACAGGCACAGGTTGGTATCAGGAGGTGTCCCATCTCCCTCTCCTTATCATTAGGGCCTTTTTTTCCCTTTATCATCCCATTGTATCTTTATGTTGTGCCGTCCGCCAGATGAACCCGTGAGACGTGACAAATACCCTCTACCTAAGGCTAAGTTCCTACCATGAATATTTGGTGCATTTTTTCCATTGCCTATTTTCGTGCACAAAAAGATGCAACGTATTACAGTTCCAGAAAAATGTATGTAATTTACATAAATCTCATAACCACAGTGTAGTTTTTTAATGCTGCAGAAACGATGTGCAGATGTGATGTGCAGAGCGATGTTTAAATCGACAGCATGTCAATCACTCTAGTATTTTATATGCATTTTATTTGTAGGTTTCCCCCATAGACTTGAATGAGATGTGGATAATCTACAGATAAAAAACGCAGAAGAGTTATCAATGCATGTCCACAATGGAAAATCAATTATAACACAGGTAATCCGCACATCATTTTATCAAAGTTCTATCAAAGCTGAGTAATAGGACGTCTCTTATACAAAGTAGCTTTATATAAAACATGACGCCGAAAAGAGACAAAAACCATAGCTGAAAAGCACAAAAAAGCATAAAAGCATTTAAAAAACATTTAAAAATAAATTTACACTTGTAACTAGACAAAAGCAAATCTATTTGAGTAGAATTAAATTCTACTTAAATTTTTCAAAAATACACATTCACCAAAATGCAGATTTTTCTGTAATTTGTTTCCACATGGAATCAGCAAAATAGCAACTGATGCAGGTTTTTACAATGGCCCTCACAGTCCGCTGATCTGAACAGCATTGAAAATCTGTAGCTAGACCTCAAAATAGAACTTATTGCAAAATGACCCAGGAATCTCACAGAACTGGAAGACTAGTCCAAGGAAGAATGGATGAAGATCCCTCAAACAAGAAATGAAAGACTCTTGTCTGGCTACAAAAAGCGTTTACAAGCTTTGATACTTGCAAAAGAGGGTGCTACTAGATACTAACCATGCAGGGTGTCCTAAATATTTGCGTTGGAACATTTTACTTTTTGTAACTTTTAAAATGTAAAAAATTACTATATATATATGTATATTTTTGCTTAAAATACAAAGGAAATGTGTCATCTATAACTGTAGGCCTTGCAGAGATCATTTCTTCTTCAACTTGTTTAACTGTTAACAATAACAGTAATTTTGACCAGGGGTGCCCGAACTTTTACATGCCTTCGTATGGACAGGTCTGATTGGCTCAAAGAATACAGCCTACTTGACCTAAATCCATGGATATGTAATCTCCAGAGCCATTAACACTGGAGTCAAAATGCGCAAGATTCAAAAAAGAAGAATGCCCAAAAAGAAAAATGCAAAATATTAAGGGCCAAAATATTATTGTTTTACACAGTTTCGATTAGTTCCCAGACCGACATAGGCTACGTTCACATTTGCGTTGCATCGGGCGCAGGTTCGGTGACGCATAGCGACGCATGCGTCATGCGCCCCTATATTTAACATGGGGGCGCATGGACATGCGTTGTCTTGCGTTTTGTGACGCATGCGTCATTCTTGGCGCAAGCATCAGGGCGCAGAGGACGCTGCATGTTACATTTTTTTGCGTCCAAAATCAAGCCAAAAATGGACGCATGCATCACAAAACAATGCGTTTTTGCATGCATTTTGCATGCATTGTGCGTTGCATCGCCGACGCAATGCCCAACAACGCAAATGTGAACGTAGGCATAGAAGGTTTTTATTTGTCCAGATTGGTTATATAATGTGACGATAGTTACCAATACCACTTGTGTCCCAAGATGTTTTGGGAGAAAATAGTTAAAATGTTAACAGAAATGCAAGCAACATGTTTTTTCTCTTCTTTTTCTTTTCTCAGTGCCAAGGCCAGTTGTCCGATATAACACGCATTATTCTAAGAAATTTTCCAGAAGCATAATTCTCTGGGTACATTGCTCTCCAAAGATAAGACATATCTGTCAAGTTTAGGACAGGCTCTATGCAAAGGCCCTGATGCTGTGGGGACAGTTCCCTCTGCGTTTTCTCTTGAAAGTTGACAAGGTTAATTGACAATTAATTCCCCTAAGAGATTACGGCTTGTCGCCAAATGAGCCAGAAGAAAATTCAGAGCTTAGAGCTGTGACTGGAATAATTTCCTAGTACTTTCCGTGTTGTGAAAAGTGACACATCTCATCAGCATATTATAGAGAGGTGAAAACTTGCTAATCAGTCATATCTTTTAGTGGATGAATATATTTAATAGTTGCTCATCTCCTATGTCTGGTGTTGTATGTCATATTCTTTATCAATTTTTTACTTGTATAAAGAGGTGGAAGATAAAGGATCACTGATCTTTTCTTACAGTATTGTTAAAGTTTAGAGGCATTTATAATAGCTAGAGAGAAGCAAATCATGTTTTATGGGGGATTCTGTACATGAGTGAACCGTACTTCATACAGCATATTATTGTCACATACAGTGTAGGACAGATGGACAGTGCAATACAAAGGCATAAGGGAAGGGGATCCAAACACTAGGGAAGGTGGGGAGTGGAGACCCCTATACAGATCTAACGTCACCCTGTCTGTCCTATCATCCCTATATAGGTTCTGCACCTATCGCAGAGCAGGATACCTAATCCCTGCCTGACAATGGCAATAAGTCCTGCATCGGGAAGGACAGGATGCACACTAGTCAATACCCACTACCACTAAAGACAGCTAGGATACAAAAAACAAGGGGTCACTTAGCTTAAGAAGACTCAGAGAGAAACACAGACGTCCAGCAACACTAAGGAGGAAGATAGCTGACTGCAATAGTTCCAAGCTGCAACATGGAAGTGCAAATAGAAAATAACACCCTCAACTCCCAAAAGGAAGACGGGAGTTATAAAAACCCAGATCCAGGTGACACCATTAAGGCCAGGGGAGGTGACCACTAGTCTGCAAGGCCAACTGCTGAGATCTTCTGCAGGCAAATGTAGTGTGACTGTCTGCAGTCTCTGACACACCCGTGACAATTATATGGATGTGTGCTGTACAAATAAAACTTGCACAGCACACTGACCAATGTAATTCAATAGGGCTGTTCATATGACAGTTCTTTCACACAGACTGAGTTCATGTGAAAATAAATTGCAGCATGCACTATTATCTTACATAGATTGTATAAGACTCACCCATTGAAGTCTATGGGTTGGAAACAAAAACAATCAGATCTCATATAGACAGCACATACGGTATCCATTTTTTATGTGTGCATTAACATTATTAACTATTGAAACTCTATTTGATCTTGGACTTTTTTAAAATGTTGATTTATCAATGTGGATGTCACAGGAATGTCACATAAAATAAGGACAAATGCATGGCAATACAGATGAAGATCATCTGAGTTTTCTGGGTGATATTTGAGTGTCTGACCTTAGCCTAAAGGGGATGGCCCACCATAACAATTCATCACCCCACCAACTGCAAGAACTAGGCTCTGGAGCACTCTGTATAAAGGGCTCGTTCAGACAAGTGTATAATCGATCTGTGTGCTGTTTGTGTGCACCACAGACCGCACGCGCACCTATTATAGTTAGTGTTTCATGGCTCCTTTTCCCTATGGACTGATGATCTGCATGGAAAAAATAATAGCATACACTATTCTGGAACGTTTTATGGGTCAGACCCTGACACCAGTCAAATCTGCAATTTGCAGGCACAGCTGCCCTGTTTTTCAATTTGGCCACTAAATTCAAAATTCAAATGGTACTCGGGATCCTTGTTCTCAACATCAGTAGGGTTCCAGGGTCAGGTTCCCAGTAACAGCAATGTGTCACCTATCCCATAGATGGGTGATATCTTGTCACAGTGGTCCAACCCATTTAAAGGTAATCTGTCACCAGTAGTGATGAGCGAGCACTCAACTGCTCAGATGCTCGCTACTGAAACAAAGCAATTCCTAATGCTCGGATGCTCATTTCCAGTAATGAGTATAATGGGAGTCAATGGGAAATCCAAGCATTTTTCCAGCAGAGCCTACAAGGAGGTCTGGCAGGCAGAGAAAATGTTGAAATGGATGGAAAAAGCGCTGAATGGAATGAAGGAGAACAGCATGGGGAAGCATCTCTGACTCCCAGACCGCTGCTGAGAACAATGGTGTCACACTTTTACTCCACTTTAAAGACTGACAATAAAACATTCAAAATACATGAGAAATTAGAATTTACAGAAAAAAAATGTGAGGAAATATTCTTTCCCGTATAATGACTTTTATATAAGGCAAAATGATTGAAAAAAATAATTTAAGTAAACCAAACTTAAAATTTTTATTAAAAAAATGGAAATACCAGTGTAATTTATGAAGGAAGCAATACGTGCCAAAAAGTAGATAAAAGAGGGAATCAGATACACCCTGTATTAGACATAAAGGAGGGCCTCATACACATTCTGTTCAAATTGTCATGTAGTACTCCTAAACTCATAAAATCTTTACACACAGTGCAAAGCCTACCAAAAATTACAAGCAGGGTCATCCATTCACCCTTGAAGGCACCAATTGTAGTACATCATTTAAATATTGTGAACAATGTGTAGTTGTGGTACTCCTACACTCATAAAATCTCTGCACACAGTTTCAATCCTGACAAGAATTACAAGCAAGGGTAATCCATACACCCTTGAAGGCAACAAATGGAGAGCCTCATTCAAATATTAGGAAAGTGTAGTTGTGGTACTTCTACACTCATAAAGCCAGAAAAAAAATATAAGGAGGGTCATGCATAGAACCTTGAAGGCAACAACTGGAGAGCCTCATTGAAATATTAAAGATTAAAAACACTTCATGCTGCTGCCATTTGGTGGTGTGGAATACTAGGGAATAATCCAAGCTTTGTTCATTTTTATCAGATTGAGCCTGTCAGCATGTTCTATTGACAGGCTAAAGCGCCTATCTGTTAGGACCCCGTCGGCATCACTACAAATCCTCTCAGACAAGACGCTAATGGCAGGGCAGAAAAACACCTCCAAGGCATAGAGGAACAACTAATGCCTGGTGTCCATCATTGAGACACAATATTTGAAGGTCGCAGAGAACTTAGGAAGTATGCTGGTTTGGTCTTCCAGGCATTGCTTGACCATCTTTAAAAAACTTCTCATTCCTTGTCAAGAATACTCAGTCATCAGGGCTTGGATGTTGGGAAAGAAGAGGGTCATGAAATTGGCCCAGGCCTTTGACAGTGTACCCTTGCCTCTGCTGTACCTGGTGTGTGTTTCCCTCACCTCTCCTCCTTGGTTGGGCAAGGAACTTTGCCCCCTGACACTATCATTGTCTGATGGGAATTTTTTCAACATATTTCACACAGTGGCCTTCTGGTATAGCACTATTTTAGTAGACCTATCCGCCTCAGGAAGGAAAGAGGCAATGTTCTTCTTCTGAGCGTGCGTCCAGCACTGTGAGCAACCAGTACTCTTTTTGGTCAAGATGAATATAACGCGATGGTCATGCCAAAGGCAGTGGTACATAAAGTCAGCCATATGTGCCAAGCTCTCTACAGCCAACACTTCTCTGTCTCTCCCATGATGGCTACTCTCTCTCCCCTATCTTTCTCCACATTCCCCTCCTCAGCCCATCCACGTAAGAGAGATGGGACAAAGTTTGTGTGGGCGCTGGCCTTTGTTGTGCTAGAAACCAGCTCCTGTTCCTCCTCCTCGTCATTGTTACACAATCTGCGCTGAGCAGATGAGATGAGACTGGGCTGGGTAGTACCTCCCTGTCTCATATCTTCCTCCATCTCCACCTGCCCACATGCAAAGCTTCATGTTTAATTGAAAGCAGTGACTGTTTAAATAGGAACAGAAAGGGGATCATTGCGCTGATTATGGTGTCATACCTGTTCACCATCTTTGTGGAGTCCTCAAAGTCTTGGAGAACCACAAAATTTCAGACATCCATGCCCACTCTTCAGGTGTCATATGCATAAGTTGATCAGAATACCAATGGGCGTGTTGGCGATTATATGCAACAACTGGCCTCTGCTGCTGACAAAGCCTTGCCATCATCTGCAGTGTGGAGTTCCAGAGTGCGGTGGCGTCACACAGCAGTGAACTGACACTTGCATGCGCTGCTGCAGCACTGACAGAGCTGCGGCAGCTGCAGCTGACTTGCAGAATTGGTTGTTGACGCAGGGTACCTTGACCAGAAGCTCTGGAAAATCTGGGTAGGTTTTTAGAAACCACTAAACTGCCAAGTTGAGCATGTGGGCCAAGCATGGTACTTCTGTGAAGCTTCCAAAGCTTCACAGCAGCTACCAGATTTCGGCCATTATAGCACGCGACCATGCCTGGTTGTAGGTGCAGTGGCGAGAGTCACAGTGCTGTCTGGTCTGCTATTCCTTTCAATAACTGTGTGGCGGTCTGTGATTTGTCTCATAGTCAAATTAGCTTCAGCAGAACCTGTTGCCGCTTCACTGAGGCAAGACTGCAGAGCTTCCAGCTGATGTGTATGATGTGCTCTGAGATTACGGGCAGGCTGAGCGAACCTAGGCCATTCTACTAGTTGTATACCAATGTTTTATCATGTAGCAGAAACATTTACCTTTACCTGCCAGCAATACTTACCTGCAGGACGGATGTCGTATATGCTGCTGAAGACTATACTTGTAGCTGTCTTCTATCCACGATGAATATGGAAATGGCTCATATTGTAGACTAGATGGTGGCCCGATTCTAACGCATTGGGTATTCTAGAATATGCATGTCCACGTAGTATATTGCCCAGCCACGTAGTATATTGCCCATCGACGTAGTATATTGCCCATCGACATAGTATATTGTCCAGCCACGTAGTATATTGCCCAGTTATGTAGTATATTGCCCATTTACGTAGTATATTGCCCATTTACGTAGTATATTGTCCAGTCACGTAGTATATTGCCCAGCCATGTAGTATATTGCCCAGCCACATAGTATATTGCCCAGCCACGTAGTATAGAGCACAGAGCCACGTAGTATATTGCACAGTGACGTAGTATACAGCACAGAGCCACATAGTATATTGCACAGCGACGTAGTATACAGCGCAGAGCCACATAGTATATTGCAGAGCGAGGTAGTATATTGTCAAGCCACGTAGTATATTGCACAGCGATGTAGTATATTGCCCAGCCTTGTAGTATACAGCACAGAGCCACGTAGTATATTGCACAGTGACGTAGTATACAGCACAGAGGCACATAGTATATTGCACAGCGATGTAGTATACAGCGCAGAGCCACATAGTATATTGCAGAGCGAGGTAGTATATTGTCAAGCCACGTAGTATATTGCACAGCGATGTAGTATATTGCCCAGCCTTGTAGTATACAGCACAGAGCCACGTAGTATATTGCTCAGTGACGTAGTATATTACCGAGCCACGTATGTCACAGGTTAAAAAAATAAAAAATAAACATACTCACCTAACGATCCGAGGGCCCCTTGTAGTTTAACATACTTACCATTCTCGTCGCTGCTCCTCTGCGTCCCGTCTCTCCGCTTCCTGGGATCCAACGGCGCTGTGCAGATGGGCGCGCGGCTGCCGCCACCTTGCGTTCCCAGGATGCTTTGCGAAATTACCCATATGACTTAGCGGTCTCGTGAGACCGCTAGGTCTTCTGGGTAATTTCGCAAAGCATCGCTGGGAAAGGAAGATGGCGGCAGGCGCGAGTGGCTCAGCGGACAACGGAGGGTGAGTATAGCAGGGTTTTTTTTTTTACTATTTTTAACATTACTTTCTTTTACTATTGATGCCGCATAGGCAGCATCAATAGTAAAAGGTTGGGGACTCACAGGGTTAATAGCAGCGGTAACGGAATGTGTTACCCGTGGCATAACGTGGTCCATTACCGCCAGCATTAACCCTGTGTTAGCGGTGACCGGAGGGGAGTATGGAGCGGGCGCCAGGGACACTGACTGCGGCGAGTAAGCAGCGAAGCGCTGGGGACACTGACTGCAGGGAGCGGAGCGTCGGGGACACTGACTGCGGGGAGCGGAGCGCCGGGGATACTGACTGCGGGGAGCGGAGCACCGGGGACACTGACTGCAGGGAGCGGAGCGCCGGGGACACTGACTGCGGGGAGCGGAGCGCCGGGGACACTGACTGCGGGGAGCGGGCGCCGGCCACTGACTGCGGGGAGTATGGAGCGGCCATTTTCTTCCGGACTGTGCCCGTCGCTGATTGGTCGTGGCTGTTTTGCGGCGACCAATCAGCGACTTGGATTTCAAAGATAGACAGAGGCCACGACCAATGAATATCCGTGACAGAAGGACAGACAGACGGAAGTACCCCTTAGACAATTATGTATATAGATAATGTATATATATATATGTATGTGTGTATCTTGATATTTACATAATGTTTCTCCCTTTTTCACAGCAATATTATGAATAAGTCCCTGGCAGGGTCAAAATGTTAAATTACTTATGTCGAATATAACTGCACCTTTTTATGTCTGTGCTAATGGCTGAGTCACTATACGTGAAATAAATTGTTTCCATATCTAAAGGAGTTTGGGGTGATTTACTACCTACAGTTCCATGCTGTCAACCTGCATAGGCTCTAGAGAGCCGTGGATGGCTGAGGAATGAGCGTCGTTTGGAAGAACGGAGTTAAACGGAGGAGCACTCCTGGAACCATAGGTAGATTTGGATGACCAGGGAAACTAGATCGCCCAGAGTAGTAGGAATGTCTCAACTTTCTGGACAATCCCTCCCAGAAGGCAGCTACCAGAGCCTCATTGTTCCAGCCGAGCTCAGAAGCCAGGGTGCGGAACCAGATAGGATATTGGCCTACTGACAGACTGGCCTGGCGTAGTCTGAGGAGGGATGAGGCAGCAGAGGTAACTCGGCCCGGCTCTTCAAAAACCTTGTGGAATGCCTCCAGGAAACCTGCAGATTTTAAATAATAGCATCTCCTCTTCACCTCAAGAAGTTGAGCTATGCAGGTCCCCTCCTCCAAGATGAGACATTAGGAAGGCTACTTTTGCCTGATCGTAAGGGAACTCATAAGGGAACTCATAAGGGAACTAGTGAGCCAGTACTTCAAAATACACAAGCTTTAGTTGCACAACATTCACCATTGCTTTGGATCTCCATTAAAATGTGATGGTGCAGACAGAGGGGTCTAGAACCTGAAGCATGACTTTTGGACTCAATAATCACTGCCAAAGTTGCTGCAGCTTGAACTGGAGCAGTTGCGATGGCTGACGTCAGAGCATCCAGGCGGGTGTTAAAAGTCCATAGATAAGATAGGATCTTGTCTTGCTGATCTCTCTGATGGGTCATCTCATCTTAGTTCAGGTCCAAGATTGGAGCATTATAAGAGTCAGAGAGTTCCATACGCTTAGTAAACTGTCATGAACGTGGTTGTGGAACCTCTGTGCCACTGTCTGGGGAGAGCCTGGAGGGGCGTAACAAAGCAACCACCTGGTTCTTCACTAGAGCCCCTGATGGTTAGACTTGAACCCAAATGGACACCAGTTGCTACACCAGGACAGACCCTGGAGCTGCGGCAAGTGACTCCCAAAGGGCAGGGAAGCAGGTCCGGCTGGGTACTGGAGGATCGGGGAACATGCGGCTGGTAGGCAGAACAGGTACTTGATTAGAAACGGACAGGATAGGTTTAGGAACACAGGATAGACTCAGGTACAGGACCACAGGTGCAGGTTCAGATTGGACTGATGAGGGTAGCGGTATAGGTGCAGACATGACAGATCAGGCTCTGGACTTGCTACAGGCAAGACAGGCTAAGGAACAGGTTACAGCAGGGTGGACAGAAACCAGTTCAGACAGGTCAGGCAGGATCAGGTGAAGAAAGGATGGAAGAACAGTTTCAGACAGGGCAGGTAGGACCGACAGGATCAGGTTCAGACAGGGCACACAGGATCAGATTCAGAGAGCACAGGTACAGGGACCTTACACTTTGTTGTCAGGAAGCACACTGAATACTAAATTTGATAAAGCACCTCCCAGTAGGGAAAGATGCCTTAAATCTTCCAGCTATTGGATGGGGATATTTTCAGAAGCGTGCGCACTGCTCCTCTAAGAGGCAGGGAGCACACACCTTAAGCACACACTCAGGAGACCTGCATGCCATGTGCAGGTCTTGGGAGGAAACACGCTGAGGGAGCTTTGATGGGTAAGTGAACACGCAGGCATCCCAGCTGGGAGGAGGAAGGGAACATGTGCAGGGATGCCGATTCTGTTATAACACCATCATAGAAGAAAATTAGATTAGTTTGGCATGACTTGTTTTTACAAACCCATGTTGGCTCTGGTTAATTACTGTATTCTTATCCAAGTATTTACATAGAGAATGTTTAATAATTTGTTCAAAGATCTTTCCTGTTATAGAAGTAAGGCTCACTGACCTGTAATTTCTTGGATCCATCTTCTTTCCTTTTTTGAATATAGGGACAACATTTGCTCTTCTCCAGTCTTCTGAGACTTCTGGTCGCCAGGATTTTTTAAAAGATTTTAGCTAGTGGTTCTACAATTTCCTCTGCTATCTCTTTCAGTTCTTATGTACATTAGCTAAGTGCTCCCTCACCATATCCCTGTTTATAGATTGTGTGGATTATTTTATTCCTTCGGTAGCACAGTGAAGATCAGTTGATTTTACATTTGCTTTCTAAGAGAACACAGATGCACATTTTCTCACGTTTATCAATGATTATTCAAGATATACAGTTGTCTATCTGCTTCACAGCAAAGAAGAAGTTCCAGAGAAACTTGAAATATATCTCACTGAAGTGTATAACACATTTGTGAGAACGCCAAAAATTCTGTGTGCAGATAATGGAACTGAATATACAAGTAATGAGACACAAAGCGTTTAAGGAAAAATGGAATTGTATTTCTGACCACTGTACCATTCAACCCTGAACAAAATGGTGAAGGAATGAACCTTACACATTGCATGATGCAATGACTAAGAACCACAAGGTTTGACGGTGTCTGTCCATATACATAACCCCACCTGGGGGCTAATGACTTTTTATGCTGAGTGTTATTATTTTAAGGATCTTCAATAAAATACGCTTTTATGGGACAAGTAGAGCTGGATATTCCTTTCATAATCGATTGCGTTTCCTGCTGCACCACAGTAATTCCATGCTCCAGTTCCCAGACATCTAATGGGTAAGCTGACTTTTCCCTTTTCTACAAAAATAAACAAGGTCACAGTAAGCAGAGATATAATGATTGATGGGAACTTAGTGTCGCTCAAGTTTCATGACATCATGCCAGCATTCCAACTGAAGCAACAACTATCTCAGTCACAATTTCAAAATAAGAAGAAAAAGGTTAGGGTTTTCAAACACTGAAGAAGCAACGGAAAAATCAGGAGAACCTGAAGTAAGGAGACCATCAAGATCAAACATGGATATACCAGCTAAGCATCTATCCTGCTTTGTAAAAACACTGCTAGAGTCAGAGCCGCAATCATGGGATGAGATGCAACAACTACCTATCCATGAAAAACTGAAGTGGATTAATGCTGTTAATGAGGAAATTAAGTCCCTTCATCAACTTCAAACTTGGAACTCACCAAGCTACCACAAGGAAAGAAAACAGTCAAATATACCGTATTTTTCAGATTATGAAATGCACTTTTCCTCCCCAAAATTTAGGAGGAAAATGGAGATGCTTCTTATAATCTGAATTTAGCTTATGGGGGAACAGATGTGGTAGATCTTGGACACAGGAGACAGGGTTGCTGCTGCAGGAAGCTAGCGGCGGCAGGAGTGGGATAATGCCGTTGGCCCCAGGCAGGGAGGAGGGGGTATCCTGGCACTGAAAAGCTGCGTGCGCAGGGGCTGTCAGAAAATGTCAGCATTGAGTGGAGTCCCGCACTTTCCCGTTGATTTTCCTGCGGTAAGCTCTGTGAAAATGGCCACCAGAGGTGGCGCATGTGCAGATTGAGCTCTCGGTGAAGATTATGATGCCACATTTTCTCCAGTTGGTAAGGAGACCACATTCAGGACTCTAATGGTTATAGCTGATGTACAGAAGATGATTTTCAGACATTCTGACATCAAAACTGCCGTTTTAAATGGTGACATTGAATAGGACTTGTAAATTATTATTATTATTATTATTATACATTTTTATAGCGCCATTTATTCCATGGCGCTTTACATGTGAATACGGGGCAAATATAGACAAATACATTAAACATGAGCAGATAACAAGGCACACGAGTACATAAGGAGGGAGGACCCTGCCCGCGAGGGCTCACAGACTGCAGAGGGTGGGTGAGGATACACTAGGAGAGGGAAGAGCTGGCTGTGCGGCTGTTCAGTAGGTTGAGGATCACTGCAGGCTGTAGGCTTGTCAGAAGAGATGAGTCTTCAGGTTCTTTTTGAAGGTTTCTATGGTAGGCGCAAGTCTGATGTGTTGGGGTAGAGAGTCCCAGAGTATGGGGGAAGCACGGGAGAAGTCTTGGATGCGGTTATGAGAAGAAGAGATGAGAGGGGAGTAGAGAAGGAGGTCTTGGGAGGATCGGAGGTCGCGTGTAGGTAGGTACCGGGAGACCATGTCACAGATGTATGGAGGAGACAGGTTGTGGATGGCTTTGTATGTCAGTGTGAGGGTTTTGAACTGGAGTCTCTGGGCGATAGGAAGCCAGTGAAGGGCTTGACACAGGGGAGAGGCTGGGGAATAGCGGGGGGACAGGTGGATTAGTCGGGCAGCAGAGTGTAGGATGGATTGGAGTGGTGCCAGAGTGCTAGAGGGGAGTCCAGAGAGTAGGAGGTTGCAGTAGTCGAGGCGGGAGATGATAAGGGCATGCACTAGCGTTTTTGCAGTGTTGCGGTCAAGGAAAGCACGGATCCGGGAAATATTTTTGAGTTTGATAAGACAGGAGGAGGCAAGGGCTTGGATATGTGGCTTGAAAGAGAGGGCAGAGTCGAGGATCACCCCGAGGCACCGGGCGAGTGGGACTGGGGATAGTGAGCAGCCATTGACATTGATAGATAGGTCTGGTGGAGGGGTAGAGTGAGATGGGGGAAAGATGATGAATTCTGTTTTGTCCATGTTCAGTTGTAGAAAGCGAGCAGAAAAGAAGGCTGAAATGGCAGACAGACAGTGCGGGATTTTGGTAAGCAAGGAGGAGAGGTCAGGTCCGGAGAGGTAGATCTGCGTGTCGTCAGCGTAGAGATGGTACTGCATACCGTGGGATTCTATGAGCTGTACCAGGCCGAAAGTGTAGATGGAGAAGAGTAGGGGTCCTAGAACAGAGCCTTGAGGAACACCGACTGACAAGGGGCGAAGTGAGGAGGTGGTGTGGGGGAGGGAGACACTGAATGTTCGGTCTGTTAGATATGACGAGATCCAGGAAAGGGCCAAGTCTGTGATGCCAAGGGATGAGAGGATTTGTAGCAAAAGGGAGTGGTCAACAGTGTCAAAGGCAGAAGACAAGTCCAGGAGAAGGAGGACAGAGTAGTGTCGCTTGCTCCTGGCAGTTAGTAGGTCATTGGTGACTTTAGTTAGGGCAGTTTCAGTTGAGTGATGGGAACGGAAGCCTGATTGTAACCGATCAAAGAGGGAGCAGGAGGAGAAGTGGGAGGACAGTTCAAGATGGACGTGTTGCTCCAGCAATTTGGAGGCATAAGGGAGAAGAGATATTGGGCGATAGCTAGACACAGAGGATGGGTCGAGGGAGGGCTTTTTGAGGATGGGTGTGATCTTGGCATGCTTGAAGGATGAGGGAAAGACACCTGTTGTGAGTGAGAGGTTGAAGAGGTGCGTTAGGGTTGGGATGAAGACCATGGAAAGGTTAGGGATGAGGTGGGATGGGAGCGGGTCAAGCGTGCAGGTGGTGAGGTGTGATCTTGACAGGAGGGTGGAGAGCTGATCTTCTGTCATGGTGTAGAAGCTGGTTTTGGAGGAGCAGGGTTGAGCAGCTAAGAGGGGCAGTGGGCGCTGTGGGCCAAAGCTTTCTCTGATCGTATCGATCTTCTGTTTAAAGAAAGAGGCGAAGTCATCAGCAGAAATGAGGGGGGAGGGAGGAGGTGCGGGGGGACGGAGTAGAGAATTGAAAGTGTTGAAAAGCTGTTTAGGGTTGTGGGACAGGGAGGATATGAGGGATGAGAAGTAAGTTTGTTTTGCGGCAGTGAGCGCAGACTTGAAGCTGGCGAGGGACTGCTTGTATGCAGTGAAGTGGTCGGCAGAGTGGGATCGCTTCCATCTCCGCTCAGCAATCCTGGAAGCCCGTCTCAATTCTTTGGTCAGGCTGGTCAGCCAGGGCTGCCTGTTAATTGTACGAGTTTTACTATGCATGAGTGGGGCGGCCGAATCGAGTGTTGTTGTTATTGTGGTGTTATAAAAAGTGGCAGCAGCATCTGTGTCATGAAGGGAAGCTATGTCTGTGAGAGGGAGAAGGGACTCAGAGAGTGATTGTAAGTTCAGATGTTTGAGATTTCTGCGAGGGTGAGTGAGTTTGTGGAGTGGGGGTTGCACACTAGGAGAGGAGAGGGACGAGAATGTCAGTAGGTTGTGGTCAGACAGGGAGGGGTGGGATTAGTAAGGGAGCAGAGGCGGGTGAAGATGAGGTCCAGCGTGTGGCCATCTTTGTGAGTGGCCTCAGAGGACCATTGAGTGAGGCCAAAGGAGGCAGTCAGTGATAAAAGTTTAGAGGTAGCTGAGGTGAAAGTGTCAATGGGGACATTGAAATCACCCATGATGATAGTGGGGATGTCAACAGAGAGGAAATGAAGTAGCCAGGTGGTGAAGTGGTCGAGAAAGGTGGAGATGGCTAGTTCTGGGGGGCGGTAGATGACAGCCAGCTGGAGGTTGGAGGGGGAATAGATGCAGACAGAGTGCACCTCAAACGAGGGAAGAGTAGCGGAGGGTGGTAGCGGGATTGGAGTGAAGGAGCAGGTGTCGGACAGGAGCAAGCCAACTCCTCCACCGCGTTTGTTGCTGGGGCGAGTGGTGTGAGAGAGGTGGAATCCGCCATAGGAGAGCGCAGCTGGAGAGGCCGAGTCAGAGGGGGTGAGCCAGGTTTCAGTGAGGCCGAGGAAGGAGAGTTTGTTGGTGATGAAGAGGTCATGGATAAATGTCAGTTTGTTGCAGATGGAGCGTGCGTTCCATAGTGCTCCAAGTAGGGGGAGCTGGGGAGTGGGGGCTGGATGAATGGGTATGAGGTTGTCGTGGTTGGGAAAACGTGCGGAGGATCGTGGCAGGGGGTTAGAAACGAGTGTGGGGATGAATTGGGGAGGGCCGGGATTTGGGGATATGTCACCAGCAATGAGGAGTAACAGACAGATCATTAGAAGGTGGGAGCAGGATAGGACATGATGCGGCCGTGTGTGTCTGGATAAAAAGGATTGTATGTGGAGGAACAGTTCTGAGGAGAAGGTGAGATGGCAGAAAGGCCGTACTGGGGGCCCACGGCACGTAAAGGGAGGCCGCCATGACGGGGTTACGTGGGACCTGGGGAGCTGGAGCAGTTAGAAGGGATACGGTTGTAAGGGGTTAACTGGGAACTCGAGGGGTGGCTTTAGGGGCATTTTTTGAAAATAAGGGGTGGAACTAGGAGACTGCGGGGAGGGGGCACATAAAAATGGGCACGCTCCTCACGCAGGCATCCACTTTAGGTGCCTGCGTGACAAGTGAGGAATCTCTGTCACACTTACCAGAATGGACGTTGAAGCGATCCTCCAGCGTCTCCGGACGGCAGCCAGCTCCCAGGGGACAGATTGGCTGAATGCATCCGTTAACAGCCTTCTCCAGGGGACAACGGGAGCACCATCGCAGGCACCGCAGGACGGGCGCCGAAATAGGAGCCCCTCTGCGGACCCTCCGGTAAGCAGCGCTGTTCCCTCCACCTCACAGCGTGGCGCCGGGAGGAATCCTCCAGTGCGGCGGGGCCTACAACGGGGGGCGGATCCTTCCTCCCCTCCTTCAGTGTCCGGGCGACATGGGGCGGCAGGAGCAGGAGCCGGTACGGCGGCCGCCAGCATGCCCGCTGGCGCCGCTCAGCGTGGGAGGCAGCGACAGCCGAGGAGACGGGGGTCAGGTGCGGTGGCCCCTCAGCGCCGAGGACTATGCGGGCGGCAGTCGGCTGGCCCTGGCATCAGCGTGCGGCCTTCTGCAGCGCACAGCTCTGGAGTCTTCAACGCAGCAGTGCCCTCTGCTGGTGGTGGCCTGGATATTGCAAGTTCTGCGCCCTCTGCTGGTGGTGGCCTGGATATTACAGCTTCAGCGCCCTCTGCTGGTGTTGGCCGGGATTTTCCTGCAGCTGCGCCCTCTGCTGGTGATGGCCGGGATTTAACTGGATCTGCGCCCCCTGCTGGTGATGGCCGGAACTTTCCTGGATCTGCGTCCTCTGCTGGTGGTGGCGGAAATTTTCCGGATTCCGGCAGGCGACATTCCGTCGCTTCGGTACGCAGTGCCGGGGATGTATCCGTGGCAAGGAGCCGCACATCTTCCATCGGGCGGCAGGATGCTGGCTCGGCCTTTTCCCTTTCCGCAGCACCAGGGCAGTCGACGGCATCACCGAGTCGCCAGGACACGGATACGGCCGCCAGGAGTTCGGCGGGCAACATCGCGGATCAAGCCGGTCGGGATGCAGGACACCTTCGGCTGGGAGCTGGATCTTCGGCTGCTGGGCTCACAGCACCCAGGCAGCTAGGTGAGAACATTTTCCCTATCTTTAATTTGCCAGGCATAGTTTCCCCTGAAGCTAGGAATAGTGACATTACTTCGGGAGTTGCTAGCGGGGGTATGGGTTTAATCCTTAGAGGTTTAGGGGAGCTAGCGGGCTTGTGGGGTCCGGTCTTAGCAGGGGGTCTTTGCCGTCAGCTGCTTGGTTGGGAAATACGGGGTCGTTTGAGGGGTCTAGACAGTTGTCTGAAGTTACGGGTACATCCAGCAGTGCGGGTCCTGCGGCAGACACGGGGAGCTCATCAAGGGAGAAGAACAGCACCAGGGCCTGGGTCAGGAATTGATGCACCAGGTGAGGGAGCTTTGCACGATAAGGAAAAGGAGGATGTACCGCAACTAGACGATGCGGCTAGGGGGGAGGTCTATGTCTGCTTCGAGGGCCCGTTAGGGGCACATTTAAAACAGGAGGTTATGGAAAAAATCTGGAAAGGGGAGTACATAGAAATATTTTCTCTTTTACCCCTAAAGAGATTTAATTTGGATAGACCTAGAAGGGAGGACTCTAAAAAAGAAGGTGAGGAGAAACGGAGATATAGGCTGATTCCCAGATCATTTTCAAATTGGCTGCAAGCTTTCGCTATTATGGCTAGCGTTATCGGGGAGAAGGCCCCGGAAAATTGCTCGGCATTATTTTGTTACTTAGATGCCATAGGGGAGGCTTACAGGACCTATGGGGGACAGGGTTGGTTACGTTATGACGAGCAGTTTCGTCAGCGTAAGGCTTTTAGGCCAAGTATCAGGTGGGATCACAAGGACATAGCGTTGTGGATGAGAGTTATGGTCCCGTCCCGTTTAGGTCAGACTAGCCAGCCTTTTCACGGGGGCGCCGGGAGTTCAGGGCAGTCAGGACACTCGGCGGCTTTGCAGAAGGGACTGTGTTTCGTCTTCAATGATGGCGTATGCAGATTCGGGAGCAAGTGTAAATATAGGCACGAGTGTTCAACCTGCGGGGGGGTGCATAGCGCTTCAAAATGTTTCAGGGGTAACAGGCAAAAAGTCGGAGATTCAGCTGACAAAAGGGGTGACTCCGGTGCAGTGGGTCGTGATGGAGGCCTTTCTAAGTAGATACCCTGATAGGTCAGCTGCAGTTTTATTGCGTGACGGTTTTAAGGAGGGTTTCAAAATCCCTTATGTTGGGCAGGATGTTAGTTTAAAAAGAAAAAATTTGAAATCGGCGTTACAATTCCCGGAGGTCGTGTCGGAGAAGTTGAATAAGGAAGTTGCTCTGGGAAGAATGGCAGGCCCGTTTGTCGCCCCTCCGATTGCAAATCTGAGGGTGTCACCTCTTGGCGTGGTCCCTAAGAAAGAACCTAATAAATTTAGGTTAATCCATCACCTGTCGTTTCCGAAGGGATCTTCGGTTAATGATGGTATTGATCCCGAGTTGAGTTCGGTGTCGTACTTATCATTCGATTCGGCGATGGAGTGGGTTCGAGCATGTGGAAAGGGGGCTAAGTTGGCGAAAACCGACATCGAAGCGGCCTTTCGTTTGTTGCCAGTTCATCCCGACAGTTTGCATTTATTGGGTTGTTTTTGGGATGGCGGCTTCTTTGTTGATCGTTGTCTTCCCATGGGTTGCTCGATTTCATGTGCTTACTTTGAGGCCTTCAGCACGTTCCTAGAATGGGTGGTGAAAGATGTGTCTGGGATACGCTCATGTTCGCACTATCTGGATGACTTTCTGTTTATACGGCCAGCGGAATCAGCAGATTGTTCGATTTTGTTGCATACAATGGAGAGTGTGACAAAAAACTTCGGGGTGCCTTTGGCGGAGGATAAAACAGTTGGTCCGGTGACAGTGTTGAGCTTCCTAGGCATTGAAATCGACACGGTAGCAATGGAATGTAGGCTACCTGCAGACAAGGTTACCGCGTTGCGCCAAGATGTGGTTAATACGATTGGTTTGAAGAAGATAAATTTGCGCAGTTTGCAATCGTTGTTAGGGAAATTGAACTTTGCATGTAGGATCATGCCGATGGGTCGAGCGTTCTGCCGCCGCCTATCCTTGGCAACAGTAGGGGTAAAGTCCCCTTTGCATTTCATCAGGATAAAGAAAGAGTTTCGGGACGATTTGAAGATGTGGACGGATTTTCTTGACGAGTACAATGGCAGATCTCTGTGGATTCAGCCGGTGGCAGATGCTACCTCCTTGGGCATTTTGGTGCATGTCGTTGAAATGAGTGGCTTTGGTCTTTTCTTTCATGGTAGCTGGTCAGCAGCGGCTTGGCCAGAAGAATGGAAGGAGGAGGGGTTAACAAACAACCGGCTACTGTTGCATTTGTTCCCCAGGGTAGTTGCGTTGGCCCTGTGGGGTGACAAATTGAGGAATTTGAAGATTTCTTTTCATTGTGAGCATGTTGGAACGGTGACGGCGGTAAACTCGTTGTCAGCGGCTACGCCTGCAGTAGTGAAGGTCTTGCAGCACTTGGTTTTCCTGGGTCTTAAGTTTAACTTATGGATTGTATCTGAAGTTAGCTTGTCAGCGCCTGATCCAATAGTTGTTGCTCTTTCTCAATTTCAGTGGCAGCTTTTCCGGGATTTGGCACCACAGGCGGAGAGCGCGGGCCGGGATTGTCCAGTGGAGTTGTGGAACCTGCCGCGAGGGCCGTAACAGAGTTATTTACCAAATCGCTCGCGGATTCATCTTGGTCTCATTATAATCAGGCTTGGAGCTTGTGGGAATCCTGGATGTCAAGTATGGACCAGGATATGGAGGAGGAGTATGGTTTGTTGTTGTTCTTAGGTCATCATTGGGAGGCAGGTTGGTCTGTGACACGTTTGAATAAGTTTCTGGCGGGGCTAGCCTTCAACCTTAAATGGAGGGGGGATAAGGATATAACGAAATCCTTCTTGGTTCGGCAAGTTGTTCGGGGTTGGAAGAAAGGATGGAAGGCTTCGGACGGTCGCCGACCCGTATCTTATGAGGTGCTCTCAGCCATTGAGCGGAAGTTGCAAGAGGTGTGTTTTTCCGAATGGGAAGTGGTTCTGTTCCGTGCAGCCTTTTCTTTGGCCTTCTTTGGGGCATTTCGGTTAGGTGAGTTGGTTAGCCCGTCCGTTAGTAAAAAAGGTATTTTGTTAAGAGAAAACGTGGATGTCGAAGGGAATAAGGTGGTAGTGTTTATTAAGGCTTCAAAAACGGACGTGTATGGGAAAGGGTGCAAAGTGGTGTTGTTCAATGTTGAAGGATCCCCGGTGTGCCCGGTGGCATCCGTGAAGAAGTACATGGCAAAGGGCGGGGTGTTAGACGAGCCATTCCTGGTGCACAAAAATGGGTCTTTCTTGTCCCGTTTTCAGTTTATTTCTGTTTTTAGGAAATGTTTGGCGGCAGCGGGCTTACCTGCAACACAATATAGTGGTCACTCCTTCAGGATCGGGGCAGCGACTGAGGCCGCTAGGTGGGGCCTTGGTGAGGATGTGGTTCGGAGAATTGGGAGGTGGGAATCTTCAAGATTCCAGTCGTATGTTCGCCCAAACCTATTGTGAGTTAGAAGCTGTGTTAAGTTAATTGTTTGTTGCCTTTCTTTCTGTGTTGCAGGGCCTGATCCGATGCTTGTCTGGATCATGGGGCATTCGTATGTTGTATGGGCTGCGTTGCGTGCTGCGGTTCGTCCGGACGGTCGTCAGTTGGGTCTTTCTCGAGAGACAGTGACTTTACGATGGATCGGTAAAAGGGGGATGGTGTGGAAGGAATGGTTACCTGAAATTCATCGTTTTGTTAGACTGGATAGAGTGCCAGAGATCGTGGTGATACATTTAGGGGGGAATGATTTGGCTAAACGGTCTTGTAGGGAGCTGATTAAGGATATTAAATTCGATATCCTGAGGTTCTGGGTCATGTTTCCAAAAGTGTTGTTGGTGTGGTCCGACATCATTCCCCGTAAAAGATGGAGAGGTGCTAGATCACACGAGGGGGTGAACAGGGCCCGGATTAAAATAAACAGGGCCATATCTCGGTTTATGGTGAGGAATGGCGCGTTGGCCGTGAGACATGTGGACTTGGAATCGGGTCAAGGAGCTTACTGGAGAGATGATGGCGTGCACCTGAACGCGGTGGGAAATGATATGTGGTGTTTGGCTATCCATAGTGGCATTGAATTAAGCTTGAAGGTGTGGAGGGACATGAATGGCTAAGGTGTCAGGCCATTCGTGTTCGTGGCGGGGGTGGAGGTCCTCGAAGTCGGTGGAAATGGTAAATCGTGGTTCAATGGGGTGGGGATCTTGAGAGGTCCTGGACACCCCATGATAGAATTGAACAAGGCGCGGTACGGTTATCCCGCGTGAGGTGGATTTATGGGCCCCTGGCATGGGGGTGGGTTCGGTGGACCAGGATTGGTTGTTATCTATCCCTGAGCTGGTGCTTTACGGCTGGGGGTAAGACTCATCCTGGGCTGAACATTGTGGAGTTTTTGGGATACTGAGTTTTTTATAACTTTGGGGCTTCGAGGACCGCCCCTCCTATTCTGGGTTGTCATAAAAGTTCTGTTATCTTTTATTTAATAAAATGGCTGCTGTGGCCAATTAAATCCAACATATGTCTCCGTCTGCTGTTTTGAGTACGTTAGAAGTTTATTCTTTAGATTGTTAAGAGGTCTGTTTAAGGGGATTGGGGTAATTTTTCCAGGTCACGGAACTCACGTATACCCTATGTCATGGGGAGTATGGAGGAAGAAATGACTAGTTCCTTACTAGGAGGAGGGATTGCAGGAGATTGTAAGAAGGAAAGTAGTATGGGGGTGAAAGAGAAAAGAAACCGAAACATTGTAGTGGTCGGTGTTCTGTTACCTTCCAGTCAATTCCAGTCCAATTCAGTCTAATTCAGAATCATAATTAAAAAGATGTAATTTAAAAGATGGAAGTTAAAAGATGATTTGCAGCAGACTGAGTCTATAGCAGACTCCTGCATGTGAATATATCCCCAGTTAAGGGCAATCAGGTGTGAATGAGGGGGTGGCTGGGTATGGGAGACCAGATGTAGAGAGTTAAGCAAAGGTCATAAAGTGAGGGAGGGGTAAGACTGACCACTCAAAGAGATGCCAGGATCACACAATGAGATACATGAAAACAGGTCATGGAAAACAAGCTGATAGGTAAGAAAGCATACTAAAAGGATTATATGTGCTGCACCAAGACACTCAGATCCAGGGGAAGCATAGAAAAGCCAGTGCAATATACAGAGACATTCAGAAGCCAGGGAGAGCTGGGTAAAGTCAGTGCATACCATGGAAAATCAATGCAGTATACAGAGACATTCAGAAGCCAGGGAGAGCTGGGTAAAGTCAGTGCATACCATGGAAAATCAATGCAGTATACAGAGACATTTAGAAGCCAGGGAGAGCTGGGTAAAGTCAGTGCATACCATGGAAAATCAATGCAGTATACAGAGACATTCAGAAGCCAGGGAGAGCTGGGTAAAGTCAGTGCATACCATGGAAAATCAATGCAGTATACAGAGACATTCAGAAGCCAGGGAGAGCTGGGTAAAGTCAGTGCATACCTGTGGGAAGAGGAGAACAGCTCGATTAGATGGTGCAGATGATGATAATATTGTAGTAGTGATGAGTAGCCAAATGCATTCTAGAATTCAGTCTAATTCAGAATCATAATTAAAAAGATGTAAATGACTAAACCTATTCACAATTGAACGGCTGGATAGTACAGAGATTAATCCACTATTAATCCAGGTCCCTTCTTACAGTATGAGCACTCACATAACTGCATATAAACAATATAATCCCTCATATCTCCCTACACACAGTATGACCCCCATATAGTCTCCTATTTACAGTATGAACCCACACATAGCTCCCTATGTGCAGTATGAGTCCTCACATAGCCTACTTTATACAGTATGAGCACCCATATAGCCTCCTAGATACCATATGAGCCCCACATAACTCCCTATATACAGTATAAGCCCACACAGCTTTCTATTTACAGAATACTCAACATTGCTCCCTAGATACAGTTTGAGCCCTCACATAGCCCTCTAGATGCAGCATGAGCCCCCACATAACTGCGTATATACAGTATGAGCCCCATATAGCCTTCAATATACAGTATGAGCATGCACATAGATCTCTATATACAATAAGAGCCCTCACATAGCCTCCTATATAAAGCATGAGCCCCCACATAACTCCCTATATACAGTATAAGCCCACATAGTTCCCTATATACAGTAGGAGCTTCAACATAGCTCCCTAGATACTGTATGAGCTCCCACATAACTCCCTATATACAGTATAAGCAAACATAGCTCCCTCTATGCTGTATGAGCCCCCCACATAGCAACCTATATGCAGTACAAGCCCCCACATAGTATATATATATTTATATATCTATATATATATATATATATACAGTATATATACATAAAAACCTGACTAGCATCTCCTAATATGAACACGTGCACGCTGTCACATTAGTAGTCTGACAGTGTGCACTTGTTCACATTAGGAGATGCTGGTCAGGTTTTCTGTATATTTAACTATTGGATGTTGACTGTCTCTAGCCTGATCTTGCACTCCTCCCATTGACCTGCAGGTGACTGTAATCACTTCTACCTGCCCATAAATTGTAGACTTAGCCTGGGAGTGACATGAATGTCCATATCAGCGACACTCAATTCGGCCACCACCCTCATGCATACCAAAACTTGTACAATCAACAGACAGCCCTGGCTGACCAGCCTGACCAAAGAACTGAGACGTGCTTCCAGGGTCGCTGAGCAGAGTTGGAAGAGATCCCACTCTGCCAAGCACTTCATCACATACAAGCAGTCCCTTGCCAGCTTCAAGTCCACGCTCACCGCCGCAAAACAAACTTACTTCTCATCTCTCATATCCTCCCTGTCTCACAACCCTAAGCAACTTTTCAACACTTTCAATTCGCTATTCCGTCCCCCAGAACCTCCTCCCTCCCCTCTCATTTCTGCTGAAGACTTTGTCTCTTTCTTTAAACAGAAGATCGATGCGATCAGAGAAAGCTTTGGCCCACAGCGACCAATGTCCCTCTTAACTGCTCAACCCTGTTCCTCCAAGACCAGCTTCTCCACCATGACAGAAGATCAGCTCTCCACCCTCCGGTCAAGATCACACCTCACCACTTGCACGCTTGATCCGCTCCCATCCCACCTCATCCCTAACATCGCCACAGTCTTCATCCCAACCCTAACCCACCTCTTCAACCTCTAACTCACAACTGTTGTCTTCCCCTCATCCTTCAAACATGCCAAGATCACACCCATCCTCAAAAAGCCCTCCGTCGACCCTTCCTCTGTGTCTAGCTATCGCCCGGTATCTCTTCTCCCTTATGCCTCAAAACTACTGGAACAGCATATCCATCTTGAACTGTCCTCCCACCTCTCCTCCTGCTCCCTCTTTGACTTACAATGTAGCTTCCGACCCCATCACTCAACTGAAACTGCCCTAACTAAAGTTACCAACTAACCGCCAAGAGCAAGCGACACTACGCTGTCCTCCTTCTCCTGGACCTGACTTCTGCCTTTGACACTGTGGACCACTCCCTCCTGCCACAGATTCTATCATCTCTTGGCATCACAGATTTGGCCTTATCCTGGATCTCGTCATATCTAACAAACTGAATTTTCAGTGTCACCCTCTCCCACACTACCTCCTCACCTCGCCCATTGTCTGTCGGTGTTCCTCAAGACTCAGTTCTAGGACCCCTTTTCTTCTCCATCTACACCTTCGGCCTGGGAGAGCTCATAGAATCCCATGGTTTGCAGTATCATCTCTATGCCGATGACATGCACATTTACCTTTCTGGACCTGACCTCACTTTTTTACTCACCAAAATCCCACACTGTCTGTCTGCTATCGAACCTTCTTTTCTGCTCGCTTTCTAAATCTGAACATAGACAAATCAGAATTCATCATCTTTCCCCATCTCACACTACCCCTCCACCATACCTATCCATCAATGTCAATGGCTGCTCACTTTCCCCAGTCCCGCATGCTCGATGCCTCGGGGTTTTTCTCCACTATGCCCTCTCTTTCAAGCCACATATCCAAGCCCTTGCCTCCTCCTGCCGTCTCAAACTCAAAAATATTTCCCGGATCCGTGCATTCCATGACCACGAAACCACAAAAACACTAGTGTGTGCCCTTATCATCTCCCACTTTGACTACTGCAACCTCCTACTCTCTGGACTCTCCCCTAGCACTCTGGCACCACTCCAATTTATCCTACACTCTGCTGCCCGACTAATCTACCTGTCTCCCTGCTATTCCCCAGCCTCTCCCCTATGCCAAGCCCTTCACTGGCTTCCTATCATCTAGAGACATCAGTTCAAAACCCTTACTGTGACATACAAAGCCATCCACAACCAGTCTCCTCCATACATCTGTGACATGGTCTCCCGGTACTTACCTACACGCAACCTTCGATCCTCACAAGATCTCCTTCTCTACTCCCTTCTTATTACTTCATTCTACAAACGCATCCAAGACCTCTCCCATGCTTTCCCATACTCTGGAATTCTCTACTCCAACACATCAGACTCTCCTACCACAGAAACCTTCAAAAAGAACCTGAAGAATCACCTCTTCCGACAAGCCTACAGCCTGCAGTGATCCTTGAACAACTGAACCGCCACACAACCAGCTCTACCCTCTCCTAGTGTATCCTTACCCATCCCCTGCAGACTGTGAGCCCTCGTGGGCAGGGTCCTCCCTCCTTCTGTACCTGTTAGTGCCTTGTTTTTTGCTCATGTTTATTGTATTTGCCTATATTTGCCCGTTTTTTCACAGGTAAAGCGCCATGGAATAAATGGCGCTATAAAAATGTATAATAATAATAATAAAGTTGTAGGTTGATAACCCAAGAGAGGCATGTACAGTAAAGCAGGGACCCATCAGAGGGAGGTCACCTTGCCGTGGTTGATGGGCATACATGATTTGGCCAGTTTGTGCACTAAGAGCCTTCATTTTTCATTCAATTTTTTTTGAGTAGTAAAATCAAAATTGAATGTTTTTAATGTTTTTCTGTGTTTTCACATGACCTGGATTCATGCATAGTGCTGCTGTGCTCTTTTTTTCTCTCTTTCTCTCTCTCTGTCTCTCTATATATAGGCATACAACTCATACACAAATTAATGAAAAAAAACAACACATACTCACCTCACTCCCATTCCCCTGACGCTATGCTCTGGTCACCAAGGCCCACTTCTACGTGTGGCTAGCACATACATGCTGGCGGACACTGGCTGGTGACGTCATCGCACTGACACTTCACAGCAGAGGTGATTGAAGCTCCCCTGGAGCTGTGTTGCAATTCACCAGACAGTCCTTCTAGGCTTAAACCCCCACTAGACGGCCCACCATCCTAAACCCCCACCAGACAGCCCCTCCAAGCCTATCCCCACCAGACAGCCCCCAAAACCTAACCACCCCACCAGATAGCCCTCCCAAGCATAAGCCCCCAACCCAAATCCCAGTAGACAGCCCCTGTGTCATTGGCTGCTATGGGCGTAAAAGGAGATAAACTCATGGTGTGGCCACCATCTTCCCCTGACCTCAACCCTATAGAAAACCTTTGGAGTATCAACCAGCACAAGATCTATGAGGGTGGGAGGCAGTTCACATCAAAACAGCAGCTCTGGGAAGCTATTCTGACTTCATGCAAAGACGTACAAGCAGAAACTCTCCAAAAACTCAAGAATGCAAGAATTGTGAAGGTGATATCAAAGAAGGGTTCCTATGTTACCATGTAACTTGGCCTGTTAGGAGGTTTTGGAGTTAAGGCTAGGTTCACATTACGTTATGTGAACCAGTTTAACAGACTACATTACACTGCGGCATAACGTGGTGTAACGTAGTCCGTTAACGCCGCCATTGTTTGTAATGGAGAACGCATCGCTAGCGCACGCCCATATTGGGCGTATGCTAGCAATGTGCTGTCATTTGAGTGACGGACCGCGGACGCTGCTTGCAGCGTTCGCGGTCCGTTCCTCTTTAGCGCAGATCGGGGATCCCTTTTGGGACATTGCGTTAGCGCAGTCCGTAGCGCTATGCGCTAAATGGACTGCCCTAACGCAATGTGAACCTAGCCTTAAATAACTTTTTTGTTTAGTGAATGTGACCTCCTAATGCTGCAAATTCCACAAATGAGCATTTTCAGTTCTTTAAAACATATCAAATGTTTAGAAATTCTACTGTGCCTAATAATTTGGAACAGTGCATTTTGAGTTTTTATTCATTTTGGAGATTATACTGTTATCACTGGGAGGTTTCTTCAATAAAATTCGATGTATAATCTAATGGGTGATGAATTGTATTAGACTGACTGTAATTTGCACCGACCATTTAGGAAAATCCGAGAAAAATGTAATCTGCATAATAATTTAGTGTACAAACATAGTGTATATGCGCACACAGGTTGGACAAGCTTTTATGTGTTTTCAGTAGGTAGACAGGAAAAACCAACAGACACCTATAGCAGTGGCTTACCATCCTAAAGGTACCTTCACACATAACGATATTGTTAACGATATCGTTGCTATTTGTGACGTAGCAACGATATCGTTAATGAAATCGTTCTGTGTGACAGCGACCAACGATCAGGCCCCTGCTGGGAGATCGTTGGTCGCTGAATAAAGTCCAGAACTTTATTTCGTTGCTGGACTCCCTGGAGACATCGCTGGATCGGCGTGTGTGACACCGATCCAGCGATGTCTTCACTGGTAACCAGGGTAAACATCGGGTAACTAAGCGCAGGGCCGCGCTTAGTAACCCGATGTTTACCCTGGTTACCATGCTAAAAGTAAAAAAAAACAAACACTACATACTTACCTAACGCTGTCTGTCCTCCAGCGCTGTGCTCTGCACTCCTCCTGTACTGTCTGTGAGCCGGAAAGCAGAGCGGTGACGTCACCGCTCTGCTTTCCGGCTCACAGACAGTACAGGAGGAGAGCAGAGAAGCAGAGCGCAGCGCTGGAGGACAGACAGCGTTAGGTAAGTATGTAGTGTTTGTTTTTTTTTACTTTTAGCATGGTATCCAGGGTAAACATCGGGTTACTAAGCGCGGCCCTGCGCTTAGTTACCCGATATTTACCCTGGTTACCGGCATCGTTGGTCGCTGGAGAGCGGTCTGTGTGACAGCTCTCCAGCGACCAAACAGCGACGCTGCAGCGATCCGAATCGTTGTCGGTATCGCTGCAGCGTCGCTTAATGTGAAGGGGCCTTAAGAAATACAACTGCCTGATCCTTATACTCAGGCATGTTCTGTTGGGGGATCTTCAGGAGGTTCTTATATATGTTAGGGGCTTGATTCCTCAAAGCTTTTACACCAGCAACCTGTTGTAAAAAAATTAATTTTGGTGCAACTCAAGGTTACACTACAGTTTTGTGATTTTTGCCACTCTTGTTCCATTTTCTCCCAGCTCCCACAGAGTGGGTGGAGGTGGGCAGGACGGGGGCATGGTGACCGCCATGCGTTAAATTTGTGATGATCAATGGGATTTGCTGCACCACAAATTTTACTTCAGCAGGGACTAAAGTAGAATTTGTGTTGAGGTCCATGTCGGTGTAGGAGAGAAGACTGGGCTGTGGGTGCTGACAGGACACCAGGTCCGGAAATGCTGGGGCCACACCTACTGTTGCAGGGGGGGAAGGAGATTGAGGACGGAGCAAACCTTGAACCTGGGCAGAAGGTGCGTGGTGAGCCAAGAAGGTATAAAAGGGTTTATGTGGGAACAGAGAGGGGCTCCCCGCCAGATCAAGGAGTCAGAGTGGAGCGGCGCTGAACTGCAGGGAAAGACAGGACGCGCAGTAGCAATAGAGACCGGGAAAAGTGCGGGCTCCGGGGTTTCGACGGGTGTGCAAAAGAACGGAGGATTGTGGTGAACATCTCACTTGGTGGAGTTGTGGCATAATGGACTAGGCGCTCAGCTGGTAAGACCGGTGACCGCCTGCTACCACCAGCAGTGAGAGGAGCTTGTTAGGGTGGAAGCCTAAGAACTCATCACCGGCTTCAGCCAGCCATCTGATCCAGGTGTGGAAACAGACAGTGGATTCATTCTAAGTGGAATTGATATATAGACTGCCATTCTGAATGACATTTCCCTCTTGTTTTCCCCTCATTCTTCAGTCGTTTATTTCCTGTTGATCCCTGCGAGGAGGTTATATCTGTTTTGATAAAATGAGTAATTGTTAACCCCTGCTCTGTGCATCTGTGTCACTGCATCCGAATACCTGTGTTACCCCACTCTTCATGAATCAGAAGTGTCAAACTCCAGCATTCTCCCTCATCAAGACCAATGTGAGGAACGCCGTTCTTGGTGAATCGGGGCACTGGATGTTCAGCCGGTCCTGCCAAAATTCCTTTGATAGTGTATCCTTATGGTCTATGTTCCTGATTATGAACAACCTAGATGCGGTGTAATATCCTAATTGCCTTAGCCGTGACGCCATCTGCACATTTCATTCGTTCTATGGCAGACCTGACAATTTTTGCTGGTTCCAACAAATGTTCCTCTGACAATGTGTGTGGGTTTGTGCTCACAATCTCTAGGGATCATTGTTTTATCCACTACATGTTGAAAACTAATTGCAAATGTCTTATCACACATTAGATATATAATTAATGCATTGAAAGAAAAACAGCATTCCAGCTCACAGCACAGGCAGGAGGATCATAATCCAGGATTAGGTTTCTCAGTGAACAGCAGGAGATTTCTTGTGCAAACATTGCTTGGCAAATACTTGGCCATTTGAGAGAAGTGTCTATCATAGTGGCAGAAAAAAGACCCCGTTCTATTGTGACTGGTATCCACAATGGTCCTTCAAGCGCAGTTGTATGAATGTAAAACAATGTGCATACCAAATTTACAAGGAAACGTGACAACACGAAAACCCACAATTTAGGATTGAGTCACGCTGTTCTTATATGTTTGCTTTCTTGAGAATTCCATTTTTGGCATTGAAAAGGTTATTATCAGTCAACATAGAGGAACAGACATGATAAAGAAAGGCACGTAAACACCTGGAAAAGCTGTATCTGCTGCACAAAAAGAAGCACAGAAAGGTTTCCTTACTGGGTATTGCTTGGTCCAAAAGTTTAAATTTTTCACCCAGTATTGTGTCGCACTCTAGCCTGAACCACTAACAAATAAGTCAATTTTTTTTTTTTGCTTTAGATTTTCACTGTCGAAATAACTTGTTTTTTTTACACGACAAGGTGTAGTTTTGAATAACACAGTTCATTTTACCATATCGTGTACAGAAAAATGTAAAAAAAAATTCAAGTGATGCAAAATTAGAAAAAAAAGCAGCAATTGTAGTTGACCATTGGGTTTTGTTCTTACGATGTTTATTTTGCTTTAAAATGAACTAGTAACTTTGTTTAAAGGTCAGTACAGCTAAGGAGAATCCAAAATGAGATATTTTTATATTTATTTTGCAAATAAAAAAAACTTGCTAAAAATATTATTCTCAGTTGATATATTCTGAAAACCATAGCTATATTGTTTTTCAAATGTTTTGATTTTCTTTATCAACTGTGCAGTGACACACCTTATTGACTGTGTAGTGACACACCTCATTAACTGTGTAGCGAAACTAAAAAAATGATAGTGTTGGCCCCCTTAAAAATAGTCTGGGTGAAATGGAGGATGAGGATGAGGAAAAAGCCAATATGCTAAATGACTTTTTTTCATCAGTATTTACACAAGAAAATCCCATGGCAGACAAAATGACTAGTGATAAAAATTCCCAATTAAATGTCACCTGCTTAACCCAGCAGGAAGTGCGGCGGTGTCTAAAAATCACTAAAATTGACAAATCTCCGGGCCCGGATGGGATACACCCCCGAGTACTGCAGTAATTAAGTACAGTTATTGATAGACCATTATTATTAATCTTTAACCCCTCAAGCCCCATGGGTGGTTTGCATGTTAATGACCGGGACAATTTTTACAATTCTGACCACTGTCCCTTTATGAGGTTATAACTCTAGAACGCTTCAACGGATCTTGGCGATTCTGACATTGTTTTCTCAGGACATATTGTACTTCATGATAGTGGTTAAATTTCTTAGATATAACGTGCGTTTATTTGTGAAAAAATCAGAAATTCGGCGAAAATTTTGAAAAGTTTGCAATTTTCCAAATTTTAATTTTTATGCCCTTAAATCACAGAGATATGTCACACAAAATACTTAATAAGTAACATTTTCCACATGTCTACTTTACACCAGCACAATTTTGGAACCAAAATTTTTTTTTTTGTTAGGGAGTTATAAGGGTTAAAGTTGACCAGCAATTTCTCATTTTTACAACACCAATATTTTTTAGGGACCACATCACATTTGAAGTCATTTTGAGGGGTCTATATGATAGAAAATAACCAAGTGTGACACGATTCTAAAAACTGCACCCCTTAAGGTGCTCAAACCCACATTCAAGAAGTTTATTAACCCTTCAGGTGTTTTACAGGAATTTTTGGAATGTTTAAAAAAAAATGAACATTTAACTTTTTTTTCACCAAAAATTTATTTCAGCTTCAATTTGTTTTATTTTACCAAGGGTAACAGGATAAATGTACCCGAAAAGTTGTTGTACAATTTGTTCTGAGTATGCTGATACCCCATATGTGGGGGTAAACCACTGTTTGGGTGCATGGCAGAGCTTGGAAAGGAAGGAGTGCCGTTTGACTTTTCAATGCAAAATTGACTGGAATTCAGATGGGATGCCATGTTGCGTTTGGAGAGCCCCTGATGTGCTCAAACATTGAAACCCCCACATGTGACACCATTTTGGAAAGTAGACCCCCTAAGGAACTTATCTAGAGGTGTGGTGAGCACTTTAACCCACCAAGAGCTTCACAGAAGGTTATAATGCAGAGCCGTAAAAATAAAAAATCATATTTTTTCACAAATATGATCTTTTTGCCCCCAAATTTTTATTTTACCAAGAGTAGGAGAAGAAATTGGACCCTAAAAGTTGTTCTGCCATTTGTTCTGAGTACGCCAATACCCCATATGTGGGGTTAAACCACTGTTTGTGCGCATGGCAGAGCTCGGAAGGGAAGGAGCGAAATTTGACTTTTCAATGCAAAATTGACTGGAATTGAGATGGGACGCCATGTTGCGTTTGGAGAGCCCCTGATGTACCTAAACATTGAAACCCCCACAAGTGACACCATTTTGGAAAGTAGACCCCCTAAGGAACTTATCTAGATGTGTTTTGACAGTTTTGAACCCCCAAGTGTTTCACTACAGTTTATAACGCAGAGCCATGAAAATAAAAATTCTTTTTTTTCCCACAAAAATTATTTTGTAGCCCCCAGTTTTGTATTTTCCCAAGGGTAACAGGAGGAATTGGACTGCAAAAGTTGTTGTCCAATTTGTCCTGAGTACGCTGATACCCCATATGTGGGGGGCAACCACCGTTTGGGCGCATGGCAGAGCTCGGAAGGGAAGGAGCGCCATTTGGAATGCAGACTTAGATGGATTGGTCTGCAGGCGTCACGTTGCATTTGCAGAGCCCCTGATGCACCTAAACAGTAGAAATCCCCCACAAGTGACCTCATATTGGAAACTAGACCACCCAAGGAACTTATCCAGATGTGTTGTGAGAACTTTGAACCCCAAAGTGTTTCACTACAGTTTATAACGCACAGTCGTGAAAATAAAAATTAATTTATTTCCCACAAAACTTTTTTTTAGCCCCCAAAATTTTTATTTTCCCTAGGGTAACAAGAGAAATTGGACCCCGATAGTTGTTGTCCAATTTGTCCTGAGTATGCTGATACCCCATATGTTGGGGTAAACCCCTGTTTTGGTGCACGGGAGAGCTCGGAAGGGAAGGAGCACTGTTTTACTTTTTCAGCGCAGAAATGGCTGGAATTGAGATCAGACGCCATGTCGCGTTTGGGTAGCCCCTGATGTGCCTAAACAGTGGAAACCCCCAATTCTAACTGAAAGCCTAATCCAAACACACCCCTAACCCTAATCCCAACCACACCCCTAACTCTGACACACCCCTAACCCTAATCCCAACCTTAAATGTAATCCAAACCCTAACCTTAGCCCCAACCCTAACCCTAACTTTAGCCTCAACCCTAACTTTAGCCCTAACCTTAACTTTAGCCCCAACCCTAACCCTAACTTTAGCCCCAGCCCTAACCCTAACTTTAGCCCCAGCCCTAATTTTAGCCCCAAACCTAACCCTAGCCCTAACCCTAACCCTGACCCTGACCCTAGCCCTAACCCTAGCCCTATCCCTAACCCTAGCCCTAACCCTTTCTCTAACCATAATGGGAAAATGGAAATAAATACATTTTTTTAATTTTTTTTATGTTTCTCTGACTAAGGGGGTGATGAAGGGGGGTTTGATTTACTTTTATAGCGGGGTTTTTAGCAGATTTTTATGATTGGCAGTTGTCACACAGTAAAAGATGCTTTTTATTGTAAAAAATATTTTTTGCGTTACCACATTTTGAGACCTGTACCACATAGTCATGTGAGGTCTTGTTTTTTGTGGGACGAGTTGACGTTTTTATTGGTAACATGTTTGGGCTTGTGACATTTTTTGATTGCTTTTTATTCCGATTTTTGTGAGGCAGAATGACCAAAAACCAACTATTCATGAATTTCTTTTGGGGGGGGGGGCGTTTATACCTTTCTGCGTTTGGTAAAATTGATAAAGCAGTTTTATTCTTCGGGTCAGTACGATTACAGCGATACCTCATTTAGAATTTTTTGTATGTTTTGGCGCTTTTATACGATAAAAACTATTTTATAGAAAAAATAATTATTTTTGCATTGCTTTATTCTGAGGAGTATAACTTTTTTATTTTTTTGCTGATGATGCTGTATGGCGGCTCGTTTTTTGCAAGACAAGATGACGTTTTCAGCGGTACCATGATTATTTATATCTGTCTTTTTGATCACGTGTTATTCCACTTTTTGTTCGGCGGTATGATAATAAAGCGTTGTTTTTTGCCTCTTTTTTTTTTTTACGGTGTTCACTGAAGGGGTTAACTAGTGGGCCAGTTTTATAGGTTGGGTCGTTACGGACGTGGTGATACTAAATATGTGTGCTTTTATTGTTTTTTTTTTTATTTAGATAAAGAAATGTATTTATGGGAACAATATTTTTTTTTCTCTTTATTTAGGACATTTTTTTTTTTTACACATTTAAAAATTTAGTTTTTATCCTTTTTACTTTGTCCCAGGGGGGACATCACTGTATAGTGACAGATCGCTGATCTGACACTTTGCAGAGCACTGTGTTAGATCAGCGATCTGACGTGCACTGCTCCTGGCTTACCAGCACCTGCTCTGAGCAGGCACTTTGTAAGCCACCTCCCTGCAGGACCCGGAAGTAGCCCCGCGGCCATTTTGGATCCAGGGCCTGCAGGTAGGAGACGCTAGGTACAAGGTGAGCACATCGCCTTGTACTGATCGTCTCAGGGAAGCCCGCAGGGAGCCCCCTCCCTGCGCGATGCTTCCCTGTACCGCCGGAACACTGCGATCATGTTTGATCACAGTGTGTCAGTGGTTAATGTGCCAGGAGCGGTCCGTGACCGCTCCTGGCACATAGTGCCGGATGTCAGCTGACACCCGGCCGCGCTCCCCCCGTGAGCGCGGCCGATCAGATATGACGTACTATCCCGTCACTGGGAATTAAGTCCCAGGTCACTTTGACGGGATAGTACGTCATATGGGATTAAGGGGTTAAAGACTCCATAATAACAGGGTCTGTACCACAGGACTGGCGTATAGCAAATGTGGTGCCAATATTCAAAAAGGGGACAAAAACTGAACTCGGAAATTATAGGTCAGTAAGCTTAACCTCTACTGTGGGTATAATCCTGGAGGGCATTCTAAGGGATGCTATACTGGAGTATCTGAAGAGGAATAACCTCATGACCCAGTATCAGCACGGGTTTACTAGGGACCGTTCCTGTCAGACTAATCTCATCAATTTCTATGAAGAGGTAAGTTCCGGACTGGACCAAGGGAACGCAGTGGATGTAGTGTATATGGACTTTTCAAAAACTTTTGATACGGTGCCACACAAAAGGTTGATACATAAAATGAGAATAATGGGGATAGGGGAAAATATGTGTAAGTGGTTAAGAGCTGGCTCAGGGATAGGAAACAAAGGGTGGTTATTAATGGAGTACACTCGGACTGGGTCACGGTTAGCAGTTGGGTACCATAGAGGTCAGTATTGGGCCCTCTTCTTTTTAACATATTTATTAATGACCTTGTAGGGGGCATACAGAGCATAATTTCAATATTTGCAGATGACACTAAACTCTGCAGGGTAATCAATACACAGGAGAACAATTTTATATTACAGGATGATTTATGTAAACTAGAAGCTTGGGCTGATAAATGGCAAATGAGCTTTAGTGGGGATAAATGTAAGGTCATGCACTTGGGTAGAAGTAATAAGATGTATAAAACTATGTGCTTAATTCTAAAACTCTGGGCAAAACCGTCAATGAAAAAGACCTGGGAGTATGGGTGGATGACAAACTCATGTTCAGTGGCCAGTGTCAGGCAGCTGCTACAAAGGCAAATAAAATAATGGGATGCATTAAAAGAGGCATAGATGCTCATGAGGAGAACATAATTTTACCTTTATACAAGTCACTAGTTCGACCACACTTAGAATACTGTGCACAGTTCTGGTCTCCGGTGTATAAGAAAGACATAGCTGAACTAGAGCGGGTGCAGAGAAGAGCGACCAAGGTTATTAGAGGACTGGGGGGTCTGCAATACCAAGATAGGTTATTACACTTGGGGCTATTTAGTTTGGAAAAACGAAGGCTAAGGGGTGACCTTATTTTGATGTATAAATATATGAGGGGACAGTACAAAGACCTTTCTGATGATCTTTCTAATCATAGACCTGAGACAGGGACAAGGGGGCATCCTCTACGTCTGGAGGAAAGAAGGTTTAAGCATAATAACAGACGCGGATTCTTTACTGTAAGAGCAGTGAGACTATGGAACTCTCTGCCGTATGATGTTGTAATGAGTGATTCATTACTTAAATTTAAGAGGGGACTGGATGCCTTTCTGGAAAAGTATAATGTTACAGGGTATATACACTAGATTCCTTGATAGGGCATTGATCCAGGGAACTAGTCTGATTGCCGTATGTGGAGTCGGGAAGGAATTTTTTTCCCCAATGTGGAGCTTACTATTTGCCACGTGGGTTTTGTTTTGCCTTCCTCTGGATCAACATGTTAGGGCATGTTAGGTTAGGCTATGGGTTGAACTAGATGGACTTATAGTCTTCCTTCAACCTTAATAACTATGTTACTATGTTACACCTCATTGCCTGTGCAGTGACACACTTCATTGGCTGTAGTGACACATCTCATTGACTGTAGTGACGCACCTTATTGACTGTGTAGTGTGTCAGTAGCCAGTTGGAATGACAGAAGGACATCATCATTATGTGAAAATATAGGGTGTTTGTCATTTTCTGATCTCTGAGAACAGTCTGTGTCTACAGAGGAACTGAATGGAGCTGAAGTCCAAAACAAGACACAGCCCATAAGCAAGAGTGGAGCAATTTTGAGGGAAAATAATAGAACCTTTTTTAATCCTGGAAATCCCTTTGAAGTGGTTAGGGTTTTGCCATTTTTGCTGAAAGCTGATATTCTGGACTTATTCTATAGTTTAATGCCACAGGGAATAGATCTCTTGTAAGTTTTTCTGTTGCTCATAGTAAAGAGCAGTGAAGGATGAATTAGTCAATACAGTGCACCAAGGTCCTGCAATGTACAACACACCTAAATCCTTATGACTCCTTGTTGTGATAGTCTGGAAAGTAATGGACCTCTGCATAGCATGAGCCGAGGTCTAGGAAATAATAGTAATGATAAGCACATGCCTGGGAACCCTGATGTGAAGCCTTGGCAGGGCAGGGGCCTTAAGGTTAATAGCCGTGCCAAGACACATGTATCTTCACAGACTGGAAAGATTCACAACATTCCGCAGGGCAAGAGATTGCTGGGGAATGGAGAGCTGGATTCTGTCCAGGCGGACGATTCTGCCAGAGGTGACACTTTATGTGATCTTATTGTGAACTGCACGAACTCAAATAAAAGGGGAACTGCAATCGAGTGTTCTAACTTATCCACAAAAGTGGACGGAACTCAGGTTGTGAAAATGAACGGATAATTAGATCATTTTATTCTGAGAGAGAATAATTTGTCGTCCTCCAGAAAGTTTCCCATTGACTTCCATTATGCTCGCTCCTCGAGTCGAGCACCATTGAGTGTCCGACGAACTCAATTCGAGTACTGACCACTCGACCATTTCAGTGCTCAATCAAGACTAATTGTGATATTTGGAGGCTGGAAGAAATTTTTCCCCTTATATGGGGCAATTAGCATTGGCCTCAGTAGCGGAGCTACTGGGGGGGCAGAGGGGGCGGTCGCCCAGGGCCCCGCGCTCTGAGAGGGCCCACCCGGAGCTACACCACTGTAACAGCATCGACGCGCTACGCGCGCCGATACAGTTACATTCTGCGGCAGAGCAGGGAGAATCGATGTCCCTGCTCTGCCGCTATGGGGCCCCTGAGCAGGCATTGGGGCCTGCAGTGGGCCCACGCCTGTCATCACGAGGTCAGCTGTATCAGCATCTAGCCAATATAGCTCACCACACTGATGAGAGAAGGAGCGTTACGCTCCCTCTCCCATCATCCCCCTGTCAGCATCTGGCGTCGCTGACGCCGACATTGACAGCGGGTGCAATGACGTCACTGCTCGGCGCCCACTGTCAGGGTCAGGAGATGAGCTGGAGCAGGGATCTCAGAGCACCGCTGGAACAAGGGGGAAGAGAGGTGAGTATTTATTATGTTTTTTTTATGGGGGCTGCCTTATACTACAGGGTCTGCCTATGGGGTGCTACCTTCTACTACAGGGTCTGCCTATGGAGGTGTTGCTTTATGCTACAGGGTCTGCCTATGGGGATACTGTCTTATACTACAGGGTCTGCCTATGGAGTGCTGCCTTATCCTACAGGGTCTGCCTATGGGGTGCTGCCTTCTACTACAGGGTCTGCCTATGGGGGTGCTGCTTTATACTACAGGGTCTGCCTATAGGGGTGCTGCCTTATGCTACAGGGTCTGCCTATAGGGGTGCTGTCTTAGGCTAGGTTCACATTGTGTTAGTACAGTCCGTTTAGCGCATACGCTAACGGACTGCGTTAACGCAATGTCCAAAAAGGATCGCATTTAGCGATTGCGCTAGCGCAGATGCTCGATCTGCGCTAGTGAGAACGGACCCAAAAACACTGCAGACAACGTTCGAGGTCCGTCACAAAATAACGGAACATCGCTAACGCATGCCATTTTTAGGGATGCGTTACATACATTGCGGTCAATGGGTGTGCTAACGGATCCGTTACATTGCGTTAGTGGCGCTATGTAACGGATTCCGTTAGCAGATACCCACTAACGCAATGTGAACGTAGCCTAATACTACATGGCCTGCCTATGATGGGGGTGCTGCCTTGTGCTATATTGAGGACTATCTGGGACATTATACTATATTGAGGACTATCTGGTGCATTATACTATATGGAGGTTATCTATGGGGCATCATACAGTGTTGGAATTACAGTGAAGGAACCATCATACAGTGCTGGAGCCATCAAACAGTTTGAAGGCTACTAAGGGGTCAGTATGCTGTGTGGGTGGTTCTATATAGTGAGGGGCCATTATACTGTGTATATTGGAGCTGTACAGGGGGAGACTTGGGACATTATTAAATGTAAAGTGGGCACTTTTTGTTATAGGGGACCTCAGGTTACTGTGACTATCAAAGGGGCACACAGAACAATATTATTTTCTAGGGGGGCAAAATATGGGCAGTGTTTTCTAGGGCACTTGCGCCCGGCATTACTATATTATAGAGGGTTGCTTTAGAATTTAGAAAGCACAGAGAACCACACAGCAGGTGCAGTAATAAGGTCACATACGGCAGTAGCGGCTCAGTATTGGGATATCAGGTGCAGTAATAGGGACACATACGGCAGCAGCGGCTCAGTATTGGGGTATCGGGCAGTAATAGGGACATATACAGCAGCGGCTCAGTATTGGGGTATCAGGCGCAGTAATAGGGACACATATAGCAGCAGCGGCTCAGTATTGGGATATCAGGTGTAGTAATAGGGGCACATTCGGCAGCAGCGGCTCAGTATTGGGATATCAGGTGCAGTAATAGGGTCACATACGGCAGCAGCGGCTCAGTATTGGGGTATCAGGTGCAGTAATAGGGACACATACGGCAGCAGCAGCTCAGTATTGGGATATCAGGTGCAGTAATAGGGACACATACGGCAGCAGCAGCTCAGTATTGGGGTATCAGGTGCAGTAATAAGCTCACATACGGCAGCAGCGGCTCAGTATTGGGGTATCAGGTACAGTAATAGGGACACATACGGCAGCAGCGGCTCAGTATTGGGGTATCAGGTGCAGTAATAGGGACACATACGGCAGCAGCGGCTCAGTATTGGGGTATCAGGTGCAGTAATAGGGGCACATTCGGCAGCAGCGGCTCAGTATTGGGATATCAGGTGCAGTAATAGGGTCACATACGGCAGCAGCGGCTCAGTAATGGGGTATCAGGTGCAGTAATAGGGACACATACGGCAGCAGCAGCTCAGTATTGGGATATCAGGTGCAGTAATAGGGACACATACGGCAGCAGCAGCTCAGTATTGGGGTATCAGGTGCAGTAATAAGCTCACATACGGCAGCAGCGGCTCAGTATTGGGGTATCAGGTGCAGTAATAGGGACACATACGGCAGCAGCAGCTCAGTATTGGGGTATCAGGTGCAGTAATAAGCTCACATACGGCAGCAGCGGCTCAGTATTGGGGTATCAGGTGCAGTAATAGGGACACATACGGCAGCAGCGGCTCAGTATTGGGGTATCAGGCGCAGTAATAGGGACACATATAGCAGCAGCGGCTCAGTATTGGGATATCAGGTGCAGTAATAGGGGCACATACGGCAGCAGCGGCTCAGTATTGGGGTATCAGGTGCAGTAATAGGGACACATATGGCAGCAGCGGCTCAGTATTGGGATATCAGGTGCAGTAATAGGGGCACATACGGCAGCAGCGGCTCAGTATTGGGATATCAGGTGCAGTAATAGGGGCACATATGGCAGCAGCGGCTCAGTATTGGGATATCAGGTGCAGTAATAGGGAGACATATGGCAGCAGCGGCTCAGTATTGGGGTATCGGGCAGTAATAGGGGCACATACGGCAACAGCGGCTCAGTATTGGGGTATCAGGGGCAGTAATAGGGGCACATACGGCAGCAGCGGCTCAGTACTGGGTTATCAGGGGCAGTAATATGGACACATACGGCAGCAGCATCTCAGTATTGGGATATCAGGTGCAGTAATATGGACACATATGGCAGCAGCGGCTCAGTATTGGGGTATCAGGTGCAGTAATAGGGACACATATGGCAGCAGCGGCTCAGTATTGGGATATCAGGGGCAGTAACAGGGACACATACGGCAGCAGTGGCTCAGTATTGGGGTATCAGGTGCAGTAATAGGGACACATACAGCAGCAGCGGCTCAGTATTGGGGTATCAGGGGCAGTAATAGGGACACATATGGCAGCAGCGGCTCAGTATTGGGGTATCAGGTGCAATAATAGGGACACATATGGCAGCAGCGGCTCAGTACTGGGGTATCAGGTGCAGTAATAGGGACACATACGGCAGCAGCGGCTCAGTATTGGGGTATCAGGTGCAGTAATAGGGTCACATACGGCAGCAGCAGCGGCTCAGTATTGGGGTATCAGGGTCAGTAATAGGGACACATATGGCAGCAGCGGTTCAGTATTGGGGTATCAGGGGCAGTAATAGGGGCACATACGGCAGCAGCAGCTCAGTATTGGGGAATCAGGTGCAGTAATAGGGTCACACACGGTAGCAGCGGCTCAGTATTGGGGTATCAGGTGCAGTAATAGGGACACATACGGCAGCAGCGGCTCAGTATTGGGGTATCAGGTGCAGTAATAAGGACACATACGGCAGCAGCGGCTCAGTATTGGGGTATCAGGTGCAGTAATAGGGACACATACGGCAGCAGCAGCTCAGTATTGGGGTATCAGGTGCAGTAATAGGGTCACATACGGCAGCAGCAGCGGCTCAGTATTGGGGTATCAGGGGCAGTAATAGGGACACATATGGCAGCAACGGCTCAGTATTGGGGTATCGGGCAGTAATAGGGACACATACGGCAGCAGCGGCTCAGTATTGGGGTATCAGGGGCACTAATAGGGACACATACGGCAGCAGCGGCTCAGTATTGGGGTATCGGGCAGTAATAGGGACACATACGGCAGCAGCGGCTCAGTATTGGGGTATCAGGGGCAGTAATAGGGACAAATACGGCAGCAGCGGCTCAGTATTGGGGTATCAGCAGGATGAGGAGTTTGTGCAGGTTGGGAATAGACGGTGATGCCTGAAATGTGAGAAGTGAAATGTGTCTTTGTTGTAATCTCTGCAGCAGAGTCCTGGGTGGAAGAAGTTGTCGTGTCGGTCTGGGCCAGATGGAAAAGACGGGAAAAGTGAACGATTCGATCAGAAAGGACGTCAGCGGTAAGTCACTATCTGTAACTGTGCTGTGATCTCTTACATGTTCTGTAGGGCTGGTATCTACCACTGACCATATGGCGGTAATATCCATGTTGGTCTTTATATAGAGGTTATCTTCAGTAATAGCGCGGGCATCTGCTGAGGTTCTCCTCCACTATTAGGGGGCGTCACCCAGTTGTAATCAAGGTTACCTGGTTAAGGGCCCACTCAGAAGCTTCGCCCCCCTGAACCAAAACCCTAGCTACGCCTCTGACTGGCCTCATGGGGTTTTTGCCTTCCTATGGAACAGCACATTAGGATTATAGGTTAAACTAGATAGAATTTTGTCTTCTTTCAACCTTGAAGATATGAAACTAAGGAGAGAGTCTGCAACGAGGAGTTTAGTAAGTTTAATGGTAGCTTTTGGCAAATCTTTAACAGGTTATTCCCATATTGTGCTGTAATCACCTATACATAATAACATACTTAAATTGCTGGTCATCATACTTCATACTGACGCACAAAAAATGGAGGAAAAGTGATTAAAAAGTTGTATAAAAAACAATAATAGTGAAAATGTCAACTCATACTGAAAAGAAAACAAACCATCTACACTTTATCGGCAAAAAAAAAATAAATACTTTTTTTTATAGCTCTCAATATATGGAGATTTAAAAACAAATGCTATTTTGTAAAAAAAAATCACCTAGATTGCAAAAATATGAACAAAAAAATTGAAAAAGTTGCGATACCAAAACATAAACTATAGAAATCTGGTATTGTTGTAATTGTACTAAGCTGAAGAATAAATGTGTCCTGTTGTGTTTACCCCACGGTCAACAGTATAACAAAATAAAGATAAAAAAATCAGGAATTGTTTTTATCTATTCATTTGGTCTAAAAAAAATGTGTAATTAAAAGTGATAAAATTGTTCTGTTCCCACAAATAGCACCAATAACAACTTCAACTAATCCAGGATAAAACAAGCCAAGCCAAATAGAGCTTTCTAGGTTAATGGTAGCATAAAGGTGCTGGAAAAGTGACATGGTGCTAATAAATTAATCCAGCAGCATGCCAGCGATGCACATTACATGACTAAAGGTACCTTCACACATAACGATATTGTTAACGATATCGTTGCTATTTGTGACGTAGCAACGATATCGTTAATGAAATCGTTATGTGTGACAGCGACCAACGATCAGGCCCCTGCTGGGAGATCGTTGGTCGCTGAGGAAAGTCCAGAACTTTATTTCGTCGCTGGACTCCCTGGAGACATCGCTGGATCGGCGTGTGTGACACCGATCCAGCGATGTCTTCACTGGTAACCAGGGTAAACATCGGGTAACTAAGCGCAGGGCCGCGCTTAGTAACCCGATGTTTACCCTGGTTACCATGCTAAAAGTAAAAAAAAACAAACACTACATACTTACCTAACGCTGTCTGTCCTCCAGCGCTGTGCTCTGCTCTCCTCCTGTACTGTCTGTGAGCCGGAAAGCAGAGCGGTGACGTCACCGCTCTGCTTTCCGGCTCCCAGACAGTACAAGAGGAGAGCAGAGAAGCAGAGCGCAGCGCTGGAGGACAGCCGGCTGTAGGTAAGTATCTAGTGTTTGTTTTTTTTTTACTTTTAGCATGGTAACCAGGGTAAACATCGGGTTACTAAGCGCAGCCCTGCGCTTAGTTACCCGATGTTTACCCTGGTTACCGGCATCGTTGGTCGCTGGAGAGCGGTCTGTGTGACAGCTCTCCAGCGACCAAACAGCGACGCTGCAGCGATCCGGATCGTTGTCGGTATCGCTGCAGCGTCGCTAAATGTGAAGGGGCCTTTACAGTGAATATAAAAAGTCAACACATTCCGGTTAAAACAAATAATGAGATTGCATAAGTGTGAACACCCTCATATAATTGGGGGATTTGGTTGTGTTTACAATTAGTCAATCACATTTACAGTCATGTTACATAGTAGCAGGGCCGGACTGGCCATCTGGCAAATCTGGCAAATGCTAGAAGGGCCTGTCTGGTTGTGGGCTGCCTTGTCTGCTATGTTGTTAACAGAATCCGAGTTCTCAAGATTCCTATACTGTTAAGATTTGTTGGGGAGATCAAGTCACTGACTCAGTCACTTACCCCACCAGGCCACGGGTATCATTAAGGGTAATATTAGTAATATATCCCATCTGGTGCTCGGGGACGGGGACAACAAGGGCCTGTGTGATTTCAAATACCAGGGCTGAATTTCAGCCCCAGTCCATACCTGCATAGTAGTCACTATTATTTACAGTAATTCTGATTAACCCCTATAAAGTTTAGCTGTTCTAGTAGAATATTCCTGACATTTTCTTTGTTGCATTTTACAGCATACGCCATGTTCTGTAAACAGCTTACAACACAGCAGAGGGATCTCATTGTTGAAAGTTATCAGAGGATGGGTACCAACAATTTCCACAGCAATAGCTATGCCATGGAACATTGTCAAGATGGTCCTCATGAAGTGATTTAAATTTGATACAACATTACCTAGAAATAGATGTCCCTCAAAAATTGGTGAAAGACAAGAAATCTGGTCCCGGAGGCTGAGAAGATGACAACAGCAACATTAAGGAGCTGCAAAAAAAATACTTTGGTAGATCAGACTTTTTTGGACATGGCAAAACTAAATATATATTTTTTTTACAGTTTATTGTTTAGGAGGTGAAACGTATATATTTAAACTTTTTTTATAATTTTGCTCCATTGAACCCGAAGATCTGGTCATTTGACCAGCCACATTGAACTTACATGCAGTCTCTTTAACCAAAAGGTATATATTATCAATTAATATCCATTACATATCCCTGATTGGTTGATTAATAATAATAATAATAATCTTTATTTATATAGCGCCAACATATTCCGCAGCGCTTTACAGTTTAACAGTTTCAAACACAAAAGTTATAAGTAACAACGTTAACAATACAATAATTAAAGCGAAATAAGACGACCCTGCTCGTGAGAGCTTACAATCTACAATACTATACTTGATTACTATTTAATTATCTCTGGACGTTGGTTGAAGCTGCAGAATACGCTTTGAGCTGTGAAACGTGCGTCGGGGAGACGTGCTAAGTCTTTATTCAGTATTTATTCTGTGTTACCTACCATGAAACATAGGAATATGCTCTATGGCCGTTTCTTCTCTCTCCTGCTTACATAGACCTCTTTTTCTAATAATATTAGGGGACCTTCTCAGACATCATCCGTCGCTTATCTGACAGTTATTATTTTGTGCTGTATATAATTATATTTGCACTTGCGCTTTACTGATTGATTGTTCATGCACAATATTTGCACTTGCTTTTTACTGATTGATTATACATGCACAATATTTACACTTGCGCTTTACTGATTGATTGTACATGCACAATATTTGCACTTGTGCTTTACTGATTGATTGTTCATGCACAATATTTGCACTTGTGCTTTACTGATTGATTGTACATGCACAATATTTGCACTTGCACTTTACTGATTGATTGTACATGCACATTGTTTCCTATGGAAGTTTAGTTCACCTTGTGTTAGATTTAGCTATAAAGAGCATCGATATGGCGGCCTCATGGAATAATATTATACAGGACCTCATTGCTGGCACATCTAATGACTGCATGATTATTATTTTCCATTTTTCAGATTTTATCATGTTTTTTACTGTACCACTATAATTACCAATAATGTTGTTCTTTTTAATTATTGTTTCATTGTTGTCACTCTGTAGGTTATATTTTTTAATTTTATATTTTAGTCCCCCTAAGGGACTTGAACCTGTGATCCTTTGATCACTTATACTATATACTGCAATATTAACTCAACATACTGAAAAGTAATCATAAAAATGCACTAATATGACCGTACTCTGCATTTTTTATGGATGTTAGCATCGTGTGACAGAACTACTCTGGCAGGTGTTGGAGGCGGTAGATTTAATGGATGATGTGAAGACCAATAAGAGAAAACTGTTACAACGCGAGGTTTATTAGATGACACAATTACTTACAATCCCCCGAAGGGTGGAACGGGTGCTGTAATTTTATAATCACTTTTCCGTATGCCGAGTTATTACTGTTAGTAAGTAGATTTCATGGTTTTCTATTATATTTGATATGTTAATTGAATGATTCAATGGTAATGTGCACCTATATAGATGCTCAGATGGTCCACATCCGTACCTAAGAGGAAACCCCTGGAAACATTGCATCACGTAAGACAAAGGTGAAAAAAGACAAAGCAAGTCAATGTTTGTTATTTTGGTTGATTGCACATTCTGAATAAAGGACTGAGTCCTGAAAAATCAGTGGTTCTTTATTGAGTGTGACAATTTCTAAGCCTGGAAATACCTCTATATGTACTGGAGGAGATATTACTCCGATCTGGGGGTAGTTGGCATCAGATGCAGGCTAGTGCTTGAATTGCCCTATTTTTCCATGGTCAGAACTGATTGCTGGTCTGTGTAAGCCGCTGGACAATGGCAGGAGCAATGTGATCTGCAAAGAGAGGAAATGGAATTTCCAGATCCTATAGTGCTGGCAGAATGATGAAGAATTGGACTTGTCCTTTACTGATGACAAGTTACAGAGTATAAGAATTGGAATATTTCCTGAACATATTAGACTTGTATGAGGACCTAATTGTGGGGAATGGTAGCTACTAGCAACAAGATCACGCATTTCTACAAAAAAAAGACCTGAAAACTTAAAAGAAAACTAGTAAGGCCTCATTCAGACATGTGTAAGTCCTGTATGCATAGAACGGGTACCATTATAGTCTACTAAATGGTGGCCCGATTCTAACGCATCGGGTATTCTAGAATATGTATGTATATAGCAGTCACATAGTATATAGCACAGGCCACGACATATTCTTAAATACCCGATGCGTTAATACAGGCCACGCAGTATATAACAGTGGCCACACAGTATATAACACAGCCCAAACAGTATATAACACAGCCCACACAGTATATAACATTGCCCACATAGCATATAACACTGCCCACGTAGTATATAGCAGCCATGTAGTATATAACACAGCCCACACAGTATATAACACTTCCCACGTAGTATATAGCAGCCATGCAGTATATAACGCAGCCCACACAGTATATAATATTGCCCACATAGTATATAACACTGCCCACGTAGTATATAGCAGCCATGTAGTATATAACACAGCCCACACAGTATATAACACTGCCCACGTAGTATATAGCAGCCATGCAGTATATAACGCAGCCCACACAATATATAACATTGCCCACATAGTATATAACACTGCCCACATAGTATATAGCAGCCATGTAGTATATAACGCAGCCCACGCAGTATATAACATTGCCCACATAGTATATAACACTGCCCACATAGTATATAGCAGCCATGTAGTATATAACGCAGGCCATGCAGTATATAACATTGCCCACATAGCATATAACACTGCCCACGTAGTAGATAGCAGCCATGTAGTATATAACGCAGGCCATGCAGTATATAACATTGCCCACATAGCATATAACACTGCCCACGTAGTAGATAGCAGCCATGTAGTATATAACGCAGCCCACACAGTAAATAATGCTGCCCACGTAGTATATAGCAGCCATGCAGTATATAATGCAGCCCACGCAGTATATAACATTGCCCACATAGTAAATAACACTGCCCACATAGTATATAGCAGCCATGTAGTATATAATGCAGCCCACGCAGTATATAACATTGCCCACATAGCATATAACACTGCCCACGTAGTACATAGCAGCTATGTAGTATATAACGCAGCCCACACAGTATGTAACACAACCCACGTAGTATATAGCAATGTAGGCACTATATGCGTGGTTACAAAAGACTTAAAATAAAAAATAAACATATACTCACCTTCCGGAGGCCCCTTGTAGTCCTGGCGCCTGTGTGCGGTGCACGCGGCAGCTTCCGGCCCCAGGGTTGGTATGAGCGCAGGACCTGTGATGATGTAGCGGTCACATGACCGTGACGTCATGGAAGGTCCTTCTTGCATAGCATCCTTGGCACCGAAACCTGCTGCTTGCACTGCCGAGGACAGCACGCCACGTCAGAGGGTGAGAATAACCTTTTTTATTATTATTATTTTTAGCATTAGATCGTTTTACTATTGATGCTGCATACGCAGGATCACACAGGGTTAATAGCTGCGTTAATGGAGTGCGTTACACCACGGATATATTGTTGAAATCAGTGATGAATCTAGTCTGTGACTCCTGGCTTTGTCTCTTGGAAGATAAGAGTGACTTCTGATCAAGCCCCCTCGCTCTCTGATAGGCTGTTGAGATGACGCGTTTGGGGTAGCCCCTGTGACGAAATCGCTCCGAAAGCTCGCGAGCCTGGATCGAGAAGTCAGAATCAAGGGTACAGTTACGCCTAACGTGTAAAAACTGTCCTGTGGGTTCACCCACCTTTGTGTGCCATGGATGGAAGCTGGAGAATTCCAGGAGCGCATTTGTTGCCGTGGGTTTTCGGTAAAGGTTCGTCGCCAGGTGCTGTTCGTATGGAAAAATCCTCAAATCCAAAAAGGTAGTATCACTAGCAGAAATAGAGTATGTAAGGAAGATATTATGAGGATTGGAATTCAACTTATCAAAAAATGTAATACATTCCTCCTTGGTACCCTTCCAGACAATGAACACATCATCTATGAAGCGATACCAGGCGTGTACATGGGCAGCGAAAAGTGGAGAGGAATAAACAAATTTATTCTCCCACCAGCCTAAAAAGGTGTTAGCATAGGCTGGTGCACACTTCGCGCCCATCGCCACGCCCGATCGCTGTAAATAGTGGACCCTATCAAAAAGAAAGAAGTTATGGTGGAGAACAAAAGACATTAAATCAATAAGGAACGAATCATGACCCCTATCCATAGAAGTCTGCTTCTCCAGAAAATAAGCTATCGCCTCTAACCCATCCTTGTGGCCAATGTTTGAATAAAGTGATTGTACATCACAGGTGACCAGTAGAAAATCTGTGGGGAGTACAACCTGAACACATATTTCGATAAAGTGTGAAGAATCACGGACAAACGAAGGGAGAGATGAGGCAATAGGCTGGAGAAAGAAGTCCAAGTACTCACCTGCCCTCTCACACATGCTGCGGACACTGGACACGATAGGTCTACCGGGAGGTCTGGTACTGTCTTTGTGTATTTTCGGCAGCATGTAGAATCTTGCCGTTACCGGGTTGGCCACCCACAGATACTGTTTCTCTTGCTGAGAAATGATGGCAAGCTGTAGAGCTCTGCAGAGTAGTCGTTCATATTTAGAAAGAAAAATAGAGGTAGGTTCAGAGGGAAGTTTTTGGTAGTATTGCACATTATTCAACTGACGTTTGGCCTCGGCTTCATAAAGTTGAGTCGTCCACAAGACCACGTTGCCCCCTTTATCTGCCTCTTTAATGGTAAAATTCCTGTCATTTTGTAGGCCAGTGAGGGCACGTTTTTCCTCTAAACTCAAATTAGATGGACCCGAATAGGCATAGCCATGATGTCACGCTTGACCACCTCGAAGAATATCTTTATGGCCGGTACCAGAGAGAAGGATGGAGTTTTGAGAGATTTATTCCTATATGGGAACTTCCTCTTGTTGGGACCTGATTCGTTCTCCTCTAATAACTCCAATAGATCCTGAAAAGTTTGACGTTCATCTGTTTTCCTTTTTTCTATGTGCGGCTGCACACTACTTCCGCCATTCCTCCTCGCCCATTGAGCGGCACACCGGTATGTCACTATGTTAATTATAGCTTCTATTTATATGCATGTGATTCACCACATACCCCACTTCCCCTGACGAAGCCGCTGCGGCGGCGATACGCGTGGGGCTCTTTCCTCACACCCCCTCCTTGCTACATGCCGGTCACCTATGACTTAGAATCTGCAGAATCATTCTAGCCTTTTGGCTTTCGGGCTCCCTTCCATTCTACCTCAGATCCAGCTGAGTATTTCTCTGGCGTGATGCCTTTTTCATTATCAACAGGGGAGCTTTGATTTCTTTGTTTGGGCTATATCCCACATGCGCTACATTTAGTTAGCTTCGCTTGGACGCTTATGTGTCAATAGCTTTAATATATATATATATACATATATATATATATATATATATATATGTTTTTGTGCCCTCTTGGGTATATTTCTTCACCATTTTGGTGGTCTAGGAATTGTATTTACGTTCTTAGAGTTCTTGTCTCATTATATATGCCACGTACTATGCCGATCTTCTTATTGTTCTGGGCACATATATTAGTTAACATGTGGTGTCATGTGTTCATATTAGCCTATAGGTGTATATTCTATGTATATTGGCTGCATACCTATTTGGATGTATAGGGGTGTTTTGTACATTGTTGTATTTTAAGTGTTTTTATGTCTATTTTGTGGTGTTCAATAAAATGCTGTGTTATATTTTCTACATTACGTGGTTGTGCAGGCCTGGTTTAGTCCATTCTTTTTTCTTTCTTCTTTGGTCATATACATTAATGGACTAGGCACCCGCTTCATATTTGAGCTACGGCTAGAGTGCACCCTTAACCTATATACTTGTTGCAGTAATATCATTCTCCTCTAGGTGTTGTGATGTTGCGTTTGAAGGCAATAAAGGAGATCTCTTTACAGGTATCACAAACATGCAACACATTTCACACTCCAGTCCACCAGGGGGAGCTATGCTCCTATTTGTTAGGGCACTCTTTACAGTTAGGTAAAACTGGTGGCCTGGTTGGTCAGTTCCTATCAGGCAGACAGAGAGGAAGGAGGAACATCGAGTAGTTGCTGACAGAGATGGTCCCTGACAGGGGTGGGAGCCTGTCAGAGGCCTAGGCAGAAGGCCACGGAGCTGCGCCAGCCCCACGTGCGGCAGCATCCTAAGAAAGAGACACGAACAGAGAACTGTATTGTAGAGAGGGTGAAGAAGTCATAGCAAAAGGAGGGGAAACCAGAAGGAGTTCTGCCCTATACAGGCTGCCTCCTTCTGAGGCGCAGGATCCAGTAGCCGGAACACCGAGGGAACAACAGTCCTTTATGCCTTGCTCCAGAGCCCGGCAGGACAGCTAATTCCAAGTTACTGATCCACCCTATACCCAGGAGGCACGGTGGCAACTTGTGGGGTCGGGGCGTGCTAGAGTCCCTATAAAAAGCCTCAGGCCATCAGTCATATGGGTTTGTTCCTATCCATCTGGGGGACAAAGAGAGATATAACATCTAGAACATTTACAACAGTTGTGAGGACCTTACGAGAAGCTCAGCAGGAAGGTACTTCAACACCCAGGCGCTAGAGGAAGGCTACTGATTTCCACCTGGATAAGGGGACTCTGGATTTTCCACCAAACCGGCCGGACTCTGCCTGCCCTGTGATCTGGTGCTCTGGACTGTGGATGCTGAAGCCTTCAGTAAAAAGGTAAAGGGACTGCAACCTTGTGTCCTCGTTCTTCACTGCGCCTCACACCATCCACCATCTACACTTTGGGAAGCCCTGGGGACACACTTCACCTTTGGGAAGGTATAACATCTAGCTGCCATAACATCACCCCAGCGGACCCTCAAGCAGCGTCGGTCACCCTGACCGAATACCACAGGTGGCGTCACAAACATATCCCTTTAAAGACCTATCCCTTTTACAACGGACCTCCCAAGGGCCACGGACTGGGTCAGCCACCATGACATCCCCCTTGAGAACCGAAGGACCCGGTACCGAGTACCCCTAGTCCTCGGGGGCGCTCCATAGGCGCCAAGCCTCTCTGACCTTTCTTGGTGCCTGCCCTCAACAGGGCAGACAAAGTACGCCTGCGCCAGAGCTGTGGCAAGAAGACAAGAAGAAGACGTCATCATATGAAGATGGGAGGCACCGGACCCGGAACGCGATGCCCATCGGACCTGGAACACTGTGGGACCGCCTGGGTGAGTATAATATAACCTTTATTTCTCATCTTTCAGGATACATCGGGGGCTTATCTACAGCATTACAGAATGCTGTAGATAAGTCCCTGATGCCGGTTGGCACAGCTCATATACGATTTTGGGGGTGACAGACTCCCTTTAAAAAGGTATCAACCACTGAGGACTCTCAATTCTAAAATATTTTTCAATCCACTGGTTAACACGGTACCAAGATATATATCTTTCCCACACTGAGCAGAGGATTCATGGATGTATGGCTTATCTATTTGGCTTGTATAGCTTTTTTGTTTTTAATCAGGGCAAATGAGAAGTGGCACATTTATGGTGTATTATATGGCTATCGATCAGCCAATCATTCAGGCACTGAGTGTTTCCCTGATTTCCAATATTTCACTAGCACTGGCCAAGTAGCTGACAGACACGTACGATGCTGCTGATCTCCAAACTGCAGAAAATCTGCTCAGTCAGATCACAGACTGAAAATGTCAGGATTCTCCAAAGAGATGCATACTGCATCCAATAAATCTTGTTGGAGATAGAGAGTGCAGCACTCAGCTGGTGTTTGGTGGAGGATGCTAGCAGGTGCGTAGGGTGCAGTGACACACAGGAGGCAGAGCAAGGGTTAAAAGGTTCTTTATGTCAAACAGTAATAGTACAAGCAGGGAGGCAGCTGGCATGGGTTCATCGAGAGGGAGTGAACCGTCTCACTGCTCACAAGCTCATTCCCCACCATGTGTCCTATCTTCCCGCCCAGACTGCTATTTATGTCGGACCCACCCCCACCAGTCAGGTGTCCTGAGCTGCTTCAGTCAGAAATCTCTTCCACCTGAAACAATGGTGACCACCAGTTCCGGCCCAGAGAGACCGTTAGCTTGGCTCTCCTCCCTACACTCCCCCACTCTTTTTCCTCGCCATTTCATGGGCGAGACTCTTCGATGAGTGTGTGACCGTCTTCTCTTTTTCTGTGTGGTTTGTTGTCAGACAAAATTTTCTTGGTCATAGCGATTGGGAGGCTTGCCAGCTGTTGTTCGTTCATAGTGTCTCAGATCAGGAAAAGCAGTGGAGCTCTCTTGTGGGACCGAATCCGGCTGTGGGGGAAGAGCCATGGGTGAGCTTGTATCCTCTGCTTTCAACCTCTCGGAGCTTAATCCTTCACCCCCTTCTTCATCCTCTGCTTCTACCTCGGGCTCCTCTTCTACTCGGAGAGGGTTCTTAGACAGGCAGGGTTAGAGCATGTTCTGGTGAAGAGTTCGAGAGGGGGTATCTTCTTTTCCTTCAGGCTGGACTTCGTAGACAGGTCCCTCTAGAATAACTCTTCTCTTCACCCGATACGGGTTTTTCTCCCAACAATTTTCCAGCTTGTCTTGAGGGCGCTTCTCCCACACTAAGACACGGGCTCCAACTCAAAACTCTGTTGCTCCAGATGGTGTCTTCTCTGCATGATTTAGCTCCTAAGTTACATATTCAATTGTGGGATACCACAAAAGAAGAGGAAGTGAAGAAGGAGAAAAAATTATTTAAAAGGTAATAAATTTATTGAAACAATATGTTGAAAGTAGTACAAAAAACATTAACATGGGGGAGGAGAAAGGAAGGGGGAGGGGGGGGTTTAAACCACCAGACTGGAGAAAACGGTGTTTCGCCGTAGCTTCTGCAATAGGGGCTTAGTCCAAAAAGGACTAAGGGTCCTCGCCCCTATTGAAGAAGCTATGGCTAAACAGCGCTTGTCGGGCGCACGGGAACCGCATCTGCACCTTACCATCAGCGCTAGATACCATCGCACTTGCTTTGCACCACAGGTAATCCATTCCCTTGCATAAAATCCTTCTTTTGGCAGCTCTTCCACATAGGCACTTTACTGTGGGTGTACTCACTAGTACATTAGCAGGTTTTTTCCTTGCCTTGTACTTCTGGATAGACATGTACTTACCCTGTGCCTGTACATTAACCCATTAATAGGATACTTTCTATGCATTTGGGGATTATGTTTTGCTCTATGTGGATGTTTATATACTTTTACTTTGTGTACCTAGATCGCCTTTTCCTTTTCTCTGTACCATTACTACCATCATATTCCTATTGGGTTTACTTTTTTAACCCTCCATGGTATAGTGCAGATCCGTTTTCTCCAGTCTGGTGGTTTAAACTCCCCCTCCTCCTTCCTTTCTCTTCCCCCATGTTAATGTTTTTTGTACTACTTTTAACATATTGTTTCAATAAATGTATTACCTTTTAAATAATTTTTTCTCCTTCACTTCCTCTTCTTTTGTGGTATCCCACAATTGAATATGTAACTTATTGATTTTTGAAGTGACCTGCAGCCTTGTGTTTCAAAAAGGACTATGGGAATATGATTTAGCTCCTGTAATCTGATCTGTACCAACCGGTATAAGGTCTGCAGGGGGTGTCGATGTTCCTGAACCCATGAGGACACCCACGGACGTGGGTAGTCCTCTTCTGGGTCCAATACCCAACTCAGTGATTTCCTTTCCTTCTCAGCAGAACAGAAGAGAGTAAGGTGTATATCCTGTGGTTCGATGTACGCTATTATTATATACCCACACCAGTTCAGAAATGTACTCTGGCCACTGGGCCTTCTGATCTTCCTCTAGAGTTCTTAGCATCTGAATCAGTGTACGGTTAAATCGTTCACAGGCACCATTACCTTGAGGATGGTACAGTGTGGTGCGGGACTTGCCAATCTGGTACAGGTGGTGCAATTCATCCATTACTCTTCCCAAGAAACAAGCTCCCTGATCGGAGTGAATTCTTTTTGGACACCCATTGGGTTGGATGAAGTTCTTACATATTGCGTACGCAGCGGACTCTGCAGTCTGATCCTGGGTCGGAGTCTCCACAGAAAATTTTGTGAAGTGATCCACCATTACCAGGCAATGTTCATAGCCCTGATGGGCTGGGCCGATGGTCAGATAGTCTACTGTCAAGAGTTCCAGAGGAGCGGAGATTACAATGGACTGTACGGGAGCTTTCTGCTCTGGCGGCTTACCAGTTCACATGTCTGGCACTTCCTACAGGCCTCGTCCACTTTCACCTTCAACTGGGGGTGGAAGATGAACCATTGTGGCCATTGGAAAGTTTTTCCCAAACCAAAGCGGGCTCCTTGTTCGTGTGCGGCGACAGCAATTTCAGACAATTACGTAGTTGGATCAAGGACTTGCCAGGTCACATTCGGTACAGTCCGCAGTTGTGCTTTCCGATATAGTAAGCTTTTCTTCATCTATAGCTGTTCTTATTGCCTTAGGATCCGTAACTCCTCCGGGGACAAAGTACCTCTTTCTGTCGAACTGGGGAGTCTCTGAGAAGCCACACACTGTCTCAACAAAGCCAGTTCGCTATCTTTCTGTTGAAGCTGAACCCACTCATCTTGAGTCCGTCCCAGTATGCCATCTTTGACTGAAGAATGTATCTGCCCCTGCGTTGCCACCACCGTCCTGGAGGACTTCCGAAATATAGGGACCTCATCATCTTCTAGCTCTCCATCTCTGTCCCGCTCGAGTCTGGTACTCTTCCTCCTGGACAGTGCATCGGCGTGGGTATTTTCTGCCCCCCTTTGTAGGCAATCTTATCATGGAATTTTGCCATTCTGGCTACCCATCGCTGTTCCAGGGCCCCCTGTCTTACATTCTCCAGGTGCGCAAGTGGGTTGTTATCAGTACGCACCAACACTGCGGAGCCAGACAAATATTCTGCAAATCTCTCCATCATAGCTCACACCAACGCCAGCAGCTCCAATCTGAAAGAGCTGTAATTGTCCAGACTGTGTTCGGAATCGTGAAGGGACCAATTGCATAAGTGATCACCCTCTCTCTTCTGTCCTGCATACGAGTCTCTCAAAGTACAGGCGTTGAGTTTTCGGTAATCCACACAAAAATGCAAGGTGCCATCTTTCTTCCATACTAACACAATTGGAGCAGCCCACGGACTCTAGCTCTCCCTAATCACGCCAGCCTGCAACATCTGATTCAACATGCTCTTTATTTCCTGATATAACTGTGTGGGAATTTGCCGGTAATGCTCTCTTATGGGCGCGGTGCTCCCAGTTGATATTTCGTGTGTAATGGCTGTGGTGCAGCTAAAATCATCCAAGTGTCCCGTCTTCCCGCCCAGACTGCTATTTATGTCGGACCCGCCCCCACCAGTCACGTGTCCTGAGCTTCTCTGGTCAGAAATCTCTTCCCCCTGAAACAATGGTGACAGCCCCGACAGTTCTGGCCCAGACATGCAAGAGAGACCGTTAGCTTGGCTCTCCTCCCTACATTTGGCACTCCCATAAGAATAGATGGAGTCGCAGTGCCCATGATCGGTCACCTCTTCAGAGCCCTGGTTCTTGGGATCGGTGGGGGTCACAGAGGTCATATCCCAGCGATCAGATAGTTTTTTCCTATCCTATCCATAGGGCATAACTTCCAGACTTGAGAATACCCTTGAAGTTATGTCCACACATGGCAGAAAAAAATCTGTAAGACATTTGCTGATGACCTTTTGCAATGCAGTGAAAGTGAAAATGAAAGCTCTTAAAATATGGAGCACCAGAATGTATGGGCACTACAATGGCAGATTTGCAATTTTCACTTAGTAACATCCAATACTGCTTGTATCTCGATATCTCCAAAACAATTTAGTCAAAATAGTCGCTTCCACTGTAGATAAATTCCCAGAGGAGTGTAATGGTCCAAAATGGGATCAATTGAGGGATAATTCTGCTCTTATGGCACTTAAGGGCTATATATATGGAGTCCGCAAACTATTCTATGAAAATTTGTTGTCCAAGAGTCAAATAGTGATCCTTCCCTCCCGAGTCTCGCCGTGTGGCTAAGCATTGTGTGACAAATTTTGGTGCCATTTTTACCCATTTTCCTAAAATGAAAATGTAAAATCTGGGGCTAAAGCAATTTTTTTGTGGTAAAAATTATTTTTTCTTTACTGCCGAATGGTATAAAATTCTGTGACACACCTGTGGTGTCAATATGATCACTGCACGCTTAGATAAATTCAAAGAGAGGTGTAGTTTTTAAATTGGGGTTACTTATGAGAGGTTCTGCTGTTCTGGCACCTCAGGGGCTCTGCCAGTGGGTCAGGGCACTCGCAAACCATAACAGCAAAATCTGAATTCCATGATGGCACTTCTTTCCATCTGAGCTTTGCACTGTGCCTCAAAAGTAGTTTTCGATCACATGTGGGGGATTAGTGTGCTCAGAAATTACGTAACAAGTTGTACCATTCATTTTATACTATTGTTCTGAGGCTTAGAAATGCTCACTACACCCCTAGCTGAATTTCTCAAGTGGTGTAGTTTTCGAAATGTGGTTACTTGTGGGGATTTCTTCTTGGCATGTCACAGGCTCTTCAAATGTGACAAGTCATCTGCAATCTAGTCCAGCTAACATTGCTCTCCAGAATTGAACTGGCATTCCTTCCTTTCCTAGCCCTGCTGTGCGCACTAACAGTAATTTTAGATCAGATATTGGTGTACTCAGGACAAACTGCACAACAAATTGTACAGTCCAGTTTTTCCTTTTAACCTTGTTAAAATTAAAATATTGGGGCCAAAACAACATTTTTGTGGGAAAAATGTAGTTTTTCATTTTCACAGCTCAACGTTATAACATTCTATGAAGCACCCTTTTGTGCTCACCACACCTCTAAACAAATTCCTTAAGGGATGTAGTTTCCAAAATGGGGTCATTTGTGTGGGCTTCCCACTGTTTAGGCACTTCAGGGGCTCTGCAAATACGACATGGTGTCAGATCGCTATTTCAGCTCCAGAATTCAACTGTCGCTCCTTCCCTTCTGAGCCCTGCCATGCGCTCAAATCGTGGTTTTCTACAATATATAGGGTATGGGTGTACTCAGGAGATATTGCACAACAAATTCTATGGTCCATTTTCTCCTACTACCCTTGTGAAAATGAAAAAATTGGGGCAAAACAATATTGGAAGCAGCCACTCACAAACCTACTGATTCATCGAAGGGGTGGCTGCCTAGTAAAAAATGCACACAAATGAGGCTTGCGTACGGTAGGACACCATTCACACAGGTACGTGTTTTACAGTACACTGTCTGGCTTACAGTCTATTAATGACACCCATAGTATTAGCTCAGGTGGGCTTCCCAGCACTATATGAGTGCACCACACAAGGATGTGCGTTTTTTGGTTTGGTTTTCTTTTTACTTTTTATTGTTTTTTTTTGTTTGTTTTTTTTCTGGTATGTTTTTTGAATCTATGTCTTTTAGTGAGCTGTTCTTATTTTTACTGTTAGGACGCGCAAGCATGAGGACCCCGTGATGTGGGTTGTGAACTTGTGTATTTTTGCCAAAATAGCCGCGGATATCTCATAATATATTTATCATATACATTATTTTTCATTTTTTATTGCACATTTTTCCATTTTTGCAGCATGCTGCCGATCCTTTAGTGTTGGTTGGGTGTACAGGGGTGTCTGTCTGTGTGAGGTGCACTCATATAATGCTGGACATCTTGCCTGATCTAATAGTATGAGTGCATTAATAGGCTGTAAGCTGGACACTGTGCAATAGTACATGGCAGCAGCTGTTTTGTTCTGCCTGGGGCAGGCGCAGTGAGCTCTGCCCGTCTGACCTCAGATGCATTCTCGCAGACTGCGCCTGTGCGGCCGCCCTGCTTGTGAATCCCAGCCCTGCACTGTGCATAATGCATAACACACTGCGGGGCTGGGATTCACAAGCTGGCTGGCCGCACAGGCGCAGTCTGCGAGAATGCATCTGAGGTCAGACGGGCAGCGCTCACTGCGCCTGCCCCAGGCAGAACAAAACAGCGCAGGCGCCGGATTTGATTTGAAAACAGCACGGAGGGGGCGGCGCCCGGCTCCGAAGATGCCTTGAGTGACGGCAGTGTGGCGTGTGCAGCACGGGGGTTAAGACCTGCCTCCAGGACTAAAGACAGGTATTTTTGCGAAATTATAAAACGCTTTATTTCTGCTTTGACTGCACCAATAACTAAAAGAGCCACCTTGTCAGAATGCAGCATTAGGCTGTGTGCACACGTTGCGTTTTTTTCGCGGTTTTTCCCGATAAAAACGCTATAAAACCGCAAAAAAACGCATACAATAAGCATCCCATCATTTAGAATTAATTCTGCATGTTTTGTGCATATGATGCGTTTTTTTCCGCGAAAAAAACGCATCGCGGTAAAAACCGCAGCATGTTCATTAATTTTCTGTTTTTTTTGCGGATTTCCTACTCCAAAATGCATTGGGAAGTGTCTGGGAAAAACCGCGGCAAAAACGTGTCAAAACCACGGCAAAATCGCATGCGGTTTTCTTGCGGATTTCTTGCAGAAAATGTCCGGAACTCTCAGGAATTTTCTGCGAGAAATCCTGAACGTGTGCACATAGCCTTACTGCTGCACAAGGTGGTTCTTTTCGTTTCTAACGGCTGGAGGGGGTGACAGAGTCCCTTTAAACAGTGTAGCAAGAAAAAAAAGTCAAAACGCCAGAATTACCTTTTTTTGGTTGCCACAACATTGCATTAAAATGCAATAACGGCGATCAAAAGATCGTATCTGCACCAAAATGGTATCATTAAAAACGTCAGCTCAGCATGCAAAAAATTAGCCCTCACCCGACCCGAGATCATGAAAAAAAAAGACGCTACAGGTATCTAAAAATGCTGCAATTTTTTTTTTTGCAAAGTTTGTAATATTTTTTCACCACTTACATAAAACAGAACCTATACATGTTTGGTGTCTATGAACTCGTAATGACCTGGAGAATCATAATGGCAGGTCAGTTTTAGCTTTTGGTGACCCTACCAAAAGAGTGTGGGATTGCACTTTTTTTTGCAATTTCACCGCACTCGGATTTTTCCGTTTTCAAGTACACGACATGGTAAAACCAATGGTGTTGTTCAAAAGTATAACTCTTCCAGCAATAAAACAAGCCCTCACATGGCCATATTGACAGAAAAATTAAAAAAAATTATGGCTCTGGGAAGAAGTGGAGCAAAAAATGAAAACGCAAAACCAAAGAAACCTCTGGTCGTTAAGGGGTTAAAAGGTGGACCTGTGAAAATTAGCTGATTGCCTGGGAGGCTTATATTCGTCTTGGTGTGATAACCCCTTTAAATCAAACGCAAGAATGATGTTTAGGATAGAACCCAAGAAGCTGAGGAGCGTGGACGCACTCTTTCCAAAATAATCTGGAACCTTGAGAGCACCACATTCCACGCAATGGATTTATCCCAAAGCACAGAAGTTCTAACCACAGCACAAGCTGCAATTACTTTTATCTCTTCAGATAAGCAGCATTAGTGTCTCTAATAGCAAGGGGCAGATTGCCAAACTAATTAAGAAATTAATTTAAGACTTGGCAGATTTAGAGCCTGAAGAATGTATCAGGCAGGTAGGAAGGAGACAACATGGACGGGTCAGAATAATCACCGCAATATGCGGAACAAAGCACAAGTTATCTCTAGTCTGCGCTAATTCTCTAGACTAGACGGAAAACTTTAAAAGTTTAATAGTTCATTTAAGGATTGTGGGAGGAGATATGCAAATCATTTTTATGTGTCCCAGAAAGGCAACTATTCATCCAAAACTACTGTTTTATAGCACAGCTGTAACTATGTCTGCATATTCCAATTACTTGCAGCTGTTCGCAGCTTATTGGCACTCATTAGCGCAAAATATGGAGCGACTTTGTCAGATCTATGCAGAACTATGGTTCACAGCAACATCAGAAGGTAAAGTAAATCAAGGAACAACTCACTGCATGTAGTTATTGTCTAACTGTTTCATAGCAGCATGTGGTGGAATCTATTCTACTTCACCGGGTTTGGAGTCAAGAAAAAAAATGGGGTCATAGAGAGAGTGCTCTACCAGGAGGTTCAGTGGTAGACACCTCTGTAACAGGAGGTTTACGGTACACCTTTCCTCTAGCCAGGAGAGCTCCAGGGAGGTCCGAAATTAAAGGTCACTTTTAACCTTAATCAAGCTGCTTGGTAGAGTGACCAGTTCTGCCTACTCTGTTTTAGTGTTTCTCAAAAATGAAGGAAGAAGATTGCCCTGGAAATGACAATATTCTCAACACAGTTTTGAGGTTTGGAGTTTGTTTGGTCAGAGTTGTGCTTATTGTTAACTAGTACTACTAGCCCAATATTTCCAGGTCAGTGGTTATGTTAGGGTGGGCCAGGGCGGTAGTCATAGCTGAGAGCAAACCCTGTATCGCACCCTGGCCTCCCCTAACAATGCAATAATAATGTATTTCCTTCTGCATGCCTATGTTCTGGTTCTCCGCGCCGTCAGGGTCCACTCTGGGCCGCTGGAGGCTGTTTGTAGATGGCACCACACGAAGGGAGACACAGTCCAGCTCAACTTTAACAACAACAGCTTTACTTGATTCTGTATGCAGCATATTCACATTATTTCCAGTATCAACATCAGGCTTTACAACGTGCAACTCTTCTTCTGTCCTTGTCCTTCTCTCTCTTTGTCACTAAGCTCGCTTCTGGGACAGACCGTACCTTTTGATCCCTCAGCGTCCTCTCTTCTCAGCCTTACTCCTTTTGGGCACTCCCTCAGCTGTTTTGCACCTTTCTGAGGGCGCTAGCCCATGCAATAAGTTGCCACATGATGAGCAACCTGCCTGTACTGCTTAGCCTTTTCTAGCAACTGCAGTCCCACTAACACCGCTAGCACTGTGGCTGTTGCTCCTTCTGATGAGGTCCTGGCCAGGGATCCTGTATGGCTGGGCTTTATGCTTCTCCAACGTTGCATGGCACGGTGTTGCCCGGGGCTAATTAGCCCAAGTGAGCTGCACGGGCGCCCTGGCTCCAACTGAGATCTATAATGAAGTCCTCCCTGCCTTATCAACTGTGCCCCTCCTATTTAACTATTACAATACTATAACTACACCTACAGTATAATGTACCCCATCTTGTGCCTAACTTTGGGTTCCACACTCACCCTATCAGTACAATGACATTACACATATATATTACATGAATATACAATGTATATACTGTACATACAGCAGCAATAAATACAACTGGGACGTAACTTAAGGACTTAGCGAGAGATGATGGACTTTACAACCCCTTACACTTAAATGAGTCTTCCAGGCTAAACTTAAATTTCTGCAGTCACTCTATCTGCACATTGACAAATCCTAACAGTGTGCTGTAGTCATTGGTTAGGGCCTGCTGTGTTCCCACACCCTGGCACCCTACAAATATGTGGTGCCCTGATTCTCCTGTGCTATGTGTGTGGTGCACAACACTCATGTTTTAGTTGCAGGCTTCTGCTGTCTCCGCTTCTTCAACTTCAGGAACTGCCACACCCACATTAGGGAACATCAAATTAATTTTATAATAAAGAAGTTGACTTTACTGTCTAATTCCATCATATTGAAACACACAGTATTTGGCACTAACTTTTCTGTTTTCATAGTCTATAGCACAGTAAGTTTGATGTAATCTATTTGCTTGCCCTGAGCTATCCCTTTCCTCTCTGGCATTTCTGACCCCTGAGATACTCTGTCCAGCTCTGCAGCTTCTATGAGTCCTATCCCAACTCCCTTATGACTTCCTCTCCTAGGAAATTATAGAAGCACGCTCCTCATTGCCTCAGCTGGACCATAGACCCTGGACCTTCCAGGAATGTCCACTCAGAGTTTATGGCTGACGGTCTCTTGCTGCTGAACAGCCCATGCTCTTCGTGCCCTCAGACCTCCAACTACTGCTCCCTCTCCATCTAATCTTACTCTCCCGCCACTAACCAGGAAGTGTTTCTCTTGTTAACTGTCCTTCCTCTCTCACACTGGAGCTGTTGTAATGGGGCCCAGGGCTGTAGTTGTGGCCCTAAGTGGCGGCTGCTTTTGCGCATCCTGGCCCTCCATCACATGCACACAATGTCCCAGCGGCAGCATACCATTTTGTCTGCTTTCCTGTCCATCTGGATTCTCTCATATCCACTGGGGGTTTCTTTCTTTAGATTCCAGATAAAGAGAGACAGAGTCAAGTTCCAACTTGAAACAAACAATTTTACTTAGTTTCTTTCTCAGCTCGTCCAGTTCACATTTAGGTACAGCACAAGTTATTTCACAAAACACGACATTTTCTGTCCCTGTGCTGTCCCTCTCTTCTTTAGGAATACCTCCAGGTCGCACCGTTGTCCCCGGTGTTACAGAACCCCCAGCACCAAGAATATGTTATGTATAATAGGCTCCATGTGAAATGCATCAGTCCACAGGCTGCGCCCCTGGTCAGAGGGGACAAGATATTCTCTCTTCTGACCTCCCCCACCTTTGTAATTCCCACAGTAAATATCAGCAGGCTCCGGCCCCCTGCGGCTATTGTAATGTATGTCTGGCCTGCTTTTTCTATTGGCCTGCCCTGTGTATCTGTGTTATATATTCTGTGTGCTGTGAATAAAATGTGTTCTTTTAGACTGGAAATATGTGGCCTAGCAGTCAGCTTTTATATGCTCTCACGTAATCAAGGAATTCCAGCCAGCGTCCTTCGTTCAGAATCCAGCAAAAGCAGAGTGGACCTCCTGAAACACGGGGGGGTGCTGAAAGATTTACTACAGCACAGTAGACCCCGTTACACTGGTGGCAGACAGCGGGATGTGATACCCCTTCTACAGGAGGAAAGGAATGAATGGAAGACAACTACCAGAAATGAAAGAGGACTACAATAAAAGATCTGGTGGAAGCCCGAGGGTTAATCGCCAGCAACAAAAAAAAAGCGGATTTGATAGCAGCCATCTTGGAACACGACAGTGTAGCGCCCCCCAATGTGAACGTGGAGGAGACTGAATTCCAGAGGGAGGTAAAGAACAGACTGGCGTTCTATGGCCCAAACCCTGCAGTAGAGATCATACGAGAGGTGATGGCTGATGTGCGTACTGATCTGAAGGAAGAGATGGCCGAGCGGACCAGGATAGAGCTAACCAAGATGGAGATGGCAGAGTGGACCAAAGTGGAGCTGGCCAAGATGAAGATGGCAGAGCGGAGAGAGGAGAGTCAGCGAGCAAGGGGAGCTCTGGTCTCCGCCCAGGTACCTTCAACAGTAAGCCACAAAAAGATCCAGTATAATGCCTTCCGACAGTTGGGGGAGGCAGAGGAAGACATTGATGGCTTTCTGCAGGACTTTGAGCGGCAGTGTGCCCTTCATCAAGTGAAGCCGGAGGAACGGGTTCAGATTCTGGCCAGCAAGCTGACAGGCCGGGCAGCGGACGCCTATCGCACGGTACCTGATGTGGACTGTATGGACTATGAGCGGATCAAAGAAGTGATCTTGGCCCGGTATGCGCTGACACCAGAGGCATACCGCCAAAAGTTCCGCGGACTTATAAAACGAGTAACCGATACCCACGCTGAATGGGCCTGTAAATTATGGCGGTCACTGCTACAGTGGGTACAAGGGAGCCAAGCAACCACTAAGGAGGACGTCCTCCAGCTCTTCTTGTTAGAACGATTCTTTAATGGACTAAACCCTGAGACACAGGAATGGCTTCGGGACAGGCGGCCAATGACTCTTGAGGAAGCCGCTCGTCTGGCCGATGAACATCATGATGCCAGGAGGCCTCAGTTGTCCGGGTCAAAGATGGTCACTAGGGGTCCGCCAATGGACCTGGAGGGCCCCAAACCACCGAAGATTGTAGGGGGACCAGCTAGAAACCCGGCCTACCACAGTTCCCCTGGGGCGCGATGCCACACCTGCCGTCAGCTGGACCACCTGCAAAGACAATGTCTCAACCGGACTGTTGTGAATTCTGTGGTCAGGCTCCCTCCTGTGGTCATGAGTGGTACTTCGGCTGGTTCTGTCCATGAGCTTCCTTTGGTGGATGTGAGTGGGGCTGTGGCTTCTGAGTTTCCTTCCTCAGGTGATGAGGTTAATTCGTTAGGTGCTGCTCTATTTAACTCCACCTAGTTCTTTGTTCCTGGCCTCCAGTCAATGTTCCAGTATTGGTCTTGCTCTCTCCTGGATCGTTCTTGTGGCCTGACTGCCCTGCATAAGCTAAGTTCTGCTTGTGTTACTTTTGTTTGCTATTTTTTCTGTCCAGCTTGCTATATTGGTTTGTCTTGCTTGCTGGAAGCTCTGGGACGCAGAGGGAGCACCTCCGTACCGTTAGTCGGTGCGAAGGGTCTTTTTGCGCCCTCTGCGTGGTTGTTTGTAGGTTTTTGTGCAGACCGCAAAGCTATCTTTCCTATCCTCGGTCTATTCAGTAAGTCGGGCCTCACTTTGCTAAAATCTATTTCATCTCTGTGTTTGTATTTTCATCTTTACTCACAGTCATTATATGTGGGGGCTGCCTTTTCCTTTGGGGAATTTCTCTGAGGCAAGGTAGGCTTATTTTTCTATCTTCAGGGCTAGCTAGTTTCTCAGGCTGTGCCCGTGGCGCCTAGGTCTGGTCAGGAGCGCTCCACGGCTACCTCTAGTGTGGTGTGATAGGATTAGGGATTGCGGTCAGCAGAGTTCCCACGTCTCAGAGCTCGTCCTATGTTATTAGTAACTATCAGGTCATTTTCAGTGCTCTTAACCACCAGGTCCATTGTGGTTCTAAATCACCTGTTCATAACAGTACTGGAGGCCCAAAGTACTAATGCTTCTCAATAGAGGGAAAAGAGAAGTTCTGAGACCATTTTTTTTTCTCTGCACTGTGTTTTGTCTTTCTTTTCCCCTAGACATTTGGGTGGATCAGGACACAGGTGTAGTGATGGACATTAAAGGCCTGTCTTCTTGTGTGGATCATCTCACTGCAAGAGTACAATATATTCAAGACTTTGTGGTTCAGAATTCTATGTTAGAACCTAGAATTCCTATTCTTGATTTGTTTTCTGGAGATAGAGCTAAGTTTCTGAGTTTTAAAAATAATTGTAAACTATTTCTGGCTTTGAAACCCCGCTCCTCTGGTGACCCAGTGCAACAAGTTAAGATCATTATTTCTTTATTACGTGGCGACCCTCAAGACTGGGCATTTTCCCTTGCGCCAGGAGATCCTGCATTTCGTGATATTGATGCGTTTTTTCTGGCGCTCGGATTGCTGTATGATGAACCTAATTCAGTGGATCAGGCAGAGAAAAATTTGCTGGCGCTGTGTCAGGGTCAGGATGAGGTAGAGATATACTGTCAGAAGTTTAGAAAGTGGTCTGTGCTCACTCAATGGAATGAATGTGCGCTGGCAGCAATTTTCAGAAAGGGTCTCTCTGAAGCCCTTAAGGATGTCATGGTGGGATTTCCTATGCCTGCTGGTCTGAATGAGTATGTCTTTGGCCATTCAGATCGATCGACGCTTACGTGAGCGTAAAACTGTGCACCATTTGGCGGTATTGTCTGAGCATAAACCTGAGCCTATGCAATGTGATAGGACTTTGACCAGAGCTGAACGGCAAGAACACAGACGTCGGAATGGGCTGTGTTTTTACTGTGGTGATTCCACTCATGCTATCTCCGATTGTCCTAAGCGCACTAAGCGGTTCGCTAGGTCTGCCACCATTGGTACGGTAAAGTCGAAATTTCTTTTGTCCGTTACTTTGATCTGCTCTTTGTCATCCTATTCTGTCATGGCATTTGTGGATTCAGGCGCTGCCCTGAATTTGATGGACTTGGAGTATGCTAGGCGCTGTCGGTTTTTCTTGGAGCCTTTGCAGTATCCTATTGAGAGGAATTGATGCTACGCCTTTGGCCAAGAATAAGCCTCAGTACTGGACCCAACTGACCATGTGTATGGCTCCTGCGCATCAGGAGGATATTCGCTTTTTGGTGTTGCATAATCTGCATGATGTGGTCGTGTTGGGGTTGCCATGGCTACAAGTCCATAACCCAGTATTGGATTGGAAATCTATGTCTGTGTCCAGCTGGGGTTGTCAGGGGGTACATGGTGATGTTCCATTTCTGTCTATTTCATCATCCACCCCTTCTGAGGTCCCAGAGTTCTTGTCTGATTACCGGGATGTATTTGATGAGCCCAAGTCCAGTGCCCTACCTCCGCATAGGGATTGCGATTGTGCTATCGATTTGATTCCTGGTAGTAAGTTTCCTAAGGGTCGACTGTTTAATTTGTCTGTGCCTGAGCACGCTGCTATGCGGAGTTACGTAAAGGAATCCTTGGAGAAGGGTCATATTCGCCCGTCGTCGTCGCCATTGGGAGCAGGTTTCTTTTTTGTGGCCAAGAAGGATGGTTCGTTGAGACCTTGTATTGATTACCGCCTTCTAAATAAAATCACAGTCAAATTTCAGTACCCCTTGCCGCTGCTGTCTGATTTGTTTGCTCGGATTAAGGGGGCTAGTTGGTTCACCAAGATAGATCTTCGTGGTGCGTATAATCTTGTGCGTATTAAACAGGGCGATGAATGGAAAACAGCATTTAATACGCCCGAGGGCCATTTTGAGTACCTGGTTATGCCATTCGGGCTTTCCAATGCTCCATCAGTATTTCAGTCCTTTATGCATGACATCTTCCGAGAGTACCTAGATAAATTCCTGATTGTATACTTGGATGATATTTTGGTCTTCTCGGATGATTGGGAATCTCACGTGAAGCAGGTTAGAATGGTGTTCCAGGTCCTGCGTGCTAATTCTTTGTTTGTGAAGGGTCAAAGAGTCTCTTTGGTGTTCAGAAAGTTTCATTTTTGGTTTCATTTTTTCCCCTTCTACTATCGAGATGGACCCTGTTAAAGTTCAGGCCATTTATGATTGGACTCAGCCGACATCTCTGAAGAGTCTGCAAAAGTTCCTGGGCTTTGCTAATTTTTATCGTCGCTTCATCAATAATTTTTCTAGTATTGCTAAACCGTTGACTGATTTAACCAAGAAGGGTGCTGATGTGGTCAATTGGTCTTCTGCTGCTGTGGAAGCTTTTCGGGAGTTGAAGCGTCGTTTTTCTTCTGCCCCTGTGTTGTGCCAGCCAGATGTTTCGCTCCCGTTCCAGGTCGAGGTTGATGCTTCTGAGATTGGAGCAGGGGCTGTTTTGTCGCAAAGAAATTCTGATGGCTCGGTGATGAAACCATGTGCCTTCTTTTCCAGGAAGTTTTCGCCTGCTGAGCGTAATTATGATGTTGGCAATCGAGAGTTGCTGGCCATGAAGTGGGCATTCGAGGAGTGGCGTCATTGGCTTGAAGGAGCTAAGCATCGCGTGGTGGTCTTGACTGATCACAAGAACTTGACTTATCTCGAGTCTGCCAAACGGTTGAATCCTAGACAGGCTCGTTGGTCGCTGTTTTTCTCCCGTTTTGACTTTGTGGTTTCGTACCTTCCGGGCTCTAAGAATGTGAAGGCGGATGCCCTGTCTAGGAGTTTTGTGCCCGACTCTCCGGGTTTGCCTGAGCCGGCGGGTATTCTCAAAGAGGCGGTAATTTTGTCTGCCATCTCCCCTGATTTGCGGTGGGTGCTGCAAAAATTTCAGGCTGATAGACCTGACCGTTGCCCAGCGGAGAAACTGTTTGTCCCTGATAAATGGACGAGTAGAGTTATCTCTGAGGTTCATTGTTCGGTGTTGGCTGGTCATCCTGGAATCTTTGGTACCAGAGATTTGGTGGCTAGTTCCTTTTGGTGGCCGTCTCTGTTGCGGGATGTGCGTTCGTTTGTGCAGTCCTGTGGGATTTGTGCTCGGGCTAAGCCCTGCTGTTCTCGTGCCAGTGGGTTGCTTTTGCCCTTGCCGGTCCCGAAGAGGCCCTGGACACATATCTCTATGGATTTTATTTCGGATCTTCCCGTCTCTCAAAAGATGTCGGTCATTTGGGTGGTTTGTGATCGCTTCTCTAAGATGGTCCATTTGGTACCCTTGTCTAAATTGCCTTCCTCCTCTGATTTGGTGCCATTGTTTTTCCAGCATGTGGTTCAGGCACAGCCTGAGAAACTAGCTAGCCCTGGAGACAGAAAAATAAGCCTACCTTGCCTCAGAGAAATTCCCCAAAGGAAAAGGCAGCCCCCACATATAATGACTGTGAGTAAAGATGAAAATACAAACACAGAGATGAAATAGATTTTAGCAAAGTGAGGCCCGACTTACTGAATAGACCGAGGATAGGAAAGATAGCTTTGCGGTCAGCACAAAAACCTACAAACAACCACACAGAGGGCGCAAAAAGACCCTCCGCACCAACTAACGGTACGGAGGTGCTCCCTCTGCGTCCCAGAGCTTCCAGCAAGCAAAACAAACCAATATAGCAAGCTGGACAGAAAAAATAGCAAACAAAAGTAACACAAGCAGAACTTAGCTTATGCAGGGCAGACAGGCCACAAGAACGATCCAGGAGAGAGCAAGACCAATACTGGAACATTGACTGGAGGCCAGGAACAAAGAACTAGGTGGAGTTAAATAGAGCAGCACCTAACAACTTAACCTCATCACCTGAGGAAGGAAACTCAGAAGCCGCAGCCCCACTCAGATCCACCAAAGGAAGCTCATGGACAGAACCAGCCGAAGTACCACTCATGACCACAGGAGGGAGCCTGACCACAGAATTCACAACAGTACCCCCCCTTGAGGAGGGATCACCGAACCCTCACCAGAGCCCCCAGGCCGACCAGGACGAGCCAAATGAAAGGCACGAACCAGATCGGCAGCATGAACATCAGAGGCAAAGACCCAGGAATTATCTTCCTGACCATAACCCTTCCACTTAACCAGGTACTGGAGTTTCCGTCTCGAAATACGAGAATCCAAAATCTTCTCCACTATATACTCCAACTCCCCCTCAACCAAAACCGGGGCAGGAGGATCAACGGATGGAACCACAGGTGCCACGTATCTCCGAACAATGACCTATGGAACACATTATGGATGGAAAAAGAAGCCGGGAGGGTCAAACGAAAAGACACAGGATTAAGAACCTCAGAAATCCTATACGGACCAATGAAACGAGGCTTAAACTTAGGAGAGGAAACTTTCATAGGAATATAACGAGACGACAACCAAACCAAATCCCCAACACGAAGTCGGGGACCCACACAGCGCCTGCGGTTAGCGAAACGTTGAGCCTTCTCCTGGGACAATGTCAAATTGTCCACCACATGAGTCCAAATCTGCTGCAACCTATCCACCACAGTATCCACACCAGGACAGTCCGAAGACTCAACCTGCCCTGAGGAGAAACGAGGATGGAAACCAGAATTGCAGAAAAACGGCGAAACCATAGTAGCCGAGCTGGCCCGATTATTAAGGGCGAACTCAGCCAAAGGCAAAATGGACACACAATCATCCTGATCAGCAGAAACAAAACATCTCAGATATGTTTCCAAGGTCTGATTGGTTCGTTCAGTTTGGCCATTTGTCTGAGGATGGAAAGCCGAGGAAAAAGACAAATCAATGCCCATCCTAGCACAAAAGGCTCGCCAAAACCTCGAAACAAACTGGGAACCTCTGTCAGAAACGATGTTCTCCGGAATGCCATGTAAACGAACCACATGCTGGAAAAACAATGGCACCAAATCAGAGGATGAAGGCAATTTAGACAAGGGTACCAAATGGACCATCTTAGAGAAGCGATCACAAACCACCCAGATGACCGACATCTTTTGAGAGACGGGGAGATCCGAAATAAAATCCATAGAGATATGTGTCCAGGGCCTCTTCGGGACCGGCAAGGGCAAAAGCAACCCACTGGCATGAGAACAGCAGGGCTTAGCCCGAGCACAAATTCCACAGGACTGCACAAACGAACGCACATCCCGCGACAGAGACGGCCACCAAAAGGATCTAGCCACCAAATCTCTGGTACCAAAGATTCCAGGATGACCAGCCAACACCGAACAATGAACCTCAGAGATAACTCTACTCGTCCATTTATCAGGGACAAACAGTTTCTCCGCTGGGCAACGGTCAGGTCTATCAGCTTGAAATTTTTGCAGCACCCACCGCAAATAAGGGAAATGGCAGACAAAATTACCCCCTCTTTGAGAATACCCGCCGGCTCAGGCAAACCCGGAGAGTCGGGCACAAAACTCCTAGACAGGGCATCCGCCTTCACATTCTTAGAGCCCGGAAGGTGCGAAACCACAAAGTCAAAATGGGAGAAAAACAGCGACCAACGAGCCTGTCTAGGATTCAACCGTTTGGCAGACTCGAGATAAGTCAAGTTCTTGTGATCAGTCAAGACCTCCATGAGATGCTTAGCTCCTTCAAGCCAATGACGCCACTCCTCGAATGCCCACTTCATGGCCAGCAACTCTCGATTGCCAACATCATAATTACGCTCAGCAGGCGAAAACTTCCTGGAAAAAAAGGCACATGGTTTCATCACCGAGCCATCAGAACTTCTTTGCGACAAAACAGCCCCTGCTCCAATATCAGAAGCATCAACCTCGACCTGGAACGGGAGCGAAACATCTGCCTGGCACAACACAGGGGCAGAAGAAAAACGACGCTTCAACTCCTGAAAAGCTTCCACAGCAGCAGAAGACCAATTGACCACATCAGCACCCTTCTTGGTTAAATCAGTCAACGGTTTAGCAATACTAGAAAAATTATTGATGAAGCGACGATAAAAATTAGCAAAGCCCAGGAACTTTTGCAGACTCTTCAGAGATGTCGGCTGAGTCCAATCATAAATGGCCTGAACTTTAACAGGGTCCATCTCGATAGTAGAAGGGGAAAAAATGAAACCCAAAAATGAAACCTTCTGAACACCAAAGTGACACTTTGACCCCTTCACAAACAAAGAGTTCGCACGCAGGACCTGGAACACCATTTTGACCTGCTTCACGTGAGATTCCCAATCATCCGAGAAGACCAAAATATCATCCAAGTATACAATCAGGAATTTATCCAGGTACTCTCAGAAGATGTCATGCATAAAGGACTGAAATACTGATGGAGCATTGGAAAGCCCGAATGGCATAACCAGGTACTCAAAATGGCCCTCGGGCGTATTAAATGCTGTTTTCCATTCATCGCCCTGTTTAATACGCACAAGATTATACGCACCACGAAGATCTATCTTGGTGAACCAACTAGCCCCCTTAATCCGAGCAAACAAATCAGACAGCAGCGGCAAGGGGTACTGAAATTTGACTGTGATTTTATTTAGAAGGCGGTAATCAATACAAGGTCTCAACGAACCATCCTTCTTGGCCACAAAAAAGAACCCTGCTCCCAATGGCGACGACGACGGGCGAATATGACCCTTCTCCAAGGATTCCTTTACGTAACTCCGCATAGCGGCGTGCTCAGGCACAGACAAATTAAACAGTCGACCTTTAGGAAATTTACTACCAGGAATCAAATCGATAGCACAATCGCAATCCCTATGCGGAGGTAGGGCACTGGACTTGGGCTCATCAAATACATCCCGGTAATCTGACAAGAACTCTGGGACCTCAGAAGAGGTGGATGATGAAATAGACAGAAATGGAACATCACCATGTACCCCCTGACAACCCCAGCTGGACACAGACATTGATTTCCAATCCAATACTGGGTTATGGACTTGTAGCCATGGCAACCCCAACACGACCACATCATGCAGATTATGCAACACCAAAAAGCGAATATCCTCCTGATGCGCAGGAGCCATGCACATGGTCAGTTGGGTCCAGTACTGAGGCTTATTCTTGGCCAAAGGCGTAGCATCAATTCCTCTCAATGGAATAGGATACTGCAAAGGCTCCAAGAAAAACCCACAGCGCCTAGCATACTCCAAGTCCATCAAATTCAGGGCAGCACCTGAATCCACAAATGCCATGACAGAATAGGATGACAAAGAGCAGATCAAAGTAACGGACAAAAGAAATTTCGACTGTACCGTACCAATGGTGGCAGACCTAGCGAACCGCTTAGTGCGCTTAGGACAATCGGAGATAGCATGATTGGAATCACCACAATAAAAACACAGCCCATTCCGACGTCTGTGTTCTTGCCGTTCAGCTCTGGTCAAAGTCCTATCACATTGCATACGCTCAGGTTTATGCTCAGATAATACCGCCAAATGGTGCACAGTTTTACGCTCACGTAAGCGTCGATCGATCTGAATGGCCAAAGACATATACTCATTCAGACCAGCAGGCATAGGAAATCCCACCATGACATCCTTAAGGGCTTCAGAGAGACCCTTTCTGAAAATTGCTGCCAGCGCACATTCATTCCATTGAGTGAGCACAGACCACTTCCTAAACTTCTGACAATATATCTCTACCTCATCCTGACCCTGACACAGCGCCAGCAAATTTTTCTCTGTCTGATCCACTGAATTAGGTTCATCATACAGCAATCCGAGCGCAAGAAAAAACGCATCAATATCACATAATGCAGGATCTCCTGGCGCAAGGGAAAATGCCCAGTCTTGAGGGTCGCCACGTAAATAAGAAATAATGATCTTAACTTGTTGAACTGGGTCACCAGAGGAGCGGGGTTTCAAAACCAGAAATAGTTTACAATTATTTTTAAAACTCAGAAACTTAGCTCTCCAGAAAACAAATCAGGAATAGGAATTCTAGGTTCTAACATAGAATTCTGAACCACAAAGTCTTGAATATTTTGTACTCTTGCAGTGACATGATCCACACAAGAAGACAGGCTTTTGATGTCCATCACTACACCTGTGTCCTGAACCACCCAAATGTCTAGGGGAAAAGAAAGACAAAACACAGTGCAGAGAAAAAAAAATGGTCTCAGAACTTCTCTTTTCCCTCTATTGAGAAGCATTAGTACTTTGGGCCTCCAGTACTGTTATGAACTGGTTATTTAGAACAACAATTGACCTGGTGCACTGAAAATGACCTGATAGTTACTAATAACATAGGACGAGCTCTGAGACGTGGGAACTCTGCTGACCGCAATCCCTAATCCTATCACACCACACTAGAGGTAGCCGTGGAGCGCTCCTGACCAGACCTAGGCGCCTCGGGCACAGCCTGAGAAACTAGCTAGCCCTGAAGACAGAAAAATAAGCCTACCTTGCCTCAGAGAAATTCCCCAAAGGAAAACGCAGCCCCCACATATAATGACTGTGAGTAAAGATGAAAATACAAACACAGACTCTTGCAGTGAGATGATCCACACAAGAAGACAGGCTTTTGATGTCCATCACTACACCTGTGTCCTGAACCACCCAAATGTCTAGGGGAAAAGAAAGACAAAACACAGTGCAGAGAAAAAAAAAATGGTCTCAGAACTTCTCTTTTCCCTCTATTGAGAAGCATTAGTACTTTGGGCCTCCAGCAGAGGCGTAGCTAGAGCTTTTGCCGCCCGGGGCTGTTCCCGAGTTTGGCGCCCCCCCCCGGCTCAATACACACAAAGGTTACCAAAAACGGTTTTCCTGTTTTGTAGAACTTAAACTGGGCCTAATGGTGTCACCCCCACATGCCACACCTGTGACTTAATACCACCACACCATGACCAGGCCACATAGTGACCGAATAATACTACATACAAGGGACAAATACCACAACACCATTTCCAGACCACATATTACCACCACATAGTGACTGAATACTACAATACTGATCAGTAATAAAAAAAAAACCACAATACTATCACCATAAGTGCCAGTATTCACAGGAGATCTGTACTTAGTATGCAGTGTCTGTGTAGAGGTAATACAGAGATCACTGGTGACATTATACACAGGACCTCTATATAGTATACAGTGTATAGTGTCAGTGTATAGGTAACACTGACTCACCAGTGACGTCTCTAGGTGAAGTCCTTCATCTTTCATCCAGCACAGACCGCCATCATTCCTTCCAGCCAGGACTCGTTTCTGCAGGAAATAACACAGTTATCTCGAGCTCCGCTTGCAGAACACATTACTTAATTTTTCACAACTTCTACATTACATCACATGAAGAAAAAAAGGTGATATAGTGTCACTCTGCACAGTAACAGGACCGCTCCCCCATTTAAAACAGTATACTCAAAAAATAAAATAAATACATCACTGCAGTAATAATATCCCTTAATTAGCCCCTATGGTAATAATATTCCCCACCCTGGCCCCGTTTCTCATTCCTGGCTCCAGCCATATGTTCTCGCATCCTGCCCTCATGACTATCCATTCTACCCCATATGATCTCCACATCCTGCCCCACCAGCCTCCATCGTATCCGTCCTGCCCCATGATCCAATCCTGCCCCGTGTCTCCAATCATGCCCCGTATCTACATTCTGCCCATGCCTCAAGTCCTGCCCCCAGTGTGTCCAGCATATTACCCCCATGTTGTCCAGCAATCTGCCCCAGTGTGTCCAGCATATTACCCCCATGTTGTCCAGCAATCTGCCCCAGTGTGTCCAGCATATTACCCCCAGTGTGTCCAGCAATCTGCCCCAGTATGTCCAGCACTGCCCCCAGTGTGTCCAGCAATCTGCCCCAGTGTCCAGCCTTTCCCCAGTGTGTCCAGCAGTCTGCCCCAGTGTGTCCAGCATATTACCCCCAGTGTCCAGCATTGCCCCAGTGTGTCCAGCATATTACCCCCAGTGTGTCCAGCAATCTGCCCCAGTGTCCAGCATTGCCCCAGTGTGTCCAGAAGTCTGCCCCAGGGTCTCCAGCATTGCCTCAATGTGTCCAGAAATCTGCCCCAGGGTCTCCAGTATTGCTCCAGTGTGTCCAGCAATCTGCCCCATGGTCTCCTGTATTGCCCCAGTGTGTCCAGCATTCTGCCCCATGGTCTCCAGTATTGCCCCGGTGTATCCAGCAATCTGCCCCATGGTCTCTTGTATTGCCCCAGTGTGTCCAGCATTCTGCCCCATGGTCTCCAGTATTGCCCCGGTGTGTCCAGCAATCTGCCCCATGGTCTCCAGTATTGCCCCAGTATGTCCAGAAGTCTGCCCAGGGTCTCCAGCATTGCCTCAATGTGTCCTGAAATCTGCCCCATGGTCTCCAGTATTCAGTGTGTCCAGCAATCTGCCCCATAGTCTCCTGTATTGCCCCAGTGTGTCCAGCATTCTGCCCCATGGTCTCCAGTATTTCCCCAGTGTGTCCAGCATTCTGCCCCATGGTCTCCAGTATTGCCCCAGTGTGTCCAGCAATCTGCCCCATGGTCTCCTGTATTGCCCCAGTGTGTCCAGCATTCTGCCACATGGTCTCCTGTATTGCCCCAGTGTGTCCAGCATTCTGCCCCAGTGTGTCCAGCAATCTGCCCCATGGTCTCCTGTATTGCCCCAGTGTGTCCAGCAATCTGCCCCATGGTCTCCTGTATTGCCCCAGTGTGTCCAGCATTCTGCCACATGGTCTCCTGTATTGCCCCAGTGTGTCCAGCAATCTGCCCCATGGTCTCCTGTATTGCCCCAGTGTGTCCAGCATTCTGCCACATGGTCTCCTGTATTGCCCCAGTGTGTCCAGCATTCTGCCCCATGGTCTCCAGTATTGCCCCAGTGTGTCCAGCAATCTGCCCCATGGTCTCCTGTATTGCCCCAGTGTGTCCAGCAATCTGCCCCATGGTCTCCTGTATTGCCCCAGTGTGTCCAGCATTCTGCCACATGGTCTCCTGTATTGCCCCAGTGTGTCCAGCAATCTGCCCCATGGTCTCCAGTATTGCCCCAGTGTGTCCAGCAATCTGCCCCATAGTCTCCTGTATTGCCCCAGTGTGTCCAGCATTCTGCCACATAGTCTCCTGTATTGCCCCAGTGTGTCCAGCATTCTGCCACATAGTCTCCTGTATTGCCCCAGTGGGTCCAGCAATCTGCCCCATGGTCTCCAGTATTGCCCCAGTGTGTCCAGCAATCTGCCCCATAGTCTCCTGTATTGCCCCAGTGTGTCCAGCAATCTGCCCCATGGTCTCCAGTATTGCCCCAGTGTGTCCAGCAATCTGCCCCATGGTCTCATGTATTGCCCCAGTGTGTCCAGCAATCTGCCCCATGGTCTCCAGTATTGCCCCAGTGTGTCCAGCATTGCCCCAGCCCCAGACAGTCAGACATAAAGAAAAAAAAAAAAAAGTAAAATCCTCACCTCTCCCGTTCCTAGAGCAGGTCCGGTGCAGTCAGCGTCTCTCCGGCTCTGCGACGCTCAGGACAGAGAGGCAGAGCGGCGCGCACAGTAGTGACGTCATCGCGCCCTCTGCTCTGAGACGTCGCAGAGTCAGAGGACGCTGTAGCTGCCGGCGCCGCAGGAACCAGGAGAGGTGAGTATAGAGCGGGGGGCGGGGTCCGGTGGTGGGGGGAGCTGGCCCTGGTCGTGGCGGCGGACGGCGCCGCCCGAAGATTTAAAGGGGCGTCTATTTTTTTTTTTTTTTCTTCTCCTGCAGCGCCGGCCGCCCCCCGCATTGTGCCGCCCGGGGCGGACCGCCCCCCCCGCATCCCCCTTCCTACGCCACTGGCCTCCAGTACTGTTATGAACTGGTGATTTAGAACAACAATGGACCTGGTGCACTGAAAATGACCTGATAGTTACTAATAACATAGGACGAGCTCTGAGACGTGGGAACTCTGCTGACCGCAATCCCTAATCCTATCACACCACACTAGAGGTAGCCGTGGAGCGCTCCTGACCAGACCTAGGCGCCTCGGGCACAGCCTGAGAAACTAGCTAGCCCTGAAGACAGAAAAATAAGCCTACCTTGCCTCAGAGAAATTCCCCAAAGGAAAAGGCAGCCCCCACATATAATGACTGTGAGTAAAGATGAAAATACAAACACAGAGATGAAATAGATTTTAGCAAAGTGAGGCCCGACTTACTGAATAGACCGAGGATAGGAAAGATAGCTTTGCGGTCAGCACAAAAACCTACAAACAACCACACAGAGGGCGCAAAAAGACCCTCCGCACCGACTAACGGTACGGAGGTGCTCCCTCTGCGTCCCAGAGCTTCCAGCAAGCAAAACAAACCAATATAGCAAGCTGGACAGAAAAAATAGCAAACAAAAGTAACACAAGCAGAACTTAGCTTATGCAGGGCAGACAGGCCACAAGAACGATCCAGGAGAGAGCAAGACCAATACTGGAACATTGACTGGAGGCCAGGAACAAAGAACTAGGTGGAGTTAAATAGAGCAGCACCTAACAACTTAACCTCATCACCTGAGGAAGGAAACTCAGAAGCCGCAGCCCCACTCAGATCCACCAAAGGAAGCTCATGGACAGAACCAGCCGAAGTACCACTCATGACCACAGGAGGGAGCCTGACCACAGAATTCACAACAGTACCCCCCCTTGAGGAGGGATCACCGAACCCTCACCAGAGCCCCCAGGCCGACCAGGACGAGCCAAATGAAAGGCACGAACCAGATCGGCAGCATGAACATCAGAGGCAAAGACCCAGGAATTATCTTCCTGACCATAACCCTTCCACTTAACCAGGTACTGGAGTTTCCGTCTCGAAATACGAGAATCCAAAATCTTCTCCACTATATACTCCAACTCCCCCTCAACCAAAACCGGGGCAGGAGGATCAACGGATGGAACCACAGGTGCCACGTATCTCCGAACAATGACCTATGGAACACATTATGGATGGAAAAAGAAGCCGGGAGGGTCAAACGAAAAGACACAGGATTAAGAACCTCAGAAATCCTATACGGACCAATGAAACGAGGCTTAAACTTAGGAGAGGAAACTTTCATAGGAATATAACGAGACGACAACCAAACCAAATCCCCAACACGAAGTCGGGGACCCACACAGCGCCTGCGGTTAGCGAAACGTTGAGCCTTCTCCTGGGACAATGTCAAATTGTCCACCACATGAGTCCAAATCTGCTGCAACCTATCCACCACAGTATCCACACCAGGACAGTCCGAAGACTCAGCCTGCCCTGAGGAGAAACGAGGATGGAAACCAGAATTGCAGAAAAACGGCGAAACCATAGTAGCCGAGCTGGCCCGATTATTAAGGGCGAACTCAGCCAAAGGCAAAATGGACACACAATCATCCTGATCAGCAGAAACAAAACATCTCAGATATGTTTCCAAGGTCTGATTGGTTCGTTCAGTTTGGCCATTTGTCTGAGGATGGAAAGCCGAGGAAAAAGACAAATCAATGCCCATCCTAGCACAAAAGGCTCGCCAAAACCTCGAAACAAACTGGGAACCTCTGTCAGAAACGATGTTCTCCGGAATGCCATGTAAACGAACCACATGCTGGAAAAACAATGGCACCAAATCAGAGGATGAAGGCAATTTAGACAAGGGTACCAAATGGACCATCTTAGAGAAGCGATCACAAACCACCCAGATGACCGACATCTTTTGAGAGACGGGGAGATCCGAAATAAAATCCATAGAGATATGTGTCCAGGGCCTCTTCGGGACCAGCAAGGGCAAAAGCAACCCACTGGCATGAGAACAGCAGGGCTTAGCCCGAGCACAAATTCCACAGGACTGCACAAACGAACGCACATCCCGCGACAGAGACGGCCACCAAAAGGATCTAGCCACCAAATCTCTGGTACCAAAGATTCCAGGATGACCAGCCAACACCGAACAATGAACCTCAGAGATAACTCTACTCGTCCATTTATCAGGGACAAACAGTTTCTCCGCTGGGCAACGGTCAGGTCTATCAGCCTGAAATTTTTGCAGCACCCACCGCAAATAAGGGAAATGGCAGACAAAATTACCCCCTCTTTGAGAATACCCGCCGGCTCAGGCAAACCCGGAGAGTCGGGCACAAAACTCCTAGACAGGGCATCCGCCTTCACATTCTTAGAGCCCGGAAGGTGCGAAACCACAAAGTCAAAATGGGAGAAAAACAGCGACCAACGAGCCTGTCTAGGATTCAACCGTTTGGCAGACTCGAGATAAGTCAAGTTCTTGTGATCAGTCAAGACCTCCATGAGATGCTTAGCTCCTTCAAGCCAATGACGCCACTCCTCGAATGCCCACTTCATGGCCAGCAACTCTCGATTGCCAACATCATAATTACGCTCAGCAGGCGAAAACTTCCTGGAAAAAAAGGCACATGGTTTCATCACCGAGCCATCAGAACTTCTTTGCGACAAAACAGCCCCTGCTCCAATCTCAGAAGCATCAACCTCGACCTGGAACGGGAGCGAAACATCTGCCTGGCACAACACAGGGGCAGAAGAAAAACGACGCTTCAACTCCTGAAAAGCTTCCACAGCAGCAGAAGACCAATTGACCACATCAGCACCCTTCTTGGTTAAATCAGTCAACGGTTTAGCAATACTAGAAAAATTATTGATGAAGCGACGATAAAAATTAGCAAAGCCCAGGAACTTTTGCAGACTCTTCAGAGATGTCGGCTGAGTCCAATCATAAATGGCCTGAACTTTAACAGGGTCCATCTCGATAGTAGAAGGGGAAAAAATGAAACCCAAAAATGAAACCTTCTGAACACCAAAGTGACACTTTGACCCCTTCACAAACAAAGAATTCGCACGCAGGACCTGGAACACCATTTTGACCTGCTTCACGTGAGATTCCCAATCATCCGAGAAGACCAAAATATCATCCAAGTATACAATCAGGAATTTATCCAGGTACTCTCAGAAGATGTCATGCATAAAGGACTGAAATACTGATGGAGCATTGGAAAGCCCGAATGGCATAACCAGGTACTCAAAATGGCCCTCGGGCGTATTAAATGCTGTTTTCCATTCATCGCCCTGTTTAATACGCACAAGATTATACGCACCACGAAGATCTATCTTGGTGAACCAACTAGCCCCCTTAATCCGAGCAAACAAATCAGACAGCAGCGGCAAGGGGTACTGAAATTTGACTGTGATTTTATTTAGAAGGCGGTAATCAATACAAGGTCTCAACGAACCATCCTTCTTGGCCACAAAAAAGAACCCTGCTCCCAATGGCGACGACGACGGGCGAATATGACCCTTCTCCAAGGATTCCTTTACGTAACTCCGCATAGCGGCGTGCTCAGGCACAGACAAATTAAACAGTCGACCTTTAGGAAATTTACTACCAGGAATCAAATCGATAGCACAATCGCAATCCCTATGCGGAGGTAGGGCACTGGACTTGGGCTCATCAAATACATCCCGGTAATCTGACAAGAACTCTGGGACCTCAGAAGAGGTGGATGATGAAATAGACAGAAATGGAACATCACCATGTACCCCCTGACAACCCCAGCTGGACACAGACATTGATTTCCAATCCAATACTGGGTTATGGACTTGTAGCCATGGCAACCCCAACACGACCACATCATGCAGATTATGCAACACCAAAAAGCGAATATCCTCCTGATGCGCAGGAGCCATGCACATGGTCAGTTGGGTCCAGTACTGAGGCTTATTCTTGGCCAAAGGCGTAGCATCAATTCCTCTCAATGGAATAGGATACTGCAAAGGCTCCAAGAAAAACCCACAGCGCCTAGCATACTCCAAGTCCATCAAATTCAGGGCAGCACCTGAATCCACAAATGCCATGACAGAATAGGATGACAAAGAGCAGATCAAAGTAACGGACAAAAGAAATTTCGACTGTACCGTACCAATGGTGGCAGACCTAGCGAACCGCTTAGTGCGCTTAGGACAATCGGAGATAGCATGATTGGAATCACCACAATAAAAACACAGCCCATTCCGACGTCTGTGTTCTTGCCGTTCAGCTCTGGTCAAAGTCCTATCACATTGCATACGCTCAGGTTTATGCTCAGATAATACCGCCAAATGGTGCACAGTTTTACGCTCACGTAAGCGTCGATCGATCTGAATGGCCAAAGACATATACTCATTCAGACCAGCAGGCATAGGAAATCCCACCATGACATCCTTAAGGGCTTCAGAGAGACCCTTTCTGAAAATTGCTGCCAGCGCACATTCATTCCATTGAGTGAGCACAGACCACTTCCTAAACTTCTGACAATATATCTCTACCTCATCCTGACCCTGACACAGCGCCAGCAAATTTTTCTCTGTCTGATCCACTGAATTAGGTTCATCATACAGCAATCCGAGCGCAAGAAAAAACGCATCAATATCACATAATGCAGGATCTCCTGGCGCAAGGGAAAATGCCCAGTCTTGAGGGTCGCCACGTAAATAAGAAATAATGATCTTAACTTGTTGAACTGGGTCACCAGAGGAGCGGGGTTTCAAAACCAGAAATAGTTTACAATTATTTTTAAAACTCAGAAACTTAGCTCTCCAGAAAACAAATCAGGAATAGGAATTCTAGGTTCTAACATAGAATTCTGAACCACAAAGTCTTGAATATTTTGTACTCTTGCAGTGACATGATCCACACAAGAAGACAGGCTTTTGATGTCCATCACTACACCTGTGTCCTGAACCACCCAAATGTCTAGGGGAAAAGAAAGACAAAACACAGTGCAGAGAAAAAAAAATGGTCTCAGAACTTCTCTTTTCCCTCTATTGAGAAGCATTAGTACTTTGGGCCTCCAGTACTGTTATGAACTGGTTATTTAGAACAACAATTGACCTGGTGCACTGAAAATGACCTGATAGTTACTAATAACATAGGACGAGCTCTGAGACGTGGGAACTCTGCTGACCGCAATCCCTAATCCTATCACACCACACTAGAGGTAGCCGTGGAGCGCTCCTGACCAGACCTAGGCGCCTCGGGCACAGCCTGAGAAACTAGCTAGCCCTGAAGACAGAAAAATAAGCCTACCTTGCCTCAGAGAAATTCCCCAAAGGAAAACGCAGCCCCCACATATAATGACTGTGAGTAAAGATGAAAATACAAACACAGACTCTTGCAGTGAGATGATCCACACAAGAAGACAGGCTTTTGATGTCCATCACTACACCTGTGTCCTGAACCACCCAAATGTCTAGGGGAAAAGAAAGACAAAACACAGTGCAGAGAAAAAAAAAATGGTCTCAGAACTTCTCTTTTCCCTCTATTGAGAAGCATTAGTACTTTGGGCCTCCAGCAGAGGCGTAGCTAGAGCTTTTGCCGCCCGGGGCTGTTCCCGAGTTTGGCGCCCCCCCCCCCCCCCCCGGCTCAATACACACAAAGGTTACCAAAAACGGTTTTCCTGTTTTGTAGAACTTAAACTGGGCCTAATGGTGTCACCCCCACATGCCACACCTGTGACTTAATACCACCACACCATGACCAGGCCACATAGTGACCGAATAATACTACATACAAGGGACAAATACCACAACACCATTTCCAGACCACATATTACCACCACATAGTGACTGAATACTACAATACTGATCAGTAATAAAAAAAAAACCACAATACTATCACCATAAGTGCCAGTATTCACAGGAGATCTGTACTTAGTATGCAGTGTCTTTGTAGAGGTAATACAGAGATCACTGGTGACATTATACACAGGACCTCTATATAGTATACAGTGTATAGTGTCAGTGTATAGGTAACACTGACTCACCAGTGACGTCTCTAGGTGAAGTCCTTCATCTTTCATCCAGCACAGACCGCCATCATTCCTTCCAGCCAGGACTCGTTTCTGCAGGAAATAACACAGTTATCTCGAGCTCCGCTTGCAGAACACATTACTTAATTTTTCACAACTTCTACATTACATCACATGAAGAAAAAAAGGTGATATAGTGTCACTCTGCACAGTAACAGGACCGCTCCCCCATTTAAAACAGTATACTCAAAAAATAAAATAAATACATCACTGCAGTAATAATATCCCTTAATTAGCCCCTATGGTAATAATATTCCCCACCCTGGCCCCGTTTCTCATTCCTGGCTCCAGCCATATGTTCTCGCATCCTGCCCTCATGACTATCCATTCTACCCCATATGATCTCCACATCCTGCCCCACCAGCGTCCATCGTATCCGTCCTGCCCCATGATCCAATCCTGCCCCGTGTCTCCAATCATGCCCCGTATCTACATTCTGCCCATGCCTCAAGTCCTGCCCCCAGTGTGTCCAGCATATTACCCCCATGTTGTCCAGCAATCTGCCCCAGTGTGTCCAGCATATTACCCCCATGTTGTCCAGCAATCTGCCCCAGTGTGTCCAGCATATTACCCCCAGTGTGTCCAGCAATCTGCCCCAGTATGTCCAGCACTGCCCCCAGTGTGTCCAGCAATCTGCCCCAGTGTCCAGCCTTTCCCCAGTGTGTCCAGCAGTCTGCCCCAGTGTGTCCAGCATATTACCCCCAGTGTCCAGCATTGCCCCAGTGTGTCCAGCATATTACCCCCAGTGTGTCCAGCAATCTGCCCCAGTGTCCAGCATTGCCCCAGTGTGTCCAGAAGTCTGCCCCAGGGTCTCCAGCATTGCCTCAATGTGTCCAGAAATCTGCCCCAGGGTCTCCAGTATTGCTCCAGTGTGTCCAGCAATCTGCCCCATGGTCTCCTGTATTGCCCCAGTGTGTCCAGCATTCTGCCCCATGGTCTCCAGTATTGCCCCGGTGTATCCAGCAATCTGCCCCATGGTCTCTTGTATTGCCCCAGTGTGTCCAGCATTCTGCCCCATGGTCTCCAGTATTGCCCCGGTGTGTCCAGCAATCTGCCCCATGGTCTCCAGTATTGCCCCAGTATGTCCAGAAGTCTGCCCAGGGTCTCCAGCATTGCCTCAATGTGTCCTGAAATCTGCCCCATGGTCTCCAGTATTCAGTGTGTCCAGCAATCTGCCCCATAGTCTCCTGTATTGCCCCAGTGTGTCCAGCATTCTGCCCCATGGTCTCCAGTATTTCCCCAGTGTGTCCAGCATTCTGCCCCATGGTCTCCAGTATTGCCCCAGTGTGTCCAGCAATCTGCCCCATGGTCTCCTGTATTGCCCCAGTGTGTCCAGCATTCTGCCACATGGTCTCCTGTATTGCCCCAGTGTGTCCAGCATTCTGCCCCAGTGTGTCCAGCAATCTGCCCCATGGTCTCCTGTATTGCCCCAGTGTGTCCAGCAATCTGCCCCATGGTCTCCTGTATTGCCCCAGTGTGTCCAGCATTCTGCCACATGGTCTCCTGTATTGCCCCAGTGTGTCCAGCAATCTGCCCCATGGTCTCCTGTATTGCCCCAGTGTGTCCAGCATTCTGCCACATGGTCTCCTGTATTGCCCCAGTGTGTCCAGCATTCTGCCCCATGGTCTCCAGTATTGCCCCAGTGTGTCCAGCAATCTGCCCCATGGTCTCCTGTATTGCCCCAGTGTGTCCAGCAATCTGCCCCATGGTCTCCTGTATTGCCCCAGTGTGTCCAGCATTCTGCCACATGGTCTCCTGTATTGCCCCAGTGTGTCCAGCAATCTGCCCCATGGTCTCCAGTATTGCCCCAGTGTGTCCAGCAATCTGCCCCATAGTCTCCTGTATTGCCCCAGTGTGTCCAGCATTCTGCCACATAGTCTCCTGTATTGCCCCAGTGTGTCCAGCATTCTGCCACATAGTCTCCTGTATTGCCCCAGTGGGTCCAGCAATCTGCCCCATGGTCTCCAGTATTGCCCCAGTGTGTCCAGCAATCTGCCCCATAGTCTCCTGTATTGCCCCAGTGTGTCCAGCAATCTGCCCCATGGTCTCCAGTATTGCCCCAGTGTGTCCAGCAATCTGCCCCATGGTCTCATGTATTGCCCCAGTGTGTCCAGCAATCTGCCCCATGGTCTCCAGTATTGCCCCAGTGTGTCCAGCATTGCCCCAGCCCCAGACAGTCAGACATAAAGAAAAAAAAAAAAAAGTAAAATCCTCACCTCTCCCGTTCCTAGAGCAGGTCCGGTGCAGTCAGCGTCTCTCCGGCTCTGCGACGCTCAGGACAGAGAGGCAGAGCGGCGCGCACAGTAGTGACGTCATCGCGCCCTCTGCTCTGAGACGTCGCAGAGTCAGAGGACGCTGTAGCTGCCGGCGCCGCAGGAACCAGGAGAGGTGAGTATAGAGCGGGGGGCGGGGTCCGGTGGTGGGGGGAGCTGGCCCTGGTCGTGGCGGCGGACGGCGCCGCCCGAAGATTTAAAGGGGCGTCTTTTTTTTTTTTTTTTCTTCTCCTGCAGCGCCGGCCGCCCCCCGCATTGTGCCGCCCGGGGCGGACCGCCCCCCCCGCATCCCCCTTCCTACGCCACTGGCCTCCAGTACTGTTATGAACTGGTGATTTAGAACAACAATGGACCTGGTGCACTGAAAATGACCTGATAGTTACTAATAACATAGGACGAGCTCTGAGACGTGGGAACTCTGCTGACCGCAATCCCTAATCCTATCACACCACACTAGAGGTAGCCGTGGAGCGCTCCTGACCAGACCTAGGCGCCTCGGGCACAGCCTGAGAAACTAGCTAGCCCTGAAGACAGAAAAATAAGCCTACCTTGCCTCAGAGAAATTCCCCAAAGGAAAAGGCAGCCCCCACATATAATGACTGTGAGTAAAGATGAAAATACAAACACAGAGATGAAATAGATTTTAGCAAAGTGAGGCCCGACTTACTGAATAGACCGAGGATAGGAAAGATAGCTTTGCGGTCAGCACAAAAACCTACAAACAACCACACAGAGGGCGCAAAAAGACCCTCCGCACCGACTAACGGTACGGAGGTGCTCCCTCTGCGTCCCAGAGCTTCCAGCAAGCAAAACAAACCAATATAGCAAGCTGGACAGAAAAAATAGCAAACAAAAGTAACACAAGCAGAACTTAGCTTATGCAGGGCAGACAGGCCACAAGAACGATCCAGGAGAGAGCAAGACCAATACTGGAACATTGACTGGAGGCCAGGAACAAAGAACTAGGTGGAGTTAAATAGAGCAGCACCTAACGACTTAACCTCATCACCTGAGGAAGGAAACTCAGAAGTCGCAGCCCCACTCACATCCACCAAAGGAAGCTCATGGACAGAACCAGCCGAAGTACCACTCATGACCACAGGAGGGAGCCTGACCACAGAATTCACAACACATGGCATTCCGGAGAACATCGTTTCTGACAGAGGTTCCCAGTTTGTTTCGAGGTTTTGGCGAGCCTTTTGTGCTAGGATGGGCATTGATTTGTCTTTTTCCTCGGCTTTCCATCCTCAGACAAATGGCCAAACTGAACGAACCAATCAGACCTTGGAAACATATCTGAGATGTTTTGTTTCTGCTGATCAGGATGATTGGGTGTCCTTTTTGCCTTTGGCTGAGTTCGCCCTTAATAATCGGGCCAGCTCGGCTACTTTGGTTTCGCCGTTTTTCTGCAATTCTGGTTTCCATCCTCGTTTCTCTTCAGGGCAGGTTGAGTCTTCGGACTGTCCTGGTGTGGATACTGTGGTGGATAGGTTGCAGCAGATTTGGACTCATGTAGTGGACAATTTGACATTGTCCCAGGAGAAGGCTCAACGTTTCTCTAACTGCAGACGCTGTGTGGGTCCCTGACTTCGTGTTGGGGATTTGGTTTGGTTGTCATCTCGTTATATTCCTATGAAAGTTTCCTCTCCTAAGTTTAAGCCTCGTTTCATTGGTCCGCATAGGATTTCTGAGGTTCTTAATCCTGTGTCTTTTCGTTTGACCCTCCCAGCTTCTTTTTCCATCCATAATGTATTCCATAGGTCATTGTTGCGGAGATACGTGGCACCTGTGGTTCCATCCGTTGATCCTCCTGCTCCGGTTTTGGTTGAGGGAGAGTTGGAGTATATAGTGGAGAAGATTTTGTATTCTCGTATTTTGAGACGGAAACTCCAGTACCTGGTTAAGTGGAAGGGTTATGGTCAGGAAGATAATTCCTGGGTCTTTTCCTCTGATGTTCATGCTGCCGATCTGGTTCGTGCCTTTCATTTGGCTCATCCTGGTCGGCCTGGGGGCTCTGGTGAGGGTTTGGTGACCCCTCCTCAAGGGGGGGGTACTGTTGTGAATTCTGTGGTCAGGCTCCCTCCTGTGGTCATGAGTGGTACTTCGGCTGGTTCTGTCCATGAGCTTCCTTTGGTGGATGTGAGTGGGGCTGTGGCTTCTGAGTTTCCTTCCTCAGGTGATGAGGTTAAGTCGTTAGGTGCTGCTCTATTTAACTCCACCTAGTTCTTTGTTCCTGGCCTCCAGTCAATGTTCCAGTATTGGTCTTGCTCTCTCCTGGATCGTTCTTGTGGCCTGTCTGCCCTGCATAAGCTAAGTTCTGCGTGTGTTACTTTTGTTTGCTATTTTTTCTGTCCAGCTTGCTATATTGGTTTGTCTTGCTTGCTGGAAGCTCTGGGACGCAGAGGGAGCACCTCCGTACCGTTAGTCGGTGCGGAGGGTCTTTTTGCGCCCTCTGCGTGGTTGTTTGTAGGTTTTTGTGCTGACCGCAAAGCTATCTTTCCTATCCTCGGTCTATTCAGTAAGTCGGGCCTCACTTTGCTAAAATATATTTCATCTCTGTGTTTGTATTTTCATCTTTACTCACAGTCATTATATGTGGGGGCTGCCTTTTCCTTTGGGGAATTTCTCTGAGGCAAGGTAGGCTTATTTTTCTATCTTCAGGGCTAGCTAGTTTCTCAGGCTGTGCCCGAGGCGCCTAGGTCTGGTCAGGAGCGCTCCACGGCTACCTCTAGTGTGGTGTGATAGGATTAGGGATTGCGGTCAGCAGAGTTCCCACGTCTCAGAGCTCGTCCTATGTTATTAGTAACTATCAGGTCATTTTCAGTGCTCTTATCCACCAGGTCCATTGTGGTTCTAAATCACCTGTTCATAACACCGGACTCAGCATACCCAGTGGCCAAAGGCGGGAACAGCTACCTTCCGCTGGGCCGCTGTACACTGCTACCAAGTCGAAGTTGACCCGGCATTGGGGGCTACAACTAACCAAGGGGTGGAAGACATGGAGGAAGTGCTGCATGAAGTAGACCCCGTGCAGGCAGCCCGGGCAGATAATCGACAACAGCATCGACAGGTCGTGTGGGTTAATGGGAAACGCATGCAGGGACTAAGAGATTCCGGAGCAACTTTGACCCTTGTGAAGCCTCATCTCGTCCGGGACCAAGAGAAGACGGACCGGACAGTGGCAGTCCGTGTAGCAGGGGGAGCCATACATCGACTGCCCACTGCCAGGATTCACCTGAACTGGGGAGTTGGGGATGGCCTTGTTGAGGTCAGCTTGATGGAGGATTTGCCTGCAGACGTTTTGCTGGGAAATTACTTGGGGCCCATGTTGTCTGCCTTCTCGGTTGCCCCTCTGGCTGAGACAAATCCTGTGACCACCCGGAGACAAGCTCGAGCTGCGGAGGCGGAATCACACTCAGAGGAGGCCCAGGTAAGACATCCCAGCCCTACACGTATTCCCATAGCCAGACACATTTCTTGGGCCACCCCAGATGAATTTAAGAGGGAGTTACTTGAGGATCCTTCATTGGAGGGATATCGTGGGAAGGCACAGGAGGGGAAAGGGGTACTGGAAGGGGAACAGTTTGTATGGAAGCAGGGACTCCTCTACCGGATCACAGAGCAGCACCACACAGGGATGAGCCCCACTATAAAACGACAGCTGGTAGTTCCCAAGAAGTATAGGCAGGAGTTACTGCGAATCTCTCATGACATACCCTCGGCTGGGAACTTCGGCATCAGTCGCACCAGGCATCGTCTGACACAAAACTTCTTTTGGCCGGGGGTAACCTATGATGTTCGTCAATACTGCCAGACCTGTGACAGTTGCCAGCGCATTGGCAAGAGGGGAGATCGATGCACGGCCAAATTACGCCCCCTCCCCATTGTGGAGGAACCATTTAGCCGAGTAGCGGTCGATCTGATAGGGCCGTTAGCCAAACCCAGTCCGTCAGGGAAAAGGTATATATTGACAGTGGTAGATTATGCCACACGGTATCCAGAGGCGGTTGCGTTACCTAACATACTGGCAGAGACAGTGGCGGCTGCCCTGCTCCAGGTTTTCTCACGGGTTGGATTTCCTCGGGAGATTATCTCAGACCAGGGTACCCAGTTTACACCAGAGGTGACCAACCAACTGTGGAAGCTGTGCGGCGTAAAGTCCATTAGAAGCGCCCCGTACCACCCGCAAACCAATGGGTTGTGTGAACGCTTTAACGGAACGTTAAAACAACTTATTGGGACTTTTACCAGGACCTACAGAGACTGGGAGAAATTCTTGCCTCATCTCCTGTTTGCTTATCGAGAGGTGCCCCAAGAATCCACGGGGTTCTCCCCATTCGAACTGGTATACGGGAGACGGGTAAGGGGACCCCTAGACTTAGTGCTAGAACACTGGGAAGGGGAGGGCATCATAGAAGGGGTACCTATTGTACCCTATGTGCTGTAATTCCGGGACCACCTACAGGAGCTGACCCAGGCTGTATGTGGGAACATGCAGGTGGCCCGGTGGCGCCAGCACGTATGGTACGATCGGAGGGCCAGAGAGCACACCTTGGAAATAGGGCAGAAGGTCCTGGTGTTAGAGCCCACTAGTCAGAACAAGTTCCAAGCAGCATGGCAGGGGCCCTACCAGGTAGTGGGGAAAATAGCCGACACCACCTATAATGTCGCCGATTGTGACGACCCCAGGGTTATCCGCATGTTCCACGTGAATATGCTGAAGCCCTATCGGGAGCGCCCTGAAGAGGTAGTGGCCAAGCAGAGGATTTAGCTGGACTTCCCTTGCCGGATGTCTTAGGGGAGAGGACTCAGTCTAAAACATGGGACCAGGTACACTGGGGTGAAGACTTAGGTCCCCAGGAGAGGCAGCAGGCGGAGGAGCTGTTGAGGCAGCGACAGAGGATGTTTTCAGGGAAACCCGGGTACACTCACCTGGCACAACACAAGGTTGAGACCCAGGATCAGACCCCCTCGCGACAACCCCCTTCCGCGTCCTTGAGTCTGTACGAGAAGGGATGCGACAAGAGATACAAGAGATGTTGCGTTTAGGGGTCATTGAAGAGTCAGATAGTCCCTGGGCATCCCCCGCAGTGTTAGTGCCCAAGAAGGATGGGACTACACGGTTTTGTGTAGACTATCGTAAGCTCAATGAGAAAACAGTGACGAATGCGTATCCCATGCCGCGTGTGGATGACTTGTTAGACCGGCTGGCAGGGGCAAAGTATTTGACCACCATCGATCTATGCAAAGGCTACTGGCAGATTCCCTTTAGTCCTGATGCTATTCCCAAGTCGGCATTTGTCACCCCGTTTGGCTTATTCCAGTTTCGAGTTATGCCATTCGGGATGAAGACTGCCCCGGCGATTTCCAGAGGCTGGCTGACCGGCTTCTGGATGGTCTCCAGGACTATGCGTGTGCCTACCTGGATGACATCGCCATCTACAGCGCGACATGGGAAGAGCATCTAAATCACCTAGAGACAGTATTAGACAGGATCCACAAGGCCGGAATCACCCTGAACTCAAACAAGTGTCACGTGGGCAAAGCAGAGGTTCAGTATTTAGGGCATTGGGTGGGAAGTGGGAAACAGAGACCAGAACCAGCCAAGATTGAGGCCATAGCCAAATGGCCCACCCCACGCACTAAAACCCAGGTCATGGCGTTTCTAGGGACAGCGGGGTATTACAGGAAATTCGTTCCCAATTACAGCAGCGTAGCCAAGCCCCTCACTGATCTGACCCGTAAGAACCAACCCTGCCAGGTAACCTGGACCCCAGAGTGTGAGGAAGCCTTCCGCCAGCTAAATGACGCCCTCACCAATACCCCTGTATTGGCCGCACCCGATCCAACTAAAGGTTTCCTTGTTCACACAGATGCTTCTATGTTTGGATTGGGGGCAGTACTAAGCCAAGTCGGGCCGGACGGCCAAGAACACCCGGTAGCTTACCTGAGTCGGAAACTACTGCCCCGTGAAGTGAGCTATGCGGCCATCGAGAAGGAGTGCCTGGCAATAGTATGGGCACTCAAAAAGTTACAACCATATTTGTATGGACGACAGTTTTCCCTCCTAACGGACCATAATCCCCTAGTCTGGCTTAATCGGGTCTCCGGAGACAACGCCAGATTGCTGCGGTGGAGTTTAGCCCTACAACCTCTGGACTTCACCATCCACTACAGACCCGGCAAACAAAACGGTAATGCCGATGGACTAAGCCGACAAACGGAACTTGTACCAACCCCATAAACTTCGGTCATTCCCAAACCGATCCGTTAAGGATCAGACTGTGTATGCTGATCGCGTCGCTGAAAAGGGGAGCCGTGTTACAGAACCCCCAAGAATATGTTATGCAGTATATATTATGTATAATAGGTTCCATGTGAAATGCATCAGTCCACAGGCTGCGCCCCTGGTCAGAGGGGACAAGATATTCTCTCTTCTGACCTCCCCCACCTTTGTAATTCCCACAGTAAATATCAGCAGGCTCCGGCCCCCTGTGTATCTGTGTTATATATTCTGTGTGCTGTGAATAAAGTGTGTTCTTTTAGACTGGAAATACGTGGAGTAGCAGTCAGCTTTTATATGCTCTCACGTAATCAAGGAATTCCAGCCAGCGTCATTCATTCAGAATCCAGCAAAAGCAGAGTGGACCTCCTGAAACACGGGGGGTGCTGAAAGAGGTACTACAGCACAGTAGACCCCGTTACACCCGGTACTGCAGCATTTGGTCTGACTAGTATAACTAACGGTAGGAGTTCCTGATCCGTTTCGCCCCAGACATGCAGGAGTCTTCCCAAGTAGCTGACCGCCATCATGACGCAGCTGTCCTGTATTCCCCTGCCTCACCAGCAAACATTACTCTTAGGCCCTGGATGAGCTGAGCTCCTTTGCTTGTAGAATGTTACATGGCTCAACTGCCCTGCAAGGGCTCTAAGGCCCTTCTGACTAAATTCAGGAAGCTCACTACACCTTACACAGTTGGCTCTCCTAATTTAACTAGTTCCTATCATACTAATGTCTTATACTATTGTGCCCCCCTCTAGTGGGCCAATCTGAATACTGCCCTTTCCCTAGACAATAACATATGTACATGGCATTGGCACTCTTATAATATACATAGCATTTAACAATTATATACAAGATAGCAGCAGTGCATGTTAAACACACCAGTTTATCAGGTGTTACATAGTGGATGCTTTCCTGAAACGGAAAGTACTTGCAAGCAGCATAATACAAAGAATAGCAGGTTTACCCAGAATCCTTTGCAGTAGGCGGAGCTATGCAATCATCTCTTTCCACCCCTGTCTAATCCACAGCGCTTGGAACCGCCAAGCGTGCAATGCTGCGGATTAGTTTCTAAATTTACACAGCCAACCAATTCCTACCTGTGGACACGTGTTTCGGGCTTTAGGCCCTCATCAGCACAGGGCTGGAATTGGTTGGCTGTATGGAGTGGGGCTCGGTGAGCAAGCGATACATACATGCTAGCCACCTTAGGGAGAGACCCAAGTTGGGCTAAATGTAGCGGGACGAAAGAGACCAAAAAGCCCTCTACTTAAAGGAAATACATAGTGGATGCTTTCCTGAAACGGAAAGTACTTGCAAGCAGCATAATACAAAGAATAGCAGGTTTACCCAGAATCCTTTGCAGTAGGCGGAGCTATGCAAATCATCTCTTTCCACCCCTGTCTAATCCACAGCGCTTGGAACCGCCAAGCGTGCAATGCTGCGGATTAGTTTCTAAATTTACACAGCCAACCAATTCCTACCTGTGGACACGTGTTTCGGGCTTTAGGCCCTCATCAGCACAGGGCTGGAATTGGTTGGCTGTATGGAGTGGGGCTCGGTGAGCAAGCGATACATACATGCTAGCCACCTTAGGGAGAGACCCAAGTTTGGCTAAATGTAGCGGGACGAAAGAGACCAAAAAGCCCTCTACATTTAGCCCAACTTGGGTCTCTCCCTAAGGTGGCTAGCATGTATGTACAGTTTATCAGGGACATAAAACACGGGCCAGGGAAAGTGGGCACAACTAGTCCTTGTGCACTCCATACATCCCTCCCTCCTTTAAATATTTTCATCCCCGACCATGTAGTACAGGAGGATATAACTTTAGTATGTACAATATAATACTCCAAGCAGGGAGGCAAACAATTAAACGAGGTAGAACGTCTTTCAGCTAAGCATAGGGTGCGGAGACCACTCGCCGCAAAAAGTCTTTAGACCCATATAAGAGTCCAGTAAAACAAAACACGTAGTCCATTATCATAGAAAAACTACTTGTGGCCGGAGAAAGTCTTTTTGCTCCACAATGAAGTCCATTTTCCTATGGCAACTCAAACAAGTGCAACACCATCCTAAATTACTCAAGTCCCGTCTACCTTCAGGACACGAGCACGTACACTGTCCATATGTAATTTTAGCACAGGCCATATGAATCATCCTGACCTACTCATCAGGTCCTTAGTCCTTGAGCGATCTCCAATACCATAAAAATAATTTTTATTAAATTGCTCTTAAAAAATAACCAATGACCTAAAAACAAACCACACCAAGCAATAATAAATCTACTATACTAGACAACACTCACGGGTGGGCTGGGGGATGGGTATCCCTGTTACACCCTTATAATCCCTACCTGAACCATACCTATCTGCGGAGGTTGGTACCCTCTTGGACGCAATGTGGCGCCCCCGCTCCTCGACGGTATTAGTTTTTTTGGTGAGACGTTGTTTACACTAATCCAGCAATATAGTGAATATACTTTTTTTTCTTGAGGGATCTCCCCCTCCCTCCTTTGTATGGAGTACGGCTCTTTAAAAAATATGCGTGCTGCACTTTCCTAACAGTAAAGTTCAGGTAAAATACATTAGAACACAGTCTCTTTTTAGCACCCACACACAGTTTGTTTCTTCAGTCCACAGGCCCATAACTCCACAGGGTTAAAGTCCTGCAATCCAGTAGGTGAAGCGCAACGTGCGCAAAAGAACTGGGATAGGGGAAACTCAACGTTCAACTTGTAACTGTGGCCGGCCACACTGCACCTGACTTCGGTGCGACAGGGCTATTTTTGCCCACAGGGACCCGGAACAGTCCCATTTTATCAGTGATTTGGTACAACAAGCACAGTGTTTACAAAAGGGGTTAAATGGCATCCACTCAGCGACATCCATCCCATGCCACTTTATCTCCTTTTGGGCTCCATGCCCGTATTCGGGCCGACGATGACTCTGCAGCCGCAGGCTTCGTGTTCTGCAAAGACATGACAGGAGAAGGGCTTAGCCAGGCAGTGGCCAGGGAACAGGGGGCCAACTGAGCCTGTTCCAGGCCCACATAAAGTCCCAATTCATCTTCTTGATGTAGACTAACGGCCACGACGTAGTACTCCGAGGGCCATCCTCCTTACAAAAGTTGGCTCAGTCTCCCTCCCTTAGGGGCCTGTCGAATTTTACATCTGTGTACACCAACTGCCCACTGGCCCGTCTGGCCATAGCACCCCCTCCTGGTCGGCGCAGCTCTGTCCACACGTCCTTCTGCTTGTTATGCTCAATGACTCCCGCAATCCAGGCAGCCTGCCCAGGGAATGGAAAGGGGCCCTTCGTCTCCTGGTGGAAATGAGACAGACCGAGGGAGAAGGTGCCATTACGCATAGGGCCTGCTCTCCGAAGTTTGGGGCCAAGGTCCACTCACCAGCATCTGCTAGAGCATTCCGGCCGCCACCGTTCCGCTACCATCGGATCCTTCCGCCAGTACTGCTGCACACTCCGACTCCTCCACTTTTGGCGCGAGCTCCTCTGGAGTAGTCTCTGTTTCCGATTTACCGGCCTCCAGCTCCCGATGATGACGTTCCAGCTGCAGCAGCTGCCGGCACCGCTCCTCTGCAGGTACAGGGAATCGGTCAATCCAGGATTCGGCGTGATTCCCCTCAGCCTTCCGGGTCAGGCTTGTTCTTCCTCCTGTCACCATCTCCACTCGATGCTGCCTATGCCGCCGCAACTCCATGTGCATGAGTGGTTAATCGCTGCCGGTGCCGTATCTTGCAATGGCACAGTGCAGCTGCACACAGGGTCTTCTTCTGGACCCCACCCGTTGCAAGGTGGGGTTGCTTCCGATCGTTCATCCCATGCAAGGTGAGAGGTCTTCTTCTCCTTCATTGCGCACACCATATATTTTACTGGTTCGGAGCATTTATGGTTTGTCTTGGGATTTGCTATAAATTTCTGGTGAGTGTGGGTCAGATGTTCAGTTGCTCTGCTGAGGGCCTTGGTGCTCTGTCTACCCACACTTCAACACAACCATGCTGCAATGGTAGCTACTAAATTGCTGATGGCATAGATGTAGATAGAGCAGAAGATGCAATTCAAGTGCAGTGACCCCCCCTAAAAAAGAGCATCAGTGGGTTGCTGAGAGTAGGACCTTCATTTTCTGATTTTGATGGCCAATCCCGAGGGTTAGCCTTCAATATTTTAAACCTGTAAACCCCCTTAAGGCCACGCTCACATGTTCAGTATTTGGTCAGTATTTTACCTCAGTATTTGTCAGCCAAACCCAGGAGTGGAACAATCAGAGGAAAAGTTTAATAGAAACCCGCCATCATTTCTGTATTATCACCCACTCCTGGTTTTGGCTTACTGAGGTAAAATACTGACCAAATACTGAAAATGTGAACATGGTCTAACAATGACCAGTATGGAGCATCCAATATTGTCTTCTATTTTCTTGATTACACAATAAAATCTAGGGGGCCACATCATTCTCAACTGGATGAGACCCCCACAAACCTAATAATTATTCAACTGTAGAAGGAGGTTTCAAGATACTCAAGCTTAATATTTAGAATGTGAAAGAAAACAAAATGGCTTTGTTTCTGGGAACAAGGAGAGCAAAACCAGAGTCAAGATGTTAGCTCTCCATTGACATGTTAGCAATATGCATTCCTCAATACGGTGTAGTAATTAGGTTTTCTCCTTGTGAGAACATCCATAGAATTTACTGTCCTTTCTACTGCCATTACCAGACTGGAAGCTGCCATGTACGGTGGCTAGAGCTTGTGAAAGGAGGAAAAAACGAACTGTTGCGTAGCAATTTGGCTCTGTTTTTATAACACTTCTTGGATTTTTAGTAGCTACATAAGACACATACTTTAACGCATTTATAAGTAACTCCATAAAAAAAAAATAGGAAATAACTTTCATTGACACAAATGCATTTCTCACGTAGCAGGATAATCTACTTGCTGCTGTGGCAGAGGACGAGTTAGAGCAAGAAGTTTGAGGCAAAGAAAATATGGCGAAGAAGCTTCTGGATTAGCTTAACCAAGTGATAACAGCATGTGTTTGTCAGGAAAACAGTATAGTATAGGGTCACCGTGTGCTCAAAAAATGCCTAAAACGTATCAGAAAGTGATGCACGATAGAAGATTAGGCTGCCTGGCACTACACTTGGACTAGATTTCATTATATAGTAAAGCTCTATTTTTGGAGTCAATTTAAAAATAATATTTCAGGAGAAAATACTTCCCTAAAATAAAATGTTTTATTATTTACATATTATATTACATATGTTGTTGCTGTTTATTTTTTTTACTCTTCACATAAACCAGATATTCTAGTTTTCCCATTAGCGACTATTGTTTGCTTGTTGGATGAGCTGTGTAGACTGGCAAAGTATGGGCACAGTCATGTCATCATTCAATAGATGGTGGAGAATTTGAAAAGTATGCATAGAAGACAAATTAACCCCTTAGTGACCGAGCCAATTTTTGCAATTCTGACCACTGTCACTTTATGAGGTTATAACTCTGGAACGCTTCAACGGATCCCGCTGATTCTGAGATTATTTTTTCGTGACATATTGTACTTCATGTTAGTGGTAACATTTCTTCGATATTACTTGCGATTATTTATGAAAAAAACCGAAATATGGCGAAAATTTTTAAAATTTTGCAATTTTCAAACTTTGTATTTTTATGCCCTTAAATCAGAGAGATATGTCACGAAAAATAGTTAATAAATAACATTTCCCACATGTCTACTTTACATCAGCACAATTTTCGAAACAAAATTTTTTTTTGTTAGGGAGTTATAAGGGTTAAAAGTTGACCAGCAATTTCTCATTTTTACAACACCATTTTTTTTTAGGGACCACATCACGTTTGAAGTCATTTTGAGGGGTCTATATGATAGAAAATAATGAATTGTGACACCATTCTAAAAACTACACCCCTCAAGGTTCTCAAAACCACATTCAAGAAGTTTATTAACCCTTTACGTGCTTCACAGGAACTGAAACAATGTGGAAGGAAAAAATGAACATTTAACTTTTTTTTGCAAACATCTTAATTCAGAACCATTTTTTTTATTTTCACAAGTGTAAAAACAGAAATGTAACCATAAATTTTGTTATGCAATTTCTCCTGAATACGCCAATACCCCATATGTGGGGGTAAACCACTGTTAGGGCGCACCGCAGAACTTAGAAGTGAAGGAGCGCCGTTTGACTTTTTCAATGCAGAATTGGCTGGAATTGAGATCGGACGCCATGTCACGTTTAGAGAGCCCCTGATGTGCCTAAACAGTGGAAACCCCCCACAAGTGACACCATTTTGGAAACTAGACCCCTTAAGGAACTTATCTAGATGTGTGGCGAGCACTTTGAACCCCCAAGTGCTTCACAGAAGTTTATAACGTAGAGCCGTGAAAATAAAAAAATCGCTTTTGTTTACACAAAAATGATCTTTTTGCCCACAAATTCTTATTTTCACAAGGGTAACAGGAGAAATTAGACCACAAAAGTTGTTGTGCGATTTCTCCTGAATACGTCGATACCCCATATGTGGGGGTAAACCACTGTTTGGGCGCACCGCAGAGCTTGGAAGTGAAGGAGCGCCGTTTTACTTTTTCAATGTAGAATTGGCTGGAATTGAGATCGGACGCCATGTCGCGTTTGGAGAGCCCCTGATGTGCCTAAACAGTAGAAATCCCCCACAAGTGACCCCATTTTGGAAACTAGACCCCCCATGGAACTTATCTAGATGTGTGGTGAGAACCTTGAATGCCCAAGTGCTTCACAGAAGTTTATAATGCAGAGCCGTGAAAATAAAAAATATTTTTTTTTTCCACAAAAAAGATATTGTAGCCCCCAAGTTTTTATTTTTACAAGGGTAACAAGAGAAATTGGACCCCAAAAGTTGTTGTCCAATTTGTCTTGAGTATGCTGGTACCCCATATGTGGGGGTAAACCACTGTTTGGGTGCACGGCAGAGCTCGGAAGGAAGGAGCGCCGTTTTGGAATGCAGACTTTGATAGAATGGTCTGCGGGTATTATGTTGCATTTGCAGAGCCCCTGATGTACCTAACCAGTAGAAACCCTCCACAAGTGACCCCATTTTGGAAACTAGACCCCCCAAGGAACTTATCTAGATGTGTGGTGAGAACTTTGAATGCCCAAGTGCTTCACAGAAGTTTAGAATGCAGAGTTGTGAAAATAAAAAATATTTTTTTTTTTCACAAAAAAGATTTTGTAGCCCCCAAGTTTTTATTTTCACAAGGGTAACAAGAGAAATTGGACCCCAGAAGTTGTTGTCCAATTTATCCTGAGTACGCTGATGCCCCATATGTGGGGGTAACCCACTGTTTGGGCGCACGGCAGAGCTCAGAAGGGAGGGAGCACCATTTGACTTTTTGAGCGCAAAATTGGCTGTCGTGTTTGGAGACCCCCTGATGTACCTAAACAGTGGAAACCCCCCAATTCTAGCTCCAACCCCTAACCCTAATCCCAACCTGATCCATAATCCTAATCACTAACCCTAACCATAATCACAACCCTTACCCCAAAACAACCCTAATGTCAACCCTAACCATAACCCTAATCAAAACCCTAAATCCAACACACCCCTAATCCTAATCTCAACCCTAACCTCAAACCTAACCCTAATCCCAATACACCCCTAATCACAACCCTAACCTTAACCCTAATCCCAAACCTAACCCTAATCCCAAGCGTAACCCTAATGCCAACCCTAACCCTAATACCAACCCTAATCCAAACCCTAAACCTAATCCCAGCTCTAACCCTAACTTTAGCCCCAACCCTAGCCCTAACTTTAGCCCCAACCCTAACCCTAGCCCTAAGGCTACTTTCACACTTGCGTTGTTTGGCATTCCGTCGCAATCCGTCGTTTTGGACAAGAAACGGATCCTGCAAATGTGCCCGCAGGATGCGTTTTTTGCCCATAGTATTGCCGACGGATCGTGACGGATGGCCACACGTCGCGTCCGTCGTGCACTGGATCAGTTGTGTTTTGGCGGAGCGTCGGCACAAAAAAACGTTCAATGAAACGTTTTTTTGTACGTCGCATCCGCCATTTCTGACCGCGCATGCGTGGCCGTAACTCCGCCCCCTCCTCCCCAGGACATAGATTGGGCAGCGGATGCGTTGAAAAACTACAGCTGCTGCCCACGTTGTGCACAATTTTCACAACGTGCGTCGGTATGTCGGGCCGACGCATTGCGACGGCCCCGTACCGACGTAAGTGTGAAAGAAGCCTAACCCTAAATTTAGCCCCAACCCTAACCCTAAATTTAGCCCCAACCCTAACCCTAAATTTAGCCCCAACCCTACCCCTAACCTAACCCTACCCCTAACCTAACCCTACCCCTAACCTAACCCTAGCCGTAACCCTACCCCTATCCCTAACCTAACCCTACCCCTAACCTAACCCTAGCCGTAACCCTACCCCTAACCTAACCCTAGCCCTAACCCTACCCCTACCCTAACCCTACCCCTAACCCTAACCCTAACCCTAACCCTACCCCTAACCCTACCCCTAACCCTACCCCTAACCCTACCCCTAACCCTACCCCTAACCCTAACCCTAACCCTAATTTTAGCCCTAACCGCTGTTCTCCTGCCGGCCGGCAGATGGAGACAGATGGCGGGCGCACTGGGCATGCGTCCGCCATGTTCTTCTGCCGGCGGCCAGGAGGAGCAGCAAGAGGATCCAGGGACCTAGGTGAGTATGCTAGGGTCCCCGAATCCCCCTATTTCTCTGTCCTCTGATGTGCGATCACATCAGAGGACAGAGAATTACACTTTACTTTTTTTTTTTTTTTTTTTTTTTTGCGGTCGCCGGTAAACAGTTAATTACCGGCGATCGCAAAACAGGGGTCGCTAAAACCGACCCCCGATCATGCTCTTTGGGGTCTCGGCTACCCCAGGCAGCCGAGACCCCAAAGATTCTCCCGGTGCCGGCCGGCGGGCGCACTGCGCATGCGCCCGCCATTTTGAAGATGGCGGCGCCCACCGGGAGACACGAGGAGCATCGGGGGAGCTAGGTGAGTATTGGGGGGCCACCTGGGACCCCTTTTCTCTGTCCTCCGATGTGCGATCACATCGGAGGACAGAGAAATTAAAAAGAGATCGCTTTTTTTTTTTTTTTTGCGATCGCCGGTAAACGGTTAATTACCGGCGATCGCAAATGCGGGGAGGGTTAAAAACCCCCCGAATCATGTTCTCTGGGGTCTCGGCTACCCTCGGCAGCCGAGACCCCGGAGAAAATCGGCCTGTGGGGGGCGCTATACACTTTTTCCACAGCGCCGTTAATTAACGGCGCTGTGGTTTAAGTACCCTTAGCGGCCGCCGTTAAAAGGCGTATCGGTGGTCGCTAAGGGGTTAATGATCTCTTGAACACCAACTGCTGGAAACCCCACTAATCCAGAAAATGTGACTCCACAGAGCACCTGAACAGAGTGGCGGTTGAGCATGTGCACAACCGCTCAGGGACATTAGGGCATTACTGCCCTTACTGGCATATGGGGCCCGGCGAGCAGAGGGAGCCCGGAGAGGGCTCCCTCTCTTCTGCTCAACGGGCCCCAGCAGCACGACTCTGCTGGTTCAGTAACTGAATGCGCGTCCTCACACGCAAGTGCCATTAAAATCTATTGCCATGCGTGAGATTCCTCAACAGTTAACAGCAGCCAGCCAATCACAGGCCAGCAGCTGATGTGAGTGTGCACGTTGCCGGCGTATGACATTACAACGGCCTGCTCCTCAGATGAATCGAGCAGAGTACACCGCTGAACCTCAGCCAGGTAAAGAGAAACTTTTTTTTTCTTTTTGCAAAGTCACACTCTGGGGTGCATTATACTCCTATAGGGGTGCATTAAACTTCTATAGGGGTGCATTATTCTGCTATGGGGGTGCATTATACTACTATAGGGGTACATTATACTGCTATGGGGTGAATTGTATTAGGATATTAATAATAAAGGATACTATTTTTAGGATACTGTTTAGAGTGTGGGGGAGAGAGGTTCTGTTACTCTACAGGGCAATACAGTCACTTTTTTTCCTCATCTGGCATAGTGTAGAGGTTGGGGAAAAATTGGAGAATGTGCTTTAGATAACCGTGTTATTTTCTGCAGAGATGAGCCGTTGCTGGAAGAAGTTATGGTGGTCTGAACTGGATGAAGATGAAGGACTTCAAGTAGAAATGTCACCGGTGAGTCAGTGTGTTACCTGTACACTGACCCTATACACTGTATACTATATACAGAGGTCCTGTGTATAATGTCTCCGGTGATCACTGAATTATATGTGCAGTGACACTATATACAGAGCTTCTGTGCATAATGTCAACAGTGATCACTGTATATTACCTGTACACCAACACTATATACAGAGCTCCTATGTATAATGTCACTGATGATCACTGTATTACCTGTAGCCTACACCCTATAAGAGCTCCTATGTATATTATCACCGTGATCACTGTATTATTTTGCAATTTTCTAAATTTGGATTTTTATGCCCTTAAATCACAGAGATATGTCACACAAAATACTTAATAAGTAACACTTCCCACATGTCTACTTTACATCAGCACAATTTTGGAACCAAAATTTTTTTTTTCTTAGGGAGTTACAAGGGTTAAAAGTTGACCAGCAATTTCTCATTTTTACAACACCATTTTTTTTATGGACCACATCACATTTGAAGTCATTTTGAGGGGTCTATATGATAGAAAATAACCAAGTGTGACACCATTCTAAAAAATGTACCCCTTAAGGTGCTTAAAACCACATTCAAGAAGTTTATTAATCCTTCAGGTGTTTTACAGGAATTTTTGGAATGTTTAAAAAAAAATGAACATTTAACTTTTTGTTCACCAAAAATTTATTTCAGCTCCAATTTGTTTTGCTTTACCAAGGGTAACAGGAGAGATTGCACCCCAAAAGTTGTTGTACAATTTGTCCTGAGTACACCAATACCCCATATGTGGGGGTAAACCACTGTTTGGGTGCATGGCAGAGCTCGGAAGGGAAGGAGCGCCATTTGACTTTTTCAATGCAAAATTGACTAGAATTGAGATGGGACGCCATGTTGCGTTTGGAGAGCCCCTAATGTGCCTAAACATTGAAACCCCAACAAGTGACACCATTTTGGAAAGTAGACCCCCTAGGGAAATTATCTAGATGTGTGGTGAGCACTTTGACCCACCAAGTGCCTCACAGAAGTTTATAATGCAGAGCCGTAAAAATAAAAAATCATATTTTTTCACAAAAATGATCTTTTCGCCCCCAATTTTTTATTTTCCCAAGGGTAAGAGAAGAAATTGAACCCCAAAAGTTGTTGTGCAATTTGTCCTGAGTACGCTGATACCCAATATATGGGGGTAAACCACTGTTTGGGTGCATGGCAGAGCTTGGAAGGGAAGGAGCGCCGTTTGACTTTTCAATGAAAAATTGACTGGAATTGAGATGGGACGCCATGTTGCATTTGGAGAGCCCCTGATGTGCCTAAACAGTGGAAACCCTTAATTCTAACTGAAACCCTAAGATAAACACACCCCTAACCCTAATCCCAACCACACCCCTAACCCCAACCACACCCTTAACCCCAACACGCCCCTAACACTAATCCCAACCCTAACCACACCCCTAACTCTAATCCCAACCATAACACTAACCACACCCCTAACCCTGACACACCCCTAACCCTAATCCCAACCGTAAATGTAATCCAAACCCTAACCCCAACCCTAACCCTAACTATAGCCCTAACCCTAACCCTAGCCCTAAACCTAACTCTAGCCCTAACCCTAAAGGGAAAATGGAAATAAATACATTTTTTAAATTTTTTAATATTTCCCCAACTAAGGGGGTGATGAAGGGGGGTTTGATTAACTATTTATAGTGGGTTTTCTAAAGGATTTTTATGATTGGCAGCCGTCACACACTAAAAGACGCTTTTTATTGCAAAAAATATTTTTTGCGTTACCACATTTTGAGAGCTATAATTTTTCCATATTTTGGTCCAGAGAGTCATGTGAGGTCTTGTTTTTTGTGGGACAAGTTGACGTTTTTATTGGTAATGTTTTCGGTACCATGATTATTTATATCCATCTTTTTGATCGCATGCTATTCCACTGTTTGTTCGGTGGTATGATAATAAGGCGTTGTTTTTTGCCTCTTGCTTTTTTTTACGGTGTTCACTGAAGGGGTTAACTAGTGGGACAGTTTTATAGGTCGGGTCATTACGGACGCAGTGATACTAAATATGTGTACTTTTATATTTTTTTATTATTTAGATAAAGAAATGTATTTATGGGAACAATATATATATATTTTTTTTAGGATTTTTTTTTTTTTTTACACTATAACATTGCCCCAGGGGTGGTCATCATGTTATAGTGTAAGATCGCTGATCTGACACTTTGCAGAGCACTGTGTCAGATCAGCGATCTGACGTGCACTGCAGAGAGGCTTCCTGGCGCCTGCTCTGAGCAGGCGCTGGTAAGCCACCTCCCTGCAGGACCCGGATGCAGCCCCGTGGCCATTTTGGATCCGGGGCCTGCAGGGAGGAGACACTCGGTACAACGCGAGCACATCACGTTGTACCGAGGGTCTCAGGGAACCCCGCAGGGAGCCCCCTCCCTGCGCCATGCTTCCCTATGCCCCCGGAAAACTGCGATCAGGTTTGATCGCAGTGTTTCGGGGGTTAATGTGCTGGGGGTGGTCCGTGACTGCTCCTAGCACATAGTGCCGGATGTCAGCTGCGATAGTCAGCTGACACCCGGCCGCACTCCCCCCGTGAGCGCGACCGATCGCTATGACGTACTATCCCGTCGGTGGGCATACGGGCCCACCAAACCTCGACACGATAGTACCTCACATGTCAGAAAGGGGTTAAACACCAGATCACATTCATAACCAGCCACTTCTGTCACTTTTTCCCTTTCTTCTACACTACACATCTGAATACAGACGTGCACCCACCATTAATGTATAGTTGGATATTATGCAACCCACCATTCCAAATATAAATTATAATCCACCACTGTGCCCCTACTATCTATTCATAGCCACTTTCCCCATCTAATGTATAAATTAATTAGCACCTGTACTCTTTCCTCAATTCATTACCAGTCACTGCATCCTCAACGCACCCCTCTATGTACATATCGCTCTAACCCTAATCCCAATTCATTATATTTACTTTGCCCTTCCGCCCCAATTCATTGTCGTGTCTACCTCTCCCATCCTCTATTCATTATCAACTGCTCTCCCCCTCATACAATACATCATTTACTCCCCCACCTTCAAAAATCATCATTATTTGCTCTTCCCCAGATCATTTGCTCTCCCCACACCCCACCTTCAATTCATCATTTGCTCTCCCCAACTTCAATTCAATTATGAAAAAGACCTGGGTGTATGGGTGGATGACAAACTTAAATTCAGTGGCCAGTGTCAGGCAGCTGCTACAAAGGCAAATAAAATAATGGGATGCATTAAAAGAGGCATAGATGCTCATGAGGAGAACATAATTTTACCTCTATACAAGTCACTAGTTCGACCACACTTAGAATACTGTGCACAGTTCTGGTCTCCGGTGTATAAGAAAGACATAGCTGAACTAGAGCGGGTGCAGAGAAGAGCGACCAAGGTTATTAGAGGACTGGGGGGTCTGCAATACCAAGATAGGTTATTACACTTGGGGCTATTTTGTTTGGAAAAATGAAGACTAAGGGGTGATCTTATTTTAATGTATAAATATATGAGGGGACAGTACAAAGACCTTTCTGATGATCTTTTTAATCATAGACCTGAAACAGGGACAAGGGGGCATCCTCTACATTTGGAGGAAAAAAGGTTTAAGCATAATCACAGACGCGGATTCTTTACTGTAAGAGCAGTGAGACTATGGAACTCTCTGCCGTATGATGTTGTAATGAGTGATTCATTACTTAAATTTAAGAGGGGACTGGATACCTTTCTGGAAAAGTATAATGTTACAGGGTATATACACTAGATTCCTTGATAGGGCGTTGATCCAGGGAACTAGTCTGATTGCCGTATGTGGAGTCGGGAAGGAATTTTTTTCCCCAATGTGGAGCTTACTCTTTGCCACATGGGTTTTTTTTGCCTTCCTCTGGATCAACATGTTAGGGCATGTTAGGTTAGGCTATGGGTTGAACTAGATGGACATATAGTCTTCCTTTAACCTTAATAACTATGTAACTATTGTCTCCCATTCCTCACACTCATTTCATCATTTCCAGTCCTAATCAGCCCCCACTTCATTATCTGCAACCCCCTCCCCCACTTCATCATGTGCAGTTCCCTCCCCATTTCATCATGTGCAATCCTCCTTACCCCCACTTCATTATTTGCAGTCCCCCTTACCCCCCACTTCATCATGTGCAGTCCCCATCCCTACACTTCATGACGTGCAGTCCCCTTACCCCACTTTATCATGTGCAGTCCCCTTCCCCCACTTCATCATGTGCAGTCCCCTCCCCATTTCATCATGTGCAGTCCTCCTTACCCCCACATCATTATTTGCAGTCCCCCTTACCACCCACTTCATCATGTGCAGTTCCCTTCCCCCCACTTCATCATGTGCAGTCTCCCCACTTCACCATATGCAGTTCCCCTCCCCGCACTTCACCATGTGCAGTCCCCTTCCCCCTACTTCATGATGTGCAGCCCACTTCCCCCTACTTCATGTGCAGTCCCCTTCCCTATACTTCATGACGTGCAGTCCCCTTACCCCCACTTCATCATGTGCAGTCCCCTCCCCATTTCATCATGTGCAGTCCTCCTTACCCCCACATCATTATTTGCAGTCCCCCTTACCACCCACTTCATCATGTGCAGTTCCCTTCCCCCCACTTCATCATGTGCAGTCTCCCCACTTCACCATATGCAGTTCCCCTCCCCGCACTTCACCATGTGCAGTCCCCTTCCCCCTACTTCATGATGTGCAGCCCACTTCCCCCTACTTCATGTGCAGTCCCCTTCCCTATACTTCATGACGTGCAGTCCCCTTACCCCCACTTCATCATGTGCAGTTCCCTTCCCCCCACTTCATCATGTGCAGTCTCCCCACTTCACCATGTGCAGTCCCCTTCCTTCCCCCTACTTCACCATGTGCAGTCCCCATCCCCCTACTTCATCATGTGCAGTCCCTTTCCCCCTACTTCATCATGTGCAGTCCTTCTTACTCACCCATTTCATCATTTGCAGCCTCCCTCCTCCTCTCCCCATTCATTTAATTCAATTCTAAAAGAAAACAAAAACATTTTTCATACTTACCTCACAGGTGATCCCCAGCAGGCGTAGCTCTGCTTCCAGGATCCAGTACATACTGGTGCGTACGCGATGACCGGAAGTACAGAGAAGACGGAGGAAGCTGGAGCTGTTCAGCCATCATGGTTAGATGGCCGTGCACAGCTCCGAGAAAGCTCCCGGGCCCCATACAGCAGTAAGGGCAGCAATGCCGTTTTTGCCCTTGCCTCTCTGCTGCCATCATAGCTCTAATGGTAATCAGTTATTCTACAGAAGCTTCCACAGTAAAGGCGAGATTCCTGTATCGGTGACGAAGAGTGAAAACCAGAGAACCCTTGCTAAGTAGAGTGCTTTGCGTTGACTTATTGACATTCCATTCCTATTATTCCCTAGAAAACTGAACATAACTACATGAATCTCTAATTACTGATCTCTAGCATCTTGCTGCCTGGTCCCAAGAGAATTATTCCAAAGGACATTTGTCCCGTCTAATGCTTACTAAACGGCCATGTTATCTGTTGGAATGTGACTTTACTTGTAGGCTTCAATTTAACATTGGACCTATGATAATTTATTACTGTGTTCTGTTTTTTAGTTTTCTGCTAATTAATCCAGACCACATTGGGAGGATGTGCTGAGGTCAGGTCTTGGGTAACCAAGAAGACATTAATATTGTGTATGTACATGCCTGTTTCCAGGCCCAGGAGGCTCCTTTCTGCAGTACAAAGGTCTGACGGGGGTCATGTGACGGGGGTCATGATATACCCGAACCAGATTATTCCAGAAAAATGGCCGGGCCCTACTCTACTGTAACCTATTAAATATTTGGTAGAATCTGCAATACAATTTAGGTATATTTTGACCAATAATATCACATACAAGGAACAAATACCACCGCAACATGACCAGACCACAAATTACAACCACAGTGATCAAATAATATCACATACAAGGAACAAATACCACCGCACCATGTCAAGACCACATATTACCACCACTTGGTGACCAAATATCACATACAAGGGACAAATACCACAACACCATTTCCAGACCACATATTACCACCACATAGTGACTGAATACTACAATACTGATCAGTAAAAAACAACAACACAATACTATCACCATAAGTGCCAGTATTCACAGGAGATCTGTACTTAGTATGCAGTGTCTGTGTAGAGGTAATACAGAGATCACTGGTGACATTATACACAGGACCTCTATATAGTATACAGTGTATAGTGTCAGTGTATAGGTAACACTGACTCACCAGTGACGTCTCTAGGTGAAGTCCGGGCAGCACGGTGGCGCAGTGGATAGCACTGCAGCCTTGCAGCGCTGGGGTCCTGGGTTCTAATGCCACCCAGGACAACATCTGCAAAGAGTTTGTATGTTCTCTCCGTGTTTGCGTGGGTTTCCTCCGGGCACTCCGGTTTCCTCCCACATTGCAAAGACATACTGATAGGGATTCTAGATTGTGAGCCCCATCGGGGACAGTGATGATAATGTGTGCAAACTGTAAAGCGCTGCGGAATATGTTAGCGCTATATAAAAATAAAGATTATTATTATTAATAATTTTCATCCAGCACAGACCGCCATCATTTCTTCCAGCCAGGACTCGTTTCTGCAGGAAATAACACAGTTATCCCGAGCACCGCTTGTAGAACACATTACTTAATTTTTCACAACTTCTACATTACACCACATGAAGAAAAAAAGGCGATATAGTGTCACTCTGCACAGTAACAGGACCGCCCCCCCATTTAAAACAGTATACTCAAAAAATAAAATAAATACATCACTGCAGTAATAATATCCCTTAATTAGCCCCTATGGTAATAATATTCCACATCCTGGCCCCGTGTGTCTCATTCCTGGCTCCAGCCATATGTTCTCGCATCCTGCCCTCATGAGTATCCATTCTACCCCATATGATCTCCACATCCTGCCCCATATGTCTCCATCGTATCCATCCTGCCCCATGATCCAATCCTGCCCCATGTCTTTCATTCTGCCCCGTGTCTCCAATCATGCCCCGTGTCTACATTCTGCCCATGCCTCCAGTCCTGCCCCCAGTGTGTCCAGCAATCTTCCCCAGTATGTCCAGCATATTGCCCCAGTGTCCAGCAATCTGCCCCAGTGTCTCCAGCATATTGCCCCCAGTGTGTCCAGCATTGCCCCCAGACAGTGTGTCCAGCAATCTGCCCCAGTGTGTCCAGCATATTACCCCCAGTGTGTCCAGCAATCTGCCCCAGTATGTCCAGGATAGTGCCCCAGTGTGTCCAGCATATTGCCTCCAGACAGTGTGTCCAGCATTGCCCCCAGACAGTGTGTCCAGAATATTACCAACCGTGTGTCCAGCAATCTGCCCCAGTATGTCCAGCATTTCCCCCAGTGTCTCCAGCATTGCCCCAGTGTCTCCAGCAATCTGCCCCAGTGTCTCCAGCAATCTGCCCCAGTGTCCTCCAGCATTGCCCCAGTGTCCTCCAGCATTGCTCCAGTGTCCTCCAGCAATCTGCCCCAGTGTCCTCCAGCAATCTGCCCCAGAGTCCTCCAGCAATCTGCCCCAGTGTCCTCCAGCAATGTGCCCCAGTGTCCTCCAGCAATCTGCACCAGTGTCCTCCAGCAATCTGCCCCAGTGTCCTCCAGCAATCTGCCCCAGTGTCCTCCAGCATTGCCCCAGTGTCCTCCAGCATTGCTCCAGTGTCCTCCAGCAATCTGCCCCAGTGTCCTCCAGCATTGCCCCAGTGTCCTCCAGCAATCTGCCCCAGTGTCCTCCAGCAATCTGCCCCAGTGTCCTCCAGCAATCTGCCCCAGTGTCCTCCAGCATTGCCCCAGTGTCCTCCAGCCATCTGCCCCAGTGTCCTCCAGCAATCTGCCCCAGTGTCCTCCAGCCATCTGCCCCAGTGTCCTCCAGCCATCTGCCCCAGTGTCCTCCAGCCATCTGCCCCAGTGTCCTCCAGCCATCTGCCCCAGTGTCCTCCAGCCATCTGCCCCAGTGTCCTCCAACCATCTGCCCCAGTGTCCTCCAGCATTGCCCCAGTGTCCTCCAGCCATCTGCCCCAGTGTCCTCCAGCATTGCCCCAGTGTCCTCCAGCCATCTGCCCCAGTGTCCTCCAGCAATCTGCCCAGTGTCCTCCAGCAATCTGCCCCAGTGTCCTCCAGCATTGCCCCAGTGTCCTCCAGCATTGCCCCAGTGTGTCCACCGTTATAAAAAAAAAACAAAACAAAAAAACAAAAACAAACAGTCTCCTCACTTGTCCGCGCTCCAGGCGGCGAGCTCCCTGCAGCAGAGCACACTCGCCGGCGACTGACAATGACGTCAGACGTCGGCGACGTGTGCGCCTGCGGCCGACATCAGTCGCCAGCGTCCAATTGGCTGGCGGCTGTTGTTAACTATTGACGTGCGGGAGCGCGCCCGCACGTCAATAGGAAACCGCCGCAGCGCCGGAAGGGGCCCGGTGAGCAGATGAGAAGGGGCCCGATGCGGGCCCCCTCTCTCTGCCCACCGGGTACGGCGGGGGAGCACATGAATGCCGGCGGCGGCCGCCGGCATTCACAGATGATTATCAGAGGGTCAATCTGTGCGGTAGCCCAGGGCCCCCCCAGACCACTGGGCCCTGGGCTACCGCCCATATTGACCCTCTGATAATCCGCCCCTGGCAATAGGCCTCGATTCATCAAAGTTTTTATGGCAGAAAAACTACAAAAAAAACTTGAAAAAGTTGCCAAAATTTTTTGCAACACAAAAAAAATAATGACTTTTGGAGTTTACATGATATTTTTGCCCAGCTCTGACAAAGTGGGGGCTGGTCGGGGCGTGATGGGGCATGAATTTTACAAGGAGTGGCTGTTCCTTAGGACACAAATCTTTCTCCAGTCCCTAACAGGATTAAGTTTGTGGCCAAACACACACAGAGGTGAACACCACTTCTTGCCTTACTTGATTCATGCCTGACACTGAACCCTAACCCCACATTAACCTCTTCATGACCTTACAATTTTCTGTTTTTGCGTTTTTCGTTTCTCCCTCCCCTTCTTCCAAGAGTCGTAACTTTTCAATTTTTCCAGCCCTATAGCCGTATGATGGCTTGTTGTTTGCGGGACAAGTTGTACTTTTAAATTACATGATTGATTTTACCATATAGTGTATTGAAAAATGGCAAAAAAAATTCCAAGTGCGGTGAAATTGCAAAAAAAGTGCAGTTCCACAATTTTTTAAAACATTTTTTATTTACCATGTTCACTATATGGTAAAACTGATCTGGCAATAAAATTCCCCAGGTCAGTAAGAGTACACAGATACAGCACATGTATAAGTTTTTTTTTTTTTAAGTGATGAAAAAATACTGAAATTTGGAAAAACTTTTTTTTTTCTTATGTTATCATTTTCTGAGATATGTAGCATTTTAACTTTTCAGGATCTGAGGCTGGGTGAGACCTTATTTTTTGCACCCTGATCTGACATTTTTGTTGAAACCATATTAGTAATTGCAACATTTTGATGTTTGTTCTTGTTATGACATTTACCGATCAGATTAATTCTATTGAGATTTTGATAGATTGGACATTTCTGAACACAGCAATACCAAATATGTGTATTTTTTTCCTTATTGTTTTATTTTTAATGGGGCAAAAGGGAGGCGATTTTAATTTTTGTGATTTTTCTTATGATATGCTTTTCACAATTTTTATTGACTTCAATAGTCTCCTAAGGGTAAGGTTCCACGTTCCGGATTGCCGGTGCTTTGGACGGAGAAGAAAACTCGCTCCGCTCAAAGCGCCGCCCCCTGCTATACGCTCGGTGATTCCGGATGTGTTCATTGCACACATCCGGAATCTCCGCACCTCATACATAGGACCCTGTAATTTACCTTGCGGTGACGCAGCATCGCCGCAAGATAAACGGACATGCTGCGTTCTAAAAAGATGCGCCGCATGTCCGGAAATGCAGGGCCGTCGGGTGCGTGTTCGCACGCATAGTGAAGACGGGATTTCATGAAATCCCCTCCACTGTGCTGTAACATCTGGACTCTGCAGATTGAACGCAGCGGTTGTACGCAGTGATCAATTCACAGCTAATCCGGATGTAATCCCTCACCGTTGGGAGACTTGAAGCTGTAATCGTCTGATGACCTGTGCTAAACTTAGCAGGGCTTCTGAAGACCCCCAGCTGTCATGACAACCCATCGGCGCCCCACAATCAGGTGACAGGGACGCCGATGGGTGGGATTTGTGACACGCTTCTGGCTGGCGCATGCTAAATGCCGCTGTCCGTGATTGGCAGCAGGATTTAATAGATTTACAGCCGCGGCCGGAGCACCTTTCCACCCGCGGTTGTTAAAGGCACTTGACAATTGGGTATTCGTGATACCTGTGAGTTTCACCCATTATCTAACCTTTTGTAACCATGTTCAATCTACCAATCCAAAATACCCAACCCCCAAAATAACGATTCCCCATACTTTCATTTGGATAAATTGGCCACAGCAGCCTTTATTAACATTTAACATAACAGTTTATTTGTTTTACCATTATTCACGGGGAGGGTGGTCCCCGAAGCCCCAAACTGTAACCAACTCAGGTCAATGTCCAGAAACTTGGCCCCCAGGTCGAGTCTTGCCTCTAGCCGCTACGCACCAGCTCAGAGACACTAAGAGATTCGCCCGGTCAATATCCACCAAAATACCCACGGATCCCAGTTATCTCATCCATGTGACCATTACGTTCCATTCCATTTAAACCACACCAGGGGGAGTCCAGGACCTTTAAGATCCCCCCCTCCAAGCCGCCATTTACTAGCACCACCAACCTCGAGGACCTTCCCCCCACGCCACCAGCATAAATGTTCTGACCCCTCAAACATTTATGTCACGCCACACCAACAAACCTTTCTCAATGCCCTCCTGTATTGCCAAGCAACACAGATCCAAACCGACTGAATTCAAATGAATACCATCCTTCCTCCAAAATTCCCCTTTTCCTGATTCCATATCATTATGCCAAACCACAATTGCCCCATTTCTTTTTTTTTTTTTCAAACATTTTTTTTTGGTATTTTAACTGTTTAACCGGGTAGGATAGACAAGGAAGGGGAGGAGGGGAAGGGAAGGGATATGAGAATAGGAAGAAGAGAGACCCCTATAAGAATAGGGGAGACAAGCAATCATGTAATGTTTTTAGTCCATACAAAGTAGTTGTAGTTAAAATACGGAGCCTAAAAGAGGGTAAGAAATGCATTAACAAAGATAATGAATACGTTGAATATATGCATAGTAGCTGTAACATAAGCACAAAATCTATGAAAAAATGATCATATAAACTTAGAGTTACAAAGAAAAAAAATACACTGATATTAGACACAAGTGTAAAGTGTGATGGCTTGTCAGACCTAGTACACCCTTAGGTGACCTCGTGGGGCAGTGTTCGGTTTTGAATAAATGCTCTAAAGTTGAAATAAAGCAGTCTAGTATATAATCCTCAATCGAGATTCAGATCTGCTGTTGAATCTGTGAAATTCTGGTAACAATTGCTTCCATGTCATCCTCCGTTTACCGATCCACCTCAAGACTGTGTCCTCGGCACACCCAGTTGTCTCCCGTCCAGTCGTACGTCTGCCCTCAATGCTGCCCAAAAGACAAAGGAATGACCCATAATCCACGTGAGCAATTGTCCCACCTCTGATATAGAAAGAAAAAACAAAACACCACAACCATATAACTGTAAACCACGGCCTAAACATCCAAAATTTCCCTAGATCAGAGACGAACGAATTTCCGAACGGAATCTCACTGACTCCCAACGGCCAATCCTCTGTACTAATTCATCTCCCAAACCTCTTCTGGCTGAGTCTGTAGCCGCCCCGATACAGAATGAATGCCCACTAAAGTTCTTTGTCGAAATGACCCTTCTCGCTATACAGCACTTAAATACTTTTACAAACAGAAAATGAGATAAGAACGAACCGTCCTCGTGTATCAACAACGGATCATTCCCTGAACCCGAACCCTTCAAGAACTGTCTAAAACTATGTAAAGGGCATAAGGGGGAACCGCTTATGTTCTGTCTTCATACACCTTGATACGGTGTGTGATCTGACATACGGCATAAACCACTTGTCTCCCAAATAAGCAGACTGTTCTCTGTAGTCTAACTTGTTTATTGGTAAACATGAGCGCGGTAAAACTATAAGAATACAAATTATTTGAGTAAGTATTGGGCAAATAATAACATGACTGCAACTAACAGGGAAAGCATACAGGATGATGCAACTTCTATAATAACTACATACAGCAGGTAACTGAAATCACATTTCCTGTGTACTGGCTGCTATATAGTTAATCACACTCTGTACAACATTACATAGCAAGAACAGGGATAATGGTCTTACCGGATAAACTTAACCGGAATGGGAAGTAAGTGAGGTAGTTCAACACAGCAGATTAACACGTGTGTCCAGGGAAATACACAGAGAGAAAATGGAGTTTCCCCTTCCCATGATAGCTTGGTGAATCCCAGAATGCAACACTCTAATAATTACTGAAAAACACAGGTAATAAATTTAACCACCACTGGGTGGTGCTATAACACAGCAAAACCAAAACTATGGTATTAAACCTTTTTAAAGCTAGACACGAAACCTGACCTTCGCTAGAATGGGCAGAACACTCCCCGCTTGGCATCAACCGATGCCACCCACAGGTTCTTTTGGCGAAAACAGTAAGACAAGTTCCGCAACTGGTCTGAGGAATAGTTTACTCTCCCCAGACTTGCCTACTTTGACCTCGACCTTACGCACCTTCCCATCTTTGCTTGGGAGTATCTTAGTGATGAGGCCTAGTGGCCACTCATTACGGTGAGACTGGCTGTCTTTCATGAGAATGACATCACCAGTTTTGATGTTTGGTTTGTCGGTCTGCCACTTCTTCCTGGGTTGTAAGGTGGAGAGCTACTGCTTCCTTCATCTGTCCCAGAAGGTATTGGAGAGACTTTGGACTTGTCTCCATTGTCGTCTGTAGAGGTCTTTGTTGCTAAATTCTCCAGGTGGAGCGCTGAGAACGCTGGCTTTCAGAGTAAGTAACATGGCAGGAGTGAGAATGGTCGGATCCTCAGAGTCACTAGAAAGTGAAGTCAATGGTCTAGCATTAATGATGGCCGAAACTTCTGCCAGGAATGTGGTCAAACTTTCATGTGTGAGTCTTGCGCTACCTGCTTGCAAGAAGATGGAGTCAAGGATTCTGCGTGCCATTCCTATCATCCTCTCCCAAGCACCTCCCATGTGAGAAGAGTGTGGAAGATTGAAAGTCCAGGTGCATCCCTGCTCGTTCAAGTATATTTCCACACTGGTGGTGTCTAGGTTGGAAGGAATTTGAAGTTCTTTCACTGCTCCTACAAAGTTGGTACCTCTTTCGGAGCGTATGTGCTTCACGGGCCCTCTGATGGCGATGAAACGTCGGAGTGCATTTATAAACCCTGAAGTGTCCATGGACTCAATTACTTCGATGTGGACTGCTCTGATGGACATACAGGTGAACATAACCGCCCAGCGTTTGGCGTTGGCTTGGACTCTTCTAGTGTGCCGTGCAACCACAGACCATGGCCCGAATACGTCCAGTCCGACGTTGGTAAAAGGAGGTTCTGTACTAAGTCTTTCTGGTGGGAGATTGGCCATCTTTGGCTTTTGAGTCCCACCACGGAGTTTGCGACAAATCACGCAGTTGTAAATGAGTTTACTCACGCATCGCTTTGCTCCAACTATCCATAATCCAGCCGTTCGTAGATTTCCTTCGGTAAACAGTCGGCCCTGATGTTTCACCAAGACGTGGTGGTGTTGCACAAGCAGGGTCGTGACATGATGATGTCCAGGAATAATTATAGGGTGTTTCTCCCCAAATTCCACTTCAGCTTCTTGAAGACGACCTCCAATTCTTTACAGCCCATCTTGGTCGATGATTGGATCAAGCTTCTTCAAGACACTGTCTCTAGAGACAGGTTGGTTTTTATTGAGGTTATCTATTTCTTTGGCGTAACATTCACGCTGTATGGTACGAATTATAACGTTCTTGGCATTTTCAATGTTTGGAACGGTAAAGGCAAGCTTGCAGTGATGCCAACCTTTGCAAGGTTTCTGGATGGCGGGTGACGTTGACTTGTAGGATCGAACCACATGAATTAAACAAACGAGGGCACGAACAAGCGAGTTCCAAGTTGAGAACCTATTGAAACGGTGAGATTTGAGGTGATTGTCTTTAGTCACCGTACGTAGGACGGATACCTGAGGGCGGATTTCCTCATCTGCCACCGGATCTACCAGTTCAAAGATGTTTGACTCGTCCATGTATGGCGTCGAATGGTATAAGAATGTAGGGCCAGTAAACCAGGTTGTGTCCTTAAGGTGACTTGCTTCAATGGATCTGGTTGCGTGGTCTGCAGGATTGTGGTTTGTGGACACATAATGCCACTGTTTAGGGTTGGTGGATCTCCTGATCCTTAGCACCCGATTGCTGACATAGAAATGACGAGTTTCATTGCAAATGTACCCCAACACTACCTTGCTGTCGGTGTAGAACTCGATTTCTTTGACCTCCAGGTCCATTTCTGTCGAGATAAGCTCAGCTAACTCTACTGCTAACACAGCTGCACAGAGTTCCAGTCTGGGTACTGTGTGTTCACGGAGTGGGGCCAATTTTGTCCGGCTCATAACAAGCTTCGCGTGGCATTGTTCATTGATGTCAGTAGTTTTCAAATACGCCACTGCTGCAATTGCTTTGGTTGAGGCATCGCAGAAGATACAAAGTCTTTGCAACTTGATTTCTGTTGATGGCACAGAAGCATATGGTTGTGCAACGTATAGACTTGACAGGGCTTCTAAAGAGTTCTTCCATCTTACCCACAAGTCTCTTTTCTCACTGGGAAGCGGATCATCCCAATCGGACGTCTCTTGGGTGAAGTCTCTCAACATCATTTTACCTTGGATAGTTACAGGAGTTACAAATCCCAGAGGATCGTACAAGCTGTTCACAACGGACAGGACGCCTCTACGCGTGAAAGGTTTCTCTTCTTCGCTGATCTGGAAGGTGAATGCATCCTTTTTCAAATCCCAAAGTAAACCCAGGCTCCGCTGCATAGGAAGGGAGTCCGTGCTTAAATCCAAGTCTTTTAAATCGGTTGAGTAATCTTGAGAGGGAAAAGTGTTGTGAGTTCTGTTTTTGGGCTCCCTCTGGTGGTTACTGATGGTACTGGGTGACTTGTGTTCTCTGCGGTCTCTGGTGTCCACCTGTTCCATCAGGTTATGGGAGTTTCCTATTTAACCTGGCTTTTTTGTCATTTCCTCGCCGGCTACCAATGTAATCAGCGTGTCTTTTTACCTCTGCTCCCTGCGTCTGTTATCTTCAGGACAAGCTAAGTTTTGTTTTTCCTGTTCCACGTTTTGTTTAATTTTTGTCTTAGTCCAGCTTGCAGAGATGTGATTCCTTGCTGCTGGTTGCTCTAGTGGGCTGAAATTACTCCTCATGTTCCATGAGTTGGCACATGAGTTCAAGTAATTTCAGGATGGTTTTTTGAAGGATTTTTCGCTGACCGCGCAGTTCACTTTTGTATCCTCTGCTATCTAGCTTTAGCGGGCCTCATTTTTGCTGATTCTATTTTCATAACTACGTATGTGCTTTCCTCTCATTTCACCGTTATTACATGTGGGGGGCTGCTATTTCTATGGGGTGTTTCTCTGGAGGCAAGTGAGGTCTGTGTTTCTTCTTATAGGGGAAGTTAATCCTTCGGCTGGCGCGAGACGTCTAGGAATCATCGTAGGCACGTTCCCCGGCTACTGCTAGTTGTGTGTTTAGGTTCAGGATCGCGGTCAGCTCAGGTTCCATCACCCTAGAGCTTGTTTTGTTTTTGTGCTTGTCCTTTTGTGATCCGCTGCCATTGGGATCATGACAGAAAAGGCTGCCATTAGTTTTTGGCTGTTGGAAGCAATTTTGTGCAACCTCAAATTGGATGAAGCGAGCATTTCTTGTGCCCTTTTCAGGAGACTGACTGCCGACTCATCTGTGGGTGTGGATTTCAGACAGTCATCTACGTAGAAATCCTTTTCCACAAAAGATCTTACATCCGATCCATACTTTGCTTCACCCTCTCTGGCTGAATGTCTAAGCCCATAGATAGCGACAGCAGGGGAAGGGCTGTTCCCGAAGATGTGTACCTTCATACGATATTCCACGATGTCCTTGTAGGGGTCATTATCGCGGTACCAGAAAAACCTCAAGTAGTTTCTGTGTTCTTCTTTAACAAGGAAGCAGTGAAACATCTGTTGTATGTCGGCCGTAAATGCTACTGCATCTTTGCGGAAACGAAGGAGTACTCCCAGAAGTCTGTTGTTGAGGTCTGGACAAGATAGAAAGACGTCGTTTAAAGAAACACCTTCGTATCTGGCACTTGAGTCAAATACCACTCTTATCTGACCAGGTTTCTTCGGATGATACAAGCCGAAAATAGGTAAGTACCAACATTCCTCGGAATCTTGAAGTACAGGTGCAATTTCCGCATGGCCACTCTGGAATATTCTCTCCATGAAGGTAAAGAAGTGTTCTTTTGTCTCTGGTGACTTCTGCAGTTTGCGTGTAAGGGAGACAAATCGACTGTACACAAGTTCTCTGTTGTTGGGTAAGCGTTGCCTCTGTGGTTTGAATGGTAAAGGTGCGACCCAACTCTTTGATTCATCTCCTACTATCTCTCGCTCCATGATGTCCAAGAACAGTCTGTCCTCTATGGACGTTGCTACCTGGTTGTCTTCTCTTGTCCTGTGGAAAACTGTGCACCCTATATGATCTTGCTCACCATCGCATGCATGGTCTTCACAGGAGGGATCAGCTAACGGACAAGATGGAGGGGTGTTGTGTGGCAATTCTTTAATCAGGAAACTGCTCTCGCATGGCTGGAAGAGAGACGGGCGTCCATTCTCGAGGGTATTGGTGAGCATGCTGTTGACTGATGTCGGCCTGTGTGCTCCACCCAAACAGATGTCTCCCACAATGACCCATCCTAGGTCAAGTCTCTGAGCATATGTGGCATTTTGTGGGCCGTTGATCTGTCCTCTAGCCTTGTGGACCCGTAGAATGTCTCTTCCGAGGAGTAAGATGATAGGGGCTCCTTGGTCAAGCTCCGGTATCAGGTGAGCTATACGTCTCAAATGGGTGTGATGAGCTGCTACCTCCGGTGTAGGTATCTCAGACCTGTTGTCCGGAATTTGATTGCACTCTAGTATTGATGGTAAGGATAAGCAGGTTTGACCGTCCATAGACTCTACTTTGAATCCGGTCGCTTTTCTCCCCGCCGTCTCGACAGTACCTGCACATGTCTTCAAGGAGTATGGAGAGCCGGGACCAGCAATGTTGAAGGTGTTGAAGAAAAAGGACTTAGCTAGAGACCTGTTACTCTGATCATCCAAGATTGCATATACCTTGATTGCCTTATCCCGTTGGCTCGCTGGGAATACTCTGACAAGGCAGATCTTCGAGCAGGATCTCCCTGCTACAAATTCCTTGCAGATCTCTGTACACTGAGAAGTGACCACTGGGGTGTCAATGTCAGTGTCCGTCTGTTTTTCGGCAGACTCTTCTACTCGCGACGATACCCCTGAGGGTGGTCCAGGGTGTAAAGCCGTGTTGTGCTCCACACTACTGCATTCTGCGCATTTCAAACTGGTTTCACAGTTCTTGGCAAAGTGTGAGGTAGTCGCGCAGCATCTGAAGCATATCTTGTTTTCCTTTAGGAAGCTCTTACGGTCTTCTAGAGGCTTCTCCCTGAAGGCTCTACATTTTAGTAGAGGGTGAGGTTTCTTGTGTAGGGGCAGTGTTTGCTGAGATCCTGAGGTTTGTCCTCCTCTAGAGAGGACTTACTTGCCCTGTAAGGAAAACCTGTGGAGGTAACATTAGTTTTGTGTACTGCCACTGGTGTTTTACTGGGTTTTACACCGGAGGCAGTGGTACATGACATAGTGAAATCAAAACTGGGGTCATTTCTAACTTTAGCCTGCTGAGCAACAAAGTCTACAAACACCCTGAAAGGAGGAAATGGCACCTTATGAGCCTGTTTGTAACGGGACCCGTGACTGACCCACTTTTCTTGTAAGTTGTAAGGGAGCTTTTGGACGATTGGGTTGACACCTCTGGCAGTGTCCAGGAATGCCAACCCTGGTAGGTCACCTTCTGCCTGAGCAGCATGCTCCTCCATTAACAAGTCGCTCAGTTCTCTGAGCTTTTGATAACCCTTATTTGCTATCTTGGGGAAATCATCAATTCTTTTATACAAAGCGTTTTCTATAGCTTCTATTGACCCATAACATTCTTCGAGCCTCTCCCACACCATGCGAAGTCCTGTGTGTGGGTACTTTATGTTAATGTTCCTGATTCTTTTGGCGTGTTCAGCTGACTCGTTCCCAAGCCACTTAACCAGTAGATCTAACTCTTCACTACTGGAAAGATGCAAGTCTCTGATGGTGTTCTGGAAGGAGGCTCGCCAAGCTCTGTAGCTTTCAGCTCGATCGGTGAACTTTACAAGTCCCTGGTCACCAGCTCCCGGCGGGTAAAGAACCTTGCAAAGTTCATAGTGGCTGAGTCAGTGTCAACATGAGCTGGTGTGCTGTTGTCATTCAGTGTGTGTGGTGCATCCTCATACCTGGTAGGAGCTTCTGGCTTAGGAAAGTCTGTATAAAACCGTTCTGAAGCGAAGGGTGTCCCTGTCAGTCTGGGAGGAGGCCGTACCTTCTGTTCTGTAAGACGGTAGTGGTGGTCGACGTCGTTTCGCAGTATACCTTCCTGCTTCCAGTACGGTGTTTGGAGGAAGGATCTCTGGTAATCTGTATAGGCTGGTTGGTGTAACGGATCAGAGTTGTCTTCTATTCCGGGATGTTGGTGGACATATTCTGAGACGCGTTGAGCAGGGTCCTGACGATCAAGGTCTGGTCCACGTACGTCGCTGTCACGCTCAGATTCGGGAAACTCCACGGCTTCTAAGAACTCAGCTTTGGCTATTGCGGCTGCTGCTTCTTTTTCAGCGGAAAGCCTTTCTAAGGTCGCTCGCAGGCGTGCTGTATCTGCGTCTCTATCGGCTTGCAGGCGGGCTCTTTCTGCTTCTTGCTCTGCTTGTCTTAACTTTAACTGCATCTCTTGTGCAGCGAAGGAGGATCTTACCTTCGCCGCCTCAGCTTCTGCTCGGGCGAGGGTGACAGACCTTTTCGAGGAAGACTTGCTAGAGCGGCTTGTATGGGACCTCGTCCTGAGTGAGGATGCTCGACTTGCAGACATTGTGTGTCCGTTTGCAGGCTGTAGGACGTCTCAGAGTGGGTAGGAATGACTTCAGCGTAGACTGAGACGTGTAGCGCTTGGCGGGCAATATGGCGGCCGCTGCGGTATCTGCAGGCTGTGCGGTATGGTACAAGCGGCTGTCTAAGTGGTCTTGTTATTGCTGGCATCTAGCCTGGTTTTGCTAGCCTCCGCTGGTATTTAGCTTCTGTTTTACTGCTTGCTGGTATCTAGCATGCGTTTTACTGGCCTCCGCTGGTATCTAGAATCCGTTTTACTGTTCTGTCTTCATACACGTTGATACGGTGTGTGATCCGACATACGGCATAAACTACTTGTTTCTCAAATAAGCAGACTGTTCTCTGTAGTCTAACTTGTTTATTGGTAAACATGAGCGCGGTAAAACTATAAGAATACAAATGATTTGAGTAAAGGTACCGTCACACATAGCGACGCTGCAGCGATACCGACAACGATCCGGATCGCTGCAGCGTCGCTGTTTGGTCGCTGGAGAGCTGTCACACAGACAGCTCTCCAGCGACCAACGATCCCGAGGTCCCCGGTAACCAGGGTAAACATCGGGTAACTAAGCGCAGGGCCGCGCTTAGTAACCCGATGTTTACCCTGGTTACCATCCTAAAAAGTAAAAAAACAAACGCTACATAATTACCTACAGCCGTCTGTCCTCGGCGCTCTGCTTCTCTGGTCTGGCTGTGAGCGCCGGGCAGCCAGAAAGCAGAGCGGTGACGTCACCGCTCTGCTTTCCGGCTGACCGACGCTCACAGCCAGAGCAGGAGGAGTGCAGAGCACAGCGCTGGAGGACAGAGAGTGGTAGGTAAGTATGTAGTGTTTGTTTTTTTACTTTTAGGATGGTAACCAGGGTAAACATCGGGTTACTAAGCGCGGCCCTGCGCTTAGTTACCCGATGTTTACCCTGGTTACCAGCAAAGACATCGCTGAATCGGTGTCACACACGCCGATTCAGCGATGTCTACGGGGAGTCCAGCGACGAAATAAAGTTCTGGACTTTCTTCCCCGACCAGCGATCTCCCAGCAGGGGCCTGATCGCTGCTGCCTGTCACACTGGACGATATCGCTAGCGAGGACGCTGCAACGTCACGGATCGCTAGCGATATCGTCTAGTGTGACAGTACCTTAAGTATTGGGCAAATAATAACATGACTGCAACTAACAGGGAAAGCATACAGGATGATGCAACTTCTATAATAACTACATACAGCAGGTAACTGAAATCACATTTCCTGTGTACTGGCTGCTATATAGTTAATCACACTCTGTACAACATTACATAGCAAGAACAGGGATAATGGTCTTACCGGATAAACTTAACCGGAATGGGAAGTAAGTGAGGTAGTTCAACACAGCAGATTAACACATGTGTCCAGGGAAATACACAGAGAGAAAATGGAGTTTCCCCTTCCCATGATACCTTGGTGAATCCCAGAATGCAACACTCTAATAATTACTGAAAAACACAGGTAATAAATTTAACCACCACTGGGTGGTGCTATAACACAGCAAAACCAAAACTATGGTATTAAACCTTTTTAAAGCTAGATACGAAACCTGACCTTCGCTAGAATGGGCAGAACAGCTTACCTCAAAAAGAATCACTCTACAACCCCTTCCTTCAGTATCCATTTTTGAAGACCGTAGAAATATCACTAACCTGTTCCCATACATATCTACATCTTGTCTCAGTAAACCCCCTTTTCTTTATCTGGAAGGGCTAACCAACTCGCCCAAACGAAACGGCCCAAAAAATGCCAACGAAAAGGCCAGTTTGAACAGAGTTACTTCCACTGGAGAGGAACAAACATCCACTAATTGCTCACCTAAATTCAATAGTACTTCATAAGACACGGGACGTCTCCCATCCGCCACCTTCCAACCTTTACGCCACTCCCTAACCACTTGAAGAACCAAAAACGACTGTCAAATCTTGCAACTCCCTGAACTTAAAGCCAAAGGCTAGACCCGATAAAAAATTGTTAACTTTTGGAACCGACCAACCTGATTCCTAATTATGCCCGATTAATAAAAGCAACTTGCTCTCGTCCTCCAAACCCGCCCCCAATTTAGCCTTCCAGTCCTCCCATATGTCCCATGCCCTAACATAATGTGACCATGTTCCCGTCGCCAAGGATCTGGATAACAGATCTCTTACTGCCCCAACGGAAGATGCCATAAGTCCTCTGGCCCTGTGGGTTCCGCTTGAGGTGCCAATTCCCAGACACGATCTCACTGCGAACAAGAAAGAGGTTCAAGAATAGGGTAATTTTCCTGAAGCCTGAATTCTGCCATGACCCATAAGTTAAAATTCAAGCCTACCCACACCTTGTGCTGTAGAACTCTCAGCAAAGCTGGATCAGATGATGACAACTAATTTATGGCCCTCACCGCCCTCACTGACCCACAACCAAAACAAATCTTTTTAATTTAAACGCTCCCTCCCCACAATGATAGTGACACAACAATGGGGAACACCTCGCACAACATCTGATTGGCAGAGAAGACCTTCTCTTCCACAACTCGTGGCCAGTGGCCCACCAACCACCTGTCCTGGAAAAACAAACTAAAACCCTGCTCACCAGCCAAACCCACCAGAATGCCAAGGGACTCAGCTAGTTCCACCGATGCAATCCACAGCGACTTCCCATTGTAGGAATCCAAGAAAAGTGCCCAAACCTTCAAATCATCCTTCAACTCCATCCTAAGCCTTATAAAATGCGGCAGCACCTGAATCCCCACTGTAGCCAAAGACAGCCTGCGACAAAATGCTCTGCCCATTGGCATAATCCGACATGTGAATTTCAATTTTCCCAGCAATAATAATAATAATAATAATCTTTATTTTTTTTTTATAAAGCAATGATTGAACCTCGCGCAACATTACTTTCTTAAGACCAATAACTCGCTTCACTTCCGTTCTCATGTCCACCAATTTGTCCTCTGGCAGTCTGCTCTCCATCGCGACCGTATTTATTTCAATACCCAGAAAACTCAATGGCGTTACAGGACCCATGGTTTTTTCTGCTGCCAATGGGACCCCAAATTTCTTTGCCGCACCCTTCATCGTGTGAAGTAAAACAGAACAATCCGGAGACTGCGCCGAACCAACAAACAAGAAGTCATCTAAATAATGAATACATGAGCTAAGCCCAGACACGTCTTTAACCGTCCATTCCAAAAACGTGCTAAACATTTCAAAATGGGCACATGACAACAAACACCCCATCGGCAAGCAACGATCCACGTAAAATCCCCCATCCCAAAAACATCCTAACAAATACATGCTATCCGGGTGAACTGGTAGCAAGCGAAAAGCTGCCTTGATGTCTGTTTTTGCCAACCAGGCCCCCTGTCCACATTTTCTAACCCAACTCATTGCCATATTAAAGGACGTATACAAAACTGAACACAATTGTGGGTCAATCCCGTCATTTACTGATAAACCCTTTGGAAATGAAAGGTGATGAATCAACCTGAATTTATTAGGCTCCATTTTGGCACTACCCCCAATGGTGAAACCCTCAAATTCTCAATAGGGATTGAGCTAAACGGACCAGCCATTCTACCTAATGCCACTTCTTTATTTAATTTCTCCGTGACCACTTCTGGGAATTCTTTGGCTGACTTTAAATTTTTTGCCGATAACTTCACCTTAACATCCACAAAAGGAATCGTAAACCTGTCCCTAAAACCATCCTGTAGTACGGCTGCCACTTCCTTAACTGGGTACCTACTTAGAAACTGCTCCATCTCTGCCAGACGCACTGGTGTCACTCCTTTTTTCAAACCCCTCTGAACCTTTCTGTCTCCCTCCCCTAAAACATTTTGATGCCCCATGATTGCCTCCGCAGGAGGAACAGTCATGTTTAAATTTACATTTGGCACCGAACCTGCAAGCCCCCTCGTTAAATGAAAAGCACAGTCTTTTTTGTAGTGCCACCGAGTGCCCTGACTGTCCCGAACCCACAGTGCCCCCGGGAAAAGACTGAGATCCCTGTCCTGTTCTACCCGGAGCTGTTACTCTCATCCATAAAGCAATGTCTTTATGATCCCAACGGATGCTCGGTCGGACCGCCTTCCGCTGACGGAATTGTTCATCGTATCTAAGCCAACCCTGTCCCCCATAAACTCTATATGCCTCCCCAATTTCATCCATATAACAAAACAGGGGGAACAATTTTCCAGTGACTTTTCACCAATGACACTGGCCAATATAGCAAATGCTTGTAACCAATTAGAGAAAGTACGGGGAATTAGCCTAAACCTTCTCTTATCCTCGTCCTCCTTCTTAGACTCGACCCTTCTTGCCCTATCTAAATTAAAACGCTCCAGTGGGTGTAAAAAAAATATTTCTACATACTCCCCTTTCCATATTCTCTCTTTCACCTCCTGCTTCAAATGTGCCCCCAAAGGCCCTTCAAAGCAGACGTAAACTTCCCCTTTAGCTGCATCATCCAACCGCACCGACTCGTCCTTATCCTTTTCCCCACCATCTATTGTCCCGTTACCTCGCAGCCAGCTGCTGCCACCTCCCCAACAGCCATTGAAGTCCCTGTTACTGTACTTTGTTCTGTCCAAAATGAACCTACCACCCCATCAGCATCCACCAGTCCCCTTTCCCTCGTATTACCCATCCAGGCTGACAATGGCGACGATTCACCCTGACTATTCCCCAATTCCCATAGTCTAACCAAATCTTTTAGCCCCTGTAATATAACACCCATGCTGACACTAGCCTCCCCACGGACAAATCCCCTGCACCCACATTAACATTAGAAGCTAGTGATGGTAATAAAGGAGCCATGTTTCTCTCACCTAGCTGCCTGGGTGTTGTGTTCCCAGCAGCCGCCAATCCAGGATCCTGAAGTGACCAATCTGTGTACGCTCCTCCATGGTCATGTTGACTCGTGGCTCTGGGGGCCCCATACAGCTGGCCTTGAGAAACAGCTGCGTTTCCAGTGTCCATAATGCTGTCCTGAGCTGCGTTTTGTCCCGCTAACAACCCAGGGCGCGTGGACATCCTAGTGTGTGCGGGCGACTGTCCAGGGTTAAAATCCCTTTCTCCCCAAACTGCTGCATTGGCCACCGCATCTGGAGCTATGGCGCTGCCTCTCACCAGCCGCCCTGCATTCTGGGGCCTGTGCCGCTGCTTCCCGACGGTTACCTGTGCCATGCCGAGAGGAGTCCCAATCAATCGGAGCTCCCGTCGATCCAATACCTGGAACCTTCTCCCCGATGTCTCCGGTGAGTGGGCAGATCCTCCCTGCTGTGTCGGAAATGAAGGCGCCTGTCTTGCAGGCCCTCGCCTGCTCCTGCACGCCTCCCTTCACCGCTGAGCCGGTCCCATTCCTGGCTGGGCACCGGCCACACCTGACCCCGACTCCCCTTCCGACCTCGCCGCTCCAGAGGAGGGGGAGGCCGACACCTCCCCTTGCTGCAGGCCCCGCAAGAATTCCTTCCGGCTCTTGGTCTGCACACCCTAGGCTTGCGGCATGCTACCTCAGCCGGAGGGTCCCCAGAGGGGCACCTCACACAGCGTTGGGCCTGGGGGGTAACCTCAGGGCTAAGACTCTCCGGAGGCCTGGATCTCCGAGGCTGACGCCCTTCATGTTGGGCCTGAGGGTTCCCGGCCCCCCTTTCAAACAGCAGGCCTTGCAGCGATGCCTGCAGCCAGCCTGCGCCTCTGGTTCCGACAGCGTCTCTCAGCTGTTGCAATATCTCCTCAATCTCCAAAATACAGGTACCCTGCAGCTAGCTTGCTTCTCTGATATGGGGGCACCTAAAATGGTTCTCCCCCTAAGATGGCGAATCCCTCTTATACTGTTCCCCTTAGCTCCACCTCTTTTCCCTCCTACCCCCCACAGCCCTATCCTGGCCCTACAATTCAAATCCTTTAACCCTTATTACACCGCCCACTTCTACTTGTTCACTCCCTATAGGCCCTCTCAACCCTGTCATGTCATCCTCCCTTCAAAGGCCTGTGGCCCAGTACGGTCTTACTTGATGGCTGATTAAATCAGCCGTCAAGTGTGGGGAATGATGCACTGAGGCAAAGGCAGGGACATGACCTTTGACATAAAAAAGCATGAAAGGTTGTGAAGGAGTTAAAATCGGCTTGAGAAAAACTGGTATTAGTGAATTGGGCCAAGATCTCCAAATTTGTTCTGCTTCTTTCCTTCATCCAGATGACTAATGATGTCATAAATATACTGTTTTGCTTACGGGTAAATGTAGCCATTCTAAGTTTTTTTCTGGGACTATAATATTGATTTCCTATAGCTAAGGCCAGGTTCACATCACGTTTTGCCATACATCAGTGGCTACATTGGGGTTTCCTTCTGAAGCCCTGAAAACAGAGATTCAGGTGTATCAGCCTTCGGGGCGACTGACTTTAATGAAACAGGTGGAGTCACTTTGTGATCTGTCTGACCTCAGTTTTGTCAGTATCCGCCTTTTTGAGGCTAGCGTAAGAGAGAAGTTGACCAATTTTCTGTACTTACCTCATAAAGCGGACACTGTTGAAAATGAGATCAGACAGAGCGCAAAGGGACTCCATCTGGATCATTAAAAGTCAATGGCTCCATTGGAGATTAAATTCATATTCTGTTTTTCAAGGCTTCAGATGAAACCCCCAATGGAGCAAGTGATGAGTGGCAAAAAAGTGATGTGAACCCAGCCTAAGATCAGATTCCCTGCCCTCTGCTGCTCAGCCGGTGGGAGGACGCTGTCTGTTAAAATGCCATTTTGCTGCAGTACCAGCCAAAGCATTGAAGAGGGGCCATTAGTTAGGCCCCCCCCCCACTAATCTGATATTGATGGATATGCATTTTTGTCACTGGAACAGAGCCTTTGTTAGGCCATCAGGCCATAATAATATATGACAACTTGGTTGCTGTTTAGTTTCTTTCGGTAGAGTCCATTTACCATGGTAAGCTCCTACCTCCTATTCTCAGTAGTTTTGCTTCATGTTACTAAGTTCTATGGCATACCACACCTTGTGCTCAGACTGGCGGTTGCATTATAGCAGTATATGTGTATGAACAAATCTCTGCACCGCTCTTCAGACAGGTACATTAGTGATAAAGTGTCATGGAGTTCTATGAGCGTTGGCTCTAAACGTTGTGTCAGATCCATGACCTCGGCGACGGTTTATTGCAGTCCTTTCAGATTTATTTCTTCCTCAGTCATACTTTCCTCACTCTTAGGATTTTGTTACGGAGATCGAAATTGTTTGTGCAGAACAAGTTTGGTTCATTAGCTTAGAACTATTACCTCATCTTCATGCTTGGATAGTCTTTAATATAACAAGTGACCTTCCAAATGTGCATGGTACAACATTCTCATTATGATGAAAGCGGTCTACTGATGTCTCCACCTCATGTAGCAGAACAAGTCAAGAGGAACAGAGCTAATACATGAATTTGGGAAGACATCGTATCTTTGAAATGAAGAGTATGTGTAAAAATATAAATGTGCAAGCACACTGTATATAGTGCGTGACAAAAAAGTTGACTTCTATTTGGAACGAGGGCAAAGGCCATCAGTAAAATAAAATGATGCCAAGTCACAAGCAGATTTCTGTTGGATCAACAAACACAATATAAGCTCCAAGTCTTCATGTCTATGACCGTTTCAAATAATTTTTTTTATTCTTACATCAGCCTAAGTAATGAGTTCTGTGGTATCACCTTGTTCACTAATCATCCGTTCACAGGATCTGTGGGGTTCCCAAAGGTAAAAACCATACTCATTACGCATATTCTAGGAATATATCATCAACTTATAAGACAGGAAAACCCCAATAGTGTTAATAAACCCAATAGCAGTATTAATATCCCAATAGCAGCTAAGCATAGGGAAATTGTTAGGTTATTGTTACGGAGTAGATCTATAATATTATTTTGTTACACTGGGTTTTGGTGTTTTTTTTAAAAATAATTTGGCATTAAAGTTTATATTTTTAAGGAATTATATGTTACACAACATGATGCGAGGAACCTCATTATGGTTTAAGTTTTTTGAATAGGCCACACAGGGATAGTTAGGTTAATGCGTTGAGGCGGTAGGCCAGTCTGAACAAATGCGTTTTTAGGGCACGCTTAAAGCTGTGGTGATTGGGGATTAATCGTATTAACCTGGGTAGTGCATTCCAAAGAATTGGCGCAGCATGTGAAAAGTCTTGGAGATGGGAGTGGGAGGTTCTGATTAATGAGGATGTTATCTCAGGTCATTAGCCGAACGGAGAGCACGGGTAGGGTAGTAGACTGAGACCAGGGAAGAGATGTAGGGTGGTGCTGAGCCATGGAGTGCTTTGTGAATGAGGGTAATAGTTTTGTACTGGATTCTGGAGTGGACGGGTAACCAGTGTAAAGACTGGCACAAGGTAGAGGCACTGTTGTAACGATTGGTGAGGAATATGATCCTGGCTGCAGCATTCAGGACAGATTGGAGAGGGGACAGTTTGGTAAGATGGAGGCCGATTAGTAGAGAGTTACAATAGTCCAGACGAGAATGAATAAGTGAAATAGTAAGAGTTTTTGCAGAGTCAAAAGTAAGAAAAGGGCAGATTCTAGAAATGTTTTTGAGATGCAGATAACAAGAGAGAGCCAGAGATCGGATGTGTGGAGTGAATGAAAACTCGGAATCAAGTATGACCCCAAGGCAGCGGGCATGTTGCTTGGGAGTAATGGTGGAACCACACATGGAGATGGCAATATCAGGCAAAGGTAGGTTAGTAGAGGGAGAGAACACGAGGAGTTCAGTTTTTGACAGGTTCAGTTTCAGAGGGAGGACATGATGTTAGAGACAGCAGTAAGACAATTTCTGGTGTTTTCTAGAAAGGCAGGCGTGGTATCAGGAGCAGAAGTGTATAATTGGGTGTCATCAGCATAGAGATGGTACTGGAAACCGAATCTACTGATTGTTTGTCCAATAGGGGCAGTATACAAAGAGAAGAGGAGGGGGCCTAGGACTGATCCTTGAGGAACCCCAACAGTAAGAGGAAGGTGAGAGGAGGAACCAGCATAAGATACAGTGAAAGAGCGGTCAGAGTGATAGGAGAAGAACCAGGAGAGAACGGTGTCCTTGAGGCCGATGGAGTGTAGCTTAGTGAGGAGGAGCTAATGATCCACAGTATCAAATGCTGCGGAGAGATCCCAGAGAATTAGCTTGGAGTAGTGACCATTAGATTTAGCTGTTAGTAAATCCTTAGAGACTTTAGTGAGGGCGGTTTCAGTAGAGTGTAAAGAGCGGAAACCAGATTGAAGAGGGTCAAGAAGAGAGTTATCTGAGTCAGGGCCGGCGTCAGCACCCGGCGCACCCGGGCAAGTGCCGGGGTCTTGGCGAGACTGATGGGCTCAAAATGGTAAGACACATATTATGCCGGCATTGCCGACACTGATGCGCAGCGCATCATGCGCTCCTGGGGGCCCCCGAAGCCGGACTACATCATTCCCGAGTCCGACCCTCCCTCCCTGTGCTAGTTTGCTGTGTGTGACTCCAGCAAGGACTTGGAGGTGGAGCGGATATATGATTCCCAACACTGGCAGCAGGAGGCGGGACTCACTGCAGCAGGAATACTCACCAATCACCGTCCATGGGGATAGAAGAGTCACTTCCAGGCCGACGGTCGTCACTTCCGGGTGAGAGTGAGGAGCTCGTCAATCCTAAGAAGAGCAGCGCTGACACACAGATCGCGTCGCGACACAGTCCGGGACCCGGGTCCACCATCCAGTTCCAGCGCAGCGAGCAGCAGAAGACGAGCAGCATTCGTCAGTGCATGTGCGCAGATCCTGTGTCCTGTGTCGGGGGCGATAGCGTGGTGGTGGGTGAGCTGGGCTGCCTGTGTTATATAGTACGTGGGCTGCCTGTGTTATATACTACGTGGGCTGCCTGTGTTATATACTACGTGGACTGCCTGTGTTATATACTACATACGTGCCTGGGCTGCCTGTGTTATATACTATGTGGGATGCCTGTGTTATATACTATGTGGGCTGCCTGTGTTATATACTACATGGGCTGCTTGTGTTATATACTATGTGGGCTGCCTGTGTTATATACTACATACGTGCCTGGGCTGCTTGTGTTATATACTACGTACGTGCCTGGGCTGCCAGTGTTATATACTACATGGGCTGCCTGTGTTATATACTATGTGGCTGTACTATATGCTACGTGGCTGCCTGTGTTATATACTACGTACGTGGGCTGCCTGTGTTATATACTACTTACATGGGCTGCCTGTGTTATATACTACGTACGTGCCTGGGCTGCCTGTATTATATACTACGTGGGCTGGCTGTGTTATATACTAAGTACATGGGCTGCCTGTGCTATATACTACGTGGCTGGGCAATATATTACATGGCTGGGCAATATATTATGTGGCTGTGCAATATACTACGTGGCTGTGCAATATATTACGTGGCTGGGCAAAATACTACGTGTCTGTGCTATATACTATGTGGCTGTGCTATATACTACGTGTCTGTGCTATATACTACGTGTCTGTGCTATATACTACGTGGCTGTGCTATATACTACGTGGCTGGACAATATACTACGTGGCTGGACAATATACTACATGGCTGGGCAATATACTACGTGGCTGGGCAATATACTACATGGCTGGGCAAAATACTACGTGTCTGTGCTATTTACTACATGGCTGTGTTATATACTACGTGGGCTGTGCTATATGCTACGTGGGCTGTGCTATATTTCTCTGCTGTATCTGTGCATCATGAATCGTGGTATGTGTTAAAGAGGGGAGCTTTGTAGCTATCTGTGCCGAGATGTTCTATGTATAGGAGGTGCAATTTCATCCAGGGCACTTTTCAGGGTTTCATTCAGTGCAGAATCAGGAAATGAGATGGAGGAGATAGGGGCCAATGAGGACTGCAAGTTCTTCATAAGTTTCTGGGTGCTAATGGCCTGTATGTTTCTATAAGTGTGGAAAGTGGTGGTGATCTGAGCGAGATGGCAGTTCTTGACAGAGAATGAAAGAAGGTTATGGTCAGAGAGCGGGAGAGGGGAGTTTGTGAAATCGTCCACTGAGCAAAGTCGGGAGAAGACCAAGTCGAGGGAGCTTCTGTCTTCATGTGTTGGAGAGTTAGTATGCTGCGAGAGGCCAAAAGGGGAGGTTAGAGATAAAAGGTGATAAGCGGATGGGGAGAGGGGAAAAGCAATGGGGAAGTTGAAGTCACCCATGATGAGGATGGGAATGTCACAGTAGAGAAAGTGTGGAAGCCAGGTGGCAAAGTGATCCAGGAACTGATGAGAGGGGCCGGGAGGACGATACACCACCGCCACTTGCATGGAGAAGGGGATGTAGAGTCTGACAGCATGAACCTCAAAAGAAGGGAAGACAAGTGAGGGTACTTGGGGGATACCTTGGAAGGTACATTTGGTTGATAGGAGCAGGCTAACGCCTCCACCTGCTCTGTTGTCCGATCTTGGGGTATGAGAAAAGTGTAGTCCACCATATGAAAGAGCAGCAGCAGCGGTGGTGTCTGACTGCTGGATCCAGGATGTACACTCCATTTTGAAGACACTGCAACTAAACCTTGTCACAGCTCTGTTGTCAGATATCCTGTGCCCAGAGGCTCCTTCCCTGTCCATAGCGATAGGGGCACCTTAGCTACCCCTGCTCCCCGGATTACTTCTATGGTGAAGACATCGGGGCCACATACCTTGCTGAGCTCCTGAATCTGCCATTAATTTGTCCCCTCCCCCACCCAAGAAAGTGGGGTTTAGTAGTGTATTAAAATACATAAACCAGACTAACAAGGGAAGACTTACAGGGATAAAGGAAGTTACCAATCACACAAATATACACGCACAAACAACAGAGTGGAATACTGGAGAGTGAAGGTAGGAAAAAAACAAGTCGGAGAGGATGAGGACGTGCACACAACCGAATAACCAAGCAACAGTCTTTAGATTAACACTACAAACACTTCCTAGGGCCAGTCGTCGCTGAGTGGGGGCGCCATTCCGCTGACCAGTAGGGTGCCAACCTCCACAGCTAGGCAGGCTGCACAGCAGTAGGGTACAGAGGTAGTGAGGCCTATTTTTAATTTTTAATACACGAGCACTTTTTTGTTATGCACATTGTTGGTCGTATCTGTGTTTAGGGTGCCAACCTCCACTGATAGGTAGGCAGTACTAAGAGGTTTTGTTTGGCAGGGTTATCCCAGAGTGCACGGTTGTGTGTTTTATGTGTTTATCTGGTTGTATTTGTGGCATGGTTTTAATTGGTATATTAATTAAAAGCTATATTTTATCTGTGTTATCTTTAGTACATAAAGGGTTCCTATTGGTATAATATAGATTGTCGTTGACCTTTAAGTAGCTGCTAAGACAGCTCCAAGTGGTGTTGAAACACTTCCTCAAACAATCAACTACTCCAGCTCCAGAACCAAGCAGCAAGAAACTAACACTGGCATTTCTGATAGCTAGAGGTGAGTATATACAGGAGAGGTGAGTGGCCAACACTGAACAGTCGAGACTATCAACGCTGGAAAGCTCTAGCAGCTTTCAACTGAACATTTTAACCCCTTCACTGATAGAATAAACCGGCACCATTTAATATGTAGGTGAGGTGCTTCTAATCAGTGCAGGAGGAAGGGAAATCAGACACTGCGGTCTTCTAGCTCCTCTCTGTCGTGGTAAACCCATGACAAATCTACTTTATGACAAAAATTCCTCTTGAAGCAATACAAGTTATCTTTTTTCGGTACATTATTTCATCTGGAAATCACTAGAGGCCTGACTAATGCACTCGTTCAGTGCTGAAACATGGAGCTCGATTTTTTTTTTTTAAATGCACCAATAAATGCTTTAAAAAAATCTTTCTATTCTTTAGTAGTGCTGTGTTTCTCCCTTTTTTAAAATTTATATTATGATCCATTTTAATTATATTATATTGCTCTTCCATAGGGTATTGCATCTTGTTGGGTAAATGTCGTCGCTGTATAAGCTTCAAAAAATTGTTAAAAAATGTATCGCTATTATATTGTTCATCCATAGACTGTTCCATGGTCTGGAGTTCATTTCCTTTGTATATAATCCTCAAAAGTGCACATCCTTTATGAGTCTAGGACACCAATAGATAACAATGTGAATACAATGTGTATGAGGCCCTCCAATATGTTAATACAGGGTGTATAGGAGTCCCTAATTTTGGGCAGCTCTTGCTTCCTTCATAAATTACACTGAAATTTCCTATTTTTTTAATTAAAAAAATCATATTTGATGTACTAAAATTCTATAAATTTTTATATCCTTTTAAAATTTGCCTTATATACAAGTCATTATACAGGAAAGAATGTTCCTTAACTTTTTTTTCTGTAAAATGCAGTTTCTCGTGGGTTTGGAATGTTTTATTGTGGAGTAAAAGTGTGACCACATTATTCTCAGCAGTGATCTGGGAGTCAGAGATTCTTCCAGGGGTCTTCCCCATGTTGTTCTCCTTCCAACCAGCACTTTCCCATCCATTTTCACTGCTCTCCAGACATCTTTGAAGGGTCTGCCAGGAAAAAGTTTGGCTTTCCCATTGACTCTCATTACATTCGTTACTCGAAACGAGCATGCGAGTATAAAGAATTGTTCGGTTCAAGTAAAAAATGACCCAAGCATTTTAGTGCTCGCTCATCCTTAGAGCCTTTATGTTTTCTAGGTAATACTATTTTATTCAACATAATCACTTTTCAGCTTTAGACATTTAACCCCTTCATGACCTTGGAATTTTTCATTTTTCCGTGTTCGTTTTTTATTTTTCCGTCAATTTGGCCATGTGAGGGCTTATTTTTTGCGGGACGAGTTGTACTTTTGAACGACATCATTGGTTTTAGCATGTTGTGTACTAGAAAACGGGAAAAAAAATTCCAAGTGCGGTGAAATTGCAAAAAAAGTGCAATCCCACACTTGTTTTTTGTTTGGCTTTTTTGCTAGGTTCACTAAATGCTAAAACTGACCTGCCATTATGATTCTACAGGTCAGTACGAGTTCATAGACACCAAACATGACTAGGTTATTTTTTATCTAAGTGGTGAAAAAAAATTCCAAACTTTGCTAAAAAAAAAATAAATAAAAATTGCGTCATTTTCCGATACTCGTAGCGTCTCCATTTTTCGTGATCTAGGGTCAGTTGAGGGCTTATTTTTTGTGTGCCGAGATGACGTTTTTAATGATAGCATTTTGGTGCAGATACGTTCTTTTGATCGCCCGTTATTGCATTTTAATGCAATGTTGCGGCGAACTAAAAAACTTAATTCTGGCGTTTCGAATTTTTTTCTCGCTACGCCGTTTAGCGATCAGGTTAATGCTTTTTTTTTAATTGATAGATCGGGCGATTCTGAACGCGGTGATGCCAAATATGTGTAGGTTTGATTTTTTTTTTATTGATTTATTTTGATTGGGGCGAAAGGGGGGTGATTTAAACTTTTATATTTTTTTTATTTTTTTCACATTTTTTTTTCCTTTGTTTTGTTTTTACTTTTGCCATGCTTCAATAGCCTCCATGGGAGGCTAGAAGCAGGCACAACGCGATCGGCTCTGCTACATAGCAGCGATCTGCTGATCGCTGCTATGTAGCAGAAATGTAGGTGTGCTGTGAGCGCTGACCACAGGGTGGCGCTCACAGCCACCGGTGATCAGTAACCATAGAGGTCTCTAGGACCTCTATGGTTACCATCCTGACGCATCGCCGATCCCCGATCATGTGACGGGGGTCGGCGATGACGTCATTTCCGGTCGCCCGGCCGGAAGCGGTAGTTAAATGCCGCTGTCTGCGTTTGACAGCGGCATTAACCTAGTTAATAGGTGCGGGCAGATCGCGATTCTGCCTGCGCCTATTACGGGCACATGTCAGCTGTTCAAAACAACTGACATGTCCCGGCTTTGATGCGGGCTCACCGCGGATCCCTGCATCAAAGCAGGGTTCTGACCTCGGACGTACTATCCCGTCCGAGGTCAGAAAGGGGTTAATGTATCCACCAAAAAGTAATTATAATCCTTTAGAAAAAAAATTATTACCCTATTCGGCAAACCACGATTCCACATTATCACGTTTGGTTGTAAAATTGTCGTCTTCTCAATAATTGTTTGACTTTGAGAAAGAGATAATAATCAGATGGGGCCAAATCAGGAGAGTATGGTAGATGATCAACAATTTGAAAGCTGATTTTATTGAGTTTTTGCAGGGCAATACCAGACCTGTCGACATTTTGCTTCAATAACAAGAAGCCTTTGTAAAGTTTTTGCTGAATGTCCACTTTTCACGTAAGATGGCTAATTTTTCTGAATAACAATTTTAAAATGACATAACCTTTTCTTCTAAAACTTCACACATGCACTTGCCAAATTTAATACTTGAATACTTGTTTCAATAGCAAAGGGATTTATTTTTGTCTGATAGAAATATTCAAGGCCAACTATTTGATCAATATCTCTCCATACAACAAGTTTATGCAAAGACTCAATATTTCCAGTGTTGTCCTTGATTCTGCAAGATTTCCGCTCATCGCTCTGGTAGCTGGTTATCAGATTCAGGGTTAATCCTGACTGATGACGGACCATTCTTGCCTAATCAGGGCTTGGAGTTTATCACAATTTCTGAATGAGATCTAAGAAGTTTCCTGGTCAAGGACCCAAAATGTCACTGTTTTGTTTATCGAGTCACCTAGTTATCACTTTTGGCTTGTGACATGATCTCCATCATGCTAAAAAAACATTGTCCATCACCAAATTCTTCCAGTGTCATTGGGAGATTTGCTCTTGGAGGATTATTAGATCCCATTCTTTATTGACTAGTGTACTTAGGCAAAATTGTGAGTGAGCCCACTACATGGATGAAAAGCCCCCACACAAGAATGGTCTCAAGATGCTTTAGTGTTTGGCATGAGACAGAACTCATGGTAGCGATCACCTATTCGTCTCCAGAAAATCATTCTTCCTGGTATCCCAAAGTCTGATGGTGGTTTCATCAGAGAAAATAACTTTACCCCAGTCCTCTGCAGTTCATTTCATGTATTTCTTGTAGAGTGTCAATCTGTCGTTAATTTTTTTTCTTGGAGAGAAGTTGCCTCTTTGTTGTCCTTATCGACAAAAGCCTTCATATCATTGTGCATGCAGATCCACTGACACTTGCCTGCTGCCATTCCTGAGAAAGTTCTGAACTGGTGTTGAACCGATCCTTTAGCTGAATCTTCTTTAGGAGACAATCCTGGTACTTGTTTGACTTTTTTTTAAGACACCCTGAAACCTTCTTAATAATTAAAGCTCTATTTTTGAAGTTCTTGATGATCCAATAAATAGTTGACTTAGGGGCAATCTGACAAACAGCAATGTCCTTGCCTGTAAAGCCCTTTTCATGCAACACAATAATGACTGCACATGTTTACTTGAAGGAAACAAAAAAAGAAGACTATGACTTCAAGTACCCTGTTAACGCAACCAGACCGCAACAGTACTATCAGCTGCCTGGTCATAGTTAACACTTTCTCCTTAGCTAACGAAAAGATCACTGAAATAATGAAGCAGATCATTTTGTTGCAAGGCTGAAATTAAGTTTAAAAGTTTTTTGTGATTAAGTTAATTTTAATGGCAGGAAATGACAACTTTTTTTGTAAATCATCATAATTTAGAGTTAATGGAAATTTCCACTTAAAAAAAAACTGTAGCAGCAAACTTTATCAAAATGAAAAATGACTCTGGCCCAGCGGCCATGCCTGTTGTGAATTCTGTGGCGGAGCTCCCTCCTGTGGTCACAAGTGGTACTTCGGCTGATTCTCTCTGGGAGCTTCCATTTGTGGAGGAAACTGGTACTGCTGCTTCTGAGTTTCCTTCCTCAGGTGATCTGGTGAGGTCGTTAGGTGCTTCTCTACTTAACCCCACCTAATGCTTTGATTCATGCTTCCTGTCAATGTTCCAGTGTTGGACTTGTGTTTCTCTGGATCATTCCTGTGGCCTGCTGCTCTGCATAGCTAAGTGCTTCTTTGCTATTTGTTGCTATTTTTTCTGTCCAGCTTGTCTATTTGTTTTGCTGGAAGCTCTGGGACGCAAAGGGTGTACCTCCGTGCCGTTAGTTCGGTACGGAGGGTCTTTTTGCCCCTTTGCGTGGTTTTCTTCAGGGTTTTGTGTAGACCGCAAAGTTATCTTTCCTATCCTCGTTCTGTCTAGAATATCGGGCCTCACTTTGCTGAATCTATTTCATCCCTACGTTTGTCTTTTCATCTTACTCACAGTCATTATATGTGGGGGGCTGCCTTTTCCTTTGGGGTATTTCTCTGAGGCAAGGTAGGCTTATTTTTTCTATCTTCAGGCTAGTTAGTTCCTCAGGCTGTGCAGAGTTGCATAGGTAGCGTTAGGCGCAATCCACGGCTGCCTCTAGTTGTGTTTGGAGAGGATCAGGGATTGCGGTCTGCAGAGTTCCCACGTCTCAGAGCTCGTTCTATTATTTTGGGTTATTGTCAGATCACTGTATGTGCTCTGACCTCCATGTCCATTGTGATACTGAATTGCCTCGCATAACAGTACAGGAAGCCAAAAGTACTAATGATTCTCAATAGAGGGAAAAAAGAAGTTCTGAGACCATTTTTTTTTCTTGGCTTTGTGTTTTGTCTTTTTTTTCCCCTAGACATTTGGGTGGTTCAGTACACAGGTGTAGCGATGGACATTAGAAGTCTGTCTTCATTTGTGGATCAGCTCTCGGCAAGAGTACAAAAGATTCAAGACACTATTGATCAGAAATCTATGTTAGAACCAAGAATTCCTATTCCTGATTTGTTTTTTGGAGATAGAACTAAGTTTCTGAGTTTCAAAAATAATTGTAAGTTATTTCTGGCCTTGAAACATCGTTCCTCTGGTGATCCAGTTCAACAGGTTTTGATTATTATTTTTTTTTTGCGCGGCGACCCTCAGGACTGGGCATTTTCTCTTGCGCCAGGAGATCCTGCATTGAGTAATATCAATGCGTTTTTCCTGGGGCTCGGATTGCTGTACGATGAGCCTAATTCAGTGGATCAGGCAGAAAAGAATTTGCTGGCTCTTTGTCAGGGTCAGGATGAGATAGAGGTATATTGCCAGAAATTTAGAAAATGGTCAGTGCTCACTCAATGGAATGAATCTGCGCTGGCAGCTATGTTCAGAAAGGGTCTCTCTGAAGCCCTTAAGGATGTCATGGTGGGATTTCCTATGCCTGCTGGTTTGAATGAGTCTATGTCTTTGGCTATTCAGATCGGTCGACGCTTACGTGAGCGTAAATCTGTGCACCATTTGGCGGTATTACCTGAGCTTAAACCTGAGCCTATGCAGTGCGATAGGACTTTGACCAGAGTTGAACGGCAAGAACACAGACGTCTGAATGGGCTGTGTTTCTACTGTGGTGATTCCACTCATGCCATCCTGATTGTCCTAAGCGCACTAAGCGGTTCGCTAGGTCTGCCACCATTGGTACGGTACAGTCAAAATTTCTTCTGTCCGTTACCTTGATCTGCTCTTTGTCATCATATTCTGTCATGGCGTTTGTGGATTCAGGCGCTGCTCTGAATTTGATGGACTTGGAATATGCTAAGCGTTGTGGGTTTTTCTTGGAGCCCTTGCAGTGTCCTATTCCATTGAGAGGTATTGATGCTACGCCTTTGGCCAAGAATAAGCCTCAATACTGGACCCAGCTGACCATGTGCATGGCTCCTGCACATCAGGAGGATATTCGCTTTCTGGTGTTGCATAATCTGCATGATGTGGTCGTGTTGGGGTTGCCATGGCTACAAGCCCATAATCCAGTATTGGATTGGAAATCCATGTCGGTGTCCAGCTGGGGTTGTCAGGGGGTACATGGTTATGTTCCATTTTTGTCAATTTCGTCATCCACCCCTTCTGAGGTTCCAGAGTTCTTGTCTGATTACCGGGATGTATTTGATGAGCCCAAGTCCGATGCCCTACCTCCGCATAGGGATTGTGATTGTGCTATCAATTTGATTCCTGGTGGCAAATTCCCAAAAGGTCGACTGTTTAATTTATCCGTGCCTGAGCACACCGCTATGCGCAGTTATGTGAAGGAATCCCTGGAGAAGGGGCATATTCGCCCGTCATCGTCGCCATTAGGAGCAGGGTTCTTTTTTGTAGCCAAAAAGGATGGTTTGCTGAGACCTTGCATAGATTATCGCCTTCTTAATAAGATCACTGTTAAATTTCAGTACCCCTTGCCTTTGTTATCTGATTTGTTTGCTCGGATTAAGGGGGCTAGTTGGTTCACCAAGATTGATCTTCGTGGTGCGTATAATCTGGTGCGAATCAGGCAAGGCGATGAATGGAAAACTGCATTTAATACGCCCGAGGGTCATTTTGAGTATCTAGTGATGCCGTTCGGACTTGCCAATGCTCCATCAGTGTTTCAGTCCTTTATGCATGACATCTTCCGAGAGTACCTGGATAAATTCCTGATTGTGTACTTGGATGATATTTTGATCTTCTCGGATGATTGGGAGTCTCATGTGAAACAGGTCAGAACGGTTTTTCAGGTCCTGCGTGCTAACTCTTTGTTTGTGAATGGATCAAAGTGTCTCTTTGGTGTGCAGAAGGTTTCATTTTTGGGGTTCATCTTTTCCCCTTCTACTATCGAGATGGATCCTGTTAAGGTCCAAGCCATCCATGATTGGACTCAGCTGACATCTCTGAAAAGTCTGCAAAAGTTCCTGGGCTTTGCCAATTTTTATCGTCGCTTCATCTGCAATTTTTCTAGTATTGCCAAACCATTGACCGATTTGACCAAAAAGGGTGCTGATTTGGTCAATTGGTCTTCTGCTGCTGTGGAAGCTTTTCAAGAGTTGAAGCGTCGTTTTTCTTCTGCCCCTGTGTTGTGTCAACCTGATGTTTCTCTTCCGTTCCAGGTCGAGGTTGATGCTTCTGAGATTGGAGCAGGGGCTGTTTTGTCGCAGAGAGGTTCTGATTGTTCAGTGATGAAACCATGCGCTTTTTTTTCCAGGAAGTTTTCGCCTGCTGAGCGGAATTATGATGTGGGCAACCGAGAGTTGCTGGCCATGAAGTGGGCATTCGAGGAGTGGCGTCATTGGCTTGAAGGAGCTAAGCATCGCGTGGTGGTATTGACTGATCATAAGAACTTGACTTATCTTGAGTCTGCTAAGCGTTTGAATCCTAGACAGGCTCGTTGGTCGCTGTTTTTCGCCCGTTTTGACTTTGTGATTTCGTACCTTCCGGGCTCTAAAAATGTGAAGGCGGATGCTCTGTCTAGGAGTTTTGTGCCCGACTCTCCGGGTTTATCTGAGCCGGCGGGTATCCTCAAGGAAGGAGTAATTGTGTCTGCCATCTCCCCTGATTTGCGGCGGGTGCTGCAAAAATTTCAGGCTAATAAACCTGATCGTTGTCCAGCGGAGAAACTGTTTGTCCCGGATAGGTGGACAAATAAAGTGATCTCTGAGGTTCATTGTTCGGTGTTGGCTGGTCATCCTGGAATCTTTGGTACCAGAGAGTTAGTGGCTAGATCCTTTTGGTGGCCGTCTCTGTCGCGGGATGTGCGTTCTTTTGTGCAATCCTGTGGGATTTGTGCTCGGGCTAAGCCCTGCTGTTCTCGTGCCAGTGGGTTGCTTTTGCCCTTGCCGGTCCCGAAGAGACCTTGGACACATATCTCTATGGATTTTATTTCAGATCTTCCCGTCTCTCAAAAGATGTCAGTCATTTGGGTGGTCTGTGATCGCTTTTCTAAGATGGTTCATCTGGTACCCTTGTCCAAGTTGCCTTCCTCCTCTGATTTGGTGCCATTGTTCTTCCAGCATGTGGTTCGTTTGCATGGCATTCCAGAGAATATCGTTTCTGACAGAGGTTCCCAGTTTGTTTCGAGGTTTTGGCGAGCCTTTTGTGGTAGGATGGGCATTGACTTGTCTTTTTCCTCGGCTTTTCATCCTCAGACTAATGGCCAGACCGAACGAACCAATCAGACCTTGGAAACCTATCTGAGATGCTTTGTTTCTGCCGATCAGGATGACTGGGTGTCCTTTTTGCCTTTGGCTGAGTTCGCCCTTAATAATCGGGCCAGCTCGGCTACCTTGGTTTCGCCATTTTTCTGCAATTCTGGTTTCCATCCTCGTTTCTCTTCAGGACAGGTTGAGTCTTCGGACTGTCCTGGTGTGGATACTGTGGTGGACAGGTTGCAGCAGATTTGGACTCATGTAGTGGACAATTTGACCTTGTCCCAGGAGAAGGCTCAACGTTTCGCTAATCGCAGACGCCGTGTGGGTCCCCGACTTCGTGTTGGGGATCTGGTTTGGTTATCTTCTCGTCATATTCCTATGAAGGTTTCCTCTCCGAAGTTTAAAACTCGTTTCATTGGTCCTTATAGGATTTCTGAGGTTATTAATCCTGTGTCTTTTCGTTTGACCCTCCCAGATTCTTTTTTCATACATAACGTCTTCCATAGGTCATTATTGCGGAGATACGTGGCACCTATGGTTCCATCTGTTGACCCTCCTGCCCCGGTTTTGGTGGAGGGGGAATTGGAGTATATTGTGGAGAAGATTTTGGATTCTCGTGTTTCAAGACGAAAACTCCAGTATCTGGTTAAATGGAAGGGTTATGCTCAGGAGGATAATTCCTGGGTTTTTGCCTCTGATGTCCATGCTCCCGATCTTGTTCGTGCCTTTCATGTGGCTCATCCTGGTCGGCCTGGGGGCTCTGGTGAGGGTTCGGTGACCCCTCCTCAAGGGGGGGGTACTGTTGTGAATTCTGTGGCGGAGCTCCCTCCTGTGGTCACAAGTGGTACTTCGGCTGATTCTCTCTGGGAGCTTCCGTTTGTGGAGGAAACTGGTACTGCTGCTTCTGAGTTTCCTTCCTCAGGTGATCTGGTGAGGTCGTTAGGTGCTTCTCTACTTAACCCCACCTAATGCTTTGATTCATGCTTCCTGTCAATGTTCCAGTGTTGGACTTGTGTTTCTCTGGATCATTCCTGTGGCCTGCTGCTCTGCATAGCTAAGTGCTTCTTTGCTATTTGTTGCTATTTTTTCTGTCCAGCTTGTCTATTTGTTTTGCTGGAAGCTCTGGGACGCAAAGGGTGTACCTCCGTGCCGTTAGTTCGGTACGGAGGGTCTTTTTGCCCCTTTGCGTGGTTTTCTTTAGGGTTTTGTGTAGACCGCAAAGTTATCTTTCCTATCCTCGTTCTGTCTAGAATATCGGGCCTCACTTTGCTGAATCTATTTCATCCCTACGTTTGTCTTTTCATCTTACTCACAGTCATTATATGTGGGGGGCTGCCTTTTCCTTTGGGGTATTTCTCTGAGGCAAGGTAGGCTTATTTTTTCTATCTTCAGGCTAGTTAGTTCCTCAGGCTGTGCCGAGTTGCATAGGTAGCGTTAGGCGCAATCCACGGCTGCCTCTAGTTGTGTTTGGAGAAGATCAGGGATTGCGGTCTGCAGAGTTCCCACGTCTCAGAGCTCGTTCTATTATTTTGGGTTATTGTCAGATCACTGTATGTGCTCTGACCTCCATGTCCATTGTGATACTGAATTGCCTCGCATAACACATGCCAGTATTACATGGCTAACACCTCTTACCTGAAGAAATCCCCAATGCCTCTTCTGATTTGTAAGCCTGGTGTAACATGGTTCTGATGTATATGACAGACTTGGTTCACAAGGTTCCTTGTCGGATGAGGACTATAGTTTAGTGACAGGGCATCTGGACCAAGGTCCTGAGAATCGATACGCTCATCTGCAATCATAGTAAAATATCATGCACCATTTGTTATCGTCAGCGAATGCATTTACACCACCCGCTCTCCTACCCCATACCTTGATACAATAGATACTGCGATACTGTTGATTGATTAATAGAGGAAACATTGCCACCTGGTGGTTTCCTACAAATTCTATTCAATTTTGCATCCTTTCTGCAAATTGTATTGATAAACTGCAAAGCTAAAAAATTCAAAATGTTAAAGCCAGTCTCTAGGATTGTGGTAAAGCCAAATTAGGATTATATTAATCTAAAACTGAATTTGGATACACTTTGACCCCGATTTATCACGGCCTTTGCACCTGTTTCACCTAGTTTTGACCTTCTTTTCGTATTTGTTCCATTTTATTATTCTATTTGTGCCCTTTTAGAAATCTGTTTTATTTGTGCTCACCTGTTTTTTTTCTTCTGCTTTGTAGAGAGAGTTTACGAATGTCCAGATGTTTTCACCCGATTCATCAATTGCAACTGTTTAAAAAGTCTCAAAATTTATTGCAACTCCGCTCCAGTCCCTCCACGCTATGTTTTTGGGTACGGCAGTATTTTGAAGCAATTTAACTGTACTTGACTTTGTGCCACATTCATATATCGTTTGCACCATTTTGAAGAACGTGGCATGAAAAACATTGACTAATAGCACAAGACAAAAAAGAAAAGTGGCTTAACACTAGAACTACTGATGGAGTCATTTTGACTCCTTTCGTTTTTTATTTCTCTTCTGTGACTACATTTTTCAGAATTCTGGCTTGAAACTCGGTGACTTTTCCTCAAATATGATGTGAAAAAAGATTTTGTGAGAATAAATAATTTTGGTAAAAAATTTGCGCGTTTTTTTCAAAATTTACCAAGAACTACTGAAGGGAGTCATTTTGACTCCCTACTATATTTTGAGGTCCTTTTGTCACTAAATGTTGCTATAAAGTTTTGTGCATAATTTTTTCACTCTGTCTTATTTACCCTGATGTTCATATAGATGTAGTTCAAATTACATGTCAACTTTTCACATTTTCCTTGTATTACTGTGTAATGCTGAACAAAATAGCTTGTTTACTCTAGGCTCTTATCTTATGCTAATGAAGGGTGGTGTATTTCTAAGGTCCTAGCAGGAGACAGTATTCTGGATAGTAACTTTACTTTCAGTTCAGCTGAAGAGACAAAGAGAACAGACGCAGACATACGAGCTCTGAAGACTCATACAGGTATGAATTGTTATGAAATAGTTTAGCTGTCTGTCAACTGATTCAGCCCACCTACTTTTGAAGGTGGCAGAACAGTTATTATTTCTTTTAGTTTTCATTTCATTTCTATTTTTCAGCAGGGAACTATATAGAATTATGGAATTTGTGAGGAATATGGAGAGAAGACGTTTGATAAAGCCTCAGGATATTCTGGCTACTTTGCAATCCATACCGGAGGATGAATCGGAATCCGAATTGCAGGAACATGTATTTGATTCTGACAGTGATGAAGATTTCATTCCTCAGAACATATCAAGTGAATCTGAAGACTCAGAAGGAATAAATCCAGAAGGTAAGTAGTTATGTGTATTTATTTGTTCTTCCACACACTGAGTTAGGGCCTGTGCACACTAGCAGAATTCTGGCTGAATAGCCATCTGGATATTCTTGCCGCAATACAGGCCGTACCTGCCCGCTCATGCCTGAAGCTCCGCTCCGAACCCCGGGCTGGAGCCGCTGTCAGGGACAGAGCAGCGCTTGCTTACGCGCGAGCACGGCTCCATCCCAGACAGCGGCTCCAGCCCGGGGTTCGGAGCGGAGCTTCAGGTATGAAACTCCGCTCTGTACCTGAGCGGGCAGGTACGGGCCGGATTGTGGTGAGAATATCCGGTCGGATATTCCGCCGCTAATCCAGCCAGTGTGCACGGACCCTTACAAAACAAAAATTCTAAATATTCATCAACTTTTTTCCAGATATTCCAAGCACATCAACTGGGGATCGGGCTCATGCAGTTATGTTGCCTCGTGACCATCCTCCTGGTCGTGGACAGAAAAAATCAGCAACACGTCCCAGAAATGAAAGAACAACAGATAATGATGGCGGCGAAGGTAATGCAATAACAAACACCAGAGAAGGCGAATCTGAAGGAATACTAGTTTCAGCGGATGGTATTCAATGGAAACCTGTTGAAATTGGACAACACTTGCCTGGTAGGCGTGACAGCCAAAATATTCTTCGAGAAGCACCTGGCCCTACAGGATACGCCAGAAGAAATATCATTATCGATAGTCCTTTGAGCGCATGGCGTTTATTTTTTGATTCATATATGTTGACACATATAAAGAACTGTACGCTTGCAGAAGCATGCAGGAACAATAATTTACAGTTTACTCTATCTGATGAGGAGCTAGATGAATTCATTGCGATATTCTATGCTCGTGGAACATCTGGCACGAACCGTCACTCGATTAGCAGTATTTGGTGTAATGACTGGGGAATACCGTTTTGCAAAGCGACAATGTCTAGGGACCGCTTTGTTGAAATTATGAGGTTTCTCAGATTTGATGAGAAATCTACTCGATCGGAGAGACTGCAAACGGACAAGTTTGCTCTATTTTCTACTGTGTGGGACAGGTTTATTGAAAATTGTATTGCGTGTTACAAACCTGGCCCATACATAACGGTGGATGAGCAACTTTTCCCAAGCAAAACTAGGTGTACATTCACGCAGTACATGCCTTCCAAACCAGATAAATATGGCCACAAATATTGGCTAGCTGTTGATAAGGAGAGCAAATATCTGGCAAATGGCTTCCCTTATCTAGGCAAAGATGACACACGCCGTTCTTAGGACCGTTTACCTGACCATGTGGTAATGAAGTTATTGGACCCGTTTTTGAAAAAAGGTCGCAATGTTACAACCGATAATTATTTTACTTCATTAAAATTAGCTAAACAGCTAAAAAGCAAAGGAACAACCATCGTGGGAACACTGAATAAGATAAGGCGAGAAGTGCCTAAAGAAATAAAATCCATGAAAGAGGAATTGTACAACACTAAAGAGTTTAGAAATTAAGACAATTTTACACTTACAGTATATCAAGGAAAGCCCAACAAAAATGTTGTCATTTTGAGTTCCGTCCATCCAGATGTTGTTGTTGCGTCTGATTCCGCTAAAAAAACTCCAGAAACGGTAAAGTTTTACAATGAAACAAAATATGGAGTAGATGTAGTGGATCAGATGGCACGAAAATATACCACACGAAGATCCACAAGGAGATGGCCTGTTCATGCATTTGAAAATGCCTTAGACTTTGCGGGTATAAATGCATGTATAATATTCAAGGAGATTACCCACCAAAAAATGTCACGCAAGGCATTTTTGCAAACGCTTGTGAGAGAGTTGAGTGGTCCTTATGTCACAGATAGGGAAAAGGGTTCCATGTCCCAAGTTTCTACTTGTTCAGAAGTGATGGTTCAAACAAAATTTTGCCAGATCAAAGAAAAGTGCAAGAAAAATAGATCTGTCGGCAATTGTAAGACTTGTGGTAAGTCTTTGTGTGGGCAATGTACTGCCATAAATCAAAGGCAATGCCTAAAATGCGAAACACCAAATGTTTAGAAGGTGAATTCTGCGCCATATTTTCATTTTTATGCTCCTCCACCTACATTTTCTCTGCTTTTTGTTCTTCAGTTGTTGTTTATATGTGTGCACTTGAATAAAAAAAAATGTTTGAAAAACGTCTATTATAATTATTGTTATTTTCTGTAGAAAAATAAGAAAAGCAGAAAAAAAACAATCAAAAGCATTACTGTTGGATCTCACAATAATAATACATTACAAAAAATATAATTATTAATAAATAACCACAAATGAAACTCTAAAAATAAACGAAAACAAGCAAGGAGTCAAAATGACTCCTTTCAGTAGTTCTAGGTGGGGTCACGAGTCCAGTAGTCCTAGTGTTAAACCCCCCCCCAGAAATGATGAATTTGGGATAATTTGGGATTGTGTGTAGAATACATAGATGTGTCATAAATCAGGGAGTGTGAGACATAATTTCTAGAGTACCTAATATTGATGAAAGCCCTTAAATTTCTCAAATCCATCCATCGTGCCCACCGTTAGCTTCCATATGCAATCTCAAGAGCCATAAGCAATCTGCCTCCTGACTGCACCACCAGCTGCTAGGAACAGTTGCACAAGATGCCATCAGGCAGAGTACTTGACCACGGCAGGGTTAGCAGGATGCTCAGAGACTTCTGCTTCAATGAAGACCCTGTCTGTATACCAGTAAATGTGCAAAGTCAAGCAAAAGCTCTGCATTCTTCAGTAACTATACAAGTTATGTAAGAGGAGCGACATTCCCCGCAGGTCCCAATGTAACGTGCCCATGGATTGATTTTATAGCGGGTTGACAAGTTCTGCGAAGCGTTGAATGTAAGACGTGTATACAGATCTCATAAGCGATGTCAAATATGTTTTGCACTGACTTCAGATGTCACAACTAGAACACCATGCTACACGGGAGAATCACGTAACATGAAAATCTGAAGAACAACATGGTTGACATGGACGACAGACAAACATGACTACATTCTCCGGCACATGCATAAAATTAATCGGTACAATTTCAGTAAAATCTCACCCTCTTATAGGAGGGGATGTGTAAATCATCAGCACTATGTTAATGGAATAATTAGTAGCCATAACTAGTAGCCTGTACTCTGTAGAGAGGTCTGAAGGACAACAGAAAGGATTGTAAATGACCTGAGCGGTCATGCTTTAAGGCCAAATTCACATTGCGGTTTCCGGACATCTCATCCCACAAATGACCACAGTAGTCAATGATATCATCAACATGAACAATTTTGTGTAGAAAAGTTGCAGCACGCACCGTTGGATTACGTCCGCTGCACAGTATTTAATGAGTTGAACAGGGCCAAATGGCAAACACGCAGGCGCACAAAGCACGTCCGCTTTATCTGGACGTGACACACACTAAAGAAATTGTTTAAGGGATTGCAAAAAAAAGCAAATTAACTAATGCAAATGGCAATGTAATGTAAATTAAAGCAGTCAGTCTAAAGGTACCGTCACACTATACGATTTACCTACGATCACGACCAGCGATATGACCTGGCCGTGATCGTAGGTAAATCGTAGTGTGGTCGCTGGGGGGCTGTCACACAGACAGCTCTCCAGCGACCAACGATGCCGAGGTCCCCGGGTAACCAGGGTAAACATCGGGTAACTAAGCGCAGGACCGCGCTTAGTTACCCGATGTTTACCCTGGTTACAAGCGTTAAACTAAAAAAAAACAAACAGCACATACTTACATTCTGGTGTCCGTCAGGTCCCTTGCCGTCTCTGCTTCCCGCACTGTGACTGCCGGCCGTAAAGTGAAAGTGAAAGCACAGCCGCTGTGCTCTGCTTTCACTTTACGGCCGGCAGTCACAGTGCGGGAAGCAGAGACGGCAAGGGACCTGACGGACACCAGAATGTAGGTATGTGCTGTTTGTTTTTTTTTAGTTTAACGCTTGTAACCAGGGTAAACATCGGGTAACTAAGCGCGGTCCTGCGCTTAGTTACCCGATGTTTACCCTGGTTACAAGCGAACGCATCGCTGGATCGCATCGCTAGATCGGTGTCACACACACCGATCTAGCGATGACAGCGGGAGATCCAGCGATGAAAGAAAGTTCCATACGATCTGCTACGACGTACGATTCTCAGCAGGATCCCTGATCGCTGCTGCTTGTCAGACACAGCGATATCGTAACGATATCGCTGGAACGTCACGAATCGTACCGTCGTAGCGATCGAAATGTTATAGTGTGACGGTACCCAAATGTGAATGTCCTCCCAAGCAATGTTTGCTTATCAAAGGACGTAGAAAAGTCCTATCAACCGTAGGAAGAAAACCAAGGTGAGGATAGTCAGTCATTATGACCTCTGCTGCCCACAAGTTGTCAATTTCTCAAGGCATCTCCAAAATATCCCGTTCTGAGTTATTTGTTGTTGAAAGACAGGGCTGAGCAGAAAATTTGGTAGTCAATAACATCTTCTTTTCCTTAACCTTGAGCTGCACATAACTCTCAGCTCTACACGGCAGGAAATTAGAAAAGTTTGAAAACAAAAACAAACAAGGATCACAACAACAGATGCCTAAATCTGGGGCATATCAGATAGGACAGTGTCTGCAAAGAAAGTTATGGGCTAATCCAACGGATTCAAGACATGAGACAGCAATGGGGCACATCAGGACCTGCGTCAGCACCAAGCGCATGTGGGCAAGTGTGGTGCCCTTAGCAGGCAGGGGAGCCCACTTACCATCAGGGACCCAGTTGCCTGTGCCAGCACCCGTGAGTGGGATCCCCCTCCTGCTCAGGGCCTGACACCTGCGATACTTAACTCTCCCCGCTCCACCGTCTTCCGCATCCTCTGTGAGATTCTAGGTCAGAGGGCACGATGAGTCAGGTCTGCGCACCCTCTGCCTGATCAGTCACAGTGCAGAGAGACGGAAGACTGCGATGCTGAGGAGTCCGGAGCAGAGCAGCAGCCAGTGAGGAGAGGTGAGGATTTAATTTTTTTTAATGTTCATCTTTTTTTTAATGTTTGGGCCATCTTATGGGACCAATTACAGTGGGTATGGAAAGTATTCAGACCACTTTAAATTTTTCATTCTTTGTTTCATTGTAGCCATTTGGTAAATTCAAAAAAGTTCATTTTTTTCACATTAATGTTCACTCTGCACCCTATCCTGACAGAAAAAAACTGAAATTTTTGCAAATATAATAAAAAAGAACTGAACTATCACATGGTCATAAGTATTCAGACCTTTTACTCAGACACTCATATTCAAGTCAAATGCTGTCCATTTCCTTGTGATCCTCCTTGAGATGGTTCTACTCCTTCATTGGAGGCCAGTTGTGCTTAATTAAATTGATAGGACTTGATTTGGAAAGGCACAAACCTTTCTATATAAGGCCTCACAGTGCATGTCAGACCAAATGAGAATCATGAGGTCAAAGGAACTGGCCAAGGAGCTCAGGCAGAATTGTGGCAAGGCACAGATCTGGCCAAGGTTACAACAAAATTTCTGCAGGGCTCAAGGTTCCTAAGACCACAGTGGCCTCCATAATCCTTAACACTAGGATTACTGGACTCGTGAACTCTGACTAGAACTACTGCAAGTAAGTAGTCAAAATGACTATACCAGTAGTCCTAGTGTTAAATGGAAGATGTTTGGGACCACCAGAAGTTTTCCTAGACCTGGTCGTCCAGCCAAACTGAGCAATTGTTGAGAAGAACCTTGGTGAGAGAGGTAAAGAAAAACCCCAAGATCACTGTTGCTGAGCTCCAGAGATGCAGTAGGGAGATGGGAGAATGTTCCACAAAGTCAACTATCACTGCAGCCCTCCACCAGTCGGGCCTTTATGGCAGGGTGGCTCGATGGAAGCCTCTCCTCAGTGCAAGACATATGAAGCCTGCATAGAGTTTGCTAAAAACACATGAGGGACTCCCAGACTATGAGAAACAAGATTCTCTGGTCTCATGAGACAAATATAGACATTTTTGGTGATACTTCTAAGTGGTATGTGTGGAGAAAACCAGGCACTGCTCATCACCTGCCCAATACAATCCCAACAGTGAAGCATGGTGGTGGCAGCATCATACTATGGGGGTGTTTTTCAGCTTCAGAGACAGGACGATATTCTGGATGAAAACCTCTTCCAGAGTGCTCTGGGCTTCAGATTTGCCCGAAGGTTCACCTTCCAACAAGACAATGACCCTAAGCACACAGCTAAGGAGTGGCTTCAGAATAACTCTGTGACCATTCTTGACTGGCCCTGCCAGAGCCCTGACCTAAACCCAATTGAGTATCTCTGGAGAGACCTGAAAATGGCTGTCCACCAACGTTCACCATCCAACCTGATGGAACTGGAGAGCATCTGCAAGGAAGAATGGCAGAGGATCTCCAAATCCAGGTGTGAAAAACTTGTTGCATCATTCCCAAGAAGACTCATGGCTGTACTAGCTCAAAAGAGTGCTTCTACTCAATAATGAGCAAAGGGTCTGAATACTTTTTCAGTCAAGATGGGGTGCAGAGTGTACATTAATGAGGAAAAAAATGAACTGTTTTGAATTTACCAAATTTCTGCAATGAAAGAGTGAAAAATATAAAGGGGTCTGAACATTTTCTGTACCCACTGTACATATGGAGCATCTTATGAAACCACTTACATATGGAGCATCTTATGGGGCCCATTACATATGGAGCAGTATATGGGGCCAATTACAAAAGGAGCAGTATATGGGGCGAATTACATATGGTCATGTTATGGGGCCCATTACATATGGAGCATCTTATGGGGCCCATTACATATGGAGCAGTATATGGGGCCAATTACATATGGAACATCTTATGGGACCAATTACATATGGAGCATCTTATGGGACCAATTACATATGGAGCATCTTATGGGGCCAATTACATATGGAGCATCTTATGGGGCCAATTACATATGGAGCAGTATATGGGGCCAATTACATAAGGAGCAGTATTTGGGGCCAATTACATATGGAGCATCTTATGGGTCCATTACATATGGAGCATCTTTATTTAATAAAAGACCTACATATGGAGAATCTTATGGGGCCAATTACATATGGAGCAGTGTATGGGACCAATTACATATGGAGCATCTTATGGGGCCAATTACATATGGAGCAGTATATGGGGTCAATTACATATGGAGCATCTTATGGGGCCAATTTCATATGGAGCATCTTATGGGGCCAATTTCATATGGAGCATCTTATGGGACCAATTGCATATGGAGCATCTTATGGGGCCAATTACATATGGAGCAGTATATGGGGCCAATTACATATGGAGCATCTTATGGGGCGCAGTATATGGGGCCAATTACATATGGAGCATCTTATGCGGCCAATTACATATGGAGCATTGCATGGGGCCAATTACATTTGGAGCATCGTGTGGGCCCAAATATATATGGAGCATTATATGGTGGCAATCATATACTGTATGGAGTATTATATGGGACCTATTCTGTATGGAGCATTACATGGGGCTCATCATATACTCTATGGCACAATATATGGGGCTCATTATACTATATGGAGTCATATATGGAGCTCATTTTTCTGTATGGAGCAATATATGGGGCCCATTCTGTATGGAGCAATATATGGGGTCCATTATTCTGTATGAAGCAATATATGGGGCTCATACTGTATGGAGCAATATAAGGGACTCATTCTGTATGGAGCATTATACGGGGTCCATTGTTCTGTATGGAGCACTATATGGGGTTCATTATACTGTATGGGGCATTATATGGGGTCCATTATTCTTCACAGAACATTATATGGGGTCCATTATTCTTTATGGAGCATTGCATGGGGTCGACTATTCTGTATGGAGCAATATGTGGGGCTCATTATTCTGCATGGATCTCTATGCGATGCCCAGAATACTGTATGGATCAATACAGGTCCTTCTCAAAAAATTAGCATATAGTGTTAAATTTCATTATTTACCATAATGTAATGATTACAATTAAACTTTCATATATTATAGATTCATTATCCACCAACTGAAATTTGTCAGGTCTTTTATTGTTTTAATACTGATGATTTTGGCATACAACTCCTGATAACCCAAAAAACCTGTCTCAATAAATTAGCATATCAAGAAAAGGTTCTCTAAACGACCTATTACCCTAATCTTCTGAATCAACTAATTAACTCTAAACACATGCAAAAGATACCTGAGGCTTTTATAAACTCCCTGCCTGGTTCATTACTCAAAACCCCCATCATGGGTAAGACTAGCGACCTGACAGATGTCAAGGCGGCCATCATTGACACCCTCAAGCAAGAGGGTAAGACCCAGAAAGAAATTTCTCAACAAATAGGCTGTTCCCAGAGTGCTGTATCAAGGCACCTCAATGGTAAGTCTGTTGGAAGGAAACAATGTGGCAGAAAACGCTGTACAACGAGAAGAGGAGACCGGACCCTGAGGAAGATTGTGGAGAAGGACCGATTCCAGACCTTGGGGAACCTGAGGAAGCAGTGGACTGAGTCTGGTGTGGAAACATCCAGAGCCACCGTGCACAGGCGTGTGCAGGAAATGGGCTACAGGTGCCGCATTCCCCAGGTAAAGCCACTTTTGAACCATAAACAGCGGCAGAGGCGCCTGACCTGGGCTACAGAGAAGCAGCACTGGACTGTTGCTAAGTGGTCCCAAGTACTTTTTTCTGATGAAAGCAAATTTTGCATGTCATTCGGAAATCAAGGTGCCAGAGTCTGGAGGAAGACTGGGGAGAAGGAAATGCCAAAATGCCTGAAGTCCAGTGTCAAGTACCCACAGTCAGTGATGGTGTGGGGTGCCATGTCAGCTGCTGGTGTTGGTCCACTGTGTTTCATCAAGGGCAGGGTCAATGCAGCTAGCTATCAGGAGATTTTGGAGCACTTCATGCTTCCATCGGCTGAAATGCTTTATGGAGATGAAGATTTCATTTTTCAGCACGACCTGGCACCTGCTCACAGTGCCAAAACCACTGGTAAATGGTTTACTGACCATGGTATTACTGTGCTCAATTGGCCTGCCAACTCTCCTGACCTGAACCCCATAGAGAATCTGTGGGATATTGTGAAGAGAAAGTTGAGAGACGCAAGACCCAACACTCTGGATGAGCTTAAGGCCGCTATTGAAGCATCCTGGGCCTCCATAACATCTCAGCAGTGTCACAGGCTGATTGCCTCCATGCCACGCCGCATTGAAGCAGTCATTTCTGCCAAAGGATTCCCGACCAAGTATTGAGTGCATAACTGAACATTATTATTTGATGGTTTTTTTGTTTGTTATTAAAAAACACTTTTATTTGATTGGATGGGTGAAATATGCTAATTTATTGAGACAGGTTTTTTGGGTTATCAGGAGTTGTATGCCAAAATCATCAGTATTAAAACAATAAAAGACCTGACAAATTTCAGTTGGTGGATAATGAATCTATAATATATGAAAGTTTAATTGTAATCATTACATTATGGTAAATAATGAAATTTAACACTATATGCTAATTTTTTGAGAAGGACCTGTATATGGGGCTCATTATGCTATATGGAGGACTATGTGGTGCCCATAATACTGTATGGAGGACTATACTGGCAGGTTCTTGAGCTATTGATATCACTCATGTGAGGGAACACGGTGGATTTGTGACAGGTCTTTCCTTCTAACAGGAAAGCTGGAGAGAAAAGAATCAGAGAAAACCTTCCTGCCATAAGATAATTGCAGTATATCATCGAATGTTAGAGTGGGAAGGGACCTCGAGGTCATAGTGTCCAACCTCCTGCTCAATACAGCACAGGATTCACTAAACCATCTCAGACAGATGTCTGTCCAGCCTGTCTGAAGGCTTCCATTGAAGGGGAACTCACCACGTCTCATGTCAGCATGTTCCACTCATTGATCACCCTGTCAAAAAATTATCTCTAATATTATTATGCATTTTTATAGCGCCATTTATTCCATGGCGCTTTACATGTCAAAAGGGGGCAAATATAGACAAATACATTAAACATGAGCAAAAAACAAGGCATACAGGTACATAAGGAGGGAGGACCCTGCCCGCGAGGGCTCACAGTCTGCAGGGGGTGGGTGAGGATACACTAGGAGAGGGTAGAGCTGGTTGTGCGGCTGTTCAATAGGTTGAGGATCACTGCAGGCTGTAGGCTTGTCGGAAGAGGTGAGTCTCCAGGTTCTTTTTGAAGGTTTCTATAATATCTAATCTGTATCTGTATGAATAAGTTATATGCTCATCCTGGAAGCTATACAAGCAGGCAAAGCAAAGATGAGAGTGCAGCCATCTCCTGTCCGGAATGCTAAATGGATCCGTATTGTCAAAGATTAAAACCAAAATGTAACAGTGGAGAGATAAAATGGTCTTTTCCAACGCGCTTTGATCCTGTACCAACGCCATTCTCACTACTGGTTCTCATTTCCTTCTTACGTAGACGACTGTCAATCAAGCCTACTGGTCGGGAAGAGGATCCATCCAATTGTCCCCGCTTCCAAGTTTTCTCTCTAATTCCACTATGTTTGAGTAAAATGTGTTTCACTGTAATGAGGGAGATGGTCAGAATTTTATAACTATGCTGACACTTTCTCATTAAACAATGCTGTTTAGTGATGAGTGAATATACTCGTTGCTGGGGTTTTCCCGAGCACGCTCGAGTGGTCTCCTAGTATTTGTTAGTGTTCGGAGATCTAGCTTTCATTGCGGCAGCTGAATGATTTACATCTGTTAGCCAGCCTAGGTACATGTGGGGGTTGCCTGGTTGCTAGGGAATCCTCACATGTAATCAAGCAGACTAGTAGCTGTAAATCATTCAGCTGCGGCGATGAAAACTAAATCTCCTAACACTAACAAATACTCGGAGATCACCCGAGTGATTACATTATGATTAACCCCTTACCGGCATCGGACGTACTATACCGTCCGATGCCGGCTCCCCTGCTTTGATGCAGGGATCCGCGGTGAGCCCGCACCAAAGCCGGGACATGTCAGCTGTTTTGAACAGCTGACATGTGCCCGTAATAGGCGCGGGCAGAATCGCGATCTGCCCGCACCTATTAACTAGTTAAATGCCGCTGTCAAACGCAGACAGCGGCATTTAACTACCGCTTCCGGCCGGGCGGCCGGAAATGACGTCATCGCCGACCCCCGTCACATGATCGGGGGTCGGCGATGCTTGTATATTGTAACCATAGAGGTCCTAGAGACCTCTATGGTTACTGATTGCCCGTCGCTGTGAGCGCCACCCTGTGGTCGGCGCTCACAGCACACGTGCAATTCTGCTACATAGCAGCGATCAGCAGATCGCTGCTATGTAGCAGAGCCGATCGGGTTGTGCCTGCTTCTAGCCTCTCATGGAGGCTATTGAAGCATGGCAAAAGTTAAAAAAAAAAGTTTAAAAAATGTGAAAAAAATAAAAAAAACATAAAAGTTTAAATCACCCCCCTTTCGCCCCAATCAAAATAAATCAATAAAAAAAAAAATCAAATCTACGCATATTTGGTATCGCCGCGCTCAGAATCGCCCGATCTATCAAATAAAAAAAAGTATTAACCTGATCGCTAAACAGCGTAGCGGGAAAAAAAAACTCGAAACGACTCGAAACGCCAGAATTACGTTTTTTTGGTCGCCGCGACATTGCATTAAAATGCAATAACGGGCGATCAAAAGAACGTATCTGCACCGAAATGCTATCATTAAAAACGTCATCTCGGCACGCAAAAAATAAGCCCTCAACCGACCCCAGAGCACGAAAAATGGAGACGCTACGAGTATCGGAAAATGGCGCAATTTTTTTTTTTTTTTTTAGCAAAGTTTGGAATTTTTTTTCACCACTTAGATAAAAAATAACCTAGTCATGTTTGGTGTCTATGAACTCGTAATGACCTGGAGAATCATAATGGCAGGTCATTTTTAGCATTTAGTGAACCTAGCAAAAAAGCCAAACAAAAAACCAATGTGGGATTGCACTTTTTTTGCAATTTCACCGCACTTGGAATTTTTTTCCCGTTTTCTAGTACACGACATGCTAAAACCAATGATGTCGTTCAAAAGTACAACTCGTCCCGCAAAAAATAAGCCCTCACATGGCCAAATTGACGGAAAAATAAAAAAGTTATGGCTCTGGGAAGGAGGGGAGCGAAAAACGAACACGGAAAAACGAAAAATCCCCCGGTCATGAAGGGGTTAAAGCGATACCCCTTTTATAAAGTTTTTTTTTATGCTTTGCTGCTTTTCTTTTACACAAAAACTATTTTATAGAGAAAATAATTATTTTTGCATCACTGTATTCTGAGAGCTATAACTTTATTTTTCCACTGATGGAGCTGTATGAGGGCTTGTTTTTGCAGGACAAGATGACGTTTTCAGCAGAACCATGTTTATTTATATTCGTCTTTTTGATCACTTTGTTTAGCGGTATTATAAAACATTGCTTTTTGCCTTTTTTGCTTATGGTGTTCACTAAAGGGATGAACTAGTGGGGCAGTTTCATAAGGCTGGTGGTTGAGGACGCGGCAATACCAAATATGTGTACTTTTATTGTTTATATACTTTTTTTTACATAAAAATATTTATTTACGGATACAATATTTTTATTTAATATTTTTACAATTTTGCAAAAACTTTTTTTTTTTTTAAACTTTGTCCCACTATGGGACTATCATTTTTTGCCAGCTAGTCGCTTGTACAGTATAGGGATGCAGGAGCATCCCTATGCTATGGAAACTGTCTGCTCTGCAGTGACAAGAGAAAGTTGCTGATCATGCACTGCGCATGATCAAGTAACTTTCCTAGCTCTGGTGACCTGGATGTCATCATGACGACATTGGGTCACCAGAGCAATGATCGGGACACGCGGGATCTCAGATCCGAGGGTAGAGGGGCTGCCATCCCTCTGCCAGCTCCTGAAATGCGGTGAAAGAGTTTGATTGTGAAATACTGACCAAATATTCAATGTGTGAACGTTGCGTAACCTTAACTTGTGCCATGCCGTCATTAATTATGGTTAGGAAGAAGGAATTCTGTAGTGCAAAATATAAAACTGTTTCAATAGGTGTTTAAGAAAAAACAAAAACCCCTCGAACTGTTAGTTTTGAAATGTTAAAACTTATTACAGAAGACCCGTCCCCATAAACGTGTATTTTTTTACCTGGTCATTATGCTGCTGTAGTGATCTGGTGGAAAGCCTCAAAAGAACATGAAGACAGATTTAGGACAACATTATTTAGACCACGTAAAAATAATTATACATAAAAAATTACATATTCATGGCAAGCGACCGGTCCTAATAAGAGTTTTCATTGGCTTTTAATAATATAGATGTAATAGTCGAACACTGACGGCATCCAGGAGCAAAGCGGATACACGATTCTCTAGCACCAACACACACCACACAGAAACACGTCTTAATTTACAAAGACATTTATTAATCCACCAAAACCACTCAGACCCAAGAAAAAACATAAAATAAATCAGTCAAGAAATGTCTATAAAAAAAAAAAAAAAAAAAACAATTTAAAATGTTCATATTCTAGTCCAAATATACAGATTTTCAGCCCCGACATAATGATATTTGTTCCCCTGCGACCCCTGTACAGTATGATAAAGTGACGGCCATGGAGCAGATGGGAAAGTTATGGCTTCATATTTTTTAGTCTGATTTCCCTCTCCAGCTCAAATTGCCGATAATCTACTCGTTCCAGGAAGGCTTTCCTTTCAATGTATCTAGAACAAAAAAAACAAGAACAAACAAAACATTAGATGATAGAAATGCATCAAAAATCAGATTTGTATACGGTGTATAAACTGCGACTCTCCCTGATCTCAATCACTGGGGTTTCTGGTGGCTGCTCGGGGCAATCAGCTGTAATTTAAGGGAATTGCTAAGAACGAATGTTAAAGTCCCCCAGCAGCAGCATGAAGGACAAGAGACGTATTTAACTGGTGACATATATAATATAACGCTGGGAGCGTCACTCTGTCCAAAGCCTTTATAGACTGCGCAAGCGCCGGCGCAGTCTGGACCCCACAGAGTGACGCTCCCAGGAGATCGCGGTATGCGTAAACAATGAACGCACACCGCGATCTCCACCGGAGAGTCAGGGACGCGCCAGGAGGGTGAGTATATTCACCTGTCCCCCGTTCCAGCGCTGCGTGCGGCTCCGTCTTTCGGGTCCTCTGCTGTGACGTTCACAGTTCAGATGACGCGCTTAATGCGCGCCGCCCTGACTCAACAGTCACAGGCAGAGGACCTGGAAGAAGTGGCACGCAGCGCTGGATCAGGGCGAGGTGAATATAGCAAGTGTCGGGGGCCTGAGCTAGCGGCGATACCAGCACCTGACCCCCACAGCGCACCGGTGTTCCCGCCTGCTCAGGCCCCCCAGCGACGATAGGTGAGTATGGTATTATATATATATATATATATATATATATATATATATATATATATATATATATATATATATATATACATACTAGCTATTGAACCCGTTCTACGCCCGGGTGGCGAGCATTTATATTGGTATATGGTCTCCATCCTGGTATGTGCTGCTCCATCTTGCGCCCCCATCCTGTCATGTGCTGCTCCCATCCTGCGCCCCCATCCTGTCATGTGCTGCTCCCATCCTGCGCCTCCATTCTGTCATTTGCTGCTCCCATCCTGTCATTTGCTGCTCCCATCCTGCGCCCGTTCTGTCATTTGCTGCGGCCATCCTGCGCCCGTTCTGTCATGTGCTGCTCCCATCCTGCGCCCGTTCTGTCATGTGCTGCTGCCATCCTGCGCCCGTTCTGTCATGTGCTGCTGCCATCCTGCGCCCGTTCTGTCATGTGCTGCTGCCATCCTTCGCCCGTTCTGTCATGTGCTGCTGCCATCCTGCGCCCGTTCTGTCATGTGCTGCGGCCATCCTGCGCCCGTTCTGTCATGTGCTGCTCCCATCCTGCGCCTCCATTCTGTCATTTGCTGCTCCCATCCTGTCATTTGCTGCTCCCATCCTGCGCCCGTTCTGTCATTTGCTGCGGCCATCCTGCGCCCGTTCTGTCATGTGCTGCTGCCATCCTGCGCCCGTTCTGTCATGTGCTGCTGCCATCCTTCGCCCGTTCTGTCATGTGCTGCTGCCATCCTGCGCCCGTTCTGTCATGTGCTGCTGCCATCCTGCGCCCGTTCTGTCATGTGCTGCGGCCATCCTGCGCCCGTTCTGTCATGTGCTGCTGCCATCCTGCGCCCGTTCTGTCATGTGTTGCGGCCATCCTGCGCCCGTTCTGTCATGTGCTGCTGCCATCCTGCGCCCGTTCTGTCATGTGCTGCGGCCATCCTGCGCCCGTTCTGTCATGTGCTGCTCCCATCCTGCGCCTCCATTCTGTCATTTGCTGCTCCCATCCTGTCATTTGCTGCTCCCATCCTGCGCCCGTTCTGTCATTTGCTGCGGCCATCCTGCGCCCGTTCTGTCATGTGCTGCTGCCATCCTGCGCCCGTTCTGTCATGTGCTGCTGCCATCCTTCGCCCGTTCTGTCATGTGCTGCTGCCATCCTGCGCCCGTTCTGTCATGTGCTGCTGCCATCCTGCGCCCGTTCTGTCATGTGCTGCGGCCATCCTGCGCCCGTTCTGTCATGTGCTGCTGCCATCCTGCGCCCGTTCTGTCATGTGTTGCGGCCATCCTGCGCCCGTTCTGTCATGTGCTGCTGCCATCCTGCGCCCGTTCTGTCATGTGCTGCGGCCATCCTGCGCCCGTTCTGACATGTGCTGCTGCCATCCTGCGCCCGTTCTGTCATGTGCTGCTGCCATCCTGCGCCCGTTCTGTCATGTGTTGCGGCCATCCTGCGCCCGTTCTGTCATGTGCTGCTGCCATCCTGCGCCTCCATTCTGTCATTTGCTGCTCCCATCCTGTCATTTGCTGCTCCCATCCTGCGCCCGTTCTGTCATTTGCTGCGGCCATCCTGCGCCCGTTCTGTCATGTGCTGCTCCCATCCTGCGCCCGTTCTGTCATGTGCTGCTGCCATCCTGCGCCCGTTCTGTCATGTGCTGCTGCCATCCTGCGCCCGTTCTGTCATGTGCTGCTGCCATCCTTCGCCCGTTCTGTCATGTGCTGCTGCCATCCTGCGCCCGTTCTGTCATGTGCTGCTGCCATCCTGCGCCCGTTCTGTCATGTGCTGCTCCCATCCTGCGCCACCATTGTATTATATGCCCCCCGCTCCAGTGTGTATGCCCCCGAATGCTGCTGCCATATAAAAAAAAAAAAATACCATACTCACCTATCGTCCGGCTCCACTGCAGGTATGTCTTCAAGAAAATGGCGCCGGAAAGCGGGGACTGCGCAGGCGCCGATTCCAGCAGCAGGAATCGGCGCCTGCGCAGTCCGCGCTTTCCGGCGCCATTTTCTTGAAGACACACCTGCAGTGGAGCCGGAGTGTGTCTTCAAGAAAATGGCGCCGGAAAGCGCGGACTGCGCAGGCGCCGATTCCGGCAGCAGGAATCGGCGCCTGCGCAGTCTGCACCCTCCGGAGCCGGGAGCAGAGGAGCCGGGAGACGGAGCCGCAAGCAGCGCTGGAACCGGGAAAGGTGAGTATACTTACCCTCCCTCCTGGCGGTCCCTGACTCTCCGGTGGAGATCGCGGTATGCGTTCAGTGCTTACGCATACCGCGATCTCCCAGGAGCGTCGCTCTGTGAGGCCCAGACTGCGCCGGCGCTTGCGCAGTCTATAGAGGCTTCGGACAGAGTGACGCTCCCAGCGTTATATTATAGATATATATATATATATATATATATATATCGCGGCAGCATATGGGGCATACACTATGGAGCATCTTATGGGGGCCATCAACATTTATGGAGCAATGTACGGGGGCATATACTATGGAGCATCTTATGGGGGCCATCAACCATAATGGAGCAGTGTACGGGGGCATATACTATGGAGCATCTTATGGGGCCATCAACCATAATGGAGCAGTGTACGGGGCATATACTATGGAGCATCTTATGGGGGCCATAAACCTTTGTGGAGCAGTGTACCGGGCATATACTATGGAGCATCTTATGGGGGCCATAAACCTTTATGGAGCAGCGTATGGGGCATATGGATGGGAGCAGCAAATTACAGAACGGTGGCTGTTATGACCTGGTGGTCAGGACAATAATGGACCTAGTGGGTAAGAGCACACGGAATGACCTGATAGTTACTAATAATATAGGACGAGCTCTGAGACGTGGGAACTCTGCTGACCGCAATCCCTAATCCTACCACACACTAGAAATAGCCGTGGATTTCTCCTAACGCTCCCTATGCAACTCGACACAGCCTAAGAAACTAGCTAGCCCTAGAGATAGAAAAATAAAGCCTACCTTGCCTCAGAGAAATTCCCCAAAGGAAAAGGCAGCCCCCCACATATAATGACTGTGAGTAAAGATGAAAATTACAAACACAGAGATGAAATAGATTTAGCAAAGTGAGGCCCGATTAACTGAACAGAGAGGATAGGAAAGGTAACTTTGCGGTCAGCACAAAAAACTACAAAAAGACTACGCAGAGGGCGCAAAAAGACCCTCCGCACCGACTCACGGTGCGGAGGCGCTCCCTCTGCGTCCCAGAGCTTCCAGCAAGCAAGACAAAAATCAAAATAGCAAGCTGGACAGAAAAATAGCAAACCAGAGAAAAACAAGCAGGAACTTAGCTTCTGCTGGGAAGACAGGTCACAAGAACGATCCAGGAGAGAACTAGACCAATACTGGAACATTGACAGGTGGCATGGAGCAATGATCTAAGTGGAGTTAAATAGAGCAGCCAGCTAACGAATTAACCTCATCACCTGTGGAAGGAACCTCAGAAGCCGCAGCTCCACTCACAACCACCAGAGGAAGCCCATGGACAGAACCAGCCGAAGTACCATTCATGACCACAGGAGGGAGCTTGACAACAGAATTCACAACAGGTGGCGCAGGATGGGAGCAGCACATGACAGAATAGGGCAGCACATAACAGAACGAGGGGCGCAGGATGGGAGCAGCATATGACAGATCGGGGGTGCAGGATGGAAGAAGCACATGACAGAACGGGGGCGCAGGATGGACGCAGCACATGACAGAACGGGGGCGCAGGATGGAAGCAGCACATGACAGAACGGGGGCGCAGGATGGAAGCAGCACATGACAGAACGGGGGCGCAGGATGGGAGCAGCACATGACAGGATGGGGGCGCAGGATAGGAGCAGCAAATGACAGAATGGAGACGCAGGATGGGTGCAGCACATGTCAGAATAGAGGCGCAGTATGGGTGAGGTACATCACAGAATGGGGGCGCAGGATGGGTGCAGCACATGACAGGATGGGGCGCAGGATGGAGCAGCTCATGACAGGATGGGGACGCAGGATGGAACAGCTCATGACAGGATGGGGTCGCAGGATGGAGCAGCACATGATAGGATGGGGACGCAGGATGGAGCAGCTCATGACAAGATGGGGACACAGGATTGAGCAGCACATGACAGGATGGGGACGCAGGATGGAGTAGCACATACCATGATGGAGACCATATACCAATATAAATGCTCGCCACCCGGGCGTAGAACGGGTTCAATAGCTAGTTTAATATAAGGCCCCATATAATGTTACTCAATTTATCCGATCTCCACTTTGTCTGGCAGATATGCAAATCTAACATTCACACACCTTACTGAGAGGTCCAATGAAGGCATGGAAACAACTTCTCATAATGTCGACCACCATAGACTTATTTAGATGAAAAGTAAGAATTGTTCACATCCCACATACGCTATTTGTGTGCTGAGATGTAGCTTAAAGTCCTGGGTCTAAATGCAATAGGAGTAAGAGCTAAAATATTGCATTACTACATGTGTCTGTATATGTGGCACTGCGCTTCCCGGGGCACCAGGGCTTGGGTACGACTGATCCCTCGGGACACCTCCATCAGTATAAATATGGGCAGTGCAGTTGGACTTCCATATAACAACTTACTAGGTTGTCCGCCCCATTCGCCTGCAATCTATGCCAGCGACGTTTCATGAGCCGCTACTTAATATGACACGATAGCGATGTCTCTGGAAAGATTGCACATTTTGCTAATAAGCTCTCCGAGGCTTTAAGACTTTGCACAGAAAAAGAAAAATTTACATTTTCTGCTGCTTTCAAGCCCACAGTGCAGGACGGCCGTTCTCACAATGCTACGTGAATAATTAAGAGAAAATATGAAGTCCTTGTAGCGTCCGGGAGGCTTACATAAGAGGAATTAATGCCAAGAATACAGCTGTAACGTTCCCTCCAGCCGAGAAGAAACCAGCTACGACAAGAGCATGCAGAGTCAGGTCAGCACGCGGCACAGTGCTCAATGAAGGCGCCGTGCCAGCTGCTAACGCTGCACATCTAGTGCCAGGGGTGGACCTGCCTCCTCTGTGCCATTAGCACGCAGCTCTCGTTCTGCATGATTATTATTGGGGTCAACACAACATTGTACTTGGTCCTTGCAGAATTTAAAACCTATAAAAATCAGGTAGTCAAATTGTGAAAATCTAGTAAAACCAAACACTGTCAAGGTGCTTTCCTTCTTCCTGGTAGGTCCATGGGGTATACCAGATGGCCATTTCTGCCACCCAAAGGCTCCCAAGTTCTCATCTGCAGAGCTCAAACCATCTTCTTATAGATGCTGGCACTCTAGAGTTGTACTAGAGTTGTAGAGAAGGAACCTCACATCAGCAGTCGGATAATTCGGCGTGGTACATTATAGTCCCATTCCAGATGATCAGTATTTCCATACCATCGGGCACGACATTTAATGGCACAACAGTTGATCCACCTAGTCCACCTTTACACAAGTCTAGAGTCGTTCTGTGCAAAAGTAATGAGCATAGTGATAGGCCAGTTTATATACATTGTTTAGCCAGGACTGATTTAGTAGTAATAAAGTAGATGTTGGTCATGAAGTGGCCTTACACCGAGGGCTTCCTTTGCATTATACACAGTTGAACAAGCAGCTGAAGGGATACAGGTGAGCAGGGAGCTATCAGTCTGCATGGACCAGTCTTCCTCGGCTGCCATACGCAAGAGTTGGTACTAGGCTCATCCACGCAGAGGTCCAGGAGACAAAGAGCCTATCTGACCGCTCTGTACATTTTATAGTTTCTTTGAAAAAGGGGCAGATTTACTAATCCGCTCACATACAGGTAGTGTAAACTTAGCGTGATGTGCAATGAGCGCACGATCATAAAATATACAGCGGGGAAAATAAGTATTTGATACTCTTGTCAATTTTGCTAATTTTCCCTTTTACAAAGAATGGAGAGGTCTGTAATTTTTATAGTAGGTACACTTCAACTGTGAGAGACAGAATCATAAAAATAAACAGAAAATCACATTGTATGAATTTTACATAATTAATCTGCATTTTATTGCATGAAATAAGTATTTAATACAAAAAAACAGAACTTAGTATTTGGTACAAAAATCAGACGTTTCCTGTAGTTCTTAGCCAAGTTTGCACACACTGCAGCAGGGATTTTGATCCCCTTCTCCAGATCTTTCAGGTTTTGGGGCTGTCGCTTGACAACATTGAGTTTCAGCTCCCTCCAAAGATTTTCTATTGGGTTCAGGACTGGTGAGGCCACTCCAGGACCTTGAAATGCTACTTACGAAGCCACTCCATAGTTGCCCTGGCTGTGTTTTTTGGATCATTGCCATGCAGGAAAACCCAGCCACATCCCAGCTTTAATGCTCTTACTGAGGGCAGGAGGTTGTTGGCCAAAATCTTGTGATACACGACACCATCCATCCTCCCTTCAATACAGTGCAGTTGTCCTGTTCCCTTTGCAGAAAAGTAACCCCAACGTATGAAGTTCCCCCTACCATGCTTCACAGTTGGTACAGTGTTTCTGGCACTGTACTCATCCTTCTTCCTCCAAACATGGCGATTGGAGAAGATACCAAAAAGGTGTATTTTGGTCTTATCTGACCACATGACATTCCCCCTTGATTCCTCTGGATCATCCAGATGGTTATTGGCGAACTTTAAAAGGGCCTGGACATGTGCTGGTGTGAGTAGGGGGACGTTATGTGCCCTGCAGGATATTAATCCATGACGGAGTAGTGTGTTAGTAATGGTAATATTCGATACTGTTGTCCCAGCTCTCTTCAGGTCATAGACGAGGTACTCCCGTGAAGTTCTGTGCTGATTCCTGACCTTTCTCAGAATCATCCTTACCCCACAAGGCGAGATCTTGCATGGAGCCCCAGACTGAGGAAGATTGACAGTCATCTTGTGTTTCTTCCATTCTCTAATAATTGTGCCAATTGTTGCCTTCTCACAAACTGCTTGCCTATTGTCCTGTAGCCCATCCCAGTCTTGTGCAGGCCTACAATTTTGTCCCTGGTGTCCTTCGACAGCTCTTTGGTCTTGGCCATGTTGGAGAGGTGGAGTGTAATTGATCGAGTGTGTGGACAGATGTCTTTTGTTCAGGTATCACGTTCAAACAGGTGCAATTCAGACAGGTAATGAGTGCAGAGTAGGAGGGCTTCTTAAAGAAAAACTAACAGGTCTGTGAGGGACAAAATTCTTGCTGGTTGGTGATCAAATACTTATTTCATGCAATAAAATGCAATGTAATTATGTAAAAAAAAAAAATCATACAATGTGATTTCCTGGTTTTAATTTTTAGATTGTCTCTCACAGTTGAAGTGTACCAAGGATAAATATTACAGACCTCTCCGTTCTTTGTAGGAGGGAAAACGTGCAAAATTGGCAGTGTATCAAATACTTATTTTCCCCACTGTAAGTAAATCCTGTAGCACAAGTGTGATTTTATAGGTGTTAAGTCCCCAATATGAATTTCAGAATGGCTGAATTTCAGTATTGGGGGCGACAGACAAGAGTTAACGGATGGTGTTCTGACACTTTTTCCCAACAGAGGACCCATCTACAATACCAATACAATAATTTACTAAACTGATGAAATATCACTTCTGGAGCATCTTTTCTTAGATCTCATGCACTGTGCTGCTCCTCTATTACTATTCCTAAAAATGTATATATAAATCGACAACTGGGTGGTACCAATGGAGGGTGTGTCCAAAAATAGCATGTCATTGTCCAATCATTGCTCCCAGTGTCACTGTCAATTTCTTCATAAATTTTGCAGGGGAATAACAGAGGGACAGCACAAAGGTCTAACAAAATATGCTCCAAAATTGTTATATTGGGGGGGAACCCAAGTATTTACTGAAACAGACACGGCAGGAAGATTAACAGGTCTTCTATAAAGGAATTCTGTACTAATACAAAAATTTAACAGATTGAAGAAACATTAATATCACTAATAGGATACTAATGTCAAACATGAAGAATGACAATTCAACATTACCGACAATACGGAGTCAGTTTTGGTAAATGCTCTTATTGCACTGACAATTTTGGGCAAAGCATAATTTGTAACCATGTGAATAAAAGATTTCAGACCAGTCGTCCAAATTCACGAGCAACATAGATATGAAAATCAGCAATAAATTGCTTAAAGATCTGGATGAATACACTTTAGCAAGGTATAGCAAAATGTACATGGAATTTACTGAAAACATTTGTTCGAAAATACCCTTACCCATCTTTGCCCTTGTTATGATGAGCCAGTTCGTCTTCAATCCCTTCTTGCTCTTTAAACGATTCCCAATCCAGCTTAGATTTCTCCAATGTGCTTATCTTCTGTTTTTTAGAGCCTAGTTTCCCAAGTATGCTGCTCATTCCTACAGGCCTTTTCACACTGTAATGGCACAATGCAAATACATGAATCAGATATCCATCACCGTCATTCATTTATATACAACCCCAATGGTAAAACGTACAGAAAACAAGAATGAAATGGTTGGGAAATCACTCACAGCCGTAAAAACAAAGGACACAGATCAGAAGTTGGACGCTCGTTAACTTTTTCAAATGCGAAGAATGTCTAAATTAGAAATTGATGGCAGCCACACATCTAAAAAAAAAAAAATTGTGCCTGTGCCGTGTCCACCATTGGGTAGCAGCCATCTGTAAACGTCTGGGGAGCGAGGAGACAATTGCTGGAGTTTTGGGAGAGGAATGCTGTCCCGTTCTTGTCCAATCTCGGATTATCGCTGTTCCATTGGTCTTGTCCCTTGTGGAGATGGACCAGAATCTCTGAATATTTTGATATTATGAAATGGGGGTTGTGGGACATTCAAAATCTTCAATTGTATGTTAAGGAATAGTTTTCTGATATTATTCCATGATTTTAGACAAAGTTGTTCACAGATTGTTGATCTCTGACCTTCTTTGTCTCAGAGAGACTCTGCCTCTCTAAACATGCTATTTTTATACAGCTGCTTTTCATTAGTGCTATTGACTTTTCCAACTATTTTTTAAAGTGTAACCTTTGTTTGTCATAATCAATAGTACACGTACAAATGAGCAACTTTGTAATAAATCTTATCAGTGAAATCTGCTTCTTTCTCCAACATAATTGATTAGTCATTACCAAAACTCTCAATCCATAGGTAAAATCTATATTTCAGTGAAGACAGTGTTATATTACGGAGACAGGAGGTGACCCTTGCTACTGATACAATGCTATGTAGATAGGAGGGGGAGGAGCTAGAGGCAGAGCTCCTCCCCCTCTTATCTACATAGAAACAGTACCAGCTACCATCTCCTATCTTAGTAATGGGAAAGTCTGTCTTCACTGAATACAGATTTTACCAACGGATTGAGAATTTTGATAATAACTGATCAATTCTGTCGGAGAAAGAAGCAGATTTCACTAATGAGATGTATTAAAAAGTTGCTTATTTTCACGTGTACTATTGCTTGATGGATTAAAAATTAAAATGGCTACACTAACCTTGTCCCAACTTATTCGAGATGCGTTTCTACCATTTTTTTTTTTTAAATGAAATGGAAAAATGTCTAACTTTTACCTTCTGATCTGTGCTCTATGTTCTGTTGTGAATACAATAAGGATCTAAGAGATTAAAAAAATCATTGAATTCTTATTTTCTTTACATTATCACGTCCCAACTGCTTTTGGAATTGGGGTTGTATAATGCCCCCCCCCCCCCCCCACACACACAAAAACAGAGACCATGGAATTTTCACACTGGCTACTAGGACTTCTACAAGTCTCATACTGCCTGTTCTGTACAGATGATTTTTTAGCAGTCTCATTATTAACACAGAGGGGATTAAGAGACAACACTTCTATACACATTTTTGGAAGCCTTTATTGTCATTTTTACGGACATTTTTTCAAATACTTCATATAAATAATAATACAAAAAAACACAGACAAAAAATGCTGAAATAAATGCCTTGGCGTCTTCTTAGCTTTCCCAGTGACCTCTACAGTAAAGTACTGAAGATGATCAGGTCCAGAAAAATGGTCTGGTTATTTCTATTAACCACTTGGCATCTTTGAAATCCTGAAGTGTTTTAAACACGTTCAATAGCCTGAACATGGGAACAGCAGGTCACTTCCCCATAAATATTATTAGAAGTATTCTTTTAGTCGCTTTTCTTTAGGTACTTCGTAAATTCCATTTTGCTCATATGCTTGGCTGCTTTTCCATTAGTTCATATTATAGATAATTAACTGCAGGAAATCTTGTTAATAAATACATTTGGATAAGGAGGTCACATTCAGAGTAAAGCTGGAGGCGATTTTAAAGCTTTATAATTAAAAACTTGAAGACTCAGGAGTAATTGCACTTAAATGAGATGTATGCGAGTCAAGAAATATATTTTAAAACCTATTTTTTTTTTACTGTGTAGAGCTACAGTAATATACACAGCCTATACACAATATACACCGTCTTTGCACAAAAATAAAATCATCCTATTTTGAATTTCATAATACACTTCAACTTTCCTGCCCTGTGACGTACTATTACATCATACTGTGGGTGCATGCGGCAGGCCCAAGAGTCGAGCCCGCTCCACACAAGGTAGAAGCCAACTGTAATACACTGCCGGCATCTGTCTCTAACAGCAGCAACCGGAACGTGCACTGATCGCTGCCGTTATCCCCTTAAATCGTATTTTCAATCACAGAGAGTAGCAATTGATCCTGCCCAGGTGTTCATTCTGGGTGTCCATGGCCTCCCCACAACATGACCGCAGGGTTCTGATGTCCACCATGGCACCACTCCAGTGAAGAGGAGCCTGGTGCTAGTTGTCATTGATTAGTAGTATATATTGCTATTGCAGCACATGGTAACAGCAATCAAACGATCACAATTTTAAAGAGAAAAAAGGGGGAACGTTTTTTTAATATATAACGTTTAAATAATAACATATATAAATAATATTATACGGTATATATTATTTAAAAGAAACGCCACAACTGTGTCTACAACGACCAGATACTAGGATTATTTTTTTTTCTAGAGACAGTAAAAGATGAAGCAATCAACTAACTGCTTCACATTATTCATGCATGAAATTTGATGTCTCTCCTTCAGTATACCAACCACTATGCCCTACTTCTAGTTTTCATAGAAGACACTGGTTTCCATAGTGCCCCCCATTCATGTCACACATGGTTCCCAGATCCCCTCAAGCTCCTCACACCTGCATTCGACTGCCTGCTCCTCACACTGCCTTGCCAGCGAATCTTCAGACTGATCAGACCAATCAGAATGACCCAAGGCCTACATACACATTAGACTAAATGTAATAACCCTGCCGGCTTCACTGCATGGCTTCCCATCTCCCCTCTTACTCACCACTCTGGGCCATGCTGCGAGTTCTGTCCTGTGCCGGCTCCATGCTCTGGGCCTCATGTCCTTGCTTGCCGCCTACTTCCTGGCTGTATGCTTAGGGCGGCGGCCCCAGCACTTCCTGTTTCTTATAGAGACTGTGTGCACCTTCCTAAGGTGTCCCCTGCCAACTGCTAAGAGGCATCAGGTGCTTAAGGCATTCCCACCCCTAGGGGGATGCCTGAGCAACATACTTTCTCAGTTAGTGTCTTTCTACTGAGGTGCCAGGTCCTGTATTGCCGTGTCTCTCATTTCTGCCACCCAGGGGACTTCGTACCCTGGCCTGTACCTGTATCTGTCGTTTCTGCCTTCCCAGTGGGCAGCATACCCTGCTCTGAATCCTTGTTCTGGTACCTTATCACGTACCTGACCCTGTCTGAACTAACTCCTATACCTGTGACCATTTGTATCCCTGTCTGTTGCCTTTCCTGTCCCGCTGTGTTTCCTTGTGTTCACTCCTCCTGCTCTTTGCTCCACATCCTGCGGCTCTGCTCTTTGCTACAGTAATATACACAGCCTGCGGCTCTGCTCTTTGCCACAGTAATATATACAGCCTATACATAATATACACTGTTTTTGCACAAAAAAACCCACATCAACCAATCCTGAGGCTCTGCTCTTTGTTCCGCGTCCTGCGGCTCTGCAGTTCCTGTCCCGTTAGTCTGTACTGGCTCCTAACAGTTCCTGTCCCTCCAGTCTCAACTGGTTCCTATCTGTTCCCTACTCGTACATGCCTGCCTGCCAATAGTGCCCGCCTGCCTGCCAAGAGTGCCAGCCGTGCCCACCTGCCTGCCAAGAGTGCCCGCCTACCAAGAGTGCCAGCCAAGCCCGGCGCCCGGAAGAAGCCAGCGGTGAAACGCGCGTTGGGGTGGGGAGATGCCACATTTACTCTCAGGTAATACACCCACATACAGATTTTGCAAGTCTGGTCCATTATTTGTCTATCACGCTTCACTAGCAGTTTCACTTACTTTATTTTTGTATTTGGGGTGTAATTAGTACCATATATGCTGCTATAGACTGTTGTGGGATATGATGTATGTTCCAGAGTTGTATTAGTACTTTGCATTTGTGCATTCATTATAATTGGACTGGCGTCTCATGGTGAGACATTCTTTTATTGTAGTATGATCTTTTCATTTATATTAATAAATGTTGTATTTTATACCAACTGGAACTCTTTTTAGCCTGTCGATTATTATCTCCAGATTTGAGGTTATATGTTGATAAAAGTGCCAGCTCCATATGAATTTTTGGTTTTGCTAATATCTTTTTTTTTGCAAATTGTATTATCACAATCAGCCTGAAGATTTTCCATTAGTGGACTCCAGATTACTTGAGGCAATTTTCCATGGATTCTGGACTCGTGAAATACTGGCGCTGGCTGCAAAAACTGCACTGTTCTATTTAATATTAAGACCTTGAAAATGTTTTGGCTAAAGCGGACAAGCAGCAGAAGACAGGCTTCTAAACTTCACGCTCTCTTGTGCGGCTCATCTGCTTTCACCTCTGCTGATGTGGTGTCATTTCAGGCAAGCTTCGCAAAATGCAATGAATGATAATGAGACCGTTCTCCCCGCAATGCAACACTGCACTGCCCTCCATAATATCCATGGATTGTACTTGCCCTTGATCCACGCTTGAAAATAACATTTTTATTGCGGTGGCTGAACGCTACTGGCGCATACTTAATACCATCTCAGATGAAGGAAAACAACTGAAGCAAACAAAAAAAATAAACGCACACAGGACAAATAATATTTCTGAAGCCTGAAATATACGGAAATGGAAATAAATAGAGGATTGTGTTTCATTACGAGATGAACAGCAAGTGGATTCTGCATTGGTTTGTTTCGGAGACTGTTACCACTGCAGACGTGATCAGTACGATGTAACTGCAGGGTCTTAAGACGCATCGCTAACCGCGGTGCCGAAATAACACAGGGAGTGACTAGTGTGTCCCCCAATAGGAGGGGCAGTCTCCACTGTATCCAGCTAATACCGTATGGCCAGAAGGATGGGGACATCTCTCCAGATTTATGGGTTTACGTTACACAAGATCACCCTGCCAAGCAAGGTGCCGCGGGACTCTGGAGCAGTGTGAACGAGTTCTTTGGAGGGATGTAACATCTGCCATTTCATGGGTAAATCTAGGGTGGGAGGATGCACAGATGCCTCCTGCCAGGTATAGTGGCCATTATAAAACATACGGTGGAGAGGGGTAAGTGGCAGAGGACTGTCATTCAGGGATTGGGATCAGCTACTAAATTTCCAAAAAAAGGTGCAATGAGAACGCCGATATTAGGGAACGCTGTGACACTCATCTTTTTTTTATCCTTGCATTACAAGAGAAATAATCATCTTTCTGTCAATGTAGCCATGAGCGTTTATTTTTGTTTTGCAGGACAGGATGTATTTTTGGTAGTTTTGTGTTAAAGCACCACTTCAGCGTTTTTGTTTCTGGAGTGGTGCTTTCAACTTAAGGCCCCTGTCTTAAACTCATGTTCTGGTGTCTTCCCCCGTTTTTTGGAGCCGCTCTGGTCCCGTGTCACCATCTTGTGACAGTATATTCTCACTGGCCAGAAGTTGCGTCACAGTATCTCAATACAAGTCTCTAAGGGTATGTGTCCACGTTCAGGATTGCATCAGGATTTGGTCAGGATTTTATGCAGGTAAAATCCTGACCGAATCTGCACCTGAGGTCACTGGCAGGTCACCTGCGCTGTCCTTGCGTTGTTTCTGCAATGTAAGGACATGCTGCCTTTTTAAAAGACGTGCCGCATGTGCGTTTTTGCAGGTATGCCGCATGCGTCTTTTAATGCATAGTGGAGACGGGATTTCATGAAATCCCCTCCACTATGCTGTAACATCTGGATGCTGCGGCTCAACGCAGCGTAAAAAACGCAGCGTTTCCTGAACGTGGAAACATAGCCTTATGTGGAGGCACAGAGGGGGCACTGTTATGTGGAGGTACAGAGGGGGCACTGTTATGTGGAGGCACAGAGGGAGCACTGTTATGTGGAGGTACAGAGGGGGCACTGTTATGTGGAGGTACAGAGGGAGCACTGTTATGTGGAGGAACAGAGGGGGCACTGTTATGTGTAGGAACAGAGGGGGCACTGTTATGTGGAGGAACAGAGGGGGCACTTATGTGGAGGCACAGAGAGAGCACTGTTATGTGGAGGCACAGAGGGAGCACCGTTATGTGGAGGTACAGAGGGAGCACTGTTATGTGGAGGCACAAAGGGAGCACTGTTATGTGGAGGCACAGAGGGGGCACTGTTATGTGTAGGAACAGAGGGGGCACTGTTATGTGGAGGCACAGAGGGAGCACAGTTATGTGGAGGCACAGAGGGAGCACTGTTATGTGGAGGCACAGAGGGAGCACCGTTATGTGGAGGCACAGAGGGAGCACCGTTATGTGGAGGCACAGAGGGAGCACCGTTATGTGGAGGCACAGAGGGAGCACCGTTATGTGGAGGCACAGAGGGAGCACAGTTATGTGGAGGCACAGAGGGAGCACAGTTATGTGGAGGCACAGAGGGAGCACAGTTATGTGGAGGCACAGAGGGAGCATTGTTATGTGGAGGCACAGAGGGAGCACTGTTATGTAGAGGCACAGAGGGAGCACCGTTATGTGGAGGTACAAAGGGAGCACTGTTATGTGGAGGCACAGAGGGAGCACTGTTATGTGGAGGCACAGAGGGAGCACTGTAATGTGGAGGTACAGAGGGAGCACTGTTATGTGGAGGCACAGAGGGAGCACAGTTATGTGGAGGCACAGAGGGAGCACTGTTATGTGGAGGCACAGAGGGAGCACCGTTATGTGGAGGCACAGAGGGAGCACCGTTATGTGGAGGCACAGAGGGAGCACCGTTATGTGGAGGCACAGAGGGAGCACAGTTATGTGGAGGCACAGAGGGAGCACAGTTATGTGGAGGCACAGAGGGAGCACAGTTATGTGGAGGCACAAAGGGAGCATTGTTATGTAGAGGCACAGAGGGAGCACTGTAAGGGTATGTGTCCACCTTCAGGATTACATCAGGATTTGGTCAGGATTTTATGCAGGTAAAATTCTGACCAAATCTGCACCTGAGGTCACTGGCAGGTCACCTGCGCTGTCCTTGCGTTGTTTCTGCAATGTAAGGACATGCTGCGTTCTTAAAAGACGCGCCGCATGTGCGTTTTCGCGGGTATGCCGCATTCGTCTTTTAATGCATAGTGGAGACGGGATTTCTTGAAATCCCATCCACTATGCTGTAACATCTGGACGCTGCGTTTTTTTACGCTGCGGCTCAACGCAGCGTTTCCTGAACGTGGAAATATACCATCTGAATGAGGCCATAATGAAACTCTCATATATGTAGTGAAGAGTCACCTTTGGGTCGCCAAGCAAACAGTGGATTAGCCACTGATGGATTTGTGTGAGGACTACCAGTCTACAGTGGTACCATTTGGGAGTACATGACTCTTTGATGACTTTTTACTTAAAGGGGCTTATTTTGGTAGGCAGAACAAAGAAAAACAAAAATAGTTGCATCTTTTAATATAATATTCATAATAAATAATGTGCTAATACTTCAATATGGGTTGTTACGGATGCAACAATACTAATTTTGTTGTTTTTTTTACCCACAATTATTAAAATAGCCATTTGTCATTTTTTTTTTTCATTTGGAGGTTTTTCTTTATACTTCATCTTTTTTTCCATTTTTTTTCCTACGACATTTAAAGAGGATGTCCAGGATTAAACAAATGATGTCATATCGGTGGAGGTCCAACAGATCTCTAATTGATCACCTATCTTATGGGTAGGACATGAAAGTAAGACTCCGGCTCATCTGTTGGGGCTCTGGCAGAACAGCAGCCGTGTACGTTGTAGGGAAGCTGCCGATGACTACACTTTATCTTCAATGAAAGAGCATGGCTGCTGTGTTTCGCCCCATACATTATTTCTATCTGGCTACTGCCGAAGTAGATTTCAGCCGATTGGAGAGGGTACCGATTGCTGGACCCAATCTCAGGGTAACTAAACATTTTAAAAAATATTCTTTAGGCTTTTTAATGGCCTCCAGACTTAGGACCTTGACCCCAACAAATCACTAAAAAGACTCTTAATAAGTGCACAGCTTGAGAGACAGGAACTCCCAGCTGCTGCCCGAAACAGGTTGGAGAACAACTATGAAAAAGTAACTTTTTATTGAATCTGATCTATTCTTTGAGAGTTTCTGCCTCCGAAGCTGCAGAGGTCTGGTGATGTTTGGGGTCTCAGGACCCGGACCCCACTGATCTGTATTTTTAAGTCTTGGAAAACAAATGTAAAAGTCCCACAAGGGGCCTTGGGCGTACAATCCTTTGGTTACATGGTACACCGTGCTACGGATGCAGTGCAGTGCATTATTCCTGGCTGGCAGCCTAGTGTGCCCTAATGAGCTCCTCATGGGTGGAAAGACAAGCGCAGACTATCGCGAGCAGGACGGCATTTTGGTTTGGAGACGCTTTAATGCTGATGAAAGGCCTGAAGGAACCATATAAGAAATGGCACAATATTTTTTAATGGTACTTTATTAATGCCATTTGTAGTAATAGGAAAACCTACAATTCTATACATATGCAGAGAAGATTAAATGCTCCATTGAAATGAAAAGTGAACCACTAAACTTTTAAGGCAGGGCTCCCCAACCTGTAGCTCGGGAGCCACATGTGGCTCGCGGCCCCATTAATTGTGGCTCGCGACTGCCTGCCAGCTTGATGCATTAGGTCCAGGTTTATCAAACAGGTATGAAGACCACATCTCAAAATGGTGAATTCTATGAGCAGCCCTGCACAGACTTGCAGATCTGGATGCACATTTACTGGTCTTGGGGGTTAAGGGATGTTTTAGGTATGGTACGCTGGAGGTTTGTACTACCTGTTAGAGGAGGTGCTCAAAGCTGGATGTGACAGTGTGTTGGGAGAATACTGAATGGGGGTATTGTGGGAACCCCTGGATCTCAGTGTACTGCTCTGGAGTGATTTCTGTGGAAAAGCTTTGGTTATCATTGTACCTGTAATGGGGGCTTTGGTTGACACTACTTTGAAGGGGGTGGGAGCTGGATGTGGCTCGTGACCCTCTCTCTAAGCTGAAAGTGGCTCTCAAGGTCAGAAAGGTTGGGGACCACTGGAAATGAATAAGAGCCCAAAGTAAATAATGGTGGAAGTTACCCTTTACCTGTACTGTCGCCATTACAGTAACGAGCTCCGATAAATGCAGCCGGTTTGCTAATACCAGGATTTCTTATTGGTACCTGCTTGCTTGTGAAACACTACATCAGCTCAGAGACGAGTCTATGTAGGTCAGTGTGAGTGGCACTGGGTACATGGGCATGACTCAACCTGGACATTCACCTCCTGTCCTGAATTACGAACATGCAAATACCCTGACGGACGGCGAGTCATGAGAAAGGCTGTCTCCAGACTCTGCATGCCTGCAATCACCAAGGTTTCCTAAAGGTTATAGACGGAGCAGCGTGATGACAGATTGCTGGTGACAGGACGTTGTTTATTGTCAGTGCACAAGTGGAGAGGCCCCGGGCTGATGGAGATGCTGCGAGACTGCTCTGATGAGCTGTGATGGAGCCCTGGATCTTACCTCCTGCCAGCAGGGCATTCAGCTGTATGCCCAGCGCTCGGGTCAGTGCAGGGTCAGGTTACAACATGCAATTTCATTTCATTCACTGCGATTTTATCTCATAGACCCCTTGACTGATCCTTATTTTCCTTCATGTGCATACAGAAAGGCTGACACATCACGAAGATCAATTACTAGATAGTGGAAAGCATTTGCTGATCTGCTTAGGCTTGTTTATGTGGGGATCACATATATGTTGTATGTCTATATATAGTTTACACATGTATGCTTTGTAGATATTCCAAAATCAACAGAAATCTGGGTTTCTCACCAATGCTAGAGTGCTGAGTTTTTGGCTATTTCTATGCCTGACTTTTTAAGACATGGTTGGATGGTTAGTAGTGGGACCGGTCTCTCCCTTTTTATCCAGAATATGTTTTGTGTAAGTTTCAGATAAAGCTGCAGATCGAATTCATTTAGTATAAAAAGTCACTTGGAGTTTAGGTCATAGAGGTGAGTAAGGCAAGTGGACTTGCTGTGGATGTCTTATCCACTGAATAAGAAAGCGGTCGATAGTCTGACCACAGATAGGTGAGTATTTTGCATTGTGATGGACTTGCTTTCCTGTTTAGATTGATGATAAAGCTAGCTGCAAACAGTTTTGACCCTATTTCACTGTCGTGGAGTGACAGTCCTTGGCGTGCCAAATATCTAGCCCACAAGATGGAGGATCCCATGAGCTAACTGAATCCCCAAGATGTCACAGTATGCATACAGAAGATTAACAATACTAAAATAATCCTCTAAAAATTGGGTTCACATATCTGTGTCCTCGTTCATGACTCAGCCTTTGCCTTACACCTAAATCCCAGATCCCATTCAGATGTGTCTTGAACAGAGTGCTTAACGTAAAGGGGTGTTCTCAAGTTTGAATGTTATCAGGTAATGGTAAAACTCTTTAGCCATAATTCCAAAAACTATGATTGGTACACAGCCAACACTACACATCACCAAAACAACACCATACCCACAGTGAAGCATGGTGGAAGCTGCATTATGCTTTGGAGCTGATTTTTGGCAGCTGGAACTGGGGTATTAGTCAAAAAGGAGTGAATTATGAACAATTGCAAATAGTCAACTTTGCAACAAAACCTTCAGGCCTCTGGTAAACAGCTGAAAATGAAGAGGACTTTTACCTTTCAGCATGACAATAACCCTAAGCATACCTCCAAATGGGACCGATGGGAGTCTAAGAGTTTGGACCCCCATCAAATCGGAAATTTTTTTTTAAACAACAGCAAAGTCTTGCACTCAGTTTTTGTTATTTAACCAGTTCAGGATCATTTTCCACCATTCCTGACCAGGCACATTTGCTTTTAACCGCTCTAAATTTTCTTGTTAAAATATTAAAATAAATTATTGCTTTTCTCACGATACATGGGGCTTAATGTTTAGATTTTTAAAATTTTTTTAGTTGGATTCAGGTGGAAATTTTAAAGAAAAATGAGATAGAAGTGTCTAGGTTTCACTTTTTTTTATGCAACCACAAAAGGACTGCTAAAAACCACAAACGAACCAGGAGGTCATCAACACCATGATCCAGTTCTGGGAGGAGATTCTACTGGACACCAGCCTCCATCTCATCGGGAGCATGGACAGATGTTTTTGGGGGGGCATACAGGCACGTGGGAGTCACACACTACTGAGTCACTTTAGGAGTTACCGTTATGAAACGCAAATTGGATCTGACTATAATGTCACTTTATTTCCTTTGAATTTCAGGGTGATCGAATTTCCACCAGTAATAGGAAGCCATTTCTGAGCAATCTATATATGTACTACAAAGGTTGTCCACCACTCTTGACAACCCCGTCTCAATCCGTAGGCGAGTATAAATATTATTTAACAGGGGGCATACATATGGGGTGTGGACATCCCCTTTAAAGAAATACCTAAAAATTATGCCGCACTCATGTAAATCAAGAAGGCTGTGCATTTATATTCACATGTGTATTCCTGGCCTTACGTTCCCCATCTGCAGTATGCACAGACCCGATATCCTTGTAGAGCACTACTTTCCTTAATTGCACCCCGTGTGCAGTTCTGCATTAATTGAGGACGGTTTTACTTTTCTTTTTTACATTTTTACATTCATTATCCTGATAGCATGATCTCATTGTAATCAGCATCATAAAACAACTCCAGCCCATTGGAAAGTATTATGAAGATGAGGCGTCAAGACTGTCAGTGGATTAGTTTACAGGGGGTGGTGGGAGACAAGTACTGGACAAGCCAGGGTGTAAAGCTCATCGGTGAATGTATTATTCATTATATCATTTAATGATGGCTTGTACATCCTTAAAGATTAATGCTGGCTGCAGAGCACTTCATTAAGCCAACCTCAGGCTGTAATGTGCTGTCATTGCAAACTATGTGGTTTTCTTTTGTGCCCGTTAATCAGTTCTGCCATTGAGCGCAAGTAAACAGCTTAACCATTTGTTCATATGACGGCCGAGGAAAATACAAGGTTTTATGATGCAGAGGCAGAGCGTGCAGCAGCTACGGGTCAGCAGAGGCAGAGCGTGCAGCAGCTACGGGTCAGCAGAGGCAGAGCGTGCAGCAGCTACGGGTCAGCAGAGGCAGAGCGTGCAGCAGCTACGGGTCAGCAGAGACAGACCGTGCAGCAGCTACGGGTCAGCAGAGGCAGACCGTGCAGCAGCTACGGGTCAGCAGAGGCAGACCGTGCAGCAGCTACGGATCAGCAGAGGCAGACCGTGCAGCAGCTACGGGTCAGCAGAGGCAGACCGTGCAGAAGCTACGGGTCAGCAGAGGCAGACCGTGCAGCAGCTACGGGTCAGCAGAGGCAGACCGTGCAGCAGCTACGGGTCAGCAGAGGCAGACCGTGCAGCAGCTACGGGTCAGCAGAGGCAGACCGTGCAGCAGCTACTGGACAGCAGAGGCAGACCGTGCAGCAGCTACGGGACAGCAGAGGCAGACCGTGCAGCAGCTACGGGTCAGCAGAGGCAGACCGTGCAGCAGCTACGGGACAGCAGAGGCAGACCGTGCAGCAGCTACGGGACAGCAGAGGCAGGCCGTGCAGCAGCTACGGGACAGCAGAGGCAGACCGTGCAGCAGCTACGGGACAGCAGAGGCAGACCGTGCAGCAGCTACGGGACAGCAGAGGCAGACCGTGCAGCAGCTACGGGACAGCAGAGGCAGGCCGTGCAGCAGCTACGGGACAGCAGAGGCAGACCGTGCAGCAGCTACGGGACAGCAGAGGCAGGCCGTGCAGCAGCTACGGGTCAGCAGAGGCAGACCATGCAGCAGCTACAAGTCCTTAGGGCACAGGGATCCATTTTTCGGACGTGCTCATATTTGAATGGGTGTCCAAAATTTGCAATGTGGTTTTTACAAATGATACAAATACTAAAAGACAATGAAGTGAAACATTTTCTTTAGTTATCTAGATGTCTATTTTCAGTACGCCAGGAGGAATAGACTGTTTAGCTAGATGTTGACTCTTGAATTTGATTGTTTGTTCTTTGGTTGGTCAAGGAGCGCAAAAAGAAGGAAGGCACCACCAAAAAGACAAACCCTAAATGATGAATGGGATCACCTGCAGCATGTTAATTGAGCAATATGAAAAACAAACCTCACAGGTTTGACGGTCTGTTTTCTCTGGATCCACAATTTCTTTGCCATTACCCAATAGGCATCATTGAAACTTTTCATTAGGGTCTCATCATCCTGGGCATTTTAAGTCCTCTTTGCCTTAATGGTAACATTGACATGGTTTGATCCTCTCTCCCCTATTGCACTATTACGTGTTATAGGATCTATATATGTATTTTTGCTCAAGTTTATTCAGCTGTTCTAATATAGGCGCTGTTTATTTTTCTTATATATTTTGTCTCTTTTCTACATGGTGCTGTGAATTTAGACCCATCATATGCTGGGTATATTGGGCTTCTTTAATGCATACTTACGCTTTACTTAAACCAATTTACTAATCTAAGTGTCCAATACTGATCAGTGTGCACATATTCATAATTGGGGCGACGCAGAATTCGTGAACAGTTTTTTGGAGGAGTGTTACTGCCGTATTATGGGCATGACGTGTTCTTACCAGTTTTTGTTTTTAAATGTTTTTAATATTTTTTGTTTGCATTATTGACTACTAAATAAAACCTTTTTCGTTTACCTTTAACCCCCAGAGCTTTTTTCGGTTTTGCATTTTCGTTTTTCGCTCCCCTTCTTTCCAGAGCCATAACTTTTTTATTTTTCCATCAATGTGGCCATGTGAGGGCTTATTTTTTGTGGGACAAGTTGTACTTTTGAATGATATCATTGGTTTTACCATGTCGTGTAACAGAAAATGGGGAAAACAATTTCAAGTGCAATGAAATTGAAAAAAAAAGTGCAATCCCACACTGGGTTTTTGGTTGGCTTTTTTGCTAGGTTCACTAAATGCAAAACTGACCTGACATTATGATTCTCCAGGTCATTACGTGTTCATAGACACCAAACATGTCTAGGGTCTCTTATGTAAGTGGTAAACAAATTCCAAAGTTTGCTAAAAAAAAAACCCCAATTTATTTATTGATAGATCGGGCGATTCTGAACGCAACAATACCAAATATGTGTAGGTGTGATTTTTTTTTATTGCTTTATTTTGATTGGGGTGAAAGGAGGGTGATTTGAACCTTTATACTTTCTTTTTATATTTTTAAACATTTTTTTTTTAATTTTGGCCTGCTTCAATAGTCTCCATGGGAGGCTAGAAGCATCCACTACTCGATCGGCTCTGCTACATAGAGGTGATGCACAGATCACCTCTATGCAGCAGAATTACAGGCTTGCTATGAGCGCTGTCCACAGGGTCACGCTCTCAGCAATCTGCCATCCACAACAAAAGAGGTCTCGAGGAGACCTCTGGGTGTGATGGCAACGCACTGATGACCCCCTATCACGTGACGGGGGTCAGCGGTGTGCATACTTCCAGCCGCGGAGCCGGCAGCACTTGTTAAATGCCGATGTCAAGAGTTTGACAATGGCATTTAACTAGTTAATTGGAGCTGGTGGATCGCGATTCCGCTCGCGCCCATTGCGTGCACACGTTGCGGCTTTGAGGTGGGCTCACCGCCGAAGCCCACCTCAAAAACAGGGGATACTGCCAGCTGACGTACTATCCCGTCAGCTGGCAAAAAGGGGTTAATTTTGGTGATCCCCATTTTTCATCATGTGCCTTTTCTTTTGTTTTTCATACTGGGTGGTCAAGGAAACAGGCTTTTGTTTGATCAATAGAGGTTTGTTAATCTGTTGATTACACATTATCCAGGCCAGCTAGTTTCTTGACTTGCACACTGAAGGATAAACTATAATTAAGCAATGCGGGTTAACCTCATCACCCCTTCCCCTTGACCTGTGGATGATGCTTGAAGGACAACCGTTGTGAACTATAAAAAGGGGATATGCCTCTGTAACAAGACATCCAAAGATACAAAGACTCTTTACAAACCCACAGCCAGGAACAGTCTACAAGTCAACTGACAGAACATCATGGCTCCATCGCGAGGGACACAGATTTGACATTCTACATGATGCCAGCTTACGGGACAACAGCCCTGTCAGAAAGAATCCAGATCTGCTCCACTGACCATAACTGAACCCATGGCTACTTTTGGGAAAGTCAGGTCCAAATCCTGAGTCTTTTGGATACATTTGGGGAAGCCAGCATTGGGACCCACTGGTAACCTGGCCCCATGGAGATGTTCAGAGAAGCCAGATTGTGACTCTTCGGTCACCTGGCCTCAATGGACTGTCAGCTTCCTAAACTCATCATTACCTCCTCTCTGCGCGTGCCACAGGTGTGGGTAGTTGACCCTGGAAGTCACAGATGGTTTTAATCCCGGCGAGTTAGCAGAAGGGTGTAGATTTCCATCATCTTGGGTTTTTTTTTTTTAATTCTTTATTAAAGTTTTCAAGTAACAAGACACCATCTTGGGTTTTTTACTGGGACTGTCATTTGCCTGTTTTGTGGTTACAAGTGTTGCCACACTGTTTTATCCTCACTGTGTTGTATGAATAGTAATATGCGCACAGTAAAAGAGCGGGTGTTCGATGGGATGAGCCTTGGTCCATGCAGTCTCGAGCCAGCGGACTAGAGCACCCACTGATCCGCATGTCTCCACATATGTATTCCTGCCTTTAGGTTAGAAGTGCATGGGACAAGCAGATTAATTTTTGCTTTTAAAAAGGCTTTAAGGGTTATGGTCATCTTTATGAATGGGTATTATCAGATAACTTCAAAGACGAGGACAGTCTCCCATGCCAGAGGAAAAAAAAAAAGTTTAAACACAACTTCTTAGTAAAGGGTTGAAAAGAATGTTCAGAACATGCACATCATTAAATACATGATATTCATTGGTTTATGGATTTGGGTTAAAACCTCCAAAATCATAGCAACTTCACTGCTGTCCTCGGCATACGCCGATAACTGACTAGTCCAGAGCGTAACCCAGGGCGTACCGGCCTCACGTGATGTAATCATCCTCCCGGGCAGGACGGCCATTCTCCTGTCTGTGCTGCGGAGTCCACATGGCCAGTGAGGAGGACCTCAATTACAGCATCTGAGGCCGGACTCCTCTTTGTGAAGAGATGCTTCTCTGGACTAGTCTGAGGCAATTTGTATATGCCCAGGACAGAAATAAAAGTTATTTTAGATAATTAAGCAAATTGTGAAACTTGAGGGGCCTGACCGGTTTCCTTCTAATGTCCAAAAATACAATATAGAGCGTTAGTATCGTATGCCGGTACTATGAAGACATCAGGACTCCTACAAGCAGCTGATTAGCTCTGGAGATCAGTTTGGGTGGCTTGGGACGGAAAAAGATTAGAATAGTGGGCAACAGACCACACTGCTGAGTTGAAGGACATCGTGAGATAGGAACCCCATGTAACATCCAAAATATTTCACTGGATGTTAGGAATACACTGCCTTATATATGGTGTGGTCAGTCAGTGCTACCACAGTAACCGGACTGTTGGAGATTACACAGATCTTCATGTCAAGGCCAAATTTTCAGCAAGCTGTAAGGAGAATTTGCACTGAAGGGCTTGGAGAAACTAAAACCTAATATTTAAATTTGGTATGAACTGATTTGTAGGACCCCGTCCATTAGCTACTTTAGTAATCTGTAGCTGACAGCCTGGGGACTGCCTCCTACCTCCCTGCATATATCGCTCTAGTTTTGATAGCCTGGTGCAACACCATGCTGCAAGGATGACAGCACCACAGGCCGGCTAATGAAAAGAGCCGTGGATGCCGGGAGGTAGGAGGCAATTCTCAGTGATGCCCTCCAGTGGCCATAGATTACTGACATGGCTGATGGGCAAATCTAGTAATTACAGGAATAAAGAAATCTTAACAGTGAATCGTCAGGTTAAGGTCTCCTTCACACATTCGTGTTTGCAGTAACTGTGGTATCCGTTATTTCCATGGATACATCATGTACCCATTAAACCTAAGGTGCAATTCACATGCATGTGTTTTTTAGACGGACCGTGTGTCCATGCAAAACACATGAAGACATGTCTTTTATTCTGGCAGCATGGACAAAAGGGTCAATATAAGTCTATGGGCTGTGAAAAAACACGTTACAAGGATAACATCAGTGTACCGTCCATGTGATGTCCGTGTTTAACCCCTTAATGACCGCCGACACGCCTTTTAACGGCAGCAGTTAAGGGTACTTATTCCTCAGCGTCGCTTTTTAACGGTGCTGAGAAATAAGTCTATAGTGCACCCCAGAGTCAGAAAATCTCCGAAGTCTCAGCTACTGGGGGTAGCTGAGACCTCAGGAGAACATGATCCGGGTCGAGTTTTACCGTCCACAGTCTCGTGATCATTGTTATTCACCAAATAAACAGCGATCACAAAAAAAAAAAACAGTAATTAGACCTACCGGTAATTGTATTTCCAGGAATCCATCCTGACAGCACCATTGGAGGATGTCCTTCTTTCCCTCAGTGGGACAGGAACAACAAGCAGTTAAAGGGAACCTGTCACCCCCAAAATCGATGGTGAGATAAGCTCACCGTCATCAGGGGCTTATCTACAGCATTCTGTAATGCTGTAGATAAGCCCCTGATGTAACCTGAAAGAGGAGAAAAAGAGGTTAGATTATACTCACCCAGGGGCGGTCCCGCTGCGGTCCGGTCAAATGGGTGTCTCAGGTCCGCTCCGGCGCCTCCTATCTTCATTCCATGACGTCCTCTTCTGGTCTTCACGCCGCAGCTCCGGCACAGGCGTACTTTGTCTGCCCTGTTGAGGGCAGAGCAAAGTACTGCAGTGCGCAGGGCCTCTCTGACCTGCAGTACTTTGCTCTGCCCTCAACAGGGCAGACAAAGTACACCTGCGCCAAAGCCGCGGCGTGAAGACCAGAAGAGGACGTCATGGAATGAAGATGGGAGGCGCTGTTCCAGACCTGAGACACCCATCGGAGCAGAAACGCCCCTGGGTGAGTATAATCTAACCTCTTTATCTCCTCTTTCAGGTTACATCGAGGGCTTATCTACAGCATTACAGAATGCTGTAGATAAGCCCCTGATGATGGTGAGCTTACCTCGCCATCGATTTTGGGGGTGACAGGTTCCCTTTAAAAAGGACCCTCCCCACTCCACCCACCAGTGATTTTCCAAAGTATCACATCTGGATGGATGCAAAAAAAAGTTTATTACTAGTGATGAGAGACTATACTCGTTACTCGAGATTTCCCGAGCACGCTCGGGTGACCTCCGAGTATTTTTTAGTGCGCGGAGATTTAGTTTTTATTGCCGCAGCTGAATGATTTACATCTGTTAGCCAGCATAAGTACATGTGGGGATTCCCTAGCAACCAGGCAACCCACTCATGTACTTACGCTGGCTAACAGATGTAAATCATTCAGCTGCGTCAATAAAAACCTAAATTTCCGAGCACTAAAAAATACTCGGAGGACACCCGGGCATGCTAGGGAAATCTCGAGTAACGATTATATTCGCTCATCACTATTTATTAACAACTTCTACACCAATGTTACATCACATTGTATTATATACTAATCTTGCAGTGGGAGGGAACTAGTAGTGCTCTCAGGATGGATTCCTGGAAATACAATTACCGTTAGGTCTAATCACCGTTTTCCAGTTCACCACCTGACAGCACCATTGGAGGAATACTAAAGAATGGTAATTTTAGGGTAGGACTACTGCATGCAATATTTCCTACCAAAAGCTAACTGCTCTGATGAGACATCTAGCTTATAGTGTCTGGCAAAAGTAGAAAGACTGGTCCAAGTCGCAGCCCTACAGATCTGCTCTGCTGAAGCTCCCCCCTTTCCTGCCCATGATGTAGCTATAGCTCGGTTGAATGGGCTTTAAGGATGTCTGGGGGATCCCTCCATTGGGCTCTATAAGCTAGTTCTACAGTAGTGTTAATCCATCTTGCAATGGTTGACTTTGCTGATTTGCAACCTTTATTTGGTCCCCCGTACTGTATGAACAGGTTCGTGTCTCGTCTCCAACCTTCAGTCGCCCTTAGGTATTTTAAAACTGTCTCTCTAACGTCCAGGTTATGATAGACCCCCTCTTTTGCATTTCTAGGATGTTGGCAGAACGAGGGACGGATTACTTCTTGGTTCATGTTTGCAGATGAAACTACCGTACTTTGGGGAGAAAGGCCAGGTTAAGTCTTAAGACTATTCTGTCGTCAAAAACCTAAAGGTATGGGTCCTGTATGGATAAAAACTGCATTTCCCCTAATCTCTTAGTTGAAGGAAGTGATGGCCACCAAAAAGGCTATTTTAAAAGAGAGATTAGCTATATCCATGTCCTCTGATAACAGGTATGGGGATCTACACAGGGCACTGAGGACTAAATTTAGGTCCCAGGGTGGAGATGATTTTCTCACAAGAGGTCTCATTCTCTGTGTGGCTCTAGAGAACCTTGCTATCCAAGGATGGTAGGCAAAAGAGGAGTCAAAGAAGACACTAAGGGCCGCAATCTGTACCTTTAGAGTACTAGGCCAGAGGCCTTTTTTAAAACCTAGTTGTAGAAAGTCAAGTATCCTAGGGATGTCCGGATTTGAAGTATCTACTGGGACTTCTCTTAAAAAGGAACAAAATCGCTTCCAGATCTTATTATAGATCGCTGAGGTCACCGACTTCCTGCTTGCTTGGAATGTTGTGATCACCTCCTCTGACAGGCCTCTAGATCTTAGGGTCAGGCGTTCAGGATCCAAGCAGATAGCTGGAGTGAGTCTGGGTTGCTGTGGAACACCAGACCTTGGTACAGTAGATCATGTCTCTTCGGTATAAGCATAGGTCTTTCTGTCGTCATTCTGGATAGTAGGGAGAGCCTGCTTCTTCTTGGACAAAAGGGAACCACCAAGATTACTGTTTCTTCCTCGTCCCGTATTTTCCTGAGTGTTCTCGGGATCAGTGGAAGAGGTGGAAAAGCGTACAGAAGACCTTCTCCCCAAGGTTGAGATAGAGCGTCGACCCCCCACTGCTCCCTCTAGGGGATTGAGAAAAAAGTTCTGGTCTTTGCATTTGACCTGGTGGCAAAGCGATCCATTCGAGGCGTTCCCCACTGCTGGCATAGGCTGCTGAACACTTCTGGGTTTAACTCCCACTCTGTGGGATCTATTGGCGTTCTGCTTAAAAAAATCTGCCACCTGATTTTTGGCACCTTCCAGGTAAACCGCCAAGATGGATCTGACGGGATTTTTCTGCCCATCTGAAAATCTGGTCTGCTAGGTGCTGTAGAGATGGATTTCTCGGGCCTCCCTGATGCCTTAGAAATGCCACTGCTGTCACAGTGTCGGACAGTATCCTTACGTGTCTGTCTCTGATCTGTGACTGGGCTTGGCAAAGCACTTTCCAAATCGCATAAAGTTCTCCGAAATTCGATGATTTGGTTGTCATCTCTGGACTCCAATTCCCCTGGTAGTAGGTCTTTCCTATATGTCCGCCCCATCCGTACTGACTGGCGTCCGTGGTAATGGTGACACAGGGATAAAGGATCCATGGAACTCCCACCTTCAGGTTCTTCGGGATGGTCCACCAGGTTAGAGATTTCTTTCCTGAAGGAGAAAGAGTCATCTTCTTTTCCAGAGAGCTTTGCCTTCTGTCCCAAGTTTTCAGAATCTCCTTCTGTAACCCCCATGAGTGAAATTGACTCTACTTCACACAGGGAATACAGGCCGTCATTAAGCCTAGAATCCTCATTGCCTCTCTTATAGAGGAAGGGTTCCCTCTGAACCGGTGTACGCTCTCGATTAACGTCACCTGACTTTCTTCTGGCAGAAAAGATGTTCTGGTGTGGGAATCTAATCTGACCCCCCAAAATTTTATTCTGGAATGTGGGACCAGGTTTCATTTCTCCCAATTCACAATCCACCCCAGCTCTTGCAGAATGGAGAGTGTGAAATTGCAATCGATCCTTAGAAGTTTCTCGGATCTCGCCATTATTAAAAAGTCATCCAGGTATGGTACTACGGAAATACCCTGATTTCTTAAGTAGGCTACTACCTCTGACATCAGTTTGGTAAATATCCTGGGGGCCGAAGCTAGGCCGAAGGGGAGGCACCTGAATCGAAAATGATAAACTACTCCTCTGTTCATCAGAGCGAATCTCAGGAATTTCTGGTAGGAAGCGTGGATTGGGACATGGTAGTATGCACTCTTTAGATCTAAGGTGCACATCACCATGTCTTTGTCTATCAGAGGTATTGTGGACTTTATAGACTCCATCCTGAATCTCCTGTATCTTATCCACTTGTTCAGGGGTTTGAGATTTATAATCGTCCGGGAGTCTCCCGATGACTTTATATTGAAAAGAGGTTTGAATAATGGCCCTTGCCTCTCTCTGGGATGGGTATTGGGACAATTGCCTTTAATTTTAATAACTCCTGGATGTCTGGCCACATAGGGGAATTTAAGAGGGCATAGGATCTGGTTACTATGAACCTTTCTGGAGGAAGGCTGGTGAACTCTAGCTTCTAACCCTGAGCAATCACCTGAAGAATAAATGGATTTTGGATATATTCTACCAACCCCCTAGAAATTTTGGTAACCGACCTCCCACTCTGATGTCATTTATTCGGTTTCCCTGAACCAGGACCCAGGAAGATGGAGTCTCTAGCTTTTCCACCTTTGGGATAAGACCATCTCCCAGTTTTCTCCTTCCCCCTGTAGTCTATCTTCTGACTGTGACCTATGAAAGGGCTGGTACTTTTTCGTATTTTCCTCAGGGAACCCTTTCTTTTTGTCTGAGGCTTTTTCTAATATGTCGTCTAGAATTGGCCCAAACACTTTACCCCCTGAGAACGGGATCCCACAAAGTTTGATTGAATATCCCCCGACCAAGTTTTTAGCCAGATAGCTCTTCTGGCTGCATTGGACAAAGACTCGCTTCTGGCGGTGAATCGCACAGACTCCACTGAAGCGTCCGCCATGAATCCTGTTGTGAGCTTTAGTAATGGTAAGGATTTGAGAATGACATCTCTGGAGGTTTTAGCCTTGAGATCGGCCATCCATAGATGCATGGATCGAGCTACAGAGGTTGCTGCTATATTGGCCCATATTAATGCTGCTGAGGATTCCCAAGTTCTCCTAAGCAGTCCATCTGTCTTGCGATCCATTGGTTCCTTCAGCACGGAGGAGTCCTCAAAAGGAATCACCGTCTTCTTCGCCACTTTAGCCAATGGCACATCTATCTTGGGGACTTCATCCCAAACCTTTATATCCTCTGGATAAAAAGGCAAACAGAGTCTAAAGTCACTAGGCACCACTAGCCTCTTCTCTGCATCCTGCTATTCTTCCAAGATCATGAAACGGATGTGATTAATAACCAGATAAACTCTAGTGACTTGAGCATGCAGACAACCAAACATCTCATACTGAATCGAGGTTTCCTCTGGAGTGTCCTATAACTGCATGGTGTTACGTACTGCATGCAGGAGTTCATCCGTATCTGCTGCCGAGAAGAGACATTTCTTTCCTCTTCCTATTGTGTCTTCTCTTTCTTCCTTATCCGACTCTCCGGAATTTTCTTCATGAGAAGATGGGCTGGACTCCCTCGGTCTTTTACGCGATGTTTGCGGTTCTGTCTGGCTGATCTGGGGAAGATTCAGACTCGAGATGGAAGCCTGAACCTCCTGACGTATCATTGCTCTCATGTTGGTTGATAATGAAGTGTGCTCTTCGCCGACGATTTTAGACGTGCACGACTTGCCAAGCTGCTTCCGTCAGTTCTCTGGTAATCTAGCTGCACAAATGGGACATTTATTCCTCCCAGGTTTTTTCTTTTCAGTTGCAGGGGTGGGAGGCTCTCCCTGTAACACACAGAGATCCTAGTATTACCTCCGAGTAAATAGTGGATTACGAAGTGGCATTGTTGTATGGCTTTGAGTAGCCTACTCACGTGCCCCTGTGTTTGTTCTAGTCCCTCAGGTGTGCCTGTGTTTTCCATAAGGAAAGTACATTAGCCGGGTGCTCCCTACCAGGATGGCCGGCGGCATATACAGCCCCATTCCCCCCTTTTATATGCCTTTACCTGGCTGATCCTGCCCTCCTCACCGCGTTCCACGAGGCGTGACCGTGCTGAACAGCCTCTCCTGAGGCCGGCGCTGCCGCTAAGATCTGCCCGCAGACATCCGATCAGTGTGCCCGTTGTGGCCAGAAGTGCCGCGGCTGGAAGCGGCCGCTGCACACAGCCCGGCAGACTGGCGCCCGGACCGAGAGCCCCCGGTGCGGAGGAAGCGGACCTGACCCCAGGAGTAGCGCTACACTGGGGAGGCTGAGGGACCCACCATCGCAGGTATCAGCAGCAGATGTCTTGCGGTGGGGAAGGGAAAGGCTGGGCCCCCCGATCACCACCATCTGCACAGCACTGTCGGAGGACACGCTTGCCGTTCCTATCCACAGTGGGACAGGAAAAACACTGGTGGGTGGTAAGGGGAGGGTCCTTTTAACCGCTTGTTGTTCCTGTCTCACTGAGGGTAAGAAGGACGTCCTCCAATGGTGCTGTCAGGTGGTGAACTGGAAAATTACAATTTCCCATTAATTTCTCTCTCCTCTGATATGATCTAGCATACCAGAGGAGAGAGAAATTGGGTCCCCCGAGCCCCCTGTACCTCCTCTGTCATCCCCAGACGCTCTGGCTCCGTTCCCCGGCCCTCTGAATCATCTTCCTGGAATAAAATGGCTGGCACATGGCAGTGCGCCCGCCGAGATCTGCCAGCCGATAATCGCCAACAATAGGAGATTTTTCCTATTGGTTAATTTTGATCACTATGGTAGGGTCTATCACAGTGATCAAAATTTAAAAAAATAGTAACACAAACCCCCCTATAGTTAGGTAAAAATAATTAAAAAAACATTTATTTTTTTCCATTCTGTGGTGTTGGGGTGACGGTTGTGGAGTTGGGGTGACTTGTGGAGTTGGGACTAGGGATAGGGGTGTTTTGGGGTTAGGGCTGTGTTAGCGTTGGAGTTAGAATTGCGGGGGTTCCACTGTAGGTACATTAGGGGGTTCTCCAAAGGTGACATGGATTCCAGCCAATTTTGCGTTGCTCCCTCCCTTCTGAGCCCTGCCATGCGCCCAAACAGTGGCTTTCCCCCACATACGGGGTATTGGCGTACTCAGGAGAAATTGCACAACAAATTTTGTTGTCCATCTTCTTCTTTTACCCTTGTGAGAATATAAAACTTTGGGTCTACTGTAAATTTTTTGTGAAAAAAGTAAAAATGTTAATTTTTTCCTTCCACATTGCTTTAGTTCTCGTGAAGAACCTGAAGGGTTAATAAACTTCTTCAATGTGGTTTTGCACACATTGAAGGGTGCAGTTCTTAGAATGGTGTCACTTTTGGGCATTTTCTGTCATATAGATCCCCAAACTCAATTTAAATGTGAGGTAGTCGGTAAAAAAAATTGGATTTGTATATTTTGTTGGGAAAATGAGAAATCGCTGGTCAACTTTTAACCCTTAACCCTGCTGTTCTGTTCGGTCTGGGGAGACCTATTTTGAACTTTGGTATTTTTTGGGGTGTTCAAGATGCGGTTCTGAAACTTGTGGTTGATTGACTTAAATGAGGATGGGTCGGTCGGCCACGGGTTTCAGAGCCGCATCTTGAATATTTTAAAGAATATTGAAGTTCAAAGTCGGTCATTTTTGACCAACAGAACAGCAGGGTTAATAACGTCCTAACAAAAAAAAATATATGTTTCCAAAATTGTGCTGATGTAAAGTAGACATGTGGGAAATGTTATTTATTAACTATTTTTTTGTGACAAGTCTCTGATTTAAGAGCACAAAAGTTAAAAGTTTGAAAATTTTCCAAATTTTTGCCAAATTTCCATTTTGTTTTTTCATAAATAAGCGCGAGTCATATTGAAGAAATGTTACCACTTTCCAGAAGTACAATATGTCACGAAAAAATGATCTCAGTATCAGTGCGATCCGTTGAAGCGTTCCAGAGTTATAACCTCATAAAGTGACAGTGGTCAGAATTGTAAAAATTGGCCCGGTCATTAAGTACAAAAGTGGCTGTCGCTAAGGTGTTAACATTGCAAACAATAGGAGAACCTTTGTCATTTCTTTCTCCATATCGGAAAATTACTGATGACGCCGATGGTAAAGCAGTAAACAAAAATTGGCGTGCACACAGCAGTTGAGGCGAGGTGGAAGTGGTGGACATCAAGTGAAGACATTTCACCACACACAAGTTCAAAGCAAGTTTTTAAATTCTTTCTTAAATCAAGTGCAGGTAGCAAAAAAAAAAAGAGTCTAAAGTGCAAGTGATAAGAGCAAAGTAACGTGCCGAACCGATCCAGAGTCTTGGCCACATTGTCGCTCTAGATATAGAGTTAGCCCATGAGCTGCTGGAAATCCCCAAAAGGAGGAGAGTAGGAGTATTTAGTAATTGGCAATGTCTGTACAAGCGTTCCTGCGCCTCTGGTGTTCGTGTAAAGGCCTAGAATCGGATCGAAACGTTAGGTCGCTTTTATCACTTGCACTTTATACGTATTTTTCTGCAGCCTGCACTAGATTTAAGAAAAAATGAGATAACTTGCATTGAACTTTTTGAGTATGAGGTGAAATTTCTACACTTTTGACACACTGATGAGTCATGAGGTTCCCACACACAATACATGGTCGGCCAGTCCTACCGAATTGGGCAAGTTTGGTAGAAAACCATCTAATGTGTAGATAGGAGGGGACAGATTCACATTGTGACTGCTCTACCCGGCCTCCGGCGATACACTGCTGGAACAATTACCTTCCTTTCAGTGTATCACTGCGCTGCCTTGAGAGTTTACCGGAGTTCTTTAGCTCTGGTGCTCTCACTTCTACCACTGTGTGAGAACTTTCCCACGCAGCGGTGCCATAAGTGAGGGCCCCAGAGCTGATCAGATGATGAACTCTCACTGTAGCTCCATGATAAACTGCGGGAGCAATTACCTCCTATAAGTGTATCACTGCGCTGCCTTGAGAGTTCACCGGAGTTCATTAGCTCTGGTGCGCTCACTTCTACCACTGTGTGAGAACTATCCCACACAGCGGTGCCGTAAATGAGAGCACCGGAGCTGATCAGCTGATGAACTCTCACAGTAGCTTCATGATACACTGATAGGAGGTAATCGCTCTCACAGTGTATCGCTGGAGGCTGGGTGAGATCGCCGTGGGACTATCGGTATTAAATGGACTACGGCGGAAAGGTGAGTATATGTTGGTTTATTATTTTTGATTATTTGCAGGAGACACAGGCACTGGAGATTAGGCGTTTGGTGAGTATGTATTTTGTATGTAAATATGTATGTAAATATGTATGTAATTATGTATGTAATTATGTAAATGTTTTGTAATTTTTTTTTTTTTTTTTACAATTGAACACAAACGCCAGTTGAGACTATTCTCCCATCATCGGCTCATGCGGTCTCTGTGAAAGACGTAGCCAGATGGGAGTAGTAGTCGCATGGGTGCACACACACACACACACACACACATTCTCCGCTCACATACTCTTCCTCCCTCTGACATCATTTCCTTTAACAACTTGCAGAATTTTTGGCAGAAAATCTGCAGCAAATCCGCAAACCTTTTTACACCTGCATTTTTGCTGCAGATTTGACTGACTCAATTGAAGTCAATGAGTCAAAAATGCTGCAGAAACGCAAAAAGAACTGACATGCTGCAGAAGAAAATGCACTGCAAATGCGGATGGAAATTTACTGATCATTTGCACAACACTTCAGGACTGTCATTGAATTACCTTGCTTTTGTATTCCATTGCGCTTTTGGACCATTTACGAATGTAAAAAAACGCTGCAAAAATGCATCGTGTGCAAATAGCATAATTATTTAGCTCTATGAATTTACAAAAATGTATGAAAAAATGCATGCATAAAAAAGGAAGTATTTTCCACTGCATTTTTCTGCCAAGAGATGCGGAAACCTTGCAGAAATCTCTGCAAGCAAATACGCAACGTGCGCACATAGGAGCAGCGCTGAGAACAAAAGAGGACAGCGGTGAGTAAGTGTTAAGGTACCGTCACACTAGACGATATCGCTAGCGATCCGTGACGTTGCAGCGTCCTCGCTAGCGATATCGTCCAGTGTGACAGGCAGCAGCGATCAGGCCCCTGCTGTGCTGTCGCTGGTCGGGGAAGAAAGTCCAGAACTTTATTTGGTCGCTGGACTCCCCGCAGACATCGCTGAATCGGCGTGTGTGACACCGATTCGGCGATGTCTTCACTGGTAACCAGGGTAAACATCGGGTAACTAAGCGCAGGGCCGCGCTTAGTAACCCGATGTTTACCCTGGTTACCATCCTAAAAGTAAAAAAAAACAAACACTACATACTTACCTACAGCCGTCTGTCCTCCAGCGCTGTGCTCTGCACTCCTCCTGTACTGTCTGTGAGCGTCGGTCAGCCGGAAAGCAGAGCGGTGACGTCACCGCTCTGCTTTCCGGCCGCTGTGCTCACAGCCAGTACAGGAGGAGTGCAGAGCACAGCGCTGGAGGACAGACAGCGGTAGGTAAGTATGTAGTGTTTGTTTTTTTTTTACTTTTAGGATGGTAACCAGGGTAAACATCGGGTTACTAAGCGCGGCCCTGCGCTTAGTTACCCGATGTTTACCCTGGTTACCGGGGACCTCGGGATCGTTGGTCGCTGGAGAGCTGTCTGTGTGACAGCTCTCCAGCGACCAAACAGCGACGCTGCAGCGATCCGGATCGTTGTCGGTATCGCTGCAGCGTCGCTAAGTGTGACGGTACCTTAAGACTAGCAACAGGGAACTTCGTGTAGTAGCACAACTCCAGCACGGTGATAAAAAACACTGAAGTGGTGCATTAAGGCATAGTCAGAGGGACAAGTATAGATAGTCTTACATGGGTCTGTTTGGCCAGCCTGTCAGCTGGCTACTTGCATCTGACATTTTAGCCACTATGAGATCTTATTGTGCAAAGATTGCTGAATTTGACCTTTTTTAATATTTTGTATAAATAAGGAACCTCAACTTTTTCCTTTGCCTTGCTCCATTCTTTGATGCAGAACTCACCCTGAGCCGGCGGCTGTGACTGTCCTTGGAGGCGCAGGACGTGGGTCTGATTGTCCTTTTTCTTGCTCTTTGATAAAGGCCCTGGCTTCCCTTGATGAGCAATCTACTTCTTTAGTTACCCTGATGAAATAACAGAAAGAGGGAAGTAAACTTTGAAGCTCATAAAAAACAAAAACATATTCTAATCTTGTGTACAAACAGTGTAACTACTAAATGCAATGTCTGCAGCCGATGGACTGCAGTGCGGCACTCATCACAAGTGTTCGAGTCACTGTACAGCAAAAAGCGAGCAGTAAACAAAAAGAAAAAAAAATAATATTCCATGCTCCCCACGCCCATAATCCCTTCTCTATGCACTGAACCCGGCACTGAGAGGTGGGAGGGACTATGGGCGTGGGGAGCAGTCAATATCCATCTATATACACACATATACAGTTATATGAAAAAGTTTGGGCACCCCTACTATGTGACTGGGCAATATGCTACGCGGCTGGGCAATATGCTACGCGGCTGGGCAATATGCTACGCGGCTGGGCAATATGCTACGCGGCTGGGCAATATGCTACGCGGCTGGGCAATATGCTACGCGGCTGGGCAATATACTACGCGGCTGGGCAATATGCTACACGGCTGGGCAATATACTACGCGGCTGGGCAATATGCTACACGGCTGGGCAATATACTACGCGGCTGGGCAATATACTACGTAGCTGGGCAATATACTACGTGGACATGCATATTCTAGAATACCCGATGCGTTAGAATCGGGCCACCATCTAGTTTAAAAATGAACAGTTATATTCACCTAGTGTCTAAGGCCGGGTTCACATTAGCATTTCTGTGCGCAGCGTTTGATAGGCATACATCCGCATGCGTATATATCTTTAACATGGTGTACGCAGGGACATGCGACGGTGTCCGGCGAACACAACATGTTGCATTTTTTGAGGCGTCAAATATGGCGCAATCGTCCGCATGAGGACGACTGCATCAAAAAAACGCATTACTGTCTATGGGAACGCACTGGTACGCATGTGTTCGATACGCATGCGTACTTTAGACTGCGCAAGTCCAGAAAATGATGTCACCGCCTCCACCATGCACATAAGAAAACGCAAACGCATGCACACACAGCATTTTTGTTTGCGTTATGCGTAAGATCATGCGCAGGCGTAAGCATGCTTTTGCATGAGTTTTGGCATGCGTTTGCGCAAGCAGATGATACGCTGTGCCAAGAAACGCTAATGTGAACCTAGCCTAATTCCACCGAATCCCTCGTCTCCAGAAATAAAACAAAAATAAAAACCAACATCCCTCACCTGTCCGTTGTTCTGCCGCATGCTGTAATCCGTGTCTGAGGGATAAACAGTTTTCAACCTGGAGTTCAAATTCACCACAGTGAAGTTCTCCCAGTGAATTGCAGTGAACTCGCCTGCACACAGTGAGACTTTCTCATGGTGCTATTGGTCATCCCACTGAGGTCATCCAGCCTGGCTGAGAACGCAGCTTCAGTGACTGTCCGTAACCTCGATGACCTCACCGCTAGTCACTGCTCGCAGCAACTCATTCATCAGTCTGGACAGTTCTCAGTCTGGACAGCCGCATCTTGGAACAGTCCAGGTTGAAAACCCAGACATGGATTACGGCATGGGACATTATAACAGGATACAAGGGATTCAGTGGAATTATGGGTTAGGTGAGTAAAACTGAAACTGACAGCTGAGGATTGCGGCCCCGTGAGATTTGAGTGGCTGATTATCAAAAATGCAGGGGAACCCACAATGTTTGTTTTTTTTTATTATGTATTTACAGCGCAGGCTGATGAATACTCCCCATCAGCCGCTCCTGCTCTCACTGTTATTAGTGGCAGCAGCCGTCGGCTGATGGGAACAGTAGTCCCATCAGCTGACACTAGTGAGTAGACATAAATGTTATACCTCCGATCGCAGCTGCAGGCTCACGTTGTCATTTGACAGCATGGGAACTGCGGCTGTCAGACCGGTGGGGATGATTTTTACCACAGATCAGAAGCGGTGTTTGCTGCACTGTAATGCTGAAGCAGAGACTCACCGGCGCCTGCGCAGAAGATCAATGCAGATACTGCCCATAGAAGGGCGAATAGGGCTCGCGTAACCGTGCACGCGCCTAGTGCATACGTGGGATTACAGCGCCGAACAGATCAGTGTGACGATGATGGGAGAGGGGTACCATTATACCGAAGTCAGGAGGCAGATTTATTTCAGGCACTGAACGCCAGGGAGCCTCGAATAAATCATTAACATAAAACATTATAAATGAATGAAGATCTACACCGCAGCTATGAGGCATACAGGCAAGACTGGTTTAACCATTCTAATACATGTATGCCCATAGTAATACATCACAATCGTCCAGGGGGTGACAAATTTCCTTTAAATGATCAACGTTATTCAATTGGTGTATATTTGGCAGCCCACACAAGCAAAACCTAAACATGTGGTCTGGGAAGGGGGTGGGGTGAGTACTTGGTACACGAGATTCTTTATACAAAGGCTGAAAAAAAAATTATTGATTTCCTAATGTATCACGTCACTGAGAAGTCTGAAGAGCATCTCAGTGGAACATATGTCTAGGCGAGAGCCGCACTCAGAATGATTTCATCAGCTGGCAATAGGGCTGAGCCCCCTCTCGTTCTTACAGATGGGCCTCACTGAAGACAACTCCCAAATGCAGGGGGTGAAAATTAACATTACAGCAGACAGAATACAGAGCGTGATTGTTCCAAGAGGCCCCAAACATCTGCCAGGACAGAATGAGCTGATTTTACCAAGCAGTTCCTATAACGGGCCTCCAAAACTGTGTGCTGGCCCGAGCCGAGGAGACTGCAGGCGGCTGCCACTGCCATCTGGGTGCTACTGCACCACCTAGTGGTCACTTACAAGAACACAACGGTTCAAAAAGAACCTGAAGACCCACCTCTTCCGACAAGCCTACAACCTGCAGTAACCACCGATTGACCTAATTGCTGCATGACCAGCTCTATCCTCACCTACTGTATTCTCACTCATCCCTTGTAGATTGTGAGCCTTCGCGGGCAGGGTCCTCTCTCCTCCTGTACCAGTTGTGACTTGTATTGTTCAAGACTATTGTACTTGCTTTATTATGTATACCCTTCCTCACATGTAAAGCGCCATGGAATAAATGGCGCTATAACAATAAATAATAATAATATGCAGAGAAATCTTCTTTCTCATTGGACATTAAAGAGAACTGATCACTAAAATTATTATTTATTTTAAAGGGAACCTGTCAGCAGGATTGTGCACAGTAACCCACACACAGTGTCAGGTGAGCGCCGTTATACTGATTACAATGATACCTTGGTTGATGAAATCTGTCTTATGGTTGTTCTCTTATTTGTTTTCAGTTTGTTGTTAATGAGATTCTCGTGCCCTAAGGTGGTGGTCCTTTAACCCCTTAGTGACAGAGCCAATTTGGTACTTAATGACCGGGCCAATTTTTGCAATTCTGACCACTGTCACTTTATGAGGTTATAACTCTGGAACGCTTCAACGGATCCCGCTGATTCTGAGACTGTTTTTTCGTGACATATTGTACTTCATGTTAGTGGTAACATTTCTTCGATATTACTTGCGATTATTTATGAAAAAAACGGAAATGTGGCGAAAATTTTTAAAATTTTGCAATTTTCAAACTTTGCATTTTTATGCCCTTAAATCAGAGAGATATGTCATGAAAAATAGTTAATAAATAACATTTCCCACATGTCTACTTTACATCAGCACAATTTTGGAAACAACATTTTTTTTTGTTAGGGAGTTATAAGGGTTAAAAGTTGACCAGCAATTTCTCATTTTTACAACACCATTTTTTTTAGGGACCACATCTCATTTGAAGTCATTTTGAGGGGTCTATATGATAGAAAATAATGAAGTCTGACACAATTCTAAAAACTACACCCCTCAAGGTTCTCAAAACCACATTCAAGAAGTTTATTAACCCTTTACGTGCTTTTTATTATTATTATTATTATTATACATTTTTATAGCGCCATTTATTCCATGGCGCTTTACATGTGAATACGGGGCAAATATAGACAAATACATTAAACATGAACGTGCTTCACAGGAACTGAAACAATGTGGAAGGAAAAAATGAACATTTAACGTTTTTTTGCAAACATCTTAATTCAGAACCATTTTTTTTCATTTTCACAAGTGTAAAAACAGAAATGTAACCATAAATTTTGTTATGCAATTTCTCCTGAATACGCCAATACCCCATTTGTGGAGGTAAACCACTGTATGGGTGCACCACCGAACTTAGAAGTGAAGGAGCGCCGTTTGACTTTTTCAATGCAGAATTAGCTGGAATTGAGATCGGACGCCATGTCGTGTTTGCAGAGCCCCTGATGTGCCTAAGCAGTGGAAACTCCCCACAAGTGACACCATTTTGGAAACTAGACCCCTTAAGGAACTTATCTAGATGTGTGGTGAGCACTTTGAACCCCCAAGTGCTTCACAGAAGTTTATAACGTAGAGCCGTGAAAATAAAAAAATCGCCCCTGATGTACCTAAACTGTAGTAACCCCCCACAAGTGACCCCATTTTGGAAACTAGACCCCCCAAGGAACTTATCTAGATGTGTGGTGAGAACTGTGAATGCCCAAGTGCTTCACAGAAGTTTAGAATGCAGAGTCGTGAAAATAAAAAATATTTTTTTTTCCACAAAAAAGATATTGTAGCCCCCAAGTTTTTATTTTCACAAGGGTAACAAGAGAAATTGGACCCCAGAAATTGTTGTCCAATTTATCCCGAGTACGCTGATGCCCCATATGTGGGGGTAACCCACTGTTTGGGCGCAAGGCAGAGCTCAGAAGGGAGGGAGCACCATTTGACTTTTTGAGCGCAAAATTGGCTGTCGTGTTTGGAGACCCCCTGATGTACCTAAACAGTGGAAACCCCCCAACTCTAGCTCCAACCCTAACCCCAACACACCCCTAACCCTAATCCCAACCTGATCCATAATCCTAATCACTAACCCTAACCATAATCACAACCCTTACCGCAAAACAACCCTAATGTCAACCCTAACCATAACCCTAATCAAAACCCTAATACCCCCTGATGTACCTAAACAGTGAAAACCCCCCAACTCTAGCTCCAACCCTAACCCCAACACACCCCTAACCCTAATCCCAACCTGATCCATAATCCTAATCACTAACCCTAACCATAATCACAACCCTTACCCCAAAACAACCATAAGGACCGTCGGCACAAAAAAACGTTCAATGAAACGTTTTTTTGTACGTCGCATCCGCCATTTCTGACCGCGCATGCGTGGCCGTAACTCCGCCCCCTCCTCCCCAGGACATAGATTGGGCAGCGGATGCGTTGAAAAACTACAGCTGCTGCCCACGTTGTGCACAATTTTCACAACGTGCGTCGGTATGTCGGGCCGACGCATTGCGACGGCCCCGTACCGACGTAAGTGTGAAAGAAGCCTAACCCTAAATTTAGCCCCAACCCTAACCCTAAATTTAGCCCCAACCCTAACCCTAAATTTAGCCCCAACCCTAACCCTACCCCTAACCCTAATTTTAGCCCCAACTGCTGTTCTCCTGCCGGCCGGCAGATGGAGACAGATGGCGGGCGCACTGCGCATGCGCCCGCCATTTTCTTCTGCCGGCGGCCAGGAGGAGCAGCAAGATGATCCAGGGACACAGGTGAGTATTGTAGGGTCCCCGAATCCCCCTATTTCTCTGTCCTCTGTTGTGCGATCACATCAGAGGACAGAGAATTACACTTTACTTTTTTTTTTTTTGCGGTCGCCGGTAAACAGTTAATTACCGGCGATCGCAAAACAGGGGTCGGTAAAACAAAATCATGCTCTTTGGGGTCTCGGCTACCCCCGGCAGCCGAGACCCCAAAGATTCTTGCGGGGCCGGCCGGCGGGCGCACTGCGCATGCCCCCGCCATTTTGAAGATGGCGGCGCCCACCGGGAGACACGAGGAGCATCGGGGGAGCTAGGTGAGTATCGGGGGGCCACCTGGGACCCCTTTTCTCTGTCCTCCGATGTGCGATCACATCGGAGGACAGAGAAATTAAAAAGAGATCGCGTTTTTTTTTTTTTGGCGATCACTGGTAAACGGTTAATTACTGGCGATCGCAAATGCGGGGTGGGTTAAAAAACCCCCGAATCATGTTCTCTGGGGTCTCGGCTACCCCCGGCAGCCGAGACCCCGGAGAAAATCGGCCTCTGGGGGGCGCTATTCACTTTTTCCACAGCGCCGTTAATTAACGGCGCTGTGGTTTAAGTACCCTTAGCGGCCGCCGTTAAAAGGCGTATCGGCGGTCGCTAAGGGGTTAAAGGATATACCAAACCTAGAAAAACTCCTTTTCATGGCAGCAGCCTCTCAGTCAGAGGAGCAGACCTCAGCTGAAGTCCCTCAGGGGCATTCCCAAGCTCCTCTGCTGATGTCATTCTCCCATGATGCACTGCATCATGAGTTATGTGCTTTGAGAGCTGCTATCTGTCCCCAGCGTGCGTCTCTCTATGTAAAATCTCACTAAATGCAGAGTTAGCCATATTACCGTAATCAATCTAGAACATGGCTATTAATCCATTTTTGTCCCCCCCCCTCCTTCTTCCAGGAGCTGTAACTTATTTTTCCGTCCACATAGCCCTATGCAGGCTTGTTTTTTGCAGGACGAGTTGTACTTTTAAATGACACCATTCATTATATCATGTGATGCACAGGAAAGCAGGGGAAAAAAAATCCCAGTGTGTTGAAATTGCAAAACGTGTGCAATTCCACAACTGTTTTTTTTTAATTTACCATGTTCACTTTACGTAGAAATGACCTGGCATTATGCTTCTCCGGGTCCGTAGGATTATGCAGAAACCATGCATGTATAAACTATTTTTTATTTAACCCCTTCCCGACCCATGACGCCACGTAGGCGTCATGAAAGTCGGTGCCAATCCGACCCATGACGCCTATGTGGCGTCATGGAAAGATCGCGTCCCTGCAGATCGGGTGAAAGGGTTAACTCCCATTTCACCCGATCTGCAGGGACAGGGGGAGTGGTAGTTTAGCCCAGGGGGGTGGCTTTACCCCCTCGTGGCTACGATCGCTCTGATTGGCTGTTGAAAGTGAAACTGCCAATCAGAGCGATTTGTAATATTTCACCTATTATAACGGGTGAAATATTACAATCCAGCCATGGCTGATGCTGAAATATCATCGGCCATGGCTGGAAATACTAATGTGCCCCCACCCCACCGATCGCCCCCCCAGCCCTCCGATCTGCCCGGTACACTGCCCCGCTCCCCTCCGTCCTGTGCTCCGCTCCCCCCCGTGCTCTTGTCCGCTCACCCCCGTGCTCCAATCAACCCCCCGTGCTCCAATCACCCCCCCTGCGCTCCGATCCACCCCCCCCGTGCTCCGTTCCACCCCCCGTGCTCCGTTCCACCCCCCCGTGCTCCGTTCCAACCTCCCCGTGCTCCGTTCCACCCCTCCCGCGCTCCGATTCACCCCCCCATGCTCCGATCCCCGCCCCCCCCGTGCTCCCCCCACCCCATCATACTTACCGATCCTGCCGGGGTCCGTCCGTCTTCTCCCCGGGCGCCGCCATCTTCCAAAATGGCGGGCGCATGCGCAGTGCGCCCGCCGAATCTGCCAGCCGGCAGATTCGTTCCAAAGTGCATTTTGATCACTGAGATATAATCTATCTCAGTGATCAAAATAAAAAAATAATAAATGACCCCCCCCCCCCTTTGTCACCCCCATAGGTAGGGACAATAAAAAAATAAATAATTTTTTTTTCCACTAATGTTAGGGTAGGGTTAGGGGTAGGGGTAGGGTTAGGGCTAGGGTTAGGGGTAGGGTTAGGGGTAGGGTTAGGGGTAGGGTTAGGTGTAGGGTTAGGGTTTCGGTATGTGCACACGTATTCTGGTCCTCTGCGGATTTTTCCGCTGCGGATTTGATAAATCCGCAGTGCTAAACCGCTGTGGATTTATGGCGGATTTACCGCGTTTTTTCTGCGCATTTCACTGCAGTTTTACAACTGCGATTTTCTATTGGAGCAGTTGTAAAACCGCTGCGGAATCCGCAGAAAGAATTGACATGCTGCGGAATGTAAACCGCTGCGTTTCCGTGCAGTTTTTCCGCAGCATGTGTACAGCGATTTTTGTTTCCCATGGGTTTGCATTGAACTGTAAACTCATGGGAAACTGCTGCGGATCCGCAGCGTGTACACATACCTTTAGAATTAGGCTATGTGCCCACACTGCGGATTGGCCTCTGCGGATTCGCAGCAGTGTTCCATCAGGTTTACAGTACCATGTAAACCTATGGAAAACCAAATCCACTGTGCCCATGGTGCGGAAAATACCGCGCTGAAACGCTGCGTTGTATTTTCCGCAGCATGTCAATTCTTTGTGCGGATGCCGCAGCGTTTTACACCTGTTCCTCAATAGGAATCCGCAGGTGAAATCCGCACAAAAAACACTGGAAATCCGCGGAAAATCCGCAGGTAAAACGCAGTGCCTTTTACCCGCGGATTTTTCAAAAATGGTGCGGAAATATCTCACACGAATCCGCAACGTGGGCACATAGCCTTAGGGTTAGGGTTGGAATTAGGGGTGTGATTAGGGTTATGGCTACAGTTGGGATTAGGGTTAGGGGTGTGTTGGGGTTAGTGTTGGAGGTAGAATTGAGGGGTTTCCACTGTTTAGGCACATCAGGGGTCTCCAAAGGCAACATGGCGCCACCATTGATTCCAGCCAATCTCGTATTCAAAAAGTCAAATGGTGCTCCCTCAATTCCGAGCCCCGACGTGTGCCCAAACAGTGGTTTACCCCCACATATGGGGTACCAGCATACTCAGGATAAACTGCGCAACAATTACTGGGGTCCAATTTATCCTGTTACCCTTGTGAAAATAAAAAAATTGCTTGCTAAAACATCATTTTTGAGGAAAGAAAAATGATTTTTTTTTTTCACGGCTCTGCGTTGTAAACGTCTGTGAAGCACTTGGGGGTTCAAAGTGCTCACCACATATCTCGATAAGTTCCTTGGGGGGTCTAGTTTCTAAAATGGGGTCACATGTGGGGGGTTTCTACTGTTTAGGAACACCAGGGGCTCTGCAAACGCAACGTGATACCCGCAGACCATTCCATCAAATTCTGCATTTCAAAAGTCACTACTTCCCTTCTGAGCCCCGACGTGTGCCCAAACAGTGGTTTACCTCCACACATGGGGTATCAGCGTACTCAGGAGAAACTGGACAACAACTTTTGGGGTCCAATTTCTCCTGTAACCCTTGGGAAAATAAAAAATTCTGGGCTAAATAATTATTTTTGAGGAAAGAAAACGTATTTATTATTTTCACGGCTCTGCATTATAAACTTCTGTGAAGCACTTGGGGGTTCAAAGTGCTCACCACACATCTAGATAAGTTCCTTTCGGGGTCTAGTTTCCAAAATGGGGTCACTTGTGGGGGGTTTCTACTGTTTAGCCACATCAGGGGCTCTGCAAACGCAACGTGACGCCCGCAGAGCATTCCATCAAAGTCTGCATTTCAAAACGTCACTACTTCAATTCCGAGCCCCGGCATGTGCCCAAACAGTAGTTTACCCCCACACATGGGGTATCACCGTACTCAGGAGAAACTAGACAACAAATATTGGGGTTAAATTTCTCCTGTTACCATTGGGAAAATAAAAAATTGCAGGCTAAAAGATCATTTTTGAGAAAATAATTTTTATTTTTTTATTTTCATGGCTCTGCGTTATAAACTTCTGTGAAGCACTTGGGGGTTCAAAGTCCTCACCACACATCTAGATTAGTTCCTTTGGGGGTCTAGTTTCCAAAATGGGGTCATTTCTGGGGGGGATCTCCAATGTTTAGGCACACAGGGGCTCTCCAAACGTGACATGGTGTCCGCTAATGATTGGAGCTAATTTTCCATTTAAAAAGCCAAATGGCGTGCCTTCCCTTCCGAGCCCTGCCGTGCGCCCAAACAGTGGTTTACCCCCACATATGGGGTATCAGCGTACTCAGGACAAACTGGGCAACAACATTTGGGGTCCAATTTCTCCTATTACCCTTGGCAAAATAGGAAATTCCAGGCTAAAAAATCATTTTTGAGGAAAGAAAAATTATTTTTTATTTTCATGGCTCTGCGTTATAAACTTCTGTGAAGCACCTGGGGGTTTAAAGTGCTCAATATGCATCTAGATAAGTTCCTTGGGGGGTCTAGTTTCCAAAATGGGGTCACTTGTGGGGGATCTCCAATGTTTAGGCACACAGGGGCTCTCCAAACGCGACATGGTGTCCGCTAACAATTGGAGCTAATTTTCCATTCAAAAAGTCAAATGGCACACCTTCCCTTCCGAGCCCTGCCGTGTGCCCAAACAGTGGTTTACCCCCACATATGAGGTATCGGCGTACTCGGGAGAAATTGCCCAACAAATTTTATGATCCATTTTATCCTATTGCCCATGTGAAAATGAAAAAATTGAGGCGAAAAGAATTTTGTGTGTGAAAAAAAAAGTACTTTTTCATTTTTACAGATCAATTTGTGAAGCACCTGAGGGTTTAAAGTGCTCACTAGGCATCTAGATAAGTTCCTTGGGGGGTCTAGTTTCCAAAATGGGGTCACTTGTGGGGGAGCTCCAATTTTTAGGCACACGGGGGCTCTCCAAACGTGACATGGTGTCCGCTAAAGTGTGGAGCAAATTTTTTATTCAAAAAGTCAAATGGCGCTCCTTCCCTTCCAAGCCCTGCCGTGCGCCCAAACAGTGGTTTACCCCCACATATGAGGTATCAGCGTACTCAGAACAAATTGGACAACAACTTTCGTGGTTCAGTTTCTCCTTTTACCATTGGGAAAATAAAAAAAATTGTTGCTAAAAAATAATTTAATTTTTGTGACTAAAAAGTTAAATGTTCATTTTTTCCTTCCATGTTGCTTCTGCTGCTGTGAAGCACCTGAAGGGTTAATAAACTTCTCGAATGTGGTTTTGAGTACCTTGAGGGGTGCAGTTTTTAGAATGGTGTCACTTTTGGGTATTTTCAGCCATATAGACCCCTCAAACTGACTTCAAATGTGAGGTCCCTAAAAAAATGGTTTTGTAAATTTCGTTGTAAAAATGAGAAATCGCTGGTCAAATTTTAACCCTTATAACTTCCTAGCAAAAAAAAAATTTGTTTCCAAAATTGTGCTGATGTAAAGTATACATGTGGGAAATGTTATTTATTAACTATTTTGTGTCACATAACTCTCTAGTTTAACAGAATAAAAATTCAAAATGTGAAAATTGCAAAATTTTCAAAAGTTTCGCCAAATTTCCGTTTTTATCACAAATAAACGCAGAATTTATTGACCTAAATTTACCACTAACATGAAGCCCAATATGTCACGAAAAAACAATCTCAGAACCGCTAGGATCCGTTGAAGCGTTCCTGAGTTATTACCTCATAAAAGGACACTGGTCAGAATTGCAAAAAATGGCAAGGTCTTTAAGGTCAAAATAGGCTGGGTCATGAAGGGGTTAAGTGGGGATGAAATAATTCGGAAATTTTGTAAGAAAAATAAATTTTGCTTTTGTTGCCATTTTCCGAGACCCATGTTTTCATTTTTCAGGATATGGGGCTTGGGCGATAGCTTAGTTTTTGCACCCAGAAGTGACATTTTACTGATACCATTTTGGGGTACATACAATGTTTTGATCACTTCATATTTTCAGCCATAATCTGCAGGGAAATATGCAGGTTCAGCTTCCAAGCCTACATCAACGTCAAGGACCCGACATATGATGTAAAGTTACGTCATGTCGGGAAAAAAAAATAGAAGAAAAAAAATATATAAAACGATAATGAAATAAAACTAACAATAATCCCCTACCTGCCTTTAAAAGTTGAGATGTATATCCTACAAATGCACCTATGTGCTGTGACCCCACACATTTTTTTTCATATTGGTAGGGAGGAGGGGGAAATTAAAACTTTGGCTTTAGTGTCTTGTGATTTTTTTCTGCGCCCCTGGCACTGTCCATGTTGAAAACCAATTATCGGAGACATGGATTATCTCATGGGACAGTACATCGGACAGGTGAGGGATATTGTTTTTTACAGGATACAAGGGCTTCAATGGAATGGGTGTTATGTGAGTATAACCTTGTTATTTTAAAATAAATTTGTAAAACGGAGTGTACTTTAATTTCAAATAAAGGACTTTATTCTGGGTGTTTTTTATTGACAATATGACTATGGGCTTACTAATGGATAAGTGTCTACTATATGCCTCTCCATTACTAATCTGTGGGCTTGATGTCAACGGACAATACAAAGGTGACATCAACCCCACAAGTATTACCCCACTTGCCACCGCCACAGCACAAGTGGGAAGAGCAGGGCAAAGCGCCAGAATATGAGCCTTTTCTGGTGCTGAAGCAGGCTGCTATATTTATGCTAAGGTGGGATATCCATGACCCATTACCAGCCTGAGAATACCAGTCCCCAAGCTGTTTTAGCTTGGCTGGTATTCAAAAACAGGGGGGGCCCCACGGCAATTTTTTTTTAAATTATTTATTTTTTAAATTATGTTGAGACCCCATGACTTTCTTTTTTAGTTTATTTATAGCGCAGATGCCGCTGTTACTATCAGCAGCAGGCATAGGCTGATGGAAGTAGTAATCACATCAGCCGACGCCTCTGTGACCAGTGGTAAACTTTTTCCCGCTGGTCACAGCTGCTGGCTGTCAGATGAACCACAGCTCTCTTGACAGGTGGTAATGTTCTTTCCGCCGATCAGAGCCACCAGAGTTTCTCACATGATATCGTGGGAAACACCCGATCAGCGGCGTGCTGACTCCAAACAGTAACGTGGACTTCCTGGGGAAGTCAGTGTTCGGAGTCCGTGCCCGAACAGTAGGTGTTCAGTAAGACCCCCGAACTTTAGGCTGTGTGCACACGTAGCAGATTGTTCGCGGTTTTTCGCTATAAAAACGCTATAAAACCACGAAAATAACGCTCACATTAAGTATCCTATTTAATAGAATGCAATCCGCATATTTTGTGCACATGCTGAGTTGTTTCCCTGAGCAGAATCGCATTCCAGAAAAAAACGCAGCATGTTCATTAATTTGCGGAATCGCGGGGATTCCGCACACATAGGAATGCATTGATCTGCTTACTTCCCGCATGGGGCTATGCTCACCATGCGGGAAGTAAGCAGATCATGTGCGGTTGGTACCCAGGGTGGAGGAGAGGAGACTCTCCTCCACGGACTGGGCACAATATAATTGCAAAAAAAAAAAAAAAGAATTAAAATAAAAAATAGTAATATACTCACCTTCTGATGGCCCCCGGAGTCTTCCCGCCTCTCAGCGGTGCACGCGGCCGCTTCTGTTCCCATGGATGCTTTGTGTGAAGGACCTGCGATGACGTTGTTGTCACGTGACGTCATCGCAGGTCCTGCACACAAAGCATCTATAGGAACGGAAGCCGCCGCATGCATCGCTGAGGAGATCGGCTGCCTTCAGAAGGTGAGAATAACCATTTTTTAAATTTTTTTTTAATTATTTTTAACATTACCGCATATCTTTTTACTATTGATGCTGCATAGGCAGCATCAATAGTAAAAAGTTGGTCTCACTTGTCAAACACTATGTTTGACAAGTGTAACCAGCCTGTCGATCAGTTTTCCAAGCGATGCTACAGATCGCTTGGAAAACGCTAGCATTCTGCAAGCCAATTATGCTTTCAAAACGCTAGTTTTAAGCAGGAATATGCATGCCAATTCTGCATGCGATATACCCGCGGCAGGAGTTGCAGAATTGCCGCGGAAATTTCGGCGGCAATTCTGCGACGTGTGCACTTAGCCTTACTGTTCGGGTTCGCCCATCACTAGTGATAGTCCTCTTTAATTACATATTCCAACTTGCAAAAAGTTTTTTTTTCTTCTCCATTTTATTTTAGTGCAGAAATGCTGGGATTCCACGCTTACAAAAGTACCGTATTTTTCAGACAGTAAGACGCACTTTTTCCCAAAAAAATTTGGGAGGAAAATGGGGGGTGCGTCTTATAGTGCGAACGCAGGCTTACCAGGGGGTTGCAGCAGAGGGGTGCCGATGCTGCAACGGTGGGCAGTGCGGAGTGCACCTGAGCAGGGTCCCTTCTTCAGGATGCCTGTGTTAGAAATGTGGCGGCGGCGGCACTGCCCGGTGTCCACAGTGAGCAGACTGCATCACCGGTTTCCTTGCGGCCATCTTCCTGAAGCAGTGGCCCGCCGGAGGCTTCATGAGAATGGCCGCCAGAGGCCACGCGTGTGCAGATTGAAATTTCTGCGGCCCACGGCTTCAGAAAGAGGGCCGCCAGGAAACCGGTGATGCCGTCTACTCACCGTGAACACCGTGCAGTGGCGCTACTACAATTCGCATCCTGAATAAGGGACCCTACTCAGGTGCACTCCGCACAGCCTACCACCGCAGCATCCCAAGGATGGGACCCTGATCAAGCTCTGCCTCACCGCCGACACCGGACCCACAGCATCGCACCCTGGGACTGCAGCATTGCCCCACTTCTGCCGCCACCGGCATCCTGAGGAAGGGACCCTGTCTTCTGTGACCCTGCTGTACCACCGCCAGCTCTCAGGTAAGATACCTTAAATTCGGACAATAAGATGGACCCCCATCTTATAAAAATCTTTTTTTTTCTGCTATTTTCCACCCCAAAATTTGGGGTGCGTCTTATGGTCCGGTGTGTCTTATAGTCCGAAAAATACGGTAACTGTTTTTTTCAGGCTGCCCATTGAAAAAAAAAAATCATTGTTAGCAAAATCTGTAAAATCACAGTGGGCATGAGTTTGAGTTTACATGAAATCACATCCACTTTTCGTGATCTGTTAAATGCAGCATTTACCCCGCATGGAGTATGGCCTAAAGACCGGTCTGCTGCCCCGACATATCTGTTTTAAGAAATACTTGTATTCCCCACAAAACAACAATTCTGGATCTCTTTCCAACTCTCCTAGTGACACTCCTCCAGGAAATATAATAGTCAATGTGTGGTACCAGTCCCTTGTGGTACCAGTCCCTTGGTTTATAGAAAATGGTGAAAGCTTGTGGGCTGTATAACTACCCTTGCGATGACGCCCTTTCTGAGATATATCCGGCAGAAGTAAATCCCCATCTCCGTAGATGACACAGCGGCCATTACAAGGGGTTACCTTCTCCTGTTATACTTGCTGCTGAGCTTAACATGTAACCCATAGACGATCTTACCTGACTTCTTCCCCAGCAAAGTCAAACACTTTAGTTATGGTTAGCTTTTTAGAGTCCTCATTTGCCTTCAAATTTTCCTTTGATGATTTCTCAGACTCTTTGTTACAATTCTTCTTTCTTTCATCCTCCTTTTAAATTGTAACATAAAATGAAAAAAAAAAGTAAAAAAAAATATTTAGTGATATAGAACAATATGAAAGTCTACAAGTCACTGAGTCTATATAGAAAGGCTTAAAAAGGTTCACAAGGATTACAATTTATCTTTGCCTTCTTCCAAAACCACCTGTGAGCAGGAAATGCATAATAAATAATAAGTCCACCACAACACCGGACCATTTGGGGGGTTACGGACTCCCTTTACCTCCTTATTGCTGTGCGACTTATTTATCTTTCATGATTAGAGGTCACTGTGATTAGTGATGGATCTATACGTTGTGCAGTCACTGTACCGATGTGATCAGATGCAGGTATCCGACTGATAGATACACTCAGGCTCCTGCTGTAACTCTTCAGGGTGATCTTAGCAGTTCAACATGTCTATAGTGATAGTGGCACATGAGGAGTTTGACAACAAAAAAAAAAAGCTCCCTCTGTCTGCCCATCAGCCCCCCGCAGTGCGATTGTGGGAAGCTAGTGGGTTACTGTGTCAAAATGAGGCCTGACAGAATACATAATCCATAATACATCGGCAATAAGTAGCGTTGGCACGGCTCCTGAGCATGTCACCCCATAGGTGCTGCTGTCAATAGTGACATCAACAAGGTCAACAAAGGAAGGAGGTTCCCCCTGTAAAGCCATCGCCCTTGCGATAGTGAGGCTCCGATGCCACAGGGTCTGGTGGCCGGTTAGGGTCTTAGCATTATTTTAGTGGGAAAACCATAATTCTTTCATTCTCAGTTATGGTGTTCACTAAGCCGAGGTGAAGATGCAATGTAACTCGGTCGGTCCGAGCGACCACCTTTGTCACAGCGTGTGGAGAGATGAACCTTTATAACTTATTTTTCTGTTCATGTAGCCATGGGTCAGCTTCATTTTAGTGGAAGAGATGTTTTATTTTGGATTTACAAATAATTTATTAACTCGTGATGCGAGAGGGTGACAAAAGAAACCGGGAAAAACAGCCGTTTCGCCATTTTACACCCTCTCACCGTGCTGCACAAATATTGTGGTAATTTTAATGTACGAGTCAGTGTGACTTCTTAGAAACACTTTTTTTTTTTTTTTAATAAAAAAAAAAAATGATTATTTTGTTTGATAGTCTAAGCCACAACTCTCCTTTGTAAATGGAGCTGTAAGAGCAGTTGTTCTTATGAAACAAAGCTGTCATTCACAGAATTCGATTTTTGGAAGGGACCTTTCTGGAATCCATAGAAAACATTATAAAATTAGGACAAAATACAAATTCTGTACCCCTTTTTCTTGCTTTAGTACCCCAGCATTACCTGGTTATTCGGGGCCGCGGGGACCGCACACTGCTGACCTTTTGGCTGCTTGCCAACATCAGAAAGAAAACTTGACCATAAATCATCTTCTCTTTTCTTTTTTGCTGCTTCCAGTTTCTCTTTTTTCAACTCATCCAAGGTCCCCGCGCCGTCCTCTTCTGGAGCATTCTGTTCCTCTTTTTCACCAGGGCCTACTTCGGAGTTTAAGGACAGCACGCCTTTCTTCCGCTTTCTATGGGTTGTGTAAAAGGCACAGTATATGTAATATTAGTCAATGGGCGCCATTACCCCAAAACTGGCTGTGTCACTAAGGGGTTAAGGATTGATTCTCTGACCTCAGTTCGCTTATTGAAATGTCCATTTATTATGCCATGCCTCTTTTTTTGTGCATACTTTTGTGTTTCCTCAGAAACTTTGTTATGCCATGACTGAGGGAACGTGCTCAGGTAACGTCTTATCCCAGCCCGCTCATCACTAGAAGAGACCCAAGAAGTCTCAAAACTTGCTTTGTAGCATCGTTTTATATTGGTTAGCCATTACAAGGCAGAATAACTACAAGATTATGTCGTTCCTTTTTCAACTGGCTAACACTGCACCAAACCCTTTTTTCTTCTTTTAGTGGAATAACTGAGGCGACAGTACATTAAAATAAAAAAGGACATAAAGAGCTTGTCCATCACTTTAGCACTGATGATCCGTCCTTAGGATAGGTCATCCATGTCTGATCTGTGGGATGGGACACCCGTCGGTGGCAGGAAGTGCTCACTTGCGAAGCTGCTCGATCTTCTGATAGACACATCCACCTCAGTTGATTTTAAAAAAATATAATCACTAATAACCCACATTTATAATCCCCGTCACTGCTGTTTACAGGATTTACTTCCGGCTGCAGCGCTGATAGCCTGACACAAGGACATGTGACTACACCAGCCAATCACTGGCTGAGGCCAATCGCCACTGTGACCAGTGATTGGCTGAGCAGTCATTTCCAGTGTTTCGAAACGGATCAAGCAATAAAAAGTAGTGGATAACCCAGAAAGCAGTAGTAGAAATTGTTTTTTCTTATCTCTTTTTGAAAACATTTTAAGAAAATGCCCCCTTTAAGCTGCACATTCAAGGAGTTACTGCCTGCTGCTACACCGGTCTCAGAAATACCGTCCATCCTAAAAACAAGAATGCTACGAGCTTCCAGTAGGGTAACCTGGGGTACACACCTGGGCTGCCGGCTCTGCACCATCATCTACTTACCTTGCCAAAATGGAATTCTTACTCTTCTTTTTATCCTTATTTTTGTGTGACGCTTTTTCCTTTCCACCTTCTTGACCTTCATCATCATCATCATCATCTTCATCTTCCTTCACCAATTCATTCACGTCATCTTCACTGTATTCTCCTCCTACAACAAAAAACCCAAAACCTTGTGTATCGCATTATTCACCTGTACAAGTAAAGCTTTACTCGCATGGTCACAGTGGCCGCTCCCTAACATATAGGCCAGCGAAAGCAGAAGACCCAACAGTGGATGCATGGACGGCCATGACAATACTATGTTACAGTGCAACCAGGGCTCTGGAGTCGGAGTCGTGGAAATTGAGGAGTCAGAGGTTCGGCTTACCGACTCCACAGCCCTGAACGCAACTGTGCAAAAGTAATGTTTCCCCTTGATGGAAAACAGTCGTGGAACAATAGGAGAAATTCTAGCATTGTTGGCAAAGTCTGGGATTTTGGACCGAAGACTATTCCTAGAACAAGAGTGCTATCAAATAATTCATTCCTTGTAGCACTGCGCAGAGATCTGTCCTAGACACTGTTCACATTGGGTCATTCCATATCAAGTGATCCAAATATGATTTTTTTTTTTACCTGACGTCTTTACATTTGTTTTTATGAAGTACAACTTTAGTTAATTACAAATTAAAAGTTTTGAATTTTTTTCTTCATCAGTTAATTTATTACAGACTTCAAAAGTTTTGAAAAAGTGCGGATTTTGGCCTGGTATGGCTTTACATTTTTTTATCATATCTTGGGCTAGAATTAAGATAAAGGGGTGGGAGAGGCGTCGTTTTTCTCAGAACAGTATCGGCTTTGAATCAAATTCAAAATCTTGATGCCCAATCGTGAAAACATGCATGTGTGTTACTTGTGTCTATATTTGTACAGGGATTCAACTTGGGCCCTACTTTTTTTTTTTAAGCCTTGAATCATCTGATTTTATGTTTGTGTGAGTTTCTTCCTTTTTTCTTTTCAAATTACAACTTATTGCATTCAACATTTATTTTCAACAATAAAGAAACACAAAAAACAAATACTGAAGTGCCAGAATAAATACATCTTAATCATCATTACACAACTTGCTCAGCATTTTCAAACTGAATGCATTGAACAAACCAAAAGAAAAAAGGTGATCACATCCTCAAGTGCGTTTCTAAATACAGTCTCATTCTAATTATGTTAAAAACAAGATTAAAAGAACCAATATTTTTACCACCTATTTATACATGTGACATTTTTTTTCCTATTATATCACTAATCATGTCATTTATGAAGTGTTTAAGAAGAATAGCACAGTTAAATCTCCGTTCTATAAAATATGAACTAATCAAACAATAGTACGTTTTTAAACTGCCTTTTATCATCAATTTGTCCATTCTACTTCTCCATTTTCACAATCTTTGGAGAGTCCAGTAGCCGCCAACAGCGCCGATCATATTCACAGGTCACATCACCAGTTCTGTCATCCATTGCCAATCTTGTGCCGCCTTCTACCACTTCATGGACATCACTGTCTTTGCTGAATGAAAAAATCCTTGTTTTTATTTGTTTCCCTACATGGGATGACAGTCCGGTATTGCAGAGTCCCTGTGGTGGGTTCTGCTTCCTGTAGCCGATGTTTTAACAAACTCTCCTCCTCTTCGTAGTCCTGGTTCGTACAATACATGAACTGGATTTTAAAGGGAATCTGTCACCCCAAAAATGGTATATGAGCTAAGGCCATCGGCATCAGGGGCTTATATACCGCATTCTGGCTCCGGCGCAGGCGTACTGATTTGCCCTGTTGAGGGCAGAGTAAAGTACTGCAGTGCGCAGGTGCTGAGCCTCTCTGACCTTTCCGGCGCCTGCGCACTGCAGTACTTTGCTCTGCAAAGTTCCTCAACAGGGTAGACAAAGTACGCCTGTGCTGGAGCTGCGGCAAGAAGAGGACGTCATCGTAAGAAGATGGGCGGCGCCGGACCCGGACTGCGACACCCATTGGACCCGGACCGCAGTGGGACCTCCTCTGGGTGAGTTTAATATAACCTGTTTTTCTTACCTTTCAGGTTACATCGGGGGCTTATCTACAGCATTACAGAATTCTGTAGATAAGCCCCTGATGCCGGTGGCCTTAGCTCATATATGATTTTTTTGGTGACAGATTCCCTTTAAGAATATTTTTCTCCCTCCATTTGAACAGTTGCCTGGGTGGTAAGATTTGGTGTGAACGTGGCCTCTGGAGGCTGGAGCTGCCGGCCGGTCATCTGCTCTGCATCCACTGTCTACCCCTGGTCATTCTCAGCCCTAACAGAGCTTTCTCCTCTGTCCTCCCCTGCTTCTAAGCTGTAGCATAACAATATGGTAATATCTAAAAATCATGGATTATTTGGTAAATATAGACCCCCACACTTTTAGGCTATGTGCACACGTTGCAGAATTGCCGCGGAAATTTCCGCAGCAATCCTGCAACTCCCCGCCGCGGGTATAACGCATGCAGAATTGGCATGCGTATTGCCGCTAAACACAAGTGTTTTATAAGAGTAATTAGCTTGCAGAATGCTGGCGTTTTCCAAGCGATCTGTAGTATTGCTTGGAAAACTCACTGACAGGTTGGTCACACTTGTCATACATAAGCAGCATCAATAGTAAAAAAATATAATCTTAAAAATAATTTTAAAAAATTATAAATCGTGATATTCTCTCCCCCGTTCCCAGTAATGCCTGCGACAATGACCCCAGATGATGTAGCATCATGCAGGACCGCTTCGTCATCACAGGTCATTACCGCAAGGCATTATTGGGAACGGGAGCACCGCGAGGAGCGAGAACGCTGCGGGGGCCGTCGGAAGGTGAGAATATCACCATTTTTTATTGTAATTCTTTTTTTTAACAATTACATGGTTCTCAGGGTATGGAGGAGAGTCTCCTCTCCTCCACCCGGGTACCAACCGCACACGATCCGCTTACTTCCCGTACGGTGGGCACAGCCACATGCGGGAAGCAAGCGGATCAATGCATTCCTAGGTGTGCGGAACTGCCGCGATTTCGCACAAAGAATGAACATGCTGCGTTTTTTTCCCAGAATGCGTTTCCGATGTGGAAAAAAACGCACAAAAAAAAAGCAGAATGCATTAAAAATCACGGGATGCTTATGTAAGCGTTTACTATGCACTGTAGTGCTGGAGATCTGCAGCATTTAGTACAATCGATCAATCACCGCTCCAAGTCCTACGTGGACTATAATAAGAGATGAAAAGTGATCGCTCTTTAAAAATATAAAAAAGGATATTTGGCATTGCAATGTCCGATCAACCAAAACATAAAATAAATCTGCAGAGTCAAAGACTAAAACAAGAAATAACACCCCTGGATTGCGGATTTTTAGTCACTGCTCCTCTCTCCAAAAGTGCAAAGTATTGTGAAAAAATAAAAAAATAAAAAAAATGTTAGATCTAGGCCCATAGTAAAAATTAAATAGTCCTGGAAAATCTCATTAGATGTTTTGTACACGTCCCTGAACTGTGACACTTTTCTATTATGCGCAAGGATATTAACGTATTGCTTTTGGAGCGCAGTATGTGACATCTCTGCTTTCAGTCCAACCGGGTGTTTCTCTGGAGGGGTCGTGCACTTTCACCCCTCTCAATCACGGTGTGTGAGGGAAAAGCGCAGGCCCCTCCAGAGAAGATCCAGCCAGTTGGTCTACAAGCAGAGATTTCACATACTGCGCAACAAACGTGAATAGCTCCGTAACGGAGCGATCAGGGGAATCAGAGAAGTTTACAAGGTATTTGCCTTCATTTATTTAGAACAAGTGACAGGTCCTCCTTAAAGGCATACACTGGGAACCAGGCCCCTTTAAACGGGCACATAATGCTTACAAATCACTGTTCTCGGCAGTACTTCGCTCCCTGGAAATAGGGGATGTGCTGCAGAGGACAGGATAGTCAATGTGCACAGCATTGGGGAATATGGCGGGGGCTGGGGATATGCAAACACAGGACTGAAGGGCTGGCGGGAGGATGGTCCTCAGCAGGCTCAGCCAGCCCACTGTACTGCGCCTACCTGAGGGGACGTAGTCCTCATCCTCAGAGGAGTCGTAGTCCTCGGAGTCGCAGTCAGACATCGCCGTTTCACGGCCTCAGCACCACACACCGGGACACCGCTCTGAACTGCGGTAACCACACGACAATACCGGACTGCGCATGCCCGGTAACCCAGCCGGCTCTGCTGAGCATGCGCCGTGAGACGGTCACAGCCCACGCTCCAGTTGATCGGCGACTCCCTCCCAGCGCATGCGTGATTGAGCAGATTCTGTCCTTATGCTGTAACCCAGGAGCTGCATCACTGTGAGCCTGTAGCGCACTCTAGCGGGCGAAAGTGGTTTTCACATAGAAACGAATTGGAAGCAGTTTTGGGGGATGTGCACAAGGCGTCTATTAGGCCGGCTTCACACTCAGCGTATGAAAATACGGTCCGTATATTACGGCCGTAATACGCTGAAATTTCCCGAAAATAGTGGTCCGTAGCTCCTCCGTAGGCAGGGTGTGTCAGCGTTTTTTGCGCATGGCATCCTCCGTATGTAATCCGTATGGCATCCGTACTGCGTGGTTTTCTCGCAGGCTAGCAAAACCAACATACCGCTATAGAAATGATCCATGTGTCCCAAAAAGAAAAAAATATATATATATACTGTATATATATATATATATATATATATATATATTTATATATATATATATATATATTTATATATATATATATATATATATATATATGTCAGTAGACACATATATGTACATATATTCAGGGCCGCCATCAGGGCATGACAGCCGTGACTGGCGTATGGGGCCCGGTGAGCAGAGGGGGCCCGCATCGGGCCCCGTCTCATCTGGTCACCGGGCCCCCCCTGCAGGCGCTGCGGCAGCGGCACACTATTGACGTGCGGGCCCGCGCCCGCACGTCAATAGTTAACAGCCGCCAGCCAGTCTGAGGCTGGCGGCTGAATAGGGCCGCAGTGCGCACTCGCCGGCGTCTGACGTCATTGTCAGCCGCCGGGCCCGGCGGCGAGTGCGTCTGTGTGGAGCCTGGAGAGGGAGCTTCACCTGGCGCTGGAGCTTGGCCAGGTAAGAAGTTGTGTTTTTTTTTTCTTTGAGAGCTGCTGCGATCCAGGGCAGCCCGGGGGGCAGGATGATGGACACACAGGGGCAGAAATGCTGGACACACAGGGGCAGAATGGTGGACACAGTGGGGCAGAAATGCTGGACACAGTGGGGCAGAATGGTGGACACAGTGGGGCAGAATGGTGGATACACAGGGGCAGAAATGCTGGACACAGTGGGGCAGAAATGCTGGACACAGTGGGGCAGAATGGTGGACACACAGGGGCAGAATGGTGGACACAGTGGGGCAGAATGCTGGACACACAGGGGCAGAAATGCCGGACACAGTGGGGCAGAATGCTGGACACAGTGGGGCAGAATGCTGGACACAGTGGGGCAGAAATGCTGGACACAGTGGGACAGAATGGTGGACACACAGGGGCAGAATGGTGGACACACAGGGGCAGAATGGTGGACACAGTGGGGCAGAATGCTGGACATAGTGGGGCAGAAATGCTGGACACAGTGGGACAGAATGGTGGACACACAGGGGCAGAATGGTGGACACACAGGGGCAGAATGGTGGACACAGTGGGGCAGAATGCTGGACACAGTGACACAGGGGCAGAAATGCCGGACACAGTGGGGCAGAATGGTGGACACAGTGGGGCAGAATGCTGGACACAGTGGGGCAGAAATGTGGACACAGTGGGGCAGAAATGCTGGACACAGTGGGGCAGAAATGCTGGACACAGTGGGGCAGAAATGCTGGACACAGTGGGGCAGAAATGCTGGACACAGTGGGGCAGAAATGCTGGACACAGTGGGGCAGAAATGCTGGACACAGTGGGGCAGAAATGCTGGACACAGTGGGGCAGAAATGCTGGACACAGTGGGGCAGAAATGCTGGACACTGGGGCAGAAATGCTGGACACAGTGGGGCAGAATGGTGGACACAGGGGCAGAAATGCTGGACACAGTGGGGCAGAAATGCTGGACACAGTGGGGCAGAAATGCTGGACACAGTGGGGCAGAAATGCTGGACACAGTGGGGCAGAAATGCTGGACACAGTGGGGCAGAAATGCTGGACACAGTGGGGCAGAAATGCTGGACACAGTGGGGCAGAAATGCTGGACACAGTGGGGCAGAAATGCTGGACACAGTGGGGCAGAAATGCTGGACACAGTGGGGCAGAAATGCTGGACACAGTGGGGCAGAATGGTGGACACAGGGGCAGAAATGCTGGACACAGGGGCAGAAATGCTGGACACAGTGGGGCAGAAATGCTGGACACTGGGGCAGAATGCTGGACACAGTGGGGCAGAAATGCTGGACACAGTGGGGCAGAAATGCTGGACACAGTGGGGCAGAAATGCTGGACACAGTGGGGCAGAAATTCTGGACACAGTGGGGCAGAAATTCTGGACACAGTGGGGCAGAAACTCTGGACACAGTGGGGCAGAAACGCTGGACACAGTGGGGCAGAAACGCTGGACACAGTGGGGCAGAAACGCTGGACACAGTGGGGCAGAAACGCTGGACACAGTGGGGCAGAAACGCTGGACACACAGTGGGGCAGAAACGCTGGACACACAGTGGGGCAGAATGCTGGACACACAGTGGGGCAGAATGCTGGACACACAGTGGGGCAGAATGCTGGACACACAGTGGGGCAGAATGCTGGACACACAGTGGGGCAGAATGCTGGACACACAGTGGGGCAGAATACTGGACACACAGTGGGGCAGAATGCTGGACACAGGGGCAGAAATGCTGGACACAGTGACAGGGGCAGAATGCTGGACATTGGGGCAGAATGCTGGACACAGTGGGGCAGAATGCGAGACACAGTGGGGCAGAATGCTGGACACAGTGGGGCAGAATGCTGGACACAGTGGGGCAGAATGCTGGACACAGTGGGGCAGAATGCTGGACACAGTGGGGCAGAATGCTGGACACACAGTGGGGCAGAATGTTGGACACAGTGGGGCAGAATGCTGGACACAGTGGGGCAGAATGCTGGACACAGTGGGGCAGAAATGCTGGACACAGTGACAGGGGCAGAATGCTGGACACAGTGACAGGTGCAGAATGCTGGACACAGGGGCAGACTGTGAGACCCAGGGGCAGAATGCGAGACACGGGGCAGAATGGAGATACGGGGCATGATTGGAGACACGGGGCAGGATGAAAGACATGGGGGCATGACTGGAGACAGATGGGGCAGGATTGGAGACAGATGGGGCAGAATGGAGACACAGGGGGCATGATTGGAGACAAGTGTCAGGATTGCAGACATGGGGGCATGGTTGGAGACATAGGGGGCAGAATGGAGACATGGGGCATGATTGGAGACACTGGGGGCAGAATTGGAGACAGATCGTGCAGGATCATGGGGCAGGATGGATATGATGGAGACAGATGGGGCAGGATGGAGAGATCACATGGGGCGATCATATGGGGCAGGATAAGGAGATCATATGGGGCAGAATGGATACTCATGAGGGCAGGATGGGAGAACATCTGGCTGACGCCAGGAATGAGACACACGGGGCCAGGCTGGGTGATATTATTAATACCATAGGGGCTAATTTAGGGATATTATTACTGCAGTTTTGAGTATACTGTTTTAAATGGGGGGCGGTCCTGTTACTGTATAGAGTGATACTATGTCGCCTTCTTCATGTGGTGTAATGTAGAAGTTGTGAAAAATTAAGTAATGTGTTCTGCAAGCGGAGCTCGAGATAACTGTGTTATTTCCTGCAGAGAGAAGTCCTGGCTGGATGAAATGATGGCAGTCTGTGCTGGATGAAAGATGAAGGACTTCACCTAGAGACGTCACTGGTGAGTCAGTGTGTTACCTATACACTGACACTATACACTGTATACAGAGCTCCTGTGTATAATTTCACTAGTGATCACTATATTATCTGTACACAGACACTGCATACTAAGTACAGATCTCCTGTGTATAATGGCACTTATGGTGATAGTATGGTGTTTTTTTTAAAAATTACTGATCAGAATTGTAGTATTCAGTCACTATGTGGTGGTAATATGTGGTCTGGACATGGTGTTGTGGTATTTGTTCCTTGTATGTGATATTATTCGATCACTGTGGTGGTAATATGTGGTCTGGTCATGGTGTTGTGGTATTTGTTCCTTGTATGTGATATTATTCGATCACTGTGGTGGTAATATGTCATCTGGTCATGGTGTTGTGGTATTTGTTCCTTCTATGTGATATTATTGGGCATTTTAAAAATTGAAAAATAAATAAAAATATACCTAAATTGTATTGCATATTTTAACAAATATTTAATAGGTTACAGCAGAGTAGGGCCCGGCCAAAAGTGTCTACCGTGTTATGGTGGCGGCTTAAAAAATCTTTTGGCCAAAACAAAAGCTGCCAGCTATATGTGTGATCTGGTGATGGGAACTGTTAATGTGTGATTGGTGAGAAGTGGAGTTTTTCCAAGAGAGAGCGGTGGGACTGTGGACAGTTCGAGGGGTGGAGCCTGGAGGCGGGGCTGGGGTGGAGCCTGGGCGGAGTCTCAAGGGGGCCCCGAAAATTTAGCCAGTATGGGGCCCCGAAATTTCTAGTGGCAGCCCTGCATATATTACTATTTTTTCCAGCGCTAGACAGCTTGAAAGCCGGTAATTCAATTACCGGCTTTTTCTATCTCCTTCCTAAAACCCGACATGATTTGAGACATGGTTTACATACAGTAAACCATGTCTTCTCTCCATTTTTTTTGCAGATTCCACACTACTAATGTCAGTAGAGTGTATCTGCAAAATTTGGCCGTTCTAGCTCTTAACCCCTCTGTGACCTTAGACGTACTATCCCGTCGAGGTGCCCTGGGTTTATCTGACCCTGGACGGGATAGTACGTCATAGCCGATCGGCCGCGCTCACGGGGGGAGCGCGGCCGATCGCGGCCGGGTGTCAGCTGCTTATCGCAGCTGACATCCGGCACTATGTGCCAGGAGCGGTCACGGACCGCCCCCGGCACATTAACCCCTGGCACACCGCGATCAAAGATGATCGCGATGTGCCGGCGGTGCAGGGAAGCACCGCGCAGGGAGGGGGCTCCCTGCGGGCTTCCCTGAGACCCCCGGAGCAACGCGATGTGATCGCGTTGCTGCGAGGGTCTCACCTCCCTCCCTGCTCCCTCCAGCCCCGGATCCAAGATGGCCGGGGATCCGGGTCCTGCAGGGAGGGAGGTGGCTTCACATAGCCTGCTCAGAGCAGGCACTGTGAAGGCTGCAGCGCTGCATGTCAGATCAGTGATCTGACAGAGTGCTGTGCAAACTGTCAGATCACTGATCTGTGATGTCCCCCCCTGGGACAAAGTAAAAAAGTAAAAAAAAAAATTTCCAAATGTGTAAAAAAAATAAAAAAAAAATATTCCAAAATAATGAAAAAAAATATATATATTATTCCCATAAATACATTTCTTCATCTAAATAAAAAAAAAAAACCAATAAAAGTGCACATATTTAGTATCGCCGCGTCCGTAACGACCCGACCTATAAAACTGTCCCACTAGTTAACCCCTTCAGTAAACACCGTAAGAAAAAAAAAAAAACCGAGGCAAAAAACAACGCTTTATTATCATACCGCCGAACAAAAAGTGGAATAACACGCGATCAAAAGGACAGATATAAATAACCATGGTACCGCTGAAAGCGTCATATTGTCCCGCAAAAAACGAGCCGCCATACAGCATCATCAGCAAAAAAATAAAAAAGTTATAGTCCTGAGAATAAAGTGATGCAAAAATAATTATTTTTTCTGTAAAATAGTTTTTATCGTATAAAAGCGCCAAACCATAAAAAAATGATATAAATGAGGTATCGCTGTAATCGTACTGACCCGAAGAATAAAACTGATTTATCAATTTTACCAAACGCGGAACGGTATAAACGCCTCCCCCAATAGAAATTCATGAATAGCTGGTTTTTGGTCATTCTTCCTCACAAAAATTGGAATAAAAAGCGATCAAAAAATGTCACGTGCCCGAAAATGTTTTCAATAAAAACGTCAACTCGTCCCGCAAAAAACAAGACCTCACATGACTCTGTGGACCAAAATATGGAAAAATTATAGCTCTCAAAATGTGGTATTGCAAAAAATATTTTTTGCAATAAAAAGGGTCTTTCAGTGTGTGACGGCTGCCAATCATAAAAATCCGCTAAAAAACTCGCTATAAAAGTAAATCAAACCCCCCTTCATCACCCCCTTAGTTAGGGAAAAATAAAAAAAAATGTATTTATTTCTATTTTCCCATTAGGGCTAGGGTTAGGGCTAGGGTTAGGGCTAGGGTTAGGGCTAGGGTTAGGGTTAGGGCTAGGGTTAGGGCTAGGGCTAGGGCTAGGGTTAGGGCTAGGGTTAGGGCTAGGGTTAGGGCTAGGGTTAGGGTTAGGGCTAGGGTTAGGGCTAGGGTTAGGGCTAGGGTTAGGGCTAGGGCTAGGGTTAGGGTTGGGGCTACAGTTAGGGTTGGGGCTAAAGTTAGGGTTAGGGTTTAGATTACATTTACAGTTGGGAATAGGGTTGGGATTAGGGTTAGGGGTGTGTCAGGGTTAGAGGTGTGGTTAGGGTTACCGTTGGAATTAGGGTTAGGGGTGTGTTTAGATTAGGGTTTCAGTTATAATTGGGGGGTTTCCACTGTTTCGGCACATCAGGGGCTCTCCAAACACGACATGGCGTCCGATCTCAATTCCAGCCAATTCTGCGTTTACCTTCACATATGGGGTATCAGCGTACTCAGGACAAATTGGACAACAACTTTTGTGGACCAATTTCTCCTGTTACCCTTGGGAAAATACAAAACTGGGGGCTAAAAAATAATTTTTGTGGGAAAACAAAAAGATTTTTTATTTTCACGGCTCTGCGTTATAAACTGTAGTGAAACACTTGGGGGTTCAAAGTTCTCACAACACATCTAGATAAGTTCATTGAGGGGACTAGTTTCCAATATGGGGTCACTTGTGGGGGGTTTCTACAGTTTAGGTACATTAGGGGCTCTGCAAACGCAATGTGACGCCTGCAGACCAATCCATCTAAGTCTGCATTCCAAATGATGCTCCTTCCCTTCCGAGCCCTCCCATGCGCCCAAACGGTGGTTCCCCCCCACATATCGGGTATCAGCGTACTCAGGACAAATTGGACAACAACATTTAGGGTCCAATTTCTCCTGCTAACCTTGGAAAAATACAAAACTGGGGGCTAAAATATAATTTTTGTGGAAAAAAAAATATTTTTTATTTGCACGGCTCTGCGTTATAAACTGTAGTGAAATACTTGGGGGTTCAAAGCTCTCACAACACATCAAGATGAGTTCCTTAGGGGGTCTACTTTCCAAAATGGTGTCACTTGTGGGGGGTTTCTACTGTTTAGGTACATTAGGGGCTCTGCAAACGCAATGTGATGCCTGCAGACCATTCCATCTAAGTCTGCATTCCAAATGGCGCTCCTTCCCTTCCGAGCCCTCCCATGCGCCCAAACGGTGGTTCCCCCCCACATATGGGGTATCAGCGTACTCAGGACAAATTGGACAACAACTTTTGGGGTCCAATTTCTCCTGTTACCCTAGGGAAAATACAAAACTGGGGGCTAAAAAATAATTTTTGTGGGAAAAAAATTTTGTTTTATTTTTATGGCTCTGCATTATAAACTTCTGTGAAGCCCTTGGTGGGTCAAAGTGCTCACCACACATCCAGATAAGTTCCTTAGGGGGTCTACTTTCCAAAATGGTGTCACTTGTGGGGGGTTTCAATGTTTAGGCACATCAGTGGCTCTCCAAACGCAACATGGCGTCCCATCTCAATTCCTGTCAATTTTGCATTGAAAAGTCAAACGGCGCTCCTTCCCTTCCGAGCTCTCCCATGCGCCCAAACAGTGGTTTACTGCCACATATGGGGTATCAGCGTACTCAGGACAAATTGGACAACAACATTTGAGGTCCAATTTCTTCTCTTACCCTTGGAAAAATAAAAAATTGGGGGCAAAAATATAATTTTTGTGAAAAAATATGATTTTTTATTTTTACGGTTCTTCATTATAAACTTCTGTGAAGCACTTGGTGGGTCAAAGTGCTCACCACACCTCTAGATAAGTTCCTTAGGGGGTCTACTTTCCAAAATGGTGTCACTTGTGGGGGGTTTCAATGTTTAGGCACATCAGTGGCTCTCCAAACGCAACATGGCGTCCCATCTCAATTCCTGTCAATTTTGCATTGAAAAGTCAAACGGCGCTCCTTCCCTTCCGAGCTCTCCCATGCGCCCAAACAGTGGTTTACTGCCACATATGGGGTATCAGCGTACTCAGAACAAATTGGACAACAACTTTTGGGGTCCATTTTCTCCTGTTACCCTTGGTAAAATAAAACTAATTGGAGCTGAAGTAAATTTTTTGTGTAAAAAGTTAAATGTTCATTTTTATTTAAACATTCCAAAAATTCCTATTAAACACCTGAAGGGTTAATAAACTTCTTGAATGTGGTTTTGAGCACCTTGAGGGGTGCAGTTTTTAGAATGGTGTCACACTTGGGCATTTTCTATCATATAGACCCCTCAAAATGACTTCAAATGAGACGTGGTCCCTAAAAAAAAATGGTGTTGTAAAAATGAGAAATTGCTGGTCAACTTTTAACCCTTATAACTCCCTAACAAAAAAAAAAATTGGTTCCAAAATTATGCTGATGTAAAGGAGACATGTGGGAAATGTTACTTATTAAGTATTTTGTGTGACATATCTCTGTGATTTAATTGCATAAAAATTCAAAGTTTGAAAATTGCAAAATTTTCAAAATTTTCGCCAAATTTCCGTTTTTTTCACAAATAAACGCAGGTACTATCAAAGAAATTTTACCACTATCATGAAGTAAAATATGTCACGAGAAAACAATGTCAGAATCACCAGGATCCGTTGAAGCGTTTCGGAGTTATAACCTCATAAAGGGACAGTGGTCAGAATTGTAAAAATTGGCCTGGTCATTGACGTGCAAACCACCCTTGGGGGTAAAGGGGTTAAAATAAAGGGTTAAATGGCGGAAAAAATTGGCGTGGGCTCCCGCGCAATTTTCTCCGCCAGAGTAGTAAAGCCAGTGACTGAGGGCAGATATTAATAGCCTGGAGAGGGTCCACGGTTATTGGCCCCCACCTGGCTAAAAATATCTGCCCCCAGCCACCCCAGAAAAGGCACATCTGGAAGATGCGCCTATTCTGGCACTTGGCCTCTCTCTTCCCATTCCCGTGTAGCGGTGGGATATGGGGTAATGAAGGGTTAATGCCACCTTGCTATTGTAAGGTGACATTAAGCCTAATTAATAATGGAGAGGCGTCAATTCTGACACCTATCCATTATTAATCCAATTGTAGTAAAGGGTTAAAAAAACACACACACACATTATTTAAAATTATTTTAATGAAATAAAAACAATGGTTGTTGGAGTATTTTATTCTACGCCCAATCCAGTCACTGAAGACCCTCGTTCTGTGAAAGAAAAAACATAATAAACCAACAATATACTTACCCTCCGCAGATCTGTAACGTCCAACGATGTAAATCCTTCTGAAGGGGTTAAAACATTTTGCAGCAAGGAGCTTTGCTAATGCAGGCTGCTCCTCGCTGCAAAACCCCGGGGAATGAGTCTAAATATAGATCAATGAGCTATATTTAGCTTCATTTGCGGTGAGGCGCCCTCTGCTGGATGTTCATAGATCGCAAGCTTTCTAGGTAAGTTCCCACGGCTTTACTACTCTGGCGGAGAAAATTGCGCGGGAGCCCACGCCAATTTTTTCCGCCATTTAACCCTTTATTTTAAGAGCTAGAACGGCCAAATTTTGCAGATACACACTACTGACATTAGTAGTGTGGAATCTGCAAAAAAAATGGAGAGAAGACATGGTTTACTGTATGTAAACCATGTCTCAAATCATGTCGGGTTTTAGGAAGGAGAAAGAAAAAGCCGGTAATTGAATTACCGGCTTTCAAGCTGTATAACGCTGGAATAAATATTAATATATATACATATATGTGTCTCACTGACATATATATATATATATATATATATATACCTATTCTATGTGTACACATTTATTCTACCTATTCTACTGTAAGCTGTCAGTGTGATTTTACTGTACACCGCACTGAATTGCCGGCTTTTCTCTCTAACAGCGCTGCGTATTTCTCGCAAGTCACACTGCTTGTCCGTGTGTAATCCGTATTTTTCACGCTTCCATAGACTTTCATTGGCGTATTTCTTGCGCAGTACGGTGACAAACGCAGCATGCTGCGATTTTGTACGGCCGTAGAAAGCCGTATAATACTGATCAGTAAAATACGGCAGATAGGAGCAGGGGCATAGAGAATAATTGTGCCGTATTTTTTGCGAGTTTTACGGACGTAGTTTCTGCGCTCTTACGTCCGTAAAACTCGCAAGTGTGAAGCCGGCCTTAGACAGTTTTCCTAGGAAAAAGCCGCTTCACACGAACGCCAGCGGTCGTTTTTCTGTCGTAGCTTTGTCGGCTGCTTCACTCACGCTCTTGCCCCCTCCCAGAAGAAGCCGCCAGAAAAATATGCAGACACTGAAGCCGTTAAAAGAAGTGAAGCAAGACGGACTGTGTGCACAGCAATGTGGTTTTGCCATTGCTGTGCGCTATATTTTATCGGACTCGTCTGCGACACTTTTTCGGGATTCCGGAGGGAATCAGCCTAAGGCCGGGGTCACAGTTGTGAGTGTGATGCGAGAAACTCGCTCATCAATACCCGGGACTCCCGCGGGCACTCGGGACCGAGGCAAGTGTGACCCCGGCCTAAAACAGACATTGTGTTTGTCCCTTCCTGATTTCCTATTCTATTGCATGTTTGTCACACTTAAATGTTTCACATCACCAAACAAATGTAACTATTAGACAAAGATCACACAAGTAACCACAAAATGCAGTTTATAAATGAAGATCTTTATTATTAAGGGAAAAAGAAGTCCAAACCTACAGGGCTCCGTGTGAAAAAGTGATTGCCCATAAACCTAATAACTGGTTGGACCACCCTTAGCAGCCACAACTGCGATCAAGCGTTTGCGATAACTGGCAATGAGTTTTTTTTACAATGTTCTGGAGCAATTGTGGCCCACTCATGTTTGCAGAATTGTTGTAATTCAGCTACATTGGAGGGTTTCCGAGCATGAACTACCTTTTTAACCCCTCCATGACCTTGGGATTTTTCATTTTTCCGTGTTCGTTTTTCACTCCCCTCCTTCCCAGAGCCATAACTTTTTTTTATTTTTCCATCAATTTGGCCATGTGAGGGCTTATTTTTTGCCGGACGAGTTGTACTTTTGAACGACACCATTGGTTTTAGCATGTCGTGTACTAGAAAACGGGAAAAATATTCCAAGTGCGGTCAAATTGCAAAAAAAGTGCAATCCCACACTTGTTTTTTGTTTGGCTTTTTTGCTAGGTTCACTAAATGCTAAAACTGACCTGCCATTATGATTCTCCAGGTCAGTACGAGTTCATAGACACCTAACATGACTAGGTTATTTTTTACCTAAGTGGTGAAAAAAAATTCCAAACTTTGCTAAAAAAAAATAAATAAAAAATTGCGCCATTTTCTGATACTCGTAGCGTCTCCATTTTTCGTGATCTGGGGTCGTTTGAGGGCTTATTTTTTGCGTGCCGAGATGACATTTTTAATGATAGCATTTTGGTGCAGATACGTTCTTTTGATCGCCTGTTATTGCATTTTAATGCAATGTCGCGGCGACCAAAAAAACGTAATTCTGGCGTTTCGCATTTTTTTCTCGCTACGTCGTTTAGTGATCAGGTTAATGCTTTTTTTTAATTGATCGGGCTATTCTGAGCGCGGCGATACCAAATATGTGTAGATTTGATTTTTTTTTTAATTCATTTATTTTGATTGGGGCGGAAGGGGGGTGATTTAAACTTTTATATTTTTTTTTCACATTTTTTTTTTTAACTTTTGCCAAGCTTCAATAGCCTCCATGGGAGGCTAGAAGCAGGCACAGCACGATCAGCTCTGCTACATAGCAGCGATCTGCTGATCGCTGCTATGTAGCAGAAATGGAGGTGTGCTGTGAGCGCCGACCACAGGGTGGCGCTCACAGCCACCGGTCATCAGTAACCATAGAGGTCTCAAGGACCTCTATGGTTACTATTCTGAAGCATCGCCGACCTCCGATCATGTGACGGGGGTCGGCGATGACGTCATTTCCGTCCGCCCGGCCGGAAGTGGTAGTTAAATGCCGCTGTCTGCGTTTGACAGCGGCATTTAACTAGTTAATAGGCGCGGGCAGATCGCGATTCTGCCCGCGCCTATTACGGGCACATGTCAGCTGTTCAAAACAGCTGACATGTCCCGGCTTTGGTGCGGGCTCACCGCGGAGCCCTGCATCAAAGCAGGGGATCTGACCTCGGACGTACTATCCCGTCCGAGGTCAGAAAGGGGTTAAGGTTATGCCATAGCATCCCAATCAGATTAAGGTCAGGACTTTGACTAGGCCACTCCAAAGTCTTAATTTTGTTTTTCTTAAGCCATTCACAGGTGGACTTGCTGGTGCGTTTTTTGGATCATTGTCCTGCTGCATAACCCACGTGCGCTTCAGCTTGAGGACACGATCCGATGGCCAGACATTCTCCTTCAGGATTTTTTGGTAAACAGCAGAACACATGCTTCCATTTACTACAGCAGGTTTCCAGATCCTCAAGCAGCAAAACAGCCCCAGATCATCACACTACCACCACCATATTTTACTGTTGGCATGATATTCCTTTTCTGAAATGCTGTGTTACTTCTACACCAGATGTAATGGAACATACACCTTCCAAAAAGTTCAACTTTTGTTTTGTCAGTCCACAGAGTATTTTCTCACAAGTCTTGAGGAACATCAAGATGTTTTCTGGCAAAACTGAGATGAGCCTTTATGTTCTTATTTCTCAGCAGTGGTTTTCTTCTTGGAACTCTGCCATGGAGGCCATTTTTGCCCAGTCTCTTTCTTATTGTGCAGTCATGAACACTGACCTAAACTGAGGCAAGTGACGCCTGCAGTTCTTTGGATGTTGTTGTGGGGTCTTTTGTGACCTCTTGGATGAGTCGCCGCAGCGCTCTTGGGGGCCACTCCTGGGGAGGTTCACCATTGTTCACCATTTGTGGGTAGATGCTCTCACTGTGATTCTCTGGAGTCCAAAAAAAAAAGCTATGAGGTGAGGTCTAAATTGAGCAAAATCCAAAAACAGAAAAAGACCCCTTAAAACATAACTTTTATTAAAAGGTTTTCTAAAAGTTTTGCCTGATAGGTACAGTACATAAATCAAACAACCAGATTGATACAATGCATCCAATGACAAGAAAAGAAAAAAAATGAAAAAAGTGGGGCAGTAGGGAATCAAAAGCCGCCACGGAAGCTCAGGAGAAAAAAAACAAACACATAATATGTGGGCTACTAGGCTTTAGAAATCCCTATTGATGGAATGTAGAGAACAATCAAGCCAGGACTCAGTGAGCAATAATGTTGACTTACATAATAACCAGGTCTTAAACCTTTCAAAATATAAACTTACGGAGTTGGAGAGGTTTCTAATATGTAGGGGTTTCACAATTGTCCCCACAACAAGATTCGACCCATTGCTATGGATCAAGGATCTGGACCTTTTTACCTGGAAACTAATGGACAAGGTTCTTCCGAAAGAATGACCTGGCTAAATGCCAACAACTGGGGATCTCCCGAGATGAGTTACCTGACCTTAGATTGCTCACTGAATTGTCAGAAGAGGGAAACAGAGCCATTAGTATAGGTCCTTTCACGGATTTAAAAATTAAAAGCACACGTATACCCCCAAACAGTGATTTTGGAAGTATCGAGATTTTCCAGAAATTGGTCACTGAGGAGATCAATAACATTATCCGCAAATATGATACCACTCGTCCCAACTTGTCTTTTTCCAAAAGGAAAGCCCTTGATGTTTGAGTAACAACAATTCCATCGTTATTAAGCCATCTGATAATGGATAGTGGAAAATATGTGGAAATGTGTCTAACATTATTATCAGACAAATCCACATATGAGATGTTGAGACGGGATCCAACTAAGGACTACACCTCAGAATTGACACATATCCTAACATGGACATTACAGGGTGAATTGATCTCCAAAAATGAATTTAATTATTTACTTCCTAAATTTCCGATGGTGGCAACTTTCTCTGCGCTGCCCAAAATTCATATGGGAGTTAATCCCTATGATGGGACAACCGATTGTTTCCTGAATTGACTCCCTTTCCCAGAATTCCTGCATCTATATGTACAGGCTCCTGAAACCTTTTGTTACGGCCCTCCCCTCATACTTAAGGGATACTACGGATTTGCTTAACAAATTGGAGGGCATATCAGACAGTATCATTGCTTCCATAGATGTGGAGGCTTTGTATAGCAGCTTTCAGCATGTAGACGGTTTGAATGGTGTTAAATATTTTCTTGAAAGCTGGGGTATCCATCTGGGGCCACACAATGGGTTTCCACTGGAGCTATTGGGATTCATACTTCAGCACAATTTATTATTCTTTGATGGGAGGTTCTACCACCAGCTTAGGGGCACTGCGATGCGGAGCCCATGTGCCTCCATCTATGCCAACTTGCTCCTGGGCTGGTGGGAGGATACATGTTTTCAGGGACGAAGATGTCATCTGCTGCCCAAATATATTGTTCTGGGACGCTATATTGACGACATCCTTGTCCTGTGGAACAGTAACCGGGAGTCATTCGTAGGGTTTATGAACCATCTCAACATTAATGACCTAGGCCTCTCGTACACCTACGAGATAGGCGGTGACCATATCGCCTTCCTGGATGTATCCATTTCCAGGACCACTGATGGTTCTCTTAGCACCTCAATATTCCAAAAACGCACAGCAACCAATAGTCTTCTCAGGTGTGGAGAGTCATCACTCTTTCCCTCTGAGAAGAGGAATTCCGAAAGGGCAGTTTCTCAGACTGCGGAGAAATTGCTCATCGCTTTCGGATTATAAGACCCAATCTATGCACCTAAAAAACTGATTCAGAGATAAAGGATATCTGGCGGATATAGTAGACTCGGCTCACAATTTTGCTTTGGACACCAACAGATCTTCACTCCTCGTCCCCAAATCAAAGAATGATGTAAATCCTGTGCCACGTCTAATTGGTACATATGATGACTAGGCTTGAGCGAAACGGATCGGACAAATTCAAAAGTCGCCGACTTTTGGCAACGTCGGGTTTCATGAAACCCGACCCGATCCTAGTGTGGGATCGGCCATGCGGTCGGCGATCTTCACGCCAAAGTCGCGTTTCGTATGACGCGTTTGGCGCCATTTTTTTCAGCCAATGAAGGAGCGTGGGCAGAGTGATGACATAGGTCTTAGGGGCGTGGACGCCTATCGCCATCTTGTCGCTTGTGCGCTTTAGCGATTTGCAATGTGTAACACCAGCTTTTCTGTTCAGGGACGGTAGAGAGAGAGAGAGAGGGAGAGGGAAAGGGAGAAGGAGAGGGAGAGGAAGTGAGGGAGAGGGAGGAAGAGGGCGAGGGAGAGGGAGAGGGAGAGAGAGAGAGAGAGAGAGAGAGAGAGAGAGAGAGAGAGAGAGAGAAAAGATAGATTTCCCATTGACTTGCATTGGGTTTCGTGTTTCGGTCGATCCCCGACTTTTCGCCATAATCGGCCGATTTCACTCGACTCGACTTTTGAGATAGTTGGGTTTCGCGAAACCCGACTCGACCCTAAAAAAGTAAAAGTCGCTCAACCCTAATGATGACCAATCCAAAACATGATGGAAATTCTCAAGAGACACTGACAAATTTTGAGATCTGATCCAGATCTCTGCGAATTTATTCCCCCCAATTCATCTGTAACTTATATTAGGGGTAAATCACTAAAAGACTATGTTGTGCACAGCCACTTTGTTCCCCTAAAAAAAGTGAGCATGTGGCTTACCAACAGGTCACTGGGCACCTTCAGATGTGGCCACTGCACATTTTGCCGATGCATCTGTCATTTGTCAGCTGAGCAACCAACAGATGCTACAAAATGAGGGGATTTACCAACTGCAGAACGGCAGGTGTGCTGTACCTCTGCACGTGCACATGTTCCAAGGACTATGTTGGGAAAATGAAACGCGAATTGTGAATGCATATTGGTGAATATCTGGGGGGACAATAGGCACGGCAGGGATACACCACTGGCACGGCATGTTACCTCCGCCCATGGGAGTGACGCTGGATGTAAACCTTTCGTGTGATAGGGTTGATTTCACCAACTATCAGGCAGGGGGATTGGGATAGGAGGATTGTCCAACAGAAGACGAGATGGATCTATCTGCTCAAATTCATAAGCCCACATGGGTTAAACGAACAACTTAGCTTCAGTAGCTTCCATTTTGGTTGTTAATGGTTTGGAAACCCTAGTCTTGTGTATTTATACTTGGTTTATTTTTCCTGCCATTAATCATGTGAATGGCTGTTACTGTTTTCCCTCTTTCGCATTAAGTATGTAGTATAGCCTTGTGACTATTGTTAGTTGTAGGTCCTTAGCCTTTACACCATGTGTTTTTTGTGCTCACCCACTTTTTGTTGTAGGGTATTCATTATCTATGTCCTTCATATACACATCTTAGTTGTGATGTTTTTATTTTACATTATGACTTGACCACTTGACATAATATCTTTTGTTGAGTGAGATCAGTGGCGACACTTTGGAACGCATTTGCGCTGCACTATCCCGCATATGTACCTCTGCCACCAGACTGCACCCCACTGGCCATCATTTAGCGCCTCCTCCATTGTGCATGTCTTCTACGACAGAAATTTAGGCTCTACACGTGGTGCGCTTTGTGTGCCACATGAGTATCAGCGCTCCTGCACGGGAAGTGATGTCACTTCTGGTACGCAAGGTTCCTAATGGAACGCATGATGCTTTCTACTACCGCTCTGACGTCTGACGCTTGGCTTACACCTCGTTCTAATGCGGAAATAGTTCCTCCATCTTCCCTTCCAAAAGCGGACAGTAGGCATTCCCTTCAGCACACACCACTGACTGTGGCCAGCAATCCCCTAGTGAACCCCAGTGCTTCTGGGTGGAAACACATTGGGACACTGCAAGCGTTATCTACTGATGGATTGGGCTCTAGATAAACTGCAATATGCCTACCACATATTATAGATGAGTATTAAAATATCTCTAGTAAGAGGTTTGCATGCTAGCACTGACCATGTTTATAGATGTGCCGATTGCATGTCTTCTAGTAATACTGTGATAGACTAATCTGAGGACCACTGGAAGTCAAAGCCAAAAATTCTTTATTGTTTTCATGGAGACCAGTCATACGTAACACCAATGTTTCGGCCAGAGGCATTTATTAAGGTATTTATCTACAAAATAATGTGACATCATGAAATCCACTCCACTATTCTGTAACATCTGGATGCTGCGTGTTTGTTGCGGAGGCTGTATGCAGCATCAAACACACAGCGTTTCCTGACTGTGGAAACTTACCCTAAGTGTGTGACATCAGCCAAACATAAAAAGCCGATATAAATATGGTATCGCTGTAATTGCACCGGCCCAAAGAATAAAGTCCCCTAATTACTTATACCACACTGGAACGGCGTAAAAAAATAAATAAAACCAATTCTTTACATGCTGTTGATTTTTTCATTCTGCCTCCCAAAGATCACAGTAAGGCTCGGCACACATTTATCCTGCGCTCTACACTGAGAGCTTACACCAGAGTTTCTGGGTAAATCTCTGAAATACGTGATTCAGACAAAACCAACGGTGGAAGACTCCCTATAATGAGGCAGATGGAAGCACTGTGGATGCCATAGGACCTGTGATGCGGCGGTATCCATTTTTTAGGATTTCAAAAAAGTGTAATCGGCCACAGTTTTGTGCACTTCTGAAAAGGACACAGCTGAACAGAAGCCAGACAGAGTCCAGAGCAACTGTGCTGCCTCATTACAGTAAATGGATTCATCGGGATTTCATCTGTCACGTCACTCAGAGATTTAGATGGAAATCCCAATATAAGTGCTCAGCGTAGAGTGCTGGATAAATGGGATCATAAATGTTATGTAAAATGTTCCCCAAAAAAGCTTCAACTCAATCCACAAGCCTTCACTCAGGTCCGTCATGTGTTAGCGGAAATATAGGGGGCTTCCATGTTACTGGTAGCACAAAGGCTCTGGAAAAGTGAAATGGCTCCTCACCCCCAAAAGAAATTCAGCAAATTCTCCACTCCCAAATCCAATTGCCCCCCTCCTTTCTGAGCCCCAGTGTGACTAAACCATATTTAGACCCCACATGTTTGGCATTTCTGTATTGATGAGGCCATCTAATTTACAGGTGCGTGTCTCCAGAAGTATGAGCTGAGCATAACGTATTGGTCACTACAATGTACTGGTCACTACAACGTACTGGTCACTACAGTGTACTGGTCACTACAACGTACTGGTCACTACAGTCTACTGGTCACTACAACGTACTGGTCACTACAACGGCAGTTTGCAATTTTCACTCAGCAACATCCACTGCTGCCTGTTTCTGCAAAACACCAATGGAGTCAAAATCATCACTAGATAAATTCCCAAAAGGTTATAATTTCCAAAATGGGGTCACTTGAGGGGAAATTCTGCTTTTCTAGCACTTAGGGGCTCTTATATGGAATCCACAAACTAGTCTATGAACATCTGCGTTCCAGGAGGCAAATAGCGCTCTGTCCTTCCTGAGTCTCTCCGTATGGCTAGGTAGTACTGTACAGCCACAAATGGGGTATTGCCACGTTCAGTAGAAATTGTGGGACACATTTGGTTGCCACTTTTACCCATTTCCCAATATTAAAATGTAAAACTTGGGGCTAACACACAGTCCTGGTGGCAAAAATGTAAATTATTTTTTCTTTACTGCCAAATGGTATAAAAGTATGTGACACACCTGTGGTGTCAATATAATCATTGCACCCCTAAATGAATTCATTGAGTGTTTTAGTTTTTAAAATAGGGTCACTTATGGGGGTTCTGCAGTGTTGGCACCTCAGGAGCTCTACCAATATGATATGGCACCCTCAAACCAGTGCAGCAAAATCTGCACTGTAATATGGCGTTCCTTCCCTTCTGAGCTTTGCACTGTGCCTCAAAAGTAGTTTTCGACCCTATATGGGCTATCAGTGAACTCAGGAGAAATTAGCACAACAAATTTTGTGTTCCATTTTCTCCCATTACCCCTGTGAAAATATAAAATTTGGAGCTAAAATGGATTTATCTGGGAAAATTTTGATTTTTTTTTGTATTTTCACGGCTCTACGTTATAAACTTCTGTGAAGCGCCTGTGGGTTCAAGGTGCTCAATATACATCTAGATAAGTTCCATAAGGGGTCTAGTTTCCAAAATGGTGTCACTTGTGGGGGGTTTCCACTGTTTAGGCACATCAGGGGTTCGCCAAATGCGGCATGGCGTTCGATCATTATTCCAACAAATTTTGTATTCAAAAAATCAAATGGCGCTCCTTTGCTTCTAAGCTCTGCTGTGCACCCAAACAGTAGATTTCCCCACATATGGGGTATCAGCATGTTCAGGAGAAAATGCATTTTTTTTTTCATAAATAAACGCAAGTCATATCAAAAAGGAGCATTTCCTGTGGCTATGTGCACCCCACATCTCTAAGATGCCGAGGTGAAGCCGGCGTGTTTTCCTGAAGCGGCCATGCTGCCGGCCTCGCTCCTCTGCTGCGCCATTCTTCTCTACCCAGCGAGCAGTTTCCTCTCGGATCGTGGAGAATGGACATTACTTGTTTTCACTTCTTCACGGTTTCGGAGACGCTGACTGGGTGCGTACGTGTGACATAAGGCGTGACATGTGCAGATTTATTGTTTCGCAGCGCATTGTTTTCAGGCGCACTCCAGGAGGATGAACCCTGTCGTGGCTTCCGCCTGAAAAACCTCCACGTGAACATGGCTTTAGAAAAGCGTATTCGCCATCCTTCCTGGACTCAGACGAGCCGGTACCACGCCACTGGTCTACACTCAGACACACTGCAGCCAATAGGAGGGACTCCCAATTTATGGCAGGCAGTGGAAGGGTGGCCGTTTATTGTACGGAGACGTTAATGACTAGATCTGGTCAGTCCTGACAGAAATCTTCCTATCCGGTCACTTTCTATACCGTGTCAGTGAGTGGCACAGTGAGGGCAGCCTTGCCCGCCATAAACATGGCGTCGAACGCTTCCTGCCTGTCGGCACGCACCAAGCGCGTCACTAACCCAAATAATACGTCACCAGCACATTACACAGCAATAGCAAGCCTCCCATTGGCTGGCCGGATGATTGACATTATTTCTGGCCATTGAGGGCCAGGTATGTTTTTACACAGAGACTCTCCCCTGTCGCTGATTGGCTAGGAGCTTGTAAGTTGTCTGTGAGGCCAGTCCCGGGATGGAGGGATGAGAGGCCCGGGCAAGTTCAGTTGGGAAATCCCGAGGAGGCGCTGCGGCCTGTGACACTGGATGGCGGCAGTATGGACACCGGAGGAGGGCCGGGTGGCGAGACCGGGCTGCTGCAACAGATCCTGAGCCTCAGCCTTGTCCCGCGGGTCGGAAATTCCACTGTGTGTTCCACGACTCTGTGCTCCTTCCCGGGTGAGCGGTCTCATAGGTCACGTGTCGGGTCTCCGGGGTCCCGTGCCGTCTGTGTACCGGAGGGGGCGCTGCAGCCGGACGTGGCCACGTGATCCTGCCTCCAGCAGTCCTGTGGGGGGCGCTGCTCAGTGATGTGTTCTTATGTTCGGGCCTTTCCTCCCTTATTACACTTATGCCCCTGTGATGGCGGCCTCACATACTGTAGCGGAGGGTCGGGACCACTGATGACGGATCACTAGGGGTTAAATACATGTTTAGCTCAAAATCATTTTTGCATTTCTTTTAAAAATGTTGCACCGTTCGTCTTCTGCAGCCTCTATGCATCAGCGTACATAGCAGGATGAGCTAACGGGGGATCGGTCAGTAAGCTCTGCCACTCTTATCCCTCTAGAGGGACTGCGGAAGTTGTGTGGACAACTCCTTTAATAAAAAAAGAGACCCTGTCACCAGTTTTTTTTTGCAGAACGATGTAGGGGCAGAGACGCTGATTCCAGCGATGTCCCTTACTAGGTTGTTTGCTGCAGTTTAGATAATAACTGCGTTATCAGCAGGAGATTATCACTGGAGGATTAGTGAACCGCTGCCAGGTTGTCCTCCATATTCATGAGTGCCGTGTAACCCTGCACAGCTTTTTGCCTATGCACAGTGCACACAGCTGCCTATCGGCGTCGTACTGAGAGGCCTCACAGATCTGTATGATAAGTGCAGCAGGCAGCCCAGTAAGTGACACCTCAGGTGTCGGATCTTTGCCCCGACATCATACTAGCTGGGGACACCAATCTGTGTCGGACATCAGCTGGACAGTGCTGCAGACGATCGCTGAGCTCAGTGATTAGCTGCAGCGCTGTGATGCCTTTTTATGACACCAGTAAATCTCTTTATCTGTGGCTCTCCGTTATACACAGCAGATTTCCCCCTTGTATCTGTCCTGTGTGAACAGACCCTTAGGCTCCGTGTATCGTTGCCTCTGATTGGCCGGTGTCTCTCACACCGATCTCCTGTGTGTCCTTGCAGAGATGTGGTATGGCGTGTTCCTGTGGGCACTGGTGTCTTCACTCTTCTTTCACATCCCCGCGGGACTGCTGGCTCTCTTCACCCTCCGCCATCACAAATACGGAAGGTTCATGTCGGTGGGCATCCTGCTGATGGGCATCGTGGGGCCGATCTCTACAGGGATATTAACAAGTAGGTGATGGAATGATCTGACTATTCAGTGGGGAGTGTGAATAACATATATTTATTATATATATATATCGGATCCAGCACACTGACAACAACGGGCGCCAATGCTTTCATAGGAGAAAAAAAAACTTGTGTGTAAAATCGGGCACAGATTGTTTTTAGATGCTGTATATCTAATTATTATTATTTTCCTGCAGTTTTTTAATGCATATTTTCAGCTGCCAGATGTCACAAATCTCATGCCCACAGCTTTTTTTTTTTTTTTTTGTCATCAGAATGTTGTGCTTTGCTTGCTTTTTGCACAATGTCTCTTCTTTCAGCAGTTTTTCACCTATTGAATGAATGGCTGCTGAAAAGGTTTGGCTTAGTTTTTTTTTTTTTCTGCCAAAACCTGATTCTATGGAATAAGACTTTTTTTTTTTTCTTCAACTCTAAACTTTATCAGCATGCCAAAATCAAAAGAAAAATCAAGTAAAACTTGTTTTTTTTTCTGTAGCTTCTTTCCTGCCAAGAGATCAAAAACGCCCAGTGTAAACTTACAGTTAAGGTACCTTCACACTCAGCGACGCTGCAGCGATACCGACAACGATCCGGATCGCTGCAGCGTCGCTGTTTGGTCGCTGGAGAGCTGTCACACAGACAGCTCTCCAGCGACCAACGATGCCGGTAACCAGGGTAAGCAGGGTCACGCTTAGTAACCCGATGTTTACCCTGGTTACCATCGTAAATGTAAAAAAAAACAAACACTACATACTTACATTCCGCTGTCTGTCCCCCGGCGCTGTGCTTTCCTGCACTGACTGTGAGCACAGCGGCCGGAAAGCAGAGCAGTGACGTCACCGCTGTGCTTTCCGGCTGGCCGGCGCTCACAGCCAGTGCAGAGAAGCACCGCGCCGGGGACAGACAGCGGAAGGTAAGTATGTAGTGTTTTTTTTTTTACATTTACGATGGTAACCAGAGTAAACATCAGGTTACTAAGCGCGGCCATGCGCTTAGTAACCCAATGTTTACCCTGGTTACCAGTGAAGACATAGCTGAATCGGCGTCACACACGTGATTCAGCATGTCTGCGGGAGTTATGATGCGGTGGTCTAGGAGCAACATGGAAAGAGCTCTGAAGGAAGTGGTATCTGTACTGACCGCAGTCCCTAAGCTCAACACAACACTAGAAGTAGCCGTGGAATGCTCCTAACTCTCCCTAGGCATCTCGTCACAGCCTAAGAGCTAACTACCCCTAAAGAAAGAAGCAGGAAAGCTATCTTGCCTCAGAGAAAATCCTCAAAGGATAGATTAGATCCCCACAAATAATGACTGTGAGTGGAGAGGGAAAAGACATACACAGAATGAAACCAGGATGAGCACAGGAGGCCAGTCTAGCTAAATAGATAGGACAGGATGGAATACTGTGCGGTCAGTATAAAACACTACAAAAATCCACGCAGCGTTTACAAAAAATCTCCACACCTGACTAAAGGTGTGGAGGGCAAATCTGCCTCCCAGAGCTTCCAGCAAGACAGAATTAATTCACACTGATAAGCTGGACAAACACAGAAAGCACAGAATGGATAAGTCCACAATCTATGGACAGAAAAGGGCAAGCAAAAACTTAGCTTTGCTGAACTGGTCAGGATAACAAGGAACTCCAAAGAGATGTGAATCCAACCAGGAACCATTTACAAGTGGCACTGGCTGAAGAAAGCGCCAGGCCTAAATAGCCGAGCAGAAGAGACGATAAGTGGAGGCAGCTGATGACAGCTAACTCCAAGGAGCAGCCATACCACTAGAAACCACAAGAGGGAGCCCAAGAGCGGAATTCACAACAGTACCCCCCCCTTGAGGAGGGGTCACCGAACCCTCACCAGAGCCCCCAGGACGAGCCAAGTGAAAAGCACGAACCAAATCGGTGGCATGGACATCGGAGGCAACAACCCAAGAATTATCCTCCTGGCCATAACCCTTCCACTTGACAAGATGCTGAAGCCTCCGCCTCGAAAAACGAGAATCCAAAATCTTCTCAACCTCATATTCCAACTCTCCCTCAACCAACACCGGGGCAGGAGGGTCAACCGAGGGAACAACGGGCACCACATATCTCCGCAACAAAGATCTATGGAAAACATTATGAATGGCAAAAGAGGCTGGAAGAGCCAAACGAAAAGACACCGGATTAATAATTTCAGAAATTTTATAAGGACCAATAAACCGAGGCTTAAACTTAGGAGAAGAAACCTTCATAGGAACATGACGAGAAGACAACCAAACCAAATCCCCCACACGAAGCCGGGGACCAACACACCGACGGCGGTTAGCAAAACGTTGAGCCCTTTCCTGAGACAACGTCAAATTGTCCACCACATGAGTCCAAATCTGCTACAGCCTGTCCACCACAGAATCAACACCAGGACAATCAGAAGGCTCAACCTGCCCAGAAGAAAAGCGAGGATGAAAACCAAAATTACAAAAGAAAGGTGAAACCAAAGTAGCCGAACTAGCCCGATTATTAAGGGCAAACTCGGCCAACGGCAAGAAAGACACCCAATCATCCTGATCAGCAGACACAAAGCATCTCAAATAGGTCTCCAAGGTCTGATTAGTTCGCTCAGTTTGGCCATTAGTCTGAGGATGAAACGCCGAAGAAAAAGACAAATCAATGCCCAGCCTAGCACAAAAGGCCCGCCAAAACCTAGAAACAAACTGGGAACCTCTGTCAGACACAATATTCTCCGGAATGCCATGCAAACGAACCACATGCTGAAAAAATAATGGAACCAGATCTGAGGAGGAAGGCAACTTAGGCAAAGGTACCAGATCGACCATTTTAGAGAACCGGTCACAAACAACCCAGATAACAGACATCTTCTGGGAAACAGGAAGATCCGAAATAAAATCCTTGGAAATATGTGTCCAGGGCCTCTCAGGGACCGGCAAAGGCAAAAGCAACCCACTAGCACGGGAACAGCAAGGCTTGGCCCGGGCGCAAGTCCCACAGGACTGCACAAAAGCACGCACATCGCGCGACAAGGAAGGCCACCAAAAGGACCTAGCAACCAAATCTCTGGTACCAAAAATCCCAGGATGACCAGCCAACACTGAACAATGAACCTCAGAAATTACCTTACTTGTCCATCTATCAGGAACAAACAGCTTCCCCACTGGACAGCGGTCAGGCCTATCAGCCTGAAATTCCCAAAGCACCCGCCAGAAATCAGGGGAGATAGCAGAAAGAATCACCCCTTCCTTAAGAATGCCAACCGGCTCAAGGACTCCAGGAGAATCAGGCGAAAAACTCCTAGAGAGGGCATCAGCCTTAACATTCTTAGATCCCGGAAGATACGAGACCACAAAATCAAAACTGGAGAAAAACAGGGACCATCGAGCCTGTCTAGGATTCAGCCGCTTGGCCGACTCGAGGTAAATCAGGTTCTTATGATCGGTCAGGACCACAACATGGTGTTTAGCTCCCTCAAGCCAATGTCGCCACTCCTCAAACGCCCACTTCATAGCCAACAACTCCCGATTGCCGACATCATAATTGCGTTCCGCAGGCAAAAACTTTCTGGGAAAAAAAAGCTCACGGTTTCATCAAAGAACCATCAGACTCCCTCTGAGACAAAACGGCCCCTGCCCCAATCTCAGAAGCGTCAACCTCAACCTGAAAAGGAAGAGAAACATCCGGCTGACGCAACACAGGGGCAGAAGTAAATCGGCGTTTAAGCTCCTGAAAGGCCTCAACAGCCTCAGAGGACCAATTCGTCACATCAGCGCCTTTCTTCGTCAAATCAGTAAGGGGCTTAACCACACTGGAAAAGTTGGCAATGAAACGGCGATAGAAATTAGCAAAGCCCAAAAATTTTTGAAGACCCTTCACAGATGTGGGTTGGATCCAGTCATGAATAGCTTGGACCTTAACAGGATCCATTTCTATAGACGAGGGAGAAAAAATAAAACCCAAAAAAGAGACCTTCTGAACTCCGAATAGGCACTTAGACCCCTTCACAAATAAAGCATTATCACGAAGGATCTGGAACACCATCCTGACCTGCTTCACATGAGACTCCCAATCATCGGAAAAAATCAAAATATCATCCAAATATACGACCATGAATTTATCAAGATAATTGCGGAAAATATCATGCATGAAAGACTGGAACACAGATGGAGCATTAGAGAGCCCGAATGGCATCACAAGGTATTCAAAATGGCCTTCGGGCGTATTAAATGCAGTTTTCCATTCGTCACCCTGTTTAATACGAACAAGATTATATGCCCCTCGGAGGTCAATCTTAGTAAACCAACTAGCCTCCTTAATCTGAGCAAACAAATCAGTAAGCAAAGGCAAGGGGTATTGGAATTTGACTGTGATCTTATTCAGAAGACGATAATCAATACAGGGTCTCAAGGAGCCATCCTTCTTAGCAACAAAAAAGAAACCCGCTCCCAATGGTGACGAAGAGGGCCGAATATGCCCCTTCTCCAAAGACTCCTTAACATAACTCCGCATGGCGGCATGCTCTGGCACAGACAGATTGAGAAGTCGGCCCTTAGGGAACTTGCAACCAGGAATCAAGTTAATAGCACAATCACAGTCCCTGTGCGGAGGAAGGGAACTGGACTTGGGCTCATCAAATACATCCTGGAAATCCGACAAAAACTCAGGGACCTCAGAAGAGGGGGAAGAGGAAATTGACATCAAAGGAACGTCACTATGTACTCCTCGACAACCCCAACTAGTCACCGACATAGTTTTCCAATCCAGCACCGGATTATGTTCCTGTAACCATGGAAATCCCAGTACAACAACATCATGCAGGTTATGCAACACCAGAAAACGGCAATTTTCCTGATGTGCAGGAGCCATGTACACATAGTCATCTGTGTCCAGTACTGAGGTTTATCCTTGGCCAAGGGTGTAGCATCAATACCCCTCAAAGGAATAGGGCTCTGCAAAGGCTGCAAGGAAAAACCACAGCGCCTGGCGAATTCTAAGTCCATTAAGTTCAGGGCAGCGCCTGAATCCACAAATGCCATGACAGAAAAGGACGACAATGAGCAAATCAGGGTCACAGATAAGAGAAATTTAGGCTGTATAGTACTAATGGTAACAGACCTAGCGACTCTTAGTACGCTTAGGGCAATCAGAGATAACATGAGCCGAATCACCACAGTAAAAACACAGCCTATTCTGACGTCTGAATTCCTGCCGTTCTATTCTAGTCAAAATCCTATCACCTTGCATAGGTTCAGGACTTTGCTCAGAGGATACTGCCATATGGTGCACAGCTTTGCGCTCGTGCAGACTCCGTTCAATCTGAATGGCTAGAGACATAGATTCGCTCAAACCGGCAGGCGTAGGAAAGCCCACCATAACATCTTTAAGGGTTTCAGAAAGACCTTTTCTGAAAATAGCAGCCAGAGCCTCTTCATTCCATTTAGTGAGCACAGACCATTTTCTAAATTTCTGGCAGTGTAACTCTGCCGCTTCCTGACCTTGACACAAGGCCAACAGGGTTTTTTTCTGCATGATCCACAGAATTAGGTTCGTCATACAATAATCCGAGCGCTTGAAAAAATGCATCTACATTCAATAATGCCGGATCCCCTGTTTCAAGAGAAAAAGCCCAGTCTTGAGGGTCACCACGCAGCAAGGATATGATGATTTTTACTTGCTGAATGGGATCACCAGAAGAACGGGGTTTCAAAGCAAAAAACAATCTGCAGTTATTTTTAAAGTTCAAATACTTGGATCTGTCCCCAAAAAACAATTCAGGAGTAGGAATTGTAGGCTCTAAAGCCGGAGTCTGGACAACATAGTCCTGGATACTCTGTACTCTTGCAGCAAGTTGATCCACACGAGAAAACAAACCCTGAACATCCATGCCAAAACATATATCCTGAACCACCCAGATATCAAGAGGAAAAAAAAGACAAACCAGAGCACAGAAAAAAAAATGGTTCAGAACTTTCTTTTACTTCTTTTGAGATGCATTTAATTCATTTTTGGCCACTTGTACTGTTATGATGCGGTGGTCTAGGAGCATCATGGAAAGAGCTCTGAAGGAAGTGGTAACTGTACTGACCGCAGTCCCTAAGCTCAACACAACACTAGAAGTAGCCGTGGGATGCTCCTAACTCTCCCTATGCACCTTGTCACAGCCTAAGAGCTAACTACCCCTAAAGATAGAAGCAGGAAAGCTATCTTGCCTCAGAGAAAATCCCCAAAGGATAGATTAGCCCCCCACAAATAATGACTGTGAGTGGAGAGGGAAAAGACATACACAGAATGAAACCAGGATGAGCACAGGAGGCCAGTCTAGCTAAATAGATAGGACAGGATGGAATACTGTGCGGTCAGTATAAAACACTACAAAAATCCACGCAGCGTTTACAAAAAATCTCCACACCTGACTAAAGGTGTGGAGGGCAAATCTGCCTCCCAGAGCTTCCAGCAAGACAGAATTAATTCACACTGATAAGCTGGACAAACATAGAAAGCACAGAATGGATAAGTCCACAATCTATGGACAGAAAAGAGCAAGCAAGAACTTAGCTTTGCTGAACTGGTCAGGATAACAGGGAACTCCAAAGAGATGTGAATCCAACCAGGAACCATTTACAAGTGGCACTGGCTGAAGAAAGAGCCAGGCCTAAATAGCCGAGCAGAAGAGACGATAAGTGGAGGCAGCTGATGACCGCTAACTCCAAGGAGCAGCCATACCACTAGAAAGCACAAGAGGGAGCCCAAGAGCAGAACTCACAAAAGTGCCACTTACAACCACCGGAGGGAGCCCAAGAGCGGAATTCACAACAGGGAGTCCAGCGACAAAATAAAGTGCTGGACTTTCTGCACCGACCAACGATGTCACAGCAGGATCCAGATCGCTGCTGCGTGTCAAACTGAACGATATCGCTATCCAGGACGCTGCAATGTCACGGATCGCTAGCGATATCGTTCAGTGTGAAGGTACCTTAAGCAGGAAGTCTGAAGGTTCACTTTCTATATTTTCATTTGTGTTTAAGGAGTGCCTGTAACATAGAGAGTGGGGGCGTTCATCACTCAATGCCTCTTCTTCTTTTAACCCCTTAGTGACGGAGCCAATTTGCAGCTTAATGACGGGGCCAATTTTTATTATTCTGACCACTCACTTTATGAGGTTATAACTCTGGAACGCTTCATGGATCCCACTGATTCTCAGATTGTTTTTTCATGACAGATTGTACTTCATGTTAGTGGTAAAATTAAATTTCTTCGATATTACGTGTTTATTTATGAAAAAAAACGGAAATATGGCAAACATTTTGAAAATGTAGCAATTTTCAACCTTTGAATTTTTATTCCATTAACCCCTTAATGACCGATAATACGTCTTTTAACCGACCTGACACATAAGAGAATAGCATCTCCATACAGGTGACAATCCAGCAGCTGTCGGTTGTGCACTATAGCTGACAACTTGCTGCATCAGCCATGATCAGTGTTTGCACCGTCCAACTCTGTTTAACCCCTTAGATGCTGCAGTCCAATAGTGACTACATCTTTATATATGGTTAAGAGTGTGGGGGCTTCCTCTTTATCCCAGTCGGTGCCCTCAGATCATGATTTTGTTGTCCTGATGTTTGCCGTGGCAATTCATGACCAAATAGCGGCCTTAGAGTCTGACGGCTGTAGTAATCTGTTCAGAAGTTAGAGGCATTTAGGTGGTAAAAATACACATTTCATTTCTGTCATACCACTTTGCATTAATTCCTGTAAAGCACCTGAAGGGTTAATAAACTACCTGACAGCAGTTTTCGATATGTCAGGGGGTGCTGTTTTTAAAATGGTATCACGTTTGGGGGTTTCTCAATATATGAGACCCCTAAAGTCACTTCAAACATGGATATGTCCCTAAAAAAATAATTTTAGTAAATTTCCTTTAAAAAATGAAAAATTGCTGCTACATTTTTAAACCTCTTAACCCCTTCCCGACCCATGACGCCACGTAGGCGTCATGAAAGTCGGTGCCATTCCGACCCATGACGCCTATGCGGCGTCATGGAAAGATCGCGTCCCTGCAGATCGGGTGAAAGGGTTAACTCCCATTTCACCCGATCTGCAGGGACAGGGGGAGTGGTAGTTTAGCCCAGGGGGGGTGGCTTCACCCCCTCGTGGCTACGATCGCTCTGATTGGCAGTTTCACTTTCAACAGCCAATCAGAGCGATTTGTAATATTTCACCCATTATAACGGGTGAAATATTACAATCCAGCCATGGCCGATGCTGAAATATCATCGGCCATGGCTGGAAATACTAGTGTGCCCCCACCCCACCCCTCCGATCGCCCCCCCACCCCCTTGATCTGGCCGGTACACTGCTCCGGCTCCCCTCCGTCCTGTGCTCCGCTCCCCCCCGTGCTCGTGTCCGCTCCCCCCGTGCTCCAATCACCCCCCCGTGCTCCAATCACCCCCCCTGCACTCCGATCCACCCCCCCCCGTGCTCCGTTCCACCCCCCCGTGCTCCATTCCAGCCCCCCCGTGCTCCGTTCCACGCCCCCCGCGCTCCGTTCCACCCCTCCCGCGCTCCGATTCCCCCCCCCGTGCTCCGATCCCCCCCCCCCCCCGTGGTCCCCCCCCACCCTATCATACTTACCGATCCAGCCGTGGTCCCGTCCGTCTTCTCCCGGGCGCCGCCATCTTCCAAAATGGCGGGCGCATGCGCAGTGCGCCCGCCGAATCTGCCGGCCGGCAGATTCGTTCCAAAGTGCATTTTGATCACTGAGATAGATTATATCTCAGTGATCAAAATAAAAAAAATAATAAATGACCCCCCCCCTTTGTCACCCCCATAGGTAGGGACAATAAAAAAATAAAGAAATTTTTTTTTTTCCACTAATGTTAGAATAGGGTTAGGGTTAGGGTTAGGGGTAGGGCTAGGGGTAGGGTTAGGGTTAGGGGTAGGGTTAGGGCTAGGGTTAGGGGTAGGGTTAGGGTTAGGGGTAGGGTTAGGGTTAGGAATGTGCACACGTATTCTGGTCCTCTGCGGATTTGATAAATCCGCAGTGCTAAACCGCTGCGGATTTATGGCGGATTTACCGCGTTTTTATGCGCATTTCACTGCGGTTTTACAATTACGATTTTCTATTGGAGCAGTTGTAAAACCGCTGCGGAATCCGCACAAAGAAGTGACATGCTGCGGAATGTAAACCGCTGCGTTTCCGTGCAGTTTTTCCGCAGCATGTGTACAGTGATTTTTGTTTCCCGTAGGTTTACATTGAACTGTAAACTCATGGGAAACTGCTGCGGATCCGCAGCGTTTTCCGCAGCGTGTGCACATACCTTTAGAATTAGGCTATGTGCACACGGTGCGGATTTGGCTGCGGATTCGCAGCAGTGTTCCATCAGGTTTACAGTACCATGTAAACATATGGAAACCAAATCCGCTGTGCCCATGGTGCAGAAAATACCGTGCGGAAACGCTGCGTTGTATTTTCCGCAGCATGTCAATTCTTTGTGCGGATTCCGCAGCGTTTTACACCTGTTCCTCAATAGGAATCCGCAGGTGAAATCCGCACAAAAAACACTGGAAATCCGCGGAAAATCCGCAGGTAAAACACAGTGCCTTTTACCCGCGGATTTTTCAAAAATGGTGTGGAAATATCTCACACGAATCCGCAACGTGGGCACATAGCCTTAGGGTTAGGGTTGGAATTAGGGTTGTGGTTAGGGTTAGGGGTGTGTTGGGGTTAGTGTTGTGGTTAGGGGTGTGTTGGGGTTAGGGTTGTGATTAGGGTTATGGCTACAGTTGGGATTAGGGTTAGGGGTGTGTTGGGGTTAGTGTTGGAGTTAGAATTGAGGGGTTACCACTGTGTAGGCACATCAGGGGTCTCCAAACGCAACATGGCGCCACCATTGATTCCAGCCAATCTCGTATTCAAAAAGTCAAATGGTGCTCCCTCACTTCCGAGCCCTGACGTGTGCCCAAACAGTGGTTTACCCCCACATATGGGGTACCAGCATACTCAGGACAAACTGCGCAACAATTACTGGGGTCCAATTTCTCCTGTTACCCTTGTGAATCTAAAAAAATGCTTGCTAAAACATAATTTTTGAGGAAAGAAAAATGATTTTTTATTTTCACGGCTCTGCGTTGTAAACTTCTATGAAGCACTTGGGGGTTCAAAGTGCTCACCACATATCTAGATAAGTTCCTTGGGGGGTCTAGTTTCTAAAATGGGGTCACTTGTGGGGGGTTTCTACTGTTTAGGCACACCAGGGGCTCTGCAAACGCAACGTGACACCCGCAGACCATTCCATCAAAGTCTGCATTTCAAAAGTCACTACTTCCCTTCTGAGCCCCGACGTGTGCCCAAACAGTGGTTTACCCCCACATATGGGGTATCAGCGTACTCAGGAGAAACTGGACAACAACTTTTGGGGTCCAATTTCTCCTGTAACCCTTGGGAAAATAAAAAATTCTGGGCTAAATAATTATTTTTGAGGAAAGAAAACGTATTTATTATTTTCACGGCTCTGCATTATAAACTTCTATGAAGCACTTGGGGGTTCAAAGTGCTCACCACACATCTAGATAAGTTCCTTTGGGGGTCTAGTTTCCAAAATGGGGTCACTTGTGGGGGGTTTCTACTGTTAAGCCACATCAGGGGCTCTGCAAACGCAACGTGACGCCCACAGAGCATTCCATCAAAGTCTGCATTTCAAAACGTCACTACTTCACTTCCGAGCCCCGGCATGTGCCCAAACAGTGATTTACCCCCACATATGGGGTATCAGCGTACTCAGGAGAAACTGGACAACAACTTTTGGGGTCAAATTTCTCCTGTTACCCTTGGGAAAATAAAAAATTGCAGGCTAAAAGATCATTTTTGAGAAAATAATTTTTTTTTTTTATTTTCATGGCTCTGCGTTATAAACTTCTGTGAAGCACTTGGGGGTTCAAAGTCCTCACCACACATCTAGATTAGTTCCTTTGGGGGTCTAGTTTCTAAAATGGTGTCATTTCTGGGGGATCTCCAATGTTTAGGCACACAGGGGCTCTCCAAACGTGACATGGTGTCCGCTAATGATTGGAGCTAATTTTCCATTTAAAAAGCCAAATGGCGTGCCATCCCTTCCGAGCCCTGCCGTGCGCCCAAACAGTGGTTTACCCCCACATATGGGGTATCAGCGTACTCAGGACAAACTGGACAACAATATTTGGGGTCCAATTTCTCCTATTATCCTTGGCAAAATAGGAAATTCCAGGCTAAAAAATCATTTTTGAGGAAAGAAAAATTATTTTTTATTTTCATGGCTCTGCGTTATAAACTTCTGTGAAGCACCTGGGGGTTTAAAGTGCTCAATATGCATCTAGATAAGTTCCTTGGGGGGTCTAGTTTCCAAAATGGGGTCACTTGTGCGGGAGCTCCAATGTTTAGGCACACAGGGGCTCTCCAAACGCGACATGGTGTCCGCTAACAATTGGAGCTAATTTTCCATTCAAAAAGTCAAATGGCGCGCCTTCTCTTCCGAGCCCTGCCGAGTGCCCAAACAGTGGTTTACCCCCACATATGAGGTATCGGCGTACTCGGGAGAAATTGCCCAACAAATTTTATGATCCATTTTATCCTACTGCCCATGTGAAAATGAAAAAATTGAGGCGAAAAGAATTTTTTTGTGAAAAAAAATTACTTTTTCATTTTTACAGATCAATTTGTGAAGCACCTGAGGGTTTAAAGTGCTCACTAGGCATCTAAATTAGTTCCTTGGGGGGTCTAGTTTCCAAAATGGGGTCACTTGTGGGGGAGCGCCAATGTTTAGGCACACAGGAGCTATCCAAACGCGACATGGTGTCCGCTAACGATGGAAATAATTTTTCATTCAAAAAGTCAAATGGCGCTCCTTCCCTTCCGAGCCTTACCATGTGCCCAAACAGTGGTTTACCCCCACATGTGAGGTATCGGTGTACTCAGGAGAAATTGCCCAACACATTTTAGGATCCATTTTATCCTGTTGCCCATGTGAAAATGAAAAAATTGAGGCTAAAAGAATTTTTTTGTGAAAAAAAAGTACTTTTTCATTTTTACGGATCAATTTGTGAAGCACCTGGGGGTTCAAAGTGCTCACTATGCATCTAGATAAGTTCCTTGGGGCGTCTAGTTTCCAAAATGGGGTCACTTGTGGGGGAGCTCCAATTTTTAGGCACACGGGGGCTCTCCAAACGTGACATGGTGTCCGCTAAAGAGTGGAGCCAATTTTTGATTCAAAAAGTCAAATGGCGCTCCTTCCCTTCCAAGCCCTGCCATGCGCCAAAACAGTGGTTTTCCCCCACATATGAGGTATCAGCGTACTCAGGACAAATTGGACAACAACTTTCGTGGTTCAGTTTCTCCTTTTACCATTGGGAAAATAAAAAAATTGTTGCTAAAAGATAATTTTTGTGACTAAAAAGTTAAATGTTCATTTTTTCCTTCCATGTTGCTTCTGCTGCTGTGAAGCACCTGAAGAGTTAATAAACTTCTTGAATGTGGTTTTGAGTACCTTGAGGGGTGCAGTTTTTAGAATGGTGTCACTTTTGGGTATTTTCAGCCATATAGACCCCTCAAACTGACTTCAAATGTGAGGTGGTCCCTAAAAAAAATGGTTTTGTAAATTTCGTTGTAAAAATGACAAATCGCTGGTCGAATTTCAACCCTTATAACTTCCTAACAAAAAAAAATTTTGTTTCCAAAATTGTGCTGATGTAAAGTAAACATGTGGGAAATGTTATTTATTAACTATTTTGTGTCACATATCTCTCTGGTTTAACAGAATAAAAATTCAAAATGTGAAAATTGCGAAATTTTCAAAATTTTCGCCAAATTTCCGTGTTTATCACAAATAAATGCAGAATTTATTGACCTAAATTTACCACTAACATGAAGCCCAATATGTCACGAAAAAACAATCTCAGAACCGCTAGGATCCGTTGAAGCGTTCCTGAGTTATTACCTCATAAAGGGACACTGGTCAGAATTGCAAAAAACGGCAAGGTCTTTAAGGTCAAAATAGGCTGGGTCTTGAAGGGGTTAAAATGCTAAAAAAATAAAATAACATTTTACAAATGGTGCTGATGTTAAGCAGTCATGAGGGAAATGTTATTTATTAATGGTTTGCTGTGGTATGACCATCTGGATTAAAGGGATAATTATTAAAAATTTTGAAAATTGCAAATTTTTTAACATTTTTCTCAAATTTTTTATATTTTTTATAAATAAACACAAAAAATATTGACCTAAATTTACCATTATCATAAAGTATAATGTGTCACGAAAAAACAGTCTCAGGCTGTGTTCACACGTTCCGTTTTTTTCGCGGTTTTTCCCGATAAAAACGCTATAAAACCGCAAAAAAACCGCATACAATAAGCATCCCATCATTTAGAATGAATTCCACATGTTTTGTGCACATGATGCGTTTTTTTCCGCAAAAAAAACCGCATCAGGCACAAAATCCGGACATGCTCTATCTTTTTGCGTTTTTTTTTGTGGATTGCCCACTCCAAAATGCATTGGGAAGTGTCCGGAAAAAACCGCGGCAAAAACGCGTCAAAACCACGGCAAAAACGCACGCGGTTTTCTTGCGGATTTCATGCAGAAAATGTCCGGAATTCTCAGGAATTTTCTGCATGAATTCCTGAACGTGTGCACATAGCCTCAAAATCATTGGGATTTGTTGAAGCGTTGCAGAGTTATTACCACATAAAGTGACCCTGGTCAGAATTCAAAAACCTGGCTCCGTCACTAAGGGGTTAAATCGAGAGAGATATGTCACCCAAAATACTTAACAAGTAACATTTCCCACATGTCTACGTTACATCAGCACAATTTTGGAAACACACATATATATATTTTTTTGTTATGAAGTTATAAGGGTTAAAAGTTAACTAGTGATTGCTCATTTTTCCAAGAAAACTTACAAAACCATTTTTTTTAAGGATCACCTCACATTTGAAGTGACTTTTGGGGGTCAGTATAACAGAAATACCCAAAAGTGACACCATTCTAAAAACTGCACCCCTCAAGGTACTCAAAGCCACATTCAAGAAGTTTATTAACCCTTCAGGTTCTTCACGAGAACTAAAGCAATGTGAAAGGAAAAATTGAACATTTTTACTTTTTTTTCACAAATTTACTTTTGAACTATTTTTTTTTAATTTTCACAAGGGTATCAGGAGAAAATGGACCACAAAATTAGTTGTGCAATTTCTCCTGAGTACGCCGATACTCCATATGTGGGGGAAGCCACTGTGTTGTTGCATAGCAGGGCTTGGAAGGGAGGGAGCACCATTTGACTTTTTTGAATGCAAAATTGGCTGGAATCAATGGCGAGCGCCACGTCGCGTTTGGAGACCTCCTGATATATCTACACAGTGGAAACCCCCCCCAATTCTAACCACAACCCTAACCCCAACACATCCCTAAAAACAACTCCAACCGTAACCCTAACCGCAACAAACCCCTAACCATAACCCTAATCATAATCCTAACTCACCCCTCGCTCTAGCCCTAACTTTAGCCAAACTCACTCTAGCCTAACTCTAACCCAAATGTAAACAAATTTATTTTTTTTATTACATTATTGTTCCCTATCTAAGGGGGTGATAAAAGGGGTTTTTATTTACATTTTTTTTTTTGATCACTGTGATAGACCCTTCACTGTGATCAAAATTAACCAATAGGAAAATTTTCCTATTGTTGCTGATGCCGGCCAGCAAATTTCGCCGGGCGCACTGCGCATGCGCCTGACATTTTCTTACTGAACGAAGAAGCTGGGGGACATCACGGTGGGATTCCTGGACTCTAGAGGTACGGGGGGGGGGGGGGGCGATGGTGGGACCCTATTTCTCCTCTGATGGGATCACACATCAGTAAAAATCGATCCGAATCACGTTCTCTGAGGGCGCTATACACTTTTTCCGGTGCTGTGGTTTAAGTACCCTTAATTGCCGCCGTGAAAAGGTGTATCAGCGGTCGTTAAGGGATTAATTAGCTTTTTCTGAAAGTTAAATTTTTAAAGGGGTTTTCCTGGAATACATTACTTCCGCTTATCGGTTTGTGCAGGATTGAAATAATTAAGAGCTGTTACTCCTGTGACACCTCTCTGCAGTGGTCCCCAACCAGTGGCTTCCAGCTCTGAGCTGTATTGGTGTCCTCAGGGGCATTATTTCTTGTATTTCTTATTGAGGAGGGTCCTCGGGGAGCATTGCTACATGTAAAGGGGACATTGTTACCTTTTGAAGGGGCACTCAGGCCATTACTACTTTATAAGGGGCTTTTGGGAGATTATTCCATTTTTAAATGCGCACTTGGTTCATTATTACTTGATAAGTGGGGCGCACTTGGGGCATTGCCACTTGAGAATGGGGGGACACTTGGGGCATTGCCACTTGAGAAGTGGGGCGCGCTTGGGGCATTGCCACTTGAGAAGTGGGGCGCGCTTGGGGCATTGCCACTTGAGAAGGGGGGCGCGCTTGGGGCATTGCCACTTGAGAAGGGGGGCGCGCTTGGGGCATTGCCACTTGAGAAGTGGGGCGCGCTTGGGGCATTGCCACTTGAGAAGGGGGGCGCGCTTGGGGCATTGCCACTTGAGAAGGGGGGCGCGCTTGGGGCATTGCCACTTGAGAAGGGGGGCGCGCTTGGGGCATTGCCACTTGAGAAGGGGGGCGCGCTTGGGGCATTGCCACTTGAGAAAGGGGGCGCGCTTGGGGCATTACTATACTTGACATTGTTGACAAGAGGCGCGCGTTTGGGGCATTGCTATATTTGACAATGGGGGGCGCATTTGGGGCATTGCTATACTTGACAAGGGGGGGCACACGCTTATGGCATTGCTATATTTGACAAGGGGGGCACACGCTTGGGGCATTGCTATATTTGACAAGGGGGGGGCACACGCTTGGGCCATTGCTATATTTGACAAGGGAGGCACACGCTTGGGGTTTCTAAGATTTCTTTGCCTAGAATGTGGCTTGTGACCCTCTGAGCTGAATGTGGCTCTGAAGGTAGGAAGGCTGGTGACCATTGATTTACAGGGCACAGCCGTGACGCCATGACTGCAGCCAATCCCTGTGCTAAGCTTCTCTTCTGATGCAGACAGCACAAGCCGTGGAGCGGAGTGATTGTCTGCAGCTATAATTACCTGAATGTTTCTTCCTATCGTGGAGTAATGGCGCCCTCATGTTGGTATATGTATCTGGCATATTAGTATGATAAGTGGTTAACTTTGTGAAATTTCAGCCATCGACACTTTTGAAAGCTTCAATCTGCCATTTTCTTTTGTTTTGTAGGTGCCGCCATTGCTGGGGTTTACAGAGCTGCCGCCAAGGACATGGCTCCTCTCGTCGCTCTGGTCTACGGCGTGGGACAGACCTTCTGTGTGCTTGTCATTTCCTTCTTAAGGGTTTTAGCAACTTTGTAACCTAATCCATCAATACCTTCCGGACCTCCGAGGATGCACATCGTGGCTGGACTTGGCATTGAATGAGGAAAGCGCCACATCCGAGCCGCGCAGCCATGTCTATATTACAATGGAGTTTCTGATTGTCACATTGCCTTCACACAAGTCCTCCTAGAAGGCCACGGCGGTGGCCCTGGATGAGCCGATGCCAGCAAGTTCAGCGTTCTATTTTAGAGAATGGACTTAGGATTTCTGGTCCTGGTGGTTCTGTACCTGGGCTATGGTGGTGGTACAGATGAGGGGCTTCTAGGGGATAACGCCCGGATACACTGTGGGGTCCGTAGATGAGCCCCAAACACTTATGTCCAGGGGAGGAAAGTCATTGTGTGAGGATCCTCTAATAGCGAGGCCCAAGTATCATGGCTGGTGTAACCTGAACCAGTAGATGGGAGCTTCTGCTGCATGGCAGAGGCGCCGTTACTGGGACAGCAATTTGCCATGTAGCCGGGGTCTTTGGGTAAATTTGTACAGTTGAAAGATCTGCTGAATATTAATTTTGCATTGAAAAGATTTTACATAAATCCACAGATTGTCCATTTTATGCTGCAAAATCCACACAATTCGGAGCAAATATTTCCGCTGTGAAAAAGCTGCAGCTAATATGTCCCGTGTGGATGTCTTAAAAAATATATATATCTGTGCCTCCCTGTATTTTTTTTTTTTTGGGAGCTTTTCTTGTATTGTAATTAACCCTTTCTAAAGCCAATTCTGCCCCATTTGCCAGATGTCATTTTAGAAGTATTTTAACTTTTTATTCAGTTGATTTTAAGTCTTAATGCTGCTGAACCCAGATTGCTTTATTTTTTTTTCTGGGATTGCAAAGAGATGGGGATTGCGTTCTGAAAAGAATCTCTCCCAGTGTTTATTGGCGGCCAATGAATTTTAATATTTTATTTTTTCTGGTTGAAACTGTTGTAAAAACTCCCAGGATAACTTTAGAGATGGATAAGTAATGGGTAATAATGAATTTTGTATTATTTGAAATAGGCAGCGACATTAAAGGGCCACTGGATCAAAGTGCGAGATGATTCTCAATGCATCTAAAGGCCCCCCATACACATTGGACCAATGTCGGCCGAACCCACCCACAGATGGGTTTGGCCAACACTCCTAAGTATACGGGGGCGACAACCAACTGATTGTCAGATCGGGCATGTCCAATTTCAGAGATAAGCCACCGGCAGAGGTGTCTATTGCCTGCTTTCTCGTAGAGGACACAGGAGCGCTCGACCAGCAGATGGGAGAGACGGGCAAAGCTTAATTCGGCCGACAGCCATGTAATGTGTATGGCCGACAATACAGAGCCGAGTCGGGGTGAACGCCCCTTGTCAGAGCTATGCTCTCCATGTAGCCTACGACATGACGTGTGTGTACATACCATTGTGAATGTTTAAGTAGATCCTCCTGTATATTATAACTTGCACTTTACAACGAGACGGCTTTTTCTGGAGATGCTTTTTGAGGATTTCGTATTTGGGATATTCTCTCTGTAAATGCATGTAATTATATTGATTTTTATATCCTTTATAAAGTGTAATATTTGACTATTATATATGCAAATCCTAAAACAAATTCCAGCCACAGGTGCATAGTTCATAGTCCTGATCCATTCGTGGCTCCCAGCCCAAGCTCATATCGGGCTGTCCGGTTCGGGTCAGGAGCCCTGTAGCCGGTCCGTACAACGCAGTCCTTACCTCTTACGCTCGGGGTCTCAACAATGTTCTGTCATCCAAGAAAATTGGTCCTATTATGCTGATCACACTGTAATCAGACTCTGATCGGGGGACGAGTCTGATCTGTCAAAACGACGGATAGCACTCTTCTGAGTTTTACAGTCATGTGCATGAGCCCTTACGGTGACACAGCGATATGTGAATACGGGCTAGGCGTAGATAAGCCAATTGTAGAGCACTGATAACTATTAGTGTGATAGAGCTGCTCACACTGTGCAGGTTCTTTTGATGCATAGATGCATAATTTTGGTTCAATGTTTCAAAATCGTTGCATTTTTGCACTGTGCAGCAAAAATAACACAATATATGTGATAGCGGTCATAGACTTGGCCTCCATATGCCTAAAATAGGTTGAATGAATTGTAAGCTTTTATTCCCCCACCCCACGACACATGCATTCTTGTTTCACCCCAGTGTGCACTTAGTGGGGAAAAAAGGCAGCTTCTCGCAGAGCAGAAGATCAAGCGTGTAAATGGGAGTGTACCTGATCCTCTCTGGGAGATAATGCCTCCAGGTCAAGACCCCTAGAATTCTGCTTGGCCTTCAGGGAATATTTACGGCTTATTAAAGCACCCACCAAAAACTAGTGTTTGCTGTCTAGGATCGCCTAAAGAAAGCTCATTTCCGGTAATGCCTGTTCCCTAATTATTTAACCATCTAAGACCCCGGACAGATGATGTCAGGTAAGCCACCTCTAGAAGAGTCTGGAAGCGGCTCTCTCATAACACCGGAACACTCGGCAAGGCGAGTGCTCCTGTGTACAGAGGAGTCCGGAGAAAGTTGCTGTCGGAACAAACCATCATTGTCTGACAACCATCATTCTTCATGGGGGTTTTCCTAATCGCATAAGATGTGATATCTTTTTCTTGGTTTGGCTGAGATTAGTTTTAAACATAAGGAACACCCTTTACGGGTTTTTATAAATGTGACATCGCCCTGCCTTCCTTGACTTGTCGTCCTCCTGCTTCCTCATTTAGTCAGGGTCTTGACATAATTAACCTTTGTACTTGGTTTGACACCGATCTCTTGCACCAGCAGGCATCTACCTGATGATACAGTTAAGCATGTCGGGCTATTGGGCTGTGGCACATTTTTGTTGCTGTTAGGTCCTAATTCTACAACAAAAAATCTGCAACAGATCACCACATAATGCTTGTGAATGGGGCTCTGAAATCCTCTCCCATGTACAGCAGAATTTGAGAACATGAGCTGAGGATTTTAATATCGATATTTAATGTTTGTTTTATTACTAATATTCAGAATCTGCCACAGATTATTCCCAACAGTATGCAAGAGTGGAAATCTGTGCCCAAACCGGTGTGTGACTCATGCAGTTGGTGATATTATGTAAACTGAACACATGCACAAGGAAGTTGCACTGTGCATGTTTCTCACCTAAAGGACCTGTCATTTGCTTAATGGAGTTAAATAACTCGTTAAAAAACACTTTCCTGATGCTGTCGTTTTTTTCTATTTTATACTGAGTCACTCCATTGCAGAGATTTTCACATATGTTGCTTTTCGATCACACCATGTGAAATCTCTGCTTGCAGACCAACTTAGGAGTTTATTTGCAGTCTTCTCTGGAGGCGTGCAGTTTCACTCCGCTCTCTCCTAGACACTGCCAATCATAGCTTGGCATTATCTAAGACTGTTAAACTGCTGGATCAACTGCTAAGTTGTGATTGGCAGCATCTGCAGGGAGGGGTGAAAGATCACACCCCCAGAGAAGAAGCTGTAGAAACGCCCAGATGCACTACAAGCAGAGATTTCACATACTGCGCTCCAGAAGAACTAAACGTGAATGTCTGTATTGGTGCAATGCAGTGTAAAATGGAAAAAAGCAGCAGGATCAGTAGTTCGCAGGGATCTGTACAATATATTTAACCAATATATTTTAAATCAGGGGGCAGGTCCTCTTTAAAAGTCCAGAAGCAGTGTTGTATTGGATGTAGAGACCAGGACTACCAAGCCATAAAGGCACATACTTTATTTTTCTGTAAGTTGTATTACCTATGATGCTCTTTAAGGCTCTTTTCAGGCTTGCTCTGGTTCCGATGTAAATTATTGGATCATTGAATGTCACATCTAAAAAGCATAGTCTTAATTTAATTAGAAAACTACATAAATGGCTCCAGCATCTATGTCGCCACTTTGCGCACCTTTTACGTCATACTTTGACCAATTGTTCCTTTAATATTAGAGGGGTTGTTTCAAAAGGTAAAGTTTTTTATTTTTCTACTAATATTTCTAATATTGGTGTTACTGTGTTTATATAATGATTAAAATGTTTGACTATTATATGCGTGTTCTGCTTCTTCCAATCTGACTGCTTGCGATATTGGATGATATCATTAGAAATCTCACTGGTGTCCAGAGATCCCACCACATATTTTACAGCAAAGTAAAAAGATACTCATGAAAACTGCTAAGAGGAGCATTTTTAGCCAACGAGAAGAGTGTAGTTTGCAAAAATTTGAAGTTGTAATGTACTTTGCGCAGAAGTTAGCAGTGCTGAAATACACTTTTTAAGCGAAGAGTCAGACGGCCGTATAACGTGGAGGAGGATCACAAGACAATGCCCAGACTGGCTAGCGGCTTTCCCGACCCGAGTGTGAAAGCTGCATAGAAAATAGGAATTATTCCTATCGGTAATTGTATTTCCAGGAGTCCATCTTGTCAGCACGACAGGAGGTAGTCCTACTCATCCTCTAGGGACAGGAAACACACGAGGTTCAAAGTCCCCCTTCCACCACACCCTCAGTGTCTACCAATCGCCACACCAGGATGGATACAACTCTATTTTATTAAATTCTTACATACAAATATTAATCTCACATCAGCTTTCAGAATTCAGGGGAGGGAATGTAATGGTGCTGTCATAATGGGCTCCTGGAAGTACAATTACCGGTAGGACTAATTCCTATTTTCTATGCAGCTGTCACACTCTGGTCGGGAAAGCTGCTAGCCAGTCCTATTTTCCCCAGGATGTCCCTCATGACAGGAGAAATATCAAATCAATGGCATATCAGGGCAGGACTATTGCCTGCAGGACTGTCTGTATGTTAACTGCTGACCTGACATTACATCTAGTTGGTAGTGTCTACAGAAAGTCGTTATATCAGACCAAGTTGTGGCCCTACAGATTTGGTCTATGGAAGCCCCTGCTCTTTCTGCCAGGGATACGAATATCGCTCTTGTGGAGTGAGCTTTAAAGTTAAGCGGGGACTCTCTATATGGTTGATGTAATCCAACTGGGTAAAGTTGGCTTTGAGGCTTTCTTGCCCTCATTCTTCCCTGCGTACTGTATGAACAAGATCAAGTCCTGCTTCCAGGGAGCTGTGATGTCTGACATCCAGTGTGTGGAATATCCTTTCTCGTTCTTCGGGAGCTGACAAAATGATGGAAGAATGAACTCTTGGCTCAAATTTGTCTTTGATACTACCTTTGGCAAGAAAGAAGGGTCAAGCTTAATAGGGATCCTTTACTTAACAGTTCCTGGATTTCCCCTAATTGTTTTGCAGAGGCGACTGCGACCAGAAATGTCTTCATGGAGAGAAAGTTAGTGTTAAATTCTTTCTAGGGTTCAAAGGGAGATCTGCGTAGTGTCCCTAACACTAGGTTTAGGTCCCATGGTGAACAGTTTCTCTGATTGTGGGTCTTAACCTAGTAACTGCTCGAGTAAACTTTACAACCAATGGGTGGTCTGCTAGAAGGAAGTGCATAAAGGTGCTAATCACACCTGATTGCCCTTAACTGGGGATATATTCACATGCAGGAGTCTGCTATAGACTCAGTCTGCTGCAAATCATCTTTTAACTTCCATCTTTTAAATTACATCTTTTTAATTATGATTCTGAATTAGACTGAATTCTAGAATGCATTTGGCTACTCATCACTACTACAATATTATCATCATCTGCACCATCTAATCGAGCTGTTCTCCTCTTCCCACAGGTATGCACTGACTTTACCCAGCTCTCCCTGGCTCCAGAATATCTCTGTATACTGCATTGATTTTCCATGGTATGCACTGACTTTACCCAGCTCTCCCTGGCTCCAGAATATCTCTGTATACTGCATTGATTTTCCATGGTATGCACTGACTTTACCCAGCTCTCCCTGGCTCCAGAATATCTCTGTATACTGCATTGATTTTCCATGGTATGCACTGACTTTACCCAGCTCTCCCTGGCTCCAGAATATCTCTGTATACTGCATTGATTTTCCATGGTATGCACTGACTTTACCCAGCTCTCCCTGGCTCCAGAATATCTCTGTATACTGCATTGATTTTCCATGGTATGCACTGACTTTACCCAGCTCTCCCTGGCTCCAGAATATCTCTGTATACTGCATTGATTTTCCATGGTATGCACTGACTTTACCCAGCTCTCCCTGGCTCCAGAATATCTCTGTATACTGCATTGATTTTCCATGGTATGCACTGACTTTACCCAGCTCTCCCTGGCTCCAGAATATCTCTGTATACTGCATTGATTTTCCATGGTATGCACTGACTTTACCCAGCTCTCCCTGGCTCCAGAATATCTCTGTATACTGCATTGATTTTCCATGGTATGCACTGACTTTACCCAGCTCTCCCTGGCTTCTGAATGTCTCTGTATATTGCACTGGCTTTTCTATGCTTCCCCTGGATCTGAGTGTCTTGGTGCAGCACATATAATCCTTTTAGTATGCTTTCTTACCTATCAGCTTGTTTTCCATGACCTGTTTTCATGTCTCTCATTGTGTGATCCTGGCATCTCTTTGAGTGGTCAGTCTTACCCCTCCCTCACTTTATGACCTTTGCTTAACTCTCTACATCTGGTCTCCCATACCCAGCCACCCCCTCATTCACACCTGATTGCCCTTAACTGGGGATATATTCACATGCAGGAGTCTGCTATAGACTCAGTCTGCTGCAAATCATCTTTTAACTTCCATCTTTTAAATTACATCTTTTTAATTATGATTCTGAATTAGACTGAATTCTAGAATGCATTTGGCTACTCATCACTACTACAATATTATCATCATCTGCACCATCTAATCGAGCTGTTCTCCTCTTCCCACAGGTATGCACTGACTTTACCCAGCTCTCCCTGGCTCCAGAATATCTCTGTATACTGCATTGATTTTCCATGGTATGCACTGACTTTACCCAGCTCTCCCTGGCTCCAGAATATCTCTGTATACTGCATTGATTTTCCATGGTATGCACTGACTTTACCCAGCTCTCCCTGGCTTCTGAATGTCTCTGTATATTGCACTGGCTTTTCTATGCTTCCCCTGGATCTGAGTGTCTTGGTGCAGCACATACAATCCTTTTAGTATGCTTTCTCACCTATGAGCTTGTTTCCACGACCTGTTTTCATGTCTCTCATTGTGTGATCCTGGCATCTCTTTGAGTGGTCAGTCTTACCCCTCCCTCACTTTATGACCTTTGCTTAACTCTCTACATCTGGTCTCCCATACCCAGCCACCCCCTCATTCACACCTGATTGCCCTTAACTGGGGATATATTCACATGCAGGAGTCTGCTATAGACTCAGTCTGCTGAAAATCATCTTTTAACTTCCATCTTTTAAATTACATCTTTTTAATTATGATTCTGAATTAGACTGAATTACATCTTTTTAATTATGATTCTGAATTAGACTGAATTACATCTTTTTAATTATGATTCTGAATTAGACTGAATTGGACTGGAATTGACTGGAAGGTAACAGAATACCAACCACTACAATGTTTCGGTTTCTTTTCTCTTTCACCCCCATACTACTTTCCTTCTTACAATCTCCTGCAATCCCTCCTCCTAGTAAGGAACTAGTCATTTCTTCCTCCATACTCCCCAGCCATCTCACCTTCCCCTCAGAACTGTTCCTCCACATACAATCCTTTTTCTCCAGACACACACGGCCACATCATGTCCTATCCTGCTCCCACCTTCTAATGATCTGTCTGTTACTCCTCATTGCTGGTGACATATCCCCAAATCCCGGCCCTCCCCAATTCATCCCCACACTCGTTTCTAACCCCCTGCCACGATCCTCCGCACGTTTTCCCAACCACGATAACCTCATACCCATTCATCCAGCCCCCACTCCCCCGCTCCCCCTACTTGGAGCACTATGGAACGCACGCTCCATCTGCAACAAACTGCCATTTATCCATGACCTCTTCATCACCAACAAACTCTCCTTCCTCGGCCTCACTGAAACCTGGCTCACCCCCTCTGACTCGGCCTCTCCAGCTGCGCTCTCCTATGGCGGATTCCACCTCTCTCACACCCCTCGCCCCAGCAACAAACGCGGTGGAGGAGTTGGCTTGCTCCTGTCCGACACCTGCTCCTTTACTCCAATCCCGCTACCACCCTCCGCTACTCTTCCCTCGCTTGAGGTGCACTCTGTCCGCATCTATTCCCCCTCCAACCTCCAGCTGGCTGTCATCTACCGCCCCCCAGAACTAGCCATCTCCACCTTTCTCGACCACTTCACCACCTGGCTACTTCATTTCCTCTCTGTTGACATCCCCACTATCATCATGGGTGATTTCAATGTCCCCATTGACACTTTCAACTCAGCTACCTCTAAACTTTTATCACTGACTGCCTCCTTTGGCCTCACTCAATGGTCCTCTGAGGCCACTCACAAAGATGGCCACACGCTGGACCTCATCTTCACCCGCCTCTGCTCCCTTACTAACCTCACTAACACACCCCTCCCCCTGTCTGACCACAACCTACTGACATTCTCGTCCCTCTCCTCTCCTAGTGTGCAACCCCCACTCCACAAACTCACTCACCCTCGCAGAAATCTCAAACATCTCAACTTACAATCACTCTCTGAGTCCCTTCTCCCTCTCACAGACATAGCCTCCCTTCATGACACAGATGCTGCTGCCACTTTTTATAACACCACAATAACAACAACACTCGATTCGGCCACCCCACTCATGCATAGTAAAACTCGTACAATTAACAGGCAGCCCTGGCTGACCAGCCTGACCAAAGAATTGAGACGGGCTTCCAGGATTGCTGAGCGGAGATGGAAGCAATCCCGCTCTGCCGACCACTTCACTGCATACAAGCAGTCCCTCGCCAGCTTCAAGTCTGCGCTCACTGCCGCAAAACAAACTTACTTCTCATCCCTCATATCCTCCCTGTCCCACAACCCTAAACAGCTTTTCAACACTTTCAATTCTCTACTCCGTCCCCCCGCACCTCCTCCCTCCCCCCTCATTTCTGCTGATGACTTCGCCTCTTTCTTTAAACAGAAGATCGATACGATCAGAGAAAGCTTTGGCCCACAGCGCCCACTGCCCCTCTTAGCTGCTCAACCCTGCTCCTCCAAAACCAGCTTCTCCACCATGACAGAAGATCAGCTCTCCACCCTCCTGTCAAGATCACACCTCACCACCTGCACGCTTGACCCGCTCCCGTCCCACCTCATCCCTAACCTTTCCACGGTCTTCATCCCAACCCTAACGCACCTCTTCAACCTCTCACTCACAACAGGTGTCTTTCCCTCATCCTTCAAGCATGCCAAGATCACACCCATCCTCAAAAAGCCCTCCCTCGACCCATCCTCTGTGTCTAGCTATCGCCCAATATCTCTTCTCCCTTATGCCTCCAAATTGCTGGAGCAACACGTCCATCTTGAACTGTCCTCCCACTTCTCCTCCTGCTCCCTCTTTGATCGGTTACAATCAGGCTTCCGTTCCCATCACTCAACTGAAACTGCCCTAACTAAAGTCACCAATGACCTACTAACTGCCAGGAGCAAGCGACACTACTCTGTCCTCCTTCTCCTGGACTTGTCTTCTGCCTTTGACACTGTAGACCACTCCCTTTTGCTACAAATCCTCTCATCCCTTGGCATCACAGACTTGGCCCTTTCCTGGATCTCGTCATATCTGACAGACCGAACATTCAGTGTCTCCCTCCCCCACACCACCTCCTCACTTCGCCCCTTGTCAGTCGGTGTTCCTCAAGGCTCTGTTCTAGGACCCCTACTCTTCTCCATCTACACTTTCGGCCTGGGACAGCTCATAGAATCCCACGGTATGCAGTACCATCTCTACGCTGACGACACGCAGATCTACCTCTCCGGACCTGACCTCTCCTCCTTGCTTACCAAAATCCCGCACTGTCTGTCTGCCATTTCAGCCTTCTTTTCTGCTCGCTTTCTACAACTGAACATGGACAAAACAGAATTCATCATCTTTCCCCCATCTCACTCTACCCCTCCACCAGACCTATCCATCAATGTCAATGGCTGCTCACTATCCCCAGTCCCACACGCCCGGTGCCTCGGGGTGATCCTCGACTCTGCCCTCTCTTTCAAGCCACATATCCAAGCCCTTGGCTCCTCCTGTCGTCTCAAACTCAAAAATATTTCCCGGATCCGTGCTTTCCTTGACCGCAACACTGCAAAAACGCTAGTGCATGCCCTTATCATCTCCCGCCTCGACTACTGCAACCTCCTACTCTCTGGACTCCCCTCTAGCACTCTGGCACCACTCCAATCCATCCTACACTCTGCTGCCCGACTAATCCACCTGTCCCCCCGCTATTCCCCAGCCTCTCCCCTGTGTCAAGCCCTTCACTGGCTTCCTATCGCCCAGAGACTCCAGTTCAAAACCCTCACACTGACATACAAAGCCATCCACAACCTGTCTCCTCCATACATCTGTGACATGGTCTCCCGGTACCTACCTACACGCGACCTCCGATCCTCCCAAGATCTCCTTCTCTACTCCCCTCTCATCTCTTCTTCCCATAACCGCATCCAAGACTTCTCCCGTGCTTCCCCCATACTCTGGAACTCTCTACCCCAACACATCAGACTTGCGCCTACCATAGAAACCTTCAAAAAGAACCTGAAGACTCATCTCTTCCGACAAGCCTACAGCCTGCAGTGATCCTCAACCTACTGAACAGCCGTACAGCCAGCTCTTCCCTCTCCTAGTGTATCCTCACCCACCCCCTGCAGACTGTGAGCCCTCGCGGGCAGGGTCCTCCCTCCTTATGTACTCGTGTGCCTTGTTATCTGCTCATGTTTAATGTATTTGTCTATATTTGCCCCGTATTCACATGTAAAGCGCCATGGAATAAATGGCGCTATAAAAATGTATAATAATAATAATAATAAAAGGGCAGAAATCTGTACTTTAAGCGTGCTAGGCCTCAGCTTTTCCCTACTGAGAAAGTCTGGTATTCTGTATTTGGAGCATTTCAAGTGCACTGCCGAAATGGACAGAATGTTCATTTCTGCCCACTGAAATATTTGTTCTTCTCAGGCCTGTAAGCCTCTCAGACCTCCCTGGCGGCGCAGAAAAGAAACTGCCATAACATTGTCTGAAATAAATTTTACATGACGATCTCTGACCGTGTCTTGGCATTGTTGTAGTGTCTGCCATACAGCCTTTAGCTCTCTGTAATTTGAGGATATTTTCTGGTCTTTCGGGGACCATGTACCATGCAGGTATCGTCCCTCCACTTCTGCTCACCATCCTTTCAGCCTTGTGTCTGTGGTGATACGGATTAATGGAGAAAGGATCCATGGTACTCCTTCCCTGAGTTTGTTCACGGATGTCCACCAGGATAGGTAATTTTTCAGGCTGGCCGAAATTCTCATCTTCCTGCCTAGGCAGGCTGGATGGATGTCTGTTCCAGACTGATAGGATCATTCCTTGTAGCAGTCTTGAGTTGACTTGACTCCACCGTACGCTTGGGATGCAGGATGTCATCAGGCCTAAGACCCACATGGCATACCTAATGGAAACTCCTCTTCCTCTGCAATGCACAGATCGATCTTGCCTCTGATTTCCTAATGCTTTATGAGGGGTAGGGAAGAAATCCTGCGCTGGGGATCGAGGAGGACTCTTAAGAACACCCCTTGAGTACCTGGTCGCAAGTCGGATTTTTCCCAGTTGACGCGCTATCCCAGGCCCTCTAGGATGTCGATAGTCTGGGCCAGCTGCTGACTGAGGAGGATAGCTGAGTCCGCCACCAGAAGGATGGCATCTAGGTATTAAATCACAATAATTCCCTGCTTCCTCAGAAAAGCAGCCAGCTCTGTCATTACCTTTGTAAAGATACGAGGTGCCGATGATAGGCCAAATGGTAGACATGTTAACTGGAAATGGTGGCTTGATCCCTGATGTTCCAGTGCAAATCTCAGATACAGGAGGTGGTCTGGATGGATTGGTACGTGATAGTATGCATCTCTTAGATTTAACATGCATGTGACAGAGTCCTTCCACTGTCTCCATCGACTGCTCCTAATTCTAAGACGTTCCTGACATCTGCCCAGAGTCTTTTTGAAGCGGAGAGGGACTGGGGTTTGGTGGTGCAAAGCCGTTGAGATGGGAGAAGTCTATCATGTACCCTTCCCCTATGGTCCGCAGGATCCATTGATTGTCTGTAATGGTCCATCACCTTCCCAGAACAAACTGCAGTCTCCGTCCTACCTTCCTGGCATCAAGATCTCCGTTGTGGGCCCGAAGAAAACCAAGTGGATATACCTCTGCCCCCTTGGGGTAACGCCACCTGATCTTCTTCCCCTTATAGTATTGCCTGTGGGACTGATTGGCCCTACGAAAGCAATGGTATTTTTTTAGTTTTTTTCTTGTGGGAACCCTTTCTTGTCATCAGCAGCCCTCTCTAAAATGTCATCTAGCACAGGGCCGAAGACGTGTGGCTGAGAATGGGATGGAGCAGAGTTTGCTTTTTGAATGGCTGTCCCCGACTACATTTTAAGCCAGATGGCCCAACTGGCCGAGTTAGATGGCACATTACTCCTGGCTGCAACTTACAGATTCAGCTGAGTCATCTGCCATAAATTGTCGTCATTTCCATCATAGGGAGGGACTCTAACATAACCTCTCTAGGGGTGTTAGATTTCATTTGGGAGGTTAGCTCGCTGATCCACATACACATGGACCTGGCTACCGAGGTGGCGGCTATATTAGCCTTAATGATGGCTGCCGAAGACTCCCAACTCCTCTTTAATAGTCCCTATGCCTTTCTGCCCATATCCAGCAGGCATGAAGAGTCTTCAAATGGTATTGAGGTCTTTTTTGCAATTTTGGCGATGGGGATTTCTTTCCAAACTTTTACCTCCTCTGGATCAAAGGGTAGACGGGCTTTAATGTCTCCGGAAATGACAAGACGCTTCTCTGTGTCTTCCCATTCTTCCAGGAATATTGCCTTAATATGTTTGACTGGGAACACTCTATTCCTTTGTGTCCTCAGCTCCCCAAACCTCTCATCCAGAATCGTGTGAGGCACCTGGGCCTCCTCGACCTTCATGGTACCTCTTACTGCCCTCAATAGATCATCTGTATTTTTGTATGAGAAAAAAAGCAGTTATGCGCAGAGTGTATTGCGAAGTTCCTGAAGGATGAGCAGGTGTCCTTTACGGATATGTAGGCCATAATTAGGCAAGAGGTCCAGAGCACAGTCACCAATATCGTACCACCGCAGCCTTCCCCGAAAACCTCCCGTCATAAGAGAGCCAGATGGGAGATGGAGGAATCCTCAGAGGAGACGCACCCATACTCATACTATTCATAGAACGTTGAAGGGGAGGAAGAAAGTATTCTTCAGATGCCTTCGGAGGAAAGGAAAAAGTATTTTATACAATTCTGCGTGTTTCGTATTGCATGTCGGGCATTTTCTCTGTCTTTTCTGGGAACTGGAGCCTGATCCTAAGGGAGTCCCTCTGTCCTATTTAAAAGATGGGAAATGTGTGCTCCTTTAAGTGGTTCACACTATGAAACGGATTAAAAAAGAGACTCTGTGGGGGGTTTACTTACACTGGCCAAGAACTGCTCAGCTGGTGCATCTGAAGGATTAACATCCATGGTTCAGACTGCACACCACATCACTCTGTCAGCACCCCATTATAGGGTCTTGCCGTTTCTATGTGGCCTTCATATTACCCCCATAACCTTTTCTTGCGTGCCTGATTGGAACGCATGCTGCACTTCCCCGATCGGAAGTGTGCTCCATGCTGGAACGCACACGCATCATCGGAAGGCATCCCTGACGGGTCATGCATTGCACGCTGGAACGCACGCCAGTATGCGCGACCAGAATTCCAGCGGCCAGCAGCAGAGTGGAGCCGAGAGCCCTCCGGAGAGGGAAGCGACAAAGTCAGAAGCTCCATCCTGCTCCACCGGCAGGATCAAGGATCCCCGCCAGTGAGGTATCCGCCTCGGAGCCTCATGACAGCGGAAAGGGAAGAGATCCAGTCCCCTCCGATCCCACTGAGCTACGGTAAGTTCTTCGCACTTCCACGCTCTTGCTGTGCTCTGTCCTGCTATAGACAGGAAAAACAGAGGTTGAGGTGGAGGAGGGTTTTTTTTTAACCTCTTGTGTGTTTCCTGTCCCTAGAGGATGAGTAGGACTACCGCCTGTCGTGCTGTCACGCTCTGGCCGGGAGAGCCACAGGCCAGTCCGAACATTGTGTTGCAATCCCCGTCTTAGTTATACGGCCATCTGACTCCCATTAAGCAGAAAAATTTTAGCTTTTACTCAGCGAGAGGTCGGAGGCTTCAACATGATCTTGTCAGTCTGTTTAGCTCACCTGCTGAAGTGAATTCACAGAGCCACAGGTCAAGATGGACACACGGACTGCAGCCATTGGGTTAATCCATGTGACTAGCGGAGGGTTAACCTGCAGACCTTTGGGTGTGAAGAAATCATTAAAATTGCAGTATGACTGCAGGTTGTGTTTCAACTAAGGGAATGAAAATATCTAAAAAAGCGAACGTGAACAGTCACTTGAGAGCCAGTGACTTTGGTTTCAGTGATTTTAGAAGAGAGTACTTTGTACTGAAGCAGTAATTGCATTGTTTATATTCCTGTGTTGTGTAATCCCCATTAGGAAAATGTGCTCCATTATGGAAAATGGCATCCAATGTACATCTTGTCTGTGCGAGAAGTGTGCAATGTTGGACATTTGGAAGCCCTAGTACTGAACAGCTTGCAACACTAAGATCCATTGACTATGTGGAAAGGAGTTTGCTACTAATTGAGCAGGTGCTCGCTGGGCTACATATGGGGGAAGATGGTAGCATGGGCTGCAAGAGAGTTTGACACCTAGTTGGGTGACAGAAGGCTGGTCGAAAGCGTGAGGGAGGCTAGTCCTGATCTGGCACACCCTAATAAGTTTTCAGATGATAAGTGTCCGTACAGGAGTAGCACTGCAAAAAAAAAAGTGTCCTCTAAAAGTCAGGAGAGTGTCTGCTGTGGTAAGGTGGGAAATGGCGTAGGCCAAGGCAGACAGGTGCTGGTAGTGGGGGATTCCATTATTAGGGAAACAGTGTAATCTGTCTCAAAGACCGGGTTCATTGAGCTGTGTGTTGTCTTCCTGGCATTCGAGATTACCACATAGCTGATTGGTTTGACAGATTACTGGCAGGGGCTGGTAAGAACTCAGTGGTCATGGTACACATCGGCACCAATGACAAAGATCGAGATGGGTGGGAGGTCCTTAAAAATGACTTTAGGGAGTTGGGCCGGAAGCTTAAAGTAAGGACCTGGAAGGTAATAATCACTTGTCCAACATGCCACGCCACAGAGACAGAAGGAATTTTTTTTGAAAATGGACCTATTCCCTTTGATCGCTATACAAGTTGTGTGACATCAGTGCAGACATTTGTGAAATCATGTATGATAAGTTTGGTGAGGCTGAGAAGTCTACACTTCAGCCCACTGCACAAGAAATGGGAGTTATCCACACTGCCCCTTCAAGGGTGTGTGCTGACGTCACCCAGCTGGAGAGATCAAAGTAAATGGATGTGTTTTCAAAAGATGACACTGCCATGATGCTGACCCGGGGTAACGGTTTTACACACACGCAGAGGCAAGTTTTTAATTTAAAACTGTTAAAAAAACACAAAACATACAGTTTAGCTACAAACACAATTATTATTACTATGAAATTGCCTGCAGGAACATGGGGACAGGCTAGTAGGTCATTTTATGATTCAAGTTTTCTTTAAATGATATACTGGCGGTGTATGGCAGTCACTACACAACAGAGAAAAGTAGTGTCGATGGTGAGCTGGGACTGGAAATATGGAGGGCAATTACTGCACAGGAGGGGAAGATACTCTACATAATGACCTCCCCATGGCAGGAGAGGTTAGAACAGTAAATCGAGGAGGAGTAGAGATACAGAAAATTGCATGGGGTACTGGCTTTAAATCCCACTACAACATGAGAGACCATCAGTGTTGTGGAGGGATGAATCAATAGGCCAAAATTAATTCTACTCAATATTATCGATATATAACTATTATATTATTGATAATTATATTAATATTAATTGTATCACTTAATATTGAGCAGAATTAAGTATGCTGGCATCCCCTATATATCATTAGAACCTGAGTTCAGCCCCTTATGTATATTGTATGAGCCCCCCCACCTTCCTCCCCCATATGTGGCATGAGCCCCACACCTTCCTCCCCCATATGCGGCATGAGCCCCACACCTTCCTCCCTCATATGCGGCCTGAGCCCCATACCTTCTTCCCCCATATGCGGCATGAGCCCCACACCTTCCTCCACCATATGCGGCATGAGCCCCACACCTTCCTCCCCCATATGCGGCATGAGCCCCACACCTTCCTCCCCCATATGCGGCATGAACCCCACACCTTCCTCCCCCATATGCGACATGAGCCCCACACCTTCCTCCCCCATATGCGGCATGAGCCCCACACCTTCCCTCATATGCGGCCTGAGCCCCACACCTTCCCCATATGCGGCATGAGCCCCACACCTTCCTCCCTCATATGCGGCCTGAGCCCCACACCTTCCTCCCCCATATGCGGCATGAGCCCCACACCTTCCTCCCTCATATGCGGCCTGAGCCCCATACCTTCTTCCCCCATATGCGGCATGAGCCCCACACCTTCCTCCCCCATATGCGGCATGAGCCCCACACCTTCCTCCCCCATATGCGGCATGAGCCCCACACCTTCCTCCCCCATATGCGGCATGAACCCCACACCTTCCTCCCCCATATGCGACATGAGCCCCACACCTTCCTCCCCCATATGCGGCATGAGCCCCACACCTTCCCTCATATGCGGCCTGAGCCCCACACCTTCCCCATATGCGGCATGAGCCCCACACCTTCCTCCCTCATATGCGGCCTGAGCCCCACACCTTCCTCCCCCATATGCGGCATGAGCCCCACACCTTCCTCCCCCATATGCGGCATGAGCCCCACACCTTCCTCCCTCATATGCGGCCTGAGCCCCATACCTCCCCCATATGCGGCATGAGCCCCACACCTTCCCTCATATGCGGCCTGAGCCCCACACCTTCCCCATATGCGGCATGAGCCCCACACCTTCCTCCCTCATATGCGGCATGAGCCCCACACCTTCCTCCCTCATATGCGGCCTGAGCCCCACACCTTCCTCCACCATATGCGACATGAGCCCCACACCTTCCTCCCCAATATGCGGCATGAGCCCCACACCTTCTCTCATATGCGGCCTGAGCCCCACACCTTCCCCATATGCGGCATGAGCCCCACACCTTCCTCCCTCATATGCGGCCTGAGCCCCACACCTTCCTCCCCCATATGCGGCATGAGCCCCACACCTTCCTCCCCCATATGCGGCATGAGCCCCACACCTTCCTCCCTCATATGCGGCCTGAGCCCCATACCTCCCCCAATATGCGGCATGAGCCCCACACCTTCCCTCATATGCGGCCTGAGCCCCACACCTTCCCCATATGCGGCATGAGCCCCACACCTTCCTCCCTCATATGCGGCCTGAGCCCCACACCTTCATCCCCCATATGTGGCATGAGCCCCACACCTTCCTCCCTCATATGCGGCCTGAGCCCCATACCTTCCCCATATGCAGCATGAGTCCCACACCTTCCTCCCCAATATGCGGCATGAGCCCCACACCTTCCCTCATATGCGGCCTGAGCCCCACACCTTCCCCATATGCGGCATGAGCCCCACACCTTCCTCCCTCATATGCGGCCTGAGCCCCACACCTTCCTCCCCCATATGCGGCATGAGCCCCACACCTTCCTCCCCCATATGTGGCATGAGCCCCACACCTTCTTCCCTCATATGCGGCCTGAGCCCCACACCTTCCCCATATGCGGCATGAGCCCCACACCTTCCCCATATGCGGCATGAGCCCCACACCTTCCTCCCTCATATGCGGCCTGAGCCCCACACCTTCCTCCCCCATATGCGGCATGAGCCCCACACCTTCCTCCCCCATACGCGGCATGAGCCCCACACCTTCCTCCCTCATATGCGGCCTGAGCCCCATACCTTCCACATATGTGGCATGAGCCCCACACCTTCCTCCCCCATATGCGACATGAGCCCCACACCTTCCTCCCCCATATGCGGCCTGAGCCCCACACCTTCCCCGTATGCGGCATGAGCCCCACACCTTCCTCCCTCATATGCGGCCTGAGTCCCATACCTTCCCCATATGTGGCATGAGCCCCACACCTTCCTCCCCCATATACGACATGAGCCCCACACCTTCCTCCCCCATATGCAACATGAGCCCCACACCTTCCCTCATATGCTGCATGAGCCCCACACCTTCCTCCCTCATATGCGGCCTAAGCCCCATACCTTCCCCATATGCGGCATGAGCCCCACACCTTCCTCCCCCATATGCGACATGAGCCCCACACCTTCCTCCCCCATATGCGGCATGAGCCCCACACCTTCCTCCCTCATATGCAGCCTGAGCCCCACACCCTCCCCATATGCGGCATGAGCCCCACACCTTCCCCATATGCGGCATGAGCCCCACACCTTCCTCCCTCATATGCGGCATGAGCCCCACACCTTCCTCCCCCATATGCGGCATGAGCCCCACACTTTCCTCCCCCATATGCGACATGAGCCCCACACCTTCCTCCCCCATATGCGACATGAGCCCACACCTTCCACCCCCATGTGCGGCATGAGCCCCACACCTTCCTCATATGCGGCCTGAGCCCCACACCTTCCCCATATGCGGCCTGAGCCCCACACCTTCCTCATATGCGGCCTGAGCCCCACACCTTCCTTCCCCATATGCGGCATGAGCCCCACACCTTCCTCCTCCATATGCGACATGAGCCCCACACCTTCCTCCCCCATATGCGACATGAGCCCCACACCTTCATCCCCCATATGCGACATGAGCCCCACACCTTCCTCCCCCATATGCGGCATGAGCCCCACACCTTCCTCCCTCATATGCGGCCTGAGCCCCACACCTTCCTCCCCCATATGCGGCATGAGCCCCACACCTTCCTCCCCCATATGCGGCATGAGCCCCACACCTTCCTCACCCCATATGCGGCATGAGCCCCACACCTTCCTCCCCCATATGCGGCATGAGCCCCACAACTTCCTCCCCCATATGCGACATGAGCCCACACCTTCCACCCCCATATGCGGCATGAGCCCCACACCTTCCTCATATGCGGCCTGAGCCCCACACCTTCCCCATATGCGGCATGAGCCCCACACCTTCCTCCCTCATATGCGGCCTGAGCCCCATACCTCCCCCATATGCGGCATGAGCCCCACACCTTCCCTGATATGCGGCCTGAGCCCCACACCTTCCCCATATGTGGCATGAGCCCCACACCTTCCTCCCTCATATGCGGCATGAGCCCCACACCTTCCTCCCTCATATGCGGCCTGAGCCCCACACCTTCCTCCCCCATATGCGACATGAGCCCCACACCTTCCTCCCCAATATGCGGCATGAGCCCCACACCTTCCCTCATATGCGGCCTGAGCCCCACACCTTCCCCATATGCGGCACGAGCCCCACACCTTCCTCCCTCATATGCGGCCTGAGCCCCACACCTTCCCCATATGCGGCATGAGCCCCGCACCTTCCTCCCTCATATGCGGCCTGAGCCCCACACCTTCCTCCCCCATATGTGGCATGAGCCCCACACCTTCCTCCCCCATATGTGGCATGAGCACCACACCTTCCTCCCTCATATGCGGCCTGAGCCCCATACCTTCCCCATATGCGGCATGAGTCCCACACCTTCCTCCCCAATATGCGGCATGAGCCCCACACCTTCCCTCATATGCGGCCTGAGCCCCACACCTTCCACATATGCGGCATGAGCCCCACACCTTCCCCATATGCGGCATGAGCCCCACACCTTCCTCCCTCATATGCAGCCTGAGCCCCACACCTTCCTCCCCCATATGCGGCATGAGCCCCACACCTTCCTCCCCCATATGCGGCATGAGCCCCACACCTTCTTCCCTCATATGCGGCCTGAGCCCCATACCTTCCCATATGTGGCATGAGCCCCACACCTTCCTCCCCCATATGCGACATGAGCCCCACACCTTCCTCCCCCATATGCAGCATGAGCCCCACACCTTCCTCCCTCATATGCGGCCTGAGCCCCACACCTTCCTCCCCCATATGCGGCATGAGCCCCACACCTTCCTCCCTCATATGCGGCCTGAGTTCCATACCTTCCCCATATGTGGCATGAGCCCAACACCTTCCTCCACCATAAGCGACATGAACCCCACACCTTCCTCCCCCATTTGCGACATGAGCCCCACACCTTCCCTCATATGCTGCATGAGCCCCACACCTTCCTCCCTCATATGCGGCCTGAGACCCATACCTTCCCCATATGCGGCATGAGCCCCACACCTTCCTCCCCCATATGCGACATGAGCCCCACACCTTCCTCCCCCATATGCGGCATGAGCCCCACACCTTCCTCCCTCATATGCAGCCTGAGCCCCACACCTTCCCCATATGCGGCATGAGCCCCACACCTTCCCCATATGCGGCATGAGCCCCACACCTTCCTCCCTCATATGCGGCATGAGCCCCACACCTTCCTCCCCCATATGCGGCATGAGCCCCACAACTTCCTCCCCCATATGCGACATGAGACCACACCTTCCACCCCCATATGCGGCATGAGCCCCACACCTTCCTCATATGCGGCCTGAGCCCCACACCTTCCCCATATGCGGCATGAGCCCCACACCTTCCTCCCTCATATGCGGCCTGAGCCCCACACCTTCCTTCCCCATATGCGGCATGAACCCCACACCTTCCTCCTCCATATGCGACATGAGCCCCACACCTTCCTCCCCCATATGCGAAATGAGCCCCACACCTTCCTTCCCCATATGCGGCATGAGCCCCACACCTTCTTCCCTCATATGCGGCCTGAGCCCCACACCTTCCCCATATGCGGCATGAGCCCCACACCTTCCCCATATGCGGCATGAGCCCCACACCTTCCTCCCTCATATGCAGCATGAGCCCCACACCTTCCTCCCCCATATGCGGCATGAGCCCCACACCTTCGTCCCCCATGTGCGACATGAGCCCCACACCTTCCTCCCCCATATGCGACATGAGCCCCACACCTTCCTCCCCCATATGCGGCATGAGCCCCACACCTTCTTCCCTCATATGCGGCCTGAGCCCCACACCTTCCCCATATGCGGCATGAGCCCCACACCTTCCCCATATGCGGCATGAGCCCCACACCTTCCTCCGTCATATGCGGCCTGAGCCCCACACCTTCTCCCCCCATATGCGGCATGAGCCCCACACCTTCCTCCCCCATATGCGGCATGAGCCCCACACCTTCCTCCCTCATATGCGGCCTGAGCCCCATACCTTCCACATATGTGGCATGAGCCCCACACCTTCCTCCCCCATATGCGACATGAGCCCCACACCTTCCTCCCCCATATGCGGCCTGAGCCCCACACCTTCCCCGTATGCGGCATGAGCCCCACACCTTCCTCCCTCATATGCGGCCTGAGTCCCATACCTTCCCCATATGTGGCATGAGCCCCACACCTTCCTCCCCCATATACGACATGAGCCCCACACCTTCCTCCCCCATATGCAACATGAGCCCCACACCTTCCCTCATATGCTGCATGAGCCCCACACCTTCCTCCCTCATATGCGGCCTAAGCCCCATACCTTCCCCATATGCGGCATGAGCCCCACACCTTCCTCCCCCATATGCGACATGAGCCCCACACCTTCCTCCCCTACATGCGGCATGAGCCCCACACCTTCCTCCCTCATATGCAGCCTGAGCCCCACACCCTCCCCATATGCGGCATGAGCCCCACACCTTCCCCATATGCGGCATGAGCCCCACACCTTCCTCCCTCATATGCGGCATGAGCCCCACACCTTCCTCCCCCATATGCGGCATGAGCCCCACACTTTCCTCCCCCATATGCGACATGAGCCCCACACCTTCCTCCCCCATATGCGACATGAGCCCACACCTTCCACCCCCATGTGCGGCATGAGCCCCACACCTTCCTCATATGCGGCCTGAGCCCCACACCTTCCCCATATGCGGCCTGAGCCCCACACCTTCCTCATATGCGGCCTGAGCCCCACACCTTCCTTCCCCATATGCGGCATGAGCCCCACACCTTCCTCCTCCATATGCGACATGAGCCCCACACCTTCCACCCCCATATGCGACATGAGCCCCACACCTTCATCCCCCATATGCGACATGAGCCCCACACCTTCCTCCCCCATATGCGGCATGAGCCCCACACCTTCCTCCCTCATATGCGGCCTGAGCCCCACACCTTCCTCCCCCATATGCGGCATGAGCCCCACACCTTCCTCCCCCATATGCGGCATGAGCCCCACACCTTCCTCACCCCATATGCGGCATGAGCCCCACACCTTCCTCCCCCATATGCAGCATGAACCCCACACCGTCCTCCCCCATATGCGACATGAGCCCCACACCTTCCTCCCCCATATGCGGCATGAGCCCCACACCTTCCCTCATATGCGGCCTGAGCCCCACACCTTCCCCATATGCGGCATGAGCCCCACACCTTCCTCCCTCATATGCGGCCTGAGCCCCACACCTTCCTCCCCCATATGCGGCATGAGCCCCACACCTTCCTCCCTCATATGCGGCCTGAGCCCCATACCTCCCCCATATGCGGCATGAGCCCCACACCTTCCCTCATATGCGGCCTGAGCCCCACACCTTCCCCATATGCGGCATGAGCCCCACACCTTCCTCCCTCATATGCGGCATGAGCCCCACACCTTCCTCCCTCATATGCGGCCTGAGCCCCACACCTTCCTCCCCCATATGCGACATGAGCCCCACACCTTCCTCCTCCATATGCGGCATGAGCCCCACACCTTCCTCCCCCATATGCGGCATGAGCCCCACACCTTCCTCCCTCATATGCGGCCTGAGCCCCATACTTCCCCCATATGCGGCATGAGCCCCACACCTTCCCTCATATGCGGCCTGAGCCCCACACCTTCCCCATATGCGGCATGAGCCCCACACCTTCCTCCCTCATATGCGGCCTGAGCCCCACACCTTCATCCCCCATATGTGGCATGAGCCCCACACCTTCCTCCCCCATATGTGGCATGAGCCCCACACCTTCCTCCCTCATATGCGGCCTGAGCCCCATACCTTCCCCATATGCGGCATGAGTCCCACACCTTCCTCCCCAATATGCGGCATGAGCCCCACACCTTCCCTCATATGCGTCCTGAGCCCCACACCTTCCCCATATGCGGCATGAGCCCCACACCTTCCTCCCTCATATGCGGCCTGAGCCCCACACCTTCCTCCCCCATATGCGGCATGAGCCCCACACCTTCCTCCCCCATATGCGGCATGAGCCCCACACCTTCTTCCCTCATATGCGGCCTGAGCCCCATACCTTCCCCATATGTGGCATGAGCCCCAGACCTTCCTCCCCCATATGCGACATGAGCCCCACACCTTCCTCCCCCATATGCGGCATGAGCCCCACACCTTCCTCCCTCATATGCGGCCTGAGCCCCACACCTTCCTCCCCCATATGCGGCATGAGCCCCACACCTTCTTCCCTCATATGCGGCCTGAGTCCCATACCTTCCCCATATGTGGCATGAGCCCAACACCTTCCTCCACCATAAGCGACATGAGCCCCACACCTTCCTCCCCCATATGCGACATGAGCCCCACACCTTCCCTCATATGCTGCATGAGCCCCACACCTTCCTCCCTCATATGCGGCCTGAGCCCCATACCTTCCCCATATGCGGCATGAGCCCCACACCTTCCTCCCCCATATGCGACATGAGCCCCACACCTTCCTCCCCCATATGCGGCATGAGCCCCACACCTTCCTCCCTCATATGCAGCCTGAGCCCCACACCTTCCCCATATGCGGCATGAGCCTCACACCTTCCCCATATGCGGCATGAGCCCCACACCTTCCTCCCTCATATGCGGCATGAGCCCTACACCTTCCTCCCCCATATGCGGCATGAGCCCCACACGTTCCTCCCCCATATGCGACATGAGCCCCACAACTTCCTCCCCCATATGCGGCATGAGCCCCACACCTTCCTCCCTCATATGCGGCCTGAGCCCCACACCTTCCTCCCCCATATGCGACATGAGCCCCACACCTTCCTCCCCAATATGCGGCATGAGCCCCACACCTTCCCTCATATGCGGCCTAAGCCCCACACCTTCCCCATATGCGGCATGAGCCCCACACCTTCCTCCCTCATATGCGGCCTGAGCCCCACACCTTCCTCCCCCATATGCGGCATGAGCCCCACACCTTCCTCCCCCATATGCAGCATGAGCCCCACACCTTCCTCCCTCATATGCGGCCTGAGCCCCATACCTCCCCCATATGCGGCATGAGCTCCACGCCTTCCCTCATATGCGGCCTGAGCCCCACACCTTCCCCATATGCGGCATGAGCCCCACACCTTCCTCCCTCATATGCGGCCTGAGCCCCACACCTTCCTCCCCCATATGTGGCATGAGCCCCACACCTTGCTCCCCCATATGTGGCATGAGCACCACACCTTCCTCCCTCATATGCGGCCTGAGCCCCATACCTTCCCCATATGCGGCATGAGTCCCACACCTTCCTCCCCAATATGCGGCATGAGCCCCACACCTTCCCTCATATGCGGCCTGAGCCCCACACCTTCCCCATATGCGGCCTGAGCCCCACACCTTCCTCCCTCATATGCAGCCTGAGCCCCACACCTTCCTCCCCCATATGCGGCATGAGCCCCACACCTTCCTCCCCCATATGCGGCATGAGCCCCACACCTTCTTCCCTCATATGCGGCCTGAGCCCCATACCTTCCCCATATGTGGCATGAGCCCCACACCTTCCTCCCCCATATGCGACATGAGCCCCACACCTTCCTCCCCCATATGCGGCATGAGCCCCACACCTTCCTCCCTCATATGCAGCCTGAGCCCCACACCTTCCCCATATGCGGCATGAGCCTCACACCTTCCCCATATGCGGCTTGAGCCCCACACCTTCCTCCCTCATATGCGGCATGAGCCCCACACCTTCCTCCCCCATATGCGGCATGAGCCCCACAACTTCCTCCCCCATATGCGACATGAGACCACACCTTCCACCCCCATATGCGGCATGAGCCCCACACCTTCCTCATATGCGGCCTGAGCCCCACACCTTCCCCATATGCGGCATGAGCCCCACACCTTCCTCCCTCATATGCGGCCTGAGCCCCACACCTTCCTTCCCCATATGCGGCATGAACCCCACACCTTCCTCCTCCATATGCGACATGAGCCCCACACCTTCCTCCTCCATATGCGACATGAGCCCCACACCTTCCTCCCCCATATGCGACATGAGCCCCACACCTTCCTTCCCCATATGCGGCATGAGCCCCACACCTTCTTTCCTCATATGCGGCCTGAGCCCCACACCTTCCCCATATGCGGCATGAGCCCCACACCTTCCCCATATGCGGCATGAGCCCCACACCTTCCTCCCCCATATGCGGCATGAGCCCCACACCTTCGTCCCCCATGTGCGACATGAGCCCCACACCTTCCTCCCCCATATGCGACATGAGCCCCACACCTTCCTCCCCCATATGTGGCATGAGCCCCACACCTTCTTCCCTCATATGCGGCCTGAGCCCCACACCTTCCCCATATGCGGCATGAGCCCCACACCTTCCCCATATGCGGCATGAGCCCCACACCTTCCTCCCTCATATGCGGCCTGAGCCCCACACCTTCCTCCCCCATATGCGGCATGAGCCCCACACCTTCCTCCCCCATATGCGGCATGAGCCCCACACCTTCCTCCCTCATATGCGGCCTGAGCCCCATACCTTCCACATATGTGGCATGAGCCCCACACCTTCCTCCCCCATATGCGACATGAGCCCCACACCTTCCTCCCCCATATGCGGCCTGAGCCCCACACCTTCCCCATATGCGGCATGAGCCCCACACCTTCCTCCCTCATATGCGGCCTGAGTCCCATACCTTCCCCATATGTGGCATGAGCCCCACACCTTCCTCCCCCATATACGACATGAGCCCCACACCTTCCTCCCCCATATGCGACATGAGCCCCACACCTTCCCTCATATGCTGCATGAGCCCCACACCTTCCTCCCTCATATGCGGCCTAAGCCCCATACCTTCCCCATATGCGGCATGAGCCCCACACCTTCCTCCCCCATATGCGACATGAGCCCCACACCTTCCTCCCCCATATGCGGCATGAGCCCCACACCTTCCTCCCTCATATGCAGCCTGAGCCCCACACCCTCCCCATATGCGGCATGAGCCCCACACCTTCCCCATATGCGGCATGAGCCCCACACCTTCCTCCCCCATATGCGGTATGAGCCCCACACAGCCTCCCCCACTGTACAATATTAATATAACTATAATAAAAAAAATATATATAGATTACTTAATACATGCAGATTTTAACTAGCAAGCAGAGCGCTGGTTAGTGTGTGACTGAGCCATTTTGAGAATCTTGCTAGATTCATCTGTTCTCTGTTTGTCAGAACTATTGGGCTCTTGTCAGAACTGTCAATATGTGGCTATTTGGAGATAGTAAATGGTTCTTTAATGGTCACAGGCTATATGCTTAAGCATTTCAAAATAAGGTCATTTACAAATAACTAATATGCATATTCCGTAAGTTACTAGTGTTCTAATATGGTAGAAGCTACGAACATAACGGCAGATCACCATATGTGGTTATGACACAGGAAAAATAGAAACCAATGTAAGTCTATGGGTCAAAATAGTATATAAGCTGACCCAACTCCTTTACAGACAGATTGCTCATACTTTGGGAATCTCCAACACGGACCACATCATGCCTCAAGACTATATGTAAGACAAATGAATGCTTGGTTTCTCTTCTATAATCTAATACTTAATTTTGTGTGCTATGAATTTACTTTTCTTCATTTTTATAATCATTGATTGAACCTTAAACAAGATTTGTTTTATCCACACAATTCAATATTGCTTTCCTTTCTATCCTTACCGTGCTCTTACTGAAAAAGTAAGAAAGTGTTATTTTTTCGAATACCCACATGTGGCATGAGCTCTAAACAGCCTCCCCATATGCAGCATGTGCCCCACGCCAGCCTCCCCCATATGCAGCATGAGCCTAACACAGCCTCCCCCATATACACTGCGTGAGCCCTGCATGGCATCCCTGCATACACTGCGTGAGCCCCACACAGCCTCCCTGCATACACTGCGTGAGCCCCACATGGTCTCCCTGCATACACTGCATGAGCCCTGCATGGCCTCCCTGCATACACTGCATGAGCCCCACATGGCCTCCCTATATACACTGCATGAGCCCTGCATGGCCTCCCTGCATACACTGCGTGAACCCCGCATGGCCTCCCTGCATACACTGCGTGAGCCCCACATGGCCTCCCTGCATACACTGCATGAGCCCCGCATGCCCTCCCTGCATACACTGCGTGAGCCCCACATGGCCTCCCTGCATACACTGCATGAGCCCCGCATGGCCTCCCTGCATACACTGCGTGAGCCCCACACAGCCTCCCTGCATACACTGCGTGAGCCCCACATGGCCTCCCTGCATACACTGCATGAGCCCCACATGGTCTCCCTGCATACACTGCATGAGCCCTGCATGGCCTCCCTGCATACACTGCATGAGCCCCACATGGCCTCCCTATATACACTGCATGAGCCCTGCATGGCCTCCCTGCATACACTGCGTGAACCCCGCATGGCCTCCCTGCATACACTGCGTGAGCCCCACATGGCCTCCCTGCATACACTGCATGAGCCCCGCATGCCCTCCCTGCATACACTGCGTGAGCCCCACATGGCCTCCCTGCATACACTGCATGAGCCCCGCATGGCCTCCCTGCATACACTGCGTGAGCCCCACACAGCCTCCCTGCATACACTGCGTGAGCCCCACATGGTCTCCCTGCATACACTGCATGAGCCCTGCATGGCCTCCCTGCATACACTGCATGAGCCCCACATGGCCTCCCTGCATACACTGCATGAGCCCTGCATGGCCTCCCTGCATACACTGCATGAGCCCCACATGGCCTCCCTGCATACACTGCATGAGCCCTGCATGGCCTCCCTGCATACACTGCGTGAACCCCGCATGGCCTCCCTGCATACACTGCGTGAGCCCCACATGGCCTCCCTGCATACACTGCATGAGCCCCGCATGGCCTCCCTGCATACACTGCGTGAGCCCCACATGGTCTCCCTGCATACACTGCATGAGCCCCGCATGGCCTCCCTGCATACACTGCATGAGCCCCGCATGGCCTCCCTGCATACACTGCATGAGCCCCGAACGGCCTCCCTGCATACACTGTGTGAGCCCCACATGGCCTCCCTGCATACACTGCGTGAACCCCGCATGGCCTCCCTGCATACACTGTGTGAGCCCCACATGGTCTCCCTGCATACACTGCGTGAGCCCCACACAGCCTCCCTGCATACACTGCGTGAGCCCCACATGGTCTCCCTGCATACACTGCATGAGCCCTGCATGGCCTCCCTGCATACACTGCATGAGCCCCACATGGCCTCCCTATATACACTGCATGAGCCCTGCATGGCCTCCCTGCATACACTGCGTGAACCCCGCATGGCCTCCCTGCATACACTGCGTGAGCCCCACATGGCCTCCCTGCATACACTGCATGAGCCCCGCATGCCCTCCCTGCATACACTGCGTGAGCCCCACATGGCCTCCCTGCATACACTGCATGAGCCCCGCATGGCCTCCCTGCATACACTGCGTGAGCCCCACACAGCCTCCCTGCATACACTGCGTGAGCCCCACATGGCCTCCCTGCATACACTGCATGAGCCCCACATGGTCTCCCTGCATACACTGCATGAGCCCTGCATGGCCTCCCTGCATACACTGCATGAGCCCCACATGGCCTCCCTATATACACTGCATGAGCCCTGCATGGCCTCCCTGCATACACTGCGTGAACCCCGCATGGCCTCCCTGCATACACTGCGTGAGCCCCACATGGCCTCCCTGCATACACTGCATGAGCCCCGCATGCCCTCCCTGCATACACTGCGTGAGCCCCACATGGCCTCCCTGCATACACTGCATGAGCCCCGCATGGCCTCCCTGCATACACTGCGTGAGCCCCACACAGCCTCCCTGCATACACTGCGTGAGCCCCACATGGTCTCCCTGCATACACTGCATGAGCCCTGCATGGCCTCCCTGCATACACTGCATGAGCCCCACATGGCCTCCCTGCATACACTGCATGAGCCCTGCATGGCCTCCCTGCATACACTGCATGAGCCCCACATGGCCTCCCTGCATACACTGCATGAGCCCTGCATGGCCTCCCTGCATACACTGCGTGAACCCCGCATGGCCTCCCTGCATACACTGCGTGAGCCCCACATGGCCTCCCTGCATACACTGCATGAGCCCCGCATGGCCTCCCTGCATACACTGCGTGAGCCCCACATGGTCTCCCTGCATACACTGCATGAGCCCCGCATGGCCTCCCTGCATACACTGCATGAGCCCCGCATGGCCTCCCTGCATACACTGCATGAGCCCCGCACGGCCTCCCTGCATACACTGTGTGAGCCCCACATGGCCTCCCTGCATACACTGCGTGAACCCCGCATGGCCTCCCTGCATACACTGCGTGAGCCCCACATGGCCTCCCTGCATACACTGCATGAGCCCCGCATGGCCTCCCTGCATACACTGCATGAGCCCCGCATGGCCTCCCTGCATACACTGCGTGAGCCCCGCACGGCCTCTCTGCATACACTGCGTGAGCCCCACACGGCCTCCCTGCATACACTGCATGAGCCCTGCTTGTCCTCCCTGCATACACTGCGTGAGCCCCACACGGCCTCCCTGCATACACTGCATGAGCCCCGCATGGCCTCCCTGCATACACTGCATGAGTCCTGCATGGCCTCCCTGCATACACTGCATGAGCCCCACATGGCCTCCCTGCATACACTGCATGAACCCCGCATGGCCTCCCTATATACACTCCGTGAACCCCGCACTTCCTCCCTACATACACTGCATGAGCCCCGCACGGCCTCCCTACATACAATGCGTGAGCCCCACATGGCCTCCCTGCATACACTGCGTGAGCCCCGCATGGCCTCCCTATACACACTCCGTGAACCCAGCATGGCCTCCCTACATACATGGCGTGAGCCCCATACGGCCTCCCTACATACACGGCGTGAGCCCCATACGGCCTACCTACATACACGGCGTGAGCCCCATACGACCTCCCTACATACACTGCGTGAGCCTCACACGGCCTCCCTATATACACTGCGTGAGCCCCACATGGCCTCCCCATATACACTGCGTGAGCCCCACACAGCCTCCCTAAATACACTGCATGAGCCCCACACGGCCTCATATACACTGCACGATCCCCACACATTCTCCCTATATACACTGCGTGAACCCCATACTGCCTCCCTATATACATTGCGTGAACCCCACACAGCCTCCCCATATACACTGCGTGAGCCCCACACTGCCTCCCTATATACACTGCATGAGCCCCATACGGCCTCATATACACTGCACGATCCCCACACATTCTCCCTATAGACACTGCGTGAGCCCCACACGGCCTCCCTACATACAATGCGTGAGCCCCACATGGCCTCCCTGCATGCTCTGAGTGAGCCCCTTATGGTCTTCCTATACACACTCCGTGAACCACGCACGGCCTCCCTACATGCACTGCGTGAGCCCCACACGGCCTCCCTACATGCACTGCGTGAGCCCCACACAGCCTCCCTATATACACTGCGTGAGCCCCACACGGCCTCCCCATATACACTGCGTGAGCCCCACATGGCCTCCCCATATGCACTGCGTGAGCCCCACACGGCCTCCCTACATACACTGCGTGAGCCCCACACAGCCTCCCTATATACACTGCGTGAGCCCCACACGGCCTCCCCATATACACTGCGTGAGCCCCACATGGCCTCCCCATATGCACTGCGTGAGCCCCACACGGCCTCCCTACATACACTGCGTGAGCCCCACACAGCCTCCCTATATACACTGCGTGAGCCCCACATGGCCTCCCCATATACACTGCGTGAGCCCCACATGGCCTCCCCATATGCACTGCGTGAGCCCCACACGGCCTCCCCATATACACTGCGTGAGCCCCACACAGCCTCCCTATATACACTGCATAAGCCCCACACGGCCTCCTCATATACACTGCGTGATCCCTGCACAGTCTCCCTATATAAAGTAATATAATAATTAATAAACCTACAAGGGGGGCAATCAATATAAAGTACTCCGCCATAATATGTATATAAGAAAACCAACAAAAGATGGACACAGGAGCTAAAATAAGCAATTTTATTGAAGACAAAATTCTAAAAAAGTATATAAATACATAAATACAAACAACAATAAGAACGATGCAAAGATAAAAGAGAGGCAACACTAGTGCCACGCACAAGAAAACTAAGCAGGTGAGCCGTACAACAGATACCTGTATATATAGATCTAAATATATTGATAAATGCTTTATAGGGATTCCAAGTAAGTGACCTGGTTACACCATATACAATCAGATTATACTAGATAATAATATCAATAGTTACTAGAGCATAGAACCAGCCACACCACCAATGTGAGGCTCCAAAGCATCATATATCCATAAAGAGGTTCAAAGCCTGAGCGTACATACAAAAAGTATACCATACTGTAACTACCATGAGGAACCCTCTACAGCTAGTACACAACCATATATATACCGCTATTTTCAGGAAGTCCCATGTATAGTGTATGAAAAATAAGGCCAGAATTAATTCCTACATGGTAGTACAGAATAAGAATGAGAATAAGGAATAACACTAAAGGCAATGAACCAACCTGCTGCTCGTGCGTGGAGAAGGAAGGCCCCGACGCGCGTTTCGCACACGTTGCGAATGTAGGAATTAATTCTGGCCTTATTTTTCATACACTATACATGGGACTTCCTGAAAATAGCGGTATATATATGGTTGTGTACTAGCTGTAGAGGGTTCCTCATGGTAGTTACAGTATGGTATACTTTTTGTATGTACGCTCAGGCTTTGAACCTCTTTATGGATATATGATGCTTTGGAGCCTCACATTGGTGGTGTGGCTGGTTCTATGCTCTAGTAACTATTGATATTATTATCTAGTATAATCTGATTGTATATGGTGTAACCAGGTCACTTACTTGGAATCCCTATAAAGCATTTATCAATATATTTAGATCTATATATACAGGTATCTGTTGTACGGCTCACCTGCTTAGTTTTCTTGTGCGTGGCACTAGTGTTGCCTCTCTTTTATCTTTGCATCGTTCTTATTGTTGTTTGTATTTATGTATTTATATACTTTTTTAGAATTTTGTCTTCAATAAAATTGCTTATTTTAGCTCCTGTGTCCATCTTTTGTTGGTTTTCTTCCCTATATAAAGTGCGTGAGCCCCATACAGCCTCCCTATATACATTGCGTGAGCCCCACACAGCCTCCCCATACATACTGCGTGAGCCCCACACAGCCTCCCTATATACATTGCGTGAGCCCCACACAGCCTCCCTACATACACTGCGTGAGGCCCCCATAGCCTCCCCATGTGTAACATGATGCCCCCATAGGCTCCCCATGTGCAGCATGGTGCCCCCATAGCCTTCCCATGTGCAGCTTGACACCCCCATAGCTTCCCCATGTGCAGCATGACTTCCCCATAACCTCCCCATGTGCAGCATGTCACCCCATAGCCTCCTCATGTGCAGCATGTTGCCCCCATATGCAGCACCACATACAGCATGTCACCCTCATATGCAGCACCATGTGCAGCATGTCACTTCCATGTGCAGGACCATGTGCAGCATGTCACCCCCATATGCAGCACCATGTGCAGCATGTCACCCCTATATGCAGGACTATGTTCTACATGTGACCCCCATAGCCTCCCCATGCCCACCCAAACATCCCATACACACAAAAAACACCACATACTCACCTCGGTTCTGTTCCCTGGTGCTCTGCTTCTCTCCTTGCCTCCGGTGTGCTGACTCTCAGCAGTACACAGCTGATGCGATGAAATTATGTCATCACCTCAGCTGTTTCACACGCTGACTGTTGGAGGAAGTGGCCGGAGGCTCCTCCTCCACCGAAGAAGCAAGCGCAGATGGAGACAGCAGGCGGGCGGGCGGGCATGGTGCGACCCGTGGGCCTCTGGTTTCCAGCCCCACGGCTGTCTAAGTCCGCACTTTGCCCAGGTCTGCATTACAATGATTTTGTATACTCTCCCTGTGTATGTTTGGGTTTCCTCCAGGTTCTCCCGTTTCCTTGTACACTCTAAAGTCTCTGATAGGGAAATTATATTGCAATAATAATGTCTGTAAAGGGCTGTATTGAGTATCTCAATAAGAATAACCTCATGACCCAACATCAACATGGGTTTATGAGGCATTGATCCTGTCAAAGTAATCTGAACAGCTTCTTTGATGAGGTAAATTCCAGCCAGGATCAGGGTAAGAACATGGATGTTGTCTACAGTGCTGTGGAGTCGGTGTCCATTTTGGTGGACTTGTAAAATATATAATAAATTGGATAGTCGTACAATGCAGATTGAGATGTAATTTTTTTTAAGAATAATTTGGGAAAGTTATGAGATGTTCTATTCCTGATCTAAGGATCTAGTCTGTTCAGACGAATCTGTGCTGCACTTTATGTACATGCTCAATAGTGAAGCTCCTTGTCTACAGATCAGAGGAAAAATACACTGGGAACTGGGAAGGAATGCCTACACTCATCTCAGAACTGCTAGCGTGAACAGGAAAATAGAATGGCAAGAACTTCTTAAAGCAGATCTAAACTTTCAATAAACTGCATAAATCAATAGCTCAGTGTACACTCTGTATGCTTCATGTTTTAGTTTGCTTTTCATCTGATCTCATGTTTGGAGAGGTTAGCTGCCCTGATCACTTCTACAGTATACCCCATACATTGAACATAAGTGGGAAAAACTGATTTACAACATTTCAAATTTGAAAATACAGCAATAGGATCGATGAGGACATAAACATAAACGTGAAAAGTACTATAGGTATAGAAATCAAGTCTTCGTGGTATTAGCTCGGTTATCAGTTTGTTTCTTTTTGGAGTATGTTTCAGCAGGAGCTTGCTTCCCTCTGCATAGACTGTAAACCATTATAATGTGAAACAGCTAGTGAGCTGTACCCTGAGAAAAGCCTGAGAATAAATGTCCAGAGTAAACCTAATAACAAATTGCAAACTTTTTATTTGTCATCATCTGTATTATTAATTTATACAGATTGTTCTATTTCTAGCTAAAATTATACACGATTCCCTATTCTTCAAGAATTTCAATATATCTTTATTTTTTGTAGGACAAAATTAATTTGAGAGCAAATTTATATGATTACAAAATGTCTAAGAAGCTTCCTATGAAGTCAGCTGTATTTGAGCATTTCATAATGACCCCATATATTGCTCTATACAGTTTAATGGGCCCCGTATATTGCTCCATACAGTAAACTGGGTTCCATATATTGCTTCATACAGTATACTGGTTCCCATATAAGGCTCCATACAGTATATCATGGGCCCCATATAACCCTCCATACAGTATATAATGGGCCCTAAATAATGCTCCATTCAGAATGACCCCATATAATACTACTCAGCATATAATGGGCCCCATATAATGCTCCATACAGAATAATGGCCCCATATAATGCTACATACAGAATAATGGGTCCCATATAATGCTCCATACACTATATAATGTGCCCCATATAGTGCTCCATACAGTATATAATAAGCCCAGTATAATGCTCCATACAGAATAATGGGTGTTATGATTAGGTGGCCTTGGAGCAGCATGAAAACCTTCACTGGAGTAAGTGGTAACTTTACTGACCGCAAACCCTGATCTTATCACCGCAACTAGAAGTAGCCGTGGGGTGTGCCTAACAAAACCTAGACACCTCGACACAGCCGGAGGACTAAATACCCCTAAAGATGGAAATAGGAAAACTATCTTGCCTCAGAGTAGACCCCCAAAAGGATAAGCAGCCCCCCACAAATAATGACTGTGAGTTGGAGAGGAAAAGACACACGCAGGCAGAAAACAGGCTTAGCAAAGGAGGCCAATTCTAGCTAAATAGAAAAGGACAGGACAGGATACTAAGCGGTCAGCATAAAAATACTACAAAAATATCCACAGCAGAAAATACAAAACTCCACCACCTAACTAAAGATGTGGAGAATATATCTGCAACTCCAGAGAATCCAACCAGACTGAGAAAAACAACTGACACAGTCTAAGCTGGACAAATAGAAACATAAGATCAGCACTGAAAATAAGCACACAGCATATGTGCTTCAGAAAAAGAAACAGACACTTATCTTTGCTGAACTGGCAGTTAAGCAGGAGAGGCCAGGCAGAGATCCAATACTTCCAAAGAAACATTGACAACTGGCAAGGACTAAAGAGTCCTGCAAAGCTAAATAGCCCAGTCAGAATTGCAATTAGCAGATACACCTATCCAAGACTGCAGCCCAGAGACAACTGCATTACCATCTACAACCACCAGAGGGAGCCCAAAAGCAGAATTCACAACAAATGGGCCTCATATAATGCTCCATAGAGTATATAATGGGCCCCATATAATGCTCCATAGAGTATATAATAACACAAATATAATGCTCCATACAGAATAATGGGCCCCATATAATGCTCCATATAGTAAACTGGGTCCCATATTTACTGGGCGGGACCCCAGTATATATTGGCGGGGCCCCATATATTGCTCTATACACGATAATGGGCCCCATATATTGCTCCATACAGTATTTAATGGGCCCCATATAATGCTCCATACAGTAAACTAGGTCCCATATTTTGCTTCATACAGTATACTGGGTCACATATAATAAGCCATACAGTATATCATGGGCCCCATATAAGGCTCTCCATACAGTATATCATGGGCCCCATATAATGCTCCATACAGTATATAATGGGCCCCAAATAATGCTCCATACAGTATATAATGGCCCCATATAATGCTCCATACAGAATAATGGCCCCATTTAATACTCCATACAGTATATAATGGGCCCCATATAATGCTCCATACAGTCTCTATATATAATTGCCTAAGGGGTACTTCCGTCTGTTTGTCTGTCTGTCTGCAACTTCCGTAACGGAACTCCTGGGTCGCCGGCCGCAACCAATCGGTGAGATTGAGGCGGGATTTGAACACCGCTTCACTTTTTACTATTGATGCTGCCTATGCCCCATATAATGCTCCATACAGTATACTGGGTACCATATAATGCTCCATACAGTATAATGAGCCCATATACAGTAATGCTCATACATAAAAAGGTCTAATACCTCTCCCGTTACCGCCGTAGGTCCAGTATACTTACACAAACCTTTTAATTATTTTTATTATTAACCCTACAATTGACAAAGACTGTTGAGCGCCCCCAGTTGGACTCGACCCAGTACCGTTACCGCAGCGGCCCGTCCGGTGAGACTCAATAGCCCATGATGATTTTGGCTTTTGCTGAAGACCTGCTGTGTGTAGCCCAAGTGCTCAGAATATCATAGCTTCAAGTCTCCTATAGAGACTATTAACCCCCGGAAGCTGGACATGCATAGTGGAGCTCCAAGGCCCCATCAGAGAACCTAGTTAAAATCCCATTACTGGAGTTCCATCTGCCTCCCCTTCAGGCTGAACAGGACCCCTGGAGGCTAACTGAGTGGACTTGAGCCGGCACCCAAACACTTAGACCTACCTGGCAGCGTTTTTGTGGAGACCTCCACGTGGCGCCTTGTCTGCTGGAGCTCCGGCATCCCGGTCGGACTCGCTTTTTGGGAGCCGCTCTGTACCCCGAATGGGGCTCGGATGGTGAGGGGGACATGCTCGCCTACCCGGATTCCTACCCGGCGCGTATGGAATCGGCTTGGAGGCGGACGGTGAGTCCTGCGGTATCCATGGTATGCTGCGGCCTTCACTTCCGGCCCGACCGTGGCCTCGTGGTGCGGCCTGGTTAGCTGCGGCATCACTGGAGAGTAGGACGTTGGGTCCGGAGCCACCGATAGAAGCAGCTGACGTCCCTGTGCTGGGCGGTGTGAGGAGGATCGCTGGGACTTCTGGTGCCTTTTGGTATTCCTGCCTTGTGCACTGCTGGGGACCAGTGCTCCCCTCCTGGAAGGCGCTCTGGGCCCTAGACTCTGTTGCTTGACTAGCAGAGGCCCCAGCTTGGAGTTAGTTTGTTTCCCTCACCCCCTAAGAGACTCTGACTGTCTTATTTTTGTCAAGGGATCTAGTATACCATTTTGACTGCTACACCCCTTTTGCCTGCCGTAATCTAGGAGAAATATTTATTCTACTCCACTATGCTTCACAAGATGTAATCATCTATTCAGGGGACTCTGAGGAGAATTGAGGGAATTCTTTATTAACTGCACGACTTGCTCACAATGGTTAAATCTTCTCATAAGCAGACTAGATCGAGCACCAAGTCCATCAGACCAGGATCTCCAGCTGACATGGATAAATTCCTAAAGAAACAAGGAAACTCATCTAATGCCTCAAAATCCTCCCGTTCATTTGAGAATGCCTTGGAGGATCATACAGAATCTGATCTGGACAGCGATGGAGACTCTGAGGATCAAGACAAAGGTACTCATGTTACTCGATCATTTATTAAAAGGATCCTAAGTAAAGCCCTTGAACCTTTGGGAAAAGATCTTATGGCTATTAAACATGACCTTAACCAGTTGGGTCACAGGATTGAGACAGTTGAATCTACCCAAACAGAAATCATTCAATGCTCTAACTCCTCCATTACCTGCCACAGACAGCAAGAGGACCATATCAATCGGATCTATACCATTCTAGAAGATCATGAGAACAGGGAAAGGAGAAACAACCTGAGGTTAAAAGGTATCCCTGAATCGGTTCTACCTGAAGCTCTGTCAACAACGGTCATCGAAATTTTTCGAGCCATTCTGGCCCCTACTGACCCGACAGAGATTGAAATGGTGAGGATTCACAGAGCTCTGAGACCCAAACCAAAATCAGATGAGCCTCCTCATGATGTTCTCTGCCATTTTTTAGATTTCAGAACCAAGGATCTCTTAGTAAAAAGAGCCAGAGAAGCTGACTTGATCGCCCACGACGGAACTCCAATCCAAATCTTCCAGGACCTCTCAGCTTCTACATCTGTACAAACGGCGTCTCCTAAAACCTTTCACTTCCATACTCCAACAAAGACATTACCCCTACCGTTTGCTATTCCCATTCGGCCTCTCCATTTCAGCTAAAGACAGGAGATTCCTTATAAGGTCCACATCTGACATTAAAGACATCTGCAAGGAGCTGGAGATTCACCTGGACCAACTTCCCATCTTGGAAACGTCTTGTGACGCCCGTCGTTTGAAATCTCTCTCTCCCATCTCCGTGGCAAGACTCGCCCTCCTCAAGGTCTTCACGGGCAAGACGTAGGTCGTCCAAGGCTACACCACCAAAAGTTGATGATGATGATCCGGGAGGCTGAGGACTCACACGCCTTCCATAATCTTTAAATGTTTATTCTATCTTATGTTTTTTGATCCCTAGGTTCACAGATCTTCTGATAGAATATTGCGACTTATAGTTGTGTAGTGCTATTGTCATTATTAACTGTGGATTATAATCCCGTTTTTTTTTCCTTTTGTTACATTGCTTAACTTCTCTGTTCGATTCTCTTCTCCTTCCCCATGAAATAATTCAGGATGAGGTTACTACATCCAAAAATGTTCAGTTTTCTAACAATCCCTCGGGTGGATTTTATCTACCCTTTTCTCTTCTTTCCTAACTACCCCTCTTTCTTACTCCCTTCTGCTCTTGTGTATCTCCTCTCTTCCCTAGATCTGATGGACGAATCTTTCTCCTATATGAAGCATCCTTTCCTACACCCGCCATGACGTCAAACCGTAAGTCTTTTCTCACAACGTACATGGTCTCAATTCTCCAATCCCCAGGTCACAAACTATAAATCTATTAAAAAAATCAGGGTACGATATTTTATTACTACAAGAAACCCACTTTACCACAGATAAAATCCCCTCCTTTGAGAAATGTTTTTTTTCGATACATGGTATCATGCCAGTTCTCCTCAGAAAGCCTCAAGAGGAGTTTTGATTGCTTTTGCTAAGGATATTCCCTTCCTTCTTCTGAGCTGCTTAAGTGACCCCGAAGGTCGCTATATCTTTATTAAAGGTCTAATAGCTAGTAATATGGTGACCCTAGGCAGCCTATATGCCCCCAGCAAACATCATTTCACTTGGTTGCGCAAGGCCTTTGCTAAACTACGTTCTTTTCAAGAAGGTGTAGTTATCATTGGAGGTGATTTGAAAGTTGCTCTAGATCCCCTCCTAGACACGTCAACAAATAAAAGCTCTATTTCTCTAAGAGATTTGGCCCGACTTAAAACTCTCCTCCATTCTTTAGAATTAATTGATGTATGGAGATATCAACACCCATCAGATATCGATTTCACTTACTATTCCCATCCACATAACTCTTACCACCGCTTAGATTGCATTTTGGCCTCTAGATCCATTCTATCTACTACTTCAAGAACCGATATAATCCCCGCCCTTCATTCTGATCATTCTATAGTATTGGTGAATCTGGAATTTCATAAGCCCTATTCCCACTTTAGAACATGGCGGCTTAATGAATCACTGCTACAACGCGAGGACATAAAAGCTCGAATATGTGAATCTCTCCAAGAATTTTTTCAAATTAATTCTAACCCAGAAGTTAATCCCACTGTTTTGTTGGAGGCACACAAGGCCACAATTCGTGGTGTATTCATTTCAATAGCTTCTTATCTGAATAAGCAGAGGAAGCAGGAAATGCAGTCTCTATACAGTGACATAGTCGCCTTGGATGCTCTCCACAAAAAAGAGCTAACACAAGCCACACTTATCCAACTTACGGAAAAACGACAATCTCTCAAAGATCTCTTAAAAAAGCGATCTTCCAAACAATACATTTCTTGGAAGAATAAGATATTTGCCCATGGTGATAAGGCTTCTAAACGTATGATTTCCCTGATTAAAATCATCAATTCCATACATTTATCCATCAAATTAAAACTAAAACCGGCCTTGTTACCCAACAATATTGCCAGATCATTGATACATTTTTGTCCTTTTATAAAGACTCATACCAACTACGTCATAATGAATCGACGGACGATAGGAATCAAAGGAGAAATGATGCTCAATCCTTTTTATCCTCCCTACATCGTCCTAAATTATCAGACTCCCAACAGGAGAGTTTACTCAGACCCTTTGCCTTGCTTGAACTCAAAAGGAAAATCTCCTGGCCTTGATGGGTTTTCGAAGACATATTACAAGACTTTTATAGGAGAACTAGGTCCTCACCTATTAAATATGTGTAATGCGGTCCTAAGTGGCAAATCATTCCCTCCGCAGGCCCTAGAAGCTCACATTTCCCTTCTTCATAAGAAAGGTAAGGACCCTGAATGTTGTGGAAGCTATAGACCTATCTCTTTGCTAAATGTTGACTTAAAAATTGATGCTAGTCTAATAGCTAAACGGCTTGCTGAGATATTACCAGATCTCATCTCCTATAACCAGACTGGTTTCGTTTCTGGCAGAGAGTGGAAGGACAACACGAGTAGGATCTTGCATTTAATACAGTATGCGAAAATTAATAAAAGGCCTCTTGTTTTAGTAGGAACAGATGCTGAGAAGGCCTTCGACAGGGTGGACTGGACATATCTTTGTGAAACTCTCCTAGCATTCCGTATACCTAAACAATTAGTTGACGCAATATTTCAAATGTATTCTTCCCCCTCAGCTTGGTTAAAAATTAATAATTTATTATCGGACCCCTTTCAAATTCAGAACGGCACAAGGCAGGGTTGTCCCCTCTCTCCGCTTCTATATGTGCTTGCCATGGAACCTCTTATTCAAGGCATTCAACAGGATGTAGAAATTAAAGGGGTTCAAGTAGGTGGTTTCCACCACAAATCAGCAGCATTCGCTGATGACCTTTTAGTTTTTTCTATCTGAACCCAACAAGGGGATCCCTGCCTTTGTCCGTTTACTAGACTTATATGGAAGAATATCTAATTTTAAAGTGAATCCCACTAAATCAGAAGCGAATAGTCTAAATATCCCTAAATCCTCGGTAGATAAACTAAAACAACTTAACCCTTTCAATTGGCCACCCAGTTTTATAACGAACCTGGGTATCAAGATCAGAAGATCAGCAGGAGAACTTCTCGATCTCAACATTTTACCTATGTTAAATAAAGCGGCCTCCACAGTTCATTCCTGGAGAGCAATTTTTTTTTATCTTGGATGGGGAGAAGAAATCTGCTGAAAAGTATAATCCTTCCTAAATTTCTATATCTATTTCAAATGCTTCCCATCCACATTCCTAATCACTACCTTTCTAAAATTAACTCTTTTTTTTATTAGTTATATCTGGGATAATAAACGTCCTCGAATTAACACTAGCACGCTCACTTTGCCGAAATCAGAAGGAGGAATGGGCGCCCCTGATATCTTTAAATATTACAGAGCTGCAATGCTCACTAGAATAGTGGACTGGATCAGGAATCCCCCGAACAAATTATGGCTCTCTATTGAAGAACATGTAGCTCCTGCCCCTGAGATCTATGGTCCTGCTTCATGATTATATTAGTCTACCCTGTTTAGTAACAAATGAGATCACCTTGGCTACTCTTAAATTATGGAGGACAGAATTTCTTAAATTTACTCCTATCACTTCAAGATGTAATGGGTCCTATTCCCCCTAAATTACCTAAAGACCCCGCCAATGTTACTTATGACCTATCTGATCTACCAATACCGATTAACCAAGTGCTTATAGATGGCTCCTTGATGACTCTTTCACAGCTCCAAGCCTTTAAACCACAACTCAATATTTATTTTCTTCATTTTAATAGAATTAAGGAGTATTGTTTTAAATACAGGAACCAGCTTTCCTTACTTCGCCCAATCACCCATTTTGAACAATTATGTATACAGAAAAATCCCCCCCAAAAGGTCTTATCTAAAATTTATAATTCTCAGGTCCTAGAGAAGGCCGATGCCAAAAGAGCATTCATTGGGTTATGGGATCTTAATACTTTACAGCTGATCAAATTGCTTCCATTTATAAAAGATCCCATGGTTCTTCCCAATGTGTAAAAATTCAAGAAAATTCTTATAAAGTGTTATCTAGATGGTATCGCACTCCATCTCAGTTGAATCAATGGCATTCCTCTACTTCGGAGATGAGCTGGAGATGCAATGCAGAGCCAGGTACCTATCTCCACATATGGTGGACTTGCCCAGTAATCATGCCCTTTTGGCAAATGGTGGGTGAAATAATCACTGAAGTACTGGATCGGGTTCCTGTGCTGTGACCACAATCCTTCTTACTTAATCTACCTGTATGGCCAGGGAATCCCATAGCTTCCAAAATGGCTAAAAATATAATAGCTGCTGGAAAGTTCCTAATTCCTACTCTGTGGAAATCAACTCAAATTCCCACTAAAAAACAAGTTCTTGAGAAAATCAACCTACTATATCACACTGCAGAACTAGTAGCCAATACGCAGGAGTCACTAAACTCTTACCAAAATATATGGGAACCCTGGATTCAATTTAGATCCAGTCCCAATTTTATTCTTGAAATCACAGGTAACCGAGTCAATTAATAATAATATCTATACAACCCCTACTTTCCTCTAGAATATTCTCCATCGGATCGTCCCCCCCCCTTTTTTCCCACTCCCCTTCCCCAGCTCCCCTCCATACCCTCATTTCTTCTTTATCCCCTAACTTTTCCTTTTCTTTTCTTTTGTTTTTCCCCATGGTTAACTTGTTTTGTTGACTGAGCCCTAACCGTAACTCTTTTCCTCCTGCTGTTTTAGTACATTGTTCTATGTAATGCTCTACCTGTAGAGGAATTGTTTTTCTGTACTTAATTACAAAATAGTTGACACTATTTGACTTTTATTGTTATGAATACTGTCCCGCATTCTATTTCTATGTTATTATTATTCTTAATAAAAAGAATGTTGAAAAGAAAAGAGACTATTAACCCCTTTCTGATGTCAGGCGTAATAGTATGCCGACTTCGGACTCCCTCCCTTTGATGTTTGCGACGGCGGTGAGCCCACATCTTTTACTGCACATGTCAGCTGTTTTGAACAGCTGACATGTGCTCGGAATAGCCGCGGGTGGAATTGCGATCCACCCGCGGATATTAACCCGTTAAATGCCGCTGTCAAACTCTGACAGCGGCATTTAACAAGCGCTTCCAACCATCGGACAGGAAATCCGCCCACCGGTGACCCCGTCATGTGATTGCGGGTCACCGGTTCATTGGCATGACAACCGGAGGCCTCCTGCAGACCTCTATGGTTGTCATTGCTGGATAACTACGGTATGAGTGCCACCCAGTGGTCGGCGCTCATAACAAGTGAGTAATTCTGCTACATACAGGTGATCTGATCATCGTCTGTATGCAGCAGAGCCGACCGGGTTATGGCAGCTTCTAGCCTCCCATGGAGTCTATTGAAGCATGCCAAAAGTAAAAAAAAAAAATGTTTTTAAAAATATATAAAAAATAAATGTTCAAATCACCCCCTTTTGCCCCATTCAAAATAAAATAAAAAAATATCAAACCTACACATATTTGGTATCACCACATTCAGAATCGCCCGATCTGTCAATAAAAAGAAAGGATTAACCTGATCGCTAAACGGCGTAGCGAGAAAAAAGTGAAAACATCAGAATTACGTGTTTTTGGTCGTCGCGACATTGCATTAAAATGCAATAACGGGCGATCAAAAAATTGTATCTGCACCAACAGGGTATCATTAAAAACATAAGCTCAGCATGCAAAAAATAAGCCCTTACCCAACCTGAGATCATGAAAAATTGAGAAACTACGGGTTTCGGAATATGGCGCAATTTTTTTTTTTTACAAAGTTCAGAATTTTTTTTCACCACTTAGATAAGAAAAAACCTAGACATATTTGGTGTCTATGAACTCGTAATGACCTGGAAAATCATAATGGCAAATCAGTTATAGCATTTAGTGAACACAATAAATAAGCCAAACAAAAAACAAGTGGGGGATTGCACTTTTTTGCAATTTAACCGCAATTGGAATTTTTTTTCCCGTTTTCTAGTACAAGACATGGTAAAACCAATGGTGTCATTCAAAAGTAGAACTCATCCTGCAAAAAACAAGCCCTCACTTGGCCATAGTGACAGAAAAATAAAAAAGCAGGCGAAGGGGAAGCAGGGGAGCAAAAATTGAAAAATGCAAAACCAAAAATACCTCTGGTAGTTAAGGAGTTAAAGCAAGTACAAATTTGAAAAAAAAAGTTTTTAAAAATATTTAAAAAGTTAATATAAAAGTTAAAAAATGCACAATGTTGGAATCGCTGGATTCAGAAACCCCTGATGTATCAAGATATAAAGTAGAATAAATAATAAAATTCTGAATCTGATTTTAAATACAAAAACAAAAAAAACTTTGAATAAAGAAGAACCTATACATTTTTGGTATTGGCGAACTCGTAATAAGATGGAGATTTATAATGTAATGGCAGGTTAGTTTTAGCCATTTAGTGAACATGGTAAGGCCTGCAACGGGGACAAGGAGCCTTCTTCTACGTCTAGAGGAAAGAAGGTTTAGTAATTATTACAGGAGGCAATTCTTTACTGTAAGAGCAATGAGAGTATCGCCATGTGATTTTGTAACGGCTGATTCACTAAAGAAGTTTAAAAAAAAGCCTGGATGATTGATGTTGAGGAACTCTGCAAACCACTAATTATTAAATAGAAAAAACAATAAGTACTCTTTAATTATATTATTCTTTATGCTTTAAAAAATAGTGCATCACTTTTGGCCATGGGTCAATGCGACTCACTGTTCAGCCTGTGTTCAGAATAAATACATTATATGGTGAAAATGTGGAATAAAATCAGTTTTTATTGCTCAACTGGAATATATCACAGTTAGTACAACTTCTTGTTGTTGGTTCACCAAGGAATGATTTTTCCTGTCCAATCCACAAACGTGCCATTATTTTTTTCACTGAGGGTTGTGATGATCTTCATCATGCCGCCGACACTTCCTTCTTTTGTTAGAGGTGCCTAAAAAGAAGATGCACAAAAATACTTTTATCTGCAGGTAGAGGTACATCTTCATTTTTGTTGGCTACATATTACTTTCATAACCTCGGTAAACAGGGTTGGAAAAATTTCGGTCACAGAAGGTTCGACAGGGCCAGTGTGGGAGAAGGCCCATTGACCCCATCGCCTGTGTCACCTCGTTGTGCGTCCTCAGATGCCCATTGATCTGAAATGTCTTACTGCGCAGAGACCTGCCAGTTCTCTGCACCGCAATACACACCTCCGGCCAATCGGAGGAAGGCAGCTGATGTCATCTTCCATGTCACGGACAGCACAGTCGACTTATATGCTGCCATGGCTGGCAGGCCAAAGTCAGCTGCCAGGTATAAAAGCGGGAAGCTAAAAATAATAAATTTGTTTAATTGTTAAAATGTGCTGGAAAAGTCCTAGGAGGGTCAGGCTGGGGGACATTGTTATAGGATGGGCTCCAGGATTGAGAGTGGAATTATTACACGAAGAGGTCAGGAGATGTATATTACATATTACTGGAGGGGGTCCAGGAAGGAGGACATTGTTACAAAAAAGGGCCCAGGACAGAGGACATAAATTCCAGGAGGGGCGAGGAGGAGGACATTATTACAGGAAGGAGTCAGGACGGGGGACATTATTATAGGAAAGAAAGCGAATATAGATTCTAGAAAGCTACAGGGGCCCATACATCTAGAACAAAACAGAGAACATGCAGTGCATAGACCCCAAATACAATGAAAAATAGTACAAAAACCTATTTAGTAAAAATGTTTGTATTTTTATTGAAGATAATAAAATTAAATAGGTATCAGATACAAAAAAAAATATATAGATAATGGTAGACGATCAGACGGTGGAGACGCAAAATATGTAACAACACACCAGGCATGATGTTAACATGGGCATTAGGGTTGCATAATTTATACAAATTCAGATTATTTTGCATTCAGATTACAATTAACATTTGTATATACAGCGGGTGAAATAAGTATTGGACACTTCAAAAGTTTTCTAAGTAAATATGTTTCTAAAGGTGTTATTGACATGAAATTCTCACCAGATGTCTGTAACAACCCAACCAATCTATACAGGCAAAGAAATCAAACCACAGATGTCCATAAATAAAGTGATCAATAATGAGAAATGACACAGGGAAAAAGTATTGAACACGCTTACTGAAATGTATTTAATACTTTGTATAAAAGCCTTTGTTGGTGATAAGATGCCTCCTGTATGGAGAAACTAGTTGCATGCATTGCTCAGGTGTATGATTTTGTCCCATTCTTCCACACAAGCACTCTTCAAATCCTGAAGTTTGCGCTCCTTCTATGAACTATGAACTTTAGTTCCTTCCATACATTTTCTATTGGATTCAGGTCCAGTGATCGGCTCGGCCATTTTAGCAGATTTATTTTCTTTTTATGATACCAATTGAGAGTTTCCTTGGCTGTGTGCTTGGCATCATTGTCTTGCTGAAATGTCCACCCTCGTTTCATCTTCATAATCTTGGTAGATGGCAGCAGATTTTTACCAAGAATGCTCAGTGCATTTGTCCATTCATTCTTCCTTCAATTATATGAAATTTTCCAGTGTTGTATGCTGAATAACAGCCTCACACAATGATGTTCCCACCTCCAACCTCCACTGTTGGTATGATGATTTTAGGGTGATATGCAGTGCCTTTTGGTCTCCAAACATAGTGTGTATTATGGCATCCAAATAGATAATTTTGGTCTGATCTGACCAGACTATATTCTTCCAGTATTTCTCAGTCTTGTATAAATGTTATTGAGCAAAGCTTCAGCATGCTTGAACATGCTTTTGATCAATAATGGAGACTTGCAAGGTGAGCGTGTATACAGACCTTGGAGGTTGACTGCATTACTTATAGTTTTCTTTGAAACAATTGTACACTAATTCCAGGTCTTTCTGTAGCTCTCCACAGGTGGATCTTCTAATAATTATTTTTATTCCTCTGTATGAAATCTGGTGGGGAGCACCTGGTCGTGGTCAGTTTATGGTTAAGTTATGATTTTTCCACTTCCGGATTATGGCCTCAACAGTGCTCACTTGAACTTTTGGTAGTTTAGAAATTCTTCTGTAACCAATGCCATCAGTATACTTTGCAACAATAAGGTTCTAAAGGTCTTGAGACAGTTCACTGGTTTTACCCATCATGAGGTGTTTCTTGTGGGGTACCTTGATAATAACGCACCTTTTTATACAGCATCAGTTGAACTAGCTGATATTATTTTTCACTAAGTAGCAGGATTGCTTACTAATTACTGATAGATTTCAGCTGGTGTCATGATTTTTCCCGGCATTTTGCACCTCTCTTTCTTCATGTGTTCAATACTTTTTCCCTGTGTCATTTCTCATTATTACACATAACTTAATTTATGGATATCTACGGTTTGATTTCTTTGCCTGTGTGGATTGGATGGGTTGTTACTGACATCTGCTTAGAATTTAATGTCAATAGCACATTTAGAAATATATATACTTTGAAAATTGGTGACATTTTCAACATTTATTGCACCGACTGTACACATTTGTATAAATTGTGCTACCCTAATATTCATGTTAACATTACGGCTTGTGTGTTGTTACATATTTTGGGTCTCCACCGTCTGACCATCTATCATTGTCTATATATATTTATTTGTATCTGATACCTATTTAATTTTATAATTTTCAATAAAAATACAAAACTATTACTAAATAGGTTTTTCTACTATTTTTAATTGTATTTGTGATCTATACACTACATGTTCTCTCTTTTTTGTTCTAATCATATTGGGTGTTCCCCACTGTGTTTTTTGGACTGTGGACCTTATTCCTGTCCATTAGTCTGGCAATTTTTCTCCTATACATCTGACCAACAAGCAGTTGGGGACCCAGGTCCAAATTTTCCACTGGGTCAATCGGACTCTACTTACACCACCTTCTATAAACTTGAGTGGAGTTATATTACAAGTAGCTTCTGCAGAGGAAATGTCCACCAACCTTTCTTCCTTCAAAACGGACTGAAGTAAACATGCTTTAAGTGGAAATTGGCACAAACTTTTACAACATTATTCAAAATAATCTTAAGCATGTCTTACCTGATCACCTCCGAGGTCTGTTTTAACCCAACCAGGATGAATGGCTATGATGATGATGCCATCATGCTTGTATCCCACGGCATGGCATCTCGACAGCATGTTAAGTGCTGCCTGCAAAACACATTATAAATGCGTGTTACATCATCTAAAAGTAACACTGACTGCCTTCTACAGAGATAAAAAAAATATTAAACTCATTCTTTTTAAGATCCATGCTCTCAATACTGAAGGGAAGCTTGAGGCTCTGGGGCCCGATGCTTTACCAGCAGCTCTCACTTATCCAGTGTCCATCTTATATAATGGCAGTGCACTAGCCACTATATAAACGCTATGAACATGTCGTGTTCATATATACTATTACGTTCTAGGTGTAAATAAAGTGAGTGGACCCTCTGGACTGTGAAAGATACCTACCTCTGGGCGAGCTGACCTAAGGTTAACCAACCCCTATACAGGGACTGTCAGGAGCAGGCCCAGAGGTCGCTAATCCACGGTAGCAGATACCAAGAGGGACGGCTCAGGAGGAGAAGGAAAAAGACAAAGAAAAAGACAAAAACAGGAATACCGGAACAGAGACGGAGGAACAAATGGCAACGAAGAATGGGAAGAGGACGTCTGGCTTGAGCAGAAGGAAAACTGGAACAGGAGCGGAACTGTGGAAGAGAGAGCACAGAAAGGAACGGTTAAGTGGCGGGCAAAAAGGCGAGAGCAAAGGAGTAGAACTCGGAGCAGACTGTAGCACAGAAGCACAGAGCAGAAGGGCTGGAGACAGAAGCAAAAAGCAAATGATACTCAGGCACCTCCTAGCAGAGGAGGTGGCCTGAAATACCCCTAACCTACCCAGGATTGGCTGAGGCAAAAGGTATCCGGAAACAGAGGATCAGTGCTAGAGCGTCAGCTGCAGACCCCTGCGCGCCTGCGCAGAAGCTAGACGAGGTGCCGGGAACGAGCGCGCCGCCCACCAGCAGTAGGACAGCGGGAGCGCGCACTGAAGGCAGGAGATCGCCACGCCAAGGAAGCAGTGCGCCGGAACCCGGAAGAAGAGAGACCAAGGTGTACGGAAGCCGCAGCACCGGCCAAAGGAGCGGCGCGCCGAGAGCCAGGGACGGAGCCGCAAAGGTGAGTAGCGGGCGTAACAGTACCCCCCTCCTTAAAATTCCCCCTCCCAAAACAGGAGAGAAATTTGTTTAGAAGGCGAGGTGCATTGATATTCTCCAGGGGCTCCCACGATCTCTCTTCAGGACCAAACCCCTTCCAATCCACCAAGAAAAATTTTCTCCCACGAACCCTCTTCATAGCTAAAATATCCCTCACCTCAAAGATATTATCGGCACAGGCAGGCTGAGGAGAGGCGCAGGAAGAAGGGTGGAAGCGATTAAAAGTAACAGGTTTGAGTAGGGAGTAGTGTTGAGCATTCCGATACCGCAAGTATCGGGTATCGGCCGATACTTGCGGTATCGGAATTCCGATACCGAATTCCGATACTTCCCGCGTATCGGATACCTGAATCGGAAGTTCCCAGAATTCAAACTGAACGCAGCAGCCAATGAGGAATGAATGGAAGTGTGGGCACATCCTGTTTAGCATGGTGGGCATGTAAGTACTGGCAAGGCTGTGATTGGCTGCTGAAATGATGTCACTCTGCACTATAAAAAACGCTGCCGCCATTTTGCGCTCACTCTGCTGTGATTTCAGTTAGGGACAGGACGCTGTGTTCTAACTGAGGGCCAGTTGAGATAGCTAATTGCTTTATTTTGCTTTTCCAAGGCTAATTTAGCAAACGCTGTGTTCACTGTTCAGTTCACCTTGCTCTTGCCTTGCAGCGCTGTTTTAACAGCGTTCTGCAAGGTCTGTGTGTGTGTGTGTGCAGCTCACTCTGTAGTCTGTGTGCAGCCATATACCAGGTCATATTCAGCTCAGGGGGGGTTCACACTGCCTCACACAGTTCTATCCATTGTCCTTTTTTGCTCATAGTGCAGCCTGCTGCACATTTTTTCTAAAATTTCCTATTAGTGTCTTTCCACCCGTCTCCAGCCAAATAGTGGAAAAACACTAGATAGGATAAACCAGAGGGGGGTTTTTGGGCCTTGCAGCGCCGTTTACGGCTGTCTGCACGGTCTCCGTGTGAGCGCAGCTCGCCCTGTAGTCTGTGTGCAGCCACAGCCCGTTGTATTCAGCTCAGGGTTTGTCACTGCCTCATACTGTAAACTAACTTGTCCTTTTTTCAAATAGTGCAGCCTGTTGAAAATTTTTTAAAAAATTTCCTATTAGTGTCTTTCCACCCGTCTCCAGCAAAATAGTGGAAAAACACTAGATAGGATAACCTAGAGGAGGGTTTTTGGGCCTTGCAGCGCCGTTTACGGCTGTCTGCACGGTCTCCGTGTGAGCGCAGCTCGCCCTGTAGTCTGTGTGCAGCCACAGCCCATTGTATTCAGCTCAGGGTTTGTCACTGCCTCATACCGTTCAATAACTTGTCCTTTTTTTCAACTAGTGCAGCCTGTTTAAAAATTATTTAAAAAATTCCTATTAGTGTCTTTCCACCCGTCTCCAGCTAAATAGTGGAAAAACACTAGATAGGATAACCTAGAGGAGGGTTTTTGGGCCTTGCAGCGCCGTTTACGGCTGTCTGCACGGTCTCCGTGTGAGCGCAGCTCGCCCTGTAGTCTGTGTGCAGCCACAGCCCGTTGTATTCAGCTCAGGGTTTGTCACTGCCTCATACCGTTCAATAACTTGTCCTTTTTTTCAACTAGTTCAGCCTGTTGAAAATTTTGTAAACAATTTCCTATTAGTGTCTTTCCACCCGTCTCCAGCAAAATAGTGGAAAAACACTAGATAGGATAACCTAGAGGAGGTTTTTTGGGCCTTGCAGCGCCGTTTACGGCTGTCTGCACAGTCTCCGTATGAGTTAAACTCGCTCTGTAGCCCGATCTGCACCAAAAAAAAAAAGTAAAGTTCACCAAACACCACTTAACACTTGTGTAGGCCACATTTTATCAATAATAAAGTCTAGTCCACACTTTACAACATTAGTGTTTCTTACACCTGTTAGGAGGAGCATTTCAGGAATAAGCACACTAAGGCCTTAGTACTTTTCTGCTTATCTTTATCTGTCAACCAAGATGAAGAGGGCAGGGAGTAAGGGTTGTGGGTGTGGGCGTGGAGCAGGGAGAGGACGGGGTGATTCTGTGCCTGCTGCGGGCACCGGTGATTCATCATCACCCAGTTTCAGCAGGGAACAGTCCTTCATGCGCAGCTCTGTCGGAGAGCGCCGTGCACCGCTGCTGCGTGAAGATCAAATTGAAGCCGTTGTTGGATGGATGGCAGCTAACGCATCGACTTCAATGAGTGCCACATCCTCTCAGGCACAGACCACTGGAGAGCAGCCATCTGTCTCTTCACCACCTGCCAAATTGGCCAGGCAGTCAGAGAGCCCAGGACAGGAGCCGTCTCTACTTCTGTTCTCTGAATCTCTTGGCTTGGAAACAGGGGGCCAGCCAAGCAGTATTGGAGAAATGGAAGAAGAGGCAGTGTGCAGTGATGCCCAACAGCTTTGTCTCTCTGACTCTGAAGAGGCGGGTGGGTCAGTGCCTGCGGTGACCACAGCGCAGTACGCATCTGATGATGAAACTCAGGTTCCGCTTTCTGGTGCGTACTGTGCTGCCGAGACTACCCAGGAGGAGCAGTTGGTGGCAGAGGGTAGTGGAGATGATGAGGTCCTTGACCCATCGTGGCGTGAGGAACAGGAAGGTGGTGGGAGCAGCTCAGAGGAAGAGATTCCCCTAACGGGCCAAAGAGGGAGAGGGAGGGGGAAGACTGCGGAGCCTGTAGCCTCCACTTTGGCACCAGTTAGGAGCCTGTCTCTTTCAAAAGCCAAAAAGGGCGCTCCCAAGACTTGCAGTGCCTGGTCCTTTTTTGACACAGTTGCAGATGACATTTGTTTTGTCAAATGCAAGCTGTGTCATCAGAAAGTAAAAAGAGGTAAAAGTGTCAGCAACCTCAATACCACAAATATGTGGAAACATGTGCGGACCAGGCACGCGGTGGAGTTCCAAAAACACACTGAAGACCTAGGCCAACCAACAGCGGCAGCTACCACCTCTTCAGCTCGTGTTGCTTCTTCCTCCAGCTCACGCACAGCTGATTCGGCTTCCTCCTTGGATCGCCATGGAAGAACCTCTGGCACTGTTGTCCAGAGACCTAGTGTAATTCCACCCACAGCACCACATTCCCAGTCATCCTCACACTCCCAGCCTAGTCTACAGCCATCGGTAGTACAGGCATGGGAGAAAAGGCGGGCATTCTCGGCAAACCACCCCCGAGCACAGGGTCTGAATGCAGGCATTGCCAAACTTCTGTAGCTGGAAATGCTCTCATTCAGGCTGGTGGAGACTGACAGCTTCCGTGACTTGATGGCATTGGCAGTCCCACAGTACAAGGTGCCCAGCCGCTTTTACTTCAGCAGGCAAGCCGTCCCTGCCCTGCACAAGCATGTGGAGGGACAAATAAAACACGCGCTACTGAACGCCGTCAGTAGCAAGGTCCACCTCACCACCGATGCGTGGACCAGTCAACATGGACAGGGGCGATACCTTTCCGTCACTGCCCATTGGGTTAATGTTGTTGAGCCGGGTACAGACCGTGCGAGTGGCGCAGGACGTGTCCTGCCCACTCCAAGGATTGCAGGAATCCAGTCTGTACGCATTGACTCCTCCTCTTACACCAGTTCCTCAGATTCATCGCTGCAGGATCCGTCACAGTCCACCTCCACATGGACCCGTGAACGTTTACCTATGACCGACATGAGCACAGCCGTGGCCAAACGTCAGCAGGCCGTCTTGAAACTAGTTTCTTTGGGGAATCGAAGCCACACAGCGCAGGAACTCTGGAATGCCCTAAAGCAGGAGAGCGATGTGTGGTTTGTGCCAGCGAATCTCCAGCCAGGCATGGTAGTGTGTGACAATGGCCAAAATCTGGTGGCAGCTTTTGGCCTTGGCAACCTCACTCACATCTCATGTCTGGCACATGTGCTCAATTTGGTTGTGCAGAGTTTTCTGAGGGACTATCCGGATCTTGATGCACTTCTGCACAAGGCCCGCCTAAAGTGTGCTCACTTGCGGCGTTCCAGCTTGGCAAGATCCCGCATTGCTGCTCTGCAGCGTCGGTTTCACCTTCCTGAACATCGCATCATATGTGACCTACCTACCAGGTGGAATTCCACGTTACATATGTTGGAGCGGTTGTGTGAGCAGCAGCAAGCAGTAATGGAGTACCAGCTGCATCAGGCGCAAAAAAGTCGCAGTCAGCGCCGCTCAGACTTCACAACCACAGAGTGGGCCACTATGAAGGACGTCTGCCAGGTTTTGCGTCCTTTCGATTATTCCACGCGGATGGCAAGTGCAGATGATGCACTAGTCAGCATGACTGTCCCCCTTATCTGCTTGCTTCAAGAAACCCTGCAAGGGATAAGGGATGATGTGGAAGAGGTGGAGGATAAGGAGTCACCTTTTCCATCAGCTTCTGGGCAGTCAGCGCCACGTGGTTCCTCACAAAGGGGTCAGCAGGGGACCCTTTGTGAGGAGGATGAGGAGGAGTCAATGGACGAGGAAGAGCTACGTCCAGAGGAGGCAGTTACACCATTGTCCAGTGGTCAGTGTGTACAGCGAGGGTGGGGTGATGAAGAGCGGGCAGAGATCATGTCTCAAGCAGGGGACAGCGTTTCTGGGCCAGTTGGCAGTCTGCAGCACATGATTGATTTCATGTTGCAGTGCCTGAGAAACGACCGCCGCATCGACCACATTCTCAACGTGCCTGATTATTGGGTGTACGCCCTCCTCGATCCTCGCTACCATGACAATGTCCAAAACCTCATCCCGGCGTTGACACGGGAGCGTAAAATGCGGGAGTACCATGACACATTGGTGAATTCCATCATCTTCTCCAGTCCAACTGAGAGGAGTGCTGCTAGTGCTTTACAAAGCAGCTCAGTGCGTCGAGGCAGTGGAGGAGGAGGCTCTGCACAAAGAGGGAGCAGAAGCAGTGCCTCTGCCCAAGGCAAGCCCAGTATGGCACAACTGTGGAAAACTTTTGTGCCCGCCCCAAATGTCTACACCATCACCGGCGGCTCCAGTCAGCAGGAGGCAACGGTTCCGTCAGATGGTGACAGACTACATGGCTTGCCCTCTTAGTGTACTCCCAGACGGCTCTTCCCCGTTCAAGTTTTGGGTCTCTAAGCTGGATACATGGCCAGAGCTAAGCCAGTATGCATTGGAGGTGCTGGCTTGCCTCGCGGCTAGTGTCTTATCGGAACGTGTCTTTAGTGCCGCAGGTGGTGTACTAACAGACCGTCGCATGCGACTATCCTCCGATAACGTTGACCGGCTTACTTTCCTGAAAATGAACCAGGCCTGGATCTCGCAGGAATTTGCCACTCCTCTGCCTGATTAAGTAATTGGGTGTCATCCAGGTCTCCTGATGTGTTCATCTTTCTACCACCTGAACTGCTATTCCTGGGCTCCAACACCACCAGTTGCGGCTCAGAAGTGCAGGCTGCACAGTCAAAACATACGACCCAGTGTTATTGGGTTTCAGTAACGTCAGCTGATCCCCAGCTGTGTAGCCGGCAATGTGTCCTGCGACCGCCACGCTGGCACAACAACCTAAATGTAAGGGAACCTGTCCCCCCCCCCCCCTCGGCGTTTGTTACTGAAAGATCCATCTTGTGCAGCAGTAATGTTGCACAAGGAAAAGGTAGCTCTTCTAGTTTAGCTCCTTGCACACGCAGAACTTAACACTTATAAAATGTGTTCACTGATAATGTTATACCGTCCCGGAGCTGGGACTTTCCATCATAATGTGACGCAGCACAGGTGTCATTCCTACCCCCTTGGTGCCATGCGCTGCCTCCTCAGCGTTCTTTTAAGCTGTCACGGAGCCTGCGCTGTTCTGTTATCCCTTGGCCATGGCCAGTTTGCGCTGTCTGTCTTCTGACATAATTTGGTGTCAGGATGGCTGCGCCTGTGCGCCCGCGCCAGGGCCGCCATCAGGGCATGACGGCCGTGACTGGCGTATGGGGCCCGGTGAGCAGAGGGGGCCCACATCGGGCCCCGTCTTATCTGCTCACCGGGCCCCTACCGGCAGCCGCAGGCTGAACCGGCCCCTTAGCGCCGACGCTGCAGCTGTTTAAAGCTATTGACGTGCGGGCGCGGGCCCGCACGTCAATAGTTAACAGCCGCGGCGCCGCCAGCCAATCTGAGGCTGGCAGGCGCTGACGTCAGCCGCAGCGTGCGTGCATGTCGCCGGCGTCTGACATCATTGTCAGTCGCCGGCGAGTGCATGCACGCTGCAGCTGCGTGGAGACTTCGCCCGCCGCAGGACCGCGGCAGGTAAGAAGAACTTTTTTTTTTTTTTCTTGAGAGCGGCGATCCGGGGGCCCAGGGAAGAACGCTGGGGCAGAGTGTGCTGGACGCAGAGGGGGCAGAGTGTGCTGGACGCAGAGGGGGCAGAGTGTGCTGGACGCAGAGGGGGCAGAGTGTGCTGGACGCAGAGGGGGCAGAGTGTGCTGGACGCAGAGGGGGCAGAGTGTGCTGGACGCAGAGGGGGCAGAGTGTGCTGGACGCAGAGGGGGCAGAGTGTGCTGGACGCAGAGGGGGCAGGATGGATACGATGGAGACAGATGGGGCAGGATGGGGAGATCATATGGGGCAGAATGGATACTCATGAGGGCAGGATGGGAGAACATATGGCTGGAGCCTGCAATGAGACACACGGGGGCTAGGATGGCGAATATTACCATAGGAGCTAATTAAGGGATATTATTATTGCAGTGATGTATTTATTTTATTTTTTGAGTATACTGTTTTAAATGGGGGAAGGTCCTGTTACTGTGCAGAGTGATACTATGTCACCTTCTTTATGTGGTGTAATGTAGAGGCTGTGAAAATTAAGTAATGTATTCTGCAAGTGGAACTCAAGATAACTGTGTTATTTCTGCAGAGACGAGTCCTGGCTGGAAGAAATGATGGCGGTCTGTGCTGGATGAAAGATGATGGACTTCACCTAGAGACGTCACTGGTGAGTCAGTGTTAACTATACACTGACACTATACACTGTATACTATATACAGAGCTCCTGTGTATAATGTCACCGGTGATCACTGTATTACCTGTAGACACTGCTTACTAATTACAGATCTCCTGTGTATAATGGCACTGATGGTGATAGTATTGTGTTTTTTTTTTTTTATTACTGATCAGTATTGTAGTATTCAGTCACTATGTGGTGGTAATATGCGGTCTGGTCATGATGTTGTGGTATTTGTTCCTTGTGTTTGATATTATTCGGTCACTGTGGTGGTAATATGTCATCTGGTCATAGTGCTGTGGTATTTGTTCCTTGTATGTAGTATTATAGGTCATTTTAAAAATTGAAAAATAAATAAAAATATACCTAAATTGTATTGCATATTTTAACAAATATTTAGTAGGTTACAGTAGAGTAGGGCCCGGCCAAAAGTGTCTACCGTGTTCTGCTGGCGGCTTAAAAAATCTTTTGGCCAAAACAAAAGCTGCTGGCTATATGTGTGATCTGGTGATGGGAACTATTAATGTGTGATAGGTGAGAAGTGGAGATTTTCCAAGAGATGGCGGTGGGACTGTGGACAGTTCGAGGGGTGAAGCCTGGAGGCGGGGCTGGGGTGGAGCCTGGGCGGAGTCTCAAGGGGGCCCCGAAAATTTTGCCAGTATGGGGCCCCGAAATTTCTAGTGGCAGCCCTGGCCCGCGCTGCCTGAGAACCCGCCTCGCAGTGTCTTCTGATTGAATCACACTGCGAGCCTGGGATCCATGGGCATGCGCAGTGCATATCTTCACCTCGGGCTCTCGCCCATCTCCCTCCGCCTTCTTTAGACTGTGCGCCGTCAGCTGATCCCTAATAGCATGCCACGGCCGTGACGCCGTGACGCCGCACAGTCTGAAGAAGAGGGAAGGAGGGGAGTGAGAGTCGAGGATATGCACTGTGCATGCCCATGGATCCAAGGCCCGCAGTGGGATTACATTAGACGACACTGCGAGGTGAGATCTGGAGCAGCGTGGACGCACAGGCACTGACAGCCTGACACCAAATTATGTCAGAAGACAGGCAGCGCTAATTGGACATGGCCAAGGTATAACAGAACAGCGCAGGCTCCGTGACAGCTTAAAAGAACACTGAGGAGGCAGCGCAAGGCACCAAGGGGATAGGAATGACAGCTGTGCTGCGTCCCATTACGAAGGAGATTCCCACCTCCGGGACGGTTTTACGGTATTACGTGACACATTTTTTGTGTTTACTTCTGTGTTTGCAAGGAGCATAATTAAAAGAGCAACCTTTTCCTTTTGCATCCTTAGTGCTGCACAAGATGGCTCTTTCAGCTCCAAACGTCTTGGGGGCGGGGTTAAAGGTTTCCTTTCAACTTGCTCCAATCAGGCTTCGGCCTACACTCTGTTCCTCTGCTCCTCCTGCTGTCCCTGGGCTCTAACACCGCCAGTTGGTGCCTGGAAGTGCTGTCTGCACAGTCAACAGTCGCTCCTCTGTTATTGGGGTTCAGTAACGTCAGCTGATCCCCAGCTGTGTGTGTGGCAATACCTCCAATCTGCTCCTCCTGCTGTCCCTGGGCTCTAACACCGCCAGTTGGTGCCTGGAAGTGCTGTCTGCACAGTCAACAGTCGCTCCTCTGTTATTGGGGTTCAGTAACGTCAGCTGATCCCCAGCTGTGTGTGCGGCAATACCTCCAATCTGCTCCTCCTGCTGTCCCTGGGCTATAACACCGCCAGTTGGTGCCTGGAAGTGCTGTCTGCACAGTCAACAGTCGCTCCTCTGTTATTGGGGTTCAGTAACGTCAGCTGATCCCCAGCTGTGTGTGCAGCAATACCTCCAATCTGCTCCTCCTGCTGTCCCTGGGCTCTAACACCGCCAGTTGGTGCCTGGAAGTGCTGTCTGCACAGTCAACAGTCGCTCCTCTGTTATTGGGGTTCAGTAACGTCAGCTGATCCCCAGCTGTGTGTGCGGCAATACCTCCAATCTGCTCCTCCTGCTGTCCCTGGGCTCTAACACCGCCAGTTGGTGCCTGGAAGTGCTGTCTGCACAGTCAACAGTCGCTCCTCTGTTATTGGGGTTCAGTAACGTCAGCTGATCCCCAGCTGTGTGTGCGGCAATACCTCCAATCTGCTCCTCCTGCTGTCCCTGGGCTCTAACACCGCCAGTTGGTGCCTGGAAGTGCTGTCTGCACAGTCAACAGTCGCTCCTCTGTTATTGGGGTTCAGTAACGTCAGCTGATCTCCAGCTGTGTGTGCGGCAATACCTCCAATCTGCTCCTCCTGCTGTCCCTGGGCTTTAACACCGCCAGTTGGTGCCTGGATGTGCTGTCTGCACAGTCAACAGTCGCTCCTCTGTTATTGGGGTTCAGTAACGTCAGCTGATCCCCAGCTGTGTATCCGGCAACATGTCATGCGACCGCCACGCTGGCACAACTAAAATGTAAGGGGACCTGTCCCCCCCCCCCTAGGCGTTTGTTACTGAAAGAGCCACCTTGTGCAGCACTAATACTGTACAAGGAAAAGGTCGCTCTTGAAATTATGCTTCTTGTAAACGCTGAACTACACACTCATGTAATGTGTCCCCTCACACCGTCCAACCGTCCCGGAGGTGGGACTTTCCTTTGTAATGTGACGCAGCACAGCCGTCATTGCTACCCCCTTGGCACCGTGCGCTGCCTCCTTAGCGTTGTTTGATTCCGTCATGGACCCTGCGCTGTTATGTTATCCCTTGGCCATGCACAGTTTGCGCTGCCCGTCCTCTGACATCATTTGTTGTCGTCCTGGCTGCGCCTGTGCGTCCACACTGCCCAAAATGCCACCTCGCAGTGTCGTCTAATGTGATCCCACAGTGGGCCTGGTATCCATGGCCATGCGCAGTGCATATACTTGCCTCTCACTCCCCTTCTTCACGCTTCTTCAGACTAGGCGGCGTCAGCTGATCCCTAATAGCATGCCACGGCCGTGACGCCGCACAGTTTGAAGAAGCAGGAAGGAGGTGAGTGAGAGGCGATGATATGCACTGCGCATGCCCATGGATCCCTGGCCCGCAGTGGGATTACATTAGATGACACTGCAAGGTTGTATCTCGGGCAGCTTTGACGCACAGGCACTGCCAGCCTGACACCTAAATGATGTCAGAAGACGGGCACCGCTAACTGTGCATGGCCAAGGGATAAAATTACAGCGCGGGCTCCGTGACAGAACCAAACAACGTTGAGGAGGTGGCGCACGGCACCAAGGGGGTTGGAATGACGACTGTGCTGTGTCACATTACAAAGGAAAGTCCCACTTCCGTGACGGTTTGACGGTGTGAGGGGACACATTATATGAGTGTGTACTTCAGCGTTTGCAAGGAGCATAATTTTAGGAGCCACCATTTTCCATGTGCAGTATTACTGCTGTACAAGATGGCTCTTTCAGCAACAAATGCCTGGGGGGGGGGAAGTTAAAGGTTCCCTTTCAACTTGCTGCACTGCAGGCTTCGGCCTACACTCTGCTCCTCATTGATTTCCTGGGTTTCAACACTGTCAGTTGCCACCTGGAAGTGTTGTCTACACAGAAAAAACACTAGCTGATGTGTCAGTGGGGTTCATGTTATGAAAGGCAATTCAGTACCACAATGGACATAGCGGTCAGAGCACATACAGTGATCTGACAATAACCCAAAATCATAGAACGAGCTCTGAGACGTGGGAACTCCGCAGACCGCAATCCCCAATCCTCTCCAAACAACACTAGAGGCAGCCGTGGATTGCGCCTAACTCTGCCTATGCAACTCGGCACAGCCTGAAGATAGAAAACAAGCCCACCTTGCCTCAGAGAAATACCCCAAAGGAAAAGGCAGCCCCCCACATATAATGACTGTGAGTTAAGATGAAAAGACAAACGTAGAGATGAAATAGATTCAGCAAAGTGAGGCCCGACTTTCTTAACAGAGCGAGGATAGAAAGGTAACTTTGCGGTCTACACAAAACCCTAAAGAAAACCACGCAAAGGGGGCAAAAAGACCCTCCGTACCGAACTAACGGCACGGAGGTACACCCTTTGCGTCCCAGAGCTTCCAGCAACAAATTAGACAAGCTGGACAGAAAAAATAGCAAACAAATAGCAAAGAAGAACTTAGCTATGCAGAGCAGCAGGCCACAGGAATGATCCAGGGAAAAGCAAGTCCAACACTGGAACATTGACAGGAAGCCAGGATCAAAGCATTAGGTGGAGTTAAGTAGAGAAGCACCTAACGACCTCACCAGATCACCTGAGGGAGGAAACTCAGAAGCCGCAGTACCACTTCCCTCCACCAACAGAAGCTCACAGAGAGAACCAGCCGAAGTACCACTTGTGACCACAGGAGGGAGCTCTGCCACAGAATTCACAACAGTACCCCCCCTTGAGGAGGGGTCACCGAACCCTCACCAGAGCCCCCAGGCCGACCAGGATGAGCCACATGAAAGGCACGAACAAGATCGGGAGCATGGACATCAGAGGCAAAAACCCAGGAATTATCTTCCTGAGCATAACCCTTCCATTTAACCAGATACTGGAGTTTCCGTCTAGAAACACGAGAATCCAAAATCTTCTCCACAATATACTCCAAATCCCCCTCCACCAAAACCGGGGCAGGAGGATCAACAGATGGAACCATAGGTGCCACGTATCTCCGCAACAATGACCTATGGAATACGTTATGTATGGAAAAAGAATCCGGAAGGGTCAGACGAAAAGACACAGGATTAAGAACCTCAGAAATCCTATACGGACCAACGAAACGAGGCTTAAACTTAGGAGAGGAAACCTTCATAGGAATATGACGAGAAGATAACCAAACCAGATCCCCAACACGAAGTCGGGGACCCACACGGCGCCTGCGATTAGCGAAACGTTGAGCCTTCTCCTGGGACAAGGTCAAATTGTCCACCACATGAGTCCAAATCTGCTGCAACCTGTCCACCACAGTATCTACACCAGGACAGTCCGAAGACTCAACCTGTCCTGAAGAGAAACGAGGATGGAACCCAGAATTGCAGAAAAATGGCGAAACCAAGGTAGCCGAGCTGGCCCGATTATTAAGGGCGAACTCAGCCAAAGGCAAAAAGGACACCCAGTCATCCTGATCGGCAGAAACAAAGCATCTCAGATATGTTTCCAAGGTCTGATTGGTTCGTTCGGTCATTAGTCTGAGGATGGAAAGCCGAGGAAAAAGACAAGTCAATGCCCATCCTACCACAAAAGGCTCGCCAAAACCTTGAAACAAACTGGGAACCTCTGTCAGAAACGATATTCTCTGGAATGCCATGTAAACGAACCACATGCTGGAAGAACAATGGCACCAAATCAGAGGAGGAAGGCAATTTAGACAAGGGTACCAGATGGACCATCTTAGAAAAGCGATCACAGACCACCCAAATGACTGACATCTTTTGAGAAACGGGAAGATCAGAAATAAAATCCATAGAGATATGTGTCCAAGGCCTCTTCGGGACCGGCAAGGGCAAAAGCAACCCACTGGCACGAGAACAGCAGGGCTTAGCCCGAGCACAAATCCCACAGGACTGCACAAAAGCACGCACATCCCGCGACAGAGACGGCCACCAAAAGGATCTAGCCACTAACTCTCTGGTACCAAAGATTCCAGGATGACCAGCCAACACCGAACAATGAACCTCAGAGATAACTTTATTGGTCCACCTATCAGGGACAAACAGTCTCTCCGCTGGACAACGATCAGGTTTATTAGCCTGAAATTTTTGCAGCACCCGCCGCAAATCAGGGGAGATGGCAGACACAATTACTCCTTCCTTGAGGATACCCGCCGGCTCAGACAAACCCGGAGAGTCGGGCACAAAACTCCTAGACAGAGCATCCGCCTTCACATTTTTAGAGCCCAGAAGGTACTAAATCACAAAGTCAAAATGGGCAAAAAACAGCGACCAACGAGCCTGTCTAGGATTCAACCGCTTAGCAGACTCAAGATAAGTCAAGTTCTTATGATCAGTCAATACCACCACGCGATGCTTAGCTCCTTCAAGCCAATGACGCCACTCCTCAAATGCCCACTTCATGGCCAGCAACTCTCGGTTGCCCACATCATAATTTCGCTCAGTAGGCGAAAACTTCCTGGAAAAAAAAGCGCATGGTTTCATCACTGAGCAATCAGAACCTCTCTGCGACAAAACAGCCCCTGCTCCAATCTCAGAAGAATCAACCTCGACCTGGAACGGAAGAGAAACATCTGGTTGACACAACACAGGGGCAGAAGAAAAACGACGCTTCAACTCCTGAAAAGCTTCCACAGCAGCAGAAGACCAATTGACCAAATCAGCACCCTTCTTGGTCAAATCGGTCAATGGTTTGGCAATACTAGAAAAATTGCAGATGAAGCGACGATAAAAATTAGCAAAGCCCAGGAACTTTTGCAGACTTTTCAGAGATGTCGGCTGAGTCCAATCATGGATGGCTTGGACCTTAACAGGATCCATCTCGATAGTAGAAGGGGAAAAGATGAACCCCAAAAATGAAACCTTCTGCACACCAAAGAGACACTTTTGTCATGATCCAGTTCTGAGATTATGTTCAGCTCTCTTGTCTCTGGACTGGTCATGTGGGAGTTAATCCTCTCTGCCTCACCCTGGAGCTGGCTGTGCTATTTAAGTCCTCTGCAGCCTGGGGGCCAGTGTCAGCTATAAGTTCATGCTGCACTGTTTGAGCTCCTGACCTGGATCCCTGTTCTAAGTGTTCCTCTTTGCCTCTGACTGACTGCACCCGTTTGTTACTTGTTCTGACCTTTGGCCTGTACCCCGACTCTGTCTTACGCCTCACGTTTTGGTTACCACGTTCCCGGTAGGTTCTGACATCTTGCTTGCCCCCGACGATTCTCTGCTCGCCCCTTCTGTAACGCGCTGCTATCTCCATGTATGACCTTGGCTTGTTTCATGTCCTTTTCATTACCTGTGACACCTGTGTTGTTGTTTAGTGTAGCTGTGCTGTGTGTGCAGCCTCCTTTCCTTATCCAGCACCCCCTGGTGGAGATTGCTCCATACTGCACTGCAGCAGCACATCACAACTTTGATCCCTTCACAAACAAAGAATTAGCACGCAGGACCTGAAAAACTGTTCTGACCTGCTTCACATGAGACTCCCAATCATCCGAGAAGATCAAAATGTCATCCAAGTACACAATCAGTTATTTATCCAGGTACTCTCGGAAGATGTCATGCATAAAGGACTGAAACACTGATGGAGCATTGGCAAGTCCGAATGGCATCACTAGATACTCAAAATGACGCTCGGGCGTATTAAATGCAGTTTTCCATTCATCTCCTTGCCTGATTCGCACCAGATTATACGCACCACGAAGATCTATCTTGGTGAACCAACTAGCCCCCTTAATCCGAGCAAACAAATCAGATAACAATGGCAAGGGGTACTGAAATTTAACCGTGATCTTATTTAGAAGGCGGTAATCTATACAAGGTCTCAGCGAACCATCCTTCTTGGCTACAAAAAAGAACCCTGCTCCTAATGGTGACGATGACGGGCGAATATGCCCCTTCTCCAGGGATTCCTTCACATAACTGCGCATAGCGGCGTGCTCAGGTACGGATAAATTAAACAGTCGACCTTTTGGGAATTTACTACCAGGAATCAAATTGATAGCACAATCACAATCCCTATGCGGAGGTAGGGCATCGGACTTGGGCTCATCAAATACATCACGGTAATCAGACAAGATCTCTGGAACCTCAGAAGGGGTGGATGACGAAATTGACAGAAATGGAACATCACCATGTACCCCCTGACAACCCCAGCTGGACACCGACATGGATTTCCAATCTAATACTGGATTATGGGCTTGTAGCCATGGCAACCCCAACACGACCACATCATGCAGATTATGCAACACCAGAAAGCGAATAACTTCCTGATGTGCAGGAGCCATGCACATGGTCAGCTGGGTCCAGTATTGAGGCTTATTCTTGGCCAAAGGCGTAGCATCAATTCCTCTCAATGGAATAGGACACTGCAAGGGCTCTAAGAGAAACCCACAACGTTTAGCATACTCCAAGTCCATCAAATTCAGGGCAGCGCCTGAATCCACAAATGCCATGACAGAATACGATGACAAAGAACAGATCAAGGTAACGGACAGAAGAAATTTTGACTGTACCGTACCAATGGTGGCAGACCTAGCGAACCGCTTAGTGCGCTTAGGACAATCAGAGATAGCATGAGTGGAATCACCACAGTAGAAACACAGCCCATTCAGACGTCTGTGTTCTTGCCGTTCAACTCTGGTCAAAGTCCTATCGCACTGCATAGGCTCAGGTTTAAGCTCAGGTAATACCGCCAAATGGTGCACAGATTTACGCTCACGCAAGCGTCGACCGATCTGAATGGCCAAAGACATAGACTCATTCAAACCAGCAGGCATAGGAAATCCCACCATGACATCCTTAAGGGCTTCAGAGAGACCCTTTCTGAACATAGCTGCCAGCGCAGATTCATTCCATTGAGTGAGCACGGACCACTTTCTAAATTTCTGACAATATACCTCTATCTCATCCTGACCCTGACAAAGAGCCAGCAAATTTTTCTCTGCCTGATCCACTGAATTAGGTTCATCGTACAGCAATCCGAGCGCCAGGAAAAACGCATCGATATTACTCAATACAGGATCCCCTGGCGCAAGAGAAAATGCCCAGTCCTGAGGGTCGCTGCGCAAAAAAGAAATGACAATCAAAACCTGTTGAACTGGATCACCAGAGGAGCGAGGTTTCAAGGCCAGAAATAATTTACAATTATTTTTGAAACTCAGAAACTTAGTTCTATCTCCAAAAAACAAATCAGGGATAGGAATTCTTGGTTCTAACATAGATTTCTGATCAATAGTGTCTTGAATCTTTTGTACTCTTGCCGAGAGCTGATCCACAAATGAAGACAGACTTCTAATGTCCATCGCTACACCTGTGTACTGAACCACCCAAATGTCTAGGGGAAAAAAAAGGCAAAACACAGTGCAAAGAAAAAAAATGGTCTCAGAATTTCTTTTTTCCCTCTATTGAGAATCATTAGTACTTTTGGCTTCCTGTACTGTTATGAAAGGCAATTCAGTACCACAATGGACATAGCGGTCAGAGCACATTCAGTGATCTGACAATAACCCAAAATCATAGAACGAGCTCTGAGACGTGGGAACTCCGCAGACCGCAATCCTCAATCCTCTCCAAACAACACTAGAGGCAGCCGTGGATAGCGCCTAACTCTGCCTATGCAACTCGGCACAGCCTGAGAAACTAACTAGCCTGAAGATAGAAAACAAGCCCACCTTGCCTCAGAGAAATACCCCAAAGGAAAAGGCAGCCCCCCACATATAATGACTGTGAGTTAAGATGAAAAGACAAACGTAGAGATGAAATAGATTCAGCAAAGTGAGGCCCGACTTTCTTAACAGAGCGAGGATAGAAAGGTAACTTTGCGGTCTACACAAAACCCTAAAGAAAACCATTCAAAGGGGGCAAAAAGACCCTCCGTACCGAACTAACGGCACGGAGGTACACCCTTTGCGTCCCAGAGCTTCCAGCAACAAATTAGACAAGCTGGACAGAAAAAATAGCAAACAAATAGCAAAGAAGAACTTAGCTATGCAGAGCAGCAGGCCACAGGAATGATCCAGGGAAAAGCAAGTCCAACACTGGAACATTGACAGGAAGCCAGGATCAAAGCATTAGGTGGAGTTAAGTAGAGAAGCACCTAACGACCTCACCAGATCACCTGAGGGAGGAAACTCAGAAGCCGCAGTACCACTTCCCTCCACCAACAGAAGCTCACAGAGAGAACCAGCCGAAGTACCACTTGTGACCACAGGAGGGAGCTCTGCCACAGAATTCACAACAGGTTCAGCACCGCCAGCTGTTTCCCTGCTGTACAGAAAAAAGCCAAATTTAAATGAAAATCAGATTTCTCTACCATGCTCACAAAACTAGTGTGGGAGCTTCACGGAGAGAATCACTAATATCAATTGAACACTCCACAATATAGAAAAATCCATCAAAAATTGGAGTACATGTCCATAAATACTCAAAGAGATTTTTATTACATTGTCAATAAATACAAAACATATTAGCATTAACAGGTCAATACTACAAATTCAAACAGCCAAATGAGGAATGATGGTAGCAATAAGATGGAAAGACACAGCGTGGATAAGCCTAATGCCAAAAAATACTTATTCAAAGTGCTTAGTGCAATTATTAGCTGGGCCAAGATCACAGTACTGGAAAGTTCCAACACGAATTACAGCAATAGCATAATCAGGTATACAGAGCCCTGCGCATAGGCTCAAGAAACCCTCTCCACAAAGTATATTAATACATATAGATGTGCTTGTAGGACCTTACCCAGCTATTGGCAATTAGGACGCTCCACGCTGTGGCCCCAACGCGCGTTTCGCGTCAGCTTCGTCAGGGGGCGGTGTTATTGCATATCCTCTGTGTGTCTTATAAAGGTCGCTCTCATTAACTACATTAAACCCACATGTGTCGGCGCATGTCGCTCCGGTCCGGCAGGGAATTACATCCCAGGCGGCCCCCAACATGGCGCCGCGGTCAGTTCCGCCAGAAGTGGCGTCACTGGACCGCACGCGTCATAAGCAGGCGCCGCCCACAATGTCCCACAATCCAAACGCAGACAGACATGCGCACTGTGGATCAAGGCGTCAGAAGCATAGGTCGCGTCGTCATGGAGACGAAGATACGAAGGGAGGGGAAATTGGACCGCATCACAATGTTCTATAATACAACGCCAGCGTCAGCCACCATACTGTGGATGCTAAGTTAAAACCGCCGCAGAAAAACAGTGACTGTTGTGCCACAAAGTAAATAGAAGTGAAATAGCCTACACTATTATATTGCATGTGCAAAATCGTAACGACAATCATTCTAAATGATTGCAATGTTTACATATCACAAACACCGTGATAGATATGCCGTACGTGAAGAAGGAAGCTATAAAGCCAAAAATTACATTGGGCCACTAGAATCATAGCAGATAAAAATGTGACACACCATTTAAACACACACATTTCTGCGTAATTGATACATCTAACCATGATATGATACTATAATATATTACAGCAATTCTCTATGAACGTGAAATATAAAAAGTGAATACACCCTTGAAAATACATACAAGACTGCATGTGAATAGTACACTAAAAAGAAGGACATAATATACAAATAAAAAATAAAAAATAAAAAATAGAAGCATATATTAAGTGATCTGTCTCCTTTTCTCCATAGATGATGTCCATTAAAAAACACCGTCACGAAGATCACAGTATGGTTGAAGACACTGCATCCCAGAAGAAAAGCTTCATCACACAATATAGTCCTGGCGCGATCGAAGAACCAGCCCCTTAGTGAGTATAAGCAGAGCGACATACTAGTATAAAAATGAAAACAAAAAAAAAAATTAATAAACACGAAACACAAAACACCATAATAAAAAAATAATAATTAAAAACCGAAGACTAGTACTACAAGAAGGAACTAAAGCTTAGTTGTTCATTGAGACCCGCTGGGGCAAGCGTACCTAATACAGTAATCCAGCGGCATTCTCTCTGAGCCAACCTCCGCTTGGCATCACCACCTCTACTTCCCATATGAATTTTTTCAATTCCCCATATTTGGAGATCTTTGGGATTACAGTTATGGCACTTCCGAAAATGTTTCGGAATTGGTTTAAGGTCCTCCACCTCTTCCACCCCCTTTGCTGCTTTGATATCGCGTACGTGTTCGCGCACACGGATTCGCAGCTCTCTTGATGTCAAACCAATATAGACAAGCTTGCATGTGCACATTGCAAAGTACACCACATGGGTCGTACTACACGTGATATGATCCATTATTTTAAATTCACGCTTGCCGTCAGACGAGAAAAAGGTGGAGGATCTAACCATATTTCTACAGGCCATACAATCACCACATGGAAAAAAGCCATTCCTGGGTTTACCAGCTTTAAATGGGTCAGGCTTCTTTACCACGTAGTGACTGTGTACAAGTATATCTTTGATGTTATTGCTACGGCGTGATGTCATTAGAGGTCGCTCAGAGAGACAATTCTTGAGCAGTGGGTCAGTTTTCAAGATGGACCAGTGTTTATTTAAAACACGTCTCATTTCATCCCACTTATGGTTAAAAGTGGATATAAATCTAGGTTGGTTATTCCCAGTCCTATCTCTAACTTTCCTGTTATCACTCAACAGATCGTTTCTGCATGTTTGTTTTGCTCTTAAATACCCCTTCCGTATAATACGTCTACTATATCCACGTTGATAGAATCGCTCCCCAAGGTCCATAGCCTGCCTCTCAAACAAGATGTCAGAGGCACAGATCCTTCGCGCCCGAAGGAACTGTCCAATGGGGATGGCTCTTATCGTGGAGGGCGGATGGGAAGAGGAGGAGTGAAGGAGCGCATTAACTGAGGTTTCTTTCCTATACATGTCAGTATAAATTTCCCCACTTTTTTGGACCCTTAATGTGATGTCCAAGAATGAAATTTCATCATGATGGTGTATCTATGTGAGCTTGATGCTGGAGCCGTTATCATTCAATCCCGCCATAAACTTATGTAATTCCAGGGCAGGGCCCTGCCATATAAATAGAATATCATCAATATATCTGTACCAACCAAGAATTTGGTGGACAAAGGGTGCGGACTGTGCGCCGCCCTGAAAGATCTCTCGCTCCCAAAAGCCCAAAAATAAATTTGCATAGGACAGCGCACAGGCCGCACCCATGGCAGTGCCCTGCCGCTGGAGACATTAATGATCCCATTGAATTACAAACCTTAAGGGATCTGGAAGATCTGGAACGAGAGTCCCTGGATATGGGGGTAAGTGCCTCTCCACCTTGTATCTCGGCCAGATGTACCACATTTCCCCCCTTGTCTCTTTGTCCACAAGTGGAAATTTTTACTAGACTAGTGGCGGAAGATCTCAGTAAAATCAACAACTACAAAAAAAGAGATAATCTCACACATAAACAGAGAGAGGCTTTACAAGAAATTAAGTCATGGGATGATGTGGTGATTAAGCCAGCCGACAAGGGTGGAAATGTGGTCATTTGGCCAGTGGAGAGGTACGAAAAGGAAGCGTTCAGGCAGCTGAGGAATAGGGATATATACACCCCCTTAACACAAAATCCTCTATTGATTTTTCAAAAACAACTTCATACAATTTTAGAAATAGCTTGTGAAAGAGGTATCATCAATAAAAAAACTTTGGGTGGTCTACTTACCCAATGTCCAGTGATACCCACTTTTTATTTACTCCCCAAGGTCCACAAGGACCTCGTTTCTCCGCCTGGGCGTCCGATTGTCTCTGGCATAGGAGGGCTATGCGATATGACATGCAAGTTCATTGAACATTATTTAAAACCACAGGTTGAGACGCTGCCCTCGTATGTCAGAGACACTACGGACGTCCTACGGAGGGTAGATGGCCTTATCGTGGAGGAAGACATGCTTTTGGTGGCAGCCGATGTTGAACAGTTATACACTAGTATCCGACATACGGAGGGATTGAGAGCCACTAGATTTTTTCTGGAGGGTAGTAATCTGGACCCGGATCTACGTGAGCTGGTGCTGGAGCTGTTGGAATTCATCCTGACACATAATTTTTTTATTTTTAAAGATCGTTTTTTTCTCCAGCGGCAGGGCACTGCCATGGGTGCGGCCTGTGCGCCGTCCTATGCAAATTTATTTTGGGGCTTTTGGGAGCGAGAGATCTTTCAGGGCGGCGCACAGTCCGCACCCTTTGTCCACCAAATTCTTGGTTGGTACAGATATATTGATGATATTCTATTTATATGGCAGGGCCCTGCCCTGGAATTACATAAGTTTATGGCGGGATTGAATGATAACGGCTCCAGCATCAAGCTCACATATATACACCATCATGATGAAATTTCATTCTTGGACATCACATTAAGGGTCCAAAAAAGTGGGGAAATTTATACTGACATGTATAGGAAAGAAACCTCAGTTAATGCGCTCCTTCACTCCTCCTCTTCCCATCCGCCCTCCACGATAAGAGCCATCCCCATTGGACAGTTCCTTCGGGCGCGAAGGATCTGTGCCTCTGACATCTTGTTTGAGAGGCAGGCTATGGACCTTGGGGAGCGATTCTATCAACGTGGATATAGTAGACGTATTATACGGAAGGGGTATTTAAGAGCAAAACAAACATGCAGAAACGATCTGTTGAGTGATAACAGGAAAGTTAGAGATAGGACTGGGAATAACCAACCTAGATTTATATCCACTTTTAACCATAAGTGGGATGAAATGAGACGTGTTTTAAATAAACACTGGTCCATCTTGAAAACTGACCCACTGCTCAAGAATTGTCTCTCTGAGCGACCTCTAATGACATCACGCCGTAGCAATAACATCAAAGATATACTTGTACACAGTCACTACGTGGTAAAGAAGCCTGACCCATTTAAAGCTGGTAAACCCAGGAATGGCTTTTTTCCATGTGGTGATTGTATGGCCTGTAGAAATATGGTTAGATCCTCCACCTTTTTCTCGTCTGACGGCAAGCGTGAATTTAAAATAATGGATCATATCACGTGTAGTACGACCCATGTGGTGTACTTTGCAATGTGCACATGCAAGCTTGTCTATATTGGTTTGACATCAAGAGAGCTGCGAATCCGTGTGCGCGAACACGTACGCGATATCAAAGCAGCAAAGGGGGTGGAAGAGGTGGAGGACCTTAAACCAATTCCAAAACATTTTCGGAAGTGCCATAACTGTAATCCCAAAGATCTCCAAATATGGGGAATTGAAAAAATTCATATGGGAAGTAGAGGTGGTGATGCCAAGCGGAGGTTGGCTCAGAGAGAATGCCGCTGGATTACTGTATTAGGTACGCTTGCCCCAGCGGGTCTCAATGAACAACTAAGCTTTAGTTCCTTCTTGTAGTACTAGTCTTCGGTTTTTAATTATTATTTTTTTATTATGGTGTTTTGTGTTTCGTGTTTATTAATTTTTTTTTTGTTTTCATTTTTATACTAGTATGTCGCTCTGCTTATACTCACTAAGGGGCTGGTTCTTCGATCGCGCCAGGACTATATTGTGTGATGAAGCTTTTCTTCTGGGATGCAGTGTCTTCAACCATACTGTGATCTTCGTGACGGTGTTTTTTAATGGACATCATCTATGGAGAAAAGGAGACAGATCACTTAATATATGCTTCTATTTTTTATTTTTTATTTGTATATTATGTCCTTCTTTTTAGTGTACTATTCACATGCAGTCTTGTATGTATTTTCAAGGGTGTATTCACTTTTTATATTTCACGTTCATAGAGAATTGCTGTAATATATTATAGTATCATATCATGGTTAGATGTATCAATTACGCAGAAATGTGTGTGTTTAAATGGTGTGTCACATTTTTATCTGCTATGATTCTAGTGGCCCAATGTAATTTTTGGCTTTATAGCTTCCTTCTTCACGTACGGCATATCTATCACGGTGTTTGTGATATGTAAACATTGCAATCATTTAGAATGATTGTCGTTACGATTTTGCACATGCAATATAATAGTGTAGGCTATTTCACTTCTATTTACTTTGTGGCACAACAGTCACTGTTTTTCTGCGGCGGTTTTAACTTAGCATCCACAGTATGGTGGCTGACGCTGGCGTTGTATTATAGAACATTGTGATGCGGTCCAATTTCCCCTCCCTTCGTATCTTCGTCTCCATAACGACGCGACCTATGCTTCTGACGCCTTGATCCACAGTGCGCATGTCTGTCTGCGTTTGGATTGTGGGACATTGTGGGCGGCGACTGCTTATGACGCGTGCGGTCCAGTGACGCCACTTCTGGCGGAACTGACCGCGGCGCCATGTTGGGGGCCGCCTGGGATGTAATTCCCTGCCGGACCGGAGCGACATGCGCCGACACATGTGGGTTTAATGTAGTTAATGAGAGCGACCTTTATAAGACACACAGAGGATATGCAATAACACCGCCCCCTGACGAAGCTGACGCGAAACGCGCGTTGGGGCCACAGCGTGGAGCGTCCTAATTGCCAATAGCTGGGTAAGGTCCTACAAGCACATCTATATGTATTAATATACTTTGTGGAGAGGGTTTCTTGAGCCTATGCGCAGGGCTCTGTATACCTGATTATGCTATTGCTGTAATTCGTGTTGGAACTTTCCAGTACTGTGATCTTGGCCCAGCTAATAATTGCACTAAGCACTTTGAATAAGTATTTTTTGGCATTAGGCTTATCCACGCTGTGTCTTTCCATCTTATTGCTACCATCATTCCTCATTTGGCTGTTTGAATTTGTAGTATTGACCTGTTAATGCTAATATGTTTTGTATTTATTGACAATGTAATAAAAATCTCTTTGAGTATTTATGGACATGTACTCCAATTTTTGATGGTTGTTTCCCTGCTGTGTAGTCGGCAACGTGTCCAGCACAAGCCACGCTGGCACAACAGAACAAAAGCTGCCACCAGTGCAGGCTTCGGCCTACACTCTGCTCCTCTCCTCCTCCTGCTGACCCTGGGCTCTAACACCGCCAGTTTTTGCCCGGAACTGCTAGCTGCACAGAGAAAAACACCAGCCAATGTGTTAGTGGGGTTCAGCATCGCCAGCTGTTCCCCTGCTGTGTAGCCGGCAACGTGACCTTCAAACGCCACGCAGGCACATGAACTGAAATTAAAGGGACCCTGCCACCCACCCCAAGGTGTTTCTATGTATAACAGCCACCTTGTACAGCAGTAATGCTGCATTTGTACAAGGTGGCTGACTTTTTCTCCTTGCCAACGTGGAACTCAACACGTACAAAATGTGTCTCATTGAGACCATTCCACTGTCCCTGAGGTGTGACTTTCCTTTCTAATGGTACGCAGCACCACCCTTGGTAGCGCTGCCCGTCTTCTGACATCATTGGTTGGCTGCCTGTGCCTGCGCCTGCGCGTCCGCCCTGCCCGACACAACCCCCCTCGTTGTCTTATATATTTTCGCTGCGAGGGTGTGATTGATGGGCATGTGCAGTGCATATGTTCACCTGTCTTAACTCATCTCCTTCCGCCTTCTTCAGACTGTGCGGCCTCATGGCCGTGGTAGGCGATAAGGGATCAGCTGAGGCCGCCCAGTCTGAAGCAGGTGTAAGGACATGTGAGAGCGGCAAACATATTTACTGCACAAGGCCACGAATCCCAGCCACGCAGTGTGAATTTTTGAAAATACACTGCGGGTCTGGGATTCATGGCCATTGCTAACCGCACCGGCCAACATGAAATGAGGTGAGAAGACAGGCAGCGCTCACAGCGCATGGCCAAGGGATCACAATAGTGTAGACTCCTGTACAGCAAATAACAACGCTCAGGAGGCTGCGCCCAGCACCAAGGCGTTATGTATGTGCACCTGTGCTGCGTCTCGTTAAAAAGACAAGTCACGCCTCCAATACAGTTCTACTGTTCAATGGGCAAAATTGTGTACGTCTTTCATTCTGCGTGTGCAATGAGCAAAACTTAAAGAGCAACCTTTAACTTGTGGAGCTTTACTGCTGCACAAGGTGTGGCTCTTCAACATTGTAACACCTGAGGGTGGGTTAAAGGTTACCTTTGAAATTGGTTCAATTAGGCTTCGGCCTAAACTCTGCTCCTCCTGCAGACCCTGGGCTCTAACTACGCCAGTTGGGGCCCGGAAGTGCTGGCTGCACAGAGAAAAACACTCACCATTGTGTCAGTGGGGTTCAGCCCCGCCAGATGTTCCCCTGCTGTGTAGCCGGCATTGTGTCCAGCACAAGCCACGCTGGCACAACAGTACAAAAGCTGCCACCAGTGCAGGCTTCGGCCTACACTCTGCTCCTCTCCTCCTCCTGCTGACCCTGGGCTCTAACACCGCCAGTTTTTGCCCGGAACTGCTAGCTGCACAGAGAAAAACACCAGCCAATGTGTTAGTTGGGTTTAGCACCGCCAGCTGTTCCCCTGCTGTGTAGCCGGCATCGTGTCCAGCACAAGCCACGCTGGCACAACAGAACAAAAGCTGCCACCAGTGCAGGCTTCGGCCTACACTCTGCTCCTCTCCTCCTCCTGCTGACCCTGGGCTCTAACACCGCTAGTTTTGGGCCCGGAAGTGCTAGCTGCACAGAGAAAAACACCCGCCAATGTGTCAGTGGGGTTCAGCACCGCCAGCTGTTCCCCTGCTGTGTAGTCGGCAACGTGTCCAGCACAAGCCACGCTGGCACAACAGAACAAAAGCTGCCACCAGTGCAGGCTTCGGCCTACACTCTGCTCCTCTCCTCCTCCTGCTGACCCTGGGCTCTAACACCGCTAGTTTTGGGCCCGGAAGTGCTAGCTGCACAGAGAAAAACACCCGCCAATGTGTCAGTGGGGTTCAGCAACGCCAGCTGCTCCCCTGCTGTGTAGCCGGCAACGTGACCTGCAAACGCCACGCAGGCACATGAACTGAAATTAAAGGGACCCTGCCACCCACCCCAAGGTGTTTCTATGTATAACAGCCACCTTGTACAGCAGTACTGCTGCATTTGTACAAGGTGGCTGATTTTTTTCTCCTTGCCCACGTTGAATTAAACACGTACAAAATGTGTCTCATTACAGACCATTACAATGTCCCTGAGGTGTGACTTTCCTTTTTAATGACACGCAGCACCCCCCTTGGTAGCGCTGCCCGTCTTCTGACATCATTGTTTGGCTGGCTGCGCCTGTGCGTCCGCCCTGCCTGAAACAACGCTCCTCGTTGTCTTACTTATTTTGACTGCGAGGGTGTGATTGATGTGCACGAGCAGTGCATATCTTCGCCTGTCTTTACTCATCTCCTTCCGCCTTCTTCTGACTGTGCGGCCTCATGGCCGCGGCATGCAAGAAGGGATCAGATGAGGCCGCCCAGTCTGATGCAGGTGTAAAGACATGAGTGACAGGCGAAAAAATTTACTGCACAAGGCCATGAATCCCATCCCCGCAGTGTGATTTTTTGAAAACACACTGTGTGTCTGGGATTCATGTCCATCGCTAACCGTACCGGCCAACATGAAATGAGGTCATAAGACGGGCAGCGCTAACAGGGCATTGCCAAGGGATAACACAAGAGCGCAGACTCCTGTACAGCAAATAACAACGCTCAGGAAGCTGCGCCAAGCACCAAGGCGTTATTTGGGACACCTGTGCTGCGTCTCCTTAAAAATACAAGTCACGCCTCCACTACAGTTTGACTGTAGAATGGGCTAAATAGTGTACGTGTTTTATTCAGCGTGTGCAAGGAGCTAAATTAATAGAGCAACCTATTACTTGTGCAGCATTAATGCTGCACAAGGTGTGGCTTTTGTACTTTGTAACACCTGAGGTAACCTTTGAAATTGGTTCAACTAGGCTTCGGCCTACACTCTGCTCCTCTCCTCCTCCTGCTGACCCTGGGCTATCACACCGCCAGTTTTTGCCCGGAACTGCTAGCTGCACAGAGAAAAACACCAGCCAATGTGTTAGTGGGGTTCAGCACCGCCAGCTGTTCCCCTGCTGTGTAGCCGGCATCGTGTCCAGAACAAGCCACGCTGGCACAACTGACCAAAAGCTGCCACCAGTGCAGGCTTCGGCCTACACTCTGCTCCTCTCCTCCTCCTGCTGACCCTGGGCTCAAACACCGCCAGTTTTTGCCCGGACATGCTAGCTGCACAGAGAAGAACACCAGCCAATGTGTTAGTGGGGTTCAGCACCGCCAGCTGTTCCCCTGCTGTGTAGCCGGCAACGTGACCTGCAAACGCCACGCAGGCACATGAACTGAAATTGAAGGGAACCTGCCCCCCCACCCCCAGGTGTTTCTATGTATAACAGCCACCTTGTACAGCAGTACTGCTGCATTTGTACAAGGTGGCTGACTTTTTCTCCTTGCCCACGTGGAACTCAACACGTAAAAAATGTGTCTCATTGAGACCATTCCACTGTCCCTGAGGTGTGACTTTCCTTTCTAATGATACGCAGCACCCCCCTTGGTAGCGCTTCCCGTCTTTTGACATCATTGGTTAGCTGGCTGCGCCTGTGCGTCCGCCCGGCTAGAAACAACGCCCCTCTGTGTCTTATTTATTTTGTCAGCGAGGGTGTGGTTTATGGGCACGAGCAGTGCATATGTTCGCCTGTCGTCACTCATCTCCTTCCGCCTTCTTCAGACTGTGCGGCCTCATGGCTGCGGCATGCAAGAAGGGATCAGCAGAGGCCGCCCAGTCTGAAGCAGGTGTAAGGATGTGTGTGAGCGGCGAAAATATTTACTGCTCAAGGCCACGAATCCCAGCACCGCAGTGTGACTTTATGAAAAGGCACTGTGGGTCTGGGATTTATGGCCATCGTTAACCGCACCGGCCAACATGAAATGATGTCATAAGACGGGCAGCGCTAACAAGGCATTGCCAAGGGATAACACAAGAGCGCAGACTCCTGTACAGCAAATAACAACGCTCAGGAAGCTGCGCCAAGCACCAAGGCGTTATTTGGGACACCTGTGCTGCGTCTCCTTAAAAATACAAGTCACGCCTACACTACAGTTTGACTGTAGAATGGGCTAAATTGTGTACGTCTTTCATTCAGCGTGTGCAAGTAGACAAATTAATAGAGCAACCTTTCACTTGTGCAGCATTAATGCTGCACAAGGTGTGGCTCTTGTACTTTGTAACACCTGAGGGGGGGTTAAAGGTTACCTTTGAAATTGGTTCTACTAGGCTTCGGCCTACACTCTGCTCCTCTCCTCCTCCTGCTGCCCCTGGGCTCTAACACCGCTAGTTTTTGCCCGGAAGTGCTAGCTGCACAGAGAAAAACACCCGCCATTGTGTCAGTGGGGTTCAGCAACGCCAGCTGTTCCCCCACTGTGTAGCCGGCAAAGTGTCCTGCAAACGCAACGCAGACACAAAGCTGACTCCAGTGCAGGCTTCGGCCTACACTCTGCTCCCCCTGCTTACCCTTTACTCCAACACCGCTAGTTGGGGCTGTAGGAAGACAATCTTTAATAGGCAACGCATCCTGGTTCCAGCACCGTCAGCTGTTTCCGGGTACTGTCAAACTCACTGAGAGACCTATGCGTTGCCCCGTCGTGTTGCGGTCGGGTTAGCCAACTTCAGGGTGCCTCCAGTTTAGGAGCTTCCTATGTGGGCTGCGTGAATTGGTAGTCAAGGCTGGTTCTGTAGTGCCAGTAGGCCAAGCTCTCCCTGTAGGACTGTTCGGTAACTGCGGCTGCCTCGCGGCCTAGCTGTTCTCTCCTCTCCTGTGGGCCTTCGGGTCCACCACCTGGTTCCAGCACCGTCAGCTGGTTCCGGGCCGAGCCTTTGGCTTAGGTGTCTCCTCCTGGGTATCCGAGTTCCGCCAACGCCAGGCGGTCCTTGGTAGTGCTTTTAAGCGCGGGCACCTACAGCTTAGTAACCGGGTTCCAGCACCGTCAGCTGGTCCTCGGTCGTGCCATTGGCTCTTGCACACTGGGGCAACGCATCCGGGTTCCAGCACCGCCAGCTGGTTCTCGGCAGTGTTTTTGTCACAGGTACTCCCTCGTGCCAAGCCTGGTTCCAGCACCGTCAGCTGTTTCCGGGTAGTGTCAAGCTCACTGAGACGCCTATGCTTGCCCCGTCGTGTTGCGGTCGGGTTAGCCAACTCCAGGGTGCCTCCAGTTTAGGAGCTTCCTATGTGGGCTGCGTGAATTGGTAGTCAAGGCTGGTTCTGTAGTGCCAGTAGGCCAAGCTCCCCCTGTAGGACTGTTGGGGTTCGGTAACTGCGGCTGCCTCGCGGCCTAGCTGTTCTCTCCTCTCCTGTGGGCCTTCGGGTCCACCACCTGGTTCCAGCACCGTCAGCTGGTTCCGGGCCGAGCCGTTGGCTTAGGTGTCTTCTCCTGGGTATCCGAGTTCCGCCAACGCCAGGCGGTCCTTGGTAGTGCTTTTAAGCGCGGGCACCTACAGCTTAGTAACCGGGTTCCAGCACCGTCAGCTGGTCCTCGGTCGTGCCATTGGCTCTTGCACACTGGGGCAACGCATCCGGGTTCCAGCACCGCCAGCTGGTTCTCGGCAGTGTTTTTGTCACGGGTACTCCCTCGTGCCCAGCCTGGTTCCAGCACCGTCAGCTGTTTCCGGGTACTGTCAAACTCACTGAGACACCTATGCGTTGCCCCGTCGTGTTGCGGTCGGGTTAGCCAACTCCAGGGTGCCTCCAGTTTAGGAGATTCCTATGTGGGCTGCGTGAATTGGTAGTCAAGGCTGGTTCTGTAGTGCCAGTAGGCCAAGCTCCCCCTGTAGGACTGTTGGGGTTCGGTAACTGCGGCTGCCTCGCGGCCTAGCTGTTCTCTCCTCTCCTGTGGGCCTTCGGGTCCACCACCTGGTTCCAGCACCGTCAGCTGGTTCTCGGCAGTGTCTTTTGCTCTTGTACCTTCTGCTCCCCATCCTGGTTCCAGTACCGTCAGCTGGTTCCGGGCAGAGCCTTTGGCTTAGGTGCCTCCTTCTGGGTATCCAAGTTCCACCAACGTCAGGTGGTCCTTGGTAGTGCTTTCAGGCACGGGTACCTCCTGCTTAGTAACCGGGTTCCAGTAACGTCAGCTGGTCCTCGGTAGTTCCATTGGCTCTTGGACCTTCGGCTACCCATCCGGGTTCCAGTACCGTCAGCTGGTTCTCGGCAGTGTCTTTTGCTCTTGTACCTTCTGCTCCCCATCCTGGTTCCAGTAACGTCAGCTGGTTCCGGGCAGAGCCTTTGGCTTAGGTGCCTCCTTCTGGGTATTCGAGTTCCGCCAACGTCAGGCGGTCCTTGGTAGTGCTTTTTAGCACCGGTACCTCCTGCTTAGTAACCGGGTTCCAGTAACGTCAGCTGGTCCTCGGTAGTTCCATAGGCTCTTGAACCTTCGGGTAGCCATCCGAGTTCCAGTTCCATCAGCTGGTTCTCGGCATTTTCTCAGCCTTCTTGTACCTTCTGCTACATTTCCAAGTTGAAGACCCTAAAGTCGACGACCCGGAAGACCACCCCTAAGATGACGACGACACCAGAGACGACAACCAGTGAGATGACGACGACCCTGGAGATGACGACCCTGAAGACCACCCCGATGACGACGACGGCGGAGACGACGACGGCGGAGAAGACGACCCTGGAGACGACGACCCTGGAGACGACGACCCTGGAGACGACGACATGGAAGACCGAGAAGCAGAAGAACAAGAGGCTGCAGAACAAAGAGCAGAAGAACATTAAGCATAACACTTAATATCAGATCAAAAGATATTATCTAAATTATATGCAGAAGAAGACTAAGCAGTGTATGGGGGTGAGTCCGTTTCTCCTCGTGGTGCCCCTGGATAAAGCCTGATGCTGCAGGCCAAACTGAACGCGGACAAATGTAACTTTTGTGACAGGCAGAACGGAAGGTGTAATCTTCAAACTTTTATAGATAACAACTACGGGAATGCCTGTCACAAATGAGAATATGATGAAGAAGTAGAATAGGAAGAATAATAACAGTTGAATAAAATGAATATGTAGAATAGGAAGAATAATAATAGTTGAATAAAATGAATATGAAGAATGTAATAAAAAAAAATAGGTAGAAGATGAAGAAGAAGATGAATAAGGTGAAGAAGAAGTTGATGTCAAAGATGCTGATGATGACGAAGATGAAAGTGTGGGAAAAGTAAAAAAAAAAAGGGGAAGGGCGTGGAATATTGAAACATCAATATCTGACAAAATAAAAAAAAATTTACATAGTCAATATCTTTGTCACTCCGAACGTCTTTAAAAAAAAAAATCATGCTATTCTATTTGATTGGGCTAAACCTCTATGCCTTTAATGTCTCCGCCACCTCCCCAAATACATCCTGCTTTATTCCTAGTTGTTTTCCTTCATGTAGAATGAACCTACAAGGAAAGAAAGGGTTTATTTTAATTCCGATATTTTGGTCCCATTGACTTGCATTGGGATCGGGTATTGGTATCGGCGATATCCGATATTTTTTGAATATCAGCCGATCCAATCCGATACCGATACTTTCCGATATCGGAGCGAAGCATGCAACTTCAGCTTGTAGGCGACATCGTTGACCCGACTCAGAACCTCAAAGGGACCGATGTAGTGAGGATCAAGCTTGCAGGAAGGTATCTTGAGTCTAATGTAACGTGAGGAGAGCCAGACCTTGTCGCCGGGTAGAAACGGAGAAATATCTAATCGCCTCTTGTCGGCAAATCTTTTCATCCTCACAGATGCCTTATTGAGAGCTCTTTTAACCTGTCCCCAAACAGACGAAAAGTCCGAAGTCAAAGTATCTGCTGCCCGTACTCCAGACGTAGAGGAAATCGGGAGAGGCATATTAGGATGTTGTCCGAACACGACGAAAAATGGAGACTTAGCTGAAGACTCATTGGAGTGGTTATTATAGGCAAACTCAGCCCATGGCAGAAGGTTGACCCAATCATCTTGATGGGCATTAGAGAAATGACGAAGATAGGCAGCCACGATTTGATTTGTCCCTTCAGCTTGACCATTAGTCTGAGGGTGATAGGCAGAAGAAAAATCTAAAGAAATCTTCAGGAGTTTGCATAATGCCCTCCAAAAATGCGAAGTAAATTGTACCCCTCTGTCGGACACGATGTTTTGAGGAAAACCATGAAGTTTGAAGATATTAGAAATAAAGATCTTCGCCAATTCTGGAGCCGAAGGTAGACCGGGCAGGGGTACAAAATGAGCCATCTTGGAGAACCAATCTACTACCGTAAGGATGGCTGTACAACCAGAGGAATTTGGTAAATCGGTAATGAAGTCCATGGCGATGTGCTGCCACGGACTAGAAGGTACTGGAAGAGGAAGCAGGCCTCCATGAGGTAACTGTCTTGGCACTTTGTATTTAGCACAGGAAGGACAAAGAGGCGACAAACTCTTTGATATCTTGACGCAACGAAGACCACCAATAGTAGTGAGAGATGAGAAGGAAGGTCTTCTTTATCCCTGCATGGCCTGCTAATTTAGAGGAATGTCCCCAATGAAGAACTCTCTCTCTGTCGTTCTCAGCCACCAGTGTCTTACCAGGAGGAGGACAGGTCATCCTTAAAGGTGCCACCGTGATGATCTTGCAGGGATCCAAGATATGTGCTGGTTCTTCGTCCAAGTCTTCTGGCTGCGAAAGCCTGGACAGGGCGTCTGCCTTGACATTTTTGTCGCCGGGTCGAAAACGAAGCTCGAAATCGAAGCGGGCAAAGAACAGAGACCAACGAGCTTGCCGTGGATTAAGTCTTTGCGCGGTTTGAAGGTAGGCCAAATTCTTGTGGTCAGAGAAAATTACGAATGGATGGACTGCTCCTTCGAGAAGATGCCTCCATTCCTCTAGGGCTAGTTTAATAGCCAGGAGTTCTCGGTCTCCAATGGTATAATTACGTTCAGATGCAGAAAACGTCTTGGAAAAGAATCCACAAGGAACCAGATGACCCACTGAGGACCTTTTGGGAGAGTACTGCTCCGGCTCCCGTGGAAGAGGCATCCACCTCGAGAACGAATGGCTTGTTAATTTCAGGATGGTGTAACACTGGAGCGGAGGAAAAGGACTGTTTCAGGAGCATAAAGGCATTCTCGGCCTCCGAGGTCCAAGTCTTCGGGTTGGAACCTTTGTGGGTGAGAGCAGAAAGAGGCCGAATAGCTGAGGAGAAATGAGAAATGAACTGCCTGTAGAAGTTGGCAAATCCCCAAAACCGCTGGATGGCTTTTACCCCATGGGGACGCGGCCAATTGAGAATGGCATTCACTTTCTCAGGGTCCATCTTGAGGCCGGAATCCGAAACAATGTATCCAAGAAAGGGCAAAGAAGTTTGTTCGAAAAGACATTTCTCATATTTAGCATAAAGACGCTTCTCTCTTAGCCGCTGCAGAACCAAGCGAACACTTCTTCTGTGGGACGGTAAATCTGCTGAGAACACCAGGATGTCGTCCAAGTACACCACAACACAGGAATAGAGAAGGTCTCTAAAAATGTCATTAACGAATTCTTGGAAGACTGCGGGAGCATTACAGAGGCCGAACGGCATGACCAAGTATTCATAATGGCCGTCTCGAATGTTAAAAGCGGTCTTCCATTCATCACCGGCGCGGATTCGGACAAGATTATAAGCTCCCCGAAGATCTAACTTGGTGAAAATTCGTGCCCCTCTGAGTCGATCAAAGAGCTCAGGGATGAGAGGTAGAGGGTACTTGTTCTTGACTGTGATGTTGTTCAAACCTCTGTAATCGATGCAAGGTCTAAGTGAACCGTCCTTCTTTTTGACGAAGAAGAATCCCGCACCTGCGGGAGACGAAGACTTACGAATGAATCCCTTAGACAAGTTCTCTTGGATGTATTCGGACATGGCTTTGGTCTCAGCAGGAGAAAGTGGGTAAATTCTCCCCCTAGGTGGGGTGGAACCGGAAAGAAGCTCAATTGAGCAATCATAGGCACGATGTGGAGGAAGACTCTCAGCTTCTTTTTTATCGAAAACATCTAAGAAAGACCAGTATGGAGAAGGTAGATCTAAGGGAACGGAAACTGCCGGTGGTGGAATAACAGGACAAACAGATTGCAGGCACTGTCTATGACAAGTGGAACCCCAACGAAGCACGTCACCCGAACGCCAGTCAAGAGTAGATTCATGAGTTCGGAGCCATGGTAACCCAAGCAGTAGAGCATGGGCGAGGTTAGGGAGAACGTAGAAAGAGATCTTCTCGTGATGTAGAGCTCCGATCTGAAGTTCAATTTCTTCCGTAACCAAGGTGATGGCGTCTTGCAGGGGTCTCCCATCTACGGAGGCGATCAAACGAGGAGAATCCAAAGAGAGCACTGGAACGTTAAGCCTCCGAACCGCCTCAAGACTGATAAAGTTGCCTGCCGCACCCGAATCCACATACGCTACCTCGGAAAAACGCTTCAGTTTAAAAATAAGCATGACGGACAGAAACAAGGGTTGAGAGGAATCAGAAACACCTAGGGAGGCCTCTCTTACCTGTCCTAGGCGGAGGAGTTTTCCGGTCTCTCAGGGCAAGACCGTAGTAAATGCGAAGCGCTACCGCAGTAGAAACAGAGTCCTTGGGAACGTCTCTCCCGACGACATTGCTCAGCCAACTTGACACGATCTACTTGCATAGGCTCTGGTACGGATGCAGTAGGAGACAACAGAGGCCGCGGACTCCCAGACCTGCGAACGGATGGTAAAGAGCGAACGGGCCTCCTCTCTCTTATGGCCTCACGAGTTCGCTCTTGGAAGCGCAGGTCAATGCGTGTAGACAAAGATATAAGATCCTCCAAAGAGGTTGGGGTATCTCGTCCTGCCAACTCATCTTTTATCCGAGTGGACAGGCCTCGCCAGAACGCGCCAACCAAAGCCTCATTGTTCCACCCAAGTTCGGAGGCTAGGGTACGAATGCGGATGGCATACTGACCTACTGTTTGAGAGCCCTGTTGTAGGTTGAAAAGTAACTCGGTTGTGGAAGCTAAGCGCCCGGGCTCGTCAAAAACCCGGCGGAAAGTCTCAAGAAAAATAACTAACTGAGAAACTATGGGATCATCCCGCTCCCACAAGGGATTGACCCAAGCCAAAGCCTCTCCCTCTAAATCAGACACAATAAAAGCCACCTTGGCCCTATCGGTAGGATATTGCTGAGGGAGGAGTTCGAAGTGGAGACGGCACTGGTTTAGGAATCCCCTACAGAGTTTAGGATCCCCGCTATACCTGGGAGGTTTGCCTAAGCGAGGTGGCGGATGGGGAGAAACCATAGAATTATGGTCCGGAGGGACTACCTGAGCGGAGACCGACTGCAAGTTAAATAAGCGGTCGTCAATAGAGGCCATATATGAAAGCATGCGTACCTGCGTATCGCGCTGCTGGGAGAGCTCTTGCTGCAGACCCGCTATTTGAGAAGCATTAACTAGGTCGGAGGTTTGTAGAGCGGTCAGACGAGTCTCCATGGTTTTCAAGAAGGACATGATGCACTGCTGATTATCGCGCAGATGCGCCAATTCTTTCTGAGCAGAAAACGCGGCACCTGCGGGGTCCATGGCCTGAGTATACTATTACGTTCTAGGTGTAAATAAAGAGAGTGGACCCTCTGGACCGTGGAAGAGACCTACCCCTGGGCGAGCTGACCTAAAGTTAACCAACCCCTATACAGGGACTGTCAGGAGCAGGCCCAGAGGTCGCTAATCCACGGTAGCAGATACCAAGAGGGACGGCTCAGGAGGAGAAGGAAAAAGACAAAGAAAAAGACAAAAACAGGAATACCGGAACGGAGACGGAGGAACAAATGGCAACGAAGAATGGGAAGAGGACGTCTGGCTTGAGCAGAAGGAAAACTGGAACAGGAGCGGAACTGTGGAAGAGAGAGCACAGAAAGGAACGGTTAAGTGGCGGGCAAAAAGGCGAGAGCAAAGGAGTAGAACTCGGAGCAGACTGTAGCACAGAAGCACAGAGCAGAAGGGCTGAAGACAGAAGCAAAAAGCAAATGATACTCAGGCACCTCCTAGCAGAGGAGGTGGCCTGAAATACCCCGAACCTACCCAGGATTGGCTGAGGCAAAAGGTATCCGGAAACAGAGGATCAGTGCTAGAGCGTCAGCTGCAGACCCCTGCGCGCCTGCGCAGAAGCTAGACGAGGTGCCGGGAACGAGCGCGCCGCCCTCCAGCAGTAGGACAGCGGGAGCGCGCACTGAAGGCAGGAGATCGCGACGCCAAGGAAGAAGCACGCCGGAACCCGGAAGAAGAGGGACCAAGGTGTACGGAAGCCGCAGCACCGGCCGAAGGAGCGGCGCGCCGAGAGCCAGGGACGGAGCCGCAAAGGTGAGTAGCGGGCGTAACATATACCTTGTTAATTCCATGGAAATAAATTGTATCATTATGTAAAAATATATTCTATAGTTATGTACTTTTTGTAGATGAACCCCAAATCTGAACATACACTTCTGGACAATGAAATTGCAACACCAAGAAGGAATAGCCCTGGAATTCTGGAAATCACAGGATGGATGGATAGAAAGGTAAGTAATGAAAAAATGGAAACAACATTTTCAATGTACTTCGATTTATTGAGATATCCTTTCACTTATACATCTTGGCTGATTTCACTGAGGTTATTAACGGTTGTGTAAAGTTACCGCAGGCGGTAGCCATGACTGGGCTACTGCTTCTTAACACCCTAGCACTTTACAGGAAAATTGTGTCCAAGTCTCAATGTGCTAGGGTGGATCACACTCACTTGTAGGCAGCAAACCTTCACTGTCTCCAGGTCTCCATCTTCGGCAGCCTGGTTCATTTCAACAACCAAAACTTTACTGGACAGTTCAAGTTCATCAGATTGCAACACGCAGTATTGGGCACCACACTTCCCGTTCCTCGTTTCGTTAGCACAGAGCACCCTCAGCATTGCTAGTTGATCCTCCTGGACTATCCCCACATTCACAGACTCTGAGCCACTGAGATTTCCCATCCAGTCTTGCAGTCCAGAATCCTGGACCTTCCCTTCTTGCAGTTCTGTGTCCATAGGTCACCTGTACACCGAAGGATACGGCACTCTCAATAGTATCCATACCGTGCCCTGAGCTCCGAACGTGGCAAGAATGTATACAAGGGATTCTAGTAAGGCCTCCCTCTGCCATGAAATATAGCTGACTGCCCATTGTAAGTTGTACTTGACCTTGGTTACTGTACTTCCCTATCTGACTATCAGGAAGTGCCTGATTTTTACTAGCAGTAACCCCCTCCCACTGTTGCTAGTAACAAACATTAACTGCATCCTATCCTATACCTTTAAATAACTACAGTTTCTATCCTATAATAGTATGTATTAAGCCCATTGTCCTTTTCTCATGCCTTAGAACTTAATCTATATTTTAAGCCATGCTGTTGACTACCATATCACAATCTATAAACCAATCCGGAAAATTGGGAACACAAGCCAATAAAATTTCAAAACTTTATTGTAAACAAAATTTAAAAGTAGATCACAGAAATTTAAATATAGAAATAGGAGATACAGCTGCACAATACAACCGCTTTCCTAGGTAGCACACCCCTATTAATATCCTGACTGTCTTACAAAGTTCCCGCCCATTTGGCTAAACACCACATAAGTATAATTCACTTCAAAACATAATTGGATTCATAAAGCAGGCACAAAGAGCACTTCAGATGTGGTGCTGACAGCATACTAGAGTTACTTGCTGAATAGTACCAAAACAAACAATATATAGGCTGACACTGGTCATTTACTAGTCATAGCTAAGCACAGTAATGTAACACATCTCCTATCTATTCATAGCGTGGCAGTCACTGGTGTACATCTGGCCGCATGCAATGCCTATTGTGAACAAAATCAGGGCATGTGCCACAGTATAATCGTTATATGTTAGACACAGGCATAGCATGCAGTCAGCAGAGCCGGAGCAGACATCTCCAATACAGCGATACTAGCGACCACATGAGATCAATCTATATGAGAGGTATAGAGGGGTATACGACCTAGTGAGGCGGTGTGGATCCCCGACGCGCGTTTCGCGTGTTGCTTCTTCCTGGGGGATTCTTGCCGTATGAGTGAGCATTCTTAGCGTGCTTTTATCCCTCATGTTCAATGGTGGCAGTGGTACGAGCGGCGCTTCCGCCCACACACCGGGCATGACGTAGGTCCATGTCAGCGTCACATGCCGCCTGCGCGCACACCCCCGTCCGACGCGTCAGGACGAGGGGGCGGAGCCGGCAGCAAGCTAGACGCGTCTCCAGGACCACACATACCCGGAAGTGTGCGGGAGCGCTCACCGCTGCGCAATGCAGGATATGTAAGTCTGTGTGTATGATGGTCCCACGGCAGATGAAATTAAGGACGTTTAGAACGTCCCAACGTGAAATGTGCTGAGGACACAAGTGTCACAAGTGTACCAATCTAAGGTATAAGTGTAAGAACTATATAAATCAGGCTTGTAATTTAATCATGTATATGAATAAGTGCAGTGACATTTAAGTGAATAAAAATGCCTATTGAAAAGTTGTGTGTAACACACATAAGGGACAGTGCTCCCTATCTCTTGTATTACCTGAAAAGTGGAAATATGTAAAAGAAGTTACAAAAACAGCCAATGTCATTTAGACTGATCTCATAAAGTGCATAAGTGCATAAGGAATAATAAAAAATAACTAAAAATAAAAAAATATATATATATATATATGAATAGAAAATAAAGAAATACCAGAAAGTGCATAAGACTAAACTCACTATTCATCCGCATTCGGCGCATAGCATAATAATACAGCACCTAAACTATATATTCCTCCTATATGCCTTAACGAGAAGGTAAGCCGGATTCTCTGTCCAAATGAAAGATATAAATATCCAGAAATTATATCCGGACTTTTTTGGATAGTCAGCAGTTATTCAAAATATCTCTTCCAGCAGGATATACATAGCATTTCTGATATTCAGGATTCTGGTTATCCATCATGTTGTTGAGTCTCATGGGTCCACACAGACGCTCTTAGCCCACCACCAGGGACGGAGAAGCACGAAAGGTAAAGATGTACTAGAAAAGAAGAAAGTCAATATAAAAACTGTAATAAAATATAATAAAAACATATAAAACAATTCTACCAAAACCCATCGAGGAGGAAGAACACCTTTTTTAGAGAAAGGGGGCATAACTCAGAACCTCATTTAACCCATTTGGCTTAACCGTATCAAGTTTAGCAATCCATTTCGCCTCCAATTGGGCCAAATCCCTCCTCCAATTACCACCTCGTTGGTCTATATGCACCTTATCAATCCCCATTACTTTCAGGAGTCTCCCATCACTTTCATGAAATTGTCTAAAATGTCTGGCTACTGGTTTTAAATTAGTAACATCCTCAATTTCTTTTGCCTTAATTATGTCCCTGTAGTGCTCCCTTACCCGGATTTTTAAGGGTCTGGAGGTCAGTCCAACGTAAATTTTTCCACAGGGGCATGTGGCGTAGTAAACAACCCCAATACTGTTACAGGTGATATGTTGAGTGATCGTAAATGTTCTAATTCCTGTGCTGGACTTAAAGGTGGTAGCTTTTACCATATTGGGGCATGCTATGCAGCTCTGGCATGGAAAGAAACCCCATTTTTGCCCCTTGCTACCAAATGCTGTTTCAAGTGTAGGTCCCTTATAGTAGCTGTGGACCAATTGGTCCTTTAAGTTACTGGACCTCCTATAGGTAATAGAGGGCCGGTCATTGATGTATTTGCCCAGCGTTTTGTCAGTCAACAATAATGGCCAGTACTTCTCAAGGGCCGCTCTTACTTCAGACCACTTCTCATTATAAGTGGAGATAAATCTCACTTTAGGCTCAGTCTGTTTTTTAGCCTTGGATGCTAGTAACTCCATTTGTGTAGCACTGCGCGCTCTCTTAAATCCTCTTTTGATACTACGCCTTGAGTATCCCCTATCTTCAAATCTGGAGGTTAGGATCTCTGCTTGTTCCGCAAAAGCCTCTTCATTTGAGCATATTCTCCTAGCTCTCAAGAACTGACCCGTTGGAATTCCATCAATTAGAGGTCGTGGGTGCGAAGATGTCGCATGAAGTATAGCATTGACTGCCGTGTCCTTGCGGTAAACATTGGTTTCCAATGTTCCATGTAAACCTTTTTGTATCTGAATGTCCAGAAAGTCGATTGATGTTTGGCTGCGTTTACATGTCAGTTTGATGTTCATATTATTATTATTCAGGACATCAACAAACTCAAGAAGGTCCTGCTCCGAGCCCTGCCATATCATGAGAATATCATCGATATAGCGGACCCAGAACAGGACTCTCTCAATGTAGGCTATGGGGTTCACAAAAAAGATTAACCTTTCCCACATACCTAAAAATAGGTTTGCGTATGAGGGGGCAAAAGCTGCCCCCATAGCTGTTCCTTGCTTTTGCAGATAAATTGTGTCCTTAAACATAAAATAATTATGGTTAAGAACAAATTCGAGAAGAGTCAGAAGAAAATCGATAAATTCCGGCTCATAGTCAGTCATCACTAGGAACGTCTTAGTTGCCAGTATCCCATTATGATGGTGTATTGATGTGTACAGAGATTCCACATCTAGACTTACTAACCACTTACTAACCACATATCATTATCCATTGGGATGCCTTCTACCTTTTTCAGGACATCCCCTGTGTCCTTCACATTATAATCCCCTTTCGTATAATTTAGTAGGCCATACCACCACATGGCCTACTAAATTATACGAAAAAGAGGCCTTCAAGCAACTGAGGAACAACATGTGCTATCAGAGGCTAACGTTCAACCCCACAACAACCTATCAGGGAGAATTAACAGACATCTTGGAAGAAGCTTTTCAAAAGGGGATTATAAGTAAAGAACTGAGAAATAATCTGATACCCACATACCCCAAAGTGGCGTGCATATACTTTATCCCGAAAATTCACAAGAGCCTGACAACACCACCTGGACGCCCCATTGTGTCAGGCAATGGGAGCCTATGTGAAACAATCTCTAAGTATCTCGACTTCTACTTGAAACCGTTGGTCTTTGATCTACCATCACATGTGAAGGACACAGGGGATGTCCTGAAAAAGGTAGAAGGCATCCCAATGGATAATGATATGTGGTTAGTAAGTCTAGATGTGGAATCTCTGTACACATCAATACACCATCATAATGGGATACTGGCAACTAAGACGTTCCCAGTGATGACTGACTATGAGCCGGAATTTATCGATTTTCTTCTGACTCTTCTCGAATTTGTTCTTAACCATAATTATTTTATGTTTAAGGACACAATTTATCTGCAAAAGCAAGGAACAGCTATGGGGGCAGCTTTTGCCCCCTCATTCGCAAACCTATTTTTAGGTATGTGGGAAAGGTTAATCTTTTTTGTGAACCCCATAGCCTACATTGAGAGGGTCCTGTTCTGGGTCCGCTATATCGATGATATTCTCATGATATGGCAGGGCTCGGAGCAGGACCTTCTTGAGTTTGTTGATGTCCTGAATAATAATAATATGAACATCAAACTGACATGTAAACGCAGCCAAACATCAATCGACTTTCTGGACATTCAGATACAAAAAGGTTTACATGGAACATTGGAAACCAATGTTTACCGCAAGGACACGGCAGTCAATGCTATACTTCATGCGACATCTTCGCACCCACGACCTCTAATTGATGGAATTCCAACGGGTCAGTTCTTGAGAGCTAGGAGAATATGCTCAAATGAAGAGGCTTTTGCGGAACAAGCAGAGATCCTAACCTCCAGATTTGAAGATAGGGGATACTCAAGGCGTAGTATCAAAAGAGGATTTAAGAGAGCGCGCAGTGCTACACAAATGGAGTTACTAGCATCCAAGGCTAAAAAACAGACTGAGCCTAAAGTGAGATTTATCTCCACTTATAATGAGAAGTGGTCTGAAGTAAGAGCGGCCCTTGAGAAGTACTGGCCATTATTGTTGACTGACAAAACGCTGGGCAAATACATCAATGACCGGCCCTCTATTACCTATAGGAGGTCCAGTAACTTAAAGGACCAATTGGTCCACAGCTACTATAAGGGACCTACACTTGAAACAGCATTTGGTAGCAAGGGGCAAAAATGGGGTTTCTTTCCATGCCAGAGCTGCATAGCATGCCCCAATATGGTAAAAGCTACCACCTTTAAGTCCAGCACAGGAATTAGAACATTTACGATCACTCAACATATCACCTGTAACAGTATTGGGGTTGTTTACTACGCCACATGCCCCTGTGGAAAAATTTACGTTGGACTGACCTCCAGACCCTTAAAAATCCGGGTAAGGGAGCACTACAGGGACATAATTAAGGCAAAAGAAATTGAGGATGTTACTAATTTAAAACCAGTAGCCAGACATTTTAGACAATTTCATGAAAGTGATGGGAGACTCCTGAAAGTAATGGGGATTGATAAGGTGCATATAGACCAACGAGGTGGTAATTGGAGGAGGGATTTGGCCCAATTGGAGGCGAAATGGATTGCTAAACTTGATACGGTTAAGCCAAATGGGTTAAATGAGGTTCTGAGTTATGCCCCCTTTCTCTAAAAAATGTGTTCTTCCTCCTCGATGGGTTTTGGTAGAATTGTTTTATATGTTTTTATTATATTTTATTACAGTTTTTATATTGACTTTCTTCTTTTCTAGTACATCTTTACCTTTCGTGCTTCTCCGTCCCTGGTGGTGGGCTAAGAGCGTCTGTGTGGACCCATGAGACTCAACAACATGATGGATAACCAGAATCCTGAATATCAGAAATGCTATGTATATCCTGCTGGAAGAGATATTTTGAATAACTGCTGACTATCCAAAAAAGTCCGGATATAATTTCTGGATATTTATATCTTTCATTTGGACAGAGAATCCGGCTTACCTTCTCGTTAAGGCATATAGGAGGAATATATAGTTTAGGTGCTGTATTATTATGCTATGCGCCGAATGCGGATGAATAGTGAGTTTAGTCTTATGCACTTTCTGGTATTTCTTTATTTTCTATTCATATATTATATATATATATTTTTTTTTATTTTTAGTTATTTTTTATTATTCCTTATGCACTTATGCACTTTATGAGATCAGTCTAAATGACATTGGCTGTTTTTGTAACTTCTTTTACATATTTCCACTTTTCAGGTAATACAAGAGATAGGGAGCACTGTCCCTTATGTGTGTTACACACAACTTTTCAATAGGCATTTTTATTCACTTAAATGTCACTGCACTTATTCATATACATGATTAAATTACAAGCCTGATTTATATAGTTCTTACACTTATACCTTAGATTGGTACACTTGTGACACTTGTGTCCTCAGCACATTTCACGTTGGGACGTTCTAAACGTCCTTAATTTCATCTGCCGTGGGACCATCATACACACAGACTTACATATCCTGCATTGCGCAGCGGTGAGCGCTCCCGCACACTTCCGGGTATGTGTGGTCCTGGAGACGCGTCTAGCTTGCTGCCGGCTCCGCCCCCTCGTCCTGACGCGTCGGACGGGGGTGTGCGCGCAGGCGGCATGTGACGCTGACATGGACCTACGTCATGCCCGGTGTGTGGGCGGAAAGGCGCTCGCTCGTACCACTGCCACCATTGAACATGAGGGATAAAAGCACGCTAAGAATGCTCACTCATACGGCAAGAATCCCCCAGGAAGAAGCAACACGCGAAACGCGCGTCGGGGATCCACACCGCCTCACTAGGTCGTATACTCCTCTATACCTCTCATATAGATTGATCTCATGTGGTCGCTAGTATCGCTGTATTGGAGATGTCTGCTCCGGCTCTGCTGACTGCATGCTATGCCTGTGTGTTATGACCCCAATGGCGAGGGTCTCAGAGGAACGTGGAAGTCTGCAAGATACAAAAATCCAGCTCATAGGGCAGTGGTAACTGGGTTGACCATATATCTACTCCTAACGCCAACACTAGAAGTAGCCGGGGGTCATACCTACGTTGATCCTAGATGACTCGCGCCAGCCGGAGAATCTAAATACCCCTAGTAGAGGAAAACAAAGACCTCTCTTGCCTCCAGAGAAAGGGACCCCAAAGCAGGATAGAAGCCCCCCACAAATAATAACGGTGAGGTAAGAGGAAATGACAAACACAGAAATGAACCAGGTTTAGCACAGAGAGGCCCGCTAACTAATAGCAGAATATAGAAAGGTAACTTATATGGTCAACAAAAAACCCTATCAAAAATCCACACTGGAAATTCAAGAACCCCCGAACCGTCTAACGGTCCGGGGGGAGAACACCAGCGCCCTAGAGCTTCCAGCAAAAGTCAGGATACAGATTAGGAACAAGCTGGACAAAAATACAAAACCAAAAACAAATAGCAAAAAGCAAAGTAAATGACTTAGCTGAATAACCGGACCAGGATCAGTAGACAAGAGCACAGCAGATTAGCTCTGATAACTACGTTGCCAGGCATAGAACTGAGTGTCCAGGGAGCTTATAAAGCAACGCCCCTAACTAACGACCCAGGTGCGGATAAAAGGAAAGACAGAAAAACCAGAGTCAAAAAACTAGTAACCACTAGAGGGAGCCAAAAAGCAAATTCACAACAGTACCCCCCCCTTAGTGAGGGGTCACCGAACCCTCACCACGACCACCAGGGCGATCAGGATGAGCGGCATGAAAGGCACGAACTAAATCGGCCGCATGAACATCAGAGGCGACCACCCAGGAATTATCCTCCTGACCATAGCCCTTCCACTTGACCAGGTACTGAAGTCTTCGCCTGGAGAGGCGAGAATCCAAGATCTTCTCCACCACGTACTCCAACTCGCCCTCAACCAACACCGGAGCAGGAGGCTCAGCAGAAGGAACTACAGGCACAACGTACCGCCGCAACAAGGACCTATGAAATACATTGTGAATAGCAAACGACACAGGAAGATCCAGACGAAAAGATACAGGATTAAGGATTTCCAATATCTTGTAAGGACCAATAAAACGAGGTTTAAATTTGGGAGAGGAGACCTTCATAGGAACAAAGCGGGAAGAAAGCCATACCAAATCCCCAACGCGTAGTCGGGGACCCACACCGCGGCGGCGGTTGGCAAAGCGCTGAGCCCTCTCCTGTGACAACTTCAAGTTGTCCACCACATGATTCCAGATCCGCTGCAACCTATCCACCACAGAATCCACCCCAGGACAGTCAGAAGACTCCACATGACCTGAAGAAAAGCGAGGATGGAAACCAGTGTTGCAGAAAAAAGGCGAAACCAAGGTGGCGGAACTAGCCCGATTATTAAGGGCAAACTCAGCCAACGGCAAGAATGTCACCCAATCGTCCTGATCAGCAGAGACAAAACACCTCAAATAAGCCTCCAAAGTCTGATTGGTTCGCTCCGTCTGTCCATTAGTCTGAGGATGGAAAGCAGAGGAAAACGACAAATCAATGCCCATCCTACTACAAAAGGATCGCCAGAACCTGGAAACGAACTGGGATCCTCTATCTGACACAATATTCTCAGGGATGCCGTGCAAACGAACCACGTTCTGGAAAAACACAGGAACCAGATCGGAAGAGGAAGGCAGCTTAGGCAAAGGAACCAAATGGACCATCTTGGAGAAGCGATCACATATCACCCAGATAACAGACATGCCCTGAGATAGCGGAAGATCAGAAATGAAATCCATGGAGATATGTGTCCAAGGTCTCTTCGGGACAGGCAAGGGCAAGAGCAACCCGCTGGCACGAGAACAGCAAGGCTTAGCTCTAGCACAAGTCCCACAGGACTGCACAAATGACCGCACATCCCTTGACAAAGAAGGCCACCAAAAGGACCTGGCCACCAGATCTCTGGTGCCAAAAATTCCCGGGTGACCTGCCAACACCGAGGAATGAACCTCGGAAATGACTCTGCTGGTCCACTTATCCGGAACAAACAGTCTGTCAGGTGGACAAGACTCAGGCCTATCAGCTTGAAATCTCTGCAACACACGTCGCAGATCCGGAGAAATAGCTGATAAGATAACTCCATCCTTAAGAATACCAACAGGATCAGCGACTCCAGGAGCATCAGGCACAAAGCTCCTAGAAAGAGCATCGGCCTTCACATTCTTTGAACCTGGTAAATACGAGACAACAAAATCAAAGCGGGAGAAAAACAATGACCAGCGGGCCTGTCTCGGATTAAGGCGTTTAGCAGACTCGAGATACATCAGATTTTTGTGATCAGTCAAGACCACCACACGATGCCTAGCACCCTCGAGCCAATGACGCCACTCCTCAAATGCCCACTTCATGGCCAACAACTCCCGATTGCCCACATCATAATTTCGCTCGGCAGGCGAAAACTTCCTAGAGAAAAAGGCACAAGGTTTCATAACAGAGCAACCAGGGCCTCTCTGCGACAAAACGGCCCCTGCTCCAATCTCCGAAGCATCCACCTCAACCTGAAAGGGAAGTGAGACATCGGGCTGGCACAAAACAGGCGCCGAAGTAAACCGGCGTTTCAACTCCTGGAAAGCCTCCACGGCAGCAGGAGCCCAGTTAGCTACATCGGAGCCCTTCTTGGTCATATCCGTCAAAGGTTTCACAACGCTAGAAAAATTAGCGATAAAACGACGGTAGAAGTTAGCGAAACCCAAGAACTTCTGAAGACTCTTAACTGACGAGGGCTGAGTCCAATCAAGAATAGCTCGGACCTTGACCGGGTCCATCTCCACAGCAGAAGGGGAAAAAATAAACCCCAAAAAGGGAACCTTCTGTACACCAAAGAGACACTTTGAGCCTTTGACAAACAAAGAATTTTCACGCAAAATTTTAAAGACCAACCTGACCTGCTCCACATGCGAGTCCCAATCATCAGAAAAAACCAAAATATCATCCAGATAAACGATCAAAAATTTATCCAGATACTTCCGGAAAATGTCATGCATAAAGGACTGAAAAACTGAAGGCGCATTGGAGAGCCCAAAAGGCATCACCAAGTACTCAAAATGACCTTCGGGCGTATTGAATGCGGTTTTCCATTCATCACCTTGCTTAATGCGCACAAGGTTGTACGCACCACGAAGGTCTATCTTGGTGAACCACTTGGCACCCTTAATTCGGGCAAACAAGTCAGACAACAGCGGCAGAGGATACTGAAATTTGACAGTGATCTTATTTAAAAGCCGATAATCAATACAAGGCCTCAAAGATCCGTCCTTTTTAGCCACAAAAAAGAATCCTGCACCAAGAGGGGAAGAAGACGGACGAATATGTCCTTTCTCCAAAGACTCCTTGATATACGAACGCATAGCGGTATGTTCAGGTACCGACAGATTAAAGAGTCTTCCCTTAGGAAATTTACTGCCTGGAATCAAATCTATAGCACAGTCACAGTCCCTATGAGGAGGCAATGCACTGGACCTGGACTCGCTAAAGACATCCTGATAATCAGACAAATACTCCGGAACTTCCGAAGGCGTAGAAGAAGCAATAGACACAGGCAGGATATCCCCATGAATACCACGACAGCCCCAACTAGAAACTGACATAGCCTTCCAGTCCAGGACGGGATTATGGGTCTGTAACCATGGCAGCCCTAAAACAACCAAATCATGCATTTTATGTAAAACAAGAAAACGTATCACCTCGCGGTGTTCAGGAGTCATGCACATGGTAACCTGTGTCCAATACTGCGGTTTATTTGCTGCCAATGGCGTAGCATCAATACCCCTAAGAGGAATAGGATTTTCTAATGGTTCAAGAGTAAAACCACAGCGCTTAGCAAATGACAGATCCATAAGACTCAGGGCAGCACCTGAATCTACAAACGCCATGACAGGATAAGACGACAGTGAGCAAATCAAAGTTACAGACAGAATAAATTTAGGTTGCAAATTTCCAGCGGTGACCGGACCAACAACCTTAGCTATACGTTTAGAGCATGCTGAGATAACATGTGTAGAATCACCACAGTAGTAGCACAAGCCATTCCGGCGTCTATGAATTTTCCGCTCATTTCTGGTCAGGATTCTATCACATTGCATTAAATCAGGTGTCTGTTCAGACAACACCATGAGGGAATTTGCGGTTTTTCTATCACATTGCACCGAATTAGGTGTCTGTTCAGACAACACCATGAGGGAATTTGCGGTCTTGCGCTCCCGCAATCGCCGGTCAATTTGAATAGCCAGTGCCATAGCATCATTCAGACCTGTGGGAATGGGAAAACCCACCATAACATCTTTAATGGCATCAGAAAGACCATTTCTAAAATTAGCGGCCAGTGCACAGTCGTTCCAATGTGTCAGCACGGACCATTTCCGAAATTTTTGGCAATACACTTCAGCCTCGTCCTGCCCCTGAGACATAGCCAGCAGGGCCTTTTCTGCCTGAATCTCAAGATTGGGTTCCTCATAAAGTAAACCGAGCGCCAGAAAAAACGCATCAATATCAGCCAATGCCGGATCTCCTGGCGCCAGCGAAAAAGCCCAATCTTGAGGGTCACCCCGTAAGAACGAAATAACAATTTTTACTTGCTGAGCGGAGTCTCCAGATGAACAGGGTCTCAGGGACAAAAACAATTTACAATTATTCTTGAAATTCCTAAACTTAAACCTGTCTCCGGAAAACAGTTCAGGAATCGGTATCTTAGGTTCTGACCCAGGACTTCTGATAACATAATCTTGTATGCCCTGCACACGAGTAGCCAGCTGGTCCACACTTGTAATCAAGGTCTGGACATTCATGTCTGCAGCAAGCATAAGCCACTCTGAGGTAAAGGGGATGAAGAAAAAAAAAAAAAAAAAAAATGAGAGAGGAAAAAAAAAAAAACTCAGAATCTTCTTTCTTATAATCCCTCTTTTGCAATGCATTAAACATTTAATATAGGCCTGGCAAACTGTTATGACCCCAATGGCGAGGGTCTCAGAGGAACGTGGAAGTCTGCAAGATACAAAAATCCAGCTCATAGGGCAGTGGTAACTGGGTTGACCATATATCTACTCCTAACGCCAACACTAGAAGTAGCCGGGGGTCATACCTACGTTGATCCTAGATGACTCGCGCCAGCCGGAGAATCTAAATACCCCTAGTAGAGGAAAACAAAGACCTCTCTTGCCTCCAGAGAAAGGGACCCCAAAGCAGGATAGAAGCCCCCCACAAATAATAACGGTGAGGTAAGAGGAAATGACAAACACAGAAATGAACCAGGTTTAGCACAGAGAGGCCCGCTAACTAATAGCAGAATATAGAAAGGTAACTTATATGGTCAACAAAAAACCCTATCAAAAATCCACACTGGAAATTCAAGAACCCCCGAACCGTCTAACGGTCCGGGGGGAGAACACCAGCGCCCTAGAGCTTCCAGCAAAAGTCAGGATACAGATTAGGAACAAGCTGGACAAAAATACAAAACCAAAAACAAATAGCAAAAAGCAAAGTAAATGACTTAGCTGAATAACCGGACCAGGATCAGTAGACAAGAGCACAGCAGATTAGCTCTGATAACTACGTTGCCAGGCATAGAACTGAGTGTCCAGGGAGCTTATAAAGCAACGCCCCTAACTAACGACCCAGGTGCGGATAAAAGGAAAGACAGAAAAACCAGAGTCAAAAAACTAGTAACCACTAGAGGGAGCCAAAAAGCAAATTCACAACACCTGTGTCTAACATATAACGATTATACTGTGGCACATGCCCTGATTTTGTTCACAATAGGCATTGCATGCGGCCAGATGTACACCAGTGACTGCCACGCTATGAATAGATAGGAGATGTGTTACATTACTGTGCTTAGCTATGACTAGTAAATGACCAGTGTCAGCCTATATATTGTTTGTTTTGGTACTATTCAGCAAGTAACTCTAGTATGCTGTCAGCACCACATCTGAAGTGCTCTTTGTGCCTGCTTTATGAATCCAATTATGTTTTGAAGTGAATTATACTTATGTTGTGTTTAGCCAAATGGGCGGGAACTTTGTAAGACAGTCAGGATATTAATAGGGGTGTGCTACCTAGGAAAGCGGTTGTATTGTGCAGCTGTATCTCCTATTTCTATATTTAAATTTCTGTGATCTACTTTTAAATTTTGTTTACAATAAAGTTTTGAAATTTTATTGGCTTGTGTTCCCAATTTTCCGGATTGGTTTATACTTTGATGTGGGAAGTGCCACTAATTTAAGCCTTGCTTTGTGTATAGGTGAACCATATCACAATCTATTCACAATCTACAATAAAACCACAGCACATAGTTCACATTTCACATGGCACTATATACAGTATATATCAGATGATATTATCTGCATGACTCAATTGGTATCTTCCACAGTTGTACAGTCCACCACTCTTCCAGTTGTCTGAGTAATGTTCTGCCTCGCCAAATTCACTTGGGCAAATAGTCAAGATCCGCTGCTGGCAGCTCCCTTTCTTGTTGTCGACCAATGACCTATCAGATGTGCTCAATGGAAACCTAGTTTGTTGATGCTGCATGCCATAGTAGCTTGTTTGGGACACAGGCTGCTCACACTAGCAAGAGCAATATGAGGCTTGGTGTAGTCATGTTGAGAACAGCTCCTGGGACACTTTGGAGAAATGTCCACACCACTGGTTCCACGGCCAAATTAATGTAATACCGAGCTATTAATGCGCCTCAAATGAAGCATAGAGGCGTCCGACTACCATTCATTATACAATCCCACATTATAATCCCTTGCGTAGGTCTAGTGTGATGTTTCCTCCTCAAGGCTTCTTCATGGCATTGCCCACCTAGTTTCCAGGCCAATCTCTGGCTATCATTGTATCAAAGACAAAAGTGGAACTGTTCCAGCCTCCATTGCTGTCTTTCTCTGCACAGTGATAGTCTGTTAGAGTGGTGGGGTTGAGTAAATGGAAGACCTGTAACTGAAAGTCTGACTCGCAGCCCAGAATCTTGCTAACACCTTCTGATGCTTTGTGTAGGCATTGTTTGAAGTGTTGAAGTGCTAGTGTGTTCCCCTCCTGTATTTCTTTCCCTGGTGTTCATTATAGTGGTCAGGTAATGGCTATGTCGTATTTTTACTTATGCACTTCATGCACTTTATTTAGTACATGCATTTAGCATGTTACTTACTCTTTCACCCTATGCATTTTATCGTAGCTAGGTATTTTCCTATATATTGTTATTTACATTGGTTTGCAAAACCATTGCCAAATAATTTATCAATCTTTTGATGGCCAGTCACTGTTGTTTCTACCAACTTCTCTTTTTGTATATTACATTCTAAATCAGGGAGTATTACTTTGGGGGACTCATTGTCTCTTCCTTTCAGGAATTTATTGATCTAATTTCATCACCTTTTCATCTTCAACCTAACTGGTGTGCTGTTTTAGAAGATCTCTTGCCATGTAAATGTACACTGTCTTTTGATAATTACTTAATAAACTTTATTATTATTATACACAACTGTCTGCTTAACCTTTGCTGGTTATTCAAAATAAGGTGGACCCCATGTCATTTTTTTTGGGACCACCCCATTTTAATAACCAGTAAAGGCTAAGTAGACAGCTGTGAACTGTCACTAATATAGTGCGAAGCTCCATGGATATTGGCCCCTTCCCAACATAACACCAGCTCTCCGCTGTCTGCTTTTCCTTGGCTGGTTATTAAAAATAAGGGAAACCTCACACCATTTTATTCATTTAACAATTTAATTATTCGATAAATACAAGTACAGAAAACTACACACGCAAAGCACCTGTTTTATATATCACTGATCTATTTCTATCTATTTTATTCTTATAGTTTGGGCTGTGAATTTACTGTACTTGGCTGATTAAATGTCGGGTTTCCTTTGAGATATGTGAGTAAAAATTGGACAGTAGATGCATGATCCTTGTGCTGTGCGATTTTTTTTTCTCATGCCTATTGCCTGGCATTGGCAAGTGCGCTACAATTCTTACAGAGAATCACCGCATGCTTCAAAGTTTTTCTCAATCCGATCCGAGCTGAGAGAAAACTTGCAGATGGGCACTGACTCATTTAATAACATTGGTCAGAGTGCAATGTGATGTTTTCTCGCTTTGCACTGCTCTGAATTATAAGCCAGTGTGAGCGAGCCCTTAAAATGGCTGATAACTATTCGCTGGAAGCTATTTGACTGACAACTATCTCTACTGACTGCTTCCCCACCCCACACACAAAACATTCATGCAGGTCCATGTTTTCAATGGGAGGAGTGGAGCAAATCAATGCGAAATGTGTCTGAAGGTGGCTTATCTCGTGGTTCAATAAAGCTTGGGTGTGAAATTTAACTTGCCCCATCCTAATCCTCCACCCCACTTAGATAATCTTTTAGGGGAAAAGTTAGGAGGCCCCCATTCACCTGGGCTTGAAATCAGTAGGATCAGATAACTTTTCTATTATGGCACTGTTCAGCCAATAAACTTGTTTCTCACACACATTTGCTTGGTGTCATATTTTCTAAAAATATCAACCATTCCCTATTACGTTTGCTGTTACTCACCTTTCCAGGATCCATTATTTTCACAGCTACCTCAGTCATCTGCGCCTGATTCCCTCTATTCTTCTATGTATCTGGTTGCTGTGGCTGTACTGTGACTAACCTCCTGGCCCATATCGCCCAGCTTGGTTCTCAGCCCTGCTGTTACCCACCTCTCTTAGGCTACGTTCACATTTGCGTTGCGTCGGGCGCAGCCGCGGCGATGTGCCCCTATATTTAACATGGGGGTGCATGGACATGCGTTGTGTTGCATTTTGTGACGCATGCGTTTTTTGGGCGCAAGCGTCAGGGCGCAGAGGATGCTGCTTGTTGCTTTTTTTTGCGCTATAAAAATGAACGCATGCGTCACAAAACGCAGCGTTTTGCTGCGTTTTGCACGTGTTTTTGCGTGCATTGCGTCGCCGACGCAGCACACAACAACCAAATATGAACGCAGCCTTAGCTTTAGCATCAGGCACTACGGTGTTGTGAATTCTGTGGCTGAGTTCACTTCTGTGGTCACAAGTGGTATTGCAGTCTCTGGGCTTCCTCCCTCAGGTGTTTTGGTGAGCTCGTTGGCTGCCTTGCTATTTAGCTCCACCTGAGTCTGTCTTCCTTGCTCCTTGTCAATGTTCCAGTGTTGGATCTGAGCTACTGCATCTTTCCTTGGGCCTGCTGCTCTGCTAGATAAGTGCTTCTAGTTTGTTTTCTGTTTTTTCTGTCCAGCTTGTTTTTATCTTTTGCTGGAAGCTCTGAGAAGCAAAGGGGTGCACCGCCGTGCTGTTAGTTCGGCACGGTGGGTCTTTTTGCCCCTTTGCGTGGTTTTCGTTTTAGGGTTTTTTGTAGACTGCATAGTTCTCTTTGCTATCCTCGCTCTGTCTAGAATATCGGGCCTCACTTTGCTGAATCTATTTCATTCCTACGTTTGTCTTTTCATCTTGCTAACAGTCATTATATGTGGGGGCTGCCTATTCCTTTGGGGTATTTCTCTGAGGTAAGTCAGGCTTGTATTTCTATCTTCAGGCTAGTCAGCTCCTCAGGCAGTGCCGAGTTGCATAGGTAGTTGATAGGCGCAATCCACTGCTGCTTCCAGTTGTGTGAGGATAGATCAGGTACTGCAGTCTACAGAGATTCCACGTCTCAGAGCTCGTCCTATTGTTTTGGGTTATTGCCAGATCTCTGTATGTGCGCTGATTACTGCACGCTGTGTTGCCTGATTGCCAGCCATAACAGTACAAGGAGCCTTTCAATGATTTCCAATAGAGGGAAAAAAGAAATCCTGACATCATTTTTTTTTCTTAGCTCTGTCTTAAGTCTTTTTTTTCCCCTAGACATTAGAGTGCTTCAGGACACAGCTGTGGACATGGATATTCAGGCTCTGTGCTCCTCAATGGATAATCTCGTTGTAAATGTACAAAAGATTCAAGATACTATTGATCAGAAATCGATGCTAGAACCAAGAATTCCGATTCCTGATTTGTTTTTTGGTGACAGAACTAAGTTCCTGAGCTTCAGAAATAATTGTAAGCTATTTTTGGCCTTGAAACCTCATTCTTCTGGTAATCCTATTCAACAGGTTTTGATTATTATTTCTTTTTTGCGCGGCGACCCACAGGACTGGGCGTTTTCTCTTGCACCAGGAGATTCTGCATTGAGTAATGTTGATGCATTTTTCCAGGCGCTGGGATTGCTTTACGATGAGCCTAATTCAGTGGATCAAGCTGAGAAAAATCTGCTGGCTTTATGCCAGGGTCAGGATGATGTAGAAGTATATTGTCAGAAATTTAGAAAATGGTCAGTACTCACTCTGTGGAATGAATCTGCACTAGCGGCTTTGTTCAGAAAGGGTCTCTCTGAAGCTCTTAAGGATGTAATGGTGGGATTTCCTATGCCTGCTGGTTTGAATGAGTCTATGTCCTTGGCCATTCAGATCGGTCGTCGCTTGCGCGAGCGTAAATCTGTGCACCATCTGGCGGTATTGTCTGAGAGTAAGCCTGAGCCTATGCAGTGCGACAGGACTATGACTAAAGTAGAACGGCACGAACACAGACGTCTGAACAGACTGTGTTTCTATTGTGGTGATTCTACTCATGCTATTTCTAATTGTCCTAAACGCACTAGGCGGTTCGATAGCTCTGCCGTTATTGGTACTGTACAGTCCAAATTCCTTTTGTCCATTACCTTAATGTGCTCTTTGTCATCATATTCTGTCATGGCGTTTGTGGATTCAGGCGCTGCCCTGAATCTGATGGATTTGGATTATGCTAAACGTTGTGGATTTTTCTTGGAGCCTTTGCGGTGTCCTATTCCGTTGAGAGGAATTGATGCTACACCTCTGGCCAAGAATAAGCCTCAGTACTGGGCCCAGCTGACCATGTGCATGGCTCCTGCACATCAGGAAGTTATTCGCTTTTTGGTACTGCATAATTTGCATGATGTGGTCGTGTTGGGGTTGCCATGGCTACAAACCCATAATCCAGTATTGGATTGGAACTCTATGTCGGTAACCAGCTGGGGTTGTCAGGGAGTACATGGTGATGTTCCATTTTTGTCTATTTCGTCATCCATTCCTTCTGACATCCCAGAGTTCTTGTCGGACTTTCAGGATGTATTTGAAGAGTCCAAGTCTGATGCCCTTCCTCCGCATAGGAATTGTGATTGTGCTATCGATTTGATTCCTGGTAGTAAATTCCCTAAGGGTCGTTTATTTAATTTGTCCGTACCTGAACACACCGCTATGCGCAGTTATGTGAAGGAGTCCCTGGAGAAGGGACATATTCGCCCATCGTCGTCACCATTGGGAGCAGGGTTCTTTTTTGTAGCCAAGAAGGATGGTTCGCTAAGACCGTGTATTGATTACCGCCTTCTTAATAAGATCACTGTTAAGTTTCAGTATCCCTTGCCATTGATTTCTGACTTATTTGCTCGGATTAAGGGGGCTAGTTGGTTTACTAAGATTGATCTTCGTGGTGCGTATAATCTGGTGAGAATCAGGCAGGGAGATGAATGGAAAACGGCATTTAATACGCCCGAGGGTCATTTTGAGTATCTGGTGATGCCGTTCGGACTTGCCAATGCTCCATCTGTTTTTCAGTCTTTTATGCATGACATTTTCCGTGAGTATCTGGATAAATTCTTGATTGTTTACTTGGATGACATTTTGATCTTCTCAGATGATTGGGAGTCTCATGTGAAGCAAGTCAGAATGGTTTTCCAGGTACTGCGTGCTAATTCCTTGTTCGTGAAGGGATCTAAGTGTCTCTTCGGTGTGCAGAAAGTTTCATTTTTGGGGTTCATCTTTTCCCCTTCTACTATCGAGATGGATCCGGTTAAGGTTCAGGCCATCCAGGATTGGACTCAGCCGACATCTCTAAAAAGTTTGCAGAAATTCCTGGGCTTTGCTAATTTTTATCGTCGCTTCATCTGTAATTTTTCTAGCATTGCCAGACCATTGACCGATTTGACCAAGAAGGGTGCTGATTTGGTTAATTGGTCTTCTGCTGCCGTGGAAGCTTTTCAGGAGTTGAAGCGTCGTTTTTGCTGTGCCCCTGTGTTGTGTCAACCTGATGTTTCTCTTCCGTTCCAGGTCGAGGTTGATGCTTCTGAGATTGGTGCAGGGGCGGTTTTGTCACAGAGAGGTTCTGGTTGCTCAGTGTTCAAACCATGTGCTTTCTTTTCCAGGAAATTTTCTGCTGCTGAGCGTAATTATGATGTGGGCAACCGAGAGTTGCTGGCCATGAAGTGGGCATTCGAGGAGTGGCGTCATTGGCTTGAGGGTGCTAAGCATCGCGTGGTGGTTTTGACTGATCATAAGAACCTTACTTATCTTGAGTCTGCCAAGCGCTTGAATCCTAGACAGGCCCGTTGGTCGTTATTTTTTGCTCGTTTTGATTTTGTGATTTCATACCTTCCGGGCTCTAAAAATGTGAAGGCGGATGCTCTGTCTAGGAGTTTTGTGCCCGACTCTCCGGGGTTATCTGAGCCGGCGAGTATCCTCAAGGAAGGAGTCATTGTGTCTGCCATCTCCCCTGATTTGCGGAGAGTGTTGCAGAAATTTCAGGCTAATAAACCTGATCGTTGTCCGGCCGAGAAACTGTTTGTCCCTGATAGGTGGACTAGTAAAGTTATCTCTGAACTTCATTGTTCGGTGCTGGCCGGTCATCCAGGAATCTTTGGTACCAGGGAGTTGGTTGCTAGATCCTTCTGGTGGCCATCTCTGTCACGGGATGTGCGTGCTTTTGTGCAGTCCTGTGGAATTTGTGCTAGGGCTAAGCCCTGCTGTTCACGTGCCAGTGGGTTGCTTTTGCCCTTGCCGGTCCCGAAGAGGCCTTGGACACATATTTCGATGGATTTCATTTCTGACCTTCCCGTTTCTCAAAAGATGTCTGTCATTTGGGTGGTCTGTGATCGCTTTTCTAAAATGGTCCATCTGGTGCCCTTGGTTAAATTGCCTTCCTCCTCTGATTTGGTGCCTTTGTTCTTCCAGCATGTGGTTCGTTTACATGGCATTCCTGAGAATATTGTTTCTGACAGAGGTTCCCAGTTTGTCTCGAGGTTCTGGCGAGCCTTTTGTGGTAGGATGGGCATTGACCTATCTTTTTCCTCGGCCTTCCATCCTCAGACTAATGGCCAGACCGAACGAACCAATCAGACCTTGGAAACATATCTGAGATGTTTTGTTTCCGCTGACCAGGATGATTGGGTGTCATTTTTGCCGTTGGCTGAGTTCGCCCTTAATAATCGGGCCAGCTCGGCTACCTTGGTCTCTCCATTTTTCTGCAATTCTGGGTTCCATCCTCGTTTCTCTTCAGGACAGGTTGAGTCTTCGGACTGTCCTGGTGTGGATTATGTGGTGGACAGGTTGCAGCAGATCTGGACTCAGGTAGTGGACAATTTGACCTTGTCCCAGGAGAAGGCTCAGCTTTTCGCTAATCGCAGACGCCGTGTGGGACCCCGACTTCGTGTTGGGGATCTGGTTTGGTTATCTTCTCGTCATATACCTATGAAGGTTTCCTCTCCTAAATTTAAACCTCGTTTTATTGGTCCGTATAGGATTTCTGAGATTCTCAATCCGGTGTCTTTTCGTCTGACCCTCCCAGACTCCTTTTCCATACATAATGTATTCCATAGGTCGTTGTTGAGGAGATACGTGGCACCTATGGTTCCATCTGTGGAGCCTCCTGCCCCTGTTTTGGTGGAGGGGGAATTGGAGTATATTGTGGAGAAGATTTTGGATTCTCGTGTCTCTAGACGGAAACTCCAGTATCTGGTCAAATGGAAGGGTTATGCTCAGGAAGATAATTCCTGGGTTTTTGCCTCTGATGTCCATGCCCCAGATCTTGTTCGTGCCTTTCATGTGGCTCATCCTGGTCGGCCTGGGGGTTCTGGTGAGGGTTCGGTGACCCCTCCTCAAGGGGGGGGTACTGTTGTGAATTCTGTGGCTGAGTTCACTTCTGTGGTCACAAGTGGTATTGCAGTCTCTGGGCTTCCTCCCTCAGGTGTTTTGGTGAGCTCGTTGGCTGCCTTGCTATTTAGCTCCACCTGAGTCTGTCTTCCTTGCCCCTTGTCAATGTTCCAGTGTTGGATCTGAGCTACTGCATCTTTCCTTGGGCCTGCTGCTCTGCTAGATAAGTGCTTCTAGTTTGTTTTCTGTTTTTTCTGTCCAGCTTGTTTTTATCTTTTGCTGGAAGCTCTGAGAAGCAAAGGGGTGCACCGCCGTGCTGTTAGTTCGGCACGGTGGGTCTTTTTGCCCCTTTGCGTGGTTTTCGTTTTAGGGTTTTTTGTAGACTGCATAGTTCTCTTTGCTATCCTCGCTCTGTCTAGAATATCGGGCCTCACTTTGCTGAATCTATTTCATTCCTACGTTTGTCTTTTCATCTTGCTAACAGTCATTATATGTGGGGGCTGCCTATTCCTTTGGGGTATTTCTCTGAGGTAAGTCAGGCTTGTATTTCTATCTTCAGGCTAGTCAGCTCCTCAGGCAGTGCCGAGTTGCATAGGTAGTTGATAGGCGCAATCCACTGCTGCTTCCAGTTGTGTGAGGATAGATCAGGTACTGCAGTCTACAGAGATTCCACGTCTCAGAGCTCGTCCTATTGTTTTGGGTTATTGCCAGATCTCTGTATGTGCGCTGATTACTGCACGCTGTGTTGCCTGATTGCCAGCCATAACAGTACAAGGAGCCTTTCAATGATTTCCAATAGAGGGAAAAAAGAAATCCTGACATCATTTTTTTTTCTTAGCTCTGTCTTCAGTCTTTTTTTTCCCCTAGACATTAGAGTGCTTCAGGACACAGCTGTGGACATGGATATTCAGGCTCTGTGCTCCTCAATGGATAATCTCGTTGTAAATGTACAAAAGATTCAAGATACTATTGATCAGAAATCGATGCTAGAACCAAGAATTCCGATTCCTGATTTGTTTTTTGGTGACAGAACTAAGTTCCTGAGCTTCAGAAATAATTGTAAGCTATTTTTGGCCTTGAAACCTCATTCTTCTGGTAATCCTATTCAACAGGTTTTGATTATTATTTCTTTTTTGCGCGGCGACCCACAGGACTGGGCGTTTTCTCTTGCACCAGGAGATTCTGCATTGAGTAATGTTGATGCATTTTTCCAGGCGCTGGGATTGCTTTACGATGAGCCTAATTCAGTGGATCAAGCTGAGAAAAATCTGCTGGCTTTATGCCAGGGTCAGGATGATGTAGAAGTATATTGTCAGAAATTTAGAAAATGGTCAGTACTCACTCTGTGGAATGAATCTGCACTAGCGGCTTTGTTCAGAAAGGGTCTCTCTGAAGCTCTTAAGGATGTAATGGTGGGATTTCCTATGCCTGCTGGTTTGAATGAGTCTATGTCCTTGGCCATTCAGATCGGTCGTCGCTTGCGCGAGCGTAAATCTGTGCACCATCTGGCGGTATTGTCTGAGAGTAAGCCTGAGCCTATGCAGTGCGACAGGACTATGACTAAAGTAGAACGGCACGAACACAGACGTCTGAACAGACTGTGTTTCTATTGTGGTGATTCTACTCATGCTATTTCTAATTGTCCTAAACGCACTAGGCGGTTCGATAGCTCTGCCGTTATTGGTACTGTACAGTCCAAATTCCTTTTGTCCATTACCTTAATGTGCTCTTTGTCATCATATTCTGTCATGGCGTTTGTGGATTCAGGCGCTGCCCTGAATCTGATGGATTTGGATTATGCTAAACGTTGTGGATTTTTCTTGGAGCCTTTGCGGTGTCCTATTCCGTTGAGAGGAATTGATGCTACACCTCTGGCCAAGAATAAGCCTCAGTACTGGGCCCAGCTGACCATGTGCATGGCTCCTGCACATCAGGAAGTTATTCGCTTTTTGGTACTGCATAATTTGCATGATGTGGTCGTGTTGGGGTTGCCATGGCTACAAACCCATAATCCAGTATTGGATTGGAACTCTATGTCGGTAACCAGCTGGGGTTGTCAGGGAGTACATGGTGATGTTCCATTTTTGTCTATTTCGTCATCCATTCCTTCTGACATCCCAGAGTTCTTGTCGGACTTTCAGGATGTATTTGAAGAGTCCAAGTCTGATGCCCTTCCTCCGCATAGGAATTGTGATTGTGCTATCGATTTGATTCCTGGTAGTAAATTCCCTAAGGGTCGTTTATTTAATTTGTCCGTACCTGAACACACCGCTATGCGCAGTTATGTGAAGGAGTCCCTGGAGAAGGGACATATTTGCCCATCGTCGTCACCATTGGGAGCAGGGTTCTTTTTTGTAGCCAAGAAGGATGGTTCGCTAAGACCGTGTATTGATTACCGCCTTCTTAATAAGATCACTGTTAAGTTTCAGTATCCCTTGCCATTGATTTCTGACTTGTTTGCTCGGATTAAGGGGGCTAGTTGGTTTACTAAGATTGATCTTCGTGGTGCGTATAATCTGGTGAGAATCAGGCAGGGAGATGAATGGAAAACGGCATTTAATACGCCCGAGGGTCATTTTGAGTATCTGGTGATGCCGTTCGGACTTGCCAATGCTCCATCTGTTTTTCAGTCTTTTATGCATGACATTTTCCGTGAGTATCTGGATAAATTCTTGATTGTTTACTTGGATGACATTTTGATCTTCTCAGATGATTGGGAGTCTCATGTGAAGCAAGTCAGAATGGTTTTCCAGGTACTGCGTGCTAATTCCTTGTTCGTGAAGGGATCTAAGTGTCTCTTCGGTGTGCAGAAAGTTTCATTTTTGGGGTTCATCTTTTCCCCTTCTACTATCGAGATGGATCCGGTTAAGGTTCAGGCCATCCAGGATTGGACTCAGCCGACATCTCTAAAAAGTTTGCAGAAATTCCTGGGCTTTGCTAATTTTTATCGTCGCTTCATCTGTAATTTTTCTAGCATTGCCAGACCATTGACCGATTTGACCAAGAAGGGTGCTGATTTGGTTAATTGGTCTTCTGCTGCCGTGGAAGCTTTTCAGGAGTTGAAGCGTCGTTTTTGCTGTGCCCCTGTGTTGTGTCAACCTGATGTTTCTCTTCCGTTCCAGGTCGAGGTTGATGCTTCTGAGATTGGTGCAGGGGCGGTTTTGTCACAGAGAGGTTCTGGTTGCTCAGTGTTCAAACCATGTGCTTTCTTTTCCAGGAAATTTTCTGCTGCTGAGCGTAATTATGATGTGGGCAACCGAGAGTTGCTGGCCATGAAGTGGGCATTCGAGGAGTGGCGTCATTGGCTTGAGGGTGCTAAGCATCGCGTGGTGGTTTTGACTGATCATAAGAACCTTACTTATCTTGAGTCTGCCAAGCGCTTGAATCCTAGACAGGCCCGTTGGTCGTTATTTTTTGCTCGTTTTGATTTTGTGATTTCATACCTTCCGGGCTCTAAAAATGTGAAGGCGGATGCTCTGTCTAGGAGTTTTGTGCCCGACTCTCCGGGGTTATCTGAGCCGGCGAGTATCCTCAAGGAAGGAGTCATTGTGTCTGCCATCTCCCCTGATTTGCGGAGAGTGTTGCAGAAATTTCAGGCTAATAAACCTGATCGTTGTCCGGCCGAGAAACTGTTCGTCCCTGATAGGTGGACTAGTAAAGTTATCTCTGAACTTCATTGTTCGGTGCTGGCCGGTCATCCAGGAATCTTTGGTACCAGGGAGTTGGTTGCTAGATCCTTCTGGTGGCCATCTCTGTCACGGGATGTGCGTGCTTTTGTGCAGTCCTGTGGAATTTGTGCTAGGGCTAAGCCCTGCTGTTCACGTGCCAGTGGGTTGCTTTTGCCCTTGCCGGTCCCGAAGAGGCCTTGGACACATATTTCGATGGATTTCATTTCTGACCTTCCCGTTTCTCAAAAGATGTCTGTCATTTGGGTGGTCTGTGATCGCTTTTCTAAAATGGTCCATCTGGTGCCCTTGGTTAAATTGCCTTCCTCCTCTGATTTGGTGCCTTTGTTCTTCCAGCATGTGGTTCGTTTACATGGCATTCCTGAGAATATTGTTTCTGACAGAGGTTCCCAGTTTGTCTCGAGGTTCTGGCGAGCCTTTTGTGGTAGGATGGGCATTGACCTATCTTTTTCCTCGGCCTTCCATCCTCAGACTAATGGCCAGACCGAACGAACCAATCAGACCTTGGAAACATATCTGAGATGTTTTGTTTCCGCTGACCAGGATGATTGGGTGTCATTTTTGCCGTTGGCTGAGTTCGCCCTTAATAATCGGGCCAGCTCGGCTACCTTGGTCTCTCCATTTTTCTGCAATTCTGGGTTCCATCCTCGTTTCTCTTCAGGACAGGTTGAGTCTTCGGACTGTCCTGGTGTGGATTATGTGGTGGACAGGTTGCAGCAGATCTGGACTCAGGTAGTGGACAATTTGACCTTGTCCCAGGAGAAGGCTCAGCTTTTCGCTAATCGCAGACGCCGTGTGGGACCCCGACTTCGTGTTGGGGATCTGGTTTGGTTATCTTCTCGTCATATACCTATGAAGGTTTCCTCTCCTAAATTTAAACCTCGTTTTATTGGTCCGTATAGGATTTCTGAGATTCTCAATCCGGTGTCTTTTCGTCTGACCCTCCCAGACTCCTTTTCCATACATAATGTATTCCATAGGTCGTTGTTGAGGAGATACGTGGCACCTATGGTTCCATCTGTGGAGCCTCCTGCCCCTGTTTTGGTGGAGGGGGAATTGGAGTATATTGTGGAGAAGATTTTGGATTCTCGTGTCTCTAGACGGAAACTCCAGTATCTGGTCAAATGGAAGGGTTATGCTCAGGAAGATAATTCCTGGGTTTTTGCCTCTGATGTCCATGCCCCAGATCTTGTTCGTGCCTTTCATGTGGCTCATCCTGGTCGGCCTGGGGGTTCTGGTGAGGGTTCGGTGACCCCTCCTCAAGGGGGGGGTACTGTTGTGAATTCTGTGGCTGAGTTCACTTCTGTGGTCACAAGTGGTATTGCAGTCTCTGGGCTTCCTCCCTCAGGTGTTTTGGTGAGCTCGTTGGCTGCCTTGCTATTTAGCTCCACCTGAGTCTGTCTTCCTTGCTCCTTGTCAATGTTCCAGTGTTGGATCTGAGCTACTGCATCTTTCCTTGGGCCTGCTGCTCTGCTAGATAAGTGCTTCTAGTTTGTTTTCTGTTTTTTCTGTCCAGCTTGTTTTTATCTTTTGCTGGAAGCTCTGAGAAGCAAAGGGGTGCACCGCCGTGCTGTTAGTTCGGCACGGTGGGTCTTTTTGCCCCTTTGCGTGGTTTTCGTTTTAGGGTTTTTTGTAGACTGCATAGTTCTCTTTGCTATCCTCGCTCTGTCTAGAATATCGGGCCTCACTTTGCTGAATCTATTTCATTCCTACGTTTGTCTTTTCATCTTGCTAACAGTCATTATATGTGGGGGCTGCCTATTCCTTTGGGGTATTTCTCTGAGGTAAGTCAGGCTTGTATTTCTATCTTCAGGCTAGTCAGCTCCTCAGGCAGTGCCGAGTTGCATAGGTAGTTGATAGGCGCAATCCACTGCTGCTTCCAGTTGTGTGAGGATAGATCAGGTACTGCAGTCTACAGAGATTCCACGTCTCAGAGCTCGTCCTATTGTTTTGGGTTATTGCCAGATCTCTGTATGTGCGCTGATTACTGCACGCTGTGTTGCCTGATTGCCAGCCATAACACTACGGCCTCCAACCTCTGCCTGAAAGTGCTGGCTGTGTTTTGAACTCTATTGCAAACCAGGCCTACCACACTGGTTTCTGCTCGCTGTATAACTCTTATACATCGTTGAACTTACCTGGAGCAGCCAGTGCCAGGCAGCAGCTGCCAAGGCAAACAGGATCATGGGGTGCATTAAAAGAGGTCTGGATACACATGATGAGAGCATTATACTGCCTCTGTACAAATCCCTAGTTAGACCGCACATGGAGTACTGTGTCCAGTTTTGGGCACCGGTGCTCAGGAAGGATATAATGGAACTAGAGAGAGTACAAAGGAGGGCAACAAAATTAATAAAGGGGATGGGAGAACTACAATACCCAGATAGATTAGCGAAATTAGGATTATTTAGTCTAGAAAAAAGACGACTGAGGGGCGATCTAATAACCATGTATAAGTATATAAGGGGACAATACAAATATCTCGCTGAGGATCTGTTTATACCAAGGAAGGTGACGGGCACAAGGGGGCATTCTTTGCGTCTGGAGGAGAGAAGGTTTTTCCACCAACATAGAAGAGGATTCTTTACTGTTAGGGCAGTGAGAATCTGGAATTGCTTGCCTGAGGAGGTGGTGATGGCGAACTCAGTCGAGGGGTTTAAGAGAGGCCTGGATGTCTTCCTGGAGCAGAACAATATTGTAACATACAATTATTAGGTTCTGTAGAAGGACGTAAATCTGGGGATTTATTATGATGGATTATAGGCTGAACTGGATGGGCAAATGTCTTTTTTCGGCCTTACTAACTATGTTACTATGTAACTAGCTGTGCATTAATTCCCTCATTTAAAAATAGAGCTGTGCTACATCGGTCCCTCCCTTTTTATGTCTACTCTGCTTCGTTACTGCTGCTTCAGCTATGCATTTTCAGTTCCAGTTCAGCTCATCCTGTTCCCATCGTTTTAGTCCTACAGCATTTGCCTCCATTGTTTCAACTAGCTTGCCCTACTGCACAGCTCATCCGCATTTACCATAGGGAAACCTACCTTACTACAGCGATAAGAAATGGCTGGAAACATAGAGAAGACGCGAGGGACATCTTCCAAGGATCCAAGCAGAGCCGAGATATGGACAACTGCTGACTTTCCTGTGCCTTCTGCTCTTTTCAGAAGGGGATAGAAAGCCTAAATGGATAGAAAAATATAGAATTAGTCATACGATGATGAAGGGCAAGAAAAGAAAATGTTTCAAAAGTCGATTATCAAACCTGAAAATTATTCCTAGCCATCACTCTGCAATACTGGGCTGACTGCCTGACATTGATTGCATTATTGCAGAGTCTCTACAGGAGACATACACTGTGCGCACAATTATTAGGAAATTTGTACTTTTGATGATCAATTTTGTTATTGAACAAGCAGGGCCGCCATCAGGGCATTACTGCCCTTATTGTGTATGGGACCCGGTGAGCAAAAGGAAACTTGCCATTTGCCAGGACACCAGAAGTGGAGCTGCGCAAGGGATCATCTGAGGGGTAAGTATAAGTATGACAAGCTTTTTTAAATGAAATGAAATTAAAATTAATTAAATGGGCTTTGAGGGCGGGGTGTAAATGATGATGATTTGAGGATGTTAGATGGAGGACAGAGAATGATGATGATGTATTGAGGTGGTGGATTGAAAATAATGATTAATTGAGGGTGTGGTACAGCAAAGGATGAAGTAAGGGTGGGGGATGAGGGACAGCAAATGATGAACTGAAGGTGTGGAGAGCAAATAATGATGAATTGAGGGTGGGGTACAGCAAATGATAATGAACTGAGGGTGGGGAGAGGGGCAAAGGATGATGAATTGAGGGTGAGGGAGAGCAAATGATGAATTGCATTTAGGGGAGAGGGGACAGTAAATGATGATGAATTAAGGGTGGGGAAAAGCAAATTATGCTGTATTGAGGCTGGGGAGACCAAATGATGAATTGACGGTGGGAGTGAAAGAGAGAGAGAGGAATTGACAATGAATTGGGGCAGAGGGGGCATGTAAATATAATGAATCGGGAGTGGGAGGTACAGGGTGGGGGATGATGGAGTGTGACTGCTAATGATTTGGGGGAAAGAGTACAGGTGCTAATTAATTTATGTATTTATTGGTGGGGAAAGTGGCTATTTATAATTAATGGGGGGCTCAGTGGTGGGTTACAATTTATATTTGGAATAATGGGTTGCACTATAGCTAATTATATGTGAATGTTGGGTGCATGTCTGTATTAAGATGCGTAGTGTAGAAGTTGGGGAAAAGTGGGGAATTTGCTCTGGAATTGGTTCTCAAGATAACTGTTACTTTCTGCAGAGACTAGTCCTGGCTGGAAGAAGTGAAGGTCATCTGTACTGGATGAAGAAGAAAAGCAGTGTGTTACCTGTACAATTACACTATACACTGGTTACTTTATACAGAGCTCCTGTGTATAATGTCACTGGTGATCACTGTATTACCTGTACACTGACACTTCATACAGAGTTCCTGTGTATAATGTCACTGGTGATCACTGTGTTACCTGTACACTGACACTACATACAGAGCTCCTGTGTACAATGTCACTGGTGATCACTGTATTACCTGTACACTGACACTACATACAGAGCTCCTGTAAGCACAAAAAAAAGAGATGGAAAGTCCAAAAATAAAAAGTAACCAATTTTGTTAAACACGTAATTTAAAACAACAATGTATAGCCACAAGAACAATGAAAATGACAAAAATGAATAGCGCAGATCAAAAGTGCAAAAAGCACACAGACCCACAAATATAAAGTGGATGGGATAGTAATAAGAGTAGCATCATTACATGTAAAGTGCCAGTGCTTCATATCATTCCTACCCACTCCTAATGTACATTCACAGTGTGCCTCAAATGTCTAAAGCCACAATAGGCAATGTGCAAGACCAAAGTCCGAACTCAGTACTGTTCATTCAGAGGCTACCATTGAACCATTAGGAGTCACGGGTAGAGAGAACGCCGGTGATCAAGCAGTAAATGTGACTGCAGACATTACAATAAAGGTCTTACCCATAGTCTCCACACTGCATCTGGTACGAGCAGCCCCAATGCGCATTTTGCTTGGGCTTCCTCGGGGGAAGGGGGTGGGTAAGACCTTTATTGCAATGTCTGCAGTCACATTAACTGCTTGATCACCGGCGTTCTCTCTACCCGTGACTCCTAATGGTACTATGCATTCTGTTTTATGGATCTTGTTTTCATACAGAGCTCCTGTGTATAATGTCCCTGGTGATTAGTGTTGAGCGATACCTTCCGATATTCGGAAATATCGGGATCGGATTGTATCGGCCGATATCCCAAAAATATCGGATATCGCCGATACCGGAAACCAATGCAAGTCAATGGGACACAAATGAAAATAAGCCCTTTCTTTCCATGTACATCCTCTTCTGGAGGGGGGAAGAGTGTGGGCGGTACGTGGGCGGAGACTGCGTGTCTGCGTGGGACCGTGGGGGGTTTGTGCGGGCCTGCTGGGGGTCTGTATGGGCCTCTCGGGGGTCTGTGAGGCCTGCCAAGGGTCTGTGCGGCCTGCTGGAGGTCTGTGCGGGCCTCTTGGGGGTCTGTGCCGCCTGGCAGGGGTCTGTGCGGGCCTCTTGGGGGTCTGTTCGGCCTGCCAGGGGTCTGTGCAGCCTGCTGGGGGGTCTGTACGGGCCTCTCTGGGGTCTGTGCGGCCTGCCAGGGGTCTTTGTGTTTGTGTGCAGGCATTGTCCGATGGGACTACAAGTCCCATCGGGCTATGCCTGCTACAATGGCAGTGATTGACACATTAGCCAGTGATGGGACAGTAGTAGTCCCATCATCCGGCTAATGTGTTGAATGTAATAAAAAAAACAAACTGCATACTACATACATACTACATACATACATACATACAACATACTACATACATACTACATACATGCTACATACAACATACTACATACTGTACATACTACATACATGCATACTAAATACATACTACATACATACTACATACTACATACATACTAGATACATACATACTACATACATACAACATACATACTGCATACATACTACATACTGCATACATACTACATACATGCATACATACTACATACTACATATATACTACATACATATTACATACATACTACATACATACTAATAAAATGAAAACTACTAAAATATTCAAGTGGCAAACCAACAGGACATCTATTAGAAATAGTACATCAAGGAGTTCATCCCTTACCTCCGGCTCATCCACGAGTGAAGGGGGTGATCGCCCGAACTATAGTGGATATAATGGACCTAAAACCCGTCAGTTCACCAAAAAGGGATCTACCCAAGGTAGTCACAATCAAAAAGGAGATCATGTAAAGGTAATAAATTTATCTACACATACACTAACCATAGCCCAGGAAAGGGTGTTGCAGAAGGGTTTGAATTTTTCTCCATCTTCTCACTTAGATTCGTTTATAACCATTAAAGACCTCCATCTTTTTGCGAGGAAACTCGTATTGAAAAAACTACACCATAGAGACATTTTGGGGGAGACTATGGAGGAAGATGGAGAACGAGAGGCGTTGGATGCACTTATGGCCTTACTGGAGGAAAACAGTGCTGGCACCAGATTGTTTCCTACTAATTTAATCAGTACATCTAATAAGTTCCCACCACTTACACTAGTTCCAGCCATAGATACTTTCACCAAAATAGTTGCTAGTGAAATAGAGGATATGAAATCTAAACCCAGTCACTTTCATGCCGACAATCTCACTAGAGAGGAAAGAGTGGCGCTGGGAGAATTGAAAAGTTGGGATGACGTTGTCTTCAAAATTGCAGACAAAGGGGGCAATGTCGTCATATGGCCTAACCATATGTACGAAGCCCAGGCAGAAAAATTACTATCAAACGCCAATGAATACAAAACACTTGCTTACAACCCTATGGGTAGGTTTAAGGAGGAATTAATAGATATCCTCACAAATGCTGTTGAGGGCAACGTCATCCCAAAAAAACTCCTAGACACATATACTAAGCTACACCCAAGATTGGCGACTTTATATCTAGTACCCAAAGTCCACAGAAACCCGGAGGACCCTCCGGGCAGACCAATTGTGGCGGCAAACGAAGGGTTGTGTGAGATCATTTGTAATATAGTGGAATACTATCTGAAACCACTAGTCACACAACTACCGTCATACATCAAGGACACCACTGCTGCCCTGGGGCATCTGGAGGGCATACAGCTTAATGAAAACATGATTTTGGTCACGGCCGATGTTGAGGCCTTATATTCTAGCATTCGACATACGGATGGCCTACAGGCAGTAGGAAAATATCTAGCTCAGAGCAACATTGACAAGGAGACTTCTGAGTTCATCTTGGAGCTATTGAAATTTATCCTTACGCATAATGCCTTCATGTTTGCAGGGAGGGTGTACTTACAAATGCAGGGCACTGCGATGGGGCCTCTTGTGCCCCCTCGTACGCCAATCTATTTATGGGTGCCTGGGAATGGTCCATTTTCCAGGAAAATGAGATTGAGGGGGTGGAGCGAATCCATAATTGGATTCGCTTCATTGATGACATTCTATTTATTTGGGAAGGTTCGGTGGATGAACTTGAAGCCCTTATGAGAAAATTAAATCAAAATGACAGGAACATCAGGTTAACGTACAAATTTGGACGTAAAATCGAATTTTTGGACCTATTCATTTCAGCGTCTACAGAGGGGCATTTATCCACCACAGTATTCCGTAAACCCACCGCGACCAATTCCCTGTTGCATGCATCATCTCTACATCCCAAATCAACAACGAACAGTATACCAATTGGTCAATTCCTTCGGATTTAAAGAATCTGCTCGGAAGATGAGCAATTTGAAGAACAGGCCAAATTATTAAGAAGCAGATTCCAGGACAGAGGCTATAACCGGCGTGTCATACAAAGGGGATATTGGAGGGCAAAAAACACCCCGAGACAACAATTACTATACAAAAATCAATCTTCATCTACAAATAAAGAACAGGACAACCAGGTAAGATTTATCACTAATTATAGTACTGAATGGAATGACTTACGTGATATAGTACAAAAACATTGGAAAATCCTATTCACGGACCCAACTTTGAAAAAAATCTTGCCTGAGTAACCGTCCCTAGTAGCTAGGAGGGCCCCCAGTTTAAGGGACATGCTGGTACATAGCACTTATGATCCTAAGAGAAAGACCAGCAATGAAAAAGCTACTTATAGGAGGGGTTTCTTTCCGTGTGGCATCTGCAAAGGCTGTGCCAATATGAAAAAAAGTACCATCTTCAAAAATCACGACAACTCAAGAACCTTTGACATAAGAACGCATATTACATGCTCATCCAAGGGCATTATATATCATGCTGAATGCCCTTGTGGAAAGGTCTACATTGGAATGACGAGCCGTGAGCTTAAAATCAGGGTACGGGAGCACTGCCTTGACATTGATAAGGCTAAAACGGCCATGGATGATGCCATGCTGAAAACCCTTCCTAAACATTTTAAGCGTTACCATCAATGCAATTCTAGACTGCTAGTGTTTACAGGAATTGACAAGTTAGATTTGGGACCTAGAGGGGGTGATGTTGGCAAAAGATTGGCTAAAAAAGAATGCCAATGGATTTATCGTTTGGGAACATTGGTACCTCAGGGCTTAAATGAGGGCTTTGGTTTTGGTGCATTTTTGTAAACTTTTGAGGAAGTAGATAGGCAGGGGGTCTGTTAGGGCTAGCGGAACGCACCAAATAATAGGACAGATAGAGTATGGTGCGTTCACAGCCCGGGGTCCACCGTGCAGAGATGGAACCTGCTGCCAAGTAATGACGGACTATATGGCGGTACTCATAAGTATACACACGTGGGTTAAACTTCACCCAGCATGAAGGAAGCGATCCTGTTGCGTCACAGGATCGTGGTACCGCACATAAAGCGCGAGCAAGTAGTCAGCGAACTCAACCCCAACTAGGATTGAAGTCCGATTAGACCCTTGCTGGCACAACACCGCAACTGGGTGTGTAAGGAAGCTAAATATTAGGGCACAAGAGTGCATGCGGTGCCGCACTGACGAACGCCACTAACCACCCAGGCTTGGGTAAGGAAAGCACAGAGGAAGTGCACGGCGCCGTACTGGCGGTCACAGCAACTGGATGCTGTACTGTGTGATTCGTGCTGTAGGATAAGTCGGGCGCTAGATAGCAACCATACACCTTCCGCGAACAGTCATTCAATAGGGAAGGGGTATCCAAGGACGACTTGCACTCACAACAAACACACGTAAGCAAATGTACACTAGCGCATGGCCGTGCGGTCATGCGCAGTTTATATAGTTGCAGCACAGGAAGTGGCCACAGAAACTTTGCCCTTCCAAGACCTGCCAAGAGGACCAATGGAATGTGCTGCAGGGCCTGAGCACATGACCCTCGATCTCCAACGGGAGATCTTGCCCTGGGCATGCTCAGTGTGTGCAGACAAGGACTTAGTCCCAGAGAAGTCCGTTCGCTGCTGACCAGCACTGGCTTTAATGGCAGAAGCTGAAGAAGCAGCAGTAACTCTCTGTACAGAGTGAGACTGAGCAAGACGCTGGAACCGACGTCCCTGCTGAGCAGACTCCACTGCGGCTGGATAAGAATGGGAGACCGCAGCGGAGATGGCTCGAGATTCCCCCTGTACAGAAGCGGGAACTCGAGACCTAACAGGGTCTTATGTTACACCCATACGTGGTCTTATTCCACACTATGGGTATGTTTTTATTTTATGTTGTTCGTCGGTTGTTTTATTCATTTTATTCTTTAATGTTTTCCTACAGTATAGATTCACATTTGTCCTGATGACTGCTGTTCTGAGTGACGGGAGTGCTGCGGTCCGTGCTGGCATTGTGGAATGAAATCTTGAGGAAATCGTATATGGGAAGCTGGATACATATCCCAGAAACAGAGATCGGATTAAGATCAAGACATGGACTTGGGTTAATAAATTGGTTTTTGGGGGGATAGGGGATCATTATATTATATTATGTTATTTTAGTTTGTTGTTAGTTTTACCAGATATTACATATACTGCTAGACAGATGTTTTTTCTGTATTTTATCTAAATGATAGCTTTCTAGCAACTAAGCTATGTCACAGTATGGAGTGCATGTATTCATGTATTATTTATATTACTGTATTACATATACTAAAGGGCACAATATTTATGGTCTGTTTCCCTTGCGCTAGATTGATCAAGGTTGCACTTTTAAGTTTATCTTAAAATCACCACTGGTGACAGCATCTGTGCTAGGAATTTTTTACCAGTAAAATATAATAGCAATTCTTGCACAAGTCCTTGCATGGATGCTTCTCCCCACTTATAACACTTACACTTACTAGCTGAAGAGCCCGGCGTTGCCTGGGCATAGTAAATATCTGTGGTTAGTTATAGCACGTCACTTCTCTTATTTTCCCATCACGCCTCTCATTTTCCCAATCACATCTTTAATTTTCCCCCTCACATCTCTCATTTTCTCCCTCACACCTCTCATTTTCTCCCTCACTCCTCTCATTCCCGCCTAACACTTGTCTTTTCGACCTCACATCTGTCATTTTCCGATCACTCCACTATTTTCCCTCACTCCTCTCATTTTGCACTCACACCTTTTCATTTTCACCTCACACCTCATTTTCACCTCAGTATATACATGTTTGTCATCTCCCTTATATATAGTATACACCTGTATGTCATCTCCTGTATATAGTATATACCTGTATGTCATCTCCCCTGTATATAGTATATACCTGCTGTGTGTCATCTCCTCCTATATATAGTATATACCTGTATGTCATCTCCTCCTATATATAGTATATACCTGTATGTCATCTCCTCCTATATATAGTATATACCTGTATGTCATCTCCTTCTATATATAGTATATACCTGTATGTCATCTCCTCCTGTATATAGTATATACCGGTGTGTCATCTCCCCTGTATATAGTATATATCTGTGTGTCATCTCCTCCTGTATATAGTATATACCTGTATGTCATCTTCTATATATAGCATATACCTGTATGTCATCTCCTCCTGCATATAGTATATACCTGTAGGTAATCTGCTCCTGTATATAGTATATACCTGTGTGTCATCTCCTCCTGTATATAGTATATACCTGTATGTCATCTCCTCCTGTATATAGTATGTACCTGTATGTCATCTCCTCCTTTATATAGTATATACCTGTGTGTCATCTCTCCTGTATATAGTATATATCTGTGTGTCATCTCCCCTGTATATAGTATATACCTGTGTGATCTCCTGTATTAGACCTCGTTAACACGTTATTTGCTCAGTATTTTTACCTCAGTATTTGCAAGCTAAATTGGCAGCCTGATAAATCCCCAGCCAACAGGAAGCCCTCCCCCTGGCAGTATATATCAGCTCACACATACACATAATAGACAGGTCATGTGACTGACAGCTGCCGTATTTCCTATATGGTACATTTGTTGCTCTTGTAGTTTGTCTGCTTATTAATCAGATTTTTATTTTTGAAGGCTAATACCAGACTTGTGTGTGTTTTGGGGCGAGTTTCGTTTGTCAAGTTGTGTGTGTGTTGAGTTGTGTGTGGTGACATGCATGTAGCGACTTTTGTGAGATGAGTTTTGTGTGGCAACATGCGTGTAGCAACTTTTTGTGTGTCGAGTTGCATGTGACAGGTTAGTGTAGCAAGTTGTGTGCAGCAAGTTTTGCGCATGGCGAGTTTTGCGCGTGGTGAGTTTTATGTCTGGTGCCTTTTGAGTATGTGCAAGTTTTGTGCGAGGCAACTTTTGCATGTGTTGCAAATTTTGTGCATGTGGCAATTTTTCCGCGTGTGCAAGTTTTGCGTGTGGCGAGTTTTCCATGAGGTGAGTTTTGCACTTGTGGCGAGTTTTGCGTGAGCCTATTTTTTGCATCTGGCGAGTTTTGCGCGTGGTGAGTTTTGAGCGGCGACTTTTGTGTTTCGACTGTTATGTTGCGAGGTTGGTGTATGTGTGGTGAAATGTGTGCTGAGGGTGGTATATGTGTTCAAGCACATGGTAGTGTGTGGCGCATTTTGTGTGTGTGTTCATATCCCCGTGTGTGGTGAGTATCCCATGTCGGGGTCCCACCTTAGCAACTGTACGGTATATACTCTTTGGCGCCATCGCTCTCACTCTTTAAGTCCCCCTTGTTCACATCTGGCAGCTGTCAATTTGCCTCCAACACTTTTCCTTTCACTTTTCCCCATTATGTAGATAGGGGAAAAATAGTTTGGTGAATTGGAAAGCGCGGAGTTAAAATTTCACCTGACAACATAGCCTATGACGCTCTCAGGGTCCAGACGTGTGACTGTGCAAAATTTTGTGGCTGTAGCTGCGACGCCTCCAACACTTTTCATTTCACTTTTTCCCCATTATGTAGATAGGGGCAAAATTGTTTGGTGAATTGGAAAGCGCGGGGTTAAAATTTCACCTCACAACGTAGCCTATGACGCTCTCAGGGTCCAGACGTGTGACTGTGCAAAATTTTGTGGCTGTAGCTGCGACGGTGCAGATGCCAATCCCGGACATACAGACACACACACATACACACACACACACATACACACATTCAGCTTTATATAGTAGATATATCTTATACATTTCACTTTGTTATTTTTTAATTTATTCCCCTGTCTTGTCAGGATGTGCGCATAACCAGATGAGGGACCAGCGGTGAGGGCGTCTAACGGACTATTGGAGAACGGAGTTGTGGAGTCGGACTTGGACGACCCGACACTCCTGATCCCCAGTCCGCGATCCGACTCACCATTATTGCTGGATCCGCCCATTGGTTTATGCGCCGCTTCTTCCTGTCTTCTCATTTGTCCGTACAGCGCCCGGCTCCTGAGCACTTCCGGTATTTCCGGCTTCCGTACAGGGGGTGGCGCCCAGTGAGCCGGAGTGTCTGTACGGCAATTACATTAGGGATTGCTGGGTGGCACTTCCGGTTTCCGTACAAGGGACGGAAGTTGTCACGCTTCTGCCGCACAGCGATCACCCGCCCACTACATGCACGGCCGCACAGCTGTTGAAGGTTCCGATATGTTAATTGTCCTGTCTTCTCATCTGTCCGTACAGCGCCCGGCTCCTGAGCGCTTCCGGTATTTCCGGCTTCCGTACAGGGGTGGTGCCCAGTGAGCTGGAGTGTCTGTACGGCAAGTACATTAGGGATTGCTGTGTGGCACTTCCGGTTTCCGTACAAGGGACGGAAGTTGTCACGCTTCTGCCGCACAGCGATCACCCGCCCACTACATGCACTGCCGCACAGCCAGTTGGTCTGGCCTGATATTGGTGTGCCTAACTCAGGCTAATAGTCCCTCTTTTGTTGAGGATTTGTACCCTTCTCTTTATGTAGTAACTCACATGTTTTTTTACTGATATTAACAAAAATTTAATAAATTTATATTTTATATAGTACCATTGTGGGAATCATTTTGTCATTCTTTGATCACACCCTTTGTGATAGATATTGTATATATGGTACCAGTTGCCCTTTGGTCTGGGGGGCAATATTTTGTTTATTAAGGAGCAAGTAGTTGTGTATATAATACATACTACATACACAATACATACATACATACATACATACTACATACATACAACATACATACTACATATACTGTGTTCCAAATTATTATGCAAATTGGATTTAAGTGTCATAAAGATTTAATTGTTTTGTTTTTCAAATAAACTTGTGGATGGTATTGTGTCTCAGGGCTCAATAGATAACTGGAATCAATCTTAAACACATGTGATAATTAGTTTTCCAGGTGATTCTAATTAAAGGAAAACTACTTAAAAATGATGTTCCACAGGCCAAAGGTTTCAAGCAATATGAGAAATAAAAAGGATCTCTCTGCTGCTGAAAAGCGTTAAATAGTGCAATGCCTTGGACAAGGTATGAAAAAATTAGATACTTCACAAAATCCTTTTGATTATCATACTGTGAAGAGATTTGTGACTGAAACAGAGCACAGACAGAGTTCATGCAGATAAAGGCATAATGAGGAAGGTTTCTGCCAGACAAATTCTTTGGATTAAGAGAGCAGCTGCCAAAATACCATTACAAAGCAGCAAACAGTTATTTGAAGCTGCTGGTGCCTCTGGAGTCACTTGAACCTCAAGGTGTATAATCCTTCAAAGGCTTGCTGTGGTGCATAAACCTACTATTTGGCCACCCCTAAAAGGTGTTCACAAGCAGAAACGGTTGCAGTGGGCCCAGACATACATCAGGACTAATTTTCAAACAGTCTTGTTTACTGGTGAGTGTCGAGCAACCCTGGATGGTCCAGATGGATGGAGTAGTGGATGGTTGGTGGATGGCCACCAGGTCGCAACAAGGCTGCGAGGTCAGCAAGGAGGTTCAGAAATCATGTTTTTGGCCGGAATCATGGGGAAACAGCTGAAGGTTCCTGAAGATGAAGGTTCCTGAAGATGTGAAAATGACCTCTGTAAAGTATTTAGAGTTTCTGACTGACAACTTTCTTCCATGGTCTAAAAGCAGAAATGTGCCTTAACCCCTTACCGGCATCGGACGTACTATACCGTCCGATGCCGGCTCCCCGTAATAGGCGCGGGCAGAATCGCGATCTGCCCGCACCTATTAACTAGTTAAATGCCGCTGTCAAACGCAGACAACGGTATTTAACTACCGCTTCCGGCCGGGCGGCCGGAAATGACGTCATCGCCGACCCCCGTCACATGATCGGGGGTCGGCGATGCTTGTGAATGGTAAACATAGAGGTCCTTGAGACCTCTATGGTTACTGATTGCCCATCGCTGTGAGCGCCACCCTGTGGTCGGCGCTCACAGCACACGTGCAATTCTGCTACATAGCAGCGATCAGCAGATCGCTGCTATGTAGCAGAGCCGATCGTGCTATGCCTGCTTCTAGCCTCTCATGGAGGCTATTGAAGCATGGCAAAAGTTAAAAAAAAAAGTTTAAAAAAATGTGAAAAAAATAAAAAAAACATAAAAGTTTAAATCACCCCCCTTTCGCCCCAATCAAAATAAATCAATAAAAAAATATCAAATCTACGCATATTTGGTATCGACGCGCTCAGAATCGCCCGATCTATCAATTAAAAAAAAGTATTAACCTGATCGCTAAACAGCGTAGCGGGAAAAAAATTCGAAACGCCAGAATTACGTTTTTTTGGTCGCCGCGACATTGCATTAAAATGCAATAACGGGCGATCAAAAGAACGCATCTGCACCGAAATGCTTTAATTAAAAACGTCATCTCGGCACGCAAAAAATAAGCCCTCAACCGACCCCAGATGATGAAAAATGGAGACGCTACGAGTATCGGAAAATGGCACAATTTTTTTTTTTTTTTTTTTTAGCAAAGTTTGGAATTTTTTTCACCACTTAGATAAAAAATAACCTAGTCATGTTTGGTGTCTATGAACTCGTAATGACCTGGAGAATCATAATGGCAGGTCATTTTTAGCATTTAGTGAACCTAGCAAAAAAGCCAAACAAAAAACCAATGTGGGATTGCACTTTTTTTGCAATTTCACCGCACTTGGAATTTTTTTCCCGTTTTTTAGTACACGACATGCTAAAACCAATGATGTCGTTCAAAAGTACAACTCGTCCCGCAAAAGATAAGCCCTCACATGGCCAAATTGACGGAAAAATAAAAAAGTTATGGCTCTGGGAAGGAGGGGAGCGAAAAACGAACACGGAAAAACGAAAAATCCCTGGGTCATGAAGGGGTTAAGGAGCAAAATCATCTTCATGCATGACAATGCCCCATCTCATGCTGCAAATAATACCTCTGAGTCATTGGCTGCTATGGGCATAAAAGGAGATAAACTCATGGTGTGGCCACCATCTTCCCCTGACCTCAACCCTATAGAGAACCTTTGGAGTATAATCCAGCACAAGATCTATGAGGGTGGGAGGCCGTTCACATCAAAACAGCAGCTCTGGGAGGCTATTCTGACTACATGCAAAGACATACAAGCAGAAACTCTCCAAAAACTCAAGAATGCAAGAATTGTGAAGGTGATATCAAAGAAGGGTTCCTATGTTAACATGTAACTTGGCCTGTTAGGAGGCTTTGGAGTTAAATAGCTTTTTTGTTCAGTGAATGTGACCTCCTAATGCTGCAAATTCCACAAATGAGCATTTTCAGTTCTTTAAAACATATCAAATGTTTAGAAATTCTACTGTGCCTAATAATTTGGAACAGTGCGTTTTGAGTTTTTATTTATTTGGGAGATTATACTGTTATCATTGGGAGGTTTCTTCAATAAAATTCGATGTATACTCTAACGGGTGATGACTTTTATTAGACTGACTGTCATTTGCACCGACCATTTATGAAAATCTGAGAAAAATGTCATCTGCATAATAATTTGGAACACAGTATGCATACTAAATACAATACATTAATACATTACATTCAATACATTCATACAGACATACAGTACATATAACATAGAGTACATACTCACCATCACTTGTCATTTTGATCCCCGAAGCCAGTGTCATCTGTAAAAAAAGATTAAAATAACAAGCAACCAATATACTCCCTGATCCGCAGAAATCCACGAGTGTCCCACGACGATCTCCCGTGGAGAACGGCAGCATGAGCTGATGCGACCGCTCTCTAGGGGCTCCAGGAATACAATGAAGGAGGAAGGTATCCTTCCGCACTGTATTCCTCCACCGCTGTAAAAAAATAGTCCCTAGTCTCACTTTTGGCATTGCTGTGTGATAAATTTTCCCACGCAGCAATTGCCATAAAGTGAGACTTTGAACTCTAGTAACCTCTCAGTGATGCATTGCAGGAGCCATTGTCTCCTGTCAGTGTGTCACTGAAGGTCCTATAGAGCAGTGACATCACACGATGTCACTGTTCTATAAGGGAGATCGTCGTGGGACACTCGCTATTAATTGGACTACGTTGGACAGGGAGTATACGGTTTATTATTTTACATTTTTTGCAGGCGCTGAAGTATGGTAAGCATGGTTAAATGAAGAATATTAAAATACTTTTTTTCTGGCTGTGTCTTTATATTTTTTAACTCTTTCACTACGCTAGGATTAATAATGGAGAGGCGTCTTATTGACGCCTCTCCATTATTAACCCGGCTTAATGTCACCTTACAATAGCAAGGTGACATTAACCCCTTATTACCCCATATCCCACCGCTACACGGGAGTGGGAAGAGAGGGGCTAAGTGCCGGAATTGGCACATCTTACAAATTCGCCATTTCTGGGGCGGCTGCGGACTGGTATTTGTAGCCGGGGGGGGGGGGGGGGGGGGCAATATCCATGGCCCCTCTCTAGGCTATGAATATCAGCCCGCAGCTGTCTGCATAGCCTTTCTGGCTATAAAATATAGGGGGACCCCACGTCATTTTTTTGGGGTTTCTCCTATTTTAATAGCCAGAAAAGGCTACACAGACAGCTGCGGGCCGTTCTCCACGGGAGATCGTCGTGCGACACTCGTGGATTTCTGCGGATCAGGGAGTATATTGGTTGTTTGTTATTTTAATCTTTTTTACAGATGACACTGGCTTCGGGGATCAAAATGACAAGTGATGGTGAGCATGATATCTATGTTATATGTACTGTATGTCTATATGTATGTATTGTATGTAATGTATGAATGTATTGTATGTAGAATGTATATATGTAGTATGTATGTATGTATGTAGTATGTATGTTGTATGTATGTAGTATGTATGTATGTATGTAATATGTATGTTGTATGTATGTATGTATGTAGTATGTAGAATGTATGTATGTAGTATGTAGAATGCATGTAGTATGTATGTAGTATGTATGGTGTATGTATGCAGTATGTAGTATGTATGTAATATGTATGTAGTATGTATGTTGTATGTATGTTGTATGTATGTAGTATGTATGTAGTATGTTATATGTATGTAGTATGTATGTAGTATGTATATAGTATGTATATAGTATGTACAGTTAGGGCCAGAAATATTTGGACAGTGACACAAGTTTTGTTATTTTAGCTGTTTACAAAAACATGTTCAGAAATACAATTATATATATAATATGGGCTGAAAGTGCACACTCCCAGCTGCAATATGATAGTTTCCACATTCAAATCGGAGAAAGGGTTTAGGAATCATAGCTCTGTAATGCATAGCGTCCTCTTTTTCAAGGGACCAAAAGTAATTGGACAATGGACTCTAAGGGCTGCAATTAACTCTGAAGGCGTCTCCCTCGTTAACCTGTAATCAATGAAGTAGTTAAAAGGTCAGGGGTGGATTCCAGGTGTGTGGTTTTGCATTTGGAAGCTGTTGCTGTGAGCAGACAACATGTGGTCAAAGGAACTCTCAATTGAGGTGAAGCAGAACATCCTGAGGCTGAAAAAAAAGAAAAAATCCATCAGAGAGATAGCAGACATGCTTGGAGTAGCAAAATCAACAGTTGGGTACATTCTGAGAAAAAAGGAATTAACTGGTGAGCTTGGGAACTCAAAAAGGCCTGGGCGTCCACGGATGACAACAGTGGTGGATGATCGCCGCATACTTAATTTGGTGAAGAAGAACCCGTTCACAACATCAACTGAAGTCCAGAACACTCTCAGTGAAGTAGGTGTATCTGTCTCTAAGTCAACAGTAAAGAGAAGACTCCATGACAGTAAATACAAAGGGTTCACATCTAGATGCAAACCATTCATCAATACCAAAAATAGACAGGCCAGAGTTAAATTTGCAGAAAAACACCTCAAGAAGCCAGCTCAGTTCTGGAAAAGTATTCTATGGACAGATGAGACAAAGATCAACCTGTACCAGAATGATGGGAAGAACAAAGTTTGGAGAAGAAAGGGAACGGCACATGATCCAAGGCACACCACATCCTCTGTAAAACATGGTGGAGGCAACGTGATGGCATGGGCATGCATGGCTTTCAATGGCACTGGGTCACTTGTGTTTATTGATGACATAAGAGCAGACAAGAGTAGCCGGATGAATTCTGAAGTGTACCGGGATATACTTTCAGCCCAGATTCAGCCAAATGCTGCAAAGTTGATTGGACGGCGCTTCATAGTACAGATGGACAATGACCCCAAGCATACAGCCAAAGCTACCCAGGAGTTCATGAGTGCCAAAAAGTGGAACATTCTGCAATGGCCAAGTCAATCTCCAGATCTAAACCCAATTGAGCATGCATTTCACTTGCTCAAATCCAGACTTAAGACGGAAAGACCCACAAACAAGCAAGACCTGAAGGCTGCGGCTGTAAAGGCCTGGCAAAGCATTAAGAAGGAGGAAACCCAGCGTTTGGTGATGTCCATGGGTTCCAGACTTAAGGCAGTGATTGCCTCCAAAGGATTTGCAACAAAATATTGAAAATAAAAATATTTTGTTTGGGTTATGTATATTTGTCCAATTACTTTTGACCTCCTAAAATGTGGAGTGTTTGTAAAGAAATGTGTACAATTCCTACATTTTCTATCAGATATTTTTGTTCAACCCTTCAAATTAAACGTTACAATCTGCACTTGAATTCTGTTGTAGAGGTTTCATTTCAAATCCAATGTGGTGGCATGCAGAGCCCAACTCGCGAAAATTGTGTCACTGTCCAAATATTTCTGGCCCTAACTGTATGTAGTATGTTGTATGTATGTAGTATGTATGTAGTATGTATGTAGTATGTTGCATGTATGTAGTATGTATGTATGTAGTATGTATGTAGTATGTATGTAGTATGTATGTAGTATGTATATATGTAGTTTGTATGTAGTATGTAGTTTTTTTTATTTTTTTACATTTAACACATTAGCCGGATGATGGGACTACTACTGTCCCATCATTGGCTAATGTGTCAATCACTGCCATTGTAGCAGGCATAGCCCGATGGGACTTGTAGTCCCATCGGACAATGCCTGCACACAAACACAAAGACCCCCGGCAGACCGCACAGACCCCAGAGAGGCCCGTACAGACCCCCCGGCAGGCTGCACAGACCCCTGGCAGGCCGAACAGACCCCCAAGAGGCCCGCACAGACCCCCGGCAGGCGGCACAGACCCCCAAGAGGCCCGCACAGACCTCCAGCAGGCCGCACAGACCCTTGGCAGGCCTCACAGACCCCCGAGAGGCCCGTACAGACCCCCAGCAGGCCCGCAAAGACCCCCCACGGTCCCACGCAGACACGCAGTATCCGCCCACGCACCGCCCACACTCTTCCCCCCTCCAGAAGAGGATGTACATGGAAAGAAAGGGCTTATTTTCATTTGTGTCCCATTGACTGCACACAAACACAAAAACCCCTGGCAGGCCGTACAGACCCCCGAGAGGCCCGCACAGACCCCCAAGAGGCCTGTACAGACCCCCAGCAGGCCGCACAGACCCCCGGCAGGCCGCACAGACCCCCGAGAGGCCCGTATAGACCCCTGAGAGGCCTGCACAGACCCCAGAGAGGCCTGCAAAGACCCCCGGCAGGCCGCACAGACCCCCGGCAGGCCGCACAGACCCCGGCAGGCCCGCACAGTCCCCCCACGGTCACACACAGACCCTGCCCGCACACACAGACACGCAATCTCCGCTCACGCACCACCCACACTCCATTATAGTAACATAGTAACATAATTCAATCAAAGAAGAAAAACAGGAAAGGCAGCACTCACCGATCCATCACGAGAGGTAACTTTTATTGAGTAAAAGACATCACAGCCGGGGGTACAAAAACATGAAGTGCGGCAAGCCTGACGACGGCCGTTTCGCGCCCTCCCGGCGCTTCCACACTGACCCGTGGAAGCGCCGGGAGGGCACGAAACGGCCGTCGTCAGGCTTGCCGCGCTTCATGTTTTTGTACCCCCGGCTGTGATGTCTTTTACCTCTCGTGATGGATCGGTGAGTGCTGCCTTTCCTGTTTTTCTTCTTTGATTGGACTTGGATTTGTTTAGAGTTGGAGCACCTAAGATCCGGCGGCCAAGACTCCCATCACAGGTGAGCAGGCGCATGTTGTTTCCTTTGAGCGGTGGTGCTGTCAGCTTTTTTTCTCTAAGATTGACTTTATAGTAACATAATTATTAAGGTTGAAGGAAGACTATAAGTCCATTTAGTTCAACCCATAGCCTAACCTAACATGCCCTAACATGTTGATCCAGAGGAAGGCAAAAAAACCCATGTGGCAAATAGTAAGCTCCACTTTGGGGAAAAAAATTCCTTCCCGACTCCACATACGGCAATCAGACTAATTCCCTGGATCAACGCCCTATCATGGAATTTAGTATATATCCTGTAACATTATACTTTTCAAGAAAGGCATCCAGTCCCCTCTTAAATTTAAGTAATGAATCACTCATTACAACATCATACGGCAGAGAGTTCCATAGTCTCACTGCTCTTACAGTAAAGAATCCACGTCTGTTATTATGCTTAAACCTTTTTTCCTCCAACCGCAGAGGATGCCCCCTTGTCCCTGTTTCAGGTCTATGATTAAAAAGATCATCAGAATGGTCTTTATACTGTCCCCTCATATATTTATACATTAACATAAGATCACCCCTTAGTCTTCGTTTTTCCAAACTAAATAGCCCCAAGTGTAATAACCTATCTTGGTATTGCAGACCCCCCAGTCCTCTAATAACCTTGGTCACTCTTCTCTGCACCCGCTCTAGTTCAGCTATGTCTTTCTTATACACCGGAGACCAGAACTGTGCACTGTATTCTAAGTGTGGTCGAACTAGTGACTTGTATAGAGGTAAAATTATGTTCTCCTCATGAGCATCTATGCCTCTTTTAATGCATCCCATTATTTTATTTGCCTTTGTAGCAGCTGCCTGACACTTGCCACTAAATGTGAGTTTGTCATCCACCCATACACCCAGGTCTTTTTCATTGACGGTTTTGCCCAGAGTTTTAGAATTAAGCGCATAGTTATACATCTTATTACTTCTACCGAAGTGCATGACCTTACATTTATCCCCATTAAAGCTCATTTGCCATTTATCAGCCCAAGCTTCTAGTTTACATAAATCATCCTGTAATATAAAATTGTCCTCCTCTGTATTGATTACCCTGCAGAGTTTAGTGTCATCTGCAAATATTGAAATTCTGCTCTGAATCCCCCCTACAAGATCATTAATAAATATGTTAAAAAGAAGAGGGCCCAATACTGACCTCTGCGGTACCCCACTGCTAACCGCGACCCAGTCCGAGTGTGCTCCATTAATAACCACCCTTTGTTTCCTATCCCTGAGCCAGCTCTTAACCCACTTACACATATTTTCCCCTATCCCCATTATTCTCATTTTATGTATCAACCTTTTGTGTGGCACCGTATCAAAAGCTTTTGAAAAGTCCATATACTCTATGTCCACTGCGTTCCCTTGGTCCAATCCGGAACTTACCTCTTCATAGAAACTGATCAAATTAGTCTGACATGAACGGTCCCTAGTAAACCCGTGCTGATACTGGGTCATGAGGTTATTCCTCTTCAGATACTCCAGTATAGCGTCCCTTAGAATGCCCTCCAGGATTTTACCCACAGTAGAGGTTAAGCTTACTGGCCGATAATTTCCAAGTTCAGTTTTTGTCCCCTTTTTGAATATTGGCACCACATTTGCTATATGCCAGTCCTGTGGTACAGACCCTATTATTATGGAGTCTTTAAAGATTAAAAATAATGGTCTATCAATGACTGTACTTAATTCCTGCAGTACTCGGGGGTGTATCCCATCCGGGCCCGGAGATTTGTCAGTTTTAGTGATTTTTAGGAGCTGACGCTGTCCAGACTACCAGTTTTACCTAATTGTAAGGTGTGCCCTAATAGATAGAAGCATGGCTCCTCCTGGTGGCCTGGAGTGTGAAGTGTGTATTGTGGTTGTGATACCTGGACAGAAGATCTCCTTCATTGCCTTCAGACGTAACATCACTCCCCCTGGTGGAAGAATAACATTACTGCAACGAGCAGGACTCTGGGGTGCTGCACAAAGGGTCCTGTACCAAATATTAAGTTCTGTTTTTCTATTGAATCAAACACTTCTTTCATGCAATAAATTGCATTATGTGAACATCGTACAATATAAAATCTTAGATTTTTTTTAAAGATTCTGTCTCTCACAGGTGAAGTGTACCTACGCTAAAAATTACAATCTTCTGCATTCTTTGTAGTTGGGAAAGCTTTCAAAATCAACAGTGTGTCCAATACTTATTTTCCCCACTGTATTACATGAAGCTATCTTTCACAACTTCACCTTTATAGCAGATTTTGGCTGTTCCTCACTCATTTTTAAGCCTCCTACATGGTTGTTTCTGTTTCAATTAATGAAGCCCGTCCATCAAAATTTTTATCCTCTATCTTGCAGTCATCATATTATTTAGCACTCTGTACTTACAATTGCTAATTTTACCCTTCTACCCAGCTAATCCTTCACTTTTTCATTAGGTCTATGACATCACGTGATTAATAACTGACTGGCTGAATCCTTATAAGCTCTATGTGCAGTAGATAAAGGCAGTCAATTTTTCCTGTATGTGTCATAAGTCACTGCAAAAGTCCCTGGTATGGGGGAGCAGCGGGGTCAGGAGATGAAGAGGGGGATGATAAATGCGAGGACAAGAGACTTCCTGCTTCTTCATAGAGCAGAAAAAGAATAATTAACTGGGTAGAAAGGCAAAATGAGCAATTGTAAGTACACAGTTCTATATACCATATTTTGCGGTTTATAAGACGCACCCCAAATTTTGAGAAGAAAAATAGGAAAAAAAACTTTTTTTAATAAAATGGTGGTACTTCTTACAATCCATGCATCTTATTTCTTACCAGGGGTGGTAAATTACCTCGTTTGGTAAAATTGATTACTTGCGCATCTGACTAAAATCCTATAAAAACTCTGACTTGGTGCTAGTGTACCAGGAAGAATTAATGTTGTTTTAAAGAAAAAGGGTGGTCACATCAAATATTAACATGATTTAGATTTATTGCTCATTCACTTTAAATTTTTTCGATAAAAATAAACGATTAACACTTTGATTTTTTAAATAATTCCTAGTTTGCATAATTTTTCTATGCCTACCTAAACATTTTGCTTGCTGCTGCTGTAGTGTTATATGATTCACTAACTTTAAAAATGTTGCTATAGTCTTACACTTATTTTTTTTTACTGTTGTGAAATATGTCATATTTTAAAGAGGTTCAGGCTTGGCACAAAAGTGTGCAGTCACTCGATGTGATTGTAGAGTTCTGAATCGATTGATATTTGATGCACTTGCTTTCACAATTCCCCAGTATTATTGGTGCGAGTGCTTGTGGTCACATGCCATCTAGTCTTCTCCAGCTTCTCTCAATTAATTTCTCTTGACAGAAGCCGAACTGGTCTAGTTGGCACCTAACCACAAGTGTGCAAATCGCCTACATGTGTTCACATGACCGCCTGCACGCATCAGGAATACCGGGTTATCGTCGCAGCGTACGCACCACACATGATTCGGCAGTCTCCGGACCCAAAAAGTGACTGCAGACTTTTGTCCCAAGCCTGGACAACCCCTTTAATAGATGTTACTCATAAAATATTGCATTGAATTGTCCTTTAGCATGGTTTAACAGGAGTGCTAAAATGACAGATATAGGGGTCTTTATTAGACCCCCAGTTGCCACTACTAGGGTTTAGCAAAACGGATCGGTCATTTTCAGAAGTCGCCGACTTTTGGCAAAGTCGGGTTTCATGAAACCCGACCCGATCCCTGTGTGGGGTCGGCCATGAGGTCGGCGATCTTCTTATCGGGTATCGGAATTCCGATACCGAGTTCCGATATTTTTGCGATATCGGGAATCGGTATCGGGATCCATATTTATGTGTAAAATAAAGAATAAAAAAAAAAAAATTGATATACTCACCCTCGGACGCGCCCTGGTTCTAACCGGCAGTCTCCCCTCCTAAGAATGAGCGAGTGAAGGACCTGCGGTGACGTCGCGGCTTGTGATTGGTCGCGTGAGCGGTCACGCGACCAATCACAAGCCGCGACGTCATCGAAGGTCCTTCACTTGCTAATTCTTAGGAAGGAAGGCTGCTGGTTAGAACCAGGGTGCGTCCGAGGGTGAGTATATCCCTATTTTAAAGAATAAAAATAAAAAATATTGATATACTCACCCTCGGATGCGCCCTGGTTCTAACCGGCAGTCTCCCCTCCTAAGAATGAGCGAGTGAAGGACCTGTGGTGACGTCGCGGCTTGTGATTGGTCACGTGAGCGGTCACATGAGCGGTCACACGACCAATCACAAGCCGCGACGTCATCGAAGGTCCTTCACTTGCTCATTCTTAGGAAGGAAGGCTGCCGGCTAGAACCAGGGTGCGTCCGAGGGTGAGTATATCCCTATTTTTTATTTTTATTCTTTATTTTACACATTAATATGGATCCCAGGGCCTGAAGGAGAGTTTCCTCTCCTTCAGACCCTGGGAACCATTAGTATCCCATTGCACTGCATTGGGTTTCGTGTTTCGGCCGACCCCGACCCCGACTTTTCTATAGGATCGGCCGATTTCACTCGACCCGACTTTTGAGAAAGTCGAGTTTCGTGAAACCCGACTCGACCCTATAAAAATAAAAGTCCCTCAACCCTAGCCACTACTGCACCTGGAACAAATGTTGTAAAGGAATAAAATTACTTAGCCTTATAACTTGGGGGATTTCATGACTTCTTAGATACGAGACCCGGGGTGCAGCTACTACATTTTAGATAATAGATAGTGTATCCAACTACATAGTATAGACATGAACTATACCTGGGTGACCAGCATAGGGCCCACCACATTTATGGTGTAGGTGCGCATCATATCCTCAGGGGTCTGTGACTCCAGGTGGTTGTTTGTTAGAACCCCGGCGTTGTTGATCAGCAGATCAAGGTGTTGTCCATGCAAATGTTTCTCTACTTCTTTTACCGCGGCATTGACACTTGCAGGGTCGCTGGTGTCTACAGAACAACATAGGCAGAAGTGGGTTAGGAAATCTGTTACAACGGAGAGATAAAGTATTACAACACCGAAAATAATATCTTGCCATATGGGAAAAGTGCAGCTTCCTGGTAAAGATTTGTCTTTGAGCCCAAGAAGGTAGCAGAGAATACGGAAGGTATCCCACATTAATTTCTACACATTAGCCATTACCCCCTGAGGTAGCTCATGCAAAACGCCTGTGGGGGCGCAGGAGGTGCTCATATTGATACATGTTTTATGGGTAAATGCTCCAATTATTTACCCTTACTACTTTCCTGACCTGTTAGGAATACCACTTCTCTCACACCTAAGGTTTTATCCTTTTACTATTATTCAGGTAGTGGGCTAAATATTCTGGGACTTTAATGACAAATATACTGCTTGCAATATACTGTTTGGGAACATGTGTGCTTTATTCCTGTATGTATACCTGTTTATTACACATGTATGCCATCAATAATGTCTATCATATTATCTGCTTTCAGATGAAGTTGTTGCTGAACATTCTTTTGTGCTCGTATACTGGTGTCTTTTTGTGCATCCTTCCTGTAGTTTTGAGAACCTCATTGTGTATGTGACACTGTTCTTTCATTTTACCATATATTATTGTTTTGTTTTATCTACTTATCACTCCCTATTCGAGTTTAAGGGGTATCATTTCTCCTTGCGGAGAGTGACATGTCAAGTATGCAGAGATGAGGAGACTTTTAAGCAGCAATGCTCCTTTAGGAAATATGCAAATTGTCTCTTCAGAGAGGAAGAGAACTAGAACTCTAGTGCCACCTATTGGAAGTAGCAATCCTAACAGTCAGTGTCAACCCTTTAACGAGCCTTGTCACATGACGAGACACCCCCGACGATCAGCTGTTCCCAGTGACCTCAGCAAGGGAATTTGCAGTACCCCACTGCAGCCACTATGCGGTGGATGGAGCTGGGCTGTCCCGGAGGAACATCCAGCCATTGCCAGCAACGAGAACAACTGACTGGTGGCGGTGCCGAGTGTCACACCCTAACTGATCTGGTATTGATGACCTATCCTAAGGATAAGCCATGAATATTATAGTACCAAACAACCCCTTCTCTACCAATATACATAAGACCTGAGCTTTTAATTCAGAGTCCAACAAACACAGATGATAAACTTTTCCTAATATTAAAACATACAGAAGGAAGTTGCTCCTATATGGTCTATCACATGACAATATATTATACTGTCATCAGAAGGATAGGACACAGATCTGTATACCACAGGGCCGTAGCACTCGGCAGTCCTCGGATTTCACAGGCAAGAAGCGACATGTGAATCACGCTTTCCTAATAGTAATGGGACTGTAAATCTATTATGTTTGTTCTTTGCTTAGATAAAAGCTTGAAGTCGAAGCTCTAGGCCATACAGGAACAATCTGATGACTTAAAAAAATATATATATATTTTATTTAGGCAATTTTTTGTTTCAGTTATAATAATTTAATCCATCTCTTGAATATAGCACCAAACTGAAACCCATTCATCAATTCCCAAAGGTATCGCCACTCCACACTGTGGAACACCTTCTGACAGCATCTAGGGACAGTATGGAGTGGCGGCACTCGCCCTCTATCATATGAATGTTTGCCTGTAGCCTAAAGGAATATGCACACAACTTGTTTCCCAGAGGCTTCAGGAAATGTGATGTGCGATAATGGGCATAACTTGGTGGCAGCTTTAAAGCTTGTCAAGCTGGTACACGTTCCATGTATGGCCCACGTGCTGAACTTGCTTGTACAGCAGTTTTTAAAAACATACCCTGCATTGCCTAACCTACTTGCAAAGGTCAGCTGTGTCAGAGCACATATCCGAAAGTCATCTTAGGCTTTCGCTGGTCTAGCTTTGCTGCAGCAGCGCTTTAATTTGCCTTGTCACCGACTGATTTGTGACCTGCCGACATGCTGGAATTTGACCTTCCATATGTTGGCAAGGCTTAGTGAGCAGCAGAGGGCAGTCTCTGAATTCCAGCTTAACAATGCCCATCAGAGTAACACTCAGCCCCTACACATAACAAATGCCGAGTAGGTGTGGATCGCTGACCTATGTGAGGTTCTTCAAAACTTTGAGTACTGCACCAAGATGGTGAGCGCTGATGACGCTATTATGAGTGTAACCATCCCACTGCTCTGACTAATAAAACATTCACTACAGAATCTGAAAGAGGAAGCTTTGAATGCCGAGCACGTGACTATGGAGCAAGACTGTACAGTGGCTGATACCACACAGCCCAACCTCACACATTATTCTCAGGCCACATTAGGTGATGATGAGGAACAGGATTTTTTTCTCTTCCATACAGAAGGGACTCCCAATTCCAGCTTCATCCCTGTCCAGCATGGATGGCCTGAAAAGGAGGAGGAGGCTATGCATCACGAGGAGAGGATGGTTAGTGTTGTTCTTGGTGAGGACACCGAATGTTTGACTCTTTATAGTCTGCCACACATAGCAGAGTTCATGTCCAAATGCCTTTCTCAAGGACCTTGCGTCAAAGACATTTTGTCCACGTTGAAATACTGGCTGTGCACCTTTCTTGACCCACGTTACAAGTAGAAATTTGCTTCTTTAATGTCGGTGCATGCAAGCCAGAGATCCTTGGCGGAAGACTTGCTCAAAAGATTACCCTCAGACAACACTGGTGGCAGAGGCACCGGCTCTTTTCGCCCACAAGGATTACAGTGGAGGGCCACAAACATCAGGTGCAATTCAAGGGGGGTGTGGAAATGTCCACCAATTGAGCCATTTTCATGAGACCATCACATCAGCAAGTGCTATCTGTGGGTGTAACTATGACGAGGAAGGAGAAGCTGACCAGGATGGTGAAGGACTACTTAAGTGACCATACCAGCGTCCTTCCTGATTCTTCAGTGCCCTTTAACTATTGGTTGTCCAAGCTGCACACTTTGCCCGACCTCTCCTTGTACGCCTTGGAGGTGCTGCAATGCCCTGCCCAGAGTGTGTTGTCTGAGCTGGTTTTTAGTACGGCAGGTGCAATCATAACGGATAGGCACACATGCCTGTCAATAGGAAATGCAGACAGGCTGACTCTTCTAAAAATGAACAAGCCTCCAAAAATTTGAAGAAAGTCACAGAGAAAAAAGCGTCCAAAACAAATGCACTGGCAGGGTGCAGCGGACCCGATTAATGATGGCAGGAACACAGGTGCAACGATACCGATGAAACAACCACTTTCAATCCAGTGTAAGCAATGCAGAGTATCTGGCTTAGGCTACGTTCACATTTGTGTTCTGCCGGGCTGCGTCGGGTGCAGCCGCGGCGATGCATGCGTCATGCGCCCCTATATTTAACATGGGGGCGTAGGGACATGCGTTGCATTGCGTTTTGTGACGCATGCATCTTTTTTGGCGCACGCGTCAGAGCGCAGAGGACGCAACAAGTTGCATTTTTTTTGCGTCCAAAATCATGCCAAAAAAGGACGCATGCGCCACAAAACAATGCGTTTTGCATGTGGTTTGGTTTGCGTTGTGCGTTGCGTCTCTGACGCAGCACCGCACAACGCAAATGTGAACGTAGCCTAACAGCCTATTAGTAACGCACATACAGGCGGGCTGCCCAGTGCTACAAAATGCATGCTGTGTGAATCTAAATCTAAATCTGCATAGGCAGCATGAATAGTAAAAAGTTGGTCACACAGGGTTAACAGCAGCGTTAGCCGAGTGCCTTACACCGCGGTCAACGCTGCCATTAACCCTGTGTGAGCGCTGACTGGAGGGGAGTATGCGGGCGCCGGGCACTGACTGCGGGGAGGAAGCAGCGGCCATTTTCTTCCGGACTGTGCCCGACGCTGATTGGTCGTGGCTGTTTTGCCGCGACCAATCAGCGACTTGGATTCCATGACAGACAGAGGCCGCGACCAATGAATATCCGTGACAGACAGGACAGACAGACAGAAAGACAGAAGTTACCCTTAGACAATTATATAGTAGATATATATGTAATGTGTGTGTTTTACTGACATGTGTGTGTATATATATATGTGTATTTTATGTGTATATTTGTATTCCATGTGCTCTATTGTAACCTGTGTGATTTTACTGTACATTGCACATGAATTACTGGCTTTTCGAAGGACACTGGTGCATAAAAAATGGACAGCACTCACATGGTGCCAGTGCTGTGTGTTTTTTATCACATCCCTTGACTTGCATTGGTGAGTCTCGTCCGAGATACGCAGCAATACACAGCATGCTGCGATTTTTATCTCAGTCTGATTTCAGCTGAGAAAAAAAATTGCAGATGAGATGTAACCCATTGCATAACATTGGTCAGAGTGCAATCCGATTTTTTTCACGGATTGCACTCGTCCGTTTTTATTGCAAATGAGTATGAGCCATAAGGCCGGGGTCACACTTGCGAGTTCAATATAAGAAACTCGTGCGAGTGTCTCGCATCAGGTCCCGGCACTGCCACTGGCACTCAGGACCAGAGTTTGCAGCTGCATGTATTTCTATAGAGCCACACGCTCCGGTCCCGAGTGTTGGTGGCAGTGCCGGGACTTGATGAGAGAGACTCGCGAGAGTTTCCCGCATTGAACTTGCAAGTGTGACCCCGGCCTAAAAGCTAATCTCCTGCGGTACGATAGATGTCTGCCGTTCAGAGTTCCTGACATGATCTCTCCCCTTGCGAAGCTGTTGTGAATTCTGTGGCTGAATTCACTCCTGTGGTCACAAGTGGTACTGCAGCTTCTGAGCTTCCTCCCTCAGGTGTTCTGGTGAGCTCGTTAACTGCTTCATTACTTAACTCCGCCTGATGCTGCTATCCTTGCTCCTTGTCAATGTTTCAGTGTTGGATCTGAGCTTCTCCTGATTGTTCCTGTGACCTGCTGCTCTGTATAGCTAAGTGCTTTTTGTTTTTTTGTTGCTTTTTTTCTGTCCAGCTTGTCTTTTGTTTTGCTGGAAGCTCTGAGACGCAAAGGGTGTACCGCCGTGCCGTTAGTTCGGCACGGTGGTTTTTTTTTGCCCCCTTTGCGTGGTTTTGCTTTAGGGTTTTTTGTAGACTGCAAAGTTCGCTTTACTGTCCTCACTCTGTCCTAGAATATCGGGCCCCACTTTGCTGAATCTATTTCATCCCTACGTTTTGTCTTTTCATCTTACTCACAGTCATTATATGTGGGGGGCTGCCTTTTCCTTTGGGGAATTTCTCTGGGGCAAGTCAGGCCTATTTTTCTATCTTCAGGCTAGCTAGTTTCTTAGGCTGTGCCGAGTTGCCTAGGTAGTTGTTAGGCGCAATCCACAGCCGCTTTTAGTTGTGTTTAGGATAGGATCAGGTGTGCAGTCTACAGAGTTTCCACGTCTCAGAGCTCGTTCTTGTATTTTTGGGTATTTGTCAGATCACTGTCTGCGCTCTGATCGCTAAGCACACTGTGTTTCTGGATTGCCTTCATAACACCTGTCATTAGCAAACATAACATGAAGCACCGCATGTGGAGTACTGTCACAAGGAATTATCAGTGCCCGAGAGCCGCAGTTGGTATATGATCCTGCAGCAATGTGGTAAGTATATAACACTCAGAATTTTGGGCACAATCACTCTCCGTGCATGACAGCACACAGAGGGTGATGTCAGCAGGATTGGACACATGTTGAATGCTGCGTGAGATCACCACTGTAACGTGGTACAATTCACTGTCGGGCGGGCTACGATGTCACTCAATTATTACTCTCTGCCTTGTGTATAGTACTGTCCTGACTGCCTCACATCATTGCTACCTATAGGACATGTGTCTCGACGCGCGTTTCGCCAGTATAACGGCTTTTTCTAAGGGCAGGGTTGGCTGTACAGACCGTATATTTATACACCCTGTCATGACTGACAAGTGCACCGGCCAACCACAAGAAACCATATAGGAATTGAATCATAGATATCACTTATTATAAAGATGGAAACTAATCTCTGAGTTGGCCACAGATTTTTAAGACTGTGTGTCATTCTTATCAATCATCCGTGACATGTTATTTAAAGAGACATACAGTAACATTGTATGCCCAAATTTATAATTTCATTTTTATTCTATTGTGTATATATAAAGCAAAGATTTCAATACACACATTTATCAACTAATTCCTCACTATTTATAACATTGCGGGGCCAGTTTAAATATGATAATTGCCATACCATGATAACTATCATGTGGGACCATTATTATGTATGTTGCCAGTATCCATCTGATAGAACATATTTCACAATCAATTGTATACACGTAGTTAGTTTTCATAAGGCTACTTTCACACATCAGGCTTTTGGCGCCATGCCAATTCCGGCGTCGAGCCGCAGAGCCGGATCTGGCGTAAAATGTGAAAACATGATGGAACGGCAGAAAACCAGATCCGTTGCATCAGGTTTGCATCCGTTTCTTCCGTTTTTATATCTGGTTTTTGACGTTTTTTTAAAAACGCCCCTGGGAGGCTCCAAATTGTGATTGGCCCCCTGAAAACTATATATACCGTGTTCCTACAGCCCATCTGTGACAGGTTGTAGAGGAGCAAGTGTTTTGAGCAAGATGGATGTCGTTATTGCGAATATTCTGAAGATCAACGTGGATTTCACTGTGTTGTCGAATTGCTTGAAAACAATTGTGCTGGAGAAGGAGCGAGAGAGACAACGCATTCTGCGTCTGCGCCGACGGCGTTTGTGGATCCACCCCATCACGGCACAGAGAATGACATGAGGGGTGTTTTCTACACTGAACATGGAGCTACGAGGAGACCCAGAGAAATTTTTCAGCTACGTGCGGATGAAAGCGGAGAACTTCGATCTATTGGTGGACCGAATTGGACATCTCATCTGAAGGAGTGATACGACGTATTGCTGATTCTCCATTTCACCGGCGGAGCGTCTGATGGTCACTCTTCGGTAAGCAATTTTTATTGTATCTCATCCTGGTCGGAACACCTGCTGAAACCCTACTCCAGTGGTGGATTAACGCAGACTAAAATAATTTTTAATTTCCGCCTCACACGAGCACGCAGAGTGGAGTGCGCTTTTGGGATTTTGACCGCCAATTGGTGAGTTCTATTGACAGCTATAAACTTGAAGACTGACACTGTTGACGAGATGGTGAAAGAATGTGTTGTCCTGCACAATTATGTGATATGCAAGGAACATATTTCCATTGAAGACCACTCAGAAGAAACCAACTTGGCTGATTATCACAACATTACGTATAGAAGTTCTGTGTCAGTTTCCCAAATGAGGGACAAATTCTCAGAATACTTTATTTCACCTGAAGGAAGAGTAGAATGGCAGGATGAGAGAGTTTGAACAATTTGTCTTGGACCTTGTAACCCTTAGTATTACCTTATTTTACCCAAGTTGTGTACCTGTTTTGGTTGTACCCAAAGTATTAAACCTATAACCACATTATTATTATTAAAACTTGCTTTAGCCAACGTATTTATCCATACCTTATAAATAAAAAACAATTTTTTTAAAAAACAAAACAGTTTTACTAAACACAATTTTTTAAACAAAAATAACATAGGGTTCCCATAGTTCGGGGTGGAGATATTGCTGGAGGGGCTATCAGATTGGGACACTTCGACAGAGGGAGTGTGGAGAGAGGAATGGGGTGGTGGTGGTGAAGGATCAGTAGGTAGTGGTGAAGGGGTGGAGAAAGAAAGAGAACGGGTGGACATGAAACTGGGAGTTGTATTTGGAAGGTTGGAGGGGTGCAGTGGATGAATTGGGAGGCAGAAGAGGTGATGGGTGGAGAAGAGGGTTGGGATAGTGACATGAATGGTGAAGGAGACTGGTGGTAGCAGGTAGGGAGAGGAGGCTCGGATGTTGGTGGAAAGTGGTATGGGGTGGGATATTCGTACGGGGCAGGGGCAGGATGCTGGGATGGGGCAGGGGAAGGATGATGGTACGGGGCAGTATGCTGATACGGGGCAGGGGCAGGATGCTTGTACGGGGCAGGGGCAGGATGCTGGTAGTGGCTGGAGGGAGGGACAGTGGCTGGAGGGGGGCAGGTGCAGGAGGGGGGCAGATGTGGTGGCTTGGGAGGTAACAAGCGCTAGAGCAGACTGGCACGATTGCATTACTTGCATCTGCTGATCAGGAGATAGCTTATCCATGCGCTCGAGTACCGACCGGAAAAAAGTGTAGTTTGGTGATTGACTTGCATCTGAATGCATCCGTCGTAGAAGTGTATGCAGCTTAAGAATGCTTTTATTTATCAAATTGAAGCCTGCGGCCATTTGCTCCAACAAAAGTTTCAGACAGTTCTGGAAGGATGCATTCAGGTGCAAGAACTCAGGCGCATAGCTCTGTACCTGACCCCTCTGGCGCTGCCGCCCCAAAGCCACATGTGTACTAGAGGTGGCAGCATCAGAGGGGTGGGGTAAAGGAAAAACTATATCCTCACCAGCAGATTCATGCTACGCAGGTGGCCAGGATACTCCAGCGCTGGTGGATGGGACCGAGGGATCAGATGTGAGGGAAGACTGGGAAGGTGCAGAGGGTTCGGGTCTGTCGAAGTGTCCCACAGTGGCGGACTCCTGAGGGATCGCCCCAGAAGTGTTCAACTCTGCTGCAAGCTCGCGAGTGCTGCCGACGGTGCTGTGGAACAACGAAAAAATATATATAATTAATATATTGATATTGCATGGCCCTGGCTGAAACAGTAAAAAAGGGTTAAACATGTAAACATTGGTTATTAAATGTGGTGGGTAATATTTACTTCGGCTCACCATCGTTGACCTGGGGAACGACAGGGCTTGAGCATATTTATATCTGCTCCTGCATCCTCCAGATCCACTGGGGGCCCACATCTCTTTGTTGAACTCCTTCTTGAAGTGATCCCTGATCGACTGCCACCGCTTGACAATCCTCTAGCCTGAAAAAAAAGTGAAAGCACAAATTGGTTAATCTGCAGCACTTTAAATCCAGCAACATAACTGAACTGTGTATACTTACGTGCTTGATTCTGGGCTCAAACATCGAGGTCCTCCTAGTTGTCTACAAGCTGTTGGCAGACTTGCTCCCAGAGCCGACGGGTCACAATTACATCAGCGTGGCGGCGGTCAGGCCGGCCTCACACTAGCGAGTTTTACGGACGTATGAGAGGTGCAGAAAATACGGATTGCATACGGTACAATGATTCTCTATGGCCCAGCTCCTATCTGCCGTATTTTACTGATCCATATTATACGGTCTTCTACGGCCGTAGAAAATTGCAGCATGCTGCGTTTGTCACCGTATTGCGCAAAAAATACGCCAATGAAAGTCTACGGGGGCGAGAAAAATATGGATTACGCATGGACCAACAGTGTAACTTGCGAGAAATACACAGCGGTGTTCTCTAGAAAAGCTGGCAATTCAGTGCGGTGTACAGTAAAATCACACTGACAGGTTAGAATAGAATAGCTAAGATAAATGTCTACACATAGTATAGGGGTATATATATATATATATCTATATATATATGTCAGTGAGACACATATTTGTATATATATTAATATTTCATACAGTGTTAGATAGCTTAAAAGCCGGTAATTCAATTGCCGGCTTTTCCTATCTCCTTCTCAAACCCGACATGATATGAGACATGGTTTACATACAGTAATCCATGTCATATCCATTTTTTTTGCATATTCCACACTACTAATGTTAGTAGTGTGTATGTGCAAAATTTGGACGCTCTAGCTATTAAATTAAAGGGTTAAATCGCAGAAAAAAATTGTGTGGGCTCCGCGCAATTTTCTCTGCCAGAATGGTAAAGCCAGTGACTGAGGGCAGATATTAATAGCCTGGAGAGAGTCCATGGTTATTGCCCCCCCTGGCTAAAAACATCTGCCCCCAGCCACCCCAGAAAAGGCACATCTGGAAGATGCGCCTATTCTGGCACTTGGCCACTCTCTTCCCATTCCCGTGTAGCAGTGGGATATGGGGTAATGAAGGGTTAATGTCACCTTGTTATTGTAAGGTGACATTAAGCCAGATTAATAATGGAGAGGCGTCAATTATGACACCTATCCATTATCAATCCAATAGTATGAAATGGTTAAAAAAACACACATTAGTACAAAGTATTTTAATGAAATAAATACACAGGTTGTTGTAAAATTTTAGTATACTGGTAATCCACCTGAAGACCCTTGTCGCCTGGAACAAATGTAAAAAAACCAAACAACAATATTCCATACCTTCCGACGATCAGTCAAGTCCCACGCTGTAAATCCATCTGAGAGGGTTAACTAATTTTATAAGCAGAAGCCTGCCAATGCAGCCGCCCCTGCTTGTAAAAACCCCGCGAATGAATGGAATGTAGGTGAATGACCTGTAGTTACCTCGAGTTGCGGTGATGCGCCCTCTGCTGGATGTCCTCATATGAACTCGAGCCTGGGAATTTTTCAGAATATTTTCCCAGGCTCGAGTTCACATGAGGACTGTATGTAAACCATTTCTCATATCATGTCGGGTTTGAGAAGGAGATAGGAAAAGCCTTCAATTGAATTACCGGCTTTTAAGCTATCTAGCGTTATATGATATATTATTATATATATGTGTATCAATTATATATATATATATATATATTTATATATATATATATATATATATGACAGTATATATGTTTTTATGATTATTTGAGCCCATGGATCCATTGTATGTCCGTATGTCCGTTTTGCCAGCCTGCGAGAAAATCTCGCTGTACGGATGCCATACGGATTACATACGGAGGATGACATGCGCAAAATACGCTGACACACCCTGCCTACGGATGACATACGGATCACTATTTTGGGGACTTTTCTGCGTATTACAGCCGTAAATAACGGACTGAATTTTTATACGCTGAGTGTGAGGCCGGCCTTACCCATGTTCCACGGCGGCTCCCTCTCTTTGATCAGATCAATAAGGAGGTCGATATTTAGCCCGGCCTCCTCACCGTCTGAGTCAGGAGAATGCTGTGAAGCATGTTAAAAAAGAAGAAAATAAAAAAATTAAATTCAAAACAACATTAAGTTCAAATAAAAAAAAAAAAAAAAAGAAAAAGATGCTTACACGATGACGGCCGCCCGCACTCTCACGCCGACGAACCTGGGAGCCGCTCTGAGGACCTCTGGATCGAGCACCAGAATCAGAAGACTATAAGAAAAAAAAATTATGTGCTTGTATGTTGGGATTTTATGTGTTGTGTGCACTGTGATGTCTATAATATTCAGTTTGTGTGTGTTGTATGTTGTGTGATGTCTGTAATGAACAGTTTGTATGTTTTGTGTGCAGTGTTATTTCTGTAATGATCTTTGGTTTTTATGTGTTGGGTGTAGTGTGAGGTTGTGGTTCTGCGATGCATGCAAGAAACTTACCATTTGCAATCCCGCTACAGGTCTCTCTGAAGCTATCCTTAAGCTGCGAAAACAGAAAAAAACAATCCAAGAAATTGCTACAATATTAGGAGTGCCAAAATCTACAGTTTGGTACATCCTGAGAAAGAAAGAAAGCACTGGTGAACTCATCAATGCAAAAAGACCTGGGACCTGGGCGCCCACGGAAGACAACAGTGGTGGATGATCGCAGAATAATCTCCATGGTGAAGAGAAACCCCTTCACAACAGCCAACCAAGTGAGCAACACTCTCCAGGAGGTCGGTGTATCAAAATCCAAATCTACCATAAAGAGAAGACTGCATGAAAGTAAATACAGAGGGTTCACTGCACGGTGCGAGCCACTCATAAGCATCAAGAATAAAAAGGCTAGACTGGACTTTGCTAAAAAAAATCTAAAAAAGCCAGCACAGTTCTGGAAGAACATTCTTTGGACAGATGAAACCAGGATCAACCTCTACCAGAATGATGGAAAGAGAAAAGTATGGCGAAGGCGTGGTACAGCTCATGATCCAAAGCATACCACATCATCTGTAAAACACGGTGGAGGCAGTGTGATGGCTTGGGCATGCATGGCTGCCAGTGGCACCGGGTCACTAGTGTTTATTGATGATGTGACACAGGACAGAAGCAGCCGAATGAATTCTGAGGTATTCAGAGCCGCCATACTGTGTGCTCAGATCCAGCCAAATGCAGCCAAACTGATTGGTCGTCGTTTCATACTACAGATGGACAGTGACCCAAAACATAAAGCCAAAGCAACACAGGAGTTTATTAAAGCAAAGAAGTGGAATATTCTTGAATGGCCAAGTCAGTCACCTGATCTCAACCCAACTGAGCAGCATTTCACTTGTTAAAAGACTAAACTTCAGACACAAAGGCCCACGAACAAACAGCAACTGAAAACCACCGCAGTGAAGGCCTGGCAGAGCATCAAAAAGGAGGAAACAAAGCGTCTGGTGATGTCCAAGAGTTCCAGACTTCAGGCAGTCATTGCCAACAAAGGGTTTTCAACCAAGTACTAAAAATTAACATTTTATTTAAAATGATTGAATCTGTCCAATTACTTTTGGTCCCTTTAAAAACAGGGTGGCACATGTTAAGGAGCTGAAACTCCTAAACCCTTCATCCAATTTTAATGTGGATACCCTCAAATGAAAGCTGAAAGTGTGAACTTCAACTGCATCTGAATTGTTTTGTTTAACCCCTTTACCCCCAAGGGTGGTTTGCACGTTAATGACCGGGCCAATTTTTACAATTCTGACCACTGTCCTTTTATGAGGTTATAACTCTGGAACGCTTCAACGGATCCCAGTGATTCTGAGATTGTTTTCTTGTAACATATTGTACTTCATGATAGTGGTAAAATTTCTTCTATATAACTTGTGTTTATTTGTGAAAAAAACAGAAATTTGGCGAAAATTTTGAAAATTTCGCAATTTTCCAACTTTGAATTTTTATTCTGTTAAACCAGAGAGTTAAGTGACACAATATAGTTAATAAATAACATTACCCACATGTCTACTTTACATCAGCACAATTTTGGAAACAAAATTTTTTTTTTCTAGGAAGTTACAAGGGTTAAAATTTGACCAGCAATTTCTCATTTTTACAACAAAATTTACAAAACCATTTTTTTTAGGGACCACCTCACATTTGAAGTCATTTTGAGGGGTCTATATGGCAGAAAATACCCAAAAGTGACACCATTCTAAAAACTGCACCCCTCAAGCTGCTCAAAACCACATTCAAGAAGTTTATTAACCCTTCAGGTGTTTCACAGCAGCAGAAGCAACATGGTAGGAAAAAATTAACATTTTTCTTTTTAGTCACAAAAATGTTCTTTCAGCAATAATTTTTTTAATTTCCCAAGGGTAAAAAGAGAAAATGGACCTCAAGAGTTGTTGTCCAATTTCTCCTGAATACGCTGATACCCCACATGTGAGGGGGAACCACTTTTTGGGCGCATGGCAGGGCTTAGAAGGAAAGGAGTGCCGTTTGACATTTTCAAGCTAAAATTGGCTGGAATTGAGATCGGACGCCATGTCGCGTTTGGAGAGCCCCTGATGTGCCTAAACAGTGGAAACCCCCCACAAGTGACCCCATTTTGGAAACTAGACCCCCTAAGGAACTTATCTAGTTGTGTCATGAGCACTTTTATCCCCCAAGTGCTTCACGAAAGTTTATAACGCCCGGGCGTGAAAATAAAAAATCCTATTTTTTCCACAAACATGATGGTTTAGTCCCCAATTTTTTATTTTCTCAAAGGTAAAAGGAGAAATTGGACCCCAAAAGTTGTTGTCCAATTTGTCCTGAGTACGCTGATACCCCATATGTGGGGGGGAACCACTGTTTGGGCGCATGGCAGGGCTCAGAAGGAAAGGAGCACCGTTTGACATTTTCAAGCTAAAATTGTCTGGAATTGAGATCGCACGCCATGTCGCGTTTGGACAGCCCCTGATGTGCCTAAACAGTGGAAACCCCCCACAAGTGACCCCATTTTGGAAACTAGACCCCCTAAGGAACTTATCTAGGTGTGTGGTGAGCACTTTTATCCCCCAAGTGCTTCACGAAAGTTTATAACGCCCGGGCGTGAAAATAAAAAATCCTATTTTTTCCACAAACATGATGGTTTAGTCCCCAATTTTTTATTATCTCAAAGGTAAAAGGAGAAATTGGACCCCAAAAGTTGTTGTCCAATTTGTCCTGAGTACGCTGATACCCCATATGTGGGGGGTAACCACTGTTTGGGCGCATGGCAGGGCTCAGAAGGAAAGGAGCGCCGCTTGACATTTTCAAGCTAAAATTGGCTGGAATTGAGATCGGACGCCATGTCGCGTTTGGACAGCCCCTGATGTGCCTAAACAGTGGAAACCCCCCACAAGTGACCCCATTTTGGAAACTAGACCCCCTAAGGAACTTATCTAGTTGTGTCGTGAGCACTTTTATCCCCCAAGTGCTTCACGAAAGTTTATAACGCCCGGGCGTGAAAATAAAAAATCCTATTTTTTCCACAAACATGATGGTTTAGTCCCCAATTTTTTATTTTCTCAAAGGTAAAAGGAGAAATTGGACCCCAAAAGTTGTTGTCCAATTTGTCTTGAGTATGCTGATACCCCATATGTGGGGGGGAACCACTGTTTGGGCGCATGGCAGGGCTCAGAAGGAAAGGAGCGCCGTTTGACATTTTCAAGCTAAAATTGGCTGGAATTGAGATCGGACGCCATGTCGCGTTTGGACAGCCCCTGATGTGCCTAAACAGTGGAAACCCCCCACAAGTGACCCCATTTTGGAAACTAGACCCCCTAAGGAACTTATCTAGTTGTGTCGTGAGCACTTTTATCCCCCAAGTGCTTCACGAAAGTTTATAACGCCCGGGCGTGAAAATAAAAAATCCTATTTTTTCCACAAACATGATGGTTTAGTCCCCAATTTTTTATTTTCTCAAAGGTAAAAGGAGAAATTGGACCCCAAAAGTTGTTGTCCAATTTGTCCTGAGTACGCTGATACCCCATATGTGGGGGGGAACCACTGTTTGGGCGCATGGCAGGGCTCAGAAGGAAAGGAGCACCGTTTGACATTTTCAAGCTAAAATTGGCTGGAATTGAGATCGGACGCCATGTCGCGTTTGGACAGCCACTGATGTGCCTAAACAGTGGAAACCCCCCACAAGTGACCCCATTTTGGAAACTAGACCCCCTAAGGAACTTATCTAGGTGTGTGGTGAGCACTTTTATCCCCCAAGTGCTTCACTAAAGTCTATGATGCCCGGTGTGAAAATAAAAAATTCTATTTTTTCCCCCACAAAAATGATCTTTCAGCCCCCAATTTTTTATTTTCCCAAGGGTAACAGGAGAAATTGGACCCCAAAAGTTGTTGTTGAATTTGTCCTGAGTATGCTGGTACCCCATATGTGGGAGAAAACTACTGTTTGGGCACACTTCGGGGCTCGGAAGGGAAGTAGTGACGTCTTGGAATGCAGACTTTGATGGAATTGTCTGCAGGCATCATGTGCCATTTGGTGAGCCCCTGATGTGCCTAAACAGTAGAAACTCCCCACAAGTGACCCCATTTTGGAAACTTGACCCCCTAAGGAACTTATCTAGGTGTGTCGTGAGAATTTTGAACCTCCAAGTGCTTCACTAAAGTCTATGATGCCCGGTGTGAAAATAAAAAATTCTATTTTTTCCCCCACAAAAATGATCTTTCAGCCCCCAATTTTTTATTTTCCCAAGGGTAACAGGAGAAATTGGACCCCAAAAGTTGTTGTTGAATTTGTCCTGAGTACGCTGGTACCCCATATGTGGGAGAAAACTACTGTTTGGGCACACTTCGGGGCTCGGAAGGGAAGTAGTGACGTTTTGGAATGCAGACTTTGATGGAATTGTCTGCAGGCATCATGTGCCATTTGGTGAGCCCCTGATGTGCCTAAACAGTAGAAACTCCCCACAAGTGACCCCATTTTGGAAACTTGACCCCCTAAGGAACTTATCTAGGTGTGTCGTGAGAATTTTGAACCTCCAAGTGCTTCACTAAAGTCTATGATGCCCGGTGTGAAAATAAAAAATTCTATTTTTTCCCCCACAAAAATGATCTTTCAGCCCCCAATTTTTTATTTTCCCAAGGGTAACAGAAGAAATTGGACCCCAAAAGTTGTTGTCCAATTTGTTCTGAGTACGCTAGTACCCCATATGTGGGAAAAAACTGTTTGGGCACTTCGGGACTCAGAAGGGAAGCAGTGACGATTTGGAATGCAGACTTTGATGGACTAGTTCTGAGGGCGTCATGTTCCGTTTGCAGAGCCCCTGATGTGCCTAAACAGTAAAAAAAACCCACAAGTGACATCATTTTGGAACCTAGACCCCCAAGATCTTACTTAGATGTGCCCCCTCTTTGGAACTAATCTACTGGTTCCTGTTAAGTAAATTAGTAGTGCATGGAGGTGTGGTACAATTTGAAGCAGTCCTTCATACACAGGCCAGGTTTGTCGGGGCAGGTGTCGCATTGATAGATGGTGTCCTTGCGTACTCCTCTTTTGTAGCACACTCGGCACCTTTTTTGCGGCTTACTTTTTCTATCAGTTGGCGGGACCACCCCCGGAAAATGCTGACCTGGTATGATACGAGCACCCTCAGTTCCGGAAGTACTGGGGCCCGTTCCTTCCCTCGTGCCAAATATCAGGGCCTTAACCACTACCTCCTGGAACTGAAGGTACGACGTATCAGTGTGTCGTGCACATCGTGACAGCAGGAAAGCGTTGAGCATTGCCATTTGTACGATGTACACGGACAGCTTTTTGTACCACACCTTGGCCTTCCTCAAAGCACTGTACGGTTGGAGGAGTTGATCGGAGAGATCAACGCCCCCCATGTTTTTGTTGTACCCCAGTACACAGTCCGGTTTGCAGACCTGTGTTGAGGTACCCCGTACACTGCTGAGGGCACTGCCATCACCGTGTATGGTGGTCAAGAGAAGGACATCCCTCTTGTCCTTGTACTTGACCACCAGCAGGTGGTCGCTACATTGGGCTTTGCTCTCACCTTTTCTGAGCATCTGCCCAAGTAGCGTCTTCGGGAGGCCTCTCTGAATTTTGCGGACAGTACCGCAGGCTGCGGTACCTCGCGCAGAGAGGGATTTGTAGAGTGGGATGCTGGTATAAAAGTTATCAGTATAGAGGTGATAACCTTTATCCAGCAGTGGGTGCACCAAATCCCACACAATTTTCCCACTCACTCCCAGGATGGAAGGACACTCAGGCGGTTCAATCCTGCTGTCCTTCCCTTCGTACACTCTAAAGCTGTAGGTGTACCCTGAGGTACTCTCACACAGCTTGTAGAGTTTGATTCCGTACCTGGCCCTTTTGCTGGGCAGGTATTGACGGAATCTGAGCCGCCCCTTAAAATGAACCAAGGACTCATCCACACAGATGTCCCTTTTGGGCACGTACACTTCAGCAAACTTTTTGCTGAAGTGTTCGATGACCGGCCGAACTTTGTACAGACGGTCAAAATTGGGGTCATCTCGTGCGGGACACCGTGCATTATCGTTGTAATGCAAAAACTTATGGATGGCCTCAAAACGCGTCCGAACCATGACCATTCGGAACACTGGAGTGTTATATAAAATATCTACACTCCAATATTGCCGAATTTCTGGCTTCTTCACGATCCCCATATGGAGGACCAGGCCCCAAAACTGCATCATTTCAACTGCGTCCACAGGAGACCAGTTAGAAAATGATGAACGGGGGTTTTGCTCCAAAAATTGCCGAGCATACAAATTAGTTTGCTCCACCATGAGGTTAACGAAAGCCTCAGAGAAAAAGACTTTGAAAAAGTCTATTTCTGTGAGGCCGGTGGTGTCAAACTTGATTCCTGATTCTGCCACAAAATCAGGAATCAGTGGCTCGTAATTTTCGGGGGGCGAGGTCCATATGGGGTCCGAAGAGGGTCGCGCTGGTTCATTTTCAGGAGTGGGCGCTGCCTGATCTTCTCTCCTGGGGCGTCTGCGTGGCGGTTCCGCAGGACCCAAGGAGGAAGATGAGGAGGAGGAAGAGGATGAAGAATCTGAAGAGTAAAGGAATGTGGGATCCTCTCCCTCGCTATCAGTGTCGGAGGCAAGGAAAGCATATGCCTCCTCCAATGAATAGCGCTGCTGGGACGAACGGGACATTTTTTGTGTGATTATGGTGCTTGGGTGTAATATTTATTGATAACTGTGTACGTGTGGGGGGGGGGGATAGTGTTTGGTGCAAACTATTCTGAAAGGAAAAAGCTAAAGGGAAAAAAAATACCTGTAAAAGGAAAAGTCTAAAACAGCAGGCCCTAGCTCTGATAAGTGAACTGTGTCACTTATCAAAGTTCGGCGGCTGCTGGGTGTGTGAACGGGGATGTGTAAAAAAAAAAAAAAATGAAATGAAAGGCACGGGTTCAGATGCAGCGGCGGGGTGCGTGGACGGGGATGTGGGAAAAAAAAAAAAGAAATGAAAGGCACGGGTTCAGACGCAGCGGCGGGGTGCGTGGACAGGGATGTGGGGAAAAAAAAAAAGAAATGAAAGGCACGGGTTCAGACGCAGCGGCGGAGTGCGTGGACGGGGATGTGGGAAAAAAAAAAAGAAATGAAAGGCACGGGTTCAGACGCAGCGGCGGAGTGCGTGGATGGGGATGTGGGAAAAAAAAAAAGAAATGAAAGGCACGGGTTCAGACGCAGCGGCGGGGTGCGTGGACGGGGATGTGGGAAAAAAAAAAAGAAATGAAAGGCACGGGTTCAGACGCACCGGCGGAGTGCGTGGACGGGGATGTGGGAAAAAAAAAAAAGAAATGAAAGGCACGGGTTCAGACGCAGCGGCGGAGTGCGTGGATGGGGATGTGGGGAAAAAAAAAAAAAAATGAAAGGCACGGGTTCAGACGCAGCGGCGGGGTGCGTGGACGGGGATGTGGGAAAAAAAAAAGAAATGAAAGGCACGGGTTCAGACGCAGCGGCGGAGTGCGTGGACGGGGATGTGGAAAAAAAAAAAAAGAAATGAAAGGCACGGGTTCAGACGCAGCGGCGGGGTGCGTGGACGGGGATGTGGGAAAAAAAAAAAGAAATGAAAGGCACGGGTTCAGACGCAGCGGCGGGGTGCGTGGACGGGGATGTGGGAAAAAAAAAAAGAAATGAAAGGCACGGGTTCAGACGCAGCGGCGGGGTGCGTGGACGGGGATGTGGGAAAAAAAAAAAGAAATGAAAGGCACGGGTTCAGACGCAGCGGCGGGGTGCGTGGACGGGGATGTGGGAAAAAAAAAAAGAAATGAAAGGCACGGGTTCAGACGCAGCGGCGGGGTGCGTGGACGGGGATGTGGGAAAAAAAAAAAAGAAATGAAAGGCACGGGTTCAGACGCAGCGGCGGGGTGCGTGGATGGGGATGTGGGAAAAAAAAAAAGAAATGAAAGGCACGGGTTCAGACGCAGCGGCGGGGTGCGTGGACGGGGATGTGGGAAAGAAAAGCGAGCACGAGTGTTGATCGGTGAACTGCGTCACCAATCAACGCTCGGCGGCTGCTATATTTGGGCACGGACGGACGCGGCGCAAAGTGGGGGTGGAGGGGGAAGGGGAAGGGGGGGAGGGGTAAGGGGGGGGTGAAGTAAGATCGGGCCGGGATCGGGGATGAACACTTACGGTTGTAGTCTCTCTTCTTTCTTCTGTCTTCTTTCTTCTGTCTTCTTTCTTTAGCAAGAATTGTGGTGTCACAGGCTACTGTGGCACCACAAGTCTCAGCACAGGAGGGGATCTGTCAGCGTGACCGCTCTTCAGGAATCCTCACCAAGTGTGAGGATTCCTGAAGAGCAGTCAGACAGGTCAGGGACAGGTGAGACAGGTCACAGAGCGGTCACACCGCTGCTGTGACCTGTCATTGGTGGGATCGAATGATCACATCGATCCCACCAATCAGAGGTGGCCCTGGTGACGCCGGTGTCGCTAGGCACCAGCCTATGATCGGAGCTCACAGCTCCGATCATAGGCAGGTCACCGGCAGGTCACCAGCAAGTGACCGGCAGGTGACCGGCAGGTCACCGGCAGGTCACCATCAGGGCACAGCGCGGGCACACCGCTGCTGTGCCCTGATTGGCAGAGCTGCAGGAGGTGGTGGAGGAGGTGGCAGGCAGATGAGGCTGGATTTCCAAGCAGGGCACAGCGCGGTAACACCGCCGCTGTGCCCTGCGATCGGCGCGATCGACGGCGATCGATGTGATCGTCGATCGCGCCGATCCGGCGGGACTGTTCCTGATTGGCGCGATCGACGATCACATCGATCGCGCCAATCACAGCTGCAGGATCCGGAGCCTTCTTCAGCTGCCCTGCGGCTCCGGATCAGGCACTTTCAGGCAGGGCACAGCGCGGTAACACCACCGCTATGCCCTGCGATTGGCGCGATCGATGTGATCGTCGATCGCGCCAATCCGGGGGTTTTGGCCGGTGCCTGGGTTGCCAGGCACCGGCCCCAGGATCGAGTACATCGGTACTCGATCCTAGCCTGGAACCTCACTGTTTCAGCCAAGCTTATTGGCTGAAACAATGAGAAAGGCTGTGATTGGCTGTTCAGAATTGAACAGCCAATCACAGCGATCGGGAGGCGGGGGAGGGGACGCCATACCCCAGGATGCCGAGGCCATCTTCCCTGAGGTAAGATGGCGTCGGAATTTTAATGTGATCACCGCGACTTAAGTCGCAGTGTCACATTAAAGGGCATGACGTACTATCCCGTCCCTGGTCATGGGGGCCCACCCCACCTGGACGGGATAGTACATCTGATGTCAGAAAGGGGTTAAAATTCATTGTGGTAATGTCTATAACCAAAATTAGAAAAATGTTGTCTGTCCAAATATATATAGACTTAACTGTAGATAGATAGATAGATAGATAGATAGATAGATAGATAGATAGATAGATAGATAGATAGACAGGGCAAAAAAAAAGTCAATAAAAACAAAACATTTATTTACCTCAATGCGCTGACGACGCGGGGAGGGCTCCCAGAAGAAGACATGCTCTCTCGCTGACAGGCAGGCTCTCTTGCTGGCACACAGGCTCTCTTGCTGACAGGCAGGCTCTCTTGCTGGTACACAGGCTCTCTTGCTGGCAGGCAGGCTCTCTTGCTGGCACACAGGCTCTCTTGCTGGCAGGCAGGCTCTCTTGATGGCTGGTAATGAGTGAGGGCCTCACTGGCATTGTTTATATATGTGTCCTGGGGGGCAGCCAATTGGTTCTGAGCATGCTCAGATTAAGAAACTGGATCAGGTCACCGGATCCGTATTTTTCCACATCTGGCACATTCCGGCGCCCATTGACTTGCATTGTAGTAAAAAGCCGGAAACGCCGGATCTGGCCTTTCTGTTTTTTTTGCCGCAGACAAAAACGTTACTGTAGACGTTTTTTCCAGATGCCGGAATGGAAATTTTCACCGGATCCAGAAAAAAAACAGGAAGGAACGGTGGGCAATGCGGCGCAATCCGGCGCTAATACAAGTCAAAGGGGAAAAACAGGATCCTTTTCTTTTTTTCGTCGGTTCCGCTTTTTCTAAAAAGAGCCATAATGGGCCGGAATGAAAAAACCTGATGTGTGAAAGTAGCCTAAGGGAGATTTTTCAAAGTAAGTAGATTACTGCAGTTCCAGTAGTATCTATTTTTTTTCAGAAGACAAATTGTTACATATAAGGAGTGTTGAAATAGTCTTTTCTATACCATAATTTATACTGTTAGAAATAAAATACTATATATATAAATTACCTACGCCTAGCTAGTGAAGCATATGTGATTAGTCTACATCATATTGTAATCAGTCCATAGATAATTTTTAAAAAGGATATCAATATAAATATTAGCATATAACTCTCAAACAGTCATGTCCCAGGGGATTGGGAGAAAGGACCTTACAGTAAGATATACATATTAGTCCTAAGACATCTCTAGAGCAAGCAACCAAAATTGAAATTCTCATTCAGGCCATTAGAACTAACAGTATTAGGCCTGATGATCCATTCACTTTCCCTTTTCAGGAGAATGGATTCCATTTCACCCCCTCTGATGACTAATTTTATTTTGCACAGTGCCCATCCCTTAAGTTCATTCCAGGCCAAACCATGTTTGTGCAGCGCACCAGGGTCCTGGTCGTTGCAGTAATATCATTCTCCTGTAGGGGGGAATGATGTTACGTTTGGAGGCAAAGAAGGACAACTGAATCCAGGTATCACAAACATGCAACACATTTCACACTCCCTAAAGGGCTACCTCCACCAGTGCTACCTCCGAGAACTGCAATAGAACCCACCAAACTGTTACACTGATTGTAAATAGTTATTTAACTCTTTTGCTGCTGTTTTCCAAGTTTTAAACCCGTCTAGGGTTATGTCTTAAAGGGGTCCTCAGTTATAGGAGGATTCCAATTTCTACACCCGTCCAGGGTATTTCTACAAGGGGTCCCATGTTAAAGGGATCCTTGGTTTGCACAATTGCCTTCCATTAAAGACACTAGAGTCATGGACAGTGAGTGGCTCACAAAACTTAGCTGTAGATAGTTTGCACCTTATTAAAGGTGCTCCCTACTGGTTTTACAAGAAGAGCTTTTCAAAGAGCCTGTTCCTGATGACATCGTGAAAGTTCCTGCTGTTGTAATGATATTGATTGACTTGAGTCTTAATATTTGCACTACCTCAGTGAGTTGGTTGAATCCTTAAAGGGATGTGAATCATTGCACTTTGCCAAAATTAGTTTTGAATATAATGGATAGAATGATGTTAGTCGATAGTATGTAGAGAATAATAATAAAATTGAGATTAAGGCAGACAATAGAGAATGTCTAATGATGCACTTCTGAATAAATTGAAGAAAAAGATGCAGTGAGCCTGTGGGGGTTGATAGACAGTCCTGCATGTGAAGAGTAAGAATAAAGAAAAATGTTGATTTGCACTTTAAAGTTTTGAGATAGTATACCTGTATGGGTAATTGGGTTTCATAGTTAGTTAGTATACTGTTCTGCTAAACTGTTCCATTTCAAAATGTTAATATGTTTGTTATGCAACGTTCAAGTGTTCTCACCTCCCATAAAGGGAAGCAACAGTTTACATTAACTTGTTTCATTGCATTTAAAAATTTGTATGTCTTTTGCTAATATATTGTTGCTTTCTTTTCCCAGTCCGGGAGTACTGGATTTAATGGGTAAGGGGGTGCAGCACCCAAGGGTCCTGGTCGTTGCAGTAATATCATTCTCCTGTAGGGGGGAGTGATGTTACATTTGGAGGCAAAGAAGGACAACGGAATCCAGGTATCACAAACATGCAACACATTTCGCACTCCAGGCCACCAGGGGTTGCTCCGCTCCTATTTATTAGGGCACTCCTCACACTTAGGTAACACTGGTTGCCTGGGGAGGAAGTTAGTCAGTTGCTGGCTGAGCTTCGCTCAGTGAGTTGGTCCCTGACAAGGGTGGGATCCTGTCAGAGGTCGAGACCGAAGGACACGGAGCTGTGCCTGCCCTAAGTGCGGCAGCTTCTAGAAAGAGACTGTCACGATAATGCAAAAACCATAGCTGAGGGATTTTTGCACATCTCACCATGGTCCTGAAAGCACATGGCAGCTGTGATCCCTCTTCCTTTCTCCCCCCCGAATACAACAAACTAGCCCTATGGCAGACACTGGGTAACTTGAAGCAAGTGTGTGAGCAGGGTGTGGCTTTAAACTGCAGGTGACCAATCCGGCAAAGCCACCTGTTGTCCCTCCCTTCTCAGTCAGGAATTTCTTTTGTCTCCAGAGTCTAAGAACATAAACAACTCTGACCTCAGTACATAGCATTAACCAGCCCTTTAGTGATGTCACGAGGCTGCAGTTTATAAGTCTCTACACTTAACCCAGCCTTCAGTTTTTTGCCTGAGGAGCTGTACTATGCACTGGGACATCTGGGCTCTGCCTGCCAGCTTGGTTTTGCCTGAAATGATCTGAGAACATGTGTTTTACCTTTTCTCATTTAATCCCGTTATATTATAATTGCTTGTACATATTTTCAATTGTCTCTTATTGTAACATCCTTGTAATATTTGTTATAAACACTGCCTGTTCTTTTACGGAGTAAAATATTTAAAATACTAGCTTCGTTCTCCTGTTCTAAAACGTACCCTAAGTCTTTTGAAGGGAATTACGCTACTGTTTTGGGTTAGCTTTGGACCCGTTAATCGAAGCTGGTGGCAGCATACCTTGTTCTGTGCCTTTGGGAGTCATTGTAGCGATGGCGGCATTGATAATTATTGTTCCTGCCTGAGTGGGAGTAGTTATATCGCCTCACTGCAGCATGCCCTATAGCCAGTACATAGCAGGCAGCCTTTCTGGCAACTTATTAACCTAGGTGCAGTACCTAATATGACCTGAGGGTAAGTGGGATGCCAGAGAGCTGCAAGTTTTCAGCGGAACTGTAAAGCAGGATATACATCCTGTATACATCCTATATTGTCCTGAGGACAATAAGGCGCCATGCTAGTGGCAGCCCATTGCAGCAGCAATAGTTTTGTTTTGTTTTATTTTGTTTTATTTTACTTTATTTTATTTTGGAATTATTTTTGTTATGTGTGAACCTTTTTCTTTCTGAACCTCAGTTTTTTTTTGGTACTCCTAAGGAATTTTCTTTTCCCCAGTACCTTCTCCTTCTGAACTTGGATCCGCTGGAATGCTTCCCTTGGATTTATGCTGAACCCTTGGATTTATGCTGAACCCTTGGATTTCCCCTTGGCTGGTTGCTTCTGAACCTGGGATCCTCTGATTTGTTTCCCCTGGATGCATACTGCTACCCACAGCTTTCTGGATGTATGCTTCTGATCCTTGGCTCCCCTGAAAGGTTTCCCTTGGATGTTTGCTGCTACCCGTAGCTATCTGGATTTACAGTGCATTTGTGATCACCTTGCAGCCTAGGACTGGTATTATACGCACCTACTGCCAGGCGGCCACTACCTGTCTGGGAATTGGCACAGCTATGTCTGGAGGCGTGCACTGTATGTCTCCCTACACGGACAGGCTTAGTGCGACTAACATGGGCAAGGTTTTGATTGACGTCCCTAAGTCTGTTCATAAACGTGTTGCTTACTCAAGGGGCCGACTTCTGGAGCTGCGCAGGCTAATGCCTTCTCCTGCAGTGGGTAGACCACATGTCCCGTGTGAGGTAAGGCGACCCTACAGAGGCTGCAGAGCGGGCAAAAAACTTAAGGCAAGGCGAAGACGGTTTAAACCTGTAGTTCCGTCCATCATCATGGGGAATGTTCAATCACTGGGTAATAAGTCGGATGAACTGCTGGCATTAATACGGACCCAGAGGGAATACAAGGAATGCAGTTTGATGTGTTTTACTGAAACATGGTTACGTGGCGAGATCCCGGACTCAAGTGTCTCAGTACCAGGATTTCACATAGTCCGGGCGGATAGAGACACTATGAAGAGCGGCAAAAAAAAGGGCGGTGGAGTTATACTCTACATAAACAATGGTTGGTGCAATCAGGGGCATGTGACTGTAAGGGAGCGCCATTGTTGTCCTAACATTGAATTGCTAGCTGTTGGCCTCAGACCTTACTATATTCCTAGAGAATTCTCGCTTGTTACTGCAATAGTGTTGTACATACCACCAACTGCAAACCATGAGGCTGCAGGTGAAGTGCTGTCTGGAGTCATTGCTCGGCTCCAGCTGAAACACCCCAACTCGCTTACTGTAATCTCTGGGGATTTTAACCAGGCTAAAATTTCTACTGCCTTACCTAAATTCTATCAATTTGTTAAATGTACAACACGTGACAATATTACTTTGGACTTACTCTATGCGAATGTCAAGAATGCTTATTCATCGTTTACCCTGCCGCCCTTGGGGAAGTCTGATCACAATCTTATACTATTGTCACCAGTCTACCAACCTGTTGTTAGAAAACAGCCTGCTACCTTTAAATCAGTTAGAATGTGGAGTCCAACAAATGAACAGGCTTTGCAGGATTGCTTTCATCTTACAGACTGGGATGTGCTGCTTGGGACAATGGATGAGTATACAAATGTTAATGAAGTGGTTGGTAGAGTGACTGACTACATTAACTTCTGCACTGATATGTTGGTGCCGACTAAAAAGATTAGGTGTTTTGCAAACAACAAGCCATGGATAACAAAGGATTTGAAGCATTTGCTCAACAGGAAAAAATAGGCATTTAAACTAGGTGACAAAGAGGAAATTAAAATGATACAGCATGAATTGAAGCATAAAATAAAGGAGGCCCAGGAAGCCTTCAGAATTAAACTTGAAAAGAAACTGTCCAACAATAATACCAGGGAGGTTTGGTCAGGAATGAAATTACTGACTGGGCTTAAGCTGAGGCCTGAAAATCATGGTGGAAATCTAGACAAGGCTAATGAGATGAATGAGTATTTCAACAGGTTTAGCAGTACATGTGTACCGCCAACTGATAGTGGATGGGAATGGGGTGCAAATTCTGCAACATCGATATTGGAGGATGAGCAGACTAAATTTAGAGTATCCGAAAATGATGTGAGGAGGCAGTTTAAGTCACTTAACATTGGTAAAGCTGCAGGATCTGATGGACTCAGCTCACGTATCCTTAAAGTTTGTGCAGACCAGCTGTGTACTGTCTTTACACGCCTATTTAATGGAAGTATACAAACACAGAGGGTACCTGTGTTATGGAAAACTTCCTGTCTGGTGCCGGTACCCAAAACTTCTTCTCCTGCAACCCTAAATGACTATCGTCCTGTAGCCTTAACATCTCACGCTATGAAGGCCTTGGATAGATTAGTGCTTGCTCACTTAAGACCAAGGGTCAATGCTTTTATCGATCCCCTTCAGTTTGCCTACCGACATAGATTGGGGGTGGATAATGCTATTCTTTCTCTGTTACATAGGGTGCATTCATTTCTGGAGACTGACGGAACCATGGTGCGAGCGATGTTCTTCGATTTCTCGAGTGCATTTAACTCCCTGCAGCCACTTTTACTACACAAAAAGATGACTGATATGAAGGTTGAGGAGGGGATGAGAAATTGGATAACTGACTACCTATCAGATCGGCCACACTTTGTACAGATGGGAGCAGTGGTGTCAAGCAGACTACTGAGCAGTGTAGGTGCCCCCCAGGGAACGGTGCTTGCGCCCTTTCTATTCACACTGTATACTTCAGACTTTCAGTATAAATCTGAACTTTGCCACCTTCAAAAATTTTCGGATGACTCCGTGGTTGTGGGATGCATCAGGGGAGATCAGGGGGATGAGGAATACAGAAGGGTGGTGTTGAATTTCGTGGATTGGTGCAATGGTAACTATCTACAACTAAATGTTAAGAAAACTAAGGAGTTGGTGGCCAACTATAGCAGGATTAAGTTGGAATGCTTACCGATCACTATTGCTGGTCAGGAGGTAGAGCAGGTGGAGAGTTACAAATATTTGGGGGTCCATTTGGATAGCAAACTGGACTGGAGATGCCACTCAGAGACTGTCTACAAGAAGGGGATGAGCAGACTGTATTTCCTAAGGAAACTGAGGTCTTTTAATGTGTGTAGCAAAATGTTAGAAATGTTCTACCAATCTGTAGTGGCAAGTGCCATCTTTTTTGCAATCACGTGCTGGGGTAGTAGTGTGCGGGCCTCTGATGCTAATAAGCTGAATAAGATTATTAAGAAGGCAAGTTCTGCTGTGGGCTGTAATCTGGACTCTTTTGGGGAGGTAGTGGAGAGAAGAACTCTGAAAAAGTGCATGGCAATTATGAACAATAATGTACATCCACTATATGAGCTATTCATGAGACAGAAGAGCACCTTCAGTAACCGGCTAATACTTCTGAGGTGTAAGAAGGAAAAATATAGGAAATCGTTTGTGCCAACTGCCATGGGAATGTACAATAATAACATTAGGGTTAAACCACCAAGGTGAATGTCTACTTATTTCTCTACATTTCAGTTCAATCGCTGTGTATGTCCTATTCTAATGTATAATGTATAATGTTCTTCTGTCAACTCTACTGCCATGTCAACTATGTAATTCCTTTATGATTTTTATGATTTAAGTTGTGCTGCTGTGATACCATAATTTCCCACGGGATCAATAAAGTGTATCGTATCGTATCGTACATAAATCCCTGCAGTTCGTGTTACATTGCAGAACAGTTGGATAACTAATATAAGCCCCTGCGGTAAACTAAGAGGTCAATAGCCTTGTGTGTGTTTTCATCACATTGTAGCAGTAGAGGGATAACTAAGATAAGCCCCCCTGCACATGTGATAGCCATCTGTTGGCCTAAAGTCACCCCGATCCGTGACGTAGGGGTGACAGTCATGGTGTGAATCGTGACATATTGGTGACAGTCACGGTGTAAATCGTGACATATTGGCAGCGCGGTGGGATCTTAGAGCATTAGTGATCTGGTTTGAGCAATCATTCTTCTCACTAAAAACTTGCAAAGTTCTTGCGAGGACTCTGCGCAAATAAGTTTGGAGAACGAACTCAGTGTTTATTAGTTCTGAGACAATTGTGTGTACTGGTAATTATCCCCTCCCTTTCTCTTCGTTTTCTATCCTATCTTTTATTTGGCAACCATGGCTGCGAAAGGAGAAGCCTGGTATGTCCAGCAGAAGAAGGACACTCTTGTTGGGATATACATGTACCTTGGCCTGAACTCCCATGGCAAGTCCAAGGCTCAAATGGTCGCTGAACTGGTGCAATTTGAAGCAGACCAAGCCAGGCCACAGAACCCAGAGGCCGCAGAAGCCAGCACGAGCAGAGGTGGTGCTGCCGCAGAGGTTCAACCACTGAATGCCGGCCCTACTTGCAACCAAGGGAGCGCAGACCTTCGCCTGCAGCTGGCTCTGCAACAATGCTCCGCAGATGACACAGAGAGGCATCTGCAGCTGGTCCTGCAATTCGAAAAGGCTGAGAGAGCCGAGCGAGAGGCCCAGCCCCAGCGAGCCGAGCGCCAAGCCCAGCAAGAACATGAACTGGAGATGCTCCGGCAGGGGATATGACCTCCACCGCCTGGAGCCGTGAGCCCAGCAGTGCTCAGATACTGAAGCCCCGACCTGAGCACTTCCCTGTGATGGAAAAAGACGGGGACTTGGACACTTTTCTACGAGCCTTTGAGAAAGCCTGCAGACAGTACCAGCTGCCTACAGAAGAATGGGCACGATACTTGACCCCAGGGCTGAGTGGCAAAGCTCTGGAGGCGTTTGCTGCTCTTCCTCATGAACAAGATGGTGACTATGAGGCCATCAAGCAGGCCCTGATAGCCAAGTACCAGCTTACAGCCGAGGTGTACCGTAGAAAGTTCCGGAACCTACAACGTGACCCACACGACAGCTACGGCGATGTGGTGCATGGACTCAGGATCCACTTTAACCCGTGGATCCAAGCACTGTCAGTGACCACCATTGAGCAGCTGGGAGACCTGATGATCAAAGACCAGTTCTTACATCTTTGCCCAGCTGAGGTGCGACAGTTCGTGATGGACAGAGAACCCAAAGACGTGATGAAAGCAGCGCAGATTGCCGATGCCTATGAGGCCAACCGTAGATCAGAAGTGCGGAAGCCAGTCACCACCAGCTAGAGACGGGGTAAGCCTGCAACCTACGCCAGTACCCCTGCCAGCCAACATACCAGAGTTCCTGTCCCCATGGCCAACAACAGCAGACCTACCACCGAACCTCGCCAGTGTTTCTTCTGCAAGCGGACTGGCCATATCAGTCCCTACTGTCCAGACAAGCAGAAGAACCCTCCAGCCAAGGCCCCAGGGCCTAACGCAGCAGTGCTTTTGGTGGGTGGGGTGGCTGGGAGGGTGTGTGTCAACGTACAACACGTCACTGTGGGAGGCCATGTCGCTACAGGCCTCAAGGACACCGGGGCTGAACGGACCCTCATCCGACCCGAACTGGCGGCCCCTGAAGAGATCATTCTGGGGAAACCCTAACTGTCACTGGGATTGGGGGCATCAGCTGTCCCTTGCCAATGGCCCGGATTTATATTGATTGGGGTGCTGGGAGCGGGGTGAAAGAAGTGGGGCTGTCTGATAATTTGCCCACTGATGTGTTGTTGGGGACTGATTTGGGGAGGATGGTTGCATACTATGTCCCTGACACCCCTCCCCAATCTGCTAATAAGGGTAACGTTCACCCTGAGGATGATGATGATGATGATGATGGGAAATCGCATGTGTTACATCAGGGGTCCCCAACTCCAGTCCTCAAGGCCCACCAACATTTCATGTTTTCAGGATTTCCTTAGTCTTGCCCAGGTAATAATTGCATCACCTGTGCAATGCAAAGGAAATCCTGAAAACATGACCTGTTGGTGGGCCTTGAGGACTGGAGTTGGGGACCTCTGTGTTACATGACCATGCTTTATCTTGTAATGATGCATCTGATAACCATTTTTTCCTTAGGATTGATGGTGAAAATGTTGTACCTGTGCCAACTGACCCTGATAATGATTTTTCTGTGAAAGTTGATGTGTCCATAGGTACAGGAATGCTCAGCCCCGTCACTCTGCGGAGTGAGACGGCTGAGGAACCCCTAGCAGGGGCAAGTGTTGGTGCTACAGGAAATGGGGAGATGCATGGGAACCATGAGAAAGGTGATGCCATGAAATTGACCAGTGCCACAGAGGAAGGTAACTGGCCCATAAGTAGCACTGTCCCTGGAGTGTTGGGGGTGGATGGGGAGGTAGAGCCCATAGCAGCACCGGCTGATGGGTCTGTGGAAATTCCCAGGGAGACAGCCTACGTAGCTGCTGTCACCCGCAATCAGAGTGCCCGGAACGCAGATAACTGTCTGCCTTCCGGACCCTCCTCAGTCATCATTGTGACTGAACCAGAGGTGGACCCAGAGCAGGCCCCAGAGGGTTCCTGTGCGGAAGGGACCCTGACGTCGCTTCTGGCTTCCCCTAGCCTGGAGTTTCAGGCCGCTCTGCATGCAGATGCGAACCTAGAGAGTTTAAGACAACTTGCCAAGACACCCACCTCCGTGACTGATAAGGAGAGGGTGTTCTGGGAACGAGGAAGGTTGTACCGGGAGACAGTACCCGGAAAATCGCAAAAGGAGTGGTTGAGGGAAAGACAGCTGGTCGTCCCGCAGCAATTCCGGGGTGAGTTGTTACGGATTGCCCATGAGATCCCGCTAGCTGGACACTTGGGGACCAGCAAAACAAAGGTCCGGCTGTCTCAACACTTCTATTGGTCTAAGATGGGGACAGATGTGTCAAACTACTGCCGCTCCTGTACCACCTGTCAAAGAGTATGGAAGGCGGGGCCTGCTCTTAAGGCTCCCCTGATCCCTTTGCCAGTGATAGAGGAGACTTTCCAGAGGATCGCGGTGGACATTGTGGACCCGCTGGCCGTCCCCAGCAGCTCTGGAAAGCAATACATCCTTACTGTGGTAGACTACGCTACCCGGTACCCAGAGGCAGTAGCTCTGTCATCAACTAGGGCAGATAAGGTGGCGGATGCCCTGTGGGCTATCTTTTCACGTGTAGGATTTCCCAGGGAGATGTTTACCGATCAAGGGACCCAATTCATGTCTCGCCTAATGGAGGCTCTCTGTAAGAGAATGCAGGTGAAGCACCTGGTATCGAGTGCGTATCACCCACAGACCAGTGGCTTTTGTGAATGCTTCAATGTTATCCGCAAACAGATGCTATGCATGCTGGTTGAGACCCAAGGGTGCGACTGGGAGCGGTACCTCCCCCACCTGCTATTCGCTTACCGAGAGGTTCCGCAGGCCTCAATGGGGTTCTCCCCCTTTGAGCTCCTGTATGGCAGGCGAGTCCGGGGACCCCTTGGGTTGGTAAGGGAATCCTGGGAAGAGGAGCCGAACCCTTCAGAAGTGTCCATAGTGGAGTATGTCGTGCACTTCCGTGACAAGATGCAAAACTTGACGCAGTTGGTGCATGACAACATGACGCAGGCTCAGGCTGACCAGAAGCACTGGTATGACCAGAACACCCAGGAGCGGACCTACTACGTGGGTCAAAAGGTGTGGGTGCTGGTCCCCGTGCCAAAAGATAAGCTTCAGGCAGCCTGGGAGGGCCCGTACGTCGTCCACCAACAGCTCAACCCGGTCACCTACGTGGTCACGCTTGACCACGCTCGGGGTAGGCGAAAGGCTTTTCACATCAACATGATGAAGGCTCATCACGAACGTGAACCTTTCATCCTACCGGTCTGCAGCCTGCCCAAAGACGGGAAGGAAGACACCCTCCTGGACATGCTGGCCCGAGCCACGGACGGTGAGTCCATCGAGGACGTGGAGGTAAGCGCCTCACTAACCAAACCCCAGCGGTCGCAGTTGCGGACCAAGCTGGAACCCTTCCGGGTCATGTTCTCCAACTGACCTGGAAGGACTGAGTTAGCAGTCCATGAGGTGGACACCGGGAATCATGCCCCACTACGGTGAACACCCTATCGAATCTCCGACCAGGTGCAGCAGGTTATGCGCCAGAAGATCGATGAGAGCGTGGACTACAGGGGGCTCAACACCATCACAGCCTCTGATGCGCAACCAATGCCGCGCATCGAGAAGCTGCTTGAGAGGTTAGCTGGCGCAAAATACCTGACCATAATGGATCTGAGTCGAGGATACTGGCAGATTCCCCTGAGCCCAAGGCGCAGGAGAAGTCTGCCTTTATCACACCCTTCGGACTGTATGAGTCTACAGTCATGCCCTTCAGCATGAAGAATGCCCCTACCACTTTCTAGCAGATGGTCAACCTCCTGCTTCAGGGACTGGAGAAGTACGCAGTGGCGTACTTGGATGACATTACCATCTTCAGTTCCACCTGGGATGAACACCTGCAGCATCTAGAGGAGGTGCTCAGGTGAATTCACCGAGCCGGACTGACTATCAAGCTGGGAAAATGCTAGATGGGCATGAGTGAGGTCCACTACCTAGGGCACCGGGTAGGCGGGGGCACCCTAAAGTCAGAGCCTGAGAAAGTGGGAGCAATCATGAACTGGCCCACCCCCAGGACCAAGAAACAGGTGATGTCCTTCCTGGGCACTGCAGGGTACTATAGGTGCTTCGTACAGCACAATAGTAGCCTGGCAAAACCCTTGACGGACCTCACCAGGAAGAAGCTACACCACATCGTCAACTGGACCGATGGCTGTGAGGGGGCATTCCAGGCGTTGAAAACAGCACTGTGCAATGCCCCTGTGTTGAAAGCAGTTGACATAAGTCGACCACTCTTGGTACAGACGCCAGCGAGTTTGGCCTTGGTGCTGTGCTCAGCCAGGTTGACTCGGAGGACCAAAAGCACCTTGTGTTGTACCTGAGCTGGAAACTTTTGCCGAGGGAAGTGGCCTACTCCACCATCAAGAAGGCGCGCCTGGTCATAGTCTGGGCCCTGCAGCACTTGCAGCCCTACTTGTACGGTTGCACCTTCACTGTGCTGACCGACCACAACCCTCTGCACTGGCTAAACGCCATGTGTGGAACCAACGGAAGGTTGCTACGCTGTAGCCTTGCTCTTCAGCAGTTTGACTTCACCATTGAACACAAAACAGGCAGGGAGCATGGCAATGCAGATGGACTGTCCCGCCAAGGCGAACCTAATGAGGTGCGCATGGAGGCATACCTAGGGGTTCTGCCTCCGTAGCGCAGTCCAGAAGGGAGAGGATTCACGATAATGTAAAAACCATAGCTGAGGGGTTTTTGCACATCTGACCATGGTCCTGAAAGCACATGGCAGCTGTGATCCCTCTTCCTCTCCTCCCCTGAATACAACAAACCAGCCCTATGGCAGATACTGGGTAACTTGAAGCAAGTGTGTGAGCAGGGTGTGGCTTTAAACTGCAGGTGACCAATCCTGCAAAGCCACCTGTTGTCCCTCCCTTCTCAGTCAGGAATTTCTTTTGTCTTCAGAGTCTAAGAACGTAAATATCTCTGACCTCAGTACATATCATTAACCAGCCCTTTAGTGATGTCACAAGGCTGCAGTTTATAAGTCTCTACACTTAACCCAGCCTTCAGTTTTTGCCTGAGGAGCTGTACTATGCACTGGGTTATCTGGGCTCTGCCTGCCAGCATGGTTTTGCCTGAAATGATCTGAGAACATGTGAGTTTTACCTTTTCTCATTTAATCCCGTTATTTTATAATTGCTTGTACAATTGTCTCTTATTGTAACATCCTTGTAATATTTTTATAAACACTGCCTGTTCTTTTACGGAGTAAAATATTTAAAATACTAGCTTCGTTCTCCTGTTCTAAAACGTAAAGAAAAGTCTTCTGAAGGGAATTACGCTACTGTTTTGGGTTAGCTTCAGACCCGTTAATCCAAGCTGGTGGCAGCATACCTTGTTCTGTGCCTTTAGGAGTCGTTGTAGCGATGGCGGCATTGATAATTATTGTTCCTGCCTGAGTGGGAGTAGTTATATCGCCTTGCTGCAGCGTGCCCAATAGCCAGTACATAGCAGGCAGCCTTTCTGGTGACTCATTACCCTAGGTGCAGTACCTAATCTGACCTGAGGGTAAGGGGGGTGCCAGAGAGCTGCAAGTTTTCAGCAGAACTGTAAAGCGAGATATACATAAATCTCTGCAGTTCGTGTTATATTGCAGAGCAGTGGGATAACTAAAATAAGCCCCTGCTGTAAACTGAGAGGTCAATAGCCTTGTGTGTGTTTTCATCACATTGTAGCAGTGGAGGGAAAACTAAAATAAGCCCCCCTGCACATGTGATAGCCATCTGTTGGCCTAAAGTCATCCCGATCTGTGACGTAGGGGTGACAGTCACGGTTTGAATCGTGACAGAAACACTGAAGGAGTACTGTATTGTAGAGAGGGTGAAGAAGTCATAGCAAAGGAGTGGATACCAGGAGGAGTTCTGCCCTACACAGGCTGCCTCCTTCTGAGGCGCAGGATCCCGGTAGCCGGAACACCGAGGGAGCAATGATCCTTTATGCCTTGCTCCAGAGACCGGTAGGACAGCTAATTTCACATTAACTGTCCGCCCCTACACCCAGGAGGCAAGGTGGCACTCCTTAGAGGCTGGGGCATGATAGAGTCCCTGTAAAACGCCTCAAGCCACCGGTCTTACGGTTTTGTCCTATCCATCTGGGGGACAGAGAGAGAGACATAACATCTGTAACATCTTCAACAGTTGTGAGGACCTTATGAGAAGCTTAGCAGTAAGGTACTACAACATCACGGCACTAGAGGAAGGCTACTGATTTCTACCTGGATAAGGGGACCCTGGATTTGCCTCCAAACCGGCCAGACTCTGCCTGCCCTGTGGTCTGGTGCTCTGGACTGTGGATGATGAAGCCTTCAGTAAAAGGTAAAAAGACTGCAACCTTGTGTCCTCGTTCTTCACTGCGCCTCTCACCATCCACACACTGGGAAGCCCTGGGGACATACTTCACCTGTGGGAAGGTATACCATCTAGCTGCCATAACATCACCCCAGCGGACCCCTAAAGCAGCGTCTGTCACCCAGACCGAATACCACAGGTGGTGTCATGAACATATCCCTTTAAAGACCTTTCCCTTTTACACGGACGTACCAGGGCCACAGACCGGGTCAGCCACTGTGACATCCCCCTGTGAACCGTAGGACCCGATACCAAGTACCCCACTGCCCTTGGGGGCGCTCCATTTGTTCTTGAAATGCCTGGCAATGGGATTAAATGTATTTTTCTGCTCCCGGCATGTGCGCTCATCTTTATCAAAATTGATGATGCTTCTGACATGCTCTCTGATGCGAGCCTCGAGTTCCCTCATTGTCTTCCCTACATATTGTAGGCCACATGTGCATTCTAGGCAGTTTATTACCCCACCTGAAAAACAATTCAGATGTTGAGAAACATAATATGTCTTACCGAAAGCATCAATGATAGTTTTCTTTAGGGTCAATATTTGACATGCCTTGCACATATTGCATGGGAAGAATCCAGGATCCTTAACCACCGTTTTGGTATTCTTTCGTTTAAAATGACTTGATACAAGATAGTCAAAGATTGATGTAGCCTTCTTATACCCGAGGGATGCCCGAGGTGTTAAAAATTCCCTAAGGTCACAGTCAGAATTACAAATATTCCAGTGTTTATTGAGGATCCCTGTCATTGCCTCCCAATCCTCATGATACTCTGTTATGAATCTGATTAGATTTTGAGGATTGTGGTGTTTCGAGACCAGGATTTCCTTTCTATTTATTCTCAGAGTGATGTTATATGCTATTTGAATCATTCTCTTAGGATAGTTTCTTTCAGAAAGTCTCACTTTCAATTCTTGAGCCCTCATTATCATATAATTAGTCAAATAGTTACAGGTGTTGCACGCCAAAAAAGACTTAAAACACACTCACATCTTCATTAAAAATATATGATGGATCTTCGGCATCCCTGAGCCTAGGGGCCAGATAAACAGGCCAGATTGCCCTCATTATTAGCTGCCTCATTGAGCCTCTTGTCCCCTGTGCAGTCATACCGACTGCACATGCTGTACGGTATATCCAACCCTGGCACAGCCGCTGTGGTCTGACTCAGGCGGGCCCCCTCACACCTTGGGGCCCCATAGCAGTCACATCGCCTGCCGCCATTGGCAGTACGCCACTGCAGATAACACAGGTAACCCATAGTAATCCTTGTAGGGAATAACAGTGTAATCATAATTCTGGCGCACTAGTTTAGGGTCGGTTCTAATTAGCAATCGTTCTAATGCAGGATTTAATTTGAACACTGCACCGATTATATGAGGCTGACATCTTCAAATTAGATGTTTTGATGCTTGTAGTCATCAGCATTTAAAATTTTACTTTTGCCTACAATGATTCTGAAGTATTAGTGGGTGTATTTGACTGTGAATTTATGGGGACAGCAGTCATAATCCCTTGCATGGTTTATATTTCCCCTATGTCATTATCCAGACTGGGTTTTGAGTCCTGTTTTCCCTTTTTCCTGCTCTGGTCTTATCATTAGCCTCTGTCTGGGTTCAGGTTGGCTATTTATCGCCACTGCTTCCTGCAGGCGATGTCAGTTATAGTTTTTGCCTAGTGCTGCTGTAGCTGACTCTGATTGCTCTTATTTGTCCTGCTGCGTTTGCTGTCTGAACCTGCATCTCTGTTTTCCCCTATTCCCGTCTTGACTCTGTGTTTCCCTTTACTGTGCTGATTTCCTGATTTTGATTTGGCTTGTATTCTGACCTGCTTCTGTCTTTTGTCTTATCGCTCCTGACTGTTACTGGCTTGTCTCTGACCGTGAGTTTGCTTATTCGTTTGTTACTGCACTACAGTCTAGGATTTGACCCAGCTTGTTATGACTAGTGTTGAGCATTCCGATACTGCAAGTATCGGGTATCGGCCGATACTTGCTGTATCGGAATTCCGATACAGAGTTCCGATATTTTTGTGATGTCGGAAATCGGTATCGGAGTGTGCGGTGCGTATGGTTCCAAGGGTCTGGAGGAGAGGAAACTCTCCTTCAGGCCCTGGGATCCATACTAATGTAAAAAATAAAGAATAAAAATAAAAAATATGGCTATACTCACCCCTCCGAAGAACCCTGGCTGTCACCGCTGCAAGCGTCTGCCTCCGTTCCTGAGAATGTAGTGAGTGAAGGACCTTCGATGACGTCGTGGTCAGGTGAGCGGTCACATGAGCGGTCAGGTGACCGGCCACCTGACCGCGACGTCATCGAAGGTCCTTCACTCTCTGCAATTCTCAGGAACGGAGGCGGACGCTTGCAGCGGTGACAGCCAGGGTCCTTCGGAGGGGTGAGTATAGCCATATTTTTTATTTTTATTCTTTATTTTTTACATTAATATGGATCCCAGGGCCTGATGGAGAGTTTCCTCTCCTTCAGACCCTGGGAACCATCGAGGATACATTCCGATATTTGTGTCCCATTGACATCTATTGGTATCGGGTATCGGTATCGGCAAGATCCGATATTTTGCCGGTATCGGCCGATACCATCCGATACCGATACTTTCAAATATCGGAAGGTATCGCTCAACACTAGTTATGACTATTCTGCTGCCATCTGTGGTAGCCTCACTGCTGCACTGCAGGCCAGCTCTGTTTAGGTACAGTCCTGCTTCCACTCTACTGCCATCTAGCGAAGCCTGCACCTACCTGCATTGCAGCAACGTGACACCCTTCATCTATATACCTATAGGAATCAGTGGGTCACATTATCAAATTCTTTTTGTGACCCACTATACACCCATCATGGATGTATGTACAGTGATTTTAAACATTAGATTTTAACACTAATGGAATAAAAGTTACATTTTAGTTACACATATCTTTTTTCTTTTTCTGTATTGTTTTCACTATCTGTTGGCTGTGTACACCCATGTGTAACTCTATTTTTTGGGGATGGACTACTCCCCCCCCCGGTGGCCTGCTTGTGTAATTGCATTGCTGCTGAGTCAGCTGATGTTGGTGGCGACCACTCCCACCATCCTTCAAGAGGTCACCTGATGCATCAGCTGACTGTCGGTGTTAGAGTTCATTCTGCAGTGACCAAGCTGGGAAAAGCTAGGAGCAGTTTTTCTTCAGCTGAGTCTGGTGTTTCATTCCTGCTGTGCTTCGCAGCAGTGAGCTAAGTGTTGTTTTCCTTTACCTTGTCTGTCATACCTTCCCTTTGTGTTGTATTAGTGCAGCGGTGGGACCAGTGTCCTCACTTGCCAATTCCCTACCTAGGGATAGGTGCAGGGCAAGCAAGGGCTTAGGTATCCTGCTCGGCGACAGGTTGAAAAAACCTGTATATAGATGTCAGGGAGATCAGGGCACATCCTTAGGAGAGTGCCGGAGGTATCCATTTCCCTGTTCCCTATCGCAGGGCCCACCGTTATAATTGTGTCCACGGTGTTCCCTTGTTTGTTGTACTGTTGGTGACCGACCTACGGTTGGGTCATTTCATACTGGGTCAGTCACATCGTGACAATAGAATAGACATATACACATAGAATAGATGTGTGTATATATATATATATATATATATATATATATATATAGATAGATATATAGATATATCTATATATATCTATATATATCTATATCTATATATATATATATATATATATATATATATATATATATATATATATATATACATATATATATATATATATATATATATATGTGTGTGTGTATATACAGTGCCTTGCGAAAGTATTCGGCTCCCTGGACGTTTTCAACCTTTTCCCACATATCATGCTTCAAACATAAAGATACCAAATGTAAATTTTTGGTGAAGAATTAACAACAAGTGGAACACAATTGTGAAGTTGAACGAAATGTATTGGTTATTTTAATTTTTTGTGGAAAATCAAAAACTGAAAAGTGGGGCATGCAATAATATTCGGCCCCTTTACTTTCAGTGCAGCAAACTCACTCCAGAAGTTCATTGTGGATCTCTGAATGATCCAATGTTGTCCTAAATGCTTAAGGCCGGAGTAACACTAGTCTGTAATACGGACGAGTGCTATGCGATAAAAAAATCGCATAACACTCGGACCAATGTTAATCTATGGGGCAGCTCCTATCATGCGTTTTTTCTCGTCCGTATTACGCTTGTGAGTGAAATCGCAGCATGCTGCGACTGTCTGCGTATCTCAGCTGAGAAACGCCAATGCAAGTCTATGGGTGTGTGAAAAAAATCGCACAGCACACGGACCAAGCGTGAGACTTGCGAGAAATTCTCAGGCATTGGGCAGGTGACAGGAAAGGCTCAGCCATTATTTGCTCATTTTGCAAGTGTGTGAGAAAATCTCAACATACGGATGAGAAAAAAAAGCATCCTGGCATTGCACACGGATGAGATACGGATCACCATACGGAGAACATTTGTGCGATTCTCAGCAGGCAAAATGGGACAGATTTTTTATACATTGTGTGTGACTCCAGCCTAATGATGATAAATATAATCCACCTGTGTATCAACCTAAGTCTCCGTATCAATGCACCTGCTCTGTTATAGTCTCAGGGTTCTGTTTGAAGCACAGAGAGCATCATGAAGACCAAGGAACACAACAGGCAGGTCCGTGATACTGTTGTGGAGAAGTTTAAAGCCGCATTTGGATACAAAATGATTTCCAAAGCTTTAAACATCCCAAGGAGCACTGTGCAAGTGATCATATTGAAATGGAAGGAGTATCATACCACTGCAAATCTACCAAGACCCGGCCGTCCCTCTAAACTTTCATCTCAAACAAGGAGAAGACTGATCAGAGATGCAGCCATGAGGCCCATGATCACTCTGGATGAACTGCAGAGATCTACATCTGAGGTGGGACAGTTCGTCCATAGGACAACAATCAGTCGTATACTGCACAAATCTGGCCTTTATGGAAAAGTGGCAAGAAGAAAGCCATTTCTCAAAGATATCCATAAATAGTGTTGTTTAAAGTTTGCAACAAGCCACCTGGGAGACACACCAAACATGTGGAAGAAGGTGCTCTTGTCAGATTAAACAAAAATCAAACTTTTAGGCAACAATGCCAAACGATATGTTTGGCGTAAAGGCAACACAGCTCATCACCCTGAATACACCATCCCCACTGTCAAACATGGTGGTGGCAGCATCATGGTTTGGGCCTGCTTTTCTTCAGCAGGGACAGGGAAAATGGTTAAAATTGATGGGAAGATGGATGGAGCCAAATACAGGACCATTCTTGAACAAAACCTGTTGGAGTCTGCAAAGGACCTGAGACTGGGACGGAGATTTGTCATCCAACAAGACAATGATCCTGAACATAAAGCAAAATTTACAATGGAATGGTTCACAAATAAACGTATCCAGGTGTTAGATTGGCCAAGTCAAAGTCTAGACCTCAATCCAATCGAGAATCTGTGGAAAGAGCTGAAAACTGCTGTTCACAAACGATCTCCATCAAACCTCACTGAGCTCGAGCTGATTGCCAAGAAAGAATGGGCAAGAATTTCAGTCTCTCGATGTACAAAAAATTGATAGAGACATACCCCAAGCGACTTGCAGCTGTAATCACAGCAAAAGGTGGTGCAACAAAGTATTAAGTTAAAGTGGCCGAATAATATTGCACTCCCCCTTTTCAGTTTTTGAAATACAGTGTGTGTACAAATTACTGGACATATATTTAATTAGCCCCCTCAACTATTACCCCACTTGCCACCGTGGGAAGTCCAAGGCTAAGTGCCAGAATTGGTGTATCTTAGAGATGTGCCTTTTCTGGGGTGGCTGAGAGCTGATGTATTTAGCCGGGGGCAGTATCCATGGCCCCTTCCTAGGCTATTAATATCAGCCTGCAGCTGTCTGCAAGGCCCTATTTTAATAGCCAGTAAAGGCTAATTATACAGCTGTGTGCTGATATTAATAGTCTGGGGAGCTCCATGGGTATTACCCCCTTCCCAGGCTATAAACATCTGCCTCCAGTCGCCGGCTTTCCCTCTGCTTGTTATGAAAATTGTGCAGGAGTTCACACCATTTTTTTCTGAAAAAATCGTAGACTTGCGGTGATGCGCCCCCTGGTGGAATAAACTCATATGAACTCTAGCGTGAGAAAATATTCAGGAAAAATTCCCTTGCTAGAGTTCATATGAGTGTATACCAGCAAGGGGCGCATCCCCGCAAGTTTACGATGATAAGTTCCCCTGCTTTCAATTAATTCCCCAGCTTTTACAGTCAGGAGCACAGCTGCATTAGCAGGCTCCTGGCTGTAAAATTATTTAACCCCTTCAGATGGATTTACAGCGTGGGACGTGACTTAGTGCCAGAAAGGTATGGGATATTGCTGCTTTTTTTCTTTTTAAAGAATGAGGGTCTTCAGGTGGATTAAGTGTAAAATAAAAATTTTACAACCCCTGGTGTGTTTTTATTTCAATAAAATACGTTATTCTTATTGTGTGTGTATTATTAACTCTTTAATATTGAAATGAAGGAAAAGATGGAGTTCAAGTCCATACATAAATCTTATTTATTTTACAAAGGTAACAACCATAGCCAAAGACATACAAAGATAGTATTTTCAAGTAAACATTATATATACAAATACAAAAAGAGGGTGAATGGTAGCAAAAGATGGAAACAGACACTTTATGGGAAATCCTAATGCCCAGTAATTAACTCTTAAAGTGCATAGTGCAATGAAATCAAAGGGTCAAGGACCAGGTAGTGTGAGGCTCCCCTACCGATCTATCAAGCTAATTTAATATAAGTATAACTAGCCCTGCGCACAGGCTAAATGACCCAGATCAGGTCAATAATCCACAAGCCAGATAGAGGGAACCGCCATAAATAAATCCATATCGGTCCTTACCCAGATGATAGGCAACTAGTATACCTTACGCAGTGGCCCCAGCGCGCGTTTCGCGTCAGCTTCGTCAGCTGTTTTCCAGTATGCTATATGGTAAAATCAATGGTGTCATTCAAAAGTACAACACATCCTGCAAAAAAAAACCCCTCACACAGCCATATAGATGGAAAAATAAAAAAGTTATGGCTCTTGGAAAAGGGGAGCAAAAAATTAAAGAGCAAAATTGGAAAATTGCAAGATTGTGAAAGGAGAAGGTATTAACCCCTTCATGACCCCAGCTTTTTTTCGTTTTTGCATTTTTGTTTTTCACTCTCCTCCTTCTCAGAGCCATAACTTTTTTAATTTTCCATCAATATGATCATGTGATGGCTTATTTTTTGCAGGACAAGTTCTACTTTTGAATGACATGATTGGTTTTAGCATGTCGTGTACTAGAAAGTGGGAAAACAAATTCCAAGTGCGGTGAAAGTGCAATCCCACACTTGTTTTTTGTTTGGCTTTTTTGCTAGGTTCACTAAATGCTGAAACTGACCTGCCATTATGATTCTCCAAGTCATTATGAGTTCATAGACACCTAACATGTCTAGGTTATTTTTTATCTAAGTAGTAAAAAAAATTCCAAACTTAGCTAAAAAAAAAAAATTGCACAATTTTCCGATACCCGTAGCGTCTGCAATTTTTCGTGATCTGGGGTCGGTTGAGGGCTTATTTTTTGTGTGCTGAGCTGTCAATTTTAATTATGCCATTTTGGTGCAGATACGTTTTTTTCATCGCCCGTTATTGCATTTTACTGCAATGTCACGGCGACCAAAAAAACATAATTCAGGCGTTTCATTTTTTTTCTCACTATGCTGATAAGTGATCAGGTTAATCCATTTTTTTAATGATAGATTGGGCGATTCTGAACATGGCGATACCAAAGATGTGTATGTTTGTTATTTTTTTCATATTTTTTTAAACATTTTTTTTTTACTTTTCCCATGCTTCAATAGCCTCCATGGGAGGCTAGAAGCTTGCACAACTCGATCGGCTCTGCTACATAGGAAGCATAGATCGCTCCTATGTAGCTAAATTACTGCATTGCTATGAGCGCAGACCACAGGGTGGCACTCACAGCAATCCGGCATCAACAACCATAGAGGTCTTCAATAGACCTCTTGTTGTAATGCCGACGCATCGCTGACCCCCGATCACGTGACGGGGTCAGCAATGCGCTCATTTCCAGCCAGATGGCCGGAAGCGGTAGTTAAATGCCACTGTCAGCGTTTGGCAGCGGCATTTAAATAGTTAATAGCAGCGGGTGAATCGCGATTCCACCCTCCGCTATTGCAGGCACATGTCAGCTGTCACAAAGCGTCGGCGCAATGTACCGACGGACAGTGGTGATTTTCTGCACAACATGGGCAGCGGACGCAGTGTTTCAACGCGTCCGCTGCCCATAGTAAACTCCCAGAGAGGAGGGGGTGGAGTTACGGCCGGGCATGCGCAGTTTAAAATGCAGGACACGACGTGCGAAAAAACGTTCCCTTAAACGTTTTTTCACTGCAACGGTCTACCAAATATCGACACATCCAGTGCACGAGGGACACGATCCATCGGCAATACAAGTCTATGGGAAAAAAACGCATCCTGTGGGCACATTTGCAGGATGCGTTTTTTTCCCAAAACGACGCATTGTGACGGATCTAAAAAGATCGAAGTGTGAAAGTAGCCTAAGTTTTAACCGAGACACTTTTTTACTATATATTTTTTACCACAGTTTGTTATTAAGTGCATACTTGTATGTATATATATATATATATATATATATATATAATGTATTTTGAACACAAGTAGTTGAATATATACACACCATGTCCAAACCATCATTAACCGAGTGGCAAATATCACCTGGCCAGTATCTATGGAATTGTTTTCTATGCAGCACTGAATCAGAGATTGCTGTACACTAGCGATCCTTATGTTTAATTAACCCCTTTCTGACCTCGGATGGGATAGAACATCAGACGTCAGATCCCCTGCTTTGATGCAGGCTCCGGCGGTGAGCCCACATCAAGCCGCGACATGTCTGCTGTTTTGAACAGCTAACATGTGCGTGCAATAGCGGCGAGAGGAATCGCGATCCACCCGCCGCTATTAACTAGTTAAATGTCGCTGTCAAACGCTGACAGCGGCATTTAACTACCGTTTCCGGCCGCGCGGTCGGAAATGCGCTCATCTCCGACTCTCGTCACATGATTGGGGGTCAGCGATGCGTCGCCATAACAACCAGAGATCTCCGTGAGACCTCTATGGTTGTTGATTCCTGCTTGCTATGAGCACCACCCTGTTGTCAGCATTCTTAGCAAAGGAAGAAATTCTACTACATAGAGGCGATCTATGCTTCGCCTCTATGTAGCAGAACCGATCGAGTTGTGCCAGCTTCTAGCCTCCCATGGAGTCTATTGAAACACGGCAAAAGTAAAACAAAGTTTAAAAAAATATGAAATAAATAAAAAAGTATAAAAGTTTAAATCACCCCCCTTCGCCCCATTCAAAATAAAACAATAAAAATAAAATCAAATATACACATATTTGGTATCGCTGCGTTCAGAATTGCCCGATCTATCAATAAAAAAGGATTAACCTGATCGCTAAACGGCATAGTGAGAAAAAAATTCGAAACCCCCAAATTACGTTTTTTTGGTCGCCGTGACATTGCATTAAAGTGCAATAACAGGCAATCAAAAGAACATGTCTGCATCAAATTGGTAAAACAAAAACCGTCAGCTCGCCTCACAAAAAATAAGCCCTCACCCGACCCCAGATTACGAAAAATGGAGACGCTACAGGTATCAGAAAATGGTGCAATTTTTTTTTAGCAAAGTTTGGAATTCTTTTTCACAACTTAGATAAAAAATAACCTAGACATCTTTGGTGTCCATGAACTCATAATGACCTGTAGAATCATAATGGCAGGTCAGTTTTAGCATTTAGTGAACCTAGCAAAAAAGCCAAACAAAAAACTCGCATGGGATTGCACTTTTTTTGCAATTTCACCGCACTTGGAATTTTTTTCCCATTTTCTAGTACACGACATGCTAAAACCAATGATGTCATTCAAAAGTACAACTCGTCCTACAAAACTAAGTTCTCACATGGCCATATTGACGGAAAAATTAAAAAGTTATGGTTCTGGGAAGGAGGGGAGTGGAAAACAAAAACACGGAAAAACGGAAAATCCCAAGGTCATGAAGGCGTTAACCAGTGGCACACAGAAATAATTGCTAAATGAGCGAGTGATCTAAGCATAGTTGAAACAATTCCCATCGGTGATCCTCAATCCTAGCACATGTGCAATCAATCAGCGGCATGCAGGCTTAATTGGGAAAAGAGGAGGCAAGCTACAAAAAGACGGGCTGCCAGTGGAGGGGACAGCCCTGACGAAGAGAGGAGGCACCTCTCGAAACGCGTTGGCAATTGTCCCAACCGAGCTCCTGTCCCTGCCATTTTGTGACGTCACACTAAGCTCCACCCCCTTACCACGCCGCATCCTCAGCGCTGCTTCCGGCCGGAGCACGCGAGCTGCTGGCGTCCCTCTACGCTTAGCAGAGGTTTTCTTGTAACACCGCTTTATGTGGTCACACTCTCTCTTGCCGGCGGTGGCCCTGGGCGCAGCAATACCGGACCACTGGCCAAATACCCCACGGGATCTGCAAAGCACGCTATAGCACCAACGATATCACAAGTAAGTGCACGGCAGCAACATTTAACAATCTTAGGTGCACCTCATCTCTAGATATATGTGGTATATTCTGACCAATATATACATTTCAGCAGCCTCACCAGTCAGCTGAAATCCTTGATTGATCTATACACACCGCACCACAAATGCTAGAACAAGTGCGTAAAAGCAACTAATATTCTGCTGTAGATTGAGAGCACTCTACTTTTATACACTTTGACTATATCTCAGTTTTAGCGCAGTGATTATATACATATCTATTACCATACCAGGCCACTTCTAAGGCCGGAGTCACACATGCGAGAAACACGTCCGTGTCTCGCATGTGAAAAGCAAGCTCTGGCGCCGGCACTTCGGAGCGGAGTGTGCGGCCGCACAGCAACACATGGAGCTGCACGCTCCACTCCCAAGTGCCAGCGCCAGAGCTTGCTTTTCACATGCGAGACACGGACGTGTTTCTCGCATGTGTGACTCCGGCCTAACAGGTATTAACACACAACCTGTTCTGATCACCAGCAGCATCTGAGCTTTTCCTCCTATTCTCTCACGGTGGCAAGCGCCAGTGTAATTAATTAATTTGAATAATTATCCCTTTAATCCGGATAGTCACACCACACAATAGTTAAAAAATACCATTCCCCTCCTGTCTGCTTTACATCAGCACCATTTGTAAAATGCTCTTTTATTTTGTTACTGTGTTAGAAGCTTTAACATGGCAGCAATATTTTTTCCTTTTTTTCAAGGAAATTATCAAAACTTATTTTTTTAGGCACCTATCCAGGTTTGAAGTGACTTTGGCGGCTAAGTGTACTTTCACACTTCCGTCGGTATGGGGCCATCGCCATGCGTCGGCCCGACATACCGACGGATGTTGTGAAATAAATGAACAACGGGGGCAGCGGATGCAGTTTTTCAACGCATCCGCTGCCCCATTGTAATGTCTGGGGAGGAGGGGGCGGAGTTCCGGCCGCGAATGCGCGATCGGAAATGGCAGACACGTCGCACAATAAAAGCTACATGGAACGTTTTTTTTGTGCCGACGGTCCGCCAAAACACGACGCATCCGTGTGGCCATATGTCGCAATGTGTCGCTAATGCAAGTCTATGGAGAAAAAACGCATCCTGCGGGCAACTTTGCAGGATGCGTTTTTTCTCCAAAACGACGCATTGCGACGTAGGCACTTTGACGGAAGTGTGAAAGTAGCCTTATCTAATGGAAAACTCCCAAAAGTGATACCATTTTAAGAACCGCACCCCTCAATGTATTCAAAACTGCTGTCGGGAAGTTTATTAACCCTTCAGGGGCTTTTCAGGAATTATTGCAAAGCGGCATGACAGGAAAGAAAAATTTTATTGCGAACGTCTGAACTGACCACTATAACTGGCAGACTCTGAGGCCATTAATTGGCTTTGATATGCCATAGCAACCATCAGGACCACACAATTATGATCTCCAGGTACCAATGAGATTATAAAGGAAGCCCAACACCTTGTTAACTATCTAGATGCCGTTATTGACTGTAGCAGCTAAGGAGTTAAATGTCTATGGATGGTGCCAACTTTGTCTGAGTAGTTGTGGCCGAGTGGTTAAGGCGATGGACTTGAAATCCATTGGGGTTTCCCCGCGCAGGTTCAAATCCTGCCGACTACGTCTATGTTCCTACAGCTTTTTTTTTCGGCCTTACTAACTATGTTACTATAGGTTCTGTAGAAGGACGTAGATCTGGGGATTTATTATGATGGAATATAGGCTGAACTAGATGGACAAATGTCTTTTTTCGGCCTTACTAACTAACTATGTAACACTGATTGTGACTGATGCAGCAGAATGTCAGCTATAGTGTCCAGCTGACAACTGCTGCATGTCACCTGTTCAGGGATGCTATTCTCTTACATCTCAGGTCAGCTGTTGGTCGTTAAGGGGTTAAATGTAAAACGTGGACATGGGCCACTTACAAGACCTGACCTGGAGGGAAAGTTCTGCCCCACTGCCTTCCTACACATCTTGTCAAAAATAAAAGCCCATATCGGGTATTCCTAAATCTGACTTGGTCAAATAACTTGACTCTGTCCACACATTTATTTTTCATTGTAACCACAGCTGTGACTGTAATTACCATGTTCTCCAGAGGGTTCATTATGTCTCCAGACACATCCTGGGGACACGTAATGATCCTCGTACATGATCCCCCTCACTGCCTCACATTATATTCAGTATATGACTAAACATGTATACACCCAATATACGGTATGTGAAAAGTTACTGGGACTAAAGTTTTTATGACACCTCATTCTAAATCCATAGCCATTAATATAGAGATGGTCTCCCCTTTGCATCTATAACAGCTTCCACTCTTCTGGGAACGACTTCTGCAAAAGCTTGGAGATGTCTATGGAATTTTTTGTCGATCCACCCAAAAGACCATTTGTGAGGTCAGACACTGATGTTGGCCCAGAGAACCTGACACACAATCTGAATTCTAGTTCATCCCAGAATTGGATGGTGTTGAGGTCAGGGATCTATAAATCTAGTCAAGTTTTTCCAGACCAAACACTGCCAACGATGTCTGTATGGACCTTCCTTTTTACACTGACGTACAGTCACTGGGCACATGTAAGAGGGTGTGACAGGTAATGTCAGATGCCTTTACCCCTAAAGACAACGTCTGCAGGAACTGTACAAGAATACATTTTAGAATATGGTTTTATTGTATTATATGAGAACATGAAACTCCATTGAATCTCATAGGCACTAGTATGCACAGTAAATTTATTGTAATGTGGTGAATGTATAATATATTTTATGTAAAACATTTAGGGAAAGTATAGGATATAGGTATTGCTAGAGTTTCAGAGATAGGTTAGGAATGGGAAAGGTGCAGCTGCGGACACATTGGATACAGAAAATAAATTGCATAGGCTAGGACAAAGGTAATTGTTCTGGAACATCTCTAACATGGGAGGGACAGGGTTAGATAAAAAGGGGAGCACTTCCTGATTAGAGTTAGAGATTAGATAGAAGTGAAGTGATAGCAGAAGTTCAAGGTCAGAGGGATGGAAGGCACAAACAATTATAGACTGTTTGAGAACATGAGAATGGCAGCAACAAACTTCAGCCAACCTTCCTGGAACATCTGGGGCCTATGGCCTGAATTAGACACAGAGAAGCATGCCTTAATCTCTTTCCACAAGAGAGAGCCGGACCGGAAATTGCATGTGGGAGTTGGATCGGTATTCATGGAAACTGTGAAGCCGGACGGAGTATCCCAGGGGCCAGAGATGCCAGTGAGGAAATGGATAGCTCAAACTGAAGGTACCATAACTATGACAACATTTTCTGCAGTAACAACTATTGATCTTGGACTGCCCAGTAAAGTTAATCTGTCTGAAAAGGACTGGGTGCCCCCTATTGAATGTGCGCCTGTTCCTGGATCCGGAATCATGGAGACAGCGGAGGCCTGCAGCTGAAACGTCAGTGTTATGCAGCACATAGACATCACATGGGAGTCTGGACCCCATTTAATTGTGGGGTGCCGGGCTGTGAGAACACAAAAGCCCATCGCCCATGACTACCACCATGTGCACCTTACACAAAGAAAAGGGCATTCCACAATCTGTTACCAAAAAGTTGGAAGTGAAGTTATTACTGTGCGTACGTGATAAAACAGTTTGAAAAATTAACAAAAACTAGTTTTTCATTGACTGATTTCCCAATATAATAAGCTTTTGTTGGTTACTTCTTCTGCACAGTAATAATCTATTGTAAGGATAAAGTTCAGAATGACTTTGCAAAAAAAGGGTGTTGCCTCCCTTTACCGTGAGCTGGACATTACATTCACATAGCTCTTTATTTACTCTGGGGTATTTGCTTATTTTATTTTTATCTTGGGTTATGCTTTTATTTAGTTTCTAAGGCAGTTTGAAATCTTTCCACATCTTCTAAGTAAAGAATATGGTCAGCATTCGACCTTTGCCTTGTCACGTACAATCCCGCTCAGCTGCACACATGGAATATCCAAGTTACACAACTCACCCAGCTGAATCACTTTCACATTTGGGTTCTTGGAGGACAAATTCTTCAATTTCTGGAAAAAGAAGACACATAATATTTAGCTGTACTCTAAATCTACGGGACTGACCGAGACCTTCACTTTTATAATAACACCTCTCTAAATGTGCACCTCTTGAGAAGTCCACTTACTGTCTAGTGCACATTTTTCTGCGATAAGATTTTCAATGACCTTTTATTTCTGGTTAATTTTTTTCTGTGTGTATTGATCTCATTATTATTAATTATTTGTAAAGCACCATTTATTCCAAAGTGCTGTACATAATGGCAGAGCTGTAGGAGATAGGAGCAAAATATAGGGTCTTATCAGAGAAGTATGACAGGTGGTAAATTCAAAATTACACTCCCCTTCTATGAATACCTAAAAAGCGTGTAAAAAAGCACATCATTTGCAGCAGATCTACGAGTCAGTAAATGACCATAAGATATCCAGGACAGAAACGAGAGGTTTGTGGACGGTTTCCGTGCTTGCTAATAAATGATGAGACCTATATCCCAGAATGTCCAGTACTTGCAGTCTTTTCTGATGAAGTCCTTTGTACTTTGAAACGCATAGAATAAACCACTATCCATTTGACATTCTGGGATATTTGTCTCATCATTTATCAGCAAGCTCGGAAACCATCCGCAAATCTCTCCTTTCTGTCCTAAATGTGCTGTACATCAAAGTTTACATAGAAAATACATGAATAAAATAGAGTGAACAAACTAACGTTGTCAGACCGGTACAGAGGACGAGCGTGAGAGCTCAGCTTTTACCTGGCTTCCAGGAGACCCTGGATCTCGGCAAGTAGCAAAAATCTTTTCTGGAGGATTTTGGCATTTCAGAAACTGTTGAACAAATTCAAAACCGATCCCTCTGTTAGAGCCGGTTATCAGGACAGATGTAACCTTAAACTCCGACATGGCTTTGGTGAAATCCTCAGTGATCAGAAGCTGCAGTCTTCTAGGCTGCTTTCTGCAGGAAGCAAATATAAAGTCACCTTCAAACGAAGTCTATCAGAGTTAACTCTTTCCTGGGGATTCTTACAGTGCATTATCTAGGTTTTCTGGCAACAAGGGCAAGAATTCAGTTTCACCTTCCCCCGAGCACATATGCGATTTACACACTGAGGGCTCATGCCCACTTGCGATGAATTCGGACGAATTCAATCCGATAAAAAATCATATTGAATTTGGACCAATATTAAGCTATGATTGTGTGCTCATCTGCGTTTTTTTTTTTCCAGCTCGGATCAGATCACGATCGGGCTGGAAAAAAAATCGCAGCATGCTGCGATTGTAATCTGAAAACGGATCGCATCATGCGAGTGCTGTGCGATTTTTGCACATCGGTGTCCTTTGAAAAGCCGGCATTTCATATGCAGGCACTGTACTGTAAAAACACACTGACAGGTTCAAATAGGAAAGATAGAATAGATATATACACATAGAATACATATATACTGTGTGTGTGTATATATATATATATATATATATATATATTATATAAAGCTGAATGTGTGTGTGTGTGTGTATGTATCTACAGTATGTATGTCTGTATGTACGGGATTGGCATCTGCACCGTCGCAGCTACAGCCACAAAATTTTGCACATTTCAAAAACCTGACCTGCACATCCAAACATAGACTGAGTGTGAACAGGTGCTGAACCCAGAGTCGCCAACTCGTATATAGTTAAATAAACAGGGCAGCACACTGCAGCGCCAAAACATGTAAACTTGAAAAAACGAAATTTGAACTGCATTACTGCACTAGAAATATGAAAAATGAGAGCTTTTAGCGCACAAAAATGGCCAATTTTATGTGTACCTCGTAGCCACGTTAAGGCATCTCTCTTATACGAGGTCCTAAGTTTGACCTACCTCACTGAGAATAAACGTCTCCATCTGAATGGGTACATGCAAAAACCTCTTCTTGGACTCAAATTCTCTCTCTATGTGGAGGGGTATTGGACCTACTATAATTAAAACACCTGAAGCTAGGAGGCGGGGAGTGCACGATCAGAAGGCTAGAGAATACATTTCAAAAACCTGACCTGCACATCCAAACATAGACTGAGTGTGAACAGGTGCTGAACCCAGAGTCGCCAACTCGTATATAGTTAAATAAACAGGGCAGCACACTGCAGCGCCAAAACATGTAAACTTGAAAAAACGAAATTTGAACTGCATTACTGCACTAGAAATATGAAAAATGAGAGCTTTTAGCGCACAAAAATGGCCAAACGTCTCCATCTGAATGGGTACATGCATACATGTCGACTCTGGGTTCAGCACCTGTTCACACTCAGTCTGTTTGGATATGCAGGTCAGGTTTCAGGTGTTTTAATTATAGTAGGTCCAATACCCCTCCACATAGAGAGAGAATTTGAGTCCAAGAAGAGGTTTTTGCATGTACCCATTCAGATGGAGACGTTTATTCTCAGTGAGGTAGGTCAAACTTAGGACCTCGTATAAGAGAGATGCCTTAACGTGGCTACGAGGTACACATAAAATTGGCCATTTTTGTGCGCTAAAAGCTCTCATTTTTCATATTTCTAGTGCAGTAATGCAGTTCAAATTTCGTTTTTTCAAGTTTACATGTTTTGGCGCTGCAGTGTGCTGCCCTGTTTATTTAACTATATACGAGTTGGCGACTCTGGGTTCAGCACCTGTTCACACTCAGTCTATGTTTGGATGTGCAGGTCAGGTTTTTGAAATGTATTCTCTAGCCTTCTGATCGTGCACTCCCCGCCTCCTAGCTTCAGGTGTTTTAATTATAGTAGGTCCAATACCCCTCCACATAGAGAGAGAATTTGAGTCCAAGAACAGGTTTTTGCATGTACCCATTCAGATGGAGACGTTTATTCTCAGTGAGGTAGGTCAAACTTAGGACCTCGTATAAGAGAGATGCCTTAACGTGGCTACGAGGTACACATAAAATTGGCCATTTTTGTGCGCTAAAAGCTCTCATTTTTCATATTTCTAGTGCAGTAATGCAGTTCAAATTTCGTTTTTTCAAGTTTACATGTTTTGGCGCTGCAGTGTGCTGCCCTGTTTATTTAACTATATACGAGTTGGCGACTCTGGGTTCAGCACCTGTTCACACTCAGTCTATGTTTGGATGTGCAGGTCAGGTTTTTGAAATGTATTCTCTAGCCTTCTGATCGTGCACTCCCCGCCTCCTAGCTTCAGGTGTTTTAATTATAGTAGGTCCAATACCCCTCCACATAGAGAGAGAATTTGAGTCCAAGAAGAGGTTTTTGCATGTACCCATTCAGATGGAGACGTTTATTCTCAGTGAGGTAGGTCAAACTTAGGACCTCGTATAAGAGAGATGCCTTAACGTGGCTACGAGGTACACATAAAATTGGCCATTTTTGTGCGCTAAAAGCTCTCATTTTTCATATTTCTAGTGCAGTAATGCAGTTCAAATTTCGTTTTTTCAAGTTTACATGTTTTGGCGCTGCAGTGTGCTGCCCTGTTTATTTAACAAAATTTTGCACAGTCACACGTCTGGACCCTGAGAGCGTCATAGGCTATGTTGTGAGGTGAAATTTTAACCCCGCGCGTTCCAATTCACCAAACAATTTTGTCTCTATCTACATAATGGGGAGAGGAAAAGTGTTGGAGGCAAATTGGCAGCTGACAGATGTGAACAAGGGGGTCTTAAAGAATGAGAGCGATGGCGCCAAAGAGTATATACCGTACAGTTGCTAAGGTGGGGCCCCGACATGGGATACTCACCACACACGGGGATATGAACACACACACAAAATGTGCCACACACTACCACGTGCTTGAACACATATACCACCCTCAGCACACATTTCATCACACATACACCAACCTCGCAACATAACAGTCGAAACACAAATGTCGCCACTCAAAACTCGTCACGCGCAAAATTCACCACATGCAAAACCCACCACATGCAAAACCCGCCACACGTGCAAAACTCACCTCATGGAAAACTCGCCACATGCAAAACTTGCACACGTGGAAAAATTGCCACATGCACAAAAGTTGCAACACATGCAAAAATTGCCTCACACAAAGCTTGCACATACTCAAAACGCACCACACATAAAATTTGCCATGGGCAAAACTTGCCATGCGCAAAACCTGCTGCACACAACTTGCTACACTAACCTGTCACATGCAACGCGACACACAAAAAGTTGCTACACGCATGTCGCCACACAACTCAACACACACAACTTGACACATGAAACTCGCCCTAAACCACACACAAGTCTGGTATTATCCTTCAAAAATAAAAATCTGATTAATAAACAGACAAGCTACAAGAGAAACAAATGTACCATATAGGAAATACCGCAGCTGTCAGTCACATGACCTGTCTATTATGTGTATGTGTGAGCTGATATATACTGCCAGGGGGAGGGCTTCCTGTTGGCTGGGGATTTATCAGGCTGCCAATAGCAACCAATCACAGCTCAGCTTCTATTTTGCTACAGTTAACTAATCTGAGCTCTGATTGGTTAATAGAGGCAACAAAGGACATTCTCAGTATAGCAAATCATGTACTTTATAGAGGGGAGATGACACACAGGTATATACTATATACAGGAGGAGATGACATACAGGTTCATACTATATACAGGGGAGATGACATACAGGTATATACTATATACAGGAGAGATGACATACTGGTATATACTATATACAGGAGGAGATAGCATACAGGAATATACTTTTTACAGGGGTGATGGCATAAAGGTCTATGCTATATACAGGGGAGATGACATACAGGTATGTACTATATACAGGAGGAGATAACATACAGGAATACTATTTAAAGGGGAGATGACATACAGGCATATACTATATACAGGAGGAGATGACATACAGATATATACTATTAACAGGGGAGATGGCATACAGGCATATACTGAGGGGAAAATGACAGGTGTGAGGTCAAAATGACACATAAAACTCGCCACGTGCAAAACTCGCCATGCGCAAAACCTGCTGCACGTTGCTACACTAACCTGTCACATGCAATGCGACACACAAAAAGGTGCTACACGCCTGTCGCCACACAAATCTTATCTCACAAAAGTCGCTACATGCATGTCATCACACTCAACTCAACACACACAACTTGACACATGAAACTTGCCCTAAAACACACACAAGTCTGGTATTATCCTTCAAAAATAAAAATCTGAATAATAAACAGACAAACTACAAGAGCAACAAATGTACCATATAGGAAATACCGCAGCTGTCAGTCACATGACCTGTCTATTATGTGTATGTGTGAGCTAGTATACACTACCAGGGGCGAGGGCTTCCTGTTGGCTGGGGATTTATCAGGCTGCCAATAGCAACTAATCACAGCTCAGCTTCTATTTTGCTACAGTTAATTAATCTGAGCTCTGATTGGTTAATATAGGCAACAAAGGACATTTTCAGTATAACAAAGCTTGTACTACTGTATATACAGGGGAGATGACATACAGGTGTATATACTATATACAGGAGGAGATGACATACAGGTATCTACTATATAATTGTCTAAGGGTCTCTTCTGTCTGTCTATCTGTCTGTCACGGATATTCATTGTTCACGGCCTCTGTCTGTCATGGAAATCCAAGTCGCTGATTGGTCGCGGCAAAACAGCCACGACCAATCAGCAACGGGCACAGTCCAGAAGAAAATGGCCGCTCCTTACTCCCCGCAGTCAGTGCCCGGTGCCTGCATACTCCCCTCCGGTCACCGCTCACACAGGTTTAACGCCGGTGGTAACGGACCACGTTATGCCGCGGGTAACGCACTCCGTTACTGCCGCTATTAACCCTGTGTGTCCCCAACCTTTTATTATTGATGCTGCCTATGCGGCATCAATAGTAAAAAAATGTAATGTTAAAAATAATAAAAAAACAAAAAACCTGCTAAGTGACTTAGCGGACTTAGCGAGACCGCTAAGTCATCTGGGTAATTTCGCAATGCATCCTGGGAACGGAAGATGGCAGGCGCGAGCGGCTCAGCGGACAACGGAGGGTGAGTATAGCAGGTTTATTGTTTTTTTATTATTTTTAACAGGGATATGGTGCCCACACTGCTGTATACTACGTGGGCTGTGTTAGATACCGCGTGGCTCTGTGCTGTATACTACATAGGCAGTGTTATATACTATGTGGGCTGTGTGATATACTCTGTGGGCTGTGCTATATACTGCGTGGGCTTTGCTATATATTACGTGGCCACAGTTATATACTGCGTGGGCAGTGTTATATACTACGTGGCTGGGCAATATACTACGTGGCTCTGTACTGTATACTACGTGCCTCTGTGCTGTATACTACATAGCTGGGCAATATACTACGTGACTGGGCAAGTCTGTGTTGTATACTACGTCGCTGTGCAATATACTACATAGCTTGGCAATGTGACTGGGCAATATACTACGTGGCTGGGAAATACTACGTGGCTCTGTGCTGTATACTACGTCGCTGTGCAATATACTACGTAGCTGGGCAATATTGTTATGATCTGGTGGTTTAGGAGCAACATGGGACGAGCTCTGAAGGAAGTGGTACCTGTACTGACCGCAGTCCCTAAGCTCAACACAACACTAGAAGTAGCCGTGGGATGCTCCTGACACTCCCTAGGCACCTCGTCACAGGCGGAGAACTAACTACCCCTAAAGATAGAAGCAGGAAAACTATCTTGCCTCAGAGAAAATCCCCAAAGGATAGATAGCCCCCCACAAGTAATGACTGTGAGTGGAGAGGGAAAAGACATACACAGAATGAAACCAGGATGAGCACAGGAGGCCAGTCTAGCTAGATAGGACAGGATGGAATACTGTGCGGTCAGTATAAAACACTACAAAAAATCCACACAGAGTTTACAAAATCTCCACACCTGACTAAAGGTGTGGAGGGTAAATCTGCTTCCCAGAGCTTCCAGCTACACAGAATTAAATCATACTGACTGTTATGATCAGGTAATTCAGAACCACAATGGACATTGAAGTTCAGAGCACACAAAGTGACCTGACAATTACCAAAAACAAAGGACGAGCTCTGAGACGTGGGAACTCTGCTGACCGCAATCCCTAATCCTAACACACCACACTAGAGGTAGCCGTGGATTGCGCCTAACGCTCCCTATGCAACTCGGCACAGCCTGAGAAACTAACTAGCCCTGAAGATAGAAAAATAAGCCTACCTTGCCTCAGAGAAATTCCCCAAAGGAAAAGGCAGCCCCCCACATATAATGACTGTGAGTAAGATGAAAATACAAACACAGAGATGAAATAGATTTAGCAAAGTGAGGCCCGACTTACTGAATAGACCGAGGATAGGAAAGATAGCTTTGCGGTCAACACAAAAACCTACAAACAACCACGCAGAGGGGCAAAAAGACCCTCCGCACCGACTAACGGTACGAAGGTGCTCCCTCTGCGTCTCAGAGCTTCCAGCAAGCAAGAAAAACCAATATAGCAAGCTGGACAGAAAAAATAGCAAACAAAAATAACACAAGCAAAACTTAGCTTATGCAGGATAGACAGGCCACAGGAACGATCCAGGAGGAAGCAAGACCAATACTAGAACATTGACTGGAGGCCAGGATCAAAGCACCAGGTGGAGTTAAATAGAGCAGCACCTAACGACTTAACCTCATCACCTGAGGAAGGAAACTCAGAAGCCGCAGTACCACTCTCGACCACAGGAGGGAGCTTGGCCACAGAATTCACAACAGTACCCCCCCCTTGAGGAGGGGTCACCGAACCCTCACCAGAGCCCCCAGGCCGACCAGGATGAGCCACAGATCGGCAGCATGGACATGAATTATCTTCCTGACCATAACCTTTCCACTTAACCAGATACTGGAGTTTCCGTCTCGAAACACGAGAATCCAAAATCTTCTCCACTATATACTCCAATTCCCCTTCAACCAAAACCGGAGCAGGAGGATCAATAGATGGAACCACAGGTGCCACGTATCTCCGCGACAATGACCTATGGAACAGGTTATGGTTGGAAAAAGAAACTGGAAGAGTCAAACGAAAAGACACAGGATTAAGAACCTCAGAAATCCTATATGGACCAATGAAACGAGGCTTAAATTTAGGAGAAGAAACCTTCATAGGAATATAACGAGATGACAACCAAACCAAATCCCCAACACGAAGTCGGGGACCCACACAGCGCCTGCGGTTAGCGAAACGTTGAGCCTTCTCCTGGGACAAAGTCAGATTGTCCACTACATGAGTCCAAATCTGCTGCAACCTATCCACCACAGTATCCACACCAGGACAGTCCGAAGACTAAACCTGCCCTGGAGAGAAACGAGGGTGGAACCCAGAATTGCAGAAAAACGGCGAAACCAAAGTAGCCGAGCTGGCCCGATTATTAAGGGCGAACTCAGCCAAAGGCAAAAAGGACACCCAATCATCCTGATCAGCAGAAACAAAACATCTCAGATATGTTTCCAAGGTCTGATTGGTTCGTTCAGTCTGGCCATTTGTCTGAGGATGGAAAGCCGAGGAAAAAGACAAATCAATGCCCATCCTAGCACAAAAGGCTCGCCAAAACCTCAAAACAAACTGGGAACCTCTGTCAGAAACGATGTTCTCTGGAATGCCATGTAAACGAACCACATGCTGGAAAAACAACGGCACCAAATCAGAGGAGGAAGGCAATTTAGACAAGGGCACCAAATGGACCATCTTAGAGAAGCAATCACAAACCACCCAAATGACCGACATTCTTTGAGAGACAGGAAGATCCGAAATAAAATCCATAGAGATGTGTCCAGGGCCTCTTCGGGACCGGCAAGGGCAAAAGCAACCCACTGGCACGAGAACAGCAGGGCTTAGCCCGAGCACAAATCCCACAGGACTGCACAAAAGAATGCACATCCCGCGAGAGAGACAGCCACCAAAAGGATCTAGCCACCAAATCTCTGGTACCAAAGATTCCAGGATGACCAGCCAACACCGAACAATGAACCTCAGAGATAACTTTATTCGTCCACCTATCAGGGACAAACAGTTTCTCCGCTGGGCAACGGTCAGGACTATTAGCCTGAAATTTTTGCAGCACCCGCCGCAAATCAGGGGAGATGGCAGACAAAATTACCCCCTCTTTGAGAATACCCGCCGGCTCAGGCAAACCCGGAGAATCGGGCACAAAACTCCTAGACAGGGCATCCGCCTTCACATTTTTAGAGCCCGGAAGGTACGAAACCACAAAGTCAAAACGGGAGAAAAACAGCAACCAACGAGCCTGTCTAGGATTCAACCGTTTGGCAGACTCGAGATAAGTCAAGTTTTTGTGATCAGTCAAGACCACCACGCGATGCTTAGCTCCTTCAAGCCAATGACGCCACTCCTCGAAAGCCCACTTCATGACTAGCAACTCTCGATTGCCAACATCATAATTTCGCTCAGCAGGCGAAAATTTCCTGGAAAAGAAGGCGCATGGTTTCATCACCGAGCAATCAGAACTTCTCTGCGACAAAACAGCCCCTGCTCCAATTTCGGAAGCATCAACCTCGACCTGGAACGGAAGCGAAACATCTGGTTGGCACAACACAGGGGCAGAAGAAAAACGACGCTTCAACTCCTGAAAAGCTTCCACAGCAGCAGAAGACCAATTGACCACATCAGCACCCTTCTTGGTTAAATCAGTCAACAGTTTAGCAATGCTAGAAAAATTAGCGATGAAGCGACGATAAAAATTAGCAAAGGCCAGGAACTTTTGCAGACTCTTCAGAGATGTTGGCTGAGTCCAATCATAAATGGCCTGAACTTTAACAGGGTCCATCTCGATAGTAGAAGGAGAAAAAATGAACCCCAAAAATGAAATCTTCTGAACACCAAAGAGACGCTTTGACCCCTTCACAAACAAAGAATTAGCACGCAGGACCTGGAACACCATTCTGACCTGCTTCACATGAGACTCCCAATCATCCGAGAAGACCAAAATATCATCCAAGTATACAATCAGGAATTTATCCAGGTACTCTTGGAAGATGTCATGCATAAAGGACTGAAACACTGATGGAGCATTAGAAAGTCCGAATGGCATAACCAGGTACTCAAAATGGCCTTCGGGCGTATTAAATGCTGTTTTGCATTCATCGCCCCGTTTAATACGCACAAGATTATACGCACCACGAAGATCTATCTTGGTGAACCAACTAGCCCCCTTAATCCGAGCAAACAAATCAGACAGCAGCGGCAAGGAGTACTGAAATTTTACCGTAATTTTATTTAGAAGGCGGTAATCAATACAAGGTCTCAGCGAACCATCCTTCTTGGCCACAAAAAAGAACCCCGCTCCCAATGGCGATGATGACAGGCGAATATGACCCTTCTCCAAAGACTCCTTCACGTAACTCCGCATAGCGGCGTGCTCAGGTACAGTTAAATTAAACAGTCGACCCTTAGGAAACTTACTACCAGGAATCAAATCGATAGCACAATCACAATCCCTATGCGGAGGTAGGGCATTGGACTTGGGCTCATCGAATACATCCCGGTAATCCGACAAGAACTCTGGGACCTCAGAAGGGGTGGATGATGAGATAGACAGAGATGGAACATCACCATGTACCCCCTGACAACCCCAGCTGGACACAGACATTGATTTCCAATCTAATACTGGGTTATGGACTTGTAGCCAAGGCAACCCCAACACGACCACATCATGCAGATTATGCAACACCAGAAAGCGAATATCCTCCTGGTGCGCAGGAGCCATGCACATGGTCAGCTGGGTCCAATACTGAGGCTTATTCTTGGCCAAAGGCGTAGCATCAATTCCTCTCAATGGAATAGGACACTGCAAGGGCTCCAAGACAAACAGACAACGCCTAGCAAACTCCAAGTCCATCAAATTCAGGGCAGCGCCTGAATCCACAAATGCCATGACAGAGTAGGAAGACAAAGAGCAGATCAAAGTAACGGACAAAAGAAATTTCGACTGTACCGTACCAATGGTGGCAGACCTAGCGAACCGCTTAGTGCGCTTAGGACAATCGGAGATAGCATGAGTGGAATCACCACAGTAGAAACACAGCCCATTCTGACGTCTGTGTTCTTGCCTTTCAGCTCTGGTCAAAGTCCTATCGCACTGTATAGGCTCAGGTTCATGCTCAGATAATACCGCCAAATGGTGCACAGATTTGCGCTCGCGCAAGCGTCGACCGATCTGAATGGCCAAAGACATAACCTCATTCAGACCAGCAGGCATAGGAAATCCCACCATGACATCCTTAAGGGCTTCAGAGAGACCCTTTCTGAAAATAGCTGCCAGCGCACATTCATTCCATTGAGTGAGCACGGACCACTTTCTAAACTTCTGACAATAAATCTCTATCTCATCCTGACCCTGACACAGAGCCAGCAAATTTTTCTCTGCCTGATCCACTGAATTAGGTTCGTCGTACAGCAATCCGAGCGCCAGAAAAAACGCATCAATATTACATAATGCAGGATCTCCTGGCGCAAGGGAAAATGCCCAGTCTTGAGGGTCGCCACGTAATAAAGAAATAATGATCTTAACTTGTTGAACTGGGTCACCAGAGGAGCGGGGTTTCAAAGCCAGAAACAGTTTACAATTATTTTTAAAATTCAAAAACTTTGCTCTATCTCCAGAAAATAACTCAGGAATAGGAATCTTAGGTTCTAACATAGGATTCTGAACCACTAAATCTTGAATATTCTGTACATTTATAGCGAGATTATCCATCAAAGAGAACAGACCTTGAATGTCCATGTCCACACCTGTGTTCTGAACCACCCTGATGTAAAGGGGAAAAGAAAGACAGAACACAGTGCAAAGAAAAAAAAAATGGTCTCAGAACTTCTCTTTTCCCTCTATTGAGAAGCATTAGTACTTTAGGCCTTCAGTACTGTTATGAACAGGTAATTCAGAACCACAATGGACATTGAAGTTCAGAGCACATAAAGTGACCTGACAATTACCAAAAACAAAGGACGAGCTCTGAGACGTGGGAACTCTGCTGACCGCAATCCCTAATCCTAACACACCACACTAGAGGTAGCCGTGGATTGCGCCTAACGCTCCCTATGCAACTCGGCACAGCCTGAGAAACTAACTAGCCCTGAAGATAGAAAAATAAGCCTACCTTGCCTCAGAGAAATTCCCCAAAGGAAAAGGCAGCCCCCCACATATAATGACTGTGAGTAAGATGAAAATACAAACACAGAGATGAAATAGATTTAGCAAAGTGAGGCCCGACTTACTGAATAGACCGAGGATAGGAAAGATAGCTTTGCGGTCAACACAAAAACCTACAAACAACCACGCAGAGGGGCAAAAAGACCCTCCGCATCGACTAACGGTACGGAGGTGCTCCCTCTGCGTCTCAGAGCTTCCAGCAAGCAAGAAAAACCAATATAGCAAGCTGGACAGAAAAAATAGCAAACAAAAATAACACAAGCAAAACTTAGCTTATGCAGGATAGACAGGCCACAGGAACGATCCAGGAGGAAGCAAGACCAATACTAGAACATTGACTGGAGGCCAGGAACAAAGAACTAGGTGGAGTTAAATAGAGCAGCACCTAACGACTTAACCTCATCACCTGAGGAAGGAAACTCAGAAGCCGCAGTACCACTCTCGACCACAGGAGGGAGCTTGGCCACAGAATTCACAACAACTGACAAGCTGGACAAAACATAGAAAGCACAGAACGGACAAGTCCACAACCTGTGGACAGAAAAGAGCAAGCAAGGACTTAACTTTGCTGAACTGGTCAGGATAACAGGGAAATCCAAAAGAGATGTGAATCCAACCAGGAACCACTGACAAGTGGCACAAGCTGAAGGAAAGAGCCAGGCTAAATAGCCAAGCAGAATAGACAATCAGTGGAAGCAGCTGCTAACTGCTAAATCCAAGGAGCAGCCATTCCACTTAAAACCACCGGAGGGAGCCCAAGAGCAGAACTCACAAAAGTGCCACTTAGAACCACTGGAGGGAGCCCAAGAGCGGAATTCACAACACAATATACTACGTGACTGGGCAATATACTACGTGGCTGAGCAATATACTGCGTAGCTGGGCAATGTAGTACGTGGCTGGGCAATATACTACGTGGCTCTGTGCTGTATACTACGTTGCTGTGCAATATACTATGTGGCTGGGCAATATATTATGTGGCTGGGCAATATACTACATGACTGGGCAATATACTACATGGCTGGGCAATATACTACGTGGACATGCATATTCTAGAATACCCGATGCGTTAGAATCGGGCCACCATCTAGTATACTATATACAGGAGGAGATGACATACAGGTGCATACTATATAAAGGGGAGATGACATACAGGAATATACTATATGCAGGAGGAGATGACATACTGGTATATACTATATACAGGAGGAGATGACATATATGTATGTAATATATACAGGGGAGATGACACACAGATATATACTATATACAGGGGATGACATACAGGTATATACTATACACAGGAGGAGATAGCATACAGGTATATACTATATAAAGGGGAAATGACACACGTATATACTATATACAGGAGGAGATGACATTCAGGTATTGTCATGATTCCAATGGCAGGGAATCACAAAAGGACAAGCACCAACGAGCTCTAGGGTGATGGAACCTGAGCTGACCGCGACCCTAAACCTGAACACACAAATAACAATAGCCGGGGAACGTGCCTACGTTGATCCTAGACGTCTCGCACCAGCCGAAGATCTAACTTCCCCTATTAGAAGAAACACAGACCTCTCTTGCCTCCAGAGAAATACCCCACAGAAATAGCAGCCCCCCACATATGACGGTGAAATGAGAGGAAGGCACATATACAGTATGAAAACAGATTCAGCAAAATGAGGCCCGCTAAAACTAGATAGCAGAGGATACAAAAGTAAACTGTGCGGTCAGCAAAAAACCCTTCAAAAAACCATCCTGTAATTACTTGAACTCATGTTCCAACTCATGGAACATGAGGAGCAATTACAGCCCACTAAAGCAACCAGCAGCAAAGAGACAATTATATGCAAGCTGGACAAGACAAAAATAAAGCAAAACGTGGAACAAGAAAATCAAAACTTAGCTTGTCCTGAAGATTACTGAAGCCAGAAGCTGAGGTAAAAAAACACTCTGATAACCTTGATAGCTGGCGGGGAAATGACAAGAAAGCCCGGTTAAATAGGAAACTCCCAAATCCTAATAGAACAGGGGGACACCAGAGACAGCAGAACACAAATCACCCAGTACCATCAGTAACCACCAGAGGGAGCCCAAAAACAGAACTCACAACAGGTATATACTATATACAGGAGGAGATGACACACAGGCATATACTATATACAGGAGGAGATGACATACAGGTATATACTATATACAGGAGGAGATGACACAGGTATATACTATATACAGGAGGAGATGACACACAGGCATGTAATATATACAGGGGAGATGACACACAGGTATATACAGGGGAGATGACACACAGGTAGACACTATATACAGGAGGAGATGACACACAGGTATATACTATATACAGGAGGAGATTACATACAGGTATATAATTTATACAGGGGAGATGACACACAGTTGTATAATATATACAGGGAGATGACATACAGGTATATACTATATACAGGGGAGATGACATACAGGTATATACTATATACAGGAGGACATAGCATACAGGAATATACTTTTTACAGGGGTGATGGCATGAAGGTCTATGCTATATAAAGGGGAGATGACATACAGGTATATACTATATACAGGAGGAGATAACATACAGGTATATACTATTAACAGGGGAGATGGCATACTGGCATATACTGAGGGGAAAATGACAGGTGTGAGGTCAAAATGACAGGTGTGGGGGGGAAAAAGAGAGGAGTGAGGGGGAAATGAGAGATGTAAGGGGGAAATGAGAGGCGTGATGGGAAAATGAGAGAAGTGAGGTGCTATAGCGAACCACAGTCAGTTACTATGCCTGGGCAATGCCGGGTTCTTCAGCTAGTATATATATATATATATATATATATATATATAATTTGTCTTTATATTTCATAGACAGATACAGTTAAGATACAACATTTTTCTAATTTTGGTTATAGACATTACCATAATGAATTTTAAACAAAACAATTCAGATGCAGTTGAAGTTTAGACTTTCAGCTTTCATTTGAGGGTATCCACATTAAATTGGATGAAGGGTTTAGGAGTTTCAGCTCCTTAACATGTGCCACCCTGTTTTTAAAGGGACCAAAAGTAATTGGACAATTGACTCCAAGGCTATTTCATGGACAGGTGTGGGCAATCCCTTCGTTATGTCATTATCAGTTAAGCAGATAAATGGCCTGGAGTGGATTTGATGTGTAGTGCTTGCATTTGGAAGGTTTTGCTGTGAAGTAAACATGCGGTCAAAGGAGCTCTCCATGCAGGTGAAACAAGCAATCCTTAAGCTGCAAAAGCAGAAAAAAACCATCCGAGAAATTGCTACAATATTAGGAGTGGCAAAATCTACAGTTTGGTAAATCCTGAGAAAGAAAGAAAGCACTGGTGAACTCATCAATGCAAAAAGACCTGGGCGCCCACGGAAGACAACAGTGGTGGATGATCGCAAAATAATATCCATGGTGAAGAGAAACCCCTTCACAACAGCCAACCAAGTGAACAACACTCTCCAGGAGGTCGGCGTATCAATATCCAAATCTACCATAAAGAGAAGACTGCATGAAAGTAAATACAGAGGGTTCACTGCACGGTGCGAGCCACTCATAAGCATCAAGAATAAAAAGGCTAGACTGGACTTTGCTAAAAAACATCTAAAAAAGCCAGCACAGTTCTGGAAGAACATTCTTTGGACAGATGAAACCAAGATCAACCTCTACCAGAATGATGGAAAGAGAAAAGTATGGCGAAGGCGTGGTACAGCTCATGATCCAAAGCATACTACATCATCTGTAAAACACGACAGAGGCAGTGTGATGCTTGGGCATGCATGGCTGCCAGTGGCACTGGGTCACTAGTGTTTATTGATGATGTGACACAGGACAGAAGCAGCTGAATGAATTCTGAGGTATTCAGAGCCATACTGTGTGCTCAGATCCAGCCCAATGCAGCAAAACTGATTGGTCGTCATTTCATACTACAGATGGACAATGACCCAAAACATAAAGCCAAAGCAACCCAGGAGTTTATTAAAGCAAAGAAGTGGAATATTCTTGAATGGCCAAGTCAGTCACCTGATCTCAACCCAATTGGACATTCATTTCACTTGTTAAAGACTAAACTTCAGACAGAAAGGCCCACAAACAAACAGCAACTGAAAACCACCGCAGTGAAGACCTGGCAGAGCATCAAAAAGGAGGAAACACAGCGTCTGGTGATGTCCATGAGTTCAAGACTTCAGGCAGTCATTGCTAACAAAGGGTTTTCAACCAAGTACTAAAAATGAACATTTTATTTAAAATTATTTAATCTGTCCAATTACTTTTGGTCCCTTTAAAAACAGGGTGGCACATGTTAAGAAGCTGAAACTCCTAAGCCCTTCATCCAATTTTGATGTGGATACCCTCAAATGAAAGCTGAAAGTCTGAACTTCAACTGCATCTGAATTGTTTTGTTTAAAATTCATTGTAATAATGTCTATTACCAAAATTAGAAAAATGTCTCTGTCCAAATATATATGGACTTAACTGTAGATATAAGGTTAACCGTTAATTCATTTGTCGGCTTCTGTAAAATCACTGCAGAAGCCAACAGTATAGAAGACATGGATTACATACAGTAAATCCATGCAGAATAGTTAGATATATAGATGTCAGTGACCAATATAATTAGTAGTGTGTGTGTGCAAATTATGGGAGATGTGCATATTTAATAAAATGATCTTTTCGGGGAAAAAAATGGTATGGGCTCCCGTGCAATTTTCCAAGCCAGAGAGTGAAAGCCAGCGACTGGGGGCAGATATTCATAGTCTACGAAGGGACCATGGTTATTGCCCTCCCATGACTACAAGCATCTACCCCCAGCCGCCCCAGAAATGGCGCATCTCTAAGATGCTCAAATTCTGGCACTTAGCCTCTCTCTTCACACTGCCTTGTAGTGGTGGCATATGGGGTAATAGTTGGGGGTTGATGCCACCTTTGTATTGTAAGGTGACATCAAGCCTGGCTTAGTAATGGAGAGGTGTCAATAAGACAACTATCCATTATTAATCCTATAGTTGGTAAAGGGTTAAATAAAGACACAGCCAGAATAAAGTGTTTTAATTAAATCAAACACAACACAGTTTCCCATCTTTATTGTTCTGCTAATCCATGCGAAGCCCTCGATTTCCGAGTGGTAAATAAAAATAGCAAGCCAACAATATACCATACCTGTCTGGTGTTCAGTCCCATGCAGTAATCCATATCTGGGGTATATTATTATTATTAATTTATATAGCACCATTAATTCCATGGTGCTGTACATGAGAAAAGGGTTATATACAGAGTTATAGATATCATTTACAGTAAACAAATTTACAATGATAGACTGGTACAGAGGAGAAAGGACCCTATCCTTACAGTCTACGGGATAATGTGGAAGAGACAGAAGGTCAGGGTGCAGCAGCTCTGGTGGTGGTAAGGCAGCAGCTCGAGGGTGGTGGTGAGGCGGCAGAATGGTTACTGCAGGCTGTAGGCTTTCCTGAAGAGATGGGTTTTCAGGTTCCATCCGGTATATATTGCACAAGAAAACGAAGTACAAAAATCCCAAAGATCATGTTCATAAAAAGGTATAAATTTAATTTTGACCAATACTAGCAGATTATGTAACAATACAATAAAGGCAAAAAGCCCAAATGAGGTGTGGAGGAAACCTATGGTAAGCTTTAAGGAACAAGAGGGGAAGAAAATATTACATCCCTGGTACCGCCTATATTGTAATAACAATACTGAAGACTTGTGGAGTACATTCCAAAGCCCTATAAGACTCTGTAACAACATAAAGTGCCACAGTGCAAACCAACATAATCAATAACAGTCATAAAGCAGGCTTACCCATGCGTATGGATGATTCTCCCTGTTCCACAAGCAGCCCCCTGACACACGTTTCACGGTCGGCTTTCTCAAAAGGGGTTTGACTATTGATCGCTCTCATATGTTTAAATAGGGTGCATGCCAGAAATGTAATTAGCACATCGGCGCACGCGTCCCTAGGATCCGGCTCACACCTCCCGGGCAGCCGTCATAGCCGCGCACGCATAGTACGGAAGTCCGCCAATTGACGTCACATGTGCTAAACACATTTACGGTATGTACCCTATTTAAACAGATCCGCTTGTCTCTTGAAATCTTCCTGTCAGACCAGCAGGTGGCGATGGACCATGTCAGTTGTGAATTCAGCTTTTGGGCTCCCTCCGGTGGTTGTAGAGGGTAATGCAGTTGTGCCTGGACTGCAGGAGTGGACAGGTGTATCTACTAATTGCAAAACTGACTGGGGTATATAGCTTTGCAGGATCCTTTAGTCAGTGCCAGTTGTCCATTGTTCTGGAAGGATTCACTTCCCTGCTGGTCCCTCCAGTTTGCTGTGCTTTTCTACTAAGATAAGTCCTGCTTGGTTTTTTCTGTCCACCTGCAGTGGACTTTATAGTTCTGTGCATTTTTCATGTTTTTGTTTTGTCCAGCTTAGTCTGTGAAGGATTTTTTGCAGCCTAGATATTTCTCTGGAGATGCAGATATACCCCCCATGTCTTTAGTCAGATGTGGTGATCCGTATTTTCTGCCGTGGATATTTTCTAGTGTTTTTGTACTGACCGCATAGTACTCTGTTCTTTTCTTTCTTTTTAGCTAGTATGGCCTCCTATGCTAAAATCTGATTTCATATCTGCGTATGTTATTTCCCTCTCCTCTCACAGTCAATATTTGTGGGGGGCTATCTATCCTTTGGGGATTTTCTCTGAGGCAAGATAGGTTTCCTGTTTCTGCCTTTAGGGGTAGTTAGATCTTAGGCTGTGCCGAGGGGTCTAGGGAGTGTTAGGTACCCCCCACGGCTACTTCTAGTTGCGCTGCTAGTTCAGGGTTTGCGGTCAGTACAGGGACCACCTTCTCCAGAGTCCGTCTCATACTGCTCCTAGGCCACCAGATCATAACAGTACAACTGGCCAACAATGAGTTAATTGCATCTCAGAAGAAGGGCGGAAAGCTTTTGAGTAATTTTTTTTTCCTTAGTCTGTTTGGTATTTTCCTCCCTCTTTACCTCTGGGTGGCTACGGAGTCTAGTATTAACATGAATGTTCAGGAGTTAGTTTCTTGGGTGGATCAGCTTGCTGCTAGGGTACAGGGTATTTCAGATTTCATTGTTCAAACTCCTGCCTTAGAACCTAAGATTCCCACTCCTGATTTATTCTTTGGTGACAGATCCAAATTTTTGAGTTTCAAAAATAATTGTAAACTGTTTTTTGCATTAAGACCCCGGTCTTCTGGTGATCCTATTCAGCAAGTTAGAATCATCATATCCCTGCTGCGTGGTGACCCACAGGATTGGGCATTTTCCCTGGAATCTGGCAATCCTGCTTTGCTTAATGTTGATTCGTTCTTTCAGGCATTGGGGTTGTTGTATGATGAGCCTAATTCTGTGGATCAGGCTGAAAAAATCTTGTTAGCCCTGTGTCAAGGTCAAGAAGCGGCAGAATTGTATTGCCAGAAATTTAGAAAATGGTCTGTACTGACTAAATGGAATGAGGATGCCTTGGCGGCAATTTTCAGAAAGGGTCTTTCCGAATCCGTTAAAGATGTTATGGTGGGGTTCCCCATGCCTGCTGGTCTGAGTGATTCTATGGCTCTGGCCATTCAGATTGATCGGCGCTTGCGCGAGCGCAGAATTGTGCACACTGTGGCGTTGCCCTCTGAGCGGAGCCCTGAGCCTATGCAGTGTGATAGGATTTTGTCTAGAGCTGAACGTCAAACATTCAGGCGTCAGAATAGGTTGTGTTTTTACTGCGGCAATTCTGCTCATGTTATTTCTGATTGCCCTAAGCGCACTAAGAGAATCGCTAGTTCTGTTGCCATCAGTACTATACAACCTAAATTTCTGTTATCCGTGACCTTGATCTGCTCATTATCATCATTTTCTGTCATGGCATTTGTGGATTCAGGTGTCCGTCTGAACTTAATGGACTTAGAATTTGCCAGACGTTGTGGTTTTCCCTTACAGCCTTTGCAGAACCCTATTCCTTTGAGGGGCATTGATGCTACACCGTTGGCTAAAAATAAACCTCAGTTTTGGACACAGCTGACCATGCATGGCGCCAGCCCATCAGGAAGATTGTCATTTTCTGGTGTTGCATAATTTGCATGATGATATTGTGCTGGGTTTTCCATGGTTGCAGCTACATAATCCGGTGTTAGACTGGAAATCCATGTCTGTGACTAGTTGGGGTTGTCAGGGGGTTCATGATCAGGTTCCTTTGATGTCAATTTCCTCTTCCCCCTCTTCTGAAGTTCCTGAGTTTTTGTCTGATTTCCAGGATGTATTCGATGAGCCCAAATCCAGTTCCCTTCCACCGCATAGGGACTGTGATTGTGCTATTGACTTGATTCCAGGTTGTAAGTTCCCTAAGGCCAACTTTTCAACCTGTCTGTGCCTGAACATACCGCCATGCAGAGCTATATTAAGGAGTCTTTGGAGAAAGGGCATATTCGGCCATCTTCTTCACCGTTGGGAGCGGGGTTCTTTTTTGTTGCCAAGAAGGATGGCTCCTTGAGACCCTGTATTGATTATCGCCTCTTGAATAAGATCACGGTTAAATTTCAATACCCCTTGCCTTTGCTTACTGATTTGTTTGCTAGGATTAAGGGGTCTAGCTGGTTTACTAAGATTGACCTTCGAGGGGCATATAATCTTATTCGTATCAAGCAGGGTGACAAATGGAAAACTGCTTTTAATACGCCCGAAGGCCAATTTGAATACCTTGTGATGCCATTCGGACTCTCTAAGGCCCCATCTGTGTTCCAATCCTTCATGCATGATATCTTTCGGAGTTATCTTGATAAATTCATGGTTGTATATTTGGATGATATTTTGATTTTTTCCGATGATTGGGAGTCTCATGTGAAACAGGTCAGGATGGTATTTCAGATCCTCCGTAATAATGCTTTATTTGTGAAGGGGTCAAAGTGCCTCTTTGGAGTGCAGAAGGTTTCTTTTTTGGGTTTCATTTTTTCTCCCTCATCTATAGAAATGGATCCGGTTAAGGTTCAGGCCATTCATGATTGGATTCAGCCCACATCTGTGAAGAGCCTTCAGAAATGTTTGGGCTTTGCTAATTTCTATCGTCGTTTCATTGCCAACTTCTCCAGTGTGGTTAAACCTCTAACCGATTTGACCAAGAAAGGCGCTGATGTGACGAATTGGTCCTCAGCGGCTGTTTCTGCCTTTCAGGAGCTTAAACACCGATTTACTTCTGCCCCTGTGTTGCGTCAGCCAGATGTTTCTCTTCCATTTCAGGTTGAGGTTGACGCGTCTGAGATTGGGGCTGGGGCCGTTTTGTCTCAGAGGAATTCTGATGGTTCCTTGATGAAACCGTGTGCCTTCTTTTCTCGGAAGTTTTCGCCTGCTGAACGCAATTATGATGTCGGCAATCGGGAGTTGTTGGCTATGAAGTGGGCATTTGAGGAGTGGCGACATTGGCTTGAGGGGGCCAAGCACCGTATTGTAGTCCTGACCGATCATAAGAATCTGATTTACCTCGAGTCTGCCAAACGGCTGAATCCTAGACAGGCTCGATGGTCCCTGTTTTTCTCCCGTTTTGATTTTGTGGTCTCGTACATTCCGGGTACTAAGAATGTTAAGGCGGATGCCCTCTCTAGGAGTTTTTTTCCTGATTCCCCTGGGGTTCTTGAGCCGGTCGGCATTTTGAAAGAAGGGGTAATTCTTTCTGCCATCTCCCCTGATTTGTGAAGGGTTCTTCAGAAATTTCAGGCTGATAAGCCTGACCGCTGTCCTGTGGGGAAACTGTTTGTTCCTGATAGATGGACTAGTAAAGTGATTTCTGAGGTTCATTGTTCTGTGTTGGCTGGCCATCCTGGGATTTTTGGTACCAGAGATTTGGTTAGTAGGTCCTTTTGGTGGCCTTCTTTGTCACGGGATGTGCGTTCTTTTGTGCAGTCCTGTGGGATTTGTGCGCGGGCTAAGCCTTGCTGTTCCCGCACTAGTGGGTTGCTTTTGCCATTGCCGGTCCCTGAGAGATCTTGGACGCATATTTCTATGGATTTTATTTCCGATCTTCCTGTTTCCCAAAGAATGTCGGTTATCTGGGTTGTCTGTGACCGATTTTCTAAGATGGTTCATTTGGTACCTTTGCCTAAATTGCCTTCTTCTGATTTGGTTCCGTTGTTTTTTCAGCATGTGGTGTGTTTGCATGGTATTCCGGAGAATATTGTGTCCGACAGAGGTTCCCAGTTTGTTTCCAGGTTTTGGCGGGCCTTTTGTGCCAAGCTGGGCATTGATTTGTCTTTTTCCTCTGCATTTCATCCTCAGACAAATGGCCAGACTGAGCGAACTAATCAGACCTTGGAGACCTATTTGAGAGGCTTTGTGTCTGCTGATCAGGATGATTGGGTGGCTTTTTTGCCATTGGCCGAGTTTGCCCTTAATAATCGGGCTAGTTCGGCTACTTTGGTTTCGCCTTTTTTTTGTAATTTTGGTTTTCATCCTCGTTTTTCTTCTGGGCAGGTTGAGCCTTCTGACCTTCCTGGTGTGGATTCTGTGGTCAACAGGTTGCAGCAGATTTGGGCTTATGTGGTGGACAATTTAGTGCTGTCTCAGGAGGAGGCTCAGCGTTTTGCTAACCGTCGTCGGTGTGTTGGTTCCCGGCTTCGGGTTGGTGATCTGGTTTGGTTGTCTTCCCGTCATGTTCCTATGAAGGTTTCTTCCCCTAAGTTTAAGCCTCGATTTATTGGTCCTTATAGGATTTCTGAGATTATTAATCCGGTGTCCTTTCGCCTGGCGCTTCCGGCCTCTTTTGCTATTCATAATGTCTTCCATAGATCTTTGTTGCGGAAATATGTGGAGCCCGTTGTTCCCTCTGTTGATCCTCCGGCCCTTGTGTTGGTCGATGGGGAGTTGGAATATGTTGTTGAGAAGATTTTGGATTCCCGTTTTTCGAGGCGGAAGCTTCAGTACCTTGTCAAGTGGAAGGGTTATGGCCAGGAGGATAATTCTTGGGTTTCTGCCTCTGATGTCCATGCCGTTGATTTGGTTCGTGCCTTTCATCGGGCTCATCCTGATCGGCCTGGGGGCTCTGGTGAGGGTTCGGTGACCCCTCCTCAAGGGGGGGTACTGTTGTGAATTCAGCTTTTGGGCTCCCTCCGGTGGTTGTAGAGGGTAATGCAGTTGTGCCTGGACTGCAGGAGTGGACAGGTGTATCTACTAATTGCAAAACTGACTGGGGTATATAGCTTTGCAGGATCCTTTAGTCAGTGCCAGTTGTCCATTGTTCTGGAAGGATTCACTTCCCTGCTGGTCCCTCCAGTTTGCTGTGCTTTTCTACTAAGATAAGTCCTGCTTGGTTTTTTCTGTCCACCTGCAGTGGACTTTATAGTTCTGTGCATTTTTCATGTTTTTGTTTTGTCCAGCTTAGTCTGTGAAGGATTTTTTGCAGCCTAGATATTTCTCTGGAGATGCAGATATACCCCCCATGTCTTTAGTCAGATGTGGTGATCCGTATTTTCTGCTGTGGATATTTTCTAGTGTTTTTGTACTGACCGCATAGTACTCTGTTCTTTTCTTTCTTTTTAGCTAGTATGGCCTCCTATGCTAAAATCTGATTTCATATCTGCGTATGTTATTTCCCTCAACTCTCACAGTCAATATTTGAGGGGGGCTATCTATCCTTTGGGGATTTTCTCTGAGGCAAGATAGGTTTCCTGTTTCTGCCTTTAGGGGTAGTTAGATCTTAGGCTGTGCCGAGGGGTCTAGGGAGTGTTAGGTACCCCCCACGGCTACTTCTAGTTGCGCTGCTAGTTCAGGGTTTGCGGTCAGTACAGGGACCACCTTCTCCAGAGTCTGTCTCATGCTGCTCCTAGGCCACCAGATCATAATACATGTCCCATTATGGACGCGGTACATTGACGACATCTTCCTGTTCTGGCAGGGTTCATCCCATGAATTAAATATTTTTATGACAGATTTAAATAGCAATGATCTTAATATCCGTTTGACGCATACTTCCAATTCGGACTCTGTTGAATTTTTGGACATTATTGTCAAAAGAGGCCCAACCGGAGAAATACACTCAGATGTCTATAGGAAGCCTTCCTCCACGAACTTGTTGCTGCATGCTTCCTCCTCACATCCACAACATATGATTAAGTCAGTCACCGTTGGACAATTCCTGTGCCTCCGCCAAATCTGCTCTAAAATGATGCAGATTTCGAGAGACAAGCGGAGGATCTAAAAATTCGGTTCCTTGAGCAGGGAGACTGTCATCGAACTTTGAAAAGGGCCTATAATAGGGCTAGATATTCTTCCCATAATAGCCTACTATATAGACATCTTAATAATACTAAGTATTCAGATAATCAAAGTAGGTTTATTACTAATTTCAATTCCCATTCTTCATCGATACGATCGGCCCTTTATAGATCTTGGCACTTTTTGCAGGCTGACCCTACTTTGGCTAAATTTCTACCTCATAGACCGGCAATAACATTTAGGAGATCTAAAAATCTTCTCTATATCCTTACAAATAGCCATTATGAGGATGAACCTAGGGTTACATTTTTGACTCAAGGTAGCCACAGGAGTGGATGCGTTCCGTGTGGCCACTGTGTGGCATGCTGCAATATTTATAGAAGTGATACATTCTCGAACTCAAGTGGGTCTAAAACCTACAAAATCAAGAAATGTATTATATGCACAACGAGATATGTGATTTACTATGCGGTATGCCCCTGTGGCCTCATTTATATAGGACTTACAACACGCCTGTTTAAAGTAAGAGTACGTGAACACGTGCTTGGCATACAGGCCGCAGTTGGCCACACGGACGCTTCCACTCTTAAAAATATACCCTGACACTTTAAGGAGTTTCACCAATGCAACAGGGATCTCTTAAGGGAGCGGGGTATCGATTCTCTTGACATTAATCCCTTCCCGACCTTTGACGCACCGTATGCGTCATGAAAACCTGTGCCATTCCGACCTGTGAGACAGCATATGCGTCATGGCCGGATTGGGCTCCTGCAGGCTGGGTGAAAGGGTTATCTGTAATTTCACCCGGCCTGCAGGGACAGGAGGAGTTGTACTTTAGCCCAGGGGGGGTGGCTTCACCCCCCCCCCGTAGCTACGATCGCTCTGATTGGCTGTTGAAAGTGAAACTGCCAATCAGAGCGATTTGTAATATTTCACCTAAAAAACTGGTGAAATATTACAATCCAGCCATGGCCGATGCTGCAATATACGATACGATATACTTTATTGTTCCTGTGGGAAATTATGGTATCACAGCAGCACAACTTAACCCCTTAATGACCGCCAATACGTCTTTTAACTGACCTGAGATATAAGAGAATAGCCTCCCCATGCAGATGACAATCCAGCATCTGTCGGTTGTACACTATAGCTGACAACTTGCTGTACCAGCCACGATCAGTATTTGCACCATCTAAATCTGTTTAACCCCTTAGATGCTGCTGTCAATAGTGACTACATCATTATAAATGGTTAACAGTGTGTGGGGGTTTCTTCTTTGTCACAATTGGTGCCCTCAGATCATGAATTTGTTGTCCTGATGTTTGCCATGGCAATTCATGACCAAATAGTGGCCTTAGAGTCTGACGGCTGTAGTAATCTGTTTAGAAGTTAGCAACATTTAGGTGGTAAAAATACACATTTTCATTTCTGTCATACCACTTTGCATTAATTCCTGTAAAGCACATGAAGGGTTAATAAACTACCTGACAGCAGTTTTCAATATGTTTAGGGGTGCTGTTTTTAAAATGGTATCACGTTTGTGGGTTTCCCAATATATGAGACCCCTAAAGGCACTTCAAACATGGATAAGTCCCTAAAAAAATAAATTTTGTAAATTTCTTTGAAAAAATGAAAAATTGTTGCTACATTTTTAGACCTCCTAAAATGCTAACAAAATAAAATAACATTTTACAAATGGTGCTGATGTAAAGCCGACATGTGGGAAATGTTATTTATTAATGATTTGCTGTTGTATGACTATCTGGATTAAAGGGATAATCATTCAAATTTAGAAAATTGCTAATTTTTTAACATTTTTCTAAAATTTTTGATATTTTTTATAAATAAACACAAAAAATGTTGAACAAAATTTACCATTATCATAAAGTATAATGTGTCACGAAAAAACAATCTCAAAATCACTGGGATTTGTTGAAGCGTTGCAGAGTTATTACCACATAAAGTGACACTGGTCAGATTTCAAAAATTTGGCTCGGTCACTAAGGGGTTAAATCATAAAAATCATAAGGGAATTACATAGTTGACATGACAGTGGAGTTGACAGAAGAACATTATACATTATACATTAGAATAGGACATACACAACAAGTGAACTGAAATGTAGAGAAATAAGTAGACATTCACCTTGGTGGTTTAACCCTAATGTTATTGTTGTACATTCCCATGGCAGTTGGCACAAACGATTTCCTATATTTTTCCTTCTTACACCTCAGAAGTATTAGCCGGTTACTGAAGGTGCTCTTCTGTCTCATGAATAGCTCATATAATGGATGTGCATTATTGTTCATAATTGCCATACACTTTTTCAGAGTTCTTCTCTCCACTACCTCCCCAAAAGAGTCCAGCTTGCAGCCCACAGCAGAACTTGCCTTCTTAATAATCTTATTCAGCTTATTAGCATCAGAGGCCCGCACACTACTACCCCAGCATATGATTGCAAAAAAGATGGCACTTGCCACTACAGACTGGTAGAACATTTCTAACATTTTGCTACACACATTAAAAGACCTCAGCTTCCTTAGGAAATACAGTCTGCTCATCCCCTTCTTGTAGACAGTCTCTGAGTGGCATCTCCAGTCCAGTTTGCTATCCAAATGGACCCCCAAATATTTGTAACTCTCCACCTGCTCTACCTCCTGACCAGCAATAGTGATCGGTAAGCATTCCATCATTATCCTGCTATAGTTGGCCACCAACTCCTTAGTTTTCTTAACATTTAGTTGTACATAGTTACCATTGCACCAATATCATCGGCCATGGCTGGAAACACTGATGATTTTTCCGCAGCGGATTTGATAAATCCGTAGTGCTAAACCGCGTTTTTTCTGCGCATTTCACTGCAGTTTTACAACTGCGGTTTACTATTGGAGTAGTTGTAAAACCGCTGTGGAATCCGCAGAAAGAAGTGACATGCTGCGGAATGTAAACCCCTGTGTTTCCGTGCAGTTTTTCCGCAGCATGTGTACAGCGATTTTTGTTTCCCATAGGTTTACATTGAACTGTAAACTCATGGGAAACTGCTGCGGATCCGCAGCATTTTCCGCAGTGTGTGCACATACCTTTAGAATTAGGCTATGTGCACACGGTGCGGATTGGCCGCTGCGGATTCGCAGCAGTGTTCCATCAGGTTTACAGTACCAAGTAAAGCTATGGAAAACCAAATCCGCAGTGCTCATGGTGCGGAAAATACAGCGCGGAAACGCTGCGTTGTATTTTCCGCAGCATGTCAATTCTTTGTGTGGATTCCGCAGCGTTTTACACCTCTTCCTCAATAGGAATCCGCAGGTGAAATCCACACAAAAAACACTGGAAATCCGCAGGTAAAACGCAGTGCCTTTTACCCACGGATTTTTCAAAAATGGTGCGGAAAAATCTCACACGAATCCGCAACGTGGGCACATAGCCTTAGGGTTGGAATTGGGGTTGTGGTTAGGGTTATGGCTACAGTCGGGATTAGGGTTAGGATTAGGGTTGGGGTTAGGGGTGTGTTGGGGTTAGGGTTGTGATTAGGGTTATGGCTACAGTTGGGATTAGGGTTAGGGGTGGGTTGGGGTTAGTTTTGGAGGTAGAATTGAGGGGTTTCCACTGTTTAGGCACATCAGGGGTCTCCAAACGCAACATGGCGCCAACATTGATTCCAGCCAATCTTGTATTCAAAAAGTCAAATGGTGCTCCCTCACTTCCGAGCCCCGACGTGTGCCCAAACAGTGGTTTACCCCCACATATGGGGTACCAGCATACTCAGGATAAACTGCGCAACAATTATTGGGGTCCAATTTCTCCTGTTACCCTTGTGAAAATAAAAAATTGCTTGCTAAAACATCATTTTTGAGGAAAGAAAAATGATTTTTTATTTTCACGGCTCTGCGTTGTAAACATATGTGAAGCACTTGAGGGTTCAAAGTGCTCACCACATATCTAGATAAGTTCCTTGGGGGGTCTAGTTTCTAAAATGGGGTCACTTGTGGGGGGTTTCTACTGTTTAGGCACACCAGGGGCTCTGCAAACGCAACGTGACGCCCGCAGACCATTCCATCAAAGTCTGCATTTCAAAAGTCACTACTTCCCTTCTGAGCCCCGACGTGTGCCCGAACAGTGGTTTACCCCCACACATGGGGTATCAGCGTACTCAGGAGAAAATGTACAACAAATTTTGGGGTCCAATTTCTCCTGTAACCCTTGGGAAAATAAAAAATTCTTGGCTAAAAAATTATTTTTGAGGATAGAAAACGTATATATTATTTTCACGGCTCTGCGTTATAAACTTCTGTGAAGCACTTGGGGGTTCTAAATGCTCACCACACATCTAGATGTTATAAACTTAGTGCTAAGTGCAGTGGAGATCAGTATCATGGGTCAGAAAAGAGGCCGAGAGACAACAGGTTAAGAGTTCAGTAATATTTATGATGGTATGCAGGTAAACAGCTATGACACAGCAAGTTAGTAGCAGACAGAGCTGGATAAGCAGTAAGCACGTGTACAGACCGTGGAAGTCCAAGTATGTCAGATCCAAAGACCTGGAGACCAGGCCAGGCCTCCTAGCAGGGAACAGTCCAGCAGCAGAGACAAGTGCAGAGCAGATCCAGGGAAACAAGTCTTACGATGAAGAGATGTAGATCCGGAGACAGATGGGGTATCCCAAGGTAACGAAGAAACCAGCAAGATTGCAGTTCTTCCAGCTTGATCACAAGTCCAGGAACAAGATACTCAAGCAATGAGTAATATACAGAGCTCCCTTATATACACCACAGACAGGAACAAGGAAATTCTGACAGGAAGCAAGATGGCCCCCGTGAGGCCAGTGACTCCATCTTAGGTAAGGGCAAAAGTAACCGAACTGAGGGCAACAGCAGACAGAAAGAGATGTACAGTCCAAATCCTTACACTAGATTAGTTCCTTTGGGGGTCTAGTTTCCAAAATGGCGTCACTTGTGGGGGATCTGCAATGTTTAGGCATACAGGGGCTCTCCAAATGCGACATGGTGTCCGCTAATGATTGGAGCTAATTTTCCATTTAAAAAGCCAAATGGCGGGCCTTCCCTTCCGAGCCCTGCTGTGTGCCCAAACAGTGGTTTACCCCCACATATGGGGTATCAGCATACTCGGGACAAACTGGACAACAACATTTGGGGTCCAATTTCTCCTATTACCCTTGGCAAAATAGAAAATTCCAGGCTAAAAAATAATTTTTGAGGAAAGAAAAATTATTTTTTATTTTCATGGCTCTGCGTTATAAACTTCTGTGAAGCACCTGGGGGTTTAAAGTGCTCAATATGCATCTAGATAAGTTCCTTGGGGGGTCTAGTTTCCAAAATAGGGTCACTTGTGGGGTAGCTCCAATGTTTAGGCACACAGGGGCTCTCCAAACGCGACATGGTGTCCGCTAACAATTGGAGCTAATTTTCCATTCAAAAAGTCAAATGGCGCGCCTTCCCTTCCGAGCCCTTCCGTGTGCCCAAACAATGGTTTACCCCCACATGCGAGGTATCGGCGTACTCGAGAGAAATTGCCCAACAAATGTTATGATCCATTTTATCCTATTGCCCATGTGAAAATGAAAAAATTGAGGCGAAAATAAATTTTTTGTGAAAAAAAAGTACTTTTTCATTTTTACGGATCAATTTGTGAAGCACCTGAGGGTTTAAAGTGCTCACTATGCATCTAGATAAGTTCCTTGGGGTGTCTAGTTTCCAAAATGAGGTCACTTGTGGGGGAGCTCCAATTTTTAGGCACACGGGGGCTCTCCAAACGCGACATGGTGTCCGCTAAAGAGTGGAGCCAATTTTTGATTCAAAAAGTCAAATGGCGCTCCTTCCCTTCTAAGCCCTGCCGTGCACCCAAACAGTGGTTTACCCCCATATATGAGGTATCAGCGTACTCAGGACAAATTGGACAACAACTTTCGTGGTTCAGTTTCTCCTTTTACCATTGGGAAAATAAAAAAAGTGTTGCTAAAAGATCATTTTTGTGACTAAAAAGTTAAATGTTCATTTTTTCCTTCCATGTTGCTTCTGCTGCTGTGAAGCACCTGAAGGGTTAATAAACTTCTTGAATGTGGTTTTGTGCACCTTGAGGGGTGCAGTTTTTAGAATGGTGTCACTTTTGGGTATTTTCAGCCATATAGACCCCTCAAACTGACTTCAAATGTGAGGTGGTCCCTAAAAAAAATGGTTTTGTAAATTTCGTTGTAAAAATGAGAAATCGCTGGTCAAATTTTAACCCTTATAACTTCCTAGCAAAAAAAAAATTTTGTTTCCAAAATTGTGCTGATGTAAAGTAGACATGTGGGAAATGTTATTTATTAACTATTTTGTGTCACATAACTCTCTGGTTTAACAGAATAAAAATTAAAAATGTGAAAATTGTGAAATTTTCAAAATTTTCCCCAATTTTCAGTTTTATCACAAATAAACGCAGAATTTATTGACCTAAATTTACCACTAACATGAAGCCCAATATGTCACGAAAAAACAGTCTCAGAACCGCTAGGATACATTGAAGCGGTCCTGAGTTATTACCTCATAAATGGACACTGGTCAGAATTGCAAAAAACGGCAAGGTCTTTAAGGTCAAAATAGGCTGGGTCATGAAGGGGTTAACATTAGAGGTGGCAAACTGTCACAGCGCCTGGCACAATCTGAAGCCAGGTGGATCTGGATGCTACAAACAGTCCACCCCCTAGGTTTGAAGGAAAGCCTTTCTTTCTCCCCATTTCTATGATATATCTTCTAAATTCTGATATACCCTGCGGTCATCTACTTGCTGTGGTGAAAATATATATTGGGTGTTTTCATTTTTAATTCTTACTCATGTTTCTTTATATTTTTAGGTATTGATATCTTTTATACTATCTGCCGGGCCTTTCCTTACAATAACTATTTATTCTGGTTGAATTCTGGCTGCTACTCGCTATGGAAGTCTATGTTACCAAGAAATACATATGGTGTACACTTTTATGTATCTTTGGATCATTTATATTATATTTCATTTATGGTTGTATGTTTAAAAAAAAATTTTTTGGCTGTTTTAATATGCACTTTTATTTGCATTTATTTTTGTACTCTGATCTGTATATGATGTATTTGATTTATGCCTACTACAACTGTTATAATTATTTTTTGTCCCCACATTAAGTTTACAATATTGGTATTGATCCCTCTCTTTATATTTGTTGTTGGGGAAAGTATTATTGAGATTATATGTTTTCTTAATAATGGTATCCTCCATATGTACATCTATCGCAGTACCAGCTTGACCAGGCTCTGTCCCGATCTTTTTTGCGGTAACTCCATTTACTTCCCATTAGTCACCCTCCCGCGGCCAGTACGCATGCGCGCCTCGTCCCCGCTGCGCCCGCCGGCTTCCTGTATCTGTATGTGTCCCTTGTCCCTATCAGGTCACGTGGGGATTACGTGTTTCCTGATGCTCGGGGCCACATGACGCGGGTGCCGGCCGGTGTCGTGGTTGTCGAGGTGACGCATGCGTCACTTCTGGTTCACGGCGGAGTCACTTCCGGGACGCGCTGGAATAAAAAGTCCGGCATTTGGTTATCCAAACATGCCCCCTGACGAAGATGCCAACCGAAACGCGCGTTGGGGCGGTCAAGCGGATCCTCTGGGCCACCACTACAACCCCTCATACAGGTAACAAGTGCATTTTTTAACTGTATTTAATACTTGCTCCTTATGGCACGGCTACCATCCAGCTGGAGGTAGGATTACTAAGTCCCTCTTCAGTTTATCTCCATGCTGTGATTACTTATACTACATGCAGGGCCGTATTTAGAGTCTCTGCTGCCCTAGGCACTTTTCGTGCTGCCTCCCCCATTGGGGAGTATGACTAAAGGTACCGTTACACTAAACGATTTTCCAACGATCACGACCAGCGATACGACCTGGCCGTGATCGTAGGTAAGTCGTTGTGTGGTCGCTGGGGAGCTGTCACACAGACAGCTCTCTCCAGCGACCAACGATGCCGAAGTCCCCGGGTAACCAGGGTAAACATCGGGTTACTAAGTGCAGGGCCGTGCTTAGTAACCCGATATTTACCCTGGTTACCACTGCATAAGTTAAAAAAAAAAAAAAAACACTACATACTCACATTCCGATGTCTGTCACGTCCCCCGGCGTCAGCTTCCCGCACTGACTGTCAGCGCCGGCCGTAAAGCAGAGCGGTGACGTCACCGCTGTGCTCTGCTTTTACGGCCGGCGCTGACACAGTGCAGGGAAGCTGACGGTGGGGGACGTGACAGACATCAGAATGTAAGTATGTAGTGTTTTTTTTTTTGTGTAACTTTTGCAATGGTAACCAGGGTAAATATCGGGTTACTAAGCGCGGCCCTGCACTTAGTAACCCGATGTTTACCCTGGTTACAGGTGAACACATCGCTAGATCAGCGTCACACACGCTGATCTAGCGATGACAGTGGGTGATCAGCGACCAAAAAAAGGTCCTGATCAACATCAAGCCGGCCAGCTCTACCCTCACCTACTGTATCCTCACCCATCCCTTGTAGATTGTGAGCCCTCGCGGGCAGGGTCCTCTCTCCTCCTGTACCAGTTGTGACTTGTATTTTTCAAGATTATTGTACTTGTTTTATTATGTATACCCCTCCTCACATGTAAAGCGCCATGGAATAAATGGCGCTATAATAATAAATAATAATAATAATAATAATAATTCCCCACGACCAACGATCTCCCAGCAGGGGCCTGATCGTTGGTTGCTGTGACACAAAGATATCGTTAGCGGGATCGTTGCTACGTCACAAAAAGCATGACGTTGCAACGATATTCTTAACAATATCGTTATGTGTGAAGGTACGTTAATGCAGACACTGTCGGCAGTGACTTGGGCTCCTTTCACATCAGTGATTTTTGTCATTCATGGCAGATCCGGCAGTTTTTCTGCATCTGCGGATCACTTACGGCAACAGTGCGTTCGGCCTCATTAATTCCCTATGGGACTTGCGGACATGTGCGGCATTTGCTGTTTTGCTGCGATCCTGCAAATGCAGTACTTGCAGCAGCGGAAAAAAAAACGCTGCTAGCAGTGTTTTATTTGTCTCCCCACAAGTGCCGCACATGTCCGCAAGTAGCCATCACTACCTGTCCCTGCAACTTGCTAGCTCATCCCTTACCATCCCTCACTGACCTAAAACTACACTATAAAACTTTAGAAAAACAATTACCTGACATATTCCTATGATAATGAGGGCTCCAGGCTATGGTGTAAGTGCATTGTTTCCCTGCGGAAGACTTCAGGAAGACGGCCGCCATAGGCGGCGCATGCGCAGACTGAGATCGCATCTGGACCAAGATCACAATCTCCACATGCGCTGCCTCCACTGGCCCACAGCTTCAGAAATATGTCCGCCAGGAAAGGAATGCACTCCACTTAGCTCACCGCCAACATCAAGCCTGCAGCATTGCACCGCTGGGACACCCCCTCCTCCTATTCAGGGCCCGCTGCATTGTCCCACTTCTGCCACTGCAGACTTCCAGAGGAAGGGACTCGGCCTCCTGTGATCCTACTTACAAGACAGGAGACCATTACTACAGGACAAGGTATGTTATTACAGGACGGGGGATGGGATCACTGGACTGGAAACGTTAATACAGGACAGGGGACGTTATAACAGGACAGGGGACATGTATATGTATCACAGATACACTGCACAGGGGGCCACAGTATACACATATATACACCACACAGTGCTCCACACTGTATAATGGCTCCGCATGGTGCTCATGGTACACATGTGGCTCCGCACACACACCCGGCTCCGCTCCGTACACCTCACACACAACTCTGCTCCGCACACACACACACATACAACTCCACACCGTACACCTCGCACACATGCAGACACGCTCTGTACACCTCGTACACACCCAGCTCCGCACCATACACCCCCGTACACCTCCGCTCCGTACACCTCGTACACACCCGGCTCTGCTCCGTACACACCCAGCTCTGCTCTGTACACCTCGTACACACCCGACTCTGCTCCGTACACCTCGTACACACCCGGCTCTGCTCCGTACACCTCGTACACACCCGGCTCTGCTCTGTACACCTCGTACACACCCGACTCTGCTCTGTACACCTCGTACACACCCGACTCTGCTCTGTACACCTCGTACACACCCGGCTCCGCTCCGTACACCTCGTGCACACCCGACTCTGCTCCGTACACCTCGTACACACCCGGCTCTGCTCTGTACACCTCGTACATACCCGGCTCTGCTCTGTACACCTCGTACACACCCGGCTCTGCTCTGTACACCTCACACACACGGCTCTGCTCCGTACACCTCGTACACACCCGGCTCCGCTCCGTACACCTCGTACACACCCGGCTCTGCTCCGTACACCTCGTACACACCCGACTCTGCTCTGTACACCTCACACACACGGCTCTGCTCCGTACACCTCGTGCACACCCGACTCTGCTCCGTACACCTCGTACACACCCGGCTCTGCTCTGTACACCTCGTACACACCCGGCTCTGCTCCGTACACCTCGTACACACCCGGCTCTGCTCTGTACACCTCGTACACACCCGGCTCTGCTCTGTACACCTCGTACACACCCGGCTCCGCTCCGTACACCTCGTACACACCCGGCTCTGCTCCGTACACCTCGTACACACCCGACTCTGCTCTGTACACCTCACACACACGGCTCTGCTCCATACACCTCGTGCACACCCGACTCTGCTCCGTACACCTCGTACACACCCGGCTCTGCTCTGTACACCTCGTACATACCCGGCTCTGCTCTGTACACCTCGTACACACCCGGCTCTGCTCTGTACACCTCGTACACACCCGGCTCCGCTCCGTACACCTCGTACACACCCGGCTCTGCTCCGTACACCTCGTACACACCCGACTCTGCTCTGTACACCTCACACACACGGCTCTGCTCCGTACACCTCGTGCACACCCGACTCTGCTCCGTACACCTCGTACACACCCGGCTCTGCTCTGTACACCTCGTACATACCCGGCTCTGCTCTGTACACCTCGTACACACCCGGCTCTGCTCTGTACACCTCACACACACGGCTCTGCTCCGTACACCTCGTACACACCCGGCTCCGCTCCGTACACCTCGTACACACCCGGCTCTGCTCCGTACACCTCGTACACACCCGACTCTGCTCTGTACACCTCACACACACGGCTCTGCTCCGTACACCTCGTGCACACCCGACTCTGCTCCGTACACCTCGTACACACCCGGCTCTGCTCTGTACACCTCGTACACACCCGGCTCTGCTCCGTACACCTCGTACACACCCGGCTCTGCTCTGTACACCTCGTACACACCCGGCTCTGCTCTGTACACCTCGTACACACCCGGCTCCGCTCCGTACACCTCGTACACACCCGGCTCTGCTCCGTACACCTCGTACACACCCGACTCTGCTCTGTACACCTCACACACACGGCTCTGCTCCGTACACCTCGTGCACACCCGACTCTGCTCCGTACACCTCGTACACACCCGGCTCTGCTCTGTACACCTCGTACATACCCGGCTCTGCTCTGTACACCTCGTACACACCCGGCTCTGCTCTGTACACCTCACACACACGGCTCTGCTCCGTACACCTCGTACACACCCGGCTCTGCTCCGTACACCTCGTTCACACCCGGCTCTGCTCCATCCACACTGTAAACCCCTCCTTACCCCACACATCAACTTACCCTCATCCATTACCATGACAACCAGCACAGCAGAGTCCTGCATACACTGAGGCCCTGATCATGTGACCCCCTGACTCCTCCCCTCCTGTGACCTCATCACAGGTCCTGTGCGCAGAGTGCAGCCACATATGTTATGTGCAGGGTTGTGGCTAAATCCAAGTTGGCTAAAGGACCTGGTCCCTCTGCCGACTTGGATTTAGCCGGCTCAGTATAGAGAAAGCTAAATCCCAGTCGGCTAAGGGACCAGGTCCTTCTGTGCACTGGGATTTAGCTTTCTCACATAGAGTCGGCTATTTCCCAGTCAGCAGAGGGACCAGGTCCTTTAGCCGACTTGGATTTAGCCTGCTCTATATAAGAATGCTAAATCCCAGTAGATAGAAGGACCCTGACTGTATATAGATATATATCAATACTGTCATGTGATTTTTTTGAGCTGCAGACTAAATATGACATCTGATCACACATTTATTTATATGTGACAATTACACGCAAGAATTTTCCCCTTAATCCCAGTGTGTACAATATTCTGCGCCAATCTCATCCGCGTCCCGTTTTATTTTCTGGTGATCATTTTTGTAGATCACACAACCGCAGATTTTTTCCATGCATGCACCTCGGAGTGTTTTAACCCTCGGGCGATTTTCCGTTTTTTAACATTTTTTTTCCTTCCCATAACTTATTTTTCCATCCACATCGCCGTTGGGATTTTTTTTTTTATTTTGGCGGGATGTTATTAATGATACCATTTTGGCGCGGATACCATGTTTTGATCACCTCTTATTTCATTTTATTGCAATGTTTGCAGCGACAAAAAAAAACGTAATTATGGCGTTTCGAGTTTACTTCTCGTTATGCCGTTTACCAATCAGATTATTTTATATTTTGATTGGTCAGACCTTTCTGAACACATCAATTCCCAATTTATTTATTTTTTTTAATGGAGCAAAAGCGATATTTTTTTTTTCTTATATTTTTATGATATATGACGTAACTTGTAGATCACACAACCACAGATTTTTTTCCATGCATGCACCTAGGAGTGATTTAACTCTCTGGCGATTTTCATTTTTTTAATATTTTTTTTTCCTGCCCATAACTTATTTTTCCATCCACATCGCCTTTGGGATTTTTTTTTATTTTGGCGGGACGTTCTTATTGATACCATTTTGGCGCGGATACCATGTTTTGATCACCTCTTATTTTATTGCAATGTTGCGGCAACCAAAAAAAAGTCATTATGGCGTTTCGAGTTTTTTTCTCTTTGTGCCGTTTACTGATCAGATTATTTTACATTTTGATTGGTCAGACCTTTCTGAACACGTCAATTCCAAATTTCCAATTTTTTTTTTTTTTTAAATGGAGCAAAAGTGATATTTTTTTTTTATATATTTTTATGATATATGATGCAACTACATCATGCGTTGTGAAGGGGTCAATTCTATAACTATTGGCCAAATGGACCAGGTCCTTCTGCCGACTTGGATTTAGCCTGCTCTCTGTGAGAAAGCTAAATCCCAGTTGGCTAAAGGACCAGGTCCCTGTGAGTGTTTTAATACTAGATCTAGTAGGTTAAAGGACCAGGTCCTTCTGCCGACTTGGATTTAGCCTGCTCTCTGTGAGAAAGCTAAATCCCAGTTGGCTAAAGGACCAGGTCCCTGTGAGTGTTTTAATACTATAGGAGGCTAAAGGACCAGGTCCTTCTGCCAGCTTGAATTTAGCCTGCTCTCTGTGAGAAAGCTAAATCCCAGTTGGCTAAAGGACCAGGTCCCTGTGAGTGTTTTAATACTATAGGAGGCTAAAGGACCAGGTCCTTCTGCCAACTTGAATTTAGCCTGCTCTCTGTGAGAAAGCTAAATCCCAGTTGGCTAAAGGACCAGGTCCCTGTGAGTGTTTTAATACTAGATCTAGCAGGCTAAGGGACCAGGTCCTTCTGCCAACTTGGATTTAGCCTGCTCTCTGTGAGAAAGCTAAATCCCAGTTGGCTAAAGGACCAGGTCCCTGTGAGTGTTTTAATACTAGATCTAGTAGGTTAAAGGACCAGGTCCTTCTGCCAGCTTGAATTTAGCCTGCTCTCTGTGAGAAAGCTAAATCACGGTCGGCTAAAGGACCAGGTCCCTGTGAGTGTGTGAGTGTTTTAATACTAGACCTAGCAGGCTAAAGGACCAGGTCCTTCTTTCAACTTGGATTTATCCTGGTCTCTGTGAGAAAACTAAATCCCAGTTGGCTAAAGGACCAGGTGCCTGTGAGTGTTTTAATACTATAGGAGGCTAAAGGACCAGGTCCTTCTGCCAGCTTGAATTTAGCCTGCTCTCTGTGAGAAAGCTAAATCCCATTCGGCTAAGGCCTCTTTCTCACTTCCTTTTCTTGCAATCCATCGCAATCCGTCATTTTGGGCAAAAACGGATCCTGCAAATGTTCTCGCAGGATGCGTTTTTTTACCATAAACTTGTATTAGCGACGGATCGCAACGGATTGCCACACGTCGCATCCGTCGTGCTACGGATCCATCGTGTTTTGGCGGACCGTCGTCACAAAAAAATGTTCAATGTAACGTGTTTTTGTACATCGTGTCCGCCATTTTCGACCGCGCATGCGCGGCCGAAACTCCGCCCCCTCCTCCCCAGACTGCAGAATGGGCAGCGGATGCGTCGAAAAACTGTATCCGCTGCCCACGTCGTGCAAAACTTTCACAACGTCCATCGGTACGTTGGCCTGACGCATTGCGATGAAAGATGATCTACTAGATCTAGCAGGCTAAAGGACCAGGTCCTTCTGCCAACTTGAATTTAGCCTGCTCACTGTGAGAAAGCTAAATCCAAGTGGGATAAAGGACCAGGTCCCTTGAAGTGGTTTAATACCAGACTTAGGCTAGGGTCACATTGCGTTATGTGACCGCGATTAATTGACTATGTTACACCACGGCATAACGCGGTGTAACGTAGTCCGTTAACGCCGCCATAGCCTGTAATGGCGAACGCATCGCTAGCGCACGCCCACATTGGGCGTGCGCTAGCGATGTGCCGTCATTTGAGTGTCGGACCACGAACACTGCTTGCAGCGTTCGTGGTCCGTTCCTTGCTAGCGCAGATCGGGCATCTGCGCTAGCGGGATCGGCTAATGCGATCCCTTTTGGGACATTGCGTTAGCGCAGTCCATAGCGCTATGCGCTAAACGGACTGCCCTAACGCAATGTGACCCTAGCCTTAGTAAGCTAAGCTTAGTAAGCTAAAACACCAGATCCTTCTGCCCACTTAGATTTAGCTTGCTGTATGTAACAAATTCTAGTGGGCAACGCAGTCCAACAGTGATTCACCATCTGATGCACTGTAATGATTCCACTGGTTCACTGTCGGACTTCCGTACTGTAGTGCCCCTGTGTCACGCAGGGGGCAGTCCGGCAATCCAACCTACTACAATGTTTCCGCCAGGTTATGCATATTGCCGGTCACTGTGCTCCTTGAGTTCACCTCAAGTGACAGTTGACAGCTCAGAGGGTTCTGTGATAACCGCAAACTGTAATCTCCAGTGACCTCACAGGTGGTGGCTTCCATGCCACCCTTAGGCCGGGGTCACACTCGGCGTAAGACAATACGGTCCGTAATTTACGGCCGTAATACGCAGAAAAGTCCCCAAAATAGTGGTCCGTATCTCCTCCGTAGGCAGGGTGTATCAGCGTATTTTGCGCATGGCATCCTCCGTATGTAATCCGTATGGCATCCGTACTGCGAGATTTTCTCGCAGGCTTGCAAAACCGACCTATGGACATACAATGGATCCATGTGCTCAAAAAATCGTAACAACATATATACTGTCATATATATATATATATATATATATATATATATATGTCAGTAGACACATATATGTATATATATTAATATTTCATCCAGTGCGAGATAGCAAAAGCCGGCAATTGAATTATCGGCTTTAAAGCTATCTCCTTCCTAAGCCCGACATGATATGAGACATGGTTTACATACAATGAATGAACAAAACGCACCAACCCATTTCCTCAGGTTACCAATGGGCCACATTCCAAGCTCAATATAAACATATTGACCATAAGGTAATAAACCCTAGTCACGAAGTGTATTCTTTAAGACAAAATCTTTATTTAACATACATAAAACAACATATAAATATTAAAACAGTGCCTCACAATCAGATGAAATACTACACCAAGGTGAACAGCAAACATCACAGGTATATAATCTTAAGTGTATTTTATAGTTACCTAGAAATCATCGGATAGATATTTCCTATTTCATATCTCCACCAGAGTAGTAAAGCCAGTGACTGAGGGCAGATAGTCCATGGTTATTGGCCCCCTCCCTGGCTAAAAACATCTGCCCCCAGAAAAGGCACATCTGGAAGATGCGCCTATTCTGGCACTTGGCCACTCTCTTCCCATTCCCGTGTAGCAGTGGGATATGGGGTAATGAAGGGTTAATGTCACCTTGCTATTGTAAGGTGACATTAAGCCAGATTAATAATGGAGAGGCGTCAATTATGACACCTATCCATTATTAATCCAATTGTATGAAATGGTTAAAAAACACACACACACACACACACACACACACACACACACACACACACACACACACACACACACACACACACACACACACACACACATTATTACAAAGTCTTTTAATGAAATACAAACACAGGTTGTTGGAATATTTTATTATCCTGGTAATCCACCTGAAGACCCTCGCTCTGTAACAAAGGAAAAATAAAAAAACAACAATATCTCATACCTTCCGATGATCTGTCACGTCCCACGATGTAAATCCATCTGAAGGGGTTAAAATATTTTACAGGCAGGAGCTCTGCTATAATGCAGCTGTGCTCCTGCCTGTAAAACCCCAGCGAATGAATGGAAAGTAGGTCAATGACCTGTAGTTACCTTCATTCGCGGTGATGCGCCCTCTGCTGGTTGTCCTCATATGACCTCGAGGCTGGGAGAATATTCTGAAAAGTTCCCACGCTCGAGGTCATATGAGGACAACCAGCAGAAGTGTCTATCAGCCATAGGCCGGCGTCACACTCAGCGTAAGACAATGCGGTCCGTATATTATGGCCGTAATACGCTGAAAAGTCCCCAAAATAGTGGTCCATAGCTCCTCCGTAGGCAGGGTGTTTCAGCGTTTTTTGCGCATGGCATCCTCCGTATGTAATCCGTATGGCATCTGTACTGCGTGTTTTTCTCACAGGCTTGCACAACCGACATACGGCTATACAAGGGATCCATGTTTAAAAAAAAACAAAAAACATATATACTGTCATATATATAAATATATATATATATATATATATATATATATATATATATGTCAGTAGACACATACAGTATATGTATATATATATATATATATTAATATTTCATACAGCGCGAGATAGCTTTAAAGCCGGTAATTCAATTACCGGCTTTTGCTATCTCCTTCTTAAACCCGACATGATGAGACATGGTTTACATACAATAAACCATCTCATATCCCCATTTTTTTGCATATTCCACACTACTAATGTTAGTAGTATGTATATGCAAAATTTGGCCGTTCTAGCCATTAAATTAAAGGGTTAAATGGAGGAAAAAATTGGCGTGGGCTCCCGCGCAATTTTCTCCGCCAGAGTAGTAAAGCCAGTGACTGAAGGCAGACATTAATAGCCTGGAGAGGGTCCATGGTTATTGCCCCCCCCCCCCCGGCTAAAAACATCTGCCCCCAGCCACCCCAGAAAAGGCACATCTGGAAGATGCGCCTATTCTGGAACTTGGCCACTCTCTTCCCATTCCCGTGTAGCGGTGGGATATGGGGTAATGAAGGGTTAATGCCACCTTGCTATTGTAAGGTGACATTATGCCAAATTAATAATGGAGAGGCATCAATTATGACACCTATCCATTATTAATCCAATACTAGTAAAGGGTTAAAAAAAACACATTATTAAAAATTATTTTATTGAAATAAAAACAAAGGTTGTTGTAATAATTTATTCTACGCTCAATCCTTCTGAAGACCCTCGCTCTGTAACAAAGTAAAAATAATAAACCAACAATATACATACCTTCCGAAGATCTGTAACGTCCCACGATGTAAATCCATCTGAAGGGGTTAAAACATTTTGCAGCCAGGAGCTCTGCTAATGCAGCGCTGCTCCTGCCTGCAAAACCCCGGGGAATGAAGGTAAAGTAGGTCATTGACCTATATTTACCTTCATTTGCGGTGAGGCGCCCTCTGCTGGCTGTTCCTGGAGCGTGGGAACTTTCCTAGAAAGCTCCCTGGCTCGAGTTCATATGAGGGCGCCCTCTGCTGGTTGTCCTCATATGAACTCGAGCCTGGGAGCTTTCTAGGAAAGTTCCCACGATCTAGGAACAGCCAGCAGAGGGCGCCTCACCGCAAATGAAGGTAAATATAGGTCATTGACCTACTTTACCTTCATTCCCCGGGGTTTTGCAGGCAGGAGCAGCGCTGCATTAGCAGAGCTCCTGGCTGCAAAATGTTTTAACCCCTTCAGATGGATTTACATCATGGGACGTTACAGATCTTCGGAAGGTATGTATATTGTTGGTTTATTATTTTTACTTTGTTACAGAGCGAGGGTCTTCAGATGGATTGAGCGTAGAATAAATTATTACAACAACCTTTATTAAAAATTATTTTATTGAAATAAAAACAATGTGTGTTTTTTTTAACCCTTTACTAGTATTGGATTAATAATGGATAGGTGTCATAATTGACGCCTCTCCATTATTCATTTGGCTTAATGTCACCTTACAATAGCAAGGTGACATTAACCTTTCATTACCCCATATCCCACCGCTACACGGGAATGGGAAGAGAGTGGCCAAGTGCCAGAATAGGCGCATCTTCCAGATGTGCCTTTTCTGGGGTGGCTGGGGTCAGATGTTTTTAGCCAGGGGGGGGGGCAATAACCATGGTCCCTCTCCAGGCTATTAATATCTGCCCTCAGTCACTGGCTTTCCCACTCTGGCGGAGAAAATTGCGTGGGGGCCCACGACAATTTTTTCCGCAATTTTACCCTTTAATTTAATAGATAGAGCCCCCAAATTTTACACCAAGACACTTCTTACATTACTAAAGAGGAATATGTAATAAAAGAAGAGATACGAGATGGTTTACTGTATGTAACCATGTCTCATATCATGTCGGGTTGGGGAAGGAGATGGGAAAAGCCGGCAATTGAATTACCGGCTTTTCTGCTATCTAGCGCTGCATGAAATATATATATATATATATATATATATACAGTGGGGCAAAAAAGTATTTAGTCAGTCAGCAATAGTGCAAGTTCCACCACTTAAAAAGATGAGAGGCGTCTATAATTTACATCATAGGTAGACCTCAACTATGGGAGACAAACTGAGAAAAAAAAAACCAGAAAATCACATTGTCTGTTTTTTTAACATTTTATTTGCATATTATGGTGGAAAATAAGTATTTGGTCAGAAACAAAATTTCATCTCAATACTTTGTAATATATCCTTTGTTGGCAATGACAGAGGTCAAACGTTTTCTGTAAGTCTTCACAAGGTTGCCACACACTGTTGTTGGTATGTTGGCCCATTCCTCCATGCAGATCTCCTCTAGAGCAGTGATGTTTTTGGCTTTTCGATTGGCAACACGGACTTTCAACTCCCTCCAAAGGTTTTCTATAGGGTTGAGATCTGGAGACTGGCTAGGCCACTCCAGGACCTTGAAATGCTACTTACGAAGCCACTCCTTTGTTGCCCTGGCGGTGTGCTTTGGATCATTGTCATGTTGAAAGACCCGGCCACGTTTCATCTTCAATGCCCTTGCTGATGGAAGGATGTTTGCACTCAAAATCTCACGATACATGGCCCCATTCATTCTTTCATGTACCCGGATCAGTCGTCCTGGCCCCTTTGCAGAGAAACAGCCCCAAAGCATGATGTTTCCACCACCATGCTTTACAGTAGGTATGGTGTTTGATGGATGCAACTCAGTATTCTTTTTCCTCCAAACACGACAAGTTGTGTTTCTACCAAACAGTTCCAGTTTGGTTTCATCAGACCATAGGACATTCTCCCAAAACTCCTCTGGATCATCCAAATGCTCTCTAGCAAACTTCAGACGGGCCCGGACATGTACTGGCTTAAGCAGTGGGACACGTATGGCACTGCAGGATCTGAGTCCATGGTGGCGTAGTGTGTTACTTATGGTAGGCCTTGTTACATTGGTCCCAGCTCTCTGCAGTTCATTCACTAGGTCCCCCCGCGTGGTTCTGGGATTTTTGCTCACCGTTCTTGTGATCATTCTGACCCCACGGGGTGGGATTTTGCGTGGAGCCCCAGATCGAGGGAGATTATCAGTGGTCTTGTATGTCTTCCATTTTCTAATTATTGCTCCCACTGTTGATTTCTTCACTCCAAGCTGGTTGGCTATTGCAGATTCAGTCTTCCCAGCCTGGTGCAGGGCTACAATTTTGTTTCTGGTGTCCTTTGACAGCTCTTTGGTCTTCACCATAGTGGAGTTTGGAGTCAGACTGTTTGAGGGTGTGCACAGGTGTCTTTTTATACTGATAACAAGTTTAAACAGGTGCCATTACTACAGGTAATGAGTGGAGGAAAGAGGAGACTCTTAAAGAAGAAGTTACAGGTCTGTGAGAGCCAGAAATCTTGATTGTTTGTTTCTGACCAAATACTTATTTTCCACCATAATATGCAAATAAATTGTTAAAAAAACAGACAATGTGATTTTCTGGATTTTTATTTCTCAGTTTGTCTCCCATAGTTGAGGTATACCTATGATGTAAATTACAGACGCCTCTCATCTTTTTAAGTGGTGGAACTTGCACTATTGCTGACTGACTAAATACTTTTTTGCCTCACTGTATGTGTCTCACTGACATATATATATATATCCCTATACTATGTATAGACATTTATTTTAGCTATTCTATTCTAACCTGTCAGTGTGATTTTACTGTACACCGCACTGAATTGCCGGCTTTTCTATAGAACACCGCTGCGTCTTTCTCGCAAGACACACTGTTGGTCCGTGTGTAATCCGTATTCTTCTCGCCCCCATAGACTCATTGGCGATTTTTTTTTTGCGCAATACGCTGACAAACGCAGCATGCTGCGATTTTCTACGGATCTATAAAATACGGCAGATAGGAGCTGGGTCATAGAGAATCATTGTACCATGTGCAATCCGTATTTTCTACACCTCTCATACATCCGTAAAACTCGCTAGTGTGACGCCGGCCTAACTCTCGACTCTGCCCTGTCCATCAAACCGCACGTCCAAACTCTTGCCACCTCCTGTCGCCTCCAACTCAAACATATTGCCAGAATCCGTCCCTTCCTCTGCCCTCAATCTACTAAAACGCTTGTGCATGCCCTCATCACCTCGACTACTGCAACACCCTCATCTGTGGCCTCCCCGCTAACTCTCTTGCACCACTCCAGTCTGTCCTCAACTCTGCTGCCCGGCTAATCCACCTCTCTCCTCCCCTCTGCAAATCCCTCCACTGGCTCCCAATTCCCCAACGAATCCAGTTCAAACTACTAACACTGACCTACAAAGCCATCCACAACCTGTCCCCTCCCTATATCTCTGAACTATTCTCCCAATATCTTCCCTCACGTAATCTTCGATCCTCCTACTCTCCTCCACACTTATTCATTCCTCACACAACCGCCTCCAAGATTTCTCCCCAATATCCCCCATCCTCTGGAATTCAACACCTCAACACGTCTGATTAGCCACTAGTGCCACCACCCTCGGATCCTTCAGACAGAACCTGAAAACCCATCTCTTTAGGAAAGCCTACAGCCTGCAATAACCATTCTGCCGCCTCCCCACCACCAGAGCTGCTGCACCCCGACCTTCTGTCTCTTTCCCATTATCCCATAGAACATAAATCCGCAAGGACAGGGTCCTCTCCCCTCTGTACCCGTCTGTCATTGTAAATTTGTTCACTTCACTGTAAATGATATCTATAACCCTGTATGTAACCCCTTTCTCATTGACAGCACCATGGAATTAATGATGCTATATAAATAATAATTCATGCCAGGCTGCCCAGAGGCAAAGACAAACTGTCCTCTGTGGGAGGTGTATGGTCTATGTCCTCCCTGCCATGCTCCAGTGATGCCTGTGAGCTACTTTGAGTGCCACCCTGTTGTGTTCACGACATGGTGAAGTGTTGTTCCACAGAACTACTCACCCGTGCGTGCTGCAGCTGAAACTCCAGTATTGCTTCTGCTCGCACAGCCTCTACAGCGTATGCAACTTTTGAGTTCCACCTTGTTGATATGTCGCATATGAGGCGCTGAGCGAGAAGGCAGAAGTGACGCTGCAGTGCAGACCGTCGAGCAGCTGCAGGGTGTGAACGCCATAATTGTGCACAGACGACCTCTCACATATGGGTAATTTTTAAGAAAGATTTGCACCACTAAACTTGACACATGTGCCAGGCAAGGGATGTGGTCAAACCAGCTACGCCTAGAGGTGCTACCAGATTTCGCCCGTTATTGCACACCACCAGGCCTGGATTTAGGTCCAGCAGCACCAACCACTCATCAGTCTCGTTTATTCCTTGTCCACAGCTCTTGCGCAGTATGGAACTTGTCCCCCAAAATGATGAGTTTGAGAACAGCCTACTGTCTTTTCCCCCTGGCTGTGTTAAAGTTGCTGGAGCAAGTCTTACTGCTAGGTGATGGAGTAAGTGGAGTAGGCCACATGGGCAGAGCAATGTCCAACAATAGATGTAGGACATGCGCTAGAACGCCTTCCTCCTCTGTCCCAGCTGCAACATTTACCCAGTGTGCAGATAGGGAGATATAACGTCCCTGCCAATACTTACTGGTCCACGTATCGGTAGTTATCTGGACTGTGCCACTGATGGCATTGCACAGTGCACACCTGATTTTGGTTGCAACATGTGTGTGCTGGGCAGGGATGGCCAACTTGAAACATTAGTGGTGGATGGGAACCATGTACTTAGCAACAGCCACCACCATCATTTATTTAAAATGTTTTTTCTCCATCAGCTGGAATGGCAGTGTTTCAAAGGCCAGGAATTGGTAAATGCTGTTATTCAGGACCAGGGCCTGTGGGCGGGTAGTGGGGTATTTCCTCTTTCTCTATGGGGTTTGGGTGATGGAGAGATGAACACTTCAATGGGACAGGGTGGAGATGCTTGGTGACACTGCTGGTGCTGTCACATCCTGTCTTTGCGGATAGGCTGTTGTTCGTGAGCTGGATGAAGAGGTCAAGACAGCAGCAGAAGAGGGAGCAGGAGGAAAGCTCACATCTGTCATGTTATTTTTTTTTAAGGTGTCTACTCTACTGCTGCTCGTACTTAGAACTCAGATGCAGGTGGTGCTCGGGTTAAGAAAATGTTTAAAAAAAAATAAAAAATCAGAAGAGACTGCTTCATGACTTTGGGCTGATACTGCTTGGCCGATTTGCAAAGGGGTGAGGTGGTAGAAAGATGCCCACAGTCCTCAGGTGAAAACTGCGCTTTCAGCAGTGGACCCAGTGGAAGGAACTAGAGGCGCTCTCAGCCATCATAGATGAGGAGGGTGAGGTTTTATTGTCCTGTGATTTAGGTCTGATCCAGGGTTGTAAAGTCTCCAGGAGGTCTGAGGGAAACATTCCTTAATTGATGGAGCAAGATAAATACATGCGACACATTCATTCCAGCTGTGTCACAGGTCGTCAGAATTTTGTAAACCATTAGTACAAAAAAAATAAAAAAGTATGTAAATATTGCCTAACATTCCAGAGATACATTATTCCTCTGGAAAATATGTCACAGCCTGTCCCATCAGTGGTGGCAGCAGCACCCTCAGAGGAAGCCAGCTTATGTCTTTTACAGAAAAAACAATTATGGATTTAAAAAAAACACCCAAGTGCGGGTCCGGTCTACTGGTGAGGACGTCCCTACAGATAGTTTCCCCAATAACCTGCAATGTGTAAACTCAGCCTGATACAGATCCAACTCCTTACTCTCCACTAATGTCACCCCGCGCTTAAGAATTATAGAAATGAAAATTCAACTCATAGCTGTCAAACAATTTTATTACAAGTCAAATAGTTAGAAATAAAAGAGATATATAAATATATGCATAAATACAAATTAATAAGTTGTGTTTTAGAAATCAAAACAATAAATTAAACATTAAAGACAGATTAATGATAAAAAAGCAAAACACATTTTGTACCAAAGTCCCCTGTGCTTTAGCTGCAAAAATTGTATTGTGGTGCTTAAAGGGAACCTGTCACCCCCAAAATCAAGGGTGAGCTAAGCCCACCAGCATCAGGGGCTTATCTACAGCATTCTGTAATGCATTCTGTAATGCTGTAGATAAGCCCCCGATGTATCCTAAACAAATGAGAAAAAGAGGTTAGATTATACTCACCCAGGGACAGTCCCAGTCCTGTCCAATGGGCATCGCGGTCCGGTCCAGCACCTCCTATCTTCATCAGATGACGTCCTCTTCTTGTCTTCTCACTGCGGCTCCAGCACAAAGTACTGCAGTGCGCAGGCCCCAGGCATCTCTGACCTTTCCCGGCACCTGCGCACCGCAGCGTGAAGACAAGAAGAGAACGTCATCCTAACAAGATGTGAGGCCCCGGACCGCGACGCCCATCAGATCGGACTGCCTGCGTGAGTATATTATAACCTCTTTTTCTCATCTATTAGGATACATCGGGGGCTTATCTACAGAAACAGCATTACAGAATGCTGTAGATAAGCCCCTGATGCTGGTTGGCTTAGCTCAACTTGAATTTTGGGGGGAGGCGGAGGGACCCGACGGGGCCGGGGAGGCGGAGGGACCCGACGGGGCCGGGGAGGCGGAGGGACCCGACGGGGCCGGGGAGGCGGAGGGACCCGACGGGGCCGGGGAGGCGGAGGGACCCGACGGGGCCGGGGAGGCGGAGGGACCCGACGGGGCCGGGGAGGCGGAGGGACCCGACGGGGCCGGGGAGGCGGAGGGACCCGACGGGGCCGGGGAGGCGGAGGGACCCGACGGGGCCGGGGAGGCGGAGGGACCCGACGGGGCCGGGGAGGCGGAGGGACCCGACGGGGCCGGGGAGGCGGAGGGACCCGACGGGGCCGGGGAGGCGGAGGGACCCGACGGGGCCGGGGAGGCGGAGGGACCCGACGGGGCCGGGGAGGCGGAGGGACCCGGCGGGGCCGGGGAGGCGGAGGGACCCGGCGGGGCCGGGGAGGCGGAGGGACCCGGCGGGGCCGGGGAGGCGGAGGGACCCGGCGGGGAGGCGGAGGGACCCGGCGGGACCGGGGAGGCGGAGGGACCCGGCGGGGAGGCGGAGGGAGGCGGAGGGACCCGGCGGGGGCCGGGAGGGAGGCGGAGGGACCCGGCGGGGAGGCGGAGGGACCCGGCGGGGAGGCGGAGGGACCCGGCGGGGGCCGGGAGGGAGGCGGAGGGACCCGGCGGGGAGGCGGAGGGACCCGGCGGGGGCCGGGAGGGAGGCGGAGGGACCCGGCGGGAGGCGGAGGGACGCGGGGGGAGGCGGAGGGACGGGGCCGGGGAGGCGGAGGGCCGGGGACGCGGAGGGACGGGGCCGGGGAGGCGGAGGGCCGGGGCCGGGGAGGCGGAGGGACGCGGAGGGCCGGGGCCGGGGAGGCTGAGGGACGCGGAGGGCCGGGGCCGGGGAGGCTGAGGGACGCGGAGGGCCGGGGCCGGGGAGGCGGAGGGACGCGGAGGGCCGGGGCCGGGGAGGCGGAGGGACGCGGAGGGCCGGGGCCGGGGAGGCGGAGGGACGCGGAGGGCCGGGGCCGGGGAGGCGGAGGGACGCGGAGGGCCGGGGCGGCGAAGGGACGGGGCCGGGGAGGCGGAGGGACGCGGCCGGGGAGGCGGAGGGACGCGGAGGGACGGGGCCGGGGAGGCGGAGGGACGGGGCCGGGAAGGCAGAGGGACGCGGAGGGACGGGGCCGGGGAGGCGGAGGGCCGGGGCCGGGGAGGCGGAGGGACGCGGAGGGACGGGGCCGGGGAGGCGGAGGGACGGGGCCGGGGAGGCGGAGGGACGGGGCCGAGGAGGCGGAGGGACGCGGAGGGACGGGGCCGGGGAGGCGGAGGGCCGGGGCCGGGGAGGCGGAGGGACGGGGCCGGGGAGGCGGAGGGACGGGGCCGGGGAGGCGGAGGGACGCGGAGGGACGGGGCCGGGGAGGCGGAGGGCCGGGGCCGGGGAGGCGGAGGGACGGGGCCGGGGAGGCGGAGGGACGCGGAGGGACGGGGCCGGGGAGGCGGAGGGACGCGGAGGGACGGGGCCGGGGAGGCGGAGGGACGCGGAGGGACGGGGCCGGGGAGGCGGAGGGACGTTTTGCTTTCTTGGGGTTTTTTTTGTAGGAAATATACTCATCTGTCTGACATTATCAGACACCCACAGTGCCATCACTTTGGGTCCTCGCATGGATTGTGGGGGCACAAGCATTCCACTTGGTGAAGAGAAGTCCAGTGATGAAATGACATCTGTAGGGAGGTCACTGCTCTGGAGGACACAGGATGGGGAAAAGCCACAATACCTAGAATAAAACAGAAAAAATCATGCAGAAAACTCAAGTAGTGGCTGACACCAGTGGCCACCAGGCTAATACTGAACAGAATAGCGTGCGAGGAGAGAATCAAGCCCGGGATCTGGAGACATTATCACGCAGTTTTGCTCCCAGAGGTCATAGGTCAGTCATCATCCTGACGTCATGTGCGCCCAATAATATTAATGAGAAAGTTTTATTTAAAAAAAAAAAAAAAACACACAACAGGACCGACTCACCATCAGAGATTCTCATGTTAAGTAATATCAATCCCTCAGATCTCCATCATCATTCATCCCCTCCCCTGTTCGCCCCCTCACAGGTAGCACTATACTTCCCTACACCCCCCCACCGCAAGTGACATCACACACTGACCTGCACAGTATGTGACAACAGCCCCCCACACCATGCAGACCCATGCAAATAACATCAGCCCCACTCAGCAGGTAGACCCCCCTGCACACAGATCCCCCACGCATGCAACATGACCCCCTTCCAACAGAGACCCCCAGCATGCAGTCTCCCTTCCTCAGGCAGGCCCCTCCAGCACGCAGTCCCAGGCAAGCAACATCACCCCCTTCCCCAGGCAGGCCCCTCCAGCACACAGTCCCAGGTAAGCAATGTCACCCCCTTCCCCAGGCAGGCCCCTCCAGCGTGCAGTCCCATGCAAGCATCACCCCTGTCCCCAGGCAGGCCCCTCCAGCGTGCAGTCCTATGCAAATGTGGCACCCCTAGAGGTATTTGCCACAAATAGTTACTGACACTGAATACAAATACTAAAATAGCAAGACTGCACTACCTCCTCCGGCCAGAAGGGGGAGCTCCAGAGACTCCCCTTGATCCATTCTGGTCTGAGAGAAGAACTGGCAGTTGGGCAGTTGGGCTAAGGAGCTGAAAGTGAGAGGTCATACAGCTGAATTTCTAACAGCCCTATGACGGTTTCCAGGCCCAAATCACCGGCCTGAGGAGAAGAGGGACAGAGAAAAAGGACATTGTGAGAACCGGGTAGCATTAATCACTACCCAGAACAGGCGCAAAGACGGATACCGGATCCGTGGCTGTATTCATTACACATAATACAGCAACCGGAAAAACGTGAGGTGATATCAGCTTCACTAGGGTCGGACGCAGCAACAGACACAGAGTTCAGCGGTACTCCCAGAGGGGGTAAACCGATAAAAGGACTCGGGTTGCCCGTCGAACCAGGACCCGGAGGGGACAGATTGGGCCGGCAGCCAGTTCACATACAGCAGCAGGGCCACACAGATATTGCGCACAATAAGAGGCGAAGACCCCGGCAGGGTCAAAGTAACTCAGAGTTCCCATACAGACTCCGGTGACAGGACTGGTTGTAAATCCTTTTATGTTAAAGTAAACTGATTAAACGTTTCAGTGCCTCAGTCTTTCATTTGGACAATAGCCATCTATCCAGGATCGGGATCATCGGATCATCACCGCTGGGAGAACCTGCTGCTGATCAAGTAAGTGCCTGTCCCCTCACGATACCCTTTACACTGTGCATTGCCTGAGGCCACAGCACCGGGTCAAGCCACCCGTGACACCCCCCTCAAGAGACAGACCCCATTGGTCCGGTGCTGGGTACCCCGGTCTCTCGGGCGGCACACAAGCATCACCCCTGTCCCCAGGCAGGCCCCTGCAGCGTGCAGTCCTATGCAAACATCACCCCCTTCTCCCCAGGCAGACCCCCTCCAGCATGCACATGCAGCCCCATGCAAGCAACATCACTCACTTCCCCCAAGGCAGACCCCCTCCAGTATGCACATGCAGCCCCATGCAAACATCACCACCCCTTCTCCCCAGGCAGACCCCCCTCCAGCATGCACATGCAGCCCCATGAAAGCATCACCCCCTTCTCTCCAGGCAGACCCCCCTCCACTATACACATGCAGCCCCATGCAAGCAACATTACCCCCTTCTCCCCAGGCAGACCCCCCGTCCAGCATGCACGTGCAGTCCCATGCAAGCATCACCCCCTTCTCTCCAGGCAGACCCCCATCCAGCATGCACATGCAGCCCCATGCACATGCAGCCCCACGCAAGCATCACCCCTTTCTCCCCAGGCAGACCCCCCGTCCTGCATTCACATGCAGCCCCATGCAAACATCACCCACTTCTCCCCAGGCAGACCCCCTCCAGCATGCACATGCAGCCCCATGCAAGCCCCCTCAAGCATGCACATGCAGCCCCATGCAAGCATCACCCCCTTCTCTCCAGGCAGACCCCCATCCAGCATGCACATGCAGCCCCATGCACATGCAGCCCCACGCAAGCATCACCCCTTTCTCCCCAGGCAGACCCCCCGTCCTGCATTCACATGCAGCCCCATGCAAACATCACCCCCTTCTCCCCAGGCAGACCCCCTCCAGCATGCACATGCAGCCCCATGCAAGCCCCCTCAAGCATGCACATGCAGCCCCATGCAAGCATCAACCCCTTCTCTCCAGGCAGACCCCCTGTCCAGCATGCACATGCAGCCCCATGCAACATCACCCCTTTCTCCCCAGGCAGACTCCCACTTACCTGATCTGTGACTATGGAGAACGACCCAAAACACTCCAAATCTTGTACAAAATCCTCGAAATCCCGCCATGACATCCACAGCTCCCTCCTGTCTGCTCTGCTCTATGGAGGAAGAGGCAAATCCTGCACAAAACAGTCCAAATCCAAATCCTGCATGGAATCCCGCCATGACATCCACAGCTTCCTCATGTCTGCTCTGTCTGTTCTATGGAGGAAGAAGCGCCGCCCCTTCCGGTCACATGGGCATGACGTCAGCAGAGGTCCCTTAGCCGACTTGGATTTAGCCTCTACCTTATGTGCAGTGCACGGCTCTGCAGGTGGACAGATGTGGATCCACTGAATCCAGGACTGTCGAGAGGTATGTGCTGCCAGCTGGCAAGAGTGCCTCCCTGCAGGCTGAGGCCTCGCTCTGGCCCAGTGTTCTCCACATACCTTTCCAAGATGCTTTTTTTTCCTCCCCTTTTCGGCTGTCACTGTGAGATCCCAGGACCTCCCTAGCTGGCAGTGATCTGGACCGGGGGCGCTGTGCCTCTCTGGATCTCCTCCTTCCAGGCCAGCCAGGTGACTTTAGCACACACTGACTACTGCACACAGTGTGGGCGTCTGCAAACGGCCTGAACCGGCTGCTGGGGGACTGGCCCGGGGGCATCTGCACCCTGCCCGCCCCTGGTGGGATCCATCCGAGACACCGACAGCAGACAGATGCGGGTAAGCGGGCCGACACAGGACTCAGGACGGAATTGAACTTGGCGCTTCAACGAGGAGGGGGCGGGGCCTGCGGTGTGACTTGTTTCCGCTTCCGGCCCCCTGCGCCGTACATGTGACAGGACTGGATCCGAGACTGCAGCAGCCAGAAGACTGGGGTGGGTGGGGAGGAGGGCGGGAAGTACGAGGAGGGCGGGCGGGCAGTCGGACCCGGATTTAAATAAAAAAAAAAAAAAAAAAAAATCTTGCCTTGCTCGGGTGCCGCCCCCCGTTTCCTTACCGCCCTAGGCACGTGCCCTCGAGTGCCTAGTGGCAAATACGGCCCTGACTACATGTCGCATATTTTTACTCCTTTTTTGACAAAGTTCACATTTTCCGACATGTAGTTATATTCGTATGGGGTGTCTTCAGTACGTAAATTTACTTTTTTACAAGTATACTCATATTGCATTGTTGGCACAGTTGTGATTCTGCCGACCCTTGAGCGTTTTTTTATCGCCTCCTTTTTATGTTTTCATAGTTGTTGTTACACTTCTTACACAATGTACCTTTCAATAAAATTTATACCTTTTCCATATATACTCTGGACTGCTTCTTATCGTGAGGTTTCTAGCCTCTGTTTTTGTGCGTTATAGCGACGATTGTCCATATTTAGTCCATAAAAATATTGGTTAATTATTATTTTCTATTCTTTTGCAAATTTACTCTAAATCTAACCAATGTTTTTCATTAGTTATTGTTTGGTTATTAAAATGGTGGACTCTCCCCCCAAAAATGACGTAGTGTCCCCCTATCTACTATATAATTGTCTGAGGGTCACTTCCGTCTGTCTGTCTGTCCTTCTGTCACAGTTATTCATTCGCTGATTGGTGTCGCCAGCTGCCTGTCATGGCTGCTGCGACCAATCAGCGACGGGCAGAGTCCGGAAGAAAATGGCCGCTCCTTACTCCCCGTAGTCAGTGACTGTCGCCTGCATACTCCCCTCCGGTCACCGCTAACACAGGGTTAATGCCGGCGGTAACGGACCGCGTTATGCCGCGGGTAACGCACTCCGTTACCGCCGCTATTAACCCTGTGTGTCCCCAACTTTTTACTATTGACGCTGCATCAATAGTAAAAAATGTAATGTTAAAAAAAATAATAATAAAAAAACCTGCTATACTCACATTCCGTAGTCGCTCGCGACGGCCTCCATCTTCCGTTGCTGGTTCTGGTGGCAAAGATGGTATGGCAGAAGGACCTGCCATGATGTCACGGTCATGTGACCGCGACGTCATCACAGGCCCTGCGCGTCTGCGCGAGAAGGACCTGCCATGACGCCACGGTCATGTGACCACAACGTCATCACAGGCCCTGCGTGCCTGCGCTAGAAAGACCTGCCATGACGTCACGGTCATGTGACCGCGATGTCATCACAGGTCCTGCGCTCATACCAACCCTGGGACCGGAAGCTGCCGTGGACTACAAGGGGCCCTCGGAAAGGTGAGTATATGTTTATTCTTTATTTTTTAACCTGTGACAAACCTGGCTGGGCAATATACTACGTAGCTGGGCAATATACTACGTGGCTGGGCAATATATTACATGGCTCTGTGCTGTATAATACGTCGCTGTGCAATATACTACGTGGCTCTGTGCTGTATACTACGTCACTGGGCAATACACTATGTCACTGGGCAATATACTACGTGGCTGCGCAATATACTACGTCACTAGGCAATATACTACGTAACTGGGCAATATACTATGTGGCTGGGCAATATACTACGCCACTGGGCAATATACTACGTGGCTGGGCAATATACTACGTGGCTGGGCAATATACTACGTGGGCTGTGCAATATACTACGTGGACATGCATATTCTAGAATACCCAATGCGTTAGAATCGGGCCACCATCTAGTAATTAATAATGAGCAAAGGCTAGACAGACAGCTGCAGACTGAAATTAATATGCTAGGAAGGGGCCATTGATATTGGCCCCCTCCCAGTCTTAAAACAGCAGCTCTCAGCCACCACAGAAAAAGGTGCATCCATTACCTCTGTGTGAAGAAAAATAATACAGCACTCACCAGATGGATTGATTATTCCAAAGTCCTTTTTTATTTCATCCAAGTGAACAAGAGACTTTATGTGGGATTTGCGGGTCAGGGAGGCAAGCAGAGAGCGTGCATCCATTACCATCGCTAATCCCACTTGCCCTTGAGCAATATCAAGTGGGGTAATAGTATTGGGATTGATATCAGCTTTATATTGGCAGCTGACATCAAGCTCAGGAGTTAGTTATGGAGAGGCGTCTATAAGATTCCCCCATTATTAACCCCATAGTCATATTGTAAATAAAAAACATCCTGAATAAAGTCCTATAATTGAAATAAAGACTCTGACACTTTTTTTAATTAAAAATAAAAAGCAATTTATAATTTTTTAATTTTAAAAGGGACATTTAATCCACTGAAGCACATGTACCCTGTAACTGTAAAAGAAATGAAATAATAAATAGTGATGAGAGAATACATTCGGCACTATTCGTTACTTGCATGAATAGTACTGTACTTGGGCTATTCTTTACTTGACAAGTAATTTGCTAATCGAGTGACCCGCCCAGCATGTTTGCCACTTTATTTGCAGCCAATAAACATGCTGGTCTTGCTTGCCAATCACAGTATGATTGCCTGGCCTTACAGCGTCATAGGGGATATTTAATCTATGCCGGCGCCATCTTGCGCATATTACAGCCGGAAAAAGTGTAGTGTGAGCATGGGAAAATTGAAGGCAGCATATAGGGAGAGTTTTTGATTACAAAAAGCTCTTTTAAGAGCTACTGAGAGTGAACATTAGTTCACTGTTAGGTGGAGATAGTGTAGGGAGAGATTTAATATGAGGAAAAGGCAAGCACAAGGGTGTTATCATTGCAAGTACATGCTGCAAATCTTAGCTAGTCTGCATTAACACAATGCAACACGCTTAGTGTAGGAACAGACTGTGGTATTCTGATGAGATAGGCAGGGTTTTCCCCTACCATAACATACAAAGCAACTCTTTTTGGAGACAAATCATATTACTTAGTACCAGCATGTACCAATCAAATTTTTTTGGAGCTACATAATATTACTCGACTATTGCTGAAATCTATCTATGTAATCGTCTAAGGGTCACTTCCATCTGTTTGTCTACTGTCTGTTTGTCTGCTTGTCTGTTTGTCTGTCTGTGATGGAAATCCCATGTCGCTGATTAGTCAGTGACGGGCACAGACCGGCCGCGAATTCGCCCTTCCTACTCTCCGTCAGTGCCCCCTCCATACTCCCCTCCAGTCAGCGCTCACACAGGGTTAATGGCTGCATTACACCGCATTATGCCGTGGTGTAACGCCGTCCATTAACGCTGCTATTAACCCTGTGTGACCAACTTTTTACTGTTGATGCTGCCTATGCAGCATCAATAGTAAAAAGATCTAATGTTAAAAATAATATATTAAAAGAATCATTATATACTCACCTTCCGGTGCCTTTCCCAATCCTCGCGACGCTCCGGTCCTAAGAATGCATTGCGGTCTTGCGAGATGATGATGTCATCATCTCGCGAGACTGCAATTTTTTCTTGGGACCGGAGCGTCACGAGGAGCATTGCTAAACCCCTAGCCAGGATACGGGGGCCACCAGAAGGTGAGTATATAACTATTTTTTATTTTAATTATTTTTTTGAACAGGGATATGGTACCCACATTGCTATATACTATGTGAGCTGTGTTAGATACTACGTGGGCTGCGTTATATACTGCATGGGCTGTGTTATATACTGCATGGGCTGTGTTATATACTGCATGGGCTGTGTTATATACTGCGTGGGCTGTGTTATATACTGCGTGGCTGTGCAATATACTGTGTGGCTGTGCAATATACTGCGTGGCTGTGCTATATACTACGTGGCTGTGTTATGTACAACGTGGCTGTGCTATATATTATGTGGCTGTGTTATGTACTATGTGAGCAGTGTTATATACTATGTGGCTGTGCTATATACTACGTGGGCTGTGCTATATACTACGTGGCTGTGCAATATATGTGGCTGGGCAATATACGAGGCTTTGTTTTATACTACGTGGGCTGTGTTATATACTACATGGCCTGTGTTATATACTAAGTGGCTGTGCAATATACGTAGCTGGGCAATATACTACGTTTCTCTGTTATATACTGTGTGGGCTGTGTTATATACTATGTGGGCTGTGTTATATACTGCATTGGCTGTGCTATATACTACATGGGCTGTGCTATATACTATGTGGCCTCTGCTATATACTACGTGGATGTTCAATATACTACATGGCTGTGCTATATACTATGTGGCAGTGTTATATACTATGTGGGCTGTGCTATATACTACGTGGCTGAGCAATATACTTGGCTGGGCAATATACTACATGGCTGTGCTATATAATATGTGGCGGTGCTATATACTATGTGGGCTGTGCTATATAATGCGTAGGCTGTGCTATAAACTACATGGATGTGCAATATACTACGTGGCTGTGCTATATACTATGTGGCTGTATTATATCCTACGTGGCTGTGCTATATGCTACGTGGGCTGTGCTACTGTATATACTGCGTGGGCTGTGCTATATACTTCGTGGCCTATGTTATATGCTACATGGCTTTGCTTTATGCTACGTGGGCTGTGTTATATACTATGTGGGCTGTGTTATATACTACGTAGCTGTGCTATGTTTCTCTGCTGCATCTGCGCATCATGAATCGTGGTATGTGTTAAAGAGGGGGGCCCACTGAGACTCTTTTGCCCAGGGCCCTCAAAAACCTGGAGCAGGCCCTGGCTTCACTAATTGGTCACTCCCGGCCGGCCACGAACAATCAGTGACAGGCGCAGTCCGGCCGCGAAGTGGCGCGGAATTTGAATTTGAAGCACGCTTTGCTAATTGGTCGCACCTGGCTGGTCAAATCCTGTGTATAAATTGCATTATTCTGAAAACTTCATAAATAAGCTACATACATATTCTAGAATACCCGATGCGTTAGAATCGGGTCACCATCTAGTAGCTAATATTTAAATAGCAGTTGTGCGACTGGTGCAAAACCTGCTGAGCTATGCAAACGTCACTATTTACCATTACTTTCCCTGAGTCTGCTGTTGGCATGTGTCATAAAGGTGAGATAAAAAAAACCAAAAAATTATATTGAATAAATAAATAGTGTATCTTTATCTAGCAGCTGTGCTGCTGTTAATGTGTGTCATGAAGGCCATATAAAAATACCAAATGTCTATTGGTTAAATCAATAGAGTATCTTTATCTAACAGTTGTGCGAGTGGCGCAAAGCCTGCAGAGGAATGCGAACATCACAATTTCCCAGTGCCAATAATTTTCCTTACTCTGCTGTTGATATGTGTTATGAAGGCGATATAAAAAAATACACTATTTGTTTAACGATAGAAAATTAGTATCTATATTTAGCAGTTGTGCGACACATGCAAAGCCTGAAGAGATACACAAACGTCACAATTTCCCATTGCCAATAATTTTATTTACTCTGCTGTTATCTTGTGTCATAATGGAGATATTAAAAAATACTAATTGTGCTTCTTTTGATTAGCGGCATGACGCACATGGGATGTAACGCCAGAACGACTTATGGAATGTACATCCAAAAATCAAATCAGTCTGATTTTTAAAAAACCAGTCCAGAGTTTGCATATCACTGCCATGGGGGTAGACAAGGAAACACATGAATTTATCTACTCAGGTAATCAGTCAAAAAACTGTAGAAACATACACGTAGTCGACAGGATTTAAACCTGCGCGGGGAAACTCCAATAGATTTCAAGTCCATCACCTTAACCACTCGGCCACGACTACTCAGTCATTAACATTTGATGAGATTCACACACCTTTTCTTATAGCACCATGATCAAGATCAGTGATTATCCCTCTGGAAAATATCTCAGAAAATAGAAACATAATTCTAGGTCCCAGTAAAAATGTAAAAATCTGATTTCGAGTCATCATCAATGGGAACCATGTACAGTTTAAGACTTTGACCTCTTCATAAGGTGGATATGGAGTGGGTCCATTCCAAAAACATCCTGAAAATTACTCTGAAAATGCTGAAAACACTGAACAAATTCATTTCCATGTAAAAAAGACTTGCTGTTCATATGATCGAGCTTTTGGCGTCTTTTAACCACATCAAGTTTCCAAAAGATCCAAGCGGTTAACTGAAATAAGCATATCTATCTTCTGGTATTTTTCATTTAGAAGTGCTCCATACTTATAATACAAGTCAATGTCTAGGTTAGAAACACTCCTTAATGGTTCCTAAGTGACTTTTGGTGCATTTTGTGAGCTGTAAAGAAAAGCCTCAAAAACAGACTCAAAAGATGCCCAAAACAATTTTTAGAAAAACACCACCAAAAATGGTGGTGTTTTAAGTTTCATTAATCTTGCTTCATAGGTAGCTTTGGCCACAGAACTCACAGTGATCACTCCATGTATGCTTGGAACATTGAAATCTTTATTTGGCTTTTGGTATGTTGATTTTAACTTTCTCTTTTTATGTTAAACCTTGGGAACAGGAGAACACAGTGTCAGTGGAAAAATTGAAACATGTGTACGAAAAACTGCCCAGGTTCCACTGAGATTTGAACTCAGATCGCTGGATTCAGAGTCCAGAGTGCTAACCATTACACCATGGAACCACACACAAAAAAGACTTGGCTGCAGTTTTGTGTTCTGGAAAGCACAATTGAACTCATGAATCATGGTGAAAACAGGCTCTAAAGCTGTAGTGCAAATCTACAATTAATACACAATGGTAAATTAATATCTCCTAAACTTTTATTCCACAAGAGTGCCAAGGGTTCCACGATATCTCAGCATGGATAGTTTTAAATGTTGATAAAAAGTGACTAGTAAAAAGAGTGCTAGATCTGTTACTTGGAAAAAGAGCAAGAAAAAAATTAATTGCAAAACTTATACTGTTAGAAAGCTGTTCATCCAGAAGTCGCTAAAAATGTTTCATTGTGTGGTAAAAGGTTTCTTCCAAGAGATAATTCAAGGTTGTTGCAAATCAAAGTGCATGTCCCAGTACATCTGCCACAACAATGGTCTGTGGCCGCTAGACAAAAGCGGGAGAAGCACCAGTTACCTGGTGCCACACTCACGGTGCTTCTTTTGATTAGCGGCATGACGCACATGGGATGTAGCACCAGATCGGCTTATGGAATGTACATCCAAAAATCTAATCAGTCTGATTCTTGAACACCGGTCCAGAGTTTGCATATCACTGTCATAGGGGTAGACAAGGAAACACATAAATTTATCTACTCGGGTAATCAGTCATAAAGCTGTAGGAACATATACGTAGTCGACAGGATTCGAACCTGCGCGGGGAAACCACAATGGATTTTAAGTCCATCACCTTAACCACTCGGCCACAACTACTCAGACATTAACATTTGAAGAGATTCACACACCTTTTCTTATAGCACCATGATCAAGATCAGTGATTATCCCTCTGGAAAATATCTCAGAAAATAGAAACAAAACTCTAGGTCCCAGTAAAAATGTAAAAATCTGATTTCGAGTCATCATCAATGGGAACCATGTACAGTTTAAGACTTTGACCTCTTCATAAGGTGGATATGGAGTGGGTCCATTCCAAAAACATCCTGAAAATTACTCTGAAAATGCTGAAAACATTGAACAAATTCATTTCCATGTAAAAAAAGACTTGCTGTTCATATGATCGGGCTTTTGGCGTCTTTTAACCATATCAAGTTTCCAAAAATTCCAAGCGGTTAACTGAAATAAGCATATCTATCTTCTGATATTTTTCATTTAGAATTGCTCCATATTTATAATGCAAGTCAATGGCTAGGTTAGAAACACTCCTTAACCCCTTCCCGACCCATGATGCCACGTAGGCGTCATGAAAGTCGGTGCCAATCCGACCCATGACGCCAATGTGGCGTCATGGAAAGATCGCGTCCCTGCAGATCCGGTGAAAGGGTTAACTTCAATTTCACCTGATCTGCAGGGACAGGGGGAGTGGTAGTTTAGCCCAGGGGGAGTGGCTTCACCCCCCCCGTGGCTACGATCGCTCTGATTGGCTGTTGAAAGTGAAACTGCCAATCAGAGCGATTTGTAATATTTCACCTATTAAAACTGGTGAAATATTACAATCCAGCCATGGCCGCGGCTGCAATATCATCGGCCATAGCTGGAAACACTAATGTACCCCCACCCCACCCCACCGATCGCCCCCCCCAGTCCTCCGATCAGTGCTATGCACCGCTCCGTCGTGTGCTCCGCTCCCCCTGTGCTCTTGTCCGCCCCATGTGCTCCGATCCAACCCCCCTGCATTCCGATCCACCCCCCCATGCTCCGATCCACCCCCCCGTGCTCCGATCCACCTCCCCCGTGCTCCGTTCCACCCCCCGTGCTCCGTTCCACCCCCCCGCGCTCCGGTCCACCCCCCCGCGCTCCGATCCCCCCCGTGCTCCCCCCCACCCCATCATACTTACCGATCCTGTCGGGGTCCGTCCGTCTTCTCCCTGGGCGCTGCCATCTTCCAAAATGGCAGGCGCATGCGCAGTGCGCCCGCCGAATCTGCTGGCCGGCAGATTCGTTCCAAAGTGCATTTTGATCACTGAGATATAATCTATCACAGTGATCAAAATAAAAAAAATAATAAATGCCCCCCCCCTTTGTCACCCCCATAGGTAGGGACAATAAAAAAATAAAGAATTTTTTTTTTTCCAATAAGGTAGGGTTACGGTTAGGGTTAGGGTTAGGGTTTCGGTATGTGCACACGTATTCTGTTCCTCTGCAGATTTTTCCGCTGCGGATTTGATAAATCCGCAGTGCTAAACCGCTGCGGATTTATGGCGGATTTACCGCGGTTTTTCTGCGCATTTCACTGCGGTTTTACAACTGCGATTTTCTATTGGAGCAGTTGTAAAACCGCTGCGGAGATCGCAGAAAGAATTGACATGCTGCAGAATGTAAACCCCTGCGTTTCCGTGCAGTTTTTCCGCAGCATGTGTACAGCAATTTTTGTTTCCCATAGGTTTAGATTGAACTGTAAACTCATATGAAACTGCTGCGGATCCGCAGCATTTTCCGAAGCGTGTGCACATACCTTTAGAATTAGGCTATGTGCACACGGTGCGGATTTGGCTGCGGATCCGCAGCGGATTGGCCGCTGCGGATTCGCAGCGGATTGGCCGCTGCGGATTCGCAGCAGAGTTCCATCAGGTTTACAGTACCAAGTAAACCTACGGAAAACCAAATCCGCTGTGCCCATGGTGCAGAAAATACAGCGCGGAAACGCTGCGTTGTATTTTATTCAGTCGCCATGACAGCACAACGAGAGAGGGGATCCGCCCTTCAGGGACAGGAAACCTACAGACATAAAAAGGGCGGTACCTCTCTCCCACGTCAGTTTGGTTTCCTGTCCCTGACAGCGGAACCTCTTTCAGACAGGCCCTGAGAAGAGGGTCGAAGTTAAGAAGACTCCCCACTCCTGGCGGCCCGGTACAGGTAGCGGGGGTCCCCTACCTCGGCCCGTCCAGGAGGCAGGAAGCACCACACGGCAGGGGCACTGCGCGGTGTAGGTGGCAGCAGGAGGAAGCAGCCTCTGACATAGGCTAGCTTCTCGGGTGTCCGCAGCGCAGAGGTACCTAGAGGTGCTTGGCTACTTGGGGTCCCGGGAGTCACGCTGTTCCGGGCAGGGACGCGGCATTGGTCCGGAGGGGGTCTGCTGGCGTCCTGGTCCGCGTGTCGGCTTGGCGCTGCCGCCGCGTCCTGAAGGGGGCGTGTCCGGATGACGCGGCAAGCGGCGCGGCCGGATGACGCGGCTGGGCATGCGCAGTAGCGTCATCTCTGGCTAATGGCGGCGCCCAGCTGCGGGAGCGGTCGGGGCTTCGGGGAGGGGTAGCGCAGCGCAGCGGCGGACGATTAATGACCACCTGGGATTCCCTGCTGGCCCCCATCTGGAGGCGGTACCTTGGGGGTATTTAAGGCGGCAAGCTGGGATGATCAGAGTTCCTCACCCATTCCATAATGGAGTCGCCAGAAGGAACTATCAGCCAGCTGCAGCAGCAGGAGCCGCAGCAGCAGTCAGATAAGCCTCGTAGAAGCTCCCAGCGTCGGTCTAGTGGCAGTAGCCGCGCTGGTGGAGCTAAGGAGGCACGGATCTCTATACCAAAGTCCTCAGGCCGTAAGGATTTGCCGGCTACGAAGGACCCCCCATCTACGGTACCACTCATTACTGGACGGGGTAAGTGAGCTTCGTGAAAGTCCACTTAGTGATGATTGTGTTCCCCTTGTCTTTTTTCCTCTATCAGGGGAGGAAAAGTTTGTCCAAAGCCAAACATAGGCAGTGTGCCGAATGTACAGAGCCGCTTCCAGATGGGCATTTGAGAAAGTTATGTAAAATATGTATTCAACGTTTACTGGAGGAGGAGGCGCCTGATCTAACCTCTACAATAAGAGAGATGGTGAGACAGGAAGTTAAAGGTGCCGAGAGATCCAAGTCTCGGGGAGCAGAAGCTAAAAGATCATCCCCTTTATCTGAGGTAGATTCGGACTCGGGTGAGCTAAGCTCAGGGTCTCTTCCGTCTACTTCCTCCTCTGAGGATCAGGAGTCTACTCGAGCCTGTTTGTCCCTAGATAGGGTTAACCATCTGGTCAAAGCAGTTAACGGCACAATGGGGATAGAAGATACCCAGTCGGAATGTTCCATTCAGGATGTTATGTTCAGGGGTATTGAGCGAAAATCCCGAAGAGCCTTTCCAGTGATTGATAAAATCAAATCGTTAATCTCAAAGGAATGGAAGAAACCAGAAAGGAAGGGGTCGCTTCCGCCAGCCTTTAAAAGACGGTATCCCTTTGAGGAAGCGGCTTCGTCCTCATGGGATAAAGTCCCGAAGCTGGATGCAGCAGTCGCTAAGGCATGCAAAAAAACGTCTCTCCCCTTCGACGACTTGGGGAATTTGAAAGACCCGTTAGATAGGAAAGCCGACATCTTCCGTAAAGGAGCTTGGGAGACTTCAACGGGATCCTTGAGGCCAGCTATAGCAGCCACTTGTACCGCTCGATCCTTGATGGTATGGTTGGGTTACCTCGAAGATCAGCTCAGAGATAAAGTCCCTAGGTCGGAAATATTGTCCTCCATGCCCATAATCCAGGATGCCGCAGCCTTCCTTTCAGACAGCAGATTCGGTCAGGTTGGCCGCCAGGTCCTCGGCATTATCCAATGCAGCCAGGAGAGCGCTATGGATAAAATGCTGGCCAGGGGACTTACAAGCTAGAACAAAATTATGTAGCATTCCTTGTGAAGGAGCTCACTTGTTCGGACCAGTACTAGACGAGCTATTGGAAAAAGCAGGGGATAATAAAAAACGCTTTCCCTTCCTAGGAAGACCCTTCTACAGACGGGACTATAATAGAGGATGGTCCAACCGCAGAAGACCATATAGAGACTCCAACACAGAATCTACTAGATATGACAACAGCAGAAGGAGGGGTAGAGGATTTATGTTTAATCCTTCACGAGAGGTTAAGAAACCACAATGACTAGCGGACCAGGTGGGGGGGGTAGGCTTTCGGCCTTCTACCCAGCCTGGGTGCGGATTACAAACAATCCATGGATTTTAGGCATTGTGGAGAAAGGCCTAACCTTAGACTTCCACCATACTCCTCGGGACAAATTTATGTTAACACCTGTTCGTTCCTCCTCTACAGAGCAGTTGGCGCTGGAGTCTGAGGTCCGGGAGCTCCAACAGAAGAATGTTCTAGTCAAAGTCCCTGCAGGCGAGGAAGGTAGGGGGTTTTATTCCCCTCTGTTCCTGGTCAAAAAACCTGATGGTTCATATCGCACCATTATTAATTTAAAAGGCCTGAATAATTTTCTGTTGATACCCTCCTTCAAAATGGAGTTGGTCAAGACAGCAATAAAATTATTCTTTCACCACTGTTTTATGGTTGTCTTAGATCTCAAAGACGCCTATTACCATGTACCAATTCATATTGATCATCAGAGATTTCTTAGGGTGGCGGTTTATCTAGCTGGCACAGTAGAACACTTTCAATATCGGGCACTTACGTTCGGAGTCGCAGTTGCACCCAGGGTGTTCACAAAAATCATGGTGGAGGTTATGGCGCACTTGCATGAACAGGATATATTAATAGTCCCTTACCTGGATGATTTGCTAATTGTGGGTCATTCTGAGTCGCATTGCACAGACCAACTACAGAAAGTCATGGATGCGTTACACAAATTGGGCTGGATGGTCAATATAAAAAAAATCGCGCCTTCAGCCCCTAAAAGTACAAGAATTCCTAGGATATGTTATTGACTCTAGTCAGCAGGAATGTCGCCTGCCGGACACAAAAGTTGCTAAGATTAAGCAGTTGGTCACCAGGGCAATAAATAATCCCTTAGTATCAGTCAGAAGTGCGATGTCAATCTTGGGTTCTCTTACGTCCTGCATCCCGGCAGTTCTCTGGGCACAGTTCCACACGAGGGCTTTACAGTGGGACGTGTTACACAATTCCCGTCGTCTAAAAGCTCACCTCGACAGTAAATTCACACTTTCTGCGGAGACTGTACATTCGCTTGGTTGGTGGACTCACACTTCGAATCTACACAGGGGGGTCCCTTGGATAAATCACATATCTAGGGTGTTGACTACGGACGCTAGCCCCAAAGGGTGGGGGGCTCACTTAGGGGAGGATTGGGTTCAGGGACTATGGTCTCAGTCTGAACAGGACTCTTCCTCCAACTTGAAAGAACTGTTGGCAGTAAAACATGCCTTAAATAGATTCCTTGTACCCCTACAGGGTCGACACGTCAGGCTTTTGTCAGACAATCGGGTAACTGTGGCCTACATTAATCGTCAAGGTGGCACGCGATCCAGTACATTGATGGAGGTCGCAAATCATATCTTTCAGGTGGCCGAAGTACATCTTCTCTCCCTGACGGCGCTTCATATAAAAGGAAGTATCAACACCAAAGCCGACTATCTAAGCCGCAACATGCTCAGACAGGGGGAGTGGTCGTTAAATCCAGCCATTTTCAGTCAGATCATTCAGTTATGGGGTTGTCCGGAGATAGACCTTTTTGCCAACAGAGAGAACAAAAAATTACACCAATTCTGCTCCCTAAATCCAAAAGACAACCCATACGCTGTGGACGCTCTGCTGATATCTTGGCACTTCAGGCTCGCGTATGCTTTTCCCCCTCTAAATCTGATTCCCCTAGTCCTGAGGAAGATTCGGGAGGACAAGGCCCGGGTAATCTTGATAGCTCCATTTTGGCCCAAGAGGGCTTGGTTTCCTTGGCTGAGGAAGATGTCTGTCTGCCAACCATGGATTCTTCCAGAGCTACCAGGTCTGCTCTCCCAGGGACCAATCCTCCATCCTCAAGTAGCCAACTTACACCTAGCGGCATGGAACTTGAGAGGTCCTTACTGAGGGGGAAAGGGTTCTCTCAGAATCTGGTAAATACTCTCCTTAAAAGTAGGAAACCCTCTACAACGGGCATTTATGTGAGGGTATGGAGAAAATTTTTATCATTTTCAGGGGCTCAAATTGACCAAGAACCATGTATTAACCAGATTCTTGAATTTTTACAAAAAGGCCTGGAAATGGGCTTGGCCACAAGTACTCTTAGAGTTCAGGTGTCAGCGCTGGGAGCGTTATATAATCTTAATTTAGCCAGTAATCACTGGATTTCTAGATTCTTTAAAGCAGTCACCAGGTCTAGACCAATTATTAAACAAAGGATAGCCCCATGGGACCTAAATTTAGTACTCTCAGCCATAACTATAGCCCCATTCGAGCCCATTGATACTATTCCTGTGAAAATCCTGTCAATCAAAACAGCCCTGTTAGTTGCTCTTACATCTGCTAGAATGGTTAGTGATCTGCAGGCACTCTCCAGACATCCCCCATACATGCAGGTTAGGGAGGATAGGGTCATATTGAAACCCGATCCCCTATATCTGCCTAAAGTTGCGTCTAAATTTCACAGGGTTCAGGAGGTAGTCCTACCCTCCTTTTGCTCCAACCCTACTAACGATAAAGAACGTAAATTCCATTGCTTAGATGTGAGGAGATGCCTCCTTAGATATATTGCAGTTTCAGATTCCTGGAAAAAAGATAACTCTTTATTTGTAGCCTATCAAGGGGTAAGGAAGGGTCTTAGAGTATCTAAAAACACTCTAGCCAGATGGATTAGGGAGGCGATCTCTCTCGCTTACACCGCAGGTGGCAACGAAGTTCCAGATGGTATAAAGGCACACTCCACGCGGGCCATGGCATCTTCCTGGGCGGAGAGGTCAGAAGTGTCAATCGAAGACATATGTAAGGCGGCCACATGGTCTTCCCCTTCTACCTTTCTTAGACATTACAGATTAGATCTGGGTAGTTCCTCAGACCTTACGTTTGGGAGAAGAGTGCTAGAAGCTATTATCCCCCCCTAAATCTTTCGTCTCTGAAAGTCTCTCGTTGTGCTGTCATGGCGACTGAATAAATACGTACGCTACTCACCTGGTAGCAGTGTTTTTTCAGGAGCCATGACAGCACCCTTAAATTCCCTACCCTATAATTTTGGATGTTTCAACACCCTGTTGGTTTTTGCGTTATATTCCATGTAAAATGTGTTTATATACATGCTGCATCTGTGTTACTAACCAAGGTGGTCCTCTCATGCTCTGGAAACAACTGACGTGGGAGAGAGGTACCGCCCTTTTTATGTCTGTAGGTTTCCTGTCCCTGAAGGGCGGATCCCCTCTCTCGTTGTGCTGTCATGGCTCCTGAAAAAACACTGCTACCAGGTGAGTAGCGTACGTATTTCCGCAGCATGTCAATTCTTTGTGCAGATTCCGCAGCGTTTTACACCTGTTCCTCAATAGGAATCCACAGGTGAAATCCGCACAAAAAACACTGGAAATCTGCGGTAAATCCGCAGGTAAAACGCAGTGACTTTTACCCGCAGATTTTTCAAAAATGATGCTGAAAAATCTCACACGAATCCGCAACGTGGGCACATAGCCTTAGGGTTAAAGATGGAATTAGGGTTGTGGTTAGGGTTGTGATTAGGGTTATGGCTACAGTTGGGATTAGGGTTAGGGGTGTGGGGGGGTTAGGGTTGGAGGTAGAATTGAGGGGTTTCCACTGTTTAGGCACATCAGGGGTCTCCAAACGCAACATGGCGCCACCATTGATTCCAGCCAATCTTGTATTCAAAAAGTCAAATGGTGCTCCCTCACTTCCGAGCCCCGACGTGCGCCCAAACAGTGGTTTACCCCCACTGGGGTATCAGTGTACTCAGGACAAACTGCGCAACAATTACTGGGGTCCAATTTCTCCTGTTACCCATGTGAAAATAAAAAAATGCTTGCTAAAACATCATTTGTGAGGAAAGAAAAATGATTTTTTATTTTCACGGCTCTGCGTTGTAAACGTCTGTGAAGCACTTGGGGGTTCAAAGTGCTCAACACATATCTAGATAAGTTCCTTGGGGGGTCTAGTTTCTAAAATGGGGTCACTTGTGGGGGGTTTCTACTGTTTAGGCACACCAGGGGCTCTGCAAATGCAACGTGACGCCCGCAGACCATTCCATCAAAGTCTGCGTTTCAAAAGTCACTACTTCCCTTCTGAGCCCCGACGTGTGCCCAAACAGTGGTTTACCCCCACACATGGGGTATCAGCGTACTCAGGAGAAACTGGACAACAACTTTTGGGGTCCAATTTCTCCTGTAACCCTTGGGAAAATAAAAAATTCTGGGCTAAATAATTATTTTTGAGGAAAGAAAACGTATTTATTATTTTCACGGCTCTGCATTATAAACTTCTGTGAAGCACCGGGGGGATCAAAGTGCTCACCACACATCTAGATAAGTTCCTTTCGGGGTCTAGTTTCCAAAATGGGGTCACTTGTGGGGGTTTCTACTGTTTAGCCACATCAGGGGCTCTGCAAACGCAACGTGACGCCCGCAGAGCATTCCAACAAAGTCTGCATTTAAAAACGTCACTACTTCAATTCCGAGTCCCGGCATGTGCCCAAACAGTAGTTTACCCCCACTTATGGGGTATCACCGTACTCAGGAGAAACTGGACAAGAAATATTTGGGTCAAATTTATCCTGTTACCCTTGGGAAAATTAAAAAATTCTGGGCTAAATAATTATTTTTGAGGAAAGAAAACGTATTTATTATTTTCACGGCTCTGCATTATAAACTTCTGTGAAGCACTTGGGGGTTCAAAGTGCTCACCACACATCTAGATAAGTTTCTTTCGGGGTCTAGTTTCCAAAATGGGGTCACTTGTGGGGGGTTTCTACTGTTTAGCCACATCAGGGGCTCTGCAAACGCAACGTGACGCCCGCAGAGCATTCCATCAAAGTCTGCATTTCAAAACGTCACTACTTCAATTCCGAGCCCCGGCATGTGCCCAAACAGTGGTTTACCCCCACATATGGGGTATCAGCGTACTCAGGAGAAACTGGACAACAACTTTTGGGGTCAAATTTCTCCTGTTACCCTTGGGAAAATAAAAAATTGCAGGCTAAAAGATCATTTTTGAGAAAATAAATTTTTATTTTTATTTTCATGGCTCTGCGTTTTAAACTTTTGTGAAGCACTTGGGGGTTCAAAGTCCTCACCACACATCTAGATTAGTTCCTTTGGGGGTCTAGTTTCCAAAATGGGGTCATTTGTGGGGGATCTCCAATGTTTAGGCACACAGGGGCTCTCCAAACGTGACATGGTGTCAGCTAATAATTGGAGCTAATTTTCCATTTAAAAAGCCAAATGGCGTGCCTTCCCTTCCGAGCCCTGCTGTGCGCCCAAACAGTAGTTTACCCCCACATATGGGGTATCAGCGTACTCAGGACTAACTGGACAACAACATTTGGGGGCCAATTTCTCCTATTACCCTTGGCAAAATAGGAAATTCCAGGCTAAAAAAATCATTTTTGAGGAAAGAAAAATTATTTTTTATTTTCATGGCTCTGCGTTATAAACTTCTGTGAAGCACTTGGGGGTTTAAAGTGCTCACTAGGCATCTAGATAAGTTCCTTGGGGGGTCTAGTTTCCAAAATGGGGTCACTTGTGGGGGAGCTCCAATGTTTAGGCACACAGGGGCTCTCTAAACGCGACATGGTGTCCTCTAACGATGGAGATAATTTTTCATTCAAAAAGTCAAATGGCGCTCCTTCCCTTCCGAGCCTTACCATGTGCCCAAACAGTGGTTTACCCCCACATGTGAGGTATCGGTGTACTCAGGAGAAATTGCCCAACAAATTTTAGGATCCATTTTATCCTGTTGCCCTTGTGAAAATGAAAAAATTGAGGCGAAAAGAATTTTTTTGTGAAAAAAAAAGTACTTTTTCATTTTTACGGATCAATTTGTGAAGCACCTGGGGGTTCAAAGTGCTCACTATGCATCTAGATAAGTTCTATGGGGCGTCTAGTTTCCAAAATGGGGTCACTTGTGGGGGAGCTCCAATTTTTAGGCACACGGGGGCTCTCCAAACGTGACATGGTGTCCGCTAAAGAGTGGAGCCAATTTTTCATTCAAAAAGTCAAATGGCGCTCCTTCCCTTACAAGCCCTGCCGTGCGCCCAAAGAGTGGTTTACCTTCACATATGAGGTATCAGCGTACTGCAGTTTTTAGAATGGTGTCACTTTTGGGTATTTTCAGCCATATAGACCCCTCAAACTGACTTCAAATGTGAGGTGGTCCCTAAAAAAAATGGTTTTGTAAATTTCATTGTAAAAATGAGAAATCGCTGGTCAAATTTTAACCCTTATAACTTCCTAGCAAAAAAAATTTTGTTTTCAAAATTGTGCTGATGTAAAGTATACATGTGGGAAATGTTATTTATTAACTATTTTGTGTCACATAACTCTCTGGTTTAACAGAATAAAAATTCAAAATGTGAAAATTGCAAAATTTTCAAAAGTTTCGCCAAATTTCCGTTTTTATCACAAATAAACGCAGAATTTATTGACCTAAATTTACCACTAACATGAAGCCCAATATGTCACGAAAAAACAATCTCAGAACCGCTAGGATCCGTTGAAGCGTTCCTGAGTTATTACCTCATAAAGGGACACTGGTCAGAATTGCAAAAAATGGCAAGGTCTTTAAGGTCAAAATAGGCTGGGTCATGAAGGGGTTAATGGTTCCTAAGTGACTTTTGGTGCATTTTGTGAGCTACAAAGAAAAGTCTCAAAAACAGACTCAAAAGATGCCCGAAACAATTTTTAGAAAAACACCACCAAAAATGGTGGTGCTTTAAGTTTCATTAATCCTACTTCATAGGTATCTTTGGCCACAGAACTCACAGTGATCACTAGGGTTGAGTGAAACAGATCGGCACTTTTCAAAAGTCGCCGACTTTTTGCAAAGTCGGGTTTCGGGTTTCGTGATCCGACTCTGGGATCGGGTCGGCGGTCGGCGATCTCTACTGAAAAGTCGGGTTTCGTTTTATATATATATATATGTAATTCAGACACATCTAATATATAAAGCTGAATGTGTGTGTGTGTGTGTATGTCCGGGATTGGCATCTGCAATGAAATGAAAAGGTGTGAGTGCAAAATGAGGAGTGAGGAAAAATAGTGGCGTGATCAGAAAATGACAGATGTGAGGTTGAAATGACAAGTGTTAGGGGGGAAAGAGAGGAGTGAGGGAGAAAATGAGAGATGTGAGGGGGGAAAATGAAAGATGTGATTGGGAAAATGAGAGGCGTGATGGGAAAATAAGAGAAGTGAGGTGCTATAACCACAGATATTTACTATGCCCAGGCAACGCCGGGCTCTTCAGCTAGTCTAATATATAAAGCTGAATGTGTGTGTGTATGTGTGTGTGTGTGTGTGTGTGTGTGTGTGTGTGTGTGTGTGTGTATGTATGTATGTCCAGGATTGGCATCTGCACCGTCGCAGCTACAGCCACAAAATTTTGCACAGTCACACGTCTGGACCCCGAGAGCGTCATAGGCTATGTTGTGAGGTGAAATTTTAACCCCGCGCTTTTCAATTCACCAAACAATTTTTGCCCCTATCTACATAATGGGAAAAAATGAAAGGAAAAGTGTAGGAGGCAAATTGACAGCTGCCAGATGTGAACAAGGGGGACTTAAAGAATGAGAGCGATGGCGCCAAAGAGTATATACCGTACAGTTGCTAAGGTGGGGCCCCGACATGGGATACTCACCACACACGGGGATATGAACACACACAAAATGCGCCACACACTACCACGTGCTTGAACACATATTACCCTCAGCACACATTTCACCACAAATACACCAACCTCGCCACATAAAAGTCGAAACACAAATGTCGCCACTCAAAACTCGCCACTCGCAGAACTCGCCACATGCAAAAACTAGGCTCTTGCAAAACTCGCCACAAGTGCAAAACTCACCTCATGGAAAACTCACCACATGCAAAACTTGCACACGCGGAAAAATTGCCACATGCACAAAATTTGCAACACATGCAAAAGTTGCCTCGCACAAAACTTGCACATACTCAAAAGGCACCAGACATAAAACTCACCACGCGCAAAACTCGCCATGCACAAAACTTGCTGCACACAACTTGCTACACTAACCTGTCACATGCAACTCGACACACAAAAAGTTGCTACACGCATGTTGCCACACAAAACTCATCTCACAAAAGTCGCTATATGCATGTCGCCACACGCAACTCAACACACACAACTTGACAAATGAAACTCGCCCTAAAACACACACAAGTCTGGTATTATCCTTCAAAAATAAAAATCTGATTAATAAGCAGACAAACTACAACAAATGTACCATATAGGAAATACGGCAGCTGTCAGTCACATGACCTGTCTATTATGTGTATGTGTGAGCTAATATATACTGCCAGGGGGAGGGCTTCCTGTTGGCTGGGGATTTATCAGGCTGCCAATTTAGCTTACAAATACTGAGGTAAAAATACTGAGCAAATAACGTGTGAACGAGGTCTAATACAGGAGGAGATGACACACAGATATATACTGTATACAGGAGAGATGACACACAGCTATATACTATATAGAGGAGGAGATGACATACAGGTACATATATATACAGGAGGAGATGACATACAGGTATATACTATATACAGGAGGAGATGACACAGGTATATACCAAATACAGGAGCAGATGACCTACAGGTATGTACTATATACAGGAGGAGATGACATACAGATATATGCTATATATAGATGATGACATGCAGATATATACTATATACAGGAGGAGATGACACACAGATATATACTATATACAGGGGAGATGACACACAGGTATATACTATATACAGGAGGAGATGACATACAGGTATATACTATATATAGAAGGAGATGACATTCAGGTATATCTATATATAGGGGAGATGACACACAGCAGGTATATACTATATACAGGGGAGATGACATACAGATGTATACTATACTGTATATAAGGGAGATGACAAACATGTATATACTGAGGTGATGAGGTGAAAATGAGAGGTGTGAGGTGAAAATGAAAAGGTGTGAGTGCAAAATGAGAGGAGTAAGGAAAAATAGTGGAGTGATCAGAAAATGACAGATGTGAGGTTGAAATGACAAGTGTTAGGGGGGAATGAGAGGAGTGAGGGAGAAAATGAGAGGTGTGAGGGAGAAAATGAGAGACGTGAGGGGGAAAATGAAAGATGTGATAGGGAAAATGAGAGGCGTGATGGGAAAATAAGAGAAGTGATGTGCTATAACTAACCACAGATATTTACTATGCCCAGGCAACGCCGGGCTCTTCAGCTAGTATATATATATTTATATTAACTTCAGCGTGATATAGCAGAAAAGTCGGTAATTCAATTACCGGCTTTTCATTTCTCCTGCCAAAACCCGACATGATATGAGACATGGTTTACATACAGTAAACCATGTCATATCACCTTTTTTTTGCATATTCCACACTACTAATGTTAGTAGTGTGTATGTGCAAAATCTCAGTGCTCTAGCTCTTAAATTTAAGGGTTAAATCGTGGAAAAAATTGGCGTGGGCTCCCTCGCAATTTTCTCTGTGACTGAGGGCAGATATTAATAGCCTGGAGAGGGTCCACGGTTATTGGCCCCCCCCTGGCTAAAAACACCTGCCCCCAGCCACCCCAGAAAAGGCACATCTGTAAGATGCGCCTATTCTGGCACTTGGCCACTCTCTTCCCATTCCCGTGTAGCGGTGGGATATGGGGTAATGAAGGGTTAATGCCACCTTGCTATTGTAAGGTGACATTAAGCCAGATTAATAATGGAAAGGCGTCAATTATGACACCTATCCATTATTAATCCAATTGTATGAAAGAGTTATAAAAAAACACGAACACATTATTAAAAAGTATTTTAATGAAATAAACACACCGTTTGTTTTAATTTTTTATTGTACGCTCAATCCACTGGCTGAAGACCCTCATTCTGTAACAAATAAAAAATAATAAACCAACAATATCCATACCTTCCGTAGATCTGTAACATCCCACGTTGTAAATCCATCTGAAGGGGTTAAAATATTTTACAGCCAGGATCTCTGCTAATGCAGCGCTGCTCGTGACTCTAAACCCCAGCGAATGATGGTAATGTAGGTCAATGACCTGTAGTTACCTTCATTCACGGTGATGCGCCCCCTGCTGGATGTCCCTGGAGCGTGGGAAAAGTTCCCAGGCTCGAGGTCATATGAGGACATCCAGCAGGGGGCGCATCACCGCAAATGAAGGTATCTATAGGTCATTGACCTACATTACCTTCATTCACTGGGGTTTACAGCCACGAACACAGCTGCATTAGCAGAGCTCCTGGCTGTAAAATATTTTAACCCCTTTAGATGGATTTACAACGTGGGACGTTACAGATCTACGGAAGGTATGTATATTGTTGGTTTATTATTTTTTATTTGTTACAGAGCGAGGGTCTTCAGCCAGTGGATTGAGCGTACAATAAAATATTAAAACAACCTTTTTTTTTATTTCATTAAAATACTTTTTAATAATGTGTGTGTTTTTTTAACCATTAAATGCAAATGGATTAATAATGGATAGGTGTCAGAATTGACGCCTCTCCATTATTAATCTGGCTTAATGTCACCTTACAATAGCAAGGTGACATTAACCCTTCATTACCCCATATCCCACTGCTACACAGGAATGGGAAGAGAGTGGCCAAGTGCCAGAATAGGCACAAAACCGTGGACCCTCTATAGGCAATTAATATCTGCCCTCAGTCACTGGCTTTACTACTCTGGCGGAGAAAATTGCGCGGGAGCCCACGCCAATTTTTCCAGTGATTTAACCCTTAAATTGCTGAAAGCTATTAAATTTAAGGGTTAAAGGCAATTTAAGGGTTAAATCGCTGAAAAAATTGGCGTGGGCTCCTGCGCAATTTTCTCCGCCAGCGTAGTAAAGCCAGTGACTGAGGGCAGATATTAATAGCCTGGAGAGGGTCCACGGTTTTTGGCCCCCCCTGGCTAAAAACATCTGCCTCCTGCCACCCCAGAAAAGGCACATCTGGAAGATGCACCTATTCTGGCACTTGGCCACTCTCTTCCCATTCCTGTGTAGCGGTGGGATATGGGGTAATGAAGGGTTAATGTCACCTTGCTATTTCTTCTGACGAAGAAAATTGCACGGGAGCCCACGCCAATTTTTTCCGTGATTTAACCCTTAAATTTAAGAGCTAGAGCGCCGAAATTTTGCATATACACACTACTAACATTAGTAGTGTGGAATATGCAAAAAAAGGGGGATATGACATGGTTTACTGTATGTAAACCATGTCTCATATCATGTCGGGATTTGGCAGGAGAAATGAAAAGCCGGTAATTGAATTACCGGCTTTTCTGCTATATCGCCCTGAAGGAAATGTAAAAAAAAAAAAACCCATAGACTTACATTGGGTTTCGAGTTTCGGCCGATCCCCGACCCCGACTTTTCAATAGGATCGGCCGAATTCACTCGACCCGACGTTTGAGAAAGTTGGGTTTCGTGAAACCCGACTCGACCCTGAAAAACTAAAAGTCGCTCAACCCTAGTGATCACTCCATGTATGCTTGGAACATTGAAATCTTTTTTTGGCTTTTGGCATGTTGATTTTAAATTTCTCTTTTTATGTTAAACCTTGGGCACAGGAGAACACCGCGTCAGTGGAAAAATTTAAACATGTGTACGAAAAACTGCCCAGGTTCCTTGGCTGCAGTTTTGTGTTCTGAAAAGCACAATTGATCTCATGAATGATGGTGAAAGGCTCTAAAGCTGTAGTGCAAATCTACAATTAATACACAATGGTAAATTAATATCTCCTAAACTTTTATTCCACAAGTGTGCCAAGGGTTCCACGATATCTCAGCAAGGACAGTTTTAAATGTTGATAAAAAGTGACTAGTAAAAAGAGTGCTAGATCTGTTACTTGGAAAAAGAGCAAGAAAAAAATTAATTGCAAAACTTATACTGTTAGAAAGCTGTTCATCCAGAAGTCGCTAATAATTTTTCATTGTGTGGTAAAAGGTTTCATCCAAGAGATAATTCAAAGTTGTTGCAAATCAAAGTGCATGTCCCAGTACATCTGCCACAACAATGGTCTGTGGCCGCTAGACAAAAGCGGGAGAAGCACCACTTACCTGGTGCCACACTCACGGTGCTTCTTTTGATTAGCGGCATGATGAACATGGGATGCAGTGCCAGATCGGCTTATGGAATGTACATCCAAAAATCTAATCAGTCTGATTCTTGAAAACCGTTCCAGAGTTTGCATATCACTGTCATGGGAGTAGACAAGGAAACACGCAAATTAATCTACTCAGGTAATCAGTCAAAAAGCTGTAGGAACATATACGTAGTCGGCAGGATTTGAACCTGCGCGGGGAAACCCCAATGGATTTCAAGTCCATCGCCTTAACCACTCGGCCACAACTACTCAGACATTAACATTTGATGAGATTCACACACCTTTTCTTATAGCACCATGATCAAGATCAGTGATTATCCCTCTGGAAAATATCTCAGAAAATAGAAACAAAATTCTAGGTCCCAGTAAAAATGTAAAAATCTGATTTTGAGTCATCATCCATGGGAACCATGTACAGTTTAAGACTTTGACCTCTTCATAAGGTGGTTATTTAGTGGGTCCATTCCAAAAACATCCTGAAAATTACTCTGAAAATGCTGAAAACACTGAACAAATTCATTTCCATGTAAAGAAAGACTTGCTGTTCATATGATCGGGCTTTTGGCGTCTTTTAACCACATCAAGTTTCCAAAAATTCCAAGCGGTTAACTGAAATAAGCATATCTATCTTCTGGTATTTTTCATTTAGAAGTGCTCCATACTTATAATACAAATCAATGGCTAGGTTAGAAACACTCCTTAACCCCTTTCTGCCATTAGACGTACTATTCCGTCCATGTGGGGTGGGCTTTACTTCCCAAGGACGGAATAGTACGTCATAGGCGATCGGCCGCGCTCACGGGGGGAGCGCGGCCGATCGCGGCCGGGTGTCAGCTGCTTATCGCAGCTGACATCCGGCACTATGTGCCAGGAGCGGTCACGGACCGCCCCCGGCACATTAACCCCCGGCAAACCGCGATCAAACATGATCGCGATGTGCCGGCGGTGCAGGGAAGCATTGCGCAGGGAGGGGGCTCCCTGCGGGCTTCCCTGAGACCCCCGCAGCAACGCAATGTGATCGCGTTGCTCCAGGGGTCTCCGTACCTCCCTCCTGCAGCAAGTCCCGGATCCAAGATGGCCGCGGATCCGGGTCCTGCAAGGAGGGAGGTGACTTACCAAGTGCCTACTCAGAGCAGGCACTTGGTAACGCTGCAGCGCTGTTTGACAGATCGGTGATCTGTCAGAGTGCTGTGCAAACTGGCAGATCACCGATCTGTATTGTCCTTCCCTGGGACAAAGTAAAAAAGTAAAAAACATTTTTTACAAGTGTGTAAAAAAAAAAAAAAAAAAAAAAAAAAATCCTAAATAATGAAAAAAAAAAAAAATATTATTCCCATAAATACATTTCTTTATCTAAATAAAAAAAACAAAACAATAAAAGTACACATATTTAGTATTGCCGCGTCCGTAACGACCTGACCTATAAAACTGGCCCACTAGTTAACCCCTTCAGTAAACACCGTAAGAAAAAAAAAAAAAAAACGAGGCAAAAAACAATGCTTTATTGTCATACCGCCAAACAAAAAGTGGAATAACACGCGATCAAAAATACAGATATAAATAACCATAGTACCGCTGAAAGCGTCATCTTGTCCCGCAAAAAACGAGCCACCATACAGCAACATCAGCAAAAAATAAAAAAGTTATAGTCCTCAGAATAAAGCGATGCAAAAATAATTATTTTTTCTATAAAATAGTTTTTATCGTATAAAAGCGCCAAAACATAAAAAAATGATATAAATGAGGTATCTCTGTAATCGTACTGACCCGAAGAATAAAACTGCTTTATCAATTTTACCAAACGCGGAACGGTATAAACGCCTCCCCCAAAAGAAATTCATGAATAGCTTGTTTTTGCTAATTCTGCCTCACAAAAATCAGAATAAAAAGCGATCAAAAAATGTCACGTGCCCGAAAGTGTTACCAATAAAAACGTCAACTCGTCCCGCAAAAAACAAGACCTCACATGACTCTGTGGACTCAAATATGGAAAAATTATAGCTCTCAAAATGTGGTAACGCAAAAAATATTTTTTGCAATAAAAAGCGTCTTTCAGTGAGTGACGGCTGCCAATCATAAAAATCCGCTAAAAAACCCGCTATAAAAGTAAATCAAACCCCCCTTCATTACCCCCTTAGGGAAAAATAAAAAATTTTTTAAAAATGTATTTATTTCCATTTTCCCATTAGGGCTAGGGCTAGGGTTAGGGTTAGGGCTAGGGTTAGGGTTAGGGCTAGGGTTAGGGTTAGGGTTAGGGCTAGGGTTAGGGTTAGGGCTAGGGTTAGGGCTAGGGTTAGGGCTAGGGTTAGTGCTAGGGTTAGGGTTAGGACTAGGGTTAGGGTTAGGGCTAGGGTTAAGGCTACAGTTAGGGTAAAGGCTACAGTTAGGGTTAAGGCTACAGTTAGGTTTAAGGCTACAGTTAGGGATGGGGCTAAAGTTAGGGTTAGGGTTTGGATTACATTTGCGGCTGGGAATAGGGTTGGGATTAGGGTTAGGGGTGTGTCTGGGTTAGAGGTGTGGTTAGGGTTACCATTGGAATTAGGGTTAGGGGTGTGTTTGGATTAGGGTTTCAGTTATAATTGGAGGGTTTCCACTGTTTAGGCACATCAGGGGCTCTCCAAACGCGACATGGCGTCCGATCTCAATTCCAGCCAATTCTGCGTTGAAAAAGTAAAACAGTGCTCCTTCCCTTCCGAGCTCTCCCGTGTGCCCAAACAGGAGTTTACCCCAACATATGGGGTATCCGCGTACTCAGGACAAATTGGACAACAACTTTTGGGGTCCAATTTCTCCTGTTACCCTTGGGAAAATACAAAACTGGGGGCTTAAATATAAGTTTTGTGGGAAAAAAAAGATTTTTTAATTTTCACGGCTCTGCGTTATAAACTGTAGTGAAACACTTGGGGGCTCAAAGTTCTCACAACACATCTAGATAAGTTCATGGGGGGGGTCTAGTTTCCAATATGGTGTCACTTGTGGGGGGTTTCTACTGTTTAGGTACATTAGGGGCTCTGCAAACGCAGTGTGACGCCTGCAGACCATTCCATCTAAGTCCGCATTCCAAATGGCGCTCCTTCCCTTCCGAGCCCTCCCATGCGACCAAACGGTGGTTCCTCCCCACATATGGGGCATCAGCGCACTCAGGACAAATTGGACAACAAATTTTGGGGTCCAATTCCTCCTGTTACCCTCGAGAAAATACAAAACTGGGGGCTAAAAAATAATTTTGGGGGGAATTTTTTTTTTTTTCACGGCTCTGCGTTAGAAACTGTAGTGAAACACTTGGGGGCTCAAAGTTCTCACAACACATCTAGATAAGTTCCTTTGGGGGTCTAGTTTCCAATATGGGGTCACTTGTGGGGGGTTTCTACTGTTTAGGTACATTAGGGGCTCTACAAACGCAATGTGACGCCTGCAGACCATTCCATCTAAGTCTGTATTTCAAATGGCGCTCCTTCCCTTCCGAGCCTTCCCATGCACCCAAACGGTGGTTCCCCCCCACATATTGGGTATCAGCGCACTCAGGACAAATTGCACAACAAATTTTGGGGTCCAATTTCTCCTGTTACCCTTGGGAAAATACAAAACTGGGGGCTAAAAAATAATATTTGTGGGAAAAAATCTTTGTTTTATTTTTACGGCTCTGCATTATAAACTTCTGTGAAGCTCTTGGTGGGTCAAAGTGTTCACCAGACATCTAGATAAGTTCCTTAGGGGGTCTACTTTCCAAAATGGTGTCACTTGTGGGGGGTTTCAATATTTAGGCACATCAGTGGCTCTCCAAACGCAACATGGCGTCTCATCTCAATTCCTGTGAATTTTGCATTGAAAAGTCAAACGGCGCTCCTTCCCTTCCGAGCTCTCCCATGCGCCCAAACAGTGGTTTACCCCCACATATGGGGTATCAGCGTACTCAGGACAAATTGTGCAACAACTTTTTGGTTCCAATTTCTTCTCTTACCATTGGGAAAATAAAAAATTGGGGGCGAAAAGATAATTTTTGTGAAAAAAAATATTTTTTATTTTTACGGTTCTGCATTATAAACTTCTGTGAATCACTTGGTGGGTCAAAGTGCTCACCACACCTCTATATAAGTTCCTTAGGGGGTCTACTTTCCAAAATGGTGTCACTTGTGGGGGATTTCAATGTTTAGGCACATCAGTGGCTCTCCAAACGCAACATGGCATCCCATCTCCATTCCAGTCAATTTTGCATTAAAAAGTCAAATGGCGCTCCTTCGCTTCCAAGCTCTGTCATGCGCCCAAACAGTGGTTTACCTCCACTTATGGGGTATCGGCGTATTCAGGACAAATTGTACAACAAGGTTTGGGGTCCATTTTCTCCTGTAACTCTTGGCAAAATAAAACAAATTGGAGCTGAAGTAAATTTTTTGTGAAAGAAAGTTAAATGTTCATTTTTATTTAAATATTCCAAAAATTCCTGTGAAACACCTGAAGGGTTAATAAACTTCTTGAATGTGGTTTTGAGAACCTTGAGGGGTGCAGCTTTTAGAATGGTGTCACACTTGGGTATTTTCTATCATATAGACCCCTCAAAATGACTTCAAATGAGATGTGGTCCCTAAAATAAAATGGTGTTGTAAAAATGAGAAATTGCTGGTCAACTTTTAACCCTTATAACTCCCTAACAAAAAAAATTTTGGTTCCAAAATTGTGCTGATGCAAAGTAGACATGTGGGAAATGTTGCTTATTAAGTATTTTGTGTGACATATCTCTGTGATTTAATTGCATAAAAATTCAAAGTTGGAAAATTGCAAAATATTCAAAATTTTCGCCATGTTTCCGTTTTTTTCTCAAATAAACGCAGGTAATATCAAAGAAATTTTACCACTATCATGAAGTACAATATGTCACGAGAAAACAATGTCAGAATCACTGGGATCCGTTGAAGCGTTCCAGAGTTATAACCTCATAAAGGGACAGTGGTCAGAATTGTAAAAATTGGCCCGGTCCATAACGTGCAAACCACCCTTGGGGGTAAAGGGGTTAATGGTTCCTAAGTGACTTTTGGTGCATTTTGTGAGCTACAAAGAAAAGCCTCAAAACAGACTCAAAAGATGCCCAAAACAATTTTTAGAAAAACACCACCAAAAATGGTGGTGTTTTAAGTTTCATTAATCCTGCTTCATAGGTAGCTTTGGCCACAGAACTCACAGTGATCACTCCATGTATGCTTGAAACATTGAAATCTTTTTTTGGCTTTTGGTATGTTGATTTTAACTTTCTGTTTTTATGTTAAACCTTGGGCACAGGAGAACACAGTGTCAGTGGAAAAATTGAAACGTGTACGAAAAACTGCCCAGGTTCCACTGAGATTTGAACTCAGATCGCTGGATTCAGAGTCCAGAGTGCTAACCATTACACCATGGAACCACACACAAAGAAGACTTGGCTGCAGTTTTGTGTTCTGGAAAGCACAAATGAACTCATGAATGATGGTGAAAACAGGCTCTAAAGCTGTAGTGCAAATCTACAATTAATACACAATGGTAAATTAATATCTACTAAACTTTTATTCCACAAGTGTGCCAAGGGTTCCACAATATCTCAGCAAGGACAGTTTAAAATGTTGATAAAAAGTGACTAGTAAAAAGAGTGCTAGATCTGTTACTTGGAAAACGGGCAAGAAAAAAATTAATTGCAAAAATTATACTGTTAGAAAGCTGTTCATCCAGAAGTCGCTAAAAATTTTTCATTGTGTGGTAAAAGGTTTCATCCAAGAGATAATTCAAGGTTGTTGCAAATCAAAGTGCATGTCCCAGTACATCTGCCACAACAATGGTTTGTGGCCGCTAGACAAAAGCGGGAGAAGCACCACTTACCTGGTGCCACTGATATGGAAATTTGGGTTGGATAAATCTATCCCGTGTGTGCTGTGGCTGTTCCCAATAAGACTGAGTATTTTGAGCGCTCATCAAGAATGAGTCTGTACACGATTGTGACAGGAAAGCATTCCATCAATACTGACCCTTTATTTCCTGATACATAGTTTTATAATTGCATATAGAAAGGAGTGGTTAGGGGTGGTTAGTTAATTAACATATTGTCTAGCTCCTCTGTTATTGGTTATCTGAATATATATGGAATATTGTGATTAATGCACATATGACTGCTGATTAAGCAACTAACATGAAGTTCTCTGCATCTGGGACAAAGTTGAGACATCTCATCAGCACTTAATACATCTGGAGTTCTTCTGCTTTTCGGGTGGAAAACACCAAACAGTCTGTCTGGCTTATATTAGTTTATGTCAGCCATTTTAAGCCATTTATTATAATGTATATAGATATATTTGCGTTTATATGAGTATATATGATTATAGAGGAGTATACATGCAAGTGAGATCTACATGATATAAATATTTCTATCACAAGCCCCCCTTAGATATCACTTGCCCTAATCCTAGCCTCCTGTCCCAAAGCGCTGCAACTCTTTTGTGGTGCCGGCGAACCGACGCAAGCCTAGTGCCCACGCCCTACACCGTACAGACTTTTCGCAAATGGGCGATCAGGAGATCTGTCCCTAATGGGGGTTAGTTGCAATCAGTATCTTAGTCAATAGCATGTGTAGTGTATTCTTTATCAGGAAGGTAGCTTTGCGGTCAGCACAAAAACCTACAAAAAGACCACGCAGAGGGCGCAAAAAGACCCTCCGCACTGACTCACGGTGCGGAGGCGCTCCCTCTGCGTCCCAGAGATTCCAGCAAGCAAGACAACAACAAAATAGCAAGCTGGACAGAAAAATAGCAAACCAGAGAAAAACAAGCAGGACTTAGCTTCGACTGGGAAGACAGGTCACAAGAACGATCCTGGAGTGAACAAGACCAATACTTGAACATTGCCAGGTGGCATGGAGCAAAGATCTAAGTGGAGTTAAATAGAGCAGCCAGCCAACGAATTAACCTCGTCACCTGTGGAAGGAAACTCAGAAACACCCACAGCCACCAGAGGAATTCCATGGATAGAACCAGCCGAAGTACCATTCATGACCACAGGAGGGAGCTCGACAACAGAATTCACAACAGTACCCCCCCCTTGAGGAGGGGTCACCGAACCCTCACCAGAGCCCCCAGGCCGACCAGAATGAGCTAAATGAAAGGCACGAACCAGATCGGCAGCATGAACATCAGAGGCAAAAATCCAGGAATTATCTTCCTGACCATAACCCTTCCACTTGACCAGGTACTGGAGTTTCCATCTCGAAACACGAGAATCCAAAATCTTCTCCACCACATACTCCAACTCCCCCTCAACCAACACCGGGGCAGGAGGATCAACGGATGGAACCACAGGCGCCACGTATCTCCGCAATAACGACCTATGGAACACATTATGGATGGCAAAAAAAGCAGGAAGGGCCAAACGAAATGACACAGGATTGATAACCTCAGAAATCTTATACGGACCAATGAAACGAGGCTTAAACTTAGGAGAGGAAACCTTCATAGGAACATAACGAGACGACAACCAAACCAAATCCACAACACGAAGTTGGGGACCCACACAGCGCCGTCGGTTAGCGAAACGTTGAGCCTTCTCCTGGGACAATGTCAAATTGTCCACCACATGAGTCCAAATCTGCTGCAACCTATCCACCACAGTATCTACACCAGGACAGTCCGAAGACTCAACCTGCCCTGAAGAGAAACGCGGATGGAAACCAGAATTGCAGAAAAACAGCGAAACCAAAGTAGCCGAGCTGGCCCGATTATTAAGGGCGAACTCAGCCAACGGCAAAAAGGACACCTGTTGTGAATTCTGTGGCAGAGCTCGCTCCTGTGGTCACAAGTGGTACTTCGGCTGATTCTCTCTGTGAGCTTCCGTTGGTGGAGGAAAGTGGTACTGCGGCTTCTGAGTTTCCTCCCTCAGGTGATCTGGTGAGGTCGTTAGGTACTGCTCTACTTAACTCCACCTAATGCTTTGATCCTGGCTTCCTGTCAATGTTCCAGTGTTGGACTTGTTTTTCCCTGGATCATTCCTGTGGCCTGCTGCTCTGCATAGCTAAGTTCTTCTTTGCTATTTGTTTGCTATTTTTTCTGTCCAGCTTGTCTAATTATTTTTGCTGGAAGCTCTGGGACGCAAAGGGTGTACCTCCGTGCCGTTAGTTCGGTACTGAGGGTCTTTTTGCCCCCTTTGCGTGGTTTTCTTTAGGGTTTTGTGTAGACCGCAAAGTTACCTTTCCTATCCTCGCTCTGTTAAGAAAGTCGGGCCTCACTTTGCTGAATCTATTTCATCCCTACGTTTGTCTTTTCATCTTAACTCACAGTCATTATATGTGGGGGGCTGCCTTTTCCTTTGGGGTATTTCTCTGAGGCAAGGTAGGCTTATTTTCTATCTTCAGGCTAGTTAGTTTCTCACGCTGTGCCGAGTTGCATAGGCAGAGTTAGGCGCAATCCACGGCTGCCTCTAGTGTTGTTTGGAGAGGATTAGGGATTGCGGTCTGCAGAGTTCCCACGTCTCAGAGCTCGTTCTATGATTTTGGGTTATTGTCAGATCACTGTATGTGCTCTGACCGCTATGTCCATTGTGTTACTGAATTGCCTATCATAACAGACACCCAATCATCCTGATCAGCAGAAACAAAGCATCTCAGATATGTTTCCAAAGTCTGATTAGTTCGTTCGGTATGGCCATTTGTCTGAGGATGGAAAGCCGAGGGAAAAGACAAATCAATGCCCATCCTAGCACAAAAAGATCGCCAAAACCTCGAAACAAACTGGGAACCTCTGTCAGAAACGATGTTCTCCGGGATACCATGCAAACGAACCACATGCTGGAAAAACAATGGCACCAAATCAGAGGAGGAAGGCAATTTAGACAAAGGTACCAAATGGACCATCTTAGAAAAGCGATCACAAACCACCCAAATGACCGACCTCTTTTGAGAGACGGGGAGATCCTAAATAAAATCCATAGAAATATGCATCCAGGGCCTCTTCGGGACCGGCAAGGGCAAAAGCAACCCACTGGCACGAGAACAGCAGGGCTTAGCCCGAGCACAAGTCCCACAGGACTGCACAAAAGAACGCACATCCCGTGACAAAGAAGGCCACCAAAAGGATCTAGCCACCAAATCTCTGGTACCAAAGATTCCAGGATGACCAGCCAACACCGAACAATGAACCTCAGAGATAACTCTACTAGTCCATCTATCAGGGACAAACAGTTTCTCCGCTGGGCAACGGTCAGGTCTATCAGCCTGAAATTTTTGCAGCACCCGCCGCAAATCAGGGGAGATGGCAGACAAAATTACCCCCTCTTTGAGAATACCCGCCGGCTCAGGAACACCCGGAGAGTCATGCACAAAACTCCTTGACAGGGCATCAGCCTTCACATTCTTAGAGCCCGGAAGGTACGAAACCACAAAATCAAAACGGGAGAAAAATAATGACCATCAAGCCTGTCTCGGATTCAACCGTTTGGCAGACTCAAGATAAGTCAAATTCTTGTGATCTGTCAAGACCACCACGCGATGCTTGGCTCCCTCAAGCCAATGACGCCACTCCTCGAATGCCCACTTCATGGCCAACAACTCTCGATTACCAACATCATAATTGCGCTCAGCAGGCGAAAACTTTCTGGAAAAGAAAGCACATGGCTTCATCACCGAGCCATCAGAACTTCTTTGCGACAAAACAGCCCCAGCTCCAATCTCAGAAGCATCAACCTCAACCTGAAACGGGAGCGAAACATCTGGCTGGCACAACACAGGGGCAGAAGAAAAATGACGCTTCAACTCCTGAAAAGCCTCTACAGCTGCAGAATACCAATTGACCACATCAGCACCCTTCTTGGTCAAATCAGTCAACGGTTTAGCAACACTAGAAAAATTAGCGATGAAGCGCCGATAAAAATTAGCAAAGCCCAGGAACTTTTGCAGGCTGTTCACAGATGTCGGCTGAGTCCAATTGTAAATGGCCTGGACTTTAACAGGGTCCATCTCGATAGTAGAAGGGGAAAAAATGAACCCCAAAAATGAAACCTTCTGAACTCCAAAGAGACACTTTGACCCCTTCACAAACAAGGAATTCGCACGAAGGACCTGGAAAACCATTCTAACCTGCTTCACATGAGACTCCCAATCATCCGAAAAGACCAAAATATCATCCAAATACACAATCAGGAATTTATCCAGGTACTCTCGAAAGATGTCATGCATAAAGGACTGAAATACTGATGGAGCATTGGAAAGCCCGAATGGCATAACCAGGTACTCAAAATGGCCCTCGGGCGTATTAAATGCTGTTTTCCATTCATCGCCTTGTTTAATACGCACAAGATTATACGCCCCTCGAAGATCTATCTTGGTGAACCAACTAGCCCCTTTAATACGAGCAAACAAATCAGACAGCAACGGCAAAGGATACTGAAATTTGACTGTCATTTTATTGAGAAGGCGGTAATCAATACAAGGTCTCAAAGAACCATCCTTCTTGGCCACAAAAAAGAAACCTGCTCCTAACGGTTATGACGACGGGCGAATATGGCCTTTCTCCAAGGATTCCTTTATATAACTCCGCATAGCGGCGTGTTCTGGCACAGATAAATTGAACAATCGGCCCTTAGGAAACTTACTACCAGGAATCAAATTAATTGCACAATCGCAATCCCTATGAGGAGGTAGAGCACTGGCTTTGGGCTCATCAAATACATCCCGATAATCCGACAAAAACTCTGGAACTTCAGAAGGAGTGGAAGACGAAATAGACAAAAATGGAACATCACCATGTACCCCCTGGCAACCCCAGCTGGACACAGACATAGATTTCCAGTCCAATACTGGATTATGGACCTGTAGCCATGGCAACCCCAAAACGACCACATCATGCAGATTATGCAACACCAGAAAGCGGATATCCTCCTGATGTGCAGGAGCCATGCACATGGTCAATTGGGTCCAGTACTGAGGCTTATTCTTGGCCAAAGGCATAGCATCAATTCCTCTCAATGGAATAGGATACTGCAAGGGCTCCAAGAAAAAACCACAGCGCCTGGCATACTCCAAGTCCATCAAATTCAGAGCAGCGCCTGAATCCACAAATGCCATAACAGAATAGGACGACAGAGAGCAAATCAGAGTAACGGACAAAAGAAATTTAGACTGTACAGTACCAATGGTGGCAGACCTAGCGAACCGCTTAGTGCGCTTAGGACAATCGGAGATAGCATGAGTCGATTCACCACAGTAAAAACACAGCCCATTCCGACGTCTGTGTTCTTGCCGTTCAGCTCTGGTCAAAGTCCTATCACACTGCATAGGCTCAGGCCTATGCTCAGAGAATACCGCCAGATGGTGCACAGCTTTGCGCTCACGCAAGCGCCGATCGATCTGAATGGCCAAGGACATAGACTCATTCAGACCAGCAGGCGTGGGAAATCCCACCATGACATCCTTAAGGGCTTCAGAAAGACCCTTTCTGAAAATTGCCGCCAGGGCACACTCATTCCACTGAGTAAGCACAGACCACTTTCTAAACTTCTGACAGTACACCTCCGCTTCATCCTGACCCTGACACAAAGCCAGCAAGATTTTCTCTGCCTGATCCACTGAGTTTGGTTTATCATAAAGCAATCCAAGCGCCAGAAAAAACGCATCAACATCACGCAATGCAGGATCTCCTGGCGCAAGGGAAAATGCCCAGTCTTGAGGGTCACCACGCAACAAGGAAATAATGATTTTTACTTGTTGAACGGGGTCACCAGAGGAGCGGGGTTTCAAAGCTAGAAACAGTTTACAATTATTTCTGAAATTCAGAAACTTAGCTCTATCCCCAGAAAATAAATCAGGAATAGGAATTCTAGGCTCTAACATAGGATTCTGAACCACAAAATCTTGAATGTTTTGTACCCTTGCAGTGAGATGATCCACACAAGAGGACAGACCTTGAATGTCCATCACTACACCTGTGTCCTGAACCACCCAAAGGTCTAGGGAAAAAGAAAGACAAAACACAGTGCAAAGAAAAAAAAATGGTCTCAGAGCTTCTCTTATTCCTCTATTGAGATGCATTAATACTTTGGGCCAGCTCTACTGTTATGACCTGGTGGTTAGGAGCACCCGGCACGACCTGATAGTTAAACTCACACAGGACAAGCTCTGGGATGTGGGAGCTTTGCTGACCGCAGGCCCTAATCCTATCACAACAACTAGAAATAGCCGTGGAGCGTTCCTGACTCTCCCTAGACGCCTCTTCACAGCTGAAGAACTAGCTAGCCCTAGAGATAGAAAATAAAGCCTACCTTGCCTCAGTGAAATTTCCCCAAAGGAAAAGGCAGCCCCCCACAAATATTAACTGTGAGTAAAGATGAAAATCACAAACACAGAAATGAAACAGGTTTTAGCAAAGGGAGGCCAGACTAACTAAATAGACAGAGGATAGGAAAGGTATCTTTGCGGTCAGCACAAAAAACTACAAAAGACCACGCAGAGTGTGCAAAAAGACCCCCGCACCGACTCACGGTGCGGAGGCGCCACCTGCATCCCAGAGCTTCCAGCTAGCAAGACAAAATCATGAAAGCAAGCTGGACTAGAAAACCAAGAACAGAAAATAACAATCGGGGACTTAGCTTCTTGCAGGAAGAGACAGGTCTCCAGAAGATCCAAGAGCGAACTGAACCAGCACAGGAACATTGACAGCTGGCATGGAGCAACGATCTGAGTGGAGTTAAATAGAGCAACCAACCAAAGGATAAACCACGTCACCTGTGTAAGGAACCTCAGAAGCAGCAGCTTCACTCACAGCCACCAATGGGAGTCCATGGACAGAACTCGCCGAAGTACCATTCACGACCACAGGAGGGAGCTCGACAACAGAATTCACAACAGCTGAGCTGTCTGCTGCCTGATGTGTCTGTAGCTTGGGGGGTGCCTTCTACTGGGGGATCTCCACCTTCCTCCCCCGATACCATGACTGTCAGAGGCTGGGCTGTATTGGAAACATAGAAGGGGTGCCTTATGCTGTAAGCACCACATTGTTTGGATTGGGCGTTGGCCCAGCTGGCAACAGCCAACCAGATAGTGGTAGAACACGAAGGTGTTAAGTACGTGAAGAATTTTAGAAGGTATAAAGTATGTGAAATTCATCAGAATGGCATAATTCAAGCTGCAGAATGGCATGACGTAGAAAGGAAAATAAGGGAAGTTAGCTGATGTTACATTGCTCAATGCACATTGCCCCACGTTGGGCGCCATTTGATATGGAAATTTGGGTGGGATAAATCTATCCCGTGTGTGCTGTTGCCGTTCCCAATAAGACTGAGTATTTTGAGCGCTCATCAAGAATGAGTCTGTACACGATTGTGACAGGAAAGCATTCCATCAATACTGACCCTTTATTTCCTGATACATAGTTTTATAATTGCATATAGAAAGGAGTGGTTAGGGGTGATTAGTTAATAATCATATTGTCTAGCTCCTCTGTTATTGGTTATCTGAATATCTATGGAATATTGTGATTAATGCACATATGACTGCTGATTAAGCAACTAACATGAAGTTCTCTGCATCTGGGACAAAGTTGATACATCTCATCAGCACTTAATACATCTGGAGTTCTTCTGCTTTTCGGGTGGAAAACAACGAACAGTCTGGCTTATATTAGTTTATGTCAGCCATTTTAAGCCATTTATTATAATGTATATAGATATATTTGCGTTTATATGAGTATATATGATTATAGAGGAGTATACATGCAAGTGAGATCTACATGATATAAATATTTCTATCACACCACACTCACGGTGCTTCTTTTGATTAGCGGCATGACGCACATGGGATGCAGTGCCAGATGGGCTCATGAAATGTACATCCAAAAATCTAATCAGTCTGATTCTTGAAAACCGTTCCAGAGTTTGCATATCACTGTCATGGGGGTAGACAAGGAAACGTGCAAATTAATCTACTCAGGTAATCAGTCAAAAAGCTTTAGGAACAGGATTTGAACCTGCGCGGGGAAACCCCAATGGATTTCAAGTCCATCGTCTTAAAGGGACACTGTCACCTGAATTTGGAGGGAACAATCTTCAGCCATGGAAGTGGGGTTTTTGGGTTTCTGATTCACCCTTTCATTACCCGCTGGCTGCATGCTGGCTGCAATATTGGATTGAAGTTCATTCTCTGTCCTCCGTAGTACATGCCTGCACAAGGCAATCTTGCCTTGCCCTGGCGTGTACTACAGAGGACACAGCATGAACTTCAACCCAATATTGCAGCCAGCATGCAGCCAGCAGGTAAGGAAAGGGTGAATCAAAAACCCAAAAACCCCGCCTCCATGGCTGAAGATTGTTCCCTCCAAATTCAGGTGACAGTGTCCCTTTAACCACTCGGCCATGACTACTTAGACATTAACATTTGATGAGATTCACACACCTTTTCTTATAGCACCATGATCAAGTTCATTGATTATCCCTCTGGAAAATATCTCAGAAAATAGAAACAAAATTCTAGGTCCCAGTAAAAATGTAAAAATCTGATTTCGAATCATCATCAATGGGAACCATGTACAGTTTAAGACTTTGACCTCTTCATAAGGTGGATATGGAGTGGGTCCATTCCAAAAACATCCTGAAAATTACTCTGAAAATGCTGAAAACACTGAACAAATTCATTTCCATGTAAAAAAAAGACTTGCTGTTCATATGATCGGGCTTTTGGCATCTTTTAACCACATCAAGTTTCCAATAATTCCAAGCGGTTAACTGAAATAAGCATTACAATCTTCTGGTATTTTTCATTTAGAAGTGCTCCATACTTATAATACAAGTCAATGGCTAGGTTAGAAACACTCCTTAATGGCTCCTAAGTGACTTTTGGTGCATTTTGTGAGCTACAAAGGAAAGCCTCAAAACAGACTCAAAAGATGCCCAAAATAATTTTTAGAAAAACACCACCGAAAATGGTGGTGTTTTAAGTTTCATTAATCCTGCTTCATAGGTAGCTTTGGCCACAGAACTCACAGTGATCACTCCATGTATGCTTGGAACATTGAAATCTTTTTTTGGCATGTTGATTTTAACTTTCTCTTTTTATGTTTAACCTTGGGAACAGGAGAACACAGTGTCAGTGGAAAAATTGAAACATGTGTACGAAAAACTGCCCAGGTTCCACTGAGATTTGAACTCAGATCGCTGGACTCAGAGTCCAGAGTGCTAACCATTACACCATGGAACCACACACAAAAAAGACTTGGCTGCAGTTTTGTGTTCTGGAAAGCACAATTGAACTCATGAATGATGGTGAAAACAGGCTCTAAAGCTGTAGTGCAAATCTACAATTAATACACAATGGTAAATTAATATCTCCTAAACTTTTATTCCACAAGTGTGCCAAGGGTTCCACGATATCTCAGCATGGACAGTTTTAAGTGTCGATAAAAAGTGACTAGTAAAAGAGTGCTGGATCTGTTACTTGGAAAAAGAGCAAGAAAAAAATTAATTGCAAAACTTATACTGTTAGAAAGCTGTTCATCCAGAAGTCGCTAAAAATTTTTCATTGTGTGGTAAAAGGTTTCATCCAAGAGATAATTCAAGGTTGTTGCAAATCAAAGTGCATGTCCCAGTACATCTGCCACAACAATGGTCTGTGGCCGCTAGACAAAAGCGGGAGAAGCACCACTTACCTGGTGCCACACTCACGGTGCTTCTTTTGATTAGCGGCATGATGCACATGAGATGCAGCACCAGATCGGCTTATGGAATGTACATCCAAAAATCTAATCAGTCTGATTCTTGAAAACCGTTCCAGAGTTTGCATATCACTGTCATGGGGGTAGACAAGGAAACGCGCAAATTAATCTACTCAGGTAATCAGTCAAAAAGATTTGGAAACATATACGTAGTCGGCAGGATTTGAACATGCGCGGTGAAACCCCAATGGATTTCAAGTCCATCGCCTTAACCACTCGGCCACGACTACTCAGACATTAACATTTGATGAGATTCACACACCTTTTCTTATAGCACCATGATCAAGATCAGTGATTATCCCTCTGGAAAATATCTCAGAAAATAGAAACAAAATTCTAGGTCCCAGTAAAAATGTAAAAATCTGATTTCGAGTCATCATCAATGGGAACCATGTACAGTTTAAGACTTTGACCTCTTCATAAGGTGGATATGGAGTGGGTCCATTCCAAAAACATCCTGAAAATTACTCTGAAAATGCTGAAAACACTGAACAAATTCATTTCCATGTAAAAAAAGACTTGCTGTTCATATGATCGGGCTTTTGGCGTCTTTTAACCACATCAAGTTTCCAAAAATTCCAAGCGGTTAACTGAAATAAGCATATCTTTCTTCTGGTATTTTTCATTTAGAAGTGCTCCATACTTAGAATACAAGTCAATGGCTAGGTTAGAAACACTCCTCAAAGGTTCCTAAGTGACTTTTGGTGCATTTTGTGAGCTGCAAAGCAAAGCCTCAAAAACAGACTCAAAAGATGCCCAAAACAATTTTTAGAAAAACACCACCAAAAATGGTGGTGTTTTAAGTTTCATTAACCCTGCTTCATAGGTAGCTTTGGCCACAGAACTCACAGTGATCACTCCATGTATGCTTGGAACATTGAAATCTTTTCTTGGCTTTTGGTATGTTGATTTTAACTTTCTCTTTTTATGTTAAACCTTGGGAACAGGAGAACACAGTGTCAGTGGAAAAATTAAAACATGTGTACGAAAAACTTCCCAGGTTCCACTGAGATTTGAACTCAGATCGCTGGATTCAGAGTCCAGAGTGCTAACCATTGCACCATGGAAACACACACAAAAAAGACTTGGCTGCAGTTTTGTGTTCTGGAAAGCACAATTGAACTCATGAATCATGGTGAAAACAGGCTCTAAAGCTGTAGTGCAAATCTACAATTAATACACAATGGTAAATTAATATCTCCTAAACTTTTATTCCACAAGTGTGCCAAGGGTTCCACGATATCTCAGCATGGACAGTTTTAAATGTTGATAAAAAGTGACTAGTAAAAGAGTGCTGGATCTGTTACTTGGAAAAAGAGCAAGAAAAAAATTAATTGCAAAACATATACTGTTAGAAAGCTGTTCATCCAGAAATCGCTAAAAATGTTTCACTGTGTGGTAAAAGGTTTCATCCAAGAGATAATTCAAGGTTGTTGCAAATCAAAGTGCATGTCCCAGTACATCTGCCACAACAATGGTCTGCGGCCGCTAGACAAAAGCGGGAGAAGCACCACTTACCTGGTGCCACACTCACGGTGCTTCTTTTGATTAGCGGCATGATGCACATGAGATGCAGCGCCAGATCGGCTTATGGAATGTACATCCAAAAATCTAATCAGTCTGATTCTTGAAAACCGTTCCAGAGTTTGCATATCACTGTCATGGCGGTAGACAAGGAAACGCGCAAATTAATCTACTCAGGTAATCAGTCAAAAAGCTTTAGGAATATATACGTAGTCGGCAGGATTTGAACCTGCGCGGGGAAACCCCAATGGATTTCAAGTCCATCGCCTTAACCACTCGGCCACGACTACTCAGACATTAACATTTGATGAGATTCACACACCTTTTCTTATAGCACCATGATCAAGATCAGTGATTATCCCTCTGGAAAATATCTCAGAAAATAGAAACAAAATTCTAGGTCCCAGTAAAAATGTAAAAATCTGATTTCGAGTCATCATCAATGGGAACCATGTACAGTTTAAGACTTTGACCTCTTCATAAGGTGCATATGGAGTGGGTCCATTCCAAAAACCTCCTGAAAATTACTCTGAAAATGCTGAAAACACTGAACAAATTTATTTCCATGTAAAAAAAGACTTGCTGTTCATATGATCGGGCTTTTGGCGTCTTTTAACCACATCAAGTTTCAAAAATTTCAAGCGGTTAACTTAAATAAGCATATCTATCTTCTGGTATTTTTCATTTAGAAGTGCTCCATACTTATAATACAAGTCAATGGCTAGGTTAGAAACACTCCTTAATGGTTCCTAAGTGACTTTTGGTGCATTTTGTGAGCTGTAAAGAAAAGCCTCAAAAACAGACTCAAAAGATGCCCAAAACAATTTTTAGAAAAACACCACCAAAAATGGTGGTGTTTTAAGTTTCATTAATCCTGATTCATAGGTAGCTTTGGCCACAGAACTCACAGTGATCACTCCATGTATGCTTGGAACATTGAAATCTTTTTTTGGCTTTTGGTATGTTGATTTTAACTTTCTCTTTTTATGTTAAACCTTGGGAACAGGAGAACACAGTGTCAGTGGAAAAATTGAAACATGTGTATGAAAAACTGCCCAGGTTCCACTGAGATTTGAACTCAGATCGCTGGATTCAGAGTCCAGAGTGCTAACCATTACACCATGGAACCACACGCAAAAAAGACTTGGCTGCAGTTTTGTGTTCTGGAAAGCAGAATTGAATTCATGAATCATGGTGAAAACAGGCTCTAAAGCTGTAGTGCAAATCTACAATTAATACACAATGGTAAATTAATATCTCCTAAACTTTTATTCCACAAGTGTGCCAAGGGTTCCACGATATCTAAGCAAGGACAGTTTTAAATGTTGATAAAAAGTGACTAGTAAAAAGAGTGCTAGATCTGTTACTTGGAAAAAGAGCAAGAAAAAAATTATTTGCAAAACTAATACTGTTAGAAAGCTGTTCATCCAGAAGTCGCTAAAAATTTTTCATTGTGTGGTAAAAGGTTTCATCCAAGAGATAATTCAAGGTTGTTGCAAATCAAAGTGCATGTCCCAGTACATCTGCCACAACAATGGTCTGTGGCCGCTAGACAAAAGCGGGAGAAGCACCACTTACCTGGTGCCACACTCACGGTGCTTCTTTTGATTAGCGGCATGATGCACATGAGATGCAGCGCCAGATCGGCTTATGGAATGTACATCCAAAAATCTAATCAGTCTGATTCTTGAAAACCGTTCCAGAGTTTGCATATCACTGTCATGGCGGTAGACAAGGAAACGCGCAAATTAATCTACTCAGGTAATCAGTCAAAAAGATTTAGGAATATATACGTAGTCGGCAGGATTTGAACCTGCGCAGGGAAACCCTAATGGATTTCAAGTCCATCGCCTTAACCACTCGGCCACGACTACTCAGACATTAACATTTGATGAGATTCACACACCTTTTCTTATAGCACCATGATCAAGATCAGTGATTATCCCTCTGGAAAATATCTCAGAAAATAGAAACAAAATTCTAGGTCCCAGTAAAAATGTAAAAATCTGATTTCGAGTCATCATCAATGGGAACCATGTACAGTTTAAGACTTTGACCTCTTCATAAGGTGGATATGGAGTGGGTCCATTCCAAAAACATCCTGAAAATTACTCTGAAAATGCTGAAAACACTGAACAAATTCATTTCCATGTAAAAAAAGACTTGTTGTTCATATGATCTGGCTTTTGGCGTCTTTTAACCACATCAAGTTTCCAAAAATTCCAAGCGGTTAACTGAAATAAGCATATCTATCTTCTGGTATTTTTCATTTAGAAGTGCTCCATACTTATAATACAAGTCAATGGCTAGGTTAGAAACACTCCTTAATGGTTCCTAAGTGACTTTTGGTGCATTTTGTGAGCTGCAAAGCAAAGCCTCAAAAACAGACTCAAAAGATGCCCAAAACAATTTTTAGAAAAACACCACCAAAAATGGTGGTGTTTTAAGTTTCATTAACCCTGCTTCATAGGTAGCTTTGGCCACAGAACTCACAGTGATCATTCCATGTATGCTTGGAACATTGAAATCTTTTTTAGGCTTTTGGTATGTTGATTTTAACTTTCTCTTTTTATGTTAAACCTTGGGAACAGGAGAACACAGTGTCAGTGGAAAAATTGAAACGTGTACGAAAAACTACCCATGTTCCACTGAGATTTGAACTCAGATCGCTGGATTCAGAGTCCAGAGTGCTAACCATTAAAAATGGAACCACACACAAAAAAGACTTGGCTGCAGTTTCGTGTTCTGGAAAGCACAATTGAACTCATGAATCATGGTGAAAACAGGCTCTAAAGCTGTAGTGCAAATCTACAATTAATACACAATGGTAAATTAATATCTCCTAAACTTTTATTCCACAAGTGTGCCAAGGGTTCCACGATATCTCAGCAAGGACAGTTTTAAATGTTGATAAAAAGTGACTAGTAAAAAGAGTGCTAGATCTGTTACTTGGAAAAAGAGCAAGAAAAAAATTAATTGCAAAACTTATACTGTTAGAAAGCTGTTCATCCAGAAGTCGCTAAAAATTTTTCATTGTGTGGTAAAAGGTTTCATCCAAGAGATAATTCAAGGTTGTTGCAAATCAAAGTGCATGTCCCAGTACATCTGCCACAACAATGGTCTGTGGCCGCTAGACAAAAGCGGGAGAAGCACCACTTACCTGGTGCCACACTCACGGTGCTTCTTTTGATTAGCGGCATGATGCACATGAGATGCAGCGCCAGATCGGCTTATGGAATGTACATCCAAAAATCTAATCAGTCTGATTCTTGAAAACCGTTCCAGAGTTTGCATATCACTGTCATGGCGGTAGACAAGGAAACGCGCAAATTAATCTACTCAGGTAATCAGTCAAAAAGCTTTAGGAATATATACGTAGTCGGCAGGATTTGAACCTGCGCGGGGAAACCCCAATGGATTTCAAGTCCATCGCCTTAACCACTCAGCCACGACTACTCAGACATTAACATTGGATGAGATTCACACACCTTTTCTTATTGCACCATGATCAAGATCAGTGATTATCCCTCTGGAAAATATCTCAGAAAATAGAAACAAAATTCTAGGTCCCAGTAAAAATGTAAAAATCTGATTTCGAGTCATCATCAATGGGAACCATGTACAGTTTAAGACTTTGACCTCTTCATAAGGTGGATATGGAGTGGGTCCATTCCAAAAACATCCTGAAAATTACTCTGAAAATGCTGAAAACACTGAACAAATTCATTTCCATGTAAAAAAAGACTTGCTGTTCATATGATCGGGCTTTTGGCGTCTTTTAACCACATCAAGTTTCCAAAAATTCCAAGCGGTTAACTGAAATAAGCATATCTATCTTCTGGTATTTTTCATTTAGAAGTGCTCCATACTTATAATACAAGTCAATGGCTAGGTTAGAAACACTCCTTAAAGGTTCCTAAGTGACTTTTGGTGCATTTTGTGAGCTGCAAAGCAAAGCCTCAAAAACAGACTCAAAAGATGCCCAAAACAATTTTTAGAAAAACACCACCAAAAATGGTGGTGTTTTAAGTTTCATTAACCCTGCTTCATAGGTAGCTTTGGCCACAGAACTCACAGTGATCACTCCATGTATGCTTGGAACATTGAAATCTTTTTTTGGCTTTTGGTATGTTGATTTTAACTTTCTCTTTTTATGTTAAACCTTGGGAACAGGAGAACACAGTGTCAGTGGAAAAATTGAAACATGTGTACGAAAAACTGCCCAGGTTCCACTGAGATTTGAACTCAGATCGCTGGATTCAGAGTCCAGAGTGCTAACCATTACACCATGGAACCACACACAAAAAAGACTTGGCTGCAGTTTTGTGTTCTGGAAAGCACAATTGAACTCATGAATCATGGTGAAAACAGGCTCTAAAGCTGTAGTGCAAATCTAGAATTAATACACAATGGTAAATTAATATCTCCTAAACGTTTATTCCACAAGTGTGCCAAGGGTTCCACGATATCTCAGCATGGACAGTTTTAAATGTTGATAAAAAGTGACTAGTAAAAGAGTGCTGGATCTGTTACTTGGAAAACGAGCAAGAAAAAAATTAATTGCGAAACTTATACTGTTAGAAAGCTGTTCATCCAGAAGTCGCTAAAATTTTTTCACTGTGTGGTAAAAGGTTTCATCCAAGAGATAATTCAAGGTTGTTGCAAATCAAAGTGCATGTCCCAGTACATCTGCCACAACAATGGTCTGTGGCCGCTAGACAAAAGCGGGAGAAGCACCACTTACCTGGTGCCACACTCACGGTGCTTCTTTTGATTAGCGGCATGATGCACATGAGATGCAGCACCAGATCGGCTTATGGAATGTACATCCAAAAATCTAATCAGTCTGATTCTTGAAAACCGTTCCAGAGTTTGCATATCACTGTCATGGGGGTAGACAAGGAAACGCGCAAATTAATCTACTCAGGTAATCAGTCAAAAAGATTTGGAAACATATACGTAGTCGGCAGGATTTGAACCTGCGCGGTGAAACCCCAATGGATTTCAAGCCCATCGCCTTAACCACTCGGCCACGACTACTCAGACATTAACATTTGATGAGATTCACACACCTTTTCTTATAGCACCATGATCAAGATCAGTGATTATCCCTCTGGAAAATATATCAGAAAATAGAAACAAAATTCTAGGTCCCAGTAAAAATGTAAAAATCTGATTTCGAGTCATCATCAATGGGAACCATGTACAGTTTAAGACTTTGACCTCTTCATAAGGTGGATATGGAGTGGGTCCATTCCAAAAACATCCTGAAAATTACTCTGAAAATGCTGAAAACACTGAACAAATTCATTTCCATGTTAAAAAAGACTTGCTGTTCATATGATCGGGCTTTTGGCGTCTTTTAACCACATCAAGTTTCCAAAAATTCCAAGCGGTTAACTGAAATAAGCATATCTATCTTCTGGTATTTTTCATTTAGAAGTGCTCCATACTTATAATACAAGTCAATGGCTAGGTTAGAAACACTCCTTAAAGGTTCCTAAGTGACTTTTGGTGCATTTTGTGAGCTGCAAAGCAAAGCCTCAAAAACAGACGCAAAAGATGCCCAAAACAATTTTTAGAAAAACACCACCAAAAATGGTGGTGTTTTAAGTTTCATTAACCCTGCTTCATAGGTAGCTTTGGCCACAGAACTCACAGTGATCACTCCATGTATGCTTGGAACATTGAAATCTTTTTTTGGCTTTTGGTATGTTGATTTTAAATTTCTCTTTTTATGTTAAACCTTGGGAACAGGAGAACACAGTGTCAGTGGAAAAATTGAAACATGTGTACGAAAAACTGCCCAGGTTCCACTGAGATTTGAACTCAGATCGCTGGATTCAGAGTCCAGAGTGCTAACCATTAAAAATGGAACCACACACAAAAAAGACTTGGCTGCAGTTTTGTGTTCTGGAAAGCACAATTGAACTCATGAATCATGGTGAAAACAGGCTCTAAAGCTGTAGTGCAAATCTACAATTAATACACAATGGTAAATTAATATCTCCTAAACTTTTATTCCACAAGTGTGGCAAGGGTTCCACGATATCTCAGCATGGACAGTTTTAAATGTTGATAAAAAGTGACTAGTAAAAGAGTGCTGGATCTGTTACTTGGAAAAAGAGCAAGAAAAAAATTAATTGCAAAACTTATACTGTTAGAAAGCTGTTCATCCAGAAGTCGCTAAAAATTTTTCACTGTGTGGTAAAAGGTTTCATCCAAGAGATAATTCAAGGTTGTTGCAAATCAAAGTGCATGTCCCAGTACATCTGCCACAACAATGGTCTGTGGCCGCTAGACAAAAGCGGGAGAAGCACCACTTACCTGGTGCCACACTCACGGTGCTTCTTTTGATTAGCGGCATGATGCACATGAGATGCAGCGCCAGATCGGCTTATGGAATGTACATCCAAAAATCTAATCAGTCTGATTCTTGAAAACCGTTCCAGAGTTTGCATATCACTGTCATGGCGGTAGACAAGGAAACGCGCAAATTAATCTACTCAGGTAATCAGTCAAAAAGCTTTAGGAATATATACGTAGTCGGCAGGATTTGAACCTGCGCGGGGAAACCCCAATGGATTTCAAGTCCATCGCCTTAACCACTCGGCCACGACTACTCAGACATTAACATTTGATGAGATTCACACACCTTTTCTTATAGCACCATGATCAAGATCAGTGATTATCCCTCTGGAAAATATCTCAGAAAATAGAAACAAAATTCTAGGTCCCAGTAAAAATGTAAAAATCTGATTTCGAGTCATCATCAATGGGAACCATGTACAGTTTAAGACTTTGACCTCTTCATAAGGTGCATATGGAGTGGGTCCATTCCAAAAACCTCCTGAAAATTACTCTGAAAATGCTGAAAACACTGAACAAATTTATTTCCATGTAAAAAAAGACTTGCTGTTCATATGATCGGGCTTTTGGCGTCTTTTAACCACATCAAGTTTCAAAAATTTCAAGCGGTTAACTTAAATAAGCATATCTATCTTCTGGTATTTTTCATTTAGAAGTGCTCCATACTTATAATACAAGTCAATGGCTAGGTTAGAAACACTCCTTAATGGTTCCTAAGTGACTTTTGGTGCATTTTGTGAGCTGTAAAGAAAAGCCTCAAAAACAGACTCAAAAGATGCCCAAAACAATTTTTAGAAAAACACCACCAAAAATGGTGGTGTTTTAAGTTTCATTAATCCTGCTTCATAGGTAGCTTTGGCCACAGAACTCACAGTGATCACTCCATGTATGCTTGGAACATTGAAATCTTTTTTTGGCTTTTGGTATGTTGATTTTAACTTTCTCTTTTTATGTTAAACCTTGGCAACAGGAGAACACAGTGTCAGTGGAAAAATTGAAACATGTGTATGAAAAACTGCCCAGGTTCCACTGAGATTTGAACTCAGATCGCTGGATTCAGAGTCCAGAGTGCTAACCATTACACCATGGAACCACACGCAAAAAAGACTTGGCTGCAGTTTTGTGTTCTGGAAAGCACAATTGAATTCATGAATCATGGTGAAAACAGGCTCTAAAGCTGTAGTGCAAATCTACAATTAATACACAATGGTAAATTAATATCTCCTAAACTTTTATTCCACAAGTGTGCCAAGGGTTCCACGATATCTCAGCAAGGACAGTTTTAAATGTTGATAAAAAGTGACTAGTAAAAAGAGTGCTAGATCTGTTACTTGGAAAAAGAGCAAGAAAAAAATTATTTGCAAAACTTATACTGTTAGAAAGCTGTTCATCCAGAAGTCGCTAAAAATTTTTCATTGTGTGGTAAAAGGTTTCATCCAAGAGATAATTCAAGGTTGTTGCAAATCAAAGTGCATGTCCCAGTACATCTGCCACAACAATGGTCTGTGGCCGCTAGACAAAAGCGGGAGAAGCACCACTTACCTGGTGCCACACTCACGGTGCTTCTTTTGATTAGCGGCATGATGCACATGAGATGCAGCGCCAGATCGGCTTATGGAATGTACATCCAAAAATCTAATCAGTCTGATTCTTGAAAACCGTTCCAGAGTTTGCATATCACTGTCATGGCGGTAGACAAGGAAACGCGCAAATTAATCTACTCAGGTAATCAGTCAAAAAGATTTAGGAATATATACGTAGTCGGCAGGATTTGAACCTGCGCGGGGAAACCCCAATGGATTTCAAGTCCATCGCCTTAACCACTCGGCCACGACTACTCAGACATTAACATTTGATGAGATTCACACACCTTTTCTTATAGCACCATGATCAAGATCAGTGATTATCCCTCTGGAAAATATCTCAGAAAATAGAAACAAAATTCTAGGTCCCAGTAAAAATGTAAAAATCTGATTTCGAGTCATCATCAATGGGAACCATGTACAGTTTAAGACTTTGACCTCTTCATAAGGTGGATATGGAGTGGGTCCATTCCAAAAACATCCTGAAAATTACTCTGAAAACACTGAACAAATTCATTTCCATGTAAAAAAAGACTTGCTGTTCATATGATCGGGCTTTTGGCGTCTTTTAACCACATCAAGTTTCCAAAAATTCCAAGCGGTTAACTGAAATAAGCATATCTATCTTCTGGTATTTTTCATTTAGAAGTGCTCCATACTTATAATACAAGTCAATGGCTAGGTTAGAAACACTCCTTAATGGTTCCTAAGTGACTTTTGGTGCATTTTGTGAGCTGCAAAGCAAAGCCTCAAAAACAGACTCAAAAGATGCCCAAAACAATTTTTAGAAAAACACCACCAAAAATGGTGGTGTTTTAAGTTTCATTAACCCTGCTTCATAGGTAGCTTTGGCCACAGAACTCACAGTGATCATTCCATGTATGCTTGGAACATTGAAATCTTTTTTAGGCTTTTGGTATGTTGATTTTAACTTTCTCTTTTTATGTTAAACCTTGGGAACAGGAGAACACAGTGTCAGTGGAAAAATTGAAACATGTGTACGAAAAACTGCCCATGTTCCACTGAGATTTGAACTCAGATCGCTGGATTCAGAGTCCAGAGTGCTAACCATTAAAAATGGAACCACACACAAAAAAGACTTGGCTGCAGTTTTGTGTTCTGGAAAGCACAATTGAACTCATGAATCATGGTGAAAACAGGCTCTAAAGCTGTAGTGCAAATCTACAATTAATACACAATGGTAAATTAATATCTCCTAAACTTTTATTCCACAAGTGTGGCAAGGGTTCCACGATATCTCAGCATGGACAGTTTTAAATGTTGATAAAAAGTGACTAGTAAAAGAGTGCTGGATCTGTTACTTGGAAAAAGAGCAAGAAAAAAATTAATTGCAAAACTTATACTGTTAGAAAGCTGTTCATCCAGAAGTCGCTAAAAATTTTTCACTGTGTGGTAAAAGGTTTCATCCAAGAGATAATTCAAGGTTGTTGCAAATCAAAGTGCATGTCCCAGTACATCTGCCACAACAATGGTCTGTGGCCGCTAGACAAAAGCGGGAGAAGCACCACTTACCTGGTGCCACACTCACGGTGCTTCTTTTGATTAGCGGCATGATGCACATGAGATGCAGCGCCAGATCGGCTTATGGAATGTACATCCAAAAATCTAATCAGTCTGATTCTTGAAAACCGTTCCAGAGTTTGCATATCACTGTCATGGCGGTAGACAAGGAAACGCGCAAATTAATCTACTCAGGTAATCAGTCAAAAAGCTTTAGGAATATATACGTAGTCGGCAGGATTTGAACCTGCGCGGGGAAACCCCAATGGATTTCAAGTCCATCGCCTTAACCACTCGGCCACGACTACTCAGACATTAACATTTGATGAGATTCACACACCTTTTCTTATAGCACCATGATCAAGATCAGTGATTATCCCTCTGGAAAATATCTCAGAAAATAGAAACAAAATTCTAGGTCCCAGTAAAAATGTAAAAATCTGATTTCGAGTCATCATCAATGGGAACCATGTACAGTTTAAGACTTTGACCTCTTCATAAGGTGCATATGGAGTGGGTCCATTCCAAAAACCTCCTGAAAATTACTCTGAAAATGCTGAAAACACTGAACAAATTTATTTCCATGTAAAAAAAGACTTGCTGTTCATATGATCGGGCTTTTGGCGTCTTTTAACCACATCAAGTTTCAAAAATTTCAAGCGGTTAACTTAAATAAGCATATCTATCTTCTGGTATTTTTCATTTAGAAGTGCTCCATACTTATAATACAAGTCAATGGCTAGGTTAGAAACACTCCTTAATGGTTCCTAAGTGACTTTTGGTGCATTTTGTGAGCTGTAAAGAAAAGCCTCAAAAACAGACTCAAAAGATGCCCAAAACAATTTTTAGAAAAACACCACCAAAAATGGTGGTGTTTTAAGTTTCATTAATCCTGCTTCATAGGTAGCTTTGGCCACAGAACTCACAGTGATCACTCCATGTATGCTTGGAACATTGAAATCTTTTTTTGGCTTTTGGTATGTTGATTTTAACTTTCTCTTTTTATGTTAAACCTTGGGAACAGGAGAACACAGTGTCAGTGGAAAAATTGAAACATGTGTATGAAAAACTGCCCAGGTTCCACTGAGATTTGAACTCAGATCGCTGGATTCAGAGTCCAGAGTGCTAACCATTACACCATGGAACCACACGCAAAAAAGACTTGGCTGCAGTTTTGTGTTCTGGAAAGCACAATTGAATTCATGAATCATGGTGAAAACAGGCTCTAAAGCTGTAGTGCAAATCTACAATTAATACACAATGGTAAATTAATATCTCCTAAACTTTTATTCCACAAGTGTGCCAAGGGTTCCACGATATCTCAGCAAGGACAGTTTTAAATGTTGATAAAAAGTGACTAGTAAAAAGAGTGCTAGATCTGTTACTTGGAAAAAGAGCAAGAAAAAAATTATTTGCAAAACTTATACTGTTAGAAAGCTGTTCATCCAGAAGTCGCTAAAAATTTTTCATTGTGTGGTAAAAGGTTTCATCCAAGAGATAATTCAAGGTTGTTGCAAATCAAAGTGCATGTCCCAGTACATCTGCCACAACAATGGTCTGTGGCCGCTAGACAAAAGCGGGAGAAGCACCACTTACCTGGTGCCACACTCACGGTGCTTCTTTTGATTAGCGGCATGATGCACATGAGATGCAGCGCCAGATCGGCTTATGGAATGTACATCCAAAAATCTAATCAGTCTGATTCTTGAAAACCGTTCCAGAGTTTGCATATCACTGTCATGGCGGTAGACAAGGAAACGCGCAAATTAATCTACTCAGGTAATCAGTCAAAAAGATTTAGGAATATATACGTAGTCGGCAGGATTTGAACCTGCGCGGGGAAACCCCAATGGATTTCAAGTCCATCGCCTTAACCACTCGGCCACGACTACTCAGACATTAACATTTGATGAGATTCACACACCTTTTCTTATAGCACCATGATCAAGATCAGTGATTATCCCTCTGGAAAATATCTCAGAAAATAGAAACAAAATTCTAGGTCCCAGTAAAAATGTAAAAATCTGATTTCGAGTCATCATCAATGGGAACCATGTACAGTTTAAGACTTTGACCTCTTCATAAGGTGGATATGGAGTGGGTCCATTCCAAAAACATCCTGAAAATTACTCTGAAAATGCTGAAAACACTGAACAAATTCATTTCCATGTAAAAAAAGACTTGCTGTTCATATGATCGGGCTTTTGGCGTCTTTTAACCACATCAAGTTTCCAAAAATTCCAAGCGGTTAACTGAAATAAGCATATCTTTCTTCTGGTATTTTTCATTTAGAAGTGCTCCATACTTAGAATACAAGTCAATGGCTAGGTTAGAAACACTCCTCAAAGGTTCCTAAGTGACTTTTGGTGCATTTTGTGAGCTGCAAAGCAAAGCCTCAAAAACAGACGCAAAAGATGCCCAAAACAATTTTTAGAAAAACACCACCAAAAATGGTGGTGTTTTAAGTTTCATTAACCCTGCTTCATAGGTAGCTTTGGCCACAGAACTCACAGTGATCACTCCATGTATGCTTGGAACATTGAAATCTTTTTTTGGCTTTTGGTATGTTGATTTTAAATTTCTCTTTTTATGTTAAACCTTGGGAACAGGAGAACACAGTGTCAGTGGAAAAATTGAAACATGTGTACGAAAAACTGCCCAGGTTCCACTGAGATTTGAACTCAGATCGCTGGATTCAGAGTCCAGAGTGCTAACCATTAAAAATGGAACCACACACAAAAAAGACTTGGCTGCAGTTTTGTGTTCTGGAAAGCACAATTGAACTCATGAATCATGGTGAAAACAGGCTCTAAAGCTGTAGTGCAAATCTACAATTAATACACAATGGTAAATTAATATCTCCTAAACTTTTATTCCACAAGTGTGGCAAGGGTTCCACGATATCTCAGCATGGACAGTTTTAAATGTTGATAAAAAGTGACTAGTAAAAGAGTGCTGGATCTGTTACTTGGAAAAAGAGCAAGAAAAAAATTAATTGCAAAACGTATACTGTTAGAAAGCTGTTCATCCAGAAGTCGCTAAAAATTTTTCACTGTGTGGTAAAAGGTTTCATCCAAGAGATAATTCAAGGTTGTTGCAAATCAAAGTGCATGTCCCAGTACATCTGCCACAACAATGGTCTGTGGCCGCTAGACAAAAGCGGGAGAAGCACCACTTACCTGGTGCCACACTCACGGTGCTTCTTTTGATTAGCGGCATGATGCACGTGAGATGCAGCGCCAGATCGGCTTATGGAATGTACATCCAAAAATCTAATCAGTCTGATTCTTGAAAACCGTTCCAGAGTTTGCATATCACTGTCATGGCGGTAGACAAGGAAACGCGCAAATTAATCTACTCAGGTAATCAGTCAAAAAGCTTTAGGAATATATACGTAGTCGGCAGGATTTGAACCTGCGCGGGGAAACCCCAATGGATTTCAAGTCCATCGCCTTAACCACTCGGCCACGACTACTCAGACATTAACATTTGATGAGATTCACACACCTTTTCTTATAGCACCATGATCAAGATCAGTGATTATCCCTCTGGAAAATATCTCAGAAAATAGAAACAAAATTCTAGGTCCCAGTAAAAATGTAAAAATCTGATTTCGAGTCATCATCAATGGGAACCATGTACAGTTTAAGACTTTGACCTCTTCATAAGGTGCATATGGAGTGGGTCCATTCCAAAAACCTCCTGAAAATTACTCTGAAAATGCTGAAAACACTGAACAAATTTATTTCCATGTAAAAAAAGACTTGCTGTTCATATGATCGGGCTTTTGGCGTCTTTTAACCACATCAAGTTTCAAAAATTTCAAGCGGTTAACTTAAATAAGCATATCTATCTTCTGGTATTTTTCATTTAGAAGTGCTCCATACTTATAATACAAGTCAATGGCTAGGCTAGAAACACTCCTTAATGGTTCCTAAGTGACTTTTGGTGCATTTTGTGAGCTGTAAAGAAAAGCCTCAAAAACAGACTCAAAAGATGCCCAAAACAATTTTTAGAAAAACACCACCAAAAATGGTGGTGTTTTAAGTTTCATTAATCCTGCTTCATAGGTAGCTTTGGCCACAGAACTCACAGTGATCACTCCATGTATGCTTGGAACATTGAAATCTTTTTTTGGCTTTTGGTATGTTGATTTTAACTTTCTCTTTTTATGTTAAACCTTGGGAACAGGAGAACACAGTGTCAGTGGAAAAATTGAAACATGTGTATGAAAAACTGCCCAGGTTCCACTGAGATTTGAACTCAGATCGCTGGATTCAGAGTCCAGAGTGCTAACCATTACACCATGGAACCACACGCAAAAAAGACTTGGCTGCAGTTTTGTGTTCTGGAAAGCACAATTGAATTCATGAATCATGGTGAAAACAGGCTCTAAAGCTGTAGTGCAAATCTACAATTAATACACAATGGTAAATTAATATCTCCTAAACTTTTATTCCACAAGTGTGCCAAGGGTTCCACGATATCTCAGCAAGGACAGTTTTAAATGTTGATAAAAAGTGACTAGTAAAAAGAGTGCTAGATCTGTTACTTGGAAAAAGAGCAAGAAAAAAATTATTTGCAAAACTTATACTGTTAGAAAGCTGTTCATCCAGAAGTCGCTAAAAATTTTTCATTGTGTGGTAAAAGGTTTCATCCAAGAGATAATTCAAGGTTGTTGCAAATCAAAGTGCATGTCCCAGTACATCTGCCACAACAATGGTCTGTGGCCGCTAGACAAAAGCGGGAGAAGCACCACTTACCTGGTGCCACACTCACGGTGCTTCTTTTGATTAGCGGCATGATGCACATGAGATGCAGCGCCAGATCGGCTTATGGAATGTACATCCAAAAATCTAATCAGTCTGATTCTTGAAAACCGTTCCAGAGTTTGCATATCACTGTCATGGCGGTAGACAAGGAAACGCGCAAATTAATCTACTCAGGTAATCAGTCAAAAAGATTTAGGAATATATACGTAGTCGGCAGGATTTGAACCTGCGCGGGGAAACCCCAATGGATTTCAAGTCCATCGCCTTAACCACTCGGCCACGACTACTCAGACATTAACATTTGATGAGATTCACACACCTTTTCTTATAGCACCATGATCAAGATCAGTGATTATCCCTCTGGAAAATATCTCAGAAAATAGAAACAAAATTCTAGGTCCCAGTAAAAATGTAAAAATCTGATTTCGAGTCATCATCAATGGGAACCATGTACAGTTTAAGACTTTGACCTCTTCATAAGGTGGATATGGAGTGGGTCCATTCCAAAAACATCCTGAAAATTACTCTGAAAATGCTGAAAACACTGAACAAATTCATTTCCATGTAAAAAAAGACTTGCTGTTCATATGATCGGGCTTTTGGCGTCTTTTAACCACATCAAGTTTCCAAAAATTCCAAGCGGTTAACTGAAATAAGCATATCTATCTTCTGGTATTTTTCATTTAGAAGTGCTCCATACTTATAATACAAGTCAATGGCTAGGTTAGAAACACTCCTTAATGGTTCCTAAGTGACTTTTGGTGCATTTTGTGAGCTGCAAAGCAAAGCCTCAAAAACAGACTCAAAAGATGCCCAAAACAATTTTTAGAAAAACACCACCAAAAATGGTGGTGTTTTAAGTTTCATTAACCCTGCTTCATAGGTAGCTTTGGCCACAGAACTCACAGTGATCATTCCATGTATGCTTGGAACATTGAAATCTTTTTTAGGCTTTTGGTATGTTGATTTTAACTTTCTCTTTTTATGTTAAACCTTGGGAACAGGAGAACACAGTGTCAGTGGAAAAATTGAAACATGTGTACGAAAAACTGCCCATGTTCCACTGAGATTTGAACTCAGATCGCTGGATTCAGAGTCCAGAGTGCTAACCATTAAAAATGGAACCACACACAAAAAAGACTTGGCTGCAGTTTTGTGTTCTGGAAAGCACAATTGAACTCATGAATCATGGTGAAAACAGGCTCTAAAGCTGTAGTGCAAATCTACAATTAATACACAATGGTAAATTAATATCTCCTAAACTTTTATTCCACAAGTGTGCCAAGGGTTCCACGATATCTCAGCATGGACAGTTTTAAATGTTGATAAAAAGTGACTAGTAAAAGAGTGCTGGATCTGTTACTTGGAAAAAGAGCAAGAAAAAAATTAATTGCAAAACTTATACTGTTAGAAAGCTGTTCATCCAGAAGTCGCTAAAAATTTTTCACTGTGTGGTAAAAGGTTTCATCCAAGAGATAATTCAAGGTTGTTGCAAATCAAAGTGCATGTCCCAGTACATCTGCCACAACAATGGTCTGTGGCCGCTAGACAAAAGCGGGAGAAGCACCACTTACCTGGTGCCACACTCACGGTGCTTCTTTTGATTAGCGGCATGATGCACATGAGATGCAGCACCAGATCGGCTTATGGAATGTACATCCAAAAATCTAATCAGTCTGATTCTTGAAAACCGTTCCAGAGTTGGCATATCACTGTCATGGAGGTAGACAAGGAAACGCGCAAATTAATCTACTCAGGTAATCAGTCAAAAAGATTTAGGAATATATACGTAGTCGGCAGGATTTGAACCTGCGCGGGGAAACCCCAATGGATTTCAAGTCCATCGCCTTAACCACTCGGCCACGACTACTCAGACATTAACATTTGATGAGATTCACACACCTTTTCTTATAGCACCATGATCAAGATCAGTGATTATCCCTCTGGAAAATATCTCAGAAAATAGAAACAAAATTCTAGGTCCCAGTAAAAATGTAAAAATCTGATTTCGAGTCATCATCAATGGGAACCATGTACAGTTTAAGACTTTGACCTCTTCATAAGGTGGATATGGAGTGGGTCCATTCCAAAAACATCCTGAAAATTACTCTGAAAATGCTGAAAACACTGAACAAATTCATTTCCATGTAAAAAAAGACTTGCTGTTCATATGATCGGGTTTTTGGCGTCTTTTAACCACATCAAGTTTCCAAAAATTCCAAGCGGTTAACTGAAATAAGCATATCTATCTTCTGGTATTTTTCATTTAGAAGTGCTCCATACTTATAATACAAGTCAATGGCTAGGTTAGAAACACTCCTTAATGGTTCCTAAGTGACTTTTGGTGCATTTTGTGAGCTGCAAAGCAAAGCCTCAAAAACAGACTCAAAAGATGCCCAAAACAATTTTTAGAAAAACACCACCAAAAATGGTGGTGTTTTAAGTTTCATTAACCCTGCTTCATAGGTAGCTTTGGCCACAGAACTCACAGTGATCATTCCATGTATGCTTGGAACATTGAAATCTTTTTTAGGCTTTTGGTATGTTGATTTTAACTTTCTCTTTTTATGTTAAACCTTGGGAACAGGAGAACACAGTGTCAGTGGAAAAATTGAAACATGTGTACGAAAAACTGCCCATGTTCCACTGAGATTTGAACTCAGATCGCTGGATTCAGAGTCCAGAGTGCTAACCATTAAAAATGGAACCACACACAAAAAAGACTTGGCTGCAGTTTTGTGTTCTGGAAAGCACAATTGAACTCATGAATCATGGTGAAAACAGGCTCTAAAGCTGTAGTGCAAATCTACAATTAATACACAATGGTAAATTAATATCTCCTAAACTTTTATTCCACAAGTGTGCCAAGGGTTCCACGATATCTCAGCATGGACAGTTTTAAATGTTGATAAAAAGTGACTAGTAAAAGAGTGCTGGATCTGTTACTTGGAAAAAGAGCAAGAAAAAAATTAATTGCAAAACTTATACTGTTAGAAAGCTGTTCATCCAGAAGTCGCTAAAAATTTTTCACTGTGTGGTAAAAGGTTTCATCCAAGAGATAATTCAAGGTTGTTGCAAATCAAAGTGCATGTCCCAGTACATCTGCCACAACAATGGTCTGTGGCCGCTAGACAAAAGCGGGAGAAGCACCACTTACCTGGTGCCACACTCACGGTGCTTCTTTTGATTAGCGGCATGATGCACATGAGATGCAGCACCAGATCGGCTTATGGAATGTACATCCAAAAATCTAATCAGTCTGATTCTTGAAAACTGTTCCAGAGTTGGCATATCACTGTCATGGAGGTAGACAAGGAAACGCGCAAATTAATCTACTCAGGTAATCAGTCAAAGAGCTTTAGAAACTTACACGTAGTCAGCAGGATTTGAACCTGCGCGGGGAAACCCCAATGGATTTCAAGTCCATCGCCTTAACCACTCGGCCACGACTACTCAGACATTAACATTTGATGAGATTCACACACCTTTTCTGAGAGCACCATGATCAAGATCAGTGATTATCCCTCTGGAAAATATCTCAGAAAATAGAAACAAAATTCTAGGTCCCAGTAAAAATGTAAAAATCTGATTTCGAGTCATCATCAATGGGAACCATGTACAGTTTAAAACTTTGACCTCTTCATAAGGTGGATATGGAGTGGGTCCATTCCAAAAACATCCTGAAAATTACTCTGAAAATGCTGAAAACACTGAACAAATTCATTTCCATGTAAAAAAAGACTTGCTGTTCATATGATCGGGCTTTTGGCGTCTTTTAACCACATCAAGTTTCCAAAAATTCCAAGCGGTTAACTGAAATAAGCATATCTATCTTCTGGTATTTTTCATTTAGAAGTGCTCCATACTTATAATACAAGTCAATGGCTAGGTTAGAAACACTCCTTAATGGTTCCTAAGTGACTTTTGGTGCATTTTGTGAGCTGCAAAGCAAAGCCTCAAAAACAGACTCAAAAGATGCCCAAAACAATTTTTAGGAAAACACCACCAAAAATGGTGGTGTTTTAAGTTTCATTAACCCTTCTTCATAGGTAGCTTTGGCCACAGAACTCACAGTGATCACTCCATGTATGCTTGGAACATTGAAATCTTTTTTTGGCTTTTGGTATGTTGATTTTAACTTTCTCTTTTTATGTTAAACCTTGGGAACAGGAGAACACAGTGTCAGTGGAAAAATTGAAACATGTGTACGAAAAACTGCCCAGGTTCCACTGAGATTTGAACTCAGATCGCTGGATTCAGAGTCCAGAGTGCTAACCATTACACCATGGAACCACACACTAAAAAGACTTGGCTGCAGTTTTGTGTTCTGGAAAGCACAATTGAACTCATGAATCATGGTGAAAACAGGCTCTAAAGCTGTAGTGCAAATCTACAATTAATACACAATGGTAAATTAATATCTTCTAAACTTTTATTCCACAAGTGTGCCAAGGGTTCCACGATATCTCAGCAAGGACAGTTTTAAATGTTGATAAAAAGTGACTAGTAAAAAGAGTGCTAGATCTGTTACTTGGAAAAAGAGCAAGAAAAAAATTATTTGCAAAACTTATACTGTTAGAAAGCTGTTTATCCAGAAGTCGCTAAAAATGTTTCATTGTGTGGTAAAAGGTTTCATCCAAGAGATAATTCAAGGTTGTTGCAAATCAAAGTGCATGTCCCAGTACATCTGCCACAACAATGGTCTGTGGCCGCTAGACAAAAGCGGGAGAAGCACCACTTACCTGGTGCCACACTCACGGTGCTTCTTTTGATTAGCGGCATGATGCACATGAGATGCAGCGCCAGATCAGCTTATGGAATGTACATCCAAAAATCTAATCAGTCTGATTCTTGAAAACTGTTCCAGAGTTTGCATATCACTGTCATGGCGGTAGACAAGGAAACGCGCAAATTAATCTACTCAGGTAATCAGTCAAAAAGCTTTAGGAATATATACGTAGTCGGCAGGATTTGAACCTGCGCGGGGAAACCCCAATGGATTTCAAGTCCATCGCCTTAACCACTCGGCCACGACTACTCAGACATTAACATTTGATGAGATTCACACACCTTTTCTTATAGCACCATGATCAAGATCAGTGATTATCCCTCTGGAAAATATCTCAGAAAATAGAAACAAAATTCTAGGTCCCAGTAAAAATGTAAAAATCTGATTTCGAGTCATCATCAATGGGAACCATGTACAGTTTAAGACTTTGACCTCTTCATAAGGTGCATATGGAGTGGGTCCATTCCAAAAACCTCCTGAAAATTACTCTGAAAATGCTGAAAACACTGAACAAATTTATTTCCATGTAAAAAAAGACTTGCTGTTCATATGATCGGGCTTTTGGCGTCTTTTAACCACATCAAGTTTCAAAAATTTCAAGCGGTTAACTTAAATAAGCATATCTATCTTCTGGTATTTTTCATTTAGAAGTGCTCCATACTTATAATACAAGTCAATGGCTAGGTTAGAAACACTCCTTAATGGTTCCTAAGTGACTTTTGGTGCATTTTGTGAGCTGTAAAGAAAAGCCTCAAAAACAGACTCAAAAGATGCCCAAAACAATTTTTAGAAAAACACCACCAAAAATGGTGGTGTTTTAAGTTTCATTAATCCTGCTTCATAGGTAGCTTTGGCCACAGAACTCACAGTGATCACTCCATGTATGCTTGGAACATTGAAATCTTTTTTTGGCTTTTGGTATGTTGATTTTAACTTTCTCTTTTTATGTTAAACCTTGGGAACAGGAGAACACAGTGTCAGTGGAAAAATTGAAACATGTGTACGAAAAACTGCCCAGGTTCCACTGAGATTTGAACTCAGATCGCTGGATTCAAAGTCCAGAGTGCTAACCATTACACCATGGAACCACACACAAAAAAGACTTGGCTGCAGTTTTGTGTTCTGGAAAGCACAATTGAACTCATGAATCATGGTGAAAACAGGCTCTAAAGCTGTAGTGCAAATCTACAATTAATACACAATGGTAAATTAATATCTTCTAAACTTTTATTCCACAAGTGTGCCAAGGGTTCCACGATATCTCAGCATGGACAGTTTTAAATGTTGATAAAAAGTGACTAGTAAAAGAGTGCTGGATCTGTTACTTGGAAAAAGAGCAAGAAAAAAATTAATTGCAAAACTTATACTGTTAGAAAGCTGTTCATCCAGAAGTCGCTAAAAATTTTTCATTGTGTGGTAAAAGGTTTCATCCAAGAGATAATTCAAGGTTGTTGCAAATCAAAGTGCATGTCCCAGTACATCTGCCACAACAATGGTCTGTGGCCGCTAGACAAAAGCGGGAGAAGCACCACTTACCTGGTGCCACACTCACGGTGCTTCTTTTGATTAGCGGCATGATGCACATGAGATGCAGCGCCAGATCGGCTTATGGAATGTACATCCAAAAATCTAATCAGTCTGATTCTTGAAAACCGTTCCAGAGTTTGCATATCACTGTCATGGCGGTAGACAAGGAAACGCGCAAATTAATCTACTCAGGTAATCAGTCAAAAAGATTTAGGAATATATACGTAGTCGGCAGGATTTGAACCTGCGCGGGGAAACCCCAATGGATTTCAAGTCCATCGCCTTAACCACTCGGCCACGACTACTCAGACGTTAACATTTGATGAGATTCACACACCTTTTCTTATAGCACCATGATCAAGATCAGTGATTATCCCTCTGGAAAATATCTCAGAAAATAGAAACAAAATTCTAGGTCCCAGTAAAAATGTAAAAATCTGATTTCGAGTCATCATCAATGGGAACCATGTACAGTTTAAGACTTTGACCTCTTCATAAGGTGGATATGGAATGGGTCCATTCCAAAAACATCCTGAAAATTACTCTGAAAATGCTGAAAACACTGAACAAATTCATTTCCATGTAAAAAAAGACTTGCTGTTCATATGATCGGGCTTTTGGCGTCTTTTAACCACATCAAGTTTCCAAAAATTCCAAGCGGTTAACTGAAATAAGCATATCTATCTTCTGGTATTTTTCATTTAGAAGTGCTCCATACTTATAATACAAGTCAATGGCTAGGTTAGAAACACTCCTTAATGGTTCCTAAGTGACTTTTGGTGCATTTTGTGAGCTGCAAAGCAAAGCCTCAAAAACAGACTCAAAAGATGCCCAAAACAATTTTTAGAAAAACACCACCAAAAATGGTGGTGTTTTAAGTTTCATTAACCCTGCTTCATAGGTAGCTTTGGCCACAGAACTCACAGTGATCATTCCATGTATGCTTGGAACATTGAAATCTTTTTTAGGCTTTTGGTATGTTGATTTTAACTTTCTCTTTTTATGTTAAACCTTGGGAACAGGAGAACACAGTGTCAGTGGAAAAATTGAAACATGTGTACGAAAAACTGCCCATGTTCCACTGAGATTTGAACTCAGATCGCTGGATTCAGAGTCCAGAGTGCTAACCATTAAAAATGGAACCACACACAAAAAAGACTTGGCTGCAGTTTTGTGTTCTGGAAAGCACAATTGAACTCATGAATCATGGTGAAAACAGGCTCTAAAGCTGTAGTGCAAATCTACAATTAATACACAATGGTAAATTAATATCTCCTAAACTTTTATTCCACAAGTGTGCCAAGGGTTCCACGATATCTCAGCATGGACAGTTTTAAATGTTGATAAAAAGTGACTAGTAAAAGAGTGCTGGATCTGTTACTTGGAAAAAGAGCAAGAAAAAAATTAATTGCAAAACTTATACTGTTAGAAAGCTGTTCATCCAGAAGTCGCTAAAAATTTTTCACTGTGTGGTAAAAGGTTTCATCCAAGAGATAATTCAAGGTTGTTGCAAATCAAAGTGCATGTCCCAGTACATCTGCCACAACAATGGTCTGTGGCCGCTAGACAAAAGCGGGAGAAGCACCACTTACCTGGTGCCACACTCATGGGGTGCTTCTTTTGATTAGCGGCATGATGCACATGAGATGCAGCACCAGATCGGCTTATGGAATGTACATCCAAAAATCTAATCAGTCTGATTCTTGAAAACCGTTCCAGAGTTGGCATATCACTGTCATGGAGGTAGACAAGGAAACGCGCAAATTAATCTACTCAGGTAATCAGTCAAAAAGCTTTAGGAACTTATACGTAGTCAGCAGGATTTGAACCTGCGCGGGGAAACCCCAATGGATTTCAAGTCCATCGCCTTAACCACTCGGCCACGACTACTCAGACATTAACATTTGATGAGATTCACACACCTTTTCTGAGAGCACCATGATCAAGATCAGTGATTATCCCTCTGGAAAATATCTCAGAAAATAGAAACAAAATTCTAGGTCCCAGTAAAAATGTAAAAATCTGATTTCGAGTCATCATCAATGGGAACCATGTACAGTTTAAAACTTTGACCTCTTCATAAGGTGGATATGGAGTGGGTCCATTCCAAAAACATCCTGAAAATTACTCTGAAAATGCTGAAAACACTGAACAAATTCATTTCCATGTAAAAAAAGACTTGCTGTTCATATGATCGGGCTTTTGGCGTCTTTTAACCACATCAAGTTTCCAAAAATTCCAAGCGGTTAACTGAAATAAGCATATCTATCTTCTGGTATTTTTCATTTAGAAGTGCTCCATACTTATAATACAAGTCAATGGCTAGGTTAGAAACACTCCTTAATGGTTCCTAAGTGACTTTTGGTGCATTTTGTGAGCTACAAAGCAAAGCCTCAAAAACAGACTCAAAAGATGCCCAAAACAATTTTTAGGAAAACACCACCAAAAATGGTGGTGTTTTAAGTTTCATTAACCCTTCTTCATAGGTAGCTTTGGCCACAGAACTCACAGTGATCACTCCATGTATGCTTGGAACATTGAAATCTTTTTTTGGCTTTTGGTATGTTGATTTTAACTTTCTCTTTTTATGTTAAACCTTGGGAACAGGAGAACACAGTGTCAGTGGAAAAATTGTAACATGTGTACGAAAAACTGCCCAGGTTCCACTGAGATTTGAACTCAGATCGCTGGATTCAGAGTCCAGAGTGCTAACCATTACACCATGGAACCACACACTAAAAAGACTTGGCTGCAGTTTTGTGTTCTGGAAAGCACAATTGAACTCATGAATCATGGTGAAAACAGGCTCTAAAGCTGTAGTGCAAATCTACAATTAATACACAATGGTAAATTAATATCTTCTAAACTTTTATTCCACAAGTGTGCCAAGGGTTCCACGATATCTCAGCAAGGACAGTTTTAAATGTTGATAAAAAGTGACTAGTAAAAAGAGTGCTAGATCTGTTACTTGGAAAAAGAGCAAGAAAAAAATTATTTGCAAAACTTATACTGTTAGAAAGCTGTTTATCCAGAAGTCGCTAAAAATGTTTCATTGTGTGGTAAAAGGTTTCATCCAAGAGATAATTCAAGGTTGTTGCAAATCAAAGTGCATGTCCCAGTACATCTGCCACAACAATGGTCTGTGGCCGCTAGACAAAAGCGGGAGAAGCACCACTTACCTGGTGCCACACTCACGGTGCTTCTTTTGATTAGCGGCATGATGCACATGAGATGCAGCGCCAGATCGGCTTATGGAATGTACATCCAAAAATCTAATCAGTCTGATTCTTGAAAACCGTTCCAGAGTTTGCATATCACTGTCATGGCGGTAGACAAGGAAACGCGCAAATTAATCTACTCAGGTAATCAGTCAAAAAGATTTAGGAATATATACGTAGTCGGCAGGATTTGAACCTGCGCGGGGAAACCCCAATGGATTTCAAGTCCATCGCCTTAACCACTCGGCCACGACTACTCAGACATTAACATTTGATGAGATTCACACACCTTTTCTTATAGCACCATGATCAAGATCAGTGATTATCCCTCTGGAAAATATCTCAGAAAATAGAAACAAAATTCTAGGTCCCAGTAAAAATGTAAAAATCTGATTTCGAGTCATCATCAATGGGAACCATGTACAGTTTAAGACTTTGACCTCTTCATAAGGTGGATATGGAGTGGGTCCATTCCAGAAACATCCTGAAAATTACTCTGAAAATGCTGAAACCACTGAACAAATTCATTTCCATGTAAAAAAAGACTTGCTGTTCATATGATCGGGTTTTTGGCGTCTTTTAACCACATCAAGTTTCCAAAAATTCCAAGCGGTTAACTGAAATAAGCATATCTATCTTCTGGTATTTTTCATTTAGAAGTGCTCCATACTTATAATACAAGTCAATGGCTAGGTTAGAAACACTCCTTAATGGTTCCTAAGTGACTTTTGGTGCATTTTGTGAGCTGCAAAGCAAAGCCTCAAAAACAGACTCAAAAGATGCCCAAAACAATTTTTAGAAAAACACCACCAAAAATGGTGGTGTTTTAAGTTTCATTAACCCTGCTTCATAGGTAGCTTTGGCCACAGAACTCACAGTGATCATTCCATGTATGCTTGGAACATTGAAATCTTTTTTAGGCTTTTGGTATGTTGATTTTAACTTTCTCTTTTTATGTTAAACCTTGGGAACAGGAGAACACAGTGTCAGTGGAAAAATTGAAACATGTGTACGAAAAACTGCCCATGTTCCACTGAGATTTGAACTCAGATCGCTGGATTCAGAGTCCAGAGTGCTAACCATTAAAAATGGAACCACACACAAAAAAGACTTGGCTGCAGTTTTGTGTTCTGGAAAGCACAATTGAACTCATGAATCATGGTGAAAACAGGCTCTAAAGCTGTAGTGCAAATCTACAATTAATACACAATGGTAAATTAATATCTCCTAAACTTTTATTCCACAAGTGTGCCAAGGGTTCCACGATATCTCAGCATGGACAGTTTTAAATGTTGATAAAAAGTGACTAGTAAAAGAGTGCTGGATCTGTTACTTGGAAAAAGAGCAAGAAAAAAATTAATTGCAAAACTTATACTGTTAGAAAGCTGTTCATCCAGAAGTCGCTAAAAATTTTTCACTGTGTGGTAAAAGGTTTCATCCAAGAGATAATTCAAGGTTGTTGCAAATCAAAGTGCATGTCCCAGTACATCTGCCACAACAATGGTCTGTGGCCGCTAGACAAAAGCGGGAGAAGCACCACTTACCTGGTGCCACACTCACGGTGCTTCTTTTGATTAGCGGCATGATGCACATGAGATGCAGCACCAGATCGGCTTATGGAATGTACATCCAAAAATCTAATCAGTCTGATTCTTGAAAACCGTTCCAGAGTTGGCATATCACTGTCATGGAGGTAGACAAGGAAACGCGCAAATTAATCTACTCAGGTAATCAGTCAAAGAGCTTTAGAAACTTATACGTAGTCAGCAGGATTTGAACCTGCGCGGGGAAACCCCAATGGATTTCAAGTCCATCGCCTTAACCACTCGGCCACGACTACTCAGACATTAACATATGATGAGATTCACACACCTTTTCTGAGAGCACCATGATCAAGATCAGTGATTATCCCTCTGGAAAATATCTCAGAAAATAGAAACAAAATTCTAGGTCCCAGTAAAAATGTAAAAATCTGATTTCGAGTCATCATCAATGGGAACCATGTACAGTTTAAAACTTTGACCTCTTCATAAGGTGGATATGGAGTGGGTCCATTCCAAAAACATCCTGAAAATTACTCTGAAAATGCTGAAAACACTGAACAAATTCATTTCCATGTAAAAAAAGACTTGCTGTTCATATGATCGGGCTTTTGGCGTCTTTTAACCACATCAAGTTTCCAAAAATTCCAAGCGGTTAACTGAAATAAGCATATCTATCTTCTGGTATTTTTCATTTAGAAGTGCTCCATACTTATAATACAAGTCAATGGCTAGGTTAGAAACACTCCTTAATGGTTCCTAAGTGACTTTTGGTGCATTTTGTGAGCTGCAAAGCAAAGCCTCAAAAACAGACTCAAAAGATGCCCAAAACAATTTTTAGGAAAACACCACCAAAAATGGTGGTGTTTTAAGTTTCATTAACCCTTCTTCATAGGTAGCTTTGGCCACAGAACTCACAGTGATCACTCCATGTATGCTTGGAACATTGAAATCTTTTTTTGGCTTTTGGTATGTTGATTTTAACTTTCTCTTTTTATGTTAAACCTTGGGAACAGGAGAACACAGTGTCAGTGGAAAAATTGAAACATGTGTACGAAAAACTGCCCAGGTTCCACTGAGATTTGAACTCAGATCGCTGGATTCAAAGTCCAGAGTGCTAACCATTACACCATGGAACCACACACTAAAAAGACTTGGCTGCAGTTTTGTGTTCTGGAAAGCACAATTGAACTCATGAATCATGGTGAAAACAGGCTCTAAAGCTGTAGTGCAAATCTACAATTAATACACAATGGTAAATTAATATCTTCTAAACTTTTATTCCACAAGTGTGCCAAGGGTTCCACGATATCTCAGCAAGGACAGTTTTAAATGTTGATAAAAAGTGACTAGTAAAAAGAGTGCTAGATCTGTTACTTGGAAAAAGAGCAAGAAAAAAATTATTTGCAAAACTTATACTGTTAGAAAGCTGTTTATCCAGAAGTCGCTAAAAATGTTTCATTGTGTGGTAAAAGGTTTCATCCAAGAGATAATTCAAGGTTGTTGCAAATCAAAGTGCATGTCCCAGTACATCTGCCACAACAATGGTCTGTGGCCGCTAGACAAAAGCGGGAGAAGCACCACTTACCTGGTGCCACACTCACGGTGCTTCTTTTGATTAGCGGCATGATGCACATGAGATGCAGCGCCAGATCAGCTTATGGAATGTACATCCAAAAATCTAATCAGTCTGATTCTTGAAAACTGTTCCAGAGTTTGCATATCACTGTCATGGCGGTAGACAAGGAAACGCGCAAATTAATCTACTCAGGTAATCAGTCAAAAAGCTTTAGGAATATATACGTAGTCGGCAGGATTTGAACCTGCGCGGGGAAACCCCAATGGATTTCAAGTCCATCGCCTTAACCACTCGGCCACGACTACTCAGACATTAACATTTGATGAGATTCACACACCTTTTCTTATAGCACCATGATCAAGATCAGTGATTATCCCTCTGGAAAATATCTCAGAAAATAGAAACAAAATTCTAGGTCCCAGTAAAAATGTAAAAATCTGATTTCGAGTCATCATCAATGGGAACCATGTACAGTTTAAGACTTTGACCTCTTCATAAGGTGCATATGGAGTGGGTCCATTCCAAAAACCTCCTGAAAATTACTCTGAAAATGCTGAAAACACTGAACAAATTTATTTCCATGTAAAAAAAGACTTGCTGTTCATATGATCGGGCTTTTGGCGTCTTTTAACCACATCAAGTTTCAAAAATTTCAAGCGGTTAACTTAAATAAGCATATCTATCTTCTGGTATTTTTCATTTAGAAGTGCTCCATACTTATAATACAAGTCAATGGCTAGGTTAGAAACACTCCTTAATGGTTCCTAAGTGACTTTTGGTGCATTTTGTGAGCTGTAAAGAAAAGCCTCAAAAACAGACTCAAAAGATGCCCAAAACAATTTTTAGAAAAACACCACCAAAAATGGTGGTGTTTTAAGTTTCATTAATCCTGCTTCATAGGTAGCTTTGGCCACAGAACTCACAGTGATCACTCCATGTATGCTTGGAACATTGAAATCTTTTTTTGGCTTTTGGTATGTTGATTTTAACTTTCTCTTTTTATGTTAAACCTTGGGAACAGGAGAACACAGTGTCAGTGGAAAAATTGAAACATGTGTACGAAAAACTGCCCAGGTTCCACTGAGATTTGAACTCAGATCGCTGGATTCAAAGTCCAGAGTGCTAACCATTACACCATGGAACCACACACAAAAAAGACTTGGCTGCAGTTTTGTGTTCTGGAAAGCACAATTGAACTCATGAATCATGGTGAAAACAGGCTCTAAAGCTGTAGTGCAAATCTACAATTAATACACAATGGTAAATTAATATCTTCTAAACTTTTATTCCACAAGTGTGCCAAGGGTTCCACGATATCTCAGCATGGACAGTTTTAAATGTTGATAAAAAGTGACTAGTAAAAGAGTGCTGGATCTGTTACTTGGAAAAAGAGCAAGAAAAAAATTAATTGCAAAACTTATACTGTTAGAAAGCTGTTCATCCAGAAGTCGCTAAAAAATTTTCATTGTGTGGTAAAAGGTTTCATCCAAGAGATAATTCAAGGTTGTTGCAAATCAAAGTGCATGTCCCAGTACATCTGCCACAACAATGGTCTGTGGCCGCTAGACAAAAGCGGGAGAAGCACCACTTACCTGGTGCCACACTCACGGTGCTTCTTTTGATTAGCGGCATGATGCACATGAGATGCAGCGCCAGATCGGCTTATGGAATGTACATCCAAAAATCTAATCAGTCTGATTCTTGAAAACCGTTCCAGAGTTTGCATATCACTGTCATGGCGGTAGACAAGGAAACGCGCAAATTAATCTACTCAGGTAATCAGTCAAAAAGATTTAGGAATATATACGTAGTCGGCAGGATTTGAACCTGCGCGGGGAAACCCCAATGGATTTCAAGTCCATCGCCTTAACCACTCGGCCACGACTACTCAGACGTTAACATTTGATGAGATTCACACACCTTTTCTTATAGCACCATGATCAAGATCAGTGATTATCCCTCTGGAAAATATCTCAGAAAATAGAAACAAAATTCTAGGTCCCAGTAAAAATGTAAAAATCTGATTTCGAGTCATCATCAATGGGAACCATGTACAGTTTAAGACTTTGACCTCTTCATAAGGTGGATATGGAGTGGGTCCATTCCAAAAACATCCTGAAAATTACTCTGAAAATGCTGAAAACACTGAACAAATTCATTTCCATGTAAAAAAAGACTTGCTGTTCATATGATCGGGCTTTTGGCGTCTTTTAACCACATCAAGTTTCCAAAAATTCCAAGCGGTTAACTGAAATAAGCATATCTATCTTCTGGTATTTTTCATTTAGAAGTGCTCCATACTTATAATACAAGTCAATGGCTAGGTTAGAAACACTCCTTAATGGTTCCTAAGTGACTTTTGGTGCATTTTGTGAGCTGCAAAGCAAAGCCTCAAAAACAGACTCAAAAGATGCCCAAAACAATTTTTAGAAAAACACCACCAAAAATGGTGGTGTTTTAAGTTTCATTAACCCTGCTTCATAGGTAGCTTTGGCCACAGAACTCACAGTGATCATTCCATGTATGCTTGGAACATTGAAATCTTTTTTAGGCTTTTGGTATGTTGATTTTAACTTTCTCTTTTTATGTTAAACCTTGGGAACAGGAGAACACAGTGTCAGTGGAAAAATTGAAACATGTGTACGAAAAACTGCCCATGTTCCACTGAGATTTGAACTCAGATCGCTGGATTCAGAGTCCAGAGTGCTAACCATTAAAAATGGAACCACACACAAAAAAGACTTGGCTGCAGTTTTGTGTTCTGGAAAGCACAATTGAACTCATGAATCATGGTGAAAACAGGCTCTAAAGCTGTAGTGCAAATCTACAATTAATACACAATGGTAAATTAATATCTCCTAAACTTTTATTCCACAAGTGTGCCAAGGGTTCCACGATATCTCAGCATGGACAGTTTTAAATGTTGATAAAAAGTGACTAGTAAAAGAGTGCTGGATCTGTTACTTGGAAAAAGAGCAAGAAAAAAATTAATTGCAAAACTTATACTGTTAGAAAGCTGTTCATCCAGAAGTCGCTAAAAATTTTTCACTGTGTGGTAAAAGGTTTCATCCAAGAGATAATTCAAGGTTGTTGCAAATCAAAGTGCATGTCCCAGTACATCTGCCACAACAATGGTCTGTGGCCGCTAGACAAAAGCGGGAGAAGCACCACTTACCTGGTGCCACACTCATGGGGTGCTTCTTTTGATTAGCGGCATGATGCACATGAGATGCAGCGCCAGATCGGCTTATGGAATGTACATCCAAAAATCTAATCAGTCTGATTCTTGAAAACCGTTCCAGAGTTGGCATATCACTGTCATGGAGGTAGACAAGGAAACGCGCAAATTAATCTACTCAGGTAATCAGTCAAAAAGCTTTAGGAACTTATACGTAGTCAGCAGGATTTGAACCTGCGCGGGGAAACCCCAATGGATTTCAAGTCCATCGCCTTAACCACTCGGCCACGACTACTCAGACATTAACATTTGATGAGATTCACACACCTTTTCTGAGAGCACCATGATCAAGATCAGTGATTATCCCTCTGGAAAATATCTCAGAAAATAGAAACAAAATTCTAGGTCCCAGTAAAAATGTAAAAATCTGATTTCGAGTCATCATCAATGGGAACCATGTACAGTTTAAGACTTTGACCTCTTCATAAGGTGGATATGGAGTGGGTCCATTCCAAAAACATCCTGAAAATTACTCTGAAAATGCTGAAAACACTGAACAAATTCATTTCCATGTAAAAAAAGACTTGCTGTTCATATGATCGGGCTTTTGGCGTCTTTTAACCACATCAAGTTTCCAAAAATTCCAAGCGGTTAACTGAAATAAGCATATCTATCTTCTGGTATTTTTCATTTAGAAGTGCTCCATACTTATAATACAAGTCAATGGCTAGGTTAGAAACACTCCTTAATGGTTCCTAAGTGACTTTTGGTGCATTTTGTGAGCTGCAAAGCAAAGCCTCAAAAACAGACTCAAAAGATGCCCAAAACAATTTTTAGGAAAACACCACCAAAAATGGTGGTGTTTTAAGTTTCATTAACCCTTCTTCATAGGTAGCTTTGGCCACAGAACTCACAGTGATCACTCCATGTATGCTTGGAACATTGAAATCTTTTTTTGGCTTTTGGTATGTTGATTTTAACTTTCTCTTTTTATGTTAAACCTTGGGAACAGGAGAACACAGTGTTAGTGGAAAAATTGTAACATGTGTACGAAAAACTGCCCAGGTTCCACTGAGATTTGAACTCAGATCGCTGGATTCAGAGTCCAGAGTGCTAACCATTACACCATGGAACCACACACTAAAAAGACTTGGCTGCAGTTTTGTGTTCTGGAAAGCACAATTGAACTCATGAATCATGGTGAAAACAGGCTCTAAAGCTGTAGTGCAAATCTACAATTAATACACAATGGTAAATTAATATCTCCTAAACTTTTATTCCACAAGTGTGCCAAGGGTTCCACGATATCTCAGCAAGGACAGTTTTAAATGTTGATAAAAAGTGACTAGTAAAAAGAGTGCTAGATCTGTTACTTGGAAAAAGAGCAAGAAAAAAATTATTTGCAAAACTTATACTGTTAGAAAGCTGTTCATCCAGAAGTCGCTAAAAATTTTTCACTGTGTGGTAAAAGGTTTCATCCAAGAGATAACTCAAGGTTGTTGCAAATCAAAGTGCATGTCCCAGTACATCTGCCACAACAATGGTCTGTGGCCGCTAGACAAAAGCGGGAGAAGCACCACTTACCTGGTGCCACACTCACGGTGCTTCTTTTGATTAGCGGCATGATGCACATGAGATGAAGCACCAGATCGGCTTATGGAATGTACATCCAAAAATCTAATCAGTCTGATTCTTGAAAACCGTTTCAGAGTTTGCATATCACTGTCATGGGGGTAGACAAGGAAACGCGCAAATTAATCTACTCAGGTAATCAGTCAAAAAGCTTTAGGAACATATACGTAGTCAGCAGGATTTGAACATGCGCGGGGAAAACCCAATGGATTTCAAGTCCATCGCCTTAACCACTCGGCCACGACTACTCAGACATTAACATTTGATGAGATTCACACACCTTTTCTTATAGCACCATGAGCAAGATCAGTGATTATCCCTCTGGAAAATATCTCAGAAAATAGAAACATAATTCTAGGTCCCAGTAAAAATGTAAAAATCTGATTTCGAGTCATCATCAATGGGAACCATGTACAGTTTAAGACTTTGACCTCTTCATAAGGTGGATATGGAGTGGGTCCATTCCAAAAACATCCTGAAAATTACTCTGAAAATGCTGAAAACACTGAACAAATTCATTTCCATGTAAAAAAAGACTTGCTGTTCATATGATCGGGCTTTTGGCATCTTTTAACCACATCAAGTTTCCAAAAATTCCAAGCGGTTAACTGAAATAAGCATATCTATCTTCTGGTATTTTTCATTTAGAAGTGCTCCATACTTATAATACAAGTCAATGGCTAGGTTAGAAACACTCCTTAATGGTTCCTAAGTGACTTTTGGTGCATTTTGGGAGCTGCAAAGAAAAGCCTCAAAAACAGACTCAAAAGATGCCCAAAACAATCTTTAGAAAAACACCACCAAAAATGGTGGTGTTTTAAGTTTCATTAATCCTGCTTCATAGGTAGCTTTGGCCACAGAACTCACAGTGATCACTCCATGTATGCTCGGAACATTGAAATCTTTTTTTGGCTTTTGGTATGTTGATTTTAACTTTCTCTTTTTATGTTAAACCTTGGGAACAGGAGAACACAGTGTCAGTGGAAAAATTGAAACATGTGTACGAATAACTGCCCAGGTTCCATTCAGATTTGAACTCAGATCGCTGGATTCAGAGTCCAGAGTGCTAACCATTACACCATGGAACCACACACAAAGAAGACTTGGCTGCAGTTTTGTGTTCTGGAAAGCACAACTGAACTCATGAATCATGGTGAAAACAGGCTCTAAAGCTGTAGTTCAAATCTACAATTAATACACAATGGTAAATTAATATCTCCTAAACTTTTATTCCACAAGTGTGCCAAGGGTTCCACGATATCTCAGCAAGGACAGTTTTAAATGTTGATAAAAAGTGACTAGTAAGAGAGTGCTAGATCTGTTACTTGGAAAAAGAGCAAGAAAAAAATTATTTGCAAAACTTATACTGTTAGAAAGCTGTTCATCCAGAAGTCGCTAAAAATTTTTCATTGTGTGGTAAAAGGTTTCATCCAAGATATAATTCAAGGTTGTTGCAAATCAAAGTGCATGTCCCAGTACATCTGCCACAACAATGGTCTGTGGCCGCTAGACAAAAGCGGGAGAAGCACCACTTACCTGGTGCCACACTCACGGTGCTTCTTTTGATTAGCGGCATGATGCACATGAGATGCAGCACCAGATCGGCTTATGGAATGTACATCCAAAAATCTAATCAGTCTGATTCTTGAAAACCGTTCCAGAGTTTGCATATCACTGTCATGGGGGTAGACAAGGAAACGCGCAAATTAATCTACTCAGGTAATCAGTCAAGAAGCTTTGGGAACATATACGTAGTCGGCAGGATTTGAACCTGCGCGGGGAAACCCCAATAGATTTCAAGTCCATCGCCTTAACCACTCGGCCACGACTACTCAGACATTTACATTGGATGAGATTCACACACCTCTTCTTATAGCACCAAGATCAAGATCAGTGATTATCCCTCTGGAAAATATCTCAGAAAATAAAAACAAAATTCTAGGTCCCAGTAAAAATGTAAAAATCTGATTTCGAGTTATCATCAATTGGAACCATGTACAGTTTAAGACTTTGACCTCTTCATAAGGTGGATATGGAGTGGGTCCATTCCAAAAACATCCCGAAAATTACGCTGAAAATGCTGAAAACACTGAACAAATTCATTTCCATGTAAAAATAGACTTGCTGTTCATATGATCGGGCTTTTGGCATCTTTTAACCACATCAAGTTTCCAAAAATTCCAAGCGGTTAACTGAAATAAGCATATCTATCTTCTGGTATTTTTCATTTAGAAGTGCTCCATACTTATAATACAAGTCAATGGCTAGGTTAGAAACACTCCTTAATGGTTCCTAAGTGACTTTTGGTGCCTTTTTGGAGCTGCAAAGAAAAGCCTCAAAAACAGACTCAAAAGATGCCCAAAACAATTTTTAGAAAAACACCACCAAAAATGGTGGTGTTTTAAGTTTCATTAATCTTGCTTCATAGGTAGCTTTGGCCACAGAAATCACAGTAATCACTCCATGTATGCTTGGGCCATTGAAATCTTTTTTTGGCTTTTGGTATGTTGATTTTAACTTTCTCTTTTTATGTTAAACCTTGGGAACAGGAGAACACAGTGTCAGTGGAAAATTTGAAACTTGTGTATGAAAAACTGCCCAGGTTCCACTGAGATTTGAACTCAGATCGCTGGATTCAGAGTCCAGAGTGCTAACCATTACACCATGGAACCACACACAAAAAAGACTTGGCTGCAGTTTTGTGTTCTGGAAAGCACAATTGAACTCATGAATCATGGTGAAAACAGGCTCTAAAGCTGTAGGGCAAATCTACAATTAATACACAATGGTAAATTAATATCTTCTAAACTTTTATTCCACAAGTGTGCCAAGGGTTCCACGATATCTCAGCAAGGACAGTTTTAAATGTTGATAAAAAGTGACTAGTAAATAGAGTGCTAGATCTGTTACTTGGAAAAAGAGCAAGAAAAAAATTATTTGCAAAACTTATACTGTTAGAAAGCTGTTTATCCAGAAGTCGCTAAAAATTTTTCATTGTGTGGTAAAAGGTTTCATCCAAGAGATAATTCAAGGTTGTTGCAAATCAAAGTGCATGTCCCAGTACATCTGCCACAACAATGGTCTGTGGCCGCTAGACAAAAGCGGGAGAAGCACCACTTACCTGGTGCCACACTCACGGTGCTTCTTTTGATTAGCGGCATGATGCACATGAGATGCAGCACCAGATCGGCTTATGGAATGTACATCCAAAAATCTAATCAGTCTGATTCTTGAAAACCGTTCCAGAGTTTGCATATCACTGTCATGGGGGTAGACAAGGAAACGCGCAAATTAATCTACTCAGGTAATCAGTCAAGAAGCTTTGGGAACATATACGTAGTCGGCAGGATTTGAACCTGCGCGGGGAAACCCCAATAGATTTCAAGTCCATCGCCTTAACCACTCGGCCACGACTACTCAGACATTTACATTGGATGAGATTCACACACCTCTTCTTATAGCACCAAGATCAAGATCAGTGATTATCCCTCTGGAAAATATCTCAGAAAATAAAAACAAAATTCTAGGTCCCAGTAAAAATGTAAAAATCTGATTTCGAGTTATCATCAATTGGAACCATGTACAGTTTAAGACTTTGACCTCTTCATAAGGTGGATATGGAGTGGGTCCATTCCAAAAACATCCCGAAAATTACGCTGAAAATGCTGAAAACACTGAACAAATTCATTTCCATGTAAAAATAGACTTGCTGTTCATATGATCGGGCTTTTGGCATCTTTTAACCACATCAAGTTTCCAAAAATTCCAAGCGGTTAACTGAAATAAGCATATCTATCTTCTGGTATTTTTCATTTAGAAGTGCTCCATACTTATAATACAAGTCAATGGCTAGGTTAGAAACACTCCTTAATGGTTCCTAAGTGACTTTTGGTGCCTTTTTGGAGCTGCAAAGAAAAGCCTCAAAAACAGACTCAAAAGATGCCCAAAACAATTTTTAGAAAAACACCACCAAAAATGGTGGTGTTTTAAGTTTCATTAATCTTGCTTCATAGGTAGCTTTGGCCACAGAAATCACAGTAATCACTCCATGTATGCTTGGGCCATTGAAATCTTTTTTTGGCATGTTGATTTTAACTTTCTCTTTTTATGTTAAACCTTGGGAACAGGAGAACACAGTGTCAGTGGAAAATTTGAAACTTGTGTATGAAAAACTGCCCAGGTTCTACTGAGATTTGAACTCAGATCGCTGGATTCAGAGTCCAGAGTGCTAACCATTACACCATGGAACCACACACAAAAAAGACTTGGCTGCAGTTTTGTGTTCTGGAAAGCACAATTGAACTCATGAATCATGGTGAAAACAGGCTCTAAAGCTGTAGGGCAAATCTACAATTAATACACAATGGTAAATTAATATCTTCTAAACTTTTATTCCACAAGTGTGCCAAGGGTTCCACGATATCTCAGCAAGGACAGTTTTAAATGTTGATAAAAAGTGACTAGTAAATAGAGTGCTAGATCTGTTACTTGGAAAAAGAGCAAGAAAAAAATTATTTGCAAAACTTATACTGTTAGAAAGCTGTTTATCCAGAAGTCGCTAAAAATTTTTCATTGTGTGGTAAAAGGTTTCATCCAAGAGATAATTCAAGGTTGTTGCAAATCAAAGTGCATGTCCCAGTACATCTGCCACAACAATGGTCTGTGGCCGCTAGACAAAAGCGGGAGAAGCACCACTTACCTGGTGCCACACTCACGGTGCTTCTTTTGATTAGCGGCATGATGCACATGAGATGCAGCACCAGATCGGCTTATGGAATGTACATCCAAAAATCTAATCAGTCTGATTCTTGAAAACCGTTCCAGAGTTTGCATATCACTGTCATGGGGGTAGACAAGGAAACGCGCAAATTAATCTACTCAGGTAATCAGTCAAGAAGCTTTGGGAACATATACGTAGTCGGCAGGATTTGAACCTGCGCGGGGAAACCCCAATAGATTTCAAGTCCATCGCCTTAACCACTCGGCCACGACTACTCAGACATTTACATTGGATGAGATTCACACACCTCTTCTTATAGCACCAAGATCAAGATCAGTGATTATCCCTCTGGAAAATATCTCAGAAAATAAAAACAAAATTCTAGGTCCCAGTAAAAATGTAAAAATCTGATTTCGAGTTATCATCAATTGGAACCATGTACAGTTTAAGACTTTGACCTCTTCATAAGGTGGATATGGAGTGGGTCCATTCCAAAAACATCCCGAAAATTACGCTGAAAATGCTGAAAACACTGAACAAATTCATTTCCATGTAAAAATAGACTTGCTGTTCATATGATCGGGCTTTTGGCATCTTTTAACCACATCAAGTTTCCAAAAATTCCAAGCGGTTAACTGAAATAAGCATATCTATCTTCTGGTATTTTTCATTTAGAAGTGCTCCATACTTATAATACAAGTCAATGGCTAGGTTAGAAACACTCCTTAATGGTTCCTAAGTGACTTTTGGTGCCTTTTTGGAGCTGCAAAGAAAAGCCTCAAAAACAGACTCAAAAGATGCCCAAAACAATTTTTAGAAAAACACCACCAAAAATGGTGGTGTTTTAAGTTTCATTAATCTTGCTTCATAGGTAGCTTTGGCCACAGAAATCACAGTAATCACTCCATGTATGCTTGGGCCATTGAAATCTTTTTTTGGCTTTTGGTATGTTGATTTTAACTTTCTCTTTTTATGTTAAACCTTGGGAACAGGAGAACACAGTGTCAGTGGAAAATTTGAAACTTGTGTATGAAAAACTGCCCAGGTTCCACTGAGATTTGAACTCAGATCGCTGGATTCAGAGTCCAGAGTGCTAACCATTACACCATGGAACCACACACAAAAAAGACTTGGCTGCAGTTTTGTGTTCTGGAAAGCACAATTGAACTCATGAATCATGGTGAAAACAGGCTCTAAAGCTGTAGGGCAAATCTACAATTAATACACAATGGTAAATTAATATCTTCTAAACTTTTATTCCACAAGTGTGCCAAGGGTTCCACGATATCTCAGCAAGGACAGTTTTAAATGTTGATAAAAAGTGACTAGTAAATAGAGTGCTAGATCTGTTACTTGGAAAAAGAGCAAGAAAAAAATTATTTGCAAAACTTATACTGTTAGAAAGCTGTTTATCCAGAAGTCGCTAAAAATTTTTCATTGTGTGGTAAAAGGTTTCATCCAAGAGATAATTCAAGGTTGTTGCAAATCAAAGTGCATGTCCCAGTACATCTGCCACAACAATGGTCTGTGGCCGCTAGACAAAAGCGGGAGAAGCACCACTTACCTGGTGCCACACTCACGGTGCTTCTTTTGATTAGCGGCATGATGCACATGAGATGCAGCACCAGATCGGCTTATGGAATGTACATCCAAAAATCTAATCAGTCTGATTCTTGAAAACCGTTCCAGAGTTTGCATATCACTGTCATGGCGGTAGACAAGGAAACGCGCAAATTAATCTACTCAGGTAATCAGTCAAAAAGCTTTAGGAATATATACGTAGTCGGCAGAATTTGAACCTGCGCGGGGAAACCCCAATGGATTTCAAGTCCATCGCCTTAACCACTCGGCCACGACTACTCAGACATTAACATTTGATGAGATTCACACACCTTTTCTTATAGCACCATGATCAAGATCAGTGATTATCCCTCTGGAAAATATCTCAGAAAATAGAAACAAAATTCTAGGTCCCAGTAAAAATGTAAAAATCTGATTTCGAGTCATCATCAATGGGAACCATGTACAGTTTAAGACTTTGACCTCTTCATAAGGTGGATATGGAGTGGGTCCATTCCAAAAACATCCTGAAAATTACTCTGAAAATGCTGAAAACACTGAACAAATTCATTTCCATGTAAAAAAAGACTTGCTGTTCATATGATCGGGCTTTTGGCGTCTTTTAACCACATCAAGTTTCCAAAAATTCCAAGCGGTTAACTGAAATAAGCATATCTATCTTCTGGTATTTTTCATTTAGAAGTGCTCCATACTTATAATACAAGTCAATGGCTAGGTTAGAAACACTCCTTAATGGTTCCTAAGTGACTTTTGGTGCATTTTGTGAGCTGCAAACCAAAGCCTCAAAAACAGACTCAAAAGATGCCCAAAACAATTTTTAGGAAAACACCACCAAAAATGGTGGTATTTTAAGTTTCATTAACCCTTCTTCATAGGTAGCTTTGGCCACAGAACTCACAGTGATCACTCCATGTATGCTTGGAACATTGAAATCTTTTTTTGGCTTTTGGTATGTTGATTTTAACTTTCTCTTTTTATGTTAAACCTTGGGAACAGGAGAACACAGTGTCAGTGGAAAAATTGAAACATGTGTACGAAAAACTGCCCAGGTTCCACTGAGATTTGAACTCAGATCGCTGGATTCAGAGTCCAGAGTGCTAACCATTACACCATGGAACCACACACAAAGAAGACTTGGCTGCAGTTTTGTGTTCTGGAAAGCACAACTGAACTCATGAATCATGGTGAAAACAGGCTCTAAAGCTGTAGTTCAAATCTACAATTAATACACAATGGTAAATTAATATCTCCTAAACTTTTATTCCACAAGTGTGCCAAGGGTTCCACGATATCTCAGCAAGGACAGTTTTAAATGTTGATAAAAAGTGACTAGTAAGAGAGTGCTAGATCTGTTACTTGGAAAAAGAGCAAGAAAAAAATTATTTGCAAAACTTATACTGTTAGAAAGCTGTTCATCCAGAAGTCGCTAAAAATTTTTCACTGTGTGGTAAAAGGTTTCATCCAAGAGATAACTCAAGGTTGTTGCAAATCAAAGTGCATGTCCCAGTACATCTGCCACAACAATGGTCTGTGGCCGCTAGACAAAAGCGGGAGAAGCACCACTTACCTGGTGCCACACTCACGGTGCTTCTTTTGATTAGCGGCATGATGCACATGAGATGAAGCACCAGATCGGCTTATGGAATGTACATCCAAAAATCTAATCAGTCTGATTCTTGAAAACCGTTTCAGAGTTTGCATATCACTGTCATGGGGGTAGACAAGGAAACGCGCAAATTAATCTACTCAGGTAATCAGTCAAAAAGCTTTAGGAACATATACGTAGTCAGCAGGATTTGAACATGCGCGGGGAAAACCCAATGGATTTCAAGTCCATCGCCTTAACCACTCGGCCACGACTACTCAGACATTAACATTTGATGAGATTCACACACCTTTTCTTATAGCACCATGAGCAAGATCAGTGATTATCCCTCTGGAAAATATCTCAGAAAATAGAAACATAATTCTAGGTCCCAGTAAAAATGTAAAAATCTGATTTCGAGTCATCATCAATGGGAACCATGTACAGTTTAAGACTTTGACCTCTTCATAAGGTGGATATGGAGTGGGTCCATTCCAAAAACATCCTGAAAATTACTCTGAAAATGCTGAAAACACTGAACAAATTCATTTCCATGTAAAAAAAGACTTGCTGTTCATATGATCGGGCTTTTGGCATCTTTTAACCACATCAAGTTTCCAAAAATTCCAAGCGGTTAACTGAAATAAGCATATCTATCTTCTGGTATTTTTCATTTAGAAGTGCTCCATACTTATAATACAAGTCAATGGCTAGGTTAGAAACACTCCTTAATGGTTCCTAAGTGACTTTTGGTGCATTTTGGGAGCTGCAAAGAAAAGCCTCAAAAACAGACTCAAAAGATGCCCAAAACAATCTTTAGAAAAACACCACCAAAAATGGTGGTGTTTTAAGTTTCATTAATCCTGCTTCATAGGTAGCTTTGGCCACAGAACTCACAGTGATCACTCCATGTATGCTCGGAACATTGAAATCTTTTTTTGGCTTTTGGTATGTTGATTTTAACTTTCTCTTTTTATGTTAAACCTTGGGAACAGGAGAACACAGTGTCAGTGGAAAAATTGAAACATGTGTACGAATAACTGCCCAGGTTCCATTCAGATTTGAACTCAGATCGCTGGATTCAGAGTCCAGAGTGCTAACCATTACACCATGGAACCACACACAAAGAAGACTTGGCTGCAGTTTTGTGTTCTGGAAAGCACAACTGAACTCATGAATCATGGTGAAAACAGGCTCTAAAGCTGTAGTTCAAATCTACAATTAATACACAATGGTAAATTAATATCTCCTAAACTTTTATTCCACAAGTGTGCCAAGGGTTCCACGATATCTCAGCAAGGACAGTTTTAAATGTTGATAAAAAGTGACTAGTAAGAGAGTGCTAGATCTGTTACTTGGAAAAAGAGCAAGAAAAAAATTATTTGCAAAACTTATACTGTTAGAAAGCTGTTCATCCAGAAGTCGCTAAAAATTTTTCATTGTGTGGTAAAAGGTTTCATCCAAGATATAATTCAAGGTTGTTGCAAATCAAAGTGCATGTCCCAGTACATCTGCCACAACAATGGTCTGTGGCCGCTAGACAAAAGCGGGAGAAGCACCACTTACCTGGTGCCACACTCACGGTGCTTCTTTTGATTAGCGGCATGATGCACATGAGATGCAGCACCAGATCGGCTTATGGAATGTACATCCAAAAATCTAATCAGTCTGATTCTTGAAAACCGTTCCAGAGTTTGCATATCACTGTCATGGGGGTAGACAAGGAAACGCGCAAATTAATCTACTCAGGTAATCAGTCAAGAAGCTTTGGGAACATATACGTAGTCGGCAGGATTTGAACCTGCGCGGGGAAACCCCAATAGATTTCAAGTCCATCGCCTTAACCACTCGGCCACGACTACTCAGACATTTACATTGGATGAGATTCACACACCTCTTCTTATAGCACCAAGATCAAGATCAGTGATTATCCCTCTGGAAAATATCTCAGAAAATAAAAACAAAATTCTAGGTCCCAGTAAAAATGTAAAAATCTGATTTCGAGTTATCATCAATTGGAACCATGTACAGTTTAAGACTTTGACCTCTTCATAAGGTGGATATGGAGTGGGTCCATTCCAAAAACATCCCGAAAATTACGCTGAAAATGCTGAAAACACTGAACAAATTCATTTCCATGTAAAAATAGACTTGCTGTTCATATGATCGGGCTTTTGGCATCTTTTAACCACATCAAGTTTCCAAAAATTCCAAGCGGTTAACTGAAATAAGCATATCTATCTTCTGGTATTTTTCATTTAGAAGTGCTCCATACTTATAATACAAGTCAATGGCTAGGTTAGAAACACTCCTTAATGGTTCCTAAGTGACTTTTGGTGCCTTTTTGGAGCTGCAAAGAAAAGCCTCAAAAACAGACTCAAAAGATGCCCAAAACAATTTTTAGAAAAACACCACCAAAAATGGTGGTGTTTTAAGTTTCATTAATCTTGCTTCATAGGTAGCTTTGGCCACAGAAATCACAGTAATCACTCCATGTATGCTTGGGCCATTGAAATCTTTTTTTGGCTTTTGGTATGTTGATTTTAACTTTCTCTTTTTATGTTAAACCTTGGGAACAGGAGAACACAGTGTCAGTGGAAAATTTGAAACTTGTGTATGAAAAACTGCCCAGGTTCCACTGAGATTTGAACTCAGATCGCTGGATTCAGAGTCCAGAGTGCTAACCATTACACCATGGAACCACACACAAAAAAGACTTGGCTGCAGTTTTGTGTTCTGGAAAGCACAATTGAACTCATGAATCATGGTGAAAACAGGCTCTAAAGCTGTAGGGCAAATCTACAATTAATACACAATGGTAAATTAATATCTTCTAAACTTTTATTCCACAAGTGTGCCAAGGGTTCCACGATATCTCAGCAAGGACAGTTTTAAATGTTGATAAAAAGTGACTAGTAAAAAGAGTGCTAGATCTGTTACTTGGAAAAAGAGCAAGAAAAAAATTATTTGCAAAACTTATACTGTTAGAAAGCTGTTTATCCAGAAGTCGCTAAAAATTTTTCATTGTGTGGTAAAAGGTTTCATCCAAGAGATAATTCAAGGTTGTTGCAAATCAAAGTGCATGTCCCAGTACATCTGCCACAACAATGGTCTGTGGCCGCTAGACAAAAGCGGGAGAAGCACCACTTACCTGGTGCCACACTCACGGTGCTTCTTTTGATTAGCGGCATGATGCACATGAGATGCAGCACCAGATCGGCTTATGGAATGTACATCCAAAAATGTAATCAGTCTGATTCTTGAAAACCGTTCCAGAGTTTGCATATCACTGTCATGGCGGTAGACAAGGAAACGCGCAAATTAATCTACTCAGGTAATCAGTCAAAAAGCTTTAGGAATATATACGTAGTCGGCAGAATTTGAACCTGCGCGGGGAAACCCCAATGGATTTCAAGTCCATCGCCTTAACCACTCGGCCACGACTACTCTGACTTAAACATTTGATGAGATTCACACACCTTTTCTTATAGCACCATGATCAAGATCAGTGATTATCCCTCTGGAAAATTTCTCAGAAAATAGAAACAAAATTCTAGGTCCCAGTAAAAATGTAAAAATCTGATTTCGAGTCATCATCAATGGGAACCATGTACAGTTTAAGACTTTGACCTCTTCATAAGGTGGATATGGAGTGGGTCCATTCCAAAAACCTCCTGAAAATTACTCTGAAATTGCTGAAAACACTGAACAAATTTATTCCATGTAAAAAAAGACTTGCTGTTCATATGATCGGGCTTTTGGCGTCTTTTAACCACATCAAGTTTCAAAAATTTCAAGCGGTTAACTGAAATAAGCATATCTATCTTCTGGTATTTTTCATTTAGAAGTGCTCCATACTTATAAATACAAGTCAATGGCGAGGTTAGAAACACTCCATAAAGGTTCCTAAGTGACTTTTGGTGCATTTTGTGAGCTGTAAAGAAAAGCCTCAAAAACAGACTCAAAAGATGCCCAAAACAATTTTTAGAAAAACACCACCAAAAATGGTGGTGTTTTAAGTTTCATTAATCCTGCTTCATAGGTAGCTTTGGCCACAGAACTCACAGTGATCACTCCATGTATGCTTGGAACATTAAAATCTTTTTTTGGCTTTTGGTATGTTGATTTTAACTTTCTCTTTTTATGTTAAACCTTGGGAACAGGAGAACACAGTGTCAGTGGAAAAATTGAAACATGTGTATGAAAAACTGCCCAGGTTCCACTGAGATTTGAACTCAGATCGCTGGATTCAGAGTCCAGAGTGCTAACCATTACACCATGGAACCACACACAAAAAAGACTTGGCTGCAGTTTTGTGTTCTGGAAAGCACAATTGAACTCATGAATCATGGTGAAAACAGGCTCTAAAGCTGTAGTGCAAATCTACAATTAATACACAATGGTAAATTAATATCTCCTAAACTTTTATTCCACAAGTGTGCCAAGGGTTCCACGATATCTCAGCATGGACAGTTTTAAATGTTGATAAAAGTGACTAGTAAAAAGAGTGCTAGATCTGTTACTTGGAAAAAGAGCAAGAAAAAAATTAATTGCAAAACGTATACTGTTAGAAAGCTGTTCATCCAGAAGTCGCTAAAAATTTTTCATTGTGTGGTAAAAGGTTTCATCCAAGAGATAATTCAAGGTTGTTGCAAATCAAAGTGCATGTCCCAGTACATCTGCCACAACAATGGTCTGTGGCCGCTAGACAAAAGCGGGAGAAGCACCACGTACCTGGTGCCACACTCACGGTGCTTCTTTTGATTAGCGGCATGATGCACATGAGATGCAGCGCCAGATCGGCTTATGGAATGTACATCCAAAAATCTAATCAGTCTGATTCTTGAAAACCGTTCCAGAGTTTGCATATCACTGTCACGGCGGTAGACAAGGAAACGCGCAAATTAATCTACTCAGGTAATCAGTCAAAAAGCTTTAGGAATATATACGTAGTCGGCAGGATTTGAACCTGCGCGGAGAAACCCCAATGGATTTCAAGTCCATCGCGTTAACCACTCGGCCACGACTACTCAGACATTAACATTTGATGAGATTCACACACCTTTTCTTATAGCACCATGATCAAGATCAGTGATTATCCCTCTGGAAAATATCTCAGAAAATAGAAACAAAATTCTAGGTCCCAGTAAAAATGTAAAAATCTGATTTCGAGTCATCATCAATGGGAACCATGTACAGTTTAAGACTTTGACCTCTTCATAAGGTGGATATGGAGTGGGTCCATTCCAAAAACATCCTGAAAATTACTCTGAAAATGCTGAAAACACTGAACAAATTCATTTCCATGTTAAAAAAGACTTGCTGTTCATATGATCGGGCTTTTGGCGTCTTTTAACCACATCAAGTTTCCAAAAATTCCAAGCGGTTAACTGAAATAAGCATATCTATCTTCTGGTATTTTTCATTTAGAAGTGCTCCATACTTATAATACAAGTCAATGGCTAGGTTAGAAACACTCCTTAAAGGTTCCTAAGTGGCTTTTGGTGCATTTTGTGAGCTGCAAAGCAAAGCCTCAAAAACAGACTCAAAAGATGCCCAAAACAATTTTTAGAAAAACACCACCAAAAATGGTGGTGTTTTAAGTTTCATTAACTCTGCTTCATCGGTAGCTTTGGCCACAGAACTCACAGTGATCACTCCATGTATGCTTGGAACATTGAAATCTTTTTTTGGCTTTTGGTATGTTGATTTTAACTTTCTCTTTTTATGTTAAACCTTGGGAACAGGAGAACACAGTGTCAGTGGAAAAATTGAAACATGTGTACGAAAAACTGCCCAGGTTCCACTGAGATTTGAACTCAGATCGCTGGATTCAGAGTCCAGAGTGCTAACCATTACACCATAAAAACACACACAAAAAAGGCTTGGCTGCAGTTTTGTGTTCTGGAAAGCACAATTGAACTCATGAATCATGGTGAAAACAGGCTCTAAAGCTGTAGGGCAAATCTACAATTAATACACAATGGTAAATTAATATCTTCTAAACTTTTATTCCACAAGTGTGCCAAGGGTTCCACGATATCTCAGCAAGGACAGTTTTAAATGTTGATAAAAAGTGACTAGTAAAAAGAGTGCTAGATCTGTTACTTGGAAAAAGAGCAAGAAAAAAATTATTTGCAAAACTTATACTGTTAGAAAGCTGTTTATCCAGAAGTCGCTAAAAATTTTTCATTGTGTGGTAAAAGGTTTCATCCAAGAGATAATTCAAGGTTGTTGCAAATCAAAGTGCATGTCCCAGTACATCTGCCACAACAATGGTCTGTGGCCGCTAGACAAAAGCGGGAGAAGCACCACTTACCTGGTGCCACACTCACGGTGCTTCTTTTGATTAGCGGCATGATGCACATGAGATGCAGCACCAGATCGGCTTATGGAATGTACATCCAAAAATGTAATCAGTCTGATTCTTGAAAACCGTTCCAGAGTTTGCATATCACTGTCATGGCGGTAGACAAGGAAACGCGCAAATTAATCTACTCAGGTAATCAGTCAAAAAGCTTTAGGAATATATACGTAGTCGGCAGAATTTGAACCTGCGCGGGGAAACCCCAATGGATTTCAAGTCCATCGCCTTAACCACTCGGCCACGACTACTCTGACTTAAACATTTGATGAGATTCACACACCTTTTCTTATAGCACCATGATCAAGATCAGTGATTATCCCTCTGGAAAATTTCTCAGAAAATAGAAACAAAATTCTAGGTCCCAGTAAAAATGTAAAAATCTGATTTCGAGTCATCATCAATGGGAACCATGTACAGTTTAAGACTTTGACCTCTTCATAAGGTGGATATGGAGTGGGTCCATTCCAAAAACCTCCTGAAAATTACTCTGAAATTGCTGAAAACACTGAACAAATTTATTCCATGTAAAAAAAGACTTGCTGTTCATATGATCGGGCTTTTGGCGTCTTTTAACCACATCAAGTTTCAAAAATTTCAAGCGGTTAACTGAAATAAGCATATCTATCTTCTGGTATTTTTCATTTAGAAGTGCTCCATACTTATAATACAAGTCAATGGCGAGGTTACAAACACTCCATAAAGGTTCCTAAGTGACTTTTGGTGCATTTTGTGAGCTGTAAAGAAAAGCCTCAAAAACAGACTCAAAAGATGCCCAAAACAATTTTTAGAAAAACACCACCAAAAATGGTGGTGTTTTAAGTTTCATTAATCCTGCTTCATAGGTAGCTTTGGCCACAGAACTCACAGTGATCACTCCATGTATGCTTGGAACATTAAAATCTTTTTTTGGCTTTTGGTATGTTGATTTTAACTTTCTCTTTTTATGTTAAACCTTGGGAACAGGAGAACACAGTGTCAGTGGAAAAATTGAAACATGTGTATGAAAAACTGCCCAGGTTCCACTGAGATTTGAACTCAGATCGCTGGATTCAGAGTCCAGAGTGCTAACCATTACACCATGGAACCACACACAAAAAAGACTTGGCTGCAGTTTTGTGTTCTGGAAAGCACAATTGAACTCATGAATCATGGTGAAAACAGGCTCTAAAGCTGTAGTGCAAATCTACAATTAATACACAATGGTAAATTAATATCTCCTAAACTTTTATTCCACAAGTGTGCCAAGGGTTCCACGATATCTCAGCATGGACAGTTTTAAATGTTGATAAAAGTGACTAGTAAAAAGAGTGCTAGATCTGTTACTTGGAAAAAGAGCAAGAAAAAAATTAATTGCAAAACGTATACTGTTAGAAAGCTGTTCATCCAGAAGTCGCTAAAAATTTTTCATTGTGTGGTAAAAGGTTTCATCCAAGAGATAATTCAAGGTTGTTGCAAATCAAAGTGCATGTCCCAGTACATCTGCCACAACAATGGTCTGTGGCCGCTAGACAAAAGCGGGAGAAGCACCACGTACCTGGTGCCACACTCACGGTGCTTCTTTTGATTAGCGGCATGATGCACATGAGATGCAGCGCCAGATCGGCTTATGGAATGTACATCCAAAAATCTAATCAGTCTGATTCTTGAAAACCGTTCCAGAGTTTGCATATCACTGTCACGGCGGTAGACAAGGAAACGCGCAAATTAATCTACTCAGGTAATCAGTCAAAAAGCTTTAGGAATATATACGTAGTCGGCAGGATTTGAACCTGCGCGGAGAAACCCCAATGGATTTCAAGTCCATCGCGTTAACCACTCGGCCACGACTACTCAGACATTAACATTTGATGAGATTCACACACCTTTTCTTATAGCACCATGATCAAGATCAGTGATTATCCCTCTGGAAAATATCTCAGAAAATAGAAACAAAATTCTAGGTCCCAGTAAAAATGTAAAAATCTGATTTCGAGTCATCATCAATGGGAACCATGTACAGTTTAAGACTTTGACCTCTTCATAAGGTGGATATGGAGTGGGTCCATTCCAAAAACATCCTGAAAATTACTCTGAAAATGCTGAAAACACTGAACAAATTCATTTCCATGTTAAAAAAGACTTGCTGTTCATATGATCGGGCTTTTGGCGTCTTTTAACCACATCAAGTTTCCAAAAATTCCAAGCGGTTAACTGAAATAAGCATATCTATCTTCTGGTATTTTTCATTTAGAAGTGCTCCATACTTATAATACAAGTCAATGGCTAGGTTAGAAACACTCCTTAAAGGTTCCTAAGTGGCTTTTGGTGCATTTTGTGAGCTGCAAAGCAAAGCCTCAAAAACAGACTCAAAAGATGCCCAAAACAATTTTTAGAAAAACACCACCAAAAATGGTGGTGTTTTAAGTTTCATTAACTCTGCTTCATCGGTAGCTTTGGCCACAGAACTCACAGTGATCACTCCATGTATGCTTGGAACATTGAAATCTTTTTTTGGCTTTTGGTATGTTGATTTTAACTTTCTCTTTTTATGTTAAACCTTGGGAACAGGAGAACACAGTGTCAGTGGAAAAATTGAAACATGTGTACGAAAAACTGCCCAGGTTCCACTGAGATTTGAACTCAGATCGCTGGATTCAGAGTCCAGAGTGCTAACCATTACACCATAAAAACACACACAAAAAAGGCTTGGCTGCAGTTTTGTGTTCTGGAAAGCACAATTGAACTCATGAATCATGGTGAAAACAGGCTCTAAAGCTGTAGTGCAAATCTACAATTAATACACAATGGTAAATTAATATCTTCTAAACTTTTATTCCACAAGTGTGCCAAGGGTTCCATGATATCTCAGCAAGGACAGTTTTAAATGTTGATAAAAAGTGACTAGTAAAAAGAGTGCTAGATCTGTTACTTGGAAAAAGAGCAAGAAAAAAATTATTTGCAAAACTTATACTGTTAGAAAGCTGTTTATCCAGAAGTCGCTAAAAATTTTTCATTGTGTGGTAAAAGGTTTCATCCAAGAGATAATTCAAGGTTGTTGCAAATCAAAGTGCATGTCCCAGTACATCTGCCACAACAATGGTCTGTGGCCGCTAGACAAAAGCGGGAGAAGCACCACTTACCTGGTGCCACACTCACGGTGCTTCTTTTGATTAGCGGCATGATGCACATGAGATGCAGCGCCAGATCGGCTTATGGAATGTACATCCAAAAATCTAATCAGTCTGATTCTTGAAAACCGTTCCAGAGTTTGCATATCACTGTCATGGCGGTAGACAAGAAAACGCGCAAATTAATCTACTCAGGTAATCAGTCAAAAAGCTTTAGGAACATATACATAGTCAGCTTGATTTGAACCTGCGCGGGGAAACCCCAATAGATTTCAAGTCCATCGCCTTAACCACTCGGCCACGACTACTCAGACATTAACATTTGATGAGATTCACACATCTTTTCTTATAGCACTACGATCAAGATCAGTGATTATCCCTCTGGAAAATATCTCAGAAAATAGAAACAAAATTCTAGGTCCCAGTAAAAATGTAAAAATCTGATTTCGAGTCATCATCAATGGGAACCATGTACAGTTTAAGACTTTGACCTCTTCATAAGGTGGATATGGAGTGGGTCCATTCCAAAAACATCCTGAAAATTACTCTGAAAATGCTGAAAACACTGAACAAATTCATTTCCATGTTAAAAAAGACTTGCTGTTCATATGATCGGGCTTTTGGCGTCTTTTAACCACATCAAGTTTCCAAAAATTCCAAGCGGTTAACTGAAATAAGCATATCTATCTTCTGGTATTTTTCATTTAGAAGTGCTCCATACTTATAATACAAGTCAATGGCTAGGTTAGAAACACTCCTTAAAGGTTCCTAAGTGACTTTTGGTGCATTTTGTGAGCTGCAAAGCAAAGCCTCAAAAACAGACTCAAAAGATGCCCAAAACAATTTTTAGAAAAACACCACCAAAAATGGTGGTGTTTTAAGTTTCATTAACCCTGCTTCATAGGTAGCTTTGGCCACAGAACTCACAGTGATCACTCCATGTATGCTTGGAACATTGAAATCTTTTTTTGGCTTTTGGTATGTTGATTTTAACTTTCTCTTTTTATGTTAAACCTTGGGAACAAGAGAACACAGTGTCAGTGGAAAAATTGAAACATGTGTACGAAAAACTGCCCAGGTTCCACTGAGATTTGAACTCAGATCGCTGGATTCAGAGTCCAGAGTGCTAACCATTACACCATGGAACCACACACAAAAAAGACTTGGCTGCAGTTTTGTGTTCTGGAAAGCACAATTAAACTCATGAATCATGGTGAAAACAGGCTCTAAAGCTGTAGTGCAAATCTACAATTAATACACAATGGTAAATTAATATCTCCTAAACTTTTATTCCACAAGTGTGCCAAGGGTTCCACGATATCTCAGCATGGACAGTTTTAAATGTTAATAAAAAGTGACTAGTAAAAGAGTGCTGGATCTGTTACTTGGAAAAAGAGCAAGAAAAAAATTAATTGCAAAACTTATACTGTTAGAAAGCTGTTCATCCAGAAGTCGCTAAAAATTTTTCACTGTGTGGTAAAAGGTTTCATCCAAGAGATAATTCAAGATTGTTGCAAATCAAAGTGCATGTCTCAGTACATCTGCCACAACAATGGTCTGTGGCCGCTAGACAAAAGCGGGAGAAGCACCACTTACCTGGTGCCACACTCACGGTGCTTCTTTTGATTAGCATGATGCACATGAGATGCAGCGCCAGATCGGCTTATGGAATGTACATCCAAAAATCTAATCAGTCTGATTCTTGAAAACCGTTCCAGAGTTTGCATATCACTGTCACGGCGGTAGACAAGGAAACGCGCAAATTAATCTACTCAGGTAATCAGTCAAAAAGCTTTAGGAATATATACGTAGTCGGCAGGATTTGAACCTGCGCGGGGAAACCCCAATGGATTTCAAGTCCATCGCGTTAACCACTCGGCCACGACTACTCAGACATTAACATTTGATGAGATTCACACACCTTTTCTTATAGCACCATGATCAAGATCAGTGATTATCCCTCTGGAAAATATCTCAGAAAATAGAAACAAAATTCTAGGTCCCAGTAAAAATGTAAAAATCTGATTTCGAGTCATCATCAATGGGAACCATGTACAGTTTAAGACTTTGACCTCTTCATACGGTGGATATGGAGTGGGTCCATTCCAAAAACATCCTGAAAATTACTCTGAAAATGCTGAAAACACTGAACAAATTCATTTCCATGTTAAAAAAGACTTGCTGTTCATATGATCGGGCTTTTGGCGTCTTTTAACCACATCAAGTTTCCAAAAATTCCAAGCGGTTAACTGAAATAAGCATATCTATCTTCTGGTATTTTTCATTTAGAAGTGCTCCATACTTATAATACAAGTCAATGGCTAGGTTAGAAACACTCCTTAAAGGTTCCTAAGTGACTTTTGGTGCATTTTGTGAGCTGCAAAGCAAAGCCTCAAAAACAGACTCAAAAGATGCCCAAAACAATTTTTAGAAAAACACCACCAAAAATGGTGGTGTTTTAAGTTTCATTAATCCTGTTTCAGAGGTAGCTTTGGCCACAGAACTCACAGTGATCACTCCATGTATGCTTGGAACATTGAAATCTTTTTTTGGCTTTTGGTATGTTGATTTTAACTTTCTCTTTTTATGTTAAACCTTGGGAACAGGAGAACACAGTGTCAGTGGAAAAATTGAAACATGTGTACGAAAAACTGCCCAGGTTCCACTGAGATTTGAACTCAGATCGCTGGATTCAGAGTCAAGAGTGCTAACCATTACACCATGGAACCACACACAAAAAAGACTTGGCTGCAGTTTTGTGTTCTGGAAAGCACAATTAAACTCATGAATCATGGTGAAAACAGGCTCTAAAGCTGTAGTGCAAATCTACAATTAATACACAATGGTAAATTAATATCTCCTAAACTTTTATTCCACAAGTGTGCCAAGGGTTCCACGATATCTCAGCATGGACAGTTTTAAATGTTGATAAAAAGTGACTAGTAAAAGAGTGCTGGATCTGTTACTTGGAAAAAGAGCAAGAAAAAAATTAATTGCAAAACTTATACTGTTAGAAAGCTGTTCATCCAGAAGTCGCTAAAAATTTTTCACTGTGTGGTAAAAGGTTTCATCCAAGAGATAATTCAAGATTGTTGCAAATCAAAGTGCATGTCTCAGTACATCTGCCACAACAATGGTCTGTGGCCGCTAGACAAAAGCGGGAGAAGCACCACTTACCTGGTGTCACACTCACGGTGCTTCTTTTGATTAGCAGCATGATGCACATGAGATGCAGCGCCAGATCGGCTTATGGAATGTACATCCAAAAATTTAATCAGTCTGATTCTTGAAAACCATTCCAGAGTTTGCATATCACTGTCATGGCGGTAGACAAGGAAACGCGCAAATTAATCTACTCAGGTAATCAGTCAAAAAGCTTTAGGAACATATACGCAGTCAGCAGGATTTGAACCTGCGCGGGGAAACCCCAATGGATTTCAAGTCCATCGCCTTAACCACTCGGCGACGACTACTCAGACATTAACATTTGATGAGATTCACACACCTTTTCTTATAGCACCATGATCAAGATCAGTGATTATCCCTCTGGAAAATATCTCAGAAAATAGAAACAAAATTCTAGGTCCCAGTAAAAATGTAAAAATCTGATTTCGAGTCATCATCAATGGGAACCATGTACAGTTTAAGACTTTGACCTCTTCATAAGGTGGATATGGAGTGGGTCCATTCCAAAAACATCCTGAAAATTACTCTGAAAATGCTGAAAACACTGAACAAATTCATTTCCATGTTAAAAAAGACTTGCTGTTCATATGATCGGGCTTTTGGCGTCTTTTAACCACATCAAGTTTCCAAAAATTCCAAGCGGTTAACTGAAATAAGCATATCTATCTTCTGGTATTTTTCATTTAGAAGTGCTCCATACTTATAATACAAGTCAATGGCTAGGTTAGAAACACTCCTTAAAGGTTCCTAAGTGACTTTTGGTGCATTTTGTGAGCTGCAAAGCAAAGCCTCAAAAACAGACTCAAAAGATGCCCAAAACAATTTTTAGAAAAACACCACCAAAAACGGTGGTGTTTTAAGTTTCATTAATCCTGTTTCAGAGGTAGCTTTGGCCACAGAACTCACAGTGATCACTCCATGTATGCTTGGAACATTGAAATCTTTTTTTGGCTTTTGGTATGTTGATTTTAACTTTCTCTTTTTATGTTAAACCTTGGGAACAAGAGAACACAGTGTCAGTGGAAAAATTGAAACATGTGTACGAAAAACTGCCCAGGTTCCACTGAGATTTGAACTCAGATCGCTGGATTCAGAGTCCAGAGTGCTAACCATTACACCATGGAACCACACACAAAAAAGACTTGGCTGCAGTTTTGTGTTCTGGAAAGCACAATTGAACTCATGAATCATGGTGAAAACAGGCTCTAAAGCTGTAGTGCAAATCTACAATTAATACACAATGGTAAATTAATATCTTCTAAACTTTTATTCCACAAGTGTGCCAAGGGTTCCACGATATCTCAGCATGGACAGTTTTAAATGTTGATAAAAAGTGACTTGTAAAAGAGTGCTGGATCTGTTACTTGGAAAAAGAGCAAGAAAAAAATTAATTGCAAAACGTATACTGTTAGAAAGCTGTTCATCCAGAAGTCGCTAAAAATTTTTCATTGTGTGGTAAAAGGTTTCATCCAAGAGATAATTCAAGGTTGTTGCAAATCAAAGTGCATGTCCCAGTACATCTGCCACAACAATGGTCTGTGGCCGCTAGACAAAAGCGGGAGAAGCACCACTTACCTGGTGCCACACTCACGGTGCTTCTTTTGATTAGCGGCATGATGCACATGAGATGCAGCGCCAGATCGGCTTATGGAATGTACATCCAAAAATCTAATCAGTCTGATTCTTGAAAACCGTTCCAGAGTTTGCATATCACTGTCACGGCGGTAGACAAGGAAACGCGCAAATTAATCTACTCAGGTAATCAGTCAAAAAGCTTTAGGAATATATACGTAGTCGGCAGGATTTGAACCTGCACGGGGAAACCCCAATGGATTTCAAGTCCATCGCGTTAACCACTCGGCCACGACTACTCAGACATTAACATTTGATGAGATTCACACACCTTTTCTTATAGCACCATGATCAAGATCAGTGATTATCCCTCTGGAAAATATCTCAGAAAATAGAAACAAAATTCTAGGTCCCAGTAAAAATGTAAAAATCTGATTTCGAGTCATCATCAATGGGAACCATGTACAGTTTAAGACTTTGACCTCTTCATAAGGTGGATATGGAGTGGGTCCATTCCAAAAACATCCTGAAAATTACTCTGAAAATGCTGAAAACACTGAACAAATTCATTTCCATGTTAAAAAAGACTTGCTGTTCATATGATCGGGCTTTTGGCGTCTTTTAACCACATCAAGTTTCCAAAAATTCCAAGCGGTTAACTGAAATAAGCATATCTATCTTCTGGTATTTTTCATTTAGAAGTGCTCCATACTTATAATACAAGTCAATGGCTAGGTTAGAAACACTCCTTAAAGGTTCCTAAGTGACTTTTGGTGCATTTTGTGAGCTGCAAAGCAAAGCCTCAAAAACAGACTCAAAAGATGCCCAAAACAATTTTTAGAAAAACACCACCAAAAATGGTGGTGTTTTAAGTTTCATTAACCCTGCTTCATAGGTAGCTTTGGCCACAGAACTCACAGTGATCACTCCATGTATGCTTGGAACATTGAAATCTTTTTTTGGCTTTTGGTATGTTGATTTTAACTTTCTCTTTTTATGTTAAACCTTGGGAACAAGAGAACACAGTGTCAGTGGAAAAATTGAAACATGTGTACGAAAAACTGCCCAGGTTCCACTGAGATTTGAACTCAGATCGCTGGATTCAGAGTCCAGAGTGCTAACCATTACACCATGGAACCACACACAAAAAAGACTTGGCTGCAGTTTTGTGTTCTGGAAAGCACAATTAAACTCATGAATCATGGTGAAAACAGGCTCTAAAGCTGTAGTGCAAATCTACAATTAATACACAATGGTAAATTAATATCTCCTAAACTTTTATTCCACAAGTGTGCCAAGGGTTCCACGATATCTCAGCATGGACAGTTTTAAATGTTAATAAAAAGTGACTAGTAAAAGAGTGCTGGATCTGTTACTTGGAAAAAGAGCAAGAAAAAAATTAATTGCAAAACTTATACTGTTAGAAAGCTGTTCATCCAGAAGTCGCTAAAAATTTTTCACTGTGTGGTAAAAGGTTTCATCCAAGAGATAATTCAAGATTGTTGCAAATCAAAGTGCATGTCTCAGTACATCTGCCACAACAATGGTCTGTGGCCGCTAGACAAAAGCGGGAGAAGCACCACTTACCTGGTGCCACACTCACGGTGCTTCTTTTGATTAGCATGATGCACATGAGATGCAGCGCCAGATCGGCTTATGGAATGTACATCCAAAAATCTAATCAGTCTGATTCTTGAAAACCGTTCCAGAGTTTGCATATCACTGTCACGGCGGTAGACAAGGAAACGCGCAAATTAATCTACTCAGGTAATCAGTCAAAAAGCTTTAGGAACATATACGTAGTCGGCAGGATTTGAACCTGCGCGGGGAAACCCCAATGGATTTCAAGTCCATCGCCTTAACCACTCGGCCACGACTACTCAGACATTAACATTTGATGAGATTCACACACCTTTTCTGATAGCACCATGATCAAGATCAGTGATTATCCCTCTGGAAAATATCTCAGAAAATAGAAACAAAATTCTAGGTCCCAGTAAAAATGTAAAAATCTGATTTCGAGTCATCATCAATGGGAACCATGTACAGTTTTAGACTTCTACCTCTTCATAAGGTGGATATGGAGTGGGTCCATTCCAAAAACATCCTGAAAATTACTCTGAAAATGCTGAAAACACTGAACAAATTCATTTCCATGTAAAAAAAGACTTGCTGTTCATATGATCGGGCTTTTGGCGTCTTTTAACCACATCAAGTTTCCAAAAATTCCAAGCGGTTAACTGAAATAAGCATATCTATCTTCTGGTATTTTTCATTTAGAAGTGCTCCATACTTATAATACAAGTCAATGGCTAGGTTAGAAACACTCCTTAAAGGTTCCTAAGTGACTTTTGGTGCATTTTGTGAGCTGCAAAGCAAAGCCTCAAAAACAGACTCAAAAGATGCCCAAAACAATTTTTAGAAAAACACCACCAAAAATGGTGGTGTTTTAAGTTTCATTAACCCTGCTTCATAGGTAGCTTTGGCCACAGAACTCACAGTGATCACTCCATGTATGCTTGGAACATTGAAATCTTTTTTTGGCTTTTGGTATGTTGATTTTAACTTTCTCTTTTTATGTTAAACCTTGGGAACAGGAGAACACAGTGTCAGTGGAAAAATTGAAACATGTGTACGAAAAACTGCCCAGGTTCCACTGAGATTTGAACTCAGATCGCTGGATTCAGAGTCCAGAGTGCTAACCATTACACCATGGAACCACACACAAAAAAGACTTGGCTGCAGTTTTGTGTTCTGGAAAGCACAATTGAACTCATGAAACATGGTGAAAACAGGCTCTAAAGCTGTAGTGCAAATCTACAATTAATACACAATGGTAAATTAATATCTCCTAAACTTTTATTCCACAAGTGTGCCAAGGGTTCCACGATATCTCAGCATGGACAGTTTTAAATGTTGATAAAAAGTGACTAGTAAAAGAGTGCTGGATCTGTTACTTGGAAAAAAAACAAGAAAAAAATTAATTGCAAAACTTATACTGTTAGAAAGCTGTTCATCCAGAAGTCGCTAAAAATTTTTCACTGTGTGGTAAAAGGTTTCATCCAAGAGATAATTCAAGATTGTTGCAAATCAAAGTGCATGTCTCAGTACATCTGCCACAACAATGGTCTGTGGCCGCTAGACAAAAGCGGGAGAAGCACCACTTACCTGGTGCCACACTCACGGTGCTTCTTTTGATTAGCGGCATGATGCACATGAGATGCAGCACCAGATCGGCTTATGGATTGTACATCCAAAAACATAATCAGTCTGATTCTTGAAAACCGTTCCAGAGTTTGCATATCAATGTCATGGGGGTAGACAAGGAAACGCGCAAATTAATCTACTCAGGTAATCAGTCAAAAAGCTTTAGGAACATATACGTAGTCAGCAGGATTTGAACCTGCGCAGGGAAACCCCAATGGATTTCAAGTCCATCGCCTTAACCACTCGGCCACGACTACTCAGACATTAACATTTGATGAGATTCGCACACCTTTTCTTATAGCACCATGATCAAGATCAGTGATTATCCCTCTGGAAAATATCTCAGAAAATAGAAACAAAATTCTAGGTCCCAGTAAAAATGTAAAAATCTGATTTTGAGTCATCATCAATGGGAACCATGTACAGTTTAAGACTTTGACCTCTTCATAAGGTGGATATGGAGTGGGTCCATTCCAAAAACATCCTGAAAATTACTCTGAAAATGCTGAAAACACTGAACAAATTCATTTCCATGTAAAAAAAGACTTGCTGTTCATATGATCGGGCTTTTGGCGTCTTTTAACCACATCAAGTTTCCAAAAATTCCAAGCGGTTAACTGAAATAAGCATATCTATCTTCTGGTATTTTTCATTTAGAAGTGCTCCATACTTATAATACAAGTCAATGGCTAGGTTAGAAACACTCCTTAAAGGTTCCTAAGTGACTTTTGGTGCATTTTGTGAGCTGCAAAGCAAAGCCTCAAAAACAGACTCAAAAGATGCCCAAAACAATTTTTAGAAAAACACCACCAAAACACCACCAAAAATGGTGGTGTTTTAAGTTTCATTAACCCTGCTTCATAGGTAGCTTTGGCCACAGAACTCACAGTGATCACTCCATGTATGCTTGGAACATTGAAATCTTTTTTTTGGCTTTTGGTATGTTGATTTTAACTTTCTCTTTTTATGTTAAACCTTGGGAACAGGAGAACACAGTGTCAGTGGAAAAATTGAAACATGTGTACGAAAAACTGCCCAGGTTCCACTGAGATTTGAACTCAGGTCGCTGGATTCAGAGTCCAGAGTGCTAACCATTACACCATGGAACCACACACAAAAAAGACTTGGCTGCAGTTTTGTGTTCTGAAAAGCACAATTGAACTCATGAATCATGGTGAAAACAGGCTCTAAAGCTGTAGTGCAAATCTACAATTAATACACAATGGAAAATTAATATCTTCTAAACTTTTATTCCACAAGTGTGCCAAGGGTTCCACGATATCTCAGCAAGGACAGTTTTAAATGTTGATAAAAAGTGACTAGTAAAAGAGTGCTAGATCTGTTACTTGGAAAAAGAGCAAGAAAAAAATTATTTGCAAAACTTATACTGTTAGAAAGCTGTTCATCCAGAAGTCGCTAAAAATTTTTCATTGTGTGGTAATAGGTTTCATCCAAGAGATAATTCAAGGTTGTTGTAAATCAAAGTGCATGTCCCAGTACATCTGCCACAACAATGGTCTGTGGCCGCTAGGCAAAAGCGGAAGAAGCACCACTTACCTGGTGCCACACTCACGGTGCTTCTTTTGATTAGCGGCATGATGCACATGAGATGCAGCGCCAGATCGGCTTATGGAATGTACATCCAAAAATCTAATCAGTCTGATTCTTGAAAACCGTTCCAGAGTTTGCATATCACTGTCACGGCGGTAGACAAGGAAACGCGCAAATTAATCTACTCAGGTAATCAGTCAAAAAGCTTTAGGAATATATACGTAGTTGGCAGGATTTGAACCTGCGCGGGGAAACCCCAATGGATTTCAAGTCCATCGCGTTAACCACTCGGCCACGACTACTCAGACATTAACGTTTGATGAGATTCACACACCTTTTCTTATAGCACCATGATCAAGATCAGTGATTATCCCTCTGGAAAATATCTCAGAAAATAGAAACAAAATTCTAGGTCCCAGTAAAAATGTAAAAATCTGATTTCGAGTCATCATCAATGGGAACCATGTACAGTTTAAGACTTTGACCTCTTCATAAGGTGGATATGGAGTGGGTCCATTCCAAAAACATCCTGAAAATTACTCTGAAAATGCTGAAAACACTGAACAAATTCATTTCCATGTTAAAAAAGACTTGCTGTTCATATGATCGGGCTTTTGGCGTCTTTTAACCACATCAAGTTTCCAAAAATTCCAAGCGGTTAACTGAAATAAGCATATCTATCTTCTGGTATTTTTCATTTAGAAGTGCTCCATACTTATAATACAAGTCAATGGCTAGGTTAGAAACACTCCTTAAAGGTTCCTAAGTGACTTTTGGTGCATTTTGTGAGCTGCAAAGCAAAGCCTCAAAAACAGACTCAAAAGATGCCCAAAACAATTTTTAGAAAAACACCACCAAAAATGGTGGTGTTTTAAGTTTCATTAACCCTGCTTCATAGGTAGCTTTGGCCACAGAACTCACAGTGATCACTCCATGTATGCTTGGAACATTGAAATCTTTTTTTGGCTTTTGGTATGTTGATTTTAACTTTCTCTTTTTATGTTAAACCTTGGGAACAGGAGAACACAGTGTCAGTGGAAAAATTGAAACATGTGTACGAAAAACTGCCCAGGTTCCACTGAGATTTGAACTCAGATCGCTGGATTCAGAGTCCAGAGTGCTAACCATTACACCATGGAACCACACACAAAAAAGACTTGGCTGCAGTTTTGTGTTCTGGAAAGCACAATTGAACTCATGAATCATGGTGAAAACAGGCTCTAAAGCTGTAGTGCAAATCTACAATTAATACACAATGGTAAATTAATATCTCCTAAACTTTTATTCCACAAGTGTGCCAAGGGTTCCACGATATCTCAGCATGGACAGTTTTAAATGTTGATAAAAAGTGACTAGTAAAAGAGTGCTGGATCTGTTACTTGGAAAAAGAGCAAGAAAAAAATTAATTGCAAAACTTATACTGTTAGAAAGCTGTTCATCCAGAAGTTGCTAAAAATTTTTCACTGTGTGGTAAAAGGTTTCATCCAAGAGGTAATTCAAGATTGTTGCAAATCAAAGTGCATGTCTCAGTACATCTGCCACAACAATGGTCTGTGGCCGCTAGACAAAAGCGGGAGAAGCACCACTTACCTGGTGCCACACTCACGGTGCATCTTTTGATTAGCGGCATGATGCACATGAGATGCAGCACCAGATCGGCTTATGGAATGTACATCCAAAAATCTAATCAGTCTGATTCTTGAAAACCGTTCCAGAGTTTGCATATCACTGTCATGGCGGTAGACAAGGAAACGCGCAAATTAATCTACTCAGGTAATCAGTCAAAAAGCTTTAGGAACATATACGTAGTCAGCAGGATTTGAACCTGCGCGGGGAAACTCCAATGGATTTCAAGTCCATCGCCTTAACCCCTCGGCCACGACTACTCAGACATTAACATTTGATGAGATTCACACACCTTTTCTGATAGCACCATGATCAAGATCAGTGATTATCCCTCTGGAAAATATCTCAGAAAATAGAAACAAAATTCTAGGTCCCAGTAAAAATGTAAAAATCTGATTTCGAGTCATCATCAATGGGAACCATGTACAGTTTAAGACTTTGACCTCTTCATAAGGTGGATATGGAGTGGGTCCATTCCAAAAACATCCTGAAAATTACTCTGAAAATGCTGAAAACACTGAACAAATTCATTTCCATGTAAAAAAAGACTTGCTGTTCATATGATCGGGCTTTTGGCGTCTTTTAACCACATCAAGTTTCCAAAAATTCCAAGCGGTTAACTGAAATAAGCATATCTATCTTCTGGTATTTTTCATTTAGAAGTGCTCCATACTTATAATTCAAGTCAATGGCTAGGTTAGAAACACTCCTTAAAGGTTCCTAAGTGACTTTTGGTGCATTTTGTGAGCTGCAAAGCAAAGCCTCAAAAACAGACTCAAAAGATGCCCAAAACAATTTTTAGAAAAACACCACCAAAAATGGTGGTGTTTTAAGTTTCATTAATCCTGTTTCAGAGGTAGCTTTGGCCACAGAACTCACAGTGATCACTCCATGTATGCTTGGAACATTGAAATCTTTTTTTGGCTTTTGGTATGTTGATTTTAACTTTCTCTTTTTATGTTAAACCTTGGGAACAGGAGAACACAGTGTCAGTGGAAAAATTGAAACATGTGTACGAAAAACTGCCCAGGTTCCACTGAGATTTGAACTCAGATTGCTGGATTCAGAGTCTAGAGTGCTAACCATTACACCATGGAACCACACACAAAAAAGACTTGGCTGCAGTTTTGTGTTCTGGAAAGCACAATTGAACTCATGAATCATGGTGAAAACAGGCTCTAAAGCTGTAGTGCAAATCTACAATTAATACACAATGGTAAATTAATATCTTCTAAACTTTTATTCCACAAGTGTGCCAAGGGTTCCACGATATCTTAGCAAGGACAGTTTTAAATGTTGATAAAAAGTGACTAGTAAAAAGAGTGCTAGATCTGTTACTTGGAAAAAGAGCAAGAAAAAAATTAATTGCAAAACTTATACTGTTAGAAAGCTGTTCATCCAGAAGTCGCTAAAAATTTTTCATTGTGTGGTAAAAGGTTTCATCCAAGAGATAATTCAAGGTTGTTGCAAATCAAAGTGCATGCCCAGTACATCTGCCACAACAATGGTCTGTGGCCGCTAGACAAAAGCGGGAGAAGCACCACTTACCTGGTGCCACACTCACGGTGCTTCTTTTGATTAGCGGCATGATGCACATGAGATGCAGCGCCAGATCGGCTTATGGAATGTACATCCAAAAATCTAATCAGTCTGATTCTTGAAAACCGTTCCAGAGTTTGCATATCACTGTCATGGCGGTAGACAAGGAAACGCGCAAATTAATCTACTCAGGTAATCAGTCAAAAAGCTTTAGGAATATATACGTAGTCGGCAGGATTTGAACCTGCGCGGGGAAACCCCAATGGACTTCAAGTCCATCGCCTTAACCACTCGGCCACGACTACTCAGACATTAACATTTGATGAGATTCACACACCTTTTCTTATAGCACCATGATCAAGATCAGTGATTATCCCTCTGGAAAATATCTCAGAAAATAGAAACAAAATTCTAGGTCCCAGTAAAAATCTGATTTCGAGTCATCATCAATGGGAACCATGTACAGTTTAAGACTTTGACCTCTTCATAAGGTGGATATGGAGTGGGTCCATTCCAAAAACATCCTGAAAATTACTCTGAAAATACTGAAAACACTGAACAAATTCATTTCCATGTAAAAAAAGACTTGCTGTTCATATGATCGGGCTTTTGGCGTCTTTTAACCACATCAAGTTTCCAAAAATTCCAAGCGGTTAACTGAAATAAGCATATCTATCTTCTGGTATTTTTCATTTAGAAGTGCTCCATACTTATAATACAAGTCAATGGCTAGGTTAGAAACACTCCTTAAAGGTTCCTAAGTGACTTTTGGTGCATTTTGTGAGCTGCAAAGCAAAGCCTCAAAAACAGACTCAAAAGATGCCCAAAACAATTTTTAGAAAAACACCACCAAAAATGGTGGTGTTTTAAGTTTCATTAACCCTGCTTCATAGGTAGCTTTGGCCACAGAACTCACAGTGATCACTCCATGTATGCTTGGAACATTGAAATCTTTTTTTGGCTTTTGGTATGTTGATTTTAACTTTCTCTTTTTATGTTAAACCTTGGGAACAGGAGAACACGGTGTCAGTGAAAAAATTGAAACATGTGTACGAAAAACTGCCCAGGTTCCACTGATATTTGAACTCAGATCGCTGGATTCAGAGTCCAGAGTGCTAACCATTACACCATGGAACCACACACAAAAAAGACTTGGCTGCAGTTTTGTGTTCTGGAAAGCACAATTGAACTCATGAATCATGGTGAAAACAGGCTCTAAAGCTGTAGTGCAAATCTACAATTAATACACAATGGTAAATTAATATCTCCTAAACTTTTATTCCACAAGTGTGCCAAGGGTTCCACGATATCTCAGCAAGGACAGTTTTAAATGTTGATAAAAAGTGACTAGTAAAAGAGTGCTAGATCTGTTACTTGGAAAAAGAGCAAGAAAAAAATTATTTGCAAAACTTATACTGTTAGAAAGCTGTTCATCCAGAAGTCGCTAAATATTTTTCATTGTGTGGTAAAAGGTTTCATCCAAGAGATAATTCAAGGTTGTTGCAAATCAAAGTGCATGTCCCAGTACATCTGCCACAACAATGGTCTGTGGCCGCTAGACAAAAGCGGGACAAGCACCACTTACCTGGTGCCACACTCACGGTGCTTCTTTTGATTAGCGGCATGATGCACATGAGATGCAGCACCAGATCGGCTTATGGAATGTACATCCAAAAATCTAATCAGTCTGATTCTTGAAAACCGTTCCAGAGTTTGCATATCACTGTCATGGGGGTAGACAAGGAAACGCGCAAATTAATCTACTCAGGTAATCAGTCAAAAAGCTTTAGGAACATATACGTAGTCAGCAGGATTTGAACCTGCGCGGGGAAACCCCAATGGATTTCAAGTCCATCGCCTTAACCACTCAGCCACGACTACTCAGACATTAACATTTGATGAGATTCACACACCTTTTCTGATAGCACCATGATCAAGATCAGTGATTATCCCTCTGGAAAATATCTCAGAAAATAGAAACAAAATTCTAGGTCCCAGTAAAAATGTAAAAATCTGATTTCGAGTCATCATCAATGGGAACCATGTACAGTTTAAGACTTTGACCTCTTCATAAGGTGGATATGGAGTGGGTCCATTCCAAAAACATCCTGAAAATTACTCTGAAAATGCTGAAAACACTGAACAAATTCATTTCCATGTAAAAAAAGACTTGCTGTTCATATGATCGGGCTTTTGGCGTCTTTTAACCACATCAAGTTTCCAAAAATTCCAAGCGGTTAACTGAAATAAGCATATCTATCTTCTGGTATTTTTCATTTAGAAGTGCTCCATACTTATAATTCAAGTCAATGGCTAGGTTAGAAACACTCCTTAAAGGTTCCTAAGTGACTTTTGGTGCATTTTGTGAGCTGCAAAGCAAAGCCTCAAAAACAGACTCAAAAGATGCCCAAAACAATTTTTAGAAAAACACCACCAAAAATGGTGGTGTTTTAAGTTTCATTAATCCTGTTTCAGAGGTAGCTTTGGCCACAGAACTCACAGTGATCACTCCATGTATGCTTGGAACATTGAAATCTTTTTTTGGCTTTTGGTATGTTGATTTTAACTTTCTCTTTTTATGTTAAACCTTGGGAACAGGAGAACACAGTGTCAGTGGAAAAATTGAAACATGTGTACGAAAAACTGCCCAGGTTCCACTGAGATTTGAACTCAGATTGCTGGATTCAGAGTCTAGAGTGCTAACCATTACACCATGGAACCACACACAAAAAAGACTTGGCTGCAGTTTTGTGTTCTGGAAAGCACAATTGAACTCATGAATCATGGTGAAAACAGGCTCTAAAGCTGTAGTGCAAATCTACAATTAATACACAATGGTAAATTAATATCTTCTAAACTTTTATTCCACAAGTGTGCCAAGGGTTCCACGATATCTTAGCAAGGACAGTTTTAAATGTTGATAAAAAGTGACTAGTAAAAAGAGTGCTAGATCTGTTACTTGGAAAAAGAGCAAGAAAAAAATTAATTGCAAAACTTATACTGTTAGAAAGCTGTTCATCCAGAAGTCGCTAAAAATTTTTCATTGTGTGGTAAAAGGTTTCATCCAAGAGATAATTCAAGGTTGTTGCAAATCAAAGTGCATGTCCCAGTACATCTGCCACAACAATGGTCTGTGGCCGCTAGACAAAAGCGGGACAAGCACCACTTACCTGGTGCCACACTCACGGTGCTTCTTTTGATTAGCGGCATGATGCACATGAGATGCAGCACCAGATCGGCTTATGGAATGTACATCCAAAAATTTAATCAGTCTGATTCTTGAAAACCGTTCCAGAGTTTGCATATCACTGTCATGGGGGTAGACAAGGAAACGCGCAAATTAATCTACTCAGGTAATCAGTCAAAAAGCTTTAGGAACATATACGTAGGCAGCAGGATTTGAACCTGCGCGGGGAAACCCCAATGGATTTCAAGTCCATCGCCTTAACCACTCGGCCACGACTACTCAGACATTAACATTTGATGAGATTCACACACCTTTTCTTATAGCACCATGATCAAGATCAGTGATTATCCCTCTGGAAAATATCTCAGAAAATAGAAACAAAATTCTAGGTCCCAGTAAAAATGTAAAAATCTGATTTCGAGTCATCATCAATGGGAACCATGTACAGTTTAAGACTTTGACCTCTTCATAAGGTGGATATGGAGTGGGTCCATTCCAAAAACATCCTGAAAATTACTCTGAAAATGCTGAAAACACTGAACAAATTCATTTCCATGTAAAAAAAGACTTGCTGTTCATATGATCGGGCTTTTGGCGTCTTTTAACCACATCAAGTTTCCAAAAATTCCAAGCGGTTAACTGAAATAAGCATATCTATCTTCTGGTATTTTTCATTTAGAAGTGCTCCATACTTATAATACAAGTCAATGGCTAGGTTAGAAACACTCCTTAAAGGTTCCTAAGTGACTTTTGGTGCATTTTGTGAGCTGCAAAGCAAAGCCTCAAAAACAGACTCAAAAGATGCCCAAAACAATTTTTAGAAAAACACCACCAAAAATGGTGGTGTTTTAAGTTTCATTAACCCTGCTTCATAGGTAGCTTTGGCCACAGAACTCACAGTGATCACTCCATGTATGCTTGGAACATTGAAATCTTTTTTTGGCTTTTGGTATGTTGATTTTAACTTTCTCTTTTTATGTTAAACCTTGGGAACAGGAGAACACAGTGTCAGTGGAAAAATTGAAACATGTGTACGAAAAACTGCCCAGGTTCCACTGAGATTTGAACTCAGATCGCTGGATTCAGAGTCCAGAGTGCTAACCATTACACCATGGAACCACACACAAAAAAAAATTGGCTGCAGTTTTGTGTTCTGGAAAGCACAATTGAACTCATGAATCATGGTGAAAACAGGCTCTAAAGCTGTAGTGCAAATCTACAATTAATACACAATGGTAAATTAATATCTCCTAAACTTTTATTCCACAAGTGTGCCAAGGGTTCCACGATATCTCAGCATGGACAGTTTTAAATGTTGATAAAAAGTGACTAGTAAAAGAGTGCTGGATCTGTTACTTGGAAAAAGAGCAAGAAAAAAATTAATTGCAAAACTTATACTGTTAGAAAGCTGTTCATCCAGAAGTCGCTAAAAATTTTTCACTGTGTGGTAAAAGGTTTCATCCAAGAGATAATTCAAGATTGTTGCAAATCAAAGTGCATGTCTCAGTACATCTGCCACAACAATGGTCTGTGGCCGCTAGACAAAAGCGGGAGAAGCACCACTTACCTGGTGCCACACTCACGGTGCTTCTTTTGATTAGCGGCATGATGCACATGAGATGCAGCACCAGATCGGCTTATGGAATGTACATCCAAAAATCTAATCAGTCTGATTCTTGAAAACCGTTCCAGAGTTTGCATATCACTGTCATGGCGGTAGACAAGGAAACGCGCAAATAAATCTACTCAGGTAATCAGTCAAAGAGCTTTAGGAACATATACGTAGTCAGCAGGATTTGAACCTGCGTGGGGAAACCCCAATGGATTTCAAGTCCATCGCCTTAACCACTCGGCCACGACTACTCAGACATTAACATTTGATGAGATTCACACACCTTTTCTGATAGCACCATGATCAAGATCAGTGATTATCCCTCTGGAAAATATCTCAGAAAATAGAAACAAAATTCTAGGTCCCAGTAAAAATGTAAAAATCTGATTTCGAGTCATCATCAATGGGAACCATGTACAGTTTAAGACTTTGACCTCTTCATAAGGTGGATATGGAGTGGGTCCATTCCAAAAACATCCTGAAAATTACTCTGAAAATGCTGAAAACACTGAACAAATTCATTTCCATGTAAAAAAAGACTTGCTGTTCATATGATCGGGCTTTTGGCGTCTTTTAACCACATCAAGTTTCCAAAAATTCCAAGCGGTTAACTGAAATAAGCATATCTATCTTCTGGTATTTTTCATTTAGAAGTGCTCCATACTTATAATACAAGTCAATGGCTAGGTTAGAAACACTCCTTAATGGTTCCTAAGTGACTTTTGGTGCATTTTGTGAGCTGCAAAGCAAAGCCTCAAAAACAGACTCAAAAGATGCCCAAAACAATTTTTAGAAAAACACCACCAAAAATGGTGGTGTTTTAAGTTTCATTAATCCTGTTTCAGAGGTAGCTTTGGCCACAGAACTCACAGTGATCACTCCATGTATGCTTGGAACATTGAAATCTTTTTTTGGCTTTTGGTATGTTGATTTTAACTTTCTCTTTTTATGTTAAACCTTGGGAACAGGAGAACACAGTGTCAGTGGAAAAATTGAAACATGTGTACGAAAAACTGCCCAAGTTCCACTGAGATTTGAACTCAGATAGCTGGATTCAGAGTCCAGAGTGCTAACCATTACACCATGGAACCACACACAAAAAAAAATTGGCTGCAGTTTTGTGTTCTGGAAAGCACAATTGAACTCATGAATCATGGTGAAAACAGGCTCTAAAGCTGTAGTGCAAATCTACAATTAATACACAATGGTAAATTAATATCTCCTAAACTTTTATTCCACAAGTGTGCCAAGGGTTCCACGATATCTCAGCATGGACAGTTTTAAATGTTGATAAAAAGTGACTAGTAAAAGAGTGCTGGATCTGTTACTTGGAAAAAGAGCAAGAAAAAAATTAATTGCAAAACTTATACTGTTAGAAAGCTGTTCATCCAGAAGTCGCTAAAAATTTTTCACTGTGTGGTAAAAGGTTTCATCCAAGAGATAATTCAAGATTGTTGCAAATCAAAGTGCATGTCTCAGTACATCTGCCACAACAATGGTCTGTGGCCGCTAGACAAAAGCGGGAGAAGCACCACTTACCTGGTGCCACACTCACGGTGCTTCTTTTGATTAGCGGCATGATGCACATGAGATGCAGCACCAGATCGGCTTATGGAATGTACATCCAAAAATCTAATCAGTCTGATTCTTGAAAACCGTTCCAGAGTTTGCATATCACTGTCATGGCGGTAGACAAGGAAACGCGCAAATAAATCTACTCAGGTAATCAGTCAAAAAGCTTTAGGAACATATACGTAGTCAGCAGGATTTGAACCTGCGTGGGGAAACCCCAATGGATTTCAAGTCCATCGCCTTAACCACTCGGCCACGACTACTCAGACATTAACATTTGATGAGATTCACACACCTTTTCTGATAGCACCATGATCAAGATCAGTGATTATCCCTCTGGAAAATATCTCAGAAAATAGAAACAAAATTCTAGGTCCCAGTAAAAATGTAAAAATCTGATTTCGAGTCATCATCAATGGGAACCATGTACAGTTTAAGACTTTGACCTCTTCATAAGGTGGATATGGAGTGGGTCCATTCCAAAAACATCCTGAAAATTACTCTGAAAATGCTGAAAACACTGAACAAATTCATTTCCATGTAAAAAAAGACTTGCTGTTCATATGATCGGGCTTTTGGCGTCTTTTAACCACATCAAGTTTCCAAAAATTCCAAGCGGTTAACTGAAATAAGCATATCTATCTTCTGGTATTTTTCATTTAGAAGTGCTCCATACTTATAATTCAAGTCAATGGCTAGGTTAGAAACACTCCTTAAAGGTTCCTAAGTGACTTTTGGTGCATTTTGTGAGCTGCAAAGCAAAGCCTCAAAAACAGACTCAAAAGATGCCCAAAACAATTTTTAGAAAATCACCACCAAAAATGGTGGTGTTTTAAGTTTCATTAATCCTGTTTCAGAGGTAGCTTTGGCCACAGAACTCACAGTGATCAATCCATGTATGCTTGGAACATTGAAATCTTTTTTTGGCTTTTGGTATGTTGATTTTAACTTTCTCTTTTTATGTTAAACCTTGGGAACAGGAGAACACAGTGTCAGTGGAAAAATTGAAACATGTGTACGAAAAACTGCCCAGGTTCCACTGAGATTTGAACTCAGATCTTTGGATTCAGAGTCTAGAGTGCTAACCATTACACCATGGAACCACACACAAAAAAGACTTGGCTGCAGTTTTGTGTTCTGGAAAGCACAATTGAACTCATGAATCATGGTGAAAACAGGCTCTAAAGCTGTAGTGCAAATCTACAATTAATACACAATGGTAAATTAATATCTTCTAAACTTTTATTCCACAAGTGTGCCAAGGGTTCCACGATATCTTAGCAAGGACAGTTTTAAATGTTGATAAAAAGTGACTAGTAAAAAGAGTGCTAGATCTGTTACTTGGAAAAAGAGCAAGAAAAAAATTAATTGCAAAACTTATACTGTTAGAAAGCTGTTCATCCAGAAGTCGCTAAAAATTTTTCATTGTGTGGTAAAAGGTTTCATCCAAGAGATAATTCAAGGTTGTTGCAAATCAAAGTGCATGTCCCAGTACATCTGCCACAACAATGGTCTGTGGCCGCTAGACAAAAGCGGGAGAAGCACCACTTACCTGGTGCCACACTCACGGTGCTTCTTTTGATTAGCGGCATGATGCACATGAGATGCAGCGCCAGATCGGCTTATGGAATGTACATCCAAAAATCTAATCAGTCTGATTCTTGAAAACCGTTCCAGAGTTTGCATATCACTGTCATGGAAACGCGCAAATTAATCTACTCAGGTAATCAGTCAAAAAGCTTTAGGAACATATACGTAGTCAGCAGGATTTGAACCTGCGCGGGGAAACCCCAATGGATTTCAAGTCCATCGCCTTAACCACTCGGCCACGACTACTCAGACATTAACATTTGATGAGATTCACACACCTTTTCTGATAGCACCATGATCAAGATCAGTGATTATCCCTCTGGAAAATATCTCAGAAAATAGAAACAAAATTCTAGGTCCCAGTAAAAATGTAAAAATCTGATTTCGAGTCATCATCAATGGGAACCATGTACAGTTTAAGACTTTGACCTCTTCATAAGGTGGATATGGAGTGGGTCCATTCCAAAAACATCCTGAAAATTACTCTGAAAATGCTGAAAACACTGAACAAATTCATTTCCATGTTAAAAAAGACTTGCTGTTCATATGATCGGGCTTTTGGCGTCTTTTAACCACATCAAGTTTCCAAAAATTCCAAGCGCTTAACTGAAATAAGCATATCTATCTTCTGGTATTTTTCATTTAGAAGTGCTCCATACTTATAATACAAGTCAATGGCTAGGTTAGAAACACTCCTTAAAGGTTCCTAAGTGACTTTTGGTGCATTTTGTGAGCTGCAAAGCAAAGCCTCAAAAACAGACTCAAAAGATGCCCAAAACAATTTTTAGAAAAACACCACCAAAAATGGTGGTGTTTTAAGTTTCATTAACCCTGCTTCATAGGTAGCTTTGGCCACAGAACTCACAGTGATCACTCCATGTATGCTTGGAACATTGAAAACTTTTTTTGGCTTTTGGTATGTTGATTTTAACTTTCTCTTTTTATGTTAAACCTTGGGAACAGGAGAACACAGTGTCAGTGGAAAAATTGAAACATGTGTACGAAAAACTGCGCAGGTTCCACTGAGATTTGAACTCAGATCGCTGGATTCAGAGTCCAAAGTGCTAACCATTACACCATGGAACCACACACAAAAAAGACTTGGCTGCAGTTTTGTGTTCTGGAAAGCACAATTGAACTCATGAATCATGGTGAAAACAGGCTCTAAAGCTGTAGTGCAAATCTACAATTAATACACAATGGTAAATTAATATCTTCTAAACTTTTATTCCACAAGTGTGCCAAGGGTTCCACGATATCTTAGCAAGGACAGTTTTAAATGTTGATAAAAAGTGACTAGTAAAAAGAGTGCTAGATCTGTTACTTGGAAAAAGAGCAAGAAAAAAATTAATTGCAAAACTTATACTGTTAGAAAGCTGTTCATCCAGAAGTCACTAAAAATGTTTCATTGTGTGGTAAAAGGTTTCATCCAAGAGATAATTCAAGGTTGTTGCAAATCAAAGTGCATGTCCCAGTACATCTGCCACAACAATGGTCTGTGGCCGCTAGACAAAAGCGGGAGAAGCACCACTTACCTGGTGCCACACTCACGGTGCTTCTTTTGATTAGCGGCATGATGCACATGAGATGCAGCGCCAGATCGGCTTATGGAATGTACATCCAAAAATCTAATCAGTCTGATTCTTGAAAACCGTTCCAGAGTTTGCATATCACTGTCATGGCGGTAGACAAGGAAACGCGCAAATTAATCTACTCAGGTAATCAGTCAAAAAGCTTTAGGAATATATACGTAGTCGGCAGGATTTGAACCTGCGCGGGGAAACTTGGATGGATTTCAAGTCCATCGCCTTAACTACTCGGCCACGACTACTCAGACATTAACATTTGATGAGATTCACACACCTTTTCTTATAGCACCATGATCAAGATCAGTGATTATCCCTCTGGAAAATATCTCAGAAAATAGAAACAAAATTCTAGGTCCCAGTAAAAATGTAAAAATCTGATTTCGAGTCATCATCAATGGGAACCATGTACAGTTTAAGACTTTGACCTCTTCATAAGGTGGATATGGAGTGGGTCCATTCCAAAAACATCATGAAAATTACTCTGAAAATGCTGAAAACACTGAACAAATTCATTTCCATGTAAAAAAAGACTTGCTGTTCATATGATCGGGCTTTTGGCGTCTTTTATTCACATCAAGTTTCCAAAAATTCCAAGCGGTTAACTGAAATAAGCATATCTATCTTCTGGTATTTTTCATTTAGAAGTGCTCCATACTTATAATACAAGTCAATGGCTAGGTTAGAAACACTCCTTAAAGGTTCCTAAGTGACTTTTGGTGCATTTTGTGAGCTGCAAAGCAAAGCCTCAAAAACAGACTCAAAAGATGCCCAAAACAATTTTTAGAAAAACACCACCAAAAATGGTGGTGTTTTAAGTTTCATTAACCCTGCTTCATAGGTAGCTTTGGCCACAGAACTCACAGTGATCACTCCATGTATGCTTGGAACATTAAAATCTTTTTTTGGCATGTTGATTTTAACTTTCTCTTTTTATGTTAAACCTTGGGAACAGGAGAACACAGTGTCAGTGGAAAAATTGAAACATGTGTACGAAAAACTGCCCAGGTTCCACTGAGATTTGAACTCAGATCACTGGATTCAGAGTCCAGAGTGCTAACCATTACACCATGGAACCACACACAGAAAAGACGTGGCTGCAGTTTTGTGTTCTGGAAAGCACAATTGAACTCATGAATCATGGTGAAAACAGGCTCTAAAGCTGTAGTGCAAATCTACAATTAATACACAATGGTAAATTAATATCTCCTAAACTTTTATTCCACAAGTGTGCCAAGGGTTCCACGATATCTCAGCATGGACAGTTTTAAATGTTGATAAAAAGTGACTAGTAAAAGAGTGCTGGATCTGTTACTTGGAAAAAGAGCAAGAAAAAAATTAATTGCAAAACTTATACTGTTAGAAAGCTGTTCATCCAAAAGTCACTAAAAATTTTTCACTGTGTGGTAAAAGGTTTCATCCAAGAGATAATTCAAGGTTGTTGCAAATCAAAGTGCATGTCCCAGTACATCTGCCACAACAATGGTCTGTCTCCGCTAGACAAAAGCGGGAGAAGCACCACTTACCTGGTGCCACACTCACGGTGCTTCTTTTGATTAGCGGCATGATGCACATGAGATGCAGCACCAGATCGGCTTATGGAATGTACATCCAAAAATCTAATCAGTCTGATTCTTGAAAACCGTTCCAGAGTTTGCATATCACTGTCATGGGGGTAGACAAGGAAACGCGCAAATTAATCTACTCAGGTAATCAGTCAAAAAGCTTTAGGAACATATACGTAGTCAGCAGGATCTGAACCTGCGCAGGGAAAGCCCAACGGATTTCAAGTCCATCGCCTTAACCACTCGGCCACGACTACTCAGACATTAACATTTGATGAGATTCACACACCTTTTCTGATAGCACCATGATCAAGATCAGTGATTATCCCTCTGGAAAATATCTCAGAATATAGAAACAAAATTCTAGGTCCCTGTAAAAATCTGATTTCGAGTCATCATCAATGGGAACCATGTACAGTTTAAGACTTTGACCTCTTCATAAGGTGGATATGGAGTGGGTCCATTCCAAAAACCTCCTGAAAATTACTCTGAAAATGCTGAAAACACTGAACAAATTCATTTCCATGTAAAAAAAGACTTGCTGTTCATATGATCGGGCTTTTAGCATCTTTTAACCACATCAAGTTTCGAAAAATTCCAAGCGGTTAACTGAAATAAGCATATCTATCTTCTGGTATTTTTCATTTAGAAGTGCTCCATACTTATAATACAAGTCAATGGCTAGGTTAGAAACACTCCTTAAAGGTTCCTAAGTGACTTTTGGTGCATTTTGTGAGCTGCAAAGCAAAGCCTCAAAAACAGACTCAAAAGATGCCCAAAACAATTTTTAGAAAAACACCACCAAAAATAGTGGTGTTTTAAGTTTCATTAACCCTGCTTCATAGGTAGCTTTGGCCACAGAACTCACAGTGATCACTCCATGTATGCTTGGAACATTAAAATCTTTTTTTGGCATGTTGATTTTAACTTTCTCTTTTTATGTTAAACCTTGGGAACAGGAGAACACAGTGTCAGTGGAAAAATTGAAACATGTGTACGAAAAACTGCCCAGGTTCCACTGAGATTTGAACTCAGATCGCTGGATTCAGAGTCCAGAGTGCTAACCATTACACCATGGAACCACACACAAAAAAGACTTGGCTGCAGTTTTGTGTTCTGGAAAGCACAATTGAACTCATGAATCATGGTGAAAACAGGCTCTAAAGCTGTAGTGCAAATCTACAATTAATACACAATGGTAAATTAATATCTCCTAAACTTTTATTCCACAAGTGTGCCAAGGGTTCCACGATATCTCAGCATGGACAGTTTTAAATGTTGATAAAAAGTGACTAGTAAAAGAGTGCTGGATCTGTTACTTGGAAAAAGAGCAAGAAAAAAATTAATTGCAAAACTTATACTGTTAGAAAGCTGTTCATCCAGAAGTCACTAAAAATTTTTCACTGTGTGGTAAAAGGTTTCATCCAAGAGATAATTCAAGGTTGTTGCAAATCAAAGTGCATGTCCCAGTACATCTGCCACAACAATGGTCTGTCTCCGCTAGACAAAAGCGGGAGAAGCACCACTTACCTGGTGCCACAATCACGGTGCTTCTTTTGATTAGCGGCATGATGCACATGAGATGCAGCGCCAGATCGGCTTATGGAATGTACATCCAATAATCTAATCAGTCTGATTCTTGAAAACCGTTCCAGAGTTTGCATATCACTGTCATGGCGGTAGACAAGGAAACGCGCAAATTAATCTACTCAGGTAATCAGTCAAAAAGCTTTAGGAACATATACGTAGTAAGCAGGATCTGAACCTGCGCGGGGCAACCCCAACGGATTTCAAGTCCATCGCCTTAACCACTCGGCCACGACTACTCAGACATTAACATTTGATGAGATTCACACACCTTTTCTGATAGCACCATGATCAAGATCAGTGATTATCCCTCTGGAAAATATCTCAGAATATAGAAACAAAATTCTAGGTCCCAGTAAAAATCTGAAATCGAGTCATCATCAATGGGAACCATGTACAGTTTAAGACTTTGACCTCTTCATAAGGTGGATATGGAGTGGGTCCATTCCAAAAACCTCCTGAAAATTACTCTGAAAATGCTGAAAACACTGAACAAATTCATTTCCATGTAAAAAAAGACTTGCTGTTCATATGATCGGGCTTTTAGCATCTTTTAACCACATCAAGTTTCGAAAAATTCCAAGCGGTTAACTGAAATAAGCATATCTATCTTCTGGTATTTTTCATTTAGAAGTGCTCCATACTTATAATACAAGTCAATGGCTAGGTTAGAAACACTCCTTAAAGGTTCCTAAGTGACTTTTGGTGCATTTTGTGAGCTGCAAAGCAAAGCCTCAAAAACAGACTCAAAAGATGCCCAAAACAATTTTTAGAAAAACACCACCAAAAATGGTGGTGTTTTAAGTTTCATTAACCCTTCTTCATAGGTAGCTTTGGCCACAGAACTCACAGTGATCACTCCATGTATGCTTGGAACATTGAAATCTTTTTTTTGGCTTTTGGTATGTTGATTTTAACTTTCTCTTTTTATGTTAAACCTTGGGAACAGGAGAACACAGTGTCAGTGGAAAAATTGAAACATGTGTACGAAAAACTGCCCAAGTTCCACTGAGATTTGAACTCAGATCGCTGGATTCAGAGTCCAGAGTGCTAACCATTACACCATGGAACCACACACAAAAAAGACTTGGCTGCAGTTTTGTGTTCTGGAAAGCACAATTGAACTCATGAATCATGGTGAAAACAGGCTCTAAAGCTGTAGTGCAAATCTACAATTAATACACAATGGTAAATTAATATCTCCTAAACTTTTATTCCACAAGTGTGCCAAGGGTTCCACGATATCTCAGCATGGACAGTTTTAAATGTTGATAAAAAGTGACTAGTAAAAGAGTGCTGGATCTGTTACTTGGAAAAAGAGCAAGAAAAAAATTAATTGCAAAACTTATACTGTTAGAAAGCTGTTCATCCAGAAGTCGCTAAAAATTTTTCACTGTGTGGTAAAAGGTTTCATCCAAGAGATAATTCAAGGTTGTTGCAAATCAAAGTGCATGTCCCAGTACATCTGCCACAACAATGGTCTGTGGCCGCTAGACAAAAGCGGGAGAAGCACCACTTACCTGGTGCCACACTCACGGTGCTTCTTTTGATTAGCGGCATGATGCACATGAGATGCAGCACCAGATCGGCTTATGGAATGTACATCCAAAAATCTAATCAGTCTGATTCTTGAAAACCGTTCCAGAGTTTGCATATCACTGTCATGGGGGTAGACAAGGAAACGCGCAAATTAATCTACTCAGGTAATCAGTCAAAAAGCTTTAGGAACATATACGTAGTCGGCAGGATTTGAACCTGCGCGGGGAAACCCCAATGGATTTCAAGTCCATCGCCTTAACCACTCGGCCACGACTACTCTGACTTAAACATTTGATGAAATTCACACACCTTTTCTGATAGCACCATGATCAAGATCAGTGATTATCCCTCTGGAAAATATCTCAGAATATAGAAACAAAATTCTAGGTCCCAGTAAAAATCTGAAATCGAGTCATCATCAATGGGAACCATGTACAGTTTAAGACTTTGACCTCTTCATAAGGTGGATATGGAGTGGGTCCATTCCAAAAACCTCCTGAAAATTACTCTGAAAATGCTGAAAACACTGAACAAATTCATTTCCATGTAAAAAAAGACTTGCTGTTCATATGATCGGGCTTTTAGCATCTTTTAACCACATCAAGTTTCGAAAAATTCCAAGCGGTTAACTGAAATAAGCATATCTATCTTCTGGTATTTTTCATTTAGAAGTGCTCCATACTTATAATACAAGTCAATGGCTAGGTTAGAAACACTCCTTAAAGGTTCCTAAGTGACTTTTGGTGCATTTTGTGAGCTGCAAAGCAAAGCCTCAAAAACAGACTCAAAAGATGCCCAAAACAATTTTTAGAAAAACACCACCAAAAATGGTGGTGTTTTAAGTTTCATTAACCCTTCTTCATAGGTAGCTTTGGCCACAGAACTCACAGTGATCACTCCATGTATGCTTGGAACATTGAAATCTTTTTTTTGGCTTTTGGTATGTTGATTTTAACTTTCTCTTTTTATGTTAAACCTTGGGAACAGGAGAACACAGTGTCAGTGGAAAAATTGAAACATGTGTACGAAAAACTGCCCAAGTTCCACTGAGATTTGAACTCAGATCGCTGGATTCAGAGTCCAGAGTGCAGAGTGCTAACCATTACACCATGGAACCACACACAAAAAAGACTTGGCTGCAGTTTTGTGTTCTGGAAAGCACAATTGAACTCATGAATCATGGTGAAAACAGGCTCTAAAGCTGTAGTGCAAATCTACAATTAATACACAATGGTAAATTAATATCTCCTAAACTTTTATTCCACAAGTGTGCCAAGGGTTCCACGATATCTCAGCATGGACAGTTTTAAATGTTGATAAAAAGTGACTAGTAAAAGAGTGCTGGATCTGTTACTTGGAAAAAGAGCAAGAAAAAAATTAATTGCAAAACTTATACTGTTAGAAAGCTGTTCATCCAGAAGTCGCTAAAAATTTTTCACTGTGTGGTAAAAGGTTTCATCCAAGAGATAATTCAAGGTTGTTGCAAATCAAAGTGCATGTCCCAGTACATCTGCCACAACAATGGTCTGTGGCCGCTAGACAAAAGCGGGAGAAGCACCACTTACCTGGTGCCACACTCACGGTGCTTCTTTTGATTAGCGGCATGATGCACATGAGATGCAGCACCAGATCGGCTTATGGAATGTACATCCAAAAATCTAATCAGTCTGATTCTTGAAAACCGTTCCAGAGTTTGCATATCACTGTCATGGGGGTAGACAAGGAAACGCGCAAATTAATCTACTCAGGTAATCAGTCAAAAAGCTTTAGGAACATATACGTAGTCAGCAGGATTTGAACCTGCGCGGGGAAACCCCAATGGATTTCAAGTCCATCGCCTTAACCACTCGGCCACGACTACTCAGACGTTAACATTTGATGAGATTCACACACCTTTTCTGATAGCACCATGATCAAAATCAGTGATTATCCCTCTGGAAAATATCTCAGAAAATAGAAACAAAATTCTAGGTCCCAGTAAAAATGTAAAAATCTGATTTCGAGTCATCATCAATGGGAACCATGTACAGTTTAAGACTTTGACCTCTTCATAAGGTGGATATGGAGTGGGTCCATTCCAAAAACATCCTGAAAATTACTCTGAAAATGCTGAAAACACTGAACAAATTCATTTCCATGTAAAAAAAGACTTGCTGTTCATATGATCGGGCTTTTGGCGTCTTTTAACCACATCAAGTTTCCAAAAATTCCAAGCGGTTAACTGAAATAAGCATATCTATCTTCTGGTATTTTTCATTTAGAAGTGCTCCATACTTATAATACAAGTCAATGGCTAGGTTAGAAACACTCCTTAAAGGTTCCTAAGTGACTTTTGGTGCATTTTGTGAGCTGCAAAGCAAAGCCTCAAAAACAGACTCAAAAGATGCCCAAAACAATTTTTAGAAAAACACCACCAAAAATGGTGGTGTTTTAAGTTTCATTAATCCTGTTTCAGAGGTAGCTTTGGCCACAGAACTCACAGTGATCACTCCATGTATGCTTGGAACATTGAAATCTTTTTTTGGCATGTTGATTTTAACTTTCTCTTTTTATGTTAAACCTTGGGAACAGGAGAACACAGTGTCAGTGGAAAAATTGAAACATGTGTACGAAAAACTGCCCAGGTTCCACTGAGATTTGAACTCAGATCGCTGGATTCAGAGTCCAGAGTGCTAACCATTACACCATGGAACCACACACAAAAAAGACTTGGCTGCAGTTTTGTGTTCTGGAAAGCACAATTGAACTCATGAATCATGGTGAAAACAGGCTCTAAAGCTGTAGTGCAAATCTACAATTAATACACAATGGTAAATTAATATCTCCTAAACTTTTATTCCACAAGTGTGCCAAGGGTTCCACGATATCTCAGCATGGACAGTTTTAAATGTTGATAAAAAGTGACTAGTAAAAGAGTGCTGGATCTGTTACTTGGAAAAAGAGCGAGAAAAAAATTAATTGCAAAACTTATACTGTTAGAAAGCTGTTCATCCAGAAGTCGCTAAAAATTTTTCACTGTGTGGTAAAAGGTTTCATCCAAGAGATAATTCAAGGTTGTTGCAAATCAAAGTGCATGTCCCAGTACATCTGCCACAACAATGGTCTGTCTCCGCTAGACAAAAGCGGAAGAAGCACCACTTACCTGGTGCCACACTCACGGTGCTTCTTTTGATTAGCGGCATGATGCACATGAGATGCAGCGCCAGATCGGCTTATGGAATGTACATCCAAAAATCTAATCAGTCTGATTCTTGAAAACCGTTCCAGAGTTTGCATATCACTGTCATGGCGGTAGACAAGGAAACGCGCAAATTAATCTACTCAGGTAATCAGTCAAAAAGCTTTAGAAATATATACGTAGTCGGCAGGATTTGAACCTGCGCGGGGAAACCCCAATGGATTTCAAGTCCATCGCCTTAACCACTCGGCCACGACTACTCAGACATTAACATTTGATGAGATTCACACACCTTTTCTGATAGCACCATGATCAAGATCAGTGATTATCCCTCTGGAAAATATCTCAGAAAATAGAAACAAAATTCTAGGTCCCAGTAAAAATCTGATTTCGAGTCATCATCAATGGGAACCATGTACAGTTTAAGACTTTGACCTCTTCATAAGGTGGATATGGAGTGGGTCCATTCCAAAAACATCCTAAAAATTACTCTGAAAATGCTGAAAACACTGAACAAATTCATTTCCATGTAAAAAAAAGACTTGCTGTTCATATGATCGGGCTTTTGGCGTCTTTTAACCACATCAAGCTTCCAAAAATTCCAAGCGGTTAACTGAAATAAGCATATCTATCTTCTGGTATTTTTCATTTAGAAGTGCTCCATACTTATAATACAAGTCAATGGCTAGGTTAGAAACACTCCTTAAAGGTTCCTAAGTGACTTTTGGTGCATTTTGTGAGCTGCAAAGCAAAGCCTCAAAAACAGACTCAAAAGATGCCCAAAACAATTTTTAGAAAAACACCACCAAAAATGGTGGTGTTTTAAGTTTCATTAACCCTGCTTCATAGGTAGCTTTGGCCACAGAACTCACAGTGATCACTCCATGTATGCTTGGAACATTGAAATCTTTTTTTGGCTTTTGGTATGTTGATTTTAACTTTCTCTTTTTATGTTAAACCTTGGGAACAGGAGAACACAGTGTCAGTGGAAAAATTGAAACATGTGTACGAAAAACTGCCCAAGTTCCACTGAGATTTGAACTCAGATCGCTGGATTCAAAGTCCAGAGTGCTAACCATTACACCATGGAACCACACACAAAAAAGACTTGGCTGCAGTTTTGTGTTCTGGAAAGCACAATTGAACTCATGAATCATGGTGAAAACAGGCTCTAAAGCTGTAGTGCAAATCTACAATTAATACACAATGGTAAATTAATATCTCCTAAACTTTTATTCCACAAGTGTGCCAAGGGTTCCACGATATCTCAGCATGGACAGTTTTAAATGTTGATAAAAAGTGACTAGTAAAAGAGTGCTGGATCTGTTACTTGGAAAAAGAGCAAGAAAAAAATTAATTGCAAAACTTATACTGTTAGAAAGCTGTTCATCCAGAAGTCGCTAAAAATTTTTCACTGTGTGGTAAAAGGTTTCATCCAAGAGATAATTCAAGGTTGTTGCAAATCAAAGTGCATGTCCCAGTACATCTGCCACAACAATGGTCTGTGGCCGCTAGACAAAAGCGGGAGAAGCACCACTTACCTGGTGCCACACTCACGGTGCTTCTTTTGATTAGCGGCATGATGCACATGAGATGCAGCACCAGATCGGCTTATGGAATGTACATCCAAAAATCTAATCAGTCTGATTCTTGAAAACCGTTCCAGAGTTTGCATATCACTGTCATGGCGGTAGACAAGGAAACGCGCAAATTAATCTACTCAGGTAATCAGTCAAAAAGCTTTAGAAATATATACGTAGTCGGCAGGATTTGAACCTGCGCGGGGAAACCCCAATGGATTTCAAGTCCATCGCCTTAACCACTCGGCCACGACTACTCAGACGTTAACATTTGATGAGATTCACACACCTTTTCTGATAGCACCATGATCAAGATCAGTGATTATCCCTCTGGAAAATATCTCAGAAAATAGAAACAAAATTCTAGGTCCCAGTAAAAATGTAAAAATCTGATTTCGAGTCATCATCAATGGGAACCATGTACAGTTTAAGACTTTGACCTCTTCATAAGGTGGATATGGAGTGGGTCCATTCCAAAAACATCCTGAAAATTACTCTGAAAATGCTGAAAACACTGAACAAATTCATTTCCATGTAAAAAAAGACTTGCTGTTCATATGATCGGGCTTTTGGCGTCTTTTAACCACATCAAGTTTCCAAAAATTCCAAGCGGTTAACTGAAATAAGCATATCTATCTTCTGGTATTTTTCATTTAGAAGTGCTCCATACTTATAATACAAGTCAATGGCTAGGTTAGAAACACTCCTTAAAGGTTCCTAAGTGACTTTTGGTGCATTTTGTGAGCTGCAAAGCAAAGCCTCAAAAACAGACTCAAAAGATGCCCAAAACAATTTTTAGAAAAACACCACCAAAAATGGTGGTGTTTTAAGTTTCATTAACCCTGCTTCATAGGTAGCTTTGGCCACAGAACTCACAGTGATCACTCCATGTATGCTTGGAACATTGAAATCTTTTTTTGGCTTTTGGTATGTTGATTTTAACTTTCTCTTTTTATGTTAAACCTTGGGAACAGGAGAACACAGTGTCAGTGGAAAAATTGAAACATGTGTACGAAAAACTGCCCAAGTTCCACTGAGATTTGAACTCAGATCGCTGGATTCAGAGTCCAGAGTGCTAACCATTACACCATGGAACCACACACAAAAAAGACTTGGCTGCAGTTTTGTGTTCTGGAAAGCACAATTGAACTCTTGAATCATGGTGAAAACATGCTCTAAAGCTGTAGTGCAAATCTACAATTAATACACAATGGTAAATTAATATCTCCTAAACTTTTATTCCACAAGTGTGCCAAGGGTTCCACGATATCTCAGCATGGACAGTTTTAAATGTTGATAAAAAGTGACTAGTAAAAGAGTGCTGGATCTGTTACTTGGAAAAAGAGCAAGAAAAAAATTAATTGCAAAACTTATACTGTTAGAAAGCTGTTCATCCAGAAGTCGCTAAAAATTTTTCACTGTGTGGTAAAAGGTTTCATCCAAGAGATAATTCAAGGTTGTTGCAAATCAAAGTGCATGTCCCAGTACATCTGCCACAACAATGGTCTGTGGCCGCTAGACAAAAGCGGGAGAAGCACCACTTACCTGGTGCCACACTCACGGTGCTTCTTTTGATTAGCGGCATGATGCACATGAGATGCAGCACCAGATCGGCTTATGGAATGTACATCCAAAAATCTAATCAGTCTGATTCTTGAAAACCGTTCCAGAGTTTGCATATCACTGTCATGGCGGTAGACAAGGAAACGCGCAAATTAATCTACTCAGGTAATCAGTCAAAAAGCTTTAGGAATATATACGTAGTCGGCAGGATTTGAACCTGCACGGGGAAACCCTAATGGATTTCAAGTCCATCGCCTTAACCACTCGGCCACGACTACTCAGACATTAACATTTGATGAGATTCACACACCTTTTCTGATAGCACCATGATCAAGATCAGTGATTATACCTCTGGAAAATATCTCAGAAAATAGAAACAAAATTCTAGGTCCCAGTAAAAATGTAAAAATCTGATTTCGAGTCATCATCAATGGGAACCATGTACAGTTTAAGACTTTGACCTCTTCATAAGGTGGATATGGAGTGGGTCCATTCCAAAAACATCCTGAAAATTACTCTGAAAATGCTGAAAACACTGAACAAATTCATTTCCATGTAAAAAAAGACTTGCTGTTCATATGATCGGGCTTTTGGCATCTTTTAACCACATCAAGTTTCCAAATATTCCAAGCGGTTAACTGAAATAAGCATATCTATCTTCTGGTATTTTTCATTTAGAAGTGCTCCATACTTATAATACAAGTCAATGGCTAGGTTAGAAACACTCCTTAAAGGTTCCTAAGTGACTTTTGGTGCATTTTGTGAGCTGCAAAGCAAAGCCTCAAAAACAGACTCAAAAGATGCCCAAAACAATTTTTAGAAAAACACCACCAAAAATGGTGGTGTTTTAAGTTTCATTAACCCTGCTTCATAGGTAGCTTTGGCCACAGAACTCACAGTGATCACTCCATGTATGCTTGGAACATTGAAATCTTTTTTTGGCTTTTGGTATGTTGATTTTAACTTTCTCTTTTTATGTTAAACCTTGGGAACAGGAGAACACAGTGTCAGTGGAAAAATTGAAACATGTGTACGAAAAACTGCCCAGGTTCCACTGAGATTTGAACTCAGATCGCTGGATTCAGAGTCCAGAGTGCTAACCATTACACCATGGAACCACACACAAAAAAGACTTGGCTGCAGTTTTGTGTTCTGGAAAGCACAATTGAACTCATGAATCATGGTGAAAACAGGCTCTAAAGCTGTAGTGCAAATCTACAATTAATACACAATGGTAAATTAATATCTTCTAAACTTTTATTCCACAAGTGTGCCAAGGGTTCCACGATATCTCAGCATGGACAGTTTTAAATGTTGATAAAAAGTGACTAGTAAAAGAGTGCTGGATCTGTTACTTGGAAAAAGAGCAAGAAAAAAATTAATTGCAAAACTTATACTGTTAGAAAGCTGTTCATCCAGAAGTCGCTAAAAATTTTTCACTGTGTGGTAAAAGGTTTCATCCAAGAGATAATTCAAGGTTGTTGCAAATCAAAGTGCATGTCCCAGTACATCTGCCACAACAATGGTCTGTGGCCGCTAGACAAAAGCGGGAGAAGCACCACTTACCTGGTGCCACACTCACGGTGCTTCTTTTGATTAGCGGCATGATGCACATGAGATGCAGCACCAGATCGGCTTATGGAATGTACATCCAAAAATCTAATCAGTCTGATTCTTGAAAACCGTTCCAGAGTTTGCATATCACTGTCATGGGGGTAGACAAGGAAACGCGCAAATTAATCTACTCAGGTAATCAGTCAAAAAGATTTAGGAACATATACGTAGTCGGCAGGATTTGAACCTGCGCGGGGAAACCCCAATGGATTTCAAGTCCATCGCCTTAACCACTCGGCCACGACTACTCTGACTTAAACATTTGATGAAATTCACACACCTTTTCTTATAGCACCATGATCAAGATCAGTGATTATCCCTCTGGAAAATATCTCAGAAAATAGAAACAAAATTCTAGGTCCCAGTAAAAATGTAAAAATCTGATTTCGAGTCATCATCAATGGGAACCATGTACAGTTTAAGACTTTGACCTCTTCATAAGGTGGATATGGAGTGGGTCCATTCCAAAAACATCCTGAAAATTACTCTGAAAATGCTGAAAACACTGAACAAATTCATTTCCATGTAAAAAAAGACTTGCTGTTCATATGATCGGGCTTTTAGCATCTTTTAACCACATCAAGTTTCGAAAAATTCCAAGCGGTTAACTGAAATAAGCATACCTATCTTCTGGTATTTTTCATTTAGAAGTGCTCCATACTTATAAAACAAGTCAATGGCTAGGTTAGAAACACTCCTTAAAGGTTCCTAAGTGACTTTTGGTGCATTTTGTGAGCTGCAAAGCAAAGCCTCAAAAACAGACTCAAAAGATGCCCAAAACAATTTTTAGAAAAACACCACCAAAAATGGTGGTGTTTTAAGTTTCATTAACCCTTCTTCATAGGTAGCTTTGGCCACAGAACTCACAGTGATCACTCCATGTATGCTTGGAACATTGAAACCTTTTTTTGGCTTTTGGTATGTTGATTTTAACTTTCTCTTTTTATGTTAAACCTTGGGAACAGGAGAACACAGTGTCAGTGGAAAAATTGAAACATGTGTACGAAAAACTGCCCAGGTTCCACTGAGATTTGAACTCAGATCGCTGGATTCAGAGTCCAGAGTGCTAACCATTACACCATGGAACCACACACAAAAAAGACTTGGCTGCAGTTTTGTGTTCTGGAAAGCACAATTGAACTCATGAATCATGGTGAAAACAGGCTCTAAAGCTGTAGTGCAAATCTACAATTAATACACAATGGTAAATTAATATCTTCTAAACTTTTATTCCACAAGTGTGCCAAGGGTTCCACGATATCTCAGCATGGACAGTTTTAAATGTTGATAAAAAGTGACTAGTAAAAGAGTGCTGGATCTGTTACTTGGAAAAAGAGCAAGAAAAAAATTAATTGCAAAACTTATACTGTTAGAAAGCTGTTCATCCAGAAGTCGCTAAAAATTTTTCACTGTGTGGTAAAAGGTTTCATCCAAGAGATAATTCAAGGTTGTTGCAAATCAAAGTGCATGTCCCAGTACATCTGCCACAACAATGGTCTGTGGCCGCTAGACAAAAGCGGGAGAAGCACCACTTACCTGGTGCCACACTCACGGTGCTTCTTTTGATTAGCGGCATGATGCACATGAGATGCAGCACCAGATCGGCTTATGGAATGTACATCCAAAAATCTAATCAGTCTGATTCTTGAAAACCGTTCCAGAGTTTGCATATCACTGTCATGGGGGTAGACAAGGAAACGCGCAAATTAATCTACTCAGGTAATCAGTCAAAAAGATTTAGGAACATATACGTAGTCGGCAGGATTTGAATTTGCGCGGGGAAACCCCAATGGATTTCAAGTCCATCGCCTTAACCACTCGGCCACGACTACTCTGACTTAAACATTTGATGAAATTCACACACCTTTTCTTATAGCACCATGATCAAGATCAGTGATTATCCCTCTGGAAAATATCTCAGAAAATAGAAACAAAATTCTAGGTCCCAGTAAAAATGTAAAAATCTGATTTCGAGTCATCATCAATGGGAACCATGTACAGTTTAAGACTTTGACCTCTTCATAAGGTGGATATGGAGTGGGTCCATTCCAAAAACATCCTGAAAATTACTCTGAAAATGCTGAAAACACTGAACAAATTCATTTCCATGTAAAAAAAGACTTGCTGTTCATATGATCGGGCTTTTAGCATCTTTTAACCACATCAAGTTTCGAAAAATTCCAAGCGGTTAACTGAAATAAGCATATCTATCTTCTGGTATTTTTCATTTAGAAGTGCTCCATACTTATAAAACAAGTCAATGGCTAGGTTAGAAACACTCCTTAAAGGTTCCTAAGTGACTTTTGGTGCATTTTGTGAGCTGCAAAGCAAAGCCTCAAAAACAGACTCAAAAGATGCCCAAAACAATTTTTAGAAAAACACCACCAAAAATGGTGGTGTTTTAAGTTTCATTAACCCTTCTTCATAGGTAGCTTTGGCCACAGAACTCACAGTGATCACTCCATGTATGCTTGGAACATTGAAATCTTTTTTTGGCTTTTGGTATGTTGATTTTAACTTTCTCTTTTTATGTTAAACCTTGGGAACAGGAGAACACAGTGTCAGTGAAAAAATTGAAACATGTGTACGAAAAACTGCCCAAGTTCCACTGAGATTTGAACTCAGATCGCTGGATTCAGAGTCCAGAGTGCTAACCATTACACCATGGAACCACACACAAAAAAGACTTGGCTGCAGTTTTGTGTTCTGGAAAGCACAATTAAACTCATGAATCATGGTGAAAACAGGCTCTAAAGCTGTAGTGCAAATCTACAATTAATACACAATGGTAAATTAATATCTCCTAAACTTTTATTCCACAAGTGTGCCAAGGGTTCCACGATATCTCAGCATGGACAGTTTTAAATGTTGATAAAAAGTGACTAGTAAAAGAGTGCTGGATCTGTTACTTGGAAAAAGAGCAAGAAAAAAATTATTTGCAAAACTTATACTGTTAGAAAGCTGTTCATCCAGAAGTCGCTAAAAATTTTTCATTGTGTGGTAAAAGGTTTCATCCAAGAGATAATTCAAGGTTGTTGCAAATCAAAGTGCATGTCCCAGTACATCTGCCACAACAATGGTCTGTGGCCGCTAGACAAAAGCGGGAGAAGCACCACTTACCTGGTGCCACACTCACGGTGCTTCTTTTGATTAGCGGCATGATGCACATGAGATGCAGCACCAGATCGGCTTATGGAATGTACATCCAAAAATCTAATCAGTCTGATTCTTGAAAACCGTTCCAGAGTTTGCATATCACTGTCATGGGGGTAGACAAAGAAACGCGCAAATTAATCTACTCAGGTAATCAGTCAAAAAGCTTTAGGAACATATACGTAGTCAGCAGAATATGAACCTGCGCGTGGAAACCCCAATGGATTTCAAGTTCATCGCCTTAACCACTCAGCCACGACTACTCAGACGTTAACATTTGATGAGATTCACACACCTTTTCTTATAGCACCATGATCAAGATCAGTGATTATCCCTCTGGAAAATATCTCAGAAAATAGAAACAAAATTCTAGGTCCCAGTAAAAATGTAAAAATCTGATTTCGAGTCATCATCAATGGGAACCATGTACAGTTTAAGACTTTGACCTCTTCATAAGGTGGATATGGAGTGGGTCCATTCCAAAAACATCCTGAAAATTACTCTGAAAATGCTGAAAACACTGAACAAATTCATTTCCATGTAAAAAAAGACTTGCTGTTCATATGATCGGGCTTTTGGCGTCTTTTAACCACATCAAGTTTCCAAAAATTCCAAGCGGTTAACTGAAATAAGCATATCTATCTTCTGGTATTTTTCATTTAGAAGTGCTCCATACTTATAATACAAGTCAATGGCTAGGTTAGAAACACTCCTTAAAGGTTCCTAAGTGACTTTTGGTGCATTTTGTGAGCTGCAAAGCAAAGCCTCAAAAACAGACTCAAAAGATGCCCAAAACAATTTTTAGAAAAACACCACCAAAAATGGTGGTGTTTTAAGTTTCATTAACCCTGCTTCATAGGTAGCTTTGGCCACAGAACTCACAGTGATCACTCCATGTATGCTTGGAACATTGAAATCTTTTTTTGGCTTTTGGTATGTTGATTTTAACTTTCTCTTTTTATGTTAAACCTTGGGAACAGGAGAACACAGTGTCAGTGGAAAAATTGAAACATGTGTACGAAAAACTGCCCAAGTTCCACTGAGATTTGAACTCAGATCGCTGGATTCAGAGTCCAGAGTGCTAACCATTACACCATGGAACCACACACAAAAAAAACTTGGCTGCAGTTTTGTGTTCTGGAAAGCACAATTGAACTCTTGAATCATGGTGAAAACAGGCTCTAAAGCTGTAGTGCAAATCTACAATTAATACACAATGGTAAATTAATATCTCCTAAACTTTTATTCCACAAGTGTGCCAAGGGTTCCACGATATCTCAGCATGGACAGTTTTAAATGTTGATAAAAAGTGACTAGTAAAAGAGTGCTGGATCTGTTACTTGGAAAAAGAGCAAGAAAAAAATTAATTGCAAAACTTATATTGTTAGAAAGCTGTTCATCCAGAAGTCGCTAAAAATTTTTCACTGTGTGGTAAAAGGTTTCATCCAAGAGATAATTCAAGGTTGTTGCAAATCAAAGTGCATGTCCCAGTACATCTGCCACAACAATGGTCTGTGGCCGCTAGACAAAAGCGGGAGAAGCACCACTTACCTGGTGCCACACTCACGGTGCTTCTTTTGATTAGCGGCATGATGCACATGAGATGCAGCACCAGATCGGCTTATGGAATGTACATCCAAAAATCTAATCAGTCTGATTCTTGAAAACCGTTCCAGAGTTTGCATATCACTGTCATGGCGGTAGACAAGGAAACGCGCAAATTAATCTACTCAGGTAATCAGTCAAAAAGCTTTAGGAATATATACGTAGTCGGCAGGATTTGAACCTGCACGGGGAAACCCTAATGGATTTCAAGTCCATCGCCTTAACCACTCGGCCACGACTACTCAGACATTAACATTTGATGAGATTCACACACCTTTTCTGATAGCACCATGATCAAGATCAGTGATTATCCCTCTGGAAAATATCTCAGAAAATAGAAACAAAATTCTAGGTCCCAGTAAAAATGTAAAAATCTGATTTCGAGTCATCATTAATTGGAACCATGTACAGTTTAAGACTTTGACCTCTTCATAAGGTGGATATGGAGTGGGTCCATTCCAAAAACATCCTGAAAATTACTCTGAAAATGCTGAAAACACTGAACAAATTCATTTCCATGTAAAAAAAGACTTGCTGTTCATATGATCGGGCTTTTGGCATCTTTTAACCACATCAAGTTTCCAAATATTCCAAGTGGTTAACTGAAATAAGCATATCTATCTTCTGGTATTTTTCATTTAGAAGTGCTCCATACTTATAATACAAGTCAATGGCTAGGTTAGAAACACTCCTTAAAGGTTCCTAAGTGACTTTTGGTGCATTTTGTGAGCTGCAAAGCAAAGCCTCAAAAACAGACTCAAAAGATGCCCAAAACAATTTTTAGAAAAACACCACCAAAAATGGTGGTGTTTTAAGTTTCATTAACCCTGCTTCATAGGTAGCTTTGGCCACAGAACTCACAGTGATCACTCCATGTATGCTTGGAACATTGAAATCTTTTTTTGGCTTTTGGTATGTTGATTTTAACTTTCTCTTTTTATGTTAAACCTTGGGAACAGGAGAACACAGTGTCAGTGGAAAAATTGAAACATGTGTACGAAAAACTGCCCAGGTTCCACTGAGATTTGAACTCAGATCGCTGGATTCAGAGTCCAGAGTGCTAACCATTACACCATGAAACCACACACAAAAAAGACTTGGCTGCAGTTTTGTGTTCTGGAAAGCACAATTGAACTCATGAATCATGGTGAAAACAGGCTCTAAAGCTGTAGTGCAAATCTACAATTAATACACAATGGTAAATTAATATCTTCTAAACTTTTATTCCACAAGTGTGCCAAGGGTTCCACGATATCTCAGCATGGACAGTTTTAAATGTTGATAAAAAGTGACTAGTAAAAGAGTGCTGGATCTGTTACTTGGAAAAAGAGCAAGAAAAAAATTAATTGCAAAACTTATACTGTTAGAAAGCTGTTCATCCAGAAGTCGCTAAAAATTTTTCACTGTGTGGTAAAAGGTTTCATCCAAGAGATAATTCAAGGTTGTTGCAAATCAAAGTGCATGTCCCAGTACATCTGCCACAACAATGGTCTGTGGCCGCTAGACAAAAGCGGGAGAAGCACCACTTACCTGGTGCCACACTCACGGTGCTTCTTTTGATTAGCGGCATGATGCACATGAGATGCAGCACCAGATCGGCTTATGGAATGTACATCCAAAAATCTAATCAGTCTGATTCTTGAAAACCGTTCCAGAGTTTGCATATCACTGTCATGGCGGTAGACAAGGAAACGCGCAAATTAATCTACTCAGGTAATCAGTCAAAAAGCTTTAGGAACATATACGTAGTCGGCAGGATTTGAACCTGTGCGGGGAAACCCTAATGGATTTCAAGTCCATCGCCTTAACCACTCTGCCACGACTACTCAGCTCTAAAGCTGTAGTGCAAATCTACAATTAATACTCAATGGTAAATTAATATCTCCTAAACTTTTACTCCACAAGTGTGCCAAGGGTTCCACGATATCTCAGCAAGGACAGTTTTAAATGTTGATAAAAAGTGACTAGTAAAAAGAGTGCTAGATCTGTTACTTGGAAAAAGAGCAAGAAAAAAATTATTTGCAAAACTTATACTGTTAGAAAGCTGTTCATCCAGAAGTCTCTAAAAATTTTTCATTGTGTGGTAAAAGGTTTCATCCAAGAGATAATTCAAGGTTGTTGCAAATCAAAGTGCATGTCCCAGTACATCTGCCACAACAATGGTCTGTGGCCGCTAGACAAAAGCGGGAGAAGAACCACTTACCTGGTGCCACACTCACGGTGCTTCTTTTGATTAGCGGCATGATGCACATGAGATGCAGCACCAGATCGGCTTATGGAATGTACATCCAAAAATCTAATCAGTCTGATTCTTGAAAACCGTTCCAGAGTTTGCATATCACTGTCATGGCGGTAGACAAGGAAATGCGCAAATTAATCTACTCAGGTAATCAGTCAAAAAGCTTTAGGAATATATACGTAGTCGGCAGGATTTGAACCTGCGCGGGGAAACCCCAATGGATTTCAAGTCCATCACCTTAACCACTCTGCCACGACTACTCAGACATTAACATTTGATGAGATTCACACACCTTTTCTGAGAGCACCATGATCAAGATCAGTGATTATCCCTCTGGAAAATATCTCAGAAAATAGAAACAAAATTCTAGGTCCCAGTAAAAATGTAAAAATCTGATTTCGAGTCATCATCAATGGGAACCATGTACAGTTTAAGACTTTGACCTCTTCATAAGGTGGATATGGAGTGGGTCCATTCCAAAAACATCCTGAAAATTACTCTGAAAATGCTGAAAACACTGAACAAATTCATTTCCATGTAAAAAAGACTTGCTGTTCATATGATCGGGCTTTTGGCGTCTTTTAACCACATCAAGTTTCCAAAAATTCCAAGCGGTTAACTGAAATAAGCATATCTATCTTCTGGTATTTTTCATTTAGAAGTGCTCCATACTTATAATACAAGTCAATGGCTAGGTTAGAAACACTCCTTAAAGGTTCCTAAGTGACTTTTGGTGCATTTTGTGAGCTGCAAAGCAAAGCCTCAAAAACAGACTCAAAAGATGCCCAAAACAATTTTTAGAAAAACACCACCAAAAATGGTGGTGTTTTAAGTTTCATTAATCCTGCTTCATAGGTAGCTTTGGCCACAGAACTCACAGTGATCACTCCATGTATGCTTGGAACATTGAAATCTTTTTTTGGCTTTTGGTATGTTGATTTTAACTTTCTCTTTTTATGTTAAACCTTGGGAACAGGAGAACACAGTGTCAGTGGAAAAATTGAAACATGTGTACGAAAAACTGCCCAGGTTCCACTGAGATTTGAACTCAGATCGCTGGATTCAGAGTCCAGAGTGCTAACCATTACACCATGGAACCACACACGAAAAAGACTTGGCTGCAGTTTTGTGTTCTGGAAAGCACAATTGAACTCATGAATCATGGTGAAAACAGGCTCTAAAGCTGTAGTGCAAATCTACAATTAATACACAATGGTAAATTAATATCTCCTAAACTTTTATTCCACAAGTGTGCCAAGGGTTCCACAATATCTCAGCAAGGACAGTTTTAAATGTTGATAAAAAGTGACTAGTAAAAAGAGTGCTAGATCTGTTACTTGGAAAAAGAGCAAGAAAAAAATTATTTGCAAAACTTATACTGTTAGAAAGCTGTTCATCCAGAAGTCACTAAAAATTTTTCATTGTGTGGTAAAAGGTTTCATCCAAGAGATAATTCAAGGTTGTTGCAAATCAAAGTGCATGTCCCAGTACATCTGCCACAACAATGGTCTGTGGCCGCTAGACAAAAGCGGGAGAAGCACCACCTACCTGGCGCCACACTCACGGTGCTTCTTTTGATTAGCGGCATGATGCACATGAGATGCAGCACCAGATCGGCTTATGGAAAGTACATCCAAAAATCTAATCAGTCTGATTCTTGAAAACCGTTCCAGAGTTTGCATATCACTGTCATGGCGGTAGACAAGGAAAGGCGCAAATTAATCTACTCAGGTAATCAGTCAAAAAGCTTTAGGAACATATACGTAGTCGGCAGGATTTGAACCTGCGCGGGGAAACCCCAATGGATTTCAAGTCCATCGCCTTAACCACTCGGCCACGACTACTCAGACATTAACATTTGATGAGATTCACACACCTTTTCTTATAGCACCATGATTAAGGTCAGTGATTATCCCTCTGGAAAGTATCTCAGAAAATAGAAACAAAATTCTAGGTCCCAGTAAAAATGTAAAAATCTGATTTTAAGTCATCATCAATGGGAACCATGTAGTTTAAGACTTCTACCTCTTCATAAGGTGGATATGGAGTGGGTCCATTCCAAAAACATCCTGAAAATTACTCTGAAAATGCTGAAAACACTGAACAAATTCATTTCCATGTAAAAAAAAAAGACTTGCTGTTCATATGATCGGGCTTTTGGCGTTATTTAACCACATCAAGTTTCCAAAAATTCCAAGCGGTTAACTGAAATAAGTATATCTATCTTCTGGTATTTTTCATTTAGAAGTGCTCCATACTTATAATACAAGTCAATGGCTAGGTTAGAAACACTCCTTAATGGTTCCTAAGTGACTTTTGGTGCATTTTGTGAGCTACAAAGAAAAGCCTCAAAAACAGACTCAAAAGATGCCCAAAACAATTTTTAGAAAAACACCACCAAAAATGGTGGTGTTTTAAGTTTCATTAATCCTGCTTCATAGGTAGCTTTGGCCACAGAACTCACAGTGATCACTCCATGTATGCTTGGAACATTGAAATCTTTTTTGGCTTTTGGTATGTTGATTATAACTTTCTCTTTTTATGTTAAACCTTGGGAACAGGAGAACACGGTGTCAGTGGAAAAATTGAAACATGTGTACGAAAAACTGCCCAGATTCCGCTGAGATTTGCACTCAGATTGCTGGATTCAGAGTCCAGAGTGCTAACCATTACACCATGGAACCACACACATGGCTGCAGTTTTGAGTTCTGGAAAGCACAATTGAAGTCATGAATCATGGTGAAAACAGGCTCTAAAGCTGTAGTGCAAATCTACAATTAATACACAATGTTAAATTAATATCTCCTAAACTTTTATTCCACAAGTGTGCCAAGGGTTCCACGATATCTCAGCATGGACAGTTTTAAATGTTGATAAAAAGTGACTAGTAAAAAGAGTGCTAGATCTGTTACTTGGAAAAAGAGCAAGAAAAAAATTAATTGCAAAACGAATACTGTTAGAAAGGTGTTCATCCAGAAGTTGCTAAAAATTTTTCATTGTGTGGCAAAAGGTTTAATCCAAGAGATAATTCAAGGTTGTTGCAAATCAAAGTGCATGTCCCAGTACATCTGCCACAACAATGGTCTGTGGCCGCTAGACAAAAGCGGGAGAAGCACCACTTACCTGGTGCCACACTCACGGTGCTTCTTTTGATTAGCGGCATGATGCACATGAGATGCAGCACCAGATCGGCTTATGGAAAGTTCATCCAAAAATCTAATCAGTCTGATTCTTGAAAACCGTTCCAGAGTTTGCATATCACTGTCATGGGGGTAGACAAGGAAACGCGCAAATTAATCTACTCAGGTAATCAGTCAAAAAGCTTTAGGAACATATACGTAGTCGGCAGGATTTGAACCTGCGCGGGGAAACCCAAATGGATTTCAAGTCCATCGCCTTAACCACTCGGCCACGACTACTCAGACATTAACATTTGATGAGATTCACACACCTTTTCTTATAGCACCATGATTAAGATCAGTGATTATCCCTCTGGAAAATATCTCAGAAAATAGAAACAAAATTCTGGGTCCCAGTAAAAATGTAAAAATCTGATTTTAAGTCATCATCAATGGGAACCATGTACAGTTTAAGACTTTGACCTCTTCATAAGGTGGATATGGAGTGGGTCCATTCCAAAAACATCCCGAAAATTACTCTGAAAATGCTGAAAACACTGAACAAATTCATTTCCATGAAAAAAAAGAGTTGCTGTTCATATGATCGGGCTTTTGGCGTCTTTTAACCACATCAAGTTTCCAAAAATTCCAAGCGGTTAACTGAAATAAGCATATCTATCTTCTGGTATTTTTCATTTAGAAGTGCTCCATACTTATAATACAAGTCAATGGCTAGGTTAGAAACACTCCTTAATGGTTCCTAAGTGACTTTTGGGGCATTTTGTGAGCTACAAAGAAAAGCCTCAAAAACAGACTCAAAAGATGCTCAAAACAATTTTTAGAAAAACACCACCAAAAATGGTGGTGTTTTAAGTTTCATTAATCCTGCTTCATAGGTAGCTTTGGCCACAGAACTCACAGTGATGACTCCATGTATGCTTGGAACATTGAAATCTTTTTTTGGCTTTTGGTATGTTGATTTTAACTTTCTCTTTTTATGTTAAACCTTGGGAACAGGAGAACACAGTGTCAGTGGAAAAATTGAAACATGTGTACGAAAAAGTGCCCAGGTTCCACTGATGTTTGAACTCAGATGGCTGGATTCAGAGTCCAGAGTGCTAACCATTACACCATGGAACCACACACGAAAAAGACTTGGCTGCAGTTTTGTGTTCTGGAAAGCACAATTGAACTCATGAATCATGGTGAAAACAGGCTCTAAAGCTGTAGTGTAAATCTACAATTAATACACAATGGTAAATTAATATCTCCTAAACTTTTATTCCACAAGTGTGCCAAGGGTTTCACGATATCTCAGCATGGACAGTTTTAAATGTTGATAAAAAGTGACTAGTAAAAGAGTGCTGGATCTGTTACTTGGAAAAAGAGCAAGAAAAAAATTAATTGCAAAACTTATACTGTTAGAAAGCTGTTCATCCAGAAGTCGCTAAAAATTTTTCACTGTGTGGTAAAAGGTTTCATCCAAGAGATAATTCAAGGTTGTTGCAAATCAAAGTGCATGTCCCAGTACATCTGCCACAACAATGGTCTGTGGCCGCTAGACAAAAGCGGGAGAAGCACCACTTACCTGGTGCCACACTCACGGTGCTTCTTTTGATTAGCGGCATGATGCACATGAGATGCAGCACCAGATCGGCTTATGGAATGTACATCCAAAAATCTAATCAGTCTGATTCTTGAAAACCGTTCCAGAGTTTGCATATCACTGTCATGGGGGTAGACAAGGAAACGCGCAAATTAATCTACTCAGGTAATCAGTCAAAAAGCTTTAGGAACATATACGTAGTCGGCAGGATTTGAACATGCGCGGGGAAAACCCAATGGATTTCAAGTCCATCGCCTTAACCACTCGGCCACAACTACTCAGACATTAACATTTGATGAGATTCACACACCTTTTCTGAGAGCACCATGATCAAGATCAGTGATTATCCCTCTGGAAAATATCTCAGAAAATAGAAACAAAATTCTAGGTCCCAGTAAAAATGTAAAAATCTGATTTCGAGTCATCATCAATGGGAACCATGTACAGTTTAAGACTTTGACCTCTTCATAAGGTGGATATGGAGTGGGTCCATTCCAAAAACATCCTGAAAATTACTCTGAAAATGCTGAAAACACTGAACAAATTCATTTCCATGTAAAAAAAGACTTGCTGTTCATATGATCGGGCTTTTGGCGTCTTTTAACCACATCAAGTTTCCAAAAATTCCAAGCGGTTAACTGAAATAAGTATATCTATCTTCTGGTATTTTTCATTTAGAAGTGCTCCATACTTATAATACAAGTCAATGGCTAGGTTAGAAACACTCCTTAAAGGTTCCTAAGTGACTTTTGGTGCATTTTGTGAGCTGCAAAGCAAAGCCTCAAAAACAGACTCAAAAGATGCCCAAAACAATTTTTAGAAAAACACCACCAAAAATGGTGGTGTTTTAAGTTTCATTAACCCTGCTTCATAGGTAGCTTTGGCCACAGAACTCACAGTGATCACTCCATGTATGCTTGGAACATTGAAATCTTTTTTTGGCTTTTGGTATGTTGATTTTAACTTTCTCTTTTTATGTTAAACCTTGGGAACAGGAGAACACAGTGTCAGTGGAAAAATTGAAGCATGTGTACGAAAAACTGCCCAGGTTCCACTGAAATTTGAACTCAGATCGCTGGATTCAGAGTCCAGAGTGCTAACCATTACACCATGGAACCACACACAAAAAAGACTTGGCTGCAGTTTTGTGTTCTGGAAAGCACAATTGAACTCATGAATCATGGTGAAAACAGGCTCTAAAGCTGTAGTGCAAATCTACAATTAATACACAATGGTAAATTAATATCTTCTAAACTTTTATTCCACAAGTGTGCCAAGGGTTCCACGATATCTCAGCAAGGACAGTTTTAAATGTTGATAAAAAGTGACTAGTAAAAAGAGTGCTAGATCTGTTACTTGGAAAAAGAGCAAGAAAAAAATTATTTGCAAAACTTATACTGTTAGAAAGCTGTTCATCCAGAAGTCACTAAAAATTTTTCATTGTGTGGTAAAAGGTTTCATCCAAGAGATAATTCAAGGTTGTTGCAAATCAAAGTGCATGTCCCAGTACATCTGCCACAACAATGGTCTGTGGCCGCTAGACAAAAGCGGGAGAAGCACCACTTACCTGGTGCCACACTCACGGTGCTTCTTTTGATTAGCGGCATGATGCACATGAGATGCAGCGCCAGATCGGCTTATGGAATGTACATCCAAAAATCTAATCAGTCTGATTCTTGAAAACCGTTCCAGAGTTTGCATATCACTGTCATGGCGGTAGACAAGGAAATGCACAAATTAATCTACTCAGGTAATCAGTCAAAAAGCTTTAGGAATATATACGTAGTCGGCAGGATTTGAACCTGCGCGGGGAAAACCCAATGGATTTCAAGTCCATCGCCTTAACCACTCGGCCACAACTACTCAGACATTAACATTTGATGAGATTCACACACCTTTTCTGAGAGCACCATGATCAAGATCAGTGATTATCCCTCTGGAAAATATCTCAGAAAATAGAAACAAAATTCTAGGTCCCAGTAAAAATGTAAAAATCTGATTTCGAGTCATCATCAATGGGAACCATGTACAGTTTAAGACTTTGACCTCTTCATAAGGTGGATATGGAGTGGGTCCATTCCAAAAACATCCTGAAAATTACTCTGAAAATGCTGAAAACACTGAACAAATTCATTTCCATGTAAAAAAAGACTTGCTGTTCATATGATCGGGCTTTTGGCGTCTTTTAACCACATCAAGTTTCCAAAAATTCCAAGCGGTTAACTGAAATAAGCATATCTATCTTCTGGTATTTTTCATTTAGAAGTGCTCCATACTTATAATACAAGTCAATGGCTAGGTTAGAAACACTCCTTAAAGGTTCCTAAGTGACTTTTGGTGCATTTTGTGAGCTGTAAAGCAAAGCCTCAAAAACAGACTCAAAAGATGCCCAAAACAATTTTTAGAAAAACACCACCAAAAATGGTGGTGTTTTAAGTTTCATTAACCCTGCTTCATAGGTAGCTTTGGCCACAGAACTCACAGTGATCACTCCATGTATGCTTGGAACATTGAAATCTTTTTTTGGCTTTTGGTATGTTGATTTTAACTTTCTCTTTTTATGTTAAACCTTGGGAACAGGAGAACACAGTGTCAGTGGAAAAATTGAAACTTGTGTACGAAAAACTGCCCAGATTCCACTGAGATTTGAACTCAGATCGCTGGATTCAGAGTCAAGAGTGCTAACCATTACACCATGGAACCACACACAAAAAAGACTTGGCTGCAGTTTTGTGTTCTGGAAAGCACAATTGAACTCATGAATCATGGTGAAAACAGGCTCTAAAGCTGTAGTGCAAATCTACAATTAATACACAATGGTAAATTAATATCTTCTAAACTTTTATTCCACAAGTGTGCCAAGGGTTCCACGATATCTCAGCATGGACAGTTTTAAATGTTGATAAAAAGTGACTAGTAAAAGAGTGCTGGATCTGTTACTTGGAAAAAGAGCAAGAAAAAAATTAATTGCAAAACTTATACTGTTAGAAAGCTTCATAGGTAGCTTTGGCCACAGAACTCACAGTGATGACTCCATGTATGCTTGGAACATTGAAATCTTTTTTTGGCTTTTGGTATGTTGATTTTAACTTTCTCTTTTTATGTTAAACCTTGGGAACAGGAGAACACAGTGTCAGTGGAAAAATTGAAACATGTGTACGAAAAAGTGCCCAGGTTCCACTGATGTTTGAACTCAGATCGCTGGATTCAGAGTCCAGAGTGCTAACCATTACACCATGGAACCACACACGAAAAAGACTTGGCTGCAGTTTTGTGTTCTGGAAAGCACAATTGAACTCATGAATCATGGTGAAAACAGGCTCTAAAGCTGTAGTGCAAATCTACAATTAATACACAATGGTAAATTAATATCTTCTAAACTTTTATTCCACAAGTGTGCCAAGGGTTCCACGATATCTCAGCAAGGACAGTTTTAAATGTTGATAAAAAGTGACTAGTAAAAAGAGTGCTAGATCTGTTACTTGGAAAAAGAGCAAGAAAAAAATTATTTGCAAAACTTATACTGTTAGAAAGCTGTTCATCCAGAAGTCACTAAAAATTTTTCATTGTGTGGTAAAAGGTTTCATCCAAGAGATAATTCAAGGTTGTTGCAAATCAAAGTGCATGTCCCAGTACATCTGCCACAACAATGGTCTGTGGCCGCTAGACAAAAGCGGGAGAAGCACCACTTACCTGGTGCCACACTCACGGTGCTTCTTTTGATTAGCGGCATGATGCACATGAGATGCAGCGCCAGATCGGCTTATGGAATGTACATCCAAAAATCTAATCAGTCTGATTCTTGAAAACCGTTCCAGAGTTTGCATATCACTGTCATGGCGGTAGACAAGGAAATGCACAAATTAATCTACTCAGGTAATCAGTCAAAAAGCTTTAGGAATATATACGTAGTCGGCAGGATTTGAACCTGCGCGGGGAAAACCCAATGGATTTCAAGTCCATCGCCTTAACCACTCGGCCACAACTACTCAGACATTAACGTTTGATGAGATTCACACACCTTTTCTGAGAGCACCATGATCAAGATCAGTGATTATCCCTCTGGAAAATATCTCAGAAAATAGAAACAAAATTCTAGGTCCCAGTAAAAATGTAAAAATCTGATTTCGAGTCATCATCAATGGGAACCATGTACAGTTTAAGACTTTGACCTCTTCATAAGGTGGATATGGAGTGGGTCCATTCCAAAAACATCCTGAAAATTACTCTGAAAATGCTGAAAACACTGAACAAATTCATTTCCATGTAAAAAAAGACTTGCTGTTCATATGATCGGGCTTTTGGCGTCTTTTAACCACATCAAGTTTCCAAAAATTCCAAGCGGTTAACTGAAATAAGCATATCTATCTTCTGGTATTTTTCATTTAGAAGTGCTCCATACTTATAATACAAGTCAATGGCTAGGTTAGAAACACTCCTTAAAGGTTCCTAAGTGACTTTTGGTGCATTTTGTGAGCTGTAAAGCAAAGCCTCAAAAACAGACTCAAAAGATACCCAAAACAATTTTTAGAAAAACACCACCAAAAATGGTGGTGTTTTAAGTTTCATTAACCCTGCTTCATAGGTAGCTTTGGCCACAGAACTCACAGTGATCACTCCATGTATGCTTGGAACATTGAAATCTTTTTTTGGCTTTTGGTATGTTGATTTTAACTTTCTCTTTTTATGTTAAACCTTGGGAACAGGAGAACACAGTGTCAGTGGAAAAATTGAAACTTGTGTACGAAAAACTGCCCAGATTCCACTGAGATTTGAACTCAGATCGCTGGATTCAGAGTCAAGAGTGCTAACCATTACACCATGGAACCACACACAAAAAAGACTTGGCTGCAGTTTTGTGTTCTGGAAAGCACAATTGAACTCATGAATCATGGTGAAAACAGGCTCTAAAGCTGTAGTGCAAATCTACAATTAATACACAATGGTAAATTAATATCTTCTAAACTTTTATTCCACAAGTGTGCCAAGGGTTCCACGATATCTCAGCATGGACAGTTTTAAATGTTGATAAAAAGTGACTAGTAAAAGAGTGCTGGATCTGTTACTTGGAAAAAGAGCAAGAAAAAAATTAATTGCAAAACGAATACTGTTAGAAAGCTGTTCATCCAGAAGTCGCTAAAAATTTTTCACTGTGTGGTAAAAGGTTTCATCCAAGAGATAATTCAAGGTTGTTGCAAATCAAAGTGCATGTCCCAGTACATCTGCCACAACAATGGTCTGTGGCCGCTAGACAAAAGCGGGAGAAGCACCACTTACCTGGTGCCACACTCACGGTGCTTCTTTTGATTAGCGGCATGATGCACATGAGATGCAGCACCAGATCGGCTTATGGAATGTACATCCAAAAATCTAATCAGTCTGATTCTTGAAAACCGTTCCAGAGTTTGCATATCACTGTCATGGGGGTAGACAAGGAAACGCGCAAATTAATCTACTCAGGTAATCAGTCAAAAAGCTTTAGGAACATATACGTAGTCGGCAGGATTTGAACCTGCGCGGGGAAACCCCAATGGATTTCAAGTCCATCGCCTTAACCACTCGGCCACGACTACTCAGACATTAACATTTGATGAGATTCACACACCTTTTCTGATAGCACCATGATCAAGATCAGTGATTATCCCTCTGGAAAATATCTCAGAAAATAGAAACAAAATTCTAGGTCCCAGTAAAAATGTAAAAATCTGATTTCGAGTCATCATCAATGGGAACCATGTACAGTTTAAGACTTTGACCTCTTCATAAGGTGGATATGGAGTGGGTCCATTCCAAAAACATCCTGAAAATTACTCTGAAAATGCTGAAAACACTGAACAAATTCATTTCCATGTAAAAAAAGACTTGCTGTTCATATGATCGGGCTTTGGGCGTTTTTTAACCACATCAAGTTTCCAAAAATTCCAAGCGGTTAACTGAAATAAGCATATCTATCTTCTGGTATTTTTCATTTAGAAGTGCTCCATACTTATAATACAAGTCAATGGCTAGGTTAGAAACACTCCTTAAAGGTTCCTAAGTGACTTTTGGTGCATTTTGTGAGCTGCAAAGCAAAGCCTCAAAAACAGACTCAAAAGATGCCCAAAACAATTTTTAGAAAAACACCACCAAAAATGGTGGTGTTTTAAGTTTCATTAATCCTGCTTCATAGGTAGCTTTGGCCACAGAACTCACAGTGATCACTCCATGTATGCTTGGAACATTGAAATCTTTTTTTGGCTTTTGGTATGTTGATTTTATCTTTCTCTTTTTATGTTAAACCTTGGGAACAGGAGAACACAGTGTCAGTGGAAAAATTGAAACATGTGTACGAAAAACTGCCCAGGTTCCACTGAAATTTGAACTCAGATCGCTGGATTCAGAGTCCAGAGTGCTAACCATTACACCATGGAACCACACACAAAAAGACTTGGCTGCAGTTTTGTGTTCTGGAAAGCACAATTGAACTCATGAATCATGGTGAAAACAGGCTCTAAAGCTGTAGTGCAAATCTACAATTAATACACAATGGTAAATTAATATCTTCTAAACTTTTATTCCACAAGTGTGCCAAGGGTTCCACGATATCTCAGCAAGGACAGTTTTAAATGTTGATAAAAAGTGACTAGTAAAAAGAGTGCTAGATCTGTTACTTGGAAAAAGAGCAAGAAAAAAATTATTTGCAAAACTTATACTGTTAGAAAGCTGTTCATCCAGAAGTCACTAAAAATTTTTCATTGTGTGGTAAAAGGTTTCATCCAAGAGATAATTCAAGGTTGTTGCAAATCAAAGTGCATGTCCCAGTACATCTGCCACAACAATGGTCTGTGGCCGCTAGACAAAAGCGGGAGAAGCACCACTTACCTGGTGCCACACTCACGGTGCTTCTTTTGATTAGTGGCATGATGCACATGAGATGCAGCGCCAGATCGGCTTATGGAATGTACATCCAAAAATCTAATCAGTCTGATTCTTGAAAACCGTTCCAGAGTTTGCATATCACTGTCATGGCGGTAGACAAGGAAACGCACAAATTAATCTACTCAGGTAATCAGTCAAAAAGCTTTAGGAATATATACGTAGTCGGCAGGATTTGAACCTGCGCGAGGAAAACCCAATGGATTTCCAGTCCATCGCCTTAACCACTCGGCCACAACTACTCAGACATTAACATTTGATGAGATTCACACACCTTTTCTGAGAGCACCATGATCAAGATCAGTGATTATCCCTCTGGAAAATATCTCAGAAAATAGAAACAAAATTCTAGGTCCCAGTAAAAATGTAAAAATCTGATTTCGAGTTATCATCAATGGGAACCATGTACAGTTTAAGACTTTGACCTCTTCATAAGGTGGATATGGAGTGGGTCCATTCCAAAAACATCCTGAAAATTACTCTGAAAATGCTGAAAACACTGAACAAATTCATTTCCATGTAAAAAAAGACTTGCTGTTCATATGATCGGGCTTTTGGCGTCTTTTAACCACATCAAGTTTCCAAAAATTCCAAGCGGTTAACTGAAATAAGCATATCTATCTTCTGGTATTTTTCATTTAGAAGTGCTCCATACTTATAATACAAGTCAATGGCTAGGTTAGAAACACTCCTTAAAGGTTCCTAAGTGACTTTTGGTGCATTTTGTGAGCTGCAAAGCAAAGCCTCAAAAACAGACTCAAAAGATGCCCAAAACAATTTTTAGAAAAACACCACCAAAAATGGTGGTGTTTTAAGTTTCATTAACCTTGCTTCATAGGTAGCTTTGGCCACAGAACTCACAGTGATCACTCCATGTATGCTTGGAACATTGAAATCTTTTTTTGGCTTTTGGTATGTTGATTTTAACTTTCTCTTTTTATGTTAAACCTTGGGAACAGGAGAACACAGTGTCAGTGGAAAAATTGAAACTTGTGTACGAAAAACTGCCCAGATTCCACTGAGATTTGAACTCAGATCGCTGGATTCAGAGTCAAGAGAGCTAACCATTACACCATGGAACCACACACAAAAAAGACTTGGCTGCAGTTTTGTGTTCTGGAAAGCACAATTGAACTCATGAATCATGGTGAAAACAGGCTCTAAAGCTGTAGTGCAAATCTACAATTAATACACAATGGTAAATTAATATCTCCTAAACTTTTATTCCACAAGTGTGCCAAGGATTCCACGATATCTCAGCATGGACAGTTTTAAATGTTGATAAAAAGTAACTAGTAAAAGAGTGCTAGATCTGTTACTTGGAAAAAGAGCAAGAAAAAAATTAATTGCAAAACTTATACTGTTAGAAAGCTGTTCATCCAGAAGTCGCTAAAAAATTTTTATTGTGTGGTAAAAGGTTTCATCCAAGAGATAATTCAAGGTTGTTGCAAATCAAAGTGCATGTCCCAGTACATCTGCCACAACAATGGTCTGTGGCCGCTAGACAAAAGCGGGAGAAGCACCACTTACCTGGTGCCACACTCACGGTGCTTCTTTTGATTAGCGGCATGATGCACATGAGATGCAGCACCAGATCGGCTTATGGAATGTACATCCAAAAATCTAATCAGTCTGATTCTTGAAAACGGTTCCAGAGTTTGCATATCACTGTCATGGCGGTAGACAAGAAAACGCGCAAATTAATCTACTCAGGTAATCAGTCAAAAAGCTTTAGGAATATATACGTAGTCGGCAGGATTTGAACCTGCACGTGGAAACCCCAATGGATTTCAAGTTCATCGCCTTAACCACTCGGCCACGACTACTCAGACATTAACATTTGATGAGATTCACACACCTTTTCTTATAGCACCATGATTAAGGTCAGTGATTATCCCTCTGGAAAGTATCTCAGAAAATAGAAACAAAATTCTAGGTCCCAGTAAAAATGTAAAAATCTGATTTTAAGTCATCATCAATGGGAACCATGTAGTTTAAGACTTCTACCTCTTCATAAGGTGGATATGGAGTGGGTCCATTCCAAAAACATCCTGAAAATTACTCTGAAAATGCTGAAAACACTGAACAAATTCATTTCCATGTAAAAAAAAAAGACTTGCTGTTCATATGATCGGGCTTTTGGCGTTATTTAACCACATCAAGTTTCCAAAAATTCCAAGCGGTTAACTGAAATAAGTATATCTATCTTCTGGTATTTTTCATTTAGAAGTGCTCCATACTTATAATACAAGTCAATGGCTAGGTTAGAAACACTCCTTAATGGTTCCTAAGTGACTTTTGGTGCATTTTGTGAGCTACAAAGAAAAGCCTCAAAAACAGACTCAAAAGATGCCCAAAACAATTTTTAGAAAAACACCACCAAAAATGGTGGTGTTTTAACCCCTTAGTGACCGAGCCAAATTTTTGAAATATGACCAGTGTCACTTTATGTGGTAATAACTCTGGAACGCTTCAACAAATCCCAGTGATTTTGAGATTGTTTTTTCGTGACACATTATACTTTATGATAATGGTAAATTTTGTTCAACATTTTTTGTGTTTATTTATAAAAATTATCAAAAATTTGAGAAAAATGTTAAAAAATTAGCAATTTTCTAAATTTGAATGATTATCCCTTTAATCCAGATAGTCATACAACAGCAAACCATTAATAAATAACATTTCCCACATGTCTGCTTTACATCAGCACCATTTGTAAAATGTTATTTTATTTTGTTAGCATTTTAGGAGGTTTAAAAATGTAGCAGCAATTTTTCATTTTTTCAAAGAAATTTACAAAATTTATTTTTTCAGGGACTTATCCATGTTTGAAGTGACTTTAGGGGTCCCATATATTGGGAAACCCACAAACGTGATACCATTTTAAAAACAGCACCCCTAAACATATTGAAAACTGCTGTCAGGTAGTTTATTAACCCTTCAGGTGCTTTACAGGAATTAATGCAAAGTGGTATGACAGAAATGAAAATGTGTATTTTTACCACCTAAATGTTGCTAACTTCTAAACAGATTACTACAGCCGTCAGACTCTAAGGCCGCTATTTGGTCATGAATTGCCATGGCAAACATCAGGACAACAAAATCATGATCTGAGGGCACCAATTGTGACAAAGAAGAAGCCCCCACACTCTGTTAACCATTTATAATGATGTAGTCACTATTGACAGCAGCATCTAAGGGGTTAAACAGATTTAGATGGTGCAAATACTGATCATGGCTGATACAGCAAGTTGTCAGCTATAGTGTACAACTGACAGATGCTGGATTGTCATCTGTATGGGGAGGCTATTCTCTTATATCTCAGGTCAGTTAAAAGACGTATTGGCGGTCATTAAGGGGTTAAGTTTCATTAATCCTGCTTCATAGGTAGCTTTAGCCACAGAACTCACAGTGATCACTCCATGTATGCTTGGAACATTGAAATCTTTTTTGGCTTTAGTTATGTTGATTATAACTTTCTCTTTTTATGTTAAACCTTGGGAACAGGAGAACACGGTGTCAGTGGAAAAATTGAAACATGTGTACGAAAAACTGCCCAGATTCCGCTGAGATTTGCACTCAGATTGCTGGATTCAGAGTCCAGAGTGCTAACCATTACACCATGGAACCACACACAAAGAAGACTTGGCTGCAGTTTTGAGTTCTGGAAAGCACAATTGAAGTCATGAATCATGGTGAAAACAGGCTCTAAAGCTGTAGTGCAAATCTACAATTAATACACAATGGTAAATTAATATCTCCTAAACTTTTATTCCACAAGTGTGCCAAGGGTTCCACAATATCTCAGCATGGACAGTTTTAAATGTTGATAAAAAGTGACTAGTAAAAAGAGTGCTAGATCTGTTACTTGGAAAAAGAGCAAGAAAAAAATTAATTGCAAAACGAATACTGTTAGAAAGGTGTTCATCCAGAAGTTGCTAAAAAAATTTCACTGTGTGGTAAAAGGTTTCATCCAAGAGATAATTCAAGGTTGTTGCAAATCAAAGTGCATGTCCCAGTACATCTGCCACAACAATGGTCTGTGGCCGCTAGACAAAAGCGGGAGAAGCACCACTTACCTGGTGCCACACTCACGGTGCTTCTTTTGATTAGCGGCATGATGCACATGAGATGCAGCGCCAGATCGGCTTATGGAATGTACATCCAAAAATCTAATCAGTCTGATTCTTGAAAACCGTTCCAGAGTTTGCATATCACTGTCATGGCGGTAGACAAGGAAACGCGCAAATTAATCTACTCAGGTAATCATTTAAAAAGCTTTAGGAACATATACGTAGTAAGCAGGATTTGAACCTGCGCGGGGAAACCCCAATGGATTTCAAGTCTATCTCCTTAACCACTCGGCCACGACTACTCAGTCATTAACATTTGATGAGATTCACACACCTTTTCTGATAGCACCATGATCAAGATCAGTGATTATCCCTCTGGAAAATATCTCAGAAAATAGAAACAAAATTCTAGGTCCCAGTAAAAATGTAAAAATCTGATTTCGAGTCATCATCAATGGGAACCATGTACAGTTTAAGACTTTGACCTCTTCATAAGGTGGATATGGAGTGGGTCCATTCCAAAAACATCCTGAAAATTACTCTGAAAATGCTGAAAACACTGAACAAATTCATTTCCATGTAAAAAAAGACTTGCTGTTCATATGATCGGGCTTTTGGCGTCTTTTAACCACATCAAGTTTCCAAAAATTCCAAGTGGTTAACTGAAATAAGCATCTTCTGGTATTTTTCATTTAGAAGTGCTCCATACTTATAATACAAGTCAATGGCTAGGTTAGAAACACGCCTTAATGGTTCCTAAGTGACTTTTGGTGCATTTTGTGAGCTGCAAAGCAAAGCCTCAAAAACAGACTCAAAAGATGCCCAAAACAATTTTTAGAAAAACACCACCAAAAATGGTGGTGTTTTAAGTTTCATTAACCCTGCTTCATAGGTAGCTTTGGCCACAGAACTCACAGTGATCACTCCATGTATGCTTGGAACATTGAAATCTTTTTTTGGCTTTTGGTATGTTGATTTTAACTTTCTCTTTTTATGTTAAACCTTGGGAACAGGAGAACACAGTGTCAGTGGAAAAATTGAAACATGTGTACGAAAAACTGCCCAGGTTCCACTGAGATTTGAACTCAGATCGCTGGATTCAGAGTCCAGAGTGCTAACCATTACACCATGGAACCACACACAAAAAAGGCTTGGCTGCAGTTTTGTGTTCTGGAAAGCACAATTGAACTCATGAATCATGGTGAAAACAGGCTCTAAAGCTGTAGTGCAAATCTACAATTAATACACAATGGTAAATTAATATCTTCTAAACTTTTATTCCACAAGTGTGCCAAGGGTTCCACGATATCTCAGCATGGACAGTTTTAAATGTTGATAAAAAGTGACTAGTAAAAAGAGTGCTGGATCTGTTACTTGGAAAAAGAGCAAGAAAAAAATTATTTGCAAAACTTATACTGTTAGAAAGCTGTTCATCCAGAAGTCGCTAAAAATTTTTCATTGTGTGGTAAAAGGTTTCATCCAAGAGATAATTCAAGGTTGTTGCAAATCAAAGTGCATGTCCCAGTACATCTGCCACAACAATGGTCTATGGCCGCTAGACAAAAGCGGGAGAAGCACCACTTACCTGGTGCCACACTCACGGTGCTTCTTTTGATTAGCGGCATGATGCACATGAGATGCAGCGCCAGATCGGCTTATGGAATGTACATCCAAAAATCTAATCAGTCTGATTCTTGAAAACCGTTCCAGAGTTTGCATATCACTGTCATGGGGGTAGACAAGGAAACGCGCAAATTAATCTACTGAGGTAATCAGTCAAAAAGCTTTAGGAATATATACGTAGTCGGCAGGATTTGAACCTGCGCGGGGAAACCCCAATGGATTTCTAGTCCATCGCCTTAACCACTCGGCCACGACTACTCAGACATTAACATTTGATGAGATTCACACACCTTTTCTGATAGCACCATGATCAAGATCAGTGATTATCCCTCTGGAAAATATCTCAGAAAATAGAAACAAAATTCTAGGTCCCAGTAAAAATGTAAAAATCTGATTTCGAGTCTTCATCAATGGGAACCATGTACAGTTTAAGACTTTGACCTCTTCATAAGGTGGATATGGAGTGGGTCCATTCCAAAAACATCCTGAGAATTACTCTGAAAATGCTGAAAACACTGAACAAATTCATTTCCATGTAAAAAAAGATTTGCTGTTCATATGATCGGGCTTTTGGCGTCTTTTAACCACATCAAGTTTCCAAAAATTCCAAGCGGTTAACTGAAATAAGCATATCTATCTTCTGGTATTTTTCATTTAGAAGTGCTCCATACTTATAATACAAGTCAATGGCTAGGTTAGAAACACTCCTTAAAGGTTCCTAAGTGACTTTTGGTGCATTTTGTGAGCTGCAAAGCAAAGCCTCAAAAACAGACTCAAAAGATGCCCAAAACAATTTTTAGAAAAACACCACCAAAAATGGTGGTGTTTTAAGTTTCATTAACCCTGCTTCATAGGTAGCTTTGGCCACAGAACTCACAGTGATCACTCCATGTATGCTTGGAACATTAAAATCTTTTTTTGGCTTTTGGTATGTTGATTTTAACTTTCTCTTTTTATGTTAAACCTTGGGAACAGGAGAACACAGTGTCAGTGTCTTTCAACATGTGTACGAAAGACTGCCCAGGTTCCACTGAGATTTGAACTCAGATCGCTGGATTCAGAGTCCAGAGTGCTAACCATTACACCATGGAACCACACACAAAAAAGACTTGGCTGCAGTTTTGTGTTCTGGAAAGCACAATTGAACTCATGAATCATGGTGAAAACAGGCTCTAAAGCTGTAGTGCAAATCTACAATTAATACACAATGGTAAATTAATATCTCCTAAACTTTTATTCCACAAGTGTGCCAAGGGTTCCACGATATCTCAGCAAGGACAGTTTTAAATGTTGATAAAAAGTGACTAGTAAAAAGAGTGCTAGATCTGTTACTTGGAAAAAGAGCAAGAAAAAAATTATTTGCAAAACTTATACTGTTAGAAAGCTGTTCATCCAGAAGTCGCTAAAAATTTTTCATTGTGTGGTAAAAGGTTTCATCCAAGAGATAATTCAAGGTTGTTGCAAATCAAAGTGCATGTCCCAGTACATCTGCCACAACAATGGTCTGTCTCCGCTAGACAAAAGCGGGAGAAGCACCACTTACCTGGTGCCACACTCACGGTGCTTCTTTTGATTAGCGGCATGATGCACATGAGATGCAGTGCCAGATCGGCTTATGGAATGTACATCCAAAAATCTAATCAGTCTGATTCTTGAAAACCGTTCCAGAGTTTGCATATCACTGTCATGGCGGTAGACAAGGATGACAACATATAGGGTACCAGCGCACTACAAGTACCATAAATCACATGAAAAAGGGGTGCAGAAGAGTGGTAATATATATAACCATAGAGAAAACAGAAAAAAGGGACCACTCTAAAATACTGCACACCACACTGGGTATAAGAATATACAAAAAGGCAAACTTTATTGATGCAGCAATAAAAACATTTAAAACAGGTGAATACACCGACAAATCCCCACACAGATCCGTAAAAATAACGGTAGCCCAATAGCAGTCCGTATCATATAACAGTGACATAAGTGTAGCGTCACATAACCTACATAAATTGCACAACTAGACAGTAAATCAATATAATGGATATACATAAGACAGGTGCATGAAGGTAATCCTAACTAGTTATGCCTCATACAGTGAGTATAAGATTCCCTGACTTGAAGATATATAAACTGCTCATAAATGTCCAAATAAGGACGAAGACCCTATCCAAAAGGTATGGAAACAGATGGCAATTAATCAATACCTGTATATCAGCAAAAGAAGAGGTCAATAGCCCAGCGATCAAGGAACAGGGTGCAAATGCAGGAGGCAAATGATCCATGCGCTCTATATCTGAGGCTCCAAAAAAACAACAATAGCCTGAAGCCTGCAAATAAATAACGGGTCCAGCTAAATAAAGCTATAGGAGCAGAGCCCACCAGGGAAACAATATGTAGGCAAAGGGATCCAGGCGGGGAGGAACCCCACGCGTATCGCCGTTACAAGGACGGCTTCGTCAGGGGAAGGGTGCTAAAACCGCCATCAATGACCGTTTAAATACCTTAGGTTGTAAGAGGAATTGTGTGGGAAGCGCCGGAAACCGGAACCGGAAATGACGCATGGTAAGGGCGGAAGATCTGGATGGCAGACGTCTCTGCCAGTATTGCATAATGCGCATGCGCCCAAAATGAACAGCGCAGCGCATTGTGCACAGGGAACTATGAAAGAGGAGGTAACCGCCGATGATGCAGTATACAGGGGGGAGATATAGACAATCCTCATAACTGCACTGGAGCCAGGAAAAGTCCGACATGGTACAAAATAAACATGAATAAACATACAGAGACACAACATAAATGGACTATAAAAGGTAGACATAAGAGGACAAATGTGACAAACATAGGATATAAACAAATGAACATAAAAAATAATAAATGAAAAACACCAAATAATCATATATGTAAATAAGGAAAACTAAAGGATAAAATAACCAAAACGAGTAACAGAACCATGATGAAAATTGATTTATTAATAAAGCAACATCTCAAGAATTCAAAAAAACAGGGGCTGTATGAAAGGAAGAGACAAAGCCGATAAAACTAGACTGAAATATACAGGTATTGATCTATGAGAACCAGGCTGTACAAAATAAACCATATAATGATGGTGCTCCATAGGGATAATGAAAGAATAATGATAATGAAACGATGGGCATTAAGAAAACGCCCAAGAGATTGAGGACATATGCCAGGTACCATAACAAGATAGTTACCCCAAGAAACCAATAACCACAAAAAATACCAAAAAAGAGAGACTAAGTGGGATCGATGTATTTGGAGAAGCTGAAAGATATATAAAACGCGCATCGGTCCATATTAATAGGGCAATATAGCAACTGCTGACTGATAAGAAAATAAGAAGACCGCACATAGTCCATTTGACATATATACATTTATGATGTATAGGTAGTTGGCATAGAGTCCATATCTTCAAGAATGCTTCATACCACATGGTCTTCTCTCCAGTAAAATGAAAATGAATATGGGAGATTGTATATGACGAACCATATCATGCTTGAGTCCCTTTTCCAGAAACTGCTGTAGACTGTCCACAAGAGACTAAGTGGGATCGATGTATATGAAGAAGTTGAAGGATATATGAAACGCGCATCGGTCCATATTCAGTCAATGGAATAATGAAGCAACTGCTAACCAATAAGATTCCATATACAAATAGGAAGACCAGATATAGTCCATTTCCCATGTATACATTCACGATGTATAAATGGTTAGCATAGAGTCCGTATCTTCAAAGATCCTTCATACCAAAAAGTCTTCTCTCCAATAAGATGAAGGTGAATGTGGGAGATTGAAAAACCATATCATGCTTGAGTCCCTTTTTAGGCACTGCTGTAGACTGTCAACGGGACATGTGAATAGCCGTAATGCTGAACCAATCTGGAAAGAAACACAAAATACGTATAATGACCAGGTTATTCAGCCTAAAAATCCCGTGAAAAGGAGATCCTCATTAATACCTGACGGTGCAACAGAATGTAAAAGGAAAATCCAACGGGCTTCGGCTTGTAAAAGTTTACGTTCAAGTGATTCTCCCCTACCCGAGCTTCTGACATGTTCCAAACCCACAATCTTTGTGCCTGCCTGTCTACCCGCATGGTGTAACAGGAAGTGAGAGGCCACGGTGGTAAGAAGTTTTTCTTTCCGAGCGTCGGCCGGAGCAGTATTAATGGTGGAGAAGTGTTTCTGCACACGTCGACGCAGTTCCTGGGATGTTTGTCCCACATATATACGTGGGCATGGGCAAACAATTGCATATATGACATTGGTGGTCTTGCAATTAATGTATGATTTTAACCCATGCTTAAAGCCGTCAATGGGATTACAGAAGCAGTCTCTAACCGGCGGTAGACAAGGAAACGCGCAAATTAATCTACTCATGTAATCAGTGAAAAAGCTTTAGGAATATATACGTAGTCGGCAGGATTTGAACCTGCGCGGGGAAACCCCAATGGATTTCAAGTCCATCGCCTTAACCACTCGGCCACGACTACTCAGACATTAACATTTGATGAGATTCACACACCTTTTCTTATAGCACCATGATCAAGATCAGTGATTATCCCTCTGGAAAATATCTCAGAAAATAGAAACAAAATTCTAGGACCCAGTAAAAATGTAAAAATCTGATTTCCAGTCATCATGAATGGGAACCATGTACAGTTTAAGACTTTGACCTCTTCATAAGGTGGATATGGAGTGGGTCCATTCCAAAAACATCCTGAAAATTACTCTGAAAATGCTGAAAACACTGAACAAATTCATTTCCATGTAAAAAAAGACTTGCTGTTCATATGATCGGGCTTTTGGCGTCTTTTAACCACATCAAGTTTCCAAAAATTTCAAGCGGTTAACTGTAATAAGCATATCTATCTTCTGGTATTTTTCATTTAGAAGTGCTCCATACGTATAATACAAGTCAATGGCTAGGTTAGAAACACTCCTTAAAGGTTCCTAAGTGACTTTTGGTGCATTTTGTGAGCTGCAAAGCAAAGCCTCAAAAACAGACTCAAAAGATGCCCAAAACAATTTTTAGAAAAACACCACCAAAAATGGTGGTGTTTTAAGTTTCATTAACCCTGCTTCATAGGTAGCTTTGGCCACAGAACTCACAGTGATCACTCCATGTATGCTTGGAACATTGAAATCTTTTTTTGGCATGTTGATTTTAACTTTCTCTTTTTATGTTAAACCTTGGGCACAGGAGAACACAGTGTCAGTGGAAAAATTGAAACATGTGTACGAAACACTGCCTAGGTTCCACTGAGATTTGAACTCAGATCGCTGGATTCAGAGTCCAGAGTGCTAACCATTACACCATGGAACCACACACTAAAAAGACTTGGCTGCAGTTTTGTGTTCTGGAAAGCACAATTGAAGTCAAGAATCATGGTGAAAACAGGCTCTAAAGCTGTAGTGCAAATCTACAATTAATACACAATGGTAAATTAATATCTCCTAAACTTTTATTCCACAAGTGTGCCAAGGGTTCCACGATATCTCAGCAAGGACAGTTTTAAATGTTGATAAAAAGTGACTAGTAAAAAGAGTGCTAGATCTGTTACTTGGAAAAAGAGCAAGAAAAAAATTATTTGCAAAACTTATACTGTTAGAAAGCTGTTCATCCAGAAGTCGCTAAAAATTTTTCATTGTGTGGTAAAAGGTTTCATCCAAGAGATAATTCAAGGTTGTTGCAAATCAAAGTGCATGTCCCAGTACATCTGCCACAACAATGGTCTGTGGCCGCTAGACAAAAGCGGGAGAAGCACCACTTACCTGGTGCCACACTCACGGTGCTTCTTTTGATTAGCGGCATGATGCACATGAGATGCAGCGCCAGATCGGCTTATGGAATGTACATCCAAAAATCTAATCAGTCTGATTCTTGAAAACCGTTCCAGAGTTTGCATATCACTGTCATGGCGGTAGACAAGGAAACGCCCAAATTAATCTACTCAGGTAATCAGTCAAAAAGCTTTAGGAATATATACGTAGACGGCAGGATTTGAACCTGCGCGGGGAAAACCCAATGGATTTCAAGTCCATCGCCTTAACCACTCGGCCACGACTACTCAGACATTAACATTTGATGAGATTCACACTCCTTTTCTTATAGCACCATGATCAAGATCAGTGATTATCCCTCTGGAAAATATCTCAGAAAATAGAAACAAAATTCTAGGTCCCAGTAAAAATGTAAAAATCTGATTTCGAGTCATCATCAATGGGAATCATGTACAGTTTAAGACTTTGACCTCTTCATAAGGTGGATATGGAGTGGGTCCATTCCAAAAACATCCTGAAAATTACTCTGAAAATGCTGAAAACACTGACAAATTCATTTCCATGTAAAAAAAGATTTGCTGTTCATATGATCGGGCTTTTGGCGTCTTTTAACCACATCAAGTTTCCAAAAATTCCAAGCGGTTAACTGAAATAAGCATATCTATCTTCTGGTATTTTTCATTTAGAAGTGCTCCATACTTATAATACAAGTCAATGTCTAGGTTAGAAACACTCCTTAAAGGTTCCTAAGTGACTTTTGGTGCATTTTGTGAGCTGCAAAGCAAAGCCTCAAAAACAGACTCAAAAGATGCCCAAAACAATTTTTAGAAAAACACCACCAAAAATGGTGGTGTTTTAAGTTTCATTAACCCTGCTTCATAGGTAGCTTTGGCCACAGAACTCACAGTGATCACTCCATGTATGCTTGGAACATTGAAATCTTTTTTTGGCTTTTGGTATGTTGATTTTAACTTTCTCTTTTTATGTTAAACCTTGGGAACAGGAGAACACAGTGTCAGTGGAAAAATTGAAACATGTGTACGAAATACTGCCCAGGTTCCACTGAGATTTGAACTCAGATCGCTGGATTCAGAGTCCAGAGTGCTAACCATTACACCATGGAACCACACACAAAAAAAACTTGGCTGCAGTTTTGTGTTCTGGAAAGCACAATTGAACTCATGAATCATGGTGAAAACAGGCTCTAAAGCTGTAGTGCAAATCTACAATTAATACACAATGGTAAATTAATATCTTCTAAACTTTTATTCCACAAGTGTGCCAAGGGTTCCACGATATCTCAGCATGGACAGTTTTAAATGTTGATAAAAAGTGACTAGTAAAAAGAGTGCTAGATCTGTTACTTGGAAAAAGAGCAAGAAAAAAATTATTTGCAAAACTTATACTGTTAGAAAGCTGTTCATCCAGAAGTCGCTAAAAATTTTTCATTGTGTGGTAAAAGGTTTCATCCAAGAGATAATTCAAGGTTGTTGCAAATCAAAGTGCATGTCCCAGTACATCTGCCACAACAATGGTCTGTGGCCGCTAGACAAAAGCGGGAGAAGCACCACTTACCTGGTGCCACACTCACGGTGCTTCTTTTGATTAGCGGCATGATGCACATGAGATGCAGCGCCAGATCGGCTTATGGAATGTACATCCAAAAATCTAATCAGTCTGATTCTTGAAAACCGTTCCAGAGTTTGCATATCACTGTCATGGCGGTAGACAAGGAAACGCGCAAATTAATCTACTCAGGTAATCAGTCAAAAAGCTTTAGGAATATATACGTAGTCGGCAGGATTTGAACCTGCGCGGGGAAAACCCAATGGATTTCAAGTCCATCGCCTTAACCACTCGGCCACGACTACTCAGACATTAACATTTGATGAGATTCACACTCCTTTTCTTATAGCACCATGATCAAGATCAGTGATTATCCCTCTGGAAAATATCTCAGAAAATAGAAACAAAATTCTAGGTCCCAGTAAAAATGTAAAAATCTGATTTCGAGTCATCATCAATGGGAACCATGTACAGTTTAAGACTTTGACCTCTTCATAAGGTGGATATGGCGTGGGTCCATTCCAAAAACATCCTGAAAATTACTCTGAAAATGCTGAAAACACTGAACAAATTCATTTCCATGTAAAAAAAGACTTGCTGTTCATATGATCGGGCTTTTGGCGTCTTTTAACCACATCAAGTTTCCAAAAATTCCAAGCGGTTTAACTGAAATAAGCATATCTATCTTCTGGTATTTTTCATTTAGAAGTGCTCCACACTTATAATACAAGTCAATGGCTAGGTTAGAAACACTTCTTAAAGGTTCCTAAGTGACTTTTGGTGCATTTTGTGAGCTGCAAAGCAAAGCCTCAAAAACAGACTCAAAAGATGCCCAAAACAATTTTTAGAAAAACACCACCAAAAATGGTGGTGTTTTAAGTTTCATTAACCCTGCTTCATAGGTAGCTTTGGCCACAGAACCCACAGTGATCACTCCATGTATGCTTGGAACATTGAAATCTTTTTTTGGCTTTTGGTATGTTGATTTTAACTTTCTCTTTTTATGTTAAACCTTGGGAACAGGAGAACACAGTGTCAGTGGAAAAATTGAAAAATGTGTATGAAAATCTGCCCTGGTTCCACTGAGATTTGAACTCAGATCGCTGGATTCAGAGTCCAGAGTGCTAACCATTACACCATGGAACCACACACAAAAAATACTTGGCTGCAGTTTTGTGTTCTGGAAAGCACAATTGAACTCATGAATCATGGTGAAAACAGGCTCTAAAGCTGTAGGGCAAATCTACAATTAATACACAATGGTAAATTAATATATCCTAAACTTTTATTCCACAAGTGTGCCAAGGGTTCCACGATATCTCAGCAAGGACAGTTTTAAATGTTGATAAAAAGTGACTAGTAAAAAGAGTGCTAGATCTGTTACTTGGAAAAAGAGCAAGAAAAAAATTAATTGCAAAACTTATACTGTTAGAAAGCTGTTCATCCAGAAGTCGCTAAAAATTTTTCATTGTGTGGTAAAAGGTTTCATCCAAGAGATAATTCAAGGTTGTTGCAAATCAAAGTGCATGTCCCAGTACATCTGCCACAACAATGGTCTGTGGCCGCTAGACAAAAGCGGGAGAAGCACCACTTACCTGGTGCCACACTCACGGTGCTTCTTTTGATTAGCGGCATGATGCACATGAGATGCAGCGCCAGATCGGCTTATGAAATGTACATCCAAAAATCTAATCAGTCTGATTCTTGAAAACCGTTCCAGAGTTTGCATATCACTGTCATGGTGGTAGACAAGGAAACGCGCAAATTCATCTACTCAGGTAATCAGTCAAAAAGCTTTAGGAATATATACGTAGTCGGCAGGATTTGAACCTGCGCGGGGAAACCCCAATGGATTTCAAGTCCATTGCCTTAACCACTCGGCCACGACTACTCAGACATTAACATTTGATGAGATTCACACACCTTTTCTTATAGCACCATGATCAAGATTAGTGATTATCCCTCTGGAAAATATCTCAGAAAATAGAAACAAAATTCTAGGTCCCAGTAAAAATGTAAAAATCTGATTTCGAGTCATCATCAATGGGAACCATGTACAGTTTAAGACTTTGACCTCTTCATAAGGTGGATATGGAGTGGGTCCATTCCAAAAACATCCTGAAAAGTACTCTGAAAATGCTGAAAACACTGAACAAATTCATTTCCATGTAAAAAAAGACTTGCTGTTCATATGATCGGGCTTTTGGCGTCTTTTAACCACATCAAGTTTCCAAAAATTCCAAGCGGTTAACTGAAATAAGCATATCTATCTTCTGGTATTTTTCATTTAGAAGTGCTCCATACTTATAATACAAGTCAATGGCTAGGTTAGAAACAAAGAATGTACATCCAAAAATCTAATCAGTCTGATTCTTGAAAACCGTTCCAGAGTTTGCATATCACTGTCATGGCGGTAGACAAGAAAACGCGCAAATTAATCTACTCAGGTAATCAGTCAAAAAGCTTTAGGAATATATACGTAGTCGGCAGGATTTGAACCTGCGCGGGGAAACCCCAATGGATTTCTAGTCCATCGCCTTAACCACTCGGCCACGACTACTCAGACATTAACATTTGATGAGATTCACACACCTTTTCTTATAGCACCATGATCAAGATCAGTGATTATCCCTCTGGAAAATATCTCAGAAAATAGAAACAAAATTCTAGGTCCCAGTAAAAATGTAAAAATCTGATTTCGAGTCATCATCAATGGGAACCATGTACAGTTTAAAACTTTGACCTCTTCATAAGGTGGATATGGAGTGGGTCCATTCCAAAAACATCCTGAAAATTACTCTGAAAATGCTGAAAACACTGAACAAATTCATTTCCATGTAAAAAAAGACTTGCTGTTCATATGATCGGGCTTTTAGTGTCTTTTAACCACATCAAGTTTCCAAAAATTCCAAGCGGTTAACTGAAATAAGCATATCTATCTTCTGGTATTTTTCATTTAGAAGTGCTCCATACTTAGAATACAAGTCAATGGCTAGGTTAGAAACACTCCTTAATGGTTCCTAAGTGACTTTTGGTGCATTTTGTGAGCTGCAAAGCAAAGCCTCAAAAACAGACTCAAAAGATGCCCAAAACAATTTTTAGAAAAACACCACCAAAAATGGTGGTGTTTTAAGTTTCATTAACCCTGCTTCATAGGTAGCTTTGGCCACAGAACTCACAGTGATCACTCCATGTATGCTTGGAACATTGAAATCTTTTTTTGGCTTTTGGTATGTTGATTTTAACTTTCTCTTTTTATGTTAAACCTTGGGAACAGGAGAGCACAGTGTCAGTGGAAAAATTGAAACATGTGTATGAAAAACTGCCCAGGTTCCACTGAGATTTGAACTCAGATCACTGGATTCAGAGTCCAGAGTGCTAACCATTACACCATGGAACCACACACAAAAAAGACTTGGCTGCAGTTTTGTGTTCTGGAAAGCACAATTGAACTCATGAATCATGGTGAAAACTGGCTCTAAAGCTGTAGTGCAAATCTACAATAAATACACAATGGTAAATTAATATCTCCTAAACTTTTATTCCACAAGTGTGCCAAGGGTTCCACGATATCTCAGCATGGACAGTTTTAAATGTTGATAAAAAGTGACTAGTAAAAAGAGTGCTAGATCTGTTACTTGGAAAAAGAGCAAGAAAAAAATTATTTGCAAAACTTATACTGTTAGAAAGCTGTTCATCCAGAAGTCGCTAAAAAATTTTCATTGTGTGGTAAAAGGTTTCATCCAAGAGATAATTCAAGGTTGTTGCAAATCAAAGTGCATGTCCCAGTACATCTGCCACAACAATGGTCTGTGGCCGCTAGACAAAAGCGGGAGAAGCACTACTTACCTGGTGCCACACTCACGGTGCTTCTTTTGATTAGCGGCATGATGCACATGAGATGCAGCGCCAGATCGGCTTATGGAATGTACATCCAAAAATCTAATCAGTCTGATTCTTGAATACCTTTCCAGAGTTTGCATATCACTGTCATGGCGGTAGACAAAGAAACGCGCAAATTAATCTACTCAGGTAATCAGTCAAAAAGCTTTAGGAATATATACGTAGTCGGCAGGATTTGAACATGCGCGGGGAAAACCCAATAGGTTTCAAGTCCATCGCCTTAACCACTCGGCCACGACTACTCAGACATTAACATTTGATGAGATTCACACACCTTTTCTTATAGCACCATGATCAAGATCAGTGATTATCCCTCTGTAAAATATCTCAGAAAATAGAAACAAAATTCTAGGTCCCAGAAAAATTTAAAAATCTGATTTCGAGTCATCATCAATGGGAACCATGTACAGTTTAAGACTTTGACCTCTTCATAAGGTGGATATGGAGTGGGTCCATTCCAAAAACATCCTGAAAATTACTCTGAAAATGCTGAATACACTGAACAAATTCATTTCCATGTAAAAAAAGACTTGCTGTTCATATGATCGGGCTTTTGGCGTCTTTTAACCACATCAAGTTTCCAAAAATTCCAAGCGGTTAACTGAAATAAGCATATCTATCTTCTGGTATTTTTCATTTAGAAGTGCTCCATACTTATAATACAAGTCAATGGCTAGGTTAGAAACACTCCTTAATGGTTCCTAAGTGACTTTTGGTGCATTTTGTGAGCTGTAAAGAAGAGCCTCAAAAACAGACTCAAAAGATGCCCAAAACAATTTTTAGAAAAACACCACCAAAAATGGTGGTGTTTTAAGTTTCATTAATCCTGCTTCATAGGTAGCTTTGGCCACAGAACTCACAGTGATCACTCCATGTATGCTTGGAACATTGAAATCTTTTTTGGCTTTTGGTATGTTGATTTTAACTTTCTCTTTTTATGTTAAACCTTGGGAACAGGAGAACACAGTGTCAGTGGAAAAATTGAAACATGTGTATGAAAAACTGCCCAGTGGAACCCACTGAGATTTGAACTCAGATCGCTGGATTCAGAGTCCAGAGTGCTAACCATTACACCATGGAACCACACACAAAAAAGACTTGGCTGCAGTTTTGTGTTCTGGAAAGCACAATTGAACTCATGAATCATGGTGAAAACAGGCTCTAAAGCTGTAGTGCAAATCTACAATTAATACACAATGGTAAATTAATATCTCCTAAACTTTTATTCCACAAGTGTGCCAAGGGTTCCACGATATCTCAGCAAGGACAGTTTTAAATGTTGATAAAAAGTGACTAGTAAGAGAGTGCTAGATCTGTTACTTGGAAAAAGAGCAAGAAAAAAATTATTTGCAAAACTTATACTGTTAGAAAGCTGTTCATCCAGAAGTCGCTAAAAAATTTTCATTGCGTGGTAAAAGGTTTGATCCAAGAGATAATTCAAGGTTGTTGCAAATCAAAGTGCATGTCCCAGTACATCTGCCACAACAATGGTCTTTGGCCGCTAGACAAAAGCGCGAGAAGCACCACTTACCTGGTGCCACACTCACGGTGCTTCTTTTGATTAGCGGCATGATGTACATGAGATGCAGTGCCAGATCAGCTTATGGAATGTACATCCAAAAATCTAATCAGTCTGATTCTTGAAAACCATTCCAGAGTTTGCATATCACTGTCATGGGGGTAGACATGGAAACGCGCAAATTAATCTACTCAGGTAATCAGTCAAAAAGATTTAGGAACATATACGCAGTCGGCAGGATTTGAACCTGCGCGGGGAAACCCCAATGGATTTCAAGTCCATCGCCTTAACCACTCGGCCACGACTACTCAGACATTAACATTTGATGAGATTCACACACCTTTTCTAATAGCACCATGATCAAGATCAGTGATTATCCCTCTGGAAAATATCTCAGAAAATAGAAACAAAATTCTAGGTCCCAGTAAAAATGTAAAAATCTGATTTTGAGTCATCATCAATGGGAACCATGTACAGTTTAAGACTTTGACCTCTTCATAAGGTGGATATGGAGTGGGTCCATTCCAAAAACATCCTGAAAATTACTCTGAAAATGCTGAAAACACTGAACAAATTAATTTCCATGTAAAAAAAGACTTGCTGTTCATATGATCGGGCTTTTGGCGTCTTTTAACCACATCAAGTTTCCAAAAATTCCAAGCGGTTAACTGAAATAAGCATATCTATCTTCTGGTATTTTTCATTTAGAAGTGCTCCATACTTATAATACAAGTCAATGGCTAGGTTAGAACCACTCCTTAAAGGTTCCTAAGTGACTTTTGGTGCATTTTGTGAGTTGCAAAGCAAAGCCTCAAAAACAGACTCAAAAGATGCCCAAAACAATTTTTAGAAAAACACCACCAAAAATGGTGGTGTTTTAAGTTTCATTAACCCTGCTTCATAGGTAGCTTTGGCCACAGAACTCACAGTGATCACTCCATGTATGCTTGGAACATTGAAATCTTTTTTTGGCTTTTGGTATGTTGATTTTAACTTTCTCTTTTTATGTTAAACCTTGGGAACAGGAGAAGACAGTGTCAGTGGAAAAATTGAAACTTGTGTACGAAATACTGCCCAGGTTCCACTGAGATTTGAACTCAGATCGCTGGATTCAGAGTCCAGAGTGCTAACCATTACACCATGGAACCACACACAAAAAAAAATTGGCTGCAGTTTTGTGTTCTGGAAAGCACAATTGAGCTCATGAATCATGGTGAAAACAGGCTCTAAAGCTGTAGTGCAAATCTACAATTAATACACAATGGTAAATTAATATCTTCTAAACTTTTATTCCACAAGTGTGCCAAGGGTTCCACGATATCTCAGCAAGGACAGTTTTAAATGTTGATAAAAAGTGACTA